>NC_086015.1:64788333-67454166 GCF_028858775.2 Pan troglodytes
GCAAAGCTCCACCTTCTTGCTCCATCTCTCATACTGTAAACAAGGGTCTTTTTCTGATCTATTAAATGCCAGGTTGTTGGGGTGGGTTTTCTTTTGCATTTTTGTACATAATGGCCCCCAAGAACAGTGCTGAAGTGCTGTCTCTTGTTCCTGAGTACAAGAAGAATATGATGTGCCTTACAGAGAAAACATGAGTGATAGAAGCTTCATTCAGGCTCAGGTTAAACAGCTCAGGCTGTGTCCCATGACTTCAGTGTTAATGAATTAGCTATATGTTAAATAAGGCATCTTTAAATAAAAGTAAACATTTAAAAAGTTTACATATTAATCAATTAACAAAAATGTTGTGAAGAAACAGCCAGTAGCTCGTGCCTGTAGTTCAGGTTTCTCGGGAAGCTTAGGTGGGAGGATTACTTGAGCCCAGGAGTTCGAAGCTGCAGTGCACTATGATCGCACCACTGCACTCCAGCCTGGGCAACAGAGTGAGACCCTATCTCTTAAAAACAAAAAAAATATATATTGTAATCAGAGGCTCTCAGGAACTTAACCCTGGATTTCCGCTAGGGGCAATGGTTCATTATTTGCTAATTCAGCGTTAGTGGAGACTTTATACAACAATTTACTATGAAAAATCAGAATCAACTATATCTATACATAGAATGTATATGTGTATATATATTTTACATATTTGCGTGTATACATGCACATGTATATATATGTATGTTTAGTCGTTTTTAACCATTTTGGTGTTATAAACCTGTTGTAAAAATTTAAGGAAGACGTGGATACTAGGGGCTGAGGGTTGCCACAAAGGGAGGTATGTACATATATACAGCCCTGTGCTATGCATCTCCAGGGCAGGAGACAGGGTGTTGGCATTCACAGTATAGCCTAAGTGAATATTCCTACTCTACAGAATTGTTCAGTGTGGTGACACCTCATGCAAATAAATACACGTATACACATACATATTTGCATATGATTCTGGGCATTTGTGGCCTCCTATCATGTACCTCAGATAAAAATCCTGACAGATAGAGAAATAACAGATACACAAATATAAATATATATTATATATGGCACATTCAATTTTACTTCAAATGTTTTACATAGGCTAAAATTGAAATTAAAATGCTTTGCATTTCAGCCACCACCAACAGGGACTAGACAATTCCAAAATATATGTATCCCCAGAAGAAAGATAATTTGTTGTGAAACACTGGCTAAAGACATTCCCTAAGGTAAACTAAACACAGGCAGAAAACTGAGAGTTGAAAAAAAAATATATATATATATATATAGAGAGAGAGATGAGAGTTGAATATCTATATGTATATATAGATATGTATATATAGAGAGAGATATGTGTGTGTGTATATATATATATAGAGAGAGAGAGAGAAAGAGAGAGAGAGAGACAGAGGAGAGAGAGAGTGCAACAAGAATACGAAGGTCGGCCAGGTGCTGTGGCTCAAGCCTGAATCCCAGCACTTTGGGAGGCCAAGGCGGGTAGATCACGAGGTCAAGAGATCGATACCATCCTGGGCAACATGGTGAAACCCTGTCTCTACTGAAAATACAAAAAATTAGCTGCGCATGGTGGTGCACACCTGTACTCCCAGCTACTCAGGAGGCTGAGGCAGGAGGATCACTTGAACCCAGGAGACAGAGGTTGCAGTGAGCCAAGATTGTGCCACTGCACTCCAGCCTGGCGACAGAGTGAGATTCCATCTCAAACAAACAAACAAACAAAATACCAAGGTTAACCTGCCCCGTTTGCTTTCCTAAGAGTCTAAGATTCTCTGGATTCTCAGATCTGTATGGTGGGCAGCAATGTAAATTTAAGCTTCTCTGACATCTAAGTTCTTTGGAGACAGTAACTATTAAACACCTGACTCTGTCCCTTGAATAACAGACATTTCTTAGTAAAGCTTTTAATTAGATTTGTTGGTTGAGGATGAAAATAGAAAGACACCAGAAGGAAAAAAAAAATTCATCCCTGTAAATGGTCCTGTGGAAATAGTAACTAAAACAATTATACTGTTAATGATTCAATGTTGGCTTAAAACTATACAATTGTGAGTGATTTATACAGACCAGAGTTGGCATGTGTTGTACCACAGGTGGATGTGAGGTCACCAAGAAACCACTTCACACTTTTCCCAGAAGTATAGTGTCAAAAAGGTCACTTGTGGTAAAAGATCTTTTGGATTAGTCTTTTAAATCAATGCATGAATTAAAGACAATTTACATATAAATAGGCTAATACTCTGGCTTTGAAATTAAATGGATTTTTAAAAGATTTAAGTAACTGCAGAAAAGGTCAATTAGGCAGTAAGTATACATAATGTGATTCTTGAAAACTGCTGTCTTGTTGGTTTATTAATATTTTGTATTCATTGTCAGTGTTGTTCTAAAATTGTGTGCATAATTAGCAATGCACCAAAGTCAACGGCAGGCCCCAAAACTAAGGAAAGCAGAATTTACAAATCAGTGAAGGAAGGACAAGTCTAGATTTGGACATGAAAATAGTCAAAATTAACCTTTGCCTATATATTAATACACATTAGATTCAAATATGTCACAACATATTCTAAATAAGCATGGCATCACTCGCTCCAGTTAAATTTACCTTGGCATTTAGCCTCACTGATAAATTTTCAACTCTTCCAAAATACAAAAGCTGCAGTAGTCTCCTGAGTTATCACAACAGGATCATGATTGTAATTTGAAATCCTGATTCCCCTTTTAGGGAACAGAAACCTGCAGTTTTTCCAACTGTAATGAAAGGATAGAGCAAAACTTCCATAGGATCAAACCACATTCCACTACCACCACTCCTCTGAACATTAATGTACCTTAAAACATATTGAACCATAGGATGAATATATGGAGCAGGGGCATTTTTAGGAGAGTGAAACTATTCTGTATGATACTATAATGAGAGATACATGATGTTATATACTTGTCCAAACACACAGAATTATGACAAAAGATTGAGTCCTAATGTAAACAAGGGATGACTTCAGTTAACAATAGTGTAGCAATATTGGTTAATCAATTATAACAAATGTGTCAATCCAATGCAAGATGTTAACCATAATGAATACTGTGGGCAAAGGGAGGGGATTTGTGGGAAACCTCTGTACTGTACTTTCTGCTCAGTTTTTCAGTAAAACTAAATTTGCTGTAGAAAATCGTCTGTTTTTTAAAATAGTGAACCAAATGTAATAATGCACTCAAAGACTGTTTTTAGACAAATGGTTTATAAACTATATTCAGAGGAGCCCTAGTGGTCCTTCGCTGGCCATTTGGTTTAGGAGTGTTTGGGAAAATAGAGTAGGAGAGAAGAGGGAACAATGAAGAAAAGACTGCTCAAGCTGGCCCCTTATCTTTCACCCCTGTTTCAAAGCAATCTTTTCACCTGTACATATTGTTTCTCCACATTGGAGCCCAGTAAAGAAGGGTTTCTCAGCTAAAGAGAAAAAAAAAACCATGAAAATCACCAATATATGCTCAATAAAGTATCTTGCTATATAAATCAGCAACTCAAAGAAGAAAAAGTTAAATTATAAAAACCTTGCTAATAATCCCATACACTAATTCCCTCAGCTACTTAATAAACATTTAACTAAAACTTTCTGCCTGACCATTATTACTTCCTATGATTGGGCTAAGCATAAGCTAAATGACTACCTTGGAAGAACTCCAACTAAGAAGTATTTATTTCACATCAACTATGCACCAGTACTCTGCTAGAACATGCAACATGCTTTGGAAAGACAGGTGAAATACAAAGCATCATTCCAGCCGTCCAGAAGCTTATCATCTTACAGGACAGAGAACATGAACACAACAAAATGCAGAAACAATATAATACACCTGAGGCACCCAGCACCCAACTTGATGAGCTAAAAAATAGATTTTGGGTCTTCTGTCAGGTGTTAACAAATTGTCAACTCTGAATAATGTGAGGGCCAGTATGAACAAGAACAGTCCAATCCCCAGTTAAGCCCCACTTTTCTAAATCTTCGTCTCCCTTTAAAAAAGCAAAGTGAATGCTAACATAGTCTATCAGTAATGGACAGTGTCCTCATAAAAAGACATATGTAAAAAGGAGGGGAAGTGGAATGTAAGCAGTGCTTACTATTTTATCATATTCAATTGTATACACACCTCCTCTCAAAATTGGTGTCCCCCTATCAGTAGTTACTAACAAGTTAGTTCCCAGGATCTTGCAGATGGTGGGCTGGTTTCAGACAAAGGCACAGTGGTCCAGAGGATCTGGCAACCTCTTTCAGGGGCTGTTGGGAGATGCCCTGACGGCAGCAGAAGCAGCCTCCAGTGAGGATGGCTTCCTGCTCAAGACCTCCTCACACTCCTCTTGCAGAAATAAATGATTTAGACACCATTTTCTCCTCTAATAGCCAGCACTACACCAAAGAGAAAACACTCCGCTATTGATGACAGGAGAGGGCTTTTTTTGTAAGAGTGTATGTGTGTTATGCTATAAATTACCCTGTTGGCGGGTGTAAAAATAAATATCCATGTATATAGATGTGTATATACACACACACTTACACATAGAGAATATGTTATAGTTAAAATCATGCTGTCGACAGCCACTCAAATCTAGAGCAATTCATGGCTCTAAATGCAGTCACACATTCCGGATAAAGACAGGATGATAATAAATACTTTGAATATTACCAGCATAAATAAACTGCCTGAGGAGCTTAAACATTTGCAACATAGCCTTGCTGGCTCACACTGACAACCAGCCGACCTGTTGCCAGTGAGTGACTGAAAGATCAAACATGATTAAAAATGCAAAGATGCTGCACCCAAATGACATGCTTTATTTGACAATGAACTCTGGACTCAGAGGCACCACTGCAATCTATGAGCAAAGTGCTTTTTGGTAATTCATTTGCCCACTGAGGCCAGCTACTGAGGAATCACAATACAAGTCCCTTTTAAACTAGGCACAGTTCTTTACAGCCATTAGTAATTCCATCTTGAGACTGCCCTTCGAGAAAACAATTTCTTTTTTTTTTTTCACTGAGAATTGATGGTTTGTGTTTTGTCAAAACGAGCCCCAGAAGTTAAGAACTTGCATAATACATTAGCTATGAGTAGCCGAATAATGGTCTTTAAGTAAGTACAGGAGAATGAATGGCTGTGATGAAGATGGTGGGCAGGTATCCTTTTACTGAAACTAGTAAAGCAGGGGCTGAAGTCAGGTTTTAAAAAAGATTCTTGTGACCATAAGACACAGGAATGTCCAGTGGAAGAAAGCCAGTTCTAGCTTGGAGTTTTAGGAACAAGCCAGTTTCCTTGGTGTCTCAGTATCATTTGATTCTATAGTATGTTATTTCTTTTATTTACATACATATGACATTCATGATTTCTTTTTAAATATCCATAAATTCAAAGTGGAATACAATGTCACAATGCCTTAAGTCTCAGAATAAGATGCTGAGAAGACCATGAACAAGTGATTTCTTTTTCTTTTTCTTTTTTTTTGAGACAGAGTGTTGCTCTGTCGCCCAGGCTGGAGTGCAGTGGGCACGATCTCAGCTCACTACAACCTCCAACCCCTGGGTTCAAGCAATTCTCCTGCCTCAGCCTCCCTAGTAGCTGGGATTACAGGTGCCTGCTACCATGCCCAGCTAATTTTTCTATTTTTAGTAGAGACAGCATTTTGCCATGCTGGCCAGGCTGGTCTAGAACTCCTTACCTCAGGTGATCTGCCTGCCTCAGCCTCCCAAAGTGCTGGGATTATAGGCATGAGCCATAGCGCCCAGACAAACAAGCGGGGATTTCTTCAGGAAGGGCTTCCAAGAAAAACTGCTTAGAGCGTGGCAAGAAGTAGAACAGGGAAAGGCAAGAAGCCTAGCGAGGGTGTGATTCAGGGTAGAATCCTCTGAGGGAAGTTTTCCCAACAGAGGCAAGGAAACTGGGCTTTCGCTCTCCCTCACCAATCACTCTGCAGCTAAGAGCCATCCTGGGGGTTCCTAAACTCCAAGCACTTCCAGCTCTCAGCAGACCTAGTGAAGCCAGCAGCTCCAATTGGTCCTGCAAAGACCATTGCCGAAGCAGCCATTGGAAGGTAAATACACAGAAGCTGGGGCAGGGCTCACAGATATGTTGAAAGGTACCAGGGCAGTGCTCCGACACCTTCTGCTACAGCAAAGAAGCAAATGGTCCAAAAATCAAAATGAGGGTAGAATAAGGTTGGAGAATCCAAAAAGTGCAGAAAAAAAATAAAAGTCCCCCTTCTCTCACCCCCACCTTCCACTCACCCTTCACCTAGTCCTTCTTTCCAAAGGTAACCTTTGTTTACAGTTTTCCATAAATCCTTCTAAGGAAAAATATACACATATACTATGTATCTATTTAAACATTCTTTTTAAAAATATGCAGATTGGACAACTGTTCCACTGTTCTACTCCTTGCTTTTTCTCACTAAAGAATATATCTTGTATTCTAGATATTATATTAGATCTATATACATATTCTAAATAGAGAGATGATAGGTTAGACAGATAAATGCAAAGAGGAAGGAAGAGAAGGAAAAATGGATGGATGGATGGATGGATGGATGGATGGATACTACACTTCATTGATTTAAAGATAAACAGTTTTCCACATTTTAACATTTCTGAAATAGGCTGTCTTATACTTGACAGCATTTTAGATTTGCGAAAATGCAGTAGATAGATATATAGCTATTTATGGATGGATTGACAGTTCACACATAGCTCTGCCACTTGAGAAGTAGTGCAGGATAGTAGTTAAGAGTATATTAACACATTGCTTATTAATGAGATACTTTCGTACTTGAGGAATAAGCACCTCTTTTGATGGGGCTAATATTTTAATAATCTGATAAATTGTTTATTAACTTTAAATTTTCATAATGAGTCCGTAAATGAGTTTGATTTATAGTTTTCTATTCTGTGCTGTCTCTCTCAGACTTTGGAATCCGTATTACATTGGCTTCATAAAAACACACTGGCAGTTTTTTTCTTTATTTGTGCTATGGGCAATTTTGTTTACTTTTATAATTCTTTGACTAAGTAATACATGTACTGAGTATCAAATTCAAAAAGTACAAAAGGGCATGAGTAAAAAAGTATCTCTACCTGTCTTCCAGCTGCCTAGTCCCTTCCCCAAGATGCAATCATTGTAATCCGTTGCTTTTGCGTTCCTTTAGTTATGTATGACACATACACATATGCACAAGGACACACACTTTTACGCAAATGTCGGTATAATAGACACAATGCTCTGCATCTTGCTTTTTTTTCACTTCATGTATTTTGTAGATTGTTCCATAACTATACACAGAACCTCCACATCCTATCTGACGACTTCACAGTATTCCATTATGCAGATATAAAATTAATTTTACCAGTTTTCATTTTTAAATAGAATTAACATTATCAGTTCCTTGAAATGCAAAATTATTTGCTTCTGAAAGCATAAAGACCTGTGGCTTTTTAAGATCTTTGATAACTGCTTCAGATTTTTCCGATGTTATTAAAGTTCTCTTTCCTGTTGAATATGTTTGGGTAACTTATTTACCTGTTTAAAAAATACATTCCTTGAAGATTTTCAGTTACTTTTGCAAAAGTTCTCCTTTGAATATTTTAATTTCTTTAGCCATGGTTCTTTTTCCTTTTTCCTTTGTTTTTTTTTTTTTTGTTTTTTTTTTTAAGACGGGGTCTTACTCTGTCCTCTGTCTGGCACCCAGGCTGGAGTGCAGTGGCACGATCAGGGCTCACTGCAGCCTAAACTTCCTGGGCTCAAGTGATCCTCTCACCTTAGCCTCTTGAGTAGTTGGGACTACTGGCATGCGCCACTACCCCTGTCTAATTTTTGTATTTTTTGTAGAGATGGGGTTTCACCATGTTACCCAGGCTGGTCTTGAACTCCTGGGCTCAAGCCATCCAGCTGCCTTGGCCTCCCAAAGTGTTAAGATTATAGGCTGGAGCCACTGGGTGTGTCTGCTTTCCATTTTTTGTTTTTGTACTCCCTAACTTTTTGAGTAAGTGAATTTCATTGCTTGGCATTGTTTTCAAGGTGTGTTAGTCTGTTTTCATGCTGCTGATGAAGACATACCCAAGATTGGGAAGAAAAAGAGGTTTAATTAGACTTACAGTTCCACATGACAGGGAAGGCCTCAGAATCATGGCGGGAGGTGAAAGGCACTTCTTACATGGTGGCAGCAAGAGAAAATGAGTAGGAAGCAAAAGCAGAAACCCCTGATAAACCCATCAGATCACATAAGACTTATTCACTATCATGAGAATAGCATGGGAAAGACCAGCCCCCATGATTCAATTACCTCCCCCTGGGTCCCTCCCACAACACATGGGAATTCGGGGAGATACAACTCAAGCTGAGATTTTAATGGGGACACAGCGAAACCATATCACAAGGAGACAGTATTTGAGCTTATTTATGATTCTTATGGATTTATTTTTAAATTAGAAAACCTAATTTCTTATTTTTATCTTTATTATTTAGTTCTTTCTGCATTTTTTCCAGTTTTTTGGCTGTTCCTTTCTTAAGTCAGATGCATAATTCCTTTATTTTTATTCTTTTTTAAATATTCAGGTGTTTAAGGCTATATACATTTTCTTCTAAGCGAGGCTTTAGCTGTAGCCCATAGCTCATATATGTTATATTTTCATTATCAATGGTGTCTAGATATTTTTCAAGTTGGGTTTAACATGTTTCTTTGAATTAAGAGTTGTTTATCAAAGAGGGTTGTTATTTGTTTGTTTGTTTTGAGATGAAGTCTTGGTCTGTCCCCCAGGCTGGAGTGCAGTGGCACAATCTTGGCTCACTGCAACCTCTGCTTCCTGGGTTCAAGCAATTCCCCTGCCTCAGCCTCCTTCATAGCTGAGATTACAGGTGTGTGCCACCACACTCAACTAATGTTTGTATTTTTAGTAGAAACAACGTTTCACCATGTTGGCCAGGCTGGTCTCGAACTCCTGACCTCTGGTGATCTGCCCACCTCGGCCTCCCAGAGTATCAAAGAGTTTTAAAATATCCAGATTGTAAGGTTTTGATAAAACTGATTTCTAATTTATTGCATTGTAATCAGGTAATGGGGACTTTATTTGTACTTCAGCTGCTTGAAATTTCCTGCAATTTCTTCATAACTTATAAAGGCCATGTGTTTGTATTACATTGCTTTATTATTTGATATATTTTGAACCACATATTTTAGAGGGGCTTTCCTATCACAAACATATTTCAAAGTTGTTTGCAAAATATTTTGTATTTTCTAATCACCATAAGTGAAGTGATTAGAAAACACATCAGGGCTTCTGTGGCTCAGGATTTGGTGCTTGCCTCACATAGACAAAACCAGTAACTCTTACTCTTGTGCCAAATGATGTAATTGCCCTAGGAAAATGTTTCTACACCTCTCTTGCCTACTTTCATTGAAGAAATGGTGACTGAATCTGAATGTCAGGAAGGGTTGTGGGTTGTGGATATGGCAACTGCAAAACTGCAGACAATAGAGATGTACACTGCTTTTGTGGTAGGGACAGGATTTGAGCAGTGGAAAGGCCTAAATAAGAAAAAGAGAAATTAATTCATGATTAAGACAGATTCTGGCATAAAGAAATTGCAGTAGTAGTAGCAGTAGTAGTAGTAGTAGTAGTAGTAGTAGTAGTAGTAGTAGTTAGTGCTGAATACCGTATCTATTTTCTTTCATCAGAATCTGCTGGTTCCATTTCATAGTTCAGAGGTCTCACAAATTCAGGCAATATTCACAGCTGTGGACATAGTAACTTAGGCACATTTTGCATTATTAAACAATTGATCCTATCTTTAAATTTAGGTTGCAACATAACATACATGAAATCTGATACCAAGTCTTCACATTGGCAACTAGATGGGCATTGAACACAAAACTAGAAATTGTTTTATTTTTATAAAATATTTAATAAGATTTAATTAAAGTGTCAAAAAAATCCAGCTACATTGAAATGTTTGATTTAAATGTTTTTTATTAGCTAACCTATTCTTCATTTTGCTTTTTAAATTCTAATGTATAATTTTGAATATTGTGCAAGAAATATGACTTTCTTAAAAACATTAAAAATTAATTTTAATTTTTTAATGTTTATAATTAATTTATATGCTTGAGGAAAATATATTCAAATTGTATATATTTTAAATACAAATGTAGTTTAATTTCTAATTCTTTAGATCAGGGATCAGCAAACTTTTTCTGTAAAGAACCAGACAGTAAACATTTTGGGCTGTTACAACGACTCTTCTCTGTCACTGCCCTAGCACAAAAGGAATCACAGACAATGCATAAGTGAATGGAGTGGCTAGAGTTGGCCCTGGGGCCTTAGTTTGCAGATCCCTGTATTAGATCATAACTGCCAATAGACAAAAAGTATCTTTAAAAAAAAACCACCTTGATTATAACAACATGACAATTTTACTGAAATGAAGATGAGAAAAAATAACTTAATTGGAATAAATATATAATAATTTAAGAAATATTTCAGTCTTTTAAAAAACTCACTAAAATGTCATCAGCCCAATAACAGAACATGTACAATAATAATCAAGAGCTGTTGTCTTTGATATTTGGCCAATTTTCAATCACGTAAAAACTAAGGCTTCACCTATACATTTAGATTTTGTCCTTAAAAAAGTTATCTCATGGCAGAGGATAAAAAACACTTCTTTAATGGCTTATTAGCTGGATTTGTTAATTTTTAAATATTTAGACAGATGATATATGGCCTCCTTTTTGCCCTGAGCCCCACAAACCTTAGATGTAGGCCTGAATACAACAGTGATCAAGAGACAAAGGCCCTACTGTCTTGAATTACAGTCTAGTAAATTCTAGTGCACATCCAGTGACTCTAATTTAGACCAGTCAATCATCTATTCTCACATGCACTACTGCAATAGCTTTTTTTTTTTTTGAGACTGAGTCTCGCTCTGTTGCCCAGGCTGGAGTGCAGTGGCATGTTCTCGGCTCACTGCAACCTCCTCCTCCCAGGTTCAAGTGATTCTTGTGCATCAGCCTCTCAAGTAGCTGGGATCACAGGTGTGCACCACCACGCCCTGCTAGTTTTTGTATTTTTCGTAGAGATGGGATTTCACCTGGCCTCCCAAAATGTTGGGATTACAGGTGTACTGTACCCACTGTACCCAGCCTGCAATAGCTTTTTTATTGCTCTCTCTATATCTATTCTTGCCCTCACCAACCTATTTTCCACATAACAAATTAATATGTTAAAAACATAAACTATCACCTCTTTCCTAAAAGCTCTTCAATTATTTTCCATTACATTCCAGATTAAATCCAAAGTCTTTTATGATTAGTATTATTATTTTTGAGACAGAGTTTCGCTCTTGTTGCCCAGGCTAGAGTGCAATGGCGCAATCTCGGCTCACTGCAACCTCCACCTCCCAGGTTCAAGCGATTCTCCTGCCTCAGCCTCCCAGGTAGCTGGGATCACGGGCATGTGCCACCATGCCCAGCTAATTTTGTATTTTTAGTAGAGACAGGGTTTCTCCATGTTGGTCAGGCTGGTCTCCAACTCTCGCCCTCAGGTGATCCACCTGCCTCAGCCTCCCAAAGTGCTGGGATTACAGGCATGAGCCACTGTGCCTGGCCCAAAGTCTTTTTTTATAACATATGATGCCCTCTAAAATCTTGTTCTTCCCTATCTTCCAACTTTATCTTGTGCAATTCCTTCCTTGCCCAGTATTATCTGGCCTTTTATTGTACTTCTAACATATTGAGGCATTTCTTGCCTCGGGACCTTTGCACATGCAATCATCTGGCTACAGTGTTTCTCCTTTCCCTACTCCTTTTTCGGGGCTATTTTTTTCATTTTTACATCTCTGCTTAAACATTTTCACCTCCAAGAAGACTTATAAGTCCATTCAGTCTAATATATATGATTCTTGTTATATTCTGTCACTGCATCCTGTTCAATTTCCTTCACAGCCCTAGGAAGAAAACCTGTAATTCTATATATTTATCTGTTTACTTGTATATTTCCTATTCTGTAAACTCTTTGAGAGCCAGGATAATTTTTATTTTGTTTATCACTTCCAGTGCCCACAATGCCTGGAAATCATACATACTCAAAAGATAGTTGATAAAAAAGTAAATGAATATCAATTCATTTGTTGAACAAATAAATATGAAAGGGATAGGCACATTCTGGACCTATCGAACCATTCTAGCATGAAGCCTTTATTCCCAGAGTGATAGCAATATCAGGGTCCCCCCAACTAATGATTTTCAAGCCCACTCAGATCCTTTATTCATGCTGTATTTCCAAGCTGAATTTCCTTCCCCCACTTCTCTCTGCCTTCTCAAATATTTCTTTCACTAATTCAAACACACTTCTCTCAACAAGTCTTTGGTACCCTTTTCAGCCCCAAATAATAGGTCTTGATTTCCACATTTATTATCTGAATCATTCACTTTAGTATCATCTTACGGTGCCTAATTCTTTCTAAATCTAAGTTCCTTCCATAGTGTATGTAGTAGAGACCATGTGCACTTAATCCAGCCAGCAGCATGGAGTGGAACCCCAAAACATATTGATATCATTGGCAGCCTTAGCCTGTGTTCCCCATCTGATTCTTACATCCCACTCAGGAAAGCAGACCCTAAACAAAGGCTTACAACTAGGTAGTTTATTTTGGGAAAAGAACCCTAGATAATCAAATTGAGGAACGAGGGAGAGTAAAACAGGGGAAAAGGGTATCTTAAATCAGATTCCCTAGAAGTACACTCTGAAATGGGTATGCTTGTACAAGAAATTGATTGAAATAGTGCCCTCAGGAGAAACCTATGGGGAAATGAGGGAGTAGGATGGGCCAGGGAAGAAGCCAAGGAAAGATATGGCTTCAGCTGGAGTCCAGCCATGGCCCAAACCCAGAGTATGGACAAGAGTATGGAGTATGAACAGCACCACAGAGTTATTCCCCTTGACAGCTTCTGTTAGTCCCTGGCTGTGGACTGCCCTTGACCAGGCATAGGGGATCCTCTAAGGTATTTCTGGGGAAGTTCATTTCCCTCAATAGAGGGTTAATTCTCCTGAGATGAGTTCAGCTGTGAGACCTTAGTATCCAACACTCTAAGCAGCTGGGGCATGGGTGTGTTGACTCACTAATGGTGGTCTTGGTAGGGGACCAACAGCATCCTCTACAGAGGGAAATACAATATAAGTATACATTCTCAAGTCGATAACAACTACAGGCACCTAGGGCTCAACCTGCTGGAATCTTCTGAGAAAACTTACATGCTTCAGATGTATATGTATAATGTGCTTCAGACATGTCTAAACAAGGCATGGAAGAGATTATTTATCCACCAACTCCCAGTCCCCACCAGTCAGGGGTTATTCCGTGGGTTAATAACTCTCTTATACTTCCAGGTTGCCAGTCTCACTCCCAAGGTGGTAGAAAATAGGGATGCCCAATGCCACTTAGGCAAGAGGCTTCAGGTCACACTTGCCCTAACCTGGTTTCCACAGCGACAGCCCTAATACAGAAAGGGACACAAGAGGATGTGAGATGGGTCACAGGAAGTGTCCAATCCACTAATTACTTGCCCTAGATCTTTGGAGAATTAAATAACCTGTCCTACTGCTATGCATGACAGAAGCCCTACCAGTGGGGGCTAGTTGGCCTTCACATTGGCTCCTGGCCTTCACATTGGCTCCTGGCCTTCTCATTGGCTCATCTTAGGTGTCTTGGGCTATCTGCCTGATACACATTTTCAGTTAGGCAGGTCATGTGACCTTACAGACCAAGGTTATGCAAAAGAGAAATGAAAATTAACTTATTAATCTTATGACAGTATTGGGCTCTCTGTATTTTTCTCAGGGTCCCTGACACTGATGGTATTATCTCATTCTTTGGTGATGATTATGTGTGGAATGTTTCATTTAAAATTTCCAGTGTTGTCTCTCATGAAAGCCTGATATGGTAGGCTCTATATACATACTGGTGATGATCGTAATATGTGTGTAGCACAAAGTAGTCCCTGAACAACATTTTTAATGGCAAACAGTGATTCCTTCCCCCAACAAATTAAGTAAAAATGATAAATTCCTACATTGAAAGAAATCGGCAAAACAGAACATTTCCTTCAATTCACATAATCATTAAGAAGTATCATTCATAAGGGGTTAGAAACATATAATATCCAACCTTCCTGTTTAACAGAGCCCAGCAAGGACTCAAATGCACAGTTCATTACTGTCATTATGAGAGAATTTCTGCCAACAAGTTACAGTCAGGTTACTATCATTCAATCATGTTGCTAATAGGAATAATTTCATGGTAATTGGCATATTCTAGACAAGAGAAGAACTCAAATGGCTGTGGAATCATTAATGATTTATGCTTTCATGGTAAAAATGACAATCTATTAGTTTACCAGATGCTGGATCAAGCCATGGGCCATTAACAGGAGGGTGTTCTCAGAACGTTTTCAGAACAAATACCAGCTACTTTATTTTCAGCTTGCAGACATAATCACATGCATCCCCTATCAGATCCACCACTATACTGTCAGATACATCATAAATTAAAGGCCCCATGGGCTCATTATTGGCTCTTATTCGTAAAAGCAACACGTTGACCTGGCAAGACCCAAAATATTAAATGGGCATTTAAAGAAACTGCAAAATGTGTAGTTTTGGAAAAATGATATCTTCCTTAAAACTATTTACAGTACTCAAGTTTTCAAAATGTCCTTCATCCTCAATTTTGCCTCAATATTTGTTATTTTGTTTTTTGTTTTTTAATAAAAGCAAAGAAAAAAGAAACAAATTCCTGCCCTGTCAGGAAAGCTTTTAGGCCGAGTCTCTTAGGAACTGGGTGTCATTTATTAGTAAACCTAATATGCTGCCTTCAGAAGAACAGAGGGGCCAGCATCAAATAAACAGGCTTAAAAAAAAATTCCAGGAAACTTAATGTATACTACATTAGTAACCAGGACAACTCTTATTTCCCAGCAATCTATGGCATACATATGTTGGTATGAGATAAAGCTTCCATCTTTCCTGAATCTTCAGAACAAATGTAAAGCTGATTAAAATTCCTCTTCTGTCTTGCCTATGTACAAGGCTGCTCTCCCAATACCAAGCAATCCTATTTGGAGACAATGGGATGTTTGCCAAACCAAACCGAAATAAATAAATAAATAAATAGGAAAGTTTCTGTTTTCAACTGTTGATGGCATCACCCTTGCCATTTCTGGTGATCAGATTATCCACCTAGAAAGTGTAAGAAAACAAGTCTTCCGGTTAGCACTTACTGGGCAAAGGGCTGAGTTTCAAGAATCACAACTGTAATCGGTGGGGTTGCTCTTTGTTAATCGGAAAAAGCACCATGTTAAAGTGACCAGGGCCTGGTGTGTGCACCGCATGATCTGTGAGCACGAGTTGTGTGTGCAACATGATTCCTCGCGATTACCGCCTATACGGACAGTCACTGTGCATTAGCGCATTGGTAGCCAGCCGCCGCCAAAAACAGGATGGCATTCTTCCATCATGATTAGAGGTTTTGTGAGCATTTTGGGATGGGGGACACTTTCTCAGTAAAGACTCTTCCGCCCCATTCACGTTCATTCAGCTCTTTCTAGGGGAAATTAAAAGCTGCAGTGATAATCCCTTAAGGACAACTTGGAAGAGTATAAAAGGTGCAGTGTATAAGCAATTGGATGAGAAAGCCTTTTATGTGGAAAGTTACTGAATGGGTGGCTGAGGGTGGTGTGAGTGGGGAGAAAGAGGGGCAGCTTTTCTTTTCTAAGGTGGGGAGCAGCGGGGATATCATGGCACTTCAGTTCCCTTTAATCATCCAGATTCCTAGGCTGTCCCTGCCCCTGGTGTCACCTTGTTTTGCAGTGCCAGCTAGCTCCTCCCTGCCATTTTCCCCTCAAAGAGGGAGAAGGGAGCAATGCGATTTTTGGTAAGGACCCAGTTTCTCGCTGAATGCCAACTCAGCCAGCTGGCACCGAACAGGCCAAGCCTTCTTCAGAAGGGGTTAGCAAAATCCAAATTAGCATGGTCCATTTTAAAAACTTGCTTTTATTTAAAGACTGATTCATGACAAACAGTGGCTCCCGCACTGAGGTCTGGCACCCCAGGGGCTGGCATCCAACCAAACACATGCAACTAATTGCCACCCTCGGATGACACGCAACTAACAAGCTCCATTTTGAGGCAGTAGATTCACTAAGAATGTAACCCCGGAAGGCAGCGGAGGCAGAAAAGCTCCTTTCATAACCCTGTCCTAGGCTAACCATGGCAGCAGAGCGCCTGAAAAACACTTTTGTTTCATTGCACCAACAATTTAGCTCCACGGAGGGCTACAAACACGGCTAACTTGCTGAAAAGTGATCAAGGGCACTGCGATCCCCCTCATGGTTATAGGAGGCAGGGGCTCTGCTTTTCTCTTTGCTCAAGGAAACACACAAAATTGCCTACTATCTTGAAACTCCGCATCTTGCACCATTTGCAAATCTATCAACCCCCAGTACTTCCCCTTATACTTTAGTTTAGATGCTCTCAGGCTTCCTTTGTACAAGCAAGGGCTCTGGAGCCAGGATGCCTAGGTTCAAATCCTAGCTCCACCATTCATTAGTAATTGGCAAGTATTTTAACCCATCTATGCCTCAGTTTCTTCATCTATAAAGTGGAGAGAATATTAGCACCTACCTTACTACGAGTAGGAACGAGTCAATGTAATAATGTACATAGGACAATGCCTGACATATCATCACTCTGTTATGAAAGCTCTTTGAGTCTGAGATAGCTCGGCCTTATGAAGAAAAAATTTCCCTTTGCATAAGCTGCATTTTAGTCAAAGTTCTTGCTTCCCTGTAAACTTCTAGAGATTCAACCTCTAAGCCTTTGTTTACCATTCTTTCTCCTCTCAACTGTCCTTCCTCCATTGCACAGCCCTGTATGACTAAATCTCATCATCCTCCAAAACCATTCTTCAATGCCACCTCCTCCGAGGAGACTTCTCTGCCATCCCAGCTGCCATGAATCCCTGCACTCTTGGCATGGCCATGGCAATTTCTGCAAACAAATGACTGTGTTTTACTTGCCTGTTATATTTCCTTTTCTAGACTGACAGATCCTTTTGAGCATAATCCACAAGTAACTAGCACATAGTAGATACTCAATGAATATTTGGTAAAGAAGTAGATGGTCAGATGAAAGAATTGCTCTGCATAAATGAGTAGCTTTATACTATAGTTATGCTGGGCATTACTCAATAGGCAGGATGGGGGAATCGTTTCTTAAGGACTTTCATAGTTGCTTTGGCCCAAATTAAGAGTTGTATTTAACTTGTCATCAACTGAGGCTCATAAATAAAATCTATCAAAGAAATATGTCAATTACCACCTTAGTCAGCTTGGGCTGCCATAACAAAACACCAAGGATTATGTGGCTTAAACAACAGAAATTTATTTCTCACAGTTCTAGAGGCTGAAAGTCCAAGATCATGGTGTCAGCAGATTCTGTTTCTCCTGAGGCCTCTCTCCCTGGCTTGCGTATGGCTGCCTTTTCGTTCACCATGTCACATGGTCTTTCCTCTGTGTGCTTCCTTCCCTAGTATCTCCTCTTCTTCTTCTTATAAGGGCACCAGTTGCATTGGATTAGGTCCCACCCTTATGACCTCATTTAACATTAATTACCTTTATTTTTATTTTTATTTTATTTATTTATTTATTTTTGAGATGGAGTCTCGCTCTGTCACCCAGGCTGGAGTGCAGTGGCGCGATCTCGGCTCACTGCAAGCTCCGCCTCCTGGGTTCGTGCCATTCTCCTGCCTCAGCCTCCCGAGGAGCTGGGACTACAGGCACCCACCACCACACCTGGCTAATTTTGTTTTTGTATTTTTGGTAGAGATGGGGTTTCACTGTGTTAGCCAGGATGGTCTCGATCTCCTCACCTCGTGATCTGCCCGCCTCAGCCTCCCAAAGTGCTGGGATTACAGGTGTGAGCCACTGTGCCCTGCCTACCTTTAAAGGGGTAATTAAGGTTACCTTTAAAAGTTGTCTCCAAATACAGTCACATTAGGGATTAAGGCTTCAGCGTATCAATTCAGGGGAATACAATTCAGGCCATCACAATGACATATACATATCGAAGCATGAATATTCTGTATATTACTTAAGTGCATAGGAGGAACTTAACCATAGGAAGTCCACAAGCCTTTGCTCCTTAAGTCCTGGCATCCAGATCTTCATTATGTTAGCAAAAGTTCAGACAATGGAAACAAATGTGGTACTCAAATACACAACTATTTTATCTAGATGAAAAATTAAGCTTTCTTTGGAATTTGTGGGATTCAGTTGGGGGGCTCAGCTGCTTCTCTCTTAGAGGCAGGAAAACATCAGCACCCCAGGCAGCAGCCACAACCCCGTCTCCTGTTAAAGCCATTGCCTCTCCCAAGAACAAATGCAAATTCCCAGCTAAACTCCTGTGCACTTTCTAGGAGGAGGCTCACTTTGGTCCTTCTAGGATCAATTTATCTGAATCTTTTCTTTTTGAAGGCAGACCTGCAGCTTTATGTAGTCCTGAAACTCTGAACCAGCTTCTCATGCCAGCACCCCCTCCTTAGTCACTTCATAATTCAAATTGCTGTTATCAGCATACACTATTTGTACTGATTTGACTTTTTCACATTGTTTTAAATCTCTAATTTCCTATTAGGCAGATTCCTCACACCAATACCGTAAGCTAATGGCTCCCATGGTATTTGTTCATATCTTTCTCTTAAGATACTTAACACTTTTTACCTGGTAGGAGGATGATTTATAGTCATATGTGTCTTTCTTGCCAGACCTTTTAACTACTTAAGGTTAGAATTGCATCAAACCCATTGTTTTATCCCAACCAGTGCTTAACATGATACGGCACACGTAGCAGAGTCACAGTAAAAGTTTGCTGTAATTCACATAGACTTTGCCAGGAGTGCATAGAAGGTTTAAGAATCAGAAGCAATGCAATCGCAAAGGTATCTCGTACCATCAAGGGGTGAGGCCAACATCTTAGAAAATTAAGATCAAATATCATCCTTCATTTTTAATTTAAAGCTTCTAGCCAGTTGACCCAGAAACATCCCACACCTCCACCGTGAGTTACCAATTTGTCTGAAATAATAAAGAGGAAAATGAGAGGCTATTAGTGCCACTTCCATTCTCCAGTCAATCATTGTTCTAAATTATTAATCAGTTGAAGTATTGCCAAGAAATTTTCAGGCCTCTCTCCAAAAGTGTAAAGTAGTCATTTTCAAGTGAACAATTAACTATTTTATTCATCTAGAAGTTGTAGAATTTATAGACAAGCTGATTTCTGTGGATTTTCTTCCCCCCTTTTGGATGCTGGTGGAGGTAAGAGAGGTCTACATGAACTACAAATACTTTCCTTTCCATCACTCACTTATTAATAACTAGAATCCTGTTTAAAAGGAATGTACTAAAATATTTTCTAGGCTGAAGCAGGAGGATTGCTTGAACCCAGGAGTTTGAGACTAGCCTGGGCAACATAGGGACACCCTGTCTCTACAAAAAAAAAAAAAAAAGAAAAAAGAAAAAAAAAAGAAATTAAATTAGCTGGGTATGGTGGCATGTGCCTGTGGCCTTAACTACTTATGAAGCTGAGGTGGGAGGACGCCTGAGCCCGGGAGGTAGAGGCTACAGTGAGCCATGATTGTGCCACTGCACCCCAGCCTGGGCAGCAAAGAGATACTCTGTCTCAAAAATAAAGTAAAATAAAATATTTCCTGACCAGTTCAGCATTTATAATATTGTTCCTAATAGCATGCCACTCCTGACTGATCATTGCTGGCAAAAGCAAAGTGATCAATTGTCACCACCCTGTTTGTCCCCAGGATTAACTTGGTAAAGAAGTACAGCCATGGTTTCTGCTTTCCTGGAGCTTACATTCTAGAGGAGACAGTGAAAAAGAAAGGTAAATAGACAAATGAAACAACTACAGCAAATTTTACTAAAAAAAAAATAAAATAAAAAAAGGAAAAAAGAGGCTAAGATAAAGAAAGGGGAGGTGTACCTTAAATAAGATGTCGATAAAGACCTCACTAGCAGGAATCATCCTCCATGGATCAGGAGAATTCTGAAACTGGGGACCTCATAGGCAGTCCAATCCAAAGTGTGAATAGGCCATGAACATTTTTAAAACTATATATTCAGTTCTGGTCATCTATTGACCTCAGAGACACTAGATTTCCAGTGGCATCCACTTATTTTGTTCTCGTCATGTTGTTTCACTACTATGACTGCAATTGCTGAGGGGTAATTTTCTGAGCCAGAGGTGGAGTATGCAATTTGCCTTGTCACTCTCATCTGATGCTCATTAATAGTCCCAACTTTTATGTAAGGGATGTGCTTTCAAAGGTAGTGTGATATGTGGCTAAAAATATTGATTTTTTTCTTTTATACTTTTGTTTTTTTTAAAAGGAGGAAAAGTGAGCACTAATTTTTTTTATTTCAACTGTATCTTTTGAAGGTTCCTTATGCATATATTTTGATAACCTTGTCTATGAGAATGAACCCTAGGACAATTAAATATCCTTTAATTTTGAGATGTGTAGTCTGGAAATACCTACATGGCCGTCCTAGGCTTTAGGTTCATTTTCTTTGAGAGGCTTAACCCCATATTATATCAGATATATTTACAGGTCAAAAGGCAAAATTGAAACAAATTTAGTTTAAAGATCTTAACTGGCTTTTATTTGTGATTCTAGAATCAGACAAAACCTCACTGTATAAAAAAGAATGAGTGTTCCAATGAGCTGAGCAGAGGAGGTTTCCTTTACAGCTGGAAAAGGGATGAAGAAAGCAGAAACAAAGAACCAAAAGCAAATTGGTTGTTTCCAAGTTACTTTCCTTGTAAAGGTTAAAGCAGAGGGACATCCTTATCATATTGGCTACAACTGGTCTAGTTGAGGATTTGGCTACTAGTTCTCCCCCTTCATTTCTTAGAAGGTCAGATGAAAAACTTGGTTTTGGCTTGGTGGCCAAAACTTCAGCATGAGTAATTCTATTTTGGTTTGGACTGTTGAGCTTGGTTCAGTAGTTCAGTCCAAACCAATGGACTTCTATAAATTTTATTCAACATACACGAAACAGTTTTTGTATGTGAGTTCTGTGAAAATTATTTTTATACTTTTGCATTTAAAATTATTTGCTTATGTATAATTTGGTTAATTTAATTTTTTAAATTGCCTAAAATTTCCCAGTAATCATCATGCAGTTTCAGGAATTCTTAAGAACTGAGAAAAGCTAACTCATAAAACATCTCTAAGAGTAGACATTTTAATAACTATTAAATTTAGTAATTAATCACAATAGCATAAAATTTCATTTATTGACATATCATTAAATATGACATTGTTCAGATTGTGCAATTTCTGCATACACTGAAATCAAAGTAGTTTTTCTCTCTCTGTTAGTTCTGAATATTTTCATAGGCCCTTGAAAAATACATTGGCCCTAGTCATTAGTTCCTGGTACCTAAAGGTTAAAGAGGCAATAGAATATGTGTGTATTCCCAGGTCTTACATGGCACTAGATAGTGGGGGTCTTTTCCCCCTAAATAAAGTTGATGCTATTATAACCATGCATGACTCCAGTTAGACCCAAATGAATGTACCAAAATCACTACCATTTAAAAAGCATAAAAAACCTTGCCCTCAATTTACTGTGATTTGCAAACTCTCCTCTGAAGTTTCACTGAACCCCACTTATAAATATCATCTTGCTTCTTTAGCAAATTCTCAAACCTTAGTACATAAGAATCACCCAGAGCTCTTATTAAAAACAGATTTCTGGGCCCTGACCCCAAAGAATCTTATTTAATAGATCTAAGTGGAGCCCAGAAATCAGAGTTTTTAACCTTCTGAAACCTTAAAGGTTGTATAAGCCTTTAGAAAACATTAGTTGATGTGAGCAGGGTTGATGATAACAGCTGGTAAGATTAGTCTTGACTTGAGCTACTGAACAACTCAAGTCCATTTAGGCTAGTCTCTCTCAACCCTGGCTCATACTAGAATCCCCTGGGGCTTTTAAAGCACTTTACCCCCAAGGATTCTGATTTCTTCTGTATGGGCATTGGTATTTTTTAAAGCTACCATATAAACAAATTGAGAAACCCTACTAGCCTAAGGGCATTTCTGTCAGAAAGGATTAACCCACACACTGAGGTGATGATAAGGCCTAACACTCCTACAAAATGCAAACACTGAAGCAGAGATTTCGCAAGACTAAAATCCATCTGGAGCTCTTGATTCCCAGTTTGTGTCAGCCTCAACACACCCAAGTTGGCCTTACAGTTA
The DNA here is from genome assembly GCF_028858775.2 of Pan troglodytes. NCBI lineage: Eukaryota > Metazoa > Chordata > Mammalia > Primates > Hominidae > Pan > Pan troglodytes. The sequence continues at coordinate 64,810,732 of NC_086015.1, forward strand.
TGGCACAAGAAATTGAGCCCTTCCCTTTAGTTTTCATCAGCTGGCAGAATGATTTAGTAGCTCTATTATAAAAGCAACTCCATTATAATTACAGTGTTTGAATTATAAACAAAACAAGAGAAATACAGAAGGAATAGTCCTTTAGTCAAAACTGTAAAACAGAACAATTTCTGGCTGCAGTTAAAAGCAAACTGAAATATTAAGAGTAAGCTCTCCAGCCCTTTGATTCTTGCCTCTTTCCCATAGGAGTGACACTACACATTTTTTCAATTAAGCAGTTTGACAACCTGAAGAAACCCACAGTGCATGATTTAATGAGCATATACTGCATGCATGGTAATCGGCAAGCTGACAGTTTGCTCATTTCAAACTGACAAGAGAGCACTACACATTAGTAGAAAGGTTTCTTGGGTCTCTTTTCATTAAATAAGCTTTACAGTTGAGGAACATTCCAACTGTATTGGCAAAGCTGTCACTAATGGTCCCCAGGCAACCTTAACTCTCTGTCACTCTCCAAGTCCTCAAGTCTTGATGAAGAAATTGCTTCTTAAAAAACAAAGCACAAAAACAAAATATAGATATTTAAAGTTCTCTGGATGTTGTCAGGGGCAAGGTGGAGCTTTCTGAGCCATGAATCCACTGGTGATTTCACAGTACATGAATTCTAACCCAGTATGTACTGGTTCTTCATGCAGATCACTTTATAAACTGGAATTGTTTTTAGAAATAATGCCCAAACTGTTAAATTATTCAATAGTTTAGAAATGATTCAGCGTACTGGAAAAAACACAGGCCTTGGTGACAGAGAGATAGGGGTTCAAATTCTGACTACAATACTTCTCTGTGGCCTTGGTCAAATTACATCATTTCTCAGGGGCTCAGTTTCCTAATTTATGAAACATGGACAATAACATCTGCTTTGTATGAACAAGATCGTAAAAGTCTTTCGCACAGTTACTGACAACACAGGCATACTTAAATAGAGACTAGTTTACCCACAGAAATTCAGAGTATGGGGTTTTAACAAAGCTAACTATAGTCTGACTGTCCTGAGATTTCTACCATGAGCCTTTATTGGAGTTCTATAAGAAGAAAAACAGTAAGCTAACATTCACTCACAAATAGGATTTTATTTAATCCTATTAAGATTCTGAATTTTGGGTGTTATTACACCTGTTTTTATAAAATCTCGAAATAAGAAGGGTTCTTAGAGGTCATATGAGGAATTTCTGACATTTTAACTTTTCTGATTACAAGAATATGAAACTTCTGTTTCCCTCTTTGCTCTGCTTGTCAGAAAACTCGAGTGAATTCTCATGCTAAATGTATATTTGCAACTCTATTAGCAGTAGCGGTTAGCAGATTTGTTTCCTGATTTTCTATATATATGTTAGTAACCTTATTTAAAATAGTTTATAAGCTACCCTGAAGGAAGTTGAGATTTCTTAGCTAACTAGTAAGATCCATAACAAGAATCCATGTCACCTGACTCCAGGCTAGGACACCTCACATATAACATGGAAATGACATAGAAAACCCCAGAAGCAAGTACAGTGAAGCCAGAGCTTATTGCTTGGGTCCTATGCCCTGAAGATGATCAAACATATTAGGCTTCTAGTTACGAGGAAAAAATATGGAAGCTTCAGGGTCCTTATTTCTAAAATAGGGATAATATATATTTCTAAGATCATTGTAAAGATTTAGACAGAATATTTTCAAAATCAGCCAGTGTGGCATTCGATACATAGTAACATTTTAAAAGTCTGAAATGTTGACTCTAAGAAATAATTGTAGTTCTACTAATTACAAGTAAAACACAAATGCATAGACCCTTAAACATGATTTAGAAATCATTTATCCCTCCAAACTTCATGCACTGCTGTAAAATTCTGCCCCAGGCTAGGTGAAGATCCATACTTGCTGTCTTTCTCTCATGTCACAGAGTACATGGAGATCTGGAAAAGTTGTCCATAAATTCCAAATTCTTAATATAAACATGTCTATTGGAAATACAGACTCTTTTTTTTTTTTTTTTTTTTTTTGAGACAGAGTCTGGCTGTGTTGCGCAGTGGAGTCATCTTGGCTCACTGCAACCTCTGCTTCCTGGAGTCCAGTGATTCTTTTGCCTCAGCCTCCCAAGCAGCTCAGACTCCCAAGCAGCATCATGCCTGGCTAATTTTTGTATTTTTAGTAGAGATGGAGTTTCATCGTGTTGCCCAAGCTGGTCTCGAACTTCTGGCCTCAAGAAATCCACCCACTTTGGCCTCCCAAAGTGGGATTACAGGCATGAGCCACTGTGCCCAACCAGAAGTACAGAACTTTATCAAGAATACACACGTGTGACATTTTCAGGTTTAATAATTTATACTTTAGGGTACTCACAAAACTGGGCCAAAATCATGGTCTACCTCTACGTGAAATACCAAGTTTCCCTATGTCTCACAGCCATGACTCCACTGGTGACTTCACAGTACATGAATTCTAACCCATAAATTGACTATATCTAGAATGTAGCCAGACATACCATAAAGATGTTCATTTATCTTCAAGGGAGTCCACAAAATAGCACTGTAGTTCCTCATATGCATACCCTAACAAAAATGAGTCAGTGGTGTTTCCCCAGAGAAAAACGATGCTGTGCAGTGGAAGCAGCTTTGGAAACAGACAGATTCAGATTTGAAGGCTGGCTCTGCTATCCATTAGTTGTATGACATTGGACAACATAGTATGAACCTCTTAGAGCCACAGATTCTTCCACTGGCAAATGGAGGAAACACTTTGAACTTATATAACTATTGTAAGCAGGGGTTATGTTATGATTTAAATGTCCCCTCCAAAAATTATGTTAAAATTTAACTGCCATTGTCATGGTATTGAGAAGAGGGACCATCAAGAGGTGGGACCACTGAGAGATGATTAGGTCTTGAGAGCTCTACCTTCATAAATGGATTAACATCATTATGAAGAAAGTAGGTTTGTTATCATGAGTGAGTTATTATAAAAATGAGTTTGGCCCTTTCATTGGCTCATTTTCATTTTCTCCTGCCCTTCTGCTTGCCTCCATGGGATGACAAGCACAAAGGCCCTCACCAGATGCCAGCACCATGCTGTTGTACTTCCCAACTTCCAGAACCATGAACCAAATAAATTTATTTTCTTTTAATAAATTGCCCAATCTTGGTATTCTGTTATAGCAGAAACAAATGGACTAAGACAAATGATATTTAAAATATTTAACCATTAGTATGGTAAAGGCACCAACCAGCATAGTATGGTAAAGGCACCAACCAACATGCAACTTAATGCCTGTTCTGGTGCATACTAATTAAATATGAACTCCATTTGAAGAATTATGAAGGCGTCCAACTTGATCCTAGATCATGGGAGGTGCTTAAACATATACAATGCATTAAATGAAGCAAACACGTGTTGTAAAACATTACAATAAAAAACTTAGCACCAGTTATACTGAGATCTCTATACTCTCCAATTACATTTTTTCACCTGTGTTGAGTTTGTATTCCATGATTTTATTAAATGATTGTTAGCTTAAAGTGATGAGCCACTTGTGTCTTTTGACTCATGATTGAGACAGTCCTCAAAAAATTCTAGATTTGAAAAGACATAAAGTGATCTCACTTGGAATTTTATCAAGTCTATATTCATGTATAATCCTTATGTCTTCTTAATATAATGACTCCTTTATTATGACACACTCTTCTTCTTTATCTCTGATAATATTTTTTGTCTTAAAGTTGAGTTTGTCTGATATTAATATAGCCACTCTAGATTTCCTATGCTGTTTCCATGGTGTATTTATTTCCATCAATTTATTTTAAACCTGTCTGTGTTTTTATAAAGGCTATCTCTTAACAGAATATAGCTGTTCTTGCTTTTTTATACATTCTAATCATCTCGGCATTTTTTTTTAATATTTATTTATTTTTGTTTGTTTGGTTTCTTTGCCCACAAAATTTATTCATTTTGTCAATCATTTGAAAGTAGCTTGCATTCATAAAGCCCTTGGGCTTAGGTCTTTTTAAAAAAAATTCATTCATCTGTTTTTATGTGTTTATTTTTTCAACTTTCATTTTAGATTCAGGGGGTATATCTGCAGGTTTGTTACCTGGGTATATTGCATCATGCTGAGGTTTGGGATATGAATGGTAGCATTACCCAGGTACTGAGCACAGTACCCACCATTTGGTTTTTCAACCTTTTCCCCCCTCCCTTCTTCCCTGCTCTAGTAGTCCCCAGTGTCTATTGTTACCATCTTCACATCCACACGTACCCAAAGTTTAGTTCCTACTTATAAGTGAGAACATGTGGCATTTAGTTTTCTGTTCCTGCATTAATTTGCTAGGATAATGGTGTCTGGCTGCATCCACGTTGCTGCAAAGGACATGATTCGATTCTTTTTTATTACTGCATAATATCCCATGATATACATGTACCAAATTTTCTTTATCTGATCCACCATTGATGGGCACCTAGGTGGAGTCCATATCTTTGCTATTGTGAATAGTGCTGTAATGAACATGCAAGTACATGTGTCTTTGGTAGAATGATTTGTTTTCTTTTGGATCTATACACAGTAATGGAATTGCTGGATTGAATGGTAGTTCTGTTTTACGTTCTTTGGGAAATCACCAAACTGCTTTCCACAGTGGCTGAACTAATTTACATTCCCACCAACAGTGTATAAGCATTCCTGTTTCTCAGCAGCCTCACCAACATGTGGTGTTTTTTTGTTTGTTTAGTTTTGTTTTTTGTTGTTGTTGTTTTTTTTTTCCTTTAGTCATTCTGACTGGTGTGAGATGGTATCTCATGGTGGTTTTGATTTGTATTTCTCTGATGATTAGGGACAATGAGCATTTTTTCATGTTTGTTGGCCACTTGTATGTCTGTCTCCCTTTGAGAAGTTTCTGTTCATGTCTTTTGCCCATTTTTTAATGGGGTTGGTTTTTGCTTGTTCAATCACTTAAGTTCCTTATAGACTCCAGATATTAGACCTTTAGTGGTTGTGTAATTTGTGAATATTTTCTGTCATCCTGTAGGTTGTTTACTCTGTTGACAGTTTCTTTTGCTGTGCAGAAGCTCTCTGGTTTGATTAGTCTCACTTGTCAATGTTTGGTTTTGTTGCAATTGCTTTTGAGGACTTAGTCATAAATTCTTTCCCAAGGCTGATGTCCAGAATGGTGTTTCCTAGGTTTTCCTCTAGGATTCTCATACTTTGAGTTCTTACATTTAAATCTTTACTCCATATGGAGTTAGCTTTGTATATGGTGAAATGTAGGGGTCCAGTTTCATTCTTCTGTATATGGCTAGCCAGCTATCCCAGCGCCATTTATTAAATAAGGAATCCTTTCTCCATTGCTTTTGTTAACTTTGTCGAAGATCAGATGGTCGTAAGTGTGCAGCTTTATTTCTGGGTTCTCTAGTCTGTTCCATTGGTTTCTGTGTCTGTTTTGTACCAGTACTATACTGGTTTGGTTACTGTAGCCTTGTAGTATAGCTTGGAGTTGGAAAATGTGTGCCTCCAGCTTTGTTCTTTTTGTTTAAGTTTGCTTTGGCTATTCAGGCTCTTTTTTGATTCCACATGTACTTTATAATAGTTTTTTCCAGTTCTGTGAAATATGGTAGGGTAGTTTTATAAACTACCTGTATAAAACCTGTAGATTATTTTGGGCAGTATGGCCACATTAATGAAATTGATTCTTCCAATCCATGAGCATGGAATGTTTTTCCGTCTGTTTGTGTCTTCTATGATTTCTTTTAGCAGTGTTTTGTGGTTCCCCTTGTAGATATATTTCATCTCCTTGGTTAGATGTATTCCTAAGTATTTTATATACTTCTATTTTTTCAGGCTATTGTAAATGGGATTTCCTTCTTGATTTGGCTCGCAGCTTGAACATTATTGGTGTACAGAAATGCTACTGATTTCTGTACATTGATTTAATGTCCTGAAACTTTACTGAAGTTGTTTCTGAGTACTAGGAGGCTTTTGGTGGCGTCTTTGAGTTTTTTAGGAATAGAATCATATTGTCTGCAAAGAGAGATAGTTTGATTTCTTCTTTTCCTATTTAGATGCATTTTATTTCTTTCTCTTGCCTGATTGCTGTGGCTAGCACTTCCAGTACTATGTTGAATAGGAGTAGTAAGAGTGGGCATCTTTGTCTTGTTCCAGTTCGCAAGGGTAATGCTTTCAGTTTTTGCCCATTCAGTATGATATTGGCTGTGGTTTTATCATAGATGGCTCTTATTATTTAGAGGTACGTTCTTCAGTGCCTACTTTCTTGAAGTTTTTTATCATGAAGGGATATTGGATTATAGCAAAAGCTTTTTCTACATCTAGTGAGATGATTCTAAGGCTTTTTAAAAATCCTATTTATGTGGTGAATCACATTTTTATTTGCTCATGTTGAACCAAATTTGCATGCCAGAATGAAGCCTACTTGATCATGGTAAATTAACTTTTTGATGTGCTGTTGAATTTGGTTTGCTAGTATTATGTTCAGGATTTTTGCCTCTATGTTCATCAGGGATATTGGCCTGTTGATTTCTTTTTTTCATTGTGTGTTTGTCAGGTTTGGTATCAGGGTGATGCACAGAATGAGTTTGGGAGGAGTTGCTCCTCTTCAATTTTTTGGAATAGTTAAGTAGAATTGTACCAGCTCTTCTTTGTACATCAGGTAGAATTTTGCTATGACACTGCTACATTTTAATTAGTGATTAGTCCACTGACATTTAGTCTGATTACTGATATGGTTGCATTTAGAGCTGCAAGTTTATTATATGTTTTCTGTTTGCTCCTCCACTTCTTGTTTTTCTTTTTCTTCCCTCTGCAACCTTTGGATCATTTTTTTTTAAATTTAGGATTCTATTTTATCTTTGGATTTTCAGTGGTTTTTCTAGGAATTAAAACATATATTCTTGATCTTTCACAGTCTACTTAGATTTAATTTTATACTATCTCATATAAAATTGGAAAACCTTGCAACTGTATAAATCCATTTGCCACTGCCTCCATTCTTTATGCTATAAAGTCATATGGATTACATCTGTACATATTACATTATAAACACCACAAGACAATGTTATAATTTTTGCTTTAACAGGTCCTGTGTAGTTAAACATCTTATCATGAAAAACTAGTCTTTTATATTTACAATTTCCAAAATTTTTTCATTCCTTCTTGAAGACTTAAGATTCCATCTGGTGTTATCTCACTTTAGCCTGAACAATCTTTCCTTTAGCATTTCTGTGGGGCAGGTCTGCTGATAATAAATGCTCTTAGTTTCCTTTTATCTGAAAATGTACTAATTTGCCTTTACTCACAAAGGATATTTTTGCTACACATAGAATTCTGGATTAACAGTGTTTTGCTTTTTTTCCCCCCTCGTTTGTACTTTAAAAACATCATTTCACTTTTTCTGGCCTTTATAAATTCTGATGAGAAGTCATTGTTCATTTAAAGCATTGTTCCACCAAAGATACTGTGCCATTTTTCTCTGGCTACTATCAAGATTCTCTCTTTATTTTTGGTCCTCACCAGTTGGAATATGATGTACCTATGCACGGTTTTCTTCAAATGTATCCCATTTGGGGTTCACTGCATTTCTTGATCTATGCATTTATGTATTTCACCAAATTTGAAAATTTGGGCCCATTATTTCTTCAAATATTTTGTTCTGTTTCATTCTCTTTCTCTTCTCCTTCTGAGACTCCAATTACATGTAAGCTAGACATTTTAATTTCTGTTACACAGGTCCCTGAGTCTCTGTTTATTTTTTCTATTCAGTCGTTTTAAGTCTTTTTTTCTGTCTGTTCTTCCAAAAGAAAATTTCTATGGATCTATCTTTAAGTTCACTAACACTTTCCTTTGTTTCCTCCAGTTGCTGTAAGTATACTCAATGAGTTTTTATTTCAAATACTGTATTTTTCAGTTTCAGGATTTCTATTTGGTTCTTTTTGCAGTTTCTGTTTACTACCTTCTTATTCATTATGAGTTTATTTTCCTATTATTTGTGGAGCATGGTTAAAATAGCCACTTTAAAATCTTTGTTAATTCCCACATTTGGCTCGTCTTGGAATTGGTCTCAGATAATTGCTTTTTGTCTTCAGAATGAGTCACATTTTATTGTGTTTCCATATAGCGTGTAATTTGGGGTTGTATGATATGCAAGTATTGATGTTATTGTGTGAAGAGCTTCAATCCTGTTATAGTTTTCTGAAGGGTATTGATTTATTTGTTTTAGCAGGCAATTAGTTATACTCAAATTCAAAACTATCCCTTGGATAGCAGCTCGAATCTCAGTTCAGTTCTTTTATCTTTGTGATAATTTGTGTCTGCTCCATCAAGGACATACACATGACATATACCTCAGAATTACATGACGTGATCTCACTTGGAATTTTATCAAGTGCATATTCATCTACAATTCTTACTTCTTCTTAATATAATGATTTACTATTATGAAATGTTCTCCTTCATCTCTGGTAACTCTTTTTGTCTGAAAGTTTAGTTTGTCTCATATTAATAAGTGCAGGGGTCAACCAGAAATTTTGGTAGTGTTTATATACAGATTTGGGAGCTTCCCCTCTCTGCCTCTCTTCTTTCCAAGATTCTGAATTCATTTTCCTGTGGCTATGATTGCCCTGAACCCTGTTCTTTGGGTCTTCAAACCAAAAACACTGTGAGTTTTCTATTGGAGGATGGCCACCCGAAGTGACATTAATTTTAGCCTGTTCTCACTCTAAAAGTTGTAAAATGGGAAATTCACTCTGGACCGATCTGTGCTTCCAAGTTTTGAATTTCAGCTCCCCTCCAGAATCTGTCTGCTTATTTTTATTCTCTAATGCTTCCAGGTAATTTCTTTTTTCTTTTCTTTTTTTTTCTTTTTTTTTTTTTTTTTTTTTGTTTTTGGTCTTTTGGTACTTTATAGTTGATATCTGTGAGAATTTCGGATCCAGTAGAACTTACTTAGCCATAGTGGAAATGGAAACAAGTAAAAACATTTAGGAAACATTCCTTTGCATTTCCTAACACCTCTCCTCAAAATACTTAACCTCCGTCCATTCCCTCATTTAGTGACATTTGAGTTTGGTTTTAAGTAGAAATAGAAGCCAGGCTCAGGGCTTCCTTGATCATCTTGCCAAGCACATGAGAAGACTTGGAATGAAAACACAGCATAAAGTTAAATGATAGAATGATGGAACATCAATCAATTCTAGCTCTTAGACTGGTGGCATTTAATCTCAAAGCAATGAGGCTTATACAGAATCATGACTACCAGTGGTTATCTACATGGTACTTTGCCACGTTATTTTGCCTTATTTCTTTGGTCTCAGATATCTCTAAATCCTGCCTCATTGAAAACTGCAATAGATAATATGCCACGAGAAACAGAATACTGAAAATCCTAAAATGCCAACCCAGAGTTGGTAATTGCACAATTCCTTCTAATCATAATCATTATGGCTTCCACTTCTTGAAAGCTTCTGTATACCAGCCACCTTGCTAACCACTTTACATTAATTGTCAGTTAATCCTTCACAACTATTCTTTGAGCAGTTCCCATAACTAGCTTCATTTTATGGAGGAAGAAACCAGAGTTCCGAGAGGTTGAGTTCACTAAGAGCACACAGCAAACAGTAGAACTCTGAGTCAGTCTTTGTAAAGAGAAGAAATAGCAAAGGGGTTTTGGAGACATCAGGCACATACTCTTTACTATTAGGAGAGAAAATAGAAGTCTTTCTAGGAGTAAGTAGGGTTTCTAAAACTTAAATAGTCTACAGTCCTTTTTATCAGTAATTATTGATATTAAAATGCCACCCTTCCAGAAACAATATATTTTATATTGACAGCTTTTATGTTTAAAAAGAACCTTCTAGCCGGGAGTGATGGCTCACGCCTGTAATCCCTGCACTTTGGGTGGCTGAGGTGGGTGGATCACTTGAGGTCAGGGGTTCAAGACCAGCCTGGCCAACACGGTAAAACCCCATCTCTACTAAAAATACAAAAATTAGGTGGGCCTGGTGGCGGGCGCTTGTAATCCCAGCTACTTGGGAGGCTGAGGCACAAAAATTGCTTAAACCCAGGAGGTAGGGGTTGTGGTTAGCTGAGATCACACCATTGTACTCCAGCCTGGGTGACAGCGAGACTCCATCTCAAAAAAGAAAGCCCTCCTTCAGGGCTTAAAACACTAACCCAAACAATAACAAAAGGATCAAATAATTATATGTAAAGGCTCATATGAAAAGGCACATAACACCAGTGCTCCATTTTACATCATTTCATTTACTGCCTTTAAACTTTGTTTTCCAGGTAAACCATATAAACAGGCAAGTGACCTGCCAGAGAAAAATCTGGCACATTAGGAAGTAAAGATGCCTGCCTCTCCCACGACAAGATGCAGCAATGTCTCACAGTTCTACAACTCTAGGGGCAATCCTGCCCAACTTCGCAAATTTTGCATAAACCATGGGTTTCAAGTGACTGTGGAATGACAGGGAAAGGGAAGGCAGCACGAAGGATAAGCTGGCTGACATTGTAAAGTGGATACAGGAAACTGGGACGTAACTGGAAGCAGGAAAAGGAATATAGTATCTTTGTGTTCTGGTACATAGGATTATTCAATATACATATTTATTATACATGTTAAATTGTCTGAGACCCGGAAATGAGAGATACTGTTAAAGGAGTAAAGATGAGATGAGGTAACAGAAAAGGAGAGGAGTAAATATGAGTCCTAAGGAGGGGTTACATGAGCACAGTACCCTGACGACATGCTAGAGATTACCAGATTAGTGCATTGCTCCTACTTTCTTGCTATTATTATTATTATTATGGTTTTTTTTTTGGCAGGGTCTCACTCTGTCGCCTAGGCTGGAGTGCAATGGCACGATCTTAGCTCACTGCAACCTCTACCTCCCGGGTTCAAGTGATTCTCCCGCCTCAGCCTCCTGAGTAGCTGGGATTACAGACACCTGCTACCACATCCGGCTAATTTTTGTATTTTTGGTAGAGACGAGGTTTCACCATGTTGGCCAGGCTGGTCTCAAACTCCTGATCTCAAGTGATCCACCTACCTCGGCCTCCCAAAGTGCTGGGATTACAGGCCCTTTGCTGCTATTTTTAAAAATACATATTCAACATATCCAGTGAAATCATTCAAAGATGCATACAGATAAGTGACTATTTTACTCTAACGTAAAGCCTCTTTGTAAGACCTACCTTTCACTGTCTGTCCCAGCATATGCCCTAGGACTTCCTCTGACCATGAACAGTACCATGCCACTGAAGGAGATCTGTTTCAACAGAGCCTCCTCCTGCTGCTCCTAACTTTATTTCCATTCCACTAGCATTCTCAAAGTCATGCAAAACATAACAACCTGACTTTATAACTGTTTAACCTTACTTTTTACAAGTAAAAATTATTAAATATGTGTAACTGCTGGGGGGAGGATAATATAATGGCATGTCAGTCAGGTAACAGGTAAGCTACATTTCATGGAAAAGAAGGGGAATGCTTTCTTCAGAAAGTGAAGTCATCATTCTTTTATTTAACTGACATAATATTTATACCCCAATTTTTAAAATGGCAGCTACAAATAGAAGTCAAAAGAGGGTAAATTCTCCAAGGGAATCTAGCCCTGAAATTTTACCATTTTAAAAGTTCTATTTTACATGTACATAGGAACATTACTACTATTATAAGGATACTCACAGCAGGTCAATTATTTCAAACTCTTTGAAAAAAAATCAAAATTAAGTAAACCTACCTTTCAGAAGACTGCTACCTCTTCGGAGTCCTCAGTGGCAGGATGCACAGAGCTTTTATAGAGGGTCTAAGCAGGCAGGTATTCCTAGGATACCTACACCAAGGACAAGAAATTCAGATGATTATTTCAGCAGTGATCCAGATGGCTCTAGGTACAATTTCATTAGGAACGGTCACCATGAATACTGAGCATTGCCACACAGGTACTGTTAAAAGGGCAGAATGAAGGTACATATGTGATTTTTGCAGGCATTGTCATTAATCTGTACATGGGAGACTGTGGCTCAAAAGGGTGTAAGTGGTTCATACATGATCACACAAGAAAAGGGGCAGAACCATGCCTTAATTATTCATTTCTGATACCTAGTCCAGGGTTGTTTCAGCCACATCATCTGATCCTCCTCAAGAACTGGAAAGTCCTGGCACTGGGGCTTTCCATTTTGCAAAAAGATGAGGCTGACCCGTGAGTCTGGTGGGAAGAGTCTTTCTCTGGTTTTCTGGTGGTCTATGCCAAGTCACCTGTCTGAAGTGTCCTGTGTGGCCAGTTTACTCACTTTCCCTTGAAACTCTGGTGTCCACAGAATCTGAAGGAATCTAAGCAAAGAAACATGGGTTTTTTTGGTCCCACTGGCCTGAGTTTGAATCCTAGTAATGTGTTTACTACTTCTGTGTCCTATGTAGCTGCTCAACATCACTGAGGCTCACTTTCTATCTCTATCAAACAGATATAATAATATTTGAAGGGTACATTTATGAAGAGGATTTTTTTTTCTAAATGAGAATAAAGTATCAAGTACAGTTTCTGGCACATGTTAGATGCTAGGGCAAAGTGAAAGCCCCATGACCCACCTTACTTGCAGGGATAACCCCAAAGTGGACAAGTGACAGGGAGGCTATTGAGACCTTGCTGCTCATAAATCACTCAATGACAATGCACTAATCCCCCAACTGGCTGGTTCCTCACTGCTCTGACCTCTACCTCTGGGTTTCCTTCATGTACACTTCTTTGAAATAAAAATATCATAAACACCAATTCATTCCCTAGGATCTCATTTAGAGGTAATCATTTCCCTTTTTAATCTAATAATCTTGGTCTACATCATGTTACATGGTCAGCTCAATGTAGTAATTGAAAGCAGATGATCATTCATTTAACAAGTATTTATTGAGATTCTACTAAGGTGTCAGGCACTATTCTCTATAGCAGTGAACATAATAGTCCAAGATCAGGCCATCATGCTGCCTACCTTCTGGTAGAGGAGACAAACAAACAAAATACATATGTAAAATACATGAGTGGTTAAATAGTTCTAAGGACTCTGGAGAAACACAAAGTAGGAAGGGAGATAGTGAGTACTATGGGTTGAATTCTGTTCCCCCAACCCCTCCCCATCAGGAAAAAAGATATGTTGAAGTCCTAACCCTCAGTACTTAGAATGTGACCTTATTTGGTAATAGGATTGATACAGATATAATTATTTAAGTTAAGATGAAGTCATACTGGAGATCAGTGGGCAGGCCTCTCATCCAATATGATTGGATATAAGAGGATGACCAGGTGAAGACACAGAGACACAGGGGAGAAGGAACGCCATGTGAGAATAAAGGCAGAGATTGGAGTTACGTAGCTGCAAGCCAAGGATTGCCAGCAAATCACTAGAAGTTAGGAAAAGGCAAAGAAAGATTACCCTGCAGATTTCAGAGGGAGCATGGCCCTGGTGACACTTTGATTTCAGACTTGTAGCCTCCAGAACTATGAGACAATAAATTTCGGTTGTTTTAAGCCACTCAGTATATGGTACTTAGTTACTGCCACCCTAGGAAATCAATACAGTGTGTTTGGGGAGATTGTTGCATTTTTGAGCAAGGAGATCAGGAAAGATCTCACTGAAAAGGTAATGTCTCAGGGAAGATTTGAGGTGCAGGGGACAGCCATGATGATGGCTCTGGATGAAGAAATTCTAGGCAGAGGGAACAGAAAGTACAAACCTCCCAGGCAGGTGCATGTTTGTATGTTAGAACAGCAGGGAGGCCAGTATGGCTGGAATAGCCAGGGGAGAGTGGCAGGAAACCAGGTCAGAGTGATGACAAGGAGCTGGAGGGTGCTAGACCTTATGGGCCACTCTAAGAACTTAGGCTTTTACTTGGAGCAAGGTGGGAAGCCATTGCCTACTTCTGAGCAGAGGTGAACCAAGATCTGACTTACATTTTAATAAGCTCTCTCTGGCTATTCGGTAAGAATAAACTGAAGAACAAGGCCACTTAGGAGGCTCCTGCAGTTATCCTGGTGAATAAAGGTGCTAGCCAGGTAGCACACAGGAGAGTGAAAACTGGTCAGTCCTATGCGAAATATTTTGAAAGCAGATCCAAAAGGATTTGCAATAGATTGCAGGTAGAGATACGCCTGACTTCTTGATAGTACATAGAATTAAATTAGAAACCGTAACAACTTAACTGTACTGATCATCTGAATAAATTATCTTCTCAAATGCCAGACCAGCCAAAGATATTAGCAACATGTTTAACAGACAGGGAATAAGTAACCAGAATATATAAGGAACTCCTAAAATCAACAAAAAGAAAAAGGTAAACAAATAAATATTTTTTAAAATCATGATTCAAAGAAGGAACAATGGACCATGGACATAAGAAAAGCAGCTCAACCTCACTGATATGGTTTGGCTGTGTCCCCACCCAAGTCTCACCTTGAATTGTAACTCCCACAATTCCCATGTGTCATGGGAGGAACCTGGTGGGAGGTAATTGAATCATGGGGGTGGGTCTCTCCCATGCTGTTCTCATGAGAGTGAATAAGTCTCGAGAGATCTGATGGTTTAAAACATGGGAGTCTCTCTGCACAAGCTCTCTGTTTGTCTGCTGCCATCCCTGTAAGATGTGACTTGCTCCTCCTTGCCTTCCACCATGATTGTGAGGCCACCCCAGCTACATGGAACTGTAAGTCCATTAAACTTCTTTCTGTTGTAAATTGCCCAGTCTCCAGTATGTCTTTATCAGCAGCATGAAAACTGACTAATACTGTCACTAAACATGAGGCAAATGCAAATGAAAATAATGGCATTCTACTTTATTTCTATCAGACTAGTTAACATGAAAAAGACTGACACAATTCAGTGTTGTCCAAGATACGAGAAAAAATAGCATATTATTCTAGTTTACTTCCAGCGGAATCATGAATTGGTATATTATTCTACTGAGCAATTTTACTGTATTATCAAAAGTGACACTACACATATGCCACGGCATAGTAACTCTTCTTGGGGGGTATACCAGGGCTAAGAAACATACATATAAGGGGACATATATTAAATCAGTATAACAAAACTTGGAAATGACCTAAAAGTCACCCTTAAAGGCAAATCAGTAAATAAAATATGCTATATTTATATGATTAAAGGACATATGGCTGTTAAAAAGAATAGATTGGTTTTATAGGCATCAGTGTGGATGTTTCATAAATGTCATGGGCAGAAAAGCAACACAAAGGAAAATGTTAACATACAAACACAATATTATGTATTCATTGTAGGTCGGGGTCCCCAACCGCCAGGCGGCAGACCAGTACCAGTCTGTGGCCTGTTAGGAACCAGGCCACACAGCAGGAGGTGAGTGGTGGGCAAGCGAGCATTACCGCCTGAGCTCCACCTCCTGTCAGATCAGCGGGGACATTAGGTTCTCATAGGAGCAGGAACCCTAGTGTGAACTGTGCATGCAAGGGATCTAGGCTGCCTGCTCCTTATGATGAGACCCCAACGCCTGATGATCTGAGGTGGAACAGTTTCATCCCAAAACCATACCCCCCACCTCCCCATCCATGGAAAAATTATCTTCCACAAAACCAGTCCCTGGTGCCAAAAAGTTGGGGACTGCTGCTGTGGATACACATATATGTATGTAAAAGTATAAACAATGGACTAGTCAAATACATCCCAAATTTATG
This sequence comes from Pan troglodytes, assembly GCF_028858775.2. NCBI lineage: Eukaryota > Metazoa > Chordata > Mammalia > Primates > Hominidae > Pan > Pan troglodytes. The sequence continues at coordinate 64,826,473 of NC_086015.1, forward strand.
GCAGGGAATTTTAGGCAGGGGTACAGGCAGCAAAGAAAGTGGAGGGTGGAGGGAAGGACAGGACATTATTGGTGAAAATGATTTGGTTTTATCAATAACTTCTTTAAAAAGGAAAAAAACAACACTGGAAGCAAATCTGACCAAACAAAAACAGATACTCGTTTTGGGATAGTGAGAGTACAGATGATCATTACACTAGTTTTTGTGCTCATCTGTGCTTTTTTGTTTTCTGGGAGTAAAGAAAGGAGGAAAGGGAGGGAGGGATGAATGGATGGAAGGAAGGAAGGAAGGAAGGAAGGAAGGAAGGAAGGAAGGAAGGAAGGAAGGAAGGAAGGAAGGAAAGAAGGAAGGAAGGGAGTTACCAGTTCTGGACTGCACTTAAGCTAATCGCTAATCATAGATGGGGATAGATGAGGTTAGTTTTTTTTGTTTTGTTTTGTTTTGTTTTGTTTTGTTTTTGAGATGGACTTTCACACTTGTTGCCCAGGCTGAAGTGCAATGGCACAATCTCGGCTCACTGCAATCTCTGCCTCCCAGGTTCAAGCGATTCTCCTGCCTCAGCCTCCCAAGTAGCTGGGATTATAGGCGCGCACCACTACGCCTGGCTAATTTTGTATTTTTAGTAGAGACGGGGTTTCTCCATGTTGGTCAGGCTGGTCGAGGTTAGTTTTTTAAGGATGAAACTCAAAACTATGTTTTAATAATCAGCGTGACCATTGGTGATTCCTAGCAGACTGTCTCAGCATGGGGGGCTGAATTTCAGTTCAGCCCGCAGAGGGAACCATCTGTCATTTGGAATGACAAGGAGCTCTCTGCCAGGGGAACACCAGAACACCAGAAGCAGCCATGGTCTTCACTGCATCCCCACTGGCCCTGGAACCACCAACACTACAGGACACAGGAACACACATTTACAGACAAAGTAAACCAAGAGTACACCATGGACATCTTTTCAACCTTTTTAAAAGCACATTGCAATTTTCTAGAATCAAGGGAACAATATGCTTGATTAGTTCTTCAGCAGATTTGGCAATTTTGCTTGTCATATTTCTCTCTTTAAAGCAAGTTGGTCGTTAACCTTCCATGTTCTAGGACTTGAGATTAGGTTTTCCCCCCACAAAATGAAAACTTTGCTTAAAAAAAAAAGAGTTTGCTTTAGGATATTTCATTTTTACTGCTAATAACTGCAAGATCCTCTTTGAGCCAAGGAGGTCATTCTTGAAAGGGGCTAGAATTGTGAAGAATGTTCCTTCTCTTCCTGGAGAGAGAGTCTGTGAAGGCAAAAAAGTTTGCAGGACAGTTCAGTAATCATGAAGTGAAAGCCCAAAGTGACCTGAATACTTCCTCCTGGGTCAATATTGTATGTTTAAAAAGAAACAACCAAACCTTCAAAGAAAAATCTGGCCATCCCCAAATCCCAATACATGAAACTAGAAGGCAGGAGGCACCAGTAGAATGCTGGATTTGCTCTCATTGCTTGGCCTCCATCACAGTTACAATAGTTGCATATCATCCTTTTGTACGTGTCATCCTAAAAATGGGATTTGGATTGGTTTCTAACAATAAAACGAGCAAGGTAGAAAAGGAATATTATGAATAAGTTACCAATGTAAATATGCTATTTTGCACCTTTGAATTTGAGTGTCGATAAACATGATTCCACACATGGAAATTAGACTTTTCAGAGCTACTATACTGAGTCATTTAATTTGTCTGAGTAAGTACTTATAATAATGTGGCTGCTCTGCACTGCAATAAACATCGGGTTTTCAAATGAACAAATGAAGTATGTGATACTCCTTATAAATGGAACTGCAGCAAAGGGCGTTCAGCTAGGGGGCTGTGCACTAAAATGGGATGGGTGATAAGAACATCTCTCTCCAGCTCCACTGATAGTGAAAGGAAAGAATCATATGGCCTCTGCTGCTACATTTTCTGTTCCTGGACAGAAGCAAGGCTGAAGCCTCACTGTGAAATGATGGGGGACTGTTGCTATTTTGGGTTGTCACAGGGTAACTTGTCACACTACTCAGGACACATGAGGACAGATAATTCCGTTCCTCCAGATTGTGGACTTGAGAATGCTTTAGTAAAATAGCATAGGGATATATTTTGGTTAGTGGTTAAGGACATGGGTTTGAATCCTGGGCTCTACCAACCAAACAGCTGCATGATTGTACCCAAGTAATCATCAGTCTTCTCCATGCTCATTTTCCTATTTGGTAAAATAAGGATAATAACTTTGGCTTTCTCATTAAGTTATTAGGGGGATTCAGTGAGATAATTTATGTAAAGAACCTGGCACATGATTAGAATTCACCTTTTTTATCATCATTATCATTGTCATCATTATTATATCTAACCTTACTTTCATTTTAATCCATTATTCAATTTTCCTTCAAAGCTCACTAAAAGCACAACTCACTACATTGTTTAGTAATTAATTACTTTCGTTCATTTAACAAAGTATTTATACTTTGTTATATGTGCCAGGCACATATGCTAGGGGCTAGGGTACAAAGGTGATCTAATCCTCCTGGAAGCTATTGGAGGAGATGGGCATGAGTCAAAGGCTCCCATAGGAAGTGAAACCTTTGAAACTCAGGGAATAGGTCTAAAAGAAAGGAGCAGACTAGGCCTGGTGGCTCATGCCTGTAATCCAAGTACGTTGGGAGGTGAGGTGGGTGGATCACCTGAGGTCAGGAGTTCGAGACCAGCCTGACCAACATGGCAAAAACCCATCTCCACTAAAAATACAAAAATTAGCCAGGCATGGTGGCGGGTGCCTGTAATCCCAGCCACTTGGGAGACTGAGGCAGGAGATTCAGTTCAACCCGGGAGGCAGAGGTTGCAGTGAGCCGAGATCATGCCACTGCACTCCAGCCTGGGCAACAAAAGTGAAATGCTGTCTCAAAACAAACAAACAAACAAACAAACAAAAAACAAAGGAGCAGATCACTCTAAGAGATACTAAAACAAAGGAACTTAAGTTAAACCTGAGACCTGAAGGATGAGAAGGAGGAGAACAAGGGATGGAATGATGGCTTTCTTGAGAGAAACACAACAATATTCAAAGGCATGGAGTATACAGCACTTTATCATTGTTATCAAAAGTCATTGCAAAATGATCCACTGAGTAGCTCAATTAAATCTAACAACTATGTGACAAGCACCTACTATGAGCCAAGCACGGTGCCAAACTCTAGAAACACCATAGTAAAGACAGATATGATCCATGCCTGCATCCTTACCTCCCAACACCTACTACTATGTTTGAAAACCACACCAAAGTCAATATTTACTTTGTAACCAATAAATTACCCCTCTGGGTTTGATCACAGAGAGATTTCACCTGCATGGAAAAACTGGAAAGCTTTCTCTGGTCAGACAAGGAATGTTACATAAGCCAAATAATTCCCTTTCTTCTTAGTTGCTGGATATCTACAACCAAATTTAGTTTATTCCATGGGCCTACCAACTTATACTACTAAAGATGGTCAGGTTTCTCTTTCATGATTAATTGTTCTATTATTTGTAGACTACCTTTAATTCAGTAAACAGCCTCAAATTATTTGGAAAGTTATTAGAAGAGGAGAAAAAAGTAAAAGAAAACAAGGAAAAGAGATCTCAAGTTTCTTGAGATCTGGGAATTGTCCAATGTGCTTTCTGTAGTATTCGTGGTACCTAACATGGTGCTGGATGGAAAGCATTTAATAACTTCTGATTGTCAGATGGATGAAGAATATAAAGCTTTCCTGGTTCAACTTGGGCTCCATTAGAAGGAGGGAAGAACTGAAACTCGGTAGATCAGAATATGCCTCCCCACAACATCCTTCTTTAGCATAAGGATTATTTTGAGCTGATTATTTTGAGAGACTGCAGCTACAGGAGAAGATCTGAAAACAGAATAGAAGTTACTTTTTTGTAAAAGGATTTTACATCTATAAAGGAAATTTCTACTCATAAGGGTGTATCCCTTTCTGTACCAGGAAGAGAAGGATGACCAAATCACTAGAGACTCTTACCAATGGAGAAGACACCAACTTAAATCTGCATAACAAACCTTACTCATGTTTACCATACTTTTCCTGGGCATCCCTCCACAACTGACTATCCCCCATACCCTTCTTTTTTTTTCTTTCAGTGGACAATGGTATTTGAGCCTGATCTCAAAGCCACCTCTTTGAGATTTATTCATATCTCTGGGTATCTTCCACGTGTACATGAGATACACATATTTTTAACTTCTGTTTGTTTTTCTCTTGTTTCTGGGTCTATCCCAACCTAAGGACCATAAAGGGTAAAGAGAAAATTATTTTTCCTTCCCTACACTTACTTTTCTCTAGTCTCCAGGTTCAGAGGAAAGAACTCAAAAAAGTGGCTGAAAAGTTTAGCATGATTTTCATTGTAAAGCAGCCCAATAACCAAACAGAAGCACCACATAAACCAAAAGAAGAGAGTGGTAAGTGAAAAATATAAGGTACCATTAGAGATTTCTCTCAGGGAATAAGATTCTTGTAACAAAATATTTACCTTTCTTATTCTGGTGCTAGTAAAAATAAGAGAAATGTCACAGTTTTAATTAATGTCTAAGCAACAGGGAAAAATATTAAGCTACTTTATGACAAAATGGAAATATATTTGTAATTCTATATCCTAATGTTCTCTCAGTTATTTTGGAAAAACTATTAGTCCTTTGGTTTCTTCTACATTAGGAGAGCAAAAAGCTATAATATGGCCTATCTGGCTAACTATCGGGAATCAGAGAAATCAATTTAAAAGAAATTTGGAAGACACCTACATTATCAATATTAGAGCAAAGTAGAGATCTGCCTTGTTCACAGCAAAGCAATCCAATTCACACACACACACACAAAACAAATGTTGCATTTATGGAAGTATTAAAACATCTCATCCTTGTCCTTAGCTTAACATATTAATGAGAATTTCTGAATTAATCTCCAATCGTGAACTGTGTCTAGGTGTGATATAAGGGCAGTAAATACTGCGCAGCTTGCTTCAGGCATGTTTTATGACAGATTCTCTGACAGATAGAAAATCTTTAAGATTAAATTATTTCTGTATTTTCCTAAGAAACTCATCAGTACTAACAAGCATACCACTTCCCCAACTAGTTGATAAACAGAAAAGAAAATATTATTAAGTGATGGCACTTGAGGAAATAGTTAAAAGGAGAAACTCAGAACATAAGATTGTGATTATATATAATGAGGAGATTCTCAAAATGGCACAGAAAGGAAAGGAACGAGTTGAAGCTTAAAAACATATGTTTTTAGGAGGTAAGTTACTCCATAAAGCAATTACTAAAATGTGAGAGTTCTTCTCGTGGTTCTCAACCTTATACTCTGAAAGAGAACTTCTTATAATGCAAGACTAAGAGAGCCAATTACTTCAGCACCAAGGTACATCCTAAATCTCTGGACTTGGCAGTTCAAAAAAACTCTTGGAAAATGTTCTTCTAAAATCTTCACTAACACCCCTGACTTTATAAATGTAGACTCTAAAAGGATGAATAAAAACTAACCAATTAGATAGCAAAATGGAGAAGAGAGAGCACTGAATAAAAAGACCTGCCAGAGTTCCGGTTGTACCTCTGCCACCAGCTTCAGACTTAGTTCATATTTACAATAAAACCATAATCATAAAAATTAATAATTATGGAACACTTAGTATGCCAAGAACTTTTCATATATTATCTAATTTAATCATCCTAACAACCTATGAGGGAGACACCACATAAGAGAAAAGCAGTTGAAGAGTTTGTCCAAGACCACCCAGCTGCTCTGAGTGATGGGTTAGGATTCAAACACGATCTTTTTGGACCCCAGAGCCCAACCCTTAACCACTCACTCTGCAGACAAGTTCAGAAACCTCCTAGGATGATCTAAAAGCCTTCTTTCAGCAATAGGGCGCTAAGATTTATGAGACATGATTGTATAATGGAAAAGAAATCTCAGATTTTTGAAGTGACTTTGTAGCCCAGTTGAGCAGCTTCTTCTCTAAGCCTCAGAATCTTAGATAACAACACTACTTACCTTGCAAGCTGGCCTAAGGATCAGAGATAATACTAGAGCCCTTAGCCCCAAGTAATAATAATAATAATAGGCAGCATTTATATAATGCTCATTATGTGCTGGGCACCATCTAAACATTTTTTTCCCCACATTAAAGTATGCAATCTTCACAATGACCTTAAAAGTACTATTATTTTGTACTTTTTATCTAATTGTATAAGAATACAATTAGATAAAAAGAAAAAAAAAGAGTTCTATTGTTTTGATTCCTGTTTTACCAATGAGGAAACAGAGGCAAAAAGAGTTAAATTACTTGACCTAAATCACAGTTACTAAGTTGCAGATCTTGGATTCTGATCCAGACAGAACGACTCACTGGACAACCCAAAACATATTGGAGGCACTCCGACTGATACATAAAGAACCTCCTTGCCATGCCCAATGTCTGTGTCACTCTCACCCAAAGTAACAAATTTAACATAAACTTGGGAGGATGAAATACATAGGGATGCCCAGATAACCTGCCTACTGTCATTCCGCAGATCGTGCCTTTAAAAAAACCAATTTCAATAGACACCAGCAAGAAAGAGATACATCAGGTATGTCAGACATGTGTGGTCACAACTATTTTTTCTCCTTCCTGGCTAATCACTCCCTTTGTGTTGATAACGTGCTGCTTTAAATCAATTAATTAAAAAAAAAAAAAAGCACAGAGGCACCATAAAAGTCGTTTTTCCTGTTTTCAATCTGGAAGAAATTCAGTCTCCTCTTATTCATTTTAAAAACTATTTTAATAATAGCTTTTACTTAACCCAATATATCAAAAATATTATTTCAACATGTTAATAAAAGTTGATAAGAGATTTTACGCTAAGCATTCAAAATTCAGAGTGTACTTTACATTTAAGGCCCATCTCAAATCAGACTAACCTGATTAGTCTGAATGCTCAGTAGCCATATATGTTGCTAGTGGCTACCATATTAGACAACACAGTTCTAGAAAGATTGGCTTAGAAAAGCCCTGGTTGTTGATATTTATAGGTCTCTTTCCTTGGGCTGGTCAAATTCCCCAGAAAGATATCTTTCAATCTCCTGCCTTAGGGGTATAAGCCTGGGTGCCATTGTTCTGAGATTTAAGTATGGGAAAGAGCAGAAGCCCCATCATATTGTCTTTCACTTAAGCCCCGATTTTCATCATTATACCCATCCTCAGCTATGCATGGTGACTCCAATCACGAGCCCTGTAGTTGGTCCAACCCCTCCAGTCTTCCTCCTGGGGAAGTAGGGAGGGAGGCAGTTGGGAGAGGCAGTTCCCAGGCTATGCGGGTTGGGCAAGAACTCTGGGGACTGATTAGCAGTTATTTGTCATTCTTTCAATGTTCTTTTAATATTCCTTCATTCTCACCTTCATACATTTACAGTGCCATGAATTCCTGACACGTTCTAGAATCTCAGTTTAGATTTTACCGTTTCTCTCCCCTTTTAAATCAGTCCCTGGCCTTTTAAGGCAGCTTCTACAATTGTATTCTGTGACCTTCTCCTCTATGATTTTTGTTCATATTCCCCTCCCCTTTTTTAACTAACATTTTTTATTTGAAATAATTGTAGACTCACATGAAGGTTGTAAGAAAAAATACAGAGAAGGTCCATATGCCCCTTATCCAATTCCCTTCAATGGTAACATCTTGGAAAGCTATTACACAGTAACACAACCAAGATATTGACAATGACACAGTCAAAACACAGAATGTGTCCATCCCAGGGATCCTCTTGTTGCTCTTTAATAGCCACACCCACTTCCCTCCCACTCCACCCCTTCTTAACTTTTAACCACAAATCTGTACTCCATTTATATAATTTTTTCATTTGAAAAATGTTATACAAGTGGAGTCGTACAGTGTGTAATCTTTTGGTATTGTGTTTTTTTCCCCTTTAATCTATTCCCTGAAGATTCAGTCAAGTAGTTTCATGTATTAATAATTCATTGCTGAGTAGTATTCGATGGTATGGATGGACCACAGTTTGCTTAACCATTCACCCAATAAAGGACATCTGAGTTGTGTCCAGTTTGGGGCTATTACAGATAAAGCTCTGTGAAAATTCATGTATGGGTTTTGGTGTGAACATAAGCTTTTGTTTACTTGGGATAAATGCCCAGGAGTATGATAAGTGCATGTTTAATTTTGTAAGAAACTGCCAAACCATTTTCTAGAGTGGCTATAACATTTTACATTCCCACCAGTAACACAATTTCTCTGCATCCTCACCAGAATTTGTTGTTATCATTATCTTTTATTTTAGTTATTTCAATATGTTCATAGTGATAACTCATTGTGGTTTTGATTTGCATTTCCCTGATGGTTAAATAATGTTGAACATCTTTTCATGTGCTTATTTGCCATCTGTATAACCTCTTCAGTAAAATGTCTGGCCATGACTTTTACCTATTTTCTAATTAAGTTGCTTGGATTTTTTACTGTTGAGTTTGAAAATTCTTTATATATTCTAAATACTAGTCCTTTGTCAGATATGTAGTTTGCAAATACTTTCTTCCAGCCTGTAGTTATTCTTTTCATTCTCTTAAAAGGGTCTTAGGCCGGGCGTGGTGGCTCACACCTGTAATACCAGCATTTGGGAGGCCGAGGAGGGTGGATCTTTTGAGGTCAGGAGTTTGAGACCTGGCCAACACGGCAAAAGCCAGTCTGAACTAAAAAGAAAAAAAAAATACAAAACTTAGCCAGCCACAGTGGCATGCACCTGTAGTCCCAGCTATTCCAGAGCCTCAGGCAGGAGAATTGCTTGAACCTGGGAGGCAGAAGTTGCAGTGAGCCAAGACTGTACCACTGCCCTCCAGCTTGGGGAACTGAGTGAGACACTGTCTCAAAAAAGAAAAGAAAAGAAAAAAAAAAAAAACTCTTTCACGGTGCAAAAGCAAAAGTTTTAATTCTGATATAGTCCAATATATCACCAATATATCATTTTTTTCCTGTTATGGATTGTGTTTATGTCAAATCTAAGAACTCTTTCCCTAGCCAGAGATTCCAAAGATTTTTCTCTAATGCCTTCTCCTTCTAAAAGAAGGGTTCTTTATTCTGTTCCATTGATCTGTGTTTCTGTCACTCCATGGATAGCCACATAGTAACTATGCAATACTTCTTGAAACTGAGTAGACTGATTGCTCCCACTTTATTATTTCTTTTTCAAAATTGTTTTAGCTACTCTAGTTCCTTTGTTTCTGTATAAATTTTAGAATAATCTCATCTATATATGAAAAAAATCATACTGAGATTTTTGATAGGAACTGCTTTAAACCTGTGTATCAATTTGGGAAGAATCGGTATCTTTACTATGCTGTGACTTTCAAATCATGAACACAACATTTTTCTCCATTTATTTACATTTTTAAAATTTATTTCATCAACATTATATAGTTTTCAACAAACAAGTTTTATAAATGTTTTATTGGATTTATATAAGTATTTCATATTTTTGAGCTAAGGCAAATTGTACTATATTTTTAAAATTTGTGTCCACAGATTCATTGCTAGTATAAAGAAATACAATTGATAATTTAAATGTTTATCTCATATCCTGCCACCTTAATGAACTCAATTATTAGTTTTTCATTTGTTTGCTTGAGATAGGGTCTCACTCTGCCACCCAGGTTGGAGTGCAGTGGCACACAGGTATTGGCACAAACACAACCATCTGTAGCCTCAACCTCCTGAGCTTCAGCCATCCTCCTGCCTCAGCCTCCTAAGTAGCTGGGATGACAGGCATACACCACCAGGCCTGGTTCATTTGTTGTTGTTGAGGAGAGATGAGGTCTCTCCATATTTCCCAGGCTGGTCTTGAACTAGGCTCCAGCAATCCTCCTGCCTCGGCCTGCCATCGTGTTGGGATGACAGTCATCAGTCACTACACCCAGCCACTTACTAGTTTTAAGAGTTGGTTTTGTGTTTTTTCGTCTTTGTAGATCACTTAGGGTTTTCTGTGTAGAAAATCATGTCATCAGCAAACATTAACAGTTTTCTTTCTTTCCATCTGTATGCCTTTTATTTCCCTTTCTTGCCTTACTGCATTGATTAGAACTTCTGGCACTATATTGAATAGGAGTGGTGGAACCAGCCTTGCATTGCTGGACTAGACTCCATTTCGTCGTGGTATATTATTCTTTTAGCCAGAATCCTGTTTGTTAATATTTTGTTAAGGATTGTTGTGTCTCTATTTATGACAGTTATTGGTATATATTTCTCTTTTTTGCACTGTTTTTTCTGTTTTTCAAATCTGAGTAATACCAGCTTCCTAAAATGAATTGCGAAGTGTTCTCTCCTATTTTCTGGAAGAGACTGTATAAAACTCCTATTAATTATTCTTTAAATGTTTGGTGAAATTCTCCAGTGAGGCCATCTGGGCCTAACTATTTATTTTCAGGGAGTTTTTAAACGATTAATTCAATTTTTAATAGTTATGGGTTTTTAAATATTATCTATTTCATGATAGGTGAATGGTAGGAATTTGTGTTTTTGAGGAAGTGGCCCATTTCATCTAAGTTGTCAAATTTATGTGTGTAGAGTTGTTCATGGCATTTCTTTATTATCCTTTTGATGTCTACAGGGTCAATAGTGATATCTCCTCTTTCATTCCTGATATTGTAACCAAATGCAGGTCCAGATGCCCACTGTTTACAGAGTCCAGTTAACAAGAGTGAGGTCTAGTAGAAAGAAAGTCATTTTACTAAAACCAGTAAAGGGGAAATGGTCAGATTCCCGCCCAAAGCAATCACTTTGATTTTGGGAGAAGGCAGGGGTTTAAAAAGGGAAAACTTGGTAAGGAAGGCATGCAAGAATTGTACTAAGTATAATATCTGCGTGTCTTGTTCTGGTAGCTATCTTGGGTCTCAGTCTACCTGGATGGTGAGTCAAGACATCTGGGAATATCTTTACTTCCCCTTTATTCCTGAGGATATTTTCACGGGCTGTAGGACACTGCTTTGATTGTTGATTATTATTTCATTCAGGACTTTGAATGCTTTAAGTTCCTGAGCAGCCATGGCCAGGTTTTTAACTAGCCACTTTGAAGTAATCTCTGGAATTTTGCAGCTGGGTCTCCAAGCTTATTCCGCCTGTCTCAAGATTAGCCCCTGGAACTTCTAAGAAGGCACAGTAATTAGATACTAGTATATAGTTAGACAAATGTGAAGGGAGTATATATGGTGAAAAAGGGAGGGATGTGGAGCCTATTTCTAGGCTGAGGAAAAGGCTTCTGCAGTTTTTCAAGGTTGTATCTTGAAAACCAAGAGAAGAGAAAAAAATGTTTTAAAATGCATTTGGAAGTTAAGTTGCCTAGTTACAATATTGGTAATTTGTGTCTTTTCTCTTTTCTTTGTCAGTCTTGCTAGACTGTCAGTTTTATTAACCTTTTCAAAGAACCAGCTACTCTTGTTTTCCTTTGATTAAAGTTTGCATGATACATCTTTTCCCATGATTTTACTTTCGTCTATTGTTATATTGAAAGTGAGCTTCTCATAGACAGAATATAGTTGGGTCATATTTTTTAAACAATCCTGCTAATAATCTCTTCCCTGTATTATAAGTGGTATATTTCGACCATTTAACTTTAATGTAATTATTGATATTTTAGAATTTACACTGCCATTTTATTTTTTGTTTGTTTTCTGTTTGTTCTCTTTGTGGTTTTCTGTTTTCTTTTCCCAGACTTCTTATAAGCTATTTGAACACTTTTTGGAATTCTGTTTTGATTTATCTAAAGTGTCTTTCAGTGCATTTCTGTATATAATTTTTTAAAGGTTTCTCTAGGTATTACTTTATATATTTATAACTAAACCGTTTACTGGTGTCATCATTTTACCAGTTTGAGTAACATATAGAAACCCTATCTCCCCACTTTGCATCCCTTTATCTTCCCCATTTATAATATAATTATCTTAAATACTTCCTCTACATGCATTTACATCCACATCAGAATATTGCAATTTTTGCTTCAACCTTCAAACACAATTTAGAGCTCTCAAGAGTACAAATGTTTTTGCTATGTTTTTTTCTTCCTTTCTGATGTTGAAGAGATCCATTTTTAATTGTCTTCTTTCCAATTAGATAACTCTTTTCTTTTCTTTCGAGGCAGAGTCTCACCGTGTCATCGAGGCTGGAGAGTGCAGTGATGCAATTATGCAAATTCTTTTAGTTTTCCGGCCGGGCGCGGTGGCTCACGCCTGTAATCCCAGCACTTTGGGAAGCCGAGGCAGGCGGATTGCCTGAGCTCAGGAGTTCGCGACGAACCTGGGCAACACGGTGAAACCCGTCTCTACTAAAATACAAAAAATTAGCCGGGCGTGGTGGTGGGCGCCTGTAGTCCCAGCGACTCAGGAGGCTGAGGCAGGAGAATCGCTTGAACCCGGGAGGCAGAGCTTGCAGTGAGTCGAGATCGCGCCACCGCACTCCAGCCTGGGCGACAGAGCAAGACTCCGTCTCAAAAACAAAAACAAAAACAAACAAACAAACAAAAAACACAAATTCTCTTAGTTTTCCTTCATCTGATAATATTTTTACTTCCCCTTTATTCCTGAGGATATTTTCACAGACAATAGGATACTGGCTTGACTGTTGATTGTTATCTGCATTCAGGACTTTGAAAGCTTTAAGTTCCTGAGTCTCAGCAGAAACTCAAAAATCATACATGTAGGAAGAGCTAAAAAAAAATACAATAAACCGGATCCTATCGAATTTAAATGTCACCAGGCTACAAGAAACTGATTCTGGCAGAAAAAATAAACATGTGAAAAATAATTACAATAATGTGTGATAAGTGCAAAAATGCAGGTATGTACTTGTCACGATGCTGATACACAGAGAGAATCAGCACTGCTTGAGAGAATCAGTGGAAACTTCTCAGAGATGTGTGAACCAGGTTCTGAAAGTTAGGTAGTAAAAGGACTTCCTGGGTGAAGGGGAACCCAGCACGAAAGCCCTGAGAAAAGCAGAAAAGATGGTACATTTGAGAGTCTGTGAGACTGAATGCCTGGCTGAGGTATAGAACACCCATTGGAACAAGCAAGAGATGCAGTAGAAAAGACAGCTAAGGGAAGGATGCTGGGCTAGAGGGCCTCATCCTCTACTAAGGAGTAAACTTTATCCTGTGTACCACGAGGAGCTACCGAACAGACGAAAATGGTGAGTGTAATATTTAAAGCAATGATTGCTACTATAACACTCTTTTTAAAGTAGCTTTTCCATGAATTATTAACATTATCTTTAGTCTAATACGTATCAAAATTTAGTTTATGGACTGGTAGGATGTGTTAATGGCCAATAAAAGTAAAAGACTCAGCCGATTCCCTGCCTTCTACACTCCATTTTACACACACTCCATCCTGCCTGCCGAATGACTTCAGTGTCTCTGTGACCAGTGAGTGAAGCAGCATGCAATGAGATCATGGCTAGATGGCAGCACATTCAGTGAAGTGCTTCAGCTTTCCTGTTGCTTCTGATTCCCTGGCACTTGTCAGTGTCTGTCAAAACATTAACATTTCTTAATGTATATTTTGCATTATTTACTAAATGAAAATTTTCCAATGCCAGTGGCTGAGAAAAAAAAATCAGATTTACATACAGTATGTCAAGTTCACATTCGATGCCCCAGAAATGCCCAGTCCCCAAAGACCTCTAGGGACTGCAGCTCATTTGTTGTCCCTCTCCCTCTCCCGTTTATTATGCTGACCCTCTGCCCAGCCACATAGCTCACCCCACCCCCTTAGAAGCATCTAGAGTTGGCTCTAGAAATGAAATGGAATAGATTTCTGCATTTACATAACTGCTATCGCACTTCTGGTGAAAAGTAGTTTCAGAAAAACACAGAAAAAAATAAACAGAAGAATAAAAAGTGTCTATGTGATAACATAAGGGCTTATTTAACTACGTCTTTATTTCCTTTACAGTCCAACTATTTTTTTTTTAAAACTGCATGCCACCTTCATGCTGCCTCTCGGAGGGGACTTGATCTTATTTAGACCCGGTGGCGAGGGTCCTTCAGCTCCGTGAGGAGCTCTCTAGCACTCAGTCCTCTTTCGAGGAAAGATATCTTCAGAGCCTAAAGGCCTTGAAAGAAATGACACATTTTTAAAAACAGAAAAATAAGCATGAAAGTGGCCCATCAGAAATGCAGGTGTGAACTAGAATACAATAGACAGCGAGGAAGGAGCCAAAAATCCTCACCCAGGCAGGCCAGGATATATGCAGATAGGGAGGAAATTGGGAGGCATTCCTTTGCTACTAAAGATGATTTTTCTTCTAATTTTCACATCTTTCATGATGTATCTTTTGTTTTTTGTTTTCTCTCTATGACTGCTGTTCTAAAATAAGTGGGCTTTAAGAATATGAACTACAGTCCGCATGTTTGCCAGCCCCATATTCTGTGATGAACTTGACATGTGAATGAATCCATTCTGCAGAGGTGAAAAGTTATTCCTACAAAGTCCCCAATTTTCCTTGTGAGAAAGATCCCTACCTACCTGTAAACTTGTTAATTAAATGTCAAAGGTTTTTATATCAAGGACAATAACACAAGCCAACCTGGGAATCTGCTTGTCTGAAATAGGTAAAGAGTGTCTGTGTTTATTTAGAATTGATTGTACACTTCATTCTCTACATAGATTTTATTTTCTCCCCACATTCTTCTTTTTCTGTATTGCCTTGAGGGTTTTCTCTTATAATTATGTGACAAATTATATCTGAATTATGTTCAAATAAGCAAGGAGACTGACGTTTTCTGTTAAAAATATATGGCCTATCAGTAATGAATGAAGTTTTGCCCATATCATGACATGACTTTATTGAAGGCACCATCTCATATATGCAGTTTTCAATGTGGTGTCTAACAGATTTGTGTAAAATGTCTAAAATTAAGCAAATGCAATTATATGAGTTAGTATCATCTTATCATGTACATTTTGCTTGATAATAGAAAAGCAAATGAAAAGTTTATTACCTTATGACAACGGTCTGTTTTTGATTTTTACTTTAGACTCTATTCCTCTTTATTTTATCCTCTTCTGTTTCGGGTCATTATTTTATCTGGAGAACCCAAAATCCAATTCTTCATCTGTATTTACCACATAGATCTTTAGATTCTCTTACCAATCCAACAGATTTCTGAATATTTAACTACCCTATTGTAAGTTGTCCTGTTTAGAAGAAATGGAATCTAAGATTGTGGCAGTAAAGGACAAGCTGTCAATGTGTTAAATAAATTCCTGTTGAAAAGTAACGGCATGCACTGTGTGTTAACATAATTTATTAGAACAATTAGAACCCATCCTTGTTGTCTTTTAATTAGATTATTCCCTGTTCTGGTAATTACACTAGACAAGGGAGAATAATAGTCTTGGGATTCTAAAATCATCTGTAGACTATGTGGAAAGAGAATAAATAATCAATAATGCTAATGTACCGGAACACTTAAATTCCCAGAAAGAGATCTTTTATCATGAGCAATCCTTTGTATAAACAGCATTATTTCTCAATGTCTATGCTCATCTTGCCCAAAGTTGAAAAGTGAAGACACTGGACAAATAACGGATATTTATTTCACTGTCAGAAACCTGGTTGGGCTGGGCCACCTCTGGCCTCTAGTGGCTCAGACATTGCTTCAGTCCCTTGCAAAATGCCAACAAGAAACCGCAAATGAAGGATTTAAAATTCCATGCAGAGCAGCATATCTAGCAGTCTGAATGCCTAAGGGAAAGGATGCAGGGCTTTTAAGTTCTGGTCCTAGGTGAGGAATCATAAAGTTCCTCAATTTAAAAAAATATATACAAATGGACAAAAATGTCTTAGAACTGAGAAGGCTACTAAATATTAAAAAAATGACTGTGATATTTCCATACATGAAGATGTTATTTGCAGAAATTAATAGGCAGGCTGTATGTCAGGAAAGTTTCTGGCTCTCAGGGATGGGCTGAGGCCTTTAGATGTGAGTCGAACTACATCTCTGGTTTTATGTTTGGAAGACCATAGGGAATTCCAGTGCTCCAAGGACGCTCCGAGGGCCTACACAACTGTCATCAAGCATGTTAGGACATCCTAGAGAGTAGTTCCCAAAACTTCTAGGCTTCAGAATCTTGACAAAGTCATGGGTGGGCATATCCTGCCCTCACGGATAACCCTACAGTTGAGTAGAAGGATGCTGGAATGCACAGAATTCACACCAGTGAATCTGGAGTTCTCTGTAGTAATGAGCAACACAAATGTCTCACCAACAGTCCCACTGTTATCCGAGTCTGCCTTAGTCAATGTAAAGTCCTAATGAGACCATGTCTAGACAGTATTGATCTCCCACCAGAAAAAAAAAAGAACTCAGAGTGTGACTTCTTTTCTAGCTTAGCCCAAATGACACCCTAAAACATGCTCTTTCATTCACTCATTGCTAACACTTTTCATAACCTGAGATATTTTATCAACTAGGCAGCCAAGGACCCATAGGCTTCTTCGCAAGGTATATGTGATATTTTTTATATTTAAAACATCTTTGATATTCAAATAGCAGATAAGAAAGTTACTTAAGATTATTAAAGAACCTAGAGAACTTAAATGAGTGTGTGTATATATATATATATATATATTTTTTTTTTTTTTTCCCTTGCTAGGCAAAGGAGACAGGCCTTTAAAAAATGAAAGTCCACATAAGATTAAGGTGTGATCATTCAAGTTAATGTGGGCAAGATATCTAAAGGAGAAATCATTAGCTTAAGCTATCCAAAAGATTTTACACACAGTCCTGTGGTTTAGGAGCAGAGGATCACCCGTATTACTGTGCTGTCCATCCCAGCTGGGAAGACATGGTTCTCTATAGAAGTACCCCTTAAAATTGTCAGGGGTGCTATTAAGTACTTAGGGTTCCCCACTATTCTTATCTCCAGACTGGTCAAATCTACCAGGCATCTTTCTGATATATCAGATAGATATAATCTATCATAGATATATCAAAGATTTATTTGCATTTGAGTGTCCTGTGGTGAGGCATTCCACAGCAGGCTGTGCATCAGGTCTGTCTGCAGAAAGTCAGAAAGAAAGGAATACGGTTTAAAATTCACGTAGGAATGGAGTTTAAAAACTCCCCAGGCAATGTGAAGGTGAGTTAGGACTGGGAACCACAAGCCAAAAAGGGGAACCACAGAGAATTCTTTCTGACTTTGGGGCTGAAATGAAGCTGACCGAGGCATTCAGGTGGTTCCAGAGGATGGAAAGTCTCATACGACAGGTTTTTTTTCTCACAAAAAAGTGAAATAAGTACCTTATTAGGTTCCAACAATATCAAGATACAAATCTATCTTTTAGAAAAATGCTAACTAAAAACATAGCCAGAGAGAGACTTCCACCACTATAAATAATTTCTTATAAATGCCACCTAGAGACAAAATTATCATTTCTATGATCCTAACCAAAAGAGCCTTGCATGTCTTGGAAATACTTTGCCCTCTAAAGCAACCAGAAGAACGTTCCTTCAGTCTATGTGTTCTTGTGCTGGATTTTGAAACTTTTGAGCATTTGCTCCCAAAGTGAAATTTAAAAGGCTAACAGCAGGGACACCTGGATAACTAGAAAACTTACCTATTGATATCACAGGCTGCTTCCCCAAATGGACTGTATATAATTTCTTGCAAGCATAGTAAAAATCCTATACTTGTTTGAAATGAAATGAAGGAAAGCCTATCATGAATTTCTTTTTCTCTGTGTTAATGAACGACACAAGCACACCATGATAAGCAGGAGAGAATGACCTAGTGTTCATCCTTCTCTTCTTGTCCAAGGCAGGTAACTATAGGAGGGCTCTGGGTAGAGTACGTGATTGCTGCATATTTCTAAGAAATAAAGTTAATTTACAGGCTACCTCAATCCTGACACACTACGGGTAAAGCAAGCATGCACGTATGTATTTCTGGTCATCAAGAGGGAGAAATAGCAGTGAAAAATAGAGCTTGGATATATATCTTAAAGACATGCCACTGATTTCAAAATAGGGCAAGAGCACTTATGATTTAATATAATTTTGTTGGAAAAAGTTAACTCTCTCCAAGGAAATACAGAGCTTAGCAAATACCTTATAAATAATACAAAGGCATACTATAGTGTTTAGTAGAATCTTATTCACCCATTCTGATTTGGCCAAATGTTAAATGAGACAAACAGGAGAAAAGTTTATTGATTAGGTAACCGATTAAAATTTTGGTGAAAAGCAGAAGTAGTAAGTTCCAGAAACAAGAAATAAATCATGTATATCAACAAGAGGAATGAAGGCATTTTGTGCAATCCTGGGGAATAGATTTTCTTAGGTATTCCATAAAATCATTGACTCTAGGGCAGGAAAAAACCGTACACACATAAACCCACAGCATTCTTTTTCCTGCCTCCACAGTTGTAAAGGCCCGATGCTAAAACCTGTTTCTTAAGACTTCCCCAGAATATGATTCAACACATTTTCTATTTTTTTTAAAAAAAAATTCTGCCACTTAATTTCATGTGATAATTTTCCCCAGTGACTGATCAAATATGCTTCACTGTTATATAAATCAATTCTTTCTTAATGCCACAAGTGAAAGTGCAAAGGTAGCTAATGGTATTCTTCTCATAAAAATCACACTTTGGCTTTTTCCTTTCATATATAATTAATCATATTTGTGACTATCTTCCAAACTTAGTTGAAATTTTTCTGAATCCTTTTCAAATCAGTACAAGAACTAGAAATGTCTATACAGGTTTAATATGAAGTAAAGAAAATGTTTTTCATTTTCTTGATTTATCTCTGAATTCAGCTTGCTCTTCATTAGCGCTACATAGCTGCCTTATTATTCGTGGTCCCCTATGACCCCCTGATCATTTTCCCTAAGAGTGCATATTTATTCACTATGTTACAATCATGTGATCTGCTGGATTTTTTCTGATAGTCTACTCTAGATTTGTTCTAAATTAATAAATCCCATTATTTTTGGCTTCTATTACTTCTATTTATTAAATTCATTCTGAATATGAAGTTTATTTTCAAAGGAATTCATAATTCTTTACTCCAAGCTTGGTTCTAACAATGAATTTAATAAGAATTGTATTTAATCAATGTTTAAATATATTAAGGGCAAATTTTGTAAAAATGTTAGTGTTCCAAGCTTTCCATTTCCCCACAAATTTATTTTTTTAGCCTTTCCCCTTAATCCACTTTCTTAAAAAATAAAATTTTTTTGGTGATGCAGAATTATGTGAACAATAAGAAAAAAATAATTAGAAAGGAAGGAGTAAACTAAAAACAAACAAACAAACAAACAAAAAAACCAAAAAACTAAGGCTGCAGACTTAATAGAACTACCATAGCTATTTAAGGGTAAATGATTAAGAGAGAGACAACGTCTGGCTTCTGAGCAGAGCACAGAGAGAAAGATCACCAGGAAGAAGAAAGATAACAGGGGATTTTAAGGACAGTTGCCATGTGTAATGCATAAAATAGTTTTCAAAATTCTTGGAGAGGTAAAAATAAAATTAAGAATTATTTTTTAATTATTTCACTTGCGATGCTATCTTAAGATTGAACCACATGGGGCCCCAGGATTTATTTAGGTTATACAAATATCCTCCAGTTCTGATGCTGATTATTTCATATGCAGACTTCAGTTACCTTTACATGTCATAAACACACACACCGCAGAAATAAACTTGATCATCCCATAAATTTTCAAGAGCTCTCAGCCTGCTGTAAATGAAATTTCACCATTAACTCACAGGTTGATGTCTGGGACAACCTCAAAGACTGCTTGAGTAATTAATAAATTTATATGAAAACATTGCAGTGAAAATGTCTGTCAGTGTCAAATACATAAGAGGTAATGGCTGCTACATAGTAATGCAGTTTTAAACCACTGGCAACATATCTAAACAAAGGTATAAGAGAAAAATAAAAGAATAACCTTGTAACTTGTATGATAAGCCTCTTGCATAAGATTATTAAGAAAGTCATAAGCACTTACAGCTTTATTCCTTTTCTATATAGATAGATTGCCCAGAAAAATGTGGACTGAACCTCAGCTGGAATCTGAGGGCTCTGCTTGTCTTTAACAGCTTAGCTACATTGTTAGAGAGCAACACTACATAATACAGCATGCCCTATTCTTAAGGCAATACATAAAATTTTAAAACCTGAAGCTAAATTAAAAGGTTATCACTTTTCTGCCTAATGTATTATGTATTTGTAAATGATACCTGTCTCTAAAAAAGATGTACCACAAAGCAAGAGCATATGTGAAACAATAAGAGAGAATGTAGGAGTTAGAAACACATTTAGGTATGTAGCAAACACAAACTTCAAGACATTCCCAAGGATCTAAATAACCTATACACAAATATAGCAAAGTCATATCCTAAGGGAGAGGATTTGAGTTCTAAAGCCGGAGCCTAAGGTAAATGTTGCATATAGTCAAACTTACCATTGAAGATCACTTTAATCACCTGTAGGGTGCAAGTTACATTGCTTTGTGTATTCAAGACTGACAGTGAATATTTGAGAAAATCAGTTGAGTTAGAATAAAGAAGGAAGCAAAGAAAAGTCCACCTACAGATATTAGGGTATTCAAACAACCTCTTCTTTAAGAAACTAGCAAATCTCCACCTCTGAGTTTTTATCAGGTAGGTGATGAAGTGCAAAGCTGTAAACCCTCCAACAGGGCTTATTCCACTGTTTTAATATTCACATTTCATAACTTGAACATATGCATTAATGGATGTATTTGTCATTGTTAAGATTAAATAACATAATCTTTCTTTTTTTTTTCTTTGAGATGGAGTCTTGCTCTGTCGCCCAGCCTGGAGTGCAGTGGCATGATCTCAGCTCACTGCAACCTCCGCCTCCCAGGTTCAAGCAATTCTCCTGCCTCAGCCTCCCGAGTAGCTGGGATTACAGGTATGCACCACAAAGCCCAGCTAATTTTTGTATTTTTAGTAGAAACAAGGTTTCACCATATTGGCCAGGCTGGTCTTGAACTCCTGACCTCAGGTGATCCACCCACCTTGGCCTCCCAAAGTGCCAGGATTAAAGGCATGAGCCAATGAGCCTGGCTGATAACCTTATTTAATAGGCAAAAGCATCATCCACAGGGTCTGGCCCAGAGCAGATACTCAATAGGGTGCTACATTTTAATCTAACTCTTGTTTCATCAGACCCACAAACACATTGCTCTTTAAAATCCTGTGGAGAAGAATATGACAACCTGCACCTTTTCTTTCCAAGATGGCATTTCCAGTTAGGGTACCTCTGAACAGCTGTTGCTTGCACATTTTAGGCATGGTGAAGATCTACACCTGACGCTGGGTTCCTAAGTGGGCATATGGTGAATCCACTGCACACAGAAGCACTTCTTTATGCTTGGATCACATTGCAGAAGATTGGACCCCTGGCTGGGGCTACCTTTCCCAAGCCTTAACAGCACATCAGGCTCAAATCACAGGGCTATCAAATGAGGAGATCCCCTTTCTTTTCCAAAAAAAGCATCCCTATCAACTCTCCCAGGAAAGCACATGAACTCATGTTATCTATTCATTCTTATCTTGGAAAATACACCCACAAGCCCCTTTTATTGCCACTTACAGTAGGATGCCACAAAAATTCACAAACTGGAATCCTTTTCCGTCCCTTCTCCTTTCCTTCCTCCCTTTCTTCTTTTCTTCTTCCTTACCTTGAAATTTCTGCCTGTGGTAAAACCACAGGAAGAAGGAAAGTCAAATGAATTTTCCTATTAGTCGACATTTCTGTGATACACTCATTTTTTTTGGTCCCCATATGAACTCCCTCCAGGGTATTTCTTTATGGGAATAAGGTATGCCAAATGCAATAAAGAACTTGAGGCACAATTTTACCCTTGACATATGTAGAGAGAATATGTTACTCCTGGATTTATGGTGCAATGCAACTCAGTCACTTCCCTTTCCTCTTTCCCCTAGTTTGCACTTCCTACTTATTGCTGCACACCATCACAAATTTATGGAGTGCCAATGGCTGTGGCCTCTAGGCAGCTCCCAAATGACTGAATCTAGACATCATTGTCTTCAGTTCCCCTTTGGCATTAGTCTATTTTCCATCCCTCTTCCTTTATTGAAATCTGCTTCCAATTATTTTTCATAAGATGGTTTAGCTTTCTTTTATTTCCTTTAAGTTGAAACTCTTTTATTTCTACCTTTCATTTCTATGCCCTCCTGGGCCTTAAGCAAAGTTCTTCTACATTTACAGGGGTTTTCATTTAGAAACTATTGAGAACTTTACTATCAAATTGTACTTTTTAAGATAATTTTTTTTGCAATTTTAACTAAAAGGAGATTTTTAGACTTTTGGAATGTCATGGCTCCAGGTCTCAGATCTCAGCTGTAGGTTTTATCACTTTGCAAGATGATGAGTAGAGTTACAGCACATTCTTTCAACCCATGCCAAACACTTCAAAGATGGCCACCCTTCAACCCCTGAAGATTTCAACTCAGTGTTTTCAGAAAATTGGAGGTCCAGGCTTTGGAGTCAGACAGATATGGGTTCAAATCCAGCCTCTGGCACTTAATTTGAATACAACCTAGAGTAAGTCATTTAACTTTCCTGAGCTTTGATTTCCTTGTCTGAAAAATAAGAATATAGATACTTACCTCACCATATTGTTATAAAGATGAAATGAGGTAATCTTTGTAAAATATACACAATGTCTAGCAGGTGGTAAGCATTCAAACTGGTAGCTATTTTTTATTGTTATGAGTTAAAATTTTGTATATAATGGATTTTTTTTCCAAGAAAGCTCATCAAGCTGACCTTAAGTAGATGTTACTCCCAAATACCACCCAATTCCGTGTCTACATACTTGAGAAATTACTAAACACTTTAAAATTGAAATTGAAAACTAGGGACAAACATAGATTTGAAACCAAAGGAATAGGTAATCAGTTATAAATTTGGATATAACATTATGAGCCTCTATTTCAGAAAATACATTCCTTTTAAAGTATATTTACTATAGTTATCCATGGAGACTGAATATTTTTATCATTAGTTGCAAAACCATCTCCTGAAAGGGAAAACCATGTAATTATAACTAGATTTTCACATGTTAACCTTTTATATAAGGGAAGAACAAGAAATAGATATTTGCTAAGAGACTGGGAAGAAAGGGAAGAGAAGGGAGAGAGGGAGAGACAGAGAGAATGAGAATGAAAGCAAAGAAATTTGACAAGGAATACTATTTGGCTTTTGGCCCTTCCGTGTACCAACGTAGATGTGTGATTATACCATTTAGGATTGTTGTCAATTCTTTCCATAGGAACAGACTGAACAATGGGACATCTACCTCTCAACCCAAAGAGAATAAAATTGCCATTTCCCTACAGGACTTTTGTTAATACAAAAATGAAATATATATATATATATATATAAAATTGTTATGATTTCAAAAATAAAGCCAAATATCTAAATGAAACCATGAAAATAATTAGGTCCGATCCAACAGAGTAAGTGAGGTTTTTACTTTGGAAGATAAGTAAATTCTTTCAGAGCATGAGAATGAAAAATTGATTGATTCCGATCTGATCTCTAAAAAGAGCAGTCTGGTTTACTTTGGTATCAAACAGACCTGCTTCTAAATGCCATTTCTGCCATTTACCTGTTGGGCAAATTTCTTATCTATGCACTTGGAGTCTTCACCCTTAAAATAGGTATGAAAATAGGTAGAAAATAGGCTTGCCATGCTTTCTCTCTCTCTCCCTATATCCCATGTCTCTCCAAGGAGCAATTCCTAATGTAATTGGTCAAATTCAAGCATATTGAGTCTTATTTACTAAGTGGCATGGTCACTATACAATAAAAGTGCCTTCCCCCACTTCTACTTCGTCTCTTCTAAGTTGAAAAAACCCTAATCCCTCAGGTCAGGCTAACTATTTCCTTCCCTCTTTCCTGCCTTCTTTCTAATTTGAGGCAATAGCATCCATGAGCCCAGGCGATGTCAGGGATTCTTGTTTTTATCTCAATACTTTCATTCTTCCCCATGCCCTCACAGGTCCCCATTCAGAATTCTTAAGCATGCTATTTGTTTGAGGGGGCATTTAGGAAGTCCCATTTAAGACCTCTGCCAGCTCTAATCTTATCTCTTCAGAGAGGCCTTCGCTGACTATCCAATCTAAAGTACCTACCTTTATCAGTGTCCTACACTGGAAGGTATTGGGCACAGGTGCAACTAATAATAAAGTGGGTGGTACTTTGTTGCCATTTCCATGTTAGGGCCTTTGTGTCTGCACTTCTCTCTCTCTCTCTCTCTCTCTCTCATGCTCTGCATCTTTAAATCACTAAGGTCTCAGCTCTAATGTTATCTCTTCAGAGAGGCCTTCCCTGACTATCCAATCTAAAGCAGACTCCTCATTCCCACCAACTCACTCCATTACATTAATCTTTTATTTTGTTAATATCTCTCATTGCATCCCACTACTTTCTTCTTTATTTGCTTGTTGCCCATCCGTACCTCCCTCCCAAACACACTTATTAAAACACCATAAAGACAAAAAGGTATTGTGCTCACGACTTGTTTATCCAGAGCCAGGTGCCTGTCCAAAGTAGATGCACACCTGCCATGTCCTATGGCCAACCAGGTCCAATGAATTCCTTTAGAAAGCTCCTCTCCTCAGCTGACCCAGAACACCAGCTACTATACTGAAGGCTTTCACACTTTCAGATGAGGTGTCTTTATCTTATAAGTTTCTTTTCTCTAAGCAGAATTTATATAACCTACTCATTACTTTGAATAGGATCTTATTCAGTATACCTTATTGGTATTTTTCAGTAAACCCTGGTATAAGGCACACAGCTAAGTGAATGTCCCCACATACCTATAAGAGAGAGGCTAGATGCCTTTCTTACCCACAGGGATGGTTTCAAAGAAACCTTTTACACTCACTCCCATATACACACATACACAAAGGAAAGCTCACATTTGCATTCCAGATCATCTCCAGGAGGAGGGAGGAGAAATACTCTTTTAAAAGAGCAAACCTAAAATTATAATGCTCTTGAAAACATTAGCAGTTAAATTTACTGTTAAGAAAGCCACAATCCCAGACCAAAGATAGCTGAGTGGCATCTTAAATTGAAGATAGTTTTTAAGTCAGAGCTTAGAAAGTCTCTTGGAAATCTCTTTAATTACCCCACAGAATAAAATATGGTACAGCTTCTCAGGAGGTCCAATCGAGGCTTTCCTCTAGCATTAGAACAGATCCTTCTTTGATCAAGGATCAGATGAAGTCATTGGTGTGAATTTACTAGGCATATATTTTTTCATATATAACAGAATATGTCAACACTGGAATCGCACTCAGCACTAAGATGCTCACACTAAGAGGTTCAGGAAAATGAGAATGACTCCCAGCGCCCATCTCACATTTTCTAAGAGGCATATATTCATTGAGGGGAACGTCTAACAGAATGACCTATATTATTTACATCAGTACTTCCTACTCTCACTTTTTTGGCCAATTCTGTGTGATTAAATTGGCAAAAGTTCAATGCACACAAGGTGCAACTCAATTATATTTAAGATCACTCATTTATGTCATAAAGTCTTTCTCAAAAAACAAAAGATGCCAGCCCCACAGAACTGTATCATGTCACATAGACCCCATTAACGCAGTCTATCAACAATATAGACAGATTATTATATTCAGGGAAGTTCCCTCAAGAATCGCCTTATAAGTTCAATTTAAAAAATCAAAATAAAACAAGCCAGTACTGAGTCTTTCTATGGTATAGTTAAACTTGTAATATTTTATACATATTTTTTGAAAGTAGCCTTGATATAAATCCTGAAAAAAAGAAAAAAAGCAAAGCCCACATTTCTATAAGTGTCACGATGATTAATTTTATGTATCAACTTGACTGGGCCATGAGGTGTCCAGATATTTGGTCGAACTTTATTCCGAGTATGGCTGTGAGGGTGCTTTGGACACACTTTTAATATTTAAATCAACAGATGCAGTAAAGCAATTGCCCTCCCTAATGTGTGTGGACTTCATCCAATCAGCTGAAGGCTTGATTAGGACCAAAAAAAGCCGACCCTCATGCAAGAAAGAGGAAACTCCTCTTACCTGATAGTCTTTAGCTGGGACACTGATTGTGTCCTGCCTTTGGACTCTAACTGAAACACTGGCTCTTCCTGGGTCTCAAGCCTGTTGACCATTGGACAGAAACTACACCATTGGGTCTCCTGGGTCCCTAGCTTGCCAATGACAGATCTGGGGACTTGTCAGCCTCCATAGTCACAAGAGCCAACTTCTCATAATAAATCTCTTTCTATACATATGGATATACACATCCTACTGATTCTGTTTCTCTGGAGAACCCTGACTAATACAAATATTAAACCCAGATAAAAACCCAAATGCAAGTATTAAACCCAAACCCAAATCCAAAGATGAACAACTTTCTTCATCAGTCTGGCACCTAACTGCATGTCTCTTTATGAAGTATGTAATATTTTTTCATGAGCTGCCATATGTCATTCCATCACTCGCTCTAGAACTCTTTTAGGCACTTAAAACTTTGTATATTATATTAAAATTTAATGTATCAAGAAAGGATATAGTGAGAATAAACTGAAAAGAGTAGTTAGTAATGCCAAATATAAGGCAGTCTTGAAAAAAAGAAATATTCCACTGTAATCTCAGTACTTTGGGAGGCCAAAGTGGGAAGGCTCCTTGAGGCCAGGAGTTTGAGACAAGCCTGAGCAGCATAGTGAGACCCTATCCCCTAAAAATCAAGATTTTTTAAAAAAGAAATATTCCATTTTTTCAGTAAAAATATTAAACAAATTTCAAAAGGCAGAATGGCCAGCTTATACATTTAAGCATATAGGGATATGAAAAACATAGTTAAATATCTACCTATACTTTTTATTTCATTAATTTAATTGGATACTTAAAAACATACACTTTACTCAAATTCTTATGTGAGCATCTCAACACATGCTTTATTCAAATTCTGATGTGGGCATCTCCACCGTATAAGAGCCTCCTTTTTAGCCCTCCAACTGAGTTTTCTTCCCTTGGTTCAAGACAGGACACTCCTTGAATCATATATGATGGTGTTTCTGAAAGTTGTCTCTAAAGGCACAAGTACCTATTTATATAATATTAGCAGCTTTTTCTTCTAAATAAAAATATTTCTTTGAACAGGTATATATTTTGATGTCTACGATGTATTTGTCTCTTGGATTGCTTTTTAAATAGATTTTCAAAATTGCTGTTTGGAACAACATCCAATAGTTGGAATTGTGAAGTCATAGCCCCTGGAATCATGACTAACTGTGTTCAATTTCCCTGCTCCTCTTTGATGGATCCTAGCAGATGACCTTCACGAGCACCCAAAAGAAACCTTGGGTGAAGCCACTTCAGCCCACTGTGACTTCCTAAAGCAGTACTTGAAAGGACCCAAATATAAAGCAAGGTCATCTCTTCTGAGGGATAATAAATTCAGGGGGAAGCAAACCTCACCTTTGTATTTGAGGATGTGTGGTGTATTTTAGTGCAATTCTGCCTTTAAGATAAAGTGCCAGCTGACTTAATGGCAGTTGTGATCTCTGCTTCATTTCATCTTTTATCTAATAATCCACTAGTTAGTAAACCTGCAAATCCTGAAAGAAACATAAGCACTCTTTTTCTTTGCAGTGTAATCACCAACAATAAAGCCTTATTTTTTTTTGCATTAACATTCAACTGCAATGTATTTAAATGTTCCACATACAGAAAAACACCTGATTTTTCCCAAGATTTGTTAAACATAGTCCCTTTGGTGTCCTTAGTAACACTGCAAAGATATCTTCATGTAAAACTTAATGTGAGTCCTGATTACTTTACTGTGAAAAACCGTAAACACCAAACAAAAGTAAGCATAATATCCAAATACCTAAAACATAATACCCAGGTTGAAGGAAGTGTAAATGTTCAGATTCACCAGTGGGACTAGAATGTAAACTTCTTGGGTTGTGGTTCCTCCAAATCATCTGGCCACCTGGGTATCATATCCCACAAGCATATGGTAACACTGATAGAGTAAGCTCCAAGTGTTCCAACACCAGGACATTTCATGGCCACATCAGACCAACTGTATTTTTCACTTCCTCTCTTTCCCTAACTTTTCTCATACAAAGCTTCTTATATTTCCTTTGGCACTTAGTAATACTTAAATGCATCTTCACTGTCTTATTCAGTGTTTTTAGGTTTGGAAGGTGTATCACTTGGGATTGCTTTCAGCTGCATTAATTGCAATCTAGCTAACCAACAGCCCAACAGTGATTTAAACACAGAAAGCTTTCTTTTCTGGATATGCATGTGTGCGTGTTTTGTTTTGTTTTTCATGCAACAAGATGTCTGAAGGTATAATCTGACACTTAGCTGGTATCTCATGGTGTCATGAATGCCCCAGGCTACTTCTATTTTTTTTTTTTTCCTCTGCTGTCCTTCAGTGAGGCTTTCACTTTCATTGTTATAGATGGCTGCTGGATCTCCAAGTTTGACACACTCTCCCTAGGCAAGAAGAGGGGGAAAGGCAAAGGGGAAAGAGGATGCCAGCCAAGTCAGTCCCTTTCTAAAAGCTTTCCAGAAAGTTCCATCCAGTGACTTCCACATACATTTGCCCAGCCACAAATGGGTCATACAGTCTTTCCTAACCGTAAGAGAGTGTGGGAAGCTGGATATGAGCTGAGCATTGCTGCTCCAAACAAAATCAGATTTCTGTTAGGAAAGAATGGATGTAAAGTGGATCTTAGGAAGGGAACAACCAATGCCTGCCATACACAAGTATCTGTGGTAAGCAGACATGGCTAAGTGCCTCTTCCTATCTAGGGAGGTTCAGGGAATTACTCAAGATCTCTTTTGTGCCAGGGAACTAGGGAGTCAGTCATCTCATTTGCTTTCATTTCCTCATCTCTGAAATTTCCTACTATGGTATTCCTCTTAGAACACCATTTAGAAGTGTTATGGTTTTCTGTTCTTAATCCAAATGTGACAAAATGTATTCTCCTTCTTCTCTGATAACAAAACCCAAATTCTGACGGGCAGCATGTGCTTAGCCTTAGATAATGAATAATGACTGGTCTAACCCAATCATGGCAATGCTGTGTTCTTTTGCCATTGATTGGTATTCAGTAGTAGGCATGTGACCTAGATCTAACCAATGAGTGGACATACACTGGGGGACTCATGAAAGATTTTTCACCTTTGGTAAAAAGTCATAGTTGCAAGAGGAGAAAGCCTTTTCTTCATATGCCTCTTCTTTCCTGTTTTAGATGCTGTCATGTTAACACTTTGTGCTTAGAGCTGTAGAAGCCGTCTTGTGACCATGAGGCAATAGCCAAAAGAGGAAAAAGCCTGAGTATGAAAGACACTGGGTCCTTTATGATATTACTGAGTTGCCAAACTAACCCTGGGATCCTCTACCTCCTGTTTTCTCATAGTAATAAATATCCCTGTGATTTCAGCACTATCACTTTAATTTTCTGTTACAGGCAGCTGAAAGCATTCAGAACTCACATACTATCTTAACATCATCTTCCATGTGTTATGGGCCAAGAGTACATTCAAGAGTAACTACAAAACTACATTCATTGTTGTATCCCTGTGGCACTCCCTTAGAGTTCTAGTGTTCTGTAGTGTACTTTCCACAGCCTAGAAGGATATATGTTTCCCTCTCTCCAGCCCTAAGAAACTCTTAATTTAAGGCTGACAAGATGAATGAGTTAGAATGAGGGTGAATCCAATTCAAAAGACGTAACAACAAGCAAGAAAAGCAAAGAACCTTGTAAACACCCATGTTATGGAGTGTGAGAGTGTAAGCTTAAGGAGGCTTTTATTTTGGGGAGAAGATGCATCACCTCTGTTTGAATGAGAGAAATTAAGTTGTAATTATGATGGTGTTTCAGTTAAAGTATTTGATGTGGAGGACAAGGAGACCATTCCCAACACGTTATTTAGCAAAGAATATGGAGGAGAGGCAGAAGACTGTGATGGAAAACGTTCAGAGGCCATCAACCAAAATGGTAATGCATTCGAGGCAGATAAACTTGCTTCTTGCTAGACAGAGGTGGGGTTAGCCCTGACATACGTCTTCAAAATTGCAAAAGGCACAGATCTGGGGGGGAAAGGGGGTTGATTCACCAAATCTTAGAATAGCAGAATGGCAATAACCCTACTCCAAGGCTTCCAGTTTTCCTCAGTTTAACTCCTTTTGCATACTGCAGCCAAAGAGATTTTTTAAAAAATGAAGATCACTCAGACTGTGTCCTCTTCCTCTTAATCTCCCCAAAGGAAGAAAAAAACAATAATCAATGGCAAATGGCAGTTGCAGTGAAGCAACACCAAGAACGAGCTTCGTGCTCGGGAGAGAACATTGCATATCTTCCTGTGGTTTCCAGTGCTCTACACACTTGGGGAAACTCCTTTAAGTAATGAACCACAGAAATGACCCCTGGAAATATAGTCTTCAAAGTGATCTTTTAAAGATCCAAATATTTCCTGTTCCCACTCTGCCCAGAGATCTTCAGTGGCTCACTACTGCTTCCATGATAAGATCCTAAAACCTTGTCACAATCCACAAGGCCTTCCTTCATTGTCCACCCCCGCCTGCCTCACTGTCTTTATCTCCCACCACACTCTGCCTTCTCTATGCTCCCACCTGCCATCTTCTTCAGTGCGTGGACCCTATTGTACTCTCTCAGGCCTCAAAACCATGTAACATCCTGGACTTCCTCTTCACTGGTCTAATGCCTACTCATACTTGGCTTCTGAGATTGTACTTCACTCCACATGGAGATTATCCTCAACCACGCCCCACTCCAAAACCAGGTTACCTTCCCAATGTGATATACTTGCCATAGCACTCTGCTTCCTTTTTTATAATACTCATCACACTTGTGGTTGATTGACTCTCTTCTCCTTTACATTGTAAGATCCATAAAGGCAAGGATCATGTCTGTCTCTTTCTGATGTGTAACAAGCCTGAACATACGTACAATAAATGGCCAGGTGTAATTTACCATTGTATGGATGCCATCTTGGGAGGGGGGATTCTAATAGTTCAAGGGCATGTATGAAAAACAGACTCATGGTAAAATAATAAGAATAGAAAAAAGTTACTCAGAGTGGTTTAATGGCTGGGGTATACCTTTTACTATTTTACCTAGACATTAAAGGAAAATCAGTGTCCTCCCTATCATGTTCCATGATTTTGTACAACTGAGTTTAGAGCACAAGCTAAGGTATCAGACAGCATTTGACAGCCCAGCTTCACTACTTATCAGCTGTGTGAGGTGATATAATCCCTCTAATCGCTATAAGCCTTAGTTTCCTCATCTTTAAAATGGGGATAATGACAAAAGCTTTTCAATAAGGGTTTGTGAAGATTAAATAATACATGGAAAGCTTTCATCCCAGTGCTTGCCACAGAGTTAGCATGCAATAAATGTTATCAAGAGTTCTTTATTGTTCTGCCCATCAACATCTGAGACAGAATATAAACACAACTGGTCCTGGGCCTGGTGGCTCATGCCTGTAATCCCAACTTTGGGATGCCAAAGTGGGAGGATCACTTCAGGCCAGGAGTTCAAGACCAGCCTGGGCAACAAAGCGAGACTCCATCTCTACAAAAAATGAAAAAATAGGTGGATATGGTGATGTATGCCTGTAGTTCTAGTTACTTGGGAGGCTGAGGCAGGAGGATCAACTGAGCCCAGGAGTTCAAGGCTGCAGTGAGCCATAATCATGCCTCTACACTCCAGCCTGGGCTTTTTAAGATTCCATCTCTTAAAAGGAAAAATAAATCAACTGGATCACTAGCCTATAAGAGCTTAATAATTGTTAGGTAGTATTACTATGGGTGTTATTGTTTTGTTATTTGTGGCAAAAAGTACTAGTGCTCACCTGAGCACACGACTTCCTTATGATCAGGTAGGTCCATGTTTGTCTTGGTCACTACTCCAGCCCAGTGCCTAGCACAGTGCTTGACACATGGTGTGTATGCAATGAACACTTAATGAGTACTTAAAGATCTAACCAGTATGATAGTGCAGATTCTCTTGTAAGCAAATGAATAGAGAAAGGCAGTATTCCACAGAGAAGGAGACAGGAAAAAAGAACAGGCTTGATTTTACTAAAAAGAAAAACACACTTTTAAGCAGTAAAATTAGAAGTTCCCATTTCAATGGCACAAAATAGAGAACTCATTGAGAATTGTGTGCTATAACATGGTCAAAGCAGAGGCCGATAATGAAGGGAGCATCATTCAGAACCATCACTTGTATGGTCAGCTTTCAGACCCTGAAAACTCGATTAAAACATTCCAGGAAACCGCTGCACTTTCATTCTAAAGGAAGATTGTGAACTCTGTTCACATATTACACCCCTTCATATTGCTTTGTCTACCAGTGTGGCCTTTTATGAAGTGAGGGCTTCTTTCTTCTACCTTGCTCCATGACAATCAAACCCAAAATGCCTCCCACCCTTAAAAGGAAGTTTTGGTAAGTGCCTTATTATAACTATCACATATGACACAAGGCTCACCACTAATCGGAGACAGATGAGAATGAATTACTTAAATAGGACAGAAATAGCCATTCACTTAGAGAAGGTCCCAGTTTCTTGAAAGTCTGTGGCATTGAGACCATTTACAGTTTGCTGTCAAGATTCCTAGCAGTGCTCATTACCTTGGCTAGCAATCCCTCTGGACTACAGAAAACTTATCTGAAATATATATAATCACAGGCTGCAATGCCTAAGTGCAACAGGATGATTTAAAAAGCACCATGATAGTGTTCCCCCAGGACATTCATCTCTCCCTGTCTATTCATCTGTGATCCAGACAAAAACTTGGAATGCAATCTGTATATTGATATTCCCTAAAAAGGATTTCAGCAGCTCTTTAGGAAGAATTGTTTTAGCGGTTCTGGAAGTCTAGAACATTCTGCATTTGTGGTATTTACAGGTTTTGTTTCTATTTCATAAAAATAAAGCCCCACTAAGAGCAGTATTCAATTCCTATCCCAATAGGAGTATAGAATAGTGGTTAAGCACATGTTTTTTGGAACGAAGCAGACCTGTGTTCATCTCTGGGCTCCTCATAGACTTCTTCATAAACTTAGGCAAGGTATTCAACCTTTTCGACTCTCAGCTGTATCAGGTAAATTACTATGCGTGCACAGAAGAGCTTAATAAATGTTAGATGTTAATGGTATTAATATTGTTTTGCTGCTGTTGTCAGTTTTTCTAGCAGAGATTATTAGTATTCACCCATGTGCACAGGTAGACTGCATTTCCACCCATGCACACAGGTAGAACGCATTTCCAAGCTTCAGTGGAGTTAGGTGGGTCCAAATGACTGAGTTCCAATCAATGGAATGTGGCAGAAGTGATGTACACCCTTTCCTGGATGGGCCTACAGAAATCCTCTAGACTCTACTCCTCACTCTCCTTTTCCCTTCTCAGGCACCCTGAAGGCTACTTGTTAAAGAATTTAGAGCTACAGGATGGAAAGAACCTGGATCCTACCTAAGAACCTCCTAGGAGAGCCACCCTTCAGAAACATTTGCAGTGGATTCTGAATACGATTTTTTTTTTTTTTGCCGAGCACGGTGGCTCATGCCTGTAATCCCAGCCCTTTGGGAAACTGAGGTGGGTGGATCACTTGAGGTCAGGAGCTCAAGACCAGCCTGGCCAACATGGTGAAACCCTGTCTCTACTAAAACTACAAAAATTAGCCAGGTGTGGTGGCACGTGCCTGTAATCCCAGCTACTGGGGAGACTGAGGTAGGAGAATTGCTTGAACCTGGGAGGCGGAGGTTGCAGTGAGCCGAGATTGTGCCATTGCACTCCAGCCTGGTGAAGAAGTGAGACTACATCTCAAAAAAAAAAAAGATACATATATATGATATATCTGATATATGGTATATACGACATACATCATATGTATACGTGGTATATACGACATACATCATATGTATACGTGGTATATACGACATACATCATATGTATATGTGGTATATACGACATACATCATATGTATATGTGGTATATATGACATACATCATATGTATATGTGGTATATACGACATACATCATATGTATATACGACATACATCATATGTATATATGACATACATCATATGTATATATGATACATATATACATATATATCATGTATATATGATACATATATACATATATATCTGTATATATGATACATATATACATATATATCTGTATATATGATACATATATACATATATATCATGTATATATGATACATATATATCATGTATATATGATACATATATATCATGTATATATGATACATATATATCATGTATATATGATACATATATATCTGTATATATGATACATATATATCTGTATATATGATACATATATACATATATATCTGTATATATGATACATATATACATATATATCTGTATATATGATACATATATACATATATATCTGTATATATGATACATATATACATATATATCTGTATATATGATACATATATACGTATATATAATATATGTATACATATATACATATGTAATGTATATATGTATATACGATACATATATCCATATATATCATGTATATACGATACATATATCCATCTATATCATGTATATACGATACATATATCCATCTATATCATGTATATACGATACATATATCCATATATATCATGTATATACGATACATATATCCATATATATCATGTATATACGATACGTATCCATATATATCATGTATATACGATACGTATCCATATATATCATGTATATACGATACGTATCCATATATATCATGTATATACGATACGTATCCATATATATCATGTATATACGATACGTATCCATATATATCATGTATATACGATATGTATCCATATATATCATGTATATACGATATATTCCATATATATCATGTATATACGATATATTCCATATATATCATGTATATACGATATATTCCATATATATCATGTACATACGATATATATCCATATATATCATATATCAGATATCATATATACATATATATGATCTATATACATATATATCATATGATCTGATTTATGATATATATGATATATCATATATGATATATGAGATATATCATATCATATATGATATATGAGATATATCATATCATATATGATATATGAGATATATCATATCATATATGATATATGAGATATATCATATCATATATCTTTTTTTTTCAGTTAAGCTACTGGGTTTTGACAAAGCTCATTACAGCAGTTAGCCTACTTCAGGGTTTCTCAGCCTGGGCACTACTGATATTTTGGACTACAGAATTCTTTGTTATGGACGGCTGTCCTATGCATTGTAGGGAGTTGAGCAGCATCCCTGGCCTCTATCCTGCTAGATGCCAGTAGTAACCTCTCCAGTAGCCATGACAACCAAAAATGTCTCCTGACATTGCCAAATGTCACCTGCAAAATCGCCTCTGATTGAGAACCAGCAGCCCACTCTGGCCAAAACATCACCATCATTGCTATCATCATCATCATAGGATATTGATAGTCTAGTCTCCCATGTTCCCCTTGAAATCACTGCAAAAGGACTCAAAGTTCCAAAAGAGGTCCAGCCCCGTTTTTTTAGGAGAAAAAAGTGAAATGACACTAAAATTTAAGAAAAGATAAGCGATCAAGCAGTAAACTCAAAATTATAGGAGACCAAAAAACAAAGTAAGAACCAAAATAAATATAATCTTTTTTTAAAAAAAGCTAGTTTGTGTATTCCCAGCTACTAGGGAGGCTGAGGCAGGAGAATGGCATGAACCCGGGCGGTGGAGCTTGCAGTGAGCTGAGATCGTGCCACTGCACTGGGCAACAGAGCAAGACTCGGTCTCAAAAAAAAAAAAAAAAGGCCGGTTTGATCACTTTGGTAACCTAGAATAAAATGATTAAAACAAAAACAAACCCAAATATCTGGGTCTAGGAATTTCAGTGTGTCTAACAAATGCTTATAGAATATCTACCATGAGATAAGCATTGGGCTGAATATAACTTGGTAAATAAAACAGATATAATCCCTGCCCTCATAGAGATGAAAGGTAAATAAAAATATGGAGTTTTTTGTTTTTGTTTTTTAAGACAGGGTCTTGTTCTATTGCCTAGGCTGGAGTGCGGCAGTGAGATCATAGCTCACTGCAGCCTTGAACTCCTGGGCTCAAGTGATCATCCGTACTAGCTAGGACTATAGGTTTGCACCACGATGCCCAGCTAATTTTTGTATTTTTTTTTATAGAGATGGGGTCTCACTTTGTTGCCCAGGCTGGTCTCAAACTCCTGGCCTCTAGGAATTCTCTTGCCTAGGCCTCCCAAAGTGCTTGGGATTACAGTCATGGGCCATTGCACCCAACCAAAATATGATGGATTTTTCAAACAGCTTAAACACAGTCATGAATTGACCACTGCAATAGGCAGACTTCTAAAGATGTCCCTGCAGGATTCCCATCCCTGGGCTGGGCATGGTGGCTCATGCCTGTAATACCAGCACTTTGGGAGGCTGAGGCAGGTGGGTCACTTGAGGTCAGAAGTTGAAGACCAGCCTGGCCAATATGGTGAAACCCCCTGTCTCTACTAAAAATACAAAACTTAGCCAGGCATGGTGGTGAGTGCCTGTAATCCCAGCTACTTGGGAGGCTGAGGCAGCAGAATTGCTTGAACCCGGGAGGCAGAGGTTGCAGTGAGCCAAGACTGCACCATTGCACTCCAGCTTGGGTGACAGAGTGAAACTCCCTCTCAAAAAAAAAAAAAAAAAAAGATTCCTGTCCCTGGTTATCCAATTAAACACTAGATTAGTTGCTGCCATGAAGAGACTTAGCATATGTATCAAGGTTACTAGTCAACCGACTTTAACATAGGAAGGTTATCTTGAATTATCTGGGTATGCCTACCCTAGTCACATGAGGTTGTAAAAACATAAGTGGACGGTGGAAGAATCAGTCAGAGTGAGAAAGCAGAAGAGGATGCAGGAGCTATGCTGCAGAGGGAAAGTCAGATTCCAAACACAAGAAAGAAAAAGATAAGATGAATCATTGATGGTTCTAAAATGTAGGAGGCTCTGTGTGAGGTCCAGAAAGAGGCCTGAGGGAGCTAAGGGTGGAGCCCTTCCTAACAGACATAAAGAAAATAGGGACTTCAGTCCTACAACCACAAAGAACCAAATTCTGTCAATAACCTGAACGAGTTTGGAAGTTGGTTTTTCTGCAGTCTCCAGTAAGAAACACAGCACTGCTGATACCTCAATTTTAGCCCAGTGAGACATGTATCAGGCTACTGCCCGATGAATGAGCTACTGCCTGTGGGTGATCATTACACATCTCAGAATAACAGGATTATTGATGCCTTGGCCAGAAGCATTCCTTTCCCTCCATTTTCTTTTTCTTTGAGATTGCAAGCCATATATTTCCATTTAGAAAACAGTATTTCATAACCTCTAAACCTAACATGAGTCCTGTGAAACCCTAGTCTACAGTTGAATGGCCAAAAATAAAGACTTGAAATTCCTTCAAAGCTATCCCATTTTACAAGGCAATGCTTTCTCTCTCTACCAAGAAAGTGTTCCTGCTTGATAGATTCCCCTCTCTTGCTGTATATTACACTTACTGCTCTATGCCTGTCACTCCCTATTCTCTTCCTAGTTGTTTGTGCCTTATTAAATTCCACATTTTGAAACAACCAATAAGAATCAGAAAGCCTCAAGAAGCCCTTTCTCATACAATCAGAGCTCCCTTTTTATCTAGGAATAAATTATATTTTCCAATAAATTCATGAGCGGGATTCATTGACAATATACTCTCTTTGTAACACGTTGTTTCTGAATGAGTAGTAAATGGTCTTCAATAAGGATACGGTGATACATTTTAGCTAAACTGTTTCATACCGACATTAACTCCCCTGTTAACTTACTTAGGAGTCTAAAGACACAATCAAATAGCTGTTTCTGACTATTATTCTCAAAGCGACGCTCCAGGCCGTAATCTCAGGACATGCATAAAAATATCAAGTAACAACTCAAAGGCCCATTTCGGCTTCAAATACCTTTGAATATTCGTGAGTTTGAGGAGCAGAGTGGGATAGCAGGGAGTGGAAGAGGAGGCTTCTGAGAAACTTAATTATCTACATTTTAGAATGTTTCAGTCTTTGGCCTTTTAATACTGTAGTACAGCCTGGCTTCTGTCATTTTGAAGGGATTTCCCAGCTTAACCAAATCCCAAGGAACCAACCTCAGATTGGTCTCTTATCTAAGGAAAGATTCTGGCAACACAACAGGAAGGATTTGGAAAATTTAATGAAGATTTTGAAATACCCCTAACACACTTAATTTAAAGATAATACTTATTTCACCCAAATCTCCTAACCCCCTGTGGAAGATCAATTCTAATTTTTGAGGACAATTATTCATGTGTTATTGGCTTGAAGTACAGAATATATTAGTAAGTCTCTTCAGTCCTAAGTAACAGAAACCAAATCAGGCTAGGTTAAAATTGAAGGGGCATCATTAGAAGGGCCCAAGAGTGTCTCAAGGACTCAGAGGCAAAGATGCAGTCAGTTCCCCCCGGTGCCAGGAACCAGAAGGTGGGCAGGAACTCAGGGAATACAGCCCCCTTCTTTCTCTGCTTCTCAATTCTCATAGGGAAATATGGTTGTCCACAGATCTCAGGTTTACCTGTCACAGTTCTAGCCACATGCAAGGAATGACTGCATATCTCTGAATTCCAAATTTCAGAAAGTGAGACCTTGGGGTGGGAGGTGGGGCACGCTTGGATTCGGTGTCTAACTCTAATTCAAACAACTTTTGCCACGGAGCCATGTGGTAGCCAAATATGTTTCTAAGGCCCAAGGGACCACTCTTACAAAGATGGAAGATAGTTCACTAAAAAGAAGACATGCTTTCTAGACTCCACAGCCACCCCAGAAGTGCCAAGATAAATCATAGGGAGCCAGAGTTTAAGCAAGGGCCACCATCACTGCAAGTTGTCTCATCCAACTTCTCCCTTTATAGGAATTGACATGACTTCAAATATTCATGTCTGACACCAACGAAGAGGAATGTCTGTTCTTGAGCTCTTTTTCTCGGTTCCCAAGGGGCCCTCAATACCCTGCTTTACCATGTAGTGTGGATTCTGACAAAAGAACAAATTAAGTACTTTGATTTGATTTTTAATTTTTCCTTATAAAGACTTGCAATAAATATTGTGGGTACCTAGAAATAATCCACCATAGTGCACAACACAATCTGTTGACTTACCTTAGCTTCCATTTTCCTTCTTGGTCTGACATATAAATTCACCTTGCTCCTCAATTCTGTCACCTACTATTTTCAGCATGTATGAGCAACAGTAAAGTGCATGCCCACAGAACTCAGAAATGAGAAAACTAATATTGCTCTGTTATATGCATAATGGATCAATACAGAGGTATTTAAACACACAAGGAAAAAAAAAACAGGTCAGCAGGACTCGACTTTCAACTGATAGAGAATATTAACATGTTTATGGGTAGAAAAAGTGGTCAGTTGTAGAAAAATATACAAAGAAAAGCTACAAAGAGATGTTGGCAGTGACCATTTAAGCTCTGTCTAGGGAAAGGAAGCCTTTAGTTAATGGCCTTCAAGCATTCTAATGTAGGGACATGGCACCCCTACTGTGGAAAGAGATGCAGGAGGTGGAAGGTAGCTAAGGCCTTGGAGTTTCAGTTCCACAGGCAAGGCTATCCTTATCATGAGAACTGAGCAGCATGAAGCTATCTGTAGTCTGACAGTCATATTGTATGTTGTGTCAAATGAAAACATAGCATCACTCAATTCCTTTTGTTCTCTTCTCTTGCTAAACACACAACTATCTGATGCTCTGGCTTCCCATGGACCTCAGGCCTGCTTAGAGGATGGAATGCAATAGTCCCAATAGTCTGTACAGTGGGCCAACTGCTGGTTGTAAAATCACAAAGGGGCCTTCTAGGTTACCGCATCTCACAAACTTGGGTAATGTAATTCCGTCTTGAAGAGAGAGTCCCCCATGGGTAAGACCATGGACCATGGTAAATGAGTGTACCCCAGGAGAACTGCTTGGGAAATAGTCACTTAGCCTATTCTCCTGGTGATGCCCCAGACATTGTCAACATGGACCCCTTGGAGCATTTCCTCGTTGATGTCTACATTTGTTAGCTTACTCTTAATTAAATTTTCTAAAAAGATGGCACAATAGGAGCACTGAGAACATGATTTTTAGGAAGAAAAGGAATCCCATGTAAACCCGTTTCCATCTGTGGTTCTTGCCTTTCTGTCCTTATCCATAGGGCAGCTCATTCTTGCATATCTGCAGCTCTTGCATGCCTGCCATTTTGTATCTTCCTTTTTCTCGTTATATCAGAAGCATTATAGTAAGTTACATTAGAACCCATTTTGCATATTTTAACATTGCCTTCACAGTGAAACTATAGAGTGCTTTATGATGGCACTCTAGTGAATATTCTGTTCTGCTTCTGTTACATGACTACCTTAGGAAAAGTCTCCGAGAACTCCTGTCTCCCATGATTATCTCTCCTAATCAGGCTCTCTACTATCAAACTACTCAGCAAAAGGAACTCACCAACCTATAGTGCTACCAGAAGTCTAATAACATAACACTGTCACCACAACTTTTTCAGCACTAAACATGATCATTTTTAAAAATAGTAAGTTTATTAGGTATATAATGATACTTTCCAAGTTCCAGCCTGTTTATAAAGGACTCTGTATAAATAAGGAAGGGGCCCAGGAATGGTGACATATTTAACGTGTAAGTCAGGATGCTAAATGTCTGACTGTATTTGTTTATTTTTTTCTGAAATGGAGTCTTGCTCTGTCACTTAAGCTAGAGTGCAATGGCACAATCATGGCTCAATGTAGCCTTGACCTCCCATGCTCAAGTGATCCTCCCACCTCAGCCTCCTGAGTAGCTAGAACTATAGGCACACACCACCATACCCAGATTTTTTATTTTTTGAATGTATTTATTTATTTATTTATTTTTTGTAGAGACGAGGTCTTGCTTTGTTGCCCAGGTTGGTCTTGAACTTCTGGACTCAAATGATCCTCCTGCCTCAGTCTCCCAAAGGATTGAAATTACAAGTGTGAGCCACTGTGCCCAGCTCCTATTATATTTTTAAAAGGAATATACTGAGGAAAATACAAATGGAGTTCAACTGATAAAAAGAAACCTCTGTAATATGAGCAGGTGAATACAATTTACAAGATCATACTTCAGTATGAATTCAGTAGGAATTGCATGTTTTGCCTGCTGTGTGTCCCTAAGGGTGACACACTCCTGAATGGGACTTTAGTTTGCCATAAGCCTGCTTTGTTTTGTTTGTGGTAGAAATTCCATACTATGAGGAAATGCTTTCATTTCTTTTGATATCTCATGAGCGCTTGTTGCAAAAAACATTTGTAGGCAAACAGCTTCACACATATTAAAAACTTGTAGCAGAAAGTTAATTCCCTAACATGAGTTGTCCAGCTCAGGGCTCTATAATCCTGTAATTCATTTTGGTTCCAATAAATACATACTTTCTGTGAGACCCTTTGGGGAAAGGGTAATTAGATATTTCACATCAGTGGGATATCTTTCCTTCTTTTGCTCCCCCTCCTTCTTTCCTTCTCCTTTTCTTCTCTTTAATTCTTCTACCCAGAAAAATTCTCAAGGAGCAAAAATACATTACTCTCTGCATTTTTATAAGTTGGCCAGTTTTGCTTCCTGGTTTTTGAACAGAAAATTATGCCTCAAAAATAATCCCACGTTATTCTCTAAATTCATTTTCCTCAGTCATTAGCCCATAACAGCAATTTTCCTTTTGAAAATAAAGAATAATGATCATTTGTTGAGACAAATCCTCACTCAGAATGATTCAAAGAGAATACAAATTTAATGATCACCCTGAGAACCCAAGTAATACATCTCAGGAAATAATAATAAAATTTATGATGGCCTTAAAATTGCTTAACTCCTTTCAGGAAACCCTGAATTATAGGGTAGTAACATAACCAAGGACTGGCAACAACTCACAAAAGTCTAGAAGAGTTTTGCCTTTGAGTTCATAGGCAAAGATGCTTAAATTGTTCCCCGTTCAAAAAATAAAGATTATTTATTATTCACTTTCCTGTGCACCGGACACTCCTGCAACATGACTATAACTCTTGCGTTCTTAGATTTGAGCTTCAGGTCTCTGAATGATGAAAAAACTTGTAGGGTAGCATGCCAACCAACTTGGGTTTTTTGTCTGTTTTTGTTTTTGGAGGAGGTGAACAAGGCAGGGAGAGGGAGAGAGGGAGAGGGAGAGAGAAAGAGAGAGAGTGAGAGATCACACTACCAGTAGCTCCATAAAGAAACCTGCAATGCAGAACCAAAGTGGATGAAAGCAAAAGGATACAACTTTTCCCTCCAGATGATTTTACTGGGAGGAAGAAAGATTTGAAACTATTGAGTGCTTTTTCTGATAACCACCTATGGCTCTCTCCAAAGACACACATGTAAAGTTGGGCAAGTTGTTTTCTGTCATGTCAGGAAAATATTTAGTAGCAGTCTTATAAAAGTAAGCACTCAGCACCATCCCAGGGAGCTGTGGATTTGCTGTGCAGCCTTGTTTCCTTCAAAAGGTTCCTTTGTTGCTTTGTGTGTTCTCCCGACAAAGGGCCTGCCCTTCTTCTACAGATGGGTTTACCATTCTCTCTGCATGAAGACTGTTCAGAAGTACACAAACCAACAAACCATCCAAGCTGCCTCTATCTGATGGTCCTGGTATATCCAGAGTACTAAATAGTGGCCTACAGGATGGGAAATTCACACTGACTGACTCCACAGGAGACTGAGAAAGCTTAACTGGCTGATAGCTGTAAAGTCCTTTGAAGGAACAAGCACTGTTTAAAATTCTAAGTAGTAATCTTCTAATTTGCTAATGGAAAGAAATATAACCCAGCTAATGTGTGCCTCCCATTTCAGAGAGTATGTTTCAACAGCAAAGCCCTTTACAATATTTAGATAAACTTCGATGTATAGAAAGTGCAACAGCAAGGTAAACAGCAGGGCTTCCCGCTATGGCATTTTAAAATGTGGTGGGTGAAATTTGTCACTCCTAAGCAAGTGCCTATAGTAAAAATAAAATATCACTATTTATATGGTATGTGTTAAAAATTGTCCACTCTCCCCAACTACACCAGATCAAAACCTCTTGTTTTTTAAATTATGAAATTATTGAACTGTATTGAGCACACCCCTACTTACGAGTTCTGTAACCTGGGGCATGTTATTGAACCTCTCTGAGTCATTTCCTCATCTATCTAGACAAGGCTAATGGTAATACCTACACTGTAGGGCTGTCGTTAGAATTTTTAAATAATTTAATAAAATAAAGGCTAGTATTTATTAAACTCTAAATATATGTTTGCTGCTATCAGCAGCAGCAGCATCGGTTGGCAATCATGCCAACACTCCTCAAAGAAAACAGTTCTGAAAAGGCTGTGTGCATCCTTGGTCTGAAGATTTTCTTGGTCTAAAGAATCTCTTGGGCTAGTGACCAAATCCTTCATTAATTTCAAGAGCTCTGGGAACTCTCTGAAACTGAATGTGGAATGGTATAACTACTGGTCTGTGCACATTTTTCTAGAAAACCTCACATCTTTCATCACATTAAGAGGTTAAGAATCATTGCCATATGTAGTCATTAGCTTACCTTTATCTACTTTCTACTTCTAACGGAGAACTAGAGTCCTGTTTAGAACAAGTAATCAGGACAGGGACAGAAGAAGGAGACTATGCATCTGTCACTCTTGCTGATTAGTCCCACCCTCTCCCAGCTTCTGGGGGCCTCCTCTCCCAAGAGTTGCAATCCTAGACCTACCTCCCATCTGCAGTCTCAACCTATCCTCTTCTAAGGACTAATCATGGCATATGGCAGGAGAGATTTAAGACTAGCTAGGTCAATGCTCTAAGCTCAACATCAAGTCACCTC
Source organism: Pan troglodytes (assembly GCF_028858775.2). Lineage (NCBI taxonomy): Eukaryota > Metazoa > Chordata > Mammalia > Primates > Hominidae > Pan > Pan troglodytes. Next base: position 64,870,620 of record NC_086015.1, read on the forward strand.
TGAGGCAGTGTGCTGTCATGGAATGATCATGACCTCTGAAATAGGAAGGTCTGTGTTTGATTTGGCTTGACCACTTACTGGATGTGTGACCTTGGAAACGTTTACTTAATCATGTCTTTTGTCACCTATAAAATAAATACAATAAGATTTACATTGTGAGTCTATGAGAGAGAAATGAGATAATATAGAGAATATTTTTAAAATGGGAGCATATGTCAGGCAACAGTAGATGCTCAGCAATGTTCTTTTCTTACCTGGGCTTCAACCTGGCACCCTTGGTCACCTTTCCAGGACCCAAATCCCTCTAGGAATAAACTCTGGCCCTTGCTGGCTTCTTTATTCTTCTTCCCACCTACATACTCGAACCCATCCAAAGAAATAGGTCTGACTACCTTGGAAACCTTTTCTGATGCTTACTACTTGTCCAACATTCATTTTTCTGTACCATGTGTGTAGATACTGGATTCCCCATCCTAGAATTCTACCCACCTCTTGGGCTACCCTGTTACAATGTGTGACTGACTATCCTACTCCCACTTTCCAAGTTAACCACTTAATTGAATGGCTGCCCATCAACATACTCCTTAAATGCCATGTTAGGTCTGTCAAACCCAATCCACAGACAAGCCTTATCCTCAAACCTTTTCTGCCCTCTGCCACAGTGCTAACTGGTTCATTGTGCTTGTTCAGCATGCAGGGACCTTTAATTTAATGGGCCTCTCCCATTTTTCACATATCATGAAAGTTATCAAATTTAGGTTAATTAAGTTTAAGACATCCATAGTTATTCGAGTGAAAACTTGAAGGCAGCATAATGGATAATAATGGTAAAATGATAATTTTTGAGCTCTTAGTAGATGCCAGGCATAGTCCTAAGCAGTTTAAATATATTTTTTCATATGATTTTCATAACAATCCTACATAGTAGATTATGATCATTATCTCTACTTTATAGGTGAGGAAACTGAGACTTAGAGAAGTTAAGCAAATGGCCAAAAGTTATGCAGGTAGTAAGTAGCAGACATAGAATTGAGAAGAGAGCCCCCATTCTAAGTAAGTATGAAAAATTTCAGGGTGTCAATTTTTAGCTAAGGAAAACTTATTCATGTGTGTGTGTGTGTGAGTGTGTGTGTGTGTGTAAATGAATAGATATTCATTTACTTATATATCTATTTCCCAGGCCTCAATGCAATCAGAGATCTCTGAAGAAGTGACCATATTATGAACATAAATTTTTGACTTCATAACTTTACAGTGATAAATAACCTCAGGTTATCAGGATCCTAACCTTAAACCACCTGAGATTTTATCACTGTTCCTTTAGTAAGCAAGGGATTTTTCAACCCTGAGACAGATAAAAAATAGATTGTATGGTCAATGAAATCCATTATATTCATACTTTTTGGTTGAGTTTAGGTAATGGAACAATCTGAGTATTTTGTATCAAGTATTTGTGATGTTTAAGAGGATTTATCATATTTAAGAATCTGACAGATTGCCCCTGCAATTGGAAGTGCAATTGATTACTGACTTCTAATTTTAGGTTAAAAAGTTTAACAGAATTTGATGTTTTTAAGTAGTACTGAGATGTTTAAATAACTGAATTTATTCTTTATGAGTCTAGTATATTTGATTCAAAACATGGCTTCAAAGCTTAGAAAGGTTTTGCTTGTTAAGGTTGTGAGCTTGTACTGCCAAATATTTGAAGTGTTTACAAAGAAAGTAAAATTGTTAAATGTGTAAAGTTATTTTAAAATATTGATGAATACATTTAACAAGTAAATACAGAAGTGTATTTAAGTAGACATTATTCTTTTATGGCATTCATAAATTCATAAATTGCACAAGATAACCTGAGTTGCTCGAAATGCTTTTCAAACTTAAGTTTAGGGGAGCAACATCAGCAAGATGGCTCACTAGAAACTCCAGCACTCATCCCTTCCACAGTGACAGCCAAAACAATGAATAAACAACTACATTTTAATGTACATAACTGAAGGAGAGTGCCAGAATACATCAAAGGAGTAACAGAAACCCTGGTGAGCACAGAAACTCAGGACAGCCACAAAGAGAATGGAAGGAAACATCACAACTCCACCACCCTATCCCCAGCTGAGATGAGCCAGAAACCCAGAGGAAACTTTCCCTATAGGAAAAAGGTAAGCAAGAGGATTCCAGTAGCCTCCGCCAACACCTTGGACACCCACAGTCCTCACTAATGGAGTCCTTGTAGTCTTCACTGGCACTAAGTCCAGCTGAGGGAGCTGCCTAGAGGCCACACAGCTGCACTCACCTCAGAGAAGGAACTAATACTGTGCTCTATTCCCTGTAGCCCACATGGCAACTGTGCTATATCATCTTAGAACTGGAACTACTGCTGAAGTGTGATTTTCTCTGAGGGTGAGCAGGCTTGACACCCCTGCCTCCGTAAGGCTAAGCTGCCTCCAAACCACCCCAAACCTGTGGCCACAGCCAAGCTGCCAGCAGCTGTTAATGCCTTTCCCCATGGAGCCAAACAGTGAAAACTGCTCTACCTGCCCTCCCTCACCTTCACCTGCCCTCTCCCTTCACCTGCCCTCTCCCTTCACCTGCCCTCTTGTGCCAGAGATGAAGCAATACATTCCCTCCTGGGGAAACAGTGCTTTGGCAGAACAGCTCCATCTGCTTCTCTCCGCTGCAACTGTACACTGCTTCTAGGGGTCTGAGCCAAAATGGCACAGTATCTCCCAAGGAAATAGTGCTTTGGTAGGACCCTGTATCCCAGGTAAATGGTGCCTGGGCCACACAGAACAGTCATGCCTGAGCTGAAGTGTCACATTGCCCCTTGGGGAATCATTGCCTTGCTCAAGTTAAACAACTGTGCATCCCAGGGCTGAGCTGATGTAGTATCTCGTGTCCCAAGGAAACAGAGTAGAACATGACCTAAGACAGTCTACCCTACCGGACAATCTAGTACCCTGCTTTCCTGAAGCTGGACTAGCCCACTAGAGTCTGAACTGCTAAGACCTGCTGTTTCCTGGGGAGTGGACTCATCACTGTGCTACTCCCTGCCCTCCAGGACCCAAACAATACCCATGCTCAGACATTCTAGGGTACTTGCTGCCACTGCGCCTGGCCACATGGAGTCTGGGATACAGATATGCCCCACCATTCCAAGGTCTAAATTTACCACTACATAGTTCTTCATTCTCAGGGACCTAAGCTGCCACTGAACCCTATTGGCTTAGGCTCCTAAATTATAGGTGTACCATGCATGCTGTGCTCAAACCCCTAAAACTCTGCTTCTTTCCCAGAGTTGAGCCAGGGCTGTATCCCATTCCCCAGGGGTAGAATCACAGCTACAACCTGACCCACTGAATCAAAGCTGGTAGGGGGTGCCTAACAGTCATAGATTCTGGCTCTGTGGGAAACCTATATTTGACCCAGCTACAGAGAGTGAACCTGTACCCCAGGACCCAAGAGCCACAGTAGGCTTGTGAAACTCTGATATTAGCACCCTGACTCCATAGCCACTTCAAGTACCAATCCCTGGAACTCAAAGCAATGGAACTGCTTGTAGGCCATTTAAGAGGGATCCTCTTGTTTAATTATCCCCATTGTGAGGAAAATCAGAATAGGAGGACCCCAAAAGCCCTGCCACTGAGGACATTAACAACCTATGCTGTCACTGCCACTACCATACCCTTTTTTAAAAAATATACTTTAAGTTTTAGGGTACATGTGCACAATGTGCAGGTTTATTACATATGTATACATGTGCCATGTTGCTGTGCGGCACCCATTAACTAGTCATTTACATTAGGTATATCTCCTAATGCTATCCCTCTTCCCTCCCCCCACCCCACAACAGGCCCGGTGTGTGATGTTCCCCTTCCTGTGTCCATGTGTTCTCATTGTTCAATTCCCACCTATGAGTGAGAACATGCGGTGTTTGGTTTTTTGTCCTTGCGATAATTTGCTGAGAATGATGGTTTCCAGCTTCATCCATGCCCCTACAAAGGACATGAACTCATCCTTTTTTATGGCTGCATAGTATTCCATGGTGTATATGTGCCACATTTTCTTAATCCAGTCTATCATTGTTCGATATATGGGTTGGTTCCAAGTCTTTGATATTGTGAATAGTGCCGCAATAAACATACATGTGCATGTGTCTTTATAGCAGCATGATTTATAATCCTTTGAGTATATACCCAGTAATGGGATGGCTGGGTCAAATGGTATTTCTAACTCTAGATCCCTGAGGAATCGCCACACTGACTTCCACAATGGTTGAACTAGTTTACAGTCCCACCAACAGTCCAAAAGTGTTCCTATTTCTCCACATCCTCTCCAGCACCTGTTGTTTCCTGACTTTTTAATGATCGCCATTCTAACTGGTGTGAGATGGTATCTCATTGTGGTTTTGATTTGCATTTCTCTGATGGCCAGTGATGATGAGCACCACCATACACTTTTACAGCCTAAGTCATTCAGGCATCCACAGTTACTGTTGACACTGAATGCATATGAAGAAGCTGCATAGATACTATACCACTGAACCTACCTGGAAACAAAGTCACCACACTTTTCCTAATTAGCACACTAAGATCCAACTACAGGTGAAAGTCTTTCTCTGCAAAAGCCACTCTAGAAAGTCTGGAAGAGGCAATTTTTCCACCAAATGCATAGACATTGATGTAGAAACACAAGAAATATGAAAAAGCAAAGAAATATGTCAATGCCAAAGGAACAAAATAACTCCGTAGTAACAAACCCTAATGACAAGAAAATCAATGAATTGCCAGAAAAGGAATACAAACTAGTGCTCTTAAGAAACTCAACAAGATACAAGAAAATACAGATAGACAATTCAACAAAATCAGAAAAAGAATTTATTATATAAATTAGAAATTCAACAGAGATAGATATTATAAAAAATAATTCAATTAATAAAATAAAAAATACAATAGGCAGCTTCAAGAACAGACTTAAGTATAGAAAACAATCTCTGAACCTAAAAATAGGTTATTTAAAATTACTTAGCTAGAGAGAAAAAAAATAAGAAAGAAAAAGAGTTTTTAAAAAAGACTACAAGACTTATAGGACACCATTAAGTGAACAAATTTTCGTACTATGGCAGTTCCAGAAGGAAAAGATGTATTAAAAAAAATAAAACCTAATTTAATTATCTAATAGCTGAAAATTTCACAAGTCTGGATAGAGATGTGTATATACAGATCCAGGAAACTCAAAGGTTCCCGAATAGATTCAAGCCCTGATGCACATTATAGTTCAATTGTCAAAGTCAAAGACAAAGCAAGAATTCTAAAAACAACAAGAGAAATGTGTCACAGTACATTTAAGGGAATCCCCATTAGACTAACAGAAGACTTTCCGCAGAACCTTATAGACCAGGAAAGAACAGAAAGCTACATTCAAAGTACTGAAGGAAAACAACTGTCAGTCAAGGATACTATATCCAGCAAATATATCCTTTGGAAATGAGGAAGAAATAAAACGTTTCTCAGAGAAGTAAAAACAGGGAATTCATCACCACTAGAACAGTTTTACAAGAAATTCTAAAGGGACTCCTGCTTCTGGAAGCAAAAAATGATTGTCACTACTAAGAAAACACACAAAAGTATAAAACTCACTGGTAGAGGCTGAGCATGGTGGCTCACGCCTATAATCCCAGCATTTTGGGAGTCCGAGGTGGGCAGATCACCTGAGGTTGGGAGTTCAAGACCAGCCTGACTAACATGGAGAAATCCTGTCTCTACTCAACACACAAAATTAGCTGGGTGTGGTGGCACATGCCTGTAATCCCAGCTACTTGGGAGGCTGAGGCAGGAGAATCACTTGTACCCGGGAGGTGGAGGTTGCAGTGAGCTGAGATCGTGCCATTGCACTCCAGCCTGGGCAACAAGAGTGAAACTCATCTCAAAAACAAACAACAACAACAACAACAACAACAACAACAAACTCACTAGTAGAGCAGATACACAGAAAAAAAGAGAAAAGAAGCAAAACTTATCACTACAGAAAATCACTAAACCACAATGATAAATAATAAGAGAAGAAAGAACAAAGGATATGCAAAATAACCAGAAAATAGTTAACAAAACGACAGAAGCAAGTCATGACTTATCAGTAATAACCTTGAATGTTAACAGAATAAATTCCCCACTTAAAGACATAGACTGACTTAATTGATTTAAAACAAAACAAACAAAAACATGATCCAACTATATGCTTTCTATAAGAAATTCACTTCACTACTAAGGATTCATACAGATTAAGAGCGAAGGAATAGAAAAAGATACTCCATGCAAATAAAAATAAAAAGCGAGCAGGAGTAGCTTTACTTGTATCAGATAAAACAGACTTTAAGTGAAAAAACTGTAAAAAGAGACAAAGAGGGTCATCATATAATGATAAAGGAATCAATTCAGCAAGAAGCTACAACAGTTATATATGCATCCAACACTGGAACACATTGATATATAAATTAAATAGTATTCAATCCAAAGGGAGAGATAGACCCCAATGCCATAATAGTTGGGGACCCCACTCTCATCACTGGATAGGCCATCTAGAATGAAAATCAACAACGAAACATTGAGTTTATACTGCATTTTAGCTCAAATGGACCTAGCAGACATTTACAGAACATTTCAACTGACAGTGGCAGAATACATATTATTTTCATCAGCACATGGAACATCCTCAAGGACAGATCACAAAGGCCACAAAATAAGTCTCGACAAATTTAAAAGAAGTGAAATCATATCAAGTATCTTTTCTGAACACAATGGAATAAAACTAGAAATCAATAACAAGAGGGACTTTTGGAAGCTCTATGAATACAACATGCTCCTGTATAACCAAAGACTCAATACAGAAATTAAGAAGAAAATTTAAAAATTTATGAAAATGGAAGCACAACATATCAAAACTTACGAGATACAGCAAAAACAGTGCTAAGAGAAAAGTTTATAACAATAAACACATCAAAAGAGTAGAAAGACTTTAAATAAATAATCTAACAGTGCAAGAACAAAAATGAAAACAAGAACAAACCAAACCCAAAATTAGTACAAGGAAAGAAATAATAAAGATCAGAGGAGAAATAAATGAAACTGAGACTAAAACTTACAAAAGATCAATTTTTAAAACTTTTTTTGAAAAGATAACAAAATTAACAAACCACGAGCTAAACTAACCAAGAAAAATGTCCCAAATAAATAAAATTAGAAACAAAAAGAGAGACCTTACAACTGATAACCCACATATACAAAAGATCATTAGAGACTAGTACAAACAACTGTACACCCACAAATTGGAAAACCAAACAGAAACAAATTCCTAGACAACCTAACAAGATTGAACCTAGAAGAAATAGAAAACCTAAACACACCAATTACAAGCAACAAGTTGAATCAATAATTTTAAAAATGTTCTATCAAAGAAAAGCCCAGGACCTGATAGCTTCACTACTGAATTCTACCAAACATTTAAAGAAGAACTAATGCCCATCCTTCTCAAACTCTTCTAGAAAATAAAAGAGAAGGGAATTCTTTCAAGCTGATTCTACAAGACCATTATTACCCTGATACCAAACCAGATAAGGACACAACAAAAAAAGGCCAAAATCTCTGATGAACATCGATGCAAACATCCTCAACAAAATACTAGCAAGTTGAATCCAGCATCACATTAAAAAGAACATTCACCATGATCAAGTGGGATTTATCCCAGCGATGCAAGGACGGTTCAACATATGCTAATCAATAAATGTGATACTTCACATTAACAAAATGAAAGACAAACACCATATGATCATCTCAATAGATGCAGAAAAAGAAAAGAAAATTCAACATCCCTTCCTGATAAAAACCCTGAACAAACTAAGTATAGAATAAGTGCACCTCAACATAGTGAAGGCCATATATGACAAATCCATACCTAATATTATACTGAACAGGGAATAGCTAAAAGCTTTTCTTCTAAGAACTAGAACAAGACCATGATGCCCACTCTCACCACTGTTGTTCAACATAACATTGGAAGTCCTAGCCAGAGCAATTAGGCAAGAGAAAGAAATAAAGGGCATTCAAAATGGAAAGGAAGAAGTCAAATTGTCTCTGTTTACAGATGACATAATCTTAAATACAGAAACCCATATAAGCTCTACCAAAACATTCTTAGAATGAGAAAACAAAATCAGTAAAGTTGCAGGATACAAATTAACATACAGAAATCAGTACCATTTCTACACCAACAATGAACTAGTGAAAAAATAAAGCAAGAAAGCAATCTTACTTACAATAGCTACAGAAAGAAAATATAAAATACCTAGGAATAAATCTAACCAAGGAAGCAAAAGATCTCTACAATTAAATGACAGGACACTGATAAAAGAAATTGAAGATTTGGTTACAAAAAAAGGAAAATATCCCATGTTCATGAATTGGAAGAACTTATATTGTTAAAATGACAATGCTACCAAAAACAATTTACAGATTTGATGTAAACCTTTTCAAAATACAAATATCATTCTTCACAGGATTAGAAAAATTCCTAAAATTTATGTGGAACCACTGAAGACCCCAAATAGCCAAAGCAATCCTCAGCAAAAAGAACAAAGCTGGAGGTAGCACATTATCTGACTTTAAAATATACAAGAAAGTGATAATAACTAAATCATCATGTTACTGGAGTAAAAACAAACACATAGACCAGTGGAACAGAACAGATAAATCAGAAGTAAATTCTTTAATTATAGCAAACTGATTTTTGACAAAATGCCAAAAACATTGAGTGTGGAAAGGACAGTCTATTCATAAATGATGCTGGGAAAACTGGATATCCATATGCAGAAAAAATGAAACTAGACTTCTGTCTCTCACATATACAAGAATCAAATCAAAATGGACTAAATAATTAAATGTAAGGCCTCGAACTATAAAACTAAGAGGAAAACATTGGGGGAAATGCTTCTGGGCATTGGTCTGGGCAAAGATTTTTTGGATAAGACCTCAAATGTAAAGGCAACAAAGGTTAAAATAGACAAATGGGATTATATCAAGCTAAAAAGCATTTGTACAGCAAAGGAGACAATCAACAGAATGAAGAGACAGCCCACAGAATGGGAGAAAATATTTGCAAACTATCCATTTGACAAGGGATTAATAACCAAAATATATAAGGAACTCAAACAACTCAATAGCAGAAATGCTAATAATTCAGTTTTAAACTGGGCAAAAGACCTGAATAGACATTTCTTAAAAGGAGACATACAAATGGACAAGAGGCATATGAAAAAATGCTCAACATCCGTAATCCTCAGGGAAATGCAAATCACAACCACAGTGAGATACCATCTCACCACAGTTATAATGGCTACTATGAAAAAGACAAACAATAACAGATGCTGGAGAGGATGCAGTAAAAGAGGAATGCTAGTGTACTGCTAGTGGGAATATAAATTAGTACAGCCATTATGGAAAACGGTATGGAGGTTCTTCAAAAAAACTAAAAATAGATCTACAATGTGACCCAGCAATCCTGCTGCTGGGTATATATCTGAAAGAAAGGAAATCAGGATATTGAAGAGATATCTGCATACCCATGTTTACTGCAGCACTATTCATAATAGCCAAGATATGGAATCAACCTAAGTGTCCATCAGCTATGGATGAAAAGATAAAGAAAATGTGGTATATACACACAATGAAATACTATTCCGCTTATTTTATACAATTAAGCCTAAAATATATTTTAAAAAATAATAAAATCCTATTTGCAGCAACATGGAACTGGAGGTCATTATTTTTATGTGAAATAAGCCAAACACAGACAGACAAATATTGGCTGGGCTAAGTGGCTCACATCTGGAATCCCAGCAATTTGGGAGGCTGAGGGAGGATTATTTGAGCACAGGAGTTTGAGACCAGCCTGGGTAATATGGCAAGATTCTATGTCTATAAAAAAATTAACTGGGTGTGTTACTACATGCCTGTGGTCCTAGCTACTTGGAAGACCAAAGTGGGAAGATCGCTTGAGCCCAGAAGACTGAGGCTGCAGAGGGCCGTGTCTGTGCCATTTTAACTTTACTCCAGCCTAGGTGACAGACTGAGACCCTTTCTCAAAAAAAAAAAAAAAAAAAGAAGAAGAAGAAAAATAATAAGAATGACAGACAAATATTACATTCTCTCACTCCTATGTGGAAGCTTAAAAGTGTGGATCTCATGGAGGTAGAAAGTTGATGGGTGCTACTAGAGCCTGGAAAGGGTGGCAAGAGGGGTGAAGAGAGGTTGGTTAATAGATATAAAAAGACAGCTAGATAGAAGGAATAAGTTCTAGTGTTTGATAGCACAGCAGGGTGATTATAGTTAACAATAATTTGTTATATATTTCAAAATAGCTGCAAGAGAGAATTTGAAATGTTCCTAACACAAAGAAATGATAAATGTTCAAGGTGCTGGATATCCTAATTACCTTGATTTGATCATTGCACGTTGTATGCATATACTAAAGTATCACATGAGCCTATAAATATGTATAATTATTATGTATCAATAATAAAAAACATTAAGTTTAAAATATAACTTTAATAAATTAAACTTTTGTTAAAAGCCCAAATTATAGTAAATAAACCCTTCTGCATACAAAAAGTGATCTATTAGCCACTGAAAATCTTATAAGAGAGTTTTTATGACAGACTTATGAGCAATAATAAGTATTTTAAAATATAAATCAGATCATGTCATGCCTTGGCCTAAAACTCTTCATTGTTTAACAGTTACTCTTATGAGAAATTCCAGTCTCCCAGCCAAGGTCTATGAAACTCTTCAAAATTGACTCTTGTCCACTTCTACCTCCTCACCAATTATCAACCTCCCCACCCCAGTCACTTTGGCCTTTTTTCCTCTTTCTGATACATCACGAGCTTATTATGGCAACAAGTCTTTTATATTTGTTAATTTCTCTACCTGGAGTACTTTTCCCAAAATATTTTGCAAGGTGGGCTCTTGCTTGACATTTAACTCTCAGCTCAACCATCACCTCCTCCAGATGCCTCCTCTAATTGTCCTTTACACCAATAACCTCTGACACATTCATATGTTTTACAGTCTTAGGAATATCCTCAATGCCTGACTTACCATGTTCATTTATTGGCTCCCATATTTATTTTCCCTCTCTCCCAAATAAAATAAAAGCTCAACGAGAGCAATATCTTGTCTTTCCTAAACCATTGCTTGGCACATATTAAATGCTCAATAAATATCTGTTGCACAAATGAATAAACTTAAATAAATAAAACCCATCTTTGCCTTAATACCAAGTTATTTTAAAATCATATCCTTATGTAACATCGAATCCATAAGACTCAATTATCTGGGGTTTATTTGACAAATTTGATTATCTTATTTGGGGGTTAATACCATGAATTGCTAAAAATAGGCCAATTGCCAAGCAGAGCACACAAGCAAATATGATCCCTCCCCAGGATGCTTGCCATCCAAATTACAAGCATTGAAAAATCTTGGCAAGGCGCCTATGCTAATAAGAAAGTGATCCAATATTCATGAGAAGAACTTGAAAAACCATTATTTTTGCCTGCAATCTTCTTGGCTTTTCCATAATTAATGTCATTATCATCAGAAGGCTAAGAGATCAAGATGGTAAAAGCAACCTTTCATGTAATACTCATAGGGACAATGGTATTTAGCAAATATCACATTGACTTCTGGTAAGAGAAATAATCCAGGATCTGTGGTTGCTAGAAATCTAGTATATGGAAAAAAGAGAGGGGCAGTTGGCATCAAGACAGAAAGGTAGGGTTTTAAAGCTGATATAGAGGTAGAAAAAAACACATTCTAGAGATGCCTGAAGAAACAAATTCCAAGTACTCATTGTCATGAAAAACAGTATGATGGAGTCCTACCCTCTGCCTGTATTGTTCTTTTTTAAATAGATCTTCCTGGTTAGGTCAGGAAGAAGCTATTCTTGAATGCCAGTTAATACATTCCTCCATTTACTCAACATTCTATCCCTCCACCAAATTAGCTCAGTAGAAAGGCTATCTAGACTATCTACTACCTAGGGCATAATACATTAGCAACCTGTACAAATATCTTTTCAGAGTTCCAGTTTATAGCATGCCGTGGTTTGTTATCCAGGGTGAATCTAGGAAACAATTAGATCTATAATCTTACAGCAAACTTCATTTGACTATATTTGCAAATGTTATCAACTATGTTATTTTTTTACCATCATATATATAACGATTGATAGAAAAAGTTTTTCTTACAGTTAGGAAAAATTTGTCTGTCCTGACAAAGTGGTATTCTTCCTTTTGCAACTAATGGCAGTTATGTAACTTGCTTCTCTTAGATGGCCTTGGCCATCTAAGAAGCTCAGAGCAGAACTAACTTTTGTTTAGGTTGTCTAGAATGACTTCTTCTGACCCCTATTTTTCTCTGCTTAAACTTGTTCAGTTCTGTTAGGACTTTTGTTTTGTTTTGTTTTGTTTTTACATATATGCCTTTTCTCATTAGTTGGTTAAAATACGCTTTTAAAGTGTATGAGATAAAAATAGTAGAGCCAGACATGGTGCCTTACGCCTGTAAACCCAGCACTTTGGGAGGCCAAGGTGGGCAGATCATCTGAGGTCAGGAGTTCGAGACCAGCCTGGCCAAGATGGTGAAACCCCATCTCTACTAAAAAATACAAAAATTAGCCAGGCGTGGTGGCACACGCCTGTAATCCCGGCTACTCAAGAGGCTGAGGCAGGAGAATCGCTTGAACCCAGGAGGCAGAGGTTGCAGTGAGCCGAGACTGTGCCACTGCACTCCAGCCTGGGCAACAAGAGTGAACCTCCATCTCAAAACAAAAAACAAAAAAAAGCAGTAAATAATTTTGAAATTTTAAGCTCCCTTTTACCAAAAATGGGTCCTGGCTTCTGGCCAGAATGTAGTAAATGTCAAGAAATCAGTCACAGCTGAGGTAGTGCCAGGAATTTGGTGTGGGGGACAGGAGGAGACAAGCAAAGCCTATTTAAAAACAATGAATTTTAGCCTGTCTGTAAGTACTCTATTCTATGAAAACATAAAAGGAAATTTCCCTTACAAATGTTGATTGATAAACATGAACATCTATGTGGAAAATAATGGGATATCTGAGCTAAAAGGAATCTTAGTGCACTCTGATCCAATCTCCATGATTTGAGCATAGGGAAAAGTGTAATCCCTAAAAGATTAAATGATATTTCCAAAGAAACAACAAGTTGGTAATTAAGTCCGGCCTGAAATCTGGGGCTTCTCCTTCCCAGGTTATGAGCTTTCTAACACTCCAAGAACTGTGAACACTGGAGGGAAGGTTGTAATCTGACTTTAACTCCTGAGGACATGTGGATATGCCCTTCAGGGTCCAGGGAGATTCGGGTTGCACATTAACAGTTAAATGTTAAAATATGCTAAAGCACCGCATTTTCTCCAACTGCATTCAATGCCTAAGGTTTATTGTTTGTTCAGTTTTAGCCAACTATATTTCCTGAATGTTTCAAAAGGCAGCAAGGTGGCGAGGATACAAGGGAAAGCCGCTACACATTCAACAGGGGAATACAAAGATTATAGTAGAATTCTACACATCAAATTCCAATTCAAATTTCTTCTGGGGTCAGTGTCAGCATCTCCCACTTCCTCCTGAGCTGAAGATCCCTTTTAAATTTTCTTTTTAAGAAAAAAAAAAAATAGGTTTATTGATCTCCTTTAAATGATAGCTTTAGAATAACATGTCAAATTATTTCTGTTTCTTGACTTATTCTAGAAAAAAAACAAAGAAATAAGATATTCATATAAATGAAAAGTTTCACAGCCGGCAACCAACTAATTGATATATATTTAAACACATTTAAGATATTAATTGATTACATTCAATAGGCATAATGTCCACATAAGAAAAACGGTTTTGTTTGGAACATATAAAAGTGATAGTTCTGTAAGATGTATTTATTTAACTTTTTATTTTGAGATAATTATAGATTCACTTGCAGTGGTAAGAAATGATATAGACAGATCTTTTGTATCCATCACCCAGTTTCTCCCAATGGTAAATCAAGATATTGACATTGATACAATCCACCTCAGATTTCACCATGTTAGATATAAGTTCTAAATTTCTCATCAAAGAATAAATATGTCAGTATGTTCAATTCTTTGCCTTCTACTTTTAAACTTAACTTCCTCGTAAAGTAACCTTTTTCGATTACCTACTCCACCCCGACTCATTCCAATTACTTACTCCACCCCGACTCATTCCGATCACCTACTCCACCCTGACTCATTCTGATTACCTGCTACCTGCTCTGCCCTGACTCATTCTCCACGCTGCATAACCATTTTTTTCCCTCCAAAGCACTCACCCCCTCACTCTCTTTAAATTAGCCAATTGGAATTAGTTTCACCTGCGTGGTCTAACCCTAGCCAACAGGGGAACGACATGGCAGCAGGGGCCATGTGCCTCAGGGATAAGAACACCTTCCCCTCCCTTGTCCAAGTGTGCGCTCACCATTGTTCCATCTGTAAGGGCGTACCCTTCTATAGAAGTAACTTGCCTTGCTGAGAATTAAAAGAAAATTTTATACTCGATGCCGTTTCTTTTGCGGCACCGAAACTTTATATATAACAACCACTTTGACCTTCATTTATATAAAGATCAATTTTTAATAGCTACAATCTATAGAGCACTTCTATATGCCAGACCAACTGCTCACTGATGAACAAACATTCTTCCAGTTCATTCCTACAAAAAACAATTTACCAGTGGAGGCAATAGTGAGGACTGTAGCTTAGAAGCTTTCATGCTACAATGTAGTATATGCTACAGTGTAGTACCCTATAGCTGTATGGGTGGTTCATTTTAAAAATTGTATATGCAGCCATTCCTCAATAGGCTCAAAATAAATATTGACAGAAATAGGTAAGTAAATCAAAAGAGAAAATCAAAGCCAGGAATAAAAAGAAGAGGCAAATTGGGTTAATATGATTCAATTTACGTCTGGGCTTCTTGGTAGACAGGACAAAAAGGTAAACAGAATGAGATATGCAATCCTTTTTGTCAAAAGGGGAAACTCATATTGATCCTTTAAGATATAGACGTTTAAAAATATGTCTATGTCTGTGCACATACCCTTATGCTAGCTCCAGCTTAGTTTTTTAAAATAATCTTTTCAGTCAGAGTTTATGAACATCCAAATAAAACTGTGTCAACACATGCTTAATACATCAGTAAAACTATTTTTAATAATGTACTCTCCTATTGAATATGGGTTGGTTTTCTGACTTGCTATGGCCCATTGAGTGCACAGATGTCACAGTGTTCTACTTCCAGGTACTCCTTAACAAGGCTGGCAGCTTCTACTTTGAAACTTTCCAAAAAAATTAGCTTCCATGATGTAAAAAAAAAAAAGGCCAATCCAGAATACTACATGATAAACACTTGTGAAGAGACTGAGGTCATGTGAACAGCACCAATGCACAGATACGAGTGAATCCTTTGATCTTCCAGGGCAGCATAGCCGAAAGCTGAATGTGGCCTAGTGATTGACCCAGCCTACACCAAATGGAGCGGAACAACTACCCAGCCAAGCCATGCCCCAATTCCTGACCTACAGAACCTTGAAAAATAATGAATCACTGTTGGTTTAAGCAACAAAAGTTTTGAGGTAGTCTATTACACAGCAATCAATAACTGAAACAATAACCCAAACTGATAACCTGAAAATTCATTTTGTAAACCTGCATCTAAACTTGGTACAATAATTAAACATTTTCTGTGCAAGTAGTCCCTCTTATATGACTAGAATGTGTGGAATGCCTAGGAGCAGCTTTTCCAAATGAATTCATCAATAAACATAAAACATAAAATGAACTGCTCTAGTTTTCCCAGAGATTCTGCCTAGAACAGACTGCCCTAGGACAGATGATTAAGTTAGTTTGGGTCCAATTCATGACTACATAACATGGAGTTAGTTACGTCTTAGGCTACGTCCCTTCAGGCACCTTGGAGCCTCCCAGGGTTAAAGAAGCTCTGCCAAAACTCAAAATCAATAGGGCCATTTAAATGATGACATCCCCAGTGGGTAAAGATATTTGACTCCACACATCAATGGCATGAGCTACTGTCATGGGCATTCATCAATAGGTTGAAGATCTCATTAAAGCTTTTTAATTTCTGCTTAGTGGTATTAGGATTTAATTGATGCCAAAGACACTGCCTGTCATTATACAATTATGTTGCGGCAGTCAGTAGAGAATGTCTTACACACAGTCCTAGAAGACCTTCCTAGAAAGGCCAGGGCAGTTCTACTGGCTGCATTTCCCGGCTTGACAGGCTACTGCTACTTTACAGTAGCTCTCTCTATGTTGTTCTACCTTCCCATCATCCGTGCACCCATCTTCTTTTACCAGCAACCCAATTTTCTGAAAAACTACTCCATCTTTATTCTTAGTCCATGTTGCTCAGAAGGGTTTGATTCTACCCACAGCTTCAGGCATGGGCACACCACCCAGATCAGGTTGATCACCCCGGACATATAACTCAAGACAGTGTCAATGAGATCAAAACTTTGAACTCTCACCAGTACTATTGGAAATGAGAAACTCTATTGTTTCCCACTGGGTTGCTAAACTGGTAGAATGGAATGGGTATATAAAACTGACAGCCTTTTTGCCATTCCAGGGAGATAAACCCTAAGAACAAACAATGCATAGATCACTTGATCTTCTGGATCCAGCAGTTCTAGAAGTCATACGTGTCTACATTTTTTCAGTATATATAAGCCAATAAAATATCATTTTCATCTAGGCTGTTTTGAGTTGTATTTGCTATCTCTTGCAATCATTCTCAGTAACTGCAAAAAGATGGGCTGCTGCACAACTATGGGATGATGGAATGCCATTTATTTTCTGGGACAGTGCAATTTATTACAATTTATTACACTCCCTTTCTGAGCCATAGATCAGAGAGTACCCGGGCGTTAAGACAACAGCACTTCAAAAAACAATATCATACTTGATCTTCATAAAGTTAAGTGAGCAAATAAGGAAACTAAGACATTAATGAGACATGTGGTTCAAAAGTCATTCATCAAATCAAATATGGCACCAAGACTGGAAACCAAGTCTTCATGAAATGCAAGGTTTCTGTAGCTTGAATCAATGGACGTTAAAGGTGATTTGGTCTTATGGCTCCCCAGTGTCAGTCCATGGATTGGGATCTGTTGCCAGAGTATGTTCAAATCATCAATAGTCCACAGAGTAATGAGAAAAGTAAAGAAATTTTGATAGGTTTTAATGGAGCAATTTCATTTCACTTTTAAAGCCTGAAATTTCATCCTTCCAGGTTTGTTTGGTTTTTTCTTTTGGTGTTAACATATCCTCTTTTGTGAAATAATAGCAATAGTAGATGTAAATCATCTTTTTTGGCTAAATATAAAGTAAGCAAGCCCATAGCCTCCCCTGGAAGGCACTGCCATTGTTTCCAATACTCTCAGCTTTAACACTGACAGCTACCCTTGCTCTCTTTCTCACTGACACCCACCAACTCAACCAGCCCTCTCCCACCACACACCCTTTCTCAGGTCACCTCTGTGCTCTCCACCCTTGGAGTTTTACCTCTGGGTAATTCCCTTGTCTTTTGTAATGTATATTAGAGTGGTCTCTCTGGCTTCCTGATGTCTATAACTCCTCCTATTACTCTGCTCAGCACCTTCTTAGGACAGAAGCAGCTATCCTTTCTCCTGAGAAGGTGGGAAAAAGGCAAATTATGCATACTTATAAATAAATATTTGTTGGTCTCAAACAAGTAAATTTATAAACATTGATACTAACATTACTGGAAGCATAAAAGCATTAGAAAGACACTAAATGCCCTACAGTAGAGTGAAAATTAAATTCTGCCATCTAGGAGAATAGTATTTAGTCATTAAAGTTATGATTATACATACTTTGTAATAACATGCGTAAATGCCTATGATATAAGGTTAAGTGAAAAGATACATAACTACAAAATACAACTATGTTAAAATATCCATGCATGGATTAAAAAAATACAGATTTAACTGCATAGTGGAGTTACCGGTAATGTCTACTTTTATATTTATAGAAATCTCTGTTGTCCAGATTTTCTGCAATGGGTACATATTACTTTTGATGGGGTTCAGAACATGCTACCACAAAACATGGCACCTTGGCATTTTGAATATTTTAAGCTGAAGGAGTCTGAGAAACAGCATGTGGTGGAAGGACTCTCTGAAGCAGGTCAGAAGCCCCTTGTGTGAGAGGTCCCTCCCTAAACCCGGAGAAAAGGAGCATCCTTATCTCTGAAGATGGAGGGACACAAGGAGAAGAAACTCCAGGAACCAGCCTTGGTAAGTTTCCCCTAGTTTACTACACTTAGTTCATATGCTTTTCCACAAGTTTCCACTCTTCATCAAACCTAGTATAAAAGCACTCAGGTTTAACTGATTCATCAGATTTTCCTTCCTTATGAATGCTCTCGTGACACATAAAACTTGTATTAAATACATTTGTATGCTTTTCTCTTATTAATCTGTCTTTTGTTATAGAGCCCTAGCCAAGAAACTAAAATGGTTAAAGGGAAGATTTTTCCTACACTTTAAAGTATACAAATATACATTTATTAAAGTTAGTTCCAATTATTATGTAGCCAATATTTACTGATTACTCTACTCTGCAGATGCCAAGAAAGCCATACTCTTTCCTGATAGTTTCCTTTGTGTGACAAGATTTGCCACAGATGTAGGCAATGTTGGTATTATACTTTTCTTGACAGCTAGAATAACTTCTGCTAAGCTAGGCAACCACATCTCTCCAAGCCATCCTTAATGCCTAATGACTGCCACTGCACCTGACCTAGCTCCAGGGCTGACCCTTTCATGTTTACCCCAAGGCCATGCCCATCTGGGAAACCACCTGGGCAGGTACCTTCCAACCAAATTAAAGTCAAGGATTCCATCCACTATCACTAAACTAGCACAAACCAAGAGAGAGAAATCAAGGCGCCACATAGGGGTTAGGACAAGTAATCAAAGTCAGGTAGAAATCCCAGAAGGGTAGTATACAATTTATATTTCCCTAGTGAGGCCCATTCTAGAATAATGGGAAAGGTTCACTGTTGTCAGAATGCCAAGAATGAATTCTCTGAATCTGGGCTTCCCTGAAATCAACACTTAGGTTCTGACAACCTCTAAATTCATCCTCACTAACTACATCAAACATTTAGCATGCTTTTTATTGTGGGGATGGGGGTTGCTTTTGTTTGATTTGGTTTATCTGGCATCTGAAACAAAAGATGGGAAAGGATGACATTCATTCTTAACCTCGTGTATAGTTAACCACATCAAAAAAGGCTATTGTTAGATACAAAGAAACGTTAACATACATTAGTTCCAAAAGGCTAAAGCCTTTCAGGTGAACATTATTGCACACTTTCTCCCCTGTGCCAGACAAAACTATGCATGGCTTATTCCCAGAGTCACCCCGTCCTTTCCAAGGCACTCTATGCTGCCTCAGGGATGCAAACAATTATGGTACTTCCAGGAGAGAAGGAGCACATAAATTCTGTCACCCCTTGACCCCAGGATCCAATTTCACATCAATGGGTGAAAGGATTTTTTAGTCAAGAGATGATGTGAGACGCACAGATACCCCTTGGAGTCATTTGGGTGACAGCATTAAAGAGAATGAAATGAGCTATCTTGAAATGGAGGCCAAGTGCAGTCACTGCATCTGGAAAGTTAGGCTCCTTGATATTCAAAGCTCTGGGGCTCGGCAAAAAATTCAAAGAGCTTTTAGTATTCAAAACAAAACAAAAAAACAAAAAACACTTTTTAAAAAATTAAAATATTCAAAACTGTGGAAAACTTGCAAGAATCATATCATGAACATCCCATACTCTCTTCCCAAGATTCATCCATTTGCTATTATTTTGCCATATTTGCTTTATCTCTTCCTCCTCCTCTGCTCCCCTTCCCTCAAACAAACAAATGAAAAGTGGTTTTTGCTAAACCATTTCGGTGTAGGTGTGAACATCAAAAGCTTCTAGGAATTACAATAGTCTCTCACACATACAATGATCAAAATCAGGGACTTTAACATTGATAGAATACTATCTTACACGTAGTCCATATTTACTTTTCTTCAATCCCGAGTGTCCTGTATGGCCACTTTCCTCCAGTCTAGGATCACACTGCTTTTAGTTGTCATGTCTCTTTAGCCTCCTTGAAGCTGGAATACTTTCTCAGCCTTCCTTTGCCCATCATGTCATTAACATTCTTGAAGAGGACAGGCCTGTGGCTTTTCAGAGAATCTATGCTGGTCTGACTGTTATATGAGGATTAGATTCATAGTACATGTTTTTCAAAGGCATACTACCTAAGTGATAGCATGTCCTTCTCATCGCATTACATCAGTTGGCACCTGATGAAACTTGGTCCCATTCTTGATGTGTTAACCTTGATTCTTTAAATAAGGTGTTTTCTGCCAGATTACCTCACTGTATGTGTGTGTATGTGCAGGTATTCCTTTTTTTCCCTTTTATAATTAATAATGTATGGGAAGATTTTTTTCTGACTGTGTAAACACCCTGCTAATCAACAAGCTTTCACTCAATGGTTTAACACTTATTGACAACTCTACTCTGAATCAATTATTACTATAATAGTTGTAAATAAGTGATTTTTCTAACTCTATTATTTCTTTCACATCGATTAGTTGGTTTTCTAGTGCAAGAAACAGCTGCCCTTTCTCCCTTCTTTCCTTCCTTTCCTTCCTTCCCTCCTTCCTTCCTTTCTTTCTTTCTTTCTTTCTTTCTTTCTTTCTTTCTTTCTTTCTTTCTTTCTTCTTTCTTTTGGTTATATCTTACTCATTTGATTCTTAAGTGTCCCATTTCAAGCTGGTTCCTGTGTCATTCAGACAGGTCCTCATTTTTTTTTTTTTAATCAGTTTTTATTTTCTGGCACAACGAAATGTTCCAGGCTTTTCTTGTCCTTTCCCTGCTCTGAAACTGCAATTAGTCATTGCTCTAAGCAGGGGTCCCCAACCCCAACCTCCAGGCTGCAGACTGGTACCAGTCTGTGGCCTGTTAGGAACTGGCTGCACACCAGGAGGTGAGCAGTGGGCCTGGGAACCTAACTGCCTGATCCCCGCCTCCCGTCAGGTCAGCTGCATTAGATTCTCACGGCAACATTAACCCTATTGTGAACTGCGCATACTCATTATGAGAATCTAACTAACGCCTGATGATTTCAGATGGAACAGTTTCATCCTGAAACTATCCCCGCTCCCCTGCCACCAATGGAAAAATTGTCTTCTATGAAACCGGTCCCTCGTGCCAAAAAGGTTGGGGACCACTGTTCTAAGGGCCCTTATTTTTAGTGGGGAATGCTATTTAGAAAGCAAGAGCTGGGCACTCAGTGTGTTCACTGCTGCTAGGAGTGTTATTGCTTGCAGGCCCTTTAAGAGGACAAGTAAGAATTATAAATATATATTGAGTCATGTCTTCTTATTGATACTTCTAATCTCCATCCAATAGCTCAGGCTCTTCCTTGCCTTTCCCCAATCCATAGTTGTATTGCCCTCCTTCCACAGTGATAAGCCTGACTCCCCACAAAATAATACATTTACTTAATCCTACAATGGATACAAAGTAATTTCAGAATTGTCCCACCAATAACACAACGAAGAACAAATGTATAAAGTTCAAGATTTCTTTCCAGTACTTCTGTTGTTTGATTGAAGGCCATGCCCATCTGGGAAACCACCTGGGCAGGTACCTTCCAACCAAATTGAAGTCAAGGTACTGCGTTCAAAATAACTTGAATCAGTATTTTTTTCCTATGTGTAATCATGTCATCCATTTGATATATAGTTAGGTTCATTTACTCTGTACTCAATTTCCCCCCATCTTGTTATTTAATGTTATTTTGGAATATACAAACCGTGAACATGGTTTCAAACTCAAAACTATATAAAAAGGTACTCAGAGAAGTACTATATCACTGTCTTCCTTCCCTAACTCTTCTAATGCTATTCCCACCCTGTAGATGACCAATCTCATATCTTCTAGTTTATCCTTCCTGTGTATCCTTTTGCAAAAATAATCAGACACATAGATAAAGACATTTCTATTTCCCCTTCTTTCTACCTGAAATGCAGCATGCTATATATAGTCTTCCACATTTTGCTTTTTGCACTACCAGTATCTTCTGGTGATCACTCCAATCCCGATCCACAGGGATCTTCCTCATCCTATTTTACAGCACACCACTGCATTAATGTATTATGGCTCATTCAAACAATCTCCTCATTACAACATAACCACTGATGATGCTGCACATATTATTATGAGACAAGTTGAACATATTTTCATATACTTAAGGACCCTTTTTTTAATCAATTTTTGTGAACTTTCTAGGTCTTTGCTGCTTTTCTATCGGATTTATGGTCTCTTTAGTCTCCTCAACTTGTAGTAACTTTCTATATATTAGCAATATTAGCATTTTATCAGAAATACATCTTGCAACTATTTCCTCCTGGTTTATTACGTGTGGTTTATGGTTTTTTGCCATGCCAAAGAGGATTTTGTTTAATTTCTAACTTTACACAATCAGATTTTACTACATCTGAAGTTTGAATTGTGAAAAACCTTTCCTTGTGCTTTTCCTTTTTGTTATAAAGCAATTTCTTATACTGGCTAATTTTTAAGTATCCCTCATTACACTATACATGGGAATGTATGTAAGAAGAAAATCCTATTTGCCTACTGACCGCTGGGCAACTTCAAAACTGCATGACCTTTATTTCTGCAGGCCCTTCATTTCCTAGCTGCATCCCTTTCATTTTCCCTAACCCCAGGTTTCCTCAGCAGGCCAGCTTCACTAGAGAGCTGTAAACTAAACCTAAATTACTAAAGAACACATCACTCACTCATCATAACCATAGGAATCTTTCTCTAGAGCAAATAAGAATTAGTAGTACAAATCTGTTTTATAATCACATACTTTCACAAAGCAAGAATCACCAATAGTATACTTTATTGTCTCTCACTGATGGGTACATTTTCTCTTATTATTTTTATTATCAAATAATCCATGTTTATTTTAGGATAAAATTAAAACTACAGCTAGGCAAAAACAAATCAAGATGTTGGAACTGTTAATATTTTAGGGCATATATGTAAACACACACCTATTTAAAAACTCTCTTCTTTTTATACCTATTTAAAAAACCCTCTCTTCTCTACTATACTTGCTATTTTGTAATCTGTTTCCATTTTCATTTAATATAAACATCTTTCCATGTTACTAAGTTGTCTGCAAAGGCATTTTAAAAGGCTACATGGTATTATACTGTATAAAGACATAAAATATTGAACCAAATATTGTGCTCTTAGGATTTAAAAAAATATATCATAAACAACTCTGAGAAAATTTACTCAGACACACACCTTCATGAATTTGTTCAAATGCTTCTTTAAGATAAATACCTAAATGTGGAATTGCAGGATTAAATAGTATACAAGATTTTCAGGGTTTTGATATACGTGGTCAAGTTGCCACCAGCAGTGTATGGCAGGTTCCCTTTACCCACACTGAACCCACATTAGTGTTATCTTTCTCTGTAATCCTTTTTATCTCCTGATTTAGCAAGACTAAACAATAGTGTAAAGTTCTGCAAAAGCACCAGATAAGCAAATTTAGAACAAAACATTACTGATGTCTGCCCAAAACTCTGTAAACCTGTTCCTAGGCTCTAAGCTGTCTACTGAAATGTCCTAAGAAACCATTTCACTCAGAGAAGAACATTTTTTTCACTCTTCCTGCACAGCTCAGTCTTTACGATGTTAAAATCCTGTACAACTTCCTAACAGCCCTTCACATTCTTCAGGAGCCCAAGTTTGGTTCTGGTTATAAATGCATAGGATAGATCCCATACAGGAAGCATAGACCTAAGAAATTTATGGAAAGGAATTTATGGGAAAGCTTCTCTCATCAGGGCTGTACCAATTAAAAATCCATAAATAATTCTCTCTCGCCAGTTTCTGTATAAACACATTCGCCTTAGAAATTTTTACTTCAGGTTCTAGTCTAATGGCCTACACTTCTAAATTATGCTTTTAATTGAAAAACAATAACATGCATTTTTTTTTCCAGAACCATCTGTGCTTTCCCAAGAACATGTAACTACTACAGATAAATCCACTACTTTGAACACCCTAATTATCCAGTTTAGGGTTCCAAAAGCTTAGGAAAATAATGCCATTCCTGAAAAACAGTACGTGATCAGAAACACTTGCTTTAAAATTCGATATTTGGTGTGTGAAGCTTCTTAACAAGTGTTTATTAAACTGCATAATTTCAAAGCCTGGAGTGGTATATTGCAATGTTTTCCTCAGAGTTGATCACATATGCATATCTTTTTATACTTCCTGTGAAATTAATATTGCCTTTTGTATCTCGAACTTAGCTAATATAACTTGCCATTTTTACTTTTCATTGCTATGAGTAATATAAAGTGAACCCCCAAAGGGACCCCTGCAACGCCTACATAAGCTTTATTCTCTCACTGTTGTATTTTTTCATATGAATATATTAAATCAAGATTAATAAACCTTTGCAGAATCCACTGGTCCTGCAAAAAGGCAAGATTCATAACGGTAAAGGCTGCTCAGCAAATAAAGGAAACCTGCTCCTAAAACTGGAGCCAAAGGCCAGGGTTCATGGAGCTCTTGTCACATCCAACAGTGTGCCAGAGACTCTTCACCTCACAAGAAGTCTTTCAACAGTCACTCAATAATATGTGCAAAAGTGGCTTAACCACCAGGATACCAAAACCCAGCCGGTGATTATTAGGCTGCTTTTGCTCAGGGATACATCTTTGTGAGATGCCAAAAACTGACCATAATCCCAGGATTTTAAAAATTTCAGCTGGGCTTATGGGGATGGAATGTGATAATAAAGAAACAGGATGGGCCGGGCGCGGTGGCTCACGCCTGTAATCCCAGCACTTTGGGAGGCCGAGGCGGGCGGATCACGAGGTCAGGAGATCGAGACCATCCTGGCTAACACGGTGAAACCCCGTCTCTAATAAAAATACAAAAAAATTAGCCGGGCGTGGTAGCGGGCGCCTGTAGTCCCAGCTACTCGGGAGGCTGAGGCAGGAGAATGGCGTGAACCCGGGAGGCGGAGCTTGCAGTGAGCCGAGATCGCGCCACTGCACTCCAGCCTGGGCGACAGAGCGAGACTCCGTCTCAAAAAAAAAAAAAGAAACAAACAAAAAAAGAAACAGGATGGTAGGGGCTGAGGAAAAGTGGAACATGATGAGAGGCTCCTAAAAGCAAATCAAATACAGAAAAGGGAAATCTCTCTGAACACTGCATACCACACTGGGCACAGGAGTCCTCAATTGAGCATCCCCCACTCGTTGGGCCCCAGCAGCTACTTTGCCTAGCTAAGAATCTGCTCAAAGCTCAGGGAAACCTAAATGGCAATACAAAGAAAGAGTTGGGGGCAGCTTCAAGATAGCAGGCTACTGGTACAAATACCTTGTGAGGTCAGAAAGGCTCACTATCATGACTTGTACTGCTGTCATTGATTCTCCTACTTCAAGATCATCTCCAACTTGGTCAAGAGGCAGAGTAATGGGGATTCAGGGCCACAGTTAGGGTGCAGCAAATGAGGTGCAAAATTTAAGTAGTACTAAAAACAACCTCAGTAGCCAGGTGTGGTGGCCATGCCTGAAGTCCTAGCTACATGGGAGGCTGAGATAGGAGGATCACTTGAGCCTAGGAGTTTGAGGCTATAGTGCACTATGATTATACCTGTGAATAGTCACTGTACTCCAGTCTGAGCTACATAGTGAGATGCCCATTTCAAAAGAAAAGAAAAAAAAAAAAAAGAAAAATCCTCAGTAATCAAGATAATAATACTTCAGTGCAATATTTTTAGAAACCAAAAAAATCATGGTGAAGAAAACACAATTTTCAATAAATATTAATGCCCTGCCAACCATATTTGAGCCTGCATGGACACTTCTACCTATATTTTTAATATATTTTAAAAATTAATTTTTTTGGAGAACCTTAAAGTCATTGAAGAAATATTGAAAAATTGAAAAGTAGGTATATTAAAACTTACAATATTAAATGTAAATATTTTATTTATACTAAAATCAGAATTCATTATAATTTCACTTTCCTGACTCTAGTGGGACAAAGTAATTTTATTTTTATGTTTTGAGATAGAGTCTCTCTCTGTCGCCCAGGCTGGAGTGCAGTGGTGCGATCTCAGCTCACCACAACCTCCACCACCTGGGTTCAAGCGATTCCCTTGCCTCAGCCTCCCAAGTAGCTGGGACTACAGGTGCATGCCACCACGCTCGGCTAATATTTGTATTTTTAGTAGAGACGAAGTTTCACTGTGTTGGCCAGGCTAGGGGACAAAGTAATTTAAACATGTTTTCAAAACTTACTTCTTTGTTTGTCTTCTTTTCAATGGAAGAATTACCACGTTTGACATTCTCTTATCACCTAGTGACAATCATAAATGATTTTTAATTAAACAATTTACTTTCTTTAAATTAATTTTATTTTGTTTTTCCTTAGCTTTAGGCTCCAAAATGGCTTGGCACTGTACTAATCCTTATTTAAAACTTCGATGTTTTGTTCATCATGGATTTTTCTGGCATTTATTTGATTTTTGAAAAAAATGGAATTAAACGATTTGTCTTGATCACTAAGTATGTTGACATTCTCTTAAACTGTGCATTACCTTGTTCCATCCAAATCAAAGTCAAGGATGTAGCCATGTCAGACAAATAACATAACAATGACTTTAAGTGTGGAAAGAAGCCTAAGATCTTTTATTAAGTGAAAGAAGTATGTGGCAGAATAATATGTATAGTATGGGCTCATTTGCACTTAAGAAAAGCCAGAAAAACATTTTAAAGAATAACTCTAAGTCATTACACATCAAATAAACATTGATGGCAAAAGGTAAAAAGTGTAGTTACTGAAGCAAGAGGTTCTAAATCATGGTGCTGCAAAATAATACATTGGGTGTCCAAGTAGCAGTAACAACTAAGTATTACCCTCTGCTAACATCTGATATCTTTGAAAGATTGTCTCTACAATAATGTCATTCTCATTCACTTGTAGCTAGGTACTTTTTTTTTTCTAGAGAAAGAGATGGGATTTCAGCATGTGTACTAGGATGACAAGCAAACACTGTAGGTTCAAGGAAGTTCATGGGCATCTCAACAATATGTGTGGTGGTGAAAAATACACTGAGAACCACTCATCTAGCTGCTACCGATCCTATTCCATAAGCTAGGAATATGTCATAAGTACTGTTTTGTCCTCGCGTTGGGGATTTTTGTTTTGTTTTGTTTTTTTGTACCTCCTCAGTATCCTCCTCTGTTAAGTAATAGCATTTTTGTTTGCTTTTTAGCAAAAAATAGTAAAATTTACACTTTTAGTATATATTTATATGAATTCTGACAAATGCATATAGTTATATAACAAACACCACAATCAAGATACAGAACATTTCTATCATCCCAAAAAGTTCCCATATACTTTGCCATAGTCAATCCTTTACCCTAATTCTCCAGCCTCTGGCAACTGCTGATTTGTTTTCCCTATAATTTTGCCTGTTCAAAAACATCATATAAATGCAATCATAAACCATTTATGTCTGACTTCTTAGTGTAAAGCATTTGAGATTCATCAATTTGATGCATATCTCAGTAATTTATGCCTTTTTATTGCTGAATGGCATCCTATTTTATGGATATACCACAGTTTATTTATCCATGGTAATAGGATTTGGATTATGATTTCACAAATCACCCATACTTCCTTTCAGGTCATGTGGTTTATAAAGGGCTGACCCGAAAGTTCCAGAGATGCCCATAGCCAGGCCTGATCAAATAATATATTCAGTCATCCTGATAATATGGATGGTTTAGAGGTGGGCACATGGTTTGATGTAACAATTTTCGATTCAAGACAACTGACAGAACTATTGATAAGAAGTTACTGATGGTATAATGGAAACTGTTTCTGGTAGTTATTGCACCACCACAAGGGAGCCCCAACTTGAGGATAATAAAGCCAACAGGAAGCAAAGTGCAACTAAGTGGATGAGATACCTTCCTAACCTAGTTTGAGCACCTGGATCCAGACATGCCTAAAGATCTACCTGTAGACCTGTCAGTTACATGAACCTATAAAATTCCTTCTAGCCTAGGCCAATTTTGATTATATCCTTCATTCCTGAAACTAAAATCTCTTGACTCTACAGCATAGAAAGAAATCTTTCATCAAGGAGGTTACAAGAGAGTCTTGGAAACAAGACACAAAAAATGGTTTTGACATCAGACACCCCAACTTTACCACTTACTACTTCCTAAGTATACAATGTCAAGAATTCTCTTTACTCCTATAAACCTGTATTTCCTCATTTCCAAAATGCAGAGAATAATTCCTTACCCATTCTAAAATATTATCTTGAGAATCAAAAAAACTAAGTTGGTTCAAATACAAAAGAAAAATAAAATGTATGATTATTATACACACAAAATAATTTGTATATGAAAAGGAGATATTAAGTGATGATGGTGATAAGAGAGAGAATCAAGAGGCATTATAAGGATCAATGCAGAACTCCAGTGCTTATATAAGGATCAATGAACAATAATTGTAACTAGAGGTATTTCTTGAGTATATTCTTGTGTTAGGCATTGTGTCAGGTATTTTACCTACATTATATCATTTAACATTCTAAATATCACTAAAGTAACTTTTTAAACCCATTTTTGATTAGGCTTAGAGAACATAAAATACTTTTTAAGTTAAAGTACTAACTGGCAGAGGCCAAATAAAGACCTAAATCTGGACCACTGAAACTAGTGCACACTTCTAAGTTAGATGGAAGGCATGAAGCAAACACTTTGGAAATTAAAATTCAGTTATAAAAACCATCACAACACAATTAATTTAGCAACTTCATTCCTTTATACATAATTGTGCCGAGTGCATCTAACTCATTAAGACGTAGAATGTTTATGCTGTCATATAATATTATCACATGGTAATAAATGAAGTTGCACTATATCTCTAAACATCTGGATTTCAGAGCCAATTTTACACATTTAATTCAGCTATTTGGTGTCTTAAACACATAGCAAAAATACACAAGGAAAAAATGATTGTACATCTGGCATCAAGATGCCTCCAAGAATTGGACTGCCAATGAGGAAGTCAGGTTTTTCTAGCCTATATCCTCTGGAGGATAAATACCCAAAATAGTACTGTTTCCAAAGTAACCAAAATCAAGAAAGGAGACTCCACAAAGGAAACAAGAATGAAAAAGACATGCCTAGCCCTTTTCAAAAGCTGAGCCTTCCCTCCCAGGATCCAAGGTACTTAGGGTTTCTCATACCTGACAACCTATAAACCAGAAAGAGTATCACTTGTTTGTCCTTCCATTTCTCATTTTCCAGCTTCGGTGCTTATCAGATTCTCCAGAGGTAGCAAATTTTTAAGACATGTAATCTATTTAGATTTTCATTTATTCATCCATCCTTTCAGTTACTCAGTGATGACTTCTATCTGCTGAGCCCTGCACTAATGATCCAAAATTCCCAATCTTCCTGCCTAGGAGAGATAGGGAGAGGTAGGGAGTATGGCTTCTCCATTTTCTCCTTTTCCTTTAGTAACCAACCTCTACCGGAATTAATCCTTTGAGTTCAGCTGGGCCTTGAGATCCAACATGATTTGTTTTAAAAATCAAGGCAACTATTAATGTAAAAACAAAACAATACAAGTATTAGGAGAAAACATGAGAGAATTTCTGTACAACTAGATGTGGGGAAAGCCTTTCTAACTATGACTCAAATCCAAATGCAAAAAAAAAGAAAAAAAAATTGAGAATTTCAATTACATGAAATTTTTTTAAATTTGCATAGCAAAAAATACCATAAGCAAAAATAAAAAATTAAGTGCATGATAGGAGAAAATATTTATAAAATATATCACAGATTAAGCTCCAATCACCCTAATATATATTTTAAAATTCTTGGCCAGGCGCAGTGGCTCACGCCTGTACTTCCTAGCACTTTGGGAGGCTGAGGTGGGTGGATCACAAGGTCAGGAGTTCAAGACCAGCCTGGCCAAGATGGTGAAACCCCGTCTCTACTAAAAATACAAAAATCAGCCAGGCACGGTGGCAGGCGCCTGTAATCCCAGCTACTCAGGAGGCTGAGGCAGAGAATTACTTGAACCTGGGAGGTGGAGGTTGCAGTGAGCTGAGATCACACCACTGCACTCCAGCCTGAGCAACAGAACGAGACTTGGTCTAAAAAAAAAAAAAAAATTCTTAAAACCCATTTTTAGAATAAGAAAAATAGAAAAACAAGTAGTTCACAGAAGATGATATAGGAATTGCCCTTAAACATATGAAAATATGCTTAATTTTACTTATAATAAGAGAAAAGCAAATTAAAACTACACTAAGAATTATAACCATATTACTCTAACATAAGAGGTTATCAATAGGAGAACTTGGGTGTGGTGTACACAGGAACCCTTTACTATCTTCACAGCTTTTCTGCAAACCGAAAACTCTTCTTAACAAAAAAGTTGATCCAAAAAAAGTACATTGAGATACTATTTCTTGCCTATGAGATTGTCAAAAGTTGAAAAACTTGACAATATACTCTATTAGCAAACAGAGTGTAGAGCAACAGTCCCTCTCATGCATTGCTAGTTAGAGTGCAAAAGGGTATAACCTGTGTAAAGGGAAATTTGGCATTAGTTAACAAACTATGTGTCTATTTCCTTTTCTATCTTTCTACATACCTATCTATATATTTACTTACCAGCAATGTCAGTTACAGCATTCACCCTGAACATACACCTTCAACTGTATGAAAAAACGTGGACATAAAATTATTCACTGTAGTGTTATTTCCAGTAAAAAATACTGGAAAGAATCTAAATGCCATCCATAGATACAATCAATAGTAGTCCTTTGTGTGAACAACCAATATACACATAGAACTACTATTCAACTGTAATAAGGAATGAGGAGGATCTTTATAAAATGATATGAAATAATTGCCAGGATAAAAAAGCAAGGTGAAAGAGTATACATAGCATGCTAACTTCTGTATAAAAAAGAAGCATATGTATATTTGCTTCTTTTTATAATGAAGACATGAAGGATAAACCAGAAACTAATGAAAATATTTTCAAAGAGGGTGAGTAAAAATGGAGCTGGAAGGGTAGGGATGGAGTGGGACTTTCTTGAACAATTTTTTTTTCTAGTTTTGACTTGAACCATGTAAAGTTTTACATATTCGAAATAAAAAATTTAAAAAGGATTTATAAAACAAAACCTAAACTTGCATACAGGCAGGACATAAATGGATCTAATGATATATTACATTAACGTAAATAATCACAGAGGAAAAAAATAAATTCAAATAATTTCTGAAGACAGTATTCTGAATGTATATCCTTAGTGGAATATTAGGAAAAAAAGAAGTCCAAATAAATCTTGAACTTTACTTAATAGATTGATTGTCAGGAGGGGTATTGATATAGTAATTCTGAAACTATTTTCCGTGTACTATAGGATAGAGCAAATGAATCAATACATTAGGATCTCACTGTGGAATAAAGGAGATACAAATATGAAATGAGGGAAAGTGCGGAAGAATCCTGTGATGTTGAATTTGAATGGTTGAGTTGTACATGGTAACATACATGCATCTACCTATCTGTCTATGTATCTACCTATCTAATCTATCTAATCTACCTATCGCCTAGCGGCAATGGCACCCCAGTAGCAATGAGCCCACCTAGCGGCCAAAACTTTGTTTCTAAATTCCATTCTCCAGTAAACGGAGACAGGGCTTGACTGATTCTTGATTGGGGTAGGGAAAATGTAAGGTAAGGTTGATACATCTTTTTTTACTCCAGGACATACTCAAAGACTGATGGAGACATGTCAAAACGACATAGGAACTAGCATCAGGGGTTCCCACTGGCTAAATGACAGACAATTTGAGCCTCACAAAAGAATAAGGAGCTAAGTATAGTTATATCATTTTGTGGAACTTCATTGAGCTGTGTGCTTATAATTTGTGTATTTTTTTGTAGGTGTGCTATATTTCAAAATAAAATGTAGTGTCTTTTTTTAAGAAAGCTATGATACAAGCAGCAAATAAGACATATAATTTACTTTAGCAGAAAGGAAGACCCGTGCTCTATGAATAAATTGTTCTGATTACACTGATGATCATCCATCCTACTATGGAAACAGAGGTGGAGACCTCTTTTGGTAAGAAACAACGTCAGCCCAGAAATGTATAATAATACAAAGAGAAAAACATCATTAGGCACAAATCATCGATGGACAATAGAACCCATGAGTGAAAGGTTCTTGGGACACAAAATAGTTACCCAGTCTCAAAGTATCACCCCACAGATACTAATTTCAAAGCAAAACAAAACACAAAACAAAAAAAAAACCTTAAAAATTGAGTGACCTGAAGAATATCTGAGATCAAACAGCATCACCAAAACTGGCACAAACAAATTATATGACTCTGTTGTGATCCACTGTGAAGCAGGCAACATTACCTAGATAGTACTTTGGCCTACAATGAGGAACAATTGGATAGATCCACATTGTGTGGCATTCCACAATCACTGGGTTGGAATCTTCAAAAATACAGACTCATGAAAGAGAAATAAAAGGCAGGAGAATATTCTAGATTAAGAGGGTCCAAAGAGACAAAATAACTAAGTGAAATGTGTAATCCTTGATTGTATTCTAAAAAGAAAATAGAAATAAGGAAAAAGAGACATTACAAGGTATGAGGGACATTAATGGAAACATTTGAATATATTAGATTACATATCAGTGTTAAATTTCATGTGGAGAGTGATAATAGTATTATGATTACATATTCATCTTAGGAGGTATAAGGTGAAATGTCAGGGGGTAATATGATATCTATGACTGAAATGCAAATGATTTTTTAAAGTATAATAAATGAGAGAAAAAAAGCCAATGAACAATTACAACAAAATATTAATAACTGAATCCTCAAGGGGGAAGAGTAATTGGGATAGACCGTACAAAAATTAATCAAGGATAACTAGCATATTTTGAATGCTCACTGTGTCAGGCCCTATTTAGAGAGGTTTGCAATACTAACTCATTTAATCCTTGCAATAACTCTATGTGATTGATATCAAATATATCCATTTTACAGACAAAATGGAAACCTATAGAAGTAAAATAACTTGCCCAGGCTAGTAAGTGGAGTAGCTGGAATTTGAAGTTAATAAATTTAGAGTCAAAGTTTATTATCATAGCCACAATACTACTCTGCCCTTCAAATAAATAAGTCTGTTTAGAGGAGCAAACACATTAATCACACCAATCTTATGATTACATGCAACTGATATCTCCTGTGTGCCTAATGCAGAATTCTGGAGGGTTCAATTGGTTCCAATTAGTTCTTTTTCCTGTACCAGAAAAGAAGATCAGCAATAACTGGAATTCTGGGGTGGCATGGAGTGGGGGTGTTAAATTTTACAAACACAGCATCCAAAAATAGTATGTTCAGTCATGAGTATTATTTTTTAAATAGAGAATATAAAGAAAGTCTGAAGATCAATATTTAAATCAAAGAAAAAAGAACAAAAGTACAGGTGCTTTGAGGTTTAGACTATGCTGAAAACGCCATTATAGAGCAGTCCATTTCCTCAGTAGGTAGCCCCAAAAGACCCCTGACACAGTAGAAATTATATCATTATACAATTAATCAGTTTTCTTTCACAATGGCACAATGGGATGCCCTCTTTAACTCAACAGAGTAACCAGCTCACCAACAGTATCTAGAAAAGAGGAAAGTCACAGAATGGAAAAATAGACACAAAAAGCTATGGAGAAGAGAGACTGAAACGGACAAAGGCGGTTGTACTATAAAAGAAAGCGAGAAATTGAAAGGGAAATGTCAGCAATCTAAGGTCAAAAGAGAAAATATCAGGATATAAAAAGATATAGAAGTCTCTTATAAAAAAAAAAAAAAAAAAGGGAGGGGACCACTGAAGAGATAGAAATCATGACCAGAGTCGAAGCTTGAAAACGCAGGGCAACACACAAAGAGAAGCTGTAATAGCAGAGCCATTCACTCAATCATTCATTTCACTCATTCATTTAATGCCTAACATATGAAGGGTACTTTGTGGAGCTTTGAGAGACACAAAAATGACTAAGACAGGACCCCTGCCCTCAAAGAGCCCAGCTGTTCCAAATATTCTCATTTTGGTATGCTCCTATTTTTAATGTAATTTTAATTATTGTTGCCATACCTTAGCTAATATTTTCATACTCAACATGTACTTCCAGAAATTACAGCAACTATGCCATCTATAAAAGAGGGTAATCTTGGCAGGGAGCAGTGGCTCACACATGTAATCCCAGCACTTTGGGAGGCTGAGACGGGTGGATCACAAGGTTAGGAGATCGAGACCATCCTGGCCAACATGGTGAAACTCCGTCTCTACTAAAAATGCAAAAATTAGCCAGGCATGGTGGTGTGCACCTGTATTCCCAGTTACTCAGGAGGCTGAGGCAGGAGAATCGCTTGAACCCGGAAGGTGGAGGTTGCAGTGAGCCGAGATCATGCCACTGCACTCCAGTCTGGGCAGCAGAGCGAGACTCTGTCTCGAAAAAAAAAAAAAAAATGAGGGTAATCTTAAATGGATGGCAGCTGCCATACAGAATGAGTTCATTCTTTGTGGAACGGAAACATGTTTACATTTCTGATATGCTGATAGTATATAATGCAGTATTGTGATGTGGTTCTCTGTATATATAGATGCTTTCTATACTTTTTTTGGATACAGCACACTCCACATCATTCTATTTTATTTTTATCATCCCATTCCAGAGAGGAGGCAAAGGACAAGGAAATCTAAAGGATGTGGAAAGACAAATAAGGAAGTTAAAAAACAGGTTTTCATTTTCTTTACAATTTCCCAGAGGGCTTCTATGACAAAAAGCTGTACTGAACAACGGAATGCGTATTTGTCATAGAGTAGCTGAGAGTGAATTCTAGGTAAACATACAAGGGAGAGGCTCCTAGACAGATACCATTGCCTAGTACCTTTCATTTAAAAGATACCTAGTGATATATGACTTGGGAAAACCAGAAATTGACCTCCCAGCCTGCCTCAGTATATGGTCTTTGCTCTTACCAAGGTTGGCTTGCTCCCTGAAAAGACCTGAAAATTCAAGTTTGAATAGGTGTTTCATATACCTAATTTAGAACACACCCCTCCTAGATCTATAAGGGTAGGTGAGAAGCATAGAAATGAACACCTATTATTTTGAATGCTCATCTTCTGATTCCTTTAATGCACTGTCCCTCCCTTTACCCTCTCCCCAAATCTTTGTGGTTCTTTTGGGATTTCAATTGAGGTGCCCCATCTCTCCGCCAGAGATAGGAATGTGACTCAATCTAACCAATCAAAATCTTCTGGGGGAAGTGTATGAATCAGCAGTAAGAGAGAAGGCTTTCCGAGATCTTGGGCACTTAAATTCACATAAGTCTGAAGCTGCTTAGAGATATTTCTTCCCCCACCACAAAGACTGTGACTGAAGAAAAGATGAAGACCACATGGAGAAGAGGAGGACTGTGAGGGGGGTGAGAGCAGAGGCGAATTTATCCTGAAGCTACTACATCTTAAGCTTACAGGTCTTTCTCTTTTTTTTTTTTTTTTTTCCCAGACGGAGTCTCGCTTTGTCGCCTAGGCTGGAGTGCAGTGGCGCAATCTTAGCTCACTGCAAGCTCCACCTCGCAGGTTCATGCCATTCTTCTGCCTCAGCCTCCCGAGTAGCTGGGACTACAGGCACCCACCACCACGCCCGGCTAATTTTTTGTATTTTTTAGCAGAGACGGGGTTTCACCGTGTTAGCCAGGATGGTCTCCATCTCCTGACCTCATGATCCGCCGGCCTTGGCCTCCCAAAGTGCTGGGATTACAGGCGTGAGCCACCATGCCCGGCCCAGGTCTTTCTCTAGCAATGTGTTCATATGGTCATTTATAATCTTCTTATAGAGAAGGCTCTCCAAACTGTATGAGCTTTGGGCAACAAAATCCTAGATTCACCCCTGGGAGAGACAGTTGTGAAGATACAATAAGGCACACATAGCCACCCATAACAGAAGCCAGTGTCACCCCACTGGACCTGCAATTATGTGAGCCAATATTCACCCTTTCTTTTTATCTTGGGATAATCCAAATTTGGTTTTACCCACTTACAAAGGGAAGAAACCGGAGATTTTAAAGACAGAAATAAAGTCATGGCTCATAACTTGCTGGCAGGAAAAAATGAGAACCAATGCTGTTTTTGACTTTCAGAGTATCTATCATAAGCTATCATTTTGTTTTTGTCCGCATTTCAGTATGTGGTTTAAAAGTAAGTTCCAACATCATATTTGTAACTAGTTATAAGGAACCAGCAGGGAACAGCCTCCAGACATTTTTCAAATATATTTTTCCTTTGACTGGCTATAAAGGACAATAAGGATTAAGTTGGCACCACAAAAAGTCGCATTTAATGATACCCTTTTGTGTGTTACCCATTTACCAAACATGGATTTTTATTTCTGCATTTTATAGAATACTTATTCTCCACTGAGAGTTCCATTTAAATTCTTTGCATGCACACACACACACACACACACCCTTCCACCACCACTACCACCACCATCATTTTCATCATCATGTGATTTCTGAAGAGCAGTCATGTCTACAGTAAAGGTATTTGAGAGCTAAACAAAGCCTCCTGGCTCGAGATCCTGGTATCTTCCTTTAAACCCAGATCATTCATGGTATGGGTTCCCTGCAGAGCACTGGTTGTGGCCCCACCAAGCACTGCCATTTCCAGCACTGTCAGTTTCTTTAACCTTCAAGAGAACACAGAAGAGTCATTCAAAGCCAGCAAGTGAAGAGATGTCCTGGCAGTCTAATTTCAAACAGGCCTCATACCAGAGTCTTTTTTATGGTTTTTAAAAGAAGTATTTTATGCTGCTCTGATGAAAACCTCTAACAGTAGTAGCTTCTGTCTGACAAATACTATAGAGAATGAAACAATAAGTCTGAAGCAAAGGGAGGGGGTAAAATTATTTTTGTTTCAATAGCCAACACACAATGAAAACAATAAACTATTGAGGTTTAAAGAACAACCGATATTTATTCTGGTAAAGACTTTTCTCATATCAGCACTTTACCACTGTAAGATGCTGACAATAATTATGTGAATGTTGCTATAAAAAAAATTAAATCTCCCATCACATGGGTTTAAAGGTGTTTCCGCCTCTGCCTTAAACACACACACACACACACACATACACACACACACACACGTACACACACATATTTCAGGTACCTCTGTCAGGATCTCCCAACTCAATTATACTGCATGGGGGAAAAATATATATACTACTACTACTAGAATAAGAATAAACTAGTAAACAAACAAATAGAATACAATGTAAGCTGCAGTACATGTAATCTGAAGGCCTGAAGCTCATGTGTGCTAGGTTTTTGATTGAGCAGTGGTGGGGGTAAACGTGGCACAGCAGTTATCAGCCTGGACTGTGGAATCCGATCACACCCGGAAATGAATCCTGGCTTACTCATTGAGTAACCTGGTAACTGAACCTCCCTGAGGCCCAGGTTACTCATCAACAAACTGATGTCAGTTATCCCATGGGGTTATTATAGGGATTAAGTGAGAAAATGTTATATAAAGGTGAGGAGTGGCAGAATATGCCACCCCAAAATATGCCACTTTGGCATGAGGATTATTTTGAGCTGAAGGCAGTTGAGAAGAAGCAGATATGAGAGAAGCTCTCTGTCTTCCCCCTATTTGCCACAAAACAGGATACAAATTTATAAAGGTGCCCTCCCCACCTATCAGGAAAGAAAAAGTTAATCATCAGAGATAACTCTAGATATTCACTAGCCAGAAGAGACACCAGAGGAATCTATGTAACAAGCTTTACTAACTAGCCCTTCCATTAGTTCCCCCATATATTTACCTTCTCACAATTTGCAGAAACTCAAAGTCCTTTCCTTTGTCTTACCATTTCTCTAAAAATTTATTGCTCTTTTTTAAAAAGCTATATAAGGTCACATTTTAATCACCCCTTTGAGTCACTCATCACTGGGTACTTCCATGTGTATGTGCAAGTACATGTTAATAAACTTCTGTTTTTTCTTATGTTAATCTGTCATTTTTCACTCTACTTTAGAGGGCCACAGCTGGAGAACCTAGGAGGGTAGAGGGAAATAGATTTAGTACAAAGAGCTTAGTGCAGAGCCTGTTTCACAATGAAGCACTCTGTAGGTGAAAGCATTGCCATGATTAATGATTGCCACAAAGCATCCATGTTGGTTAAACAGACACCATGCCTAAGGGCATATAATGACTCTGAGGAAAGCTAGACTTGAAGAAAACACGACTTGCCCAGCCAAGTACCTTGGTCAAAACACATATTTGTTTGACTCTATAGTGTTGAGACTTGAGTATCTAATATACAGATGAATGAGCCAGTACAGAATTTGAAATTTCAACAAAAAGGCAAGTATAATCTGCCTGATAGTAATAAGCAACTTGTAAATCTTTGAATGGATGGGCTTGCCTGTTTTCACCCATGCTACTCAAACTGTGAACCACAGAACAGAACATCAGTTTCACCTGGGGACTTCATAGAAATGCTGAGTCTTAGGTCTCACCCTAGACCTTCTGTATTCCAGAATTATAATAAGATCTCCAGATGATTTGTATGCATATTAAAGTCTGAAAAGCACTGCTGTGGACCACAAAATTTAATGTACCACTTATCCCACTTTGGGTGTGTTTCTGTGATCTTTACAACTTAATAAACCACCCCCAAAAGTTAGTGACTTTAAACAACAACAATTTATTTGTCCTGCTTCTTCAATATTGGCAGGGCTCAGTGAGACGGCTCGTCTCTGCTCCATATGGTGTTGACTGGGGTAGTTCAACACAGACTGCAAGATGCAAGCTGGCTTCCCTTCATTCACATGCCCTTGGCTGACCTGGCTGGGACAGTTGGGGGCTGGCTGGGCCTGTCTCCATGTCTTTGTTGTTCTTCAGGACGTCTTTCCAAATGGAGTGGTCTCTCTCCTGCAGCATGATCAGACTTCTTTAAGTGATGGCACCAGGCTCCAAGACAGTGAAATCAGCCATCTTAAAGTCTAAATCTGGAACTGGCACTGTGCATTTCTGCCATTTTCTGTTGATCGAATTGAGTCAAAAGGCAAACAAATGTCAAGGGGAGAAAAAAGACTTTATTTCTTGATGGGAGAAGAGGTCTGCACAGACAGTGTGGAAGGATTTGTTAGCAACAGTTTTTGCAGACAAGCTACCACAGAGTATCTGTTACTTTTCACTTTCTTCATCTCTCTGTTCTCCTGACTGGTCAAACAGCCACTTCATTTCAATTACACAACTATATGCGAGGTCCCACTGGGAGCATAAGGAATTTTAAGACATGATATCTCCCATCAAGGAGCTTGTTATAATACAATTGGTAAAATAAGGAATACATATCTTGAAATTTTAATAACAATAAAATACTGTAATAATAAAATATTTAAGTAGCAGTGCCAGATAATAACAGAAATGATGTCCTAAGGCCATGAACCATTTATTTAATTAATCGTGCACACAATAACCATCCTGAGTGTTCAGAAGAGAGAATGGAAGGGGAGGAGAATGGCCATGGAAGGACGGTTGTGCAGTGAGTAAGACTTGCATAGGAAAATGAGTAAGGATTTCAAAAAAAAAAAGTCCAATGAAATACACACAAAGGATACAACAGAATCAAGGAGCCAAGGGAATGGGGTCATAGGGACACAAGGCCATGAATGAGTATCTGCATGTTCTTCAATGATGATTATAAATTCAATGTTCCTGAAAGAATTTCCTGCCTCATAACGTCCACCTTTACTTCTCCCTTTAGATATGTTCATAAGCTATTTGTGGAATCCCCACCAGCAATATAACCTTGTATTAATAATGAAGGGTTTTTATGAACCTTATAAATTTTACTATACCTTGTAGAGAGGGTGGGGGAACAAACAAACAGAAATGTAGGCATTGCCAAATGGCAACTTGTAAACTTCACTATTCATTGTGTAGGAACTAACACTTTCAGTATTGTTAAGCAGCAACT
Organism: Pan troglodytes; assembly: GCF_028858775.2. NCBI lineage: Eukaryota > Metazoa > Chordata > Mammalia > Primates > Hominidae > Pan > Pan troglodytes. The sequence continues at coordinate 64,910,983 of NC_086015.1, forward strand.
TGTAAATTTCACTCTCCCTTAGAAAATAAAAATGGAATGAAAGGTGCTGCTTAGAAGAAACGTATAAATTTCAATCTCCACTGCAGGAAAATAAGCTCTGATTACACTACATAGTTCATACACCTCAATGTTCCAAACACTTGTTTTATTACAGATTCATGTATAATGACTTGGTTTTCCAACAACAGAGAATGAAATATACAAGTTGTTATTTAACTTTTTTAGGAGCGTATTTTTCTTCCATGTCTTTTTTTTCTTCTTTCCCCCTACCCACGCCAGAAACCTAATATGAGCAATGGGATTTCTGAATAGTACCATACATTAATTCCTTCAATAACAATGATTAAAACATTTTAAACATTGTTCTCAGGGCCTCCTGATACCACATATAAAAGTGGGGAATGACACAGCTTTTGGCCATACAGTTCAAACAATTGCTCTTTACCTTGTTGGGGAAGAAGAGGGCTTATTAAAAGTTTATAATAAGCAGTATTACTAGTATTTAACTTCTATTTGTTGTTGAAAAGAACTGAGCCTATAATTTCAGAGCCTTCCAAGCATTTTCATAAATATACCCATTAGATATTCAATAGCCAGTGGATTTGAATGATTTTGCCATTTATTCGAACAGATAGCTGTCCTGGACAGGAAGGATAGAAGCATTGGAAGAAAGTGTTAGAACTACATTTCCATAAAGTCATGACAAGAAATAAAGAAAGAAGGGGAGTCACCACCTCAATACTAAAAGTGTCAGCACAATGATATCCTCATAAAAGGTGTTCTAAAAGAAACTTTTAGGTGCTCTAAAATAAAGTTATAAATGCCATACCAAGAAATACTGTCAAAACAAAAGTCAAGTACAATACAGCCCAGAAAGAACCAAATACATCTTTACATCAGGGAGTAAAAATATACATAGATATAATATCCACAATTGTCTTAATTTATAGCTTTTGAATAGATAATATACATACAAAGTGAAAAATTGAAACCACACCAAAGTACATTGAAAAATGTCTTCCCAGTCATGCTGTTAATGATCTCTGTACCCTCTTCAACATATGCATATGTGAACATATACACACATTTTAAATTTCCATGACTACAAATAATGGCATATTCTAACCCATTTTTCACTTAAAAATGTCATAGAGATGGTTCTGTATAGACCCATTTTTGTGATGGTCTAATTTTATTACAAAGATTATAAAGTATAGATATTCCATAATTTATTTACAGATTCTCCTATTGCTTGGACACTTAAGCTGTTTTTAATCATTTGTTGTTAAATGCAATGCCATGGCGAATATTTTTGTACATAGAATTTTGTGCACCTGCATGACTATAGTTCTAAAATAAATTACTAGAAATGGAACTGCTAGGTCAAAAGGTATATATGCATTCTATTTTGATAGTTAGAGCCAAATAGCTTTCCAAAGACAATATAACAATTCATGCTTCTATTCATGATACCAATACATCTTGCATTGAAGGAGTTCATCATTTTTCTGCCAACTGATCCTTTCTCTCTTAAAAAGAGTCGGGGTAAAAATCACCCATTTTTGCTTATAACCATAGGCAGTTATAATCATTATTGCCCAAGATTCAAGGCCATTTCATTACCCACTGCATCACCATCCTCACTGTGGTATAATTCTAACTGGTCAGAGAGACCTTTAATTTGCAGACCTTCTCAGAAGACAGATTATCTGCATTCTGCAGACATCTGCAGAAAGCCATCCACAAGTGCATATTTCATGGCTGAATATTTTTACATAACATCAGCTGGAACTCATCGTTCCAGCATTCTCGCCAAGTGTTACAACCTGCTCTATTATATCAATAAGCAGTTTCAATTAGTCATTTTCTTCCCATGGTGACGACAGCTATAATAGCATGCAGTAGTCTGATGAAGTTTGTAATATAAAGTGGAGATGGGAGTATTAAAAGGAAGAGAATACAGAATTAGAATCGCATAAAAAAATCCATCTCCCAAATAGTCATTTGGGGAAATGACAACATTTTTGAAACAGTGTTCAAGAATGAATACAAAAATGCAATTACTTTTGAAAAGTCAGATAAATAAATTTGCCATGGGAACACATTCTTGCCCCAGATAGAACCCTAGTTTTTACTGGCTAATTAGTCATTAAGCACCATCTCAAAAACAACTGTATATGAAAGAATATTGGGTAAATAGAAATAAAACTTAAGGCTTAACAGAATTGTAAAATGAAAATAAATGCCAACAGAGAATACTACTTTGAAAGCATTGGATAGTAGTAAATAAATTAGAAGGAATGACACAATTGCTCTGCCCTCAAAATTTATCCCTAATCTGTTACTACTTCCTACTTTGTGTGCTAAGATTACCAGGCTCCAAACCATGCTTGCCTTCCCTGGCACACAGCCAGAGCCTTCTGACTGGCCACCTGCCTCTCTTCTTGTCCCCTTCAGCCTCTTCTTTACACAGCAGCTGAAATGATTTTCTAAAAAATATAAATCAGATCGCATCATTTCCTTCTTTTCAGCCCTCTACTGGTTTTGCTCATAATTAAAATCTAAAATCTTTGCCATGGCTGGCAAGGCCACATATGGAATCCATCTACCACTTCTTTCTCCTCCCTACACTGGCCTCTATCAAGCACATTCCCAACTCAGACCCTCAGGTCTTGCTGCTTCCAGCTAAAAGGCTAGACCCCCAAATATTCAGATGTTTTTCCTCCTTCACTTCATTCAGGTATGTCCTCAAATGTCACCTCATCACAAAGGATTATTTGACCACCCTATCTAAAAAATAACCCAAAACTCTTTATCAAATGCATGCAGATTTACTTTCCTTATATCATTTAACTCCACTCGACATTATATGATGTAGTTAGATGTATATCTGTTCATTCTCTATATCCCCTACTAGAATGTAACTTCAATGAAGATGAGAAGAAGCAAAGATTAAAAAGTGCATCCCAACCAGACAGAAAAACATACTATGACTGTGAACTACACCCATTGATATGGTTTGGTTGTGTGCCCACCTAAATCTCATCTTGAATTGTAACTCTTATAATTCCCACATGTCAAAGGCAGGGCTAGGTGGAGATAATTGAATCATGGGGGCACTTCCGCCCATACTGTTCTCGTGGTAGTAAATAAGTTTCACAATATTTGATGGTTTTATAAATGGGAGTTCCCCTGCACAAGCTCTTTTGCCTGCAGCCATGTAAGACATGCCTTTCTCCTCCTTTGCCTTGCACCATGATTGTGAGGCTTCCCCAGCCAGGTGAAACTGTGAGTCCATCAAACCTCTTTTTCTTTATAAATTACCCAGTCTTTACTAGCAGTGTGAGAACTGACTAATACACCCATAGTTGAGAAAACAGCATCTACCTGACTTTGGTTAAATTCATTCAACTCAGCAAACATTTACTAAACTCTTATTAGATATGAAATTCCAGAAACATAGGTCCCAGTGTCTATCTGTTATATAGTTTAGAGACAAAAACTTGCATATAATTTGGGAGGCAAGACATGAAATATAAACTACTGTAATGACAACTAAAAAGAGTTAATGATCAAAAGCCAACATGAGTAGGGCAGGCAATAAGTGTCAGAGAGTTCTGAGGAGGAGAGATTTGTGTAGGCTGAGAGGGTGAAGGAATGGTTCAAAAAGAAGGCTGGAGAAGATCTGGGAAAGGAAACCAGGAGGAAGAAGGCATTTGGGGTGAGAGCACAGCAGGGGCAGACACATAGATTATACCAGTGTTCCCCAAACATCAAAGCATGGAACCTTGGTGTTACATGGTCCACTGACAGGACAAACCAAAGAATAATAAAGTTATATCTCTTTCCATTTGATTTTAATCTTTCTAATACATGCAATGAAAAAGTATTAATTCAGCATTAATTGTTAAACACCTTAGTAACACTTGCCAATCTGAATGGCATTATTTTACTTTTTATTTTTTGTACTTCTCTTTAAACTTTTACTCCCTATTTATGATAAGGGCTTTTATTTATGGAATAACATATAATTTTATTCATATGTAAACTTCTATGGGTAAAAAAAAGGGAGTTGCTTTAATGGCAGTCAATCATGGACTAAATATCTGGGTCACTACCTACCCAGACACAAAGCAGAGTCAACCTTTAAAGTAAGCAAAGGGGGCTCAGTGGAAAAGAGAAGAAAGTTAAGCTCTTGTCAAGATGATGCAGGGGGCCTCATGTCAGGCTAAGGATTCTGGAAAATATTCTGTAGGACTGTGGTTTCCCAACTTGCAACAAGGTCAAATTCCTTGAAAACACATGCGTTATATTTGGGTGTGGCATGCTTCTTATTTTCAAGACAGCAAGAAATATGGCAATCTTCAATTCCATTATACCATTTCATTATACAAACTTAAACACAAAGTGGAAAGAAGTAAATACAACTTTATACTGTATGTGAATTACAAAAGCACAATCACAACCACAGTTTTGTTTTTTTTTTAAAGCTGTCTATATCTATTATGATATGGGCAAGAAACAAATGACTCACAAAATACTCAAATAGGGTAATCTGCAGAAATGCTTAGAAAGTGTATTCATGGTGTGGAGAAACCAAGGATTAATGCAATACCCAGGCACAAGGCGGGAGCCTACTTATAGAGTTCACAGAGAACTGCCCAAGCAAAGAGCAAAGCAGAGAGTGGGTAGGAAAGGATAAATTGAAGATAACCAATATACAAACAAGGCTATTTTCACATATTTCAAATACTTACCAGGTCTTCGAATACTTTACCTGTCTAATCACTAGCCGTATATTTTTTATAGGGAATAAGAGTGCATAGGCCAGGCGCAGTGGCTCATGCTTGTAATCCCAGCACTTTGGGAGGCCGAGACAGGTAGATCACAAGGTCAGGAGATCGAGATCATCCTGGCCAACATGGTGAAACCCCATCTCTACTAAAAATACAAAACTTAGCTAGGTGTGGTGGCGTGTGCCTGTAGTCCCAGCTACTCAGGAGGCTGAGGGAGGAGAGTCGCTTGAACCAGGGAGACAGAGGTTGCAGCGAGCCGAGATTGCACCACTGCACTCCAGCCTGGGTGACAGAGCGAGACTCCGTCTCAAAAAAAAAAAAAAAGAGTGCATATAGCATGGACTTAAACCTCAGCTTGCCATTCACTTCTATGTGAGTTTCTTAAGCTCAATGAATTTAGTTTTTTCAATAAAATGGGAGATAATAACAGTATCCACTATAAGGCTGGTGTGAGAAGCAAATGAGTAAATGTATGTAAAGCACTTAGCACAGCATTTGCCTATAATAAATATGCATGCTTTGGGAAAATAGGGGAGGGTCATGTGAGCTGCCAAAATAGTGAAGAGAAATTTATGAGAGAAAAGCTTAAGATTGCAGAAATTATCAATTTAAATCGCATTAGCTTAGTATTTCATATGAGTTGTCCAAAACATCCCATATTATTCAACTATTCCATTTCATTGATAAAATACTTCAAAGGCATACAAAGAAGGAAAATTGTCTAGATCGGTAGAGGCAGGTGGGGTTATAGTGGTGGTGATCAGTGGTAGTGGCAGGGAATAGGCAGTAAAGGCCTCCTTCAGAAGGTAATATTTAAAATAAGACCAACTGAAACATAAAAGGAGTTAACTAAGTGAGGTGAAAAGTGCCCCAAGCAGAGGAAACCCAACATGCCAAGGACCTGGGGAAGAGGAAACCTCCTGGATTCAACATATTCCACGATCAACATGTGGAAGAGTAAACAAGGCGTGGGGAGAACTGTAGCTGGAGCGGTAGAACCTTTTCAGTCATGTTTAAAGAATTTAAATTACATTTATCCCAAGGGTAATGAGAAGCCTTTGAAAGACTTTCAAGCAGGAAAAAGGCATGATCCCATGATCGGATTATCATCATTAGAAAACCACTACTAAAGAGAACAGGGAGGCATTAGAGAGTTTTGAGTTAAGGACTGAACAAGAAAAATAATGTTTCAAATTTCATTTTTATTATTTTATTGTTTACAGAAATTGTAAATTGCCACAGACGATTTCTCTGAGGGCTAACTGTATAAGTATAGGTTCATTTGGTAACTCACTCATTCCGTAAGATATTTATTAAGCACCTAATACATACACCGGAACTGTGCATAGATAGGGGACGGAGGAGAAAACTCACAAATAAGCAGTCTAAAAAGTGCTAAGACTTGAAAGGCAAACGACACTTCTGAGTGGTGGGTAAAATTCCAAAGGTGGACCAGGCAGTGTCTTTGCTAAAACATTTTTCGGTATGGCTGAAACATAAAATGCATGGGCCATATTGAACCACTCCTTTCACAAGAATTTACTGAGCACTGACTATATGCTGGTATTGTATAGCTTTGGTGACATGGTGGTGTATGAGAAATCACTTAAAATATAATAGCAATAACTTTTTTATTGTAAATAAGGCTGGGTTGATTATCAAGAGTACATGAGAAAGAAAAACAGAGAAGTGAAGAACAGTGCCTTCACTTAAGGAGGGTTCGAGTGGCAATAAAATATTTTTAATTAAAACTTCTCTGCTGAGAATAGACAGCCTTTGAAAGCTTGTGTAAACATAAATGAACTACATGTAAATATATTCATGATATTATAGCTTTTTAAATAACATTATAACTTTTAAAATGTCAAATCCTTTGAATATGAAATGCCATCCCCTCTCCCCAAAAACATGACCATCATGAATTATCCAGTTGATCTTAAATCAAAAGCCACTTACTTAAAAGTGAAATGTTCACTCCTTACACTTACTAGAAAAACTGCTTCAAATATGATCAGACCTTCCCTTTGTCTTCAGAGAATTCCGCTGCTGAAACAGACCCAACAAGCCAGCCAAGGTCCACCTGGGGCAGCTTAGGGAAGGGGCAAGACATGTTCCCTGCCCAACACTATCTTTTCCAACTTAGCCCCTGATCATGCCAAGACATCACAGTGTAATAATAGTAATTTAATAATGTAGTCGGCCAGGCTCTGCCCACAGTAGAAAGCATGAGAAAATAAATGAGGCTTGAAAGCTAAACAGAGAGTAACTTCTCTAGGCAGTGCCTGCAGCAGGGAGATATCTGGTAATGACATACCCACTGATCTCCATTCATTACACAGGAGGCAAACCTTAAAAGAGAGTCTGGAAAGGTGGATCTCTCAAAATAGAAATAAATAAATAAGCTCACCTGCCATGGTGGGGTCTCTGAAAATGACTTGGAAGGACTGCCTATAGAATTTTTGTGGGGATGCAGCAAAGTTTTTTCAGATGTCAAGGGAGGTAATTATTCCCGACTTGCTTGGGCACATTTGCTGGATAAATTGGCCTCTTTACCTTCATCTCCCCATGCGGGCACCAGATAAAGAAACCGTGTTTAAACTCTACAGTGTTCTCTCTGGCTTTTACCATGAAAAAGAAATAAAAATGCATCCTGGGTGCTTGGCAAATCAGCCCAGTGTCAGATGGGGACCCATTATCTTTGACCTTCACATTTGTGCCCCTTGGGACTCACAGAAAATCCTCAAAAACTCTTTTGGGTAAAGATATATGATGTCTAGGAGGTACCCACCTTCAGGAGAAAGAAATTGCCTTTGCAATATAAAAGTTGCAAAAGTTGAAGTTAGTGATTTCTTTATTTTTTATTTCCATTTTTGTCTATCTGCTCAAATTTTTAAAATTTACCTACAAATGCTGGAAGCCTTGTTTACTCAACCATGTTATCAACATGTTAAGCTATCAGCCATTTCTCTCCCTTCCCTGCTTTCCTCTCCAATCACCAAGACAACATTAACATTTCTCCATCTTACCTTCTTTAAAGAAAAATTCTGACAGGTAACTGTCTGCCATCTACTACCACTTCCAGAACCAGTAATGAAATGTCAGAGGAGGAACAGTTAATTAAAATTGTAGAATCCTACTCTGCATCCTCTCACAGTCAATACATGTACAATTAGAGATGCCTTTCAGCATGTGGTATAACTAGTATAAGTTAAACTTTGAATAACACTTGATCATTAAAAATTAAAAATCATTAATGTTAAGCAAATATGCAGTAAACATCTTGCTTCATTGGCCATAAAACTCCTTTAGCTCAGCTCAACTAGTGTGGTAGATTTAATATTGGGATTCACTTAGATGGTGCTTTTTAGTAAGAAACCAAGGAACATGTCTACAATCTGCAAGTGGTTTATGGGAATAAAAACTGTGCCTAATTATCCCACATGGGTTTACCTAAGTTGTCATTTTTTTACAAAATTTCTCAAGTTTCTCCACAAACGTTTAGGGAAGAAATGACATAGAATGGTGGTTAAGAGTTCAGACTCTGGAGTCAAATGCTGTGTGTGTTTCATCCCTGCCTCTGCTACTTGCTAAACATGACACTGCCATAACCAGTTTTCTTCATTTCTCAGAGCCTCCATTTCCCTGTAGGTAATATGAAGAAAACACTATTCATTCACAGGGCTACTGTGAGGATGAAATGAGATAATGTGCACAAAGCATTTTAAATAGTGACCAGAACCTTGTAAAGATTAAGTAAATGCAAGCTGGTCCTCCTAATTGATACCTTATTCATTCAATAATTATACTTCCTAAAAGAGTCTGGTAATTATGTATTTAAAACATATTCACGAGGTGGAGCCAAGATGGCCGAATAGGAACAGCTCCAGTCTACAGCTCCCAGAGTAAGCAATGCAGAAGACGGGTGATTTCTGCATTTCCAACTGAGGTACCAGGTTCATCTCACTGGGGAGTGTCGGACAGTGGGTGCAGGATAGTGGGTGCAGCACACTGAGCATGAGCCAAAGCAGGGCAAGGCATCATCTCACCCGAGAAGCCCAAGGGGTCAGAGAATTCCCTTTCCTAGTCAAAGAAAGGGGTGACAGACGGCACCTGGAAAATCGGGTCACTCCCACCCTAATACTGTGCTTTTCCAATGGTCTTAGCAAACGTCACATCAGGAGATTATATCCTGCACCTGGCTTGGAGGGTCCTACGCCCATGGAGCCTCGCTCATTGCTAGGAAAGCAGCCTGAGATCAAACTGTAAGGCGGCAGCGAGGCTTGGGGAGGGGCCCCCGCCATTGCCGAGGCTTGAGTAGGTAAACAAAGTGGCCTGGAAGCTCGAACTCGGTGGAGCCCACCACAGCTCAAGGAGGCCTGCCTGCCTCTGTAGACTCCATCTCTGGGGGCAGGGCAGAGACAAACAAAAGGCAGCAAAAACCTCTGCAGACTTAAATGTCCCTGTCTGACAGCTTTGAAGAGAGTAGTGATTCTCCCAGCATGCAGCTTGAGATCTAAGAACGGACAAAATGCCTCCTCAAGTGGGTCCCTGAACCCCGAGTAGCCTAACTGGCAGGCACCCCCCAGTAGGGGCAGACTGACACCTCACACGGCCGGGTACTCTTCTGAGACAAAACTTCCAGAGGAACAATCAGGCAGGAACATTTGCTGTTCACCAATATCCGCTGTTCTGCAGCCTCTGCTGGTGATACACAGGCAAACAGGGTCTAGAGTGGACCTGCAGCAAACTCTAACAGACCTGCAGCTGAGGGTCCTGACTGTTAGAAGGAAAACCAACAAACAGAAAGGACATCCACACCAAAACCCCAACTGTACGTCACCATCATCAAAGACCAAAGGTAGATAAAACCACAAAGATGGGGAAGAAACAGAGCAGAAAAACTGGAAACTCTAAAAATCAGAGCGCCTCTCCTCCTCGAAAGGAGCGCAGCTCCTCACAAGCAACAGAACAAAGCTGGACGGAGAATGACTTTGACGAGTTGAGAGAAGAAGGCTTCAGACGATCAAACTACTCCGACCTAAAGGAGGAAGTTTGAACCCATGGCAAAGAAGTTAAAAACCTTGAAAAAAAAATTAGACGAATGGCTAACTAGAATAACCAATGCAGAGAAGTCCTTAAAGGACCTGATGGAGCTGAAAACCACGGCACAAGAACTACGTGACAAATACACAAGTCTCAGTAGCCGATTCGATCAACTGGAAGAAAGGGTATCAGTGATGGAAGATCAAATGAATGAAATGAAGCAAGAAGGGAAGTTTAGAGAAAAAAGAATAAAAAGAAATGAACAAAGCCTCCAAGAAATATGGGACTATGTGAAAAGACCAAATCTACATCTGACTGATGTACCTGAAAGTGACGGGGAGAATGGAACCAACTTGCAAAACACTCTGCAAGATATTATCCAGGAGAACTTCCCCAATCTAGCAAGGACGGCCAACATTCAAACTCAGGAAATACAGAGAACACCACAAAGATACTCCTCGAGAAGAGCAACTCCAAGACACATAATTGTCAGATTCACCAAAGTTGAAATGAAGGAAAAAATGTTAATGGCAGCCAGAGAGAAAGGTCGGGTTACCCACAAAGGCAAGCCCATCAGACTAACAGCAGATCTCTCAGCAGAAACTCTAGAAGCCAGAAGAGAGTGGGGGCCAATATTCAACATTCTTAAAGAAAAGAATTTTCAACCCAGAATTTCATATCTAGCCAAACTAAGCTTCATAAGTGAAGGAGAAATAAAATACTTCACAGACAAGCAAATGCTGAGAGATTTTGTCACCACCAGGCCTGCCTTACAAGAGCTCCTGAAGGAAGCACTAAACATGGAAAGGAACAACCGGTACCAGCCACTGCAGAAATATGCCAAATTGTAAAGCCCATCGAGGCTAGGAAGAAACTGCATCAACTAACGAGCAAAATAACCAGCTAACATCATAATGACAGGATCAAATTCACACATAACAATATTAACCTTAAATGTAAATGGGCTAAATGCTCCAATTAAAAGACACAGACTGGCAAATTGGATAAAGAGTCAAGACCCATCAGTGTGCTGTATTCAGACCCATCTCACATGCAGAGACACACATAGGCTCAAAATAAATGGATGGAAGAAGATCTACCAAGCAAATGGAAAACAAAAAAAGCAGGGGTTGCAATCCTAGTCTCTGATAAACAGACTTTAAACCAACAAAGATCAAAAGAGACAAAGAAGGCCATTACATAATGGTAAAGGGATCAATTCAACAAGAAAAGCTAACTATCCTAAATATATATGCACCCAATACAGGAGCACCCAGATTCATAAAGCAAGTCCTTAGAGACCTACAAAGAGACTTAGACTCCCACACAATAATAATGGGAGACTTTAACACCTCAATGTCAACATTAGACAGATCAATGAGACAGAAAGTTAAGAAGGATATCCAGGAATTGAACTCAGCTCTGCACCAAGTGGACCTAATAGACATCTACAGAACTCTCCATCCCAAATCAACAGAATATACATTCTTTTCAGCACCACACCACACCTATTCCAAAATTGACTACATAGTTGGAAGTAAAGCACTCCTCAGCAAATGTAAAAGAACAGAAATTATAACAAACAATCTCTCAGATCACAGTGCAATCAAACTAGAACTCAGGATTAAGAAACTCACTCGAAACCACACAACTACATGGAAACTGAACAACCTGCTCCTGAATGACTACTGGGTACATCGCGAAATGAAGACAGAAACAAAGACGTTCTTTGAAACCAATGAGAACAAAGACACAACACACCAGAATCTGTGGGACACATTCAAAGCAGTGTGTAGAGGGAAATTTATAGCACTAAATGCCCACAAGAGAAATCAGGAAAGATCTAAAATTGACACTCTAACATCACAATTAAAAGAACTAGAGAAGCAAGAGCAAACATTCAAAAGCTAGCAGAAGGCAAGCAATAACTAAGATCAGAGCAGAACTGAAGGAAATAGAGACACAAAAAACCCTTCAAAAAATCAATGAATCCAGGAGCTGGTTTTTTGAAAAGATCAACAAAATTGATAGACTGCTAGCAAGACTAATAAAGAAGAAGAGAGAGAAGAATCAAATAGATGCAATAAAAAATGATAAAGGGGATATCACCACTGATCCCACAGAAATACAAACTACCATCACAGAATACTATAAACACCTCTATGCAAATAAACTACAAAATCTAGCTCCCTCTCCCTCTCCCTCTCGTCTCCATCTCCCGCTTTCCACGGTGCCCCCCTCCCTCGTCTCCGTCTCCCGCTTTCCACGGTCTCCCTCTGTTGCCGAGGCTGGACTGTACTGCCACGATCTCGGCTCACTGCAACCTCCCTGCCTGATTCTCCTGCCTCAGCCTGCCGAGTGCCTGGGATTGCAGGCGTGCGCTGCTAAGCCTGACTGGTTTTTGTATCTTTTGGTGGAGACGGGGTTTCGCCGTGTTGGCCGGGCTGGTCTCCAGCTCCTGACCTCGAGTGATCTGCCCGCCTCGGCCTCCCGAGGTGCCGGGATTGCAGATGGAGTCTCGCTCACTCAGTGCTCAATGTTGCCCAGGCTGGAGTGCAGTGGCGTGAACCTCCACCTCCCAGCCGCCTGCCTTGGCCTCCCAAAGTGCTGAGATTGCAGCCTCTGCCCCACCGCCACCCTGTCTAGGAAGTGAGGAGCATCTCTGCCTGGCCACCAATCATCTGGGATGTGAGGAGCCCCTCTGCCCGGCCACCCAGTCTGGGAAGTGAGGAGCACCTCTTCCTGGCCTTCACCCCGTGTAGGAAGTGAGGAGCATCTCTGCCTGGCCGCCCATCATCTGGGATGTGGGGAGCGCCTCTGCCCGGCCGCCCCGTCTGGGATGTGAGGAGCGCCTCTGCCCGGCCACCCTGTCTGGGAGGTGAGGAGCGTCTCTGCCCGGCTGCCACCCCGTCTGGGAGGTGGGGAGCACCCCCGCCCGGCAGCCGCCCCGTCTGGTAGGTGGGGGGCGCCCCCGCCCTGCAGCCACCCCGTCTGGGAGGTGTGGGGCACCCCCGCCCGGCAGCTGCCCTGTCTGGGAGGTGGGCATGCCCCCGCCTGGCAGCCGCCCTGTCTGGGAGGTGGGGGGTGCCCCCGCCCGGCAGCCACCCCGCCTGGGAGATGAGGAGCCCCTCTGCCCGGCCGCCAATCCATCTGGGAGGTGTACCCAACAGCTCACTGAGAAGAGGCCATGATGATGACGGCGGTTTTGCTGAATAGAAAAGGGGGAAATGTGGGGAAAAGAAAGAGAGATCAGATTGTTACTGTGTCTGTGTAGAAAGAAGTAGACATAGGAGACTCCATTTCGTTTTGTACTAAGAAAAATTCTTCTGCCTTGGGATGCTGTTAATCTATAACATTACTCCCAACCCAGTGCTCTCTGAAACATGTGCTGTGTCAACTCAGGGTTAAATGGATTAAGGGCGGTGCAAGATGTGCTTTATTAAACAGATGCTTGAAGGCAGTATGCTCGTTAAGAGTCATCACCACTCCCTAATCTCAAGTACCCAGGGACACAAACACTACAGAAGGCCACAGGGTCCTCTGCCTAGGAAAACCAGAGACCTTTGTTCACAGGTTTATCTGCTGACCTTCTCTCCACTATTGTCCTATGACCCTGCCAAATTCCCCTCTCCGAGAAACACCCAAGAATGATCAACAAATACTAAAAAAATTAAAAAAATAAAAAATAAAAGTTCAAATAAAGTGTATGAAAGAACTTTAAAAAAAAAAAAAAAGAAAGAAAATGTGCAAAGATTAGCCAGGCATGGTGGAGTATGCCTTGGGGTCCCAGCTACTCAGGAGGCTGAGGCTAGAAGATCACTTGAGCCTGGGAGGCAGAGGCTGCAGCAAGCCATGACTGTGCTACTGCACTCCAGCCTAGGTGACAGATGGAGACTCTGTCTCTAAAAAATTAAAGAAAGAAAGAAATAAAGAAATAAATCCTATTTTTAAATGCTAAAAAAAAAAAAAAAAGAAAATCTCGAAGAAATGGATAAGTTCCTCGACACATACACCCTCCCAAGACTAAACCAGGAAGAAGTTGAATCTCTGAATAGACCAATAACAGGCTCTGAAATTGAGGCAATAATTAATAGCTTACCAACCAAAAAAATCCAGGACAAGATGGATTCACAGCCGAATTCTACCAGAAGTGCAAGGAGGAGCTGGTACCATTCCTTCTGAAACTATTCCAATCAATAGAAAAAGAGGGAATCCTCCCTAACTCATTTTATGAGGCCAGCATCATCCTGATACCAAAGCCTGGCAGAGAAACAACAAAAAAAGACAATTTTAGACCAATATCCCTGATGAACATCGATGCAGAAATCCTCAATAAAATACTGGCAAACCGAATCCAGCAGCACATCAAAAAGCCTATCCACCATGATCAAGTTGGCTTCATTCCTGGGATGCAAGGCTGGTTCAACATACGCAAATCAATAAACGCAATCCAGCATATAAACAGAACCAATGACAAAACCACATGATTATCTCAATAGATGCAGAAAAGACCTTTGACAAAATTCAACCCTTCATGCTAAAAACTCTCAATTAATGAGGTATTGATGGGACATATCTCAAAATAATGCAAGCTATCTATGACAAACCCACAGCCAATATCATACTGAATGGGCAAAAACTGGAAGCATTCCCTTTGAAAACTGGCACAAGACAGGGATGCCCTCTCTCACCACTCCTATTCAACATAGTGTTGGAAGTTATGGCCAGGGCAATTAGGCAGGAGAAGGAAGTAAAGGGCATTCAATTAGGAAAAGAGGAAATCCAATTGTCCCTGTTCGCAGATGACATGATTGTATATCTACAAAACCCCATCGTCTCAGCCCAAAATCTCCTTAAGCTGTCGGGCAACTTCAGCAAAGTCTCAGGATACAAAATCAATGTGCAAAAATCACAAGCATTCTTATATACCAATAACAGACAAACAGAGAGCCAAATCATGAGTGAACTCCCATTCACAATTGCTTCAAAGAGAATAAAATACCTAGGAATCCAACTTACAAGGGATGTGAAGGACCTCTTCAAGGAGAACTACAAACCACTACTTAATGAAATAAAAGACGATACAAACAAATGGAAGAACATTCCATGCTCATGGGTAGGAAGAATCAATATCGTGAAAATGGCCATACTGCCCAAGGCAATTTATAGATTCAACGCCATCCCCATCAAGCTACCAATGACTTCCTTCACAGAATTGGAAAAAACTACCTTAAAGTTCACATGGAACCAAAAAAGAGCCTGCATTGCCAAGTCAGTCCTAAGCCAAAAGAACAAAGCTGGAGGCATCATGCTACCTGACTTCAAACTATACTACACAAGGCTACAGTAATCAAAACAGCATGGTACTGGCACCAAAACAGAGATATTGACCAATGGAACAGAACAGAGCCCTCAGAAATAATGCCACATATCTACAACTATCTGATCTTTGACAAACCTGAGAAAAACAAGCAATGGGGAAAGGATTCCCTATTTAATAAATGGTGCTGGGGAAACCTGGCTAGCCATATGTAGAAAGCTGAAACTGGATCCCTTCCTTATATCTTATACAAAAATTAATTCAAGATGGATTAAAGACTTACATGTTAGACCTAAAACCATAAAAACCCTAGAAGAAAACCTAGGCAATACCATTCAGGACATAGGCATGGGCAAGGACTTCATGTCTAAAACACCAAAAGCAATGGCAACAAAAGACAAAATTGACAAATGGGATCTAATTAAAATAAAGAGCTTTTGCACAGCAAAAGAAACTACCATCAGAGTGAACAGGCAACCCACAGAATGGGAGAAAATTTTTGCAATCTACTCATCTGACAAAGGGCTAATATCCAGAATCTACAAAGAATCAAACAGATTTACAAGAAAAAACAAACAACCCCATCAAAAAGTGGGTGAAGGATATGAACAGACACTTCTCAAAGGAAGACATTTATGAAGCCAAAAGACACATGAAAAAATGCTCATCATCACTGGCCATCAGAGACATGCAAATCAAAACCACAATGAGATACCATCTCACACCAGTTAGAATGGCGATCATTAAAAGGTCAGGAAACAACACGTGCTGGAGAGGATGTGGAGAAATAGGAACACTTTTACACTGTTGGTGGGACTGTAAACTAGTTCAACCATTGTGGAAGTCAGTGTGGTGATTCCTCAAGGATCTAGAGCTAGAAATACCTTTTGACCCAGCCATCCCATTACTGGGTATATACCCAAAGATTATGAATCATGCTGCTATAAAGACACATGCACACGTGTGTTTATTGCGGCACTATTTACAATAGCAAAGACTTGGAACCAACCCAAATGTCCAACAATGATAGACTGGATTAAGAAAATGTGGCACATATACACCATGGAATACTATGCAGCCATAAAAATTGATCAGTTCATGTCCTTTGTAGGGACATGGATGAAGCTGGAAACCATCATTCTCAGCAAACTCTCGCAAGGACAAAAAACCAAACACTGCATGTTCTCACTCATAGCTGGGAATTGAACAATGAGAACACATGGACACAGGAAGGGGAACATCACACACCGGGGCCTGTTGTGGGGTGGGGGGATTGGGGAGGGATAGCGTTAGGAGATATACCTAATGCTAAATGATGAGTTAATGGGTGCAGCACACCAGCATGGCACATGTATACATATGTCACAAACCTGCACGTTGTGCACATGTACCCTAAAACTTACAGTATAATTTAAAAAAATAATAAAAATAAAACATATTCACATATTTACGTATTCATGTATTAAAATATATTCATTTATTTTACACTATGTGCAACTCATTTTTCTACTTAAGAATTAGAGAGATGACATTTCGGAGGCCCCTAATTCCAAATGCTGCCGCCTGTTTTTAGTACAGATCTGTGTTAAGCAAAGGAAAATGAAGCGGTCAAATCGCCTCAGAAGCTTCCGGCTTCCACCCCTGTTTGTAAACGAAACTCCACATTAGTCAAACTACACTCCCCAGGGAGCACCTGTAAAAGTCCCTGATTTATAGAAGTATTTACTTTAGGGTATGGAGTTTGTTTTTTCAGATTTATCTCTGGGAGAGCTTGGTGAAGCTGACAGTCCAGCAATTTTATTAAACTGCTCAATTTCAGCATTTTTTAAAGAGCATATATAAAGAACACCGGCAGTAGCTATTTAAATTTCCCAGTGGATGCTAGAAATAATAAAAGGACACTTAAATGACCATTTTTGAGCAGAGCCAACAGCATGTGTCCTAATTATCCAACTATGTGAAAAATTCTGTGGATTTTTACCAGAGCACAAGGGTGTGATATGCACAATTCAGAACACTAACGGCTACCTCACTAGGGTGTAGAGAACTTTTCAAGTCTAAATATAAGGTCCCAGTCTGCCAGGGTAAGTTTTTCTGCTACTTTCCCTCTTGATGAACTTGTTAGACATGATAAATGGACAACATGGTAAGAAGTTGATATGGTCCACTGATAAGCCTCTGATGAAGAACAAGTAAATAAAAAACCATTGTGCTAAGTGCTCTCCTTCATTTATTCTCACGATCACATTCTGAGGTAGGTATTACTATGCACATTTTACAGGTCAGGAAAGCAAAGCTCACACAGGATAAGTGCCTTATCCTACAGTTTAAGTATCCAAGCTGGTGTTCTGATTTTCCTCCACTCACCTCTTCCTATCTCTTCTCCACCCACCTCTTCCTATCTCTTCTCCACCCTTCTCTGCCCTGCTGGTGGTCTCTTCCTTACTGATCTCTACAGACTCATCTCCCATGCCCTTTGGTTTCTATAGGGCTAAGACAATGGCAGGCAGCATTAAGGGATCAGAGAATTGGAGGAAAGAGTCTGGGGGTATCTATTCCCCATTTCCTCTCTCCTCCCCTCACACTGCACAACTGAGACTTTTGACAAGTGCCCACATTTTTCTAGCTTTGACTACAATTTCTATCAGTGGCCGTTTTTCCCTAGTTCCTAGCTAGGGCTCTCATTGGATTCTTGTAATTCTGTTCTCTGTCTTTGCTCCTTCAGACTTTCCATAGTTGCTTCACCATCTTTTTTGGTTCCCTTAAATCTACCCACACCTCTGTCAATCTTCTGTTCATTAAACTCTCTTCCAACCTCTCAGTTTTGGTGTCATCCACTTTCTACTGGAGAAAGGAGGGTAGCCCCTAGCAGTTGTTACCTCCTTCTCTCTAGCTTCCCTTTCATCTACCCACAATCAACCACTCACCCTTCCCTTGTAGCCAGTCACACCACAAGCAAGTCTGTGACTCAGCAAACTGGCTTCCAGAAACAAACCCTAGGAGCATAATTGAAGATGAACCCAAAGATACAGTTATAAGTATGCTCGTGGAGAATTTGTAATTTTTTAAAAAATGGTAGTAATCTAAGAGGACTTGATTAATCAATGAAGGGACATTCATATAATGAAAAATTATAAATGATTAAAAATAATACCATAACTTATATTTCATGACATGAACATATTCTCAATATATTAACTTCAAAAGGGAAGATGCAAAGTTGTGTGTAGAATAACTCAGTTTTTCTTTGTAAAAATTTTGTATACATGCGGAGAAAATGGTCCAAAAGAGACCATCCAATAGAAATACAGTACAAGGCACATAAGTAATTTTAGTGTCAGTAGTTACATTTTAAAAAGTTAAAAGAAACCAGTGAAATTCATTTAGTGATATATTTTAGTCCAACATATGCAAAATAACATTTAATCATGTAAGCAACATAAATTAATAACGTGATATATTGAATTCTTCTTTTCCATATGAAGTCTTAGAACTCCGGTGTGTAGTTGACACTCAGAGCACATGTCAACTCAGTCTTGCTACATTTTAAAAGCTCAAGAGCCGCATGAGGATAGTGACTACCAGATTGGACAGCTCAGGTAAGCCTCAAAAGCAGGTGTGTAGAGTAGGAAGTTGAATGTTCTTCACTTTCTTATTATTTTTCTCCTTTTTTACCATTACCATTTACTATTGATGCATGTCACCTCTGCAATTAGAAAAACAAATTATTTTTAAACACTAAGAGCAAGGCTTTTTTTTTTCTGTCTCTGGAACACTTTTTGGCTCATGTCCTTTGCAATTCACAGACTACACACTTACTAGTATAGAAAGGTGCCCTCCTTTCTTCCCCTCCCTTTACATTTTCTTTGGATAGCTACCTATCTTCAGCCCTCAGGCATAAGAGTAAGAATCAAATGTTGATTTTCTTCAGAGTGGCTGCTGAGCCAGCTCCCACTCTCCAGTGGTGTGACCCGGAATCTATGAGGCCTCACACCACTGTTTTAGCAGCTCTGAATGGCTTGTGGAAGGGCATGGAATGGGGCCAGAAACTGCTTAATTTGAGGTTAATTAAATAGTGATGACAAGCCTTAATCTCCAACTTGTCATCAGATTGTAAACACTGATTGCAGCTGCAGCAATCTGCAATAAACCTATTGAGAGGAATCTTGACCAGAATGAAATAAGTACGTTGGTTACCCAGATGAAGCTGGGAGAGGTGAGATCAGAGAAATCTAGGCTTTTGCAGTACCAGGAGAAATGGAGACCTGAAAAGAGGGAAATTCATGGGCGAATGTGTCAATTCTGATTCCTGTACAGCCCTATCAAAAAAAAGAAAAAATAAGTGGATCCCATGCACCTGGAAATTGGAAAGAACAAGGGCAGAAATATAAAACCACTAAACTAAGGACTTGGAAAAAGCTGAAATAGCTTTACATCTATTAGCCATTGATGAGGTTTCCATGACAAAATATGTCTGAGCCACTGCATGTCCTGAGGCCGCTGGACAGATGGTTATACAACCAGAGTGAGCTACAGCAGTGGCTTTCTAGAGTGCAGGCAAGGATGACAGTTACAGTGTGTTAGGTCTCTACTGTGTCTCAAGCACATCACATGTAACGTATATGATAATTCTCAAAAGTACTTTATGAGGTAGCTATTATTTTCTCCATTTTAAAGAGGAGAATGCTAAATCTCAAAGGAGTATCCTACCTTGCTTAAGTACATGTAACAAATGGGTTGAACCCAGACTGTCTAATGCCCTAATGCAAATTCTAAATCACAAGAATCTCTGCCTCCAGCTTTGAGGCAATGTTGAAGTGGGAAAGGGGAAAGAATAGTCAAGTTCCTGAAGAAGATGGGAAAAAATGAGTCAAAAATCTCCAAAGAATAGGGAAGCACAAAGGGCCGAGGTAAAAAATGCCAGATGAGTAAACATGTTCATAACACTGCACCCCGGAAAGTGCCCCTCCTGGCTCCATTTTCATGGAGAATGCTTTCTCATTCTTCAAGATCCAGCACAAGGCCAATTTTCACCTCTTCTGTGAAGCCTTCCCCAAACCTCCTAGTGAGAGAGGCACTTTAAAAAAATATGTGAGATGCATTGAGAGACAGATGGACACCATAAAAGCTGAACTCAATATTACATGTGAAGAAAATTTTTAAAAAATCTTAATCTGAGTGTCAGAAAAATTGGAGTAGTGAAAGAACCATTACAGTTATTGTCAAATAGTTAATTAACTATTATGTAGGTTTAAATCCATGTATTCTTCCTTAAAACCTTTTGGAAAAAGATAAATCATTTTCATCCATTCATTTATTCATTCCCTAGCACTGTGATAACACTAGAGAAATAACAATGACCAAAAACAGACACAATTCCACTCTCGAGGTACACATGTTTAAAAGGGAAAACAGAGTAATGATACAAAAATCACACAAATAAATGGACAACTATGACATGTGTTCCAAATAAGAGGTAAATGAGATGTTATTATTTTATCCAGGATACAGGACTGGAATCATTAAAGAGAATACGCAGGGAAATAAGCTGCAGTTCATTATTTGGAAAAAGTTTCAAACAATCCACACAGAAATGGCCCCACACATGAGCCTGCTCTCTTCTGGGCATTGGATGTGTCCCGGCTGAGGCAGGGAAGACAAGGGTGCATCCGTCGATAACTTCTCAAGTCTCTTCTGACTCTAAGAAACTGTGACCCTATCATTCCAAACAAAATATTTTCTCAGAATAAGAATTAGAATTGGCTAGGTTGAATTTCCAGGAGACTTAGGAAATATGTACAGAGAATAATCACTTCCTAAATAGAGAGGGGAGTCAAGCAAAACTGAGTCTTCTAAACTGCTCGGTAGCATTCTCCTTCTCTTCGCACATGGACACACTTCTGCTTTATGCACTGCCCTGACAGCTTCCTGAGGACAGAGGCTGATGGTCTTGCTCATCACTGAATCATCAATGCGTGGCACATATTAAATATTTGTTAAGTGAGTAAATGAATATGGTACTAAAATGTGCATACAGGCTCACTGACAGAAACTTTTTTCTGTTGTGGCCCTTGTAAGTGAACTTCCTTGAATAATTAATGAACATGAAAGTCAGTCAATCACTCACCTCCTGATTAATAGTCAGGGTCCCTTGTCCAAACAGCCACTTAGTCCATTAAAAATTAATAATTTTCTACAGAATAAATATATGCTGTACATGGTACATCAAGGGTTCCACTTTTAATATGCAATTAAGTAATGCAGAAAGACTAGGAATCTATTAACTAAGAAAGAGCTCCATGAACTTGCCCTCCAAGTCATCATTCATTTACTATCCATTTCTCTTCCAATTTTAAAAAATTATTTAGCCAGAAAAAAAGTAGTTCTGAAAACAGAGTAAATAACAACATGTTGTCATATTTTGGCTAACATTTGCAGGCCGACACAATGTGTTTTTGTTAAAGATTTGAGATATGCTATTCCTTCTGTGAAATGACGAATACATTAGGGCAGATCAATACAAAACTGAAGCTCTATATGTAAAATGTTAAGGGTCTATTCATTGAAAAATTATGAGCCATGTTATAGAACTTAGGTCAGAGTTAAATTATTGACCTACATTCATTTTTCCCCTTTCCATGTGACTATCTTTTGATTTTTTATAACATACATTATTGCCTATGTAGAAAATGAATCATCTTGTTCTAGAGCTAGTGTGTCTGGTGACTGACAATTTTCTAAAATTAACTGTTGTGTTGGTAGCATTTAGATTTGTAAATTGAACTCCTCTTGCATAAACATTTAAACATTCAAAATAAAATCTGTAAACTTTGGTAGCATGAACTCAAAGGGAAAAGAGGATAATTTTCATTTTTTAATACAAAGAAAGCAAAGAAAAAAAGGAAAGGTTATTTTTCTTAACATCATTCTACAACTTTATGGTTCTTGATATATTTCATTGATGAGGCCAAATTGTATTCAGTTGACTTTTTACAAATGACTAAACTGTATTGCTAAGCAAAGGGATGTAATCAACACTTTGTGAGCTGAAGTCTTCTCAATTTTCAGACCTAAAGCTTACTCAAGATGTATAACCTCAAATTCTGTAAGCAGGTTCACCATTGCTTTGGAGATGTCTTGAAATACAAAGACTCTCATCCCCTATCAGCCCCCAGAGTGACAAAGGAATGTGTCTTCAATGAAGATTTTCTCTCATCTGCTGAAAAGGGAAAATGTGCAAATATTTCAAAGAAATGTAGATTCCACAGACCCACGTTAATTCATGAAAAAGGAAGCTAATGTAAGAGTTCTTAGTAGGAATGATCTTTGATTTGGGGCTGTATTTGGTCAGTAACTTTTGCCTACTAGGAGAATATTTTCTCTTTAACGAAGTAGTATCAGACACAGAGGGCTCTTCATTTTCTCTAATGGAGATACAATCATTTAGATTTGTGCTCCAAATGAGGCAGAAATTACCCCTAATGTGTAGTTTCAACATTTGTATCAAAATACAGTGAAATGCTGTTTCAGAGCCTGATGAGAAAAATATGTGAGCTCACAAAATGTCTGCCTCTCTCAGGTGCAGATGTGGTCTACTGCTTTGTTTGGGTTTTTTTTTGCTTTTTTTTTTTTTTTTTTTTTTTGAGATGGAGTCTCACTCTGTCACCCAGGCTGGAGTGCAATGGTGAGGTCTCCGCTCACTGCAACCTCCACCTCCTAGGTTCAAGCAATTCTCCTGCCTCAGCCTCCTGAGTAGCTGGGATTACAGGTGTGCACCATCATGCCCAGCTAATTTTTGTATTTTTAGTAGAGATGGGGTTTCACCACATTGTTCAGGCTGGTCTTGAACTCCTGACCTTGTGATCCGCCTGCCTTAGCTTCCCAAAGTGCTGGGATTACAGGGGTGAGCCACCACGCCCGGCCCTCTGCTACTTTTCTTCACATTGTCACTGCAGGAATCACCTGGCTCTAGGGGGATATCCCACAGTCTCACATAAATACCAATCCCTGTTGCTGGAACAAGGGGTTCCCAGCCTCACAGAAGGCCTGAGGGACTCTGTTTCTCTACAGGTCAGCTCCAAAGCAGAGGGCCCTTTGCACCATAAATCAATGTCATCCACAGAAAACTCCAGGAGAAAGTTAAATACCAGCAGCAAACAACGTCTCTTGTGTAGCAGTCTCTCACCACTGTTTCTGCTAGGTGACAAAAGCAGTGAGAAAAGCAGAGGAAGCAAGGGCTGAAGACAGAAAAGTCAAAGAATTGCAGAACTTGAGAGTTCAAAAGGGGCAGAGTCCAAAATAGGAAAAGACTTAAGCTTCCTACTGTGTTGTGCTATGTAGAACGCTGTATGAGGAAGGGCAGCAGGCTCTCTCCCCAGAAGCCCAGCTGAAAGTCATCCACACTTTACATGGTCCCCTATACCAGGCTTCAGCCCCCTTGGCCTTGGTTTTCTCAACACACAGTATGGAATCCATTTCTCATGAGATGGACTTCATTAAACACACTCATGAGACCAACATATAAAACCAGAATGTCAAAGTAGTAGTCTACGATTTGCAGTATAGCTGTTGAACAGATGTCAGAAAGACCAATACATTCATTCCCTTCCTGTAAATATCTTCCATGCAAAACCAAATCCTAATCAGGCAGCAATCTGACATGTAAGGAATCTGAACAAGAGGAGTTCATTTGATGAACTGAATGTTAAACAGCGTCAGGGGAGATGGAGTCACCAATGGGAAAGAATACCCAATGTCCCTTGGCTGCAGCTCTCTACATCCATTGCCGTAACAGAAATGGCCTTGCCAATAGAAAAACAATTCTCCAAGTTTCTCACAGGAGGTCCCGTCCCCTCCAAAGAGAGCTACATGTGTATTCTTTGTGTATTTTTATCATTGAGAAACATAATTTGAATGGGAAAGCCTTTCTTTCGTTCTAAAAACCCTGCATCATTTTTCTCATTGCAGGTTAAAATATGTTCATTGTAAATAATGAACATATGGAAAAGGGTAAAAGTTATTCTATTTCTTCCACCCAGAAAACTATAGGTGGATAATCTTTCAGTCTGTTTCTATGTATACATCTTAGGTTGCCCATATAAAATTACCATTTTGCAGATAAAAAGCAGTCAATTAGGTGCAATTCTACATGGTCCAATCTCATATACATACACACATTACATTAAAGTCAAATGACACCTTAACTTCTACTTTGTTGCTTTTCTTTGAATTAACTAGGGCTCATATACAGTTTTCCATGTTACTCGGTAATACCATAATTGATTCTCTTGCACGCACTTGTTTACCAAAACTTCTCATTATTTCCTTAGGGAATATTCACAGACATAGAAGTGCTTGGTTAAAGGATTTGCACACACACCCATTCATGCATATACTGTCTAAGGTTGCTCTCATCATTAACAGCAGAGTTGAGTAGTTGTGACCATACTACCAAAAAACCTGCAATATTTACCCTCTAGTCCTTTACAGAAAAAGGTTGCCAACCCTGACCTAGAATCCATAATTAACTAGATACAGAATCCAGACATCCATTCAACAATAGGACACAGACTTCCTATTTTTTAAAAATTCACCGTGACTACAAGCAGATCTGCATTTAAAATATTTTATTCCCATTAGCATTTTTAATTGGTCCAAATGCTCTATGTGATATAACTTCACTATCATTAGAATAGTATTAAAGAATACTATTAGAAAAATGTAGCTCCATTATTTTTACTACAGAAATTATTATAACCTAAGACATAAATGCGAACCAAATAAAACAAAATAAGTTGTAAAAATTCCTTTCTTCAACAATTGCATAATAGTCTATAATACACATAGATATACATGTTCTTAAATATTTCATGTAAAAATTGGTTACTATTTAATAATTAATTTTAGAAACATTAAAAGAAATTTAACTTCTGGGTCTTTGATTTGAAACAGCTAAGAATTTAGACTGGTTTCCATTTTTAATCATGATCAAGACTCAGAAACGTAGCTAAGAAAAATCATATTGTACTTTTTATTGAAAAGGAATCACACAGAGCATGTCTGAATTATTATAAAGTCTTCATTAATTAGATTTTAATCTACATGACTATACCATATGCTAAAAAACCATCCAAACAAACTCTATGAAATGGTTTTACTGCTATTACTTAAAGAGCCATTTAAAAGATTTTCTATGGGATAAAGATTGGGTGATTTATCATGGTTTTATGCTCCTTTAATCTGCTCCATCTTCCCATTGTAAAATAAATATTGGTTTTAAAATAAATGGTTCTGCCCAGGTTTTGATGAGAAAAATTGCCCTGTAAATCACAAGCTCACGTGTGCCAAACTCTAAGTCCAATGTTAACTAGCCTATTCTGAAGAAAAATAAGTCAATTTTACAGAACAAAATCTAAAGAAGACAATTACTTAAGTGTATTTTCAATGCTGCAATGTAACTAATCTGAGATATGAGCTTCTGTACCCCAAGTTTTTTAATTCTCAAAATAAGAACTAGTGGATATCAAACTGGTCCTCCAACTGGATTTTTTAAAAATGGGTTCTGTACTATAGTTTTTATTATATTCTTTCCGAATCCAATATACAAGTTATGTAACTGAAAATAAATACAATGAGGGTTATATGATAACGTCTGAGGGTTATATGATGACATCTTTATCAATCACTTTTTTCATACACAGAGAGCCAAATCAATTTAATAGTCAGGTTCTTAGAATATTTCATAGTGTTCTGAAAAATTGACCTTACAGTATACATATTTTCCTATAATAAGCATAGTGGTTAAAATGCTCTGGAAGTTATGAATGGTTTAAAGCAGTGCTTCACAAACTATTTAGGATGTAAAACTAGTTGACTATATTTTTCACTCCAATATGTTGTGGGTTGATGATACTTTTATAAAATACAATAAAAATTGCACTTGGATTTAGTGGTAGTGTCAAACTGCTATGACAGTCTCTAAACTAGCACTGTCCAACAGAAATATCACAGGAGCCACATGTCTGATTTTAAGCTTTCTAGTAGCCACATTAAAAATGTAAAAAACAGGTGAAATTAATTTTAATAATATTTTATGTAGTCCAATAGATCCACAACCTTATTTCAATATGTAATCAATATACAAATATAATGGAGATATTTAACTTTTTTAAAAAATTAAGTCATCAAAATCCAGCATGTATATTCCACTTACAGCATGTCCCCATTCAGACTGGCCACATTTTAAGTACTCAACAGTCACATGTAGCTAGTGGCTGTTGTGTGGGAAAGTGCCATTTTAAGCCATTACTCCCAAACTCTGCACCTCCCTCTTCATGAACTGGTCCACATACCACACTTTGAGTAGTACTGTCTAAACTACTGCTCCCTTAAAAATGGCACCTTCATTTCTCTTCTATAATTTTCTGCTCTGTGTTTTAAATTGAGGGCTCCATTCCAGATAAGTCCAACACTTAAAGAAAGAAATTAACAAACTCATGATTGCAGCTAACTTTGTACATCCTTTCAGGAAAGGAATTTGCATTTATAAGGGATGGATACGGAGGTCCCCTCTGCTCTCCCTTCTCTAGAAGCAATCACTATTCTGAATGATATTGATTTATTTCTTTCCTATCCATGTTTTTATACTTTTTCTACTGACTATGTTCTTAGGATTTAAATAAAGCAAAGAGAAAATTTGTTTGCACATTGCTGAGATATATGAATTTAATGCGTTTGGCTCATACAAATCCTGACCATATTCCATGGCAACCACTGAAACCGAATCACACATCTTTCTACCTTTGCACCCTCTGATCCCCTATTCGTCCTTCATACCACACTGCTTTGATATACCATTTTCTTTCTGCTCTGTATTTAGACTCTGTTCCACCTTCTAGCCTGGATAATTTCTACCCATTGAGGTCAAAGCTTAAATATCACTTCTTCAAGTAACCTTTGTTGATCTGCCCTTTGCCCTGGTAAAATTAGGTTCCCTGTCAAACACTCTCACTTTTCCTATACTGCACTTACCAAAATTGTAAATAGTTTCTGTTGTTGTTGTTGTTGTTGTTTTTGAGATGGAGTCTCGCACTGTCGCCCAGGCTGGTACAATGGCACAATTGGCTCGCTGCAACCTTCACCTCCTGGGTTCAGGCAATTCTCCTGCCTCAGCCTCCCGAGTAGCTGGATTATAGGTGCCCACCGCCATGCCTGGCTAATTTTTGTATTTTTTAGTAGAGACAAGGTTTCACCATGTTGGCCAGGCTGAAGTAGTTATTTTTTTTACTGATTTGTTTAATGTCTCTCTCATTCATAAAAATATGTTAGCACCAGCATAATTAAAAGTATACAGTAGGTATCCACAAATATTAGTTGAGTGAATGAATGAATTTTCATTCTAAGAAGCCAGACTTAACCTGGTCATTATGTTTCTCAATCTCTAGTTGTGACACTAGCTTACAATGTGTATATCATAGAGATATATATATATAGGGTATCCCTGTTAATTAGAAGGTATATTTTCAAGAGTATGGCCATAAAGAAGTTATTCATGGTATATTCTTTTGACCTTCTATTTTCAATTGTCTCTATATTTAGCTCCCATTTTTCATTTTTAATACTGTTTGTATTTCTCTCTCTCTCTCTTTGTTCTTCTCTCTTTGTAGCTGATCAAGTTTGCCAAGTGCGAATGTGCTGTTTTAGTCTTTAGAATAATCATTTTTTGCTCGGTTGATCTTCTCTACTGTTTCTTTGTATTCTATTTCATTTTTGGTAATATTTTTGTATTATTCCTTCCCTCTACTGTATTTGGGTTTACTCTGCTATTTTATTTATCCCTTTTTAATTGAATCCTTAATTCCCTAACAATGTCTCCTTCCGCTTCTAACGTATACATTTATGAGTCTATAAATTTCCCTCTATATACCTCTTTGTGTCCCACAAGAGTTAAAGTGTGTACTAATTTCTATCATCATTTTTCTTTGACTCACAAATTATTGACAGGTACAGTTTTGAGTTTCCAAATGTATAAAGTTTTGAAAAGTATCAGTTTCTAATCTCCTGCTTTTTTCCTCTGAAATAAAGTATGTAGTAAATATAATTTTTATTCATCAGCACTAAGACTTTTTATGTGTGTATATTATCTGTTAGTGGAGTTTGAAGTTCTATATATGTCTATTTGTCCAAGCTAACCAGTTATGTGGTTTAAATATTCTTTATCTTTTCTAAGCTTCTTAGCTTGTTTGATTTACCAGTGTCTGAGAGAAAAATGGTTAAAACTCTCAGATTATGATTATATGGGTTCTCAATACCTCTTGGTGATTGTGTCAATTTTTACTTTCTATATTTTTAAAAGGATGCTACTAGGTAATGTAGGCTCAGGATTAACTCTTCCTGGTGAATTGTTCTTTTATCATTAAATAATAACTCTTTATCTGTAATAATATTTTTGTTTTTAAAGTATATTTTGTCCGATATTAATAGTGTCACCAGCTTTCATTTGAATGATATTTATATGATGTATTATGTCAATTTCATCTATTTTCTCTTAATCTTCCCATGCTATTATCCTTAATTGGGTTGTTCCTTGTAAACAGTTAAAGAGAGTATAGCTGTTCTCTCTATCCAACTTAAGAATCTTTGCCTGCAGACAGATAGGTTTAATCATTTGTATATTGGCTTTGATTACTGATTATTTGGCCTCATTTCAACTAATTAATCTACAGCTTCTTAAAAGTCAGTAATTATGGCCTCTCACTGAACCAAGTACTGCATACCATAGCAAGCATTGCTGTATCTATCTTACACTCATAATTTAGCTGTTCTCAATAAATAATTTAGACACATTGGCAAATAATATTCTCTTAAAGCTTCAAGCTCATAAGTACTTATATAAATAACACAGAAAATCCCCAACTAAGATGGCTAGTCCACTACTACTCTTATTTCTTTACCTATAACATGAAAATAAGTGAATCCACTTGTCATCTACCTCCAATGTTGCTGTACTTTCCTCTTCAACCTCCTCATTTTTAAAAATTTCTATCGGGAACAGCTCTCATTCTGTCTCTTCTACCTTTCTTCTTCCCTATCCCAGTCTCTCACCTGTTACGTTGACAATTGCATTAGTATCTTTTCTCTCCCTGCCTTCATCCTACCACCTAACAATCCAATGTTTCCTCCAGTTAAATGAGGGTCGCATAGTATAAGTTAAGAAATTTGAACTTTACCCTACAGCTCAGTGTTTCTCAAACTGAATCCAAAGGCACAGTATCATAGCTCCAAACATTCTGTGAGAATATGCTTTAGGTTTTTGTGGTTTTATTCCAATTAATGTCCTGAAGAATCTAAATGACAACCTGATAATTGAGCTATGCTTTCCAACAGCAGTGCCTGAGTTTGTCTTTTTTTTTTTCCTCCATCAACTCTGTTCTGTTCTCAGTATCACTGGAACCAAACAATCACTTTAAATGACAGCTTTTAACTTTCAGTGTGTCAGTGAGCACATCTGGCTGCTAGGTTGGCATGTCCTAATGCTAAAATTGTCCCATGTCTGCTATTGTGCTCTTCTTGAAGATAATTTGCAATGGAAAGATAGTGTCACAGAATAAGACTTTAATTTATTAAGTTATTTAATTAATGGAGACTTTGATATGACATCATAAAAACTCATAGTGTGGCAGAGTAATGGTCTATTTTAATTGTTATGGGCTAATGAGAAAAGAACAAAGGCAGAATTAACATGTAAATGATGTGTTTATATCAAATGAAAGCCAAATGATATTATGGGACAGTGCAAAAGGAAGTTTCCCAATTTTTCAAATAGAGAAAAGTGGTGAGAAAATTGAGTCATCATGTGGCTCTGAGTAGTAGAGGCATGCCAAATTAAGAGTCTTTGCCATAGTAGTCAGCACACTTTATTGATGAAACATTAATTTATCAAATATATGTTAAATACTTCATCAATAAACAGTGAGTGTTAAACACTGTTCTAGGCACTAAGGATACAGAAGTCATAAGATAGTCAACTCTCCACTGTCACGGAAGTTATATTCTGACAATAAAAAGATGAACATGAATTTATAATACAACATCAGGGAGTTACAAGGCTTGTGAAGAAAAACGAAGCAGGGCAAGGAGATGGAGGATGATGAGGGAGGAGGAAAGCTACAGTAGGCAAGATGATCAAGGGAGGATTCTCTGAGAAGATGACATTTGAGCAGACACCTAAGTGCAACAGGAGGCAAAGGCATACAAATATCTCGGGGAGAAGATTTCCAAACAAAAGCAAGAGCAAATACAAAGATGTTGAGAAGAACAGCAAGAAAACCAATGTCAACAGACTGCAGGGAGAAAGGAGAGTGGTATGAGACTAGGTAAAAAGAAGAGGGCTGAATCTTGAAGAGCCTTGAGGTCATAGCAAAAAGCCTGAATTTAATTCTAAGGATGATGGGGAGTTACTACAGGTTTTTTGTTTTGTTTTGTTACAGAGTCTCGCTCTGTCACCCACACTGGAGTGCAGTGGTGCAATCTTGGCTCACTGCAACCTCTGCCTCCTGGGTTCGAGTGATTCTCCAGCCTCAGCCACCTGAGTAGCTGGGATTACAGGCATCCATCACCATGCCCCACTTATTTTTTGTATATTTAGTAGAGGCAGGGTTTTGCCATGTTGGCCAAGCTGGTCTCAAACTCCTGACATCAAGTGATCCACCTGCCTCAGCCTCCCTATTACAGGGTTTATACAGTTCATGCAGAATACCAGAAAGGGAGATGGGGACTGTGGGGATGGATACAGGTAGGCTTGTAGATTTGCTGGAGAAAATAAGGTAGTTTCTTCTGATTGTTTGTCTTTCTCCAGTGAAATAAGAAGTGAGACAATCAACTGATTGGGAGAGCTGGGGATGGCCACTGGAGAGTTGAGGTACAGGTGAAGATATAAAATAGTTTTCTCAGAAAGTAGAAGTATTAGGTAAACAATGCAGGATCACCGTGTAGAACAGAGGATCCACTGCAGTCAGCATAGTTGTGTGTCCTCCATCCATCCACACTCAGGCCCAAAGTAGGTGGAAATCTGAATGAGGGTCATAGTTTTGCCAGATAAGAATGACAGAGAAAGATGAGCAAAGGAGTTCAGTGTGCATGTAAAGAAGAGATGAACCATAGCATCTGAGCTGAGCAAGGAGGAAAGTGAGGATACAGGAGGATGACGGATTGTACATAAATGCTGTAAGTCAACAGATTGGAGGCCCCACAGGATCAAAGAACTGTTGGAGTAGAGATGCTAATGTCACCTGAGGCAGCAGCCCTGAAAAGATAGGAAGTGGTGGTCAGAGAGTGGGATGCTGTGAAACATACTTTGAAGGTTAGCATGGCATTTCATAACAAGGGCACTATTGGCATTTGGGAAAAACAATTCTTCATCGTGCATAACAGTCTCATGTACTGAATGACATTTAGCATCCTTAACTTCTGCCCTCTAAATACCAGTAGCACTCCTTACATTTGCAATTACTCCCTAGGAGAGTGGTACTTCCTAGATTGTGAACCATTGGCCTGGGGTATGACTATGAGGTAGGGAGAGATATTTGCAAGTGAGAAACTCAGGGATCTGATAGACCAGGTATGAGTATTCTCTGTGGATGTTTTTACTGAGAATGATGAGTATAAAGACAGGGTGCTGGGGGGAACGTCTTCAATAAATACAGAGGAGTAGGCTGTAGAAGAGTTTTATGGCATGTGCTTTAAAAGCCTCTGCGGAGGAAGAGAAAAGGAACTGTCTAGAAGTGACAATGAACAATACCAGCAGACACCAACTCCACTGTCAGACACTGAAAAAAAAACAGACACCCCTGGAGAGGGTGATGGGGAAGCCTCCTTAAGAGTTTGCCAAGAGTATCAAGCAGCTATCCAAAAGAACTTTCTGTGATGATGGCAATGTTGATATCTACGCCATCCTATAAGATAGACAATAGGCACATGTACTTCTTAGCCCTTGAAACGAGGTCAGTGTGTCTGAGGATCTGAATTTTTTACTTTGATTTGAACGAATTTAAATGTAAACAGTCAGATGTGGCTACTGGCTAACAAATTGGATGGGGCAGAACAGTAAAAGGTGAAGGAAGCATTCAGAAGACAAAATTCTTCTTAATCTCTGAGTCTTGAGGAAAAGGGCAAGGGCAGGTATGAGTCTAGGGAAGTTTGTACATTTGTAGCAGGAAGAGGTGAGGAGCATCTAATAGCACAATAGCATCAGCATTTCCAATAAGCAGGATTCCAAAAATTCATTTTAATTTATTTCAGCCTCCTCTCAGACTAAATTCTATACCATATTGTTGTGGAAGACCCTTAAAAAAAACCCTCAAATATTTAAAATATCACCATCATGTAAGAATTATTTCTTCTCCTAAGAAGCATCTGGTATTAATAGACTATGACTATCGCGTGTTTTCTAAGATCTAAGTGTCCCTTCCCTCCAAAGACTGGCTATCTATATCTAACAAAGGAAAATGTAACATTTGAAAATTGCCTGTTAAAAGATTTTGTTGTCATTTGGAAATCATATTTCTTGCTGTTTGCATTTCTATTAAAATATAAAGAAATTTGTTCTTTGGTATCCCAAATGAAGTAAAAGTATTCTAATTGGTTGCATTCACAAGTCTACAATTTGCGGCTTAACAAAATTATTTTCGAAAAGGTCATAACCTGTACCCACATGCCCACCCAACCACACACACAGACATCCAGAATGGTCTTGTGATCATGTCTTCAGAAGTTTGGCTGCAAAGTTACAAGCAACAACTGTCCATCTGCACCCACCAACCTAATGAACAATGCCAGTCTGGGACCCAAGGACTATTTACTCAACAGAAGAATTCCAACTTCAGGCAGGGGATAGGCAAAGTCCAGATAACATCTAGATATTTCTTGACATTGCATTTGATTGGAAATAAAGGAAAAGTAAAGCATTTCTGGTTAGTTTCTGTTTCTTAGTGTCTCTAGTTCCCATTTTATTTCAATCAAAGTATCAAAATACTCTTTAGCCCATAGAGGGGACAGAGTTCCTAGTTTAATAAACCCTAAAATATATAATTAAGATAAAGCCTCTGTGGGGTTACTCAGCACAACACTATAATTGCTCAGATTCCCTAGTGGATTCCCCAGTCAATTTCTCTGCATCCTTGAGGCAAAATCTTTTCCTTAAGTGTCCTCACCTAGACCAGGTGCTAGGTGTCCTTCCTAGCCTGCAGGTCTTACAGGCCCATTCATCCCTAAGGGGGTCTTATATATTAACCTTGCTTCTGAACTCTAAGCACTGGCAAGTCAGGCAGAAGGCTCAAAGGACCTAACAGCCCATAGGTAACTACAATGTTGGTAAGGTGGATTCTGCCAGATGCCAGCCTTGGATCCATTTTGGGTCCATACAGATTTGTGCTTCTACTATAATGAATTTCATAATTTCTAGTATGTGACCCAGGGTTGAACTAAGAAGTTATTCTTGCTTTCCCCTTTAGTTTTCCCTAATGGGACTTTGATCAACATGAAAACTAAAAATATCCTGGTGCTAGACCATTAACACTAGTTAACTATTCCAGTCTGTGGCCACTGTCAAAGATAGCCATCTTGTAATTGAATTCCACTGGGGACAAGAAGACTCAAAACAGAGTAGGTGAATGGATTGCTTAAAGTCCATCTCAGCTACTAAGGAGAATGAAGAGCAGCAGAAACTGAATTATTAATTCCCAACTCTATTCACAAGCCCCCTCTGGTGGAGGAAGTATTAGTAATGAAACAGCTATAACAATAACCAAAATTTTTTTAAAAAAGAAAAGGCAATCCACAACAAAACAATCAGCCCCTGCAGAAATGAGAGTCAAGTGTAGTGATTAGCAAATATGAGCTGCAACTGGAAAACCACTTACAGATGAAGCAGTATGATGAATGATTTACCAAAAGGTCAACACCGCTCTTTTGTCTTCATCACCCATCAGTTTTCCATCGCCCTCAATTTGTCTGGCACATAACAGAAAGCAGGGCATAAAATATTCCCCATAAAAATTAACCTTACTTTGCAACATTAAAAAAAGAAACTTATAGTTGGATATAGTTGAAGCGTAGGGTCCAGCTTCTCAATTAGTACTCCTAGCATACAGTAGAAAAAGCGTTGACATTTAAAGCCGTATTACAAGAGGTAATGTTCTTAGCAAGTTCCGGAACTCTCTGCCCTATTCTTGCCTTGCTGACCCACTATTCTCAAGCGAAGGAAGGGGTCAGTAATCCCCCTACCAAATACCACACCAATGGTGGCAGGAGGGGACCATGTGACAGCATTTCCCCTTTTACTCTCCTGGAGGCCAAACTTCTTTGCAATCTCTGCTTTTAGCTAGCGTGGATGCCAGCCTTTCAAGCTTGCTATGCCTGCAATACTTTCTGACAGATGAGCTATGAGATGTACCACCTTCCCACTCCCATTTGACAACCTTTGTACAAAAAGAAACACAACGCCAAGGGAAAGTATATTTTTAGGCATGAGGGATTCTGAAAATGAACATATCTGCAAACTTCTAGATCCCCTTAACCAGACCTGAAAAAGACATTAATCTATTTTAACTAAACTGATTAAATTGATTTAATCAGAAAGCGGGTCACTTCCCTCCTCCCTATCCTGTCGCTGAATTTACTAATTGTTTCTCCGGCTTTGCCCAATCAATAAGGTATTTTGCATCTTGCAGATATAATGTAAGTTATCAGTTATTAAAAATTCCTCTTCCCGGACTCTGGTTAAAGTGGGTACCTAAATATCTGCTTATTTATTTATGTCATTGTTATTTGCAGATTTTCTTTTTTAAAAAAAGCAGAATTAAAATGAAAGAAAAGGTCAAAAGAGTTTGGAAAAAAAGCTATCTACAGGGATGTTCATCACTGCATCATTTATAATAGTAAAACTTGGAAATCTTAAATTTCCAAGCAAAAGAAGACTGTTCAAATTAATTATGGTATAGCCATAAAGTGGAATACAGTCATGCATCACATAATGAAGTTTTGATCAATGACAGACCACATATATGATATCGATCCCATAAGATTATAATGGAGCTAAAAAATTCCTACTGCTTAGTGACGTTGTAGTTGTCATAAAGTCATTGTGCATGCATTACCTTTTCTATGTTTAGATATGCAACTACTTACCTTTGTGTTACAGTTGCCTATAGTATTCAGTAAAGTGATGCTCACAAGAGTATGAAATTGTCTAATGACACAGTTTTCATTAAGTGAGGCATGACTACACTATGCAGACATTGAAAATTAAGTGGTGGAATATTTAATAACATAAAAAAAATTGTGGTACTATTAAGGGGGAAACACATTGCAAAACAGTAGATGCTGTAATATCATATTTATTGAGAGCTGTTATCTTTGTATACCATTGGTTTGACAAACATTCATTGGTCAGCCATCTTCCATTCATAACCTCTTCTCTCCAGCATTCCTTGCACTTGGGAATTGCTCTATAAAATAAAATATTAAAGAAGAAAGCTGCTAGGTAGGGCTGTTTTTTTTTGTTTGTTTGTTTTTTGAGACGGAGTCTTGCTTTGTCACCCAGGCTGGAGTGGAGATGGAGTCTCACTCTGTCGCCCAGGCTGGACTGCAGTGGCGCGATCTTGGCTCATTGCAACCTCCGCCTCCTGGGTTCAAGTGATTCTCCTGCCTCAGTCTCCCAAGTAGCTGGGATTACAGGCACGCACCACCACACCTGGCTAATTTTTTTTTTTTTTTATTTTTAGTACAGATGGGGTTTCACCATGTTGGCCAGGCTGGTCTCGAACTCCTGACCTCAAGTGATCCACCCACCTCGGCCTTCCAAAGTGCTGAGATTACAGGCGTGAGCCACCATGCCCGGCCTAGGTAGGGCTTTTCTTCTTGTCTGATTAAAAGGAGCGGATTTATCTAACAGGTCTCTTTTTGTATTTATCCTTTATCTTTCCAATCTAAACATAACGTCTGGAGGAACAGCAGCTTCATTGTGACCATGAAGACAAAAAAATAACATGCTAAGAACAGTAGAAGAGAAATGCCAAAACATCAGCTCCAGATTATCCTCTAAAAACTTGGAGAAAGTCACTATTGGTTGGATTTTCTTTATTTTGCAGCTGAACACATTCCTGATACACAGGAGATTCTGTTTTTGTTTTTTGCTTATCTGTGGCTTTTATATCTTCTACCATAGTATGTACTGTTTTATCATAAGAAACAAATACTGGATACAAGAAAAAGGGTCTTTTGTATTCTTCAAGAGAAATCTAGAGACTGTGAGTTGGAGTCTCAAATCATCCAAGGAACAAAAGCACAGGCAAAGAAGACATGCCAATAATAAAATTCTTAGAGTTGCTTAACATTATTAATATTTTCATTCCCTTCAACATAAACTGTTTACAGCTATTAGTATTACTGTTTTTCTAGTCGTGGAACACTTAAGATCTACTATGGTGTCAGGTGCAACTTAAGGCACCAAGTATCCAAACAATAAGGCAGCCCATGACCAAAAGGAACTGTAACAAGCAAACAAAGAGGAAAAACCTAGCAGGGTAAAACACACTGCCTAACATTGCTCAGCTGGTTAATGGTGAAGCCAGGACTGGAATGCAGGTCTCTTGACACCTAACGACCTTCATCACCCTATCATATGCTTAACCCACTTACCATTTAGAAGAAAGAAGTGTAGCTTGCTACCAGCACAATGCTCTCGGAGCAAACGGGAAATGGGTTAAGCATTAATATCTGGCTAAAAGATGTAAGAAAAACTCTGGTGAGAGTATTTAAGGAGAATGATCTAGATGGGGGTCAAAAAACATCAGAGACAGACCTTGTTCTTCATTAACTAGTATTTATAGTTATAGCAGGATTGTTTTCCCTAAATAAAGGGAAAGGTCTCTTTGAGTGGGGCAGAAAGGATTCCACTTTTTGGCTGGGTGCAGTGGCTGATGCCTGGAGTCCCAGCACTTTGGGAGGCCAAGGCGAGTGGATCACCTGAGGTCAGGAGTTCAAGACCAGCCTGGTTAACATGGTGAAACCCCATCTCTACTAAAAATACAAAAATTAGCTGGGCATGGTGGCGGGCACCTGTAATCCCAGCTACTCGGGAGGCTGAGGCAGGAGAATTGCTTAAACCTGGGAGGCAGAGGTTGGTGAGCTGAGATCGTGCCATTGTACTCCAGCCTGGGAGACAAGAGCAAAACTCCGTCCTCCCCGCCCCCCCCAAAATAAAAAAGAGATTCCACTTTTTATCTATCTATACCACACCGAATCAGTTGATCAATCCACTGACCACAGATTGTAATCTCGGCCAACCACTATAGTGGGGAAAGAAAACATAGCAGTGCAATCAGCTGTTGGATACCACAGGCAACTTGACAAGTCAGTGACAACTTGGCCTATTTATTCATCTTTTAACCGTTTGTTCTGGTGTTTGTGTAGTCATAATCAAAGAATAGTCCCTAAGAATCCATGGAGTTTCATTGAAATGGAGTTAGGGCTTTGGATCATATGCAGAATCTCAGTACTATTCCAGGAGAAGGGCAGCCACATTGCCTCTGAATGGCCAAAACATAGGGTAGTGAAGAGTGGGAGAATATGCCAGCCCAAAATATGCCACTTTAGCCTAAGGATTATGTGGAGCTAAAGGCACATTAAAATACAAAACAAAACCCAGCAGGTGCAAGAAGGGTTCTCTAACCCTCCCCTTTTTCTTCCTGAAAGCAGGAAACAAAACCCCCATATAGAAGACGTCCCGCTATACCAGAAGGAAAGTCT
This sequence comes from Pan troglodytes, assembly GCF_028858775.2. Classification (NCBI taxonomy): domain Eukaryota; kingdom Metazoa; phylum Chordata; class Mammalia; order Primates; family Hominidae; genus Pan; species Pan troglodytes. Next base: position 64,948,948 of record NC_086015.1, read on the forward strand.
CATTCTTATCATCAAGGATGGGAAAATGAGACTAGGAAAAGTCTGTACAAACAGATCTTGTTAAAATAATTCTTATCTTCCTTTAGCCTTTCCACACAGTTGAGTTACTTTTCCACAACTGCCTCTCTTTGTTCAACCTAATATAAAACCATCTAGGTTTTGCCACTTCTTTGAGTCTTCATTTCCTTATGAGGTATCTCATGTCACATAAAACTTATATTAAATAAATGTGTGTGCTTTTCTCCCATTAATCTGTCTTATATTCATTTAAGTCTTAGGCCCAGCTGAAAAGAAAACCCTAAAAGAGTGTACAATTTTGCCTCCTCTACAGTATCCATCTTGAAAGCTGAAAGTTCACTCTCGATATGCCTTAAGAATAAGAAAAAGTGGGGGCATGTTTTTTAGCCATAGTTATTCGTAACCCAAACAAATAAGTAAAGGATAATATAAGTGCCAAAAATATAAATGTTGTCTGGATTCACACATATCTTATTTGAGTGACTGTCATTTTATAGTGTGGTAATCTGTTTGCATGTCTGTCTTTCCACTAAACTATATGCTCCCTAAATGCAAGGACCATTTCCTTTCATCTTTGCTAAGAATGTCCAAGCCTTCCTCCTTCCAAGGCTCGAACTGGATTCCAACTATAAAAGTATATAAAATATGACAGCTATTTGGACCGAAATCCTTCATTCCAAACTATCCTACTTAAAAAAAAAAGTCAACTTTTTAACATTTCCAAAATATCCTGAAGGGAGGGAAAAATCACACATTAAATTCTGTCAAGTAACATTTACCTCCTCAAGCCCTGACTAATCGGAAATGACTGGACTTGGCAACTCCTTTTATCACTTGGTCTATCAGCTAAATTTAGCTCCTGTTGTGCCAATTGAAAAATGCCAACATCCCTTCCCATCTCATACAACATCCCAACCCGCCAATGACTCTAGGGTCTCTCTGGCAATCTGGTGTGACCACTCCTCATCAGATCAAAATATAAATTACAAACCAAACCTAAAGTGTCCAAGCAGCCCCATCCAGAAGAGCAATGATGAAGTTAGAAGCGACGAGAAGGGTGCCAGATTCATTACTATTGATTCCCTGCTGGTCTTTCAATGTCACGGAAAGATGTCCATTATAGTTCTATGAAGAGCATTTGGCTCAGTTTAAACTCTTTTGTTTTCAGTTCCTTTAAAAACAAAAATCAACCACGAAGGATAAACAACTAGAAATTGATGGAGCCCAAAGGGTTTCTGCAGAATGAGAAGCCTTCATCACTGCACCCTAATTATGTAAATCTGCTCCTGCAGAGTCCAATACATTTATTTATTAAGTCTCACCACTGCCATCCTGGTAACCCAGAGAAGAAGCCAATCTATAATGACTCAAGCCACATTTCAAAATAGACTCCAAAGGACACATGATGTCATTTGCTAAAATGACTCAATCCAGATGGAAAGCATTCTGACCTATACATAATTGATTGACCTTTGCTATGCTTTCCCCAGTTATTTATATACTATCATATGCATGAATGTATATCAGTGGTATTTACACTTGGCAGCTACTTTTAAGAACACATTATTCAATTGGGATTTGAAGCTTTTTACGACCATTTCCTGACCAAACATTCATAAATGACGAACAAGGAAAGATGTTATCTTAAAAATAATGTTTAATAGGCTCTGGAGAGTTTAGAGAAGCTTTGCTACTCTAGTTATTTTAAATTACAGGGGACAAGATCTATGTACATAAAGCTGAGTTCAAACCCTGAAACTGAGGATACCAAAGGACATTTTATTTACTTTCCAGTTTGGAGCTCAATAATGATAGTAAAATATGCTGTACGGAAGGCATGGAATGTTTTAGATACATGTGAGAAGAGCATCAACTGTGGTGAAGATAGTTAGAGACAATAACAAATTATCAGAATCTAACCATGGATTTCATTTTCCAAAAGAGGTTAGCTGCAAATTGGATAATACCCAGATAATCAAGATAGTTTCAAGATAATCATAGAAGGGGAGGCAGATAGACTAGGGAAGGCAAATATGAAGCAAGCATGTCTTTACTCCCATTAGGAATACCCAAGGCAGACATCCATAACTGATTACAGAATTCTTAACCACAGAGCCCTCACTTGGCTCAAAATACTTTTCCAATAGTACTCCAGGCAAACACTATCAACCAAACAGACTTGTCCTACTAATATAAACAGAGAAAGTTGTATCTTATTTACTGATCAAATTAATTCTATTTATTGTTACCATATACTCCAAGATTCAATCTAAAACTAAACAGGTTTTTAAATTCCAAATTTAAAGTCACATCTTTGAATCCTAAGAAAACGTTAAGTCAAATCTAGTAGTTTTCCATACTTCATGGTAGGCTAGAATGACCCTTAATGTAAATGAAAAGCAAGCAGGAAAGCTAAACAGGATAAGATGAAAATGCTTATATGTTCACATAGGAATATTATATAGCAGTGAAAAGGAAGGAACTACGGCCACATGCAACCATAGGAATAAATCTTAGAAACAGAAATCCAAGTGGAAATAGCACATGGAGAAGACTACATACAGCAGTGCTTTCCAAGTAGTGTGCCTCAGTAAGTGGGTTACAAGTGTTCCCAATCCCCTTAGTTCTGGGGTGAATAGTACCTGGAGTAGCCAAAGTCTTGTGTCAAGCCATGAGCATTTATATCAGGAGGTTCTAGAATATTTTCAAGTTCTATGTATGCCATGATGGAAGAAGTTAGGAAGCACTGACATACAATAATTCTTTCCAGAGATTAAACCATTATAAAACCACTTTATAATACTTAAAAACTAAAATGTATCTGCTTAGGCACATATATATATATATATATATATATATACATGTGACAAATTTATTTCAAAATGATAAAAGAAAAGCAAGGAAAACATGAATGGATACTTCATCCAGTACATCCATTCATTCAGTATAATGGTTACTGTTGGAAACAATAGGCAGGAGATGAGTTAGGTACAAAAACACTTCAGTAGATGGTAATGTTACAGTTCTTAAGGTAGATGGTGGTTCATGGGTGTTTAGTTTATTATACTCCAAGCATATTATTTTATAAATACAACATGTTATATACTACTTTTCTCAAAACATCAAGGTTAAGAAGGAAGGAAACTTTTTAGCTGATTTTGAGTCAGTTTTTCACAGTTGAATCTCAATATGGCAATTCAAGAATAGATACAACTACTTTGGGAAGACTGAAACTCAGAGGTCAAGATTTTGTCCTCATGCAACTAGAATAGTCCAAAGGTTTCTAACAGTCAACTCATGTACCCTATTTAATGATTACAAGATTTTGTTCTAATCCAAATAGAGTATTAATGAAAAATTGTTGTAAACCTAAAGTTACATTTCCCTACTGAAACAAAAATATCACAAAACCCATATGTAAGCCTCTTAGTTAAGATCCATTTAGTTATAAAAAACAAAACCCAACTTGAAGTGTTCAAGTAAAAGGATTCTGGATGAGGAATTAGAGGTATCCTACAGCACATAGGATAGCAAGTATAGCCAGGCCTTATGCAGAACCAGAGCCAGGGTGTGGGCAGCCCTTTAGATCCGAGGTTGAAACATTCTCTCTCTCTTGGGCTGCAGGTTCTTGTGTCTCTACTTCTTTCTGGAACCTTTACTTTATTGTCCCTACCTTTCGCTGTGCTTTTTCTGCTTTGGCATCGACAGGACCAAATATTTGTATCTCTTGTGATTTAAGTTTAAACCAAGTAGTGCCCTGAAGACAATTTCAAAATGCCCAGAGGGGAAGAAGAATCTAATTAACCCAACCAAGGTCAAAATCTGTCTACACCTGGTTTAATCAGACACATCGGTACATAAGGAGTTACCAATTCCAACAACTACAGGGTCCAGGCAGGTAATTAAAAGTGTGATGCTGACCAGGTGTAAAACCAGAAGCTAGAAGAAAAGGGCCTTACAACAAAGAGAACTCATGCTGCCTCTCCACTTTGGATATGTAATAATAGAAATCCAGATTTTCATTGAAATTTCTTGATTTTTAAAATACATCTGTATACATTAGGCCACAGGCTTCTGCTGTCAGCGTCCTACAAAAAATGAATTGTGAATATTTCAGTTTCGGGGGGGTCACACTGGGCAAACCTGACTTAGATACCAGCCCTTTAGGTAGAAGAGCAGGTCTCACAGAAGGGCTCATGGTCAGGCAGTACTGCAACAAAGCTTGGATTATGCACTACTTTACACACCCTCCCCATGAAATACACACATCAGCTAAACTTCTAAAAATATCTTGTTCAAAATCAGATACTAAGCCGGGCAGAGATAATCATCATATGGCTTTGTATGAGTTCATAGTAAAAAGCATTAAAAAACAAAGAAATCACACAAAAGCAAACTAGAGCCAGAAAAACACAGCACCATCTTCTTCTTTTCATTCTTTTTTTTTTTTTTTTTTTTTTTTTTGAGACAGAATCTCACTTTGTTGCTCAGGCTGGAGTGCTGTGGCGCGATCTCAGCTCACTGCAACCTCCGCCTCCCGGGTTCAAGCGATTCTCCTGCCTCAGCCTCCTGAGTAGCTGGGATTACAGGCACGTGCCACCACACCTGGCTAATTTATTGTAGTTTTAGTAGAGATGGGGCTTCACCGTGTTAGCCACGATGGTCTTGATCTCCTGACCTTGTGATCCACCCGCCTTGGCCTCCCAAAGTGCTGGGATTACAGGCGTGAGCCATGGCGCCGGGCCCATCTTCTTTTCTGTCCACAGCCAAAACATCCTGCCACAAAAGGACCATTTGTTACAAAACAACTGCATATTCTTCTTTCAGTTAACTGAAGGTAACACAGGCCCTCCTGTGTCAATTTCTTCACCATACAAAACTGGGAGACACAGAAGTCATAGCTTAAGTAATTGTCACTTCCTCTCGGAAGCCCAGCCTGAGTCCCTGATCTTGTATAAGGCAAATGTCCCTTTACAAAGCACCTGTTTCCCTTGCTGTGGTGCCTAACCACAGCACAACTGATATTGTATATGTACAACTGTCTATTTATCTCTTCCACATAGGTGAGCTTCTGGAAAGCACAGATACTGTCTAATCCTCCTTCTCTGTCCTTAACACCTGTTTGTTAAATAAATACATTCTGTAGTCAGACATGTCAAAAATTTTATTTTTTAATTTTTAGCAGCTAATTTTAAAAATGCTGAATTTAGACTAGATTCCTCCTTATTCTTTTGTACGCACTTAAAAATTTTCAATAAAACACTTAAAATCTTTTACTCAGAAAAGAACTACACATATCACTCTGAATTACTACAGACTCAAAATCACACTGTTGTGGGGCTTTCGAGAATCTGTGCTTATATTTAAGCTAAAAATCCTTCACAGCACCTCCTGTCAGTTTGTAGATACACATAGATTTTCTCAATATACCTGTATTGATATAGATATAAATATACCTGGTATAGAATAAGGCACGGTAAAATTCTCTACCTAGACATAAAACCCATATATTTAAACTTATGAGAAATCTGGAGAAGTACAGTATATGCATGTCCAGCAAGACTTACGTTCCATTTTAAAGAAATGAGCCTTGGCAAATTTCCCTAGCACTGAGAACTGTTTAGCAAGAATTAATTTTTAAATGAAATAAGCTAAAAATAAAATAGATGTAGTATTATTTATACTTAAGTCTTGTTCTTTAGCAATTATTAAAGGTTACACTGGTATGTTTTATCATTGGTAACTGGACTCAAGTTTGACCGAATGTTTCTCTTTACTCATGAAAAATAGTTGCAATGTTCCAATTTTGACTGCCATTCCAGGTCTTTGGTGGCCCTTCATCATGTGCAATTTGGTAGCCTAAATGATATGGGAGGGACAGAGCATAATTTAATGGCAGTAAGTATAGCTGAAACAGAAAGGTTAAATAAGGTCCATGTCTTTGGACACTTGACCCTAAGTTATGACAGATTAACTTTAAAAGACAATGTTTTATCTTGAACAGAGGGGAGTTTTGTCTTCTCCTTCCAGCTAGGTGGAAGTATTTGGCAAATGTCTTCTTTGGAAAGAATTATTTAGCAATGGAATTATAATCAGAATTATTTAGCAATGGAATTATAATCAATGTAGTAAGGACAGAAAAAGCAAACTAAGGACAAAGGAATAAATGAAGAAATGACAGCCACATTTGCCAAGGTGAATTCCATTCAGGGAATTTGCCAAATGAAAAGGATATTAACATTAACTTAAGCAGGTTTCCTTACTTCAGGAATTGTCTGTCTTTAATATTCATAATGGTCCTCATGAATTTTCCAAAGGATAGAGTATGCAGCATTTATGATTATTTAAGGGCTTTATACATGTAACCGCTCTTGGGCATAGTGGTGCTATCAGGCAGACCTAGGTTGAAATTCTGGCTCTGTCAGTGGCTGTGATTTCATGTGCTAATTTCTTAACTCTTATGAGCCTCAATTACCTTATCTGAAAAATCAGCCCTTTCATTTATATTTCATCAGAACTTCTGCCCTTGATGTCCCTTTGAAGTTATTTCCCATAAGTAGTCACAGATCATAGCATCATCAGCTGCAATCATCTTATCTCTATTCTATTAACAAATTTACATACATTCTTTTGTATGTTCAACAAACAGCATATGCCAAGCTGAGCTGGCAACTGGACAAAAACATATTATATGTGGTTTCTGAACACCCAGAGCTGACTATCTTGTTGGGGAGAAAGGCAGTGAGGAAATAGTAATGCAGAGCAGTGACAGGTGCCCATAAGGGGTTCGCCTAGTTTGGAGAGGAGAAAACATTTGAGCTGAAATCTAAAGAGAGAAAATGAAGCCACTGGAGATGAAGAAAACAAACTTCCATGGGGCTGAGGGAACAAGAATGTGCAAATGCTCTGTGGGAGGCAGAAAGAAAGAGATTTTGAGGAGGAAAAAGGGCAGTGTAGTTTGCGTGCAAAAACTAGGGGAGCAAGATGGGAGAATCAAGAGAGGCTTTTTTTTTTTTTTTTAATGTCAGCACTGTTTGGTGTTTATTTGGTGAGACTGAGGGCAATTTTCATTCTCATTTCTTTTTCTTATTGATATTTCCAACCCTTTCAACAGTGAACATGCGTTGCTTTTGCAATTATAACAACAAGAATCCCTATAGACAAAGGAAAAAACATATACTTCGTCATGTTTTTAAAAAACAAAGATTAAACTACACTAAAATATCAGGTGATTATCTCTGAATGATAAATTTTGGGGCAGTTTTTTTTTTATCCTCATCACTGCTTTCCGAATTCCAAAGATAAAAACATACTACTTGAATAAGAAGAAAAATAAAGGGAGTTGTGTTTCAAGCTTTCCCTCTTCCCTTCTTCCCACCCTATCTAACACTTGGAATATCCCATGAGGGTCTCCAACGTCAGCAGGAACTAAGAGCCAAGAGTCGACTGAGAGATGACTTTCTTTCTCTCCTTTCTTTTTTATTGTGTTGTGAACAAAGAAATCATAATCTGACGTCTAAAGAGCACTTCACTGTTGCTCTTGGTTGGACTCTAAATCACATTGGGAAAATTAAAACTACAATGAGAAACATCTTACACCAGTCATGACGACTATTATTTTTTCAATTTTATTTTTATTACACTTTAAGTTCTAGGGTACATGTGCACAACGTGCAGGTTTGTTACATATGTATACATATGTGCTGCACCCATTAACTCATCATTTACATTAGGTATATCTCCTAATGCTATCCGTCCCCGCTCCCCCCACCCCACAACAGGCCCCGGTGTGTGGCCCTGGCATGTGATGTTCTCCTTCCTGTGTCTATGTGTTCTCATTGTTCAATTCCCACCTATGAGTGAGAACATACAGTGTTTGGTTTTCTGTCCTTGCAATAGTTTGCTCAGAATGGTTTCCAGCTTCATCCATGTCCCTACAAAGGACAGAACTAATCCTTTTTTATGGCTGCATAGTATTCCACGGTGTATATGTGCCACGTTTTCTTAATCCAGTCTATCATTGTTGGACATTTGGGTTGGTTCCAAGTCTTTGTTATTGTAAATAGTGCCACAATAAACACACGTGTGCATGTGTCTTTATAGCAGCATGATTTATAATCCTTTGGGTATATACCCAGTAAAGGGATGGCTGGGTCAAATGGTATTTCTAGTTCTAGATCCTTGAGGAATCACCACACTGTCTTCCACAATGGTTGAACTAGTTTACAGTCCCACCAACAGTGTAAAAGTGTTCCTATCTCTCCACATCCTCTCCAGCACCTGTTGTTTCCTGACTTTTTAATGATTGCCATTCTAAATGGTGTGAGATGGTATCTCACTGTGGTTTTGATTTGCATTTCTCTGATGGCCAGTGATGATGAGCATGTTTTCATGTGTCTATTGGCTACATAAATGTCTTCTTTTGAGAAGTGTCTGTTCATATCCTTCGTTCACTTTTTGATGGGGTTGTTTGGTTTTTTCTTGTAAATTTAAGTTCTTTGTAGATTCTGGATATTAGCCCTTTGTCAGATGCGTACATTGTAAAAACTTTATCTCATTCTGTAGGTTGCCTGTTCACTCTGATGGTAGTTTCTTTTGCTGTGCAGAAGCTCTTTAGTTTAATTAGATCCCATTTGTCAATTTTGGCTTTTGTTGCCATTGCTTTTGGTGTTTTAGTCATAAAGTCCTTACCCGTGCCTATGTCCTGAATGGTAATGCCTAGGTTTTCTTCTAGGGTTTTATGGTTTTAGGTCTAACATTTAAGTCTTTAATCCACCTTGAATTAATTTTTGTATAGCGTGTAAGGAAGGGATCCAGTTTCAGCTTTCTACATACGGCTAGCCAGTTTTCCCAGCACCACTTATTAAATAGGAAATCCTTTCCCCATTTCTTGTATTTGTCAGGTTTGTCAAAGATCAGATTATTGTCAATGTGTGGTATTATTTCTGAGGGCTCTGTTCTGTTCCATTGGCCTATATCTCTGTTTTGGTACCAGAACCATGCTGTTTTGGTTACTGTAGCCTTGTAGTATAGTTTGAAGTCAAGTAGCGTGATGTCTCTAGCTTTGTTCTTTTGGCTTAGGATTGACTTGGCAATGTGGGCTCTTTTTTGCTTCCGTATGAACTTTAAAGTAGTTTTTTCCAATTCTGTGAAGAAAGTCATTGGTAGCTTGATGGGGATGGCATTGAATCTATAAATTACCTTGGGCAGTATGGCCATTTTCACAACATTGATTCTTCCTATCCATGAGCATGGAATGTTCGCCCATTTGTTTGTGTCCTCTTTTATTTCATTGAGCAGTGGTTTGTAGTTCTCCTTGAAGAGGTAATTCACATCCCTTGTAAGTTGGATTCCTAGGTATTTTATTCTCTTTGAAGCAATTGTGAATGGGAGTTCACTCATGATTTGGCTCTCTGTTTGTCTGTTATTGGTGTATAAGAATGCTTGTGATTTTTGCACACTGATTTTGTATCCTGAGACTTTGCTGAAGTTGCTTATCAGCTTAAGGAGATTTTGGGCTGAGATCATGGGGATTTCTAAATGTACAATCATGTCATCTGCAAACAGGGACAATTTGACTTCCTCTTTTCCTAACTGAATACCCTTTATTTCTTTCTCTTGCCTGATTGCCCTGGCCAGAATTTCCAACACTATGTTGAATAGGAGTGGTGAAAGAGGGCATCTCTGTCTTGTGCCAGTTTTCAAAGTGAATGCTTCCAGTTTTGCCCATTCAGTATGATATTGGCTGTGGGTTTGTCATAGATAGCCTGCATTATTTTGAGACACGTCCCATCAATACCTAGTTTATTGAGAGTTTTTAGCATGAAGCGTTTGAATTTTGTCAAAGGCCTTTTCTGCATCTCTGAGATAATCATGTGGTTTTTGTCTTTGGTTCTGTTTATATGATGGATTATGTTTATTGATTTGCGTATGTGAACCAGCCTTGCATCCCAGGGATGAAGCCAACTTGATCGTGATGGATAAGCTTTTTGATGTGCTGCTGGATTTGTTTTGCCAGTATTTTATTGAGGATTTTTGCATCGATGTTCATCAGGGATATTGGTCTAAAATTCTCATTTTTGGTTGTGTCACTGCCAGGCTTTGATATCACGACAATGCTGGCTGCATAAAATGAGTTAGGGAGGATTCCCTCTTTTTCTATTGATTGGAATAGTTTCAGAAGGAATGGTACCAGCTCCTCTTTGTACCTCTGGTAGAATTCGGCTGTGAATCCGTCTGGTCCTGGACTTTTTTTGGTTGCTAGGCTATGAATTATTGCCTCAATTTCAGAGCCTGTTATTGGTCTATTGAGGGATTCAACTTAGTCCTGGTTTAGTCTTGGGAGAGTGTATGTGTCCAGGAATTTATCCATTTCTTCTAGATTTTCTAGTTTCTTTGCATAGAGGTATTTATAGTATTCTCTGGTGGTAGTTTATATTTCTGTGGGATCAGTGGTGATATCTCCTTTATCATTTTTTATTGCATCTATTTGATTCTTCTCTCTTTTCTTCTTTATTAGTCTTGCTAGTGGTCTATCAATTTTGTTGATCTTTTCAAAAAACCAGCTACTGGATTCATTGATTTTTTGAAGGGTTTTTTTCTGTCTCTATGTCCTTCAGTTCTGCTCTGATCTTAGTTATTTCTTGCCTTCTGCTAGCTTTTGAATGTGTTTGCTCTTGCTTGTCTAGTTCTTTTAATTGTGATGTTAGGGTGTCAATTTTGGATCTTTCCTCCTTTCTCTTGTGGGCATTTAGTGCTATAAATTTCCCTCTACACACTGCTTTAAATATGTCCCAGAGATTCTGGTATGTTGTGTCTTTGTTCTCACTGGTTTCAAAGAACATCTTTATTTCTGCCTTCATTTGGTTATGTGCCCAGAAGTCATTCAGGAGCAGGTTGTTCAGTTTCCATGAACTTGAGCGGTTTTGAATGAGTTTCTTAATCCTCAGTTCTCGTTTGATTGCACTGTGGTCTGAGAGACAGTTTGTTATAATTTCTCTTCCTTTACATTTGCTGAGGAGTGCTTTACTTCCAACTATGTGGTCAATTTTGGAATAGGTGTGGTGTGGTGCTGAGAAGAATGTATCTTCTGTTGATTTGGGGTGGAGAGTTCTGTAGATGTCTATTAGGTCCACCTGGTGCAGAGCTCAGTTCAATTCCTGGATATCATTGTTAACTTTCTCTCTCATTGATCTGTCTAATGTTGCCATTGGAGTGTTAAAATCTCCCATTATTACTGTGTGGGAGTCTAAGTCTCTTTGTAGGTCTTTAAGGGCTTGCTTTATGAATCTGGGTGCTCTTGTATTGGGTGCATATATATTTAGGATAGTTAGCTCTTCTTGTTGAATTGATCCCTTTACCATTATGTAATGGCCTTCTTTGTCTCTTTTGATCTTTGTTGGTTTAAAGTCTGTTTTGTCAGAGACTAGGATTGCAACCCCTGCTTTTCTTTTGTTTTCTATTTGCTTGGTAGATCTTCCTCCATTCCTTTAGTTTGAGCCTATGTGTGTCTCTGCACTTGAGATGGGTTTCCTGAATACAGCACACTGATGGGTCTTGACTCTTTATCCAATTTGCCAGTCTGTGTCTTTTAATTGGAGCATTTAGCCCATTTACATTTAAGGTTAATATTGTTGTGTGTGAATTTGATCCTGTCATTTTGATGTTAGCTGGTTATTTTGCCCATTAGTTGGTGCAGTTTCTTCCTAGCATCGATGGTGTTTACAATTTGGCATGTTTTTGCAGTGGCTGGTACTGGTTGTTCCTTTCCATGTTTAGTGCTTCCTTCAGGAGCTCTTGTAAGGCAGGCCTGGTGGTGACAAAATCTCTCAGCATTTGCTTGTCTGTAAAGGATTTTATTTCTCCTTCACTTATGAAGCTTAGTTTCACTGGATATGAAATTCTGGGTTGAAAATTCTTTTCTTTAAGAATGTTGAATATTGGCCTCCACTCTCTTCTGGCTTGTAGAGTTTCTGCCGAGAGATCTGTTGTTAGTCTGATGGGCTTCCCTTTGTGGGTAACCTGACTTTTCTCTCTGGCTGCTCTTAGCATTTTTTCCTTCATTTCAACTTTGGTGAATCTGACAGTTATGTGTCTTGGAGTTGCTCTTCTCGAGGAGTATCTTTGTGGTTGTCTCTGTATTTCCTGAATTTGAATGTTGGCCTGCCTTGCTAGGTTTGGGAAGTTCTCCTGGATAATATCCTGCAGAGTGTTTTCCAACTTGGTTCCATTCTCCCTGTCACTTTCAGGTACACCAATCAGATGTAGATTTGGTCTTTTCACATAGTCCCATATTTCCTGGAGGCTTTGTTCATTTAGGCACTCTGATTTTTAGAATTTTCAGCTTTTCTGCTCTGGTTTCTCCCCATCTTTGTGGTTTTATCTATCTTTGGTCTTTGATGATAGTGACGTACAGATGGGGTTTTGGTGTGGATGTCCTTTCTGTTTGTTAGTTTTCCTTCTAACAGTCAGGACCGTGAGCTGCAGGTCTGTTGGAGTTTGCTGGAGGTCCACTCCAGACCCTGTTTGCCTGTGTATCACCAGCGGAGGCTGCAGAACAGCAAATATTGCAGAATGGCAAATGTTGCTGCCTGATCCTTCCTCTGAAAGCTTTGTGTCAGAGGGGTACCCAGCTGTGTGAGGTGTCAGTCGGCCCCTACTGGGAGGTATCTCCCAGTTAGGCTACTTGGGTCTCAGGGAACCACTTGAGGAGGCATTCTGTCCGTTCTCAGATCTCAAACTCCATGCTGGGAGAACCACTACTCTCTTCAAAGCTGTCAGATAGGGACGTTTAAGTCTGCGGAAGTTTCTGCTGCCTTTTTTCCAGCTATGCCCTGTCCCCAGAGGTGGAGTCTACAGAGGCAGGCAGACCTCCTTGAGCTGCGGTTGGCTCCACCCATTTCGAGCTTCCAGGCTGCTTTGTTTACCCACTCAAGCCTCAGCAATTGTGGACACCCCTCCCCCAGCCTCACTGCCACCTTGTGGTTCGAACTCAGACTGCTGTGCTAGCAGAGAGTGAAGCCCCGTGGGGATGGAACCCTCCGAGCTATGCGCGGGATATAATCTCCTGGTGTGCCCTTTGCTAAGACCGTTGGAAAAGCACCGTATTAGTGTGGGAGTGTCCCGATTTTCCAGGTACCGTCTCTCACGGCTTCCCTTGACTAGGAAAGGGAATTCCCCAACCCCTTGCACTTCCCAGGTGAGGCAATGCCCTGCCCTGCTTTGGCTCATGCTCTGTGGACTGCACCCACTGTCCGACAAGCCCCAGTGAGATGAACTGGGTACCTCAATTGGAAATGCAGAAATCACCCGTCTTCTGCACTGCTCATGCTGGGAGCTGTAGAATGGCGCTGTTCCTATTCAGCCATCTTGGAACCTCCTCCCATGATGACTATAAGGGAGGCTTTTAAATGGTGGAAATGAATGGTTTCCACCAGGACAGTGGCAAGATTCAATTACCATTTGTGGAAAATGGATTGGAAGGAGACAATAATGGCTGCAAGGGTATCAATTAAGAGGCTATTGTAGCAATGATGATAATTTAAACTACAATTGGAACAGAAGATATGGTAAAATGTGACAAATCTGAGAGATATTTAGGTTGGTAATTAATTGGGTAAGAGAACTGTGGTACATTTTACACATAAAGTCCTAAGGTGCAGTGTTTGATTTAGTCTATAAATTGTACTCCAAATCAGCTGATGCTTTTATAGTTAGAGAGAATTATCTCAGTAGACGTAATACTTCTCTTTCAAAAACTGTCATGATTCTTAATCATATTCCACAATGGTCAGTATGGGGATGTTTATGCCTCATGGAATAGAGAAATCAAAAATTTAAATCTATATTTGATGTTAAATATAAATAGTATCTTCTTATAAAAATACATTACCGTTACTCTTAGCTTGATATATTGTAAATTGCTTTATTTACCTCCTCAGCCATTTTTCATCAGCAATAGTGTATGTGCTTCCCGTTCCTGGCAGTGATTCACTGGATGAGAACATAAATGTATTTGTGGGAATATGTATGAATGTTGCTCTGGGAACAAAAGAAACAGTTCTGTTATACCACATTGGTGGTAATCATTCTTTCCCAAAATCATTGCTTGATCCCTTAAACAAACAAAACGATGTGAAATAACAAGCATTGCAAATACCTAAGAGTTTGGTGTATTGACTGCCTATTTGTCAAATTTGACAGGAAGGATTAACCATGGTTTCAATAGTTACACTTGAATTTTGAAAGACTAGATACCAAGTTGATGACTCTTTGAAAATAATATAGAAAAGTATATATAAATACATAGGTAAAAAGGATGGGACAAAAGTGTCAATTGTTACTGCTGAAATATGGTTTTGGAGTGCAAGTATAGGGGATTTCTGCTATTCATTTTATGCTTATGCAATGTTTAAGTTTTAGGAGCAGGTATTAGTTTCTAGGAAAAATCGAAAAAAGAGCAGATATGAAAAACAAGATCAATAAAATAGTTTCACTGTTTAATAATGCCAGGCTAGTGAGGGGCAACATTCATCATGGAAACTAAATGCATTACACTAGACTTTCACTATATATAATTAATTTTCTAGGACCATGATCAGACTGGCCCATGGTATATAATCTACAAATTGACCACTGATATTGTAAGAGGGCTCAGCCATATTCAAATACCATCTATAAAAAAAATTAAATATGCTAATTCACCACTACAATTTAAAATCCAACTGTAGGTAAATAAAAGTAAATTGTGCCAATATGCATGTGGAATTACTTGCTTCTGATCAACTAAAAAAAAATTAGTAAGAAATCTGGTGAACATCGTATTGGTAAACAAAAACAATTTTTAAAGGAAAGTGGCAAGATCCATGTCCAGTCTGATCCAAGGTGTTGCCAGAATGGCAGCCCCAGTTGAGAGCAGAAATGTGTTTCTCCTCACACCTTTCCAACTTTTAGGCTGTGGTCACTTCAAACTAAGAAGCAAATCACATCTTAGCCCATGTAGTAATGAGGTTATCCACACTAGAATGCATAAATGTCACCTTGTGGCTCGTTAAAAACACAGATTCTTGCCCGTCACAAGACTATATTAAACTGACTAGGGTCTCTAATATAATGATGAATAAAAATGGAAATAACAAACATATTTATGATCTCAACAAGAAAATTGTTAATATTTCAAATTAAGTATGAAGTCTGCTGTAAGACTTTTTTTTTTTTTTTTTTTTCCAAGATGGAGTCTCACTCTGTCACTCAGGCTGGAGAGCAGTGGCGTGATCTTGGCTCACTGCAAGCTCCTGGGGTTCACACAATTCTCCTGCCTCAGCTTCCCGTGTAGCTGGGACTACAGGCGCCTGCCACCACACCCAGCTAGTTTTTGTATTTTCATTAGAGACAGGATTTCACCATATTGGCCAGGCTGGTCTCGAACTCCTGACCTCATGATCCACCCGCCTTGGCCTCCCAAAGTGCTGGGAATACAGGCCGCCCTGCCCGGCCCCTGCTGTAGTTTTTTAAAATAAATATTTATCTGATTAAGGAAGCTCAGCTCTATTCCCATTTTGCTGAGATTTTACCATGAATGAATGTGTTTGTCAATTTTTTCCCCTTATCTATTGAGATGATGATATGGCTTCTCAGTTTTACTCTATTAATATGGTAAGTTGCATTGACTGATTTTCAAATAATCAGCTTGTATTCCTGGAACAAACCCAACTTGATAATGATATATTATTCTTTTTATATATCACTGGATTTGATTTACCAATGTTTTGGCTAGGATTTTTTTTTTCATTTATCTTCATGAGAAAAATTGAACTGTGGATTTCTTTTCATTTAATACCCCTCATCTTTGGGGTCAAGGTTATGCTGGTCTAATGATGTGAGTTTACATATAACTGATACGGCTTCTTCCTTAAATGTTTGGAAGAATTTGCTGGTAAATTTAAATGGGCTCTTTTTCGTGGGAAGATTTCTAATTATGAAGCTAATTTCTGTAATAGATATAGGATAATTCAGGTTCCCTAAAAATATATCAAATTTAGTTGTGTTTTTAAGGAATTTAACCATTTCATTTAAATGTTCAAATTTACTGGCATAAAATCTTAGTAATATATTCTTTAGTGCTTTTTTATTTCTGATTATTATTTCAATAATTTCTGCTCTTATCTTTATTTTCTTCTACTTTCTTTGCATTTATTCTGTTTCTTTTTTAGATTCTTGATACTGATTACTAGATTACTAATTTTCAGGCTTTCTTCTTTTCTAAGAATTTAAGGCTATAAATTTCCATATAAAAACTGCTTTAGCTGCAACATCAAAGCTTGATATGTTACATTTTCATTATCAGAAATATTTTTAATTTTCATTGTGATTACTTTCTTTGAAACATAGGGAAGAAAATATTACCTAATTTCCAAATATTGGAATTCTATCATTATCATTTTATTACTGATTTCCATCTTAATACTACTGTGAACAGAAGATAAACTCTATGGTTTTAAGCCTTTGACATTTGTTCAGAGGTGCTTATGTCTAGGTATATATTATATTTACTAAATGTTTAAAAATGTATATTCTTTATTTCGTTGTTGCAATGTTCTATACATTAGATTAAGTTTGTTACAAGTGGTGTTTGAATCTTCTATACGTTTACTGACTTTTTTGTTTGTTTTGTTTTCAGACAGGGTCTCCCTCTACTGCCCAGGCTGGAGTGCAGTGGCATGATCACAGCTTACTGCAACCTCTGCCTCCCGGGCTCAAGTGATCCTCCCACCTCAGCCTTCTGAATTTTTTGGTTTTGTAGAGATGGGGTTTCACCATGTTGTCCAGGCTGGTCTTAAACTCCTACACTCAAGCGATCTGCCTGCCTTGGCCTCCCAAAGTGTTGGGATTACAGGTGTGAGCTACCAGGCCCAGCCGTTTACTGACATTTTGTCTTCATATTCTATTAACTACCTGAAGAGGTATGGTAAAATCCCAACTAAGGCTGAAGATTTGTATATTTCTCTTTTTTAGTGCTGTTATTTGCTTTCAAATATTTTGAGACCATGCTATATGTACCTATACATATAGCTATGTCTGCTTCTTTTGGAATACTGTGTGTTTGCACAATGTTTCTCTTTTTACAACTTTGAATCTTTATATGGATTTATATTTAGACTGTACCTCACATAGTTAGCTTATAGTTGTCTTGTTTTAATAATCCAGTCTAATAATCTGTTTTTAAATAGAAGTATTTAGTGTTTTGTATTAATATAATTAAGGTTATATTTATATTCATATCACTATCTTAATATATTCTTTATTTGTCTCACAGTTTTCTGTTCCTAAATTCTTTTTGTCTTCAATTAATCAAATATATTTTATATTATCCATTTTCCCCCTCTATCAGCTTGGTTACTATACATTCTTTAAGTGGTTACCCTGGAAATGAAAATATGATTTCTTGACTTATTAGAATCTACCATAATTGATACTTTTATCCTGTCTGGATAAGGATTTCACATTATTTTAACTTCATTTAATCCACTCTCATTCTACCTGTTATTGTTTGTTGCCTTTATTTTAATTCTACAAATATTTTATTTTTCAAGCTTTTTATTATGGATAATTCCCAACATATAGAAAAATAGACTTAATAATCTAATGAAACGTTCATATTTATCATCCTGCTTTAGCAATCATTAGCTCATGACCAATCTTGTTCCATCTCTATCCCCATCCATTTTCTCTCCAAACATATTATTTTAAAACAAATTACAAACATCATATTACATTTCTTATGACTATTTCTGTATGTATATCCAAAAGATGAGTATGCTTTTTATAACATATAACTATGATGTCATTATCACACATACGAAAAAATAATGATAATGGGCCAGGCGCAGTGGCTTACACCTGTAATCCCAACACTTTGGGAGGTCAAGGCAGGTGGACCACTTGAGGTCAGGAGTTCAAGACCAGTCTGTCCAACATGGTAAAACCCTATCTCTACTAAAAAAGTACAAAAGTTAGCCGAGCATGGTGGTGTGTGCCTGTAGTCCCAGCTACTCAGGAGTCTGAGGCAGGAGAATCACTTGAACCCGGGAGGTTTCAGTGAGCAGCCTGGGTGACAAGAGTGAGACTCTGTCTCAATAAATAAATAATGCCATAATACCATCAAATACTCTGGAAATACTCAAATTTCCAAATGTCTCAAATGTGATAACCATTTTTATAGGTATTTTGAAATCAAGAGCCAAATAAATTCTGCATACTGTGATTGGTTTATTTGTCCTTTAAGCTTAATTTAACCTATTGATTCTCCCTCAATCTTTTTTTTTTCCCCTTGCTATCTATGCATTGGAGAAAGGGGCTTGTTGGAACTGAAGTTTTCCACTCTCTGATGTTTTTTCCCCCATGGGTACTGTATTAAATAAAATGCTTCCTAGCTGTAATTTCTGTTTGTTTGCAGTTAGATCTAGAGGCATGCAGATTCAAGTTCATTTGTTTTGTTTTTGGTAAGATTACCTCATGGCTAGTGGTTTATGTTCTTTTCTCTTTTCCCATAAATGTTCAGGGCCTGGATCCATTAATTCATTAAAATAAAAAAATAAGAATATTATACTTTTAAAACATTTATTAGCAGGAATCCTATTATCAAGAGAAAATTCCCCCATCTATGTTTACTTAGTCATATAAGAGATGTGGAACAAATGCTTGATTTTTTACATTTGTATACCATTTTTCAAAACAACAAATTGGTTCACTAACATCTTTCCATGGTAACCAATCGGTTATAATTATTCTTAACATTATGAACTCATGGATTTAAAATATTTGATGAATTTGCATCTGCTGCAATTACTGTCAATGAGTGCTTAAATTGTTCTATCTTTAGTTATAGGACTTACACTCCACTAAACATTACTTTGATTGTTTTAAACAATCCATATTCATATACACTTACTTATATATTTATACTTTTTGGTGTTCTTCATGCCCTCCTTCATTTACATGATTTCAACTGGGACTATTTCCTCTGACTGAGGAGCTCCTTTTAATAGTTTTGATATAGATATGCTGATAATTAATTATCTTAGTTTTAATTTTCTAAAAATGTCCTTTTTGAAGGATGTGTTCGGTAGGTATAAAATTCTGAATTGGCAATTACTTTCTTTTGGCACTTTAAACATGGCATCCCATTGTTTTCTTGGTTCCATTGTTTTGGTTTAAAAATTAGCTTTATGTCTCATTGGTGTGCCTTTGAAAATATATCTTTTTTCCTTTGGATGCTTTTAAGATTCATTTATTTGTCTTCAATTTTTAAGCAGTTTTACTACAATATGCCTCCATATTTTATTTGGCTTTTTTTTTTTTCTTACACAGTTTCTTGAATCCATGGCTTGATGTTATTCATTAATTTTGGAAAATTCTTTACTGCTATTCTTCAAATAATACTTATGCCCCATCTTCCCTGAAATCTCCTCTTGGGCCTCCAATTGCCTGACCCAGACCTTTACACTAACCAATATGTCTCTTATAAAATTTTCTTTATTTTTGCATTCTCTTTTCCACTCTGCTTTAATCTGGATATTTTCCCCTGATCTATTTTCCAGATCATGAATCCTCTTTTCTGTTGTGTCAACTCTATTATTAAACCTATCTACTTAGATTTAAATTACACTTACTGTAATTTTAAGTTTCATGTTGTACATTTGATTCCTTTCATAGGATCTAGATCTCTGGTGAAATTCTCTGTCTCTTCTTGAACATACTAATCTGTTATCTGAAACAGATTATAGCTATAGATCTTATAGCTCCAATTTCTCAGTCACTTTTGGATCTGTTACTTTTGGTTGGTTTTCTCTCTTGATTATTGGCCATTTGTTATTGTTTCCTGGCATGCCTACTACTTTTTAGTGAATGACAGATACACTTTTTACGGAAATTGTACAAGTTTTGAATGATGTTATCTTTCTCCAAAGATGATTTGATTTTCTTCTGGCAGGCAGATAGAGTACAGGAAAATCATCTTAATCCAGTTGAGGCTGGTATATTTCCAGTTTGCTCTTACCCTAGGTTGTAGTTCTTCAGGGGCCTCAAGGACCTTGAGTATTTCCATGGTCCTACTTCTTTGAAAGCCCTGAACTCTGTGAGACTCTGAGACTGCTACAATATCTGCTTTGCCATTTACTCCTGTATCAGATATTTTCAGCTTTATATTTTGTTGTCTCTCCCTGGGAGTGTACAAAAAGGCCTCAAGGGAAAATTCCATGCAGTATGTTGAACTTACATCTCTGTGGCTCCTTTCCTCTGGGATCTTGTTTCCTCCAGTCCTTTCTTGGTAGCCCTGAACTCCACTGGTCAGGAAAGAATTTAAGCTATTTCCACTTTAGAAACTGAAATCTTAAGTTATGCTCCTTGTTGATGTATTCATGCTTTTATTTTCCCTGATTTTTAATATTTTAAAAGCTGGTCACATTCTCATCATTTTGGTATGATCACAAAGAAACATGTAGTAATGGAAAACAAAGAAGTATTGACCTTCACTAGGCAATCAACCCTCAGATAATGTCAGGAAATCTGAAGCTTTCTCAAGTAGGAGTATGGAAGAGTGGAGAAGGGAGATGTGTTATTTATCACAGACAATACTCAGCACAATTTTATTGCTCCTTGGGGAATCCAAAGCTTTTAAAGATGCTATTATTATTTGGAAGGCCTCCAGAGAGCACTAAGTATTAAAAATAGCACCTGCATTCTGCTAAGTCAAATCACCTGTTTATTATCCAGGGTGATGAAAATCATTTAATAAAATATTACAGACGCTTGTTCAAAATCATGCACACAATTCATAGGCTCAGAGACATTAATGTCTATGCCTGGCTCACTACATATTTGTTAAATTGATAACTCAGGTGGACATTAGTTAATATTACCACTTTTTAAAAATTAATGATATCAAGTTATTTGAAATAGCCAGCAGAAAACCTCTGCAGTAACATTTCCCATTTTTGCTTATCCAAAATTTACATAAAACCTTTGCTTTGTAATAGCCACTATCTTTTTTCTTTAGAGAACCTTCTCCTCCTCCTGCCTTTAGAATATAAATATAAGAATGTGACTCAGGTCTGGTCAGTCCCTATTCATCCCATTGGCCAGAGTTATTGGTTCAGAAATGAGCATGTGATCTACATTATTCCATTGAGACTCAGTACTTGGATTTTATGAACACTACTGGAAAGAGAATTGCTGCTGGTTGGTAAAGGGATAGAATGAAAGATTCAATGTGGTTATCACCATGTAATGAAGACCTGCCTAAGACTGAAGCCAAAACTACTTAAAACTTCTCAGTTACATGAATCAATAAATGCCCTTTGTTGCCTAAGCGAGTTTATTAGGACTGGCTTTCAGACCTGGAACCAAGAGTTCTTACTAATATAGCTATACCAAAAAAGTGTGTAGCAGCAACCAAGTCTGTCAACAAGAGTGATTAACCCTCAGGTTTAAGAACAAAACTGAAAAGATGCAGTAGCATTAGGAACATGTTTTTGTGGTGATAAGATTTATTCCAGTCCACTGATAATGTTTTACTTTCCCACCTACATTTACAGGATGCCCAAGACATGAGGCCTGAAATTTATCAATAATATCAAATAACATAGCCCCATTCTTGAAGTTCCAAAGTTAGAGTATTATTGGCATTTTTCACCTATTCCTCACAGAGCTTAGTTATTTGAGGATGAAGTAAGTTACAGAAGTTTCCAAAAAAGAAGGAAATCTCTATGTGTTTCATGTTTTTAAAATTCTGTCTTCGGCTTTGGCTTAATGTTATGGTTACTGATGGTAGCTGTAAGTAATATTCCCAGGAGAAAGGCTGCAAATAAAATGAGAATTCCTCAGCATCTTTATTGTCCTTCAAGTGGACACGAATTCAAGCAGGTGCACATACTGAGGATCGTACATTTCTACTCATGGCATTTAATTAGGAGGAAAGTAAAATGTGCAGGGCCAGAACTTTAAATATTAGTTTAATAACCTTTATGCACCTAATTTCTGAATGATTTTCTTACTCTCTGGAGAGGCATCTAATGTCAGACAGTGGCATTAAGGTAAAATTAAGGTGAGTCATGGTAACTGAAAAGCCATGAGGCAGGCACATGTCAGAATTATTAATTTTAAAGGATATATGAAATATTTTCTCCTCTGAAAATATGCCCAGTTAATGTATGCTGAACTTGAAGTATGGCTTTATTTCCCTCATTCACAACTAATCACTGTCTCCGGGAGGAACAGACTAAAGAGAGAAAGATTACAAAAGAAGTATAGCCATTTCAAAATCCCCAAACAAATGAGAAATCAAAACAACAATGACAAGCTTGTTGGTTATGTAGAGTAAAATTTTTAGTGTGCCAATCATGGCTGATACCATGTTTTGACCATGTCAAAATTCATCAAGGCAGGAGTTTTCAAACCTTTTTTGAGTATGACCCACAGTGAAAAGTATTTCTATATCTATCTGTAATATGACTGTGTATGCATATACATTTACAAAACTCTTACCAAATTAAATGAACTCTCATATTTTCTATTCTATATAATTTCACTAAAAGCAATCCCTAAATTGTCTCACAACTCACCAGTAGCTTACAAGTTGATATAAAGCATATAATTTGACATATATACCACATCTTAGGCTAAGAGAATTACACATATTCAAATCATTACCAATGCCAATTTCAGATTAAGACTGTTCTGAAATGAAATCAAATCAACTCTTTCTACACAGTGGAAATTCTTAGACCGTTTATTAACTTCACTAAATATTTTCATAAAGCATTTGAAGCAAGATGCTTTCTTCAGGATAACACCTCCAAACATACTTTGTATCTTTCGTTTTTCTTTTTCTTTTTTTTTTTTTTTTTTTTTTTTTTTTTTTTGAGATGGAGTCTCACTCTGTTGCCCAAGCTGGAATGCAGCGGTGGGATCTTGGCTCACTGCAACCTCTACCTCCTGGGTTCAAGTGATTCTTTTGCCTCAGCCTCCCAAGTAGCTGGAATTACAGGCACATGCTATCATGCCTGGCTAATTTTTGTATTTTTAGTAGAGGCAGGGTTTTACCACGTTGGCCAGGCTAATCTTGCACTCCTGACCTCAGGTGATCTGCCCGCCTCGGCCTCCCAAAGTGCTCAGATTCCAGGCGTGAGCCACCACACCCGGCCTCAGAACATACTTTGAAACAACCCAATGCAAGCTCACCACCTCAAATCCAGATCCAAAGACGACACTATCTTTAAAACAAACAAACGAAAAACCATGTCTCTATAAAAAGGAGTGAAACATAATGTCACAGGGTGATATTCTAATGAGACAAAGAGGTAGTCCCATTATCTGTTTTGTTTTACCTGGTGGTATCAACTGTTGTTTCATCACTGTTTCTGTGAAGAACATGTTTTCTTAATGAACCCTTGAGAAGGACAGTGATTTGATGAATGAAAGATGTGATATATGAAAAAAATATTCCTCATTCCACACCTGTGTATATAATATCATTTGGCTCTCCAAATTATCTTAAAGGTTGAATCTCATTTCTTCCTTCCTCAATATTTTCTTTTACCATGGAGGCAGGGACAGCAAAGAAATGTTTCCTCTCCAGATCCACTATTAACTGAAAATTCCAGTGCTCTGAATACTTGTTTTTTTTTTTATTTTTAAAAAGGGACCTGAATTTCTATTAAAGTATTTCCTTTATTAACTCCTGCTGAAGAATTTACATATTGGCAGGTTGGAAAGTAAGCCCTGTAGGAAAGAAATCGGACTTGTTTTTCATCATCAACATGACGGTCTGATGATGGGTGTATGAGTTTCCTGTTGACTCCCATGTCACATTTACTGAATTACTGTTGAGACCACAGGGTAGACCCAGCTTATACAATTTTTTTGTCTTCTTTCTGCTTCACAGATCATTCATAATCACACACGGGGTAAAAAATGAGGGAGCGAAAATTGTGTAAGCTAATTTTCACTGTTGCTGGAAGCGGAAGCAAATGGCATAGTTCTCAGAGCTGAGAGTGAACCTGGGTGGTGAAGAGCAGCCAGCATTACCGGTGGCAAGTTCAGCATTCTGACCAAAATGAGCCACTCTGAACCCTGGTGTTCAGTCAATGGCGGTTTCCTCAAATTTGTCCTTAAAAGTTGAAATGTATCATACTTCTGCTCAGCCACCCTTAAGAAACTTGAGTGTATGAGTGTGTATGAAATACAAATAAAACCTACACAGCTATTGTCTGGATTGAACAAACAAGCAAATGTGCTCAGTTTTCCAAACAATTGCAGATGCTGTAATAATTCAGAAAAGTGTGTGCTGAGCAGTGGGGGATGCTGGCATGCTCTGTTAGAATCATTGTGGCTGGGTGTGGTGGCTCACACCTGTAATCCCAGCACTTTGGGAGGCTGAGATGGGCAAATCACCCGAGGTCGGGAGTTCGAGACCAGCCTGACCAACATAGAGAAACCCCGTCTCTACTAAAAATACAAAATTAGCCAGGTGTGGTGGCGCATGCCTGTAATCCCAGCTACTCAGGAGGCTGGGGCAGGAGAATCACTTGAACCCGGGAGGTAGAGGTTGCAGTGAGCCGAGATCTCGCCATTGCACTCCAGCCTGGACAACAAGAGTGAAACTCCGTCTCAAAAACAAAAACAAAAAGACAGAGTCATTGCTAACCATGTTGCTTAGCACAATTTTGGAAGGAGGCATGATGCTGGCACAGAAAACCCTTGTCAGAAATTCCTATTCCTTAATTTTATGCTCTTTCTTTCATTCTTTTCTCACTTTATTGTCATACAGGCAAGTGAAAAAGAGTGGAAAGAGAAGAGGGGGTGTCAAAGGAAAAGAGAAAAAATACACCTGACTCCTGTTGTTTATGATTGTCTTGTCAGTTAACACCTGGGCAATCATCAACCATGTACTTTCCTTGAGCCAGGTCCTTAAAGAACCCAAGATGAAGGAAGTAGACAGAAGCAGCTTTGGGGTGGTTAGGGTAGTGCTTCCAGAACTTTAACGTGGCTACAAATCTCTTGGGAGTCTTGTTAAAATGTGGATTCTGATTCTAGAGTGGGGCCTCAAATTCTGCTTCAGTTGGTGATCTTGTTAAAATGCCGTTTCCGATTATGGGGTGGAGCCTCAGATTCTGCACTTCTACTCTTAGGGAAACCCAAGCCTCAGGGTTAGTCTTTGAGCCTGGGGCAGTGGCCTATCCTGGGCCTTTTTCTTTACAGGGATTTCACTTGACTACTTCTCCTTTTTTCAGGGGCCTGCAGTAAAGAGAAATAAAGCATGACATAGTCTGAAAAGCACTGGTTCTAGAATCAAACAAACTTGGGTTGGAATTCCAACTCTGCAACTGATTTGCAATCTGTGTGGTCACAGGTGAGTTTTTTGAATCCCTCTTAAATTCATTTTCTCCATCTATAAACTGGGTATGCCATTTTTTAACTCTCAGGGCTGCTACAAGGAACAAATGAGATCATGTGCATCATCAGGTAGGTTCACATTCATTATGAAATGAATGACTAAAGAGCCTAAAGCACAACCGTTCTATCTACAGGTAATAAAAAGGAAGGTAGGGTGCAACAATGTTTAAATACATCTTTATTTTTCTTAATACTATGACTTTGGCTCTTCCTTAGATCTACAGCTATGGGTTGTGTAGAGTTGTAACCACATTAAGCCAAGCATGTCTTCCCATTTCGAATACTTTTCTGACTCCAGAAATTCATTCTCTGATCATGCTTTCAGTAATGACAAAATCCAGAACAGATTGGGTTTTTGAAAATATTTCTTGCTATATCAAATGAGGAAAATTTGAAAATATTTCTGGCTGTATCAAATGATGAAAATACATCTGATGATTTACTTGCCCTCAATTAATTCAGTTCTTAGGCTTGCTCTTCTGGACGTCTCTGGCTCCTGTTTCCAACAACAGATTTCCCTTCTTCTCAAGCTCCCCTCTTCCAAGTCTCTCTCCTCCAATCCGAAATTGGGCTCCCTTTGCTCCCATAGTAAATAAGGCAAAAGTGTCCCTTCATTCCCATGTGATCCAGCTGGGGAATCTGAGTTTCTCTAAAGGAATCAAGAAGATACTTCAGAGTTAACCAGAGGAATTAAAGAAAAAACAGTTAATGCCAGCCTTCTCCAACTTTCCCACATCAGCAGACTGAACAAAACGCTCAAAACTCAGGGTTTAATAAAGAGGGAAAAAGGAGGAGGAGCTACTTTATTGGGTGTAGTAGAGACAAAGAGGGAAATAGAAGAAAATTGTGAAGTAGTGACATTAGCTGCCATGTCCTGCCTCCTCTGGCAGTTCTCCAGGGCAGACAGGGCTGGCAGCGGATGGGTGTTATAACTCCTATGGATCATGCCTGACCCTTCTGGGCCCGTCATAACTTCTGTTTAGGTGACACTAAAGGGTCTCAGGGCAGCATCAGAGCAGGAAGGATGTGCCAACCACAGAAGTGCCAACTCATGACAAGAATCATTGCTCATTCAGGGATTGCTGCCCCTGCCATCACCCCCTCTGTCCCAGGATCTGCATTCCGCTGTTCTCTCTCCCGCAAGCTGTGACAGCAGAAGAGGGGCCTCCTTCCCATTAGCTCATTTCCATCTCGGACTTAGTCAAAGGAATAAATTATTGTCAGCTCCTCTGTCTTATTAGATTGAGCCACATGATATTGCCATGTTGTTGCTCCAATACTGGCAATTTCATGTGATTCAACCTCATCTGCTGTTTAGAGAAAGGAAGTTTCACTGCTATGAAAAACTAAACCATTTCTGTGGCTGAGCTATGCTGACCAGAACAGAGTTATCTCAAATTCATCTACTCAAAAGCTGCATATTTTAAACTGAAATGCACTGAGCGTCCTCCTTATCCCTACTTTCCACGTTTCCAAGACAAGATAAATTCAGCAACATTCTTTAGAAAACATTCCATCTCCAACAGCAACTATCAGTCAAACAACAGGGAATCATTGTGCGTTTACTCTGTATAAAGCATAAGAAGGATAAAAAAAATAAACACAACATCTTTTCTGCCCCTAAGGAGTAACTGACGTAGCTGAAGAAAGAAGAGGGGAAAAACACCACAAAAAATGTAAAGAATGAAGCAACAATATAAGGAATGTCACAAGACAGACCATGATCATTTGCTAAATGAGTGGAATGGAAAATAAGTACAGTGAGTTGAGAGGCAGGAGCAATCACCTAGAATCTGATTTGAGCCACTTTCTATCTAATTTAGCTCATCAATCACCTCACCCTCCCACCTACTTACTGTGGGAAGTTATCACAGAAAATGAAAATCTCCTCTCTGCCTACTCATAACTCCCAGATGTCGGTTCCAGAAATGTATGCCCAGCAGGTCTCAGACCACTCCCACTCATTTATTGGGTCCATCTCAGGAAAAGATGGGGGAATGGGGACATTTACACTGGATGCTTTTCTTTCTCTAGGTGAAGTCAGCATGACACAGGAAAATGGGAGAAATCTAAATGTGTGTGCCTCAATATAAACTGTAGCCACCTGGTAGCCTAGCACTTTTCCTGACTTCATGACTCCTTTTAATTCTGAATTTCAACCTTTCTGAGCAGTTGCCAATAGTAAAAAAAAATGACATAAATTTAAGCATACTACAAATACCTGTTTAGATACAAATGAGGTCACATTAACACCTCACAGCCCCCCTACTTTAGCAATTCCCTGCGTGCTCTCACTCACACAATCTCCCATGGTACCCTGCTCTTCCTCTCTGCTGAGGGCCTCCCTCTTGAGGACAATGCCTAGCCATGGACCCTGTCTCTAGTGTCCTCCTGGAGAAGGGTGTTTCCTTTCCCAGGGGGTCATAGCCAAGGGCTCTGCAAGGCAGCAGCAGCCCTGGCTGCCTCAGTACTTCTGGCATGAAAGCATGCTGGGATGTTCCATGCAGAAATGCAGATAATACTCTTCTGCCCAACACTGTCACCCTCTACTGCCTGGGTTGAATAAAAGTGAAAGTTTGCTAAGGTCCCAAGGTAACATCTCTGACCAGGCCTTTTCTCCTTCTCCCCTTTCTTCCTTCCTTTTTTTTTTTCTTTTTTTTTTGACAGAGTCTCACTCTGTCACCCAGGCTGGAGTGCAGTAGCGTGATCTTAGCTCACTGCAATCTCCACCTCCCAGGCTCAAGCAATTCTCCTGCCTCAGCCTCCCGAGTAGCTGGGACTACAGGTGAACGCCACCACTACCGGCTAATTTTTTTTTTAATATATTTTCGTAGAGATGGGGTTTCACTGTGTTGCCCAGGCTGGTCTCGAACTCCTGAGCTCAGGCAATCCACCCGCCTCGGCCTCCCAAAGTGCTAGGATTACAGGTGTAAGCCACGGTGCCCAGCCACTTCTTTCCTTTTTTGAGACAGGGTCTTGCTCTGTTGCCAGTACTGGAGTACAGTGATATGATCATAGCACACTGTAGCTTCAAACTCCTGGGCTCTGGTGATCCTCCCTTCTCAGTCTCCTGAGTAGCTGGGACTACAGGTGTACACCACCATGTCTGGCTATTTTTTTTTTAGAGATGGGGTCTTGCCATGTTACCCAGGCTGGTCTCAAACTCCTGGACTCAAGTGATTCTCCCACCTTGGCCTCCCAAAATGCTGGGATGAAAGCCATTGTGCTCAGCCCTCACCCTCCACTTCTAATCCATAAGAAAGCTGTGTCAATTTTACCTACAAAACATCCCTCGAGTCCTCCCCTTCACTCCATCTCGGCAGATACCCTGTTGGTTGCTTATTAATTACCATCACCTCTTACCTGGGCCTCTACCAGAGCCTCCTAATGTCCTGCTTCCACTCTTGCCCTTCCAGTTCATTCTGCACAAAGCAGCAAGAGGGATCTTGTAAAAAGACTAAATGGATCATGTCTTCCTAGACTTAAAACCCTTCAGTGCTTTCCCTGCTACACTCAGAATAAAGTCAAAGCCCTTGGCCCTGGCCTACAGGGCCTTCCAGGACTTGGCCCCAGCCTTGCTCTACAGGAGACTGTCCAGTGAAGGTTATAAACTCAAAGTCCACTGCTTCCCATGAGAAGCCTGGGTCAGAATTCTGGGTCTTCTGTTTACCATGTGAACTGTGGAGCTTTGGGCCAGCTTCTTAGCTTCCCTGCACTTCAGTTCCTACACATGGAAAGTTACATATCTCACTGGATTATTAGAAATAAAGTGAGATACAACGTGTACAGTGCTAGGAATATTGCCAGTCAATAGTAAATGCTTCATAAATATAATCAGCCTGGTCTGCTTTCATTTCTTCGAACACATCTTTTCCACTTCAGGGCCTTCCATTTGTTGTCCTTCCTGCTCAGAATGCTCTCCCTCCTCCCCGTTTGTACAGAAAGGCCTTCCCTGACTAACAGATCTCAATGGGGACTCTCCCTGCCTCACTCTGTTATTCTCTGTTGCAACTCTTCATTTCCTTCGTATCACTTGTATCCTGTGACAAACTGCCATTATTTTCTTTCTTTGGCTATTCACTGCTTATTGTCTTTCCCTTCCATGAGACTTTAATCTTTATAAGTATTACCATTGAATTCCAGTACTAGAACATCATTTTGACTCAGGGATCCTTCAAGAGCTTCCATCACTATTTAAATTTTTACAGTGAGGAAGTGGATGAATCTTACTAATCTCTCATCTCATGGTCTATTTCCATTTGGCTTTTACTTAAAGGGTCCTCTTTCTGTGGAGGTCAGACCAACTCTCTGGGGCTGGGTTGGACAAAAAACACCATGATTGACTCAGTCTCCCCAACTCCCCTGAAAGTACATATAAGCTTCTTTTCAAGGACTCCTTGCCTTCTTGGACAGATATTTAACTAAGTAACCTCTGATGGCTCCTTTTATCTCAATCCGATTCACCTTCTCTCGTGTGTGTGTGTAATGCACACACTTACTAAGATGTTGGCTTAGCCCAGAGTCCTCAGAAAGCACAGCCTGAGGCAAAATCTTACATAATCCTAATTTATTGGAATGTGCCATCCAGGGAAGGAAGAGGGAGAGAAGAAGGAAATGAGGAAGGGATGGAGAACAAGCAGATAGATACAAGGGTATATTTCTGAGCTGGCTGCCACTGTTACTCAGCACAACTGATGTCAGATCTCCAGGACCCATCTTCTGAGACAGGCTGTGTGAATGACAGCTCCTTTGGACAATAAGTCAGGGTAAGAAGGAGATGAATTCCAGGTTGCACATACGTGGGAGCTGAGCCATCTAGTGCATCACAGGCCTCAGTGGCAACATGGGAGCCCTGGGGGAGATGACAGGCTGACTTGAGAGAATGGGAGCAGTCATTGTAACAGCCTTTGGCCCTTGGCAGCAACAATGTCAGCAGTATTAGTGACCTGGCTCTGTAACCATGAGAGCAGCACAAACCAGGCAAGCATACAGATCTGGAGGATGGCCTAAACTGAGTCTCATACTGATGGGTAGGAAGGTGATGACTGTCCAAATGTATTGTTTGAGGATGGCAAGCATGGGACATATAGGCTCACCACTCCTGAAGCTTGCACTCATGGCAGACATCTTTGTACTTTGTACTTTGTACTTTGTCTGGCTGAGCCCAAGTACAGCCTCAAAACACTTCTTCATATAGAGCTGTAATCAGCCACTACATCGCAACAGTAATGCAAATGATGACAGCATAAGATAAAAAAAATTGTAATTCACACCTGAAATGATAAAGACAAAAACAGTATAAAGCTAATGAAAATGATCAATTTCAGAAAGTGAAAAATCCACCAAAGGGAAGCCCTTCCAGAGCATCTTCCATCTAACCCAGCTCCATAGCCCAGAAATCAGCGTCTGTGGATCTTCTTGATATTGCAGGAAAAGAGAATGCCATTCAAATGACAGCTTTTCCAGAACTGGAATTCTATGTACAACCTAGCATCACAGCTCTCATCATTCTGTATGTGATGACAGTTTTGTGGGTTTCACATCCCAAAATGATACCTGCCTAATTCACAGAGCAAAGTTTATTTCATTTAAAGCAGTTCTGATTAGGGGAAAATGTTTCATTGTGGTGTTATAAGGAATTGATCTGCTAATGTTCTTCTTAAGCTTTGACATTAATTACAGAGAAGATGCATCATCATTTCTACTGACCCTTCATTCCACCCCCACCTACCAATATACCCA
The DNA here is from genome assembly GCF_028858775.2 of Pan troglodytes. NCBI lineage: Eukaryota > Metazoa > Chordata > Mammalia > Primates > Hominidae > Pan > Pan troglodytes. The sequence goes on from NC_086015.1 coordinate 64,980,160, forward strand.
CCCAAATGTTCAGAGCTTTGTATATGTGTCTTAATAATCTGTCATCCAATACTTGGCAAGTGAAATGTGCTATCATATGGTACCAAGAATGTTTGCAGCTCTGGCTAAAACTTCACTGGATCTGATATTTAAGCCTTAGTGGTGATCTAACATAGGCAGAGAACTGTGCTAAGAACTGATAGATGCAGAAGTGAATAAAACACTGCCCCTTTCCCTTAGAGTAGTAAGTTCAAACTAAAGGATAGAACCCAATAGTGGGTCTTGACATCAACTTAGGAAATTGTAACGAGAATTTTTTAAAAGCTACAATAGAATTGAATATAGTAGAACATATCTCAAATAATAATAAAGGGTATAGTTTCATGAAGGGGTGTGTGTGTGTGTGTGTGCATATACATGTATTTCTTTCTGTGGGTGATCTAACAGTTTGAAAGCCTAAGTTTTCCAAAGGCGAAAACCATCATTCAAACACATAATGATAAAAATTTATGTATAGAGAATTCCTGGAGTCATGCAGAATCAACATTCAGTATGCATACAGGATGGCAGAGATTAGTACTAAGGGGGCCTGATATTCAGGCAATGGTGAGAATCTAGAGTTTGCCTTCTAAAGCCCACATTCCTCATATTACTCTCTGCTCAGAAACCACTGTATGTGCCCCCATCACTACAGAACGTAATCCAAGCTCATGAGTATGGCGTTGAAGGACCTCCAAGCTTATTTCCCACTACTCTTCACTTCCTCCCACACCTTCTTGATGCCATACTGTTGCTATAATCATTTTTGCCATTTTGAATGTGTTCTGTGTTTGAATACGTTCTGTGTTTTTTTACTTCTGGACCCTTGCACAAACTCTTCCTTCATGCTGGAATGTCTTTCCTTCCCTATCTGACCACTAAAGTAATACACTTACAGTGGTCAGCCTTTGTTTTGTCTCTCCAGCAAGCTATCCGATCCTCCTTCTGGTAATAATATTTTCTTTCCTTTGAGAAACTCCCTGAAATTTCATGGGTTCTGTGGTCAATCATAATGCCCCATTGCCTATGGCCACAGGAGAAGCTCTGTGACAAACATACAATGATTGGTTGAAAAAAACAAGCATGTGACCTATGGCAGAACATTATACTCTATCTCATGTACAGACAGGTACAATTCCTTCTCTGAATTCTAACAGCAGCCCTCAAAATACAGTGAGCATAATAATTACCTGGAAGACTTGCTAAACCACAGATTGGTTCCACCCCCAGAGTTTCTGATTGGATAAATGTAAATTATGGCCTGAGATTTTGCATTTCAAATGAATTCCCAGGTGCGTTAGTTTCCTCCTGTTGCTGTAACAAATTACCACGAACTTAGTGGCTTAAAACAACACAAATTTATCTTCTTACAGTTCTGGTGGTCAGAAGCCCAAAACAGGTCAAGGTGTTGACAGGGCTGTTCCTTCTGGAGGCTCCAGGGTAGAATCCATTTTTTTGGTTCTCTCAGCTTCTAGAGGTTGCCTGCATTCCTTGGCTCATGGCCCTTCTCTTGCATCACTCCAACCTCTTACTGCTGTCCTCACAACTCCTACTACTAACGCTTACCTCCTGTCTCCCTCTTATAACGACCCTTGTGGTTATATTAGGCCTACTGAGATAATGTAGAATAATCTCTCCATCTCAACCTCCTTAACTTGATCATATCTGCAAAGTCCCTTTTGCCATAAGAGGTAACTTAGGCCTGAGTCCTTTCACCTGAGGATTAGGATGTGGACAACTTTGAGGGGCCATTATTCAGTCTACCACACCAAGTGATGCTGATCCTGATAGTCCAGGGTCCACACTTTGAAAACCAATGAATTACTATCACTATCAAAGCCAGCCTAGTATTTTATTCTTTAGTCTGTCTGCCTCCCACTAGATTGAGAGGTTGCAGAGGCTGGAATAGATCTTGGCCTTTTTAAAAATTGCTTTAATTCTATTTACATTCTCCTTTCTGAATACTGGTAAATACATCTTTCAGTTAAACTGGAGGAATAGGTAAACAGTCTGAAATGCTGATAGAAAAGAAAACTGTGAAGATAAAACCCCAAAGTGGAGAGGTGTTGGTTAATAGGATTATCTGGATTCCTTACTGCCAACAGTAAATCTTTCTACCTAATTATGCTCCCAAATTTCAAATTTCTCTATTGCTGACAACTATTGCCATTTTGATGCCCCCCAGTTATTTCTCATTTTTCTCAAACCAAATTTGTGTAGCTGGCCAGCCTCTCCTGAGTTCTACCTCATGGGCTCTGGATGTCAGAGATAGCTTCACCACACACTCAAGAACTCAAGCCAGAAATTTCACCAGCATCATAGGAATAGCTGCTGACAGTTATTCCCCCACTGATATGTGCTTGGCAACGTTCTGAGTTCTCTGTGGGCACTTACTCATTAATTCTTACCATTCTTGTCTTGTCCATTTAAAAAATATCTCCCATAGTGCTTTACATATAGCATACATACACTCTATAAGTCTACATTGCCTGGTTCATTCAGTAGACCATAAGCTCCTTGAGGGAAGGGATGGGTCTTATTCATCATCTTGTTGCCAGGATGAAACTATGTCACTTGTACCTCATATTACATTTGCAGTAAAATGTTAGAGAGATGAGACCATATGTGAGCAGTTGGAATTAAGTCAGTCAAGTTGAAGTGGGGTCTAATGTCAAATTGCCTTGAAAAGCAGGCAGAACTTAAAACATGATATAGTAGGCATCTCAGAGCTAGTGCAAAATCCTAAGCAAGAGCATAAAGCTAATGTTGGGAGCAGGCCCCCCAAAATCTGGCCATAAACTGGCCCCAAAACTGGCCATAAACAAAATCTCTGCAGCACTGTAACATGTTCATAATGGCTGTAACGCCCAAGCTGGAAGGTTGTGGGTTTACGGGAATGAGGGCAAGGAACACCTGGCCCGCCCAGGGTGGAAAATCACTTAAAGGCATTCTTAAGCCACGAACAATAGCATGAGCAATCTGTGCCTTAAGGACATACTCCTGCTGCAGTTAACTAGCCCAACCTATTCCTTTAATTCGGCCCATCCCTTCGTTTCCCATAAGAGATACATTTAGTTAATTTAGTATCTATAGAAACAATGCTAATGACTGGTTTGCTGTTAATAAATATGTGGATAAATCTCTTTGGGGCTCTCAGCTCTGAAGGCTGTGAGACCCCTGATTTCCCACTTCACACCTCTATATTTCTGTGTGTGTGTCTTTAATTCCTCTAGCACCGCTGGGTTAGGGTCTCCCTGACCAAGCTGGTCTTGGCAAGCTAAAATCATTTTATAGAGCCAAATCAGTAAGTCCCCAGTTTAGCTTAGAAACAATCAGACAAGGACCAAAGGATTTCTAGGAGGTATGACTCTTTGAAGAGACAAGGGGGATTGAAATTGAGTCCAAAAAGTTCTCATCCATCTTCCTGATTCTAGGTGTTGAGGTATCTGTCCTTTGTTCTTGGTGATTTACTATATCTGATTGCAACCTAGAATTCAAACATTAGGCTCTGCGTTCTTTTCCATCCGGATTCTAAAATCAATATCTTTACTATGACGCTTATTCCCAGGATTGATTTATGAAATTGTATGATGTGCTTTGAAGACTGAAGGCTTCTTAGAGAGAGAGGGAATGTCACCTTGTACTATCAAACCAGTATATTAAACAGTTACTGCTTTAAAAATCAGATGTTTGTTGGTTGAGATGCTATTACATTTTAACCTACAAAACCAGCACATGATCATTTCAATGGTACAAATGCAAACTAAATATAGCAGATGACAATTGCTACAACATAAGAGAAAAAATATAATCTAATATTTTAACCATTTAGTTATATGCCACATGAAAATAAATTCTTATAAAGAATAAGTTTTAGCACTTGCCCCATTTGTGTGATAGGGTACCTACCATGTGCCAAGGGCTGTGCAATACTGTGATGAACAAAAGAATCCCTACGTGATGGAGCCATCAATCTAGTGGACCGGATGGATATTTAATAATTATGAATAATTACTACATAATCACAGGACAGAATAAAATGAAGGATTTCCAAGAGCAATGTGAACATAGAACCAAATATGGAGCATATCTGAGGAAACAAGAGGCTGTCCAGAGGAGACGATATTCCAGCTGAGATTTTAAGGGCAAATGAGAGCTGACGAGCAGCACAGAAGGGGAAAGAATCTTCTAGCATTTGATCGGCATGATACATAAAAGGAGAGTAGCAGGGCATGGGCTGGGAACCTGGAGGCCTGTTCAAGACTGTTCAGCCTTGACAAGGTAAAGGGCAAGAGGTGATATATTTGTTTGAGCTGAATCTCTCAGCATTTGCATCTCAAGTCTCCTAGTTTTAAACAACTTTCTAGAGAGGAGGCTGCTCTTTATAGAACTGAGTATATGGAAGACAGCCTTGAGAACCTTAAATTCAATGCATTGTGTAGAATATAACCATGATTCTAAACGATACTTGTTAAAAGGCTTTTTTTTTTTTTTTCAAATGGGCATGGCTTTGTTAAAAAAAAAAAAAAACAAGATAATTTGGTAACTGAGTAGAGACAGGACAGGTTTTTCTACTGAAGTCTTTGGTTTATGGATACACCTATAGTGTTGGAAGGAAGCATTTGTATTTTAAGGTATCTTTCCTAGGTTTGTTGCAAAGTTCATGGACAGCATACCCCCATGAAGATGACAACACAGTTCTTCTAAGACATTATTTATTTATGTATTTATTTTTTAGGCAGAGTCTTGCTGAAGTGCCATAGGAGTGATCACGGTTCACTGCAGCCTCAGCCTCCTTGGATCAAGTGATTCTCCTGTCTCAGCCTCTCAAGTATCTGAGACCACAGGTGTGTACTACCACACCTGGCTAATTTTTTTTTTTTTTTTTTTTTTTTTTTTGGAGAGACAGGGGTCTTGCTTTGTTGCTCAGTCTGGTCCTGAACGCCTGGCCTCAAGTGATCCTCCCACCTCAGCCTCTAAAAGTCTTTTAAGATATCATATTACGGAAACTTTAATTAAGCTCTTGCTACATATAAGACACTTTGCTTAGGGTTCAATGTATATCTTTCATTTAACCTTCACAACAACTCTAGGAGGTAGGCACAATTATTATTCTGCTTATCAACATTGTCAACTGAAGTTAGAAAGGTTAGTAAATCTTTGAAGATCACACAGCAAGTCAGCAGTGAGGCTGTTAATCCCTCCCCACTGTTAACCAGGAAAACTCTACTTCTGTTAAATTCTGATCATTTTTTGCTAAAGGGGTTGGGATGCTTTTGACTCTTTTTTGTTTCCCTTTTATTTACCATCTAATGGTTATTGCTACAGTGTTTAATAAGCAATGCATTATCCCTGGGCAGTGGAATTAATATCATTACTCAGATACGGTAAACAGAAGTTTGCATTTGTGCACTGCCTGGAGGTGGAAGCATCAATAAAAGCCTGAGGTTGGAGGAAGAGATGAATGTGCAGGCTTGAATCAGAGGCAAAGGATGCAATTTGATATGGGGTAATAAGAAATTCTGCCTAGGCTAGCAGAGAAACACAATCCTTTACCACTCCTAGCCTCAACTGCACTGTTAGATTTCTCCTAACACTGCTTTTCTTTGCTCCACAGGGTACAAAAGTCCCAGCCCCGCCCATCACACCCACAACCCTTATGTACACCCAAGGGTGCCTGGCATGCAAGATTCTAAGAGCAATGGGTTGCAAGTCCCTTTGACAAAGTTTGCCTGGGGACCAGGAAATTTAAATCTACATCCTAGGACCAAAGATATTTAAATTAAAAACTTCCTACCAAATCCAACAGCAGCTAAGAGAGTGGCGAATGCGATATTACAGAAATTGGTCTGCAGCCTCCAAATGCCAAAGTGGCAGCTTGTTATTTATGATAAGATAAGGAGCAGCTTGTTACTAAAGATATCCATGTTAACCCCGCGCATTGAGCAGAACAAAGGATCATTAATGCTTCCTGGGCTTGTCATGTTAGAATGGGGTGGCGATGATTAAAGAGCATCTTTATATGCTTTCCTTGTGACATTTCTTATTTTTAAACTCCAATATAAAAATATGTGTTAATTGTTATAATTTGTGTCACATGCTATGCTCCAGGGCTGGACAGGAAACAGTGTCCCCATTCTAGTATTTTTATAATAAGCAATAAACAAACAATAAACAATGACAACAAGAAGAGAACCACTTTCCAGGATCATATGATTAGTTCTGACATTTGGGAAATTGCTTCATTGCCAGAAGTCAATTCCCGCGATTGCGAGCATCTTCCACACATAAAATTAACAATGTGCCCAGCTCCCCTCCTGCCTTCATTTTATTAAATGAAAATTGGACCTCCCACAGCATGTAAAGTCACATTTTTAAAATAAAATTTTCTTCCTTTATAAAATATATAAGGAAATGTCTTACAGAGTTACACAGACCTTTGAAAACATACATTTTTCCATTCCTTTGTTTATTCAGGCAATACCCGTTTGAGTACCTACTAAGTGCCAGGTACTTTTCTAGAGTGAATATGACAATGAGGGAAAACAGACAATTATTAATATTCCAAATGAACAAAATAAGTTTGGTAGTAGTAAGTGTTGGGAAAAAAATAAAGTAAGGCAACGTGATAGAGAGACAGGTCCTTCCTAATGGGGACGGGGGTGGAGGGGCGGTCAGAGAGAGACTCTCTAGGAAGGTGACATTTAAGCAACAAGTTGAATTACAAGAAGGAATCAGCCATGAAAAGATCTGGAGAGGAGCATTCCTGGCAGAAGGAATGGCAAATGCAAAGGCCCAGTGCCAGGGACAAGCCGGGCTTGTTCAAGAACAGATGAAGTTCAATGACCCGAGGGCATTGAGGAGGGCCCAGTGGATGGGGGATGAGGTCAGGGAGTGGGGGCAGGAGCAGATCAGGTGGGGCCTTGCAGGCCTAATGAAGACTTAGTATTTTATATTAATGACAAGGACAGCCACCGAAGGTTCAAAGCTCGGAAATGATAGATTCTAATTGATATTTTAAAAATTACAGCTGTCTGGGGGTCATGGGGGAAGAAAATGGACAAAATTGTGTTCCACTCAAAGATGGCATTTCCCTTACAGATCCTAAGGCCCTGTCTTTGTCAGTACGGGTAGTGATTAAGAACATAGTGCTAGTCAGAAAACCTAGGTTTGAATCCTTGCTCTGCCATCAATATGCCATGTGATCTTAGGGACTCCATCAAACTTACTAAGGTCTTCACGTAAAAACTATAATAATAATTCTTCCCAGAGTCTTGGTGAAAATTAAATGAGATATAACACATAATACAGAGTAGTGTTAGTGCCTAGTACTTGATACATATAATAATAGCTGTTGTTGTTATTATTATTATTATTAAAATTAGGAAAAAGAAAGAGAAGCATAAGGTAAAGCACTCAGCAACTACTCTGATCATTCAGGTGAGAATACAGACTTATGGGAGACAGGATGGAGGTTTCCATCAGCATAGAGCATCTCTGTGCTCCAGGCCCTTGGATAAATGTCACCTCTTTAATGTCCTGAAGACATTAGGTAGAATCTAGACCAAAACAGAATTTTGGAAAAACTGGAAATAATTCAGATGCTCACCAACAGGAACATGAATCTTGATATCATGGATGCAACTCACAAATATGTTGATTGAGGAAAGCTAGACAGGAGACACTACATGCTGTGTAATTCCATTTAGATGAAGTTCAAGAACAGGTGAAACTAACTGGTGTTGGTAGATATCAAAGCAGTGGTAACATTATAAGGGAATGTATTTGGAAAACATTTGAAAGGAGCACAGGGGAGCCTGCCAGGGTGCTGAAAAGTGCTCTATAACTTGATCTAGATGGCAGTTACATGATGGATATACATATGTAAAAATATCATCAAACCATACACTTAATTAAGTAGCATATTTTATAAACTTTTACTGATGTATGTGTTATACCTTAATTTAAAAAAATATGTATTTCAGGGGATCAGAAAGTCAGCTACATAAATAAACAAATGGTGACTGCTCTCTTCAGGAAAACGATGACCTCAGGACTACTTAGGAGCCAGTTAATTTCCAAAGCTACTTCCCGTTTCTATGTTAAACAGCTCTGCCCATAATGTCAGCCACAGCAATGGCAAAGAACCGCAGGGCAGGTGATGAAAAAGCTCGGCTTAGCAGCAGGACAATGGGGAAGTGTGTTAAACTGGGACCATGACCAACTTCCCACAACCCTCTCTGGTGATTGCCAGTGCCTGCTTAGCGCCTTACTTTTCAATTGTGCTGAATTTGTCTGCATTAAATGAAAGCTCGAGGGGGCAGGATCACTTCTTTTCTGTTTTAGAAATACAGTTCAAGTACCTGTGTGCTCTATAAAGAATAAAAATAATAACAGGAGGCCGTGGAACAACTGAAGTATGGAACATGTATTTAGAAAGTACTTTCTGGCATTTCAATAAAGGAAATTCAGAGGGCTTCCAGCATAAGAACAGGATCCGAATGGATTCATTTTCCTGATAGAGTGACCCAACCCACAATGCAAAGTCATTAAGTCCCATCGTGTGGCATTAAAAAATGCTTTTAAGCTAAGATCAGCCAAAAATGTGCCCAGGGCAGATTTTTACGACCATATCATCACAACCTGAAATTCAAATTGGTGAACTAGCTAGAAATACATGCTCACTAGAATGGTTCAGAGTTTTTCTGCATCTATCTCAGTGAAAAATGTTAGCAAAGGAAACCTTATTTTCCTGGAAAAACACTATCAAATAATAAAACAATTCAGGACCAGTTTTCACAAAGTAATAACAGGCCATACATAATTGATTGCCTTTAGTCTTCGTCTCTGAGTATTACAAATCACAGTTACTAGCGCATCGAACAAGCTTTCATTCCGGATTCAGACTGTCCGTCTTGGCACTGCCTGAAACGGCTTGAGCACCTTTATTGCATACTTAACTGCATTGTTCTTCAGTTGCTTCTTCAGTGAAGTTCTGCTATTCCCAACAATGTTATACCCTCCTTCTTTCTGTGTGTTTACTCACTGTCCCTGATGGTAGGCAAAAAGTAACTTCTAGAAGGGAACTGATTTAGACTTATGATCTCACCTCAGGCTTGCAAGGCAATACACACCACCCAGGGAGATAAAACGTACTCCTATGAAATCATATCCTAACTCTCTCCATTAAAACTCTAGAACTGCACTAAAAGCAGGAAAGATATACTAAAATTATACCAATTCTTTGGCTTACCAAACATCAGGCAGCTGCATCCATAAAAAAAAGGAATAAATAATTCATTCCAAAACTCTTTTTTGCACATCTCAAGGCTCATAACATTGGTTTGTAGGAGGAGGTCTGAACGAGGGCCTAGAAATTCTGAGTTATGCCTTGGCTATAACAGGAACCTGATCCCTCTATCTTACTCTCCCTTTGTATGTAAGGCTAACGATATACACCTGGGCTGCCAGTGACAGTAGCCATGAGCCACGTGTCTATTGAGCACCTGAAATGTGATTAGTCTGAAATGAGATGTGCTGTGAGTATAAAATACACACAGGATTTCAGAGATTTACTACCAAAAGAAGAATATAAAATATGATTCTTTAATAATGTTCAAATATTAATTACATGCTGTACATGCTGAAATGATAATATTTTTAACATATTGGGTTAAATAAAATATACTATTTAAATTTATGTTACCTCTTCCATTGAACTTTTTTAATGTGGTTATTAAACATTTTTTTAAGTTATGTATGTGGCTCACATGTATTTCATTTGGATGACAATGATCTAGATATTCTGAATTGCTATGAAAGCTAAGATTCTCTCCTGGTGGAAATGGGTAATTACAATCCTAACAGTTACGCATGTCTTAAAGGATGGAGAATGTGGGGGAAGAGGAAGCAATCAAGTCACCAAGTGTATTACATATTTAGTTATACTTCAATTTTCCTAAGCACATTACAAAAAGAATGGAAAGAAGGAAGAAAAACATGCACAGTCCTTCACCCTCCTGAGACAGAAATGAGACTGAAAATGGACTTTGAAATCAAACCATTTCCGATTAGAATTCTGCCCCTAACCTCAGTTTCTCCATTTGTAAAATGGAAGATAAGCATACTCACCTTTTAGAGAATTAAATAAGATCATGCAGATCAAGTACTTAAAGCAACATTGAGCACGGTTGGGAATAAAGATCTTGGCACCAGAGATGTTGAACCAGGAGCGGAAGGGACATTGAGACCAAAATGTCCATTGGGCAATGGGAATCTGAGCCTGAAGACCAATAAAAAGATGGATAGATGCAAGTGTCCTAGCAAGCAAGCCGCACAGGTGAGAAAACACTAAAACCAGGAAGGGAGCTGGTGTCACATAAGCAGCTCACACTTCATGGAAACATCACAGCTGCAGCTGAGCTCCAGCCAGTCGCTCCCATGAAGGAATAATAATGGTACAGTGTTGCCAGGTTTTCCAATTTTCTAAGAGAATCTAGAAATCCAGCTTTTTAAATGTTTAGAAATTTTTAAAAATTTAGTTTAATTTAAAAAGCACTCATTATTCCAGAGAGAACCCACGGGAAAATAGTTTAATACCAGCCAGGCGCGGTGGCTCACGCCTGTAATCCCAGCACTTTGGGAGGCCGAGGCGGGCGGATCACGAGGTCAGGAGATCGAGACCATCCTGGCTAACATGGTGAAACCCTGTCTCTACTAAAAAATAGAAAAAATTAGCCGGGCGTGGTGGCGGGCGCCTGAGTCCCAGCTACTCGGGAGGCTGAGGCATGAGAATGGCGTGAACCCGGGAGGCGGAGCTTGCAGTGAGCCGAGATCGTGCCACTGCACTCCAGCCTGGGGGACAGAGCGAGACTCCGTCTCAAAATAATAATAATAATAATAGTTTAATACCTCTGATGCTGCCTCAAAGGTCAACAAGATAACTTGTTAGATTTCTACCATATGAAAGTTAACGGGGATCTCAGATGAAATTCCCACAAGCCCCCAAACAGTTGAGCTGCCAAAGGTGAAGAGGGAGATTTACCTCTTCCTCCTCCCAGCTCTTCATGCTGTAGGAACACAGTTGCTACGACTACAGGTGTCCCAGTGGTCTTTCCCTCTCCCCAGACCCTGACCTGGATGTTATGCAGAATGTTTCAAAGAGAGCTGCAAAAGCACTAGGACTTTTTACAGGAGACACGTGACATAAACCAAGGTGCTACTCCGGCTATTATCCATTGCCCGCTTTAGGTCTCTCTGGAATTTTGTCTGTTTCCATTTCAGGCACTCTCAGCTACTACCCATTTTGGTTAATAAATTATCATATTGTGTAAATGTATACAATCTGTAAGCCTGGAAGAACTGTCTGGAAAAAGGATTTTTAAAATATCACACTAAAAAAATAAATACTAGTGGCCTCTCTGTATCTATTGTAAGGAGTAAAAGGATTTACACCTGAAAAATTAAAATTACAGTAGCTACTCTTTCCTCAAGTGGTTCTTAGCAAATGCATTTTAAAGAGGATGACTTTCCAGTGAACACTTTAATTTTAATTTAACCTTCCCAGAAAATGAAGTACTTTGTGTAGATCCTTTTGGTTTTATTTAAGGCATAAAAATTAGTTCTGAACTGTGATAATTGTGGGCTTAGGAATGTAATCATTCCAAGCACCACTTCTCACTTGCTTATAAGCCCTACAGGTCTTCAGTTGCTGTTTATTGCTAATTCGAAGTTGGCAAGTTATTTAACTGTGAAGCTGAACTTGAAGTCAGAGTGTGACGAGATGGTGGGAGGTAGATTGTTTTGTTTTGCTTTCAACAGGTTATCCAAAGCCCGGATGCAAAATGCGGTGCAAGACACGGTTCTAGATATGTGCTCCTCTAACTCTTAATCTTAATTAAAACGGGATGATGAAATGTTCTAAAGGTGGAATAAAATATTACATTAATCTATAACTCTATCTTGTCAAACCAACCACAGATAGGATACAGGTTCCTATCATCCACCCTTATGATTTTGTTCTTAATTGTGGCATTTTGTTGTTGCTGTGAGGACTCAACCTAAATACTATTGCTTCTATTCGATTGTTTAAAGGAAAATAATGTGACAAGCTTTGGTCATGAAAAATCGTAATGTCCATAATACAGTAGATGCAGCATTTCTAAACATTTTAGAATTACGTGTTTGAATCCACGACCACATACTCACATACATATAATCAACATTAACCAAAGGGTCATATGGCGATTTTTTTCCTTTATAATAAAGAGATCCTCTGAAACATTTTAAGATAAATGAATTCCTGCTTAAGTATGGGTGCATTTGAAGTGAGAATGCTTTGAATAAAGTTATCATTTTCACACACCACTATGCCTGAAAGTTATGAGCATTCAGATAGAAATCATTGAAGAAAACTTAATAAAAATATGTTTGGCATATGCTGTATTTAGTGTGATCAATAGTGTTTAGTAATTCAAGAAATCAATTAAAATTTCACCCTCATTTTGCCACTCCTAAATTTCCATTGGAAAAACAATACGAGAAATTATTAACTCCCTGAATATTTCTAATGTGCTTCTCAGCATTATTGAGTAAAACTAACTCCACATTGCAGGCCTGTGTGCTGACTCAGGTTCCCAAGGTTTCTCTGGGAACTCTTTGGTCTGTGGTTGCTGTTCTTTATTCTTTATTGAAAGGCATTTCCTAGTGCATTTCCTAATTTTAGGCACCTGGCTAGACTTTGGGGATGAAACAATACATGTGGCAGAATCCCTGCCCTTGGGTGCCTTACCCTCTCCTTCATACAGCATCTAATGGATCCAAAACCAGGGAGAAGGTGCACCTCACAGCCACAGGCTGCAACAGAGAAAGGTAAAGTGCTGGTACTACCTGGTTTGTGTTTGTCTGTCTGTCTCTTTGTTTTCTTCTTTTTAGTAGGTGTCAATATTTTACATAAAGATCTAAATTTCTGACTTCTCTTAAAAAAAAAATCAGAAGATCTTAGCATACTGGACCAGAAAGACTACTTGGCAACATCTGGCTGGAGCTGTGGGGTGGGAGTGTTGAGGGGGGTGTGGATGGTGCACGTTTCCTAGTCATCTCTGGATCAAAACTGGCTCTAGTTTGCCAGTGTTCCCACCACTCCCTATAGTTTTATACTCACTCATCTCCATTACCTGCTTTGTCCTCGTATTACAGTATTTACATTACTGACCTGCAAGAAGTAACTAGCAGTCAGAAAGCCTGATACTAGCCCTTGGTCTGCTGCTTATTAAATATATGACCTAGCATGAAATCGTGAATTGCATAATGCCTTGGAGCCTCAGTTTTCTCTTAAAAAAGATTAAAGACAAAACAAAACAAAACACGCCTTCTCTGGCACTGCAATTGCAAATCTCCAAAAAGAAATCTATGGAGGGGTTTCCAAACCTGGAAAGCATTAGGCCAAGGAATAATATTATTGTAATTTTGTTTTCAGAAGAAATATCTAGAAAATCAGAAATAACAGCCTATATCTGATTATACCTATAAAGATCACAAAGCACTCTCAACTGAATTAAATCTCACGTGACCTCTGAGATAAATATCACTTTAGCCATTTTGATGATGAAGAAACTCAGGCTGAAAAGGATCAAGGGATTTGCCCCAACACCAAATGCTGACATTTTTAAAAAGTCAACTTTCAAGATAGTTCCCATAATTTTAACACTTATGAAGACACTATTAACAACTGACATCACATGATGAAACAATAACCAGTAAGATGAGCCATCACTTTCCAAGGATATACTCTGGATAGAGAGTAGCAGCTTCTTTGAGCTTTCGTTTGTTTGCTTGTTATTCAAGAGCAACACTTTTTAAAGGGTATTACATGTTGTAATATAAAGGAAATATTTTAAGTAAATATTTGTAATAGGTACTCATTTGGACTTCTAATAAACTAGTAGGTTTAAAGCTTTTGAGGACGCACTTTCTCATTAAATGTTTGTCAACATTACATTATTTTCTTAGAGACTGTCATCAGCAAGTAACTTCTATGAGAAACAAATGTCCTTAATTTTATTAAAGTCTACTTTTATTAATCCCCTCCCTACCCCTAATTGAGCTAATTTGAACCATAGTGCCATTCAGAAAGAAATATGAGAATTCATCTGGCTCATTGTCACATACAGTGACATATTAGGTTTTTTCCAGAAAGAACCTAATAGAGTTAAAAGCTTGATTTAAACATGAATTAAAGGTTTATCATTTACCTTTAAGAAAAAACTCTCCATAGGAATAGTAAGCTCTTTTAATGCATTTACATTTTATTAGGCTTACAGACATTCAATTTATTGGTGTCTTTAGGTACACATTTACTGCATACAGTCAAATATATAACACCTTCATAGTAACTTTTTTTAAAAAGAGAAGGTAGACTTATTTAAGTTTTTTCATGGTTCACCATAATTCAGGTAGCGAAGTCTAAATGAACAAGCAGAGGGCAGATGAGTGACTTTAAGTGCACGGGAGATCTCCACATAGTAATTTAGAGACACCGTGGGAAATAAATAAGGAGATAAGTGAAAGAGTAACCAGCTCTTGGCAGGACATGTATATGACTGAGTAACATGCAAACTACTGTTTATACATTGCAATCAGCTGGCAGCCAAGCAAAAAGCTTATAGATGAGTAAGGACACTGCCACAGCCATGTGTTTGTTCTGAACCTCCTGATTAAACAAATAAACTCAGACTAGAGAGCCACATGGAGAATACAATGCTAGGGATACAATACAATAGAATACAATACACTTAGCATGCAGGGTCTAAATATTAACAGCAACTGCAGAAGATATCACTGCAGATTTGAGTAAACTTTCTGAAACAATAATCTACAAAACCAGCTGTGTTTGGTGATGGCTCTTCATAAAAACAAACAGTTGCAAGAAATCTAACAGGATTCCAAGCTACAGTTCTCAGCTTACAGATTTCAAACACTGGAGAGAAATGCATAACATCCCAGCTTTTTATTATCCAAAGTGAAGATTTTGAAAGAAAATAGGATTACTATCTAGTATGGTCATCATTACATTTTTTAAAAAGACATTCTTATTCTGGAATAGGACGTATATGATCTCCTTATAATGAACAATTCCATGTAGAAAAAGATAGAATATCTGCAAAGCACTTTTGAGGTAGGTTAAGTTCCTGGGAAACAGATTCCTCATGCATTTAGCTTGAAGAAAGGTTTAAAAGGAATTCTTTGGGGATCAACACCTGGAGAAGGAAAGGGAAATAGAGGAGGAAGCAGGTGAGCTGAAGGAGAAGTCCCAATGGTAGCTTGTGGGGAATAATGAAGATGGGGTGTCTTAGCACATTCTGGCAGTTGTAAAAAATATCATAAACAACAGAAATTTATTTATGATAGTTCTGGAGACTGGGAAGCCCATCAAGGTACCATCAGATTTGATGTCTGGTGAGGGCCCACTTCTGGTTCACAGATGATGGCTTCTGTCTGTCCTCACACAGTGGAGGGACTAGCAAGCTCCCTGGGGCCTCTTTTGTATACGCACTAATCCCATCCATGAGGGTGGAACCATCACAACTTAATCACCTCCCAAAGGCCCCACTTTGAGGGTTACGATTTCAACATAGAAATGTTGGGGGTACACAAACATTCAGACCATAGCATGGAATGTCCTGAGTAGGGTGAGAAGGCAGGGGTCTTTTTACCCTCCAGTGATCAGTCACTGGAAGCAGGCCACCTCATGAAGGAGGTATGCCTTTGGGAGAGGGTTGTCTATGGGCAGCACCACAGCAAGTAGGGTGATAAGCCCTTAGCTCCTAAAGGAGGACCTGGGCAGTGCATTACAGAGTCCATGAGACACTTCTGTTCCAGGCTAGATAAAATATTTTTAAGCTCTGGCTGTAAGGACAGTCACCTTTAAGCTTTTAATCTTAGACAACCATCATAATACAAGGGCTATTTGAGACACAATGGTAAGACATTAAAAGGTCAAAGCATATAATGCTCTTACTGTCCATCGGATAACATCTCCAGGAAAATCAGTCCTGTTGCTGTTTGATACCAAATGGCTTCTTAGGTATCAGATCTGCTGGCTTGTTCTGAAAAAAGGTAGAGTGAACTCATTTTTCTCTACTCCTTCCCTCTAAATACCCTGGAAGTTATTCAACGGGAAGTGATAAAGAACTCTAAAACCTGGAAAAAAAGGAGACAGAAACTGACTAGGGGCCTTAGCACTTGAGGGACAACAACCTGGTGAGTTCCGTGGGGTTTCCTTTTTATTTCCAATATACCCTATGCTGGGTTCCAGAGACGGCTGCAACCCCAAAACAGCAACAGGGAGAGCCTGCTCCCTCTGGTCAAATGACCAGTAAAGAAGTCCAGTAGAGACCTAGTGGGGAAGCCCCAGCCCCAGCCCCTACTCTACCACTAGGGCAGCGATGGGCAGTGAGGCCCTAGGCCATCCCAACCATATATCTGACAAAGAATTACTATCTACAGGATATAAATAATTCTCAAAGCTCAACAGAAAAAAAAAACAATAAACAGTTAGAAAATGGGCAGAAAATATGAAGAGACAGCTCACCAAAGAGCATATACAGGTAGCAAGCACACAAAAAAAATTCGACATCATTAGCCATAAGAGAAATGCAATTTAAAACCACAAAAATGTTGTTACATATCTATCAGAATGGCTAAAATAAAAAAGCAGTGATAACATCAAATGCTGGTGAGGATGCAGAGACACTAGATCACTCAGACATTGCTGATGGGAATGTAAAACAGTACAGCTATTCTAGAAAATAGTTCAGCTGTTCATTTTAAAACGAAAAATAAACTTGCTATATTACCCAGAAGTGGCACTCTCGGGCACTTGTTACAGAGAAACGAAAACTCATATTCACACAGAAATTTAAACATGAATGTTCGTAGCAGCTTTATTTGTAATAGCCAAGAAATGAAAATTATCCAAATATCCTTCAATGGATAATGGTCAAACAAACTGTGATATAACACGGAATATTTCTTAGCAATACAAAGGAATGAACTATTGATACACACCTGGATGAATATCAAGGAAATTATGCTAAGTAAAAATTAAAGCCAATCTCAAGAAGATACATACTATATGATTACTTTAATATAGCATTCATGAAATATGATAATTATAGAGATCAAGAATAGAGTAGTGGTGGCTAGTTGTTCAGAATGGGGTAGGGAATAGGTGTTGACTCCAAAGGGGTAGCATGAGGGAGTCTCTGATGATGGGACAGTGAAGTATCTTGATAGTGGTTGTGGTTTCATGAAGCTACACTTATGATAAAATTGCGTAGAGCTACACATGCACACATATACACACACAAATGAGTACCTGCATAACTGGTCAATCTGAATAAGCTCTATGGATATGCATTGTACTAATGCCAATTTTTTGGTTTTTATATTGTCCTCTAGTTAGGCAAGATATTAACATTGGGGAAAACTGGAAAAAGGGTACACAGGCCCTCCCTCTACATTTCTTTGTTTGTTTCTGTGTATCTACTGTTATTTCAAATTTTAAAATTTACTTTAATTGACAAATAATACTTGCATATATTTAGGGGGTGCAATGTGATGTTTTGATATATGCATACAATGTAGAATGATTAAATCAAGGTAATTAACATATCTATCATCTCATAATTTATTTGTGGTGAGACATTTGAAATTTATACTCAGCAATTTTTAAATTTGTGATACATTTTTATTTACTATAGTCACAAGGCTGTGCAATAGATCTCAAAAACTTATTCCTCCTGACTAACTGCAAATTTGTACCCTGGTTTTTGCTTTTATTTTTGAGACAAGGTCTTGCTCTGTCACACAAGCTGGAGTGCAGTGGCCCAAGCACAGTTCACTGCAGCCCAATCTCCTGGGTTCAAGCAGTTCTCCCACCTCAGCCTCCCGAGTAGCTGGGACTACAGGCGTGTGCCAACATGCCAGGCCAGTCTTTTACTTTTTGTAGAGACAGGTTCTCACTATGTTGCCGTAGCTGGTTTCAAATTCCTGGGCTCAAGTGATCCTCCCACCTCGGCCTCCCAAAGTGCTGTGAGCCACAGGCATGAGCCACTGCACCTGGCCACTTTGTGCCCTTTGATCAACATCTCCGCATTCCCTCTCCCTATCCCCCAGCCTCTAGTGACCACCATTCCACTCACCACTTCTATGACAAAAATTAAAGTTTGTTTCTTTTTTTTTTTAATTAGGCCCATTGATTGCTCAGGGTAAAAAATCGTAATAAAATTCTAGATATTTCTTCCTTTGCAATGTGCCAGCATCTGCATCTATCACTGGAAAGTGGATTGCAAACCATCTCAGATGCCCACACCTCCATTAACCTCTCCTACTCCCGGCCCAATTTCCTCCTCCATACCCCTTCTGATAGTTGCTTGCCTGGAATCCCTTCAATGGCTTAGCAAACTCTATGGCAGTTCCTGGGTTGCACTTCAACACTTTCTTGACCCTGGCCCACCTCTGTTGTAATCCCTTTCTCAAGGTCTGGTGCAATTAAGAATGCTGCTGAAAGGGTTTTTCTTGTAGTCCGTGCCTATCAAACACAGACTATTCTGATTACTTGTGGCATTTTGCAGTTATATAAAATTAAAACTAAAGCACACAAGAAGAACCTTAGGTTTTTATATAAATAATTTATTGTCTATAAATTCTCCCAAGAGGAATTCATGTCAGTCTACAGAAAGTGTCTCTCCATTGAGACCCATACCATTTGCCTGTAAATTCAGCACACTGATAGCCATTTGCAATCTGCAAAAGAAAAGCCATCAGGCACGCCACACTGTTATTCCTTTGTAAGATTAAGAAATTTATCCTAATTTAAAAGATAACTGAATTCTTATTCTTTTACAAATTAGACTTTAAAACACAGCCACTGAATTGACCAAGCACTACCAAGCTTTTATCCTACTTTTATTTAAATGTACTGAAACATTAGTGATGAAAGCTTTCATTTAAAGAATTCTGATGATTCTAATATTCATTTATAATGTCCATTTCGCTACCACATTGTGCTTATGCCCCTTAAAAGCTGAAGCTATGACTGCTCGGGTACTGAGTTCTCCAGTGCTTATCATTAATTAAAAGGTAAAAAATGATTACCAGGGTATCTGCAATCAAGCTTTCAATGTAAGAAATATCAATATCCAGTAATTGAGAACATTTTGGAACCAATTTTAATAGGCAAAAAAGTCCAAAGAGAAGAAAAAATGTTCTTTATTATTTCAAATTAAAACCAGATCAGTATATCTTACTGAAAAGTTGCAATTGCCCATGCCTTCCAGGCATCTGCCTAGTTTTTCTCTTATAGCAGATGCTAAAGAAGAGAAATCTGGCATGTCCATTTCTGTAATATTTACAGATATAACACATCAGCAATACATCAGTTTGGTTTTTTATGGAAGCTAACATCAAGAAGCAAAACATGCTCTGCGGGTGTACTTGTGTACTTACTTCAGGTCATCCTTATGCTTGGGGGGTGGGCAGACAGATTATTAAATAATGACTGTACTGAGTGTCTACTAAGCACAGTGGTGTACTTGTGTTGAGGGCACTGAGATGAACAGAAGAATCCCTGCCCTAAAGGAGTGCAAAATCTAGTATTGGAGCCACATGAATATTGTGCAAGTGAAAGAAGGTGAGCACAGATTACGTCCATGGTGAAACAAAAGTTCTGAATATCTGTTGAGACTGATAAAAATAGATCCTGCTAATGTTAATGGCAAAAATGGCCTGAGTGTCTTTAGCTCCCCAATCAACAACACCAGTATCCACCCAAGCCACCCCAAATAAAGTGTTTGCCCAGTGTACATATGCAGTTTCAAAAAAGTTGCCTGGTTTCTCCTCTTCTGTATTGGTAGGAATTGAGCAGGACACAGATGGCCCACTGAAATTAGAATAATTTGAGGAAGGTTTAATAAAGGGACTATTTATAAAACTTTGGGTAGTATGTAGGGAAACCATAAGGGACATTCAACACTCTGGAGCTGTTATCATCACACGACATAAAGGGAGAAGGGGAAGGAGCACTGACCAGAACTTGGAAAGAGAAAGTCTGGTGGAGAGGTCAACCTCGAGAAGAGCTATCTCCTTTGATAGAGGAACATAGCCAGCTCAAAGGGACCCCACAGGGAGTGATCCAAGGCAACTAATACCTTGACCTCACTCTCCTTCCATTTTCCAGTCTCCTGCTTGGGTCCCCCCATTGGCCAGAAGGCAAAAAAACCCACTGATGAAGCATACAGGTCAGCAGGTGGAAAAGGATAGCATCCCTGATTCCTGGTATTAGGAAAATCAATCAGCTGCCAACCGCAGAGAACTGCTGTGAAAATTAAATGATGTAAAGCACATTATGCACTCAAACATACCTCAAACATAGTAAGTAAATGAGAAATGTAAGTTGTTAAATATATAATACGGGATATTTTTCATTATACAATTCAATATAGCAATTATCTATGCCTCCCACCATTTTCTCCCCACATGAGAGGTACAGCAGAGAGGGAGAAGAACCAATGTTTCCCGGGTGGCTAGTATGATTGCAGCAGAGTGCTAAGCATTTGCTATATATCCTATCTTATTTCATTCTCCCTAGAAAGAATGTGATAGGAATTATTAAGCTCTTAGGAAAGGTGAGTAAATGAAGCTCAGATATGTTGCCTATAATTATTGCTTATAATTAGGATCTCAGATCTGTCAAATTCCTAAGCTAATGACTTCTCCATTATTTTATGTAGATGGGCTACCTGTCCATATTAGATAATTTTATTTTTATCACGTTGAGGGGAATTAGAGAAAAGCTTGCTAAAAGCTAAGCATCTAACTTACGGCTTGCCACAGAAGAGATAGTCAGTAACTGCTATATATGATGATGAGGAGGAGCAGGATGATAATGATTGTGATGGTGATGGTGATGGTACTGGTGATGGTGATGGTGATGGTGACAATGATAATTATGGCAGCGGTGACAAATGATGGTGGTAATAGTGATGATAAGAACCACCCTACTTTAACCTAGGGCCAAAGAACTTCTGCAACAGACACTAAGAATTCCTTAAATAAGGTTTCAGTATATAGTTGAAGTAGTAGAATTGATAAATATTTGTTAATCCTGGTCCCTCAATCCAAGAAGAAGCTTTTTCAGAGCAGGCTGTGTGGTGCATGGCTGGGCCACTATGAATTTCGGTTTCCCTGTGTGTGAAACGCAATAATTATATATGTGGTGCCTAGAGCTGATGTGAAGAATGAAAGGAATGCATTTAGAACACTTGGAACAGCCTGGAGCACAGCGAACACTAGGTCAAGATAGCCGCTTACTGTCGGGGAGGTTAGTTCCAACATGGCTGGGCTCTCAGCAAGTCTTCTTTTGAGGAAAGGACCCAGAAGTGGAAATGGCCCCTCTCCTTACTAGCTGTGTCCTCACCCACTCCACTCATCTACACAGTTTAGAATCTGAGGGTGAAAGAAGGAAGAGTAGGCAATGGAAGGCAGCAGTGGAAAACAGCTCTTGGGTGGTAAGTAGGGAGCAGGAAGAACAGTTACCACCATGCTTAAAACAAGGTTTTTTAAAATAAAAATTGCCTAAAGTCACATTTGAAAATAAAGAGCTTGGTAAACATGCTGATGGCAAAGAGAACTTGTAAAACAGTTTCACTTGAAAAAGGCCAAGGTTAATGGTATAATTTCAATTTTGAACCTCCTTTTAATATGGATTAGTGCTCTCAAATATGGGATTTGACATTAAGATGCCAAAAGAAGACTCAGAAGGTAACCTCAAGCAGTATTTTTTAAGGAAATTTCTTCCTTTTATCATTTGAACGCAGCTGAACAAAAATGTTATTAAAAATTATTCTGTCATAAAAACAGCAACATCAATGACCATAACAAATGCTAAAAAGCAAAATTATCCATGAAATTAAAAATATTTCATGAATCCAAGGTGAGAAATATTTTAGGGATGACACTTGACACTTGAGATTTATGTAATGAGACATTACCAACTTTTATGTATAAAATTTCCTTTCTGAAAAAAAAGTATGAAAAATCAAAAGGCACCAAAAAATCCCCCATTGATTTGAAAAACATATTCTTTTTTTTTTTTTTTTTTTTACAATTAATTGCATTTGGAGAACTGCATCACACTTTTAAATAAAATATACATAACACATTTTCTCTTTATAGAAAAACCTTTACAAACCCTTAAGTTTGCTGAATTACTGCTGAAAAAGTATTTTTGAAATAAAATATACAGAATGAATAAAGCATCTTTACTCCATTCTCCAGAAATTATCTAGATACAAATATATACATGGCTAAGTTCAAAAACTTACATAGTAGAAAGTTTAATAATTTGATCTATAATATTAAGCTGTTGATACTTTCGATTGGAAAGAAGGAGGGGAAATAGTGAAAGAAAAATTAACCACAGAATATATTCTTTGCAGTTTGAGATATAAAATGTTTTATCATTTACATTAATGTGCATAACATTTTAATATTAATTGTTGCCTCTTTCATCTTGCTGTCTTATTTTTTAAAAGCTTATCATAGAAAAGTCTCTATATGAAATTGTTCATCCAAACAGATAAAAAGTTGGAATTATAACTGGGCCAATGAAATGTTGTTGTTTTGTATTTTATTGCTTTGCTTCTTCTTTAGTAATCATCTTTGCAGTCTGTCTAAACAATTCTCTGTGCACTGACATTTGCAATAATGTGTTTACATCACAAAGTTAGACCCTGTCATTCGATGGAACAAGAGGCTGTATTTTGTAGCCCCCAGACACGCTGCATAACTTACTCCCTCTTTGGCCTGAGAGTGTAATCGTTTTTTCATCTGCCATGTTTAATTACCTTTACAGGCATTAACAACAGTTTACTAGAAATCGATGGAGGAGCAATAAATTCATTAGGTTCAGTGGAGTTAAGAAGTTTCATATTCTTTTTCTCAGGTGAATACCTATTTGACAACTACTAACTTCATCTTCCATAAACCTAAAAAATATACTATATGATTTTCATCTGTCTACCAGTTCTTAATCTCCTACCAAAGATGGAGTCACAACACAAAATCAGGAGTCAATAGTTACAATGCTTTCTCACTCTGACACAAAATTGTGTAACTTGAAGGAAACGTGGGTTCCCTTATGCATGCAAATGCCCTATGCGACTACAGAATGTGTTCCCTACACTTTAGAAGATGTTGATGTTCCACTCAGATCTCTGTAGGATCCCTTTTACCAGTTTGGTGTCCCATTCCTCCCTACAGGTGTTGCTGCCCATCTTCTCCAAAGAATTGCCCTTGAGTGACCAAAGCAACACCCAGAGGTTCTGGGGAGATATATCACTAAATTCGGCCCCCACCCAGGGTCCATAGCTAAAGACTGAATGGTGGGAGGGGAAGGTACAAAAGTCTACACTCCTGTCTCAAGGCAGAACTGACCCTGTAGTATGTTTCACGCTCCCAAGACTCCCCATGTGATCAGGTTAATTTCACCTGAAACCACAACCTTGGTAGCTTCTTCCACTTCCTTATCCTAATTCCCTCACTCCCTTCCTGGTTTCTCCCAAGAGCCCTCTCTTACTAATCACCTGCACACCCATCTCCAGTTCTAGGGAATTCAACCAAAGACCCTGTAGAAGCAAACATTACAGAACAGACAGGCATACAAATGGTTTTCCAGTTTTTGCAGGTAATCAATATCTCAGCCATTTTAAAAGGTACTGTCCACAGTGTTTTATAAGCACAAGTTGGGGATGGAGGGGAATCACATGCCTGTTATGTAACTGTGTGAAAAGAAGTTCCTAAGATCTACAAAGTCACATCATTTGCAGAAGTCACTAACTGATTCCTGCTCCAGGGAAGGCTGCAGTTGGCAAGGGCTGCCCTTCTTGGCAGGTGTCAGGCAGGGCCCTGCACTACAATTCTCCCTGCATTGGGAGAACAAAAGGAGTCTGGGGCTAGGAAGAAAAAAAAAATGACAAGCTAAGCATTAAACTACAAACAGCTCTTTGAAGCCTCCCTGATAGAGGTGGTTGTGTTTGTGCAACAGTTATTGGGTTGAGTCTAATAATGAAAGGACAGATCACCACTTACTCTGTGATGTCAGTAATGAAAGCTATCAAAACTAAGCCTGAGTGGGCCTGACTGTCACCCTGTAAATCTAACGTGGACAGCTTAATGAGGGAGGGACATTATCTTTTCTCACACTCCAATTTTACTCACATAAGAAATGTGGCCCACATTGGCAATTAACTTGAGAGATTAATTAAATCCAATAACAAGTTCAGTTCCCTCCATAGTGCATTCTGATATCATGCGAAGGCACCAACATGCTATGGGCACTTAGCACATGTTAAAAAATAATGGAACTAATTTGGGCTTTGTGTGTGTGTGTGTGTGTGTGGAAAACTGGCAGCTAACTGCCTCAGTAAATTAATTCCACAATCTGATACAGCTACTCGATATTTCACACAGTCTTATTTCCAAACTCTGCTTTATTATCCTGAAACTCCCAAGAAACATTGCCCAATAATTGTGTTTCTTCCCTCAGCAATTTTACTCACCAATAGTATTTAACATATTTTATTGGGCCCTCTGAAGAATAAGGAGGCAGCCATTCAGACAAAACATAAACTCTGCCCCAGCTTAAGAAGCAATAGACTGGGTCCCATTGTGTCTCTTTCAAAACAACAGCTGACACTGACAAGGAACAGGAAGAGCAGCAGGGGTGCAGGCATGAGCTTCACTTAGCGTCAGAAGGCCACGTGATATATGTTCTGGTTCTCTTTCTTTTGGGTTCCCTAATTCGTCCTTAGTTCCTGTTTTTGTGTTTTCTTCTCTGAAACCGTAAAGTGCTTTCCTCCACTACCATATATGAAATTTGATCTTAAGAAATAGGAGTCTTCAAATTTGACCAATTGGCCAAATGGTTATTAAACTGATGCCTTAGTGAAAGTCAATGAAATTGTTTTTTAACTGGTTGCTGTAAAATCATATTCCTATAATACAGATCAAATTCATATACTAGAGTTATTATATAGATACTACATAATAATAATGCCTACTCCTGCCCCACTGCTCCCAAATCAACCTACTCAAAGAAGTGCTTCCTAACAATCTCACTACCAAGGACTCCTTTTATTATGATTTGAGAATGGAGTAGATGTTTGAAAATATTTCATCTATCCAAGATTAACGATTAATTCATTTCCTTTTTGGTATTATTAAGAAAAATACATATCCTGTCTGATGGGACTTCTAATAAATAAATAATGAAATTACAACATGAAAGTAACCTAATCTTTGACAAAAATGGGAAATATAATATTTGGGTAGCCTTTCATAGTTACTGTGGTTACAAATACCCTTTAGGAAATAACGAAAAGAGCTTGAAGGTTTCTTTTCTATTTTGGAGAGAATTCTATGACAAGGTGATATTTTAGACCTACCCTAATAGTCACTAGTGCAGAAGATTTACATTAACAATCTTTCATACAGCCAGAAGTTTCATCTACCTAAGTGGCACCTTGAAACTAGAAAGAGATGGTAAATAACAACAAGCCTCAATGTTCTAAGAATAATCACATCACCTGAAGCATGGTATCTCTGCGCATATCTTCAATTATTACCAAAAATGTCTATGCTATTAATATACTTGATGACAAAGCATTCCTACACTTGATTACCAAAAAAAAAAAAAAAACTAAATGGTAAACAACTGATTGAATTTATTGGATCTGGGGTGATCTTATACTTGTATCAAACTGTAAATACATTTAACTCAACTGATCCAATATTAGCCCATTAGTCCATATTTTCCACTTAGGGTATTATTGCAGACCTACTGATAATCATAATGGCTAACAATATTAAGCTCTCACAAAATGCTTTACATGCATTCAATCATTTATGTGACTCAGCAATCCCATGTAATAAGTACTATTACCATTGCCATTTTACAGATGACAAAACTAATGTTTAGAAAGGTTAAGTATCATGCACAGCCACACAGCATCTGGGTTTATCTGCTACTTGGTCAATCTGGACTAAACAACCAACAGGGATCAGGCTTGATATTCTGTTCCACCTGATGGCCAAGGAAGATACTGTGCAAATGCCTGCACATTTGTCCTTAGACTACAAGCTTTCTTTCAGTCCTGTCAGCACTGACACTGTCAATATTTTACGAAATGTATTTAAAGTCCCTTCTGATATTTCTTATATCACCAGCTTAACTGCACACAAAATAAGTTAATTGGTTCTAAGGTTTACCTAAATATTTCTCATTGTAGCAGAACTGTGGGAGGAGAAGTAGATAATATCAAGAGTTGACTGTTCCATGTTTTATAGAAAGTAAGAGTCAGAAAAAATATAACCTAAATAATTCCATTGAACTCTCAGTATATGTAGGAGTAATGGCATAATGATATATTGTTGTTATAATTATATGTAAATGATAAATCCTTGGAAAATAATTTTAATTCACATTCTCTAACATGAGAAATTTCTCTTCGCTTAAGGTAAACTTCGAATGTTTCCTTTCTTTCCACAAGGTGGAAATCTTGAAGTAATGGGCTACTGAAAAACCAGAGAAATTATATGCACTGACTTACTTATTCATTCTTAATTTTAGATTATAAAAGTTTTCTTGTGTAGCTTAGAGAATTTTCCAAATCCTTTATAACTGTGGTTGTGGAATTCCACAATGTTGAACCTGAATAGATTACTATTTATGACAAGTTACAAATTTCATTGTAGAAACGTAGGTGCAAAAGACATAGATTCCAAAGATTTACCACTTTCAGTATCAAAGAATTTACCTTTCATTTTTAGCTTGCTCTCACATAAAAATTGATCCAAAATGCTGTTTTAGGCAGAAACCAGCCCTCATAAATTCTTGATGAATCCAGATCACCAATATGAATGTCAGTTATCGAAATCCTCAGAACATATATGAAGGGGATTAACACTAATCATCAACACACTAAATGGCCCTATCTTAGGCTGTTACGTACCTTCATTCTTCTGCTTTATACAGTCTATAGCTGTATAAAGTCTTCCAACTGGAGTTCATGGAATCAGATATTCTTAAAAGAATACATTTCAAGATCCTCAACTTTTTTCCTAAAATTGGTATGTCTGAAAATGTATCTGCAGTAAAGGTATCATGGGGATGACAATTTCTGTTTAAAGATCTCGCCTTTTCATCTGCAAACAATTATCAAAGAATACATTGCTCCTGAGGAAAAAGTCCCATGAAAGCAAAGCAAAATGGGAATCTGTAAAAAATACAACGGCGATGGTGTCTTATTTCTCTCAGGAGCAGACTCACTGCAAACCTCCTCACCATATCAGCCAATCTATTTCAGACTGAGAACTCAGAAGTGAAATGACAGGCATGGGAAGGACCACAAGGAAGTTTAACTGAATGTGAAAACCCAAGTTGAAAGAAAGTAGGCCTGACCTAGCTGATTGATTCAGCAAATAAATTTTTCAAAATAAACTATAAAGTGGACATTTTTCATAAGCCTAATGAGTTAAATCTACAGTTCCAAGGCTTGGAGGAAACACACTCAAAGAATGTACTAAGCAAGAGAATCTTGTCCAAAAATTAAAAATCATATTTGCAGAGGTATATTGAAATTTGGAATATTTCAGTTTTCCCAACTCTGAGTCTATCAGATTCAATATGGCACCTCTAAGAGAAAGAGGAATAGGTATAATTAATGGGCATTTGAGAAGCTTTGGTAAGCCTTTGGTGTACTTCCCAGGAAAAAGAGAAATTGAATATCTTGAGTGACTGAGCAACAAATTCTTTTTCAAGACAGTTTTTCTCTCAATAAAATTGAAGGAGAACTAATTGAGTTGTCAGAGGATGAATCATAAAAAAATATTTGATGAGAAATTACTATATGATTTTTGGCATAAAACTGGCAAGAAGTTTTAAAAAATTCAATGACATAAAAATACCTCCAATCTCATCTACTTATGTATGTGAGAAAGATTTCTCAATGCTTATATCTAGAAAACTGAAAAATTGGGATTGTGCTAAATCCTGTTTTGTTTTGAAACAAATAATATTTGACTTGATATAGGAATGAATTAAAAAATTAAAAAAAGCCCTGACCATCTCATTATTAGGTGAGGTTTCAATAATTTTAACTTTTATATTTAATAACTGTTAATATATAAAAAATATAAGAAATATATATTTTTTGTTTTGATCAATCTTGTGCTAATAATAGTGATAAAAGCTCAATCCAGATGTAATTTTTGAAATGTAGAGGATTATAAATTCAAAATTTTTTTAAAAAATTTAATGTTCTGAGACTATATGATGATGCATAAAATATTTCAAGCATATTACATTGATAAAATTCTGTGAGACAAATGAAAGAAATATGAGTTAGAGAGAAAGGAATGGTGCACAATTTTCAAGGAATAAAGAATTTGTTTTTATACTGTTAAATTGACAATAGTGAGACTCAACTCATTATAGTATTTAGATTCCAAATGGATATACTTAAAAATTATTTAACAATTTTTAAATGTCAATAATAAGCCAGAAATTATATTCTTTGCAACTCTTTAAACTTATAACAAATTGGAAGCCTACAGTTTTTCCAGAAGTCTTTCAAGGTTCAGGGAGCAAAAAAAGAAAGAAGAAAAAAAGGAGCTTTCTGCTTTGTTTCTCCTGCCTTGTTATTATTTCTGGAATTAGAAGATATGCTTTCCTGGCCCCACTTTCAGATTTGCTCTTTGATCCACTCTCCCCTTAGAAATTGGATTTCTGAATAGCTAAGGTCTCCAGATCACTGAATTGTGGATATGATAAACTTTCCAAACAAATATGATTCTAATTATTTGCTTTACCCTAAGACTCATTACAGAGTTCTTTCAAATAACAATCTTCTCCAGTGCTTTTGAAATATGGTTCTATAATTATAAAAATTCACCTCGCATTCTATTTACAGGCTTTTCATTTTTTTTAGGTCTAAAATACAAATGCATTGCTTTGATTCTGTAGCAGATTTTTGAGAGTAATCCCTTTTTAAGTGTCTTTACAAATATGTTATCTAGTCCAACAAGGCAAAAAAGGAAAATAGAAAAGAAGGGAGAGAGAAAAAAGAGGAGGTGATGAAATGCCATCATGATATCAGAGAAGGAGGTGGATAATTTAAAGCAGCAAGGCCCTTTCAAATAGAAGATGGCTAAATTTTATCACTAATTCACAATAGGATTAGAACATGAATTAAATTTCATTTGAAAACAAAGATACCTATTGCTTTATATAGTCCCTGCCTCAACAGCAAAACTAGCCTGATTTCTTTCACAGTTTTCTTTCTGAGACAAGAAATACCCTAATAAAACAAAGGGAAAAATGTATTTCCCAGTGTCTAATGATCTTTATAAGTCTTTTGACCTTTCCATGGACCTCAGTTTTCTTATCTGTAAAATAAGAAAGTTGATTTAAACCAGTTATTTGAAGAGGGGCAAGAGAGGGGGCAAGGAGGGCAGATGAGAAGAATCACAGGAAGGCATGAATTTTTTGACAGAATACCCACACTTTGCATGACTTTCCAGATTCCTACTCAAGCTGCACCACTGTCCCTATGGATGCTGAGAACTCTAGCTATGTGAATTTGTGTTCTCTCCTTGGAAGAGGACAAATGGCCAGAAACACCATGCATAACTTTAAAGATCCCTTCCAGCAATGAGATACCATTATTCTTCGGCTATGACTAGAAAACATATTGTTATTCATGTATTTCTTCTCTTCTTTCCTTTGTCTCTGGCAAGCATCACTATTTGCTCCTTGCTGCCTAGAACAGTATGAGGTATATATGCCTGGGGTGTGAAAGGAGAGATGGAGGGAGGGACATATTTACAGCAGCTATGATGCTCAAGAGCTATATTAATCTGTAGCTCTGTATTTTCATGACTTCACAACTCTCCAAGCTTAAAAATATATATACATACATCCGGCTGGGCGCGGTGGCTCATGCCTGCAATCCCAGCACTTTGGGAGGCCAAGACGGGCAGATCATGAGGTCAGGAGATCGAGACCATCCTGGCTAACATGGAGAAACCCCGTCTCTACTAAAAATACAAAAAAATTAGCCAGGCGTGGTGGCGGGCACCTGTAGTCCCAGCTACTCAGGAGGCTGAGGCAGAAGAATGGCGTGAACCCGGGAGGCGGAGCCTGCAGTGAGCCAAGATCACGCCACTGCACTCCAGCCTGGGTGACAGAGCAAGACTCTGTCTCAAAAAAAAAAAAAAAAAAATATATATATATATATATACACACACACATCCTTATATATGTGTATATATGCATGTATATATGTGTATATCTATACACACATCCATATATATATATATATGTACACACACATCCATATATATGACATTTTAAAAGATCCTCTTTTCTCTCATCTTGAAGTCTGTTAAAAGATATGCGTAAAAAGGATCCACAAAACAATGAGGTTACTAGATAAGGTACTCTTCCTGAATCAAAGAAGCTCCTAGACAAAATGGGGCCTGACTTGGTGGTCAGCTGTCAGAGTGAAACTTAATTTAACAGTAACAATAGACACAGTATGTCAGACTAAGTGCTTCATCGACAATCTGAACAATTTTCAATAAAACGGCCTTGATGTCAGTTAAGGCAGACAACCCCAGGTAGAGAAAGACTACTCGGGAAAAAAAATTAAGAAAACCTTCTGCAGATTCGAAGGGGGATTTTTTTTTATCCCTCTGACTAGCCTCTCTGTATGTAACTTTCAGTGGTTCTTGCCTTCAAGAGGTTTTCCCACCACAGTGAGGGGCTGAGGGAGATGTTTGTGTCCCTGGATCTAGTGACTTGTTTTCATGGCTCTGAAGCCCACAGTCACTCCCATTTAGAAAATGTTCTATATCCTTTTGGACTATGCTTGATCTCTTTTTATCTAATTAATTACAGCTCAGGAACCAAGAAGTAATTACATTAAGAACTTGGAGGCATGCCTTCAGGAATGTCACTATGGCTTTCTGTTTGTTTGTTTTAAAGCAAATCAGCACTCTGGAACTTGGTTCAGATTAGCAATTTTATGCATTCAGCTGGATACAATGCAACTCTTGGTTATTAGAATAAGAAATCAGGTGAAGAACATAAAGGAATGTGGTTCAATCTCTCTCTCTCTTTCCCTTCCTTTCTATTCCACTTTAGTGTAGCAATTACAGGCCTCTGAGTTTGGGTTTAGCATCGTGATGGTAGGCAGATATTTACTTTTTTACTTGAGGGTCAAGTGGGATGAAAAGCAAGGAAAAAAAGCCAGGACAGTCCAAGGACTGGCACATGTCAAAGCACAGAGGAACAATACAGATCTTCAGAGGAACTTTTTTTCTTTTACTTCCTTTTTAAAAAACTTTGTCAGTGTAGTAAGTGGTGAAGACTATTTGCTAAAGTGTTCAACAACATAACTGCTCTGAGATTTCTCCTTCACTAGGCTACTCTCTTAGGCCTCTGTGAACATCTGTGCCATGTGTACAGGCCTCTTCCTAACAGGCCCAAAGAGGATGTGTTTTCATAAAAGTTGTAAATACATTTAAGAAATTATCTGAAGCTCATAAGCCACCTGATTTCCTAGGCAAGGCCTCTCATCATATTAACCATAATTTACGTAATGAACAGATGGGCAGAATAAAACCAGAGGGAGGAGAAGTGGAGGAAAAGGACGGTAATGAGTGATGAAATGGAAATCACGTGATTAATGGAACATATATTTTAAAAAGTAATGAAGAGTTTATCCCTAGGGTAGAAAACAGGGAACAACAAAAATAAGTACCACGTTGTCAAAACAGTAAAATAAGAGAGTAGAACAAAGAAACAGAGCAAGACAAAGAAATGCTGGTTTTAGGATAGGCCTTATTTTAAAGACACAGGGGATTTTGGAACTTACCATTTTGCAGCTATTTGTTTAAACAAAAATAAATTTATGTTGCCTGGTGTCCTAAAAGTTACTTATGACAATGGTCATTAATAGATAAGAGCCTGCAGCTATCCGGGTACACCAACACCAGCCTTTGTGTTTGTTCAACATTTCTTTCTGTGGGAAATGTAATTTGTAGCATAAGAGTTCACAAGAACCCTCAGCTCCATGGCTCCATCACTAATGAAACAAGTCCTGGATTTTCATAGCAACCATCAAGCATAAATTTGGCTCCCCAGAGCATGTGAACTTTATGTGTGAATTACCTATGTGTGTGCACAAACCAAAGGCAAATTCATGTGAAGCATACAGGCAATTTACAAACACTATCTGTTCTGAAAGTCTGCACAGTAACAGGGACACAGACAGAAATAACAAAATGGGTGTATATGTCCAGGTTTCTCCACAAAAGATGACCTGTATACTTGCAAGGGCAAAATATCACAAAAACAACCCTAATGCAAGAGTAGTAATGAGAGAAACTAAAAATAAAATACAGAGGCTGGGCCTGGTGGCTCACACCTGTAATCCCAGCACTTTGGGAGGCTGAGGTGAGCAGATCGCCTGAGGTCAGGAGTTCAAGACCAGCCTGGCCAAAATGGTGAAACACCGTCTCTAACAAAAACACACAAAAAATTAGCAAGGTATGCTGGCAGGTGCCTGTAATCCCAGCTACTTGGGAAGCTAAAGCAGGATAATCACTTGAACCTAAGAAGTGGAGGTGCAGCAAGCTGAAATTGCGCCACTGCACTCCAGCCTGGGTGACAAGAGTGGAACTTCATCTCAAAATAAACAAATAATAGAAATAAAATAGAAGATAATGACTGTGTGTGTGCACTTTCATTATTTTGAATGTTAGTGCTCAAAGGAAAGCAAATTTAGTTAGAAAACAAGCTGATAGAAAAACAGTTTCAGAGATTCTTAAGAGAACTTCAGGACACATTTAAGAACCATGAAGGCTGGTAACACAAGTTTTGAAAAAATTAGGCCTTATTTCAGGACAATTTTGTTTTTCCCATTTCTATGAATCCGATGTATCATTCACACAATTTGTATTCCCATTAGCCTTGATTAGGGACATATCTGTGCTCACATTAGACTCCCTGAATACAGGGACCAAAATTCATTCAATGTTGCCACTTGGGTGTCTAATATGCTGCAAAAATCTCTAGGAAAGATATAAATGAACAAATAAATGATATGCTGAGATAACATTGTGAAGAATTTGGCAATGAGGAGGAGCATTATCTTCTTCCATAAAGACATTGATTTATTCTTTAATATCACTCAGAATCACAAGAAATAATCGGCTGATACAGAAATGGAACAGCTGCCTCACACAGAAGTGGCTAAAGAGAAAAAATTTCCACAAAATACTGGAAAAGATGGTAACAATCAAATTTCAAAGTTGGGCAGCCCTACCAAAAAGAGAAAAAGAAGATACGACAGGAGCCAATAGTGACAGCACTACTGAAATTCAAAAATAGGACTTGAGGTCTAAGACAAACTGATAAAAATTAAAATAATGGCAATTACTCATTGAACATTTACTATGTGCCAGGTACTATATATGCATGATCTAATTTAATCTTTATAATAATCCATTTAGGTAAGTACTTCTATCATCCTTATTATACAGATAGTCAAACACGATGATAAAAAGCAAGTAACTTTCTCAAAGTCACCCACTAGTAAGTGATGGAACCAGTACTTTAAAACATGTCTGTCTGACTCCTTAATCAATGCAACACTAAGATACATGTGACTAATCAAGGAAAAAGAAAGAGTTTTGATTTTTGTTTATTTTTCCAATTTAGAAAAGATGAAGGAGAATTCTAGAACCTTCACTTCTGAGCAAATAGCAAACCAACTTGCTGTTGGGAATTTAAGTGTCATGCACATTACCATTTACATTAGTTTGAAAAAGAAGTAAATGTCCAACTTTTAGTTTCTCTAAACAGTTATTCTAGTTTTCCTAAGTTTGACCCCAAAAGGGATTTGACTGTGAAACGAAACTCTCCGTAGTTCTCAGATATGGTTGGACAGTTAGATGCCCACAAGTAACAGCCTGTGCAGAACATCAACACAGTATATCACCCCAGCAAGGAACGTTCAAAGGAAAGATTTTTAAGGCTACTGAGATAAAATGGAATAGAATCTTTCCAGTATATTTCTCTTTGCTATCAAACCAAATTAGAAAATACTAATTTATACTAAATTATAAATCACAGCATTTCTAATTTAATCACTGTCTGTTTTTTTTAATTTTTGTTCTTGTTTTAGTTTTGCATTTCTTTCACCCATGGGATAGATACACATTCTCACTTAAGCCTCTGTTGAAACTATTTCCATTGTCCCCTAGGTCCTCATTCTACTTTAATGTGTCTATCTTCAGTAAAACACAACTGATAAACCTGAAAGATAATAAACTGGACAGACTAGCACTGAGATTCTAAATGAGATAAACCGGCAGTCATCCTGACAGTAATGGAATAAATAAAGCATGAATAATTACATTAAAAGACAATTTCTGATTTAAACTTTGCTTTTCCTGTTTTTACATAGTAGAAAAAATGAGGCTGTCTGGCCTTCCTTAGGAGAAATCTTTCTTAGAAGGAATGTGTGCTTATTTTTAAATCTATCATAACAACTGATATATCAGCAACAATGTACCCATATTTACCTCATATTTATATGTATGTCTTCTCTATTATAAGCAATATGTTATAAAATATATTAGAGATTAGTTCAAAGAGTTGAGATTGGTTATAAAGAATTATATTAGTCGGGTTTAAAACGTATTTGGAAAGTTCCCAGTATAAAATAGTTTAGTTGTGTTATTTTCCTCTCGATGTCTTGAATGTTGCAAGGTACTATTCTATGGCTGGTAGGGGCATGCAACAGGTGGGAGTAAGGAAGGAAAGAGCAAGCCAATAATAAGTTTTGAAAATAAGCCCAATCATTAAGTATATGTTGAGTCTCTTCATTACCGTGAATAGGAAGTCTAATAGATTGCCATATGCAGAAACAGAGAAAATGCTGTTTTAGTGGCACCTAATGAGGTTCCAAAAATGCAGTAACTTGTAGATTCTTTCACATTCATACTCTGTGTAATATAACGCTATATAGCACACTTAGCTCTCTTTATACCTCGGTGTTTTAATGCAAACACAGATTCTTTTCTCTATGGCTTTAAACATTACACAGGAACAAGCTCCCATGAACCTCTTTCACATTCCTACTCAGAGCTCTCTGTGAAAAGCTGTCATTTCTTGTTCTATTCAAGTCAGACTACCTAGTCTCCAGGCACAATGGTAAAAGGAATGTCAAGGTAACATCTTCATTTATTCATATGATTTTCTCTTTTTTTTAATTATACTTTAAGTTCTGGGATACACGTGTAGAACGTGTGAGTTTGTTACATAGGTATACACATGCCATAGTGGTTTGCTGCACCCACCAACCTGTCATCTACATTAGGTATTTCTCCTAATGCTATCCCTCCCCTAGCCCCCCAAACCCTGACAGGCCCTTTGGGTATAACCTAGTAATGGGATGGCTGGGTCAAGTGGTATTTCTTGTTCTAGATCTTTGAGGAATTGCCACACAGTCTTCCACAATGGTTGAACTATTTTACACTCCAACCAACAGTGTAAGAGCTTTCCTACTTCTCCACATCCTCTCCAGCACCTGTTGTTTCATGACTTTTTAATGATCGCCATTCTAACTGGTGTGAGATGGTATCTCATTGTAGTTCTGATTTGCATTTCTCTAATGACCAGTGATGATGAGTTTTTCTTCATATTTTTGTTGGCCACATAAATGTCTTCTTTTGAGAAGTGTTTGTTCATATCCTTCACCCACTTTTTATGGGGTTGTTTGTTTTTTCTTGTAAATTTTTTTAAGTTCTTTGTAGATTCTGGATCTTAGCACTTTCTCTGATGGATAGATTGCAAAGATTTTCTCCCATTCTGTAGGTTGCCTGTTCACTTTGATTTCTTTTCAAGGAAGCGCTAAATATGAAAAGGAAAAACTGGTATACCATCCACTGCAAAAACATAACAAATTATAAAGACCATCAACACTATGAAAAAACTGCATCACCTAATGGGAAAAATAACTAGTTCGCATCATAATGACAGGATCAAATTCACACATAACAATATTAACCTTAAATGTAAACAGGCTAAATGCCCCAATTGAAAGATGCAGACTGGCAAATTGGATAAACAGTCATGACCCGTGGGTGTGCTGTATCGGTGCGCTATATTCAGGAGACCCATCTTATGTGCAAAGACACACAAAGGCTCAAAATAAAGGGATGGTGGAATATTTACCAAGTAAATGTAAAGCAAAAAAAGCAGGAGTTGCAATACTAGTCTCTGATAAAACAGACTTTTAACCAACAAAGATCAAAAAAGACAAAGTAGGGCATTACATAATGGTAAAGGGATCAATGCAACAAGAAGAGCTAACTATCCTAAATATATATGCACCCAATACAGGAGAATCCAGATTCATATAGCAAGTTCTTAGAGACCTACAAAGAGACTTAGACTCCCACAGAATAATAGTGGGAGACTTTAACACCCCACTGTCAATATTAGATCAACGAGAGAGAAAATTAACAAGAATATTCAGGACTTGAACTCAGCTCTGGACCAAGCAGACCTAACAGACATCTACAGAACTCTCCACCCCAAATCAACAGAATATACATTCTTCTCAGCACCACATCACACTTATTCTAAAATTGACCACATAATTGGAAGTAAAACACTCCTCAGCAAATGAAAAAGAACAGAAATCATAACAATCTGTCTCTCAGATCAAAGTGCAATCAAATTAGAACTCAGGATTAAGAAACTCCCTAAAAACCGCACAACTACATGGAAACTGAACAATGGGCTCCTGAATGACTGGTGGTTAAATAATGAAATTAAGGCAGAAATAAGTAAGTTTTTTGAAACCAATAAGAACGAAGACACAGTGTACCAGAATCTCTGGGACACAGCTAAAGCAGTATTTAGAGGGAAATGTATAGCACTAAGTGCTCACAAGAGAAAGCAGGAAAGATCTAAAATCGACACCCTAACGTCACAATTAAGAGAACTAGAAAAGCAAGAGCAAACAAATTCAAAAGCTAGCAGAAGACAAGAAATAACTAAGATCAGGGCATATTTGAAGGAGATAGAGACATGAAAAACCCTTAAAAAAATCAACGAATCCAGTAGCTGGGTTTTTGAAAAGATTAACAAAATAGATAGACTGCTAGCCAGACTAATAAAGAAGAAAAGAGAGAAGAATCAAATAGACACAACAAAAAATGATAAAGGGGATATCACAACTGATCCCACAGAAATAAAAGCACCATCAGAGAATACATAAACACCTCTACACAAATAAACTAGAAAATCTAGAAGAAATGGATAAATTCCTGGACACATACACCCTCCCAAGACTAAACCAGGAAGAAGTCGAATCCCTGAAGAGACCAATAACAAGTTCTGTAATTGAGGCAGTAATTAATAGCCTACCAACCAAACAAAGTCCAGGACCAGATGGATCCACAGCTGAATTCTACCAGAGGTAAAAGAGGAGCTGGTACCATTCCTTCTGAAACTATTCCAAACAATAAATAGAAAAAGAGGGACTCCTCCCTGACTCATTTTATGAGGCCAGCATCATCCTGATACCAAAACCTGACAGAGAAACAAAAAAACAAAATTTCAGGCCAATATCCCTGATGAACATCAATGAGAAAATCTTCAGTAAAATACTGGCAAACTGAATACAGCAGCACATCAAAAAGCTTATCCACCACGATCAAGTTGGCTTCATCCCTGGGATGCAAGTATGGTTCAATATACACAAATCAATAAACGTAATCCCTCACATAAACAGAACCAATGACAAAAACCACATGATTAACTCAATAGATGCAGAAAAGGCCTTCAATAAAATTCAACACCCCTTCATGCTAAAAACGCTCAATAAACTAGGTATTGATGGAACAGATCTCAAAATAATAAGAGCTATTTATGACAAACCCACAGCCAATATCCCACCAAATGAGCAAAAGCTGGAAGCATTCCCTTTGAAAACCAGCACAAGACAACGATGCCCTCTCACCGCTGCTATTCAACATAGTGTTGGAAGTTCTAGCCAGGGCGATCAGGCAAGAGAAAGAAATAAAGCATATTCAAATAGGAAGAGAGGAAGTCAAATTGTCTCTGTTTGCAGATAAAATGAGTGCATATTTAGAAAACCCCATCGTCTCAGCCCAAAATCTCCTTAAGCTGATAAGCAACTTCAGCAAAGTCTCAGGATACAAAATCATTGTGCAAAAATCACAAGCATTCCTATACACCAATAATAGACAAACAGAGAGCCAAATTATGAGTGAACTCCCATTCACAATTGCTACAAACAGAATAAAATACCCAGGAATACAACTTACAAGGGATGTGAAGGACCTCTTCAAGGAGAACTACAAACCACTGCTCAAGGAAATAAGAGAGGACACAAAAAAATGGAAAAGCATTCCATGCTCATGGATAGGAAAAATCAATATTGTGAAAATGGCCATACTGCCCAAAGTAATTTATAGATTCAATGCCATCCCCATCAAGCTACCATTGACTTTATTCAGAATTAGAAAAAACTACTTCAAACTTCAAATGAAACCAAAAAAGAGCTCATATAGTCAAGATAATCCTAAGCAAAAAGAAGGCATCACACTACCTGAGGCATCCCGCTACCTGATCTCAAACGATACTACAAGATTACAGTAACCAAAACAGCATGATACTGGTACCAAAACAGATATATAGACCAATGAAACAGAACAGAGGCCTGAGAAATAACACCAGACATCTACAACCATCTGATCTTTGACAAACCTGACAAAAGCAAGCAATGGGGAAAGGAGTCCCTATTTAATAAATGGTGTTGGGAAAACTGGCTAGCCAAATGCAGAAAACTGAAACTGGATCCCTTCCTTACTCCTTATACAAAAATTAACTCAAGATAGATTAAAGACTTAAACATAAGACCTAAAACCATAAAAACCCTAGAAGAAAACCTAGGCAATACCATTCAGGACATAGGCATGGGCAAAGACTTCATGACTAAAACACCAAAAGCAATGGCAACAAAAGCCAAAATTGACAAATGGGATCTGATTAAATTATTCATACTATTTTCATGTTGGACAGTATTATAAAAGCCAATCAAATTGGAGAAATAACATAGTATATTTTATAAAATGAAAATTTGTGATGCAAGCAGAAGAGCTTCTGCTACACATGAGAGTTATATTCTTGTTACCCAAGAATATAACTTCGCATCTTTTCAAAACAACCTACACAGAGTAACTCTTAAAAATCTGCTAGTGAGGGGGAAAAGGAGGGAGAAAGCAAAGCTTCAAAGGACTTTCTAAAGAAATTATAATACTAAGACTTTTATATGACATTCAACCCTGTTTTCCCCCCTTCTCCCCCAACAAAATAACCTAGCCAAACAATAGAGAGGCAAAGTTTAAATACAAACTTTCTTCCACTCAACACTAGAAAACTGGTAAGATAAGGTCTTCAAAGAGGCTGAGCTAAGAATTCTCCTAAGCTTTAAATTTCCTGCAAAGGCTGAGTTTTATTTCTTAAGGGAAGAGCCTCTGTTTGGCTTTTCTTTTTCTTTTTAAGAAAAAAATTCTATATAATTATAGGTTTATTGTTACATTTGTATGTATGAGCAAAGTACAGGCAAAGAAAGAAAAACATTGTCAAGAAGCTGGTTATGACTAAATATATAAAGATGGAATAGTCTAACAATGCCAGGTGAATAAATACTGTAACAAAACTGTAATTTAAATGAAGCTACCAAAATATTTCAAAAGAGAACGCATTTTATGATTTTAAAGTTTATCTTCAAAATGAAATATGATCATAGCTATTAACAATATGCTGTAAAATAAAATATACTAAACATTGCTTCTGTTAGTAACCACTAGTTTCTCAGGAAACATTCTTTATAGAGCAACTCTGATTAATGTACAAGTGACAGCTTTTTTTTTTTCTGAGCACTAACCTTACAGTATACCATTGTTTTCAAGACAGTGTTTACAAAAGCTGTAAAGATACGTTTTAGACATTACCTTGTCTATATCTATGAACTGTCAGCAAAGAATATCCCTTTTTCACCTTCTCTCCACTCTCCATTTCCCAGTTAGACATTGTGTTTTCATCCCTATATAGCTTGGCTACCTTAAACAGAAAAATGACCAACATATTCTTATGTGCAAAATCTGAAAACATTTCTTTCAGAATAATATGACCTGTTAGACATCCGAAGATCAAGACAGGGATAAAGATTTATTAGGCCAAACCACACAGGACTTATATGTTATGGGCTGTAGGACAGAGCTTATTAAATTATTTCCCTGATCACACAACTGAATGTAAAAGGCTAAACGTTTCACTGATTGTGGTCAAATATGATTGTTGCTGCAGTAGAGTAAAGGCCCCAAAAGTACCCTTAGTTAGGTCAGTGACCAAATGTCACTCTATATGATTTTGTTCTTCATGGGCAATGTCTCCAAAGTGCTAAATGTGTGAAACTCCAGCTTGAACCAAGGAATGAATTTTAGTTTGCTTTTACCCTTTGAATGGATAAGCACATTGAACATGAAAATCTTCTCTCTTCCCTATCAACAAGGCACTAACAGAATTCAGATTTACAGATCAGACATAGAAATATGGAAAATGTTCTTAATGTTAGATCAAATATGGAATTATCCAATAAATAAATATTGAGTTTACAAATCATCTAAACTTTGACTCTCCTACTTCCCATCTACCAAGGAAGGGAGAAAAGTAAGAAATGGAAGTTAAGCTCAAATTACTCAGGTACTGTTTGTTAATATATCTGGTGACTATCTTATGTGAGGGAAAAACTGGAATAATAGGAAAAGATTTGGTGATTCTACGTAGCTTTTGTTACTGTAGTTCTAGCTCCTAAGTTTTACTTTCCAAATAGCTAAGGGCTGCTGTTCTCAAAAGAGTTACCCTTTCTAAATTCAGGAAATAACAATGGAAAGAAATAATTGTTAAATAAAAGTATATGTTGATGTTTACCCTATTATATATTATTTTCATTTTATATGTTATATGCACAAAAATTTATTGGTACATATTTCTAAATGTTAAAATCTTGGTTCTATCTGGGTGATAGGATCATACATCATTTTTATCTTTACATCTACACTTTTGTGCATTTTCTGCTGTTCTGCAACAAGCATGAAATGATTTTATGCTCAGGGAGAAGAAAAAAGCCATCTCCCACCACTACGCCCACTTCAAGAAGAAGAATGAAGAGTAAGAGACGAGAAATATGGTAAAGGAGTCAGCTTTGTACTCTCTGTCTGCCGTTTTTTGCTTCCTCTCATTTCTGCTTTCCTTAGCAGAAGCCAAGAGTGTTTGGGGGGCCTAGGTCTGAGGCCAGCTCCACCTCTGACCAGTGTACCTCCAATTCTCTCCGAGCCTTGGTTTCCTCTTCTATAGAATGACAATAATAATGGTACTCACAAGAAGTCAAGAAGAAACAGGATAATGCATGTAAAGCTGTTAGCATGGCGCCTGGCTCAAAGAGAATACCCACCAACATTGCTGCACTTTTTTTCGCCAGCCTTACCTGATCATAAAAATCTTAAGATTTATAAAATACTTTAAAGCAAGCTTGTCCAACCTGCAGCCCACAGGCTGCACACAGCCCAGGACAGCTTAGAATGCAGCCCAACACAAAATCCTAAACTCTCTTAAAACATTATGAGACTTTTTTTTGCAATTTTTTTTTAAGCTCATCAGTTGCCGTTAGTGTATTTTATGTGTGGCCCAAGACAATTCTTCCAATGTGGCCCAGGGAAGCCAAAAGATTGGACGCCGCTGCTAAAGCTTACAATGAGCTTTAACAAACAGTAATTTAATTTTTAAACTGATAGTAAAAGGCAGAGCTAGAATTCAAACCTCACCTTCCCACATCCTAGCTCTGATAACCAAACACCACTTTTGAGTTGGATTGAAACAGTTGCCTACTGGAGCTTCCTCCCTGAGGCTTACCTGCAATTGGTAAATTTCAGTAACTTTGCATACCAGCTGTTAAACACAGACATTATTTTAAATTATTATAGAATTACACAAATTAAAATATAAAAGTTACAATTAAATAAAAATATTTTAAATAAATAAATATATGAAGCTCATCATGTCCTTATACTTTTTTCTTTTTTTTGAGATGGAGTCTGGCTCTGTCGCCCAGGCTACAGTGCAGTGGCGCAATCTTGGCTCACTGCAACCTCTGCCTCCTGTGTTCAAGTGATTCTCCTACCTCAGCCTTCCAAGTAGCTGGGATTACAGGCGCCTGCCACCATACCTGGCAAATTTTTGTAGTTTTAGTAGAGACAGGGTTTTGCCATGTTGGCCAGGCTGGTCTCGAACTCCTGACCTCAGGTGATCCACCCACCTCAGCCTCCCAAAGTGCTGGGATTACAGGCTTGTGCCAGCGCACCCAGCCCTTATACTTTTATTATCTATACTCTTTAAGCTTATTTGCACCTATTGTATTTGTAGAGTGGAAACACTACATAATAGAGTGCTACATGTATCTCTTCCTAATTCACTTGCAGTAAATTCACATTGGTAGCTTGAAATCAGCCAAACTGGCAAATGCCACAAATCAAGACTCAATATCATTTCATTGACTTGAGAGTGATGGAGAATATGCAGATTAACTTAAAGTGTGCCATATCTGTGGCTGTTATATTCTGAATAACACACACACACACACAAATGGAGAACCCATTCTTCCAGTATTATAAACTATCATACAGTATGTATGACAGAAAGATGCTTGTTCATCAGTTGCAAACATAGACTGGCTATGAATATAAGAGTCTGGCAAAAATCAACCAAAGCAGTGTGTGAGAATCTACTGGCTATCCAGGATTTACAATCAAGAGTAGTGATTATTTTATTCATATTTATAAATTATATGTTACATGTCCTTTATATTAGTAAAATTAATAATAAACACACATGCAAGCATGCACATTAGGGCATGCATGCGCACACATACACTTATTTTTTCTTGAGAGCCAGCTGTTAAACATTTACCAGCATACCACTAAATTGACCATTATTTTAAACTAAGAGGAACCTAGAAGCTCTTAAGCAGAGCCCTAGGTTCATCTTCAAATCACTAAGGTTGGGTTATAAATGGTTTTAGCTTCAGGTAAGGCTACCAAATTAGATCATTGTATTTAAATATACTATGTTGGCAATTCCTATCCTGCACAATGATGAAGTAGGCTCATAGCTTCAAGTTCCACCATTATTACAGAAAAATTTATTCTATGGAAACGCAACTTAGGGAAAGTCAAGATAGCTTTCTACAATTCACAAAAACTATGGAGATATACAAAGAAGTAAGATATGGCTCCTTCCTGCCTCCAAGACAGTTGAGCAGGGAGGACAAACACATAAACCTATAATATAAAAGGCACAGCACTGATAGATACAACGTGCTATGGGATGACAAGGGAGAGATCCCATGAGTTTACACTTCAGGTCCTGGTAAATGGCACCAGTCTCACCTGCCTCAAAAGAAGCAAGGGCAAGGAGGCAGGTTCCAGGGAGAAGGAGAAACCTATAAAGTATGGCATAATAGGAAGAAAGATTCTAGAATCAGGCAGCCTGTGCTCAAACCCAGACTCTTTCACTAACTGTGTGAACACGTCCAAGTTACTTGGCCTCTCTAAGCCTCTGCTTCTTAATCTAAAAAAGGAGAATAGTAACTCCTGACCCAGAGCACTGTAGTGAGGATCAAATAAGACAACATCTGTGAAACACTTACCCCAGTGCCCCATAATTCAAAAGTGCTCACTCAATGAACATTACCTACTACTGTGATGGTTGTTGATAGCCTTGAGAGTTGAAATGGCTGACTTTGGGGACTAGGAGGGTGCAGGAACTAGACAGAGGGATTCCAGGCAGAAGGAAGAAAATAAGCACCCCCCACCAACAAAAAAAAAAAAAAGAAAAAAAAAAACAGAGATTACATACAGGGGCCCACTTAGTAGTCCTGAGGTAGTAGAATATTCCTGGAGGTCTAGGTCAGGCACAGCTACAGCAAATAAAGACTGAGGCTAGACCAAGGCTCTTCCAGAATGGTTCAAATATACACTCATTCCTCATGCTCTTCTGAGAAAAACAAAACAAAATCAGGCTTTTAAGATGATACCCTTTTTCTTCTGACAGGTACTGTAAATTGTGTCTCTGATATATTTTGAAGAGCCTATAAGGGAATGATAAATCAGGCAATATTACATATATTCATCAGTACCTTAATTGTTGTTAAATACTAACAACACCTAAAATTGATCTGTACCAAGATTTACTGCTCTGACAAAAAACCACCTGGAAAAGAGCACATGATAATTAAGAACGACCAAGGGTTTGAAGCAATCTAACGCGTATGAACAAGATTTAAACTCCTCCCCGAGGGAATAACTAGGTGATGTTTATTCTGTAGATGAACAATGTGATTATAACAATGGAAGATTGATGAGATTTTTTTACTGTGGGAATCTGATTTAGCCGGCTAGCTCAGATAATAGGAGGATGCAAAACTAAGCCATCCAGTACCACTTAAAAATTCTTTGTGAGGGACACACCTTCAGTGACCTGAAAAAAATGGACTGCAAGTCAGGCAGGCATATTAGGCAGCTACAAACTGTCATACAAAAAAACAGCATTTACCAAAAAGTTTCTAAATGCACCACAACTGAGTTCAACCAAATTAGAGAGAAAAGGTAGGAAGAGAATTACATTCTTATCAGAAGCAAAGGAATTTTTTTTTCTTTTGGTGG
This sequence comes from Pan troglodytes, assembly GCF_028858775.2. Classification (NCBI taxonomy): domain Eukaryota; kingdom Metazoa; phylum Chordata; class Mammalia; order Primates; family Hominidae; genus Pan; species Pan troglodytes. The sequence goes on from NC_086015.1 coordinate 65,025,124, forward strand.
TCTTTTGGGCCTACCAACTGTTATTTGAGTCTAACAGGTTATTCTTAGTAATCCCTCTTGTCCAGGAAAAGAGGAACTGCTTGGTCTATTTTAATAAACACACAAACTAAAAGCAAGGCAATATTAGTCTTCCAGAGCCTTGCTATGAAAAGTGTAAAGAGCTATCACCTAGGAGCTTGTTAGAACCTCAGGCTCTTGGGCTCCACCCTAGACCTGAATCAAAATCTACATTTTTGTTTGTTTGTTTGTTTGAGACAGGGTCTCACTCTGTGGCCCAGGCTGGGGTGCAGTGTACTATCTCAGCTAACTGCAACCTTTGCGTCCCAGACTCAGGTGATCCTCCTACCTCAGCCTCCCGATTAGCTGGGACTACAGGCATGTACCACCATGCCTGGCTAATTTTTCTATTTTTAGTAGAGACAGGGTTTCTTCATGTTGCCTAGGCTGGTCTTGAACTCCTGGCCTCAAGCCATCCACCCACCTCAGCCTCCCAAATTGCTGGGATTACAGGCGTGAGCCACCATACCTGGCCAGAATCTGCATTTTTAACAAGAACCCCAGGTAATTCCTTTAAAGTATTAGAAGCAATGCTCTAAAGAGACATTCATTCGTTCATTCAATACGTTTGCAAGATCTGCAGTGTCATTTATGGTATGTAGCCACTAGCCAAATGTGACTATTAACATTTCAGTTAGTTAAAATTAAATAAAATTAAAATTCAAGGATTTATTTGCACTAACCACATTTAAGTTCTCAATTAGCACATGTGGCTAATGTCTGCCATATACATTTTAATCATCACAGAAACTTCTATTGGACACATCACTGAACAAAGAGGACAAAGATCTTTGTACTCACAAAGTTTAGATTCTAGTGGTGGCAAAGCAGATACAATAAACATAAGTGACTCAGTTAAATGGTATGTTGGACGGACAGTTCAAGGCTAAGGACAAAAATTAAAAAACAAAGCAGCCTTAGAGGGATCAGGAGGATGGAAAGACAGGAATTTTAAATATGGCAGGTCTGGTAGTTTCAATGAAAAAGTTACATTAAAGGAGAGGCAGGCAGTGAGCTGCCCGGGAGGGGGCCAGGGGGTTAGTTTCAAAGGGTAAAGCCTGTGCAAAAGCCCTAGGGCAGGTCTGTTTCCATAACAGCAAGGGTCCCATGTGGCTGCAGGAGAGTAAGGGGAGAAGGCAAGTAAAATGGTAGGAGAACAGAGGAGTATGGATCCTGGGTATGGAAAGGGCTTCCTTATCCATTGTCAAAGATTTGAGCACTTACATGAAACGAAATAAGGGGTCCTTGTAGTGTTTTGAGCAGACAGGTAACATGCTTCAACCGGATCTCAAAAGCTATTCTCGTTCAGCAAAAAATGACTATAAGTAAAAGTTATTATTATTTTTTAATTCAAGGTCATGTTCAGATGTAGAAAGATACTATCTGCAGTGGCAAAATGACTTTGTTTACAAGTTTTGGTAACCATGAGAAGCTTGTTAATGATACACAAACAAGTTATTAAAATTTATCACTGTAAAATTCAGATACTTTTTCAAAATCCTCTATGAATATGCAGAGTCACAAGGTCTTACAGGTTACCACCCAGAACCAGTAGCCATCTTTGCTATAAAACTTTTCAGCAAATCCTGAGGAATGCAAAATCAGAGTTGCCCAATTGCCCAAAAGGTGGAACTTTGCTTGAGTGTCTCAACCTGAAAATTTGTTGATTACTTTGTTACTAGTATATATAGACAGAAAGAGATGAAAATCTGTTAAATAGTTTCAATTTTTTCTTTTTTACCCCAACTCATGTAAATTGAATTCATCTACTCTAACATCCCAGTTAAATGTCAAAGCTCTGGGAATCAAGGTAGGGATTTTTATTTATTTTTCAAAGTTCAGTTCCCAGAAACAATGACACATTTCACCCACAAGTGAGAATGTTGTTATCTTGTAGGTAATCCAGCTACTGTTCTATGAACTGTAGGTCACTGTAGCCTGTCTACAAAATGCCATCATCAGCTTCAAGGCCTGTGTTCACTAAGACAGCCACATGAAAGTTATACTGAACAGGCAACCCTAAAATGACTGAGTGCCATCGCCTGAGATTTATTCCCTGAGGACCACCACCAACTGTGATCCAGCCAGAATTCTGGCAGAAAAATAAAGTAAGTTCACCTTCTGTAAGTTAAATCAAATGAACAATAAATCAAGGCATGTTGGGTCATTGGGAACTAACTGCTCAGATGCTCATGGCAGGTGAGTGAATCAACTGGCATCATTTTAAAGCATCTGGGCATAGCATTTTTGAGCTATAGAACATAAGAGGAGATTTTAGCAACCAAATTATCACCAGCGTCAGTGATTGGAGTCCAGAACTGGAGCTGCTTTGATAGTTCATTCATATATTCCTTCATTCATTCAACAAATATGTGTTGAGGAACTCCTACAGGTAAATAATATTCTGTCTGCTGAAAATACAGAACTTTATATACAGTAAACTTGTCCACATGAAACTTAAAGTTTCAGTTTTAACCTCCTCATGGCTCCCTCTTGGAGCCAGGAACCTTCCAGAGCTAGGAGACCTCAAGAGGTCTTTCATGGATGGGAAGGATTCAGAGACTGTTTTAGAGTGATAAGGAACACAAGGTGTACTACCAGAAGGTGAATCTTCACAGGGTAAGAGGTGTATGTAAGAAGTAAGTTTTATATTCTCTATCCTGAAGCCAGAGCACCTAAGAGCTTCTTTCATTTCCCTCATCCACCCACAGAAGTCACCCCTAAGAACTGAAGCATTCTTCATCCCACCTCACTTCTGGCACAGCAAAACCAGAAGGAGCAGGGAAAACACATTCCCAGAGGCCAGACATATTAAGATACTGGAAGTAAGCAAAGGGGCTAATAGACCTAAACAATCAGCTTTGGGGAAAAGAAGATCCTCTCTGTTGCAAACAGAGCTAAAAGGAACAGCCTAGAACAGAGCCTACAAGCCAAAGACAGTATATTAGCCAGGCTTCTCCAGAGAAGCAGAACCAATGGGATAAATGTAGATATACAGAAAGAGATTTATTGTGAGGGATTGGCCCATGCCATTATGGAGGCTGAGAAGACCCACTATCTGCCATCTGCAAGCTGGAGGCCCAGGAAAGCAGGAGGTATAGTTCCAGCCCAAGCCCAGGGGCCTGTGAACCAGGAGAGTCAATAGTGTAAGTCCCTTTGGATCAAAGGCCCAAGATACAGGAGCTCTGATATCTGAGGACAGAAGAAGATGGATATATCTGCTCAAACAGAGACAGTGAATTTGCCATTTCTGCACGTTTTGTTCTATTCATGTCCTCAAGAGATTGGGTGATGCTCAGTCACCTTGATGAGGGTGACTTTTACTTAGTCTGCTGATTCACATGCTAATCTATTCCAGAAACACCCTCGCAGACACACCCAGGAATAATGAGCATATCTCTTAGCCCAGTCAAGTTGACACAAAATTAACCATCACTTGTGTCCTGCCACGTATTTTTGTTAACAAAGCTTTACTGGAACACAGCCAGTTATTTGTTTACATATTGTCTATGGCTGCTTTTGATATAAATTCTACTGTCCAATATAGTAGCCACTGGCCACATAAAATGTGCCTTATCCAAATTCAGACATGGTGTAAGGGTAAAATACACACCAGACCTCAAAGACTGAGTAGGAAAAAAACTGTAAAATACCTCATCAATAATTTTTTATATTGATTACAGGGCAAAAACTAATATTTTTAATATTTTTGGCTAAGTGAAATATATTATTAGAATTAATCTCATCTGTTTCTTTTTACTCCTTGTAATGTGGCTACTACAAAATGTAAAATTACATATGGGGCTTACATTTGTGGTTCACAGTATATTTCTATTGGACAGCCTGGCACAGAAGGAAAGACTCCAGTATGTATACAGACCCTGGAGACAAGTTGAATAGAAAAACTCTGTTCTTACTGTACCTTCCACTTTATGTCTGTTTTTAATACTCCAACCCCAGGTCTTTCTTTTAATAATTATGCTAAATTAACAAACACACAAATCTGAAATTCTTGCAGGTCACTATTGCTGAAAATTCAACAGAAGAAAATCTGTGTATATCAGAATTTCACACAAAGATGGGTCAGTGGCTGGGCTGCATAGTGGATATTTGCTGCCTACCAACATTCTTTCTACTATAGCAAGACTCTAAGCAAACTCCACAAGGGAGACACTCTGAAGTTTCATGATCTACATAGATGTTCAACTAAGGGACCAAGTCATTTAATGAAGAAATAATAATCTCTTCAGCAAATTGTGCTGGAACAACTGAATAACCACACATGCCAAGAATAAAGCTGGACCCCTTCCTCACACAATATATAAAAATTAACCCAAAATGGAGCAATGATCTAAATATAAGTGCTAAACTGTAAAACTCTTTGAAGAAAGCATAGGGGTAAAATCATTACCCTCACATTTGGCAATGAATTCTTATATATGACACCAAAAGCACAAGCAACAAAAGAAAAAATAGATAAGTGGTACCTCATCAAAATTAGAAACCTTGGTACATCAAAGACATTATCAAAAAAATGAAAAAACAATCTACAGAGTGAGAGAACATATTTGTAAATCATATATTTGACAAGGGTCTAGTATCCAGAATATACAGTATAAGAAATTCTTACAACTCAACAACAATAAAAACAAACAAACAAAAACAACAAAAAAACCATGTAATGGGTAGAGGACTTTAACAGACATTTCTCCAGAAAAAATATGCAAATAGCCAACAAGCACCTGAAAAGATGCTCATCATTAGTCATTAGGGAAATGCAAATGAAAACCACAATGACATGCTACTTCACACCTAATAGGATGGCTATTATTTTCTTTAATGGAAAATAACAAATGTTGGTAAAGATATAGAGAAACTGGAACTCTCCAACAATGCTGGTGGGAATATACAGTGACTTAGCCACTGTGGAAAATAGTTTGGTAGTTTCTCAAAAATTTAGATATGGAATTACCATGTACCCCAGAAATCTCACTGGTAGGTATATATCCAAAAGGATTGAAAACAGGTTCTAAAACAGGTACCTGTGCATACATGTTCATAGCAGCACTATACACAATAGCCAAAAGGTGGAAACAGCCCACTTGTCCATCAACACCCATCAATGAATCAAAGGATAAGCAAATTGTAATATATCCATACAATGCAATATTATTCAGCCCTAAGAAAGGAATAAACTTCTGATACATCTTATAACCTGGGTGAACCTTGAAAACATGCCAAGTGAAAGAAACAAGACACAAAAGATCATATATTGTATCATTCCATTTACATAAAATATCCAGAATAGGTAAATCCACATAGATAGAATACAGATTGGTGGCTGACAAGGGTTTGGGGAAATGAGGAGAAGCTGCATTGAAATGAGGAGTTTTATTTTAGAAGGATGGAAATGTTTTGGAACTGGATAGACATGATGATTGCACAGCACTGTCAGTGAGTTAAATGCTGCTGGATTGCTCACTTTAAAATGGATTTTTTGTTACATGACTCTTATCTTAATAAATTTTTAAATCATATATTTTTTGCATTTCACATGTCACAATTCTGATCTTTTAAATGTAAAATACATTTTACATTACTTAACTATTTCTAGTCCTCACTTCTCCTCCAAAAAAATTACAATTGACACTAGATTTTGTTAAACTACCCAAAATTTACTTTGCATATATCCCTCTTGTGCACAAGTTAGTCAGAATTAGTTTCTGTTGCTTGCAATCACATAACTTTAATTGATATGGTACCTTAGTATGTCAGTCAGGAAGCCTGAGGTCTAATTCTAGGTCTGCATCTAATTAGCTGGTAATCTCGGGAGAAATTATTTAAATTAGCTTGGCTTTAGCTTTCTCATATGTAAATTGAAAGGATTAGACTAAATTATTCCTGAGGGTTTAAAATTCCATAAATGATATAACATCTCCTTTTTAAATATTATCCAAGAAGAAGTAATTGTCAGATAGTGATGATGTGACATTTTTTCCAGTAAAAAGTAAATTTGGAAGGTAGGCCCTGCTTTTACTCTAGTTAGTCCCTCCACCTCACTCTTCTGGCTCCTCAATAATGTTTAGCATGCATATTCCAATAGATAAAATCCCTCAAAGGTGTTCAGTTTCATTTCTCTGATGTGAAAGGGCAAATCAAATGAAATGGTTAGAGACAATGCTCAAAATTTAAAGCTGTATCTAAGTTTCCCAACTCGATTAGGCCATTCTTACATTGCTATGAAGAACTACCTGAGACTGGGTAATTTATAAAGAGGTTTAATTGGCTCACAGTTCTGGAGGCTGTACAAGCATGGCACTGGCATCTGCTCGGCTTCTGGGGAGGCCTCAGGGAGCTTTGACTCATGGCACAAGGCGAAATAGTAGCAGGCACTTCACATGGGGAAAGCAGGGGCAGAACAGAGTGTGGTAGGTTCCACACACCTTTGAACAACCAGATCTCCAAAACTCACTCACTATTGTGGGGATAGCACCAAGGGACTGATGCTAAGCTATTCATGAGGGATCAGCCCCCCATGATCTAATCACCCCCTACCAGGCCCCACCTCCAACACTGGGGATTACAATTCAACATGAGATTTGAGGAGACAAAACATCCAAACTATATCACTAACCAAGTGTTCAGATTGTAGTATAGAAACTATCCAAGGGCACTTCAAATGTTCCTCTTATCATTGAAGGGGCTGAACAATAATTTGACCCAAAAGCTTGGCATTCTGCTTTTACTAGACTAGGCTGGTATTGTAATGACCTTTCCTTTTGAAAACCAATAATGGTTTCTATCTGTTGTCTTGTAAAGATGAGTTTTATATTATTAAGAATAATAAAAGATTAAAAAATGTTTTAAGCATTTCATCCAGAAGCTACAAAGCATTATGTTGGGGAAGTTTGAGGAGTTTATTAGGTCAATCTAGGCTCTAATATACTCAGATTATTGATTTAAACCGGTAAGCACAATAAATCACACTGGTCATAGAGGTGGCACCAGCTGAAAGTGAGAACACAGATCAATTACCCGAGAGTTCTGGGCTTTCTCACTGACTTGCCATTAAAAAATTACCTTCTTGGTTTCACCTCAAAGATCAGTCTGCTTTGTGTTTTTTTTGTTTGTTTGTTTGTTTGTTTTTTTTTGAGATGGAGTCTCGCTCTTTCGCCTAGGCCGGAGTGCAGTGGCACTATCTCCGCTCACTGCAAGCTCCGCCTCCCGAGTTCACGCCACTCTACTGCCTCAGCCTCTCGAGTACTTGGGACTACAGGCACCTGCCACTGCACCCAGTTAATTTTTTGTATTTTTAGTAGAGACAGGGTTTCACCGTGTTAGCCAGGATGGTCTCGATCTCCTGACCTCGTGATCCATCCGTCTCGGTCTCCCAAAGTGCTCGGATTACAGGCGTGAGCCACCGTGCCCGGCCCAGTCTGCTTTTTTTATGCAAACTTTGACCGCTTAGAAAAGCGCTACAAGACTGGACTGGTTATGCTTGGCTCTGGTGTCAGAGTGCTTGGATTCTAGCTAAAATCCACCCAGGGAGTGTCGCTTAACCTTATTTTCTCTCCGTTTCCTCAACTGTAAAGCAAGAAAAATAATAGTGTTTCCCAAAGCCTGGCACATATACCACTGGGAGTATACCAGATGATATTAGATGGTACATGAGTGGTTTTCTTTTTCTGTTAACAATTATGTGTTTCATTCCCAGCATATTAAAATATATATAATTAGCACATCAAATGCTATGGTTTGAATGTGTCACCCAAAGTCCATGTGTTAGAAACTTAATTCCCAGTGCAACAGAGGTGGGTCCTTCAAGGGGCAATTAGGTCACGAGGGCTCTGGCCTCATGAATGAATTAATTATGTTATCAGAGAAGTGGGTTAGTTATCACCAGAATGGATTCCTGATAAAATGAATGAGTTAGGCCTTTTTCCCTCACTCATGTGTGCATGTCTTTTATCCTTCTGCTATTGGATGACTCATCAAGTAGGCCTTTGCCAAATGCAGACCCTTGATCTTAGATGTCCCAGCCTCTAGGACCATGAGACAAATACATTTCTATTCATTATAAGTTACCCAGTCTCACATATTCTATTATAGCAGCACAAAAGGGACTAAAACACCACACTAAAATTATTGCGTAGGACAAATCTAAGTCAAGGAAAAGAAGTGCGCTCCAAATAGTCCTAGTCAGTCAGGGAAAGTTCTTTACAGAAAAAGTCGAGTTGACAAATGGAAAATAATTAACAGAATTAGAAATCATGATTTTTGCAATTATTTAATGACATAATTGATTTAAGTAACAATCATCAATTGAAGAAACAATTACATGAAAAATTAATATGGAACTTTAAAATGGAATAGTCAGTCTGTTACCTGCCAAAACCAATGATGAATCTCAGCTTCAATAAAACAGGTTCTGAATAGTGGATGCTTCCTAATAAATGCAGCAAAGACACCCTCTGCAAAGCATTCTTGCCAAAAACATTTATGTTAAATCAAATTTAGAGACAGCATCCCTTAAGAAAAAATAAGAGTGGTGAAGGAACACATTAAATAAGAGCATATGAAACCAGAATGTGTGACTTCCTACAGAACAAAAGATCCTGCTTCTATAACAAGTCTACAGTGGGAATGGAGGCAGGATTTCTCTAGGTTAAGAGACTTAAGGAACATATGTAATATAATGTTTGAATTTGTTTGAATATGAAAATAAGGAAAAACAGTAAATGACATTTTCAAGTCAGTTGGGGAAGTTTCAATGTGGAGCTGGATTAAACAATACCAAATAATTACTGTTTATATTGCTTGATATAATAATGGCATTGTGCTTAAGTACAAAAATGCCCATATTTGTTACAGCTGCATTCTGAAGTACATCAGAGTAAAGTGAAGTGATGTCTGCAATTTGCTTTAAAATACTTCAGAAGAGAAAAAGAAAGGAGGGGAGGGAAAAAGACAATATGAAGAAAATGTAGTAAAAATCTTGATGATTATTGAATCTAGGTATACAACCTGCTTCATAATTTGCAGGACCCAGAGCAAAATAAAAATGCAGGGTCTCTTATAACTGCTTAAGAATTTCAAAACAGTGACAGAAGAACCAAATAACCACATTAAACCAAATGTGGGCCTTCATAAGCCATGGGCTCTGAACAACTCTCAGGCTGCATGCACATGAAGCCTGCTCTATGTGTTAGATAATATGGAAATTAATTGCACTATTCACTCTACTTGGTGCATATTTGGAAAATTTCCATAATAATTTAAAGGGGATCACTTAAAAATATATATATATAAAGTAAAGATTATATGAGGAAATAGCAAAAATCAGGAAGGCTACAATTGGCCGCAATTTCCAAGATACTGATGTAATCATGAAAGACACTCAATGTGGTGCCTGACACACAGCAAATGCTCAGGTTAGCTCCTACTACTGTTGCTACCACCAGCACTACCATTTTGACAAAGACTACCCTTGTACCTAGTAAGAAACATGAATGTTTTATAGAGATTACTACAACAACATTTTACAGAAAGGTTACTTTAGACATCGTGAAATCCTTACTGGGAGATCTACTTATATACAGAAAGTCTTACAATTCTTACCAATATTTCTGATTGTATTTTGCTCCCTTGTGCCCTATATTCTTTAAAACTTGCAAGGGATTTCCATCAATGACAGACTGGATAAAGAAAATGTGGCACATATACACCATAGAATACTACACAGCCATAAAAAAGGATGACTTCATGTCCTTTGCAGGGACATGGATGAAGCTGGAAACCATCATTTTCAGCAAACTAACACAAGAACAGAAAACCAAACACCACAGGTTCTCTCTCGTAAGTGGGAGTTGAACAATGAGAACACATGGACACAGGGAGGGGAACATCATATACCGGGGCCTATTTGAGGGGTAGGAGTCTGTGGGGGGGTAGCATTAGGAGAAATACCTAATGCAGATGACGGGTTGATGGATGTAGCACCCACCATGGCACATGTATACCTATGTAACAAACCTGCACATTCTGCACACATATCCTGGAACTTAAAGTATAAAAAAACAAAACAAACAAACAAAAAAACTTGTAAGGGATATCAAATGTGGGCCACAACAGCACTTAGAACAGAATATTATTACTAACTTGAAGATTCTTCTGAAAGCCAGACTCCTCTTTGTAATTCAAGTGACATCACTTACAGTAGCAAAGAAAGAGCATCAGAATGAAATAAGTCCTTGTGGGTCTCAATCATGGTGAATAATACTGTGGTTTTTCTTGAATGAGAAAGGGCATTTGCAAACCTCAAAGGGGTTTAACGAAACCTTACTCTCCCCTTTAAATGTCCAAATTAAGCTTCTTTGGAATAAAACCTTCTCAAAAGAAAGCAAATGTAAAAGTTAGATTATTGTATATGACCTAAAACATTTGCTGAATCACAATAAACACATACCAGCATCTACTATAGCCTGTTACCTAAATCAAGTTTCACAGACCCAGAGAATTCCTCCGCCTTATTTTGTTTTTTAAACATTGGATTGAAAGTACTCTTGAGGATCAGCATGATCAGTGCAAACCTTATTTTGCACAAAGAGCAATTTAGGAAAAACAGATAAGGTGATAGGCCACCAATTTATTTGTCTATCCAGAATGATAATGGTTTTATTAAATCCCTTAAAGAAAAATGAATTTTTATAAGCTAGACTATCTAATTTGTTAAATAGCACATCAATCTGAATATTGTCACTGCTTTTTTAAAACACTCTAATGTGAATATTTTGGCATGTTTGAATTGAGGCAACACAGAGTTTTCTAATCGTTAATCTTTAACTTAATGAAGGGATCTACACAGAATGAAGCAGACTACACATGGCCCAAGGGTAGTGGAGATGTGTGTGGTATCTGTTGCTTCTATTAAACATTTGCACATGAAGCATGGGTATATGCTAGCAGAAGAACATTTTCAGACATCCCATCCCTATTCAGTTATCCTTCAAATCATATGGCAACAACACAATAAGAGCCACTTATACCTTATTCCCCCTAATGGAAAATCTTTGCCTCTTCAGAGAGCCCGTAACCAGCTGAGGGCCCAGGCCTGACTGGTAACCCCTCAGGGAGGGAGTATGTCCATAAATCAGCAATATAGCAGAGATGGGGCTTCTTATCCTTGGCAGCCATTTTCCCTGCCTCCCCTTCCTCCCCTAGGACATCCCCTCTCTGCCCTGGTATGCATCTTGGACACTGGATGTCTCAACTCAGTTTAGAACTTACTAAAACAAGGTTTAATAACCTCATATTAAAATTTTCAAGACTGGCTGGGCGCGGTGGCTCACACCTGTAATCCCAGCACTTTAGGAGGCTGAGGCAGGCGGATCACGAGGTCAAGAGATCGACACCATCCTGGCCAACATGTGGAAACACTGCCTCTACTAAAAATACAAAAATTAGCTAGGTGTGGTGGCACGCCTCTAGTCTCAGCTACTCAGGAGGCTGAGGCAGGACAATCGCTTGAACCTGGGAGGCAGAGGTTGCAGTGAGCTGAGATCGTGCCACTGCACTCCAGCCTGGTGACAGAGCCAGGCTCCATCTAAAAAAAAAAAAAAATTTACAAGACTACCCAGAATCCGCACCTCCTAAGAAATGGAGATCAAGTCTGTGCAAGTCATCATTCCTCTTGGGTCTCTTGATTTATCTAACAATTAGCAACACTATTTGACCTTCTACCTATGTGTGATCATGGATATTAATCAGCCCTTCTTTTTATTGATATAATTCCTACTTTTTCAGAAATCTGACAAACTCACAATTGCTGATATCTACCCTTTCCTCCTTACAAAGATAGAGATGCCCATCTATAATTTATAGACAGGTATGATTCCACAATTTAAAAAATAAAGAAAAAAAAATCCGCTCAACTCAAGGCTTATACATCACTGATTCCCTCAATGCCCTTACTTGGAAAGCAGTAATTCTTTTGAGCTAATAAAATGCATGTTATGAACCAGAACAATACCTTAAAGATATAACAAAAGTAATTATGATAAAGATGAAAAAAGTGAGAATTTCAAAATCTTTGTATAGTTCTTGAAAGTATAGTGCAGTATAATGTGAGAACTGAAGGCTGTTTACCAAAAATTCATATATCTCTCCTTCTAAATATTTATTATTTTTGAACAGACCCGCTTGTGTGGCCAGGTGACTTTAGCCAATGGCATATGTGCCAAATCTGTTAAGTATTTTAAGAAATGGTTTTACCTTCTTTCTCTTTCTCTCCCTTCCACCGTCTGGATGTAGATAGCACTACGGACCTAGGGAAAGGCAGAAACACAAGACGGGAGACATATGAAATATTCCAGGAAGAAAACTCTTTTGCAGAAGCACTGATACCAGACTGTTACATAAATGAAAAAAAACTTCCATTTAGTTTAAGCCATATTACATTTTGGAGTCTATAATGCTAAAGCAGCTAGTATCACCCTGGTTAATTAATGAAGTAAATTTAATGGTTAAAAGCATATAACCTACCTGGGACATCTTGTAGGGCAGTAAGATGGAAGTTAAAGGACAACAGGATTGAAACTTAAAGTGTTCAAAGATGAAATCATAAGCAATATGGAACCTCGGAGGTAAGTTGGGGTATAAAAGAAACAAAACTGGCCATGAGCTGATTATTTTTAAAACAAAATATGGGTATATGAGAACTGATCACACTATTCTCTCTAGTTCTGTATATATTTGACATTTTACACAATAAAAATTTAAACAGGCAGGGTGCAGTGGCTCACACCTGTGATCCCAGCATTTTGGGAAGCTGAGGTGGGCAGATCACTCGAGGTCAGCAGTTCGAGACCAGCCTGGCCAACACGGTGAAACCCTGTCTCTACTAAAAATACAAAAAAATAGCTAGGTGTGGTGGCGGGTACCTGTAATGCCAGCTACTTGGGAGGCTGAGGCAGGAGAATTGCTTGAACTCGGGAGGCAGAGGTTGCAGTGAGCCAAGATGGTGCCACTGCACTCCAGCCTGGGTGACAAAGCGAGCCTCTGACTCAAAAAAAAAAAAAATTAAACACTTTTTCTAAAAAGTAAGGATACCTGGAGTTCCCACTGGCCTAGGAAGGGAAAATCTGAGCATCAAAAAATGTTAAGAACAGAAATAAATTAAAACATACAAAATATTTTTTTAGGACAACAGGGAGAGGTTCCAAGATGGCCGAATAGGAACAACTCCAGTCTACAGCTCCCAGCTTGAGTGACGCAGAAGACAGGTGATTTCTGCATTTCCAACTGAGGTACCGGGTTCATCTCACTGGGGCTTGTTGGACAGTGGGTGCACCCCATGGAGTGTGAGCCAAAGCAGGGCAGGCATTGCCTCACCCAGGCAGTGCAAGGGGTCAGGGAATTCCCTTTCCTAGCCAAGGGAAGCTGTGACAAATGGTACCTGGAAAATCATAACAACCCCAGCCTAATACAGCACTTTTCCAATGGTCTTAGCAAACGGCACACCAGGAGATTATATCCCGCGCCTAGCTCGGAGGGTCCCACGCCCACGAAGCCTTGCTGTCTGTTAGCACAGCAGTCTGAGATTGAACTGCAAAGCAGCAGTGAGGCTGGGGGAGGGGCGTCCATCATTGCTGAGGCTTGAGTAGGAAAACAAAGCGGCCCAGAAGCTCAAACTGGGTGGAGCCCACCGCAGCTCAAGGAGGCCTGCCTGCCTGCCTCTGTAGTCTCCACCTCTGGGGGCAGGGCACAGCTGAACAAAAGGCAGCAGAAACTTCTGCAGACTTAAACGTCCCTGTCTGACAGCTTTGAAGAGAGCAGTGGTTCTCCCACCATGGAGTTTGACATCTGAGAATGAACAGACTGCCTCCTCAAGTGGGTCCCTGAGACCCAAGTAGCCTAACTGGGAGATACCTCCCAGTAGGGGCCGACTGACACCTCACACAGCTGGGTACACCTCTGAGACAAAGCTTTCAGAGGAAGGATCAGGCAGCAACATTTGCCATTCTGCAATATTTGCTGTTCTGCAGCCTCCACAGGTGATACCCAGGCAAACACAATATGGAGTGGACCTCCAGCAAACTCCAAAAGACCTGCAGCTGAGGATCCTAACTGTTGGAAGGAAAACTAACAAACAGAAAGGACATCCACACCAAAACCCCATCTGTACGTCACCATCATCAAAGACCAAAGGTAGATAAAACCACAAAGATGGGGAGAAACCAGAGTAGAAAAGCTGAAAATTCTAAAAATCAGAGCGCCTCTTCTCCTCGAAAGGAACACAGCTGCTCGCCAGCAAGGGAACAAAGCTGGATGGAGAATGAATTTGACGAGTTGAGAGAAGAAGGCTTCAGACGATTGTTAATAACAAACTTCTCCAAGCTAAAGGAGGATGTTCGAACCCATCGCAAAGAAGCTAAAAACCTTGAAAAAAGATTACATGAATGGCTAACTAGAATAACCAGTGTAGAGAAGTCCTTAAATGACCTGGTGGAGCTGAAAACCGTGGCACAAGAACTACGTGACACATGCACAAGTTTCAGTAGCCAATTCGATCAAGTGGAAGAAAGGGTATCACTGAATGAAGACCAAATGAATGAAATGAAGTGAGAAGAGAAGTTTAGAGAAAAAAGAGTAAAAAGAAATGAACAAAGCCTCCAAGTAATATGGGACTATGTGAAAAGACCAAATCTACATCTGATTGGTGTACCTGAAAGTGACAGGGAGAATGGAACCAAGTTGGAAAACACTCTGCAGGATATTATCCAGGAGAACTTCCCCAATCTAGCAACGCCGGCCAACATTCAAATTCAGGAAATACAGAGACGCCACAAAGATACTCCTCGAGAAGAGCAAATCCAAGACACATAATTGTCAGATTCACCAAAGTTGAAATGAAGGAAAAAATATTAAGGGCAGCCAGAGAGAAAGGTCCGGTTACCCACAAAGGGAAGCACATCAGACTAACAGCAGATCTCTCGGCAGAAACTCTACAAGCCAGAAGAGAGTGGAGGCCAATATTCAGCATTCTTAAAGAAAAGAATTTTCAACCCAGAATTTCATAACCAGCCAAACTAAGCTTCACAAGTGAAGGAGAAATAAAATCCTTTATAGACAAGCAAATACTGAGAGATTTAGCCACCATCAGGCCTGCCTTACAAGAGCTCCTGAAGGAAGCACTAAACATGGAAAGGAACAACCAGTAACAGCCACTGCAAAAACATGCCAAATTGTAAACACCATTGATGCTAGGAAGAAACTGCACCAACTAACAAGCCAAATAACCAACTAACATCAAAATGACAGGATTAAATACACACATAACAATATTAACCTTAAATGTAAATGGGCTAAATGTTCCAATTAAAAGACACAGACTGGCAAATTGGGTAAAGAGTCAAGACCCATCAGTGTGCTCTATTCAGGAGACCCATCTAACGTGCAGAGACACACACAGGCTCAAAATAAAGGGATGGAGGAAGTTCTACCAAGCAAAAGAAAAACAAACAAACAAAAAAAGGCAGGGCTTGCAATCCTAGTCTCTGATAAAACAGACTTTAAACCAACAAAGATCAAAAGAGACAAAGAAGGCCATTACATAATGGTAAAGGGATCAATTCAACAAGAAGAGCTAACTATCCTAAATATATATGCACCCAATACAGGAGCACCCAGATTCATAAAGCAAGACCTTAGAGACTTACAAAGAGACTTAGACTCCCACACAATAATAATGGGAGGCTTTAATACCCCACTGTCAACAATTAGACAGATCAACAAGGCAGAAAGTTAACAAGGATATCCAGGAATAGAACTCAGCTCTGAACCAAGTGGACCTAATAGACATCTACAGAACTCTCCACCCCAAATCAACAGAATATACTTTCTTCTCAGCACCACATCGTACTTATTCCAAAACTGACCACATAGTTGGAAGTAAAGCACTCCTCAGCAAATGTAAAAGAACAGAAATTATAACAAACTGTCTCTCAGACCACAGTGCAATCAAACTAGAAATCAGGATTAAGAAACTCACTCAAAACCACTCAACTACATGGAAACTGAACAACCTGCTCCTGAATGACTACTGGGCACATAACGAAATGAAGGCAGAAATAAAGATGTTCTTTGAAACCAACGAGAACAAAGACACAACATACTAGAATCAAAGTAGTGTGTAGAGGGAAATTTATAGCACTAAATGCCCACAAGAGAAAACAGGAAAAACCTAAAATTGACACCCTAACATTACAATTAAAAGAACTAGAGAAGCAACGGCAAAGAAATTCAAAAGCCAACAGAAGGCAAGAAATGACTAAGATCAGAGCAGAACTGAAGAAGATAGAGACACAAAAAACCCTTCAAAAAATCAGTGAATCCAGGAGATGGTTTTTAGAAAAGATCAACAAAATTGATAGACTGCTAGCAAGACTAGTAAAGAAGAAAAGAGAGAAGAATCAAATAGACACAATAAAAAATGATAAAAGGGATATCACCACCAATCCCACAGAAATACAAACTACCATCAGAGAGTACTATAAACACCTCTATGCAAATAAACTAGAAAATCTAGAAGAAATGGATAAATTCCTAGACACATACACCCTCCCAAGACTAAACCAAAAAGAAGTTGAATCTCTGAATAGACCAATAACAGGCTCTGAAATTGAGGCAATAATTCATAGCCTAGCAACCAAAAAAAGTCCAGGACCCAGATGGATTCACAGCCGAATTCTACCAGAGGTACAAAGAGGACCTGGTACCATTGCTTCTGAAACTATTCCAATCAATAGAGAAAGAGGGAATCATCCCTAACTCATTTTATGAGGCCAGCATCATCCTGATACCAAAGCCTGGCAGAGACACAACACAAAAAAGAGACTTTTAGACCAATATCCCTGATGAACATCGATGCAAAAATCCTTCATAAAATACTGGCAAACTGAATCCAGCAGCACATCAAAAAGCTTATCCACCACGATCGTTGGCTTCATCCCTGGGATGCAAGGATGGTTCAACATATGCAAATCAATAAACGTAATCCATCATATAAACAGAACCAAAGACAAAAACCACATGATTATCTGACTAGATGCAGAAAAAGCCTTCGACAAAATTTGACAGCCCTTCATGCTAAAAACTCTCAATAAACTAGGTATTGATGGGATGTCTCTCAAAATAAGAAGAGCTATTTATGACAAACCCACGGCCAATATCATACTGAATGGGCAAAAACTAGAAGCATTCCCTTTGAAACCTGGCACAAGACAGGGATGCCCTCTTTCACCACTCCTATTCAACATAGTGTTGGAAGTTCTGGCCAGGGCAATGAGACAATAGAAAGAAATAAAGGGTATTCAATTAGGAAAAGAGGAAGTCCAATTGTTGCTGTTGGCAGATGACATGATTGTATATTTAGAAAACCCCATCGTCTTAGCCCAAAATCTCCTTAAGCAGATAGGCAACTTCAGCAAAGTCTAGGGATACAAAATCAATGTGCAAAAATCACAAGCATTCCTATACACCAATAACAGACAAACAGAGAGCCAAATCATGAGTGAACTCCCATTCACAATTGCTTCAAAGAGAATAAAATGCCTAGGAATCCAACTTACAAGAGACGTGAAGAACCTCTTCAAGGAGAACTACAAACCACTGCTCAACAAAATAAAAGAGGACACAAACAAATGGAAGAACATTCCATGCTCATGGATAGGAAGAATCAATATCATGAAAATGGTTATACTGCCCAAGGTAATTTATAGATTCAATGCCATCCCCATCAAGCTACCAATGACTTTCTTCATAGAATTGGAAAAAACTACTTTAAAGTTCATATGGAAGCAAAAAAGAGCCCGCATTGCTAAGTCAATCCTAAGCCAAAAGAATAAAGCTGGAGCCATCACGCTACCTGACTTCAAACTATACCACAAGGCTACCCAAACAGCATGATACTGGTACCAAAACAGAGATATAGACCAATGGATCAGAACAGAGCCCTCAGAAATAATACCACACATCTACAACCATCCGATCTTTGACAAACCTGACAAAAACAAGAAATGGGGAAAGGATTCTCTATTTAATAAATGGTGCTGGGAAAACTGGCTAGCCATACGTAGAAAGCTGAAACTGGATCCCTTCCTTACACCTTATACAAAAGTTAATTCAAGATGGATTAAAGACTTACATGTTAGACCTAAAACCATCAAAACCCTAGAAGAAAACCTAGGCAATACCATTCAGGACATAGGCATGGGCAAGGACTTCATGTCTAAAACACCAAAGGCAATGGCAACAAAAGCCAAAATTGGCAAATGGGATCTAATTAAACTCAAGAGCTTCTGCACAGCAAAAGAAACCACCATCAGAGTGAACAGGCAACCTACAGAATGGGAGAAAATTTTTGCAATCTACCCATCTGACAAAGGACGAATATCCAGAAATCTACAAAGAACTTACACAAATTTACAAGAAAAAAATCAAACAACCCCATCAAAAAGTGGGTGAAGGATATGAACAGACACTTCTCAAAAGAAGACATTTATGCAGCCAACAGACACATGAAAAAATGCTCATCACCACTGGCCATCAGAGAAATGCAAATCAAAACCACAATGAGATACCATCTCACATCAGTTAGAATGACGATCATTAAAAAGTCAGGAAACAACAGGTGCTGGAGAGGATGTGGAGAAATAGGAACACTTTTACACTGCTGGTGGGACTGTAAACTAGTGCAACCATTGTGGAAGACAGTGTGGTGATTCCTCAAGGATCTAGAACTAGAAATACCATTTGACCCAGCCATCCCATTACTGGGTATATACCCAAAGGATTATAAATCATGCTGCTATAAAGACACATGCATACGTATATTTATTGCGGCACGATTCACAATAGCAAAGACCTGGAAGCAACCCAAATGTCCAACGATAGACTGGATTATGAAAATGTGGCATATACACACCATGGAATACTATGCAGCCATAAAAAAGGATGAGTTCATGTCCTTTGTAGGGACATGGATGAAGCTGGAAACAATCATTTTCAGCAAACTATCACAAGGACAGGAAACCAAAAACCGCATGTTCTCACTCATAGGTAGGAATTGAACAATGTGATCACTTGGACACAAGGCAGGGGACATCACACACCAGGGCCTGTTGTGGGGTTGGGGGAGTGGGGAGGGATAGCATTAGAAGATATACCTAATGTAAATGACAAGTTAATGGGTGCAGCACATCAACATGGCACATGTATACATATGTAACAAACCTGCACGTTGGGCACATGTACCCTAGAACTTAAAGCATAATTAAAATATATGTATACATATTTTTTAAATCCATATCTTCATAATGACACATGCATGAAAACTCATTAGACGTTAATGAATGAATGCCTAATAACTTCTAGTTGGTAACCAATGTTACCAACATACCAATGTTACCAAATAGAAGTTATTAGGCATTCATTCATTAATTAAAAATTAAAATATGATAAACAATTAATTTCCTGCCTATATGAACTGTATATCAGAGTAACCAAATGGTTGATAAGAAAAAGTTTTTTTATAGATCTCCATGAATAAATGCAGGAGAAATGACACAACTAGAAAGCTGCTATTTTGCATCCCCTAATGATATAAGACCTATAACCAGATATAGGAAACTACCATGAGTGGACATAAAACCATCAGTGTAAGCATGATAGGGAACTTGGTAACAGAACAGTCTGACAATACCTGAATGAACTAACTCACGTTATCTTCACTAAAAGGACATATATCATTCTTTCCTTCATGCTGTGATGAAATAGGACATACATAGCACCATCTATGAAGTATTCTTGCCTAAAAAAATCTCTATAAAATCTAGCCAAGACTCCAGACTAAATACCAGGTTATAGTGGTGATTGGGTTCAGGACATGCTTTCCTAAAATATGACACCTTGGTATTTAAGAAAACAGCAGAAGCGGGAAGGTCACTCTCACCTTCTGCCGTTCTCTCCTGAAGCAGGTCATGAACCAATGGAAGGATTTTTTTGAGCGTCCCCTGGAGCAGGTCATAAGACCATTTTAGAGGTGCCCTCCTTATACATGGAGGAAAGGAACATCCTTACCTCTGAAGACACAGGGACACAGAGAAGAAGCTGAACAGGCCTTGCTAAGTTCCCTCCCCCAGTTTATTACCATTAGATCACACTCCCAATCATATGTCCAATCATACTTCACCTCTTCCCACTGTTCATCAAACCTAGCATAAAAAGTACACAGGTTTAACCATTTCTTTGGGCCTTCATTTCCTTATGAAGGCTCCCATGTCACATGAAACTTATATTAAATAAATCGGTTTGCTTTTCTCTTGTTAATCTATCTTTTGTTATAGCAGCTTCCAGCATAAAACTAGGATGGGAATAAAAGGTATTTCTTTTCCCATACAGAGAAATAAATTAAACACTGCCACAAAAAAGTGAACAGCCATCTTCAAAATATAGAGCAAATGATCCAGTTTCTCTCACAAATCAAAGATATTGAGAGGAAGGGGATAAGAGGACTAATTAAAAATAAAGGAGACAAGCAACATAACAATTCAATGCAATGTGTGAATCTCTTTTAGATTCTGACTTGAACAAAACCATCAACAAAAGAACAATTAGGGAAATGCAAATATGGACTGGATATTAGAAAATATTAAGGAATTATCATTAATTTCATTAAATGTGATGTTGGCATGGAATTTAAATGAAGGAGGTAAGGCCCTTATCAGTTAGAGATACCTACTGAAGAATTTTCAGGTGACAAGACATGATATCCAGCATATGCTTTAATGCGCTCAAACAAAAGAAAAGAAAGAACGAAAAAATAAAATGGGGACAGAGGAAGTAAGATTGGCAAGATATTGATAATTATTAAAGCTGGATGATGCATGCATGGGTGTTCATTATGCTATTAGTTCTACATTTGTGTATATTTGAAATTTTCCAAGATACATTTTTTTAAGGCACAAGATAGGAGTCAGACATTGGTTGGACCAGCTCTTTCACTTCCAGCTGGGAGAAACTGGGCAGATCACTACAGCCTGCACATTGCCCTCCTTTGTGTCATCAAGTGCACAGATATTTCTTCTAAGAATGCTCCAATACTATTCCTTGGATTTTCTTCCGAGCCATAGACACCTATTTTGTGAGTTTTGATGCTTCCCTTTCAATACTCATACACGTGCAGACAAACAACAGTTGTCCCAACTGCTACCTATCTGAAGTGATTATAAGTGACTATCAATTATGACATATATCCCAATGTCAAAGATTAAAATGTAGAAAAAATGTGCATTAAAAAAATCTATGAAGAAAGAGACCTGGAGATGAAGTTATAATAAAAATGTCTATGACAATGAGATTTTCTGAATACCTACAAGGCATCTCCTGCTTTGGCTCCATAAGTACCACTATCTCTGTTTGTTTGTTTGTTTGTTTGTTTGTTTGTTTGTTTTTGAGACAGGGTCTCAATCCCTCGTCCAGACTGGAGTGCAGTGGCAGGCACTCCCCAGGCTCAGATGATCCTTCCACCTCAGCCTCCCAAATAGCTGGGACTACAGGCATGCGCCACCACACCTGGCTAATTTTTGTATTTTTGGTAGAGACGAGGCTTCACCATGTTGCCCAGGCTGATCTCGAACTCTGGCCTCAAGCCATCTGCTCACCTCAGCCTCCCAAAGTTCTGGGATTACAGGCCTGAGACACCACCCCTGGCTTCTTGGGTTATTTTGGCTGACATATCTCACTGGCTAAAATACTTCCATTTTTCTAGAAGCTACAGCAGCTACCACTGGGTTGGCAAATGACAGGCCCTGGAAATGTTTCTGATAGATGTTTGTTGCATGAATAATAAATATGCAAATTTTAAGCCAAAAAAGAAATATAACACATGCAAAGAGATGTGGGGAGTCTCGTGCCCTTCTGTATAAAGTTCTGGAAGCTAATTTTGGAAACTCTATCAAGAAGTTGTGTGTGACTATTTTTCCAAAGTAGAGTCAAAATTCATGAGGCAGGGCGAAAGTTACACTGCATCTAATGATGAGTAAGAATGCATATCTGTTCCCTGGAGCTGCTCTCTATACACATGTTCTAGTAATGTCCACACACCATCAGAAGATAGAAGATGGAGAAAACCAGTAAAGATATAATCTTTGAGAAAAGACTTTTGTTGGAGCCTAAACATAAACTTTTCCTTCAAGTCCATGTCCTGAGACAGGTTTGTAAATGTGTGACCTAAATGAGGCTACCACTGAATTTTGTTTCCCAATATCCCTCAGAGAGGCTATAAGGCATATAAAAATTCTACTTAAAAGCAAATCATGGTAAACATTTATTAAATTTTATTATGCACTAAGTACCACACTCGTGTTCTTCCCAGGACTACCAAAGTTGGCTGAACCCTGATGCAGTAACTCTGCAGATGTACCTATAACATCTCAACTAATCCTAGCAGCAACCCTGCAAAGAATAGTACCACCTTACTTATATTTTCAGGATAGAGAGTATGACCTTTAGAAAGACTTGGTAACTGGCCCAAGTTCAACAGCCGGTAAATAGCATATCCAGGACTCACACCCACGGCTATGAAAAATCGGTGCTTGGGGCTTGTGTTTTTCACCTAAATACACAAGTGTTACATGAATGAACTGTGATGGAGGATCAGCATTGTTCCTGCCAACCACACCCACCCCCAATCTAGCGCAGATCAATACTTTTACAAAGTGCAATGAAAATGAATCACTGGGGAATAAAGGCATTCAAAGTAAAAGTCAAAAGTTGTTATTGGAGTCAACAGACAAATTTACTCTGTTAAATTGCCCACGAGTTTCTAAATCCTTACTCTCAATTTATATGCTTATTTTGTTGCATACTGGCACCAGGACAAGGACCACCCTTTGAGTAGTGCTGCACTACACTTTATTGCTAGATCCATGCTTAGAATGAACACATTTATAATAAGGTTCCAAGATCCCTCCACCTATTGAGAGGCTGGTAATTCTTTTAGATGTTAACTAATCTATTTTTTTTTAAATGAAGATGATTTTTAGCATTTTCTTCTTTCCTATAAAGATTCATCAAGATATCAGACATAGGTTCCAAAGTCAACAAAAATAAAGAACTTGTGAAATTTTCTGCTGCTGTATGATACAACTGCTGTGGTATTTTGATAAATATTAACAGAAAATGTGAAACTTTGAAATATGTTTCCTTACCAAGGGAACAATGAATAATAATGAAACCAGGGAATGAGGACTAGAAGCACCAGGTGCCCCCGCCTCCCATCCACTGCAGGGAAGGACTCTCTTCCAAATCCACCCTGAAAAGTGAGTGGCTGTTGGGAAACTAAAAAATGTACTTAAGAGATCTCAAATATATGGTGACACATGGAATTCTTCAACCTGCCATGCCTCTTGAGAAGTTCTCAGGTAAATAACAAGAATGATGCCCACAATACAGTCACATACATAAAAAAATATGTCCTGGAAAGAAAAAGAGGATGGGAGAAGGAGTTAATGATTCTTGGGGCTTTTTAAAAAAATTGTGTTCTGCCAGGTGTGGTGGCTCACACCTGTAATCCCAACACTTTGGGAGGCCGAGGCAGGTGGATCACCTGAGGTCAGGAGTTTGAGACCAGCCTGACCACCATGGAGAAACCCCATCTCTACCAAAAATACAAAATTAGCTGGGTGTGGTGGCGCATGCCTATAATCCCAGCTACTCAAGAGGCTGAGGCAGGAGAATCACTTGAACCCAGGAGGCAGAGGTTGCAGTGAGCCTAGATCGTGCCATTGCACTCCAGCAACCTGGGCAACAAAAGCAAAACTCCGTCTCAAGAAAAAAAAAAATTGTGTTTAAAGTTTCAAGTTAATTTTTTTTAAGTCACCATAGCTCATGTGGCCTTGGTATGAGTTGATGGGTCAAACCCATAGCTTCTCTGGCTACTCAGGAAATTAGTAAAGGAGGGCAAGGAAAGGCACAATATGGAAGAGAGAAATTACTAGACAAGAATCAGCAATCTGGAGCGAGCCCAATCTAAAGGAAACAATTAGAAACTGGCACAGGTCCCAAATCAATAAGCAGAGGTGACTATGGGCAGTGAGCATAATGGCTGGGTAATGAAAACTAAAATGCAGGTAAGCAAGCGCTGGGAAAGGAGCAGCTGATGAGAGGGTCATCTGTCCAGAGGCTGGAAGAGACCTGTCTGAACAGGCTCTCACAGCCCAGCTAGTCCCTGATGTCACAGCCTGTGTGAATAAACAGCACTGGTGTGGTATCCCCAAACTTCATAAGAAATGAAGTCTTCACGGCTCACCTTGTCAAGGCCAGAGAACAATCCCAACAGGAAAAACACTTCTTACAGATTATGCAGTGGATTCAAAGAGCACTGGAACTGTATTTCCCATTAGCTCTAATGGAGGTTGTGCTAATAAATTCCCCAGCTCTGGGCTGAACAGGTGTAATTCAGTAATGTAGCTATAATTGAGTGATGTCAACTCAATATAATTTGTAATGTTTTGTAACAAATTATCTCTTTTTTTTTTTCAGAAAAAAAGGCATCTGTGATTCCATATGATAAATTACTTTAAAAGGGTGACATACAGTGCTAATGATAAAGATCTTTAATTGATAGAAATGTTAATAGTAGCATCAGCTAAGAATTATCTTTGCTGATTCTTTATACACAGTAACCTTTTAAACATAACAAGCTTTCGTTTTTGACCAACCAATGTTTTTGATTTGTGACTCATGGTTTTCAGATATTTCTGTATTTCATCAATATAATTATTCTACTAGAGAGGTTCTGTATAAACCCTGCAATTTAGCCATTCCCTTCCCTGCACAGTTCCCAAGCCAGATCTAGACATTTCTACCTCTGTGCCTAAGAGAACGCTGGTCTCCTGGTCTGGATGGACAGCTGTCTCCTCCTCTTCCATGTACCTAAGAATGACCTGTTGGCCCAGTCAAAACCCTCCTTCTATGAAGCTTTCCAGACCTATAGCCAGGATTACTCTTTCACACCCTATACCCCTGGGACACTTTGGGATCCCTCTGTTACATTCTCACATTTCAGACCCCCTTGTACATGCTATTCCTCTGCTGCTCTCCCTGGTTACGGCCCACTCATCCTTGGGGTTTCAGTTCAACGTTATACCTCAAGGAGAACCTTCCCTGCCTTGGAACAGGGTACATTACATGTGCATTTTCATACCTCTGCATTCCTTTCCTTTGTTGCACTAACCACAGTTGTTGTTAGTATCTTTTGTTTGTTTGTTTGTTTTTCAGAAAAAAGGCATCTGTGATGCCTCTCTTTTCCACTAGGGCTAGGCTTTAGCCAAGGTCTGTGTTGACTTTTCCTAAATCTAGTAGCAAGGACATGATGCTCCATATCTGAAGAAAGAATGCATGGATGAATGAATGAACAAACACTATCTCTGTCTGTCTCTCCCTACCTCTATCTGTCCTCTCCACTAAACTTGAACTCAGAGGTAATACAGTGCTCATTGTAGCCACAATAATGCCTAATTAGGGTCTCATCCATAATAGAGATGAGAAAAACTCAGTTGAAATAAATTTAATTTCTCCTATTGTAGTGTTAACATCAGGTTAGTCATAGAGAATTCAGTTCCCAAAGCTTATAGTGTTTTTCACCATATGCTATCCACTGACCCTCATCAAGCTCCAACCACGTGCTAGCCCCTCTGCAAGATACTGTGGAAGAGAAGTGAATGATATTTAGAACCAAGTACTCTACAGTTTCTGGGTGATTCCCATGTATAACCACATTTCTGCATTCATGCCAGATACTGGGGGAATTCAAGGTTAATCAAACATAGATGTTGTCCTCAAGGAGCTCAGGATCTGGGAGAAGAGATAAAAGTGAAAAAAAAATATCATGAGGTGGAATCCATGAGTGACATAAAAGGAGTCCCAATACAGATTCTAGGTGTTCTAATGAGGGACAGAGAGAATGTAGGCTTAAGTGGGGGTATTTTTTTTTAAGTTTTATTTTTAATTTTTTGGATATATAGTGCATATATTTATGGGTTGCATGAGATATTTTGATATAGGCATGCAATGCGTAATAATCACATCAGGGTGGGGTCTCCATCACCTCAAGCATTTATCCTCTGTGTTACAAATAATTAAACTCTTTTAGTTATTCTAAAATGCACAGATAAATTGTTTTTCACTCTAGTCACCCTGTTGTGTTAGAAAATACTAAGTCTTATTTATTCTTTCTTACTATTTTTTGTATCCATTAATCTTTCAGTGGGGACAGTTTTTAAAATGAGTCTTCACCTGTTGGGTGGGATGGCTCACGCCTGTAATCCCAGCTCTCAGGGAGGCAGAGGCGGGAGGATAGCTTGAGCCCAGGAGTTTCAGACCTGCCTGGGCAATATAGCAAGACACCATTCTCCACAAAAAGGGAAAAAAATGAGTCTTTACCCAGGTGAAGATTGGGATTAGGGACCCAGCCAAAAGGAAGCGAGGTTGAAGAGCAAGCATGTTTATTCCTTGGTTCAATAGATCTTTATCACCTACTGTGTGAGGCATAAATAAACCTAAGTCCATTCTCAATGCAGCTTACATTCTAATTGTGGAGACAGGTGAAAGCAAACAAACAACAATGCCAGGTTATAATGAGTGCTCTGAAAAAACAGGGCAGAGTAAGAAGCAAAGCTGATGAGAGTGCTACCCCAGACAAGGTGGTCAGGGGAGGCCTTCCCATGTCAATGACACTGAACAATGACTTGAATGAAGAGAAAGAGTGAGCCACGTAACACGCCTTGGGAAGTGCATTCCCAGCAAAGAGAACAGCAATCCTCTCCATAGAGGAAGGACAGATGACCCACATCTTTTTCAAACTGGGGTCTCTGAGCATGTTCTTAGGGATCTGAATGTTCCTGATGAGACTTTTTATTTTTGGTTTTATTTAGGTAATACTCACTTAAAATAGTTCAAGTGTATTCTGCATCAGCTACATAGCACCTAAAATACGGGTACCAGCACAAAAGTTTTGTGCCTCCTTTATGTTTGCATTTATAATTGTGGTGGTATCAGGTATTGCTGTTTTAGCTGTCACAAGCAAAAGATAAAAAAAACAAACTTACTACTTAAATAATGTGTTTGTGCCTCATGATCTCAGAGTAAGGGTGGAGTACATATGAATTGTCCCAGTAATAGCAGCT
Organism: Pan troglodytes; assembly: GCF_028858775.2. Taxonomy (NCBI): domain Eukaryota; kingdom Metazoa; phylum Chordata; class Mammalia; order Primates; family Hominidae; genus Pan; species Pan troglodytes. The sequence continues at coordinate 65,052,426 of NC_086015.1, forward strand.
GGAAGTGTTAGGGAAATTGAGTCATCACACAGCCAAGGCTAATACAAACATGACAAGCTGTGTAGAACCTTTGACATAACAGACATCCCATATTGATGTTTCCAGAGATGATTCTGTTTAAACAAATAATATCATTCATCTTGTTAATGCAATATTCCTCATTTGAATTTAGTTTTGTCATTTTGATTGCATGTAATTTGTAAATGTGTTATGGTTTCATATTTGTCTAAGAACCACACAAAGAAATTCATACCTAGTTTTGTACTTTCATGTGGTTCAATAATCCAATAACAAAAACATTAAGTTAACACTGGGGGTTCATAAGACTTTTTTTTCCCTTGGAATGGCATCCATATGTTACTCAAGGTTGGTCACAGTGAAAGCTGGTGGTGGAAAAGGCCTTTGTTTTCCAGAACCATGACCAGGTGATAGCTCTGGATGGTTTCCAAAGAAACACACAGTAAGTACAGGAAAGAAGGGAGATGAATATCTTTGGTAGGAAAAAAAAAATCACAAATCAGACATTCCTAATGACTGTAACTTTTATTATTCTCTGAACACCAAGGAACATAAAGGCCATAAATTATGTTACATGTTGGTTAATTCTCCTTCAGAACACCCAGGCCATTGGAACATTAAATGTGGAAAGTATGTGGCGGGGGAGAGAGAGGGTGAAGAAGCTATAATGAAAGGTTCACTGCACTCGGGTGGCAGATTAAACACAGAGCCAGATGAAGAGTCAAGCATCACTAAAAATGCAAAACAAATCCAGCTAAATTATTTCACCTGCAAGGAAAAGTTTTTCTCACAACACAAGACTGTTCTATGCCAACAAATGTAAACAAGAGCTAAGACGACTATCTGAAAAGCTCAGGCAGTTGGTGAGGAAGGCTCCTTAGGTCACAGAACTTTCCAAGACTTCTCACTGTAGCAGCTGAGAGCTGGCATCTGAAATCAAACTGGGTAGAGTTCAAGAATCACCTCTAACAGAGATTAGCTCTGAGACCTAGCAAATTCTTTAATATCACAGAAAAAAAAAAGACAAAACAACACCTACATTACAAAGTTGTTGAAAGGATTCACTGAGATAATCCTCATAGACCACTTAGAACACTGCCTGGCACGTAATAAGTTCTCCATAAACGTGAGCCATGAGTTTTACGATGCTATAGGTCTATGATTATATAAGCATGAGTCTCCACATATGACACAACAGACTGCTCTACTCAACTCTACAGCCCTGGATGATGTCTCCGCATTTTACATATTCCATGATAGTTTCCAATAATTTATATACATGTAAAGTATATTTGAGATGGTCCGTAACATAACATCATTCTCATTCATTCCCTTCCCCAGTATAGTTCCTAAGGAGGAAACATATGAATAGTGCTATGGTTTGGATTTGTGTACGCGCCTAAATCTCATGTCAAATTGTAATCTTCAATGTTGGAGGAGGGGCCTGGTGGGATGTGACTGAATCATGCGGGCAGACTTCCTCCTTGCTGTTCTCGCAATAGTGAGTGAGATCTGGTTGTTTAAAAGTGTGTAGCACTTCCCCCTTCAGTCTCTTTCTCCTGCTCCCACCATGTAAGAGGTGCCCCCTTCCTCTTCACCTTCTACCTGAGGCCTCCCCAGCCATGCTTCCTGTACAGCCTGTGGAATGTGAGTCAATTAAACCTCTTTTCTTTATAAATTTCTCAGTTTCAGGTAGTTCTTTATAGCAATGCAAGAACGGACTAATGCAGATGGGTCTACAGAAAGAGCATAACCCAACAACCTTACATGGTAGGTACCATTATTGTCCCTATTTTACAAATAAACAATGTCCAGAGAAGAGGATGGACTTGCTCAAGGTCATACAGCTCATAAATGATGCAGCCAGGATTTGAGGTCAAGTAGTCCCAGTCTAGAATCTACCTTCTTAATCACCACACGACTCTACTCCTCCAAACATGTGTCCTTCCTCTGAGTCCAGTAAAGAGGAACTCTGGGAACTGCTGGTCACGTAATTGTTTATTCCTCCAGGTTCCCCAATGTCTGGCCCTAGAAAATGAGGATGTTTCACTCCCAACTAAGCATTTCCCTAAGCTACTATTTGTTATGCTGTTAGCTAAGATAGAAAGTCAATTTTAAAATCATCCATTTGAACAGTTACAGTAACTTTGGTAAATGAAACAATTTGAAAACACTGTCCAACATTTTACACAGTATCCCATCGACCACAGCTAACTAAAGTAATTCACATGTGAATTTTATTCTCAAAAAAAGTGTAAGCTTTGCTTTTGACAGATAATGAAAGCCATTTAATTCAATGTGGCTTTTTTCTTTTTTTTTTTTTTTGCCAGAAAGCAGTGAGATAAATTGGATACCCATAAACTGAAGAAAATCTGTTAATTTGGGGTGTCTGCTTACACCTATTCTTGTGCTTTTTTAAAAGAGAGTCTGCCAAAGTTTATTCTCTTCTTAAATTACCTCATCTAAGCAGTATTTTCATTTGTAAATAATGGCCACATATTCTCTTTAAAGTAGGAGGACACGGAGACCTTAAATGTTTCAAGGAAACTTCAGGTCCCTCAAACCTCCTTCAAAGAAAACAACTGATGATTGTCTTTGAGGCAAGGAGACACTAGTCATCAGGCCATCAAGGGCAGGGAACAACCTGAACACTTTGCAGGTCTGCACTACAGGTCCTCAACGTCGTTCTTGCATTAGTCCATTCTTGCATTGCTATAAAGTTCATTCAATGCCATCTGGTTATAACACCGATAGAAAATAAATTGATTCCCGGTGGGGCCCCTGTCTATGTAGGGTCTGAACATTCTCCCCATGCTTGCATGAGTTTTCTCTGGGCAGTCAAGTTTTCTCCCACATCCCAAAGATGAGCATGGTAGGTGAACCGGCATGTCTATATGGTCCCCATCTTAGTGAGTATGAGTGTGTGTGTGTAGGTGTGTAGGTGAGTGGGTCCTGCAATGGGATGATGTCCTGTCCAGGGTGAGTTCCCACCTTGCACCCTGAGCTGCTGGGACACGCTGCAGCCATCCGAGACCCTCAACTGGAATATAAATAATTATCTTACTTGTTTTTATTACTCTTTCTTAAATGTGTATATAGTTCGCATAGATTTCAAGGTAAAATATTCAAAGTGTTTTGGTCTATTTAGAACTTTGATGGTATAGTTGTGACCAGAAATATGCCATAGGAACTTAACTCTTATTTATATCAATTAGTCTATGGTGAAATTGGTTATATGTTGCTTTGCTTTATGTCCCAGTTTCCAGGAACCTATCAATGACATTAAGTAAGGACTTACTGTACTTTACTATAGCTGAACAGGCTGCCACCCAAAACCATAATGAGCTACTATGACGACAGTCAATCAGGAGACATATCTGTGTTTCAGAGAAGAAAGCCAGCAGCTTTCTGGGAAAAAGCACAGAGGGAAACTCCCCTAAGCTGGAGCCATTTCCTAGCAGTAACTTGCTGCTGCAGTTTAGCCCTGTCATCTGTGTGTACTCCTCATTAAGTACCACATTATGGGCCATCATATCTTCTCCAGCTGCAAGTAAAGGCAATGTCCTGGAATTGCCCTATGGCCCAAATGTGTGACTAATGACTGAGACTTTGGCTTCTTGCTTGATGTTTGGCCTTCAGTATTACATGAACCTGCTCTGAAAGACACAACACTGTCACAGATGTATGCGGACAGATTAAGCTCCAGATGGAAGGCTGTCAATGTCAATCAGTCACTGTTCTTACAGCCTGGCTGGCTTTTCATCTAAGCAACCACAGAGGATGATTCTGCAGCACTCAGTTCCTTAGCTCAATTAAGTCTTAGGATTGGAGGTCAAGTTACCCTGGTTTCCTAAGCATTCTCTACCAAATGATTGTTTTTGCCTCACTCCTACTGATTCATTTATAGTAGCTTCTTTTGATGCATTCATCCTTGAGCATGCCTTCCCATTTCCAAGTGACTTGTTTCACTATTCTGCAGAATGTTCCAGCCCTTTGATGAACTGTATATAATTGTCGAATCAGCTGTCCCACAAAGAGATAAAATCTGAATTAAATACAGGACTTGTTGTCAGGAGAGAACAGATAAGGTGAAGAATTAGAAGACTAGCTGGGAAGAAGTGAGATGATTGAAGTTTATGAAACATTTTCCCCCCTCCTTTGAGTCTCCCAATCTGCTAGTTTCAGTCGGTTGGTTTTGTGTTCCTGTTATGATATATGTTTAGTTCAAGGCTGTGGACTTTGTGCCTTGGTTACAGGTAAGCGCCTCTGTGTTTCTCATCTTTATCTATCCAGTCACTTGTCTCCTCTCAAAGTTTCACTTTTTAAATATATATATGTTATTTAATATCAAAAGAATATCTTCACCTTTCATAAATTCCTAACCCTAGACTCTGGATGCCTAGGGTAAATTTTTAATTCTATTTTATTTATTTTAATTAAATTTAAATTAAAATTTGTTTTAATTAAATTTAAATTAAATATCTAATTCTACTTTTATTTATTTATTTAATTCTATTTTTAAGCCTATGGACTTGCTTGAACACACAGCTCACCAATGATGCAGGCAGGATTCAAGTCCAGGCAAATCATGGCTCTAGAGCTTGTGTTCTTAACTTCCACATGACATTGTCCCTCGGGAGGAATATTGTAACTCCCTATGTTTCCATTCCAAACTCTCAAATATAAAATGATAATTACAAGGTACACGTTATTGCAAAACATGTATAAAAGCATATAAATCAAAGATTACATTTTGCCTCCTCTTCTTTTTCCCATCCCTCTACCCTCATATCCACACAATTTCATTCCCTGAGGGAGCCTATATTAATAATTTGGCATGTACATTTTTGCATACAGACATATATTTTTCTAAGTTTCTATAATACATACTGTTCTGTCACATGTTTGACATCTTTTCATGTCAATTCATAGAGATGCTTATTAATGGCTGCAGAGTAATTTCAATGTATAGACATCTAATACTATATATAATACTATATTGAACCTCTTTAGCTACTTGGTCAAATATATCTACAGAATACGTTACTAGACATTTCAAGGAATTTCTATGTCAAAACATTTCAAATAGTTAATAGTTCCAAACTTCCCAATCCAAGTATAATATTTTTATTTATATCCACAACAGGGTATCCCCCTGATTTTGCCCATAGTGCTTATTATCCTAACCAACTGATTGATATTTTTAGTTTAATTATTTAAAAAATGAGGTTATAATGAGGTCCCTAAGAGTCCCTTAACCTAATTTACTAGGATCTACTTTATCTGGAGAGTAAAATAAAGCAACTACCCAATCTCAAAATATCCTTTTGCCCCTCCCAAATGACTCTTCTGGAATCATTTATATGCTGACCTCCATATAATTTATTGGATTTATACGATCTTATATCTCTAGATTGAGTTACAAATGGATGAATCTCTTGAAACCTAGACCAAAAAATAAGAATAGAATAAAAAAAGAGTTTTTGGTATGGAAACTGTGACTCTCCAACGTCAGTAGAGACATTGAGAATGGTTTCCCATGTCCCCAGGCATAAACTAAAATATCCACTGCTTTTGGACAGTATAAATGCAGAATATGCCCCCAGATGAATAGAAATGAGCAAATCTTGAGTGCAGAACTGAATTTCTTGGAGCTGTATTGGTTACCTGGAGCCATGAATTAAGTGGATCTGATTCTATCTCTTAAAGGAATAGAAAAAAAATTATTCCAGGTGATTACTGCTCCTCAAGCATGTGGTCACTCAAAGGACCTTCTTTTAGCTCCACGGGATACATAGTTGCTATTCATCAGCTCTGCTCACTGAAGATGCTGTGCTATGCATTCCAAATGGCGCCTTGGAGGACTAACTGATATCATTAACACAGACTCATAGAGATGTCATCATTTTCTTCTTCATCATCTTCGTCAAGATTAGTTTTAAGTGTTGGGAGTCCGAGGTGGGTGGATCACGAGGTCAGGAGATCGAGACCATCCTGGCTAATATGGTGAAACCTGGTCTCTACTAAAAATACAAAAAATTAGCCGGGTGTGGTGGGTGCCTGTAGTCCCAGCTACTCGGGAGGCTGAGGCAGGAGAATGGTGTGAACCCGGGAGGCAGAGCTTGCAATGAGCTGAGACCGCACCACTGCACTCCAGCCTGAGCGACAGAGCGAGACTCTGTCTCAAAAAAAAAAAAAAAAAAAAAAAAAAAAGATTAGTTTTAAGTGAACCATGTACTAGTTCTCAAATCAACCATATCAGGTAGGTTCCATTATTATTTAATTCTGCAGATGTGAATACAAGGCCACAAGTTCGTAAGTGATACTGCCGGGGCTCAAACCACTTATGTATTATGTCAAAAGCCATGCTCTTAACCATTGCACTATACTCCCTTCTACAGGCATAAAATTTTAAAAATATATACCAGAAGAGCAAAACAATCCCAAGTATGGGAAGGATGAAAGAGAAGGGTGGCAGTTGGTACAGTGAAGCATAATGGGCCAGTCTGACTGTAAGACTCCTGTTTCATAATGTCTGCATGTCACTAAAAAGGATCTAGACCAAGGTTCACAAACACAAATGAATATGGGGGCCAGGACGTTAACATACATGAGTAAAGAGGACCAAGTGCATGACAGAAAGAGTGGTGAAGAACGTGGTAAACTGAAACACATGCCCCAAGGGAAGAAGGCAATACTCTCATGTGTGTATGTGGTTCAAATGTTGCCAAATCTATGAATTTTTTAACAGAAGAAAAAAAATCCAATTTTAATGCAAAATGTTTCTATTTCCAAATTATGATTTCAATGTCATGTTTAAAAACACTTTGAGGATGACTTAGTTCCCTCTGACCTCCACACATAAGCATTAGCATGGACAGAAGTATAGCAGCAGTGTGAGGTGCTTTCCCAGCAGCCATCAGTCCTTCATCCTTGCTAACATACCTTGATCTTTCTCAGGTACCTGCAGGTGGTAATGTGTCCAGGGAAGATAGGCCTTACTCTCAGCATAAGAGGCTGAAACGTACTGGTCTCAGCCAGTGAAGGTAACTGAATACTTCATTGACATTGACTGGTCTGGGATGGGATGCATGTGTGACTCAGTTCTAGCCAAAGAGAAATCGAAAGATATCTGCTAAGAGACTTTAAGGAAAGATTTTCTTTCTTGAAATGGAAAGAGAGAGAGAGGCCCACCACGAGATGGCCCTTTTTGTTCCCTTCCCTCCTATCCTGTGTTGAATGCTAATCCAGGACACTGTGGTGTTGAAAGCTCTGGCAGCCATTTTGTGGCATGAGGTAACAAGTCTAAGGATTAAGGCCAATACACCGCCAATGGTGGAATGAAAGCATGAAAGGAGCTTGGATCCTTGTTTAGCAGCCAAATCAACACTGAGACTACTTAATTTGAGGTTTCTTATACATGAAATAGTAAATCTCCTTGTGATTTATGGTACTATTAGTTGGGTGTTCTGTTACTTCATACTGAATACATTCTAATGAAGGATCTCACTTTCAACCTTACTTCAGAGTTCTAGCTTTTTGTTTACAGCATCCTTCATGCAGGAAAACTTCAAGTTTACACAGAGTGTGCAACTAGATGTGAGATAAGGCTCTGCCACTTGAGAACGCCCACACGCTGCTTCAAAAATTTAAATTATGCTATTAGCTTTTCAAGATGGATGAAATCCTTCATAGGATCATATAGCAAGGACTAAATTGCTCTCACAGTTGCCAGGCAACTGTGTATATGCTGCCTAGAGACAAAAATTCATGACCCTTGACTCCCCAAAGGAGAGTCTTTACCCACAACTGATATGCATGTGCCCAAGTCTAACACTTCCATCCAGCAAAGGTCATGGTGTACATCTGGGCTATCCAACATCCCAAGCTCATTATACTGCCAACTTATATCATTCTCGATCACACCATAAATTATGATTTCTGCATGCAAATCCAAATGACAGAGCAGAGAGTGTCCTGGGGCATAATTCCCTGCCCTTTGGCCTGTCTTATTATATAGACTGATTGGGTACCATCCAGGCAAACAAAAAAAAACACATGAAGGTTCCTATTAGCCTGAAGAATCACTGTCAGGTAAACAGAGTTTTGTAAACAGCTTCCAATATTCAAGGAAAGTTTGAGTTTTCACAGTGAGTAATGTGATCAACTTTAATAATGTCTCAAGGGGCTTGTATCTCACGAGTCATTTTAAACACACACACACACACACACACACATACACACACACAGGCTAAGATGTGCTCATCATTCTATTAGAAAGGAAATCTCAAAATGCAAATATAGATGGTGTGTTCACATTTACATTTCATAATGATCTAAGTGTTTTGTTTTTGCATGTGAATTTCATAATACTTTAAATCATAGAATCATGGTATATAAAAATCAAAAGTGACCCTGAGATCAAGAAGGTCCAATCCAAGAGAAATTAAATGGCACAGCTGCTTAGGGGTGAACACTGAATCCAAGTTGCTGGACTCTCAGTCTACTGCCCTTCCCCAAAACTAACATGCTTGTCCCTCAGGCAGTCAACCCTTAATCATTGTGATGATAAACATCAGGGACAACTTAATTTCAACTTGACAATAAATCAAACTCTCCATGTAGCCATTAGTTGCTGTACTAGTCAGAAAAAGGTTAAGTTGAATGTGAACCACTCTTTTACTACCTCCCACCTCAAAAAAAAAAAAAAATGAACAGAAGCTTGAATATACAAGCTTTTATTCTCTCATTTCACAAGTTTGGAGATCAGTAGTCTAGTGCTGACATGGCAGTTCTACAGACCCATTACAGACCTAGATGCCTTCAACTTACTGTATCTCCATTCCTAGAGGGTGACTGTCTTAGTCTGCTTTGTGCTGCTATAACAGGACCTGAGACTAGGTAATTTATAAACAACAGAGATTTATTAGCTTACAATTCTGGAGTCTGGGAAGCCCAAGATCAAGGGCCCACATCTTGTGAAAGCCTTCTTGCTGTGTTACACATGTAATAAGGCACCACATGATGAGAAACAGCATGCAAAGGAGCAAGAAGTGACTAAACTCACTTGGATAACAAACCCACTCTTGCAATAGTGAACCCATTAACATAATAATGACATTAATTTATTCATGGGGATAGATCCCCCATGCCCTAATCACCTCTTAAACAACCCACTTCTCAACACTGTTGCATTGAGGAATTAAGTTTCCAAAACATAAACTCTGGGGGACACATTCAAAACACAGCATTCATCTTCTTAACATAGCCAAAAAGGCTGGGCATGGTGGCTCACACCTATAACCCCAGCACTTTGGGAGGCCGAGGTGGGTGGATCATCTGAGGTCAGGTGTTTGAAACCAGTCTGACCAACATAGTGAAACCCCATCTCTACTAAAAATACAAAAAATTAGCCTTGCGTGGCGGCACACACCTGTAGTCCCAGCTACTCAGGAAGCTGAGGCAGGAGAATTGCTTGAACCTAGGAGGCAAAGGTTGCAGTGAGCGGAGATTGTGCCGTTTGACTCCAGCCTGGGCAAGAAGAGCAAAGCTCTGTCTCAAAAAAACAAAAACAAACAAACAAGAAAACAGCAAAAAGTATTAATGAGCCGTTATGTCTGCACCCCAGTTGGCAGCAAGGAGGAAGCTGTAATGCATCTTCTCTTTAAGGATTCTCCTAGTTAGTGTACCCCTGAAAGCAAAGCCTAAGACAAGGACCAAGGGCATAGGTTTGGGTAGATTATTTGGATGGTGATCTCAGAAAATTTGAATGAAAGAGATGACACAGTAAAAACTGGAAGGAAAAAGGAAACAGCATGTGTTATCAACACCTGGGGTGCTATGTGAGGAGCTGTGTGGAATGTACCCACAACTGTCCATCTGATAGAAGGCTGTGGCAACCCACCAATTGGTTGAGCATTGCCTGTAGTGCTGTTACTTCCCCGGCTATGCTTGTGCGTGGGCTGGGAAGACTTCTTTTGTTTTTGAGTAAGGCCTAAACCAGAATAGTAGATGTACAGCACAGCAGAACTTGAGGACCCTGGCAGCACATGACAGCATCTGCCACAGCTGCAATGAAATTAGGTGGGGATAGGGAATGTGGCACTGTGCACCTGCTACAAGAAAATGTCCAGAAAGTTGCTCATAAAGTTTCTTATTATCTCTATGCATCAGGAGTCCCCAAGACAATCCTTAGACTCAATGATTCACTAAAAGACTCCCAGAACCCAGAAAAACTATGTACTCATGGTTATGGTTTGTTACAGAGAAAGGACACAGATTAAAATCAGCAAAGTAAAAAGGTATATAGGAAAGAATCCAGGAGAAAACAGGCACAAGTTTACAGTGTCCTCTACCAGTAAAATCACACAGCTGGTTCTTAATTGTCCCAGCAACTATGTATGACAACATGTATAAAGTATTGCCAACCCAAGAAGCTCACCTGAGCCTTGGTGTCCATGATTTTTATTGGGGGTCAGTCACATAGACATGGACTTCCCACACGAATGACCTTAATTACCCAGTCTCCAGTCCCCCCAGAGGTCAAATTGATACAACATAGCCCAGGGCTTCAGGTGAACAGAAACAGCGTTCACCAACAATCACATTGTCAGTATAAACTATCTGGCAAGACCCACAGTTTCAGGTATTCAAAGGCACTTTTCTCAGTTAGGGTGCTTCAAAAGCTCCAAGGTTATCTCTTTGGAGATGGTCAAGGGCCAGTCTTTTCTTTGGTATCTGCAGAATTTGAACACCCCAAGCCTTGAGTTAACCCTTTACTGAACAACCTGTTTGGTCAGAACTTAGTCAAATGGCCATAACCACCTGCAACAAAAGTAAGAAATGCAGTCTTTGTTCTGGGCAGCTATATTCCTACTCAATATTTGGGAATTCTATTATTGTATAATGGTGGTTCTCAAACTTCAGCACATCAGAATCACCTGGAGAATTCATTAAAATAGACTGCACAACCCCCTCCTCAGAGTTTCTGATTAAGTAAGTGTAGGGTGAGGCCTGAGAATTTGCATTTCAGTAATTTACCAGGTGTATTACTATCCGAATAAAGCCAGAACAAATTTACACAAACTTTGGGCTTAAAACAACACAAATTCATTATCTTACTATTCTGTGAGTCAGAAGTCTGACACAACTCGCACCAAGCTCAAATCAAGGTGTAAGCAGACTCCTTTCTGCAGTCTCTAAGGAAGAATGTTTCCTTGCTCATTCCGGTTGTTGGCAGAATGCAGTTCTGAAGTCCTGTTTCCTTATTGCCTGTCAGCTGAAGGTCATTCTGAATTTGTAAAGGCCTTCCACATTTGTTAGGAGGTTGACCCCTCCTTCCATCATCAAGTCAGCAATGAGGGGTTGGGTTCTTTTCATGCTTTGAATCTCACCTGCCTCCTCTATCGCCATATCTTTCTGATTGCAGCCTGAAAAGGTTCTCTGATTTTTAGAGCTCATTTGACTAGACTGGGCCCACCCAGGTATTCAGGAGAATCCCCCCATCTCATGGTCCGTAATCTTAGTCACATATGCAAAGTCTGTTTTGCCAGTTAAGATAGTATATTCACAGGTTCTGGAGATTAGGGTGTAGATATCTTTGGGGGGAGGGCGCATAATTCTACCTACCACACCAGTCAGTTCACTCTGATTCTGTGGTTAGGGAACACACTTTGAGAACCACCAATATAGAAAATAAGAGAACCAGAAGACTCTTCCACAATGTAGCCTTATTTTACATTGTTGGAAAGTCAATGAAAGCTTTCAACAAACTGGTTGACTGCAGCTTTACCTCTTCAGTGGGCCCCTTTCCTACTCAAAAAGTAATGAGAAAAAGGCAGCAAGGGGGACCAGAGAATAGAGAAACAAAAACTGAAATCACTCCCTGACGAGATTAATCAGCTCTTGCATACTCTGGCCATTTATCAGATATATTCAGTGAAATTCTTGGTTGAGAGAAAGAGGGAGAAAACACAAGCCAATCCTGAATCAAAATTAATAGAGAATTCTACTAAAATTCAACAGGTTTTTCTTTTTTATTTTTTAATGGCAAGATCCCTGAAGGCCTTTAAAATACGAATGTCTGCTTTAAATCTCCAAGAAGGAGGGCAGAGTTCTTGAAAATGATAGCCATGGTTTTTTTCGTGGCACATATAATGGAATTGGGCTGCCTGGAAAAATGCATGAGTAAAGGTTGCTCCACAAGGGGAAAGGTGGTAACTCAATGCACCTTCACTTTCTAGGTTGGTGCTTCTCAATTTGGCTGCATATTGAAATCATCTTAGGAGCTTTAAAAAGCGCTGATGTCTAGGTCACACACCCCAGTGATTCTGAAGCAATTGCTCTAGGGCATGTCTTGGGCAGTGTGCTTTTCCCCCAACATCTCGCAGATGATTCTAATGTGTAGCCATGATTAAGGACTGTTATGGTAGGTGATAACCCTGTTTTCTTGAGTCTATTAGCATATGTAGTTACTAACCAGAGTCAGTAAACTAGCTATTGTTCTCTGTATTTTAATTCCTGCCCAACCAAATTAAGGAAGTGATTTCAAAAATTAAAAGAGAAGAGATAATCTAGAGTGGCAGGCAGTACTAACCAACTCCACATTCAAGAATATCATCCTTTCTTAACCAGCATTGTGTGATTTTAAACTCTTCGTATCCCCAGAATTTAGCACAGTGCCCCACGCATAGTATATGTTCAGGAAGAACTGTGGTAAATGATAAAGAAGTATGAACAAAGTCCTCTTCAAAATGAAGATTGCAGGAGAATCAAGCTTCAGTCAGATCTAAGCGCACACTACTCTAGTGAGATAAGCCAATCAGATAAGCAGGATGGGGAACCACCATTTTGGTTTTGTTGTTGTTGTCATTGTTGTTTTTGAGACAGAGTCTCACCTAGGTTGGAGTAGAGTGGTGCGATCTCGGCTCACTGCAATCTCCGCCTGCAGGTTCAACTGATTCTCCTGCTTCAGCCTTCTGAGTAGCACGCCTGGCTGGCTAATTTGTGTATATTTTTAGTAGAGATGGGGTTTCACCATGTTGGCCAGGCTGGTCTCAAACTCCTGACCTCAAATGATCCACTCAACTCGGCTTCCCAAAGTGCTGAGATTACAGGCATGAGCCGTCGTTCCTGACCAGGAACCACCATTTCGATTGGCATGGTACCAGGTACACAGAATTTAGCCAATAAACTATTTGATGTGTGAAAGAATGAATAAATTTTGGCATTAAAAGGCAGGCTTCGGTATGTCAGAGCAAGAGGTAATTGGATGAGGACCAGAGGATGGAGCCCAGAGCAGGAAATGAAGTTCAGAGAAGAGGTAGATGTTCAACATACTGTGTCTCCTCCTCCAGTTTTGAGTAGGTCACTGAAAATACTTGGCATGGCAGTGAAAATCACTCAAAAGACCCCCGTGGAAATGGACAGACTTGTGTAGAAATTTGCAGATCATGGCTGCTTCTAATTCATTTGTCTTTCTAACCTATTAGAATCCAATTCAGTCTCTTTGGCTCTATCCAGGATAATGCAAAACTGAATTGTACACATAAGCTTCCTGCCTTCTGCTCCTTCTCTTCATAACCAATATGTTGCTAAACAACAATTTCTAATTGCCCCTTCCCAGGACACCTTTTGAGAGCATCTCTCTTTGTACCCCCTAAAATACATAATACTAAATTTTCTTTGATATGTTATATATTTTGAGGATCCATGCATCCCTAACAAGTGCCCAGTCTTACGATGGTGCAGCCTCTCATCCAGTGTTCTATCATTTAATTCATGATGCTGTTTATCTTGGCTGCAAGAGAGTGAATTATTGGCATATTCAGACAGTCTCATACCACCTCTCGTCCTCTCCATTATCATAAAAGTTAAAATTATTTATTTATGAACCAAATAACTTGTCTGAATATTTTAACAATGCATGAGCACTTATGGAGGTTTTTATTTCAATTTGGGTAGAGATACAAAGTCAAATATGATTTCAGTACAAGTTGTGATGGTTTTTCTCAATATCTTACATGGGGTTCCATTTTTGCCTTGTACAATTAATACAAGAAGCATAATGAACTCAGCAATCCCCTTGAGAAATAACAAATAGGTATAAGCAATAATTTATCTGTGGAATGCAGGGCCTTGATACATAACTTCCATATCTACTCCAAAAGAAAAAGAAAAGAAAAAAATTCCTAGCTAAGAGCCATGAAGAAAGAGTCCGAACACTCTCACACATTGTTGTTGGAAAGGTAGACTATACAACATACTTGGATTGCAATCTGGCAATATGCTTTGAATGTTCACAATTTTAAAACATATATTTCCTGATCCATTATTTCAAAGACTGTATCCTGATCCTGATGAAATAATAAAAGATGTGCCTAAAGATATATCATGTGTGGATGCTCATTTACAGTGTTACTTCCCATAAAGAGAAATAGGGAGAAACAAATAAGACACCTTTCTTATATATTTTGTTATCTATAAAATGGATTGCTATGCAGTCATTAAAAATAATGTTCCTAAAAATTAGTTTATAGGAAAATGTATAAAAATGTACATGATATAAAGTTAAGTGGAACAGCAAGATATAAAACAGTCTATGCAGCCTATTTCCAATATGTTTATAATAAGTATTTCCATATATATGTCTACGTTGGTGTATTATTCTACACAGAAAATGATCAGTACATATTTTTGAGTGTATAAGCAGGGTGTGTGTGTTTACAAAGACAAAGATGAAATACCCCAAAATATTAATAGTGGTTATGGCTAGATAGTGAAGTTATGGGGGATATTTATTCTTTTCCTTATGTTATCCTACATTTTCTAAATAGTCTCAATGCAAATGTTGTTTTTATAACTTATTACTGATTTGTGAGCTAAATAGACCCATTGACATTTTCCCTGGAATATTCTAGTGACACAATCACTCTCCTGTTAGATAGTCCCACCCCTCATGCCCCCTCATTTGGTCTCTTCCAAGATCCAGGACTTTAGAGCCAGAAACATTTGGATTCAAATCCCAGCTCTCTACTTTCTAGCTCTATGACCATGGGTAAGGTCATTCTCTCTGGGTGTTCTGGACCTTTGGGATAGAGTTGTTGGGAGAGTTAAATGAGGAGTGTTGCATTCCTATCCGATAGTTATTTCTCCCTCCCCTTCCTTTCCAATAGGATCTGACTTTGTGATTTTATTCAGGTATTGACTGCCCACACCCTATACCCAGGGACAAGAGGCTGGGGCCTACTCAGACCTAAGGCTTGAAGCTTAACTAGACTAGGACAAGCATGGTAACTTCATTCCCCTTGCAAGGGATCACTTCAGGGTATGGTTTGAAATTCTGGCCGATCACCAAGTGGGACAATTGTTGGAGGCCAGGGTGGTTCTGAGAAAGTTTTCTTCACATTTAAGAAAACAAAGGACACCCAGAAGGATGAGTATTCATTGCCGTTTCTGGCCTTCAGACACTGAGGATTTCTGGATGCACTATAGCCAAACTTGGACCATTAGAGGACAAGCCTGCAAAGAAAAGTAACACCTGAAAGTGGGGAGAAATAAAAGACAGAAAAAAACCTTGGTACTTGATAATGTTATTGCTGAATTCTGGCATGGCCCTATTTTTTTTATTTATATTTAAAATTTCTGTTTAAATCAGTTGAACTAGGATTTCTATCACTTTTATCTGAAAGGATCGTAAGTGATACAAAAAGCAAAAGTGCCAAGCTCAGGACAGAGAGCAGAGTTCAACAAATAAAAAATAAAAAAAAAGAAAGTCTTTTCTTTCTCTCACCTTCCAAATACATATTTAATATACATAGTATATACTTGTTTATGGCTTGTAAATGTAGTTCATAGAGAAAGTAACAAGAAAGAAAGGGGTAAATGCACCTTTTCCTCCTCTTAAAACATGCACAACAGGACCCAATTTCTCTAATTTTTTTTATAAAGGCCCCCAAAAACTATGGACAAAGACAAAGTTTTCCAAGGAAAGACACGTGCTTTATGGATTATATCTTGCTAAAAATTCTAGGCCTTCTAAAAAAAACAAAATCTCCAACAACAAAGACCTCCTCCAATCCCTCCTCCCGGTAGGTCTTGAACAACTAGCCAGAGGCCCTGCTTTTGTAAGAGGTTCCCTAGATAGATCAGGATGGATGGAGTGTATGCTGTTAGATCAAAAGAAATCATTTGCTACTTGAATATGCATGGACTACCTTAACTGTGAGTCTTAATCAAGTAATGGAGACTGACAGGCTTCTTGGCCTATAGGGGCTCTATAGTAATAAAGTGTGCACTTTTCTAAAAATGGCATTCATAAGAGTCAAGTGACTGGACAATTACTTTGTTTGATTCCACATCCCAGGCTGAACAACCTCCTCTTCCCATATTCTTTTGCATCTGATCCTGATGGAGAAGAATAAGCCAGCCTGAGCTATGCTTAGATATTTTAAATTTTAGTGAAAAATAAAATATATGTTTTAAAGCCTGGAATATTATCTGTGATTTGGGTCTAAGGTCTAAAAAATATGGACAAGTGGGAATTCAAAAATCACCCTACCAGCACTGCAAAGAATTCATGAGTATTCAAGCTTTAGGAGTTGGGTTTGTGCATTTTCCTTTTATAACTATTGCTAGCCATCCCAGAATGTTGCACTCAGTAAGAAGGGCTAACAGTGTCCTGCTGGCCCTATTCCTATGTGTCATCTTGCGGCATTTCCAGTTAATGGCATGACTGTAATGACTAGCAATTTAAATAATAGAGGCTGAAGCAGAGGCAGCTATAAGGACACAATGCAGAAATTGCCACAGTTTATCAACATCACTGGCACCCAGCTCTTCATTACCTCCCTGAATAGGGTCAAAGTAGTTAAAGTGATGCTGTAAATACAGACTAAAACAAAGCAGCGGTTTATTCTTGATTTGGCATTGGGTATTTATAACAAACAAGTTGCATTTCCCAGGCATGGGTTATTAGACACGAGAATGTAATTGATATTAACCAACTTTCAGGCTCCAGTAACTTTTTCCACTGCATGTCAGTTTAATTTTTTTTAAAGCATAAGCAGCACATGCCAAATGGAAAACAAGAGGAAGAACACAAAAAACCCCTTAAGCCTTCAGTACTAAGTGAAAAACAACTAACCCATTTATCTTATAGAATCCTTCAGAGGTTTGCTATAAACTCACTCGGAAGAGAATATCACAGTCTTCTCTTTTTGAGAGGGTATTCGAGTGATTTTTAGAAATGAGACATCTCTAACTGTAATCTTGTTTTTTGTTCAGAACTAAAAGAGTATGCAAGAATATCTAAAAATACAAATTGTGCACCTACTGCATTACGGCAGAGGTTGAACACTGGTGACCCATGAGCCAAATCTGACCCATTGCTCTGTTTCATTTGGACCATACAGTAATGGCTGACTTTGTGTTTTAACATTTTAAAATTATTTTCAACATTTGTAAATCGAGAGATTTCACAGAAAATGCTGGAAGCTCTGACCCTACCGGCACCACACTCCTACAAGATAACAAATGGCTGGGGCTGAGTTGAGGCTGCTCTTATCCTTTGCCTCAATTGTATCACTCCTACAGTCTCCTTGTCTCTGAGGCCTAATGTCAATTACCTCTCTTCTTCTTAATAGTATTGTTATTTTTCCTAAGTAATGATCAAAGACAAATATTCATTTTGGTGAGCCTTGATCATAAGTGGGGAAAATAAAGATGGGTTAAGAGGACTGAGTGTTTTAGAAAATGAAAAGGCTGTAATTCCTTATAGAAGTAAATAATTTCTTACTTAACCCCCTTTACTCCATAACAGAATCCTCCCAGCTGGCATCCAAGAGCATTGAGTGTGTGAACCTTTGTGAAAAGCATCAAGTTAAATGTTCTGTGTAAAGGATACCAGACACATGGAAAAGCCAAGCTAGGTTCAGTCTCAGACAAAAGCTGTCAAGCTGAGAAAGGGAAAAGAAAGCACTGCACTTGTAAGAAAAACAACAAATGGCAAGCATGGAATTGACGGCTAGAAAGAACAAAGCAGGTTTCAATGTTCTACCAAAAAATGTCTTAGCCCCTGGCTAAACTCCTTTTGGGAAAAATAGGTACAACAGGAAGATGCCTTCACTTCCCAAAGTCATCCAGACATTCTCAGTGGGAGCTTCTGCATCAACCTTGCGTCGCATCTGGAGCTGCAGACCCTCACTGCCCATTGGTTTAACAATCTCTCTCCTCCTGCAAGAAGAGGGTGGTGGCAGGGGGGAGTACTATAAGGGATGTTTGTTTTAATAAAAAGAATAAACATACATGCACATACACACCTACCCAGAAAATACTATTTCATGGCATCTACACTTATAGGGAATTCACTCAGAAACAGCTTTTTAGTAACACAAAGAATTAAAATCATTAGCACCCAACAAGTCAGAAATGATGGAAGATTAGGAAGACCATTGCATAGAAACAAAATTAAAAAAAGACAAAACCCTTTATAGAACCAGAAAAGGTGAGGAGAACACAAACAATCCTTTTCACTGAGATTGAGAACCCAGAAAAACCTTTTGATATAACTAGGGAAAGTTAAGTAGAGTCAGGAAAGGAATAAGTGTGTATTAATTTCCCACTGTGTAGAAAGCACTCCATATACATTTTAATACATTTTGATAATAAATAATAAATAATACTTTATATTTTTGTTCATTTATTCATTAAATAAGTATTCATTCACTGCCTTCTATGTGTCAGACATCTCTAGGGATATAAAAATTTAAAGACATGGTTTTCCTATTATCAAGTTTTGAGTCTAACAAGGAACTAGACAAACACTCTAATGAAAATAATAATGATTACAAATACAAACAGCAATAATACAATAGCTTAATAACAGCTGTCCTTTACTGAGTGCTTCCATTGTGGTAAGAATTGTGTTGAGCACTTTACATTATTACTCGTTTAATCCCTCATAAGTGCCCTATGACCAAGTTACTAATATCTTCATTTTACAGAGAAGGGAAGTAAGCTATAGACTAAATGATTACCTAAGGTTATAAAGGTAGCAGATGAAAGATCTGAGATTTAAACACTACCTGTTCTCTGCACACCAGGCCAACAGATAATCTGCGATATCAACCCCTACCAGCTATAATGGAGGCATGCCAAAAACAAGTGATGCAGAGGGGAGACCCTTAAACCCTTTTGAATTTGCAAAGCACTTCCCCATAGAGAAAATAAGCCTCCAGAATTCATCAGCCCCAAGAGGTGGTACTGGTAGAAAATATAATAGTCTTTCATAATAGCTTAGGTCAAGGTGTGAAAGACAGAGCTATAAGGGCTGGTAAAAGAACGAAACCTTTCCAATCCAGAGACAAAAGGAAAAGTGAGATCCATCCATGACATGTCTCTTGAGGACTCTTTTAGGACCAAGATGGTGAATGCTGAATGGACCATGCATGCCTCAGTCTGTCAAATTGTATGTTTCTAAGGACAAATAGGCTACAAAACTTTCACCCTATTTTTATATGGGAAGTCTGTTGAAAAGAATACAATACATAAAAGATGAATTACTTATTGAGTCTTTAATATGTCTCTAGCACAGAAATAAACATCTTGTGTATATTGTTTCTAATTTCCACAATACCATGAGCTAGAAATATACAGAATAGAAGAACAGTGGGATCAGAGAGGTTAAGTGATTTATCCAAGACCACACAGGTGTTAAGAGGTAGAGGAATGGTTTGAACTTGTAACAATGTGACTCCAAAATCAATACATTTTTCCTTACACTGAAATACAAAGTATCAGGCCAAATCTCTCTGCAAATATTCATCCTGTTTCTTTTGGTTCTTCATTCATTTAATTAAAAACAAGTTTATTATGCACATACAAGGAACATAGTATTCATCCTTGTGCATCTGACAAGTAAGTCAAGGAGACAGGTGTGTAAATACCTAACCAAACTTACAGGCAGGATGAATGAGGCTAAATGTGTTTATTATTTAAATAAACTCCATGAAGTCAGATACTTCAGTTTGTTGATCATTGCCACATACCTGAAACACAATCTGGAACCAGCAAACATTTGTTTGATGGAAGGATAAATGAAGAAAATCCCACTTAAGGAAGTACAAACTTAAGGTAGAATTAATTCTGCCTAAGATAAATCAACGAAAGCCCCCAAGTGCAGTGTCACTGAATTGGACTTGGAAGAATGTATAAGGTATATACTAGTGAGAAATGAAGTGACAGGAGCTATGGCTCAGGGTAAACACAGGAATGGAAGCATAGAAGCCCACAAAATATTTGGGTAATAGAGTTCAAGCATACTTAGAGCACAGGAAAGGCGAGAAATGAGAGTGAGAACTAAAGTCAAAAAGGTAATTTGGCACCACTTTGCACAAAGCCTTCAAGTCAATTATTAAAAAAAAAAAAACAAAAAACAAAACAAACAAACAAACAAAAAACAGCCATGCCAGTAGAATGCAGTAATCTGACAGCTTTTAGCAAAGTGGGAATGTATCACCCCTACTTCCTCCCCACTGATCTTAGAAGAATCCTAAGTGTTTACACCTAGTTTGTAAGATCCCAAGAAACTCTCCAGTGGTCTAATTCCCACCACTCAGCTAAGAACTCTCAGCTCAAAAGATACTGGCGTCTGGAAAGCCTTTTTCAAAGTCCCTAAGTCTGAGTTCCTTACATCTCATACTTCACCCATCTCATAATGTGTTTTTCTTATCTCTCTCCACCATCACTGGCTTCCATGTGAGCAGGCACTATCTTTGTTGATTCCTAGCATGTTGCAAACAGCCCGGCACATAGCAACTACTCAATAAATATCCTGGAAATAATTATTACATTAGTGAATTGAATGATCGATGCACTGACTGACTGTTGAAGAAATAGAGTCAAGGAGACCCATAGGAGGCTGCCACAATAGCCCACGGAAAACACCTCTTTATAAAGGTCCAGATGTATTTCTTTAAGTAGGCACTTTGCTAACTGGGGAGAGTGGTGGTTAGTTAAAGCAGACAGCAAAGCAGAAAAAGGCAGGGCCAGCGGGCAGTTGCTGGGGAGACCACAATTCCATGGGACTATAGCCATTAGCATGCAACACTGGGTAATCTGATTTTCATGACAGACAGATTTATTATGACTTCTAAATATATAAATCCCAGGTTATGCTTTCCAGCTAACCTAACAACTTGATATATGTGTCTGACATCCCGTCTTAAAATCAGATTCCAGCTTCTAATTAATTTTTATTCACCCATCGCTCTAGCAAGAGAGGCAGGAAGTCTCAGGGGGATAAACAATAGACAGGGTATTAGTCGTTCCTACTCTGTGGCACATTTTCCACTGAGTCTCTGGAGTTTTCTTTTTCTTTGCTACCAAAAAAGGGGGGCCTTACCCATTCTCTCTGTGGCTTCTAGGAAGAACGAGTGGAAAACATTACACAGGCACCCGATAGTCATTATTTCTATTAAGCAACCAATGCTTGATCCATCACTTCCACCTCCCCACTCCCTGCTTTCATCTACCCATACAGAAATGGGAATGACATCATGGTCTAGTCAGTTTAAAGACTGATCATTGCTTATGTATTACTATACATCTTGCTTTCTCCAATAATATTATCAGCAAATAGTTCTTGAAGCTGAATTGCAAGTGCCACAATGACCTGACTTTAAACCAATAATAGTGATCATAAAGGCTAAAAGTACCACCTACAGCTTTTTATATAATCTGAACAATATTAATAATTCACTCACATTCAGATACTTTATTAACAATGCAAAGTGATACAGCTGTACCCAGGAAAAGTTTTGTAATCCACTGATTAATGAGCATTCTATGAATCTGTGTTTTTTAAATATAATTTTCATATATGAATATAATTTAAAGAACATTTTCTTCTATGTCCTTTTTCCAAAACATGAAAGTCAATATGGGTACCACAGACCAGGTTAGAAAAAAAAAGATGGTCACATTCAACTTTTTAAGTTTTTTAATATTTAGTTCTCACTATGTGCTAGAGATTGTTCTCAAAATGTTAAATGCATTAAATCCTCCTCAAAACTCTATCAGGTATCATAATTTATCCTTGTGACATGTTTAAAAAGTTGTTTGCAGTCACAAAAGCTAGTAAGTTGTACAACTGAGATTTCAATTGAGGCTGATGGCTGAGGCTTTACCACCTTGGTCTTAATATACTGCCTGGAGATTTACTTACTAAATAACTAATAGTATAAGTAGCCAGTTGTGTTTGCCAAACCCATAAAGCCAAACTACACAATCATCTTCACTTTGAGGACACTATAGTGTTTCTGGCTTTTTGCAAGCAGATTTAAAAACTTTGGATACCAGTCTGTTTACCTGCCATAATATGGAATATAAACTAGGAGGAGAAACACATTCAGCAAAGAACTTTGTCTGATGGACTTCACGACTCAAAAAAAATGTCATTTTTCTGTTCATAATAAATAAATAGTAAAAATAGGATAATACCAAAAAATCTGCAAAATCTTCTCCTCCCTATTTATTACAAGTATATACTTTCTAGATCTCTAGTGTCTATGTAATTTATTTGATGGTATGAAAGATGTATTTCACATGTACATGCACAGGCACACATGCGTGTGCACACACACACATACACATGCAACCTATGTATACCAGAATTACTCTGTGCTCAATTTATCTTCAGTTAAGCACTGAAAACAAAACAGAACCAAAAAAATGGATTCATAAAGTGGCAAAAAGAAGTTCATTCACTTGCCCTTCAGGTACATACCATACTCATATGAACAAACTTATATATTCTCCCTACAAAATCACACTTAAATATGTGATTTAAAGTATTTTTTGCTAAGTATTTTTATTTCTTTCCCCAAAATTATTTGTGAAAATGGAACATGTCCTATATATCAATAAATGTCATTTAAAACAAATAAATTTTTAAAGTAAAATTATCATCAAACTCTTAAAGTATTTCATTTTTTAAAAATAAATTTACACTGGAATAGAAGTCAAACAAACATTTAAAAGCACACAGAAAGCATTCATATTACAACTAATCTAAATGGCTGATTTGGTAAGTTTTAGAGCCTTTTCATGAAACCATATTTTTACTCAAGTACTACTTAGTTAGAGCTTTATCAAAATATTTCATTACAAAATAAGATCTAAGATGTTCAGGTAAAACTATGCACAATATAATCAAATCCTTAGCATGAAGCCATTCAATTTGTCATTTAGAGATCTGTTTTCTGAGCCCACTCCAGTTTTAAAACAGTTTCCTCAGTAACATCAAATCTGCCCTTCCTCCCCTTTGCCCTCAGAATTATTAGAGCATAATGTAATTCTTTTACCAGCCTTAGGAGAACACTATTGGAATGCATGAGCCAAAATGCAGAGATGAAATGGAACTGAAAAAAAAAGTTTTTTAAAAATGGAAAATCAATTACTATTTTTAATAAGTAGAAATAGCTTTTGTGCTAAGAAAAGAAAAATTGCCCAGAGACAAAATAGATGTTCGATATTATAGTGCACTAATGAGTACATTTACATGTAATTTTCTGAAATTTATGTCCAAGACTAACTGCAAATAGAATTTAGTATCAATAGGAGTTTACAAAACCCATTCATTTTTCCTCTAATCATATTGAATATTTAAGGTGCTTGATTAGACTCAATTATTTTTCTTTCGGTGCCAACAAAGAGCCCTGACAGCTTTGAAAGAGATGGATTAGAGGGGCATTTCCCACCAATAGGGAAACATTCCTGGCTCCCACAGCAGGAAAAAAAAAACAATGAGAAAGTTCAGCCAATTCACATGCATGCCACTGAATGAAATCTGCAGAGAACTCAGAGAAGGTCAGCTTGTCAAAGGATCACTGCAAAAAGCGGAAGAGGCAGATACCCAAACTTAGTAGGACTTTGTGGCCTCCCAGCTCACAAGCCTGCTTCTTCATTTCAAGGCGGCCTGGAGAGAAGCATCTGACAAAGATCTATCTCCCACTGCCCAGAAAAGATTAAAAGAATATGGGCCCTAGCAAATCTCCTAGTACTTGGAATTGAGAAATAGAAAGGGAAATGTAGCTAATTTGCAGTAGCCCTGCTTCCTTGTTCAGATTTCCCGAAGCATAATAAAATAGAGAGGCTGTGTCTCCAGGGTTCCACTTCCAGCTGTGCCCCACAAGTTGGAAAAAACAAGAAGGGACATGTTACCTACTCACATCAACCTGCCCCTCCTGCTGCCCCTCCTGCTGCCATTCTTCCAATTCATTCTAAGGGACGTTGTCAGCCCTCTCTGAAATGCTTTAAAAAGAAGCTATATTCCTAACTGGTCAAGGAGATTTAGGTGAATTCCTGGCTGAAAGCAGAATGAGGAAAAAACTGTTCCCTCAAAGTGCCCAATCTTTGATGCATTATGTTCTACTGTCTGCTAAAACCATCATCGTAGCCTTTTAATTAAATGTTCAAATTCTGGTTTGATGGTCCATGTTAAACTCAATTTGGTCAATTCAGTGCACCATCCACCCAGATATTCCTCCCTCTGAGACTTCTGGTAGAATCCTTCCTTGCCTCTTCCTAATTTCCAGTCTCTGCCTCTGTCATCATGTGATGTTCTCCCCTCATCTGTCTGTATCACTATGTCTTTTCTCCTCTTCTATGAGGACACCATTCACATTGCATTAAGGTTCCATCTTAACTCCAGTATGACCTCATCTTAACTAATTACATCTGCAACGACAGTATTTCCAAATAAGGCCACATTCTGAGGCAATGAGAGTTCAAACTTCAAATATCTTTTTGGGGGCACACAAGTCAACCTATTCTGTGCAGGGCACACAATTCGACCTATTAACACTCCCATATTAAATCAATCACCAAGTCGTGAGCAGACACCTAATACCTCTCAAATCTGTCAACTTCTTTCTATACCCACCACTACCCTGAATCCCATACAATTGTCTCACCTGGGTAATTGTAAGAGCTTCCTTTAGGAAGCTCCCCTCATTTTTGCATTGCTCCAATAGATTCTCCAAAAAAAAAAGTGCTTATTAAAATGTAACTGATATAGAGAAAAGTGCATAAATCAGAATGAATTTTTACAGGGCACACATAGCCACTTAACCACTACCCAAATCAAGAAATATAATATTATCATCATCCTAGAAGCACATTTCATATCCCTTCCCAATTAATTTCCTCCTGCTCCAGCCCAAAGGAAACCATTATCCTGACCTCTAACAACATTGATTAGTTTTACATGGTTTGGGATTTTATATGAATGGTAACATTCAGCACATGCTTTTGTATCTGTCTTCTGCTGTTAGAATGATCCTTGCTGTTGCAACTAGAAGTAATTGATTCATTTTCTTTACTTTATAAATATTTCATTATGTGAATATACCCTTTTACTTATTCATTCTAATGTTGATGACCATTCAGATTGAGTTCCATTTGGAAAAGCTATTAAAGATGGAGCTACGAACATTCTCACATTTTTAGCGTATATCTAGTAGAAGTGAAAGGTCACAGTGCCTACAATTGTTTTTCACTAAATATTGCCAGTTTTCTAAAGTAATTATATTAATTTTCAATCCCACACCACGGTATGATAGTTCCAGTTGCTTCATACCCTTGCTAACACTTAGTATTATCAATCTTCTTTCATTTTAGTCATTCAGATGAGTGTCCAATGGTAGCTCATTGTCTCTAATAACTAATTATGATAAGAGCTTTGTAATATGCTTTGTAGCCATGTGACTATCCTCTTTTGTAAAGGGCTTGTTCAAATTCATTGCCCTTTTTTCCAATGGGCTATTTTTCTCCCATCCAAGTACTAATCAGGCCCATCCCTACTTAGCTCCCAAGATCAGACAAGATTGGATGCATTCAGGGTGGTATGGCCGTAGACTATCTCTTTTTCTTACTGATGTGTAGATGATATTTATATGATCTGAATACTAGTCCTTTGCCAGATATATTGTAATCATCATCTCCCATTCTGAGGCTTGCCTTTTCTCTCAGCTAGTGATGTCTTTAGTTCATAAACTTTCCATTTTGATGTACTCTAATATATTTATCTTTTCATTTTTTGCTATTGTTATAAAAATAGTTTTATTGAGATATAATTCACATACCATCCAATTCACCAATCAAGTGTATGTGATTCAAAGTTTTTTAGTACATCCACAGAGTTGTGTAACAATCACTACAATCCAATTTTGGAACATTCTAATCACCCCAAAAAGAAACCTTGGCCGGGCGCGTTGGCTCACGCCTATAATCCCAGCACTTTGGGAGGCCGAGACGGGCGGATCACGAGGTCAGGAGATCGAGACCATCCTGGCTAACACGGTGAAACCCCGTCTCTACTAAAAATACAAAAAATTAGCCGGGCGAAGTGGCGGGCGCCTGTAGTCCCAGCTACTCGGGAGGCTGAGGCAGGAGAATGGCGTGAACCTGGGAGGAGGAGCTTGCAGTGAGCCGAGATCGCGCCACTGCACTCCAGCCTGGGCGACAGCGAGACTCCGTCTCAAAAACAAAAAGAAAAAGAAACCTTATACCTACTAGCTGCCACTCCCTATTCCTCCCAACACCTTCACCCTCACTAAACTCTAACCAACCACTCATCCACTCTCTGTCTTTATTGATTTGCCTTTTCTGGGTATTTCTTATCAACGGAATTATATGATATGTGTTTTTTTAATTTTGTTTTTGTGACTGGCTTCTTTCACTTTGCATGATGTTTTCAAGGTTCATCCATGTTGCAGCATATATGAGTACTTCTCTACTTGTTTGTCTAATAATATTCCATTGTACGGATATACCACATTTATTTATCCATTCATCAGTTGATGGTCATTTGGGTTGTTTCCACTTTGGGGCTATTAGATGAAATGATGCTTGGAGAGTGTTTTTTCATGTCCTGTTTAAGAAATATTTGGCTATCCCAAAATCATGAAGACATTCTATGATGTTATATTCTAGATGCTTTATTGATTTAGCTCTCACACTCAGATCAGCAATCCAACTGGAATTTACTTCTGTTTATGATGTGAGGTTCATTTTTCCCTGCCCTGATACCCATCTGATTCAGCACTATTTAATGAAAAGATCGTCCTTTCTTCATTGCTCCACAGTGTCATCTTTCTCAAAATTCAAGTGTCCCTACATGAGTGGCTCTATTTCTGTACACTCCATTATGTTCCATTAATCTATTGCTATTTGCTTATCCTTGTGCAATACCACATTATAGTAATTATTGTAGATTTATAATGAATTTATGAAGAGCTGATAGATAGTATACGTCCTCCAACTTTGTTCTGATTCCTCTTCGGAATTATCTTGCCTATTCTTTGCCTTTTGCATAATGGTGTTTTGATTAGAATTGCATGAAATTTAGAGATCAATTTGGAGAGAATGGACCTCTTGACCCTATTGAGTCACCAATTCATGGATATATTGTGTCCTTTCATATATTAGGTCAGCTTTAATTTCTTTCAGTAATATTCTGTACCTTTCTCTGTAGAGGTCTAATACATCTTTTGTTAGATATATTCCTATGTTTTTAATATTTCAAGCTATTTTAAGTGGTAACTTTTTAAATACATTTATTGAGGTAAAATTTACATAGCATGAAATTCATCTATTTAGATGTACAGTTTGATGAGTTTTGAATACATTTATATAGTTATACAACCATCACCTCTACATAGTTTTAGAACACTTCTATCAATCCAAACTGTTACCTCATGCCCTTTGCAGTTAATCCCCACTCCCCACACCAGGCAGCAACTGATTTGCTTTCCATCTCTGTGGTTTTGCCCTTTCTAAAAATTGAATCATACACTATAGATTCTTTTGTGTCTGGATTCTCTCACTTCACATAATACTTTTGAAGCATATCCAGGTTATTTCAGGTATGGGCTGTTCATTCCTTTACAATGTTGAGTAGTATTCCCTTGTATAAATATACTAATTATTGCTTACCCATTTACCAATTGATAGATACCTAGATTGCTTCTATAATAGCTTGGGACCATTACAGACAACATTGCTATAAATGTAGACATACATTTCATTTCTCTACAAGTTTTCATTTCAAGACCTTGAAGTGGAATTGCTAAGTCTTATGGTAGGTACATGTTTAACCTTTTCAAAAAGTGCCAAATTGTTTTCCAAAGTAGCTGTAACATTCACATTCCTAATAGCATTATTTAAAGGTTACAGTTTCTCCATATCTTCACCAGCACTTCTTATTGCCTTTTTTACTTTAGCCATCCTAGTGGGTATAAATTGGTATTTCAATGTGGTATATAATAATATTTCATACTATTCCTCTCCTTTAAATTTGCATTTTCCTGGTGATGATAAGCATTTTTCATGTGATTATTTGCCATTAATGTATATGCTTTGGTTTGTTTTCTTATTACCGACATAAGAATTCTTTATATATTCTTGATATTAAATGCTTTATCAGATATGATTTGCAAATATCTCATCCCATTCTGTGGTTTGTCTTTTTATTTTCTTAATAGTGTCCTTAAAGAACTCACGTTTTAAAATTTTATGAAGTTCAATTTATCAGTGTTTTTTTCTTTTAGGAAATCTTGATTTTGGTGTTATATCTAAGAAATATTTGACTAATATAAAGTCATAAAACCTTTCCTGTATGTTTTCATCTAGAAGTTTTATAGCTTTAAAGCTTATATTTTGGTCTGTAATCCATTCCAAGTTAACTTTGTATATAGTACAGGCTAATTTTTGGATAAAGATATGCAATTGTTCCACCTCACCTTCTTTGGAAAAACAATTTGTTTATAGTTTATAACCCTTTTTATATGTTGCTGGATTCATTTTAAATGGTATCTTTTTAAAATTTCATTTTGTAATTCTTTGTTCTGGTACGTAGAAACACAATTGATGTTTTATACTGACTTTGTATCTAGCATCCTTGCTAAATTCATTTGTTAAATTTACATAATTATATGTTCTGCAAATAATATAATTTTATTGTTTCCTTTCAAATGCTCATATCTTTTTTTTCTGTCTCTCTACATTCACCAGGACTTCCAATACAATGCTGAACAGCAGTGGTGAGAACAGTCACCCTTTTCTCAGACCTAATCTTAGGGCAAGGCTCTCAATGTTTCACTTAAGTATGATATTTGCTGTAGTTTTTAAAAAATATAGAGAGAGTCTTTATTAAGGATGTTTACTTATAGTCCTAGTTTGTTAAAAGTTCTTATCAGGATTAGATGTTGAATTTTATCATACGGCTTTTCTCCTTTTCTGTTATTACATCATTTGATTTTTGAACATTACCTTACCACTCATATCTATAATAAATACAACTTTGTCATGACATATATTGTTTCTCTATATTGTTCAGTCTGCTATTACTTTGTTTAGGATTTTTGCATTCTTGAGACCTCCAAAATCTCTTCCCCATCTCTTTAGCTGCTGCTTTCTATTGGGCTTTTAAGCTTTTCAGGTCTTTGTCATTTACAAATCAACAAATGCTTCAAAAAGAAAAAGAATGAGAATGTTGAAGTCACTTCAATGTACCTCCTCCCTCCAGGGTTCTGACCTCTCAAGTCCTGGATGCCTTGGTAGCCCTTCAATGCCTTCAAACATATATCTTCTCTTTATTTTGGCTAGCTTTTCTAGTTATTCTCTTGGTCGATTATTAGCTACCCTATCATTACCAGAAGCAGAAATTCATCCTATAACTAAATAAAGTCATCATATAAACTAAATCATATTATTCTTCCTCCTTGAATTTGCTAATGTGCTGATAAAAACTCCATATTCTGTACTATGTCCTATAAGATTCTAGTGATACAGACATAGCCTTTCCCTCCATCATCTCCTACCACTCACTCCCTTGTTCACTCCTCTCCCACCATATGTATCTACTTTCTGTTCTTCTAACCCCATTGGGTTAATTCCCAAATCAGTGCTTTTGTATTTGTTCTTCCCTCTCCCTGGAACACCCTGCCCCTGATCTTCACATGCCTGCCTCACTTTTGTCAATCCATCTCAGTTTCAATGTCACCTCTTCAAAGAGGCCTTCTCAAGACAATTTATCTAATCTTGTGTCTCTCCTGCCTGATTCCCCACAAACAATATTCTATACATGAAAGAAATGATAATGAAATTAGGCCAACAGAAATAGAGTTTGAACTTTCCAAAAACCACAATGTTATCTCTATCCCACTTCCACATCCAACATAAAGAAAACAACAAACTCAGAATATATAACACCTTTGGGGACCACTTTTGTATATTATTATACAGATCTTAAGAGTATATAATCTTTCTCTGGAGTGTGACAAACCTAAATCACCGCTACATCACTTTCCAGATGTATAACTTCCAGCAAGGTTCTCAGCCTCAGCTTCCTAAACTATAAAATGGGGATAATGGTAGAATCCATTTGATAATATTGTTCTAATTATAAAATAAATGTTATTTTGTATGCAAAGTGCTTAATACAGTGCTGAGTCATAAAAAGTGTTCCATAAACAAGAGCTATTGTGATGACTGACAATGATGCTCATGATGATAATGATGACAAAAACAATAAGGCTCTGGAGCATCTGGTAAAATGCTAAGTAATTCAAGCAGACACACACAGATGTACATACACACATACACACAAAATTAAATGTTGTAATTCATTTCCACCAAGTAGATACAGCCTTTATCACTTGCATTGGTAGATTTGGTAGAGACTTCATTTCTTTGATTTCTGTACTAGGTAAATTTGGTGGCAAGAAATATAGGCCAGCCCTAGCAAGTCTATTCAAAAATAAGAAAAATGAAAAGAATACTACAGTATCTCACAAAATTGAAAGAAGAATGAAAACCCAAGCTTTGTGAAGAAGGAAATCAAGGTAGCTCCAGAGAACTGAGAGGCCGGATCTTAGAGACCTCCCTCTAGAGCACTGCTATTTGAATGACTAAAATACCATTAATAACTACTCTTTGCTTTCAATTCAAAATTCAAAATTCTTAGAAGAGAGAATCTGATTGGCATAATCAGATACCTAGCCCTAGATCAGTCATCTCTGCCCCCAAGTTAAAAAGTCAAACATTATGGTCTCAGCTGCTGGGAGCCCACCTCTGTGGATCAGGGGACACTGCCCAGAAAAGAGTTTTGTTTTAGAACTGGAAGGTCATCCCAAGAAATATTACTATAATTGAAGGGACTCTGTCTAAGATGGGCTCTCTCTAAAAGAAGTCATTTTGTTCTACTGTTTGCCCATCCAGAATAGCAGTGACCAAGTTATGCACCATTAGCTGCTTGGGAGGGAGCTAATTACAAATTAAATATAATTGAATCAGTGAGTCTGCTTTCAAGTCCTCTAAATAGAATAACAACATGCTACCTTGTACAGCCAATTTAGCAAATCGAAGCTGAATCCCTTGCTTTCTATGAAGATAAAGAGCCTTTGTGAAATTTTTAAAGTATAGATGCAAACCTCAAAAAATTTTGCAGGGCAAGTCATCAAAATCTGGGAGAAAATATATTGGAAACTGTGCTCCAACAGGAGCCAATGAAGGAACCTTATGAGGGAATATAAAATATTAATATTCACCAATGCCAAGAAAATTTTCATATTATGCAGGTATCCAAAATGTGACTACTATCTTTGATTTCACAATTCCTTTCTACTTCTCTAACACGAATTGTTAGTGACCCAAAATGCTGGGAAAGAACTACAAAATACAGTGAATGCATTCTACTTGAACATTATCTTATCCTGTTGTACCTACCAAAAAGACACCAAGAAAACTGCAAGTGTGGCTGCGCTGGAAAAAACTGAAATGAGTAGTCATCTGTGAAGTACTGCAAGTGTGGGAAATGGTTGAGAGTCATGGACATTGGGGAATATCAACAAAAGAGGAAGAAAAAGAAGATTAGGATGGAGGTAGAAATGATTCCCATGGAATTACTGACATCAGTATATATTCCCTTAGCCTATTATTACATCAGTGTCTCCTACTGGGAATATTTACTGAACCAGTAGTACTCAGACTTTTTTTGAGCAGGGAAAAAAATTTATTCAACATTTGGAAAACTGGCATAGGGCATCCAAAGTGGGGGTACAGCATGGTGAGAAGGCTCTTGTGTCAGACTGCCAGGTCCATTCCCAGCTCAATAAATACATACTGTGGTAAGATATCCGTAACGTAAAATTTACTATTTTAACCATTTTTAAGTGTACAGTTTTGTGGCATTAAGTACATTCACAATGTTGTGGAACAACTACCTGTATCTAGATCTAAAACATTTCATCACCTCCAAGGGAAATCCTATACCCATTAAGCATACATTCCCTGATTCCTTCTTCCTCCAGTGCCTGGCAGCTACTCACCTCCTTTCAATCTCTATGGATTTGCCCATTCAGGCATTTCATATAAATGGAATCTTATAATAGGTGACCTTTTTTGTAATGGCTTATTGTACTTAGCATGTTTTTAATGCTCATCCATGTTGTAGCATGTATACTTCAGTAAAAAAAAAAAGAATACAATTGTAAATATTTGTTTGAAACACATAAAATAAATAGTTAAAGGGACTGAGCCTATTTACAGAAGACTTGAACTCTGGGGCAAGGAGAGATGAAAAGGGGGACTAGGATAGCAGTTGTCATTTCAAAGACTCATTGTGTGTAAAGAGACTAAGTTTTATTCTATTCAGCCCCAAATTATCCCCCCATAACCAAAGAGTAGAAACTACAAGAAGAGAGATTTCAATTTGACATAAGAAAAATCTTTCAACAGTGTTATCCAAAGACAGAATAGACTGTTTTTATAAATAATGAGTTCCACTTATCTGTATGTATTCAAGTATAAATGGAATATTCCCTTCGCAGAAATCTTTAGAGAAGCAAGCATCAGATAAGACTGATCTGAATCGGTGGTTCCTAAAAGCCAATCAACAAGCGCATGCCAATACATGATGAAGTTTTCATTCACTCGTGGTGAAATGCCAAAAACAAAGAGGTTTTTATAAAACTAAATATATATTTAATTATTTTAATTCCAAGATTATGCCTTTCATTCTTTTAGTATCAAAATAGCCCCCCAAAATAGTGAATGATAGTTTTTTTCATTCATGCCCTTTTTTGGGGCAAAACTTCAAGGTGACAAAGTAAAGTCAGCCCTTTGTTTTAGGGGGAAAATTGTACCAGTCTCAAAGTGTGAGAATCATTTGAATAGGTGATTCTTAAGACATTTTCAAAATTCCAAGAACCCATGTTTATGACCAAGGATTGTTATGAAAGTTGCTTTTGTTGTTCATTTTATCCATATTTCAACTGTGTATGCAAGGAGTGGAGCACCTCCCAAGAGGATTTTCCCCAAGGCTTCTGCCTTTGTAGGGATGGTCTGAAATGATATAGAATTTGAACGGATTTCTAGTCTCACAGGGATTTATATTACATGAAAAAAGAGAGAGCTTTGCTTTAGAGATGTTTATCCAAATTCACCACGGAGTCAATGGGCCAAATTCCAAATGCCACGGGCCTCCCAGTGGGTGTCAATTTTACTGGGCGGGTGTGTTTGGGAGAAAAAGTATATATGCATGTGTGGCTGTGAATGTGTGTGTGTAGAGATAAAGAGAGAGGGATATGAACAAATAGATAGAGGCATCAACAATCACAAGAGGGAAAGGGATGATATATGTTTAGAATTATATCTAAGGACTGTCTAAAGATAAACAAAAATAACGTTTTTCCCCTTTTTTGTCACCCTTGTTAAAATCAATCGGAAAAATGTGAAGGTACCAAGTTATTTTATTGTCAGGCACCAAAAGAGTAAAAATTGATGACATCACTCCTTACAAAACCCCCAGAGCTTTCTGATTCTGCTGTTTATGCTTTCTCCTGCAACATCTCCATTTGGATCCTGCTGGAAACACTTTTCTTTCTGTCACTCACAATCTGTCAAGACAGCATTATCTTCTGTGGTTTAAAAACAGAAACTCCATTTAACTTCGTGGTTGATAAAGACATCTCGTTCACATCCCTTAACTAACAATAATTATTCTAATTTACCACATAAAGACAAGAAAAAAATATGCACTTAACATTTTGCAGCTGGTTTTGTATCAAGGAACACATGGAAGAGAAATGGTCCCACTCTTGCGATAAAAAAATAAGGTATTAAGTAAAAAATAGACCTAACATGAATGTATGCTTTTGGTACATCCTCCCTACATGCCAATCAGTGAAGCAATTAGGAGTTTGGGCTCTCAAAACATACTTGGATTCCAATCCTGGATTTGCCTCTTATGTAATCTAAGAAGGCAAGACACGTAACCTTCCTAAGTCTTCTTCATCTGTAAAATGGGAGCATATATCAATATCTACCTCATAAGATTAAATTAGATAATCAATCTATGTCAGCTGCTGTTACTACTGTTGTCCTCCTCCTACTCCTCCTCATCATCACCACTATCAACATCAAATCAACGTATTAGTTAAGGTTCTTTGGGGTCAAGCAACGCAGATCATCCTGCCTAACGTTAGCAAAATAGAAAAGAGATCTACTGCAAGTATACAGAATAGTGCCTAAAAATCAAAGTAAAACTAAATGAAGCTTAGAACCAACAGGAGGCTGGGGGCAGTGGTTCACACCTGTAATCTCAGCACTTTGGGAGGCCGAGGCAGAGGGATCACTTGAGCCCAGGAGTTTGAGACCAGCCTGGACACCATGGCAAAACCCAGTCTCTACAAAAATTTAGCTGGGTGTAGTGGCACCCACCTGTAGTCCCAGTTACTAGGGAGGTTGAGATGGGAGAATTGTTTGAGTCTGGAAGGTTGAGGCTACAGTGACCCATGATCATGCCACTGTGCTCCAGCCTGGGCAACAGAGAGAGAACTTGTCTAAAAAAAAAAAGAAGCAACAGGAGTCAGGCTCCCAGGAATTCATGGTCAGTTAGTTCTTCAGGCTACTATCAGCAGGAAGAATCAGCAACAACCATTTTCCATCCTTGGGTCAATGTACTCAAGATTCAGAATCCCTGAAAAAAAAGAGTGGTGGGGTAGGGGTAGGGGGGTGGGGTTTGGGACTTGGGCACTGCCTTGGTCACATGACCACTGCTTGGCCTGGGGAAGGCAAGGTGTTTGACAGCTCCAATAATACTGTGTTTGGTGGAGAAGGCTATTCCCCAAGGGAAAAATCTACTTTATAACTCAAAGAAGAGGAGTACAGACACTGAGCAGGTACAAATACCAAGAATTATTTTTCTTACACCATTACATCCCAACGACCCACTACGTCAAGTTCAATTAAGTCTGCACCCTCTTCTCCATCATCCTTCCTATTTGGTAATTACTCTTTTAATACATGTTTTTAATTTTGAAGTTGTTGTTAAAACTCAATTTGAGAAAAGCAAAAAGGCCCCAGAGCTCTAAAGTATACATGCCCCTTAAAAAAAAAAAAAAATATATATATATATATATATACTGCTTGCTGACAATAAATTATTTTGTTAAAAAACTTCCCTATTAGAATTTCCAGAAAATTTACTGTCTTTATGTTCAAGTTATTTAGTAGTAATCTGCGCTATTAAGAAGCACATAAAGCACCCATTGAAAAAGTTATCTGAAGATGATTTAGAGAAATAGTTTGTTCTCTTATAAAGAAATCTCTTTTATGTTTTAAGTTCAATAAGATGATATTTATGCTCATAAATTAGGGTCAAAGGCAACATTTTGTTTTGATAATTTTTTTGTGGATGATGATGTTTTAGTGAGAAAGGATTGACAATAAAAGCAAGAATGTAAGAATAATAAAAATAAATAATAACGAAATACATGACCTACAATTTCATTAAAATTTTCTTCCAGCTTACTAGCTGAACAAATCCCAAACAATGAAAATATACAGAGTCTGATTAATTTGAAGCCCTAAACAACTCTGTAGCTCAGTGAAAACATTTCTCATAAAGCCCAGGGCCCTGAGGGCACACAGAGCTAAGACAAATCCCAGTGTGGTCCACCCTTAGCAGCTGTGTGACTCTAAGCAACTTACTAATCTGCCAAAATACCCAGGTCTCGCCTCATCTGTAAATGAAGTAAACAACGTGGTGGGATGTTTTGAGGACTTGATATAATGCATGGAAGGGTCTTGACACTTTTTCTGGCAAACAATGAGCACACAACGATAAACGTTTATAATTCTATGCATGGAGAGAGAGAGAGAGAGACTGAGAAAGCATACAAAAGAGCAAGAAAGCAGTAGTTCTCAACAGGGAGTGATTTTTGCTCACCAGAGGACATTTGGCAAGGTCTGGAGACATCTGTGATTGTCAAAACCTGGAGGGTAGAGGGTGCTTCTGGCATCCAGTGGGTAGAGGCCAGGCATGCTGCTTACAGGGAAGCTCTTACAATACAGATGACAAGCCCCCACAACAGAATTATCCAAGCCAAAGTGCCAATAATGCCAAGGTTGAGAAACAGAAAGAGATTGAGAAAGAGAAAGCAATGTGATGTAATGCAGAACCTGTAACAGATTTGGAAGGAAAGGTACATTCAAAGCCGGGATAGGAAAGTAGATCAGAGCAGATTTGAAATTAGATTGACAGGCATCTGCCACAAGTAAGCTATTGAGGAAGTGCTCTGAGCCTGAGGATTCTCATTTGAACAATGGGCATAATATGTAACATCACCTACCTCAAAAAGTTGTTAGCAGGCATGATATTCACCCCTGACCAAATCATTACAGATGCCCACTGCGTATAACCAGTAGGACTTCACCAGTGTGTATACCCACTGTCAACCCTAAGAGTTAGGTACACGTAATAAATAAATGGTTACCAGTCTTGTTATATATTAGACCAACAGCCAGGTTTGAAGTTTGACTCTGCTACACTGGAAATACTTGAAAGGGTTTGTTAATATCAGCAAGAATTAGTGCCCTCATAAGGAAGTAAACAGCAACTAGACTCCAAGTTCAAATGAGTTTTCCCTGTAGGTTAGGTGTCCTCAACTTGGGATCCTTAAAACCTCTGAAATTAAAAAGAAAAAATTACACATATGCACATATATACATGTATGAATGCAACCAAGTGTGTGTGTGTGTGTGTGTGTGTGTGTGTATGTGTATTTTTCTCTGAAGAGGGGTCCAAAAATGGTGATGCATCACTGGGTTAGAGGTATACAGTTTTCAATATAAAGTAATAACCCAGGATGCCGTAGAGTTTCTGAAGATATCATTGTAATGTGAAGGAGACAGTATTTGGAAATAGTTATGAACTCAGATCTGGGAGTTTGAATTCTGCCTCTGCCACTTACTGTCTGTGCAACCTTGGATAACTGACAGAACAATAACTTCTTGGCATCTCACATGCAAAGGTGGAATGCTCATAATATCCACCTAAGAAGAATCTTAGAGCAATAAAATTAGACAATTCCCATATGGTATTCAGCACAGTACTCAACACATAGTATAGAAGTCCCTGGTTATCCGCAGGACAGATGCTTCAAGATTCCCAGTGGAGGCCTGAAACCAAACAGTACTATGTTTCTCCTACACATGCATACCTATGAAAAAGTTTAATTTATAAATTAGGCAGAGTAAGATATTGACAATGATAGCTAATGATAAAATAGAGCAATTATAACACTATGCCAGCATTACTACTCTTGTGCTGGGGCCATTATTAAGTAAAACAAGGGTTCCCTAAACACAAGCACCATGATACCATGACAGTTGATCTGATAACTGAGATAATGATTAAGTGATGAATGGACAGGGAGCATCTACAGTGCATATGCTGGACAAAGGGATGATTCACTTCCTCACAATGGAGCGAGACAGCATGAGATTCCATCATGCTACTTAGGACGTTGTGCAATTTAAAATTTATACATTGTTTATTTCTGGAATTTTATAGTTAATATTTTTGGACCACAGTTGACCATGGTTAACTGAAACCACAGAAAGCAAAACCGTGAATAAGGGGAGACCACTGTATGTGAGGACTAAGAATTAGATACTGCAATGGAAGTATTTGCAAAGACTATTATATTCAGATGGTGGTGAAGGTTTGAGCCTTCTCTAACTACGTATGGCACACACTATCAGAAAAATGGCAGGGATTCATCAATTATTCTATCCATTTACTACTAGTTCAGCCAGAGGATCCACTAATTCTGAGACATGCCTTGTATAATAATATCTATACAATGTTGAAAAGTGGACAGAAGTAGCTGTGAATCTGGTCACAAAACCTCTTTTTATACAAGAAAGCCTCATTCAAACTTTCTCCTCTGACACATTTCCCGGGACCCCCTCTGGGATTTCCACAAACATGATGTTGTGCTTGACTGTGCATTACTATGGAACAATTCTAAGCCTGTCTCACCTACATATGAGATACAGACTCCGCAAGGGCCTTTTCAATCTCCTTCATTCCTCTCAGAACCTGTGCAAACAGGATTTTATGCACAGGTAACCCAAATAAAGCAGGGTTGCCTCGAGACTTGCATCTGCCCAACAACATACCCACAAAGAATGACTCTGTAGGCATTTGCCAGTGCATTGCACAGCAGCACAACCTAAAATTCTTCCTCACCCATCCATTGCCCCAACCTTAAAGCATCTGCTTTAAAAAAAAAAAAATTTGTCTTTCCCTATCTCTCATTCTAACCTATCCCCACCCAGGATGCCCTCAGTGCCATTCTGCTTTTTCGCTGCCACCACATTTACTGTGCTCATGACACCTGTCCCCTCTCTTCAGGGTATCACTCCTGCAAGGCAGAGAGCCTGGCCTGAATACCTTTCTTCTGGAAGCAGCCCTCTAGAATTCTGGGTAACAGATTCGCTATCTTGTTCTATAGAGAAGCTCATTACAAGAAATGCCTCCATTCCTGGCTCAACGCTCACGTAACCTTCTTCTAGAGGCCACAGGGAGATGATCTTCCAAGTTTCTCTTACCCTAGAATAGTAGTGAAGAAACAAGGACCTCATCTGCACTCTACCTGACTTGCAGGGCAAAGTCAGTATTAATCAGAGGTGCCCTTTTTGCTACTGACAGACAAAGTAGATGCACTCATAACCAAGAGCTTTTCACCAAACCCTCAAGGCTTTAAATCTTTCTCAAACTGCAATTTGCAAAGAAACACCCTAAATGATGCTGTGCAAGGAAGTTACAGCAGGCACAGAAGGATGGAGTAACATTTCACCATCTGCTTGTGATAATAATGCCTCTACCTTGCAAAGTGTCTAATTGATTGTGTGACACAGGCACAAAGTTCCTGCCACAATTTCGCCAACAAAAGTTATTCCTAAATTGTACCCTCACAGACGGAGAGTGCTAAGGTCAGTGGTCCTAAGGACCAATTTTGAGCATATCAGCTTTCTGGTGGCAGAATGATAAGAGTCCTGGGACACAGTTAGGCAAGATTGAACCAACTCACTCTATAATAGTTGCTTCAAGCAATGTCCAGCCGGGGACACAGAGAACAGAGAGGTAGGGAATGGATCTAGGGCAGTGTTTTCCACTGGTGGAATGGAAAATGCCTTAAGGTAATATGGATGAACAACTGTCTGGGTTTCCTGTGGAGGAAGCCTGGGCTGCTTTACACTCTACGGTGTTGAGCCAGAAGGCTTTATTCTGGTACAGCCACCTCATTGATAGTGAGGTAGCAATGCCTGACAAAAGCAGATGTTCATGCTTTGTGCTAGAAGAGCATAGACTTAGCCAGATGCCATCTTTTTCTAAATTGGCAGCACTCAGGCCTCAACTGAAGGGGTTGGGAAAAGTGAGCTGGAAAAAAGAGGCCGGGAGCGGCAGCTCACACCTGTAATCCCAGCACTTTGGGAGGCCAAGGCAGGTGCAACACCTGAGGTCAGGAGTTCAAGACCAGCCTGGCCAACATGGTGAAACCCCGTCTCTACTACAAAAATTACAGCCAGCTACGCCGAAGGCTGAGGCAGGAGAATCGATCAAACCTGGGAGGGGGAGGCTGCTGTGAACTGAGATTGCACCAATGCACTTCAGCCTAGGCAACAGAGTGAGACTCAATCTCAAAAAAAAAAAAAAAAAAAAAAAAAAAAGACGGGGGCGATTCCAAGATGGCCGAATAGGAACAGCTCCAGTCTGTAGCTCCCAGCGTGAGGGACGCAGAAGATGGATGATTTCTGTATTTCCAACTGAGGTATCGGGTTCATCTCACTGGGGCATGTCAGACAATGGGTGCAGGACAGTGGGTGCAGTCCACCCAGCGAGAGCCGAAGCAGGGCAAGGCATCGCCTCACCCGGGAAGCACAAACATGTACCACATGTTCTTTATCCAGTCTATCATTGATGGGCATTTAGATTGATTCCATGTCTTTGCTATTGTAAATACTGCTGCAATGAATATACACATGCATGTGTCTTTATAATAGAATGATTTATATTCCTTTGGGTATATAAATACCCAGTAATGGGATTGCTGGGTTGAATGGTAGTTCTGCTTTTAGGTCTTTAAGGAATCGTCACACTGTCTTCCACAATGGTTGAACTAATTTACACTCCCACCAACAGTGCATAAGCATTCCTTTTTTTCCACACCCTGACCAGCATCTGCTACTTTTTGACTTTTTAATAATAGCCATTTTGACTGGTGTGAGACTGTATCTCATTGTGGTTTTGATTTGCATTTCTCTAATGATCAGTGATGTTGAGCTTTTTTTTCAGATTTTTGTTGGCCACATGTATGTCTTCTTTTGAAACGTGTTTGTTCATGTCCTTTGCCCACTTTTTAATGGGGTTGTTTTTCTCTTGTAAATTTGTTTAAGTTCTTTATATATGCTGGATATTAGACCTTTCTTAGATGCATAGTTTGCAAAAATTTTCTCCCATTCTCTAGGTTGTCTATTCACTCTGTTGGTAGTTTCCTTTACTGTGCAGAAGCTCCTTAGTTTAGTTAGATCTCATTTGTCAATTTTTGCTTTTGTTGCAATTACTTTTAGCATGTTTGTCATTAAATCTTTGCCTGTTCCTATGTCCTTAATGGTATTGCCTAGTTGATTTCCAGGGTTTTTATAGTTTGGGGTTTTACATTTAAGTCTTTAAGCTATCTCGGGTTAATTTTTGTATATGATATAAGGAAGGGGTTCAGTTTTAATCTTCTGCATATGGCTAGCAGCTTAACCCAGTACCATTTATTGAATAGGGAATCCTTTCCCCATTGCTTGTTTTTGTCAGGTTTATCGAAGATCAGATGGTAGTAGGTGTACAGCCTTATTTCTGGGTTCTCTAATCTGTTTCATTGGGCTATGTGTTTGTCTTTGTACCAGAACCATGCTGTTTTGGTCACTGTAGCCTGGTAGTACAGTTTGAAATTGGGTAGCATGATGCCTCCAGTTTTGTTCTTTTAGCTTGGGATTGCCTTGGCTCTTGGGCTCTTTTCTGCTTCCATATGAATTTTAAAATAGTTTGTTTCTAGTTCTGTGAAGAATCTCAATGGTAGATTAATAGGAATAACACTGAATTTCTATAAACTCTTTTGGGCCATATGGCCATTTGTATGATATTTATTCTTCCTATCCATGAGCATGGAATGTTTTTCCATTTGTTTGTGTCATCTCTGATTTCTTTGAGCAGAATTTTGTAGTTCCCCTTGTGGAGATCTTTCACTTCCCTAGTTTGCTGGATTCCTAGGTATTTTATTCTTTTGTGGCAATTATGAATGTGACTATGTTCCTGATTTGGCTCTCGGCTTGACTATTGTTGGTATACAGGAATGTTTGTGATTTTTGCACATGGATTTTGCATCCTGAGACTTTGCTGAAGTTGTTTATAAGCTTAAGAAGCTTTTAGGCTGAGACGATGGGGTTTTCTAGATATAAGAGTATGTCACCTGCATTTGAATGCGCTTTATTTCTTTATCTTGCCTGATTGCCCTGGCCAGGACTTCTAACACTATGTTGAATGGACGTGGTGAGAGAGGGCATCCTTGTCTTATGCTGATTTTCAGTGGGAATGCTTCCAGTTTTGCCCATTTAGTATGATGTTGGCTGTCTGTTTGCCATAGGTGGCTCTTATTATTTTGAGGTATGTTCCTCCAATAAGGAGTTTAGTGAGAGTTTTTTAACATAAATGGGTGTTAAATTTTATCAAGAGCCTTTTCTACATCTATTGAGATAATCATGCAGTTTTTGTCTTTAGTTATGTTTATGTGATGAATAACATTTATGGATTTGCATATGTTGAACTAACTTTGCATCCCAGGGATAAAGGTTACTTAATCACGGGGAGTAAGCTTTTTGATGTGCTGCTGGATTCGGTTTGCCAGCATTAGGTCAAAGATTTTTGCATCAATATTCATCAAGGATATTGGCCTGTAGTTTTTTTTTGTTGTATCTCTGTCAGGTTTTGTTATCAGGATGCTGCTGGCCTCATAGAATGAGTTAGGGAGGAGTCCCTCCTCAATTTTTTGGAATAGCTTCAGCAGGAATGCTACCAGCTCTTCTCTGTACATCTGGTAAAATTTAGCTGTGAATCCATCTGGTCCTGGGCTTTTTTTGGTTGGTAGGCTATTTATTATTGTCTAAATTTCAGAGCTCCCTATTGGTCTGTTCTAGGTTTCAGTTTCTTCCTGATTCAGTCTTGGGTGGGTGAACGTGTCTAGGAATTTATTCATTTCTTCTAGATTTTCTAGCTTATCTGCATAGAGGTGTTTATAATATACTCTGATAGTTATTTGTATTTCGGTGGGGTCAGTGATAATATCCTCCTTGTGATTTCTGATTGTGCTTATTTGAATCTTCTCTCTTTTCTTCTTTATTAGTCTAGCTAGTGGTCTATTTTATTATTAATAATTCTTTCAAAAAACAGCTCTGGATTCCTTGATCTTTTTTTATCCAAGTAATTGAACAATTCTACAAGTATTAAATTTTACACCAGGAAT
Source organism: Pan troglodytes (assembly GCF_028858775.2). Taxonomy (NCBI): domain Eukaryota; kingdom Metazoa; phylum Chordata; class Mammalia; order Primates; family Hominidae; genus Pan; species Pan troglodytes. The sequence continues at coordinate 65,095,364 of NC_086015.1, forward strand.
GTAGGAAGGTTCCTGAATCCTTGCTGATGCTTGTTATTGTTGTCTGGTTTAGTGGGTGTGAAGTGGTGTTATATTGTGGTTTTGATTTCTATTTCCCTAATGACAGATAACGCTGAGCATCTTTTCTTTTTTTTATTATATTTTAAGTTCTAGGGTACATGTGCACAATGTGCAGGTTTGATACATAGGTATACATGTGCCATGTTGGTTTGCTGCACCCATCAACTCATCATGTACATTAGGTATTTCTCCTAATGCTATCCCTCCCCCAGCCCCACACCCCCTGACAGGACCCAGTGTGTGATGTTCCCTGCCCTGTGTCCAAATGATCTCATTGTTCAATTCCCACCTATGAGTGAGAACACGCAGTGTCTGGTTTTCTGTCCTTGTAATAGTTTGCTGAGAATGACAGTTTCCAGCTTCATCCATGTCCCTACAAAGGACATGAAATTATCCTTTTTTATGGCTGCATAGTATTCCATGGTGTATATGTGCCACATTTTCCTTATCCAGCCTATCACTGATGGGCATTTGGGTTGGTTCGAAGTCTTTGCTATTATGAATAGTGCCACAATACACATACGTGTGTATATGTCTTTATAGTAGCATGATTTATAATCCTTTGGGTATATACCCAGTAATGGGATTGCTGGGTCAAATGGTAATTCTAGTTCTAGATAATTGAGGAATTGCCACACTGTCTTCCACATTGGTTGAACTAATTTACACTCCCACCAATAGTGTAAAAGCGTTTCTATTTCTCCACATCGTTTCCAGCATCTGTTGTTCCTGACTTTTTAATAATTGCCATTCTAACTGGCATAAGATCGTATCTCATCGTGGTTTTGATTTGCATTTTTCTAACGACCAGTGATGATGAGCATTTTTTCATGTGTCTGCTGACTGCATAGATGTCTTCTTTTGAGAAGTGTCTGTTCATATCCTTTGCCCACTTTTTGATGGGTTTGTTTGGCTTTTCTTGTAAATTTGTTTGAGTTCTATGTAGATTCTGGATAGTAGCCCTTTGTCAGATGAATAGATTGCAAAAAATTTCCCCCATTCTACAGGTTGCTGGTTTACTCTGAAGGTAGTTTTTTTTGCTGTGCAGAAGCACTTTAGTTTAATTAGATCGCATTTGTCAATTTTGGCTTTTGTTGCCATTGCTTTTGGTGTTTTAGTCATGAAACTCTTTGCCCATGCCTATGACCTGAATACTATCGCCTAGGTTTTCTTCTAGGGTTTTTATGGTTTTAGGTCTAACATTTAAGTCTTTAATCCATCTTGAATTAATTTTTGTATAAGGTGTAAGGAAGGGATCCAGTTTCAGCTTTCTACATATGGCTAGCCAGTTTTCCCAGCACCATTTATTAAATAGGGAATCCTTTCCCCATTTCTTGATTTTGTCAGGTGTGTCAAAGATCAGATGGTTGTAGATGTGTGGTGTTATTTCTGGGGCTCTGTTCTATTCCGTTGGTCTATCTCTCTGTTTTGGTGCCAGTACCGTGATGTTTTGGTTACTGCAGTCTTGTAGTATAGTTTGAAGTCAGGTAGCGGGATGCCTCCAGCTTTGTTCTTTTGCTTAGGATTGTCTTGGCAATGCAGGCTCTTTTTTGGTTCCATATGAACTTTAGTTTTTTCCAATTCTATGAAGAAAGTCACTGGTAGCTTGATGGGGATGGCATTGAATCTATAAATTACTTTGGGCAGGATGGGCATTTTAATGGTATTGATTCTTCCTATCCATGAGCATGGAATATTCTTCCATTTGTTTGTGTCCTCTTTTATTTCGTTGAGCAGTGGTTGGTAGTTCTCCTTGAAGAGGTAATTCACATCCCTTGTAAGCTGGATTCCTAGGTATTTTATTCTCTTCGTAGCAATTGTGAATGGGAGTTCACTTATGATTTAGCTCTCTGTTTGTCTGATAATGGTGTGTAGGAATGCTTGTGATTTTTGCGCATTGATTTTCTATCCTGAGACTTTGCTGAAGTTGCTTATCAGCTTAAGGAGATTTTGAGCTGAGACAATGGGGTTTTCTAAACATACAATCATGTCATCTGCAAACAGGGACAATTGGACTTCCTCATTTCCTAATCAAATACCCTTTATTTCTTTATCTTGCCTTATTGCCCTGGCCAGAACTTCCAACACTATATTGAATAGGAGTGGTGAGAGAGGGCATCCTTGTCTTGTGCCAGTTTTCAAAGGGAATGCTTCCAGTTTTTATCCATTCAGTATGATATTGGCTGCGGGTTTGTCATAAATAGTTCTTATTATTTTGAGATACGTTCCATTAATACCTAGTTTATTCAGAGTTTTTAGCATGAAGGGCTGTTGAATTTTGTCAAAGACCTTTTCTGCATCTACTGAGATAATCATGTGGTTTTTGTCTTTGGTTCTGTTTATGTGATGGATTACGTTTATTGATCTGCGTATGTTGAACCAGCCTTACATCCTAGGGTGAAGCCAACTTGATCATGGTGGATAGGCTTTTTGATGTGTTGATGGATTTGGTTTGCCAGTATTTTATTGAGGATTTCTGCATCGATGTTCATCAGGGATATTGGTCTAAAATTCTCTTTTTTTGTTGTGTCTCTGCCAGGCTTTGGTATCAGGATGATGTTGGCCTCATAAAATGAGTTAGGGAGGATTCCCTCTTTTTCTATTGAATGGAATAGTTGCAGAAGGAATGGTACCAGCTCCTCTTTGTATCTCTGGTAGAATTTGGCTGTGAATCTTTCTAGTCCTGGACTTTTTTGGTTGGTAGGCTATTAATTATTGCCTTAATTTCAGAGCCTGTTATTGGTGTATTTGGAGATTCAACTTTTTCCTGGTTTAGTCTTGGGAGGGTGTATGTGTCCAGGAATTTATCCATTTCTTCTAGATTTTCTAGTTTATTTGCATAGAGGTGTTTATAGTACTCTCTGATGGTAGTTTGTATTTCTGTGGGATCGGTGGTGATATCCCCTTTATCATTTTTTATTGCATCTATTTGATTCTCCTCTCTTTTCTTCTTTATTAGTCTTGCTAGTGGTCTATCAATTTTGTTGATCTTTTCAAAAAACCAGCTCCTGGATTCATTGATTTTTTGAAGGGCTTTTTGTGTCTCTATCTCTTTCAGTTCTGCTCTGATCTTCGTTATTTCTTGCCTTCTGCCAGCTTTTGAATGTGTTTGCTCTTGCTTCTCTAGTTCTTTTAATTGTGATGTTAGGGTGTTAATTTTATATCTTTCCTGCTTTGTGTTGTGGGCATTTAGTGCTATAAATTTCACTCTACACACTGCTTTAAATGTGTCCCAGAGATTCTGCTACATTGTGTCTTTGTTCTCATTGGTTTCAAAGAACATCTTTATTTCTGCCTTCATTTCATTATTTACCCAGTAGTCATTCAGGAGCTGGTTGTTCAGTTTCCATGTGGTTGTGCAGCTTTCAGTGAGTTTCTTAATCCTGAGTTCTAATTTGATTGCACTGTGGTCTGAGAGACAGTTTGCTGTGATTCCTTTTCTTTTACCTTTGCTGAGGAGTGCTTTACTTCCAACTTTGTGGTCAATTTTAGAATACATGCAATGTGGTGCTGAGAAGAATGTATATTCTGTTGATTTGGAGTGGAGAGTTCTGTAGATGTCTATTAGGTCTGCTTGTTGCAGAGCTGAGTTCAGGTCCTGGATATCCTTGTTAACCTTTCATCTCATTGATCTGTCTAATATTGACAGTGGGGTGTTAAAGTCTCCCATTATTATTGTGTGGGAGTCTATGTCTCTTTGTAGGTCTCTGAGGACTTGCTTTATGAATCTGGGTGCTCCTGTATTGGGTGCATATATATTTAGGAGAGTTAGCTCTTCTTGTTGAATTGATTCCTTTGCCATTATGTAATGGCTTTCTTTGTCTCTTTTGATCTTTGTTGGTTTAAAGTCTGTTTTATCAGAGACTAGGATTTCAACCCCTGCTTTTTTTTCTTTTTTTTTTTTTTCTTTCCATTTGTTTGGTAGATCTTCCTCCATCCCTTTATTTTAAGCCTATGTGTGTCTTTGCACATGAGATGGGTCTCCTGAATACAGCACACTGATGAGTCTTGGCTCTTTATCCAATTTTCCCGTCTGTGTCTTTTAATTGGGGCATTTAGTCCATTTACATTTAAGGTTAGTATTGATAATTGTGGATTTGATCCCGTCATCATGATGTTAGCTGGTTATTTTGCCGACTTGTTTATGTGGTTGTTTTATAGTGTCACTGGTCTGTATACTTCACCATGTTTTTGTAGTGGCTGGTAGCCATCCATTCTTCCCATATTTAGTGCTTCCTTCAGGAGATCTTGTAAGGCAGGTCTGTTGGTAGTGAATTCTCTCAGCATTTGCTTGTCTGAAAAGGATCTTATTTCTCCTTCATTTATGAAGCTTAGTTTGGCTGGATATGAAATTCTGGATTAGAATTTCTTTTCTTTAAAACTGTTGAACATTGGCCCCCAGTCTCTTCTGGCTTGTAGGGTTTCTGCTAAGAGGTCTGCTGTTACTCTGATGAACTTCCCTTTGTAGGTGAGCTGACCTTTCTCTCTAGCTGCCTTTAACATTTTTTCTGTCATTTCAACCATGGAGAATCTGACGATTATGTGTTTTGGGGATGATCTTCTTGTGAAGTATCTTACTGGGGTTCTCTGTATTTCCTAAATTTCAATGTTGGCCTGTCTAGCTAAGTTGGGGACATTCTCATGAATGATATCCTGAAATATGTTTTCCAAGTTGGTTCCATTCTCCCCATCTCTTTCAGAGATACCAATGAATCACAGATTTGGTCTCTTCACATAATCCCATATTTCTCAGAGGTTTTGTTCATTCTTTTTCATTCTTTTTTCTCTATTATCTGACTGTCTTGTTTCAGAAAGCCAGTCTTCAAGCTCTGAAATTGTTTCCTCTGCTTGGTCTATTCTACTATTAATACTTGTGATTGCATTATGAAATTACTATAGTGTATTTTTCAGCTCTATGAGGTCAATTACATTCTTTTCTATATTGTCTATTTTTTCTGTCACCTACTGAATTGTTTTATCATGATTTTTAGCTTCCTTGTATTGAGTTTCAATGTACTCCTGTAGCTCAATGATTTTCATTCCTATCCGTATTTTGAACTCTATTTCTGTTATTTCAGCCATCTCAACCTGGTTCAGAACCCTTACTGGAGAAGTGATGTGATTGTCTGGAGAAAAGAAGGCACTCTGGTTTTTTGAGTTTTCAGGATTCTTGTGCTGATTCTCTCTCATCTTTGTGGGCTTATCTACCTTTAATCTTTGAGGTTGCTGACCTTTGGATGCTTTTTTTTTCTTTTAACCTCTTTGATGACCTTGAGGGTTTCATTGTGGTACAAGATGGATTTGCCCCACTGGCTTCGTTTCTGGGAAATTTTAGGGGGCCAACACTCAGCTTCCAACTCATGGACTGTGTGCTGTAACTCTGGGGTACTTGTATTGTTTTAATTTTAAAACAGGAAATGGCATTGCTTTATTTTCACTAAGTATATTATTACTTTCTATTTATGGTCAGTAATGCTGCTCTTACATTCATGGTGAGAGTCTGCAAATTCTGTTTGATATGTGAATATAAGTAAATAAAATGAGTGACTTTTTTAAATTAAAATAATAATAATAATAATAAAAAAGTGGTCTGCATATTTGGCCCAAAGCAAAAAAGTCTGGGATCAACTCTCCCTGAACCCCAGCTCTTCCCATCCCAACCACCTATTTTTCCTCAAAAGCCTGGATTTGGGTGTGAAGGTTTTTAGATTCTCCTTTCTTCTTTACCCTTATACTCACTTGGGATCCTTCACAACCAGCCTATCAACATAATTTGGGAAAAGTTATTTGTGCATAAAAGGTCTGGTTCTTTCCTACTGGAGAATTGCAGAATAAACAAAACAAATGAATCAATTCAAAGACGCTTTCAGCCTCCAGCAACTGTTGCATTTTTACAATGGTAAAAGGCAGCCAAACCTCTCATTTGCCCAGAAGTTCTTTCTTTTTCCAATGGTTTTAAATGGCTCTAAAGAGAATGATCCAACTTAGCAGATAAAAGGCCAAGCCTCCTATATAGAGAGGTCTTAATGTTTTCTTTTCAGCTTTGGAACCCCCTGATTATTAGCATTGTATCCTTGGACAAGTCACTGAGAGCCTGAATTTCTACACTTGACAAACGAGGACCTACTTCACAAGGGAGATAATGAGCATCAGGCACTTAGTTGAGGGTCAGGCACATATAAGGGCTTTAAAGAGCTATTACAATTATTATTATTTTGTTTGTTTGTTTTAATATATGTATACATTGTGAAATGATTGCCACAATCAAATTAATTATCATGTCCATTACTGCCCAGTTATGATTTGTGTGTGTGGTGAGAACACTTAAGATCTATTCTCTTAGCAATTTCAAGTGTACAATGCATTATTATTATTAACTATAGTTACCATGCTATAAAATAGATCTCCAGAACTTCCTCCACTCTGATTAAAACTGTATGTTTTACCAGCATCTCCCTATTCCCCCACCTCCTCCCAGCCCTTGGCAACAACCATCATTCTACTCTCTGCTTCTATGAGCTTGGCTTTTTTAATTAATTAATTTTTTAATAGACAAATAAAAATTGTATATATTTATCAGGTACAACATATTTTAAAATATGTATGCATTGTTAAATGGCTACATTGAGTGAATTAACATATGCATTCATCACATCTTTTTGTTTGTTTGTTTGTTTGTTTTTTGAGATGGAGTCTCACTCTGTCGCCCAGGCTGGAGTGAAGTGGCGCATGTCAGCTCACTGCAACCTCCACCTCCTGGGTCCAAGTGATTCTTCTGCCTCAGCCTTCTGAATAGCTGGGACTACCAGCATGAGCCACCACGCCTGGCTAATTTTTGTATTTTTAGTAGAGATAGGGTTTCATCATATCGGACAGGCTGGTCTCAAACTCCTGACCTTGTGATCTGCCCACCTCGGCCTCCCAAAGTGCTGGGATTACAGGCATGAACCACCATGCCTGGCCCATCACATCATTTTTTATAGTGAGAACACTTAAAATTTATTCTGTAGTGCTTTTCAAGAAAATAATACATTGTTATTAACCATAGTCATTATGTTGTACAATAGATCTCTTTAATTCATTCCTCCCATAACTGAAATTTTGTATCCTTTGACCAACAATTCTCCAACTGCCCACCCTCAGCGCCAACTCCTGGTAACCACCATTTTATTCTCTGCCTCTATGAGTTTGACTGTTTAAAATTTCGCATGTAAGTGAGATCATGCAGTATTTGTCTTTCTGTGCCTGGCTTATTTCACTTAGTATAATGTCCTCCAGTTTCACCAGTTTGTCTCCAATAACAGAATTCCCTTCTTTTGTTAAGGCTGAATAATTTTCCAGGGTGTATGTATATCACATTTTCTTTATCCATCATATATTGATGGACACTTAGGTTGATTCTGAATCTTAGCTATTATGAATAATGCTACAATAAACATGGGAGTGCAGATATCCTTAGAAGACTTATTTTATTTCCTTTGGATAACTACACACTAGTGGGATTCTGGAATCATATGGTTGTTCTAATTTTTGAGGAAGTTCATACTGTTTTCTATAATGGCTGTACTAATGTACATTCTCACCAACAGTGTACATGGGTTGCTTTTTCTCCACAGCTCAGCAACACTTATTATCTTTTGTCTTTCTGATAATAGCCTGATAAAGAAAAACTTCAGCCAAATTAAATTTAAAGGAGTTTAATTGAGCAATGAACAGTTTGTGAATCGGGCAGCCTTCTGAGCCAGAGCAGGCTCAGAGACTCCAGTGCAGCTGCGTGGTAGAAGAAGATTTATGGACAGAAAAAGGAAAGTGATGTACAGAAAATGGAAGTAAAATACAGAAACAGCTGGATTGGTTGCAGCTGGGCGCTTGCCTTATTTGAACAGAGTTCAAACAGTTGGCTACATTTGATTGGCCAGAAGTCAGTGATTGGCACAAGGGTAGGCTATGGTTTGTTTATACCTCCGCTTGTTATAGTTCACGATGTACGGAAAAACCTTTAGGCTGAACTTAAAACATGTAAGGAGGCAGCTTAGGCTAAACTTGATCTAACAAACCATTCTAACAAGTGTGAGGTGACATTTTATTGTGACTTGAATTTATAGTCCCCTGATAATTAGGGATATTAAGCATTTTTTTCATATACTTGGCCATTCATATCTCTTCTTTTGAGAAATCTCTTATTATTATCATCTTCATTATCACTCTAATTATTAATAATGTTCACTAACCCATACAGCTACAGTGATTTTTGTTACTACAGGAGCTTTCTGCTTTCAAAAAAAAGTGCTGCTACCTTAAGTAATCATTTATCCTAACTCTAGGCTGCAACTTACTATTATTATTATTCATTCAACATTCACTCAACACTTACTTCCTAGAGCCACTGTTTGGGCACTGGGGAAATAGCACTGAACAACACAGAGCAAAGTCTTTGCCCTGTGGCTCACATTCTGGTGAAGCAGAGAAACAGTACACATAATAAATGAATGTTAATTACAGTATGTTTGGCAGTGATGAATGCTAGAGAAAAAATAGCCTATGACCTGGCAAAGGCATTACCCATTAAGGTAAAGGACCTATCTCCTAGAGCACTTGAGTTTTGTATCACATAATTCATCAAGGCCTTTAGATATTACAGTCTGATCTTTGGGCCAGTGGTCTCCCTGTGTCACAAGGCAAGCGGGCCTCAAGAAAGTAAAAAAGGAAAATATTTCCTCTATTTGCTATTGCCAAAACTTCCTCCAAGAGGGAAAGGATAGGACAAAAAGTATTTTGTGTTGGTGTGGCAGCCATAGCTAGGCTATCAAATACTATGCACATATGATATGCCACTCTCAGTCCCTATAATGGCAGATATGATTAAGGTTTGCTCTTTCCTGCTGAGCCCAGAACCAGCTTCACAAACTTTTTCAGCACAGTTCTCTGGGCAAGCAACTTTAGTGATTAAAGTTAGCCTAAAAGACTAAATCTATGTGCCATCATAGAGTGCAAAGTTAGGTTTAAATGTAAATATATCTAGCAAAGGTATCATACTGATTTAAAATCACACTAAGTCCTAAATGACTGGTCTTCTTCCAAGTGAACATTTTATTGCAGGTAAGGAATGGCTAAGAAGAAATGTTGTTAAGTGAATAGAGGGGAGGGGCAGAAGGCATGTATGAAGAAAAGGACAGGTTTTATAATCCCACCCACATTTGTATCTGAACATGTGTGTATGGCAAACACACCTGATAGCAATAACTTAAGCATACCCTAAGAATAACCCTGTATGGCAGATGCACTTGAATGTGGTTAGGTGTTCCAAGCTAAGAATCCAAGAATGGCCAACCCAGAGAGTTGTTCCTAATCTATAAGGAACATCTGAGCCCCTGGCCTGTCCAATGGAACATGGCTGTATAGGGAATCAAGGCCCTTTGTTTGGGGTTAAGTGAAGGTTGCCAGGTAGAGACTGTCACAGGGAGAGTGCTAAGTAAATATGCCATATAAACTGCATGTTTTTTGCAAGTTGCCTGGTTCTCCTGTCCAGCCCACTGCCACTGGACTCTCTCCCCTGTATGTAAGCCCCCAGTAAAAGCCCATGTCACGTTTCCTGTCTCTGGGTCTCTTCTTCAGCCTCTTGAACCTGGTGCCATCCCCACTGAAGTTGATAGGTGTTCAGCACAACAGTGTCATTAGGAATTTCTACAATGTCATAAGCAATGTCATAAGGCATTTCTACACACTCTCACTTGAAGGAACCACCTCCATTAGTGTACCTTAGTCTTTCACACAAACACATACCTGAGCCCACAAATAAAGTGCTCAAAAATAGTGGCTCTCTTCTTCTAGTGGCTCTCTTCTTCTAGTTGTTCAGGCCAAACACCTTGGAGTCCACCACCAAATCCTTTTAGGACAACCTTCAAAAGATTAACAGCCACTTCTTGCCATCCAACCATACCATCCATGATAATCCAACCATTTCTTGCCAGCTCTACCCTGACCTCCAAAATCAAGCCACCACCAAGTCTTGGCAAGAAGGGCTACAATAATTCCCCAACAGTCTCAGCTTCTGCCTGTGATCCTGGACTGTCTATCTCTACTTAGGAGCCTGCTAAAAGCTAAGTCAGGTAACATCCCTCCTCTGGCCAAAAACCTCTAGTACCTTCCTATCTCACCCAGAGTAAAGTCCCACAAGGTCCCTCACGCTCTTGTTCCCAACTGTCTCTCAGGCCACTTTTCTCTTGCCCTGCTTTGTACTCTTCCTTCCAGCCCACAGGCCTCCATGCTTTCCTCAAACAGGCCCGCTATGTTTCCATCCCAAGACCTTTTCCCCTGCTGCTGCCTTTGCCTGGGAGACTTTTACTCCAAGGTGCCATATGGCTTCTTCCTTACTCCAGTCACATCTTCAATGTGGCCATGAGAGGCCCTGCTAGATCACTTGATCTAAAGCAGCACACAAGCCAGCCCCCACCTCCACCCTCTCCCTCTAATTCTCCTTACCTTGTTTGATAATTCCTCATGGCATTTATCACTTTCTAACCCAATATCCTTCCTTCCTTTCCTCCCTCCATTCCTTTTTTCCTTCTTTTCATCACTATCTGTCTTCCAATAGAAAATAAGCTCCATTTGCATAGGGGCATGGTCTGTTCTACTCATTCTTCTGCCTAGAATAGGATCTGGCCCAGAGCAGGCTGACCAACTCTTTACTAAAAACTCATCCATCACTGAGAACTAGCACCACACCACAGAAGGAAGAAGGCTCTGCATCTACAAAATACAGCTGCTTTGTTTGAGTGCTTTGAGCTCTGTCTCCTGTAACTGGGTGACAAAGGTCTAAACACATAATGATAGTGCTGGTGTGATAGAAAGTGAAAGTTCTTTACTCTTGAAAAAAAGCTAAATTTTATCAAGTGCTGGATTTGCTCAGTGGCATTTAGGTTTTACCGCTATAAAACAATATTCCTATTTCTTAAGTTCTTGCTAGGAAAAAAAGTAACTTTGATTTTTCAGTCTGAAACTCTCCAGCGCCCCTTAACTATGGCCCCCGAAACAAACATTTTATACCGAATTTTTGATAAAACACAATTTATTAAAATGCAGCTATTACATTAGTGCAGAATAAGCTATATACATTCTAAGATTTAGCATGCTGTCAAAAGGTTCCCTCATTGGAACTGATAGCTACCCCTAAAGCAGAGATGGTCTTGAGCATATCATTTACCCACTTTAAGCCTCGGTGCCTTTCATCTGTAAAATGAATGGCTACACCAGGCTCTCTCTAGCATTTATTCCAAATGATACATTCAGGCAGGCAGGCATGGGATCCAGTGGAAAAGACTTGGGATTTGGAGCTTGAGATCTGGCTCTGTCACTTACAAGCCACACTGAATCTCATTTTTTTTTCATCTATAAAACATTAACCACTGGAAATAACTACCTTGTCTATACCACCTTTTGGTATCTTAGGACATACATTTGGAGGATCACCAAGACAGGGCTGTGAGGACATCTATTTGGTTTCCCAGGATGAGCAGAGTACCTGACACATCACAGGCACTCACGTGCATTTGCTGCGTGGAGGAAAGAATATATGGACAAATAAAAAAACACTTCCACACCTCCCCAGCTGTTGTAAGGACTTACTAAAGCAATGCATGTTGAAAGAGCTTTTTAAATTCTAAAGTAATACAAATGATAATAATTACTGTGATAGATCTATTTCACATTTGCCCATTTCAGCCTTGGTTGTTATACTAATTTAATACCAACATGACTGGAACTGGAAAGAAACTAATATTGATTGAGGTCTTACTATATCCTAAGCAGATACATATGTACGTATGTGCACGTATATAATTTGAGTCTTCTACCTTTTTAACCAGGTGGGTGTCTTAATGTAGTTATAAGTTCTAGCCAGCAGAAGTCAGAAACTGAGTCAAAACTGAACTCACAAATCAGTCAACAGTTACTTAGCACTCAGTACTTGCCAGCCTCTATGCGTGGTGTTTTGCAGGCATGGGCACATTCAATTTTTCAACAGCCTTTGAGGTAACCACAGATACCCCTTTTTATAGATCAGGAAACACAGACTCAGAGCAGTTAAGTAACTTGCTTCAAGTTAACAGCTAGGAGGTGGCAGGGCCAAAATTTCACTGTCTGACTTCAAAGTCCATGCCCTTAAGCAGTATATATTATGCAGTACATTCATGTAAGCTTATCACTGAAGGTATGCGGAATAATTCTGGTGCTTTTATTTTTGTTCAATAAAAAGCTGCTTTAGCACTCTATCACCACTGCCTTAATTTTTTTTTTTTCTAAAATGAAAATCTGTGCCTGGGAATATGGGTATAACTAAAAATGGGACAGGAGACCACCCCCAGAAAGACAGGTGGCCCCAGTTTCAAGTTCTTATTTCTCACATTGGCCCTTCTGGTGTGTCCCAGCTGTATTGTCATAACCTATAGGGAAGTTCCGCAGTCAGGAAGGCCAATGACAATATATTTCCCCTGACAACACCCTGGTCCCTTTCTGAGTTATTCAATGACAATTGAAATATTTTCTTTTCCTTTTCAGGGCAAACATGTCCACTTCAGTCATTATGATCATCAGCTATTCTGATTTGCAAGCAGTTCCTAATTGAGTAGGACTAGTGAATGCTGTGAGATATGAAATGTCTTGCTGCTAAATTGCACACAGGCTGAAAGCAATAAGAATTTGTTTAGCTATGCATAGCGCTTTATATTCAGGGACCAGTGGTTATGGAGACACTAAAACCAGTCATCATTAGGACAATCCTATCTTGGCTACCAGAGAATGAAGATCCCCACACAGAGCTACCTGAACAGACTAACGGTCAAGAGGCTGATGAGGCATTAATGAGACCATGAATCAAAATCTACCAAACAAACAGTGCCCCCAAGGCTTCTAGTTGTTTCTGTTTGACTTTATCTTGGAACTAACTATGGAACAAGATGGCTGTGTTTAGATGTCTTCATTCATGGCCTATCTTTGAACACTGTGTGTGTTTATTTGTTTGTTTGTTTGTTTGTTTGTTTGTTTGAGACAGAGTCTTTCTCTCTTATCTGGGCTGGAGTGCAGTGGTATGATCATGGCTTACTGCTGCCTTGACTTCCCAAGCTCAAGAGATCCTCCCACCTCAGCATCCCAAGTAACTGGGACTATAGGCGTGCACCACCAAGGCTGACTAATGTTTTTATTTTTAATTTTTGTAGAGATGGGGTCTCACTGTGTTGCCCAGGCTGCTCTCAAACTCCTGGGCTCAAGTGATCTTGCCACCTGGGCATCCCAAAGTGCTGGAATTATAGGTATGAGCCACCATGTCTGGCATCTTTGAACAATTCTTCCAAGCAACTATTTTGACTTCATTTCTTTCTAGGAAAAATAAATAAACAAGATCATAGAGTTATATTATACAATATAAAATCCAAATACTGACAAAAGTCAACCATATTAGTCACTTTCCACTAAATAAAGTTGTGTCTATGGTTCTTTCTCTGGGAAAATTCACCGTGTAGTAACTATCATTTACTTAGTATGTGCTAAGCACCACGCTGAGAGCTTTGTTCCTAACTCTTAGTTAGGTTACCTTAGAAAGCCCCCACACCTGGGTTATTTCCTAGTTCTGTGTTCTAGGTACCTCTCTGTCATTAAGCTTACCACAAACTCATTTGTGTATTTGACGTCTCTCTTGAATTGAACTGTAAGCGTCACTAGAGCCAGGACCATGTCTATCTTTGCCCCCATTGTAACCCCAGCCTCTAACATAACACATGATATACAGCGGATGTTTGATAAACATTTGAGGAATAAATGAAGGAAGCAAGTCGAAGAAACACCCCTGGGTTGCTATCGCTGTAAGCAGTAGAAGTTGCGTTTGAATTCAGACTCCAAAGCCTGTGTTCCTCACCTGCAGCACACGGTCTCTGTCTGAGCTGAATAGTCTGTTGCATCAAAACACATCAAACAGGAAATAAACAAGAGCAACTATTATTACCATGGTCCCATACAGCCACTAGAGAGCAAAAGGGGTTTCTCTATGACTATTGAGGTACATTAAGGACTCATTACAGAATAAACACTACTGGGCACAAAAGCATATGAGAAAAGTTTTAGGAGTACAATGAAATCATGCCCAATCTTTCCTCAGGGTCCCTTTCCATTTTCTATTTATATTGTTTCCAGTTTATTATTATTATAACTGAACATTTAGGACCCAAGGGATGTTGGCCAGTGGAGCTACAGAATTCTCAGTCCTCTGAGGAACCTAGCAACTAGTGTTTTCTTACCTGGCTCTTAGGAGCAAAAGGAGAAAACAAATGTGCATCCCTGAGCTGTTGTCTAGCATATAAAAAAGATGCTATTATTAATAACATTTTGTCTTATTAACATTTGTCCTACTGTGATTTATTGGCAGCCAGAAGCCCAAGCTTTAGGATTAGTCAGACCTGAATTGAGCCACTTAGTTCTTGTCAGGCCTCCACCAAGTTATGTAACCTCAACCTCTTTCTTCATGCATAAAATAGGATTAGTAATACTATCTACTTCACATAAGTGCTTGGCATAGAATCTGGCACAGAGGGGGAAAAAAAACAATCATTGGTGCTTATTTTCATCAGCTTCCTCCTAATTATTATTTAGTCAGCTGTGAGTAAAAAGAACCTAGCGTTGGCCATGGAACCTGGAAATATGACCTTTGATCCTGTCCTGTTAATGCAATTGTAGTGAGTGAATTTTTTTTTAGGTGTTCCCATCCCCGAGCAGTCCCTCCCTCTCTCAAGGACCCGGTGGACTTCCTGGTCTTGGCAAAGTATGCAACACACATTTACCTTTATCCTGCCAGGGAAGTGAAGGTTTGAGACCATTAAGCTGGGGGCTTCCCACCTACAGTAGCTCCCCAATGCTTCCAATACAAAGTTTAAACTCCTTTGCTTGCCACTCAATACCCAACATCATTTGATCCAAGCAACTTTGAGCTTGACATCAGAGCCAAAAGATGCTTTTTCCACTTAAGAACAGAAATTCAGTCCAGTAGACTAGTGGGGGATATGCTAATATTTTACTTCTCTTTCCATCCGGAACAGATAATATGGTAAATCATCTGTTCATTTAGTCAGAAATAACTGTTGTTCTAGGTGTTGGGGCTATAACTGTGAAAAAGAAGACTTGATTTTATGGAATCCACAGCCTAGTGAAAGAAAGAGACAATAATTAAATGGTGCCATTGTGTATAATGAGTGGATAATTATAATTGGAAATAAGTGAAAAGCAAGATAACCATCCTTGGACTGGAAGAGAAAATGCCAAAAGCCCAGAGGAGGGCTAAGAGTTCACCATGTGAAGGAGGTATCACTGTGTCTAGAGAGAGCCTGGCATAGAATGGATCTGAAAGCCTGATAAGAGGCAGGAGCGCCAAGAGTAAAGGCCAAGCACAAGGAGGCTGGAGCAATAGGTAGAGCCCAACTGTCCAGTGGGAGGAAGGGGAGGAAATGATGGGAGATAGGCAAGGAGGGGTGACAGCAGGAAGGAAGGAAAATGAACAAATGCCAGATATATTCAGCAGATAAAATAGAAATAAACTGCTGATAAAATGGATGACAGGGAAGGGAAGTCCTGAGGGTGTGGCAGGTAGCCAGAATGACTCTGAGATTTGTGGAGTGTGGAAATAAAAGGATGGAAGTGCCATTTATTAATTTTATTCTTAAAGATACCTTGAGACAGTTGAGAGGATATGATGAGACAACTGCATGTATACAGTTGTGCATAAGGTTCAGAGAAACACTCCGGCTGGCCATTGCAGCTTGTAGGAAAGTATAGGGCCTGGGAAGAAGAGTACTGAAAAAAGAAAAAGGTGACACGCTGTTCATATGAGAGATGCAAGAATGAAGCAATAGCGGCCTTCCACAAGCCAGGACTGAGACCATCTCCCAAACAGCCAGATGACTCTGAACCTCAAACCAACTTGCAGTCACCTTAGAATTTTATTAGCTGCACCAGATGGCTTACATAATATCATTAACTCCTCCACCCTCACTACCTAAAAATGCTAGAAGATAAAAGGGACGGCTGAGGAAAATCCTGGAATTTTCTTACAGAAACAACATTTACAACAGGTAACTAGCCCATCAGTTTCTCTAGTATTTCTCAGACATTTCCAGTTAAGTCTCTAGAATGACAAAAGCAAATGATCCTCGGGTCTTCGTGGTGCCATCTTAAGTTTGCCTCTGTAAATGTAAATGATTTTTAAAGCCTCGTCTAGTACTTTAAAAATTCATGCAAATTTTGCATGTTACTGCATAATATCATTATGCTGCTTTTAATACGTACACACACTTTTAATTCTCCCAAATACTGAAGCAAAAATGATGTGCCACAAATGTGCCTCCATTATTAGCCTGTGACTTTGGGAATGCCCTTGTCCACAGCTTTGCATGCAGGGTTGAACTCATTAACTAAGTTGAGAACCATGAAATTAATCAGAAATGGACTAGGGAAGTTTTTCCTTAGAGCAGAAGACTAGAGTCATGACCTCTAAAAATCACTCTTCGTTCCTACAAATTCTAAAATAAGTGGTAATAATAACATTAATATTAAAATCACACTAAGTGGATTTTAAATTCATTCTCTCACACGAGAGGTAGTTACTATGGTACATAGTATGAGAGAGGTATCAATTTAAAGATAAAGATGAGGATACAAACACAGAAAGTTAAAGTATCTTTCAAAGCACCATAATTTGAAGCCAGACAGTTCTAGTCCAAGCCAAACTACTATTGTCCTCTCTGCTACATATTAGCAGCAAACTCATCTTACTACTCTTGCTGATGGCTTATATTTGGTGATAATCAAGAACAATACTGAAAAGCATGCTTCAAAAATAGAAAAAAAGCTTTATCTTCCCCAAACATAATTTTATTTAACTGAAAAATATCAGTGTGCAAATTGAACATTTTTGGTACATAAACTCAAGTGTTACTAATTAAGTAAATGAGTGATGAATCATAATATCAACCCAGTCATTAAACAAAATTATAATGAAATTACATTTACCAACTAGTTTACAGTACAAAAAATATAATGAGCCAACTTTAAAGAAAGCTTCCAATAATTTTATTAAGGCCTTCCAAAAATTTTATTTAGTTAAGGATTCTGTTGTATTATTTTAAAAGATTAATACAAATAGAAAATGGAAGAGTAAACTGTGCAATGACTTCTGTCCCTCTCAACCTTTCTCTAGAGTCACATCTTTTAAGCAACATGAGACATGATTTAATTCACCCAAGAGAGGTCACCTTGCTTGCGGGGCAGGTGCCTTCTGTTTAAATTCAGTTTACTCAATCAAATGTACCACGGAATAGAAAATGGGGCATATTCCTGTCCTGAAATTCTTCCTATGTTAACTAAAATCACCTTACTTTTGTAGCAAATGAGCCATGAGATACGATGCCAGAAATTGATTTGGAAGAGTAAGCACACAGTCTGAAAACAGTGTCTGTGTGTTTTGTAATAAAAAGGCTCTGGATGGCCCTAGATGCCAAAGAGAGGCTATAAAAGGACAAAGGAATGCAAACAGGGGCAGAACTATACAAAAAGATTAAATGCATCACCACTAAAAGCGATACTTACTCTTCTATAAACATATACATTTACTGATTGCTAATTTTTATCTGACGAGTGGTTTTGAGGTGGCCTCAGTGCAATGTCATCTCCCCTGAGCTTGTGTCTTGGACCTAGCTAGAGTAGATCATTACTCCCCAATACAGCTCCCATTATTTTCTTCCTAGCACTTTAAAAAGGCTCTAATTATTTTCTCTTTAGTTTTCCACTTGCTAATTGCCTATGTTCCCTTTGTCATTACCAGTGCCTAGCTCAGTGTCTGACCCATAGTGAGAAGATACTATAATATATTTACGGAACGAATGAACAAAGCTGCGAGTGGCAAACAGGATGGGGCACTCTTTTGAGTTCATTTATACAAATCAGATTCTATTTCATTTTATTAAATACTTTTATTTACTCATTGTCTTCTGAAATTACTCTGGGTTCTCATTAATAAGGAGAAACTGATTCTATCTTCAGGAAGGAGGGGAAAAAACACTTTCAGTCACTTGTTCCAAAGGTCTTTCAAAATAATGTTGTAGTATAATTTGGTTTGAAAGCAAGGTCCAACATTTTATTACCTCCAAATTTATTCAGAAAAGCTGAAGGCCCATGATAAGGCTCATTAAGTTGCTGAAAGGCCTATCTTCACATGCCTTTCACACAAAAGGTCTCAACTTAATGCCAGGTAATTACTGTTCATTTTCCCCTGGTTATCTCTATTTCCTGAAGATTCCCAGAGTAGTTGGCCTCAGTGGACACTACCCACAGTCTGAGATGTGAGCAGAGCAAGAAGGACCCATGTTCACTGGAGGATCTTTTTGGAGCTGTAAGTAACGAAAGACAATCCTAACACTGGGGTCTAGAATTTAAACTTAGATCATCTACAAGTTACCCTCTATCCAGAATTAAAGCCAAGAGGGAAAAGTTTCTGGCATACAAACTGGTTTGTATTTCCATTTCAAAGACATCATTTTTCATAGCACCTGGACCTCATTCCACACCTGTAGGGTTACAGATGTGGGCCCTGGCTCCAGATTACCTGGGCTCAACCCTCAACTTCATCACTTTCCACTTTGTAACTTTGAACATGTAACTTAGATTGTCAGTGTGTCAGTTCCCTTATTTGTGAAATAGGGCTCATTGTACCTACTGGAGTGTTGTTGTAAGAATTGAATGTAAAGTAGAAGGAACTTTATCTCACACATGGTAAGTTCTCCATAAAGTTATTTATTTATTAATATTAATTAGCATTATCATGATCGTCTCTGATATCCCATTTGCAAGCAGGACTTATCCCTGTTATTTATAACTTTGATCCTAGTCCAACTGGACCCATCATGGCATTGAGGGAGATGAAATTTCACTATTTGTGAAACAAGCCAATAGAAGGTGAATGATGATCAGGGAAGACATTTTATTGGGCACCATCATTTCAGTTTTGCAGGGAAGAGTGGTATAGCCCCTTAGAGGTCACTGAAGTCACCATCCCCAAGCATACACCTGTTTTTATATTTAATCAGTTGATGGCTGCAATTTACTAATCTGCACTGCAGTGATCCTACAATAGCCTTCCCTCACAGTGGGCTCTCCTCACTTCAGCCAGGTCATTCATAAGAGCTTAGCTTCATAGATACTGTGATAGTAATTTTTTTTTTTTTTCGAGATGGAGTCTAGCTCTGTCGCCCAGGCTGGAGTGCACTGGTGTGATCTCAGCTCACTGCAACCTCCACCTCCCAGGGTCAAGCGATTCCCTGCTTCAGCCTCCTGAGCAGCTGGGATTACAGCCACCATGCCCAGCTAATTTTTTTTGTATTTTTAGTAGAGACAGGGTTTCAACATGTTGGCCAGGCTTGTCTTGAACTCCTAACCTCAAGTGATCTGCCCGCATTAGTCTCCCAAAGTGCTGGGATTACAGGCACAAGCCACCGTGCCCAGCCTGTTATAGTTAATTTTACTGTCAACTTGACTGAGCTAAGAGATTCCCAGGTAGCTGGTAAAACATTGCTTCTGGGTGTGTCTGTGAAACACCCTGTGAGGGTGTTTTTGGAAGAGATTAGTATTTGAACCTCAGTAGATTGAGTAAAGATAACTGTCCTCACAAATGCATGTGGACATCATCCAATCCACTGAGGGCGCAAATAAAACAAAAGGCAGAGGAAGGGTGAATTTGCTCTCTCTTATGGAGCAGGGACATCAGCCTTCTCCCGCCCTTGGGCTGGGACTTACACCTTCACTTCTCTGGTTTTCAGGCTTTCAGACTTTAACTAGAACTCACATCATCAGGTCTCCTGGTTTTCAGCCCTTCAGACTCAGGCTGAGACTATACCGCCAGCTTTTCTGAATCTCCAGCTTGCAGACGGCAGATCATGGGACTTCTCCGCCTCCATAATCAAATGAGTTAATTCCTCATAATAAATCTCTTTTTATTGATTCTTTTTCTCTGGATAACCTTGATTAACACAACCTCTGAGTTACAAGAGATAATTAAATATAGCAGCTGAGAGCATGAGCTCAAAACCTGAATGACCTGGGTTCAATTCTTCACTGTCACTAGTGAACCAGGGCATGTTACTTTACACACTAAGGCTAAGTTCACCATCTAGATATAGGGTTAATAGAGTGGCAACAAATCCAAAGGACTAAGGACTATGATAAGGATTATATAAGATCACTATGGGTGACTCTGTAAAACTCTTAGCATGTTGTCACTTATATAACAAACATTCAATAAACATTAGCTATTATATTTAGACATGTCTTGGGCATGTATGTTCCAGAAATCTTTTTATATTAGATGGTCACTACAGAAAGGCAATCTATATGCCAAGTTTTTCAATGAAGCAAACATTATATTTGAATACTGAGTCTTAACCTCAAAAGGTTACAGAACAATTTTCATTCAAGAACAAATCAGAAATCACAGGTTGGAGTGTACATCATCTCTTGGCAGTCTCAGCAAGTTAACCCTATCTAAAGTGTCAGAAGACTTTTCTCGTTTACAGAAATGCCTTTAGAAATCCCCAACCAACCACTGGTAGGTCCCCAAGCTTCAGTCTTCAAAGGTGGCACTTTTGCAGGCTAAAAAATCCAAAAACCAGAATGTCTCTTCTCCTCCAAAGGATCACAACTCCTCCCCAGCAAGGGAACAAAACTGGACCAAGAATGAGTTTGATGAATTGACAGAAGTAGGCTTCAGAAGGTGGGTAATGACAAACTCCTCTGAGCTAAAGGAGCATGTTCTAATCCAATGCAAGGAAGCTAAGAAACTTGAAAAAAGGTTACAGGAATTGCTAACTAGAATAACCAGTTTAGAGAAAAACATAAATGACCTGATGGAGCTGAAAAACACAGCATGAGAACTTCGTAAAGCATACACAAGTATCATAGTCAAATCAATCAAGCAGAAGAAAGGGTGTCAGAGATTGAAGATCAACTTAATGAAATAAAGTGTGAAGACAAGATTAGAGAAAAAAGAATGAAAAGGGAGGAACAAAGCCTCCAAGGAATATGGAACTATGTGAAAAGACCAAACCTACAACTGATTGGTGTACCTGAAAGTGACAGGAGAATGGAACCAAGTTGAAAAACTCTCTTCAGGATATTATCCAGGAGAACTTCCTCAACCTAGCAAGGCAGGCCAACATTCAAATTCAGGAAATACAGAGAACGCCACAAATATATTCCTCGAGAAGAGCAAACCCAAGACACATAATCGTCAGATTCACCAAAGTTGAAATGAAAGAAAAATGTTAAGGGCAGTCAGAGAGAAAGGTCGGGTTATCCACAAAGGGAAGCCCATCAGACCAACAGCAGATCTCTCTGCAGAAACCCTACAAGCCAGAAGAGAATGGGGGCCAACATTTAACATTCTTAAAGAATTTTCTACCCAGAATTTCATATCCAGCCAAACTATGTTTCATAAGCACAGGAGAAATAAAATCCTTTATGGACAAGCAAATGCTGAGAAATATTGTCACCACCAGGCCTACCTTACAAGAGCTCCTGAAGGAAGCACTAAATATGGAAAGGAAAAATTGTTACCAGGAGCTACTGCAAAAACATACCAAATTGTAAAGACCATTGACACTATGAAGAATCCGCATCAACTAATGGGCAAAATAACCAGCTTGCATCATAAAGACAGGATCAAATTCACACACAACAATATTAAACTTAAATGTAAACAGGCTAAATGCCACAATTAAAAGACACAGACTGGCAAATTGGAAAAACAGTTAAGACTCAGAGGTGTGAGACCCATCTCACATGCAAAGAGACACATAGGCTCAAAATAAACGTATGGAGGAATATTTACCAAGCAAATGGAAAGCAAAAAAAAGCAGGGGTTGCAATCCTAGTCTCTGATAAAACAGACTTTAAACAAAGATCAAAAAAAGACAAAGAAGGGCATTACATAATGGTAAAGGGATCAATGCAACAAGAAAAGCTAACTATGAGACTGACCAAGACAATCCTAAGCCAAAAGAACAAAGCTGGAGGCATCATGCTACCTGACTTCAAACTATACTACAAGGCTACAGTAACCAAAACAGCATGGTACTGGTACCAAAACAGAGATATAGACCAATGGAACAGAACAGAGCCCTCAGAAATAATACCACACATCTACAACCATCAGATCTTTGACAACCTTGACAAAAACAAGCAATGGGGAAAGGATTCTCTATTTAATAAATGGTGTTGGAAAAACTGGCTAGCCATATGCAGCAAACTGAAACTGGACCCCTTCCTTACACCTTATACAAAAATTAACTCAAGATGGATTACAGACTTAAATGTTAGACCTAAAACCATAGAAACCCTAGAAGAAAACCGAGGCAATACCATTCAGGACATAAACATGGGCAAAGACTTCATGACTAAAACACTAAAAGCAATGGCAACAAAAGCCAAAATTGACAATTGGGATCCAATTAAACTAAAGAGCTTCTGCACAGCAAAAGAAACTACTATCAGAGTGAATAGGCAACCTACAGAATGGGAGAAATTTTTGCAATCTATCCATCTGACAATGGGCTAATATCCAGAATCTACATAGAACTTAAACAAATTTACAAGAAGAAAACAACCCCATCAAAAAGTGGGCAAAGGATATGAACAGTCACTTCTCAAAAGAAGACATTTATGCAGCCAACAAACATATGAAAAAAAACCTCATCATCACTCATCATTAGAAAAATGCAAACCAAAACCACAATGAGATACCATCTCACACCAGTTAGAATGGCTATCATTAAAAAGTCAGGAAACAACAAATGCTGGAGAGGATGTGGAGAAATAGGAATGCTTTTACACTGTTCGTGGGAGTGTAAATTAGTTCAACCATTGTGGAAGACAGTGTGGCGATTCCTCAAGGATCTAGAACCAGAAATACCACCTGACCCAGCAATCCCATTACTGGGTATATACCCAAAGGATTATAAATCATTCTACTATAAAGACATATGCACATGTATGTTCATTGCAGCTGTTCACAATAGCAAGACTTGGAACCAACCCAAACGCCCATTAGTGATAGACTGGATAAAGAAAATGTGGCACATATACACCATGGAATACGATGCAGCCATAAAAAAGGATGAGTTTATGTCCTTTGCAGGGACATGGATGAAGCTAAAAACCATCATTCTCAGCAAACTAACACAGGAACAGAAAACCAAACACTGCACATTCTCACTCATAAGTGGCAATTGAACAATGAGAACACATGGACACAGGGAGGGGAACATCACACACTGGGGCCTTTCAGTGGCTGGGGCGCTAGGGTAAGGATAGCATTAGGAGAAATACCTAATGTAGATGACAGGTTGATGGGTGCAGCAAACCACCATGGCACATGTATACCTATGTAACAAACCTGCACATTCTGCACATGTATCCCAGAGCTTAAAGTATAATAAAAAAAAAAGGAGAAGAACAAAAAAAGGTGGCATTTTTTCAAAAATTGTATTAAGTGATAAGATGTTAACATAAAAATTATTAAGATGACCAAAATACATTAGAAGAAGCAGAAATCAAAGGTAGGCATGCAGTAGGGTCTCTTTAACCTACTTCTTCTTGTTCTATCCCCCACATTATGCTTGCTCTCTTAATGGCAACATTTACTCCCTTAGTGTAGTAATAAATGTTCAACAACTGGGTGGTGGGGGTGTTCTAATTGTAGTGTTTGCCAATTTTCATGGTGTAAATACATACTCTCACCATGGCTGGCTTCAAGATACCAACATGATATCACTGAAAAGGGAGTTGGGAAGAGAAGCTTATAATCAGCTCTTACAAATACGTACAACATGGATACTCTTGAGCCCAGGAAAAGAAAAGGTATGTGAATAACATAGTATCAAAAGCATCTAGTCTCTTCTTGAGCCATCAGCCCATTCTTCTCAGGTTCACTATTGGGAGCATGGAGAAATATATGAACTGAAAGCAAAAGTTATGAAGGCAGGGGATAGAAAATAGTATCATACCACTGAAGAGAAAGAATTGTATTTTTTCCTGTACGATAGGCAACATGGCACACAGACATAACAAGTCTGGGTTGAGGACGGCTATTAGAGCAAAACATGTTTTAGAATCAGAATTTTATATTTTAAAACCAATTGGCATGATTCTTGCATATGTATCATGAGTGTATGATTGCCTATGCATGAGTTCAGTATTAAGAAATAGCCAAAACTCTCTGTGGCGTAGGACTTCCATCACACCAACCAGGCAGAGAGGCTTTCTTTGAATGCCCGAACTCTGCTCATTCTCCATCATCCTCCATTAACGGAGGGCAGTTAATGCACATATCTGCCTGTGTGGTGGTAAATGCTTAACAACAGCTGGTGGTGGGATGGGGGTGTTCTAATTGTAGTGTTTGTCAGTTTTCATGGTGTAAATATTAATACATATACTCATGGTGGCTGGTTTCAGGCTACCAACATGATATTACTGATCAGGGAGTTGGGAAGAGAAGCTTATAATCAGCTCTTAAAAATAAGTACAAGCTGGCTCCAAAAATGTCTATACTATGTTTCCAAGAGATGAAAACCTCATGGACAAATACTCTTTTGAGATATATATGGTTGCTGTAAAGTAATTTTTATATGGTTCATTGTGAGAGTTTAAGTATTACTTCTTTTAAGTACTAGAAATGGAAATATAATCTCTAATCCCTTTTCTAACTGAATGAAATGTTAACTTCGATCATCCATCTGTGCAGTTACTCTTCTAGTAAATGTGATTTTTTAAACTTTCTCTCCTCTTTTCAGGGCTACATCTGCTAGTGTTTTCCATTTGCCAGCTCCCAACATGTCCCCAATTACTTCTTTTTTATTTTATAGCCTCCATGCTGATGTTTCATCAGTTACAACTGCTGGGTTCCACTGAGCATTAACAGTCTGCAGTGCCTCTAGGAGGTTACATAATTCACTAAGTATACCAAATCATTTTTTCTCCAAAGAATATTATTTAATGTAAATACAGTGTGAGGTTAATGTAGTACAAAAGAAAGGTTTTTCCCTTAGAATCATCAAAAAACTGAAAAAAATGATTCACGGAAGAATGGTTTACACGCAGGAACAAGAAATCACTTGTATTTAAGGATTATTTCAACTGGCACTTTTTTACTAAACACAAAGCAAAAAATTAATACATTTGAGTACATGAACAAGTTTGTGTTTTACCTATTGAATCAAAATACTTTTACCACAAGAGAAGGAAGCTAAAACTACCTTATGTTAGGCATATGCATACTTGAAAACTTATGATAGAATAGATATTTGAAATCATTTTAGTCAATAGCATAGCAAAAGGAAGGATCAAGAAAAAGTTTTTTGTTTTGTTTTTAACTCAATTTTTCTTATAAATACCTAATTTTTCTCCATAAAAAGTTCATAAATAACCTGATGGATGATCTGAAAATTTCCAGGCAGGTAGCAGGAACTCTCTAGAAGTAAATGTCCCAGAAACTTTGCAAATCAAATCACTCAATTCTTAATAGATGGCTTAAAACTGGGTATTACATTGCAAAGTTTTATGAAAATCATCTGGCAAACAACTGTCTTTTCTTCAAGATGTAAACAATGAAACAATTAGGTTTAAACTGTCTAAAACTATGTGCTCAAGTGTCCCCTTTTAGATCAGAGTCTAAGTGGGACAATGATGGAGGAGTTAGAATTTTCTCAGGTAGTCAGATGGGGAAACAGGAAAAGGATGGGAGGAGGAGTAATCATTCAAGGAAATTTTTTTAAATGACAGTATCAATATTGAATATTTCTGGAGTATCAATCATTATAGTATGCCCTTGACATATAGAATCTTCTCCAGTCCATACACACTGTGAAGTACGTATTACCAATCCAATTTTATAGATAGGTAAGAGGATGGTGAGTTGCTGCTCAGGGTATTAAGTAAGTGACCAAGATCCAGTGCTTAGCTAAGTCTTGTCTTCAACAACATGGAGCTGGGGCTGGGTTGGGACCTCTGTGGTCCAAAGCCCCAGCCACTTGACTTCATACTGCAGCTTCTGGTTGGTATCTATGGCATCTATGAGTCTGACAGCTATATTTTCACTCATTTTCAGTCAAATATTTATCAGGCATCTACTTGAGCCAGACACCATTCTAGGCAGTAGGGCCCAATAGGAAACAAGACAGAAAACAAAAGTAAAAAAAAACTTGTCTTCATGCCTTTGGGGTCTTCTTTGTAGTTGAGAGAGAAAGACAATTGTATTAGTCCATTTTCATACTGCTATAAATAAATGCCTGACACTGGGTAATTTGTAAAGAAAAGAGGTTTTATTGACTCACAGTTCCACATGGTTGGGGAGGCCTCAGGAAAATTACAGTCATGGCGGAAGGGGAAGAGGCACATCTTACATGGTGGCAGGCTAGAGAGAGCAGGTAAGGGCCGGGAAAACTGCCTTATGAAACCATCAGATCTTGTGAGAACTCACTCCCTATCAGGAAAATGGCATGGGGGAACCACTCCCATGATCCAATCCCCTCCCAACTGGTATCTCCCTCAACACATGGGGATTATAAGGATTACAATTCAAGATAAGATTTAGGTGGGAACACAGAGCCAAACCATATCAACAATAAAACAAAATAAACTAGTAAAGTATTTAGCATGTTAGCTGGTGATAGGTGCTGTAGAGAAAACAAAGCCCGGAAGGAGCATGGGGAGAGTACCAGGGTGGGTGGTGGAGGAGGTTCCAACTTGAATGGTGTGGGCCTCATGGAAATCTTGTAAAAACCCCAAGAAGATGAGAGAGCAAGCCCTACTGTACAAGTTTCTGGAAGTAAAGCACATAGGGCTGAGGGAAATGAAGGGTAGAGCAACCCTAAAAGGCTAGAAGAAAAGCAGAGAGCCTGGAGTGGAATGACCAAGAAAAAAGCAGGAGGAAGGGAGGTCAGAGAACCACAAGCGCGGTGGCAGATGATGCAGGGCCTTGTAAGCCACCATCATAGTTGCCATCTCTTCTCCAAGGCAAGTGAGCAGGTTGTGAACCAAGGAGGGATCTCTCCCCAACTTACGTTGTAACAGAATCATTTGACTTCGGTACTGAGAATCAACCAAAAGATGTGAAGGAAGACCCCTTATGAGCCTGCCACAATAATCCAAGTGACAGGTGACAGTAGCTTGGGCCCAAGCCATAGTGGTGGAGGTGATGAGGCATGGTTGGATGCTGGATGTAAGAGTAGACACTGCCATGGCTATGCAGTTTGTTCTGCCACCCAGTTGTTTGGCATGACACAAACTCACAGGAGGAATTTTATATAAAAGATCGATACAGGTGAGATAAGATCTCCAATTCTTAAACAGCAAAGAAAATCAAATGTTAATTGGCAAATAAAATGCCAAGAAGATGTGCTTGAAATAATTAAAATAGGCAAAGGATTGATCACCTAAAAATAGAAGCAGAAAACAAACCCCCCCTGACAGTTTTCATCTCTCACAGTTAAATATTAAGCTTTCCTCTTAAGAGTAACTTGGCCAGGTGCGGTGGCTCACACCTGTAATCCTGGCACTTTGGGAGGCTGAGGTGGGTAGATCACCTGAGGTCAGGAGTTCGAGACCAGCCTGACCAATATGGTGAAACCCCATCTCTACTAAAGATACAAAAAATATTTTTTTTTGTATTACAGGGTGTGGCCTGTAATCCCAGATACTCAGGAGGCTGAGACAGGAGAATCACTTGAAACCAGGAGGTGGAGATTGCAGTGAGTCGAGATCATGCCACTGCACTCCAGCCTGGGCGACAGAGCAAGACTCTGTCTGAAAAAAAAAGAAGAAGAAGAACTTTGTATTTCCTACTTTGCTCTACACATCTACACAGAGAAGGTATTTTAAATATTTATGGTTTGTTGATTTTAAAAGAGGCTTTGTTAAAACGAAAGTATTAAACGGGTAAAAAATAGAACCAAGTCTGTGTGACAATACACTAGATTTCAAATTCTCTTTTGCAAGTATTTATTGAACACTTTCTACAGACAAGGTACAATGCCAGATATTAGGGATCTGAAGAGAAAAATCAGTAAACAAAGTTATTTAGTGCAAGGACAACATAAACAATAATGAAAAAAGAAAGAGAGAAACTCCAGCTGAAAACATAAAGACCACATAGGACCTGTTTGTTAAATATAAGATTCACAGAATACAGTGCAAGGCCAGGGAATAAATGAAAAACCTACAACTTTGATGACTTATTGTAGGACCAGGCATATTACTTAACATCCCTGATCCTCTATTTCTTCAATTACAAATGAAATATAAAAGTATCCCTTAAAACATGTCAGCAGGGTCAAATTATATAACTTAGAAGATAATAGGGATTCAATATAGCTTAGCATTCTTCCCTAATTTTTTTTAATCTAACCTGCAATTACCATATAGGCAACAACATCTTCAGAGCTGAAATGCGCTTCCGTCAGCTACACAGTCTTCATGATGTTGTCCCATCCACAGGGGTTATATGTGGGCCTGTCCTAGTCTGGTGTTCTCTTTGTGTGCCAAAGAAATGATTATCCCCCAAAAGCAGCAGCCATCATTTGAGACCTCTCTAGTTTGTTGATTTCAAACTCTGTTACTACTGGGATTTAAACTAAAGCTTTAAGATTGAAAAGAATAATAAATACAGCAGGCTCTCAAAAGGGAAACACTTATCTTGTGAAAAAACAAGGTTGTTTTTTTTTTCTTAATTCTCCATGTTCATTCTGGAAGACTCAAGGTTATCTACTACCTGTTTTTCTTCCTCTCCAATGCTCAACTCGAAAGTTGTTCAAAAGGTTCACTGGCATACATAAGCCTAGACCCTATACATGCTTCCTACGTGAAATATGTTCTTACTTAGGAAAAATGCCAAGCTCCAATAACTGTGACCTACATAAATTCTAAGGTGCAACGTAAGGAGGGCAAGCAAGGCATTACTGAATTGTATATGTCACGCCATACAAGCTGATGTGCAGCTCCCTCAAAGTCTCAAAGGCCTCAATAATTGTAAATAAACAATGTCCTTGAGTCCAAAAATACTATGACATCCCACAATCAAAGTATTAACTTGGAAAGCATTGCCTACTTTGTATTTTCTAGAAATGTTCCATGTGTTCATCAACAGCATGCCAGTCCCAATGTAAGACACAAACACAGAGACATTCAGTCCATATGACATAAGGTTGAAATCATCCTAATTGTCGACATGAGAAAATGAGAAAGCAATTTGTGGCATCTAAATACATGCATAATTTTTATCCCGTCTGGTTTTTGCTCTGGTTCTGTGCAACCTGAAATAAGGAGAGTGTGCAACTGCTTGGTGACAGATTGCACAGGGATGGAGGACTGTAAATGGATGAATAGTTGGAACATGGTTGAACTCAGGAATGAATGAACCAGACTCTCCTGATGAAATGGCTCCACTCCGGAGATGGAGCCCAAGAGAGATGCTGAATTCACTTTTTCACACCCCAGGGATCAATTTGGTTAATAACCTCTCTGCTGCCTTAAAATCACTTGGGAACACCTGAACAAAATACAAATTCAAAGCAAGATCTTCGAAGCTTAGAGAAACTGAATTGAATCAGGAGGTGAAAATCTTGAACATTGACTATTTCAGCTACTATACACCTATGTCCATCCAATTTCATCAAGATGCTGAAAAAGTACTTAGGGTAATAAGTATGAAGAATGTTACACTTCTTGGAAAACCAGTGCTTAAATGTTCAGTAAATGATACCTTGTTTCTGAATTTCCCTAGCAGCACTGAATTCTTAATCATTCACTTATCCATTTAATCATTCAAAAGAAATTTATATCTTCACTTTTTCTCCTGATTGCATGGTAATACCTGCTTACTGTAAAATATTCAAATGAGATAGTATCACATCAAGGAGAAAGTATAAGTCTCTAGAAATTCCAGAAAATGTGTATTTGTTAACCACTACATTCTAGGCTGTGTGCTAGAGGTGCCACAGAGTTGGCAAAGTAAATCTGAAAACATTCCTGTCCTCAAAAAGACCAGAGTCTAGTAAGAGAGATGATAACAATAAAAGTACTAAAATATAGTACAAGAAGTAATGCAAGTCATAAAAAAGGTCTGAATAAATGCTATAGGAGGTCCAAGAAAAAGAAACGACTGCTACCTAAGAATGTCCAGGGAAAACTTCCTTTGCAAAAAGAACCTGTTTCTGCCATTTCCTTGACCATACAACTCCACGTGTTGTGTTACTTATGAGTCCTCTGCTCAGTGCTGAAAAGATTTCCCTATACTAAGATCTCAGTGCTTCGTTTAACTTATACAAAATTCCCAAATCCACATTCTTACAACTTCCCCAAAGATTCAGCAATTCTGAATTCCGGTACACCTCCTAACAGGGTAAACATAAAGAAATCATTTGATCATTAGATACTTACCATTATCATTGTTCACAGAAATTGGGGAAATAGAAAACTATAAGACTGGAAAAAGATAAATGTTCCCCCAGGCCCTCTCAAAAAAATTAAAATTTTGGACAAAATAAAGAAGCTCTAGGTTAGGAAGAAGGATAAGAGGCACACGAACACAGGAGCATGCCACACACATTTAACACTCAATACACAAGAGCTAAAGAGAAGGCTGTGTAGGGTCAAAGTGAGTTTGAAATACATAAAAGCTGAGGCTATATAAAAATCTGCATTTACGATAACTCTTCTAGGCAGGGAGGTTGTTGAGTACAGACGAAAAGAACCAGGAGACCAGTGGTGACAGAGGATTCTGTCTTTGAGAAGCTGGGAGAACTGGAATAAGACACTTAACCCTTTGGGTTTCATGATTCTCATTATTAAAATAAAATAATGATCCTAGGCCTGTATGAAATTCAAATGAGATAATATATTTGGAAGCATTTTACAAAACAGTTCATAATGTATTTTATAAAACACATAGGGTTAAAGTAGTTGGCCAAAGTTCTAATGAAAGATTAGTTGACTCAGGACATAAATCTGAATTTTCCAAATGACCAATCCTAAATTGTTACCTCTACTATCCCTTAGAAGTAAAAAAGGATTTAAACAACTCAACAGGTAAAAATAATACTTCCTCCACAATAAATACCATATCATACTCCCCTTTGTTCCTCCAGCATCTACACAGTGCTTTGCACAGAGTGAGTACTCAGTACTCTAGAAGCAAAACTCATCTTTCTCCTACTCTACCTTCCTATCTCTTAGCAACTACTAATTTTCTGCTGCATTTTTAGTGGACATCAGCATCAGTAAGTTGCCATCCCAAGGAACAAAGTCAAATTGGCAAAAAGGTGGATGGGCTAGCATCCATCTTTGGTTGTTATCCAAATATTCTCCTTCCTCAGCACACTCAAGTGAAGGCCATAAGTGGACTGTCTGGGCCGAAAGTCTCCCCATACTTCCACCACTCTTGTATCATTAAACATTCTTCGCAGCCTTGGTCAGGAGAGGACTGCATGGATGGGCACTGGACATGCAAAGTGGCCCAGGTACATAGCAGTCTTGTCAAGCTTGGAGAGTAGTGACCCACTCTTGGCCCCAGGCCACTGCCATCTGCCTGTCATTTGTAAGAGCACAGTCCAGAACATGAGCCCAGTCTGCTGTGCACCTCACAGCAACATCCTGACAATTCTGAAACTCAAAAAAGGTTTTGTTGTTTATTGGGTATAAGCCAGGCAGGACTGAAAAGGAATTCTTTAAAGGTTAGTGATGCAATACTGGATAAGAGCTTTACACATCCCAGTCTTCCTTCCTTGGTGTCAGAACAGGATTAATAGGAAGACTGGCCAACAGATGCCCAGGGTACCAATCTAACAGGGTACTAAAATAGCCCCAGAAAAGTAACACAATGAAGAAAACAGCATTTATCAGAACTTTCTTCAAGAAGGGAACTGGGTTTCATTGTAAGAAATACTTCGATAAAATAATTGAGGTAGAATAGGGAAGATATGCTTTGAAAAAACTAAAAACAAGGCTGATATAATGCTTTCATGTAGGGTGGTTCCAACAATCAAAGGGCTTTCATTTTGCTAAGCTGAGTATGGAGGCCAGGACACTGTAATCTGTTGTCATCTTCCTCCACAAGCAGCACTACTCAAATCTGTTACTTCACTTGATTGCTGAAGGAATACTGAATTAGTCTGCATGGGCCACCCACATGTCTTGGTTGAGCCCTACATGAGATCACCAGTTCTCAGAAAAGGTCTGGCTGTTCTGTTTCAGTTCCCCAGTTTCCATTTCTTGTCTCCCTTACCTTATTCATCCATAGACAATTCAATTACAAATATTTACTGAACACCTGCTGTATTTCAAGCCCTGGGAAGGAAGAGATGAGCACAACATAATCTTGGTGCCAGATAAACACATGTCGTAGACAGACAACTAAGTTAATATAAGGCAAATGGATGGGAGCTCTATGAGAGAAACATACAAATGCAAACATGGGGATGCAGATAAGGAGTGAGGGAATGCCTTATGGAAAATGTGACATTTACGTAGGGCCTCTTAGGATTAGGAGGAGCTGACAAGTGCAAAAGAAGGATAGAGAAACCCAAGGGTGTTGAATGAAGGGCACAGTGACTTGAGCAAACTGTAAAGAGTCCACAGTGACCACAGCACAGGCAACATGGTTCAGAGTGCAGAAGATGAGGCTACTGATAAATGTCAGAGCCAAAATTTGAAAAGTCTTTGAAGCCATTCCAGAACGTTAAGATCTTACTCTGGAAGCACAAGGGAGCTATCGATGGTTTTAAGCCAGAAGTAAAAGAAAAAAAAATGTGGTAGATTTGTGTTCAGTGAAAGAACTCTGGCAGAAATTGAAAACTAATGGATAGAAATGGGGTGTAGGGAGTAGAAGCAGAAATTGCAGTGGCCCAGGATGAGAACAGAATATAGAAAACAGGCATTTCACAGGCAAAAATCAATGGTAGTTGGCGACTATAGTGCATAGTGATGAAGAGGAAAGAGTTCCTGTCTCCTAATTCATTCATATTCATCCTTTACATCTCAGATCAAATACCACTTTCTAAAGGAAGATGTCTCAAACCCCAAGAATAAATTAGGTCCTTCTGGACATGCTCACAAAGCACACTGGACTTTTCCTCCACAGCATTGACCTCAGTTTATAATGCTATATTTCTGTAATAAATAAAATTAATCTCTGTATCTGCTACCAGATTGTGAACCTCTTGAGGGTACAACCATGTCTGTTTTGTGGTTCCTGTATTCCTAGTATCTAGCTTTTAGTAGGAACTCAAAAACTATATTTTGGAAGCAATAAGGGAAGGCACTTAAGGATCACATAAAGACTTCTATACTGCAATGCCAGGTAGCTGGTGATCCCATTAACTAAGACAGAACACAGAAAAAGAGGAAAAGGGGAAAATAGGGAGAAGAAAATGAATTCCAGAATAAACAAGGTAAATTGGAAAAATCTTCAAGAATTCCAGATGGAGATTTCAAATAGCTTGAAACTCAGCAGTCAATCCAGAGATTATAGATTTAGGAATCATCTATGTAGTGGAAGAGAGGAGAGTCACTGCTTTACTCGGGTTAAGTATATGACTCCAGAAGAAAAGAGGCTCAAAGATGGAGCCCTGAAGAAAGCCAGAGGTAGAATCCAAGCAAACTAAATAATACAGCAAAAATACTGGGAAAGAAAGTCTGAGAGCCAGGAGAACAACCATGAGAGGGTTGTATTTTAAGAGGTCAAGGAGCCAGGCACAGTGGCTCATGCCTGTAATAATGCCAGCACTTTGGGAGGCCGAGATAGGTGGATTAACTGAGGTTGGGAGTTCAAGACCAGCCTAGCTAACACGGTGAAACCCCATCTCTACTAAAAGTACAAAAATTTAGCCAGGCGTGGTGGCAGGCACCTGTAATCCCAGCTACTCAGGAGGCTGAGGCAGGAGAATTGCTTTGAACTCAGGAGGCGGAGGTTGCAGTGAGCTGAGATCGCGCCACTGCACTCCAGCCTGGGCGACAGAGTGAGACTCTGTCTCACACACACACATACACACACACACACACACACACACACACACACACACACACAAAGAGGTCAAGGGAGGTAGAGCTCAAGAAAGAGAAAGTGCTTAGTGGGGCCCAATATTACCAAGGGTAGGGGGTTGGCTCATAAGCCTCAGAAAGTGGTGGGCACTGGGATTCAGGCAATGTCTATTTCTAAAGCAAGAGATCCCAAACTCCCAAAGAAAAGCTGAAAACAGTGGTGAAAACAGCAGGTGTGCACAGAAGGAAACTAAAAAACATGCAAGAAAATAATTATTCATTCAATAAGTATTTGTTGAGCTTCTACTATGGTCCAAGCATTCTACATTGGAAGTATAGCAGTAAACAGGATATAATGGTCTGTGGGCCCACAGGATTTAAGAGCAGATAGGATCAAGATCAAAGAAAAAGAGTCTGACTTCAAAAAGCTATGAGACATCTCTTCAAAGGAAGGAGAAATGATCTGGGGCTAAAGATTATATGGGCAGAGTCCTAGAAGTATCAAGAAGACAGAAAATTTTAGGGTTGTCATGAGTTGGGTTGCCCTGAAGGCAAAACCTGAGACAAGGACTTAGGTGCAGGAGTTTATGTGAGAGATGACTCCAGGAAGCAGAGATGAGGAAATAGGGTGTAAAAAGGGAAGAGCAAAAGCCAACTAAGGGTACATTATCAAGTTTACCACTTGCCAAACCAGCAAGAGGCTGGTTTGGCCAGAACCTCCAGAGAAGTACACAGCATGCCTCCAGAACTGTTCACCTGAATCGCAAAGGCCGGAGCACTTATTCACATGTTCAAATGCCCAGTGGCTGAGAGTAGCCTCTGAGGGCATTTATTCCCACAGACGTCCAGGCTCCTCTTCAGCCCAGGCCATGCAGACTCCCAGCATAAGAGATGCCTTTGGGGAAGAAAGCAGAAAAGCAGAAAAGTAGGGGCTAGAGGTGGGAAGCTGACTTGGACAAAACTGGTCACCACAGTTGTTGCTGAAATCAGAGATAATTTCACAGAGGGACTGTGAAAATGGCCACAGGGGCATCTGCCACAAAGGTAGTGTTGGTGAGAACTAGGTGGAAATGGCTAATCATTCAGCCTAGGCTAGTTAAGGAGAAAAAAAAAGAATGCTAAGAGAAAGTGGCTTGGGAAGTTTTCTAAGGTCTAAGCTTTCTTTCAATGCTTTTTGGCCTCTGCATAAAAATATGAACTTAGGGACTTACTAATAGCTCAAAGTTAAGATCATAGAGAAGGCGTTATACTCCTCTAGGGCAAGGGCATATTAACCATTGATATTTATTGAGCACTTACTATGTGCCAGGCACTTTATAGTCATCATCAAATAAATCATCCCTGCAACTGTATATACTCATTAGTATTGTTGTTCCCATTTTATAAAGGAAGAAACTGAGGCTTAGAGAGTTTTTAAAGCTTTTAAGATCTATGAGGTAAAAACCTATTTCATTTTAAGTGTATGTCAATAACCCACACTTGCATCCTTGTGTTCGAACACACACACACACATACACACACACACACATACACACAGTAAAATCAGATATGAGGAATTTCTGGTTTTACTAGAGAATTTAGTTTATTTATCTTCCCTGTCTATTTCTTCATTACATGGATAATGAAGCACTTCTAGACTCTTTAATGAATACATTTATTTAATTTTTAAAAAATTTATACCAATTGATCAATGTGTTTTCATCAAATACGTGGACTAGAAATACAGAAAATAAAGATGTTTAGATATAGAAAACTGAGCAAAAACCAGCTACAAAATACCACCAAAAGCACAGAGCTAGTTGAAGTCAAAAAAAGCATCATAAAGGGAAAAACTAAAAGCATCTAAATACAGAACAAAAGGCAAATCTGATTGAAAACTTGTCTGCATCTTTAATTTGGAGGCTCATGATCATGCTGGAGGTAGGAGGCAAAATTTAATTTAAGGAGAATTTTGGCCAACCATCGCTATTTTCTTTACCACAAGAACAAGGAGGGAGAGGGAATGAGGTAGACAACATCCACGGAGGACCAGGTGAAGGAAAAGCAGAGAGTGATCATATCCCATATCCCCAGACACTTGGATTAGCCTCAGGGAGGCTGGTTACGCAATGCCACCACCACCACCGTCACCACGCCCCCACCCCCCTCACCCGACCCACCCGCCACTGCCAGAATACAGCTGGTTTGTAATTAGTTTAGGCTGTAGAGGTTTGTATCATTAAAATAATGACCACTGGGCATTTGCCACAATCAAGATAATGTTTCATAATCAAATTAACTTGGCTCAAAAACTTGATTTGGAACCTGTTTATGGTTAGTCATCAAACAGCTTTCGGGGTGCTTGAAGCATAAGATATGCAAAAAACTAGGTAAGTAGTGCATGAACACAGAATCAGAGGAAAATGTGGCTATGTTTTAGTCACAGAGTACTTACAATGGGGGTTGGAGGTAGGAGGACAGTGACTATACAAGAAAAGGATTTGAAATTGACCCTCAAAGAACTGAATATCTTTTTAAATAAAATGACAATATTAAAACCACATGCTTAAAATACGTATGGCTAAGTGCTTCAGCAGAGACTAGGATACCAGATCCTGAGTTCCTCAAAGGCAGGAGTGTCCAAGTCATTCACTTTTGCTTCACCGGAGCCTAACACATTGCCTGGAGCAGCGTTGGTACTCAGGAAAACCTTCTGTCGAATGAAGGACTATCATGCTATTATAATAATTAGGAGAGGACAACATAGAAACATGAAAAACCTTTTTAATCTACTGGAAAGTGAAAATGATATGTCAATGGATTGCAACCATGTGCAAAAACAGGTGTGTTTGAGGACAACTAGAAGATAAGGTGGCAAAAATGAAAACACTGGTGTCAGGTGTTAGGATTCTGCATGTATTGTTGTTGTTTCTAAAACTGCATTTAATGTTGTCAGAATATAATCTTTGTAATTTCAGAATCTAGAGATGCTTCCATGTTGGAGGGAGGGAAGGAACTGGATACTCAATGAACTGATAGCTTACAGGCAAAGGTTCAAACTCCATTGCTTAGCACTGCAGACTCTTTGTGGCATAGTCCCCAAGAACTCCAGTTTTATATCATATCCCTGCTCCTTCCTTCTTCCCTATCACACTGAATAGTTTGCCTTTTCTAAAATGTATCATAGGTTTCACTCTTTTTTTTTTTTTTTTTGGTACACACTCTTCTCACTATTTGTAATGCCCTTGTTTCCGTCCCTTCTTCATATGGCTAAATCCTACCCATTCTTCAAAACACAACTCAAATATTTCCCCTCTGAGAAGCTGTCCTGATTCCCCACACCCTATCCCAGTCTCAATTTTTGGCCACGTCTCTGAGTTTCTATAGCAACTTATGCGCTTACCTCTTTCAGAGCCCTGTCTCACTATGCTCCAATCACTGGTGTACTTGCCTTTCTCCTCTACTAGCCTGGATGCTACCTATAGATAATGTAAAGATACCTGGGGCTACAAAGGCCAGTGGATGACCCACTGTCTTTTTTACCAAACTGTGACACTGTGGTCACTTAGTCAAGACTCTTTTGGTTGCAAGTAACAGACGTCCATTGAAACTGCTTTGAGCACAAAAGGGAAATTTATTTATAAGGACATAGAGATACTTCTCAGAGCCCAAGGTTAGAAAGTGCAGACACTGAGGTCTGGATCCTGGAGCTAGAAAGCCTACAGAATCAAGGCAGCTACTCTCTTAGTCAATCAGTCTTACTCTCTCCCCATACCCACCTCTCTCCCTGCAGCCTCACACAGTCTTTTAATCTGCATATCTCCAGAGGCCTGTTGTATTCCTCTCTCTTTCTTTCTCCCTCTCTCTTGCTCCGAAAGACAGTTATACAGTGGCTACAAGTATGAGCTCATACTACCTGTGTTCATGCCTGGCTCTGCCAGTAACCAACTATACGACCTTGGATAAATTACTTAACCTCTCTGTGACTCAGTTTCCTCTTCTACAAAATGGGAATAAGAAGAGGTCCCACCTCATAGGAGTATTACAAGGATTATTGAATTAATCTAAGACATGGCTTCCCACTGCTCCCAAGTTTACACATCTACCTAGTCTATCTACAAATATGTCTTAGTCCCAGACCAAACTTCTGAGAAAGACAACCTGGCTGGTCCAGCTTGAGTCAGCTGTGGATGTTTGATCTACTGAGCCACAGCCTGGGAGCCAAGTTAAAAACCTGATCACCAGGGCCCATCCTTGAAGATAAAGTGACAGTTCTTAGAGAAAGGGGCCATGGGCTGAGCAGACACCAGAAACAAAAACCTGCTACAGCCACTAACCAACCATGCAGCCAGCCATGCTTGTGGGCCTGCCTAGGATTACAGCTGGGCCTTTTCACCTCATGGCCCTGAGCAAGGCTCGTATTTAAAACACACAGCTGCCTGTCAGACTGCAATGACACCTAAGGGAGCTCCACACACTGGCACTTAATAAAGGCTTAATGGTGATGATGGTGGCGCTGACAAAAATGACGGTGGCACAACAGGCCATGCTATTGCTTCCCAGCAGTTCTCTGCTGGGCCCCGTGGCTTGAAGTTGAAATCAGCACATCCTTCTAACTCGGCTAATGTGGCTTGGCTCTGGGGCCAACCCTCATCAGATCCCATCCAGCTGCTAGTTAGGTAGATTTATACCCCACTAAATCCATTTCACACAAGGGCTTCCTCCTCACTGCCAGAGTGTAAAGAACATAGACACAGCATCCAATAACCAAAGGAGGAAAGGCCTCCAAAGAAAATTAACCATTTGACTTCAAAATGTTATGCTGCTGCTCTAGAATTTCCAACCAAATGAAATCAGCTGAAGGTCCTGCATCTTTAAATAATAATAAAAAAAGAAGAACCACAGCTGTGGGCCCTTACTAGCCCATAAATAAAGCCCCGTGTGCAACTCTATATCAAACTTTTTTTTTTTTTTTTTTTTTTTTGAGACAGAGTCTCGCTCTGTCACCCAGGCTGGAGTGCAGTGGTGCGATCTCGGCTCATTGTAACCTCCGCCTCCTGGGTTCACGCCATTCTCCTGCCTCAGCCTCCTGAGTAGCTGGGACTATAGGCGTGTGC
This sequence comes from Pan troglodytes, assembly GCF_028858775.2. Taxonomy (NCBI): domain Eukaryota; kingdom Metazoa; phylum Chordata; class Mammalia; order Primates; family Hominidae; genus Pan; species Pan troglodytes. The sequence continues at coordinate 65,134,633 of NC_086015.1, forward strand.
CACCATGCCTGGCTAATTTTTTGTATTTTTAGTAGAGACGGGATTTCACTGTGTTAGCCAGGATGGTCTCCATCTCCTGACCTTGTGATCTGCCTGCCTCGGCCTCCTAAAGATCAAACTTATTTTTTATTGCAGTATAATCTCTTTAACAAAAAACAAGAATTGTAGACCAGTACATCTTTGCTATGAACTGAATGTCTGTGTCCCCTCAAAATGCATATGCAGAAATCCTAACCCCCAATGTGATGGAATTAGGAAGTGGGACCTTGTTTTTAGAGATGGGACATCAATTCCAGGACCAGTATCAAGATCTCACATCATTCTCTTTCACAAAAATAGTCTGCCTTTGAATTTTTAGCTCTCGGTGATAAGTAAACTACACTTATTGTAGTTTTTTGCCTCAAGCAATTGCCTCAAATCCTTTGTAGGAGTAGGCTGGAAAATAAATAAATAAATAGAATTTCCTCTATGAATTTGAATAGCAGAGTATGCATGTAATAGACGCTTCAATAAATTTTGCTGTAGCATGAAGACCAATCTCATTTTCAAATGGTGAATCCTGGCTCATGTATATGTGGTATTATAATCTTACAAGTAGGGTTTGCGGTACACATCACTTTAAGGAATGCTGGTACTTTAAGTGAATTTGAATAGCAAGAGCGGTCTAAAATCAGTCACCATCACTGAGCACAGTCATTTGAAAGCCTGAAATTCACTTTTAGAAAATTCATCAGAAAAAAAGATTCAAAAACTGGCAACGTTCACTCACAGATCAAAGACAACCTAAGTATTTAACTCATCATCATCTATGAGGATAACGACTTTTAACAGCTGTCCATGCAAGAGAAAGCAAAAAAAAAAAAAGAGAGAGAAAGAAAGAAAGAAAAATAATAAGAGACAATGAGAGGCATGAAAGCATAAAGGTCAAGAGCACTTTGGGGGCAGCCAGCCCTAGGTCAAGAAGTCCTGACTGTGTCATTTACCAGCTCTGTAGCTTTGAGCAAGTTGCCTAAACACTCTGAACTTATTCAGTCTTCCATAAAACATTTAAATAATAGTGATACCTATCTTATTGGATTTCTATACTTAATAAACAATGAATATGATGATGATGATGATGTCTGCTTTTACTATGAGGAAAATGCATTCAGTAACAAATATGAGGAAAAAAATATAGAATAAGTAAGGAGACTCTTTAGCTATCCTTATCCACTAAGAATACCTAAGAGTTTGTAGTAACTGGCAAGGGTGTATATATAACCAGCACTGAACATATCATCCTTTTTGCTATTAGTGAGTATGCAAAAGAGGAAATATAAAGAACGGCTTTGCTTTGATCATAATCAAAGGGCGTGGGTAAGCTCCTTGAGGGCAGGAACTATCTGGGTCCTAGTAACCAATGAATCCCCAGCACCTAGCACAGAGAGTATCAAGTAGCAAGCATACAGTCAAAGCACCAAATGAATGCAAGAATGCATGGATACACCCTGAATATGACTACAATCAAAGCCCAAAGCTCTTGGTAGGTTTCACTGGCCTCTTTCCTTATATCTAGAAGAACGTCCTACCTTACTGGTCATAGCCACCACTGAAATAATGAAAACAAAATAACAAAATAATATTTTAAACATACATAGCATACCAGTTCATTAAAAATAGACTAGGGAGTATTTTACATTGAGACACTAGGGAGCATCATTACTTTGAAATGTCACTTTCTGCTTTAATTAGTATGCTCTAATGATAAGTACATGCCATTCTTATCTAATGAAAGTCTTGAATACATACGGAATCTGGGTCACAGTCCTCGCTGGGAGGTACACGGATGTACAAAGAACGAACAGAATGCATGTGTTGATGTCAACTAGTTTGCTTACCTTTATTAACATAATTGCCAAAGTTTCAAGTTTTACAATTTGAGGATACATATGTTCAACACACCCAGAACACTTGGCACAGTCATCTGATCACCTTTCACATTTCTCAAGACAGCCTAAGCTGTTTTAGGGAGATGTGAAGTTTCCGGTGATTTCTTTCAAGCCGACTCTCGGGAGTATCACTCAGAACAGGACCACCTGCTTGGTGGCATCTTTTTAATAAAGACAACAATAGGTCTGCTTGCTCACAGGGAAATTTATAAGGCTGTCTTTGCTTCCTTCCACCTATTGTGGTGCTTTATCCAAGTAGAATGTACTCAGTCTTCGGAGCTTCAAAGACACTGATAATGGACTTCTTTTCAAAGAGAAGTCTTAGTCATCCGCTCCTTTCATTCAACAGTCAGAATAAGAAAGGCCCAGAGGGATACAGACAAATACCTCTGAGCTGCTTGTTGTGGCAATATCAGATAAAGAAATTCTGTAGCCCAGAGAGATATTTGATCCGTTCATTTGAAAGTCAACACCAAACATCCTTCCCAGCCACTCCACCCAAGCAATGAGAATGTGTCTCAGAAACAGAACACAGAAACTATCACTTACGATGTAGCTTCCAGTTCTTTTTTATAGCCTGAGTGGGTTGGGGTGAGGAAGAAGAGAAAGAAGGAAATCAAGAACCAATGTTCTCTGCTTTGTGTTTCCCTGATTCAGTGAAAAACGGAGGTCATTTATAGCTTCTTCAATTGGCTGACCCAGAGGAGGCTCCAGCTTTCTCAGGATTGTAATGGCAATGACATTTCTCAAAATCAGTTACCAAGTTCTTACCAGTTCCCAGCAATAGAATACTTGGTTACTCAGGGCTTCTTTCTTTGGGAAATCTGCATCACCGGGATGACTGTAGTTCACCCAGGCCCTACAGTGGGTTCTCATTTACTACTCAAGTTTCATGCAGATCAGCTCATTCACACAAGCCTACAGGACCAATCTGCCTCCCAGAGCCATGGCTCTGCACCTTCACAATTGCAAAGCAATTTCTCAGGGGGAGTCAAAGCTTCACTTGCTTTTTACAGAAATGGCTCATGGAGATATTATCTTAAAATGCTTTCTCTTAAAAAAAATTTTTTTTTTTTTGATCTGAGAATTGCATGCTGTGCTGAAATAGGATGGTGGTGGGTTCTGATTATATCTTTTTTCCGATTTTGGTTTCACTCTTAAGTATAGAAAATACCAGGTTGCTCTCTCCTCTGATTCCCTTTTCTCCCAGGGACTAAAATTTTAGTCTGCTGAGTCAAAAGTAAGCTTTGGTATTAAATTCCATCTTTTATCTTTTTTCTCCCAATATCTAAGAACAATGTGATTATGCATCATTTTGTACTACAGAAGTGCTGCTGAGAACTGCATGCAAAATAAATCAAGTCAATGATGTATTTGAATGTGACTCTAATCACTGAGGTGGGAAAAAGATACCAGGGTTCTACTTTAGACTGCTAACCTGCTGTGATCACCTTACCTCCTCTTTTAAATGAGTGGGCTGGAAGTGCTCCAGCTCATGTCTAAAATTTAGTGTGCTTCACTACCTCATGGCATAACAATAGGATGGAAAACCATGCAACCATTAAAAGTGATCATTACAAAAATGACATAGAAAAAGAAAAAATAATTGTTATAATATTTAATAAAAAATTATTACACAAATTATGTGTACATTAACATTTTTCATTAGGACCTCTTAAGCCATGCCATTATCAAAAGGGGCAATTCAAACATATCAAGAGTATCTGTTAATATTTAAAATTAGGCTGTTAGCCTGTAATGAACATATTTTAGGGGAAAAGCTAGAAGTCTGACACATAGAAAGAAAGAAAGGGAAAATATTAACCTACAAAATCCTTTAAAAAGGTAGACTTAAAGCTTTTTTTCACTATCTTAGTGAAGATCGTTAATATGTACCTTACAGTGTATTTTAAAATTGTGTTTGTTTACCAGGGAATTTTTTTTATCTTTAGTAAATTTCATATTTGTTTCTTACCTGCATGGAATGTTACCCTTCCCTTACCACAATATGACAAAATTAATAGCCTTACAAATTGTGAAGATACAAGTTTGAGGGAAAAGATACCAACCGCTTTTTAAATTACAATAATACATGATATCACCATTTCATTTTATTTAAAATACATGTTTTACAACAGAAATCATCCAACCAATTAACAGGGAAAAATAAGATGGTGACATAATCCTTAGGAAGGATTACTGGGAAAGAAAAAAACAGTCATGAGTACAACTTGGTATAAGTTTCTAATGTTTACGTATAGTGTATGTTCATATGTATGTATAATACATTATAATATACATAGCATATAATATTTAGAGTGCATGCATATTATGTGTTTTGTGTTACGTGATTGTTTTTGAGAGATAGTTGCTTACACTATTGGAAAACCACTGGTCATTTGGCATTTCTAAACAGTTATGGTGCTGCAGAGGAAAGCTTTTGACCAGTCTTTGACTAGCCTTGGTCTTGTCATTATTTAGCATTCAGATGTGTCAAGAAAATTAATACCTAAAAAAAATTTTCTGGCTGGGCACAGTGGCTCACACCTGTAATCCCAACGCTCTGGGAGGCCGAGGCGGGTGGATCACCTGAGGTCAGGAGTTCAAGACCAGCCTGACCAATAAGGTGAAACCCCATCTCTACTAAAAATACAAAAATTAGCCGGGCATGGTGGCAGGCGCCTGTAGTCCCAGCTACTCGGGAGGCTGAGACAGGAGAATTGCTTGAACCCAGGAGGCAGAGGTTGCAGTGTGCTGAGATTGCGCCACTACACTCCAGACTGGGTGACAGAGCAAGACTCTGTCTAAAACAAACAAACAAACAAACAAAACTGCAGATCTGTTTTTGGAGTTTTAAAGTGAAAAATTGCATTCTTTTGTCTCTAAGTAGTGTAATATTGACAGTCCAGGCAATTATTGTCATGCTATCATAATAAATGAATTACCTTTACTATTCTATTGCCAATGTGCTTTTTTATAGCTTTATTTAGATACATTTACAAACCATAAAATTCACCCGTTTAAACTGTATGATTCATTCATTTTTAGTATATTCAGAGTTGTGCAACCAAGAACACAATCAATTTTATAACATTTCCTCATCCCAAAAAGAAAGCCCATGTGCATTAGCAGTCACTCCAATTTCCCCGCTACCCCTGCAGCCCTATTAATCCACTAATCTACTATGCATACGGATTTGCCTCTGTTGGAAATGTCACATAAATGGAATCATACAGTATGTGTCCTTTTGTGACTAGCTTCTTTCACTTAACATAATGTTTTCAAGGTTCATTCACATTGTAGCATGTTTCAGCACTTCATTACTAATTATGGCCAAATAACATTCCATTATAGGAATATGCCATTTTTGTTTATCCATTCATTGTAGATAGATATTTGAACTGTTTCCACTTTTTGACAATTATGAATAATGCTACTATGAACACTCATGTACAAGCTTTTGTGCGGATATGTTTTTAATTATCTTGGGTACATACCTAGGAAGGTATAGAATTGCTGGGTTATATGGTAACTCTATATTTAACATTTTGCAGAACCGTCAAACTTTTTCCCCAAGTGGTTGCACCATCCTACAATCCCACCAAAACATATGAGGGTTTTAATTTCTCCTTATCCTCACCAACGCTTGTTATTGTCTTTTCTATTTTAGTCATTCTAGTGTGAATGAAGTGGTATCTCATTGTGGTTTTGGTTTGATCTAATTTGACTTCCCTAGTAATGAGTGATACTAAGCATCTCTTCGCGTGCTATTAACCATTTGTATATCTTCTTTGGGAAAATGCCTATTCAGATACTTCGCACATTTTTAAATTGTGTTATTTGTTGCTTTACAGTTGAGTTGCAGAAGTTCTTAATATAGTCTAGATACTAGTCCATCAACAGATGTAAAATTTTCTCCCATCTTTGGGTATATCTTTTTACTTTTGTGATGGTGTCATTTGACACACAAAAGTTTTAAGTTTTAACAAAGTCTAAATTATCTATTTTTTAAATTTTGTCACCTGTGCTTTTAATATTGTATCTAAGAAACCTAACCCAAGATGACAAAGATTAATTCATATGGTTTTGCCAAGGGGTTTTATACTGTTACCTTTTAAATTTAGGTCTATGATCCATATTGAGCTAATTGTTGTGTATGGTGTGAGGTACAAGTCCTAACTCATTCTTTGCATGTAGACATCCCCAGTTGTCCCAACAACATTTATTGAAAAGACTAATGTTTCTCCTATTGAATTGTCTTGGTTCTTTAGTTAAAAATCAATTGACCATAAATGCGAGGGTTTATGTCTATTCTATTGATCTACCTTTTTGGTTAGTACCACACAGCCTTATTTGCTATAGCTTTGTAGTAAGTTTTGAAACTAGTAAGTGTGAGTCTTCAAACTTCTTTCTTCTTTTTCAAGATTGTTTTGGCTATTCTGGATATTTGCAGTTCCACATGCAATTTAGGATCAGCTTGTCACTTTCTGGGGAAAAAAATAAAAAAACAGCTGGGATTTTTAAAGGGATTCCATTAAATACATAGATCATTTTGGCCAGTATTGCAATCTTAAAAATGTTAAGCTTTCTGATCCAATAACATGGCATACCTTTCCATTTATTTATTCTTTAATATCTTTCAACTACTTTCCAGTTTTCACATCTTATACTTCTGTTAAGTTTATTCTTAGATATTTTATTTTTTGCTGCTATTATAAATAAGATTGTTTTCTTAATCTCTTTTCCAGACTGTTCATTGCTAGTATATAGAAATAAGATTTATTTTTGTATATTGATCTTGTATCTTGCCACATTGCTGAACTCATTTAGTAGTTCCAATAGTTTTTTAGTGAATTTGCCAGTGCACTTTTAACTTAAACTTTTAAATTATTTTGTCCCCATCATACTTATAAACATCAGTGTATGCTACTACTGTACCACAATTATCCTCAATATTGAGCAATTAAATCCTGTCTGCCCTCAGCTCTCATTCAGTCCCTTCAATTAACCCTTCAGGCTGATGATCACTCTCCACAGGAAAGGAGAAAGCACGACGTAAAACAAATTACTTCTTTCTTAATCCTTTCTATTTCTAGTGGTTAGTAAAACCATACAGAGTAGTAAAATGAAACATATGCTGAGCTACTGAAATTCTTCTGCCTAGCATTACCTTTCTAAAATGAAATCAAGCAAAATGGAACCAAAAGTGGATTTTGACATTTCATATTTTGCTGAATACTGTTAGGGCTCTGGCAATCACTATCTCTTACATACAAATTAACAGCCTACCATCTGTCAAGTGTTGGGATAATCACAGGGTTTAGTGCACAATATGGTTATTAGAATATGACCTGACAAAAAGGAAAAGAACACAACCTAATTTGGACTATAAAATCTATGATCTCACTTGCAAATGACAGTTTGACAAGCTATTATTCTGCATTTTGGCTTCTACAGTAAAAGCAGTTTAATGCATACGTAATTCTGTTATACAGGCAACAGCCCACAGAAGATTGCTTTAAACTACAGAATCTGCTTGGTCATACAATATTCTTTAACTAATTCTTAGACAAATATTTGCACCATGAATAAGTAGGAATGTAATGATCTGAGCCTTCACATTTCCAAGTGAAGCACCAATCATTAGGCAAAAAATGTCTTTGTGATATTGCTGCCAGCAATTCCATAGAATTCCTCAGGGTATATGCAAAGAAACTACTGTAGGAACTTATTAAAAACTATTCACATGGACATACATCAAAGTCAAAAAGTTGACAGTTTTGAAAAGTGTAATATATGAAACACTTTGGTGTGGAATTTACTTCATCCCCAACAGTGACATCTGCTAATGAGCATCATTAATATTGCCTACTTTTATTTATCCAAATGCCTCATGGGTGATATCTTTATGTACATTCCTCTGTAGCACCTTTTGTTTCCACCCAGTGGAAATAAATCCCATACTGACAGCTGCCTCTAATAAAGATGCTTCCAACAAAATTCTTCTCTTCTGGTTACAGAGAGAACACAGAGTACCAAGTTCTTTTTGTTGTTGTTTTCTACCTCTCAAAACAGTGCAGAAATGAGTATTGTTCCTGAAGGTTATTTAAGGGTACACCCAGTGTGTCTCAAATACATGCCTAAGACAGAAACGTATTAATTAAGTCTCAAGGCAAAACGTTCTGTTGAGGCGACAAAACAAAACAGATTTTTAATATTAGCAGTTATATTACCTAGGGAGCTTAAGCGAGATAATAACTATATAATACATTAGGCAACTCACACTGCAAATTATGTTGCTTTGTTTTAGACTACATGTTTTTCCATTATTTTCATACTTGTTTCCTTTGACGGTAGAAAAAAATGATGTATTTTTCTGTCATGTTGGCTCACTATAAGGTGAGTCAGAGTGCCAAGGCTCTTCTGCAAGGAATCTTGGGATCCAATTTTAATATGCTGCAATATGAATTTTAAGAACAGTGTGTGATGAATTGTCAGGCTGCATGATATCCCCACATTTCCCAGTATTGAGACCTTCATGGCTATTCCCCGAAGATAACAAAAAAAATTCGATCAAGATTTATAGAAGACTTATAAATGTATGAAAATATAAAAAATAATAGTTACATCCATGGGTTTAAAATGATTCCCCTACAGTGGCAACCCTGTATGAAAATACAATATGAGATCAGGGAGCAGAAAAATAAATGAAGTAAAGATTTAGGGAGAATCATGGCAACTTATTCATTTACAGGAAAGCCAGTTCCTTTTTTACCCTTGGAAAAAACTACAAACAAATTCCAAGTTCTTTCTAGCTACAATTGACATTATCATTTGGCCAGTATATTCATGATAAATGTTCTAATGTGAAGGCGATCCATCATAAATGTAATTTCAAAAATGAACCTCTTATTTTAACTTCAGAAAGAATTATTCTAGGATTCAAAAGTCCAGTTAAATACATATAGAAAGAAGGATAGAAGGGAGAAAAGTTTAAAAAAAAAAAAAAAAACTATGCCCAGACAAAAGACTGGAAGAAAGTTATTTATGTGATGAGACTATTGATGATTTATTTTCTTTTAATTTTTATTAATGTTCAAAACAAACACACATCATCTTTTAATGAAAAAGAAATTCTATATGAATTCTTTTCTCTCTATGGTATATTTAGAGCGATAACTTATATATAGTAAAATACACAAATCTTAAGTATATGGCTCCATGGTATTTCATATGTATAAACCCAAGAATCTTCCACCTAAAACAAAGTATGCAGTTATTTCCAGAAAATTACCTCCTGATCCTTTCTAGCAATAGTCTCCTAGCTCCCTATTTTTCTGGCTTCTAGTATCATTGATTCCTTTTGTCAGCTATTGAATTTTATACAAATGGAAGCATACAGTATGCATTCTTTTGTTTGTGGCTTCTTTTGGCAACATAATGCTTTCAAGATGCATCCATATTGTATATATTTGTTGTTTGTTCCTTTTTGTTGGTGAGTACCATCTCATTGTATGACTATGTCACAATTTGTTTACAATGATGTCTAAGGATAGACATTTGGATTTTCTCAAGTGCTTGGCTATTATAAATAAAACTTCCATGAACATTCTTATATATGTCTTTTTCATGAGCATATGCAATAATTTCTCTTGAATTAATACAAGGGAAAATATACGACATACAGTTTTTAACTTTAAGGCAAGGTCTAGTATTTCCTTTTATGATTATTTTATTTTAACAGTATATTTAAAAATTCATAACTTATTGGTTTCAATCTAAGGAAAATATAATGAACAAAATTCAGAGCATAAATTTGTAAAATCTCATACTCCTAGATGAAGAGTTCAAAAGAAGAGAAAGAAGTTATACGCCCCAGTGGGGACTGCTTCTTCTGGATCTTCATGCCACAATGGAAAGATTCTCAAAGGCATAAAGTTTTCTATAGAAACACTCTCAATCTGTTAGTTTTACAATTAAAACTTATGTTTAACTGAAAGTATAGTAGAGAAAGAAAACTAATTGATGAAACTAAAAGTAAACCTCTCAAATAATTAAGAGGCAAATATTTCAGGGCTGAAAGGTCATCACCAGTCACAGAAAACATTCAGAGAAGTGAGAAACCATTGAAATTGGACCAGTGGATGGCAGAGTAACAGACGGTATTTCCATGACATCTACCCCATGCCAGGGGAAAAGAAGAGAAGGGTTTACTTTGGGTACAATGACAAGGACAACCTTCTGATATGTTGCTAAGGATCATGCCTAGGGTGACTATAAATAATTTATTATCCAAAATGAGACACTTCTGAGACTGAAGCAGGGTAATAAAATTAAATAAAAGTAATAAATAAAAATTAATAAGTTTAATAAATAAAAATAGTTTTATTTATATTATTAAAAATAATTTAATTTTTTAAATATCCACCTGTTGACTGAAAAATTGGTTTTATTTTACTGGCTGACAGTTGAAATACAGTCCTATTCTAAAATGATTTCCCAAAGTAAAATTATTTTTATTTTTAAAAAATGCTTAACTGGGCCAGGTGCCATGACTCACACCTGTAATCCCATCATTTTGGGAGGCACAGATGGGAGGATGGCTTGAGCCCAGGAGTTTGAGACCAGCCTCAGCAACATAGTGAGACCCTGTCTCTACAAAAAATACAAAAATATTAGCCAGATGTGGTGGTGCGCACCTGTAGCCTCAGTTACTCGGGAGGCTGATGGGGGAGGATTGCTTGAGCCCAGGAGTTAGAGGCTGCAATGGGCCATGATTGTGCCACTGCACTGCAGCCTGAGACCCTATCTCAAAAAAATGTATATATAAAAAAATGCTAAACTGGACAAGATGCAGAGAAAACTGGTAAAAACTAGGGCCATCCTGAGCAAACTCAGATGCATGGGTACACTAGTCAAGTGTCACCTCCAACCCTCTCCAGTTAATTTACCAAGGTACCTATAAATGGAGCCTAAGGCACTGCCCCTGTCCTTTTCTTCATTCAACAAGTAATTGTTGAAAATCTTCCATATGTTTGGCACTGTCCCAGGCAGAGAGATATAATGATAAATGAGTGCAACTTTCCTTGGATTCATGGAACCTTCAAACTGTCAGAGAAGACAGCCAAAGAACAAGTTACTACAAGTGTGCTAAATGTGAAGGAAGATACAGAGCCCACTGAGAGGCTTTTACATGGTAGTGATCAATGGGTTTTGTATTGTCCCCTAGAGAGATTTTTTTTTTGAAATGTGAGGAGCTGTGGGGAGCTCTCTATGTTCCTTCTTTTTTAAGAGATGGAGTCTCCCTATATTGCCCAGGCTGGTCTGGTCTCCACCTCCTCTTGAGCTCAAGTGATCCTCCCACCTCAGCCTCCCAAAGTGCTAGGATTACAGGTGTGAGCCACCATGCCCAGCCATTTAACTCATATTTTCTGAGGGGCAACAAGGCCACCAAATGTTCTTATGTAGGACAGGCCCACATGATGAAAAATGATCCTGTATCCCTCATAACTTTCAAATGTTCCACCAGACATTCACTTAGGTAAAGAAAAAAATTATTATTATCTATTTTACATAATAGCTTAAAGTATCTTTTGCACATTTTTAATTTTCACTGAATTTTTCAGAAATGCAACTAGCATTTAAACTGAAAGAATAATGTATTTTGTTTTGTTCAACACTTTACCAGTTGTTCACTATTTCAGAAAATCCCATCACCGACAGCAATGGGGCTTTTGGTACCCAGTCTACCAATATAACACAACTGTATTAGTTTGCATTCTTATCTGTCAAATGCAAATACGTAAGAGAGAAATAGGCCTAGTACCAAATATTATTAAATTGGCCATGGGACATGAAAGTCAAGGATACCACCAAATTGCATTCATGGAAAGCATTTTTTTTATATTTCATTTTACTGCCACAGTATATACCTTTAAAAAAAATCTGTAGCACAATGATGAGAAATCTACACTGTGAAAATTACTGATTAAAATTATTTACTTACTTTGGATTTGCTTCTTGTTTCTCAGTCTTACAGTGAAACTGTCCCTAGAGGTCTCCCACGCAACTTCTTTATGGCTTCTTATATTACTGCTTCTTTTTCCAATCCATTCCCTATTCCCTGTGGCCTACCAAACTGCTTTTTAAGAACTAGAGACCAAATGTATGCATCAACATAAGACATGATTTCAAGATTAGAGGTATTCTTCCTGTGATTCTTCAACACCACTCAGTCCCTTTTCATAATATAGGGAATGACTCTGCAGCTACCCTTTTAAGTAAGTCCCACTCATTTCCAGGAATGGCATACTTGCCTATGTTCTCTACCTCAAAACTGCATTATTTATCTTAGCATGTTAGCTCTACTTCAACTAAGGTTATTTCCCTCTTTTTCTCATCATGTATATTACTATTAATATGTATCCGAAGGTTAGCTTTTATTCTAGTATCCCTCAAACCTCTCATCTTTCATTTCTTGTACTCATTTCACAGAATGGCTTGTGGTATTCTTTTCTTTTTCTTTTCTTTTCTTTTTTTTTTTGAGATGGAGTCTCACTCTGCCACCCAGGCTGGAGTGCAGTGACATGATCTCGGCTCATTGCAACCTCTCCCTTCTGGGTTCAAGTGATTCTCCTGCTTTAGCCATAGCTGGGATTACAGGCACATGTGGCCAAGCTTGGCTGATTTTTGTATTTTCAGTAAAGACGGGTTTTCACCATGTTGGCCAGGCTGGTCTCGAGGTCCTGACCTCAACTGTGAGGAGAAAATAAAACCCGCCCACCTAGGCCTCCCAAAGTACTGGGATTATAGGCATAAACCACCACTCCCGGCCTGATATTCTTTTCTTAAATCCAATTTCACTCATATCAAGTAGATATAAGCATTTGATTAATTCATTATGTCTTCAAGTAGAGTTGTGCCCAAGCCTTTACATTGGAATACTTAGCTTATTGTAAGCCACTTCCCTTTTCTTTCTCCTTTATATTGTAGTTAACCATCATACAATTTTTTTAAGTATATGGGTGGGTAGGTAATTTCTATAAAGTTCAAAAGAGGGCAGTTAATCTGATAGGATTAAACAGTTGACTGGAATCTAATTTGGGGCAGAGACTCTTTAGGCTGAAACTTAACGAATGGGTAAGAGTTAGCTAAGTGAAGGGAAAGTAGATCAGGGAGATAGAAAAAGAGGCCAAACCCTTGAAGGCAGAAGAATCCTCAGAGATAACAGAGCAGAGAGCTTCAGCTAGAAAAATGGTTGCCAAAAAGTGGTAAGTGAACCCCTGGAAGCACGCAGCTGAACTTTTGCTGATAAAAAGGCTAACTTTTTAATTTTAATAGATTCAAGTGTTTTGAAATACATATTAGAAGAACAGTAGTTTCCATTTAAGGTGGCAAAACAATTTCCTTGTACAATTAACTTAAATATAAGCAAAAATAAGCTTTTTTTTAATAGTAAGTATTGGTACAAATAGGACATGAATATGGTAAATACATGGCTTCTGAATGACTGAAGTTGGGGTGCTCTGACCTATTAGCATGGAGGTTGGAGAAAGGTAGAGCTAGAGATGAGATGAGAAAGCAAGGGCTTGGTCAGGCAAAGTCCTACAAACCACTGTAATTATTCAGGTCTTTGTCTTAAAAGCAATGAAAAGCCATGAAAGGATTTCAAACAGAGGAATGAGAAGATCATAGCTGTGTTTTATAAGATCAGTATGGCATCTATATGAGAAATGGATTGGAGGTAGGAAAGATGGCTGTGGGTAGACGAGTTAGCCAACTTTTCCAAATGTTTAATTCAAAGACAATGGTGGGGCTGGGTGCGGTGGCTCACATCTGTAATCCCAGCACTTTGGGAGGCTGAGATGGGAGGATCACAAGGTGAGGAGATCGAGACCATCCTGGCTAACACGGTGAAACCCCATCTCTACTAAAAATACAAAAAATCAGCCGGGCGTGGTGACACGCACCTGTAGTCTCAACTACTCAGGAGGCTGAGGCAGGTGAATTGCTTGAACCTGGGAGGCGGAGGCTGCAGTGAGCCAAGATCACGCTACTGTACTCCAGCCTGGGTGCCAGAGCAAGACTCCATCTCAAAAAAAAAAAAAAAAAAAAAGACAATGGTGGTCCAAGTTCAAGTGATAGCAGCAGAGATGAAGAAAGGAAGAGGAAATTGAGAGATAACATCTCCTGAAATCCAAGTTGCCATAAATTGAAAAACAGTTGGCTTAATGATAGCTTGGCTGATAACATGAAGAAATAGATGCTAAGTGAGCATATCATTTGTAAGATATTGCTTCAGAAACATTAAAATATGGAAAATCCATGCTTCTTTAAATAGAGGAAATACAATTTTTAAAGGGTAGAAAAGAGTGTGTAGACACTAAACAAATGACTGATGATAGTGAACCCCCAGTTGGAAAAAGTCAAAATTGCCAGATTTCTTTGGCCTCAAACTGCTAAACATCTAATGTCTTGGGCTTTATTCACTTTTTGTCTTTGAGTGACATGACAGATCATTTTGGTGATATAGATGGAGCTCAAATTGACAAGGTTACTGGAGAAAGTAAAATCAAAAATCCTTTCTCAGGTAAAGATATACCTGAGTAAGGAATGCTGACCTTCTGATATCAGAGGCCTAAAACTTGTAAGTGGAAGTTTGCTTACAGAAGACAATGTTCACAGCATTCTGAAAGTCATGGCCAGGTTGTTGCTGTTATTATGAAAATGGTGATTTATAGCCAATGTCCATAGCCTAGGCCTCGAGGTATGTTTACAATTTACAGTAAGAGGGGCCCAGCCTTAAATTATTGTTAGCAAGTCTTGATATTATTTTGTAAAAAATGAACTATGTAAACACATACATATCACCTTTTAATTTTATTTCTTAGGGGACAAGGGAAAAAACACTGTTTGCAACTATGTATATCTCCTCACATCAAAGTTTAACTCCTCAAGATGAATACATTCTGTGCCTCTGCTCCCAACTTTAAGAAATTTCAACTGCTCTATTCTTTCCACAACTGCCCATTGTCTTTAAAAAAAACCCCAAATCACTGGCATTTTAAAAATTAAATACAGTATATTTTCTAGAAAGAAAAAATAATTACCAGGCTCGCACGTGGCAGATTCCTCTAGCCATGCAAGCCTGGATATTCATGAAAGCCATTTCTCACTTGGCTCAGGGAAACCTCCCAGAATGATAGGACCATTTACACTAAATGAACCGAACATATTACTGGAGTAACAATTGACATTAAGTATATTACAGCTGCCAGGGGCAGTATCAGGAAGAATCCCTGGATGACAGAAAACATGATAATGTAGAAGGAAGAACCTGCAGAATCAGAAAGGAGGGAAAAACCCCTCATAAAACAATTTTAAAAATATATAAAGAGGAAATCATATTTAAAGGAAAAACAGAGAAATTTTGTTATTTTTTTTCCTTCTGCCTGCAGTAGCCTTCTGGTATTAGATCTGCAATGCATTTGCTACCCCCTAAAATATTCTCAACACTAACAAGATCAGAGGAAATGATTTATTCCACCCCCTCTCCTGCTACTTCTGAACGGCAGTGCGTGTCCTTGGGGACATGGGATTTCTGAATTGCTTTCGGCCATCTGATATTGCAGCTCTGCAGCCTTCCCTGGAATGAGCCAGAAAAATCAAAATAATTACATTAATGCTGGGAATCAAAGTTTATTGACTCTCCCTTGAGGTGGAAAACCAAAAAGCTGGTTACAAAAGTTGCCAGCTTATTTAATGATACCACTGCCTCCTCCCTGTTCTTGTCAAAACAGCTTTTGAAAGCATTTTCAAATAAAGCCCTCAGATGTGCTCCAATTCAATAGCTTATCTATTCCCTTTTAAATAAAAGCTAGTTCACATCATCTCACCCCCTCAAAGGGAGGACCCGACAGGCTCTCTTCCCCTGCCAAGCCACTGCCAAAGGCAATACTCCCAGGCAATATCCCTGCCATCATTTCCGCTCTCTTCAGGAAGGTTCTGCCTCATTGAAGATTCTTCCAAGCCAGTAAGAGAATCTCATGCCTCCCCAAGGCAGCAATCTACATTTATTATAACATTCATGGCTGCTAATGAAACTTGGAGCAGCTGGTTTCCTCCACTTTCCAACAATTCTTTGGATATTCAAAGTCCCCTCATAAGAGAGGGGAACTTATGAGCACACCCATTTCATGGATGAGCCCGCAGACACAGAGATTCAATGTGGTGCTGACCTTTGTAACTTTCACAGGACTTTGCTACAGCCCTAAAAAAACAGATGCTAAATAATAATTGATTGAATTAAACTGAAGTAGGTAGATTAATTTTTTTAATTAAACTGAATCAAATAGAACTGAAATAAACAAACTCTAGCCCTCTCCATGCCTAGTCAACACCTACTATTCTTTCTTGTTTCTTTTTTTTCCTTTTTATTATAAAAGTTTTCAAATAAAATGAGAGACAAGTATAATGAAGCTCCAAGTACCTATCCAACCAGGTTCAACAATGATCAAGATTTTCCCACATTTGCTTCATTCATCTTCTCCTTTTTTTCTTCTTCGTTGAAATATTTTAAAGCAAGACTAAGACAGCATGCTACTTCATTCCTACTTTTGTCAGTGATTATGCTGTGCAGAAAAGAGTTACCATAGAAGGCCTGAGGTTGCTATTTTTAGAATTTAAAAAAGTTTGCAGGTAGGTAGGTAATATCTACAAACTTCACTTTATGATGATAAAAGAGACATAAGAGAAATAGACCTGCTTGCAAAGTTGACTCTTGGCTGGCATCTGGGAACATGGATTTGGGAAGGTTACCATCATTCCCAGAACTGATAAGAGTGGCTCACTGTGCCCGAACTGTTTGTTCAAATAATGAAATGCTAAATGCCTGCTTTCCTTCTGGGAGTCTAAAATGTTGGCATGTGCTAGCCAGAGAGTATCTACATGACCAGCCCCCAATAAAAGCCTTGGGTGCTGATGCCCTAACAAGCTTCTCTGTTGGACAACATTTCACATGTGTTGTCACAACTCATTGCTGAAGGAATTAGGCATGTCCTATGTGACTCCACTCAAAGAGGTCTCTCAGAACCTTGCATCAAGTTTCCTCTGAAGTTCACCCCACACGCTTTTTCCCTTTGCTGATTTTGCTTTTTATCCTGCTGTAATAAATCATGGCTGCAAGTACAACTATATGTTGAGTCCTGTGAGTATTCCTAGCAAATCATTGAACCTGGTAATGGTCTTGGAACCCCTAACTCATATACCTACCATTTTTTAAGTCTACTTAAACCTCACTTTTTCACAGAAACATTGGTGACCTTGGGGAGATGCCAAACTAAGGGAGGCCCCGGTTATCCATTCTCACAGCACCCTGAACTTCCTCTTCATAACATTTATTGAAACGGTCCCTAAATAATGTTGAAATCATTTGTTTGTGGTCTATCTCTCCACCAAGAACCCAAAGTCCCTGAGACAGGAATTTTGTCTGTTTGGTTTGCCATGTATACCTAGCATGGTACACATGGTATACATTTAAAATTTTAAATAGATTCAAGAAAATACCATACCCCTCCTCCAAGTTTAAGAGGTACAGTTTATATAATTTCCCTTGCATTACACTCATTCATTCACCAAATACCACTCACTTATGGTATAATCTATACTGTGTCCCAGTTCAGTTTAATATCCACTTCATTAACATCTTTCTGTAATTAGCAACATCATGCCAATGCGGTGTGACAAAGCATGACTCTGCAAGAGGGCTTTCCTCTTGACACTGGTGACTAATTCATCTATTTGCATCACATTATAGGACCCTCTTTCCACCTTACAATCCTCTAGAGATTCTCCTGCAAATACAGACTCTTGAGATGATTCTTACATGCCTACTAAAGTTTGGAAAACCACTGTTTTGGGTCACTCAAAAATGAAAAGGCAGCTATAATTAAAGAAAACCTCATGGATATGATTCTTCACCTGAATTTTTAAAAAGATAAATAAACCACAGACTAAACATAAATTTTGCTAAGCATATTCAACTACTGAAAATACCATACGACAACAGAGAGAATAAACATATATTCCTTTAAAGAAAAGAAGTGAGTTGTCCATATGTTGTAAGGGATACATCTATATATATATACAGATTGTCTTGCACATTTAATGTGTGCACAGAAATGGGTCAAGTAGATTATTTTTTTCATGGTGGATGAAAGTAAGATGTGATGAGACACACTTGAATGGGGATTGGCAAGATTTTTAAAGATTATAAGCTTTGCATTTTCATATAATCTACCATCCTGCAAATTCACTTCTGAGTATATATTAATGCCCAAGAGAAACTTGAGCACATATGTCAAACTCCATCAGTGAAAGGCCACCAGGAACACCCTGGTAGTCAAAGTTAAGTGGTTCACCTTACTGTAGCAAAGGAGAAAGTACCCCAGAGGAACCTTGGGAGCATCTTAGTAAAGGGGAATTATCAGTGGCTTCCTCTAGGGTTTGGGGAATTGAAACAAACTGAAGTTTGCCCAGAAGCAGCAGTCACTCTGAGAAAGACAGTGATAGTCAGAAGAAAGGGGTGTTTAGTCATTTGTAGGGTCACAGAATGGCTTTGTTTATGCCTTGTTCTGAGTATTGTTTATGTTCTAGTTGCCAGTAGAGCCATGTTTTACTTTCTCACATATGTACCAGGAAATGTGTATAAGAACATTCATAGCAGCACCATTCATAGAAGAAAATTTAAAAATTTAACTAAATGGCTATTGATAGGAGTACATATAAAACTTAAAAAGGACAGGGAATGATGAACATGAGGTTAGTAGTTGGTTACCTCTTACGAAGAGGTAGAGATGGGATAAAAGGGGGCACAAATTTGTAAGTTATTGGTAATATTTACTTGTTAGGTTTATGCCTGTTATATTATGAAATAAATATTATAAAATAAAACAGAATTTACCATGGATGACAGTGAGTCATGAACCAAACTTATAATTAATCTACCTCTGTGACCTGAGGTCCACATTATTTTAAAACAAACAAAAAATAACAATAATCATTCATATTTACGTTTCCTTCTCAGCCATACATTTTCTTTTCTACTTAGCATTTTCCACTGTGACACAGTAGGTGCCAGTTGTGTTTATACAGAAGCTACAATAAACAAGACTTTTTATTAAATGCAAATGTCACCACGCAGTAGAATCAACTATTGACTTTGTGCAACCTCTCATCAACAGAACCATCAATACGTCTAGCAAGGCACAGGATTTATTGTCTATGCACATCTTTCAGAGGGCTTCCTGAAACACAACTAGCTTCCATAATTGGTAACCAAATAAAACCGCAGGCAACCAGAAGCAGAATATAACTCTCTCTAGGAAGCTGTAAATTAAAGGGAGATTTGTCTAACTAAATGTACAGTGCTGCACTCACATGGGCATTTCATCTCTTGCTCTTTAATGGAGGCAGTCCTTGTACCCCTACTTCACATTATGAATATGGTTTCATCTCTGACAGAAAGGCCAGAGCACCTGGCAGAGTCCTCACATGCTCCCTCCTTTTACCTTTTCCATTGCATTAATTAATTAGAACTGTCTTTATATTCAGTGACATTTGATTTTGAGGACATTTTTACAAAATAACAACACCAGGTCCAAGTTCACTACAGCAATAGGATCTACAAGAACCAAAAGAATGAACGCTTTTTAGCAAATGAGAACACAAAGTCAGATGATCTTTATTTTTAAAAAGCTCATAAACTATGTCAGGCAGGGGAATCACATTGCCAGACACCATAAAACAACATATAATTAAACTCTAGCAGTCCATTAGAAGACCTAGTGACAAGCCCTTCTCCACTGCTGCAACAAAGGTGGGATGATTTACATGTAGACTGGGAAAAGTCCCATGATATTAGACCAAAATCCAGCACTGCTGCTAATTTTTTTAGACTGAAATGTGATTGCCCAATATTAAATTGTTATCATTAGTGGGGAAAAAATAGCTTATTCTAACAAATACTTAATTTTTCTCTAGCTTTGGTACAGTCCTGACTTGTAGTTTATTCTAATAAATAATTTAAAAATAATTTTGGTCACCTCCCATATGATCTAAAGTAATGCTATTTGAGATCAATAGGACTAACATTTTCTATCTGGTATCCATGGAGTTTTTTATCCAATGAGAGAGAACATTCAGGAACTTAGCCTGTCTCATGGCTGAAAATAGGTAGAATATGTTAGGTGTGCGTTTGATACAATCTGTAAATAAAAGGCAAATTATAAAAGTTCCCCTCCCTGCAGAGACGAAGTCCCACAATAGGGTGCACAAGCTGCATTTCAACCCCCACCCACACCTCAGATGTGCATCTTCATTCAGCGCACAGAAGATTCAACTGTAGGGGCGGCCTGGATACACATGCCATGTTTCTTCCTTGCCCACTTGGTGTCTTCACATCCCCTTCCCCTTAAAATAATCCCATTAGTTGAAAAGTTCCTGGATACAAGGAGCAGCCATCAAAGTCCATGGATGGATTTCAAGGGGATGAATTCATTTAATATTATTAAATGTTTACTTTGCTAATTCTCAATACTTGTACACAATATAAGACATGATTTCTTCTGTCTATAATATGAAGTCTGTGATTAGAGTAATATTTCAATTTTTGGTTTGTTTGTTTTGACTTGGAATGAGCAGTAGGATACCAACTTAACTCAAATTTACTAGTTCTCATTTTCCCTAATTCAGCATTTGTTTTCATCTGTAGAATTCCTTTTCCTAAGTCAGGCTTTTTGGGGTCATCAGCCCCCTGAAATCATGTGCAAAATGTGATGCCTATGTGCACATGCCTCTTTCTGTGAGGATCGGTACCTGAGAACTTTGATGCCAAGTTAAAAAGACTGTGCCTTGAGTTTTTGACACTAGGGAATGAAGGAAAGTATGAGATAAAGAATATACAACATCTGCCACAACTACTGCATATTTTCTTTCTATATCACATTCAACAGTTTATTACAATCACCAGGCTTTTCATTCCCATAAAGCAATGTTCAGACTTCAAATGTGCTAATAATTTAGCTGGAGAATTTGAGAAAACTACACATTCCTCTCCAACACCCCCACCCCCACCTCCTTAGCCCCAAGAATCAGATTTCATCACTCTGGAAGAGAACTCAGATATGTGCACTTTTTACAAGTGCCTCATGTGATTCTGAGGCAATGGTGAGAGACCCAAGCTTTGAAAAACGTGCCATGATCTACCATCAAGTAGGAATCATGTACATAAGTTCATCCATTAGAGGAAAAAATAAATGTATTTGTTTCTTTGTAAAGATAGGACGTTGGAAATTTTCACTTAGATTACTCTGTAAGCGACAAGGAAATTAGAAAGCTCGTTTTTTACAATAATCACTGTTACTTGACAGTTCCTGCAGCATGTTAAGATGGCTGTTATTGATGACACTTACTACCTTTTCCCATGCAATAAAACACAGGAACATACAGTGGAAGAGATAAGTATATTTTAAAACAATAGAGGGAAGAAAAATAATGGTAATCATGTCCTCTCATTATTTGTGTAGACTGACTACCATGGGGAACAGTGAAATGCCTTTTTTAAAGTTACACTGTGGCTTTAAATTGGGTTAACTCAGTGAGGATAGCCATGAAACAAGTGGCTATAGAGATGTAAAGAATGGGCTACTTCTCTACATTTCTCTTTTGCCTTTTATTTTCCCTATGGTCTTTAATGCATTTCTCTTTGGAATGGATGAAGTTATAAAGTTGCCTTACATAAAAGCTTTGCTTGAAAGATTGGTAATCGCGCACTTTGCTACTGAATTGTCCAGTCTATTCAATCTAAAAAAGGCTCTTCTCTTTTGTTCAGCCCAGATTATCTCCTTTGCAGAGTGTAATAGAAATATCTGGGTATAAAACTGAGAAATTGTTCATAAATATTATGGAAGGCTTTTTGAGCTGCTTACTATTACAGGCCTGATTTAGCAAACAGTAAGCCTGCTTTTGCTGGGTTGGGATTTTTGATTTTTGATTTTTTTACTTTTTCCTTTTAACTAAATCATCCACAGTTAAAAAAAAAAAAAAAAAAAAGATACAGATTTCATAGCACTTTCACCCGTGATTAGAGCAGAAGAAAACAAATGGCTTTTTTTTTTTTTTTTTTTTTTTTTAGATGGAGGCTCGCTCTGTCGCCCAGGCTGGAGTGCAGTGGCGCAATCTCGGCTCACTGCAACCTCCACCTCCAGATCCAAGTGATTCTCTTGCCTCAGCCTCCCAGGTAGCTGGGACTGCAGGTGCATGCCACCATGCCTGGCTCATTTTTTGTATTTTTAGTAGAGACGGGGGTTTCACCATGTTAGCCAGGATGGTCTCGATCTCCTGATTTCGTGATCCGCCCACCTTGGCCTCCCAAAGTGCTGGGATTACAGGCATGAGCCACCGCACCCAGCCACAAATTGCTATTTTTAAGAGACAGTTTTAATATCTTTTACTACATTTGGAGAAGAAAAAGACATCAGCAATGCTATCGCCTATAGGTAACTTACTTATCTTGCCATTTCTTTATTTAAAGTCTTTGCACTGAACCAGCCAATGAAATGCATTATTCTACTGGCCAGAGTTCTCTAGCAGAAACAAGAGACAGCATGCATTACTGAGAAGTCAGACACATTTGCAGTAAATCAAAAAAATAAAAATAAAAAGACTCTCTAGCTAGAGGTTAATAACACAACTCAATCAAAACCAGTGACATTTTTTATCAAACAGTCGTGAAATTGCCATTTGGAACTCTAACTTGCTACAAATAGAATTAAAAGTGCCATTCTAATTCTGTCTCCTTGTACAATATGACCCTGATATGGAAAACAAGGTGTCTACACTGAACACATCCAGTTTACAAGAGAAAAAAGGGGATGATTTTTTGATTATCTCAAATATTAGGTAAGTGTTTAACACATGACTCCTGAGTGGGAGTGCCAGCTAAAGAGTTGTAGTACCTGTCAACGCTGGTTTAACATTTCAACAAAGCAAATCATCAATTAAAACTCACCAGCAACAGTCATCCTGTTAATTGACCAAATGATTATCCTTCTTTTAGTTAAGACTCTACCTGACACACTTGAAGAAATTTTTTTCTGTGTTGTAAACCCTCTGGAGTCTGTGGCAGACCTCACCTTGGCAAACCACTTTGGTTTTCAGATTCACTGGAAAGCCCCTCTTTGTTCTAAGAGGGGCTCCTGAATGAAAGCCAAGTTCTAGTCTGACTTTCTGATTGCTTCTTCTCAGGTTTTTTTCTTGCTTCCTACCAGGAGAAGGAAAAAGGTAGTCATAGGCCATCTGTTAAACTTGTGTTTAAACGGAAGTACCAAGGTATGGCCAGCTGGATATTTTACTCAACATGGTGGATCATACTCAAGGTAGTGTATAAATGGTTTAGCAGTGAATTCCACCCCATACTTCTTGGGGTAACGTCTATGCTATCAAGCCCTTAAAACCAAATCCAACTAGCTCTAAACCATAAACGTATATTATGATTCAAGCACTTGCAGGAAAAAAATTGTGCTTCAATATAAAACTTTGCTTCATCTAGAATATAAAGGAGCCTATTTCCCAATTACCATATTATCAGATTCTGATTCTATGAGGACTAATTTTCAACTCTCTAAATTATAGATAAATGATAACAATGCAAAATAATTCTTGCCTATAGGCAAGCAAATTGTGTTCTGTTCTCTGGAGGTTCAATTAATCCCCCTACCCCACCCTCAGAAACCAGTTTTGCCTCCATTTGTAACATTCTTTTCAGTATTCCTGATATATAAATGTGTCTGAGCTTTTTGGATTCTCTTTAGACTAGTTATAATATTTGGCTGGTTCTCTCATTATAAGTTGACCTAATCTTTAACAGGTTTTCATTTTATACCAGTATGAGAGTCATGATTTCACCTTTTTTTTGAGAATTATTCTTTAATACATATATAGATCTTGGACTAAGGCTATCAATTTCGAGACTTGAGTTGTAGGACTGTGCTGTACTCCTGTCTCTCACACTCTCTGCACATGCCATTTCCCAGCCTGGAATGTTCTTCCCTCCTCCCCACTCCAGCTTCTGGACCTAGTTAATTCCTAATCTTCACTCAGATTTGGGCACAATTATAGCCTCCATAAACAAGCATTGCCTAACTACCCCTCCTCTCTGCCAAGAAGTTTAGATCTCCCTGTTATAGTTCTTGCACTTAACACCACTGACATTTATCTATCTCGATTTTCTGACTAATGTCTCTTTTCCTCACTAGAATAATGCTCCCTGATGGTAGGGACCATATCCGGTTTTACATACCATTGCACCCAGTTAGGTGTCTGGCACACAGAAGGCTGAAACAGTATTTGTTGTAATGGGGTTCTTGACACACTACCCCAAAATATGGCATGTTGGCATTTGACAAAACAGTGGAAGCAGGAAAGTCTCTCTGACCTTCTCCCACACTTTTCCCCTGAAGCAGGACATAAAAGAAATCTCTAGCCTTCCTCTAAAGTGGGTCATAGGCCTTATTCAAGAGGTACCCTTCCTATGCCTGGAAGAAAGGAATGTCATTATCTCTGAAGGCACAGAGATAAAGAGAAAAATCTGAACAAACAAGGCTTGCTAAGTTCCCCCCAGCTTATTACCATTAGATCACACCCCCTATGTCCAATCATACTTCTACACAACTGTCTGCTCTTCATCAAATTTAGCATAAAAATATACAAGTTTCCCTGTTTCTTTGAGTCTTCCTTTCTCCATGTCACATAAAACTTATACTAAATAAATTTATGTCCCTTTCTCTTATTAATCTTTCTTTTGTTATAGGGGCCTCAGCCATTAACCTAGCAATGGAAAAGAAAAATATTTTCTTCTCCCTTGCAGTTGCATACATCAGCAACACAGTAGATCCATGGATCAGTGAACAAATTGGGCTATGAATATTCCTATTATAAATCAGAAAAACAGATCTAGACCAAAGCTGACCAAAGGAGAAGGAAAAGGAGAGACTGCATTTTGACGTAAGTGTTACTGATTTGAAAAACCATGGAGATCGATCACCTATTACAAGGTCCAATGCTATTCCAGATTCTAGAAAAGACCTAGATAAAAATATAAAGTCTCTGAAAGTCCTCTCATCTTCTCCAAAGAGTCCTAAAATCCAAAAGAACCTAGGATTTCTGGATATTTTGAACCTGAACAAAGGCAAAGCACAAAAAGCACGGTATAGAAGAAGGCTTCTCAAAGTGTGGTTCCCAGACCAGCAGTACCTCTTGGAAATTCTCAGGCCTCATCCCAGACCTACTGATGAAATCAGAAACTCTGGAAGAGAGCCTGGCCATCTAGGTATTAACAATCCCTTCAGGTGAAACTGATGCTTGTTAGAGACTCATTGGCATAGAACAAAGATGGGCCTCAACAAAGATGGAATCACCAGACTCCACTGTAAATAGCTGTGAAACACTGAGCAAGTTATTTAAGTTCTCTAAGCCTGAGTTTACTCATGAGGAAAAATGGGGATAACAACAACAAAAACTATCCCACAGAAATGTGGTAAGAAATTTTTTTTTTTGTTTCAACTTTTATTTTAGATTCAGGGGGTATATAGACAAGTTTGTTACCTGAGTATATTGTATAATGCTGAGGTTTGGAGTACAAATGATCCTGTCATCCAGGTACTGAGAATAGTACTCAACAGTTAGCTTTTCAACCCTTGCTTCCCTCCCTCCCTCACTCCTCTAGTAGTCCCCAGTATCAATTGTTGCCATCTTTATGCCTATGAGTACCCAACATTTAGCTCCCACTTAGAAGCAAGAACATTTGGTTTTCTGTTCCCGCATTAATGCACTTAGGATAATAGCCTCCAGTTGCATCCATGTTGCCACAAAGGACATGCTTTTGTTCTTTTTTTTATGACTGTATAGTATTCCATGGTATATATGTACCACATTTTCTATATCCAATCCACCATTCATAGGCACCTAGGTTGATTCCATGTCTTTGCTATTGTGAATAGTGCTGCATGAATATATACATGCATGTGTCTTTTTGATAAAATGATTTGTTTTCTTTTGGATATATCCTCAGTAATATGATTGCTAGGTTGAATAGTCGTCCTGTTTTAAGTTCTTTGAGAAATCTCCAAACTGCTTTCCACAGTGGCTGACCTAATTTACATTCTCAACAACAGTGTATAAGCATCCTTTTTCCCCACAGCCTCACCAACATGTGTTGTTTTTAGACTTTTTAATAATAGCCATTCTGACAGTGTGAGATGGTATCTCACTGCGGTTTTGATTTGCATTTCTCTGATGATTAGTGATGATGAGCATTTTCTCATATGTTTGTTGGCCACTTTATGTCTTCTTTTGAGAAGTGTCTGTTCATGTCTTTTGCCCATCTTTTAATAGAGTTACTTGTTTTTTGCCTGTTCAAAAAATTTTGAGTAATGTCTATAAATTGCCTAGAAAATTGACTGACAGGCTGGGCACAGTGGCTCATACCTGTAATCCCAGCACTTTGGGAGGCTGAGGCGGACAGATCACCCAAGGTCAGCAGTTCAAGACCAGCCTGGCCAACATGGTGAATCTCTGTCTCTACTAAAAATACAAAAATTAGCCAGGTCTGGTGGCGCATGCCTGTAATACCAGCTACTCGGGAGACTGAGGCAGGAGAATCTCTTGAACCCAGGAGGCAGAGGTTGCAGTGAGCCGAGATCGAGCCATTGCACTCCAGCCTGGGTGACAAGAGTGAGACTCTGGGAAAAAAAAAAAAGAGAGAGAAAGAAAGAAGAAGAGAGAGAAAATTGGTTGACAAAGAATGGATACTAATGAAATAATAGCTGCTATTGAATTTATCATTCATGTCAGTAGCAGCAGCAGCAGCAGCATCATCACCATTACCATCACCTTGTCTAGATTCTTAAGGCCTGGAACCCAGGGTTGGAAGAAACTGTTGTCCTTTTGCCTCATACATCAGCAAAGCGTGCATAGGAATTGGGCAGGAGGAATCCAAATTTGTGCACCATTACTGTCTTCTAGCTGATGCCACCGTTTTTTGTCAGTCATTTATACTAAAATATACTAACTCAGATAGGTACAGAATTTAAGAGGTTACACAAGCACTTAGCACACATGCTATCTGATCTTCACAAACAACCTGAGAGTAGTTATTTAATTCAGAGAAGTTAGTGGACTTGCCCAAAGTCACATTGCCAGTCCTCACAGTCATCTGAAGAGCCAGACTTGAATCCAGGTATTTTGATTCCAAACCTAGTGCTTTCTTCTCTACTCCTCCTTGTCTATACTTCTGTTTTCATTATACCACCTTGCCAAGGAAACAAACACTCACCAGACACACTGTAGAGTAAAATAGAACTGACATTCTTTAGAGTTCTTCTTGGATCCTGGAATGTGGTTCTTCTTATTGTCTCTACTTACAAACCTCACATTTACAGAAGCAGGCTGTATTTTTTAACACCTTCCTTATTAGCAATAATTGGTCCCTTCTGCTGTATGTTTGTTTGATTTTTAATACACACAGTTCAAGATTAACTCAAATCTGTTCAACACCAATCTTTCTAAAAACCAACTTTCCAAATATCCACTTGTAACACAGAAAACTGCAGACCGTCTTTCCTGCTTCCAAAATACAGTCACTTTCATAAATGTTGTCCATTCATTCTAGCACTGAGTGTTCATAAAGCACCTACTCATTGCTAGGCACTATGTGAGGCACTGGGCACACAGGTGTGGTGTCTTAAGTAAGACAGGTGTGGTGCTTTCCATCCTGGAAGTGTGAGGGAGTCTGGCAATAAAAAAATCAACAAATAAAAGAAAATAGCCACAGGTTAGAGTAAGTGCCATTGCAAAGCCTCAACAGGTAAATGATGAAGTAGTCACTCACATATTCTTCAGGGGCTGGAGAAGCCCAGGGAATGACTCCAGACAGGGTGGTCCAAGGTCCACTTCTCACTCTTCAGATAAAAACACAAACAAGCATATCTTGACACAGAAAATCTAATGTGAAAATCCGGTAAGTGGAAATATGAGTTGACAGAATGGGTGATTTAGAAACGGATTATCTACTTTAACATGAGAATTCGATACAGGATTTTTCTTGAGCACTTTCCTAATACAAATACATTTTATATTTATATCCCTATTAAATATATACTATATTTAATATAAATATAAAAGTTGGATGCCATTTATAAAAATTCAATTAATAACAAAATGAAACAGCTACTGCCAAAAACTTGCATATACAGACGTTAAAAGAAATATGGGGCTGGGTGCTGTGGCTCATGCCTGTAATCCCAACACTTAGGTAGGCTGAGGCGGGCAGATCAATTGAGATCAGGAGTTCGAGACCAGCCTGGCCAACATGGCAAAACTCCATCTCTACTAAAAATACAAAAATTAGTTGGGCATGTGCCTGTAGTCCCAGATACTTGGAAGGCTGAGGCAGGAGAATCACTTGAACCTGGGAGGCAGAGGTTGCAGTGAGCTGAGACTGCACCACTGCACTCCAGCCTGGGCAGCAGAGTGAAACTGTGTCTCAAAAAAAAAAAAAAAAAAGAAATAAAAGAAAAGAGAAAAGAGAATAAAAGAAAAGGAAAAGAAAGGACAGGACAGGAAAGGAAACAAAAAGAAAAGAAAAGAAGGTACCAAGAGGTGGAAAGGAACAGGGAGAAAGAAAACAGTTATTCAATGTTTTTGGAGGCCCAAGCACAGAGTTTTGGCATAATTTATTTAGTCCATAAAACAACTCTGTATTTAGGGATCATCCACATTTTACAACAAAGGAAACCCAATTTCAGTGAGGTGAGCTTATTTGTCCAAGATCTCTCAGCTGGTAAGTGACAAAACCACAACATAAAAATCTGATCTA
This sequence comes from Pan troglodytes, assembly GCF_028858775.2. Taxonomy (NCBI): domain Eukaryota; kingdom Metazoa; phylum Chordata; class Mammalia; order Primates; family Hominidae; genus Pan; species Pan troglodytes. The sequence continues at coordinate 65,163,493 of NC_086015.1, forward strand.
TATCCAGCAACTGTATCCCATCCATTCTATAAAGCAAGAGTTGGCACACCACAGCCCACGGGGCCAGATTTGGACAGCAGCCTCTTGATACCACCACAAATTAAGAATGATTTTTACATTTTAAAAGCACTGAAAAAATTCAAAAGAATTATGTTTCATGACACATGAAAGTTTTATAAAACTCAGATTTCCATACCAATAAATAAAATGTCATTGGTACACAGCCACATTTACCTACTGTCTAGGGCTGCTTTCAAACTGCAAGATGGTGTTGAGCAGTTGTGAAAGAATCAGTAGGGTCCCAAGGCCTAAAATACTTACATCTGGCCCTTTACAAAAAAAGTTTGCTAACCCCTGAGGTAGAGAAAAGGATCCATAGAAATAAAAGTAACAAACACTCTCAGAAATGTGACTTCAAAAATGAGTGACAAAAGCATGCAAAGAATGGCTATAAAATGCACCTGAAAGAATTTAACCTAATAGCAGTTGCCTGAGGCACAACTTTCTCAATTTTACCTGAAGGTTTCATTTTTCTGGCCCTGTGTCCCAGTGAGGAAGACCTAAGTCAACCTTGTGACAGGGATTTATCACGTCTTAACTTGAGCAATGCTGCGTTCCCACCAGCACTCTCAGAATGGAGGCCACACAATGTCTCCACTCCTGCATTCACTGCCTCAACTTGGTTTCTGAACAATGCGAATTTAGTTCAAGGCACGGTTTCAAGCTGTTTTTGTTGATTTCCCACTGTATTGTCTTCTCTAAATATTTTCTGGTTCAAGTGCGTATGCTCAATTATGAAAATGAATTCTTACAAACAGCCTGATCTGGGCGGATAGTTAACTCACACCATGAAGCTCAAATTTGCCAGTACAGGGAAAGGTATTTCTTTTTCTTTTCAGTCTTCAGGCTACAAGGTTGAAAGCCAGAAGCTATGTGTTATAAAATGTCCCTAGTTTTTCCCATGTTTTGTAGCACACATACATTGATCTCTATGTCTTTGCCATTTACTTGTGTGTGGTCATCCCCAATTAGTGGGTTATTTTGTACTTTTCAAAGGTAAATTCTAAGTCAATACTTGGGGCGTACACCTAAGTCAAAGATGGCCTCCACCTTGAAGGAAAAAAATTATTACATTTCAACGAAAACCTACACATCATCTATAAACACACTCTTTCCAGCTGTCTGACTCTAGCTTTGTACAATGTCTTTGAGCTATTTTGCACCACTTCGTAAGTTGTAGATAACTGATAGATACATATAAATTGTCTTACAGCTTGTGATTTTAATTGACTTCCTACTGTGGAAAAAACAGTTTTATCTCAATTTGCAACTCATCTTAACACTCTTTTAGTCCATATAAATTTGTGCCATTTTGACTTTTCCTTTGAGCCAGTTATAACATCTGCCTGGTTCTCTCAAATCATATAAGTAAAATAAAATCTTCAGCATGTGTTCATTTTTATACCTATATGAGTCATAACTTTACCTTTTACTGAAAATTATATTTTAACGACCCAAAAGGTTAGTAAGAATTCAGATTTATTTCAAAATCTATCTTTAAAAACTTTAAATTTTGAGTGATATTCACCTTTAATATGAATTTAGTTGGAAGTAATATTAAATTAGTTTAAATCATATAGAAAAATGAAATGTGATGAGAAGTGAACTTCTTTGTTCCCTTTTATTGCTTTTAAAATGATACAAGACAAAAATTGTGCAGAGGGGCAAGAAACAAATGTTAAACAAAAATTATTCTGACGTGTTAAAATGGTAAGGAAGACTTTATTAAGGACTATTGCAATAGCAGTATTGCAACAGGCGGGAAAGATCAGGTTCAACTCCAGATACAACAAAGATAGATAGCCAGGGATTTATAGCCAGTGTTAGAGCAGATAAGGGGTTCAGTGGGTAGAAAACTACTAAGAGGAGTAAGGGAATTCTTGCTAAATTAATTCCTAACAGGATTCTTGCTAAAGGCAGGCCAATGACTTAGACATCAAGGGTGGGGTGAGAAACTTGATTAGACATCACGGTGATCAGCTATCACTTAAAAAGATTATTGCTAAAGCCAGGCTAGAAAGATCAAATACAGGAATGAGGTCTGGGGCCAAGGTCGCTAGTTGAGAAAAGGGCTCAGAGGAGTATAATTAAAGTTTGGGCGAGGAGAAAATCTTAGTCATAGGTAATAGCAAATTTATAAAAGGACAATTCAATTCAATAATTCTTGTCCTCAAGGAATTTACAATCTAGTGAAAAGAGATAATTAAGTCACCACAACCTGGTCAACCTACCTTGGTTTTACTTTGCAATTAAATTTTATTCCCATATGAATCTATATGTAAATAATCTCTTTAAAGAAAACAAATAAAATGAGAAGTTAAAGTTATTTCTATCTCTGTAAACTTTTTTTTAACCTTTAAGTTCAGGGGTACATATGCAGGCTTGTTACAGAGGTAAACGTGTCATGAGGGTTTGTTGTACAGATTATTTCATTACCCACATGTTAAGCCTAGTACCCATTAGTTATTTTTCCTGATCCTCTCCCTCCTCTCTCCCACCCTCCAATAGGCCCTAGTGTGTGTAGTTCCCCTCTATGTGTCCATGTGTTCTCATCATTTTGCTCCCACTTATAAATGAGAATATGCAGCATTTGGTTTTCTGTTTCTGTGTTAGTTTGCTAAGGATAATGGCCTCCATCTCCATCCGTGTTCCTGCAAACGACATGATCTTGTTCTTTTTTTGGCTGCATAGTATTTAATGGTGTATATGTACCACCTTTTCTTTACCCAGTCTATCATTGATGGGCATTTAGGTTGATTCCATGTCTTTGCTATTGTGAATAGTGTTGCAATGAACATACGCATGCATGTGTGTTTATAATACAATGATTTATACTCCTTCAGGTATATAGCCAAGATTTTTCCATAATCCCACTGGTATTAGATACACAAAAAAATCCCATTGGTATTATATACCCAAAAAATACCAATGGGATTATCAGATTACTGGACCAAATGATATTTCTGTCTTTAGGTCTTTGAGGAATCACTACACTATCTTCCATAATGGTTGAACTAATTTACACTCCCACCAAAGGTGTATAAACATTCTTTTTTCTCCACAACCTCACTAGCGTCTGTTACTTTTTTAGCTTATTAATAGTAGCCATTCTGACTGGTGTGAGATGGTATCTCATTGCGGTGTTGATATGCATTTCTCTAATGATCAGTGATGTTGAGCTTTTTTGCACACGATTGTTGGCCGCATGTATGTCTTCTTTTGAAAAATGTCTATTCAAGTCCTTTGCCCACTTTTTTATGGGGTTCATTTTTTTCTTGTAAGTTTGTTAAGTTCCTTATAGATGCTGGATATTAGACTTCTGTCAAATGCATAGTTCGCAAAAATGTTCTCCCATTCTGTAGGTTGTCTGTTTAGTCTGCTGATAGTTCCTTTTGTTATGCAGATGCTCTTTCATTATCTCTATAATCTTAATTTATAGACTAAAATATTAATTTGAAAATATACCAACTAAAGTGCATCATACACCTAAATCAAGGATTTTATAAAATACACTGAAACAGAAACTAAACATACACTATTTATTCAACTTTCATGTAAGCAAAAGACACCACTATTGGCCACCAATCTCACTACTCCCAGCCTGTGAAACAGGATGATTATGGGTATTTGTGAAATCTAAACATCACCACTCACTACATTAAAATGAAATGGCAACAAATTTCCACAAGTCTTTTTACTCAAAGTGTGGTGGCCCAACCCAGCAATCTGGGCATCACCTGGCACTTGTTATAAATGCAGACCCTCGGGCCCCACCTGCTGAATCTACATTGTACCAAGATCCCCAGAAAATTCTTATGTACATGAAAGTTTGAAAACCATGGATCCAGAAGTGTGTGAAAACATAACTACTGCCAGAATTTTTAGCATATTCCCTTATTCATCTCTTTTTTATGAAACTAAACGTAGTGGTTTTGCTGATAGAGATGGAGGGGGGAAAAGAAATTTTGTTGTGACCAAAGTTGCTGCATTTTTTGCCTAGGGGTGGACCTAAAGTTTCATGTCAATCATTTTGTTTTGTGAGCAAAATCAAAGTCATGGGGAAAAAGGAGAGGGTGCAGAAAGAAGAAAATTGTGAATACATAGAATTTTATCACTGGAAGACAGAAAACAATCTCAATTATATATATAGTATATGTACTCAATACAGTAATGGTTAAATAAACCATGATACAACTATGCAAGAGCATATATAAAGACATCAAAAATAACAAGGTCATTTTTCATGTACCAAGATGCAGTGATCTCTAATGTAAACTTAGCTTAAAATATGCAAGGGGAAAAATGCAAGGGCAGCACAGCATATGTAATGACTTATTATTCATGTAAGGAAAAGGACATAAGTGTGTATATGCATAGAACATCTCTGGAATGACACACAAGAAAGACACACAATGGTTACTGCCCAGAGGGGAGCTGAGGCACGAGGGACAGAAATGGAAGGAGACTGACATCCCACTGTGCATCTTTTAACATCTTTTGAATTATGTGATAGTATTATCCAATTAAAACAATATTTTAATCTAAGCATTGAAGAATTCCTAAAAAGTAGATAAAATACAGTTACTAAGATAATAAAGGAATCCCTTCTTCATTTTCCCTCATAGATGGTTATGTGACTATGTCCAAACACTTTCTGTGAGTTACAGATCTGAGAAGTTGTGTCTAAAATTCACTGACACTGGAGCTTAAATCCACGTGCCTAGAATGCTCCTCACTGCCCCCACACAACCCCTGAGAGCCCCCACTGATGCCAGTTCTCTCTGCAACACAAACTAAGCCTCTTCCTGTCTCAGCTGTGAACACATTTGCAGAAGGTTATTGTGGTTTTCCTTAGTCAGGGGTCAGAACGGCCAGCAGGGGCAGGCAGGTATCCTAAACGAGTAAAGCAGGCCTAGCCAAAACAAAGTGAGCCTTTACCCCTCCACCTGCAATGAAACAGGGCAGCAACTATTCTGCTCCAAGGAAATACTACCATGGAGGAGACAGGGCCAGATGTTGCCATGTCTTCCCAGGGATGTCAGAAGCTGCTAAATTTATTTTAAATACCTTGATTTAAAAATGTTAATATTTTAATTTTTTAAAAACAGTTTACAGACCAAATAAAATACATGTGCAGCTAGATGTAACCTAGAAGTTCATAATCCATCCTGTCATCTTTCGTGTGTGGAACCATGAACATTTCTCTTTTTGTTATTTTCTCATTGGAGCTGCTGAAAAGAAAAAAAAAATCTCTTTTTAAAAAACTCAAACAGCTATATTTTGGAGATTCGACAATTTACTAATCTATCACTCCAAAATGTGCTGGATAATTTATTTGACAGTCACTGTGCTTGCCTAAGAACTAAAAATAACCTCATTGTATGTGTGTGTGTTGTTTCTAAAGACCTGTGGTATTTATTATTGTTAGAATGCTTTCGATGTCTTTGGTGGTATGAACTGTGAGGTATCTCTGAAGGATAGCATTTCACTGTATTTCACAGAATATACATATACAGTCCATCAAAACTCTGGGGGTTATTTGCAAAACATATTTCTCATTTTCCAACAAGCTTTCAGCGGAAGAAAGTTTCATAGAAAAAAATACAAATTTCCTACCACTCTACTTTGTGAGAACCTAAAGAGACTGTTAGGTTATAAAAAAGAAAATTGAGGGATAAATTTAACACTTAAAAGTGACTCTTTTAGCAGGAGGTTTGGGCACCCAGCCAGATTAAGGAGAAGTAGCTTTATACACACATCTTAACAGCAGTCTGAATATCCAATCTTCACTACTCTTTGCTTAAAGCCCAGTACCTACTGAGTCATCCCAGCCAGCATGTCCCTTCTAACTTGTCATCCTGTTTGTTATCACTCTATGCCCTCTGCAGTACTCTGGACTTTGAATGTGAGATTACTTTATTTAAGTGAACTGCAATTGAAAAAAGAACTCTTTTGATTGAATCTTGACCTGCAGTAATTGGGAACTTATGTAAGGACCCCATGATACTCATATTAAGGGGAGTGTGGGAGGATCCCACCACTAAAGGCTGGGTGCAGAAGAGGGATAATGGAAACTGCAGGTGTTAGAAAGGTACCAACATACATCTTCCCCCTATAGTACATGGACTCAGTTTTTACATATGGCTATGCTTTCTATTCTGCTTAAGTAACATAAAAACTGATTAGGAAACTCAAGATCTTGCACTACATATAAAATCTGCATCCATTGCTTACGGTCTAAAGTAAATGCAACAACTGACGATTCTTACAGAGTCTCAAAACCAAGAACCACCATGATAAAACAATTACACTGCAATGCTGAGGAAAGAGACATTTAATTACAGATATAATTTATGTGAGTAAGCATAATCATTTTAAATTTCTAAATAAATAGGCATGTCATTAAATATAAAGCATCAGGAAAGGATTTCAAAATCTGTATGGTTCATCTGCGTTGGCAAATTTGATCTATTCAGAGTTTACTCTGGGCGGGGGGAACTCATGATTCCATATTTATAGCCCAACTGTTGATTAACTTCCAAATGAAAATGCTTGATTCAGCATGTATTTTCTGTAAGAAAGGTATTTTTCACATGCTATAGCCAGGCCAATCTGTGTCTTCAATTGTTGTTAAGACAGTAGTATATCTTTAACTCTTTTCCACTTATTAATTTCAGCAGATTATTTGTACACATTTCTCAGGCTATTCTGATATTTCAAATGCCTTGGAAATGTTGTAGCTACATAAATTAAATGGGCAATTAAGATGTCATCATGCAATTCTATGCAACACATACTTGCAATGGGATACTTGTGAGGGTACCATTATCCAAACTGTCCTATTCATCAGCCTTTCTAGAACTTTAGAGATGGGAGTCAGTCAGCTGGGTTCCAGTCATGGTGAATGGCATGCAATGATCTCGAGGAAACCACAAAGCACATCTTCCTATGTTTGCATTTCCTCATCTATTAAATGAAGAGAAGACCTGGATCCTAACAGGACTTCTATGAAACCCTCACGAAAGGTTAAGAAAAGAATAAAGAACGTGACAAAGGTAAGGTTTACTGCTCTTATTGTGGCAGAAGGGAAAAAAAAGCAGAAATGCATATAAATACCTCACAGTCTGTCACACAAAGCACACATTTAAAAAACAATAACAAAAAAACAACAAAAATAAGCAACCAAAAATAATTAACAGTAGTTCAAGTAATTTAAACCTGTATTCTCTCCTGAAGAAATACCAGATGGGTAAAATATACTCCCGAGCCACCACAAACTCTCCTAAAATCCCTTTGTCCATTTCTGCCACTTTCAACATCCATCTTCCACCCAGATGCCAGCTTGACCACCTCCCCCATCAAAGTCACCAGACTGAGCTCTAGGAAAGTCTTCATTAAATAGTGAACACATGACATATACTACCAACTCAGCTTGACCTTACAACATAGGTGCTATGGTTTGAATGATGGTGTCCCTTCCAAACTTAAATTTAATTAATTAATAATTAATTAAATTGTTGAAACTTAAGCCCCAGTGCAACAGTATTGGGAGATGTGGCCCTTGGGTAGCGATTAAGTCATGAGGGCGAGGCTCTCATGACTGGGATTAGCACCCTTATAAAAGGGCTTGAGGTCAAAAGGAGTACTCTCTTGCCCATGTGTCCCTCCTGCCATGTGAGGACATGGTGTACTTCCCTCCAGAGGATGCAGCAACAAAGCACCATCTTGGAATTAGAGAGCAGCCCTCAACAGACACCAGTCCTACTGGTGCATTGATCTTGGACTTCTCAGCCTCCAGAACTGTGACAAATTTCTGTGGTTTACAAATGACCAAGTCTGTGATATTTTGCTACAGCAGCACAAACAGCTTAAGACAATGGATAACTAATCTAAGTTCCAAAACTAGTGGGCTTTTGACATGCCTTGGAAGTAGACAGATAAAGCAGTAGCCAAGATCTTTTCTCATCTTTGCATAAGCAAATCGTAATTGACAAACATTAGTATCTCAGAGCATTCAACAAAGTGGCAATAAGTAAATAGATAAGTGATGAACATACAGAATCGAAGGGCTGACGTGAGTTTCAGGTTTCTCTGGGCTGTGGGACATCCCATGGCCAAGTACTGAAACTCTTCCTCGAATAACTATCTCCAGAGTTTGAGCCATCGAGGCTCTTGGTGACAAAGACAACTGATATGCTTGGATCCATCAAATAACATATCAGCAATTCATGCCCCACTGATAGTAGAAAAGTGCTGCAATCATTTTATTCCGAAGAGAGCATAAAGATTTACACCACATGTCAAGGCTAGATGTTGTTCTGCCACCAGGAAACTTGCTGTGTGAGACATACAAAAAATTAAACACCTCAAGAAATACAGCTTTCTGGAAAACATCAATACCTCTTCTTTTTATTGTTACATTTTTCTAATGAATCTTTCACTGCAACAACTTATGCAGAGAAGTTATGTATCCTGGAATTATTCTACTTTTTGATAACCATTTTTAAAGCTTTATACTTTATAAAGCTTTTTTTATTCTCCCAATTCACTTAAGAATTTGCAATATCCACCTCGAGGTTAACCTGAAACTCAATTTCACAGCTAATTCCAACTAAACGTCTTCTCCAGCTTTCCAGATGCCATCTAACCAGTTATATTCTCACTGATTCAGCAGCATATTCAAAGAGACAGAGAAGAACTGACATGATGCTGATGAAGTTTAAACTTCAGGGTCCCTGTTGCATGGGCCCTCGGAGTGCCAAGAGTGCTTGGGAGTCCGTGTTCTAGCTGGGAGGAAACATGAAGAGGCATTTCTCTGTAAGTATTTGTGGCAAAGAGATCTTGAAAGAAAGGGAACCGGCCGGGCGCGGTGGCTCACGCCTGTAACCCCAGAACTTTGGGAGGCCGAGGCGGGCGGATCACGAGGTCAGGAGATCGAGACCATCCTGGCTAACACGGTGAAACCCCGTCTCTACTAAAAATACAAAATAAATTAGCCAGGCATGGTGGCGGGCGCCTGTAGTCCCAGCTACTTGGGAGGCTGAGGCAGGAGAATGGTGTGAACCTGGGAGGCGGAGCTTGCAGTGAGCCGAGTTGCGCCCCTGCACTTCAGCCTGGGCGACAGAGCAAGACTCCGTCTCAAAAAAAAAAAAGAAAGAGAACCAAATCATTTAACTGAATCATTTTGAAATAAATACTCACCTTTGCATCTAATTTTGTATTCATAATCTTTTCCTTTTTCTTAAAGAGGACCTCCCAAATTGTATGAGCTTCCAACTCCACTAAACCTGAGTCTGCCTGATACAAGGGAAGACATGTAAAAATACTTCTTAGTTTATACTCTCCACCGCGCAAGTTTTCAATCTATAAAAAAACTCCTGATCTTTAAAAATAAAAAATAAAGGTTGGGGAGAGGGTAGTAAAAAGTTACTTTAAATGTATATTTTTAAGAATGCTGATTTCATTATGTATTTTCCAATACCAAAATATAAAATAAAATAGAACCTGCAGAACTTTTGGCTCTCTGACATTTCTCCCCAGTGACTTAAAACTTTCAGATGAATGGGACATCTGGGTTCTGAGAAGAATGGTGTATTATTACTGCTCTCCACAATAGCAGGCCTAAATGGATTTTTCATGTTTAGACTAGTAAACATAAAAAGCAAACCTATCTCACATGACTGATACGTTTGCCTTTAACAAAACAACCCCGGCCAAAAATTATTAGAAAACAGATCAGCAGCCCCACTGGACTCTGAAGCAATGTAATTAGGTAGTCCAACACTACATTTTGTCAAAAAATTCTGACAACCTAATAACCAGATTGTCATCAGATAGACATTAAAAAATGATACCAGGTTTGCTCCAGCATTAAAATACCACCACTTTCTGGGGTTTTTTTTCTTCTGTAAAAATAAAAATTAAAAATCTATCAGTGATGCATCCCATTGGTCTGGATGGTGTTTAAATGAGTCTGTGCCACTTGAAGGATGGCAAAGGAAGTTTTGTTTTGATTTAAAGTTTAAGAAAGAATTCTTCTTAGGACCACCTGCTTAACGTTAATCATGAAATCCCTATGTGTTAAGAGGGGTAATTATAAAAGGGAATTATAATAATAATAGTAACCGGCAGTTACTGAGTGTTTAGATTGTGCCAGGCACTGGGTTTCATTCTGTTGAATGAAACCATTACTGGACTCCCAACAACCTTGATGAGAGGTGCTACTCTCACCCTCATTTTCAGAGGTGGAAGGGAGGCTTATCAAGGCTAAAGAATCCGCTTGCACACCCAACAGAGGCCATCTCATGTTCTTAACCTCTGCATTGCGTCGCTGAGAAGATGGTTGGTTTGGATTTGACGGGGTGAGGTGGTGGGCACTGGGGATAAGAGGTGTTATTTTCAAGAAAACCATTACGTATGTGGCCTTCCAGAAGATAGTAATCTAGTATGTAGTCTGGCCTGTAAGCCAAATTTTATGTATAGTGTGACACTGAAGAAAAAAACGTTGTAATTATAGGTTATTCACACAGTTAATGCAATTAAATAGAAAAAGGTAGAAACATTAAGATATAGCCTTAGGTTCAAATATACTCTAGCCTCCATTTAATTAGTCAATTATAAGAAATTGTCCACTAACCTGTACAAGAATAAACCACAGGGAGTACATTTCTAAGATGACCTTTGGAACCCTAGTATCTGAAAATCTTACCATTTTATCTATTAGGATATAAATGAGTTATCTGGTGTAAATCACTGTCAAATTTGCATAAACAAATGGTGTGACTGACAGTCAGTAATAATTCAGTGACACCAATTTTTTCCCCAACATGAAAACACCCCAGATTACTCAGTCAGCCATGCCATGGCTAGATTTGCAAGGCACTATAAAGTTTCCAAAGTATTTGTCCACCATGTGATTTTGTTTGACATCCACAAGCCTACATTATTTCTTTTTCTTTTTCTTTTTTTTTTTTTTTTGAGACAGAGTCTCACTCTGTTGCCCAGGATGAAATGCAGCAGTGCGATCTTGGCTCACTGCAGCCTCTGCCTCCTTGTTCAAGCAATTCTCCTGTCTCAGCCTCCCAAGTAGCTGGGACTACAGACGTGTGCCACCATGCCTGGCTAATTTTTGTATTTTTAGTAGAGACGGGGTTTCACCATGTTGGCCAGAATGGTCTTGATCCCCTAACCTCGTTATCTGCCCACCTCGGCCTCCCGAAGTGCTGGGATTACAGGCATGAGCCACCATGCCCAGCCAAGCCTACATTATTTCTTAAACACAAGATCATTCCGAATTTCACAAACAATGTTGAGCAAAATATGCCACACACAAAGAAGCCCATACCGTATGATCCTATTTATTATATAAAATTAGTCCAGGCACAGTGACTCACATCTGTAATCCCAACACTTTGGTGACTAAGGTGAGAGGATTGCTTGAGGCAGGGGTTCAAGACCAGCCTGGGCAACATAATGAGACTCTGTCTCTTATAAAAAATGAAATTATCCAGGTATGGTGGTGCATACCTGTGGCCCTAGCTACTTGGGAGGCTAAGACGGGAGGATCACCTGAGCCCAGAAAGTCAAGGCTGCTGTGAGCTATAATTGTGCCACTGCACTCCAGTCTGGGTGACAGAGCAAGACCTTATCTCAAAAAAAAAAAAAAAAAACCACCCCAAAACACACACAAATTCAAAAACATGGTAAAACCAATCGCAGATGAGTCAAGATAGTGACAGCCTCAGCGGAAGCAAGCATGGTAGTGAGTGGAAGATGGCATGAGAGTGTCATGTTCTACCTCTTATTCTAGATGCTGGTTCCTTAGGCATGATGACTTTGGGAAAATTCATCAAGATGTACAACTTGGATTTACAAGTATACAAATCCTATAGCATGTTATGCTTCTATAGAAAATTGACATAAAACAACCATTCTCTCCCTTTCAGTTTGCTAACTAGACCAAGAAGAAAAGATACACTGAGAAAGAGGGTGGGCACTCTGAAAACACTGAGAAGTTTGACTTTACAAACTATTGAGCTACTGACAGTCTTGTTAAAACCTCTTAGCCTGCCTTTCCCTCACGGCATCAATTTATATAGCGATTCACTATATTAATTCTTGTAATGAAAGTGTGAGAAGATCTGTAGTCAATCATAATTGTGCCCTGCAAATTCCAGAAAATGTTTGCTGGGATGTAAGCCTCTGATGGCTGGCTCAGCAAGTGATTTAGAGCAATGTGGTGAACTTTCATAATAACAGCTCATTAACAATTGCGTTTAAAATGTAAACACTTGATACGTTTTTAGAAACACCAGTACTGATTAGGTTTATTTCACTTTATAGGAAGTCAGAAGATAATATGCTAAGTAGATTTTCCTTTCTTCCCTCTCAACGATAAATTAAATAATAGTAGGTTAGACCTAGTTTTGTTTTCAGTTTCCATGAATGAGAAATGTGAAGACCATGGGGGTTCCAACTCAGTCTCTCTTCTCCAGTTTTGTGTTTAGGAAGCATAGACTTGAAATGTATTTTGCATGTCTTCCAAGACTAAATACCGAGGTTATGTTTGTGCAGCTGTCTGAACAAAACTGATGCTACCTCAAAAAATAAGTTGATTCAGTCACAAAAAAGTACCAAGCAAAGTATTAATTGATTTAATTGCCCTGCTTTTATTTAAAGCTAGACAAGAACTATGGGGGAGGGACCTTATCATTGATGTTAACAGATATATATGTATATGCCCAGCACCTAGCCAAATTATAGAAAGAGCATGGGAACTGCTTAATGATTTGCTTTACCAGTCAATCTTTATGTGGAGTGGGGCACAGTTAATGATAGTTATCATTTTAGGCCTGAGTTCCTTTAAATTATCAATTTAATATTTTTATTAAGTATATGCATTTCAAGTACATTTATCTCCGTTGCTTTTTCAACTAAAAAATAAAGACAAGGAATTCAAATGTTTGGATTATTTTCCCTCACTCATACCAAATACAAGGAAAGTAAACATACTGAAGTTAAAGTAATATTCTTAGCTTGACAAATCACATACTGGGGACATGAGAAGCCTAAATTATCTGAAGGCAATTAATTGCTCTTTGTCAACGGAAAGAAGAATTTAGCTCTCAAACTGGATAAAATCCCAGCCAAGTAATGACCAATAACGGCAATAATAGTAACATTATATTTTTCCTGTCTCTTGATTATCAACAATCAAGAGGCTATAGCAAATAAATATACAAATATATACTGTGAAAACATCAATATTTGTATCTACAAGAAGGATGAAAAATTAACTTTGGGTAGTAATATCCCTCCACTGTATTTAGGAAAAGACAATACAACAGACCTTTAAGAATGGGTGTTCCTTCTGGTACTTGAAGGAAGCACACAAACAAATATATTATGGAACTGGTGGGGAAAAAAACAGTCATCCAGAATCACAGGGCTGAAGAGAGCCCAGGATGTCACCTGGCCTGTCATGTCCAGAATACTAACAAGTTTCATTTAATTCCAGCATCACAGGCTGCTCTTATATTCCCTGGGTTCCCTCTCCTGGCTCTGCCTAAAGACAGACCCAAAGACCAAAAAAATCTACCATGTAGTCCAAGTCATCTAATGCTAGCAAGCCCCTGAATCTTGCCACATAGGGCCCACTTATAATTGCAGTAACATGTCTCTTTCCTAGCCTAATTACTATTCTCAGAGAAAAATCTCTCTTTGTTTTGACAATTTTTCCTATCCCTTAGAAAAAATGGTTCAGGAATAGATTCTAGTATTATTTTTCATACATGAAATAAATATTCTATTTATTCTATTACATTTCTGTTCTATAAGTGTATGGTTAGATGATTGTTACTATTCTTTCTGGCTACTGGACATACCAAGTCTGGTTTAAATACTCTAACCAGAATCAGTCCATGCCAACATAAGCATTTAATGAGAAAGGATCCTGGGGCTACATGCTCCCTAGTCATGTGAAATTGGATACTCTGAAGGGGAAATAACTTTCTCTGAAGTGTAACCATTAGCTGAAAGAGAAAGCTTGGTGTGGTATGAGTCATGGGTAACATGGGTGAATCACAGTCTTGATGGGCAGGTGGCCATCTCTGAAGAGGATTTCAGAGATGCTCTCCCCACCTTGATCAATTAAATTCTTTTATTAGGATACAAAACATTGTATTCCACGGTTAAAGTATGAAATGCCTACATAACCAGATAAAATGACACAATTGTTCCAAAAGTTCAGTTATTTACATACTCCTTTCATGATTTGTATAATATCTATGAGCCAGTGTTCTATATTAATACAACATTTCTCTTTAAATCAACTCAATCTTGCCAGTCTAAATTAACTTTTTGAAGAAGACAATTTTATATCCCCACTGTAAATATCCAACGTCACTGGTATACATATTGTATATAGCCAGTATCACTTGCCATAAATAGAAGGAAACTGAAAAGATTTCATGTGACTAACCAAAAATGTATTCATTCATCTCATCTCATGTACCACATGGAATACTGTAACAAACTGGTTTAAATTCATACTAGAGAGTAAATGAATGATAGAATTCTCAACACCCCTCCATCCTGTCCTATTAATGAGATTAAAGGTTGAGGGACCACCAAAAGAGGTAGGCAGGGCCCTGAGAACCTGAAGGAGCATGTATTCAGGATAGGGGGTGTGGGGGGTGGGGTTGGATGTCACAAGCTATGAGAAGTAAGGGTACAAAAGAGCAGACAGTAGCCCACTTCATGATTATTTATATCTGGGGCTGTCCCTGAATGTGTCATAGAGGAAGTCCTCTGTACTGTTTGATTTGAAGGCCCTCCTACTTCTATGCACCATCTCTTTTAGACATCCGCATCTGAGCTCACAAATTATCCATCACAAAGAAATCACATGCTGTTAATAGGTCTCTTCATTGTGGCTGACAGTGCAAAACAAATGCCAGTCCCTGTGCTGAGATACAGATTTCTGGAATACTAACTGGGATTCCCAATGTGGGGAGACACAGTACGTACAGGTCACTCCAAGGACTCCTGGAACATGCTCCTGAATTCTGTTGCTTCTTGCCATACTTGCCACAGAGTGCCGTTATGTTCTAGCTCTCTCTGGGTATCCTTCTCTCCAATCAGATTCTCAATTCTCTCATCATCTTTCTATTGCTCTTAACACCTAGCTCTCACCAAAACAAGTGCCCAATTTATAGAAAAAGCGAGTAAGTGACTCTGAATGAATCAACCACAAGTGAATGAATGAATGAATGAATGAATGAATACAGATCAGCTTTGCAGAAAGAAGCACCTGCTTACCTAAGGTATATCCTCAAATTATCCCAACCTCATCTAAAGTTATCAGGGAACACAGCACAAATCCATTAGCATCCTACTGCCTTTTCAGAGAAATGACAGGTTCTTCTCCCCTTGCCTGATCAAAAGATTTGCTGCACTCTCTCTCTTAAAATGCCTCCTTGTTACAAACTGTGCAATCTTGGTCAACTTACCTAACCTCTCTGAACATCTGTTCCCTTACTTGTTAAATATTGAAGAACAATATCTGCCCCATGAATTGTGATAAAGATTAAATGAGAGATTTCAAGAAAAGTGACTGTAGTACATCAAAAGCCAAAAAGCCAGCTACATTTTTGGACCAGATCACAATGCCATGATAAATATCAATGGAATAATGGTCCACAATGTCACACCACATGCTTTCATTCTGCTGTCCTCATGACTTCCCTGTTTGCCAGCATCAGGGTTTTTCATGTTTACAAAGAAAATGGAGCAGGTTAGCAGGTCTCAGTGGCATTAATGGGCAAAGCATCATGGGCAACTGTTGTTCATAAATGCTCCTTCTCAAATGTATCCTGGGTTGATGATGACCACAATTCATTTCCATTTTGAAGGGCCCTCCATTTTTTACTTCTTTCTCAGTCTGAATCTCCTGTACTTGTAATACTGACAGAGCTTCCCTCGTTTCTAAATCAGAAAGATGAGCACGTGCAGCCACAGGAAGAGAAATCTGGGACCTGATGCCTATAATATTTTTCAGACAGAGAATATTCCCCCAGTGTCTCTACCCAGGAGATAGTAAACTACTCTGACATTTCAGCTGTTGCCCCTGCAAGCAGATTCACACACCTCTCGGCCAACATCCCCTTTGGGCAGGCATCTACTCATGTTTACAGTTATTCATTATGACTGGCTATACACAGACAGTGCCTCTGGTGTCAAACTGAATGGCCCCTTAGACCCCCATTCCAAGACAGCCAGAAGATACAGACATATATTAAATAAGACACAGGGAGGAAAACTGCACTGACTTCCTTGAGATGGGGAGGCTGAAGCCAACCAAAGCTGACCTGCTAGAGAGTCCTCCAGAGCTCCAGTGTGGGATGACTCACAGCAAGGAGAACGCGATCAAAATTTTTGAGGTGCTTCAGGGTCAGAAAGTTTTCCAGAACAGCTTCTGCGGATGTCTGTGAACAAATATGCCAGCAAGGAAAAAGATCAACTATTTTGCAGGGGAATCATCCTGAACCAGAAGGGCCAGCATGCATTCTAAGTGCCAGGGCAAGTTCCCAACCCTCTGAGCTAGCGCACATCTATTGTGATTCCACACATCTCTCCGTGGAATAATCTGTCCAAGAACACACAAGCGGAGAAGTGCCCTTCTCCATCTACAATCATCTAAATGTAGAGTCATGAGAGAAGGTGAGAGGCAGTGACTTCAAGAGGTGGCCTCTAGACCTCAGAATCCACTCTAATGAACACCCTGTGTTTAAACAAGGGATCTCACATTTCCTCAAAAGGCAGTTAGACACATTCACATACTTAGGAGTGAATCTAAGAACTCTAGAAAGAACAGCACATTTCCCTACTGACACAGTTGTATTGAAAAATCAATCTGTGGCTCTAAGGGAAATGAGAAAACACAACTGGTGATTTCTAGCATGGCATCCAATCTTCATTTTTGTGAT
This sequence comes from Pan troglodytes, assembly GCF_028858775.2. Taxonomy (NCBI): domain Eukaryota; kingdom Metazoa; phylum Chordata; class Mammalia; order Primates; family Hominidae; genus Pan; species Pan troglodytes. Next base: position 65,180,538 of record NC_086015.1, read on the forward strand.
CCCTCAATTCTCAGTTCAAGTATAAACAGACTTTTTTCCCCCCCGAAGTAGGAAAAGGATTAAGTAGGCAGGACATTTTCTAAGTTCTGTGTAGCATATGTTCATAAGCTTTCCTTTTGTAGCATTTATGGATTCATTCTGGAGTAGGGTTAAGCCGGAGCAAAGCAATTTGGCATGCTTGCAATTTGCTTTATCAGGAGAAGCAAGCACAGACTGCAGAGGCCACCTCGACCTGAGCAGCAAAGAAGCTTCCCAGAACCCTGAGGGAGACACTGATTATTTTCCTTACAGGGATGCTCAAGCTGAGCCATCCTCCTTGCAAAATAGTCAATGAGCTTCATTCAAATTATCCTCAGGAAAGCAGTAGCCAAGCAGACACAAGTGATCATTATCATACGAACTTAATTTCTGACCAAATTCCACAATCACACTGCTCTTCCTGAAGTCAGTCAGGCAGTATCTATACTGCTACACAAACCTCAGGGTCAGCATTCCAATCCATCCCAGCCTAAGGATCCCATTCAGCAGCAGAGGTGCTTTTCAAATCTGTACATCCACTTTGGTACCTTCTATCCACATGACAGAACACACTGCAGCAGGAGATGAGGATGCAGTAGGATAATTCTTAATGTTCACAATATAATGTTGAATGGAAAAAGCAGTATGTGCCATTTTCTTAAAAAACATGCCCACATAAAGAACTAACTGGGAAAAAAACACCCAGAAATGTCACTTGGAGTCATCTCTGGGCTGTAGGATTATACACAATTTCTATTTTCTTCTCTTAGCTGAACTGGTTTCCAAATATTCTAAAATGCAAATGCATTACTTTTATAATAGTAATAAAGTAATTCTAAAGGGATTTAAATATATAGACTGTGATTCTCAAAATGCAGGAGTTAAAGAAAAAAATAAAGACATAGACTGAACCTTACAAAAAAGATTTTTATCCACAAAACAAAGAAGCATTTTCATTAAAACAATATAATTAACCTGCACCATTAGGAAAGAACTACATCATATTTCACATTCAATTTTGTTATTATCACCGTCACTACTTCTTAAGCATCTGCTGTACACAATGCCCTGTAGCGGGTATAAGTACTCAAAAATAAACCAGGTGGTAACTAAGTTATTTACATCACTGGGACTCTTCCAGTGTTATTAAAGTTGAAGAACTTGAAAAGCAGCATTTATTAATAACAGGGGCATTAATCCAGCTGCCTGCCCTGTACTCCACTTACCCAGAGAGTCTCTCCCAGTCCCGCCAAGCAAGATTAAGTAGAATTAAGACGGCAGCTAACCAGGTAGACCTTGTGCCCTGGGCCACAGGTGACTCCGGCAAGGGTGGGCACCTGACCTACATCAAACCATTCAGATTCTTTCCCCCAGGAAGGAGGAATACAGTTAGTCTCTATCATCCCCTTGAATGAGGCACAGGGAGTTGCACGGGTAGCCATAGCTGGCTGGATATGCAAAGAAGCCAGTCTGCAGACAGAAGAGGTGAGAGGCTATGAGGATCCTGAGACAGTCTCCTGCTCTTTAGGATGGGATGCTGAGAGATATGTTTGTCCATTTACCCATCCCACTCCGGTTAGTTTTTGAGGGTCAACCACTTCCTGGCCTAAGGCTTCAGGAAGCTCACCATCTAACCTTTTGTCAAATGAGTAAGCTATCCTGTGGCCTTGTAGAAGCCTCACCTTTCATCGTTTTTGTCGCTGTTTCTTTTGTATTGGTTCTTGAAAACAAATTATCTCTAAGACATAGTTGCAAGATTCAGAACTCTGAACTCTCTTCACCCACTCATTACAAGCTGAATCCCTCCTCCTGTCCTTCTTTTCAGATCTTAACTTAAACGTCATTAACTCTGACCACTCCAAATGAGGAGGCCTGCTATGTTTTGCCTCTTGATGTTTCCTAAATAAGATTTACATAACTTTTAATTGTATATGCTTTGTTGGTTTACTAGTTCTGATCTGTCTCCTTCCCTAGGGCATAAAATAATCTGCCTGACCCATGTTCCTTGTACCTCACACAGCACATTCCTAGCATATTACAGGAGATCGGTAGTATTGAATGCATCAGTCAGTCATGTAGGTGAGTGCATATTCATTCACTCAATATACAAATAATCATTGAGCACTTGAAATCTGCAAGGCTTAGTCATTTCTTGATAAGGAACTACGGAACTAATGATTCAAAAAGGAGATTAGGTACATATGCAAAGACAAGAACATAGACACAGCAGACACTGCTGAGGGCCTGTCACACAGAAATCTCCCTCTTTGACAAAGAAGGCCATTACACCATGGTAAAGGGATGAATTCAACAAGAAGAGCTAACTATCCTAAATATATATGCACCCAATACAGGAGCACCCAGATTCATAAAGCAAGCCCTTAGAGACCTATAAAGAGATTTAGACTCCCACACAATAATAATGGGAGACTTTAACAACCCACTGTCAACATTAGACAGATCAACGAGACAGAAAGTTAACAAGGATATCCAGGAATTGAACTCAGCTCTGCACCAAGTGGACCTAATAGTCATCTACAGAACTCTGCATCCCAAATCAACAGAATATACATTCTTTTCAGAACCACACCACACCTATTCCAAAATTGACCACATAGTTGGAAGTAAAGCTCTTCTCAGCAAATGTAAAAGAATAGAAATTAGAAGAAACTGTCTCTCAGACCACAGTGCAATCAAACTAGAACTCAGGATTAAGAAACTCACTTAAAACCGCTCAACTACATGGAAACTGAACAACCTGCTCCTGAATGACTGCTGAGTACATCACGAAATGAAGGGAGAAATAAAGATGTTCTTTGAAACCAATGAGAACAAAGACACAACATACCAGAATCTCTGGGACACATTCAAAGCAGTGTGTAGAGGGAAATTTATAGCACTAAATGCCTACAAGACAAAGCAGAAAAGATCTAAAATTGACACCCTAACATCACAATTTAAAGAACTATAGGAGCAAGAGTAAACACATTCAAAAGCTAGCAGAAGGCAAGAAATAACTAAGATCAGAGCAGAACTGAAGGAAACAGAGACACAAAAAACCCTTCGAAAAATTAATGAATCCAGGAGCTGGTTTTTTGAAAAGATCAACAAAATTGATAGACCGCTAGCAAGACTAATAAAGAAGAAAAGAGAGAAGAATCAAATAGATGCAGTAAAAAATGATAAAGGGGATATCACCACCGATCCCACGGAAATACAAATTACCATCAGAGAATACTATAAACACCTCTATGCAAATAAACTAGAAAATCTAGAAGAAATGGATAAATTCCTCGACACATACAACCTCCCAAGACTAAACCAGAAAGAAGTTGAATCTCTGAATAGACCAATAACAGGCTCTGAAATTGAGGCAATAATTCATAGCTTACCAACCAAAAAAAGTCCAGGACCAGAGGGATTCACAGCTGAATTCTACCAGAGGTATAAGGAGGAGCTATTACCAGTCCTTCTGAAACTATTCCAATCAATAGAAAAAGAGGGAATCCTCCCTAACTCATTTTATGAGGCCAGCATCATCCTGATACCAAAGCTGGGCAGAGACACAACAAAAAAAGAGAATTTTAGACCAATATCCTTGATGAACATTGATGCAACAATCCTCAATAAAATACTGGCAAACCGAATCCAGCAGCACATCAAAAAGCTTATCCACCATGATCAAGTGGGCTTCATCCCTGGGATGCAAGGCTGGTTCAATACACTCAAATCAATAAATGTAATCCAGCATATAAACAGAACCAAAGACAAAAACCACAAGATTATCTCAATAGATGCAGAAAAGGCCTCTGACAAAATTCAACAACCCCTCATGCTAAAAACTCTCAATAAATTAGGTATTGATGGGACGTATCTCAAAATAATAAGAGCTATCTATGACAAGCCTACAGCCAATATCATTCTGAATGGGCAAAAACTGGAAGCATTCCCTTTGAAAACTGGCCCAAGACAGGGATGCCCTCTCTCACCACTCCTATTCAACATAGTGTTGGAAGTTCTGGCCAGGGCGATCAGGCAGGAGAAGGAAATAAAGGGTATTGAATTAGGAAAACAGGAAGTCAAACTGTCCCTGTTTGTTGATGACATGATTGTATATCTAGAAAACCCCATCATCTCAGCCCAAAATCTCCTTAAGCTGATAGGTAACTTCAGCTAAGTCTCAGGATACAAAATCAACGTGCAAAAATCACAAGCATTCTTATACAACAATAACAGACAAACAGAGAGCCTAATCATGAGTGAACTCCCATTCACAATTGCTTCAAAGAGAATAAAATGCCTAGGAATCCAACTTACAAGGGATGGGAAGGACCTCTTCAAGGAGAACTACAAACCACTGCTCAGTGAAATAAAAGAGGATACAAACAAATGGAAGAACATTCCATGCTCATGGGTAGGAAGAATCAATATGGTGAAAATGGCCATACTGCCCAAGGTAATTTGTAGATTCAATGCCATCCCCATCAAGCTACCAATGACTTTCTTCACAGAATTGGAATAAACTACTTTAAAGTTCATACGGAACCAAAAACGAGCCCGCATCGCCAAGTCAATCCTAAGCCAAAAGAGCAAAGCGGGAGGCATCACGCTACCTGACTTCAAACTATACTACAAGGCTACAGTAAGCAAAACAGCATGGTACTGGTACCAAAACAGAGATATAGATCAATGGAACAGAACAGAGCCCTCAGAAATAATGCCGCATATCTACAACTATCTGATCTTTGACAAACCTGAGAAAAACAAGCAATGGGGAAAGGATTCCCTATTTAATAAATGGTGCTGGGAAAACTGGCTAGCCATATGTAGAAAGCTGAAACTGGATCCCTTCCTTACACCTTATACAAAAGTTAATTCAAGATGGATTAAAGACTTAAATGTTAGACCTAAAACCATCAAAACCCTAGAAGAAAACCTAGGCAATACCATTCAGGACATAGGCATGGGCAAGGACTTCATGTCTAAAACACCAAAAGCAATGGCAACAAAAGCCAAAATTGACAAATGGGATCTAATTAAACTAAAGAGCTTCTGCACAGCAAAAGAAACTACCATCAGAGTGAACAGGCAACCTACAGAATCGGAGAAAATTTTTGCAATCTACTCATCTGACAAAGGGCTAATATGCCAAATCTACAATGAACTCAAACAAATTTACAAGAAAAAAACAACCCCATCAACAAGTGGGTGAAGGATATGAACAGACACTTCTCAAAAGAAGACATTTATGCAGCCAAAAGACACATGAAAAAATGCTCATCATCACTGGCCATCAGAGACATGCAAATCAAAACCACAATGAGATACCATCTCACACCAGGTAGAATGGCGATCATTAAAAAGTCAGGAAACAACAGGTGCTGGAGAGGATGTGGAGAAATAGGAACACTTTTACATTGTTGGTGGGACTGTAAACTAGTTCAACCATTGTGGAAGTCAGTGTGGCGATTCCTCAGGGATCTAGAACTAGAATTACCATTTGACCCAGCCATCTCATTACTGGGTATATACCAAAAGGATTATAAATCATGCTGCTATAAAGACACATGCACACATGTTTATTGTGGCACTATTCACAATAGCAAAGACTTGGAACCGACCCAAATGCCCAACAATGATAGACTGGATTAAGAAAATGTGGCACATATACACCATGGAATACTATGCAGCCATAAAAAATGATGAGTTCATGTCCTTTGTAGGGACATGGATGAAGCTGGAAACCATCATTCTCGGCAAACTATCACAAGGACAAAACACCAAACACCGCATGTTCTCACTTATAGCTGGGAATCGAACAATGAGAACACATGGACACAGGAAGGGGAACATCACCCACTGGGGCTTGTGGGGTGGGGGGAGGGAAGAGGGATAGCATTAGGAGATACACCTAATGCTAAATGACGAGTTAATGGGGGCAGCACACCAACATGGCACATGTATACATATGTAACAAACCTGCACGTTGTGCACATGTACCCTAAAACTTAAAGTATAATAAAAAAAATAAAATAAAATAAAAAAAGAAATTTCCTTCTTTCACCTCACAGGTAAAGCCCTGTGCTGGTTAATTTTCTGTGTCTACTCAACTGGGCCATGGGGTGCCCAAACTAAATATTATTTCTGGATGTGTCTGTGAGGGTGTTTCTGGGTGAGATTAGCATTTAAACAGAAGGCCATCACCCAGTTTGTTGAACAGAAGAAAAGGAGGAGAATGGAGAAATTTGCCCTGTTTCTGCTTCACTGTGTGAGCTGGGATACATGATCTCATCTTTGCCTGCCCTCAGACTGGGATTATGCCATTGGCTCCCTTGGTTCTCAGGTCTTAGGACTTGGACTGAATTACACCACCGGCTTTCCTGGGTCTCCAGCTTGCAGACAGCACATCATGGAACTTCTCAGCTTCCAGAATCACATAAGCCAATACCTCACAATAAGTAAATAAACCAATAAATAACCTTTTGGTTCTGTTTCTCTGAAGAATCCTCACTAGTATAAGCCCCAGTTTTATTAGGGTGGCCTCCCTCCATAAAGCTATGTACTCAAGGGAAGGTGAGATTATCCCAGAAAAGAGATAAAACCTGATTAGTTTAAAACAGGGAAAGGGTTAACAGCTGCTCTGATATCCCTTTAGCTCCGAGGGCAACTGGGCAGACCCAGAGCAGCCAGAGACCCCACACCCATGCCCTACACACACACATCAGCCACTCCAGCTGTGAGCAGCCTCTTCTGATTGCTTAACATGCCGGCCAAATTGTATTTTCTATGTGCACCATAACAAGAACAAAGTTGGGAAGCACCAATCTAAGCCACCAGGGATGAGTCCCATCCCGCGTGCCAGTGTCTGATTTAGGAAGGAGCATGGGACTGCAATCAACTAAATGAGACTTAAGGGGAAGTCAGCTCAGGGGTTACAGGAACAGTTCCTTGCTTTTAAAAAGAGACATATAAGAACAGATATTTTATTTTGCCAGTGGATGTTGCCATGTCTGCCTGTGGCTCCCCAAAAGGAACCAGCCATCTTAGAACTATGAAGGCAGCCAGTCTAAGAACAAAGTCAACACACTGAAGATGGCACAGGAAAAAGAGCAAGAAATAGACACTTTGGTAACAATGTTGAGCCACTGAATTAACAAAACTTGAAACTGCACCCCTCCCAGGAGGTCTTATTCCCTGAGATAATTCATTTTTCTTATTCTGATGGGTTTTTACTTGGTGGATTTTCAAATGTAACTTGGTAGAGCAATTCACAAAATAATTGACAGTGCTTAGCAATCTGTCAATAGCTGAGTGCTCAAAATCCTCTCCCTGCTACACAGTGACAACCATCAAAGGCACCCTGGTGGGTCCCCAGTTGCTTGGCTTTAAAAGTGGATTGCAGTTAGATTCCAGACATTTGGAGCCAGGATTCTATAATGCCTTCCCATCAATCATGACATCCCTGGGGCAGCAGGTAGACTTGCAGAGGGCAGGGAGCTTTTTTCTTTTAATTCCCCTACTGTTTGAACCATTTCAAGTTGACTTTTTGATTATTTGCAGCCAAAGGCATCTTCGGTGATAAATCCTTCTTCACATAATTAGCAGCAGTTTGTATTTTCTGTTTGCTAAACTGATTTAGCACTCAGTTTGTATTTTCAGTTGATTTGACACATCATGAGCAACCAAAGGATTCCACAATACCAGGCCAAGTTCCCACTGTAGGGATGGAAAGGTGTGATACCTTTCCTCACCTCTCACGAGAGTCACAGCCAACATTCCTATAACAAAAGACAGGTCAGCAAGAGAAAAGCATAACAAATGTATTTAATCAAAGTTTTATGTGACATAGCAGCCTTCCGAAATGAAGACCCAAAGACTCAAGGAAAATAGTTTTTATGCTTAGGTTCAGTGAAGAATGCACAGCTGTGTAGAAATGTGGTAGAACAAAAGGGGTGTGTTCTACTGGAAATAGAAAATAGATTGGCGGTGGTGGGGGTGGGGGTGGGGATCAGCAAGGCCTGACTATTCAGATTCTTCTTGGCCTCTCTGTGTAACGTTCTTTCTCCCCAGTATGGAGCAGGGCCTCTATGGAATGAGGATCTTCAAGGGAGAAGGAAGAGAGTGACTTTTCTAGGTTTAATGGCTTGCTGTGGGGAAGAGACATTCTAGTTTCTATGACCCACCTTAGGGAAGAGGAATTCTGGTTTATATGACTTGCTTAAGGGGAGGAAGAGAAGTAGGAGACAGGATTATGGGAGACTGCCACAAAGACCTTGGTTCTGAGGGCTTTCCAATGTATTTCCTTCAGTTCAAAATACTCAGCATGCTAAGGTACCATACTTTGGGGGATTGGGTTCTAAGACCCGACACCACTAGTTATTTAATATTTTCCTTCCTGCAAATCCTGCTACCTTAAAAAAAAGGAAAACTAACTGTACAACAGGTAGTTCTGTAGCTAATGAGCATTATTAAATATTTTCAAAACATTCCAATAAAAGGCAATACCAAACTGCTTTTATTCTAATACTTTCTAAATAACGCCACATTCATTTATGAGGAATTGCATTTCCCTCAATGTTCTGGGCATTAATGAAGATTGAATATAAATAAAAGAATTGCCTTATATGTATAGCACTTTAAAGAGTTGAGATTCCCAAATAATACAAAAGCATTTTCAAGTCACACATGGTATGTAAAGTGAAAATGTTCTTGAAGGAAATATCCTCTAATAATACTTACCTACTTCAGAGGGTGATGGGAAGCTCTATTAACACCAAAAGAACACTTTTAGATCTTCAAATAAAAGCACTATACAAATGCAAAGTGTTATTATTATAGTTCTGAAATGATTTCACACCTAGGGATGAGAAAACCCCAGGCCAAATTTTATTGCTTCTCTCTTGATAAACAAGAAATGCCATAAGCAAGGGGTGAGGGGGGTGGTTAGTGGGGGTTGTGATAGTGGGGGAAGTGGAAATCAAACAGAACAAAGACTTCAAAGTTTCTCTTTCACTAGGACTTTGTATTTGCCCAGATGTCATTTAGGGAACTCTCAGGGAAAAAAGAAAAAAAAAAGTCCCTTAAAGGTCAGAGTTAAGTACAGGGACAAAGTTCTCATTGCTTTTGTACCAGAAAAAGCAACAACCGGCTGAGCTGAAAAAAAATAAGCTTGTCTACTTCTATGGGACACAATTTCTCCCAAAGCACTTCTCAAAAAAAAAGAAAAAAAATGGCCAGATGAATTATTACTGAATCACCCACTAGTGTGATGATCTCACCTATGAAGTCAAAAGGTAGCTGCTTTAACAGACACCAGGATTTCTAGTCAATTACTGAGAGCACTGAGCAAGACATGTTATTGCTGATGGTAGTGGTGGTGATGATGATGAAGATGATAATGATGTTGATGATCATGATTGTGATGATGGTAATTACGGTAATGATAGGATATGGAACAGAAGTTCTCAAACCTGCTGATCAATGGAATCACCCCTAGAGCTTTTTACAATACAGATTTTTGGTTCTCCATCTCAGCCCCACTGATTTTGAATCTCTGAAGATAGAACTCAGAAATTTTTTTTAAGTAGCCATCAGGATAACTGAAGTGACAGTATTTGTAAGTAATATAATGATTAAGAATGCAGGCTCTGTGAACAGACTGGCTGGTGTCTTCTCCCAGTTCTAACACTTACTAGTTATGTGACCTTGGAAAAAATACATAGCCTTAAGTCTCATTTTCTACAACTATAAAATGGAAATACTAATATGACCCACCTATGAAATTGACATGCTATTACTACCTACCTTATAAGGTAGATGCCTAAAGTAGGCAAATTTTTTTAAAAGCACATATTAATTCCAAGAAAGACAAAAAATTTTATATTAAAGAAAACATAACAAATACCATTTGGCTTAGCAACAGAAAAAAATTACATAATCATGATAATGTAAATATTACCTGTTGATTTAAATAAAAATTGTAATATAACTATGTCAGGAGGCTGTGGGGACCAGAAGTGGTAAGAGTGGAAAGGATCAGAGAGCTATTGCTAAAATTGATAAATTAGGAAAAAATAATATAAGTACATTATTTAGAAAGAGAGAGGTAAACACCAGAAATATCAGAATAGAAAGTTGCTAATTCTGGGGAAGCAATCCAGAGAGAGGTAGAAAGAAGGCATAGATGTTGCAGTTTTTAAATATTTGCTATTTAATGCTGTTTTATTTAAACAATGTAGATACACTGCTTTGATAAAAATAAAAATAAAATGTAAAAGGTAATTTGTAACGCATATAAGTACAATATGGTATTTCTTTATACACTGAGGTTACTATAAAGCTTTTCAATTTACCAAAACTTGCTTTTAAAAAAAAATGATATAATATCTCCAACTATGCAATCAAAATGTCCATTTCTTAAAAGTGTACAATAAAGACTTACTTTTTCCCTGGCACACTCTAAATCCTAAAAAGATATTTGCTGAATTGGGCCGAGGATGGTGGAAAAATATATAAAGAAAAAAGTTCCTTTGTACAATCAAGGTCACAGCAGGAAGGAGATGACATCTTCACCTGGGGTGAAGGCAGGGTTAAGGGAAGACCACTAAGGGATGGTCTAGTGTGCTGGAGTTAGCAAAAATTCCATTAACACTCCAGACTCAAAGGGGGAAAGGGAAGAGGCAGTTACCAGACAGTAGAAAGAGCTGTAGCCGCTGAAGAGAGGCCCCCAACAGGAACTGTGGCCTTCCTTAGAGGGATACAGCCATTGCCAACCCACAGTGCTGCAGGGAAGAAAGTAGGGAAGAATATTTCAACCTCGTGTTCCCAGGTCTTCATCCAGTTCCTTCCCCTGGCTAATACAACAGAAAGCCAGCAAACAAGGGAGCCCAGAGAATGCCTGCAATAGAGGTTAGGCCCATGGTGCAGAGCCATTCAGAAGAGAGAGGATCTGGAAGCACAAATGTGAATACCCAGCACAAGCACTATACAAGTTTGTTGTTGTTGTTGTTGTCGTTGTTGTTGTTGTTGTTTAATTTGTCTCTTTTTCCTACTCAGCCTCCTAAAAGAAGCCCCTCAAATTTTCATCTGTTTAAGAAATATTCATGGCATGATAGTAATACACTGATGTTACGCATTTGTTAAAATTTACTAAGCACTTTCATATATATTGTCTTCATGTGATCCTCAAAACAGCCCTGTGCAATAAATAGGGCAAATGTTATCCTCATTTTACAGGTGAGGAACCTGAGATCTTAAAGAAAGTTAGGAATCTTGCACAGAGTCACAAAGCTAGCAAATGGCAGAGCCAAAACTAGAAGGAATGTTTCCTAATACCCCAGCTAAGGCTTTTCCTTCCATATAATATTGTCATGCTATTTATTCACAGTAGGAGTGCAAAATTGATATCCCTGTTAAAAAAAAAAATTAACCAGTTTTGTTCTAGGCACTGCACAGAGCACAGAAGTAGTCAACAAATAAGACACAAGGGGAAATAGAGAAAACTTGCCCATTCCATTCTCATTCTACATTCCACAAGCAATGCCAGAACTGGAAGTAATTGAGTTTTCAATCACATTTTACACATCATTGAAAAGAAGGTGTTCAGTAGGGTAAGAACAGTGTTCAAAGGAGAAATAAAAATTCAGGGAAAAGTAGACAAATGTCTAAAGAATATACCTGTTGTGTTTGGGGTTGCTGGGGGTAAACCGAAGAAAATCTCAGTCCCTTCACAATCCCCATGACACAAAGAGACCAGGGCCCCAGAAATTGGGAGGGATGATTTCTCTGCTTCTCTTCTCATTTCCAGCTCTACCCCTACATACATACACCTTCTTTGAGAGCTAAGAGAAGCAGCCAAGAGTGACTTTTCTGTACCAAACACAGGAGTACTGGGAAGTTCAGCAAAATAACCCATTTTTGAGAGTCTAATAAAGAACTCTGTACTTTTTGTAATCTACTGCAAAACACTGAGCTACTTACACATTATGAAAGAAAGTAATGAGTGGCATTTTAATTGTAAACCTCCAAACATACCATATTTATTCCAGATTTAGCTCACTAATGAATAGACTATACTATCAATTAGGGTTCTGTAGTTGCAAGCAGAAGAAACAAATTGGCTAATTTAAGAATTATTGGAAGGATATTGGAGTCTCAGCCAATCCATGGCAGAATGGAAAATAAGGTTTGGAGGCCATGACTAGCCAAGACAGACATGGAGGCAACAGTGGTCTCATAGTACATGTTGGCAGATCAGAATGCCCACCTAGGACAAGGGAGAATCCTTTAGCTAAAGAATCAAATTCCAAAGAAGGAGCATTTACTTAGCCAAGCTTGTGGTCATACACCCATCCATAGGCTGGGTGCAGGCCCCTGAGTAGGGCCCCTGGTTACAGTTCCACTAGCCTAATTACCTCAAAAAGAAATAAAGATGCTGTTAGGAAGGAAAAACATACATGACAGAAAAAAAAAATTGGTGGGGGGGTTCCCTCTATGCTACCAAGGCTTTCTTTAAAAATTCTTGAAGAAGCTAACTAGCAGTAGATTCCTAATTTCTCAAGACTATTAACTAGTAATTGATGACAACCAAAGAAGGTAGTTTTCCTAATACCTACAAAACTTCAGCCTAAGAACTTTTCACTTCCAGAGGCCTCACTTCCTGTATTACCTGAAAGGTACCTTTTCATTTGATTCCTAAGGACCAAGCAGAATTTTCCCTTCTTTGGTAGCAACATGCTTATCTTAGAAATATTATCCTGAAGCTTCTAAAAAGAATAGACTTATAAAAATGTATAATGAATAAATTCATAAGGATGCTGTTGCTGCTGCTGCTGCCGCCAATGATGATGATGATGATGATGATGATGATATTAATAAGAGCAGTGGCAGCTCACATCTACTGAGCACTTATCATGGGCCAGGACTTCTAAGTCCTTGACACAGAATACTTCATTTAATTCTCCACACCTACATGAAGCCAAAAACAGTATTATCCCCACTTCACAGATCAGGAAACTGAGACTCTAAGAGGGTGAATAAGTTGTCCGCAGTCCAACAGCTAGTAAAAGCCAAATCATGACTAAATCCATGTCTGATTCCAGAGTACCAATTCAACAAAAGATTTTCATTGAGAATAAAGAAAATGGACTGTGCCTGTGTGGAAACATTCCCCAAGAGGAAAGGAAGCACCATATCTGTGCCAAAAGATTACAAAGTTGTTAAGATGGCTACATCACCACTAAATCCAATTATTCATGAGCATTTATTTCTAAAAGCTATCAAGTATTTCTTTATTCCAAGATGTGGCTCAATGGTCCAGAGACATGTAGTTGTATGGCCAAAAATAAGAATTATCTACTGCTTAAGATAGTAATTTCTTCACTGATGTTCAACAATTATGGCAAAATTCCAAGCCAACCAGTTTTCATGCACCAGAGTTTAGTTGCCCCAAAGCAAATCCTAAGAAAAGAGGATTTTTTTATAACTCATATTTTTATTATCTAAAAGGGGTTTTCTCCAATATCCCTGTAAAATTCTTCTTTGCCCTCCAAATAAACATGAAAAATTCAGCCCCAGAAATAGATTTGTCAAGAAGTTAGGAAGAACTTAAAGTACATGGTAAATCAAAATGGCTTTTCAACTTTAACTAAAGTGGTCATAGTAATAATTGCTGCAATAAAAATGACAGAAAAAAACCCTAAAAGTGTCAAAAATGTAATTTATGATGAAAACAAATGTAAAATTATAGCATATTTCACCCTGGCCACCAAAGACTCTTGATGAAACTGCAGCCCTATAATTGCCCAGAATGAATTCTTTAAATTAAAATACTTCATGCAGAACAGAAATTAAACAATGAATCAAAGAACAAAGCTGTACAGAGGTATGCTCATAAATATACCTAGCAAAGAGGAAACAATTACATTTTTCCATGTAAAAACCAACTTGATTGTAATGTTTCACAAGAGGCTGAGTAGGTACTTTTCCCATTGCTTCAAGCTTGGAAGTTCATTTCCTGTAATTCATTTAGGGCTCAGAGTGACTGGGTGGAATGAAATTAGATACACCAAATTCAGTGGCTCTTTTCTTTCTACAAAACTGGCTCTTCCATGCAACTGCACAACTGACTTTCACAATAAATTTCATTCAACACAATTGAAATGCCACTCTGCATTTTATTTTAAATGCTTTATTTGGCCAGCTAGTTTTATTTAACTATTGGCCAGAAGTGGTACAAGTGCATTCTTTTTCCATCTAGCATTAATCTTAGTAAACTTAGCTCCATTGGAATGCCTTAGCTGCTGCAAAGAAAGCAAAAGTCAGCAAGCATACAATTGCATTTGTCTACTCTCAACACATCATTTTGTTTCCTCCTGCTCTCTGCTAACTATTGCTCAGCACTTTTGCCTAAGAGGGAGGACAAGCAGGTGGTTAAGGAAGTTGTCCTGTCAGCTATATCTTTAGTCCAAGTGTTTAAATCTCTGAATAAAAGAAAAATCAATGTTGTAAAGGCAACGTTTGTCAAGGCCATGTAATAAATACACTTACCTTTACAGACTGTTCTCAGTGGATTTCTCTTCTTTCCTGAGCTTCAAAGCTACAAAGAGATAAAAATGAAAGACAGAGTTGTCTGTGAGTACAACAACAAACATTTTCTCCCCATGTCTCTAAATAGAATTTCCATATGCCATGGTATATGGTGCTAGCCAAATAAACCATTGATAAAACTTGTGCCTCATACCTCCCGCACAAGAGGCCAAAAAAAGACAGTCAGAAACTGAAAATGGTGCACACATCTACCCAGAATTGAAGCACACAAACCTTGGCCAAATCTACAGTCAAATCTTTTGGAGTGTGTACTCCTCAAAAGAATGGGAACGGCTTATAGAGAGATGAAAATCAAATTAAACATGAGTGTGACATACTCAGTCTGACTAAGCATTTTATTTTCTTATTTCTTTTTGTCATCTTTCTTGCATGCTCTATTTCCATTTCTCTGAAAAAGTTTCACTTAGGGATGCCTATTCCATTTACATGACATGCATGGTCCTTCTAATATAAACCTCATCACTTGCTCCATAAGTATATGTGTGCATGATTACAGGGACAATCACCCTTCCTGTATGTAGACTGCAGCCTTCTCTCGGAAGAAACTCACAAAACAGAGGAAGCCACAACTTGACATTTCAAATCAAATCTTGTTAACTTCAGCTCTCTGTGATCAAAACATAAATACTATGCACTGACCACACAAAAATCAATGTGACAAAAGATCTGCAAAAGCAACAGTAATAACTTACAGTTTCGTGAAGCTGGTTCTTTAATCATCCAACCTTACTCATAAGGTGCCTCTATAGTCACCAGTAATGGGAATATGATTCTTTCTCTCATTTTTGGCTAGGTCCTAACATCTCCGAAAGGTGCAGTAGTTGGGGATAGACAACTACACCATAGTTTTTCCATGGTTCTTTTTTTTCCTTCAATATCTGAAGGGATTGTTTTAGCTTTTACTGGGCTGTTTCCCTCCACATCCCTCTATTCCATCAAAGAATGCATTACCACTGATGCATGACGACCAAAGAACAGGTCAGACTTACGGGCTAAGATGTAAATTTCAGACTATAAATGCAGGAGATAAGTCCCTTCTATGGGACAGCATCAGAAATTTCTCCTTCCCCCTGAGCTACACGGTTTACCAATGAGTTTAGAACAAGCAGAGTTTGGAGAATATTAGATAAAATAGTATAATATTGCATTTGTGAAATCTAAGAGATGAATAATCTGATAACATGGAGATTGAGCTGAATCCCTTTCCACTTCAAACACAGAAATGCTAAACAAAATACAATGATGACTTAAAATACATATATGTGTGTGTATGTGTGTATATACATGTGTGTGTATGTATATACATATGTGCATATATATATACACAGGTGTACAAATATACATACACGTGTATATATATACCTACATATATATACACACACAGATACATACACACACACACACACACACACACACATATATAGCCAAGCCCAAAAGAAAGAGAAAAAGCCGTCTGAGAAGTGAGAAGCGCCTCTGCTCAGCCGCCAACCATCTGGGAAGTGAGGAGCCCCTCTGCCCGGCTGGCCAACTGACTGGGAGTGAGGAGCGCCTCTGCCCAGCCGCCCAACTATCTGGGAAGTGAGGGGCCCCTCTGCCTGGCCGCTGCCCTGTCCGGGAAGTGAGGAGCGCCTCTGCCCGGCAGCTGCCCTGTCTGGGAAGTGAGGAGTGCCTCTGCCCGGCCGCCCAACCATCTGGGAAGTGAGGAGCGCCTCTGCCCGGACGCTGTGCAACCTTCCAAGTGTGAAGTGACAGCCTTGTGTGTGATCTTTTCTGTCTTCCCCACGTTTGCATTTTTGACATTAAAGTTTACTTTTTCGTTAAAAAAAAAAAGAGAGAGAGAGAAAGCCAATATAAAAATATATGGATGTAGAGTTTCTAGAATGAAAGACATGAGTCCTCTGGAAAAAGTATACCAATATCTCAAAAAGATAAATAAAAGCAAATGCATACTTTCATACATCAGAATGAAACCACAGAACGCAGAGATAAAAATAAAGTCTTAAAGTCAACCACAGAGGGAAAAAAAAGAGACTTCTAGCAAAAGAACATGTCATTAGCAAAAATGAAAGTAAAGCAACAGTCCGGACACTGTGTCTCACGCCTGTAATCCCAGCACTTTGGGACACCAAGGCAGGCAGATAACCTGAAGTCAGGAGTTTGAGACCAGCCTGGCCAACGTGGTGAAACCTTGTCTCTACTAAAAATACAGGCCAGGCGCGGTGGCTCACGCCTGTAATCCCAGCACTTTGGGAGGCCGAGGCAGGCAGATCATGAGGTCAGGAGATTGAGACCATCCTGGCTAATACGGTGAAACCCCATCTCTACTAAAAATACAAAAAATTAGACGGGCGTGGTGCCAGACGCCTGTAGTCCCAGCTACTCGGGAGGCTGAGGCAGGAGAATGGTGTGAACCTGGGAGGCGGGGCTTGCAGTGAGCAGAGATCGCACCACTGCACTCCAGCCTGGGCAACAGAGCGAGACTCCATCTCAAAAAAAAAAAAAAAAAAATTAGCTGGGCGTGGTGGTGGGCACCTGTAATCCCAGCTACTCAGGAGGCTGAGGCAGGAGAATAGCTTGAACCCAGGAGGCAGAGGTTGCAGTGAGCTGAAATTGCACCATCGCACTCCAGCCTGGGCAACAAGAGAGAAACTTTTTCTCAAAAAAAAAAAGAAAAATTATATGCCCATGCTAAACCTATCGTTCAAGAATAATAGAGAACAATAGATAAATCAGAACATTTTTCAAAAAAAAAATTGTTCAGTACTCACAGTAGTTTACTTTTGCCAAAAGAAATACTAAAATAAGATATGCTTGAATAAGCGGGAATTTATCCCAGAAGGAAGAAGTGAGAAACAAGAAGCAATAGTGAACAGAGAAATTAGTAAGCATGATGGTAAATCTGGTAACTTTAATAATAAGTAATGGGTATTGATTAATAATTATTAAGCCCTACTTTTAAAAAAACAAAACAAAACAATTTTTAGCATTTGCCAATAAAGTGAAACTGAGTGGTTTATCACAATCATATGGAATAAAGAAGGGGGTAATAAATTGTTTACAAGGAGGACAGAAATACTACTTAAGGCATTAAAGATATGCACTAAAACTACTGATTAACTTGTTAAGGATAACCAGCATTTCTTTCTCTGTCTATATAAGCAAAGAGGCCCTTACACACGTACTCACAGAGATTTGTACAATGTTTACATTCTACAAATGTATTGCCAGGATGGCAAAAAATACAGAAAACAACCCAAACATCTATCAGCAATACGATAAACACTTTTTTTACATATTCTTAGAATGGAGTATTATATAACTTTGGAAAATCAATGAAAGTTACCCACATCAACATAGATACCTCTCAAAATATGATGTAAAACAAAAGAAGCAAGTCACAGAAAGCTATACATATTATTCTATTTGTATAACATTCAAAAAGGCAAAAATAAATACTGTGTTGTTTTTGAATATAAAGTATAAGTGGTACAAAACAAAATAAAAAAGGGAAGAAATTTACACAGAATTCAGGCTATCTTTATCTTGAGAGTGGGACAGGAGATGGAATGCGTGAGAGGAATGGGGGGGGCTTCTGGAATATTGTAATGATCTGTTTCTTGGCCTAGAAACAGGTATCTGGACAATCAGTTTATTATTTTCTTTAAACTGTATATGTACACTTGCACGAATTATTTTGCATGTAGGCTCTATTTCCGAATTTTAAAACATACAAGAGTAACCACCAAAAGAACAGAAATTTCCAAATCAATAGAGGAAACAACATAGAGTAAAAGCAATCGATTCTCTATACAACATTGAAATGGAAGGGAGAAAGAAGCAAAGGAAAACACGTTGAATAGAATATAAAAAAGAAAATATTTTAACTAAGTCCAACTGTGTCAGGAATCACGGTAAGTACATCTGTTAAAATTTTATCAAAACGAATGTTTTAAAATCTTGCTATGTGTTGTTTATAAGAAACAAATTTAAACATAAGTTTTGAAAAGAAAAGTGTGGATAAGTACACACCACGGAAATAGGAACCAAAAAAAAGCTGATGGAATAAGTTATTGTTAGGCATGACGAAAGTTAGCAATAATAGAAGACAAAGTATTTATATTCTTTTTTTGAAATTTTATTATTATTATACTTTAAGTTTTAGGGTACATGTGCACAACGTGCAAGTTTGTTACATATGTATACATGTGCCATGCTGGTGTGCTGCACCCATTAACTCATCATCTAGCATTAGGTATATCTCCTAATGCTATCCCACCACCCCCCACCCCACAACAGTCCCCAGTGTGTGATGTTCTCCTTCCTGTGTCCATGCGTTCTCATTGTTCAATTCCCACCTATGAGTGAGAACATGCAGTGTTTGGTTTTATGTCCTTGCAATAGTTTGCAGAGAATGATGGTTTCCAGCTTCATCCATGTCCCTACAAAGGACATGAACTCATCATTTTTTATGGCTGCATAGTATTCCATGGTGTATATGTGCCACATTTTCTTAATCCAGTCTATCATTGTTGGACATTTGGGTCGGTTCCAAGTCTTTGCTATTGTGAATAGTGCCACAATAAACATACGTGTGCATGTGTCTTAATAGCAGCATAATTTATAATCCTTTGGGTATATACCCAGTAATGAGATGGCTGAATCAAATGGTATTTCTAGTTCTAGATCCCTGAGGAATTGCCACACTGACTTCCACAATGGTTGAACTAGTTTACAGTCCCACCAACAGTGTAAAAGTGTTCCTATTTCTCCACATCCTCTCCAGCACCTGTTGTTTCCTGACATTTTAATGATTGCCATTCTAACTGGTGTAACATGGTATCTCATTGTGGTTTTGATTTGCACGTCTCTGATGGCCAGTGATGATGAGCATTTTTTCATGTGTCTTTTGGTTGCATAAATGTCTTCTTTTGAGAAGTGTCTGTTCTTACCCTTTGCCCACTTTTTGATGGGGTTGTTTGTTTTTGTCTTGTAAATTTATTTGAGTTCATTGTAGATTCGGGATATTAGCCCTTTGTCAGATGAGTAGATTGCAAAAATTTTCTCCCATTCTGTAGCTTGCCTGTTCACTCTGATGGTAGTTTCTTTTGCTGTGCAGAAGCTCTTTAGTTTAATTAGATCCCATTTGTCAATTTTGGCTTTTGTTGCCATTGCTTTTGGTGTTTTAGACATGAAGTCCTTGCCCATGCCTATGTCCTGAATGGTATTGCCTAGGTTTTCTTCTAGGGTTTTGATGGTTTTAGGTCTAATATTTAAGTCTTTAATGCATCTTGAATTAACGTTTGTATAAGGTGTAAGGAAGGGATCCAGTTTCAGCTTTCACATATGGCTAGCCAGTTTTCCCAGCACCATTTATTAAATAGGGAATCCTTTCCCCATTGCTTGTTTTTCTCAGGTTTGTCAAAGATCAGATAGTTGTAGATATGTGGCATTATTTCTGAGGGCTCTGTTCTGTTTCATTGATCTATATCTCTGTTTTGGTACCAGTACCATGCTGTTTTGCTTACTGTAGCCTTGTAGTATAGTTTGAAGTCAGGTAGCATGATGCCTCCAGCTTTGTTCTTTTGGCTTAGGATTGACTTGGTGATGCGGGCTTGTTTTTGGTTCCATATGAACTTTAAAGTAGTTTTTTCCAATTCTGTGAAGAAAGTGATTGGTAGCTTGATGGGGATGGCATTGCATCTATAAATTACCTTGGGCAGTATGGCCATTTTGACGATACTGATTCTTCCTACCCATGAGCGTGGAATGTTCTTCCATTTGTTTGTATCATCTTTTATTTCATTGAGCAGTGGTTTGTAGTTCTCCTTAAAGACGTCCTTCCCATCCCTTATAAGATGGATTCCTAGGTGTTTTATTCTCTTTGAAGCAGTTGTGAATGGGAGTTCACTCATGATTTGGCTCCCTGTTTGTCTGTTATTGGTGTAAAGGAATGCTTGTGATTTTTGCACATTGATTTTGTATCCTGAGACTTTCCTGAAGTCGCTTATCAGCTTAAGGAGATTTTGGGCTGAGACGATGGGGTTTTCTAGATATACAATCATGTCATCTGCAAACAGGGACAATTTGACTTCCTCTTTTCCTAATTGAATGCCCTTTATTTTCTTCTCCTGCCTGATTGCCCTGGCCGGAACTTCCAACACTATGTTGAAAAGGAGTGGTGAGAGAGGGCATCCCTGTCTTGTGCCAGTTTTCAAAGGGAATGCCTCTAGTTTTTGCCCATTCAGTATGATATTGGCTGTGGGTTTGTCATAGATAGCTCTTATTATTTTGAGATATGTCCCATCAATACCTAATTTATTGAGAGTTTTTAGCATGAAGGTTGTTGAATTTTGTCAAAGGCCTTTTCTGCATCTATTGAGATAATCATGTGGTTTTTGTCTTTGGTTCTGTTTATATGCTGGATAACGTTTATTGATTTGCATATGTTGAACCAGCCTTGCATCCCAGGGATGAAACCCACTTGATCATGGTGGATAAGCTTTTTGATGTGCTGCTAGATTCGGTTTGCCAGTATTTTATTGAGGATTTCTGCATTGATGTTCATCAGGGATATTGGTCTAAAATTCTCTTTTTTTGTTGTGTCTCTGCGCAGCTTTGGTATCAGGATGATGCTGGCCTCATAAAGTGAGTTAGGGAGGATTTCCTCTTTTTCTATTGACTGGAATAGTTTCAGAAGGACTGGTACCAGCTCCTCCTTGTACCTCTGGTAGAATTCAACTGTGAATCCATCTGGTCCTGGACTTTTTTTGGTTGGTAAACTATTACTTATTGCCTCAATTTCAGAGCCTGTTATTGGTCTATTCAGAGATTCAACATCTTCCTGGTTTAGTCTTGGGAGGGTGTACGTGTCCAGAAATTTATCAAATTCTTCTAGATTTTCTAGTTTATTTGCGTAGAGGTGTTCCTGGTGTTCTCTGATGGTAGTTTGTATTTCTGTGGGATCGGTGTTGATATCCCCTTTATCATTTTTATTGTGTCTATTTGATTCTTCTCTCTTTTCTTCTTTATTAGTCCTGCTAGCGGTCTATCAATTTTGTTGATCTTTTCAAAAAACCAGCTCTTGGATTCATTAATTTTTTGAAGGGTTTTTTGTGTCTGTCTCTATTTCCTTCAGTTCTGCTCTGATTTTCATTATTTCTTGCCTTCTGCTAGTGTTGAGTGTGTTTGCTCTTGCTTCTCTAGTTCTTTTAATTGTGATGTTAGGGTGTCACTTTTAGATCTTTCCTGCTTTCTCTTGTGGGCATTTAGTGCTATAAATTTCCCTCTATACACTGCTTTGAATGGGTCCCAGAGATTCTGGTATGTTATGTCTTTGTTCTCGTTGGTTTCAAAGAACATCTTTATTTCTGCCTTCATTTTGCGATGTACCCCGTAGTCACTCAGGAGCAGGTTGTTCAGTTTCCATGTAGTTGAGCGGTTTTGAGTGAGTTTCTTAATCCTGAGTTCTAGTTTGATTGCACTGTGGTCTGAGAGACAGTTTCTTCTAATTTATCTTCTTTTACATTTGCTGAGGAGTGCTTTACTTCCAACTATGTGGTCAATTTCAGAATAGGTATGGTGTGGTACTGAAAAGAATGTATATTCTGTTGGTTTGGGGTGGAGAGTTCTGTAGATGTCTATTAGGTCCGCTTGCTGCAGAGCTGAGTTCAATTCCTGGATATCCTTATTAACTTTCTGTCTTGTTGATCTGTCTAATGTTGACAGTGGGGTGTTAAAGTCTCCCATTATTATTCTGTGGGAGTCTAAGTCTCTTTGTAGGTCACTCAGGACTTGCTTTATGAATCTGGGTGCTCCTGTATTGGGTGCATATATATTTAGGATAGTTAGCTCTTCTTGTTGAACTGATCTCTTTACCATTATGCAATGGCCTTCTTTGTCTCTTTTGATCTTTGTTGGTTTAAAGACTGTTTTATCAGTGACTAGGATTGCAAACCCTGCCTTTTTTTTTGTTTTCCATTTGCTTGGTAGATCTTCCTCGATCCCTTTATTTTCAGCCTATGTGTGTCTCTGTACGTGAGATGGGTTTCCTGAATACAGCACACTGATGGGTCTTGACTCTTTATCCAATTTGCCAATCTGTGTCTTTTAATTGGAGCATTTAGTCCATTTACACTTAAGGTTAATATTGTTATGTGTGAATTTGATCCTGTCATTATGATGTTAGCTGGTTATTTCGCTCATTAGTTGATGCGGTTTCTTCCTAGCCTTGATGGTCTTCAAAATTTGGCATGTTTTTGCAGTGGCTGGTAACGGTTGTTCCTTTCCATGTTTAGTGCTTCCTTCAGGAGCTCTTTTAGGGCTGGCCTGGTGGTGACAAAATCTCTCAGCATTTGCTTGTCTGTAAAGGATTTTATTTCTCCTTCAATTATGAAGCTTAGTTTGGCTGGATATGAAATTCTGGGTTGAAAATTCTTTTCTTTAAGAATGTTGAATATTGGCCCCCACTCTCTTCTGGCTTGTAGTGTTTCTGCCAAGAGATCCGTTGTTAGTCTGATGGGCTTCCCTTTGTGGGTAACCCGACCTTTCTCTCTGGCTGCCCTTAACATTTTTTCCTTCATTTCAACTTTGGTGAATCTGACAATTAAGTGTCTTGGAGTTGCTCTTCTTGAGGAGTATCTTTGTGGCGTTCTCTGTATTTCCTAAATTTGAATGTTGGCCTGCCTTGCTAGATTGGGGAAGTTCTCCTGGACGATATCCTGCAGAGTGTTTTCCAACTTGGTTCCATTCTCCCCATCACTTTCAGGTACACCAATCAGACGTAGATTTGGTCTTTTCACATAGTCCCATATTTCTTGGAGTCTTTGTTTGTTTCTTTTTATTCTTTTTTTTCTAAACTTCTCTTCTCACTTCATTTCATTCGTCTTCCATCATTGATACCCTTTCTTCCAGTTGATCGCATTGGCTACTGAGGCTTGTGCATTCGTCACGTGGTTCTCGTGCCTTGGTTTTCAGCTCCATCAAGTCCTTTAAGGACTTCTGTGCATTGGTTATTCTAGTTAGCCATTCATCTAATTTTTTTTCAAGGTTTTTAACTTCTTTGCCATTGGTTCGAACTTCCTCCTTTAGCTCGGAGTAGTTTGATCGCCTGAAGCCTTCTTCTCTCGACTCATCAAAGGCATTCTCCATCCAGCTTTGTTCCGTTGCTGGTGAGGAGCTGCGTTCCTTTGGAGGAGGAGAGGCACTCTGATTTTTAGAGTTTCCAGTTTTTCTGCTCTGTTTTTTCCCCATCTTTGTGGTTTTATCTACCTTTGGTCTTTGATGATGGTGACGTACAGATGGGTTTTTGGTGTGGATGTCCTTTCTGTTTGTTAGTTTTCCTTCTAACAGTCAGGATGCTCAGCTGCAGGTCTGTTGGAGTTTCCTGGGGGTCCACTCCAGACTCTGTGTGCCTGGGTATCAGCAGCCGTGGCTGCAGAACAGCGGATATTGATGAACCCCAAATGCTACAGCTTGATCGTTCCTCTGGAAGTTTTGTCTCAGAGGAGTACCTGTCCATGTGAGGTGTTAGAACACCCCTACTGGGGGGTGCCTCCCAGTTAGGCTACTCGGGGGTCAGGGACCCACTTGAGGAGGCAGTCGGCCCGTTCTCAGATCTCAAGCTGCGTGCTGGGAGAACCACTACTCTCTTCAAAGCTGTCAGACAGGGACATTGAAGTCTGCAGAGGTTACTGCTGCCTTTTGTTTGTCTGTGCCCTGCCCCCAGAGGTGGAGCCTACAGAGGCAGACAGGCCTCCTTGAGCTGTGGTGGGATCCACCCAGATCGAGCTTCCTGGTCTCTTTGTTTACCTACTCAATCCTTGGCAATGGCAGGCGCCCCTCCCCCTGCCTCGCTGCCACCTTGCAGTTTGATCTCAGACTGCTGTGCTAGCAATGAGTGAGGCTCCGTGGGCGTAGGACCCTCCGAGCCAAGTGCGGGATATAATCTCCTGGTGTGCTGTTTGTTAAGCGTGCTGGAAGAGTGCAGTATTACGGTGGGAGTGACCTGATTTTCCAGGTGCCGTCTGTCACCCATATCTTTTACTAGGAAAGGGAATTCACTGACCCCTTGCGCTTACCGGTAAGGCAATGCCTCGCCCTGCTTCGGCTCACACACAGTGCGCTGCACCCACTGTCCTGCACCCACTGTATCGCACTCCCCAGTGAGATGAACCTGGTACCTCAGTTGGAAATGCAGAAATCACCCGTCTTCTGTGTCGCTCACACTGGGAGCTGTAGACTGGAACTGTTCCTATTCGGTCATTTTGGCTCCATCCCCCGTTTTTTATTGACATATAACAAATTATCCAAAAACTAGATATTTAAAAATAAAAGTGGTGGCTGGCAGCCAAGATGGCCGAATAGAAACAGCTCCGGTCTACAGCTCCCAGCGTGAGCAATGCAGAAGAAGGGTGATTTCTGCATTTCCATCTGAGGTACCAGGTTCATCTCACTAGGGAGTGCCAGACAGTGGGCGCAGGACAGTGGGTGCAGTGCACCGTGCACAAGCTGAAGCAGGGTGAGGCATTGCCTCACTTGGGAAGCACAAGGGGTCAGAGAGCTCCCTTTCCTAGTCAAAGAAAGGGGTGACAGACAGCACCTGGAAAATAGGGTCACTCCCACCCTAATACTGCACTTTTCCGATGGCCTTAAAAAACGGTGCACCAGGAGATTATATCCCACACCTGGCTCGGAGGGTCCTACACCCACGGAGCCTCACTCATTGCTAGCACAGCAATCTGAGATCAAACTGCAAGGCGGCAGCCAGGATGGGGGAGGGGCGCCTGCCATTGCTCAGGCTTGCTTAGGTAAACAAAGCTGCCAGGAAGCACAAACTGGGTGGAGCCACCACAGCTCAAGGAGGCCTGCCTGCCTTTGTAGGCTCCACCTCTGGGGGCAGGGCACAGACAAACAAAAAGACAGCAGTAACCTCTGCAGACTTCAATGTCCCTGTATGACAGCTTTGAAGAGAGCAGTGGTTCTCCCAGCATGCAGCCAGAGATCTGCGAATGGGGAGACTGCCTCCTCAAGTGGGTCCCTGACCCCTGACCCCCGAGCAGCCTACCTAGGAGGCACCCCTCAAGGGGCAGACTGACACCTCACACGGCCAGGTATGCCTCTGAGACAAAACTTCCAGAGGAACAATCAGACAGCAGCATTCCCGGTTCATGAAAATCCACTGTTCTGCAGCCACTGCTGCTGATACCCAGGCAAACAGAGTCTGGAGTGGACCTCTAGCAAACTCCAACAGTCCTGCAGCTGAGGGTCCTGTCTGGTAGAAGGAAAACTAACAAACAGAAAGGACATCCACACCGAAAACCCATCTGTACATCACCATCATCAAAGACCAAAAGTAGATAAAACCACAAAGATGGGGAAAAAACAGAGCAGAAAAACTGGAAACTCTAAAAAGCAGAGTGCCTCTCCTCCTCCAAAGGAACGCAGTTCCTCACCAGCGACGGAACAAAGCTGGATGGACAATGACTTTGACAAGTTGAGAGAAGAAGGCTTCAGACGATCAAACTACTCCGAGCTAAAGGAGGAAATTCAAACCAAAGACAAAGAAGTTAAAAACTTTGAAAAAAATTTAGACGAATGTATAACTAGAATAACCAATACAGAGAAGTGCTTAAAGGAGCTGACGGAGCTGAAAGCCAAGGCACAAGAACTACATGAAGAATGCAGAAGCCTCAGGAGCCGATGCGATCAACTGGAAGAAAGGGTATCAGTGATGGAAGATGAAATGAATGAAATGAAGCGAGAAGAGAAGTTTAGAGAAAAAATAATAAAAAGAAACAAACAAAGCCTCCAAGAAATATGGGACTATGTGAAAAGACCAAATCTACGTCTGATTGGTGTACCTGAAAGTGATGGGGAGAATGGAACCAAGTTGGAAAACACTCTGCAGGATATTATTGAGGAGAACTTACCCAGTCTAGCAAGGCAGGCCAACATTCAGATTCAGGAAATACAGAGAACGCCACAAAGATACTCCTCGAGAAGGGCAACTCCAAGACACATAATTGTCAGATTCACCAAAGTTGAAATGAAGGAAAAAATGTTAAGGGCAGCCAGACAGAAAGGTCGGGTTACCCACAAAGGGAAGCCCATCAGACTAACAGCAGATCTCTCGGCAGAAATTATACAAGCCAGAAGAGAGTGGAGGCCAATATTCAACATTCTTAAAGAAAAGAATTTTCAACCCAGAATTTCATATCCAGCCAAACTAAGCTTCATAAGTGAAGGAGAAATAAAATCCTTTACAGACAAGCAAATGCTGAGAGATTTTGTCACCACCAGGCCTGCCCTAAAAGAGCTCCTGAAGGAAGCACTAAACATGGAAAGGAACAACCGGTACCAGCCACTGCAAAATCATGCCAAATTGTAAAGACCATCGAGGCTAGGAAGAAACTGCATCAACTAACGAGCAAAATAACCAGCTAACATCATAATGACAGGATCAAATTCACACATAACAATATTAACTTTAAATGTAAATGGACTAAATGTTCCAATTAAAAGACACAGACTGGCAAATTGGATAAAGAGTCAAGACCCATCAGTGTGCTGTATTCAGGAAACGCATCTCACATGCAGAGACAAACAAAGGCTCAAAATAAAAGGATGGAGGAAGATCTACCAAGCAAATGGAAAACAAAAAAAGGCAGGGGTTGCAATCCTACTCTCGAATAAAACAGTCTTTAAACCAACAAAGATCAAAAGAGAGAAAGAAGGCCATTACATAATGGTAAAGGGATCAATTCAACAAGTAGAGCTAACTATCCTAAATATATATGCATCCAATACAGGAGCACCCAGATTCATAAAGCAAGTCCTGAGTGACCTACAAAGAGACTTAGACTCCCACACAATAATAATGGGAGACTTTAACAACCCACTGTCAACATTAGACAGATCAATGAGACAGAAAGTTAACAAGGATATCCAGGAATTGAACTCAGCTCTGCACCAAGTGGACCTAATAGACATCTACAGAACTCTGCATCCCAAATCAACAGAATATACATTTTTTTCAGCACCACACCACACCTATTCCAAAATTGACCACATACTTGGAAGTAAAGCTCTCCTGAGCAAATGTAAAAGAACAGAAATTATAACAAATTGTCTCTCAGACCACAGTGCAATCAAACTAGAACTCAGGATTAAGAAACTCACTCAAAACCACTCAATTACACGGAAACTGAACAACCTGCTCCTG
This sequence comes from Pan troglodytes, assembly GCF_028858775.2. NCBI lineage: Eukaryota > Metazoa > Chordata > Mammalia > Primates > Hominidae > Pan > Pan troglodytes. The sequence continues at coordinate 65,208,382 of NC_086015.1, forward strand.
AATGACTACTGGGTACATAGCGAAATGAAGGCAGAAATAAAGATGTTCTTTGAAACCAACGAGAACAAAGACACAACATACCAGAATCTCTGGGACACATTCAAAGCAGTGTATAGAGGGAAATTTATAGCACTAAATGCCCACAAAAGAAAGCAGCAAAGATCCAAAATTGACACCCTAACATCACAATTACAAGAACTAGAAAAGCAAGAGCAAACACATTCAAAAGCTAGCAGAAGGCAAGAAATAACTAAAATCAGAGCAGAACTGAAGGAAATAGAGACACAAAAAACCCTTCAAAAAACTAATGAATCCAGGAGCTGGTTTTTTGAAAGGATCAACAAAATTGTCAGACAGCTAGCAAGACTAATAAAGAAGAAAAGAGAGAAGAATCAAATAGATGCAATAAAAAATGATAAAGGGGATATCACCAACAATCCCACAGAAATACAAACTACCATCAGAGAATACTACAAACACCTCTACGCAAATAAACTAGAAAATCTAGAAGAAATGGATAAATTCCTCAACACATACACCCTCCCAAGACTAAACCAGGAAGAAGTTGAATCTCTGAATAGACCAATAACAGGCTCTGAAATTGTGGCAATAATCAATAGCTTACCAATCAAAAAGAGTCCAGGACCAGATGGATTCACAGCCGAATTCTACCAGAGGTACAAGGAGGAACTGGTACCATTCCTTCTGAAAATATTCCAATCAATAGAAAAAGAGGGAATCCTCCCTAACTCATTTTATGAGGCCAGCATCATCCTGATACCAAAGCCCGGCAGAGACACAACCAAAAGAGAGAATTTTAGACCAATATCCTTGATGAACATTGATGCAAATATCCTCAACAAAATACTGGCAAACCGAATCCAGCAGCACATCAAAAAGCTTATCCACCATGATCAAGTGGGCTTCATCCCTGGGATGCAAGGCTGGTTCAATATACGCAAATCAATAAATGTAATCCAACATATAAATAGAACCAAAGACAAAAACCAAATGATTATCCCAATAGATGCAGAAAAGGCCTTTGACAAAATTCCACAACACTTCATGCTAAAAACTCTCAATAAATTAGGTATTGATGGGACATATCTCAAAATAATAAGAGCTATCTATGACAAACCCACAGCCAATATCATACTGAATGGGCAAAAACTGGAAGCATTCCCTTTGAAAACTGGCACAAGACAGGGATGCCCTCTCTCACCAGTCCTATTCAACATAGTGTTGGAAATTCTGGCCAGGGCAATCAGGCAGGAGAAGGAAATAAAGGGCATTCAATTAGGAAAAGAGGAAGTGGACAAACTGTCCCTGTTTGCAGATGACATGATTGTATATCTAGAAAACCCCATCGTCTCAGCCCAAAATCTCCTTAAGCTGATAAGCAACTTCAGCAAAGTCTCAGGATACAAAATCAATGTACAAAAATCACAAGCATTCTTATACACCAATAACAGACAAACAGAGAGCCTAATCATGAGTGAACTCCCATTCACAATTGCTTCAAAGAGAATAAAATACCTAGGAATCCAACTTCCAAGAGACATGAAGGACCTCTTCAAGGAGAACTACAAACCACTGCTCAGTGAAATAAAAGATGATACAAACAAATGGAAGGACATTCCATGCTCATGGATAGGAAGAATCAATATCATGAAAATGGCCATACTGCCCAAGGTAATTTGTAGATTCAATGCCATCCCCATCAAGCTACCAATCACTTTCTTCACAGAATTGGAAAAAACTACTTTAAAGTTCATATGGAACCAAAAAAGAGCCCGCATCGCCAAGTCAATCCTAAGCCAAAAGAACAAAGGTGGAGGCATCACGCTACCTGACTTCAAACTATACTACAAGGCTACAGTAACCAAAACAGCATGGTACTGGTACCAAAACAGAGATATAGATCAATGGAACAGTACAGAGCCCTCAGAAATAATGCCGCATATCTACAACTATCTGATCTTTGACAAACCTGAGAAAAACAAGCAATGGGGAAAGGATTCCCTATTTAATAAATGGTGCTGGGAAAACTAGCTAGCGATATGTAGAAAGCTGAAACTGGATGCCTTCCTTACACCTTATACAAAAATTAATTCAAGATGCATTAAAGACTTAAACATTAGACGTAAAACCATAAAAATCCTAGAAGAAAACCTAGGCATTACCATTCAGGACATAGGCATGGGCAAGGACTTCATGTCTAAAACACCAAAAGCAATGGCAACAAAAGCCAAAATTGACAAATGGGATCTAATTAAACTAAAGCGCTTCTGCACAGCAAAAGAAACTACCATCAGAGTGAACAGGCAAGCTACAGAATGGGAGAAAATTTTTGCAATCTACTCATCTGACAAAGGGCTAATATCCCGAATCTACAATGAACTCAAATAAATTTACAAGACAAAAGCAAACAACCCCATCAACAAGTGGGCAAAGGACATGAAGAGACACTTCTCAGAAGAAGACATTTATGCAGCCAAAAAACACATGAAAAAATGCTCATCATCACTGGCCATGAGAGAAATGCAAATCAAAACCACAATGAGATACCATGTTACACCAGTTAGAATGGCAATCATTAAAATGTCAGGAAACAACAGGTGCTGGAGAGGATGTGGAGAAATAGGAACACTTTTACACTGTTGGTGGGACTGTAAACTAGTTCAACCATTGTGGAAGTCAGTGTGGCGATTCCTCAGGGATCTAGAACTAGAAATACCATTTGACCCAGCCATCCCATTACTGCGTATATACCCAAAGGACTATAAATCATGCTGCTATAAAGACACATGCACACGTATGTTTACTGTGGCACTATTCACAATAGCAAAGACTTGGAACCGACCCAAATGCCCAACAATGATAGACTGGATTAAGAAAATGTGGCACATATACACCATGGAATACTATGCAGCCATAAAAAATGATGAGTTCATGTCCTTTGTAGGGACATGGATGAAATTGGAAATCATCATTCTCAGTAAACTATCGCAAGGACAAAAAACCAAACACCACATGTTCTCACTCATAGGTGGGAATTGAACAATGAGAACACATGGACACAGGAAGGGGAATATCACACTCTGGGGACTGTTGTGGGGTGGGGGGAGGGGGGAGGGATAGCATTAGGAGATATACCTAATGCTAAATGACCAGTTAATGAGTGCAGCACACCAGCATGGCAGATGTATAAATATGTAACTAACCTGCATGTTGTGCACATGTACCCTAAAACTTAAAGTATAATAATAATAAAATAAAAAAATAAAAATAAAATTAAGAATTTATTATCTTTCACGGTTTCTACGGATCAAGAATCCTGGCAAGGTTCAGCAGGATGGCTTTTCTGTATGCTACAAAGCCTGAGGCTTCCGCTAGCAGACTTGAAAGTTAGGGGCTGGAATCATCTGATATCTCATGCCCTCAAATATCTAAGCTAGGGGCTGGGATCATCTGAAGACTCATGCCCTCATATATCTGCCAGTTGTTGCTCAGGGTTAGCTGAGACCACAGCTAGGGCTAGCAGCTGGAATACGTCCATGTGGCCTCTCCATGTGGCTTGGGTCTCCTCACAACATGGTGGCTGAGTTCCAAAGACGAGTTCTGAGAGAAGCTGTATTTTTTATGACCTAGGCTCAGAAATCATATAATACCATTTACACTGCACTCCATTGGTCAGGTCAGTCACAAACCCCCACCCAGACTAAAAGAAAGAGAACAACAGCCTTGCCGCCCTCAATGAGGGAGTGTCTGTTACACTGTAAGAAGAGCACAGGATTGGATAAATGTGCTGATGTGATCACCTTTGGAAAATACAATCTGCCACAACATTCTTTACAAGCACATATGAAACATAAGCAAAAATTAAACATATAGTAGGCCTGAAAGTAGTTTCAATGAATATCAAACAATAGATATCAAAGGTTTCTTATTATAATGCATTAAAGTTGGAAAAGATTACTAAATATGATTTTTAAAATATGTTTGAAAATTACAATTTTATGACAGTTTCCCTTTGTGAATTGGGATTAGACAAGGACCTTAACTAAATCCCACTGGATGAAGGTCCACATCTGGAGTCAAAAGAGATCACTAGTTTGGTTGTGGATACATTGAATTTGAAGTGCCTTAGAGACACCTAAAGGAAAATATCCAGGTAAGCAGTTGGGTAGATGGGACTGTAGTTAAAAGGGGAGGTCTGAGAGTGGTAAGTTATCTGTAAGTAGGAAGTAACTGCAGTTGTGAATATGGATGTGACTGTCCAGGGAGTCAGTATAAGTAGAAAGACAAAAGGGCCTAGGACTGATCCGTGAGCAAGTTCAACATCTAACAGTTGTGTTGAGGAGGATGAATCCTACATAAGAGAGAGAACAGTTGCCAGAGAAGTAAAACTAAATCCTCAAGATTCACAGAAAGGTCAAGCAATACAAATACTAAAAAAAGCCCAATAGGAAGGTCATTGAGGAACTCAGCAGGAACTGTTTTGTGGACTGATGGAGGCAGAATTCAGTTTGGAGTTGGTTAAGACAGAAGTGGAAGTCATTAAACAAAGACAATGAGTAAAGACAATCCTAGATAAGCTTGGCTGTGACTGGGGAGGAAAGAGTGGCAACTAAAGGAAAAAGGGCTGGAAGACGGTTTGTTTGTATAGTTTTTAAACAGAAAAAAGGCCGAGTATGTATCAAGGTAATGGAGAAGATCTATTTAAGATGCAGAGTGACTGTAGAAGAGAAAGGGTAACCAGTACTGAAGGTTCCTGAGAAGGTTGAAAGGGACAGGTGGTAGGACTGGTTTTAAACTGAGCTTTGGCCTCACCGTAATCATATAGTGTCTTATGATAGGAACCCATGCTATTGTCTTAATGCACTACTTTATCATGTGTTTATGTTTTCTCACCCTAATTAGAATCTAAGCTCTCTAAAATTTATGGCCTTTATTGTTCAAACCAACCCCACCTTACTCACACATTGAAAGCCCCAGATTCTATCCCAGCACCCAACAGTCATTCAATAAACACTCATGTGTCACTTAGTAATGGGAGTATATTCTGAGAAATGCACCCATAGGTGATTTTGTCATTGTGCAAACATCACTGCATGTACTTACACAAACCTAGAAAGTGTAGCCCACTATACACTTATCCTATATGGTATAGCCTATTGTTCCTAGGTTACAGACCTGTAAAGCATGTTACTGTCCTAAATGCTGTAAGTAATTATAACACGATGGTAAGTATTTGTGTATCTAAACATCTAAACATATAAAAGGTACGGTAAAAATATAGTATTATAATATTATGGAACCACGGTCCTATTTGCAGTCCATCATTGACTGAAATGTCATTATGTGGCACACAACCATACTTGTTGAATAAACTAATACAAGCAGATTCTGTCATCTTTGTGTACATCTTTGTGTAAATCTAAAAGTGTGTGTGTGTGTGCGTGTGTGTGTGTGTGTGCGTGTATGTGTTTGTGTGTGTCCTGGCTATCCAAAATGCGAGCAAGTCAGAACCCAAAAGTTCTTGTTCCAGAGTATAGATATCTAGACAATAGTCAGGAATAGCCACTCAAATTAGCCCTCTCTTTCCCATGTTTTCCTTGACCTAAAAATCCAAGGATCTAAACTACAGGCCATGAAAACATTTTCACCTACAGTTACAATGTTATACCACTTCCCACTTTCCTCATGCCTAATTCGTCCATATTTTGTTCTAGAGCAGACAATCTCTGTATCCTTCATTTGACCTCCTGCAAGACATAAATTAAATTTAAATGAATCCAAATACTTTGGGCTTCAGTTCTCCTAAAAGAAATAAACATGGAAGTAGAGCAGTACAGGCCAATAACACACTGATTTATCTTGCTGATTTTTCAGAGGATAGCCCTCCAAAAAATCTTTACAAACCTCAAGCCTCCCAATCCATGGATCCAAACCCCAGCTCCCTTAAAAATAGGTCTGAATTTAAACAAATATCTTTCCCAAATATAGAAACCTGCTTTGATGGTGATTCATCTTATCCCAGTAGAAACCTTTCTCTGGGTACCATCCAACTGCACCATTCTTAAGGCAACATTACCTGGAACTGAGGGATTTGCCTCTATTGTTGAATTCTGCAGCCCTCACCTGACTTAACCGCCACGTTAAGGAATTGGTTATTGACTTTAAGTCTTTAACAATTATTTACATACCTAGGAAAGAGTCTGTGCATTCAGGTACAAGAATGAAGACACCAAATAAATTCAGCCCTCGTTTTCATTTTTATGCTACGTTCAGTGAGCTGTTACTGCAGACAAATTATTGCAGCATTCTTTCAAATGATAGCCAATTTTCAACTAAGAGAAGATTCTTAAACCCCTTTCTAAAACCTTTTCCTGCATATCGGTGAAAAACAGGCAGTTGGAAAACACAGCCCTGGTTAAACCACCTAATGATAAATTAATATTTTAAACACATGGAATTATTTAAGAATCTGCATAATAATTTAAACCCTCATAAGACATAGCAGCAAAGGCCCCAAAAACCTAACACTTCTCAGATATATTCCTAGAAGTTTTATTTCAATTTATATGTACGCATTTCTTATAGAATATTTTCAGAATTTCTGAAACTCAGATACATTTAGAGTCCAGGGAGGTGACCAGAATAATTCTTACTTTTGTTATTTACTTGGGGAGCTAATCAATATTGTTAAAATGTATGTGAAAGTCTTTCTATTTGACCATAAGTTCAGCAATAATACAGACCACGTCTGTCTTGTTCTATAGTAAATCTACATCCTCTAGAACACTGTCTGGCACACATACTCAGTAAAATTTCTTTAATAAAAGAATATTATAAGTTTTCATTATTACTAGGAATGAAAATTGATTGCAAATTATTAAGGAAAGGTTAGTTTTGAGTTTTGTTCTTGGTTTTCATTCATTCTCTTAATTTGTACCCCATGCTTTCACAAAACAATAAGTTATCTCTCTACTGAAGCCTACCCTTCTATGGCCTGAGACACATACACACAACACGACATGCCCTTGCCACATCTATTCAATGCTGTCGTATTTGCCATGCATCAGAAAAATAAATTTACCAAGTAGCAGAAGCTCTGGAAAATCATTAGGTGATATCTGAGGAGCAGAATACCAATCAGCCAATAATTAGCATCTGAAAATTCATAGAGTCACAGACAAATCAAATTCCATGAAATCTCAGGGAGCATGACCCTGGCTGGGTTGGTGCCCAGGCAATGGGTAAGCAGTAAATTGTGCCACCCCAACAGGACTGGAAGGTGCCATGGCTAGTCTAACCCCAGGGGGAGACATTCTGACAATGTGGCATTTGCACAGGGATGCCCTAACATGGCCCCAGTATGTTTTCTCAGAATGGGATGACATTTTAAGTCAAATAGCTCTATTCCCAATAGCACAGGTCCTCTCCCAAACTCTAATAGCCTGAATTTGAGAAAAAGAGGTTCATCTTGGGGAGAAACTGATGTTTTGCAGATGCAATATTAAAACAATCCATTTATAAGGAAGGCAAAACCAGATATTCAGTGTTTAACTTCATTTGTTACCTTTCCATCATTACATAGACCTCAGATAGCCTTAGACTTAAAAAGTCATTCACATTTAAGCAAAACTCTGTTCCTGGAGCATCTACACTGGATACTTTTCAATGAATGCTGAAACTGGTTATAAAGTTGTGCTACCAAGAGTCATGAAGAGTGACTGTCAGTACCTTACCAAACCCCTGCTGACTGGAACATGCAAGTCAGTCCAAGGATGCAGGGCCACCACTGTTACTGCTGCCTCCAGCCTAACTAAGGTCACCTTTCCTACATGCCTGCCTCATTCTAAAGGAAGAAAACAGAGAGGTTGGAGAATACCAACTCCCCATTTGGTTTCTGCAGTTGCCAACTCTACCTACATGTGACTTGGGGAAAGCACCCTTAAGAAGAGTGGGGTCCAACATCCAACCAGACTGACCCAGCCTTGGGTGTAAACGTTCCACCTCCACCACGTGGCCTGTGTGCACCTGATTTGAATCTGCTCCTACCCTGAGCCAAGGGTGACCATTCTGCCAGGTCCCCACTCCACTGCAGGGTCAGGCAGCAGCCTCTGCTCCTGGCTCCTGGCCCAGTGCTCGGATGGCCCAGCAACGTCACTGCGGAGAGGGAGTCTGGTTGTGCCCTCCTCTGAACTCTCCATCTGGAAGACTCTCTAGCCTCCTTCCCTCTCATTTTTAATCTGACAGACACTGCGGACAGGGAAACTCAGAGCAGACCAAAGTTCATCTTCCCTTTCCTGCTTCATGGCTGGGATAATCACAGGGGCAGAACAAGGTTGGCATGGACCAGGATGCCAGGAATTAAATGAGGGTCCCTGACCACTGGAACACATTAGTCCTGCCTTCCAAAGTCTTAATTAGTCTTCCTGTGCCTGGCACACCTACCACCAGGGAGGTGGCTGGGTAAGGTGCCATGCTCACAGCAAGTATTCAACAAAATATTGGTAGAGAATGGCGGTCGCAAATGCCTGCTGGCTCATGGCTTTGCAACAACAGTCAGCTCTGAGGTCTGGGCACCAGCAGCAAGATTTCTGCTCTCTTTACTAATGCAGACAGTTCTAGCAGCGTTATTCTGAGTGATATTCAGCCACCAGCTCAATGTGGAAGCAAAATGATCTTAACAAACAGTGGCAGACTTGATAGACAGGCTGCTGAGCCTGGGGACCAAAACAAAGGACGAAAAGAAAAAGAAAGGAAGGGTTGATGACAAGACGAGGAATGGGAAATGAATACTGCAAAGAAAAATGAGGAGGATTACAGTACTAGATACTTCAGTCCGGCAACTCTGAAATGAGCTGTGAACATAACAACAGACTCAAGGGTGGAAACAATGGGGGGAATCAAGGCAAGGGAACAGGGCAGCATCTGTCACGAATTTTGATGCTGGGACAGACTTAGCACTAGCAGTGGAATAGATTTGATAGTAAGTAATATTTGAGAGGTTTCAAAAGACAATGGGTCTTAATTCTGTCCTGTTTTGCACCTCTTGAACTACAGTGACATACCAAAATTTGCTGTTTTTCTAAGAGGACATTGACAGATACAATGAAAATTCTGAATACATTTTTTCCTTCTGCATTCATTATCTCTGGCCCTTATCCACAGGCCTATTGCAGACTAAATTGGATTTTGGATCACTGGTACTGAGGCGCTGCAATTAATTAACAATAGAAACATAATATTTATATCCAGGCCTAACAACATCTGACATTTAAACTATTCTGCCAGTCGGACAAATTCCATTCGACAAATTTTCATTTTAATGAACATGACAGACCACAGTTTGCATGATAGGCCAAGCAGCAGAACAGAGTTGATCTCTTGGCATGTGTTTTCAAGGACTGACCATGCTCCAGAAGAAACAATCTGAGAAACTGTCAGAATAACAGAAAGACCAGATCCCCAGTTCCACCCAGACAGACCAAATACATACCACCCTCTTGTCCCCCAGCACAGATCCTAGTATGAAACTGTCCTCATTTCATGTGCGAGCTCAAAGTTAAATACTTACTGCCCCTTGTAATCCACTGGATAATTTTTCTATCTTTGGGTTGCTGACATTTTCTTTGGGGTACTGAAGTCCCTTAGCCCTTCCTAATTAAAAAGTGATAAACGTTTTTGCAAGGCATCCAATAATGTGCAAAGTACACAAGAGTTGGAACTGATGCAGCTTTTTCAGTTGGCACAAAACTGGCCTTCCACATTTTGCCAGATGGTGTATCTCAGTAAGTCCCCAATCCCTGACTCGAGTGAGGGGCATTGTCAATATGATGCTGAAGCAGAGACTATCTTTAAATGCTATCTTATTTTGCATTATACTAACACGATGGGTCTAACATTTATTCTTGCTGAAACTTTCACAGCTAAAGAAGTTTTCATTCTTCTGTGACTCATTATTCAAGCCAAAAGAATATGATACAGATAAGGGGAAAAATTCTGCCCCTCTTAAGAACCATATAAATTTGCTGGAAACCAATGTCAGAGAGCAGATCTCCCAGCACGACTTCCCATTGCCCCTCTATGGGTTACTGGTCCAAAGGACACTGGGTGAAATAGTATGTATTTACCCAAGCCCATCTCTACTACCCCAAAAACGTGGATGTCAAGGATAGAGATAAAGATGAAAAATGCAAAGACAGCAAGGCAGATAGAAGCTTAATAGATCTGGGAAATAAGTAAGGTCAGTGAAAAACAATATATTGTAGCTGGGATCCCTAAGGGCCGTATAGTTCTAGTTCACATATCTACAACATTCCTTATTCTAGTTTTTATGTCAATTCAAAAGAACTGAAATAAAATTCCACTTTAAAAGTAATACATCTTTGGAGTAGGAATTTGGTTCATGGGTTCCAATCTCAGCAACTGAAATGACTACCTACATGGTAATTTGTTTTCAAGCTGTGGCTCTGACTAGACCCAAAATGGTAACCATGCTTATGTTACTATTTTATTTTTATTTATTTTATTTATTTTATTTTATTTTATTTTATCTTATTTTATTTTATATTATTATTGACATGGAATCTCATTCTTATCGCCCAGGCTGGAATGCAACGATATGATCTCGGCTCACTCTGCCTCCCGGGTTCAAGCGATTCTTCTGCCTCAGCCTCCCAAGTAGCTGGGACCACGGGCACATGCCACCACGCCCAGCTAATTTTTGTATTTTTAATAGAGACGCGGTTTCACCATGTTGGCCAGGCTGGTCTTGTACTCCTGACATCAGCTGATCCACCCGCCTTGGCCTCCCATAGTGCTGGGATTACAGGCATGAGCCACCACATCCAGCCCATGTTACTTTTAGATATGGCCATGATACCAGAACATTAAGCACTGAAAGGATGACAGCATTTCCACCAGTGTAACCTAATTTAGAATCAATAAGGTGTCACTCAAATCGGCAGCATGTACATATATATACAGTGTGGATGGACACACACACACATATATATACATACATTAATTATAGTAATAGCCACATGTTTGAGGTATTTACATACATCTTCTCTTATATAACACTATGAGATAAGTACTATTATGAACTCTGTAACACACTGAGGAAAGGGCAGTTACAGTTCACTGACCTCCTTAAGAGGTAAAGTCAAGGTCACAGGCATGTAAGCAGCAGAGTTTAAGTGCAAATCCAAGTCTGCCCTTCCTCCAGAGCCTGTGCTTTACACAACACAGTGGCATATGACAGCATCCACAAGGGAAACAGCATGAAGGAATTGATTCCTTTTGGCAACAGTCAAAATATCTTTTAAATATCAGGTATAAAACATTTTCAGACCACCAGATGCTTATTCAATTTTGAAAAATCAATTTTTATGGAGTTGCTATGAGTAGTTTCATGTTTGTTAATGCCTGGTTATATTCTTGAAAAAGTAGCGGCCTCATAGAGAAAAATATATATATTTTTTTGAAAGTTGGGAAGAAAAATGAGACCTTAACTGGATTAAATTGAAAATATTTGACAGAACACAAATGAATAGAATCTGTAACTTTAACATGCCTTTGCAGGAGGCATGTTCTAAAATGGTCATACCAAATTCAGAACACAATAGACTTAACATGCTTATTGTTGTAAACAAAGGCATTGGGTTAAATGAAAGTTCCATCAAAGCTTAATAACCAATTCAAGTGAACACAAAGTAAAGCGTTATATACTTTCTGCAGTTTCAGTAATAGCTAATCTAATAATGGTAAATGGAGGGTTATTATTGATTCCTTTGCCTCTGTTTCATAAATTAGATAAAGCAACGTGGCAGTTAGAGTACTTTAGAGTTTTATTGGACTAAGTGATTTTAAAGCTATCTCAAAATATAACGAAGTCATGACTTGAATGACTGCTGACTTGTAGCTTGTTTTCCATCACCATGTTAGTACTTTTCACCAGTGTTAAATAAAAAGCTTCCTGTTAACTAAAACAATTCTATAAATACAATGTCTATCTACAGAACCAAACCATTTAAGGTAAAGTGTCATTGATACAGTATGATCTGATATTCTATTTCACCAGGGCCAAGCTTGTAAAATATTAACTATAAGAGCAGTCAAGTGTTATTTATTTCTTCTGATACAAAACTCAGGAACAGTAGAATTTCTCTGCTTAATGATTTTCCATAGCACATTTCCAATTTTCTACTACAGTTTATTGATCTGGAATACTAAAACAGTTTTCTTCCCTGTCTAAAGAACACAAAAAGCCCTGTGCCCCTAGTCCCATGGGATGTGCCTCCAAAGATAACAGTCGTGGCATCTCATCAGGCGCTGAGGGGTGGTAATGAGAAGCAAGGCATTTTCCTTACTGAAAGAAGGTGCTAGTCAAATCTCAGACCTTTTGATAACGGGAAACACTTCCCAAGCCTTTGCATTTGGAGATGAGGCTCCACACCTGCAGTTCTGAGAGCAGATGAGTTGCCCTTCACAAAGGCAGTCTATTTTCCTGCATTTCCCCTTCATGCCCTGATATGGTTACTTTCAATTACCCTGATAGTCTAGGAAGAAAAATATCCCTCTCTCCATATTTCATTCACATAATAAGAATCTGCAAGCTGTTCTGTATGACAGATGAGGACTGTGTACTGAAGCAACTTGTTCCGCCTGTCAGCCTCCGAGAACCCACAGCAATGAGATACAATCGTGATGACATTACTCGAGAAGAAGTGGGTCAAATACATGGTCACTTTAAAACAGAATGTCAACCATTCTTTCTACTTCAGTAATTTGATGCGGTGGTACTCAAAACACAGACAGAGAGAGAGAAAAGGAAAGAGAGAGAGAAAGAGAAAAAAGTTCACCACTATTAGTTTAGTGTCCATACATACACAAATGCAAATGCAAATAATTGTTAAAATTACTGTTCCCATATACCCTTACATGACTTTTTTCATCCTCCAGCCAATTAGTCAAGAAATGTTTAGTAAGCATGTGGTATGAGCCAGACACTGAAATGGGTAGAATGCTGAAAACAGACACAGCCCCTGCCCTCTTAGAGTTTACAGTCTAGGATAAAGGACAAAGATTAACAAGCAATTGAGATTAATGTAATGAAGCCTGAAAAAAAACGAAGTAGAAGGTACTAAAAGAGCTTACAATATAAGAACTAACCAAGTCTTTCAGGTCAGTAAAGGTTTCTCTGAGGAAGAGACATTTAAGTTAAGGTCAGAAGTATTAGAGCAGCCAGATAAGAGGTGAGAGAGAAGAGTGACAAGTGGAGGACTTTTCTCCTCAGAATGTTTCCTTTCAAAGAAACCATTAAGACAAAGGCCTCAGGACACAGTAGAAGATATAATGGAGTAAATGACGCCATCGAGTCTACCATTGGGACTTATTGTCTTTCCTTATTTCAATCCCTAGTTTAGAAAAGTAATTTTTTAAAAAAATTTTTAAACATTAGTATACCTCTGTCCTATCTTGCCACATAAGGGCAAAAGTTAATCATAATCACATTTTCTTGCTGATCTAAATATTAAGGTAGATTTTACTTTAAAAAATCTAATTTATCTTGACTGTACTGGTTAAAATCCATGGGTTATTTTTAAAAATATGTTTGGACAGCAGTGAAACTTGCAGCACATACAATACCAAGAGCATAAATTTGTTCAGGGTATAAGTACATGAAAATTAATATAAGCAGTTGGTAAATGTGACTTATAAAAAAAAAGACTGTACCAACTACATGCCACAATGGGTGGAAATAAAGAAGAAAAAGGTTCTTTTTCTCTAATATTTGGTCATGAAAATTCTGATTTGTTCTTGCAGAAAATTGTTTTTGGATCATTATTCACCTCTCTTACAGCATAGAACTTTTTTCCATGGGATCAACAAATTGGAATGGAGAGGAAAAACCGGATATATTCATGAGTATGTTTGCCCTTTCTACTAAAGCCCGAGTGTGATGTTCGGATTATTTTCTTTCCAAACTCAAAATCCATTCCCAGAATCCAAAATCAATAAAAATGGTACTAGCAAAACTGAGGGTTGAATTTGGCCTAAAAACTCAATGACTAAGTAGAGCTACTAATATGAGGAGAGGTTTTTAAAAAAATGTCTTTAGTTATTAATCACCAGCAATGACTTTAGCAGCTGCTCTAAAGTAAACACAATCTACAGCTACTTTAAAGCAATACAGTGTACAAACCATGAGAATTAACATTCTACTGTGTGAAAGGTGGCAGAATATGCCACCCCAAAATATACCACATTGGCATAAGAATTATTTTCAAGCTAAAGGCACTTATAAAAAATAATTTTAAAAAAACAGCAGGTGCAAGAAGGGATTTCTGACCCTCTTCTTTTTCTTCATAAAAGCAAGAGCTAAAATCCCTGTATGGAAAATATTCTCCTGACACCAGAAGGAAAGTAACATTCTTATCATCAAGGGCGGGACACTGAGACCAAGAGAATTCTGTACAAACAAACCTTATTAAACTAGCTCTTATTTTCCTCGTCACCTCTCCACCCAGTTAAATATCCTGGCCCAAGCCCCTTTGCCTTGTCACATCTTCACAATTTACTACTCTTTATCCAATTCCATATATAAGTGTTCAATTCTAACTTCATCTTTGGGTCTTCATTTCCTTATGAGGGCTCCCATGTCACAAAAAAAACTTACATTAAATAAATTTGTATGCTTTTCTCCTATTAATCTGCCTTGTATCAATTTAATTTTTAAGCCCAGCCAAAAACCCTAAGAAGGTAGGGGTGAAATTTTGCTTCCCCTACATCTGTTACTTAGGTCTTATCTAGAGTTCAACCTGAAAGGCATATTTTAGGAGGAATATTGGCCAAACTGGAAAATATCTCCAAGAGGACAACTAGAATGGTGAGAGGTTCTGAACTTCACATAAGAAACCTGGGGATGTTCAGCCTGGAGAAAAGTAATGGGAGACAGCAAAACTACCTTCATACATTCGATGGGTCATTCATCAATAAGGCCATTCCATTTTACTGAGCACTTCCTCTACACAAGGTACCATGCAAGGCAAAGGAGACACAGCACTGAGAGAGAAAGCCAGTCTTTTCTTACCATGCGGAAGGGAAAATGGATTTTCTCCATGTCACTTCACAAGATACTGTAGAGTAGAGCAGAGCACAGATTTGGGAATCAGAGCACTAGAGTAAAAACCTGTACTGGGTTGAATGCCATTCCCCACCCCTCCAATATGTCTGTGTCAAATCCCTGGAGCCTGCAAATATTACTTTATTAGAAAAAAAAGTCTTTGCAAATATAATTAAGAATCTTGAGATGAGATCATACTGGATTGTCTGGGTGAGCTCTAAATATAATGATCAGTGTCCTTACAAAAGAAAGGCAGATGCAGACAGACAGAAGAGAAGAAGATATAGAAGAGAAGGCCAAATGAAGCAAACAGTTATGTGGGTGCAAGCCAAAGAATGTTTGGGGCCACTAGAAGCTAGAAGAGGCAAGGAAGGATTCTCCCCTAGAGCCTGTTGAGGGAGCATGGCCCTGCCAACACCTTGATTTTGGACTTCTGGCCTCCAGGACTGTGAGGAAATAAATTTCTGTTGTTTTAAGCCACCAAATTTGTAGCAATTGGTTACAATAGCTCTAGGAAACTAATATAACTCCCAATTACTTAGCTAGCTGTAGTACCTTACTAGCTGTGTTACCCATTGCTAATAACTCTAGCCCTCTGAGAACCAGGCCCTCATTAGGAAACTGGAGACAATAGAAATACTCATCTCACAGGTCAGAGATTAAGGAGGTATGTCAAGTGTGCAGCACAGGGTCTGGAACAAAGTAAGTTTTCAGTACATAATAGTGTTATTATTAATGGATTCAGATTTACTGGGAAGCTTGTGTAGACCTTAGAACAATATATCAACAGGTGTAATAACAGCTAATTTATGCAGTAGGGCTCTCTCTACTGTTAAATATATGTAGAGACCAGATAAATCATTTTCCAGAAATACTGGAAAAGGGATGTTTATATTGTTTGGGAGGCTGGAATAAACATCCACTAGCCTTCCTTCTAGATCAACCCAGTAACCATTTCTCCTTGGTGCATCAGGTCAAGATCCTTAGGCAGGTTAACCCAGTAAGGGTAGTGAGGTATACACAGGGTTTGGCTGCTACCTTAAAAAGTCCCTTCCCCTCGCTGTATCCTGTTGTCTTTAGCTATAAAATAAGCATATTCTGATCATGTCTTAGTATTTCCAACTTGAAAATGGCAAGACACAATGAGAAAGACTTGGATCAATGAGATAGTTTGGGTATTTGTCCCCCCAAATCTCATGTTGAATTGTAATTCCCAGCGTCAGAGGTGGAGCCTAGTGAGAGGTAATTGGATGATGGGGGTGGATTTTTCATGAATGGTTTAGCACTATCCTCTTGGTGCTGTCCTCATAATAGTGAGTGAGTTCTTGTGAGATCTGGTTGTGCAAAAGTGTATGGCACCTCCCCTATCCTCTTGCTCCTGCTTTTGCCATATGACATGCCTGCTCCCATTTTGTCTTCTGCCATGAGTAAAAGCTCCCTGAAGCCTCCCCAAAAATGGAGCAGATGCCAGCACCATGCTTGTACAGCCTGAAGATCTGTGAGCCAATTAAATCTCTATTTTTTAATAAATTACTGAGTCTCCTGTATTTCTTTATAGCAATGCAAGAATGGCCTAATACCATCACACACTTAAATTTTCTGATTCTCAGAAATGAAGCAATTAGACTAGAGTAAGGATTGCTAAGGATCAGTTGACAAACCAGGACCAAACCATAATATTGTTTTTAACCAGTACCTAGCAAAATGAGAAAAATTTAAAAAATAATAATTTTTTAAATGTCTTTGCTTGGCAGAATTAAAAGTTAGCAATCCTATGTCAGCTCCCATCCTATCTCACTTCCTAATTCAAAAATTATGTTTACAGCCTCTGAAATTCTAAAGTTTTGGAACTGGTATATCACAGAACAATCTATTAAATTTGATTCCTACACTAATATTCTGTGATTTTTTTAAAGGACATTTCAGAACTGTGGATTCTATCACTGACGTGTTCAAGTTCAAGAATAAGAAGTCAACCTTTTAGAATTTAAAAATACTCACTGGTAAAATCATATAGAACTAAATGTTCACAACAGTAAAATGGAAAAATCTAAATAAAATGAGTCGCTAGTAAATATGATGCTATAGTTTTACAAAATGTTATCATGAAGAGAAACTGGGTAACACATAGGCATGAATCTCTCTATACTAGTTCTTACAACTGCATGTGAATCTAGAACTATCTAAATAAAAATTTCAGTTAAAAAACACTCACTGGGTTGTGTGCAATGGCTCATGCCTGAAATCCCATTTTGGAAGGCCAAGGTGGGAGGATCCCTTGAGTCCAGGCATTTGAGACCAGCCTGGACAACATAATAAGACCCCATTTCTACAAAAAGTTTTTAAAAAATTGCTTGGTGTGGTGGTGGGCACCTATGGTTCCAGCTACTCGGGAGGCTGAGGTGAAAGGACCTCTTGAGCCCAAAAGTTCAAGGTGGAGCCATGATCATGCCACTGCATTCCAGCCTGGGCAAAAGAGTGAGTCTCGGTCTCTTACGGAAAAAAAAAAAAATGCTCACTGGGCTCTAAAAGTTCTTGATGTTGTTTATTAATTCAAACAATGGTCAGATTCAAACTCAATAAATATAATCAACTGTGCTTTATACATAGCATATTGACAGTTATTATGAACCATTTGTTTGGCAAAGATGTACTGAGGATCTTCTATATTCCAGGCACTATGCTAGGTACTAGAGTCTGGTGGCCAACTCAGTTCTTCCCTTCACAGAGAGTATCACCTAGCTGGAGAAAAAGGCAATAAATAAAGAGACAACTTCAAATTGTAACAAGTGCTATGGAAAAAAGAAAGGCTGAGGCAGAAAACACAGGGAGGGATAAGGAACTACATGAGCCACACATATGGAAAATGAAACTGTGATGCAGGAATGTGCCCTTATCTTTTGTATGCCTATATTATTGAACTGGCATAAATTCTGAATAATGAAAATATGTGCTTGGGTTGTGACTGTGGTGGGCTCTTAAAGGTAGGCTCTGCCCTTCTGCACCAATAAAAGGAGTGAGAAAAAAAAAGTAAAGTTGACATTTGCCTTTAACAAATAAGGCAATACAAGACTGTCCATATGTAAAAGTTAAACATACAATGGGGGCCGGGCATGGTGGCTCATGCCTGTAATCCCAGCACTTTGAGAAGCCAAGGCTGGTGGATCACTTGAGGCCAGGAGTTCGAGACCAGCCTGGCCAACATGGCGAAACCCTGTCTCTACAAAAAAAAAATACAAAAATCATCCAGACACCATGGTGTACACCTGTAATCCCAGCTTCTTGGGAGGCTGAGGCACGAGAATCGCTTGAACCAGGGAGGTGGAGGTTGCAGTGAGCTGAGATCTTGCCACTGCTCTTCAGCCTGAGGGACAGAGCAAGACCTTGTCTCAAAAGAAAAAAGAAAAAACATATTCCATAAACATACAATGGACACAGCACTCTGTGAGATGAAATTCTTTAAAAGGTATGTGAGTCATAATTTCCCATATATGCCCACCACCCCTTGGAGGAGGAGGGGTTGGCTCTCTACCTAAACTAGAAGATGAAACTCTCTCATAATCAAAGACAGGGGAGGACCAGGGAGGTCTTCAAGAGGAGAAACATACCTTTGAAATTCTCTCCCTTCTTAGAAGATTCAGAATATTTCAAATACTGGCAAGTATGCCCTGGGAGCCAGTCAAAATGTGTAGTAGGCCAGACCACAGGACTAGGAAATTAAGATACAGCTGCCTGCTCCTATTAGGCCTAGGTGCAGGGCCAGAATATTAAGGTTAACTTGGGCCCAGTTTGGCTGAAAAGACACAGGCTTCAAATAAGACTGGACAGGAGAGCAGGTAAATAAATAGAATATTCACATAATGGAACATTATATAACAGTCAAACCAAATAAAGCAAGGTACAGAACAATGTGTATTGTACAATATCTTTATATAAGAAAGGAAGGAAAATAACGTACATACATATTTGCCTGTGTGCTAATAAAAGTGGCTACTACCTTAAGGGAGATGGGTACAAAGATGAGGGTATGAGAAGAGGAGCAAGAACAAAATTTCACTTTATACCTTTTTATATTGTTTTGAAAAAATAAAGAGCTAAAAGATTATAATTCTCATTGCTGGTGTTAGTCACACATTTGGAGAGGGCAATTCGGTGGTATACATCCAGGTCCTTAAAACTGGCATATCCCTAGACCCAGAAATTCCACTTTTGAAAGGAAGTTATCTAAGAAAATAATAAGAGATTTGTGTACACACACACACACACATTCACTGCAGAATTATTTATCATAGTTAAGAAAATTTTTTTAATCTACACGTAAAATGATAAAGAACCAGTGAAGGAAATTATGGGCCATCTAAACAATCCAGTAACATGCAACTGTCAAAAACTATACTGTAAAACATATACTGTAGAATACTCAGTGGCACAGAAAAGTATTCATAGTATATTTTTTAAATCATTCATTAATTTTTCAATACCTTCTTTAGAGCATCTACCAGGTACTAGGCACTGAGCTAAATGCTGATTTAAAAGGCCAGTTACAAAACAGTATATAAATGGACAATTCCATTTTTTGTGCATCTGTGCATTTATAACTAGACTAGAAGGATAGACACCAATATGAGAGTAGTGATTACCTGAGTGGCAAGATTATGGGTGAAATATATTTTCTATAATGAACATATATTATTTCTGCAATATGAGAAAAAAGCACCACTTTTTTAATCAGGCTAACAACTCCCAGGATCAAGAATGTGTCTCATTCATCTCTCTGTCCTCTCACCCCCTCCTGACTCCCTGAATACAAACATGATGCTTGCTTCAGCTGCAGCAATTCTGTGGCCATTATGGAAAGGCCAAGAACTGCAAGATACACTCTCCTTGACATCTCTGAGCTGCTGAACTAAAGCCAAAGCTAACCATTTCTAGACTTCTTTTTATGTGGAAGAAACAAACCTCTATTCTTTTTAAGCAGGTTACTTGCAGCTGAAAGCATTTGAAGCTGACATAGTAACCTATTAAATAATACATGACACATTAAGGCCAGTACAGGCAACCCAACACATTTCTTTGATCAACCAGCAGAAACTGAAGACTGATGTGGTTAATTGCCTCACTAGCTTCTGGCTCTGTATTCTCTTCTCTGAAGCTCCTGGGAAGCAGAGCCCAGGAGAAGCTGTTAGTGAGGATTCTAGATCCATAGGGGAGCACTGCTTGCTGCAAAGAAAAACCAGGCAGCTACTCCTACAGCTTTACAACGTGGCCCAGCATTCCCACTCCTGGAAATGTCTCCTAAGAAAAAATCATGAATGTGATTATGCACACATGCAAATACATCAGAAAAAATGGTGAGGAAAACCTATATGTTGACCAAGTGGGATAGATTAAAAAATAATGTCATGTTCTAACAGTGGAATACTCTGTAGACATTAATGCCATGGGAAAATGCATACAATATATTGATGAGTGAAAACAGAAAACAAAACTATATGTAAAGTATTATCCAAATTTAGAAAAATGTGTCCATTTTCTGTTAGAAAACTAACAGAACAAATATGCATGCAGTAAAAACAATGGAAAAAAGCCACACACTGAAATATTGATAGTGCTATCATGAATGGGTGAAATGCAATGTTATTCTATTTTTTGAGTATTTCTATATTTTTTTAAATCTTCCAAATTTATTTTCTTATGCAGTTGGTAAGAAAATTTCTTCTAAATAGCACCTTCTTACAGAATATTCTGGGCCCTCCGACCAAGATGTTCAATTCATCCACACCAACTTTGTCTAATACCTGCCTGCAGATCCAATGGAGTTAACAAGAAACAATTTATTTTTGTGTTTTAAAAATAGACATGGCAACAGCTGTAAGCTAAGCTACAGAAAATGATAAAGAAATTTTATTTCCAAATAAATTTGCATTGTATAAATGCAGTACATTTTCTTTAATTCCATAAGGTTTTGATACTGCTAATTTGAGAAAAATATTGACGTTTCCTTAAATAAGTCTAATTTGTATTGAAATTCATCCCCTCACTTGAAATGGAATGATCTTGAAAACAATAAAAATGAATGTTAATTTGCTATGTCATTGATAAAAAGCAATTCCTTTTATATCCTTGTCCTTATCCATTAGACTTCATTTTACAGAAAAGGTAGCTATCAGGCAGGTCTGACCTTTTTGCCACCTAAGGACATTAGCTATTAGAGCTCAAGCTCCCTAGCCGGATGGCCTGGGTCCATATCTTAGGCCCACCACTTGCCAACTGGGTGTCCTTGAGCCCTTGTTTAACCTCTCTGAGCTTCAGTTTTCTCGTGTGTAAAACAAGGATAATACAAGTATCGACTCCATAGAGTTGCTATGAGGATGAAATACGAAAATCTACATAAAGATCTTAGTTCAGTGCCTGGCCATAGTAATCTAATTAAAAAAAAAAAAGTAAGGTCTCTTTTAACTTGCTTTCAATTTTTATGTGCAGATAGATCATGGACCTGAAATTTTAGGTCCTAAAGAGGCCCAAGCATCCTGGTTTTAAGAACCCATGTTGGAAAAATTAGCTGGGCGCAGTGGCGCATGCCTGTAGTCCCAGCTACTTGGGACGCTGAGACAGGAGAATCGCTTGAACCCAGGAGGCGGAGGTTGCAGTGAGCCAAGATTGGGCCACTGCACTCCAGCCTGGATGACAGAGCGAGACTCTGTCTCAAAAAAAAAGAACCCATGTTGGATACAGATACTTGACTTTTAAATGCAGACTCAGTGTCATTTACTTAGCGTTCCCTATGATAAATGAGATGTTTAGGGAAAATGTTGGGTTTTTTTAGACCACTGGAAATTGACTTCAGCATGTGTATTAGAGAATGTAACTACCCCATTCACCTTGTCCTGTCCAGTACTTTCACTAAAAGCAAGGTATTGTGACCAATAATAAAATCATAGCTAAAATAATCACTAACATGTCATTAGTGCTTAATATGTACCAGAAAGTGCCCTGTGTGTTTTCATGTATTATCTCATTTAATCCTCACAACTAACCAATGAGGTAAGTTCTCTTACTATCCCCATTTTTAGATGAGAAAACTGTGGTATAAAGAGCCAGGAAAGTGCTAAGTCAAGATATAAATATAGTATGTAACAATATACTATATTTACTATATGTACTATAACATATACTATAATAATATATTTTTGTTATAATATATAGTATATTATATATTATATGTTATATGTTATAATAATATCATATAGATATATAAATATAAATATATATTATTGTTATATAATATATGTTATGGTAATTAGTAATAATAATAATAACACAGCATCATTATTCAATCCCTGTGACCTACCAAATGCAGCTCTAGATGCTTTCCCAGTGACATCTCTTGTGTTGACAACAATCTTTTACTATTCTTATTTAATGGATGAGGAAACTGATAACTTAAATGAGTTACTTAAGATGAGCTATAGCTCTGACTGGTTCCAAAGCCAGCCACTCCAGAATTACTCTTCTACAGAGGGCAGGGAAAACAGCTCATTAGGTCCCTGAAGTGCTCTACCCAGGTCACAGAATGTTGGAGAGGAATAGGACTTCAGAATGATCAGATCCAAGCCCTCACTTTACAGATGTGGAAAGGGAGGCCCAGAGAAAAGAGACTTGCATAAGGCAGTGGGAGAGCCAGAACTAAAACCTGGGTCTCCCAGTTGACATGATGTAGCCATCTCATGTTGAGTCAGCTATCTCAGGCACTGTGAAAGCAGGAAGGGAAAGCTGACAGCTTCAGAGTGATGACAGCAGACTGTCCTCCCTCTCTCTGCTCCCTCCTGACCCTGGGACTGCTGCATATGCTTCCTGGCCCACTCAGAGTAGCAGCAACATGACTTGAGAAGAGGCTCTTCAGGAGAGAACCCACAATGAAGACAGGAAGCACCCATGCCTTTACATGATCTACCTAGGGCCCATTTCCAATGGAATCCCCCTGAAATAGAATTAAAGATCAATGGAGATGGAGGGTTGCCTCAGACGCGTGTGGGTCTCTTTTGTAGACATACAACACAACCTAAATCTTTGAGAACATGATCTGACTCAACAAATTACCTGCATTTTTTCTGATTAAATGTACATCCATCTTAGTTTGTATACTGGATAAAAATAAACCAACTCGTACAGAAAGTTTTTTAAAAATAGAGTTTTGGGGTGTTTAATTAAAAATGCTTTCAGTATTATGTAATCCTTGAAATACAACAGTTGTTTACTCTGCTTTGATTTCTAAGCTTTCCTTTGATGACAGATATTAATATTTATCATTTTTCTGATGTTGGACTAATGAGAATCTTAAGTGTTTATGAGAAGGCATTTAAATATTACAGTACTGCAGATATGTTTGTTTTCTGATTTATATTCCTGTCTTTAACATCAACCAGGATTTATTTTTTTGTGCTGAATCCTGGGTTGTTGTTCATCAACATTTTCAGTAAACTTTACATAGCCAGAACTGATGATTTCTACATTTATTTGATGGTCAAAGTGAATATGAAACTTCACCAAATAACATAGTACTATGGGAAAGGTTTAGTGATGATTTATAAAGTAAAAACTGGAATGCATGTATAACTGCTAGCCAGGAATAGAGTAACATTCCAGGTTTAATGACATTGATCTCAGGTCATACTTATTGAGTGCTGAGTATGTGTCAGGCACTGTGTAGAACATAATTGAAATCAATGATTTCACTTGATTCTTACAAAAGCTCTAAGAGCTAGGTAGTATTATCATCTCCATTTTACAGGAAAGTGAAGCTCAGAGAGGTTGAGCACTTCATTCAAGATGACACAGCAAATGAGAGGCAAAGCCAGAAGTGAGTCCTCAGGGTCAGATAATGGGCTCTTATTTATAATTCCTCTCTCAAGAGTCCCTCCGTGACTCCCCAGTATTTGAAAAATCTTATTCTCTACAAAGTATAAATAACCCATCTGCACAGAGCAACAGTCTTCAGACAACCCAGACTTTCAGATCTTGATGGCTATGATGAGTCACACCTCATTTTGTTTACCATAGGCCATGCATTGTTCTATGCATGGAGACAGCAATAAACAGCACCAACAATTGTCCCTGCCCTCATAGTGCTATCTTTCTAGAGAGGGAAGATAGATAACATTAACACAATAAACAAAGCATTATCACCATTATGGAGAGGAAATGGGAGGCTATGCAAATTCAGAGAAATAGTAAAAGGGGATGAAGTCTGCAGTTTCTGTAGATTTCACTTGCATATACTCCCCATGCAGCCAAGACTCAGCTAACCAGAGAAATGACTTACAATCAGTAACAGAAGATGGCCCAGAAGTAGTGTGGTACAGTGCAAAATCTAACACTGAATTCTCAGTTAGGGACCTGACATAAATCACTCACCCTGCATAAGGACCAGGTGCAGGGGAGACAGCCATCAGCAAAATAGCCACTACCGCTGCCCTTCACAGAGCTTACAGTCCAAAGGGAAGAGAAGCATTGATTTAAAATCAAAGGTTAGCTCCCCCTCCTCCTCCCCCTCCCCCTCCCCCTCTCCCTCTCCCTCTGGTCTCCCTCTGATGCCGAGCCGAAGCTGGACTGTACTGCTGCCATCTCGGCTCACTGCAACCTGCCTGCCTGATTCTCCTGCCTCAGCCTGCCAAGTGCCTGCCATTGCAGGTGCACGCCGCCACGCCTGACTGGTTTTCGTATTTTTTTGGTGGAGACGGGGTTTCGCTGTGTTGGCCGGGCTGATCTCCAGCTCCTAACCGCGAGTGATCCGCCAGCCTCGGCCTCCGGAGGTGCCGGGATTGCAGACGGTGTCTGGTTCACTCAGTGCTCAATGGTGCCCAGGCTGGAGTGCAGTGGCGTGATCTCGGCTCGCTACAACCTCCACTTCCCAGCCGCCTGCCTTGGCCTCCCAAAGTGCCGAGAGTGCAGCCTCT
Source organism: Pan troglodytes (assembly GCF_028858775.2). NCBI lineage: Eukaryota > Metazoa > Chordata > Mammalia > Primates > Hominidae > Pan > Pan troglodytes. The sequence goes on from NC_086015.1 coordinate 65,233,480, forward strand.
GCCCGGCCGCCACCCCGTCTGGGAAGTGAGGAGCGTCTCTGCCTGGCCGCCTATCGTCTGGGATGTGAGGAGCCCCTCTGCCTGGCTGCCCAGTCTGGAAAGTGAGGAGCGTCTCTGCCTGGCCGCCATCCCATCTAGGAAGTGAGGAGCCCCTCTTCCCGGCCGCCATCCCATCTAGGAAGCCAGGAGCGTCTCTGCCCGGCGGCCCATCGTCTGAGATGTGGGAAGCGCCTTTGCCCCGCCGCCCCGTCTGGGATGTGAGAAGCGCCTCTGCTCAGCCGCGACCCCGTCTGGGAGGTGAGGAGCGTCTCTGCCCAGCCGCCCCGTCTGAGAAGTGAGGAGACCCTCCGCCCGGCAGCCGCCCCATCTGAGAAGTGAGGAGCCCCTCCGCCCGGCAGCCACCCCGTCTGGGAAGTGAGGAGCGTCTCCGCCTGGCAGCCACCCCGTCCGGGAGGGAGGTGGGGGTCAGCGTCCCGCCTGGCCAGCCACCCCGTCCGGGAGGTGAGGGGCGCCTCTGCCCAGCCGCCCCTACTGGGAAGTGAGGAGCCCCTCTGCCCAGCCAGCCGCCCCGTCCAGGAGGGAGGTGGGGGGATCAGCCCCCCGCCCAGCCAGCCGCCCCGTCCGGGAGGGAGGTTGGGGGGGTCAGCCCCCCACCCGGCCAGCCGCCCCGTCCGGGAGGGAGGTGGGGGGATCAGCCCCCCACCCAGCCAGCCGCCCCGTCCGGGAGGGAGGTGGGGGGGTCAGCCCCCCGCCCGGCCAGCTGCCCCGTCTGGGAGGTGAGGGGCGCCTCTGCCCAGCCGCCCCTACTGGGAAGTGAGGAGCCCCTCTGCCCGGCCAGCCGCCCCGTCCGGGAGGGAGGTGGGGGGGTCAGCCCCCCGCCCGGCCAGCCGCCCCGTCCGGGAGGGAGGTGGGGGGGTCAGCCCCCCGCCCGGCCAGCCGCCCCGTCCGGGAGGTGAGGGGCACCTCTGCCCAGCCGCCCCTACTGGGAAGTGAGGAGCCCCTCTGCCCAGCCAGCCGCCCCGTCCGAGAGGTGGGGGGGTCAGCCCCCCGCCCAGCCAGCCGCCCCGTCCCGGAGGGACGTGGGGGGGTCAGCCCCCCACCCGGCCAGCCGCCCCGTCCGGGAGGGAGGTGGGGGGGTCAGCCCCCTGCCCGGCCAGCCGCCCCGTCCGGGAGGTGAGGGTTGCCTCTGCCCGGCCTCCCCTACTGGGAAGTGAGGAGCCCCTCTGCCTGGCCACCACCCCGTCTGGGAGGTGTACCCAACAGCTCACTGAGAACGGGCCATGATGACAATGGCGGTTTTGTGTAATAGAAAGGGGGGAAAGGTGGGGAAAAGATTGAGAAATCGGATGGTTGCCGTGTCTGTGTGGAAAGAAGTAGACATGGGAGACACTTCATTTTGTTCTGTACTAAGAAAAATTCTTCTGCCTTGGGATCCTGTTGATCTGTGACCTTACCCCAAACCTGTGCTCTCTGAAACATGTGCTGTGTCCACTCAGGGTTAAATGGATTAAGGGCGGTGCAAGATGTGCTTTGTTAAACAGATGCTTGAAGGCAGCATGCTCGTTAAGAGTCATCACCACTCCCTAATCTCAAGTACCCAGGGACACAAACACTGTGGAAGGCCGCAGGGTCCTCTGCCTAGGAAAACCAGAGACCTTTGTTCACTTGTTTCTTTGTTCACTTGTTTATCTGCTGACCTTCCCTCCACTATTGTCCTATGACCCTGCCAAATCCCCCTCTGGGAGAAACACCCAAGAAAGATCAATTAAAAAAAATAAATAAATAAAATAAAATCAAAGGTTAAATAAAAGCTGTAAAAAGTATAAGAAGGAAGCAAAAGACACAGGAGCTAACCTATAGGAGACTAAGAAAGGTCAACATTCTGCCAATTGCACTGTCTGTGACCCACACCAAGTCATTTTTCCTCTTTACAGCCAGTTTTTCAAATATGCAAATAAAGGAGAGTAGACTAGATGAATCCAACCAGCTTCTTTCAAGCTCTTTTTAAAAATCTCTTGAAGCCATGATTCTAACATATAAAAATTATGTATCTCCTCTTCTTTCCACCAATTAAAAGATCCCAAACTGTCAGTCCCTTTCATTCTATTCATCTGCCTCACTACTGCTAGGGCTTTGTTCTTGATTTTCACTGCCATTTGGCAGAGAAGTCAAATCGGGAGGGATATGGATGTGATACCGCATTAGGGGGCAGAAGTGGGTATCGCAGATGCTCTGATCAGAACCTAGTGAAGGAAATGAGAAGGAATCGGGTTATACAAATGGAACCTAGGGTCCAGAGAGTGTATTAACAGGTAACAAATTAGCCTGTGGAGATAGTAGGCATTAGGGAAGCATCAGCCAGGACTGTAACTCATGTTCTGGCCAAAGGGAGGGGAAAAAAAAGTCTAGAAGTAGTGGAGAAGCAGATGAGTGGAAGAGAGGTCTAGACAGCAAACAGCATGGATCCAACCACAATACTGAGATCCAGGGACAGGAGCATTACCCATGGGAAAAAAATCCAAATTCCATACTTTGACTTCAAGGCCCTGTATGGCCTGGGCCCTATCTATACAGCCAATTTCATCTGATGTCAGTCTCCCTTTCCCTCTATGGTTCAGCCACAGGGGCCTTCTTTTCTCCCTTTGATGGTGTTAAGCTCTTTCCCACCGTAAGGCCTTGGTATAGGCTATTCCTTCTGCCTGGGACCCCATTCTATTAATACCAGCTCTTCATATGGCCAGCTCCCTCTCATCCTTTACTTAGGTCTCTGCTTAATTCTCAGCTCTTTCTGTCTGGCCATTTTATCTCAATAGGTTACTCATCCCTCTTACTATCACAGTATCTTATAATCTTCCTTCTTGTACTTGACATCTTATTATTACAGGTGTTTGCCTATGTGTTATCTGTCCCCTTCACTAGACTCCATGAGGGCAGTGCTGATATTTTATATAGATCATCCCATTTAATTCGTAACAATCTACAAAGTGGGTACTATTGTGTCCATTTTACAAAGAGAAATAAAACTGCAAAGAAAAACAACTGGCCATATATATATATATATATATATATATATATATATATATATACACGAATTCTAAACAATACTACTCATTACATTAAAACAGAATGGCAACTTAGTAGAAGCCACAAAAATCTGAAATCTTTTTATTTCAAGTGTAGCCCATGGACCAGCAACATATATATCACCTGGCAGCTTGTTGGAAATGCAAACACTTCTGGCCTCACCAGGACCCTTGCATATAGTTCCAGCAGTCCTCAACCCACAGGAGTTGGACCTAGCTGTTCCATCTGCAACAGAAAGCCAAACACAGCTAACACCTCTAGGCCAGGGAAACCTTGGCCTGTTGCCTTGTGGAAGTTCAAGAGGCTAGAGGAAGCCTTAGTTTAGAGGAAGCTTTATCCCTGCTCAGAGGAGCCAAGAGAGGGCCTCAGCTGTAGATTTTTCTGAAGCTTCCTGGCCTTGTTTTTATCCACCAAGCTGGCAGAACCCAGCAACTGGGATTTCAAACTACAGTGGCTACCTGTTTTGCTGTATCCCTAGTGTCACATCCCTCTTCTGAAGGTATCAGCAGCTCTCGTTAACCAGGGCCTTTCTGTGTGTACAGCCCTGCAAGCTTTGCACAGCACAACTCCAGCAGGCACCAGTCACATATACTCTGGTATGAATGGTGGCCTCTGATGCTAAGAATGTGGCAGCCCTGGCCCACTTCCTCTGGGTGAATCTCTCCTCTCCTAGGGTGGGCATTTGCTCCACACCTGGCCACTCACAGTACCCCTCCAACTGCCTATAGAAACAATTCCAAGTGGTAGGCATATGGCCCAAGCTAGAACTCCTTCAATCTGCTGTAAATTTTGAGGTATTATGAGCAAATAGATATATTTCAGCCCATACAATTGAGTCTCTCTAAACTTGATGGAAAAAATCTGGGATCTTTAAGGTAACATGTTATATCTGATTATTAAGATGGCAATTTAAGGTACCTTGCCTTCTAATGGAAATTTATGTAGCCAATTACAGTGCCCCCTTCTTTACATAATTTTAACCCACTGGGATTGCTTTCTAACCAGTGGTTCTTGGCCCTGGCTACAAGTTAGAATCACTAGAGCATGTCTCGTCCAGATCAATTAAATTGGGAAAGGTTGGTGGCACAGGCCTTGGTACCTCAATTTCAGCTGCGCTAGACTCTGACTACTCATCTACGTAAGGCGTCCCAAAGTGGCATATGGTGTGCTACATAGTCTATGCTTCCAGGCAGGCCAACAAAGTGGTAGACTACATCCAGTGAAAATCAGACCTGCCACTTTCTGATGATGTAGTAACTGACAGGCAGAGACTAATTTTACTTACACAAGTGGCTGTAAAACAAAATATTCCCCTCTGTCTCCACCCCACCATTTTTTGTTGTTCTACCTCTCCCACACTCTCTGCATTTGTTTTACCTCCCTCTTGCCTCTCCTGCTCTCCCTTGGATTTCTTGCCAGGATCATTCCTAGAAGAGATTGAACTGGAATCGCTAGTGCTCCAGGACTGAAACAATCTTATTCTAAGCAGGTTCCAACCCTTCCCTCCACCTGTCCCTCAGGGCTCCAAACGCATAGGTAAACTCGTGCTTCTGGGCACAGCTTAAACATCTACTGACAAAACCAAGCAGGTACCGTCCTTCAGTTAATGTGGAGTCCAAAGGCAGCAGTGAGTTTTGTATTTTGCTTTGTTTTTTCAAAACTAAGATGTGGGAAGAAGACTTCTCAGAAAATAAAAATCTTGTTCTTACCACATTCCACAGACTTCAGTGATTAAATGACTATAGATTGTATGCTCCTCCAGCCTGGTCTAACTAAAATATTCATGCATTAAACCTTGTGAGGGAGTACTGATACTTCAACATTATCTATGATGGTTTCTAACTCCAGTAGCTGTGAGTCTGAGAAACTGCAAAATATACTGAATTTTAATAGGATTCTGATTGTTAATAAAAAGAGGTAAATCCATAACAAAGAACACTAATAAACACTTAAAAAGACTCAGCAAGAGCCTTTAAGTTACAGAATCCTGAAAATGTGTATCTTTTGTGAACTTCTCAAGCAGTTTCTCAATTTTCTCTTCTATTCCCACGTATTCATCATTAAAAGAAAACACTGGCATACATACAAAATACCCCTAAAATAAGTGATTTTTAACTGCAGTTAACACTCTGGCAAAAACACTCTTTTTCCCACCCTTTCTCTTTCTCTGTATGGAGTCAACAGACCAGAAAAGTAAGGCCACTACATTGTGAAATAACCTCCTGGTGGGCAGAAAGGTTCAGGAATTGCTGAAAAATGAAATTACGGTGCTGGGTAATATATATTCAAGCCAAGAATGTTCCTGGACCGTTGATATAAGGGTTTAAATATAAATATAAATACTCAAATATAACTGTATGCATCTTCTATGAGTCAGAAAAACAACTTTCCAAAGGAAAGGGTCTGAAAGGGGATCAGAATATGCTACCCCAAAATATGCCACTTTGGCATAAGGGTTATTTGAGTTGAAGGCAATTAAGAACAGCAGATTCAGAAAAAACAACAACAACAAAAAAAACACCTCTGCCCTCCTCCATCTAGCTAAAAGCAGGGCATAGATTTTCCTTTGTAAAGGTGACATATTTTCTATAAATAAAGGTGTTCCCCTTTCCCTACCAGAGAGAAGACTTCTTACCTGCATAAACAAACCTTACTAAACAACCTTCATTTACCATACATTTTCCTAGTCATTTTTTCACAGTTTATCCCCCTACCCCAGAAGCCCAAATCCCCTTGTCCTTTTGTAACCACCCAACAGGTTCATTTTGCCTGCTGCCCAGATGGTTTATCCAGAGACAGGAATTGCAACAGAGAAAGAATTTAATTCATGCAGAGCCGGCTGAACAGGAGACCAGAGTTTTATTATTACTGAGATCAGTCTCCCTGGAACATTTCAGAGACTGGGATTTTTTAAGGATAATTTGGTGGGTAGCGGGCCAGGTAGTGGGGAGTGCTGATCGGTCGAATTGGAGATGAAATCACAGGGAGTCAAAGCTGTCCTCCTGTGCTGAGTCAGTTCCTGCATGGAGGCACAAGACCAAATGAGCCAGTTTATCAATCTGGGTGGTGCTATCTGATCCATCAAGGGCAAGGTTGGAAAAATATCTCCAGCACCAACCTTAGGTTTTGATGTTATCCCTAGGAGCAACTGGGGAGGTTTAGAATCTTGTGGCCTCTAGTTGCATGACTCCTAAACCATAATTTCTAAACTTGTGGCTAATTTGTTAGTCCTAGGGGGTTTGGGAAAGGGTTGTTACCATCTTTGTTCCAAAGTTACACTATAAACTAAGATCCTCCCAAAGTTAGTCTGGCCTACGCGCAGGAATGAACGAGGACAGCTTGGAGGTTAGAAGCAAGTTAGATGCAGTTAGGTCAGATCTCTTTCACCGTCATAATTTTTGCAAAGGAGGTTTCACTTTGTCTAGTTTCTTCTCCACATAATATATAAGCCCCCAGACCTAACCACCTCTTTAGGGTCTTCACTTCTTTTCTATGAAGGCCTCTGTATGCATATGTAATAAATGATTTCTCCTCTTAATCTGTCTTTTGTCAGTTTACTTTTCAGTGCCCCAGGAGCAGAACCTAAGAAAGTAGAGAAAGGATTGTTTTTCTTTTTTCCTCCCTCACGATCACCACACTTATGGATTATCAAGAAAATTAAAGGTATGTAATCAAATTAGCTTAATTATTCTTCTGCTTTGGCAGAGGATGGGGGTAGGAAAAAAACTTTATAACAGGCAGCCTTTCTAGAAGTGGTTCATTTCAATGGTTCATTTCAAGCTACTCAATTAGAATGTAAGAATATTACCGGTAAAAATGAGTGGTATTTTATCTGAACAACTGTTTAGACCCTTTCAATAACACTGCCATAGATCATGAAAGCATGTCACTGAGTTTCTTTGGAACACAGTTTTAATGGGATTATAGCCCCCCACCCCACCCCCAGCTATGAGGAATGAGGCAAACTAAGTACAGGACGAGAAACACAACCTGAAATTCAATATAAGGAAAACCCTTAGACAAGCACAGCAAGAGATACAAGGAGGGTAGGGGAGAAAGAGTGTCCCTGGTAGTTAATCTCAAAGATAACTAGTGCACAATTTATAGTTAGTTCATCAAATTCCATGACAGCTTTGTGATGGCGCTTTTCTTTCATTCCCAAAGCCTTCAAAATGCTACTTTCTAGATATTTCATTCCCCACTCAGACCTTTTACCTATTGGATTATACCTGATTCATTCCACGATGCTGTGTTATTAGAATCAGTGGTTTTCAATGTTAAATGCACTTTAGAATCAGCTGCGAATCATTCCACAATGCTGTGTTATTAGAATCAGTGGTTTTCAATCTTAGATGCACTTTAGAATCAGCTGGGAAATGTAAAAAATAAACAAACAAAAGAAATCACACAAACAAAAAAAACACCTGCTCCCCTCCCCACTCTTTCGGTTATCTGGATGGGACCAGCCCCAGGTGATTCTAACTTACAGCCAAGCCTGAGAGCCACTAGTTGGAAAGCAATCCAAACAAATTAAAATTACCTAATGAAGGAATAAACTTACATTAGGAGGCCAGGTACCTCGAATTCCCATCCTAATAATCAGATATAATATGTTAATTTAAGGATCCCAGATTTTGTCCATCAAATTTAGAAAGACTCAATTTTATGGGATGAAATATATCTATTTGCCCATGATGGGGTTCAGGACATACTACCCTGAAATATTGTAAGCTGAATGAATTTGAGAAGACAGCAGAAGCCAGAAGGTCAGAGGTCACTCTCTGACCTTCCTTCTGCCCTCCTCTGAAGCAGGTCATAAAACCTAGGAAGAATTATCTGGCCTTCTCCTGAAGCAGGTCTAAGACCCTCCTGTGAAAGGTTTCTCACTTCCCATACCTGGAGTGAAAGAACATCCTTATCTCTGAAAACAAAGGGTTACAGAGAATCTGAACAAACAGGTCTTGCTATGTTTCCTCCCATTATTAGCTCATATTTTCTTATTCAATCATACTTCTACACAACTATGTACTTCTTCATCAAATCTAGCATAAAAAATACACAGGTTTACCAGTTTTGGGGGTCTTCATTTCATTATGAAGAATCCTGTGTCACATAAAACTTACGTTAAATAAATCTGTGTGCTTTTCTCTCGTTAATCTGTCTTTTGTTACAGGGGAGTCAACCAAGAACCTGAGGGTGAGGAAAAGATACTTCTCCTCCCCGACCCCATAATACTCCAACTTTTACAGAGGATTGAAGAAATTCCAAACATCATATCATAGAGGTAAGCAAAAACAGTAGAATTAAAGGTGATCTAGTCCTCTTAGTATTCAAAATATGATAAACAAGGAAACAGAGCAGGATGCATCAACTTGTGTTTTTTATTGACAATGATAAGAATAAAATCATTAGCTACCATTTATGGAGTACCAGTTACTGTGTTAAGCATTTCAATGGGTTACCTCACTGAAAACTAAAAACATCCCTCTGCAATAGAAATTATCGCCCCCATTTCACAAATCAGGAAATTGAAGCTCAGAGAGATTTGGACACTTTCCCCAGAGTCACACACATAGAAAGTAGCAGAACCAAGATTAAAGTCCAGGTCTTTTGCTCTATCGAGTCCATTCTCTTAACTACATCATCTGTCACCTAGACCACTGAAGACTCTCCTAAGTACTTGCTACTCAAAGGACGATCCATGGACCAGCAGCATCAGTCTGTTAGAAATACTGACTCTCTGACCCTTTCCAGGTCTTTAATTTAATCAGAATCTGCATTTTAAGATCAGCAGGAGACTTGTATGCACATTAAAATTAAAGAAGCACAAACATACATGCTTATCCCACATCAACTATTACCTCAGATAAATTCATTATCCATATTGCATCCATACTTTTTAAAACCTGATTTACTTGACAAATAAAAATTGTGTATGTTTATGGTATACAACATGATGTTTTGAAATATGTATCCCATGTGGAATGGCTACATCAAGCTAATTAATATGGACTACCTCAAATACTTATTTATTTGTGGTGAGAATGTCAGAGGTGTTCGAACCGGAGCAACTCCATCTTCAATAGGGGCTGGGTAAAATAAGGCTGAGATCTACTAGGCTGCATTCCCAGGAGGTTAAGCCATTCTTAGTCACAAGATAAGATAGAAGGTTGGCACAAGATACGGGTAATAAAGACCTTGCTGATAAAACAGGTTGCAGTAGAGAAGTTGGCTAAAACCCCCAAAACCAAAATGGCGACAAGAGTGACCTCTGGTCGTCCTCACTGCTATACTCCCTCCAGCGCCATGACAGTTTAGAAATGCCATGGCAATGTCAGAAAGTTACCCTATATGGTCTAAAAAGAGGAGTCATGAATAATCCATGCCTTGTTTAGCATATCATCAAGAAATAACCATAAAAATGAGAAACCAGCCGCCCTCAGGACTGCTCCGTCTATGGAGTAGCCATCCTTTTATTCCTTTACTTTCTTAACAAACTTGCTTTCACTTTACTCTGTGGACTTGCCCTGAATTCTTTCTTGCATAAGACCCAAGAACCCTCTCTTGGGGTCTGGATCAAGACCCCTTTCTGGGAACAAGAACACTTAAAGTCTACACTCTAAGTAATCTTCAATAATACAATACATAGCTATACATCCATACTTTTATGAAAACAAATCCAACAATTTCATTTCCCCATTTAAGGCCATTAAACAGTTTCCCAAATGCCCTCGGAATAAGGTCGAAATGCAGGTAACCGGACTCTGCATAGTATTACTCAGGCTCACCATTCTCAGCAAACTAACACAGGAACAGAAAAGCAAACACCACACATTCTCACTCATAAGTGGGAGATGAACAATGAGAACGCATGGACACAGGGAGGGGAACATCACACACCGGGGCCTGTTGTGGGGTAGAGGGGGAAGGGGAGGGAGAGCATTAGGACAAATACCTAATGCATGCAGGGCTTAAAACCTAGATGACAGATTGACAGGTGCAGCAAACCACCATGGCACATGTATACCTATTAACAAACCTGTACATTCTGTACATGTATCCCAGAACTTAAAGTAAAATTTTAAAAAAATTTAAAAAAAGAAAAACATATCTATTACTCAGGCTCACCTCTGCAGCCTTATTCTCTCCACCACCTCCAGCCATTGATTTTCATACCCTAAGCACACAGACCTTCTTTCTGCTCATCAAATCCCAACATCCCCTCCCTCCCTCCCTCCTTTCCTCCATTGTACTAGGTTCTTCCCTGCCGAGAATATACCCTCACTCACCCCATCAGTGCCTCCCTACCAGCCCCATTTACTGCTCTCACCAGAGCAGATGCAGTGCCTGGAACAGAGTTAGGAGCAAGATAAATGTGCTGAATAAAAACATGTTTAGGATACTGAGGGCCTCCGCTGTTTCCTTTGTCCTTCTCCTCTGCTGTTGCTGTGATCCTCATTCCTGTTGCTCCTTCCCTGTTCCCTGCATCACTTCTTTTCAGTAACTCACCTCCTTATCAGTAACCTCATGGCTATTGAAGTTGTCAGCTTTAGAAAGAAGCACTGCCACATCCCCATGGTCATTGCCCCAGGATTACTCACCAGCTGGATGACAACTGCCTCACTCTAACCCTGAGGCTCCTGGGATAGGACCAATCCTTTCTAGAGATGGAAAGAAGGCTCCACTGACAGAAACAGGCTGCTTTTAAATCAAGGATTTAATATATAGGTGGAACCATAGATCAGGGACCTCTCAGCAGGCAGTACCGAGCCAAAAGCTTCACTGTCTCTCTGCCCACACAAGAGAGTGTCACTGTGCTGACAAGACAGGTTACCAAGAGTTGTGAGGAACTTCATATTTTAAATGTGATGACCAAGTGTGCTACTCTAAGAAAACAAGTGGCAAACAAATCCTTTTATAATATAAATATCTGCTTAAAGTTTTAAATCTTGAGAAAATGTGAATTTTCATATATCAGGCTTACAATAACAAAAATAAGAGCTATTATATTTATCTATTGACTGCAAGCTGTTAAGAGCCTGACAACATGCTCAAAGCTTTAAACACACTTTCTTCTTCATCATCACTGTGAGGTAGAAATGCTTATTATCCCTATTTTAAGAGAGAAAACCAAGGGCTAAGTAACCTGTCTAAAAGGCACAGCTGGGAATTAAATCATGGGTCCCCAGACAACCCCTCTACTGCTTCTCTGCTATGTCTTACTATATAGATCACTTTCTCATCTGAGAAGTCACAGATATGGACATTCCCAAAGAGACAACCCCTTGGAGAATGATCTCAAAGGCTGAGATTTTTCTCTGCAATGTACATGTTGAAAGCAAAGTAACCTCCTACATCTTATATTTCAAAGCTGCACTTCTGCATTAAAAGAGTAAACAGATTCAATGAAGAGATGTGGGAACAGGGTACTTATGAATGCAATGCCACAAGTACTTTTTCAGTGTCTACTGGTGGTCAGGCACTGTGGTGGAAGATGAATGATCAGACTATCAGTTGGGAGAGTGTGGGGGTGGGGGCATGGGGGTGATGAGGAGAACTTCTCAAATAGAGTGTTTCAGGAATGTTTAGCCAATAATTCATAAAACTGTTACTTTATTACCTAACTATATGGAAATCATCTTTCAGAAGAGACCAGAGTTACCTGCCTTATTATCTGTGAATACATAATTGAAAGGGCCAATATGTCTTCCAAAATGAAAGTCACAACTTGATAGATTTCTGAGAGTTCATATTAGAGGGTCAGATTTTAACATGTGAGTGCAAACATAGTGTCAGAATTTGTTCTCAAGTGTCTGAAAGAACAAAAGAGAAAAGAGTAATGGGAGCCAAAACCAGACTAACTTCCAAAATGGAAACAGAGCACGTTGAAGTTGCATAAACACACAAATAAAGATGGGGACACAAAAACATTTCCTAAAGCATTCTATCAAAGGCTGCAGGAAAAAGGCCAAGACAAGGATACCAAATAGAAAAGCATAAGCCTAAAAAGGTTATCCACACTACTGTGAGGACTCCAGAAACCTGCCTTCTTGCAGAAACGGGATACTTTTGACATGAGGGCATGAGATGAAGATTGCAGACTACTTCGTAACACACTCTCCTCATTTATAAAATAAGAGTTAGATTAGATTATTTATAAGGTCCTTCCAGTCTGAATGCATTAAGTCCTTATCATCTATGTGGTCCTTGCACCTTAAGAGAGATGACCATATAAAGAAGCTCAAAAAACATTTGTTGAATTCATGAAGTATTACAACCTTACCAATAATAAATAAGATAATTTATAACAATTGGTCCTGGTCTGTGGCCTTGAAAGAGTAAATTAGAGGAGAAACCATTATCTAAAGAGCTACACATCTGGTGTTCCTGCTAGCTGACTGCTGGTGGAATGAAAATAACCCTGGACTTGAAAATAAGATGCTTGGTTCTAGTCTAATCTCTGACACAAACCAACTGTGTGACCTTGGGCAAACTGCTTTACCACCTGGGCCAGTTTCCTAATCTCTAAAATAAAGGTATTCTAAAACTATATACATATATATATGGAATCTTTATTATAGGCCAAGAAGTGTTCCAAGATCTTTGCATTAGAATTAAATGATCTCAAAGGTTTTTGCAGCTCAAATGTTTAGTATCTAACTACAGAGGCAGCATGGTATAATTAAAAGATTCCAAATTCTGTAGCCAGAAAGGTTGGACTCCTCCTCAGCTCTGTAAGGTAAGGTCTTTCTCTAAGCAGAGACTGTTAAGCAGAAGGGCTTACAGTCTCAGTCCTTTTATTCACCAGTGTTTTAACTTGAACAAGTTACTTAGCTTTCCTAGCCTTAGTTTTCTAATCTGTAAAGTTGATATAAAAATGGTTCTCACTCTCATATAGCTTTTAAGAGGATTAAATTATAACACATATATTTTATTGAATATATATTATATTGCTAGCTGTGTAATCATGGGCTATCTTCTCAAGTTTTTTCTCATATACAAATGGGAAATGTAGTATTAAAAAGAGATCATGTGAACATGTTCTAAATGGTCAAGTGTTAGTGGTTTCGGAAGCATGTACGTTAATACTTGGAACACCGTATACAACAATCCCATATCTAATACTTACAACAGTATATGCAATCAATAACAACACACAGACACACACACACACACACACACACACACAAACCCTAGACTTCTTTCTTTACTAAATATTTCTAGTCCAGGTTGCAGCAGGTGGACACAGGCCGGCAGCCATGAACGCACGTCCACATGGGAGTTGTAGTTCCGAGTCAAGCGGCTGCTCTACAGAACGGCTAGAAGCGAAACTTCATCTCCCAGGAGACATCTCGCCGTGCAAAATGGCACGCCACGAGGTGGAGTACCTGCCCGACGAGAAACAAGAGGCGGGACTGCAACTCCCAGAAGCCTCCGCGGCCAAGGCCTCAAGCCGCAGGCTGAAGCCAAGGAGGGAGAGTTCAGGTAGATCCGGCTTAACATCAGGTGCGAGTAGGGACCGCCCTTGGTAGTCTGGGCCCGGCCCAGGTCAGAACCTTTCTAACACAACCACTGTGGGTATTTTCTATTGGTCCCAGCACATTTCTGAGAGACCAGAATAATAATAGCAGTAAATCTGCAAGTGGTAAACTTTCACAAGCATAACCTCAATTTAGATTTCGGCTTCAGGCAACATCCTTTGGCCACTTGACCTGGGAGCATTGAGCTCCTTGTTTCCCAGATAAGCGCTGTGAGTGGCTGTTCCAAGGTAACACAGCGAGGGCAGAATGTGAGCCTACAGAGAAATCTGCAGATGCATCTCAAGTTCCACTAACCTGCCTCCTTACCCCCCGCCACCACCAACTTGGATATACCTTTAAAATCCCCCCCTTTGACGCTAAAAATAAAAACAACAACCATAAAATAAGTGTAAGAAAGTCCGACCAAGTACCGATGAGTTCTCCCACAACAATAAATTCGATGCCTTTTTGTCTGTTTTTGAAGTAGCAATGTAAAATTATCTCCCAAAATGCTGCCTTCTCTGTACTCCGGTTTGCTCCTGTCCTGGGCACGTGTTCAGCAACCCCTTAGGGGAATCCAGAGCTGCGTGTTTAACACAGACCTGTTGGGACGGATTTTCGTTACTTGTCTATGAAACTGACGAACCATCCCAAAACGGCGGGTGCCGACTACACCCCCAGAGCCAAGAGCTGTGGCGTCCCCGGACCCGCTGGCGTGGCCCCGTGCCTCAGTTTCCCCAATGTATAAACACGGTGGAGGAGGAACGGGTTAGGGCTAGGGTCGGTGCTTGGGAATTGGGGGGCCCGAGTCCCCACCCTGAGACCCTCGTGGGGCGGAAGAGTACTCGGGACAGAAGCCCACCGCCCCGTGAGCGGCGCCGGCCCCACTGGGCTCCGGGGTGATGACCTGACGCGCGTGGAAATCCAGACCCGCGCCCCAGAAACAGTATTCCACTTGGGCTTGCCTCCCCGCCCCTACCTTCCAGGATGTTGGCAGCTGGGAATGAAAGGCAGAGGGAGGGAGCGCGGGGCCGGAGTGCCGCCTGGGAGTGTGCCCACTGGGTGGCCGCCTGAGGGACCCGGGAACAGAGGGCAAAAAGTCCTGTGACGGGACAGAGCGGAGTGGGGACTGCAATTCCCAGAAGACCCCACGGTAGGGGCGGGACCCAAGATGGCCGCTTGTCTGGGGACAGGAGCGGAGGCCAATACGCGCAGAGCATGCGCCTACGCCGGGCCAATTGAAAGCCATAGTGACAGTAACCCTGATTCAGGGGCGGGAAACACCACAGAAGACAAGTTGAGGTGAGAATCCCCTTAGAAGGGGGTTTGGGGCATAAATCGCACAATCTTTGGCTTTTTCTAACTAGAAAAAGAAACATGATTCTTTTCACGTGTAATGAAAGGCTGTACCGCACTTTTGCTTTTTTCTTTCCTCCCAAAACGCGTTTAACTATCCCTTCACGACTTCCCACTGGCTGGATTTCTTTTCGTTTCATTTCCCCACTCTGGATCTTTCTGGATTCCTTAAGCCTTCTTTTCTTTATGTGTCTCTCAGAAACACAGACTTGCAGTCCCTGGCTTGATCCATCAAATGATGTGGTCATTTACGACTACGCTCAGCCCTCCCTGGCATCCTAACAAAATTGCACCACATGCTCCCCTTCTCTTTTCCTTTCTGTCTTTTCTGTGCTGTTTTTCTCCTTAGCATTTGTCGTTACGAAGCACTGTATAAAATTTACGTATTTATCTTTTTTACCATCTTACTTTCTCACTAGAATGCAAGATCCATGCAGATGTGGATTTTTGTTTTGGTCACTGTAGTCTTTCTAGCACCTAGAAAAGTGCCCAGCACATAGTAAATACACCGTATTTTCAATAATTGAACGAAATCTAGAGTGACCTTTCTCCTCTAGTCTCCCTTTCTCTGGTGCAGATCAACCCGTTTCTGACCACCATGGTTCCTTGTGCTTGTTCCCCTGTTTAATCCAAAATCATTATTGATGTATTCTGTGCCAAATGCCATGTGGGTGCTGGAGAAATCATTGATTCAGACCCAATTCCTAACCTCAAAATGCTCTGAGTCTAGTGACGTATGAAAAGTAAAATTAATTTTACAATAAATGCAATTACAAATTGCAGAACACCTAAGTAATTTTCACAAGGTCATGCAGCTCCTAAGCAAGCACTAGATTCCTGGCTGCAGACTCTTGCCATTACATCGGGAAAAACAAAGAGCAGTTTTCTCTCAGACAAACACTAAGATAGGTCCCCATTTTCCTTAGCACCATTTCCTTTCTCTGTCTCTCACTTTTTTATTTGGCCTGATTCATTACATGCAGGCAATTACATCAAGTCTTAGATCTCTCATTATTTCTAATATTTGAATCCCATGGAGAGTAGCAAGGTGTCCTACAAAGTGTCCTGGTGTGAAAATCTGATGTCCTTGGAAGCTTGACTCTCAGAGAATGTCACACTGGATTATAGTTCATCACACAGACACCATGGCCACATAAAATATTATCAAATTGTGAATAACAAAGTGAAATTGAAAAAAAAATTATAGTTAAAACAGCAGGAATGTGATCAATATATGTACAGACTGATTTTGTGCATAGAGATTAAAACCCCTGTTCAGGCTTCCTAGCCTAATCTTCTGTCAATTTGGGGTCATTTCCTGTAATACAATTCTTTGTTGCTTTTATGAGCACAGACTTAGCTCAGCAGTCCCAGCTATTCTCAAGCTGATCGACATGAGAGATTTCAACACATGTGTCAGCAGCCAGACTAAACGTGGAAGAAAATCAGAAGCATTTGAAACTGTAAAGCTCAATAACTTTCCTCCTCCTGAGAAAGCATCAGCCTATAATCATTACATCTTCCACTTAGCAGTCAAAAGGCAAATGTCATGAACATACTCGGGGTCTAAACAGTGGTGTCTAATGATTATTGCACTGTTGTCAGATAGCCTAATATGAGCACATAGGTATTACTTCATCTGTGGATAATGCTGACTGCTGGGCTCAAGGTCACCCACGACCTTGAGCAACAGATACATTCACAAAGAGCATGAAGACATGGAACTTGCATTGGATTCAGGACCTTCAAGTGCCAAGACAATCAGTGGGAGGTTACTGTCTGATCTGCAACTTGACTGAATTAATAACCACCTTAGTTTGGGTTCTCCCAGAAGCAGATCTGGAGACAGGTATTCAAGAGCAAGTATTTTATTTAGGAGGTTATCGCAGGAAACACCAGTAAGAGACTAAGAAAGTGAAATAGGGAAGAGAAGACCAAAAAGATGCCTTTTCTAGCACATTACCGCTAGAGGCACCCAGAACTTAATCCTCCTAGAAATCTCTAGGAAACAATGTGGAATATGTACCTTAGACTGAGTGATTCCACCAAGAGGACAAGATAACTGGGTTGTTTAAACACCAACTACCGTCAGTCAATGATTGGGGGCAGCTTTCAGGGATTATTAAGACCCTGGCTTGTCTGCAATGCTCCAAGAGTAGAAAGAGTTGCCTCAGTGGCCACAGAAAGCCAGAGATAGAAGAATTAAGAGTCAGATTGGTATACGGTGAAATAGTAAGGGAATATAGCATACTGGCGGGGCACAAATAATATCTGCTACAGGTGGCTTTGGTTTACCACAAGCTCATGTCACTGAAACTAACAGAATAAGAATAAGTCAGAAACTAAGTAGATAAATACAAAAAGCCCAAGCAGCCTACCACCTTCTATCACTCATCAACAATTAAGATAGATTGTACTTTCTAAATCCTCACTAAGACATACAAACCAAACAATAGCAGAAGCCTCATTTACACTGGGGAATAGGAACTCTTTGGGCGTTTAAGGAGGGTGCTTTGGGAGCTTTGGGGCATGGTAGTGCAAGGAGAAAGAAGATTAAGAAAAGGGGAAAAGGACATTTAAAGAAACATGTTAAAAACATTGTGTTTTTCATTTTATGGTCTTGAAACATGAGTAAAGGGCGTGGATATTTTAAGAAAGTAGCATCAAGATCTGGGTGACTTTTAGACCCAGAAGACAATTTTGTGAAAGACTTCTGTGGATTGTGCCATTATAGTACTTCTTCATAGCAAATATCTTTACTTGAAATTATACCCACATTTATTTGTCCTTTTGTTTATCATCTGTCTCCTTCAAACAAAAGGTAAACTCCATGAAGGTAAGAACTTTGTTTTCAGGCCAGGCACGGTGGCTCATGCCTGTAATCCCAGCACTTTGGGAGGCCGAGGTGGGCAGATCACGAGGAGTTTGAAACCAGCCTGGCCAACATGGTGAAAACCCATCTCTACCAAAAATACAAAAATTAGCCAGGCATGGTGGCTCACGCCTGTAGTCCCCGCTACTTAGGAGGCTGAGGCAAGGAATCACTTGAGCCTGGGAGGCAGAGGCTGCAGTGAGCCAAGATTGTGCCACTGCACTCCAGCCCAAGTGACAGAGCGAGACTCCATCTCAAAAAAAAAAAAAAAAAAAAACAACTTTATTTTTGTGTTATTCATTAGTCGGCACTCAATAAATATGTGGTTAACAAATGACTATATTATGGCTACAAAAAGTAAACAGGGTAAGTACTAGAAGAGCCTGACATTTGTACCACTTGTATCATTCAACTAAATCATAAAGGTAAGAGGCACTGGTAACTACACAATAACCCCCCATTATCACGAAGCTTGGGGCCATCCTTGTGTGTAGAAAAACTGGAGGTCACATAATGTTCTTTGGCTTTAGTCAAACACTTCCAACAGCATCCTCTTCAAGCACACACGGCCTACAAGGAAATCTTTACCATGGAAACAGAATTTCAAAACTAAAAAGTCCGTAGAGGTCAAAGATTTCAACCCTCTGCATAATTCATCTTAGCCATATGTTACAGGTCACAATTCAGACCTTCAGACAAGAATCTTTATTTATTTGTAATTTATTACAAATTTATTTGAAAAAATAATATCTAATACAAAAATATTATATTAGAAAAAAGGAGAAACAATGCATTATTTTTGTAATACAAAGTATAGAAAGCTTGGGAAACTCAGTCGTACCCAAACGCTCTAGTCTGCTTCACACATTTCTTAACCTGTGATCATTAAGCTTTTTGGCTACCAATGGAGAATTCTGGTTGCCAGTAAGAGCCATCTTATGATGTGCTGAAAATTTTCTAAATTTTTCACCTATGTTTTTTTTTTTCTGTCATCTTATTTCTCCCTTTGTTGTTCTGTGTTAAATGTATTCCTTGGGTAGATTTGTTCATCAGATATTTAGAGATCTGTCTGTTCCCTATAGCTTGTGAACATATGCATGCTGTCTGCTTTTAACTGTGCCTCATAAATAATCACACTTAATCCTTCTTAGTGCCATCTTTTGCAATCATCTTCCAGTTACCTAGAACATAAGGTGCATAAAACTAAGCTCAGTGTCCAAGCTGTGATCTCAGTAGGGTGGCTCAGAATTAAGCGATGATTTTTCATCACTCTCTTTCAAGAAATTATGGCTCTAAACTTATTGCCCTGGTTTCACTGCAGCTTTAAAGACATTTCATCATTCTAGAAGATAAGACCCATTAAAAGCATTTTCTAAAAACTAAAAAATATAGTAGAGGAGAGTGCAGTTTCAATTCAGTTCCGTGTTTTATACATTGAGGGTTACTCTGCGAGCCATTGTGTTAGAGGCTGGAATTCACAAGTGAATAAGACACAGTCTCTGGAGTGGTACGGTAGTGAATACTGTAAGCATGTAAACAGATGAGCAAATCAGTGTGATTCCCCATATGAGCCAATGCCAGAATGAGTGGATTCTGCCACCTATAGTGAAGGAGAGACAGGGGTTCTGGGCAGAGGCAACAGTACATGGCAAGCACCAGAGTTCAGGCAGGTAAACGAATCAGTCTACAACCTAAATTGGAAGTAGGATAGCAGTGAAAGAAACCAGAAGAGTCCCAAGAACCAGCTCATGAGGGTTTCCTAGGTAACTCCCTAGTTTGCCGTAAAAGTAATTGAAAGCCTTGTAACTATAAAATAAATAGCTTAATTTGGAGGCAAAATGGGGAAAATCATTCAACAAATATTTATTGAGCATTTACTATATGCCAGGGTTGCAATGGTGAGTAAATCATTTAAAAAAAAAAATCCCTACCCTTGTGGGACCTCTAGAAGAGTAGACAAGCCATACTCTAATATACAAATGTATAGTCTATCATAGGTATTGATAAATGCTAGGGGTAAAAAAGCAGAGTGAAAGGCTAGAAAGTGATAGGTGGTCTTCTTTTACATAGGGGGTCAGGGAAGGCCTCTTTGAAGAGATGTCATCTGAACAAAGATCTCAGTGAAGTGGGGATGGGAGGCAGCCATGAGGAAATCTATGCAAGAAAGTTCCAAACAGGCGGTACAGTAAGTGCAAAGTCCTTAAGACACAAACAAGTCCTTAAGATACAAACAAGTCCTTAAGATACACCATGCTGGCATGGTAGAAGAACAGCCAGAAAGCCATGTGGCTGGAGAAGAGTGAACGAGAAGAAAAGCAATGGAAAGGAGGTCAAAGGCAATCAGAGGCCAGATCATGAAGGGTTTGGTAGGCCATGGTAAGATCTCCAGGACAAATGTTAAACTGGTCCATAAATGTAGCCATCAGACAGTATATACAGTATGACCCATTCGTGTGAACATAAAAAGATTGTGTGTTACACACACACATAATTATTGAGGCTCATAATCACTTTGAGGACAGATGTGTTTTAGAAATTAATAATTTGTTGTTTTTTAGAAAGGTATATGTCTATACCATTTGGTATATAACACGTCTAGAGAAGTCTTATGACAGCACCCTGTCATCAAACATATTGATATGTCTGCAACAAAACATATATGGGATAAGCAAACACTAAATATAGTCTTCCACCAGGTTAATCTTTTGGTTTTCAAGCTTTTTGGATTTCAAAATTTCAGATCCAGAATTGTGAATCTCTATTTGTACATGTGTGGAAAACTTCCAGGAGTGTCCCATTGTTCATTGTTGTGAACAAAGGTTGGAGGAGTGAGATGGCTTTGGTGGCTGAAGTATCTTTTATTCTACTTTTTATCATGCCGAATACACTTCTTTACCATGTATTATTTATGTCATTGAAATAATGCAAGTTTAAAAATATTTTTTAATGTAGATATCAGTGTTTTTATTCACGTAGTCTTTGGGTATTAACAATATGAATGGAAATCAGGGAAAATATTTTAAACAAAAAAAGTAATAGAGAAGATTTTGAATATTCATTATATAATTGCTTCTATATTTGAGTTCTTAGTAATGAAATATTCAACTTTTACTGTGTCTCTGTATGCTTTTCAAATTTTTGTCTTGTAAATACTTTTGTGGACTATAGGGTCATAGTATAAAGATAATTTTGTAAGGAGCAGGAAATTCATATCTAAAATTCAGTAAAATATATTTTTAAATTTTATGGTAAATCATATTTCCTAATGTTCCAAGAAGTTTCTTCTGTTTCCTTATAGAACATGGTCCATTCTCAGGACCTGCGGTGTACTGTTTTGTTTTGTTTTCAAGGCAAATCTGTGGGGTTTTATTTCCATGTTTTGATAACAGAATGTCATGCTTGTGATAAATACTTGCCTGAAAGATATTTATAATGTACAAGCCCTAAAATATTTAGACATTTTTTAATTGCAATTTTCAACCTCCCTATTTCCTACCACTCTCCCCCAACAAAAATTCAGAGAGATGTATTTAACAGACACCACATTTCATGGTGAATGTTATTGGCTGTGTGGCTGAAAACTGTAATTAGCCATGCCTCACTGATTCATACATGAATCGTTTTGAGGTTCATTATTCCACTGGAATGTTAATGAACATGAATACAAAAATACTCTTGAGAGATTTTCTTTTTATCTTGGTAAAGTACATATGGTACGGGGAAAAAAAACCTTGAAAATAATTAGTGAAAAAATACTTAGTGTATATAACTAGACCCTTGATTTTTTTTTTTTAATTATTATACTTTAAGTTCGGGGATACATGTGCAGAACACGCAGGTTTGTTACATAGGTATACACGTGCCATGGTGGTTTGCTGCACCCATCAGCCCATCATCAACATTAGGTAGTTCTCCTAATGCTATCCCTCCCCTAGACCCCAACCCCTGACAGGCCCCTGTGTGTGATGTTCCTCTCCCTGTGTCCATGTGTTCTGATTGTTCAACTCCCACTTATGAGTGAGAACATGCGGTGTTTGGTTCTGTTCCTGTGTTAGTTTGCTGAGAATGATGGTTTCTGGAAACCATCCATGTCCCTCCAAAGGACATGAACTCATCCTTCTTTATGGCTGCAAAGTATTCCATAGTGTATATATGCCACATTTCCGTTATCCAGTCTATCATTGATGGGTGTTTGGGTTGGTTCCAAGTCTTTGCTATTGTGAACAGAGCTGCAATAAACATGTATGCATGTGACTTAATAATAGAATGATTTATAATCCTTTGGGTATATACCCAGGATTTGCCCATGCCTATGTCCTGAATGGTATTACCTAGGTTTTCTTCTAGGGTTTTTATGGTTTTATGTCTTTTGTATAAGATGTAAGGAAGTGGCCAGTTTATGTTTTCTGCATATGGCTAGCATATGCAGAAATGGTGCTTTCCCAACACCATTTATTATATAGGGAATCCTTTCCCCATTGATTGTTTTTGTCAGGTTTGTCAAAGATCAAATGGTTGTAGATGTGTGGCATTATTTCTGAGGACTGTGTTCTGTTCCATTGGTCTATATATCTGTTTTGGTACCAGTACCATGCTGTTTTGGTTACTGCAGCCTTATAGTCTAGTTTGAAGTCAGGTAGCCTAATGCCTCCAGCTTTGTTCTTTTTAAATAGGATTGTCTTGGCTATTGCTTCTCAGTCTGTTGGCTAAGATCAAATGTAGTATTGTCTTGGCTATACAAGCTCTTTTTTGGTTCCATATGAACTTTAAAGTAGTTTTTTCTAATTCTGTGAAGAAAGTCAATGGTAGCTTGATGGGGATAGCGTTGAATCTATAAATTACTTTGGGCAGTATGGCCATTTTCATGATATTGATTCTTCCTATCCATGAGCATGGAATGTTTTTCCATTTGTTTGGGTCCTCTCTTATTCCCTTGAGCAGTGGTTTGTAGTTCTCCTTGAAGAGTTCCTTCACATCCCTTGTAAGTTGTATTCCCAGGTATTTTATTCTGTTTGTAGCAATTGTGAATGGGAGTTCACACATGATTTGGCTCTCTGTTTGTCCATTATTAGTGTATAGGAAAGCTTGTGATTTTTGCACATTGATTTTGTATCCTGAGAATTTGCTGAAGTTGCTTATCCACTTAAGGAGATTTTGGGCTGAGACAATGGGGTTTTCTAAATATACAATCATGTCATCTGCAAACAGAGACAATTGGACTTCCTCTCTTCCTATTTGAATACCCTTTATTTCTATCTCTTGCCTGATTGCCCTGGCCAGAACTTCCAATACTATGTTGAATAGGAGTGGTGAGAGAGGGCATCCTTGTCTTGTGCCAGTTTTCCAAGGGAATGCTTCCAGCTTTTGCCCATTCAGTATGATATTGGCTGTGGGTTTGTCATAAATAGCTCTTATTATTTTGAGATACATTCCGTCAACACCGAGTTTATTAAGAGTAAAATGTTTAGCATGAAGCGGTGTTGAATTTTATCGAAGGCCTTTTCTGCATCTATTGAGATAATCGTGGTATTTGACATTGGTTCTGTTTCTGTGAGGGATTACGTTTATTGATTTGCGTATGTTGAATCAGCCTTGCATCCCAGGGATGAAGCTGACTTCATCGTGGGGGATAAGCTCTTTGATGTGCTGCTGGATTCGGTTTGCCAGTATTTTATTGAGGATTTTCTTATCAATGTTCATCAGGGATATTGGCCTGAAATTTTCTTTTTTTGTTGTTGTGTCTTTGCCAGGTTTTGGTATCAGGATGATGCTGGTCTCATAAAATGAGTTAGGGAGGAGTCCCTCTTTTTCTATTTATTGTTTGGAATAATTTCAGAAGGAATGGTACCAGCTCTTCTTTGTACCTCTGGTAGAATTCGGCTGTGAATCTGTCTGGTCCTGGACTTCTTTTGGTTGGTAGGCTATTAATTACTGCCTCAATTTCAGAACTTGTTATTGGTCTATTCAGGGATTTGACTTCTTCCTGGTTTAGTCTTGGGAGGGTGTATGTGTCCAGGAATTTATCCATTTCTTCTAGATTATCCAGTTTATTTGCATAGAGGTATTTGTGGTATTCTCTGATGGTAGTTTGTATTTCTGTGGGATCAGTGGTGATATCCCCTTTATCATTTTTTATTGTGTGTATTTGATTCTTCTCTCTTTTCTTCTTTATTAGTCTAGCTAGCAGTCTATCTATTTTGTTAATCTATTCAAAAAACCAGCTCCTGGATTCATTGATTTTTTGAAGGGTTTTCTGTGTGTCTATCTCCTTCATTTCTGCTCTGACCTTAGTTATTTCTTGTTTTCTGCTAGCTTTTGAATTTGTTTGTTCTTGCTTCTCTAGTTCTTTTAATCGTGATGTTAGAGTGTCAATTTTTGATCTTTCCTGCTTTCTCCTGTGGGCATTTAGTGCTATAAATTTCCCTCTAAGTACTGCTTTAACTGTGTCCCAGAGATTCTGGTACATTGTATCTTGGTTCTCATTGGTTTCAAAGAACTTGTTTATTTCTGCCTTAATTTCATTATTTACCCAGTAGTCACTCAGGAGCAGGTTGTTCAGTTTCCAAGTAGTTGTGCAGTTTTGAGTGAGTTTCTTAATCCTGCATTCTAATTTGATTGCACTGTAGTCTGAGAGACTGTTTGTTATGATTTCCGTTCTTTTGCACTTGCTGAGGAGTGCTTTACTTCCAATTTTGTGGTCAATTTTAGAATAAGTGTGATGTGGTGCTGAGAAGAATGTATATTCTGTTGATTTGGATTGGAGAGTTATGTAGATCCATATTAGGTCTGCTTCGTCCAAGCTGAGTTCAAGTCCTGAATATCCTTGTTAATTTTCTGTCTCGTTGATTTGTCTAATATTGACAGTGGGGTATTAAAGTCTCCCACTATTATTGTGTGGGAGTCTAAGTCTCTTTGTAGGTCTCTAAGAACTTGCTTTATGAATCTGGTTCCTCCTGTATTTGGTGCATGTATATTTAGGATAGTTAGCTCTTCTTGTTGTGTTGATCCCTTTACCATTATGTAATGCCCTTCTTTGTCTTTTTTGATCTTTGTTGGTTTAAAGTCTGTTTTATCAGAGACTAGGATTGCAACCCCTGCTTTTGTGTGTGTGTGTGCTTTCCATTTGCTTGGTAAATATTACTCTGTCCCTTTATTGTGAGCCTATATGTGTCTCTGCATGTGAGATGGGTCTCCTGAATACAGCACACCAATGGGTCTTGACCCTATCCAATTTGCCAGTCTGTGTCTTTTAACTGGAGCATTTAGCCCATTTACATTTAAGGTTAATATTGTTATGTATTAATTTGATCCTGTCATTACAATGCTAGCTGGTTATTTTGCCCATTAGTTGATGTGGTTTCTTCATAGTGTCAATGGTCTTTACAATTTGGTATGTTTTTGCAATGGCTGGTATCAGTTTTTCCTTTCCATATTTAGTGCTTCCTTCAGGAGCTCTTGTAAGGCAGGCCTGGTAGTGACAGAATCTCTCAGCATTTGCTTGTCTGTAAAGGATTTTTTTTTCTCCTTCGCTCATGAAGCATCGTTTGGCTGGATATGAAATTCTGGGTTGAAAATTCTTTTAAGAATGTTGAATATTGGCTCCCACTCTCTTCTGGCTTGTAGGGTTTCTGGAGAGACATCCACTGTTAGTCCCTTTGTAGGTAACCCAACCTTTCTCTCTGGCTGCCCTTAACATTTTTTTCCTTCATTTCAACCTTGATGAATCTGATGATTATGTGTCTTGGGGTTGCTCTTCTGGAGGAGTATCTTTGTGGTGTTCTCTGTATTTCCTGAATTTGAATGTTGGCCTCTCTTGCTAGGTTGGGGAAGTTCTCCTGGATAATATCCTGAAGAGTGTTTTCCAGCTTGGTTCCATTCTCCCTGTCACTTTCAGGTACTCCAATCAAATGTAGGTTTGGTCTTTTCACATAGTCCCATATTTCTTGGGGGCTTTGTTCATTTCTTTTCATTCTTTTTTCTCTAATCTTGTCTTCACACTTTATTTCATTAATTTGATCTTCAATCTCTGATATCCTTTTTTCCACTTGATTGATCCAGCTATTGATACTTGTGTATGCTTTACAAAATTTTTGTGCTGTGTTTTTCAGCTCCCTCAGGTCATTTATGTTCTTCTCTAAACTGGTTATTCTAGCGATTCCTCTAACCTTTTGTCAAGGTTCTTAGCTTCCTTGCATTGGGTTAGAATGTGCTCCTTTAGCTCAGAGTAGTTTGTTATTACCCACCTTGTTATTTCCCACCTTCTGAAGCCTACTTCTTTCAATTTGTCAAACTCATTCTCTTTCCAGTTGTGTTCCCTTGCTAGCGAGGAGTTGTGATCCTTTGGAGGAGAAGAGTCATTCCAGTTTTTGGAATTTTCAGCCTTTTTGCACTGGTTTTCTCTCATCTTCATGGATTTATCTACCTTTGGTGTCTGATGTTGGTGACCCTTGGATGGGGTTTCTGTGTGGACGTCCTTTTTGTTGATATTGATGCTATTCCTTTCTGTTCGCTCGTTTTCCTTCTAACAGTCAGCCCCCTCGGCTGCCAATCTGCTGGAGTTTGCTGGAGGTCCATTCCAGACCCTGTTTGCCTGGGTATCACCAGTGGAGGCTGCAGAACAGCAAAAATTGCTGCCTGTTCCTTCCTCTGGAAGCTTCATCCCAGAGTGGCACCCGCCAGATGCCAGCTGAAGCTCTCCTGTATGAGGTGTCTGTCGATCCCTGCTGGGAGTTGTCTCCCAGTCAGGAGGCATGGGGGTCAGGGACCCACTTGAGGAAGCAGTCTGTCCCTTAGCAGAGCTCCAGCGCTGTGCTGGCTGATCCGCTGCTCTCTTCAGGGTGAGCAGGCAGGAATGTTTAAGTCTGCTGAAGCTGCACTCACAGCCACGCCTTCCCCCAGGTGCTCTGTCCCAGGGTGATGGGAGTTTTATCTATAAGCCCCTGACTGAAGCTGCTGCCTTTCTTTCAGAGATGCCCTACCCAGAGAGGAGGAATCTAAAGAGGCAGGTGTGCTCTACCCAGTTCAAACTTTCCCAAGGCTTTGTTTACACTGTGAGGGGAAAACCGCCCACTCAAGCCTCAGTAATGACGGACACCCCTCCCCCGACCAAGCTCAAGCGTCCCAGGCCGACTTGAGACTGCTGTGCTGGCAGTGAGAATTTCAAGCCAGTGGATCTTAGCTTGCTGGGCTCCATGAGGGTGAGATCCACTGAGATAGACCACTTGGCTCCCTGGCTTCATCCCCCTTTCCAGGGTAGTGAATGGTTCTGTCTCGCTGGTGTTCCAGGCGCCACTGGTGTATGAAAAAAAAAAAACAAAAAAAAACTCCTGCAGCTAGCTCAGTGTCTGCCCAAATGGCTGCCCAGTTTTGTGCTTGAAACCCAGGGCCCTGCTGGCACAGGCACCCGAGGGAATCTCCTGGTCTGCAGGTTGCAAAGACCATGGGAAAAGCATAGTATCTGGGCCAGAGTGCACTATTCCTCAAGGCACATTCCCTCACAGCTTCCCTTGACTAGGGGAGGGAGTTCCCCAACCCCTTGCGCTTCCTGGGTGAGGAGACGCCCCACCCTGCTTCACCTCACCCTCCATGGGGTGCATCCACTGTGTAACCAGTCCCAATGAGATGGGTACCTCAGTTGGAAATGCAGAAATTACCTGCCTTTTTCCTTGATCTTGCTGGGAGCTGCAGACCAGAGCTGTTCCTATTCTGCCAAATTGCCTGCCTCCCCAATTTTTTTGAATAGTAAATAAGACTGTATAATGTACTGGAGTCTCTTCTCTACGAAGCACACAGTGATTTTACAAACATTAATTAATAAAGCTTCAGGATCCCTACCAGGTAAATGTTAATAAAACACAGGAGTCCTAACTTTTTTGACCTTTGCTCCAATTTTCAGATAAGAAACTAGCTGACTAAGATGCTTCCACAGCTTTGAAAACAAAATGGGCATGAAACCAACATTCAGAGTTCAGATGTCATTTATGAGTAGCATTCTCTTATGAACCTAGTTGGAGATAGAAGTAATTTAGGGAAAATGATATTTCAGCACTGCCTTAATCTAGCAGGGATTTTCTTCATGGGAAAATTAAACCAAACACAAACTGAAGTATGACTTAACCGGGCCTGCTTCTGCATTTAGGGTCACCAAAGCATACTGTAAATGGAAATCAGATTGCTTTAGAATCCAAGAACAAACTCTACTTTTGACCTTTACAAAGCTCATGATGTATATGCCCACAAAATAAACAAAATAATTTCAAAGTAAATTCGTTGAGTGCACCTGACCTTTGAAACAGAGCAGATGATGTTAATCAGATTTGTACAGCGTTAATCTAGCTCAGCCTCTGTCTCTCCATGTATTTTTAAAATATCATAAAGAAGAGTCTCACAACAGGGAATCTTTCAAATCGGAATAGATTTAGAAATGTATGACCTGGCTTCAAACAATGAAGTATATAACTCAAACATGTAAGCAAATGAATTTTATGACTATAAACCAACATACCACACCCCTCAGGAAAAGCGACTTTTAAAAAATAATATAAGCATGTGTTATTTTCTCAATAAAATATAGTTCAAGTTCTGATACTGTGTTAGTTACCATTAGGTAAACTTTGAGTTGAAAATGGCCTACATATCATAAAAAGGTGTTCTGTCTGACCATTGCATCTGACTTTTGTCAAGCCATATCATTTCTGCATTTTGGACATTGAATGTTTGAGCCATGGCCTTTCCAGAATAGCCTGTTAAGTAACTTGATGGACATATGCTTCTTTTCCCAGGATCACTTCCTTTGGATAACCAGCCCTGACCCCATTCCATAGTAATCTCTGTCAATCTTGGTGGCTCTGACCACACATTTGTTCTGGCTTAAATTGGGGAGGACTATGGGGTGTGGAGGATGGTAATGGAGCAGGAGTAGTCACAGAAAACAAACTTGACCAAAGCACTCCATACTACGTGGCCACTGGTTGGTTGGGGATGGGCACATGACCCAAGCTGAGCCAGTATCCTCAGATGTTTTGTCAGAGAGATTTTTTAAAAAGCCTCTCTTTCTCTGTGATCACAAGCTATAATGATGATACAAGTGTGGGGCTGCAGGCTATTTTGCCCACCCAGGAATTAAGTCAAAAGTGCAAGCAGAGAGGAGAGATGAGGAGAGGAACAGAGCCCAGCTGGCATTGCATCCCAGAATCCAATTTTGCCGGAAGCTACCTCTTAGATTTGCCAGTTACATGAGCCTTTTCTTGTTTAAGTTAGTTTGAATTAGGTTTTTGCTACTGGCAGCCAAAGGAGTCCTGACTAATCCACAAAGTTCAACTGACAGATAAGCTACTCAGAATGCGACGGTGAAATGAAAGGGATAATACTCTCCCATTCTCTTGTAATTTGGAAATTCTCCGGACCTAAAGCCAGATCAGCCTCTGCTCTACCAGCACCAAAACTGTGCACAAGGCACACTGTAGTCATCTAAGGAGCTGGAGATGTTAGCCCGAGAACGAGAAGACAAGATGTGCTTGCTGGGCTCAAACGTGTGAAGGTCTACTTTTTGAGAAAGGGGTTGGATTCACTCTTTGGAGTTAAAAGTCAGACCAACAAGTCCTTATCACTGGGGGGAATTTTCTGTACAACATGAAGGATAACTTTTCTAACAACGAAAGCCATCCTAGCTGACATAATGTGACCCTCAAACACTTCCTCTATTGAGTGAGAGGCTGGACAAAATGACATCTAAGATCCCACCCAACTCTGTGATTACTTGATTCAATCAAAGTTTGGTCATGGTGACCATATCTGTACAGTCATGCATTGATTAAAAATGGGGATATATCCTGAGAAATGTGTCCTTATGTGATTCCATCATTGTGCAAACATCATAGAGTGCACTTACATAAATCTAGATGGCAATGCCTTCTACACACCTATAGTGTATAGACTATAGTGGTATAGTCTAATGCTTCTAGGCTGTAAACCTGTACAGCAGGTGACTGTCCTGAGTACTGTAGGCAACTGTAACACAATAGTAGGTATTTGTGTATCTAAACATATCTAAATATAGAAAAGATATGGTAGAACTACAGTACTAAATAAGCTTATAGGACCACTCTCAGATATGTGGTCTGTTGCTGACAAAGTGTCATTATGCAGTGCATGACTGTAATTTATTATAGTCACCTCAACCATTCAGCAAATCAAAAATCAATATAAATGAATCATATATAAGGAGGCCCGGAGGAAAGGAAGTGTCGGAAGAGATTTCCTAGAGGGGATGATAACTTGCACAGTTTTAAATACAAATAGGACTTAGTTTCTATCACACATACCATGTTGAACAATGCTCTATTCAGCACTGATTCTTCAAGAAGCTATTTATCTCTACAATAGTTTCTTTAAAAATATGCAAATACATATGTAATAATGATCTATTTCAGTGTATTATAAATTAAAATTTTCCAAATTCTTGAGTGTTTTGTAGGCATATAGCTAATAAACATTAACAGTTTGGTGTAGTGTACCTGTAACCAGCCCTGTATACCTGTATACCAGCTGCTCTCAGCCAATGAATGGGAGTCCCCTATTACTGCACTCTACCATTCACTACACTCTGAGTTGAGAGTGTTCTACAATACATGTTTTTGCTTATCTTTCTGCCGTTATTTTGTGTACTGGCAATTTATTTTGTGTCCTCAAAAGCAGTTTTGACATGAAATGCTTAACCACAGTTATGAAAATGATACATCCATACTAGATCTACCCATAACAAAGTGACAGCACTACATTAGACATCAAAATGCAAGTCCTATAGAGGTTCAAGGTGCCTTCAGGAAATGTTTGAGAAGACAGAATCAGGTAAATAGGGACTGAAAGATAATTTTTGGCATTATGAAGAGCAGCATAAATACCACTGCAGGCAGGGAAAATAAACAAAAATTGTTAGAAAGCTGCTTGGAAGAAATGACTATAAGAAGACACATCATGATGTAAGGAGTTTGGAAGAAGACAGTTGTGTGGTTGCCATGTGAAGGACTGGAACACTTCTCCATGGGGACAGTGATAGGAAGACCCAGTATAATGCTGATCACAGCAGCACTCCCATTTCCAGGAATGGAGCACTTCATCCATCTCCTGCCTTCTCTCTCAACAGACTTTGTGAGTGCTCAAACCAAGTGAGGAAAGACAGTCAAGAGAGAGGGAACAGCATGTGAAAAGAAAAATTGTAAAACATGGCAGTTTAGAAACTGTTAGTGGTTTAACGTTACTGGAGGAGAGAATATAGGAGAGAGGTTAACAACGAGACTGGAACTGTAGACAAAAGCCATGTTATGAAAGAGCTGATGAAACCTTCTCTAGACCTAGGACTTAATGTGACAAGCAGTGGGGAGCAAATAATTGGCTTTAACAGGGCAAGCAATATGATCAAGTTCGAATTTTAGAGAAAAATCTGGAAGCACTATGGAGGCTTGACTGGAGTGGGATATGACTCCAGAAAGATCAGTGAGGAGGTCATTGTTAGCAATCAGACACATTTTTTTGGCCTATTAAATTACCCTTTTTAAAAAAAAAAGAAAAAATATCCTGGTGGTAAGCTATAAATTGGTAAATTTGTAAAAAGCTACTTGCAATAATGTAAGTCAAGTAAGAAATTTAGAAATAATACTGAAAAAGTTTATGCCCTTTGATCCAGTAATTCTATGTGTAGGAATCTACAGTAAAAGTACAGAGATGAAGACAAAAGTGTATGTTCAGTGATGTTCCTTCTTTCAGTCTTATTTCTGAAAAACTAGAAACCACTTTCATGTCTAATCAAAAAAGCAACAAATAAATGAAATATGTCACTGCTATTTAAAATTATTTTTTTAAATATTCACTGACATGGAAAATTGCCCAAGGATTAATGTTAATTGAAAAAAGCAGAATACAAAATTAAATATATGGTAAAACTGCCTTCTTCAGAAAGGTGTATGCATTTAAAAACTGGAAAATACAAAAATATATATATATATAATCAGAGCTTATCTCTAGGTGGTGAAATTGAGTGATTTTGATTTTCATCTTTTTAAGCTTTTTTTATTTTTTCATTCAATGTCATGAACATATACTACTTTTGCAGACAACTGTTAGGTTGAACCATTTGAAATTGCCTGCTGCAGACTGAATTGTCTTCCCACCTTCCCCCCAAAATGTGTATGCTGAAACCCTAACCCCCAGTGTGATGGTATTTAAAGATGAGACCTTGGGAAATAAGTAGGTGTAGATGAGGTCATGAGGGTGGAGCATTCATGATGGGATTAGTGTTCTTATAAAAAGAGGAAGAGGTCATGTGAGCATACAGGGAGATAGCAGCCATCTACACACCGGGAAGAGAGCCCTCCCCAGAACTTGACCATGCCGATGCCCTGATCTTGGACTTCCGGTCTCCAGAGGCTTGAGAAAATAAATCTCTGTTGTTTAAGCCAGTCTATGATATTTTATTATGGCAGCCCAAGCTGACTAATACACTGCCAAAATTGACTTCAAAAATGACAATTCCATATGAATCAGCCTACATAAAAGCGAAATAAAATAAAAAGCAACAGTCATTGAAAATGCCCTGACAATAGATGCTAAGAGCCAGAACCAAAGCAACAGTAATAAGATAAGAATAACAAAGATGCAAATGACATTAAGTTGGTAGATTCTGTAACTTGGTGATGGATAGGATTGATAAAACAGTACTGGTGAATAAGGAACAGCATCTAAAACATGAATCCAAAGTTTTTACACTAAGAAATCGAGGGATGGTAGAGGTACTAGTCAAGACAAGGGATAATCAGAAAAATCTGTTTGGTAGCTAGCCTCTGAGATGGCCTCAATAATCCCCACCTCCTGGCATTAGCAGCCTTGAGTACTCCCCTTCCTGGTCTACAGGTGGTCAGTATTCTGCCTCATTTATAATAATGCCAAAGTTATGTCTCACTGCTACAGAGATGAACATTCACCCTGGGAAAAAAGCCAACTGCTGTGTTCGGACACTTAAAGCCTATGGACAGGCCTATGTGTTGAGGAACTGAGATATCCAGCCAACAGCCAGCAAGGAACTGACGTCTGACAACAACCTCATGAGAGAGATTGGAAGCAGATCCTGCAGCCCCAGTCAAGCCTTTCAGTTGCTGACACCTTGACAGCAACCTCATGAGAGACACCGAGCCACATCATGAGGCTAAGCTGCGCCCAGTCTTCTGTCTCATAACAGCTATGAGATAATAAATGTTTGTTTTAAGCCACTATTTCGGGAGGTAATTTGTTACAGATAATTAGATAACTTCACTTGTCTCTCGGTAACCATGGGAGATTGGTTCTGGGACCCCCTGCAGATACCAAACTCCATGAATACTCAAGACTCTTATATAAAATGGTGTAGTATTTGCATATAACCTACACACATCCTTCTGTATACTTTAAATCACTTCTAGATTACTTATAATACCTAATGCAATGCCTATGCATCACTTCATTCACATGGATTCAGCAGCACAGTATTTGGCACAGAGCAAATTCAAGGTTTGTTTTCTGGAACTTAGTGGAATTTTTTTTTTTTTTTTTTGATACAAGGTCTCACTCCATTGCCCAGGCTGGAGTGCAGTGGCACAATCATGGCTCACTGCAGCCTCGACCTCCCAGGTTCAAGTGACCCTCCTGCCTCAGCCTCCTGAGTAGCTAGGACCACAGCATGTGCTACCATGCCCAGCTAAGTTTTTAATTTTTTGTAGAGAGAAGGTCTCACTATGTTGCCCAGGCTGGTCCTGAACTGGGCTCAATCAATCCACCCACCTCGGCCTTCCAAAGTGTTGGGATTACAGGCATGAGACACCGCGCCCAGGCTTTTTTTTCCAAATATTTTGTATCTGTAGTTGGTTGAATCTATGGATGCAGAACCCACAGACATGGAGGACCAACTGCAATACAACCAGTTTTGATTAATTTGCTTATCTGAAGAGTTGAATATTCCTGAAGGCAGAAATCATGTCTTAATATTTAAGGCCTCTTGCTGTATGTGGCACGTGATCTATATTCAATGAATATGTATTACAGGCTGGAAAGGTAGAAAAGGAGAGTGTAAACCCTAGCAAAGTAGTTTGGACACTTCCTGGTGGGGACCCACTAATGGCTCATAAGGTTGTTCAGGATAAAGATTTGTTTGAAAAGAAATGTGGTGAATGATTTTTGTACTTGACACTTCTTCAAGGACTTGTATTGCTTATAAATGTACTTTAATAATCTTATATGCTTTAGAAGCCCATATATCCCAAAATACTCCAAATTGTAGAGTTCTAAACCTGCAACTTATTTTCTTTTATAAAACAAACTTTGGAAAAGTGTGGTCTTTAACTTTTTTTTTTTTTTTTTTCCGGACAAATTCTCACTTTGTCGCCCAGGCTGGAGTGCAGTGGCACAATCTTGGCTCACTGCAACCTCTGCCTCCCGGGTTGAAGCGATTCTCTTGCCTCAGCCTCCCGAGTAGCTAGGATTACAGGTGCCCACCACCACACCCAGCTAATTTTTGTATTTTTAGTAGAGATGGGGTTTCACCATGTTGGCCAGGCTGGTCTCAAACTCCTGACCTCAGGTGATCCACCCACCTTGGCCTCCCGAAGTGCTAGGATTACAGTCTTCAACATTTTTAACTACAGAAAGGTTTAGCAAGATTTTTGTTTCTAAATTCATTTTCATATCTTAGATAATTTGTAGCTAGCAATTTTGTACCAGCTTTCCTTTTTACTTTGGACTATTGCTGACCCAGATTTAAAGCCTAGAGTTGACGAAATTTAAACTTTTACAGTACATTTTATCAATTATATAATGCAATAGTCAATCCAAGAAAATTCTATCTTCTGAGCTTCATCCATAACTGTTCTTTATTGTTCTATAAACAACTGATTGATGCCATTAATGCTTGGACACATGTTAGAACCGAGGAGAAGTAGAACATGTAATAAAAAAGCATCAGTCCACTTAAACTTGAGTGTACTGATAATGATGCCTGGTCTCTATGATGTAGTTTGTTGCTGAAATACTCCCATAAATACATACACGCACACACACCACTTCAGGTTTCACAAAAGCAACTCATAGCCTTTACATCCTAATGGACTCAATGAAAATTAGAGGGAATTCATGAGACTCTGGAAACAGTGTATACCTGGTGAGAATGAAATCAGAACAGTCTGGGGTGCTCTTCAGAGTTCTTATTAAAAGCAATAAAGGAAAATCTTGCATTTTTGCCAAATGTAAGCAAAGTTCACATGAAACATTTATGTCTTCAGATAGAACCACAAAAGCTCAAGAAGAGGCAGGAAGGCTAAGGAGCTAATCCATTGCACATCTGAGAAGAGATTGGACCTTGCAACTCTTTCTCATTTGCTGTAGAGTCTAGTTTCCTTGATATGCCCTCAGCCACCCAACTCTCATAACTCTTGCTTCAGATTCTCCTAATTAGATACAGCAAATAAGAGTTTCCCTCCCAGAAGGTGACTGGTTTTTCCTTACTTTATATCATTTCATAATTCACTTTGATACTCTTCAGACTGCTTCTGTGTAATTTGCAACTTTCAAACATTGGAAGCTAGTTAGCTTTGCCATGTAGATTTCATTTAACTAAATCATATTCAGATCGTTTTACCTCCTTTAAAAAGAAGCAGCAAGAAAATCTTTGATGTTATATCTTAACTGTAATTAAGATATCATCTCCAATATTTTACTGTAGAAAATGCAATAAATAAAATATGAATTTATGCAACACAGTTATTCACACTGAAAAGCAATTAACAGGCTATTCCTCGTCTTTCTGTTGCAGTTACATAGAAGGGACTCCTTGCTGTGTGACCTTTAGAAAAACATTGAACTTTTCTGTGCCGTGTTTTCCTAATCTACAATAGGATAATAGTTCCTACCTTTAGGATTAACTGGGATTAATTTAAGATTAGCTGAGATTATCTGACTCTCTCATGAAAACATAGGTGACATTATTTTGTAATATTTCCTGGGCATGAATAGAATCATTTTGATTTCCTTTTTCAAAAAGATTTCATATTTCTTATTTCATTTGTGCCTAATAACAAAAAAAGAATTATAAAAGGATTGTGTTGAATTGTTCTTTATAAATATTTTTATTCTTTGTTTATGTTTACTTTTTAAAACATTTTTAACTTTTGTGGGTACACAGTAGATGTATATATTTATGGGATACATAGTATCTTTTGATATAGGCATGCAGTGTGAAATAAGCAAGTCATGGAGAATGGGGTATCCATGTCCTAAAGCTTCTCTCCTTTGAGTTACAAACAATCAATTACAGTCTTTAAGTTATTTTAAAATGTGCAATTAAGTTTTTATTGACTATAGTTGCCCTGTTGTGCTATCAAATAGCAGGTCTTATTCATTCTTTCTAACAATTTTTGTACCCATTAACCATTCCCTCTTCCCCTCTCAGCCCCCCACTGCCCTTCCCAGCCCCCCACTGCCCTTCCCAGCCTCTGGTAACCATCCTTCTACTCTTTGTCTCCATGAGTTCAATTGTTTTGATTTTTAGATTCCACAAATAAGTGAGAATATGAAGTATTTGTCTTTCTGTGTCTGGTTTATTTCACTTAACATGTTGATCTCCAGTTCCATCTGTGTTGTTGCAAATGACTGAGTCTCTTTTTTTTTATGGCTGAACAGTAGTCCATTCTGTATATGTACCACATTTTCTTTTTCCATTTATCTGTCGATGGACAGTTAGGTTGCTTCCAAATCTTGGCTATTGTAAACAGTGCTGCAACAAACACAGGAGTGCAGATATCTTTACAATATACTGATTTCCATTATTTGGGGCATATACCCACCAGTGGGATTGCTGGATCATATGGAAGCTCAATTTTTAGTGTTTTGAGGAACCTCCAAACTGTTCTCCATAGAGTTTGTGCTACTTTACATTCCCACCAACAGTATATACAGGTTCCCTTTTTTCCACATCCTTGCCAGCACTTGTTATTGCCTGTCTTTTGGATATAAGTAATTTTAATTGGGGTGAGATGATACCTAATTGTAGATTTGACTTGCATTTCTCTGATGATCAGTGATGTTTATCTCTTTTTCATATGCCTGTTTCCCATTTACATGTCTTCTTTTGAGAAATGTCTATTCAAAATTTTGCCCATTTTTTGATCAGATTATTAGATTTTTTTCCTATAGAGTTGTTTGAGCTTCTTATATAACCTGGTTATTAATCCCTTGTCAGATGGATAGTTTGCAAATATTTTCTCTCATTCTGTGGGTTGTCTCTTCACTTTATTGATTGTTGATTTGCTGTGCAGAAGCTTTTTAACTTGATGTGATTCCATTTGTCCATGTTTGCTTTGGTGGCCTGTCCTTGTGGGGTATTGCTCAAGAAATTTTTGTCCACACCAATGTCCTGGAGATATTCCCCAGTGTTTTCTTGTAGTAGTTTCATAGTTTGAGGTCTCGGATTTAAGTCTTTTATCTACTTTGATTTGATTTTTGTATATGGTGAGAAATAGGGGTCTAGTTTCATTCTTCTGCATATGGATATCGAGTTTCCCTACCACCATTTATCGAAGAAACTGTCTTTTCTCCAGTGTATGTTCCTGGCATCTTTGTCAAAAATAAGTTCACTGTAGGCATGTGGATTTGTTTCCGGGTTCTCTATTCTGTTCCATTGGCGTATATGTCTGTTTTTATGCTAGTACCATGCAGTTTCAGCTACTATAACTCTGCAGTGTAATTTGAAGTCAGGTAATGTGATTCCTCCAGTTTTGTTCTTTTTGATACCTTTGGCTACTCTGAGCCTTTTGTGGCTCCAAAAAATTTTAAGGTTGTTTTTTCTATTTCTGTAAAGAATGTCATTGGTATTTTGATAGGAATTGCACTGAATCTGTAGATTGCTTTGGGTAGTGTGGACATTTTAACAATATTGATTCTTCCAATCCATGAACATGGAATATTTTTTCATTTTTTGGTGTCCTCTTCAATTTCTTTCATTACAGTTTAATAGTTTTCATTATAATGATCTTTCACTTCTTTGGTTAAGTTAATTCCTGGGTATTTCATTTTATGCGTGGCTATTATAAATTGGAGTAATTTTTAAATATATTTTTCAGATTGTTCACTGTTGACTTATAGAAATGCTACTGATTTTTGTATGTTGATTTTGTATCCTGCAACTTTACTGAATGTGTTTATCAGTTCTAATAGTTTTCCTGTGGAGTGAATTGTTTTCAGATTTTGAATTATAAGCAGTTACTGAGTTGCAGTATTCCTAGATGCAACAGGCAACACCATGAGAGGTGATGTACAGGCATACACGTGTATGCACACATGTGAATATATATATTTTGATATCCACATCTATATATATGGAAAATACCAGCAACAGTATGTGATAAAGAAAGGCAAAGATATTTACATTGAGGCAGATTACTTGTAAATTTATGTATTTTGTTGTTCTGGTTTGAAGAAGACATGATTATTCATATATGCAAACCATGGCTAAGAAAAAAACATTGTGCATCTTACGACCCGTGAGCTGCCCTTCAGTGCCAAAGAAGTTATTGCTGGCAGTTATTCCTCTGTCTCCTCTCCTTACAGGCTTACTTCCTACTTCCCTGAAAGAAAGTTTGAGCTGTATTCATGTAGGCAGAAAAAGGAACTCAAAGAGTTCAGGCTCTCAAACCTCTTTGACTTGCCTTCAAATCCAAACTAAACCATGGCTAAGTTGCCATCTCTGAGGTCAGTTTACCTTCTGGCAAAATAGGAATCTTGAGAGCACCTGTTGTAATGAGGATCGAATGAGATAACATATGTAAAGCTCAGAGCCTAGCACATAGTAGGCACTTAAAATGTTGTTGGTGGTTCTTTTTTTTTTTTTTTTTTTTTAAGAGTTGAAATTTCATGCTGTCACCCAGGCTGGAGTGCAGTGGCACAATCACAGGTCACTGCAGCTTCAAACTCCTGGGCTCACACAATCCTCCCACCTCAGCCTCACAAGTAGCTGGTACATGCCACCATGACTGGTTAGTTTTTTTTTTTCTTTCTTTCTTTTTTTTTTTAGACATGGGGTCTCACTTTGTCACCCATGCTGCTCTGAAGCGATCTTCCCACCTTGGCCTCCCAAAGTGTTGGGGCCAGGTGCACAACATCACACCTGGCAAATTATTATTTTTAAAACTTTTAGCAGAAACAGAGTCTTACTATGTTGCCCAGGCTGGTCTTCAACTCCTGGCCTCAAGTGATCCTCTTGCCTTGGCCTCCCAAAGTGCTGGGATTATAGGCATGAGCCATCACGCCTGGCCAAAATATTGATGATTCTTGTGTGAGACAGGATATAGGCTCTAGCTGCTGCAGTGAATAACAAACACCCAAATATTTAAAAGGCATAAACAAAACAGAATGTCATTTCTTCTCACTCAGAACTGATACGGAAGCTCTATGGTGTTAGACACTCAGGCTCCTCTTGTTACTTTGCCATAATCTACTGGCAGCTTCCCTGTGACTCTAAGATGGCTGCTCCAGCTTCTGCCATCTTATTCACACCTCGGCAATGGGCGGGTGGAAACAGGGAGGGTAGTAATTCATTCATTCTTTTCTGGCTATCTATTTTTGTGTAATAAATCAAAAAATTTAGTGACCTAAAACAGTTAATCATCTCTCATGGTTTCTGTGGAACAGGAATTTGGAAAGGGCACTCCTAGGAAGGCTTGTCTCTGCTTCACAATGTCAGGGGTCTCGTCTGGGAAGATTTGAAAGTTGGAGGTGAATCAATGGCTGAGGGCTATCGCCATCTGTAAGCTTCCTTAACTCACATGTCTGATGGTTGATGCTGGCTACCATCTTTGACTTCAGCTGGGGTTGTTAGCCAGAACACCTACCTGTGGCCTCACCATGTGGCTACTTGGGCTTCCTAACTGAATGATGTCTAGGTTCTAAGAGAGAGCCACCTAAAGAGAACCAAGTGAAAGCTTCAGCACCTTTTTATGACATAGCCTCAGAAGTCAAACAGGGTCCCTCTACTGCTCACAAACCTGCCCAAATCCAGAAGGGTCATAAACCTCACCTCTCAATAGGTGGAGTGTCAAAGTCACAGTGTAAAAAAAATCATGTGGGATGGAAGATTGTAGGGGTTATTTCTGGAAAGTACAATCTGTGCGAATTTCACCTGTGATTGATATAGCAACTTCGTTGTAGAAGTTATTTGTTCAGTCATGGTTGGAACAGATATGTTTTGAGTATTATTATATGCTAGGCACCATTCTAGGCTCTAGGGATATAGTAGTGGGGAAAACAAAGTCCCTGCCCTCATCATAATTGTATTCTAGTAGGGGAGACAGATAATAAATAAATGTTACATACACCACTGGATAGCGATGAGTGCTGCGAAGAAATTCAGGCAGAATAAGGGTGCAGAAAATGACACAGTGTAGATGTTATTTAGATAGCATGGTAAAACAAACAAACAAACAAAAAAGACTTTTCTAAGGAGATGACAGAGGAACAGAGACCTCAGAAGTTACATGAACCAGCCATGCAGGAACTGAAAGAAGAGCATGATAGGCAGAGGGAACTGCTTAAGTAAAGATTTGAGATGGAATAGGCTTGGGTTGTTCACAGCACAGCAATAAAACACATATGACCGAGGACAGGTGCCATGGCTCACTCCTGTAATCCCAGCACTTTGGGAGACCCAGGCAGGCGGATCACCTGAGGTCAGGAGCTGGAGACCAGCCTGGAACATGGTGAAACCCCATCTCTACTAAAAATACAAAAATCAGCCAGGCATGGTGGTGGGTGCCTCTACTCCCAGCTACTCGGATGGCTGAGGCAGGAGAACTGCTTGAACCTGAGAGGTGGAGGTTGTAGTGAGCCGAAATCATGCCACTACACTCCAGTTTGAGTGACAGAGCAAAACCCTGTCTCAAAAAAACAAACAAACAAAAATGTGACTGGAGTAGAAAGTTTCTGTAGGTGAGTCAGAGCCTACTCACAGAAACATTAGACCAAGATAATGAGTCTTGATTTTTTTTTCAAGGAATTTTTAAAGCAGTGAAAGTGATGAAGCATATATATATGTTCATTCTGGTCACCATGTGGAAAACAGATTGTGTAAGAGGGTAAGAATGAAAGTAGAGGTTATTCCCCTATCCAGGCAAAAGGTAACAATAACTCAAATAGGAGAGTAACCCTGGAGATGAGAGGAAGTGGCCGGATCTGGAATCTGTTTGAAAGGTAGGATCAACAGGACCTGCTGATAGATTGGATGTGTAGTGTGAAAGAAAGAGGGGCATAGAGGATGACTGTTAGGCTTGAGGATCTGGTTTGCATTGGAAGTTTCCTTAGCACCCCAAAGCTAGAGGCAATATGGTACAGTGGTTCATATCCCTTGACAGAGACTCAGGGTCAAAGCATAAATACTGAGACACTCTCTAGCAGTGACCTTGAGCTCCTCCCCTCCCCACAGTCCAAGGGCAGAACTGGCCCTATGCACTGAAGTTTAGCTGGCAGGGGAGGATTAAGTTTCTCAGATGAGGAGAGAGGAAGGAAGCAGGTGGGTGGGAAGCAGAAGTGTTGAAGGTTATTTTTGCAGTAGCAGTGGCACAAGGGAATCAGGCACTCCCACAGCAAAGCACAATGGAGTCCTGAGGAAATCAGGCCTGATAATTCCCTCAGAATCACAGCTTTTGCCTTTTTATGCGAGGCACCCAGTGGGCACTCCCTAAACACCATTAACCACAAAAATGATGTTGTTGACTGGGCAGCACTGCCACTCGTTTGACCAGTTATTTATGATCGTTCAGCTGATTTCCCACTCTTGTTAATAGTCTTCAATTTTACTGCAAACACAATTAGGACACACCAAAGCCAGTGGTTTACCACCACAAAATTAGATCTCATCTACCACTGGATGCCTTTATGCACTAAATTTATGGCTAACAGACCCACTAACAAAGTTCCAGGCAGGGTTCCCCTGCCTGCAGATGTAGACAGTTGTAAGAAAAGTCTAGACTGGAGTCAGCCCTACCAGTGAAGGATGGAGTTGACATCCTCTTTCTTAGCAACTTTAGTCCACCTGCTTGCTTCTTCCTCACCATTGTATTGTAACCTTCATATATATATATATATATACACACACACACACACACACACACGTATATATATGATCAGCTTGCATTATAACCTTTATACACACACACACACACACACACACACATATATATGTATATAATATAGTTTGAATATATGTCCCCGCCACATCTTATGGTGAATTGGAGGTGTTGGAGGTGGGGCCTGGTAGGAGGTATTTGAGTCATGGGGGCAGGTCTTTCAAATACCTGGTAGGAGGCATTTGAGTCATGAGGTTAACTCAGTGGTGAGGTCTTCCCAATGGTGAGGCCATTCTCATGAGATCTGGTCATTTAAAGTGTGTGGCACCTCCCCCTCAACTCTCTCTCACTCATGCTTTTGCCGTGTGAAGTGCCTGCTCCTACTTCGATTTCCACCATGAGTAAAGGCTCCTGAGGCCTCCCAAGAAGCTGAGTAGATGCTGGCACCATGCTTGTATATTCTGCGGAACCGTGAGCCAATTAAACCTCTTTTCTTTATAAATTACCCACCCTCAGATATTTCATTATAGCAATGCAAGAATGGCCTAACGCCACACACACACACACACACACATTTCTTTTCAAATCTCATTTCATTCAGAAGGGCAGTCTTCTTCCTATTTTTGCTTTCTCTCTTTCTCCCATCACCTTATGTTTCATATTCAAGTCTAATTGAGAAAAAAGGTTTGAAATTACATCCTTTTCGAAAGTCATACAATTGAACTTTTCCTCTTTAGGTCTATTTTTCACTTTCTGGATTTTCCCCTAGGGTGTAGTTCTTCAGTATAGTTATGGAATGCTTTTTCTTGATATCAAAATATTTTCCAACTTAGAGCCTACACATGTAACTATCCTTCTCCACCAACCCCAACAGATAGAAAACAATACCATGGCAAGAGCAAATCCAAAGTGAATATTAAGGACAG
Source organism: Pan troglodytes (assembly GCF_028858775.2). Classification (NCBI taxonomy): domain Eukaryota; kingdom Metazoa; phylum Chordata; class Mammalia; order Primates; family Hominidae; genus Pan; species Pan troglodytes. The sequence continues at coordinate 65,276,372 of NC_086015.1, forward strand.
GCTGGCTTCCCTTTGTATCACACTGTGCCCACTCACCTCCACCCCAAACTCCTTAACTCATGTATAACCTGGGAAAGCAATCTCCTGGTAATAATTCCAGAACACATTTAGAGCAAAAAAAGAATGGTGAATTCTCTAAATAATAATATCCAGAGCCAAGTGGAAAAATATTTTGCATAACTCAAACACCCTTGATTAGTACAGCTGATCAATATTTGACTTATATTTCTTTGAGACATTTAACCTATAGATTTTCTTTCCTACCTTAACGACCTGTCAAACACAATTTTGTAAAACCATCCCATGTGTGACAGATAATCCCAGGACTTTCTCCTAGATGTGATGCTCTAAGCCTTTTTTCTAGGGCTTCGCTAGGCTTCATTTAACTGTTTCTGGTTTTATTTTTAAGTCATCAATGAAGGTACACTTTATCTTATTAAAATGGATTTATTGTATATTTTGGAGTGAGTAAACAACTTGCTGATTCTCTAATCTTAGAGACTAAAGACTTGGTTATTTTAACAAATTGAGACTCTAGTTCTCACTCTCTTCTTACTTTCCTGATACCTAAGAAGTACCTCTTACCAACTCTACTAAACTCTCACAGTCTTTTAGACCCTAAGTCTCACTTTATTTATCAATTGCATGTCAAAATAACAGTAAACTGAAGGAAAAAACACACAACATCAAATCACACTTTCTGCAGACTGATTGTTGTGGTTTTAAAATGTCCCACAATTTTTATATTTTTTATATTCCTCCTTTGCGTGTAGACTGGACTTAGTGACCTGGTTCTTCTGCAGATAAAATATGCAGAAGTACCTGCATGTGACTTTCAGGATCAGGTCATAAAATTCATTGCAGTCTCCCCTTTGCTCTCTCGTGGAACACTTCCTCTGGGGTGTGGGAGACCAGAAATGCCTCCCTAAAATTTGAAAGACTGTTGAGCTGAAGACTATTAGGAAGAAATAGATGCAGGAGAGCTCTCTACCCTCCCTCTATTTGTCTGAAAGCAGGACATACATTTACATAGATTTCCCTGCTCTCTACCAGGGAGAACAAAGGTTAACCACTGACATCAGCTTTAGACACCCAAAAGCCAGATGGTACTAGATAGCCAGATGATACCAGAGGAAGACAACAGCCAGATAATACCAGATAGCCAGATGATACCAGAGGAAGACAACAGCCAGGTGATACCAGAGGAGTTAATATTAACAAGTATTATTAACAAACTTTTATCTGCCATTTGATTGCCTTCCTCCCAAGTTGCTGCCTGTTAAGACTCAGTCCTCTGCCTTGTTACTTCTCTACAAATGTACTGTTTTGTTGATGATGCTGTAGAAGCTGGAATTCAAAGCCACCTCTTTGAGAACTATTCATTCCTGGATGTCTCCCATGCATTTGTGAAATATATACATTAAGAAACTTTTCTTTGTTTTTCTCTTGTTAATCTGTCTTTTGTAACAGAGGTCCATTCCAGTTATGAACCTATGGGTATTATTATTTTCCCCCACAAAGGAACAAGATATCATGTTATGAAGACACTCAAGCAGCCCATTGGAGAGGTCCACATGATGAGGAACTGAGGCCTTCTGCCAAAAACCATGTAAACAAACCATCTTGGAAGTGGATCTTCCAGCCCCAGTCAAGATTTTAAATGACTGCAACCCTGGCCAATGTCTTGATCACAATATCATGAGGGACCATAAACCAGAGACACCCAGTTAAGCTTCTCCATAATCTTGCATCCACAGAAACTGAGATAACAAATGTTTGTTTTTTTAAGCTGGTAAATTTTGGGATAATTTATTATGTGGTCAGGAGTTCAAGACCAGCCTGGCCAACATGGTGAAACTTTGTCTCTAATAAAACTACAAAAATTAGACGGGCGTGGTGGTACATGCCTGTAGTCCCAGCTGCTCAAGAGGCTGAGGCAGGAGAATTGCGGGAACCCGGGAGGCACAGGCTGCAGTGCGCCGAGATCGCACCACTGCACTCCAGCCTAGGCAACAGAATGAGACTCTGTCTCAAAAAAAAAAAAAATTATTATGCAGCAATAGATAACTAATACAGTGATTGCTTCACAGATGTATTAACCTTTTCTCTATTTGGTAACTGTATCTTACACTTACATTTTTTGTAAGCCCCTGTAATCAGGGCAGTTGGTTATTACACAGAAAACATGTGCAACACTTAATTGACTCAAAAGGTAGTCTGTGCATTTTTTAAGTAAAAAAAAGTTTCTGCCAGGTACAGTGGCTGACACCTATAATCCCAATACTTTTGGAGGCTGATGTGGGAGGATCACTTGAGCCCATGAGTTCAAAATCAGCCTGGGCAACATAGGGAGACCCCATCTCTATAAAAATTTTAAAAATCAGTGGCGGGTGGTGGTGCATGCCTGTTGTCCCAGCTACTCCGGAGGCTGAGGTAGAAGGACTGCTTGAGATCAGGAGGTCAAGGCTGCAGTAAGCTATGATCACACCACTGCACTCCAGCATGGGCAACAGAGTGAAACCCTGTCTCAAAAAAAAGAACAAGTTTTTTAAAGTGTCATGTTTCTGATGGAAAATTGTTATAATAATATCATTTATTGAATACTCTTGTATGTGGGACAATTATTATATTACATTCATATATAACATAAATTATATTATGTTTACATATTACATAATCTATAATCATATTAAATTGTAAAATTATCTCATTTCAACCTTATCGCAACTTTTGCAGTTGATATTATTATCACAATTTTATGGAGTAGAAAAGTAAGTCACAGAGAAGATGAGTAACTCATTAATAAATGGCAAAGTTAGAACTCAAAACCATGTCTTAGAAGACTATTTTCTGCTCTTTCTGTGACCACAAAAGATTCATTTTTAAAAAACTTTCCACCAGAAAATCATCCAATAAACATGTGTGACTTTGACTTAAATTGTGTCTTATCAGACAAAGTATCTCACAATCTTCCCATAGTAATCAAGATCCTAAATTATTATATTATTGTCTTCATCCATTTAGGTTGTTTTTGCATCCTTTTTAACACATTAGAACATATCAAATTGATGTGGAAACTCTTAACTCAGCTGCACCCCGAATTTTCCTCCTGTGGTGAAATTCTTTTACATTATAATGAGTTTACTGGTACCACTGCTTACCAATCTCATTCTCTATTACTCTCACATAGGCTATAAAAATCTTAGCAAGTTGTTGGGAAAAATTAATTCAAACATCTCTATCACTAAAGTTAAGACAATGTTTCTATAAAAATCTGTCTCAATTTTTGAAATAAGCTATATGGAAACACACTTAATCTCAGCCTCAATAGATGTTTTTTTCACCATCAAAATGATCTTTCAGATAATTTAGGTCAAACTCATGCAATACAAGTGAGATAATTGTTAAAATTTTTTTTCTCAAACTGTTATAATTTTTTCATATCAAAAGTAACAACTAACAATGGTTTCCTGCATTCACAGGTGAATGATTTTCTCCAATTTCTAAAATAAATGACCTCAAATGAATTCTTTCCAGAGCACTATATTATATTGTGTTTGTTTCTCTAACTACACATGTTCTTAATTCAAAGACTAAAAGGATCTTAAAATTTCTTAACAATAGGTCTCATTGTCCTAAATTTTCATTGGTATGATTTTTCATAGAAGCAGATTTTTTTCCTTTCTCATTTTCCATTTGACACTCCAGACTGTTCAATTTGTTGAAAGACAGAAGGCCTAAGAAACACATTAATCTGTTTTTCCAAAACTGTGGAGCTCCTACAGGCTCCTCTTAATATTTGCATAATAAAAAGTACATCTGTAGTGTTTCTGAGAAATAAAAATATTTCCCAATTTAGCTATTAGGAAATCTTTTTCTATACTTTTCATTACAAAAGAACTTAGTAACTGGGAGATCAAGCAAAGAAAATCCAATTATTACATAGTTTTCTCTACCCTTTTACTTACAATTGGTCTTTGAAGGACACTTTTTATCTTACATCTTGCTATGGAATTGTTTGTATAAATGCCTTATTTTCTTCCCCAGTAGATTATAACCAGTGATAAGCAGATGTGTTTCATCAAATGTTTGACTCTTCTTTAGGTCCTAACTGAATCTCTTAATGTAAATATCTCTCAAATTTAAAAGGCCTTTTATGGGACTTTTAGCCCCCTAAGACTTCAGACACAGTGTTAACAAAAAAAAAAAAAAAAAAATGGCTTTGGTCTCCACATGAAAACTGAAATTTGTCCCTTATCCATTCTCCAAAGGTATCTATGATAGATCATATTCATTGGTTCCAATTCTTCTCTCTCCTAGGCTAGAATACAAGCAATTTTATGATTCTCTCTCAGTATAAGTGAAACACATTTTTTCTGCCTTGTTGATATAAAACTTGTTTTCTGACATGCTTGCTTTGGCCAATGAAATGTTAATGGAGGCCTTAAATGTACTTGCACAGTTTGATTTGCCTCTTACATTCCTGCTGTTCACATGAGATGAGCATGCTGCAGATAGCTGTTAGTTCAAATGGGAATGAGAGAAATGTGGAATAAATTTGGATCCAACATGTAGGGTTGATTCAAGTTCAGCTGGTACTAGCCAAGCACAACAGAACCTTAGCCAAATGTAGATTTATGAGCAAAACAAAATTAAATGCTTGTTATTGTAAGACATTGATTTTGGGGGTAGTTCGTTACACAGCATTATTGCAGTAATGGCTGTCTATTAAAGTGCCCATGTCTCTTACCCCATTAGTTCTCCTATCTTTGTTGAATAACTTAAATGAGTTAAGATATTTCGGGCACTTGGTAAGTGTTGGTTGTTGTTATTCTGCTGTCTTATGAATATAGGCTATAAATTGAGAGATACAAGACCCCAAATGTCCAAAACCATGCTGCCCCCTACTCTGTCATAGTAGTGCCATCCACTCATACTTACAATATGGTATAGTACATGGCAAAGTTGATTTCAGAGACAAATGAATTTCATTACAGGAGAATTGGTTTCTAGTACATAAAAAAATCTGAGTCCAACCTCAACTGCTGAGAAGTAGATTTCTTGAAATCACAGGCAAGCACATTCTGTAGGGGAAACAGGAAGGTTAAAAGGTAGACCATTAATATGACTCTATTTAATTATTAATCTGGCTTCAAAAGTCTATCTACAAAAACCAAAGAGTTAATTTCTGTCCTAGCTGTGCACAAAGGCTTATCTCTATAGCTATCTCAGCATTACTTTGGAAGCAAAAATGTTGGAAACAACATAAATGCACAGTAGGAAATCAAGTAAATTTTGATACAGATATACAATGGGATAGTATGGAGCCATATTACTTTCCTGTTATAGAAAAATATTAAATAATAGGGAAAGATGTCCACTATATGTTGCTTAAATGGAAAAAATAGAGTTACAAAATGATATTTGCAGTTTGATCCCATCTTTTTTAAAGAAAATATGTATTTAACAATGTGAAAAGATATTCAACCACACTTATTTAATGGAAATGCAAATTGAAACCACATCAAGAACCATTTTCATGTATTAGATTGTGACAGACCCAGAGTTTCATAACATCGTTGGGTGAGATGCTGAGGAAAAAGACATGCTCATCCATTGCTCATGAGAGATGTAAATTCGTATAACTTGTATGGAGAATGACAGGGCAATAGCTATCAAAATTGCATACGCGTATTTTTGACTCAGCAATTCTAAATTCAAATTCTAGAATTTCAAATTTCAAATTCTACAAATATATCCCAAAATATTTGCACTTATTATGTGCAAAATACAAGGTGTTCTAGGTTGCACTGCATCCCCTCAAAATTATATGTTGAAATCCTAAGCTATGGTACCTCAGAATGTGAACTTATTTGGAGATAACATCTTTACAGAGGTAGTCAAGGTAAAATGAGGTCATTAGGGTGGACCCTAATCCATTGTGACTGGTATCCTTGTAAATACAGGAAATTTGGACACAGAAACAGTCAGAGAAAGAAGACGATGTGAGAAGACAGAGCAGAAAGATGGTCATCTAGAAGCCAATGAGAGAGGCCTGGAGCTAGATCCTTCTAGTTCTGAGACTTCTAGCCTCAGAACTATGATACAATAAATGTCTGTGGTTACAGCCACCTAGACTAAGGAATTTCGTTGGGACAGCCCTATCCAACTAATACACAATTCTCTCATCACAGAATTGTGAAAAGAAAAGATTGGAAACAACCTAAATAACCATTAATGGGGAACTGGTTAAGTAAATTAAAGGTATAATGAATTTATGTATGTATGTGTTTGTGTGTGTGTGTGTGTGTGTGTGTGTGTGTACATATATATTCACTTATTGAATACCATACATCATTTTAAAAAGAAAATGCTTTTTGAATTAATATAGAAATAGCTCCAAGATGGATAGTTAAATGAAAAAACAAGACACAGAACAATATGAAGGCCCAGTTGGTGGCTCACTCCTGTAATCCTAGCACTTTGGAGGCTGAAGCGGGTAGATCACTTGAGATCAGGAGTTCAAGATCACCCTCGCTAACATGGTGAAATTAGCCAGGCATGGTGGTGGGTGCCTGTAGTCCCAGGTACTCAGGAGGCTGAGGCAAGGGAATAGCTAGAACCCGGGAGCCGAAGCCTGCAGTGAGCTGAGATCGTGCCACTGCACTCTAGAAAGAACAATTTGAATATTATGCCAACATTTAGGTGGCAGAGGAAGAAAAATATACACACATAATTATTTGAATCTACTTAGAATATCTCTGCAAGATCACAGAACATTGAAATCTCTGGAGAGAACTGGACAGCTAAGGTTCTGAAGAAGGAAGATTTTTCACTTTATAACCTTTTTACTTTTTGAATTTTGAACCATAAGACTGCATTACTTATTCAAGAATAATTTGTGTTTATGTGGATATGTATATACATATAGTAGAGAAATTAACTGAAAGAATATAAACATATAATCTTAGGGCAGTAAGATAGAGGTTATTTTTTATTCTTATCTCCTTTTTGCTTAAAGTATTACCTTTGCAATTAGAAAAACCACTACACTTTTAAACATATTATATACCATTTAAGGATAGGAACATAGAGGCAATAAAGAGAATTGTCTTGTTTTGCTTTGCTTTTTAATCAACTTGGTAGGAAGTACATTAATAGAAGGACCTTAGAGAGAAGCTTCCAGCTGAGAACCAGAAAATAAAAGCAATATTAAGTAATTTTCATGGTTATCTTAACTTCCACATACATTACTTTATTTCAACAGATGCGAATGCAACAGCCTATTTTAATTCACTAGCTTGAAATATAAAACTCATCATTCATTGGGATGCCATTAAAATAAAGCCTACATGTGTCTACTCTGAGATTCAGTCTTCAGTAATAGTCCACCACTATAATTGTGAAGAATCAGGTGCCTTACCTTCATATGTAGACTATCATTAACTACATTATATCTGAAAGACTGTCTCTCAGAGGAGATAAATAAAATTGAGGACAAGTATTTGAGCCCTTATCAGTTTATTAATGAACTAGCAAACTCCTGTGTATAATGGATAACACCACAGGGCTAACTGAGCTAAAGACAGCAATGATACTATTGTATGTGGAGCAAAACCACTCCCATAGGCATGCTCGAAGATAACATGAAAAAGAGAGCCCCGAATAATGTGAATTTTAATGTTGACTTTGAAAAGATTTCATTTTTCTATAGGATAATCTGGGTGAGCAATAGACCTGTACAGATTTGCTAGTATTAAAGGTCTATGGAAAGAAATTGCTTATAAAAAAGGCTGCACAATTTGTATTTTCTTGATTTTACAAAGCAGACAACATATCATTCATAGCCCCATATTTATCTTTAATATGTGGCTATTCCAGAATGAGGTAGTTCAAATGGGTTTTTCATTTGCTGGTTTAAAAATAAAATCTTGTCAAACTCAGTAGAGAATTTAAAAGCATTGGGTAAGAATGGTTTTGCATTACAGGTAGATTTAACATCTCAATTTTTTGAGTCAGATCCAAACCCTTCTCAGTTTTTATTCTTCTCCCCATATAGCAGTTGGGATAAAATTCTTGGCTCTGCTTCAAAAGAGAAATAATACATTGGTATTTTATGATGGGCCTTCAAGAGGAACACTGAAGTAAAATCATGTCTCCATAATTTTCATCACTATGAAAAATATTAAAGTATCTCAATGGTGGATACTCCCAGAAATTGCCTTGGGCAACAGGAGGAAGGTATTCCCAAGTACCCACTGCTGACCCCTTTGATAATTTTAAAATACGAGTGCAACTTCTTTAACACTTCTCCCATGAGAAGTGGGGTCTATGTCCCCTCCCTTGAATCTGGACTGGTCGTAGTGACCAGTAACCAAGAAAATGCAGTGGAAGTGATGCTGCATAATTCTAAGGCTAAGTGAGAAAAGTCCATGCAGCTTCTTTGTTTTCTTGGCATGCTCGCATAGGGGGATGGCCAAGTGCCATATAACACATCTGATTACCCTGAGACCAACATGCTGGAAATGCCGTGGTAGTCACATCCGCTGCAACCATGTGGGTAAGCCATCCTCACATAAGGATCCCCTGCCTAGTCAAGCTTCCAAATGACTGCAGCCCTGGATGACACCTGACCCCATGAGTGATCCCAAATGAGAGCAGGTTAGCTAAGCCCTTTCCTAATTCCTGACCATCTAAATAGTGAGCAAAATAGAATGGTTATTTTAAGCTACTCAATTTGGGTAATTTTTACATAGCAGCAATCAATAATAATAATCATAAAAGAGATAGATAATGTTTTAGCCTTTTAATGTCTCTAAAATCTAAGATCACAACCAACCTTTATTCCTTAAAAAGTAGCATCTTTCCAACCTACTCTGATACTTCCAGGTTCTCAATATTACGTTGATAGTCAAATCTAGATTTTAGACTAAGCTAATAAAAATTGGCCTGAGATGCCAATAACTTCAAGAACAATTGTTGGTCTCATTTACCATCACATACAATGGATCATTCATGAAAGCTGAACAAATGCTACCATAGCAGAAAATCGGCACAGAGGAAGCCGTTGTTCAGGACATGCTGAAGGGTCTGAGACCATTGTCTACATAGAAACACTTTCCTTGAGCACAAACATTATACTCATGTCTTTTCTTATCCCTAAACATTTTTCTTTCTCTGTATTATTCAAGCGCAGGATAAAGTTTTGTTTTTTTATATTGTCACCAAAGCACAGCCATTTCTAAGGCTAGTAACACAGGACACATCTAAAGATGGCAGAGTTCATGATAAAACTTAGTGAATGGTCCACAATTCATCCACATAACTGATTGTTGCAGGACAGTTAAAGCCCAAACCTAAATTTATTCTACATAAAAATGGGATGATTCAATAGATTCACTGAGCTTCAGTTCTTACTTGATTTGCCAATGAAGCCAAGAACTTCCTGAGATGGGTGAGCATTTTCAAATGATAAATGACAGAGCACCTTGACCACATCCATTTAGATAACCTCCATGTGGCATTAGGATGAACTCAAGCAAAACAGACTGACTGAATTTTGCAGTTCTGGGTCCAGTTCACTCATGACACTTGTCTCATCATAATGACAAATTCTCAAGCAGATAAGCAGGGGAGCCATACCTGTACCTCATCTAAGGAGTGATTTTAAAAATCTTTCCTGAGTTGTAATATTCTATATGAATAATGTGATGTTCTGCTGCAAAGAAAATTCAAATTTCTTCCTTACAGACATTTTAATGATGTTCAATCACCTAACCTCGTTCTAGATCACTTTCTCTATATATCAGGTGAAATTCAAGTTATTGCTTATAAGCAATTATTCAAAATTATTCAAAAGAAGACATTTAATCAAAATTATAAATTAGTTTTAGTAATTGGAGGCATTTAAATAAAGAGCCCTGTATGATATCAACTGCATGCCCCATACGCTCCGAATGGTTGATATAAGATGGGCATTCACTGTGTTTTTTTGACCAGCATCCACTCCCCCTTATTCTGGAAACTGAACCCTTATTTTCCTTGAGGAAACTTACCTTTTCCTCACCCTCGGGCCCTACATTTTGTGAGGGCTTTAGGCAAGGAAGATATAAGATCATTTTTGTATTTTTATAAAGTAAGTTGATCTACATTGTGGAGAATGAGCTTTAGGGGCCCCAAGATGGAATCAGGAATATCAGTTGAGGAGATTGTTGTAGAAATCCCAGCATGTGACAATTATGTCCTGAACCAAAGTTGTAGTAATGAAGATGGGGAGAAGAAATAGGACGAAGGTTAAAGTTATTGCAGATTGACTGGAGAGATAAGTAAAGGGAAGGACGAGGGAGACCTAGGTTTCTTATTTGCAAATCTTGTGTTCTGTCGCAAACATCTAGGGGATAGAACCCATTTCTGGTTCATTCTAGTATCTCTCACTTAAGGATGCCTTGGTTGAATCCAACCTAGTGTGATGGTTAAGAGCTCAGATTCCAAAGCCAAACAGCCTGAGTTTGAGTCCTGGCTCTGACACTTACTAGCTGTATGACTTAAGCAATTTATCTGGTTCATTTGTGCCTCAGTTTCCTAATTGGCAAGATGAAGGAAATGATTAGACCTACTTCATTGGGTTGTTGTGAACATTAAATGAGCTATTCCATGCATAATACCCAGAATAGTTCTGGAGAATAGCAAGAGCTATATAAGTGGTTGATGGTATAGTCTCAATAAATATTATAATATTCAACTAACACTCCCCCAAAAAACATATATTCCAGGGGAAAATAAAATGGTCTTTTGACATAATTTATCTTGGTTATTTGCTTCTTGGTGCTGAAATGGAGAAAAGTTACAAGCTACTTTCTGTTAAAAAATATTACAACAATATTTTTAAAAGAACCCCCCCTCCACAAAAAAACCCTGACAGAATAAAAAATAACTGTTAACAGGCCAGAATCAAATTGGGAAAAGCAGGATGCCAGAAGGCAAAATCTGAAGCACATGCTATTTAATATCCTTATTAATGGTCTGAAGCACAAAATAAATTGTACATTATTCTTATTTGCAAAAAATCATAAACAGTGAAAAATAGATCAACAGTACAGAATAATCCAGAGACCTTGGAGAGGCACACCAGTTTAAGTGTGATGAGTTCAATTTACAAGAACATAAAACAATACACTTTGGGAAAAATACTACGAGGCACAGACATAAACTGAGAATTCTTCTAAAGAGCAAAAAGGCTTAAGAGGATTTGGGGTGATAGTCTACAACAAATTCATGAAAGCTTCCAATGTGCTGCTAGTAGAAAAAGAAGGCAGGGAGGTAAATATTCTAGAAGAGGAGCAATACGAAATTACTGGTACTGAGAGAACTGAATACTACATGTAGTAATGGCAGTTATTCCAAGTCACCTTATGATTTTCCCATTTCTGCTTTAGAGAAGTACCTAATGAAAGCAGTGTGGCCATTCTTCAAAGAGGTAAAAACAGAAATACCATTCGAACCAGCAATTCCATTACTGGGTATATAACCAAAGGAATATAAGCCATTCTACCATAAAGACATATGCACATGTTATGTTAATTGCAGCACTATTCGCTATAGTAAAGATATGGAATAAACCTAAATGCCCATCAATGGTAGACTGGATAAAGAAAATGTGGTACATATATACCATGGAATACTATGCAGCCATAAAAAGAATGAGATCATGTCCTTTGCAGGAACATGGATGGAGCCAGAGGCCATCATCCTTAGCAAACTAACGCAGGAACAGAAAACCAAATACCACATGTTCTCACTTACAAGTGGGAGCTAAATGATGAGGCCGCATGGACACAAAAAGGGGAACAACAGACACGGAGGTCTACTTGAGAATGGAGAGTGGGTGGAGGGAGAGGATCAGAAAAAATAACTATCGGGTACTAAGTTTAGTACTCAGGTGACAAAATAATCTGTATAACAAACCCTCATGACACTGGTTTACCTATATAACAAACCTGCACATGTACCTCTGAACCTAAAATAAAAGTTAAAAAAAGAAATAAAAGTACCTAGCAATATTTCCCTCTCTATGAAAATGTACATCTTCATCTCTATACTTCTGAAATAGCAAGGAAACATAAAAAATAAGCCTGGGAAAACATAAACTGGGCTTTTTTTGTTTTTTGTTTTTTGTTTTTTCACAGCAGAAATAGGCTCCCAAGTGAGGAATTCCTTTAAGGAATTTGGATGAACAATAACACATTGTTGGAAGCTAGTTAGCTTCCCAAAAGATGAGTTATTATAGACATCAGGTTTTGCCGTAGTTATCTGTAAAGGAACATCAAGGATAAACACATTGCATTCATTAAATTACTCATTGAGAAAAAATGTATTGAGCAAAATGTAAATAATAAAGGCAGGTGGTGTGTAATGTCTAGAGACACAAAAATGAGTGAGATATAATTCTCCTGCATAAAACAGGCCCTTCAGCGGATCATTATAACCTGGTATGGAAAATACAGCGATGGACAAACACACAGCAGGAACCCAGAAAGTGTAAGCTCTAACCCCAAGCAGCGGGGAGAGCAGTGCAGAGCAGAGATGGGAGATGCTCTAAGCAGTTTTAGAGGCTGGAGGTTCAGGCTGAGAAAGGTGAGAAGTGACACCAAAAAAAAAAAAAAAAAAAAAAAGCACTGGGTCCTTAAAGAGTCACTGACAGGTGTTAAATCAGGAAGAGTGAGAGTCAATTTGAGGTTTTATAAGGATCACTCTGGCAGCCAGTTTGGAGGCTGAATTCGAAAGAACAAGTTTGGAGAGAAATGGCACCTAAGAGTCCAGGTGAGCAATGCTGTAAGTGACATCTGGCTTTTTTGCCTGGGCTGCATCCACAGGTGGCCTCATTTCTATAGAAAGAGCACTCTGCATTGGCCTTGGGGAAGACCCTTTCTGCAGGGTCTACACTGCACTGGCTGCATCCTTGGTTTAGAAAGAAATAGGCAGGAGACCCAAGCTCGGCTAATTATAATCGTATCATCCTTTCTCTCTCCCTGGAACTTAAATCATGTGCCAAAAAACTAACAGACGGAAAGCAATGAAGCTACTTTACCATTATGGCAGTGTCCTTAGGAGACCACACTATAGTCTGTCACCAACATTCCCTGAACCCCCTTCTTGTCCTTCTATAACCCTTCTTGCCCTTCCTGAGGCCTCAGCTTTTTCCTTGGATTCTGAGACCCTCTCCTGCCCCCTCACTTTTTTTTTTTTTTTGCTTAAGTTAGCCAAATCCCATTCTGTTACTTGCAACTACAGAAGTCAGACTAATAAAGGACTGAGTAATCCTTAGGAGATTAAATAAGTTTCTATACACAAAATAACTATATATTTATTAAAAATATATAAAATAAAATTGTTTCTATATGTTGAACTATTTTTATGTAAGTATGGCTAGGAATACAATCATATTCACACATACAAGTTTTTCTAAAGCAGTATGTACCAAATTACAAATATTTAAAAGTCCTGAAACTGGCAAAAAAAAAAAAAAAAAAAAAAGAGCATTTATAACTACAGTTGACACTTGAACAACATGGGGGTTAGGAGCGCAGACTCCTGCACAGTCAAACATCCACTTATAACTTTTGATTCCTCCAAAACTTAACTACTAATGTCCTACTGTTGACCAGAAGCCTTACCAGTAACATAAAGCATGAATACACATTATATATGTTATATAATGTATTCTTACAATAAAATAAACTAGAAAAAAGAAAATGTTATTATGAAAATCTTACAGAAGAGAAAATGTACTTACTATTCATTAAGTCAAAGTGGATCATCATAAAGGTCTTCATCTCATTGTCTTCACATTGAGGCTGGAGAGGAGGATGGAGGGAGGGGCTGGTCTTGCTATCTCAGGGGTAACAGAGGTAGAAGAAAATTCATGTATAAGTGGACCCGTGCAATTCAAACCCGTGTTGTGTGAGGGTCAACTGTACTTCAAATCAATCTTTTTTAAGTTTAACTGTAAAACTTGTGTTTTTAAGACACAAGTAATTTTACTTTCCAAAATAATGGGTTTCCCCAATTAGTATTAGAAAATGTTTAAAGCTCTACTCCAAATCCCTTAAAAACTTATTGAAGAGGCACTAAAATAAAGTCATGACATCAAGAGAACTATTGAACAGTAGGCTCCCCAGGCATTTCCCCTCAGGGAAAATGGGTAGAGTACTTAAAATAATTTTTTCCATTAGGTATAGCAATGAATCAATTTAAAATTATTGAGTGGCCGACATTGTAACACAGAGGAATAATGTTCTGGAAGTCTCATTTAAATTACTGACATCAGATATTTGAAAATGAATGACTATGGAATCTGCCCATAGGTAAGACACCATGTCTGCAATTATTCTTTCAATTTCAACTAGGGAGATATGCTTTTAAAAGCTTAAAATGAAAGGGGATTGTTTTAAATTACATTGCCCATTGTATGTATAATTGTACAATCATGGACACAGACAGGGCCCTTCTCTTTCTCTAATAATTGGAGATTTTACAGTAAAGGCCACCCTGACCCAGGAGTTAAATACCAGCTAGATACAGAAGGTCAGGTCACACTCCTGCTCAACAATCTTTAAGGGTTTTCCATTTCTCTCAGGACAGGTACACACTGATATGTAGCTTTCAAGGACATCTGTCATCCTTTCCAATTTCAAGCTGAGGCACTGACAAAAATATGCTCAATTTCTTGCCCTTAGATTCCTTCCTGATGTATTCTTTCCCACTGCCACCATTTCTGTCTGTCTGTCCAAATCCAGCCAGTGCTTAAAGATCACCTCCAAGTTTATCTCCTCTGTGAAGATCACTGCAGCCACGCAGACCACTCTGGTTTATTCCTCTTCCAATTTCCTTCTAAACTTACATCCTTACCAGTCACTGGCAATCATCAAACATCATCTAGTATCATGACTTTTCTTGTTATCATGTTCATTACTATTTCCATGGCTAGGACATTCATTCATCCATCAAATATTCCCTGAATTCCTGCTAAACGCAGACATGGTCCTCCGAACAGAGAATCCAACTACAAGCAAAGTAGACATAGATATAGTCTAGTTGAGAGACTGTTTTTTTAATTATTATTCAAATAATCATTCAGTTGAGAATGAAATTGTTGGTGTCCAGTGAGATAACTCCCGCTTTAAGTAATAGAAAAGCTTCACCTGAAATTGGCAAAAACAACATGAACATTTGCCACCTCTCGAGGAAAATTTGGGGGTAAGGTGACTCCACCTGCTTGCTGGTGTCTCAGAGCTGCCCTCCTCTTTCTGTGGGCTCCATCTTCAGGCTGGCATCAGCATGACTGCAGCTGTTCCAAGCAGCTCATCCTGGTCAGCAGACGCAGAAATGGACTGTTGCCTTCTGAATCCTCTTCTTTTTCCGAGTCTCGCACTGTTGCCCAGGCTGGAGTGCAGTGGCGCGATCTCGGCTCACTGCAAGCTCCGCCTCCCGGGTTCACTCCATTCTCCCGCCTCAGCCTACCGAGTAGCTGGGACTACAGGCGCGCGCCAGCACGCCCGGCTAATTTTTTTTTTTTTTTTTTTTTTTTTTTGTATATTTAGTAGAGACGGGGTTTCACCGTGTTAGCCAGGATAGTCTCGATCTCCTAACCTCGTGATCCCCCCGCCTCGGCCTCCCAAAGTGCTGGGATTACAGGCGTGAGCCACCGCGCCCGGCCTAAATCCTCTTCTTAACGGCAAGAAATAGCATCTGTAAAGTCACCTAGCACATATTCCCTTTTGTTTCATTGGCCCAAAGTGGGTTATGTGCCCACCTCTTAACCAATCATTGTCGATGGGATTTACAAAGAGATGGAAATAAGGTGATCCGCCTCTGAGTCGTGCAGGAAGGAGCAGATACTGGAGCAAAATTCAGATTTGGTTACTACAGGAAAAGGTGGGGATGTATGATGAGCAGGCAACTAGCTGTGCCTGATGCAACTACCTAACAACCAACTAGGGGCAATAAGGGGAAGAAATGTGATCTCATGAGAGTAAGTACAAAGGGACTTACATAACAAAGGACACAGACTGGTGTACAATGGAGAGAAGTGGTCACCTATGCCAGATATTTAGGGAGGTTAAGCTTCCAGGCCTTAAAGTGAAGTGGATAGCACGGTGAGAAGGATGGCAGCATCGGAAATGACCTCCAGTTTTCTGGCTTGCATCTGCCTTGAATCAGTTAACTAATTGTTAGGACCATTTTCTGAGCTAGGAAACTTTGGAAAGAGACTAAGAGGGGAAAGAAATTAAATCACAATCCCAGTTTTGTGCACACACACACACGTGTGTGTGTGTGTGTGTTTAATCCTTTGAGACATTCAAGAAGCAATGTCAATGAGGCAGTTGGGTGTATAGTTCTGGAGTTAGAGGAGCTATCTGGGCTGAAAGCGCAAATTTGTGAAACATCTGTTTATTGAAGCCATGGGAATGGATGAGATTTTCCAGACGGAGAAAGTAAAGACTCAGAAAAGGAGATGGCTCTGGACTGAATCTTGAGAAACTCCAGCATTTAATGACAAGAGAAAAAAAATAGCTGAAAAGAGGGTGGAGACAGAGTTGCCAGAAGATAGTAGATTGCAAACTAACTGGGGCAAGAACTTTTGTATCCTCCATCTGCCCCTCCAATAATAGCTAGCACATGCCGTACTCATTGCAAGCACTCCTATCATATTTCTTAATTGGCTACAATTACTCCTTTCATTTAAACTCCTTTAACTAATAATCATCATAATTCATACCCTTAAAAATACCATTATTACCAAATTATAATATCTTTAATATACAGTGTAGCACTTCATTTGACCCATATGGATTACAGCCATGAGAACTGCACTTATTCACATACTTGTGTTTATTTCCCCAGCCACACAGTAAACTCATCATTGGCAATGACCAGCTCTTATATTCTTTTTGTTCTCAAGGTCATAGCACAGTATGTTACCCACAGTAGTCCTTTAGCAGATGCTTCTCGAAGGTACTTAAATTTATTCTGACATTTCCCGTATATTTATAATGTCCTTTATTCTAGGCAAGCCTTACTGTTCTTGTATTGAGTTTACAGCCAGGCCTACCTTATGTTGCAATAAAAAGGCCTAAGATGAGGAACCAACTGGTCTATTTCTAATCCAAACCCATCACATTTCCAAGGTCAAAATTATCAAAAGGCATTTTTTCCTTAACTGTGCCTTTGCCATTTAATCTGCAGCTCCTCATTATTTTTCTAATAGAATGGTTAATAATTTACCAAGTACAAAAATGAAGATTGTGCCTTCGAAGAAACATGCCCCCCTCCTTTTTTTAACCAGATAATTGCTAGTAACATTAGACTGCTGTCAATCAAGCAACACCATTCTAATTTTATGCTCCTAAAATGCATTAGGATTCATTTATTCTCTGTCCCTTTAATAGCCAACATTTCAAATTAATTTTAGAAACTCAATAGATAATGACTGTAGGCTGTCCCATTTTTAAGAAGCTAGGTCTTAAACTCAACCTGTGGTCATCAGTGGACATCTGTCCGCCTTGGGATCGCCAGTAGAGACGTGTCAAACCCATTGTCTTCTGTGCCTTTAGAATCATTTTAAGTAAAGGAGCAAATAAATGCCTGTCTGTATAGGTAACATAAAAATGTCACTGCATGCATTTTAAGGAAGAAATCCATCTTCAGGAAAACAAAAGCATGGCATGGTCAATAATGAAGAAGAGAGTTGGTGAACACCGATATTTAAGTCTTACCATGAAAACAGCCAAACCAGAAATTTCAGAATTCTTCTCTCCAAGACTATCGGAATTTCACAGTGCATCAATGACGTTTTCACTAGGAAAACACCCAGCTCACACTTTTACCATTTGTGAGGACCCAAAACGAAAGAGCTGGGTATGTTATAAGGTGCTTTGGTGCCAACCTGTATAATTTACCTGCTTTGTATCCTAAAGCTTTGTGTCTAACAGGTCATCAGTTAAGCTATCAATTAGTCAGTAAAACCCATATTGAGAACCTTCTGCAAGTGCATGTGGAGAGGAAGCAAGGCTGCACCAGCGAGCTTTCCAATCTGGCGCCTTTCATTAAATTCTAAAGTCACTTGTCTTTGTCTCTGTATTAAAAGAAATAATTTCATGTCCAGTCCCTCCTTTAAAAAGTGACAGAAATCAACCATTCAATATTCATTAGTTCTTTTTGGCAACCCCATTTAGCTAATGGAAAATCAGGTACATTCATGTGCAATTATTAGATATTGAAAAATTATAAAATGTCCAACTTCTCTTTTTACAGCACACACACTCCCAAGTTGTACTCTACAGTTATGAAATAAACACATGCAGCTGCAACATCTCAATAGACCTTCAGATAATTGGCAAGTTTTCAGTTTGCTGCATCTACTTGTAGCATGAAAAGCAGCCAGGGATTAGAACTTCTTCACCAATTTAACTCTGCTGTACTTTTTCCTGCAAAGCTATATGCCTAGTTCTCACAATTGTACTCGAACTAGGTGAAAGCTTAGGAGGGTGGGCAGAGGTGGGGAACTGTGTATCACTTCTACACTCTGATGGTTAATTTCAGGTGTCAACTTGATGGGTTAGGGAATACCCTGATAGCTGATAAAGCATTATTTTAGGCCATGTCTGTGACGGTGTTTCCAGAAGAGACTGGCATTTAAATCAGTGGACTGAATAAATAAGAACCACTTTCATCCAATGTGGGTGGGCACTATCCAATGTTGAGGGGCTTGTATAGAACAAAAAAGCAAAGGAAAGGTGAACTGGAGTGCACTCTCTCTCTCTCTCTCTCTCACTAAGACACCCTTCTTCTCTTGCCCTTGTACCTCAGAACTCCAGATTCTTGGGTATTTGGAGTCTGGGACTGATATCAACGGCCCCCCAGATTCTAAGGCCTTTCAGCCTTGGACTCAGAATTACACCATCTGCTGAGCCACACTACTGGCTTCCCTGGCTTTCCAGTGTGCAGACAGCATATCGTGGGACTTCTCATGTGAGCCAATTCCCCTAATAAATGCCCTCTCATTTATCTATCTACCAACCTACCTACCTTTATCCTATTAGTTCTGTTTCTCTGGAGAGTTCTAACTAATGCACACACTTTCTTGACATAGCCACTAAAAGGCCAGTGACTGGGAGAGAGGTCCACATTGGTGGTTGATGTCACTCACTCTGGAGTGTCTGGGGTCACCTATGTGATTTACAGCAATCTGCCTCATGAGTCTCAGACTCAGCTTCTTTGTCTGGAAGATAGAGATAATACTAAGACCAGGGCCAGGGATAGGGTGAGGCAAGTGGGGCACTTGCCTCAGTAGCAAAATATACGAGAGTGCCAAAAACTTAGTAGTCAAGATTAATAATATTGTCATGCAATATTTCTTTTAAAGTCAAATTGGTCATCTACAGCAATCTATTTTCATAAAGAAAGCTTCACTGGAGCCAGGGCCAGTTTTAGGGTGATGCAAATGAAGTAGAGTCATGCAAGTACAAGGTTGGATCCTGTCTTTAGTTAAAATGTTGACATTTTGTTTAGCATTAATCGTTTTTGGATTAATTTTGAGTTTTTAAAGTGTTGTGTGAAAATATTATCTCCATGGCTGAGTCTTTTGGTGCTCACCTACCTCACTCTAGCCCTGACTCTGATGAGCACCTGGCATTACTGGAAAGATTCGATGAAACAGTGCATCCAGATCTTGGCCCCTTGGTGTCTCCTCACTCCATATCCTCTTGGCCCCCCTCAGCTGAGTGCACAGTGCCCATGCATGCTTCCAACCTCATATACCCAGCCTCTCTCTTTCTCTTCTTCAAAAATGCCAGGAATTTAATGCCTCCAGGGGGAACCCTCAACCACAGAGGACAGTAGTTGGTTAATCAATTCCACCATTCAACATATGAAGCTTTCTTCTAAAAGGCTGTTGACAAGCAGGGAAATAGCGGGACTAGGATGAGGCAAGCAAGATGCTTACCCCTGGGGCAAAATTCAAGGAGGTGCCAAAACCTAAGTCACAAAACATATAGTGTTTTAATGCAATATGTTCATAAATAATGAGCCATCAAGCTTAAAAATAATGTGAAGATCCGCTTTGAACACCAGAGGTGATATACAGATTGTTTTAAGTTGAAGACATTTGAGATTCAACAGATGCAGAAAGAAGCCTTCTTGGGGCTTCCCTTATCTGACTAAAAGCACAAACTCCTGGGAAATGAGGCTGCCATAAATTCCCTCTTCAGCACAGCTTTTACTCTCAGGAAGGAGACCAAGAGTAAACCTATGACAAATCCCTTCTTGGGGGAGTTTTATGACAATGAAGAAAATGAAAAGACCACTCAAACTTGCATAAACAAGTATACTACAAACTTTCTTCTCTCGCATTTATTTTTCTAGAAATCCATTTGTCTTTCCTAAAGACCTTCATCTGGTCTTCCCATAGAGGCCTTTTCTCCCTCCTCCCTTTTCCCTACTAAGCTAGATCTGTAAATCTCTAACCTTAACCATTAATCATTTATCCTGCTACTTCTTTTTTAAGATCATGTGTGCATATGAATAAACTCTTCTTTCTTCTGTTATTCTGTCTTTTGTCAGTTTAATTCACACGCCCACGGGTAATGAACCTCAGAAGGTAGAGGAAAAGTTTTTTCTGCCCCAATCATTAGAAATTATCATGGTTTGATTTGAGGAAGGTCGTATGCTGCACGTCATTTCATCTCTATCTGAGACTAAGGCTAGAAACATAAGAGTCTTTGAAATTAACCGAAGAAAAGGGTAGGGAGAGATAATGAGAGGAAGAGTCCTGTCTAATGTTCAAATGAACAGAAACTTTCAACTTGCCAGGGACTCTCTTCATTTTCCATTTTCAACATCATAACACTTTCCCCTAACAACAGATTATTTATTACATATGAAATTTATAGCTACGATGTTTTTTGCAAAGCAGACAATGAGACAAACATTGACAAACACATTTGGCCCCAAACACATTTTTTTTCCCTTTAGCCAAAAACCACTTTTTACTTTCTTGTTAAGATAGGAAAACAAATCCAAATATGTGAAGCAAAGAAAGGGTCTATACGCGTATTTTAATTAATTTGTTTCTCCCATCAACCTCGTTTTTAGAAGAAAGCCAAGTAGAGTCTGTGAAGAGCATGTATGGTATGTATGTCTAGTTCAGTGTCTGTTGGAAGAGCTCTCTTTCCTGTTTATACTCAATACCTTACAATGTAGTAAACCTAAACATAAGATTTTTCTCTTCATAATCTCACAGCGGCACAAGATTTTAAAATCTCTTGTCTTTGCCAGTTTTACCTCACTGCTTCACTGAGCCAAGTGCTCAAGAAAATGAATATTTGCTGCCAAGGGGGATTGGAGAGGCTGTCTGGAACAGAGGTGCATGGGAACTGTAGTTTGTTTTGTATTTAGCTCCAAGGCTTCCATAAGAAGCATGTTACCCTAAAACAAATAATCCTGGAAGGTTGGGAACATGAAACACATGTCTTTGCTCTGTCAGAAGTACATCTTCCCTTCCTTTTTGATTTTGTGCTATTTCCTAGAGGAACCTATATTCTCTTGAGTAGTATCTCACTGAGCTGCTTCTGTTCAACATGGAACAAAATCTTCCTCCTGCCTCTTGATTTTCACCATTGCTGCCTCTGTGATTATAACATATACCAGCCAGCATTTTTTTTCACCTCTGCACATAGCTACCAGTCAAGCAGGCATTAGCTTCATCCTATTTGCATCTAAAATCTAGAGACCCATTCCCAGAAGAGCCCATGCAGAAAATACTGATGAAAGTCAATAATAAGTAAGAGTAGTAGTGACAGCCCACTAAATTCAGCAGCACTCTGGTAACCTTCCTGGAAATAAATGCAGGCTGTAAGGGGGTGTTTTTTCTTCAAATATATTTCAACATATTTTATTGAAACTACATGCACAGCTCAATAAGAAATTAAAAGATGAGCAAGATTTCTTTTTTTCCCCTCAGCAAATACCATATCCTATTAAGCTACATTAGCTTAAAGTAAAATGAATCCTATTGTAATCTAAATTAGACATCAAAAATACATACTTTTTCCTAAGGAGCTAGGAAATATCTTAGCCAAAGTGCTAACCACACCAGGTAACACCCAAGTAAGAGGATGTTGGGTAGTTAAAATGCCTAAAAGTTCAACAAGCTTACCCAAGCATAAATGTTGCCCCAGAAGAATATATTCAACCATTCTACACACCTTGAAATGCAAGCTATTCCAATGTAGTGTAAGTTAGTTGTGGGAAAAAAAAGCAGTTGGAAAATTAGTCTTAAAAACAAGTGATAAATTAGTGCTAGTAGAATAAAATCTGCAATGGAAGAAATTGGCCAGATTTTTACAAAATTATATAAACAGAGTCATAATGTATAACTTGTGTCTGTTACTTAGCTCTTATGCTTTCAAAAGTTGAATTTCCTTTCAACAGTCTCAAAGTCCCTTAGGAATATTTTATAAAATATATTCAGAGATAGATTAACCAGATTGCTCCAGGAATGACACTTTCTGGTTAATTTAATTAACCAGAAATCCCTGTACACCAGCCCTTATTGCTGAAATTCTTCCTAGATTGCCTTTTTAGGGAGCATGTACTGGACTTCATCTTCCCTTGAGAATCTAACATGCTGGATGATTGAGCATCATAACCTTTTGCTTCTGAAAATGAAGCGAAGGTTTGGTTGCATTGGTACAGAAATAAGGCCCTATTTGAAGGCATAGGAGGAAATATAGGCCATACTCATATCCTTCTTCTCCCTTGCCCTATTGAGATATCAAAGCCTACCTAACTTAGTCGGGATCAGGCTTTTAAAATTGGGGGATAGGATGGCTTATTAGTCAGGGTTCTCCAGAGAAACAGAGCCATGGGGTGTGTACAGAGAGAGATTTATTCTAAGGAATCGGCTCATGTAATTGCAGGGACTGGAAAGTTCAAAATCTGCAAGGTAAGCCTACAGACTGGAGACCCAGGGAAGAGGTGATGTTGCAGAGTCCAAGGGCAATCTGGAGGCAGAATTCTCTTGGGGATGTCAATCTCTTTTTCTCTTAAGACCTTCAACTGATTGGGTGAGGCCAACCCACATTACGGAAGGTAATCTGCTTTTCTCAAGCTCTACTGATTTGAATGTCAAATCTTATCTAAAAGAATACCTTCCCAGCAACATTTAGACTATTATTTGACCACATATCTGGGTACTGCAGCCTAGTCAAATTGTCATATAAAATTAACCATCCCAGGTGGGGTGAGGCATTGTTGAAGAAGGCATTGTTGAAGAAAATCTTCAACAAGCATGAAAAATACGTGGACTAGAATCAGAGGGCAAGTTCATCTGCTTTACCCTAATAGGTCAAAGCAAGAGAAGGGAAGGGCAGAAAGGTTGATTTTATTCCTATTAGTCAAGGTATTTTTTTCTTTTAATCACTAGCTGGTTTAAATATCTACTTATGTTCTCAAAGTGTCAGGGTCCACATTAATTGTTCTAATGTTCCATAGCTTTGCTCCAGGAAACTTGTGAAATGTCTGAGGTAGTAGAAAGATACCATAATGGATAACAATAGGGAATAATAATTGAGTACTACATATTTTCTATGCATTCATTTATTTTATCCTCATAACAACCCTCTGAAGTAGGTACCAATATGTTATCATTTCACACATGAGGAAACTGATGACTAGAAAGCTAAAGTGACCAGCTAAGGTCACCCAGCAATAAAAAGTCAGAATAGTGACTGAAATGTCCATAGAACCCCAAAGCCCATGTTCTTACACAACATATTAAACTGCATCCTTGTTTTCTTTTATTAACACTCCAGTACATATCAACTGTGTGCTACAAATAAATTGTGTGCTGTTTGGGCTACAAATAAATAGGAAAAGATAAGCTGAGGATGGTTGTTGGTCTGCTCCCTGCCTTTCTCTTTTGCCTTTCCACTTAAGGAACCAAGCCATGCCACCTACTGCATGCCAATAGTGGGAATCGCTTCCTTATGTATTTCCTTGAAGGGTTACTGAAAAATAAAATGAAATCATCATTGAGGCACAGAAAGGCAATTTAAGTATAAACAGCCAAAACAGGCAAGGGAGCTAAATGTAACAAGTACAACATGAGATACTATACATGAAAGGGTATTAAAAAATTGCCATCACCCAAAGTCTACCCTGCAAACAAATGCAAATAATTCTATGCATTGAGTATTCATGTAAGGATACAATGCAGTCTGTATCCTCAAGAAGCTCAGACTCGTTGGAAAAACAAAATTCCAAAGTAAGGGCAAAAAAATTATTCAAACATAATTAAGCACCAATAATAAGTGTTTCAGGCACCTCTGGGAGGTAAGAAAAAAAAATGCTGGCAAATAATTGGCTTCCGTCTTCTAGCTCCTCCAAGAAAACTCAAAGAAAATTGAGACACCTGCCAAGAGGCAGCGAAAATCAGTCAGTGCCACCTTTCAAAAGTGGCATACTTCAACCAGGAACTTTCAGCTCAATAAAGCCCTCAAAACAACTGGCTGTGACTTTCCAAATGTTTCATCTTCACAAGCTTTGCTTACATAAGTTGCACTCAAGGAAATAAAAGCAACCATGAGTTTCGACAACATTAAGTAATAATATGGTCCAGTTGGCAGGAGCTGCTGCCTCTGGTCTCCAGCACAGGTGGGATTTCAACACAGCCTGGGGTATCCTGCCTCTGTTTCTTTGCCTTTTGTCCCACAATGGCAAAGCCTGCCTGGCTCACTCCTGTTCCCTCAGCACCCAATATCTTGTCTGGCCTATAGTGGGTGCCCAATAAACAAGCAAATGAATGAAGTTAACAATCAGATGAAAAACTGCAGGGTAATTTGGGGATGGTATTCCCTTCTGCGGGTTCCTTCTGTAATTTTATGATGCTCATTTCAAACAGAGAAGCAGGCTTTGGCTTTCTTTGTTTCAGAAGAGGTCTGAAGTCAGTTGCAATGGCTATCTTGTATGGAAATCCAGAGTCACTGAAACAACTATTATGGATTTTCTGGAGCTGACAGAGAGAGGGAAGGGTAACTTAAAGGGCTGGAGGAAGAAAGAGGGAA
Source organism: Pan troglodytes (assembly GCF_028858775.2). Lineage (NCBI taxonomy): Eukaryota > Metazoa > Chordata > Mammalia > Primates > Hominidae > Pan > Pan troglodytes. The sequence goes on from NC_086015.1 coordinate 65,301,493, forward strand.
ACGTGTCTCAGGGAAGGTGGGAAAGAAGACAGAGATTGGGGGACCTGCTAAATAGCTAAGACTTAAGGCCCGTTGTGGCAGCACTCTGGGGGCACTCAACTTCCACCTCAGCCCCAATTCCAGCACCTCAAGCTCAAGAAAGTCTGCAGGCTGACAAAATGGGTGTCTGCATTTTACCTCCATGCACTTCTTGAGACCATTTGAGACCCAAGAGACTTTTGCACGGCACCCTGGGTAGGGGGCAAGAGCAGGAAACATAGAGAAGAAATGTATCCCAATAATGGCCAAGGTTGAAATTAAACCCACCCTTGCAGGATGAGAAAACTTAAGGAAAGATTTAAGAAAATTAACAAAGGCAATTATTCTTCTGACTGTGAGATTATAGAGAGTCATAACTGCTATAGCGGTTTACAAATTGCAAACAAGTATAAAGCTCTCAACTGGTGATGCATTTATCATCCAGTGAAGCCTGATGAGTTAGCAAATATTGTTTTGCATAGAGCACATCCATGCAAAGTCATGCTAGGGTGTGTGGATGCCAACATCACATCCACACACCTGTCGAACATGGGGCACCAATTTGGAGCCTCAGGGCAGGATTCACATGTGGCCCTATCCAGCAGTTTCTTTAGCCTGACTACTCAAATTACATGTCAATTCCCTAGGATTTATAAATTCATCCTAGTACTAGGACTTACGGTTCATCTTTATGGCCATCCCACTGTCTAATGATTGGCACTCAACTAGTGCTGTTAACTAGTGTTATTAACCAACAATAATAATGATGAAAATAACAAAACTGAAAATAGTGCTATCGTTATGGAGTTCTCACTCTCTGCCAGGGAATGCACTGACCTCTTTACGTGGATCAGTGAGGTGAAAAACAGGAAAAAAAACAACTTCTTATTTTGTCATTTTACAGATAAGAGGATTGGTGTTATCTTCATTTTACAGAAGAGGAAATAGAGACTTAGAATGGTTTTTAACTTGCTCATGTTTATGGTAAAGGCAGGATTGAAACTCAGGCAATCTGACTCCAGAGCCCATGATTTTTAAATAAAATTTTATTATGGTAAGACAGATTTTAAAGTGCACAATGCAATATTACTATCTATAGGTAGTATTGTACAGCAAATCTCCAGAACTTATTCATCTTGCATAAGTAAAACTTTATACCCGTTGATTAGCAACTCACTGTTTCTACCTCTCCCCAGCTCTCTGGCAATCACAATTCCACTCTACTTCCACAAATTTGACTATTTTACATACCTCCTATGAGTAAAATCATGCATTATTTATCCTTCTGTGACTAGATTATTTCACTTAGCATAATGTCCTCCAAGGTTATCCATGTTATCACACATGGCAGGATTTCTTTCCTTTTGAAGGCTGAATAATATTCCACTATATGTATACCACATTTAAAAAAATCTATTTGTCTGTTGATGGACAGTTAGGTTGTTGCCATATTGTAGCTATTGTGAATAGTGCTGCAATGAACATCAAGTACTGATATATCTTTGAGATCCTGATTTCAACACCCAGAAGTGGGATTGCTGGATCATATGGTAATTTTATTTTTACATTTTTGAGGAAGTTTCATAGTGTTTTCCAGAGCAGCTACACCATTTTGCATTCCCACCAACAGTGTGCAAGGATTCCAATTTCTTCACATTCTCACCAATGCATGTCTTTCGGCTTTTTCATAATAACCATCCTAAGTGGTGTGAAGTGATATCTCATTGTGGTTTTGAGTTCCATTTTTCTGATGATTCATGGCATTGAACGTATTTTCACATAACTTTTGCAGGTCTTCTTTGGAGAAATATCTACTCAAGTCCTTTGGCCATTTTTAAATCTGTTTTTTGGGGGGTTTTTTGCTATTGAGTCATAGGGAAGAACCCATGCTTTTACCTATTACAAAATATTGCCTCAATATGCAGTTATTAACAAACAAATAAGTGCTAAGCGTTCAAAGATGGTTCCACGTAATATACTGTCCAAGCTACAAAGATCCAGAAGTTCCCAACCTCACTATGTCTTTTAATGTCCCAGTTTTCCTACCACTGGAGAAACAGCAACAATGACCTACCTTGTATTCCAGCACTCAGGTAAACACCCTTCCAGCAAACACCCTTCCAGCTAAACATTATTCCCTGTCCAGGCATACTCCCCAACATAATTATGAAGGCAGCATTCTTCCTGCTAGACCCAAATAACTCTGCCTTACTGATTTCCAAGGGGCTGGGATTGGAGACTCTCCCCAGGGAAGAGATATTACATCTACAGGAGCAATAGTTTGAAATAAACATGCACACACACATGCACACACATATGTGTATATATGTATATGCATATAGATATACACGTATCTGTACATATACTATATATAATGTTTTTATTTGGAGAAGTATAAATTACATATTATTCTATAATATAAACAACCATATTCATATATGGTTTATAAACCATATAAACTATATTCATATATGGTTTATAAACCATATATAAACCAAATTTGGTTTTTTATTCATATTTTACTATGTGAAATATAGTAAATCATCTTGGATAGTGGGGAGGTTAACAAGATTGATGATTTTCAAAGATGAGGGGAGTTAAGTTTTCATACTGGGAGCTAACTTATTTTATCTTCAGAACACCTCTCTGAGGGGAGCCCTTATTTTAGTTTGGGCTCCCAAACTAAGAATTCGGTTGCAAGTGTTAGGAAGTGTTCCCATGACTGGTGGTGGTGGGGAAGGAAGCAAGAAAGTACGCTGGGGAAGGGAAGGAAAGGAAGCCAAGAAAGGGTGCCTTACAAGCAAAGTCTTACCTAGGGAAACTGCTCAGTCCCTCAGGGAACTCTGGAGACAGTGTAGGCAGTGATTCTCAAAGTGTGGTCCCCAGACCAGCAGCATCAGCATTACCTGGGAATTTGCCAGAAGGGCAAATTCTCAGGTGCCTACCCCAGACTTAGTGAATGAGAAACTCTGGGGTGGAGCCCAGCACCCTGTATTTTAACAAGTCCCGCTAGGACTCTGATGCACATGAGAGTGTGCATGTAGCACACCTCCAAGTTGTCGTGATCAGGAAAGGGAGCCAGAGTATTTAACCCACACCTATCATTGGTTAAGTGCTAGTGGGAGAGAAAGTGCATCAGCAGCTGGCATTTATGACAATTTTAAGAGATCAACATGGTCTGGAGAGGCACTGACTGTGTCTGCTAGGGAACTCTTACTCTTTCTTTTCCAAAGAGGTCAGTGAGGCCAGTGTGACTTGCCCAAGGCCACACAGCTGATCATTGTCTGAATCAAAATTCAAATCTAGATCTGTCTGACTTCAGAACCAATCTTTTAACCAAAATACTACACTACTTCAAGATGGGCATTGGTGAAAAAAATTGTAACACCTACACTTCTACAACAGCTCAAGGCCCCTTCCTCTTGCCTTCTCTGGCTTATTTTGCTCAAGTAAACATTTTCACTGAATGAACCAATCACTTAGGTTTAAATATCAACGACATGTTTGCATAACAATCATTCTGTCAGTGACAAATCTATTTCCTTCATTTAGAGAGCTTCAACACCACTAACCTAAAAGATCAATTGAGGGCAGGATTATTTCCTTCTTAGAATTTTATGGGAATAGTGCATTCTACAGAGACTATCCATAATAGAAAAGCTTGCCTTCTAGTCCAGTCTGTAGTGGTATCTATTTATATTTTAATGAAAGGAAGTATACATAATAACGACTGTATAAATTTGTTTTGCAAGTAATCCAAAATAACTGCTTGGAAAGAATCATGATTAATGGAAAAATTTCTAAGTAATAGCCTTTCTTTTCATCAACGCAGCAACAACCAGCAAAACTTGGAGAATAGCTATTTCATAAGTGTGATGATTCAATGCAACTGATTTACAAACTGCTATGTAACATAGGGTAGTATACTGTTCCTCAATTTGGGTTTCATAGACCCCCCAAGACTTTATAGACTGTGCATTGCCTTTCATGAGTTGTACAAGTGTTTTATTATTGTCACTTAAATTATAATCTTAAAAAAAATTTAACGGTCATAACAAGAAAACTTCTGCTGATATTTTCTAGTTGAAAAAGAGTCTAATTATATTAAACTACATCATCACTGTTGTTTCTGCAATTAAAGTCTTCAGATGTATTTCAAGCAGTTCACCCAGTTTTTCCTGTACAAACAGCCCATATAATACTCAAGTTTGAGAACCATTATATAGTGAATTGGACCCTTGCTACTCAAAAGTATGGTCGCTGGATCAGCAACAGCAGCATCTCTCGGGAGATTATTAGAACAGTATAATCTCAGGCTCCATCTACACCCACTGAATCAGAATCTGCACTGGATTCCAGCACAAGAGGCTCTGAGACTGGATCCCAACGCCAACACTTACTGAATGTGTTATTTAACCTTTCTGAGTTTCAGGGTTCTCATCTGTAAATGAAGATGATAATGTAAATTCCTACCTCCTAGGTTTTCCATGGAGATTCAATTAAAGAATGCACATAAAAGATGTCAATCATATAGTGTAACACAAAGCACTCAATAAATATTACCTATTACAATATTTTCCTCAAAACAGCAAGAATAAAAATATCATATAGGTGGTTTTCTATTTTAGCCAATAAAATTATGCATCTTCAAAATGCTCATGGCTGACATTGCCTTTGACATTTGGGGAATATACGCTCGGATTTCCTACTAATATGTTAGTGAATGAAAGACTTAATATTGATTTGTTTAATGGCAATGTGTAACCTGATAGCTTATCAAATTCTCTGTGCAGAACAAGTAGATTTCCAGAAACAGCATTTAAGCTCCACTTGAGAGAAAAATATTTGTTTGCTGCAGAAATTAGGAGAGTCAATTGGAAACTCTCCTACTGATAGACTTGCATTCAGAAGAAGACTCAGTCCATACAATTCACATTTACATCTTTTCTTCAAAGCCCCTAAAATATTGACTCATATTTTAAAACACAACATTGAGCCCAATTCAAAGTGACTGAAATTAAGACACACAGACAGCCTCATCATGTCGTTATGGCAACTTCTCACAAAACTGTCCTTTTAGTCATTGAACAATTGCTAATTTTCTTGCTTTGCAAGGAAGCCCCAGTTGCTTCCTCAGAAGGCTCAGCCTGGTATCAAAAGAAATTGTATATGATGGAGATGGAAGCATTCACAACGGTCACTTTTGGGAAAATAACATTTTATTATTAGTCACACTTTGCATTTCAACTTGTTTTCCTCCTCAGCATGCCATTTGTGGTGTCTCTGATTTCTGTTAGTTTAGCAGACTGTCACAATAAAGAGACTGGTGGAAACTTTGCTTTCTTTCTAAATCGCAGGATGGTACAAAACTCCAAAATCATCAAAAACTGAGAGAGATTTTCAGATGGAAGCTCTCTCATCTCTGTGTCCTTCGAGTCTAACTAACATGTCTACTGGATGAACAGTAGAGAATCACTGAAGTCCTAACATGTATTTTAAAGTTATTTACATATTTTCCAAAGTGCATAAGAATTATTTTAGTATTTTACTTTTGCAGGACTAAACTGGAATAATTTATGAAACAAATCAGGTATTTGATGAGTGGTCATAACTAGAACCATGCTTGGAACTCAATGAAAGTGTTTAAAACAAAGATCTTTATTCATGAAACATTAACAATTCCGAGAAACTGTTCTAGATTAAAGGAAACTAAAAAGACACGGTAACTAAATAAAATGTGGTATCCTCAACTGAATTCTGGAGTGAATAAAAAAGCAGTCTAAGGATATTATTGGGACAATTGGAGAAATTTGAATATGAGCAGTATATTAGATAATGATCTTAAGGTTAGACGCTCAAATATAATCACTGTACTGTGATTATGCAGGGTAATTTCCTTGTTCTTAGAAGGTGATTGCTGAAATATTTGCTACAATGTCTGCAATTAATTTTCAAATGGTTTAAAACATACATATACATTCATACATACACATACACACACTATAAATAGATTAAAAAAGCAAATGTGGTAAATGTTAACAATTGACAAATCCAGGTGAAAAATATAAGATTGATCATCGTGCTATTCTTAGTAATAAAAAGTGGGGATGGGAAGTCTTTTTTGATTAAAGGATTCAAATCTGATGGGAGGGAAACGGAAAAAAATAAAGATTCGGGTAACAAGGAAATACGATAATCTGATAGTGTATGAAATTTTACAAAAATTCTTTTAGGATCAAAAGCATCCAAATAAGAGTCATCTCCATAGAGATAATATTTGACCCGAAATATATAAAGAGATTTTATTACACATAAGAAAATACCTTTAAAATAACAGAACTAGAGTGAAATTATCCGAGACAGCTACAGAAGTGCCAGAAATAGTCATGAAAGCAAGCAAGCAAGAAAGAGGACTAGATATCTTAGACCTGTCATCTCAGATGACAAGTCTATAGACAGATGACGGACAGAGCCCAGAACCTCAGCTTTCAACCACATGTGTAAGCATTGCAGCCATTGCATGGCCTCTTTCAAAATGTCTAAAACCACACAGTCACTGAACTCATCAACTCATAAGCTTTCAAAACAGCAGAAAAGATCCAATAAACTAGTATAGTTTCTCAAATTCATCTTAGTAATGGATATAAATCTGACAAATATTCCCTTTATTCAGGTCTATTTTTTTTGTAAACTGTTTTCATATTTTAAAAAACTGATCAATCTAATTCTTCTTTCAGTTACATCCTTCAAAAATCATTAACACACAGTATATGGACTAGTAAAGTGTGTGAGCTGTGAAGTCAGCTTGCCGGAGGTTGAAATTTACTAGCTATCCACTCTTAACCTTTTGGAGTCTCAGAGTCCTTATCTATAAAATGGGGCAAATAAACATCTTTTTTAGCTCACAGATTTCCTGTGCTGGTCAAATTAGGTATGCTTTTGAGATCGAGCCAGACAATATTATTTGTAACTCATTTCAATGTATCTATATCCATTTATTTCTTTAAAAAAAGAGATAGGAATATTTGAGAGCTACACACAGCACAATACCTTGCCTACAGTAAAAAGACTAGTAAAAATACTAACACATAATCATGTAGGGTTCCTGGGAACCCCATAGAGAGGAAGAAAGTATATAATAGACTTCGGTGTTTTCGAAACCTGAGTTTACATCTCTAATTTCTTCTCTTTAGCTGTATATTCTTTGAGATACTTGAGATCTTTCTGGTTCATGCCCTCATCTGGAAAATGGAAATAATAACATCTCTGCATGGAGATGACAAAGTGTGGGTACAATGCCTACCACACTGTAGCTACTCAAGAAATGGAAGTCACAATCATTCTCATGCCACCAGCCTACTGAGCAGGTAAGTTTGTCCAATAACGTAAATGTATGCAGGTAGGTACCAAATTTTAAAAATAATAACATTTCAGATAGCTTCAGACATAGTCCATAGCTATTGAAATGTTTACCACTTCTAGCAACTGACTTTGTAGACACATTGATTGCATTTTCCTTTTGTTTACTTTTTAACTGAGGTATAATACATGCAGTAAATGAGTTACTTTTTTTTTTTTTTGAGACAGAATCTCACACTGTCACCCAGGCTGGAGTGCAATGGCGCGATTTCGGTTCACTGCAACCTCCCGGGTTCAAGCGATTCTCCTGTCTTAGCCTCCCAAGTAGCTGGGATTACAGGCGCACATTGCCACGCCCAACTAATTTTCTGTATTTTAGTAGAGATGGGGTTTCACCATGTTGCCCAGGCTGGTCTCAAACTCCTGAGCTCGGGCAATCCACCTGCCTCAGCCTCCCAAGTGTTACATTTTTAAAGTGCACTAATCACAAGGCACAGCTTGATGAACCTGTATATGTACACATATGTACACTCCCATGTACCCACCACCTTGACTAAGATGTAAAGCATTTCCAGCATCTTCAGGCTGCTTGCAGTAAATACTCATCCCCGGAGGGAACCACTCTTCTGACCTCTGTCACTATAATTTCGTTTTGCCTATTCTTGAACTTTGAATAAATGCAATGATACTGTACACACTCTTTTCTTTCTCTCTCTCTCAGTGTGTGTGTGTGTGTGTGTGTGTGTGTGTTTGTGTATAGTATACAGTATGTTTTCTTTTGAAAACACATTAGAATTTCCAGTGTGAGCTGGGCACGGTGGCTCAAGCCTGTAATCCCAGTGTATTGGGAGGCAGAAGTGGGAGGATTGCTTGAGGCCAGGAGTTCAAGACCAGCCTAGGCAATAGAGTGAAACCTCCATCTCTACAAAAAACAAACAAACAAACAAGCAGAAAAAACCCCAGTGTGTTTCTGATGAGGCAGATTCCTGGACTCTTCCAGGAATCTTTTTATTACTAATATTTTGTTGTTATTGGAAGTCCTTTGTCTTGCTTTTACATTCATTTGTTGTTTGTTTCAGATCAATGTTCTGGTGATGTTCTGCATCCAGACCATCTTTCAAGAACTGAATGGTTACTACCCTGTGTCTTCTACGGAAAGAAAGAACATGGGTGTGGGCATTCAAGTATAGCCTCTAAAAAAAGAACACACAAGTGGTTGCTGGGTGCTGTTATATAATCACACACATACAAGGCTTAAATCATGAATATTTCCTTTTTGAAGGGGAAAAAAAGCAAAAATCCAATTGTGTAGAGTTTTAGGACAAGAATATTATATGAAGAAAATATAGCTCCAAGAGATAGTGGCTGAAAGGGCAGAATTAGAGAAGCAGAAGAAGCAAGAAGTTACCGCAAAGGCTTCCAAAAATAAAATAGGATGATACGCCCAAGAAAACAAAGGCTACTTTTGCTAAGTCAGGGGTGAGAGAAAATAATGAAAGATGCAAAGAAGAATGACTATGGAGCTACTATTTTGTCTCAGCCTTTAGCACAAAGAACGAAGGAAGCAGGAGCTCAGTAAGATAAATATTAATGAGTCTCTGGGAATATCAAGAAACAGAATTAATAATAGGCAGGTAAAAGAATACTTATACAATTTAAATATTTATAAATCAGTACAGCTGGGTGAGATTCATTTGAACAAATTCAAAGAACCAGCTAAGGCAGGACATACCTGCAATACTAGTGTTTGTCGTAGAGACTTATGTACCAGGGAAATTTAAGCAGGCTGATTTAGTGTTGGAGCTAAAGCAGCCAAAAGCAGACACGGGAAAAGGTGGGCTAGTTAGCGCATCTAAACGACCAGTCAAAACTCTAAATGAAATCATAAATCAGTCCATGAGCATCTTCAGAAAAATAACATAGTAAGTCATAGCCAAAGACGTTCATAAAAAACAGAGCCTGTCAAAGCAACTTAATCCATTTTTTGGAAATGCTAAGAAATTTGGATTATAGACATAGTTTACAGAGGCCCTGCAGATGCCACCAGACAACTCAATTTGAACCCATCTTGGTGACGGAATGGCTGTTACTCTCACTGTTTCCAACAGAGAAGGGCAATTTCACCTGCACATTTAATACACAGGGATAGGGTTCTCTGTTCATTCCCCATCATAGCCCAGGACAGAGTTAATTTAGTTATTAGCTAAATAGAGTCAGTGCCCAGAAGTATCCAAATGAGAATGAAATATATTGATAATTCTGTTATCCAAATGAGAATGAAAGATAATGATAATTCTGGAGCAAACTGGACTAGCATCTTTCAGAAAAAACAATATATATATGTGTATGTGTATGTCTGCAATTATCAGGATAATTCAAGGAAAACAAATACTATTGCTCGAATTGATCATATAATTATGAAAAATATAAGAAGATGTGAAAACAAAGGCCCTCTTATAAAATACAAAGACCTGACCGTGTCACCAGGCTCTGCTGAAACTGTTCAATGACTTCCCAGGGTTCTTAGGCCAGAACCCTCAGCCTCCTCTCAAGGCCTGCCTAGTCTGTCTGTGCTCTTCTCTGCAGCATCACTGGCACCACACCCCTCCTTGCCCTGGGCAAGCCAGCTCCTCTGCCCTTCTTTCAGCTCTTGCAAGACTTCCTCTTGTTTTTGCCACTGAGCCTTTGCACATGCTGCCCTTGCTTTTACTTACCCTAGCTACTCATTCTATAGTTTTCTACTCAAATCCCACTTTTATTTTCATAGTATTTGGCTCTAATAAAACCAATTTTCTTCCCAGAAGCACTTATTTTAGAATGTAATTTTATACTCATTTAAAAAAAAAATTAGTGTAGTCCTCCTCCACTAGATTGCAAGCTCCACCAGAAAAGGGACTGAGTATGAGTACTTCACAATTGTATCTCCAGGATGTAGCACAGTCCCTAGGTACAGTAAATATTTGTAATCAGATAAAAAAAAAAACTAGGAGTATATATATATATACACACATACACAGTTGGGCTCCCTTCATAAAAGGTTAGATGGAAAGGACATCTCTCTATCCAGAATAATATTTTCTTCAGTTTTCCTTTCAACTACAATAATAGGAAAAAAAATTTAATGAGGGTCCTGTTGACAGAGGTGTAAAAACATGAGGCAGCTAAAACTTGAATTGTTGAATTCTACATTTGCACATTACATTTACCTGTGATGTGTTCCAAAATTTCATTTCATGGTGATAATGAATCTGTGGGAAATTAGCATTCTATCACTCTTCACATGGGAGTGTTAGTGAAGGTTTTCCAAGCCGTGTATCCTGCATAAAATGAAACATTTTTCAGGTAACCAAGTTTGTAGCACACTCTTTCTATCTCAACAGTGTTCATCTTTACACCTCAGAAGGACCTAAGCCTAGAATTAGAGACAGCCATGAAGTTAGAGAATATTATCTTATTCTAAGGTCAATCACTGACAGGGAATTTTCTCCCATGATGCTTGGATGTTTATATTTTTAATAGGAATTTGTAAGTTAATAAGTAACCAGCCCCCCTGCAAGCAAGGTTTTGACATATCCAAGGTCACACCAAAATTTGTGACCCACCTAGGACCAAAACTCAGACTTCTAGTTTCAGTCCACTGATCTTTTGTTAGTTCATTCATTCAACAAATAAAACCTGAATGGCCCCCATGAATCTGGCACTGTGTTGGTCACTGCGGAAACAAAGATGGAGACACTGCCCTTGTCCTTGTGGAATTTATTAGTTGATGAAGGAGACCAAGGAAGAATGAATAAATACAATACAACTGTGGCGAATGCTATTTGAGGCCACCACTCTTGGTGCCCAACGCTGCATTTCCTCTGCTTGCCTCTGATTTCAGCTGCAGCTGTGGTGGACAGCTCCTGTGCCTGCTGACAGCTTCCCTCCTGCCCAGAGATTGCCCTTGCGGGAGTTTGCTCAGACTCTGGCCGAGCAGCACAAAAGAGTGGTGTGACCATCCCTAGAGCAACCTTCAATCAGAAGGGGACGTGAGTAGGTAGATAAATATTCCATCCTTCCATCATTCAGAAGAACCATCCAAGAGGCATTCTACATGGTTCCTGAGAGGATCCCCTCACGATTGAGCCCCAGTGTCCACAAAAAGAACCAGCTCACTAATGTACCTTTAGAGGCTTTTTCTCCTTCCCAGTCTCTCTCTTCCCCACTTCCTCACTCCTGCTTCCTAAAATCACCTCTGCCCAAAGAAACTTCCTGCTCCTAAACCCTGTGTCAGGTTCTGCTTGTAGAGGAAGTCACACCAATACACAATATCAGTAAATGAATTAATGCAGAGAAGGCACTGGAGCCACAGTTGCAAACTGGAGTCTCTTTTGTTGGCTATCTACAGGGTCATTGTCTATAGTGCAATGGTTGTTTTTGTTTTACCTACTTGAAGATCACGTTGTTAAATGTTGGGTGTGGGAATGCAGGAGTGGAGTTTCCAGGTTAGAGCTGAATTGCTTCTCTAAAGAAATATAAATATATGTGTGGGAAGAAGGAAAACATTCAGGAGCAGAAAAAGCCAAGCTGGCACACCTAAGAGAAGAAATGGTGGGCAGGAGAGAGGGTGGAAAAGATCTGAGTGTTGGGGATCTGAGTCGAAAAGATCTGAGTGTTCCTTTTGCAAAATGGAATGCTGGGGAGGTGTGATCTAAAATCCCCTGAGCTTTCCCCAGGCTTACACTAGGCCCTGTGTACCTTGAAGCTCTTGGGACCATACACAAAGGAGATGGCTTCAGAGTCAGTTCTGTGACTTCAATCTGAGCGTCTACTCCTGGGAACTGCTGCTGCTCACAAAGATTCCCACCAAACAAAGGACAGTGAGTGAGAAGCCGAACAGCAAAGATGTAATAAAATGTCTAGCTAGGGTTAGCATTCCTTAGGCTTTTCTATGAAAACCAGTACTTATTTACAAGTCATGCCTTACAGGGCAGGAATACAGATTCATAATGAGGAAAATATTCTCAATCATCATAAATCAGATCCAGTCACTCTCCTGTGATGCTTCCCACCGTATTGGGATGATGTTTGGGTTACAGCCCCAGCCCCCAGCCTAGTGCCTGCCATGCAGTGGCACACAGTACATACTTATTAAAGAAAACCAGGAAGAAAGAAAAGAAGGGAGGGAATTAGATAGCTGGCTATTCAATCAATGAGTCATTAATCAAAAGATTTTAACAATGATGTAAATTCAAGATCAGTGCACTGAACCCAGTACATTAAATCTTCATGAGGATGAAAACAATAACATAAATCAGAATCTTCCTAGATCCTTTGGGTTAGAGATGGTTATAAAGGACTGGGGAGTGGGTGGAGAGAACACTATGTTGCCATGGAGGAAGTGGGAAAAGGTTTTCTTTTTTTTCCTTTCATTAGAAAACATCAGTGGGTAAGAGGATGCTCTCTTATTAGTAATGAGATATGGGCTTCCTTCCAGAAAGTGACAGAGATTTTTCCAGCAAATCCATAGCCTTTGATGTGAGCACTACTGAGAAAATATCTTCAGCTGTACAAGCATGGAAGAGAAATTTGAAGAAGGCATTTCATGTTCTCCTCTGCTGTATCTTTGATGTACACAAAGGATTTAGTCCTAGAAGACGAAGACCTTACCCGTTTTCTTTCCCCTTGAGGAGAGCTTTGTTCCACATTTCCCTGTTGGGCCATGATCCTGGTGAGTAGGTGGCACATTAATTATTGGATGTTTTCATTATCCAAGTATTTGTTATCCAAGTCCCTGTAGACAACAGGTTACAAAGAAAAGCAAAAGTCATCATAACAGCAAAATATTTACCAATGAACTTACCACTTACAATATTACCCCTGACTTTAAAATTCCTTGCCAATTACAAATTATAATTACAAATTACCTATATTACACTACAAATCTAAAGCAAATCAACTGCTAAGACACGTGCAAATCTTTTAAAGGATACAGAGTTTCATAAAGCCAATCGAAGTGATCTGGGAGAAATGCTCTAAATACAAGCAAAGCTTTTGACAAATGACAGTACTGCCTAGTTAAACTGGTTAATAGCTGAAAAAGAAAAAAAAACTCATAAAGGGGATGACATAATAGCACTTAGCAAGAAAATGATGTGTATACTGAAGGAAGAAACACGGGAAAATTGACCAATACTGATTTTTTTCTCAAAATGACCTTTATTATGAACTTGCTGCTAAACTTAAACATTAAGTGAAAGATGCCATTATCATACTACCATAAAATTTGTGTTGAAAGATTATACCTCCCAAACTCCTATTCATTCTTCATCTTCAACATTAGTTAATAATTGTAATTATAACCTATATAATTATTGATAATATTAAAATAGGGGTTAAAAACTAATTTAGTTTAATTTTTTAAGCTGAGTTCTAATCAAGTATTTTGTCCCACTATTTACTTGAACAAGTGGCCCCTGTATTAAATGGCTTCACTCTCAGTGACCTTTGCATAAAGAAGACTTCTACTCCTGAATCCATCTATTTCTCCCACCAGCTCTGTCACTGCCGTAATTCAGACCACCATCCTTACTCACTTAGATTACTACTACAAGGGCTCCTATTGCCTCTGTCTCCTCATTCACCTTCTCCAGTTCTTCCCACCATAGCCAGATGGGATCTTCTCAAATGCCAAAATAGCAATGTCACTCTCTACTTGCAATCCTTTCATGAGGTCCATCTTCCTTCATTGTGTGTACTTCTTAGCACACCTTACAAAGTCCTTCATGACTGAACCCCTTTCTATGTTCAGCTTGTTCTCTCTCCAACATCCTCAGGCCCAGCTCCTATACAGCTGTCCTCTTCATTCCAGTTTCTCATCATTCCCCAGTGCACTATTGTCTCACAGCTCTGGCTGTTGCACCAGCCTAATGCCTGCTCAGCTTTCAGTTCTCAACTTAGGAAACTTCATCCAGGAAGCTTTCCCAGATTCCCTAAGTTAGGTGTCCCTCCTTAATTGTCCCATAGCATCCTGTACAACTGACTATACCGAAGCACTTAATATTATATTTATGGTTAGGGGTGAAGGCAAGGACCAAGTCTGACATGTCAAGAGTCTCCAGCACCTTGCTTAGCCCCTGGCCCAGAGCAGATGGTCTAGTAAGTGCCTAATCAAGAAATAAGTGGATGGATGGATGCAACACCAAGAAACCAAAGAAAAATAAATATTATATCACAAAAGGAATGAAACCAAGCAATTAAGCTGAGGCATCTTGAAGTCTTGTGGGTAAGAAATAAGAAAGACATCAATCAAAACTGTTCACAGCGATAATTTCTGGGGAGTAAAATTGAGGGAGTGAAAGAAAGGAATTTCATTTTTTTACTTTATACACCTAACAAGTGTTAGACATTTCCATAAGTATGAATTACCATTATAATAATTTTTTTTTTTTGAGACGGAGTTTCACTCTTGTTGCCCAGGCTGGAGGGCAATGGCGTGATCTCGGCTCACCACAACCTCCGCCTCCTGGGTTCAAGCAATTCTTCTGCCTCAGCCTCCCGAGTAGCTGGGATTACAGGCATGCGCCACCATGCCCGGCTAATTTTGTATTTTTAGTAGAGACAGGGTTTCTCCATGTTGGTCAGGCTGGTCTCAAACTCGTGACCTCAGGTGATCCACTCACCTCAGCCTCCCAAAGTGTTGGGATTACAGGCATGAGCCACCGCACCCGGCCAAGATTTTTCTGGAAGTATTACTTTCAATAGCAAAAACAGCAATTACTTTTGCACCAACCTCACGTCATGCCTTTGAGTGCAGGGTTTCTGGTGCATGCCTTTCAACCAATACTCAGTCAAGGAGCAGAGAAACGTTCTAAATGCTTGTCCTGCCATGGCCCCCGCCATCGTGGCTCCTGCTCTGCTCTCCCACTGCCGCTGCAAGGAGATATCAACTGTGATTTTAAATTAGAGGTGATTCCTGACACCTTCTCCCATCTCTTAATTTGAAAGTTTCTATTTTCAATTTTTTTTTCCTAAAATGCCTGCAAATAGAGAAACTTAAAAATAAAAGCCATCAAAGAAATAAAATGTTCTGGCATTTTAGCTTACTTGTTAGGTTATGTTTATATCTCAAGGATTTTTGCCTGTCTTGGAATTTTAGAATGTCCTTAGTAATAACATATCCTGAGAATTTGATGTATTTTCTTCAGGAGAGTGAGACTGATTTCGGGGGAAGGATGGGGTACATGTGGAGGGAAGGGAATTTTCACTTTTTACTGTGTACCCTTCTGTACTGATCCAAAAAGTTTACAAGAAAAGCTCATATTACTTTTACAATAAAACAAAAGCTAATTAAAAATGCAAAAGCAAATATTGGCAAGCATTTCATGAGGCTTTTAAAAAATACATTAACACTCCTGGCAACTCCGCAAGGTAGATATTCTCTTCATTTTTAAAGATGAAGAAACTGAGACTCCGAGAAGTTCTAGGACTTGTCCAAGGTCATAAAGTTAATAAGCAGCCAACTGAGGACCGAAACACAAATCTTATTTGAAGGCTAAGGTATAGCTCCTTTAAAATGTAATACACAGTATTTTGTTTTATTAAACAAGCTGATAGCGGTTTGCTTGGAAGATAAGTGTGTTACTTTAGGAATACAGAGAGATTTATTTTCTTAGTTTAGGGCAGTAATAAAGCTTAGGGATACAAAATAAATGCCTTTCTGGAATAAGGTATCCAAACAGGAATTATATTAGCTGCCAAATTGAAAACAAATTTCCTTCTAACACTATTATTAGTATCTTAAGCATGATCATATTTCCTAAATATTATCTCTCATCTTTGGCAACAATAAAGCCTTAGACATAGAGCCTTGCATAGAGAAAACAATCAATATTTATTTTAAATTTGTTAAAGCATGAATATGTCTATACTTAAATGCGTGTGTGTGTGTGTGTGTTTTCATGTGACTATGTATTTGTACATTCTAGAAAAATATACATCCAAATTTTAACTGTTGTTGTACTCAAATGATGAGATTAGAAGAAATTTTATTGCTGTGGAATTTTGTAGACTTTTTCAATTCTCCTTCTTATTTTATTTTATTTTTTTTTTCTGAGACGGAGTATCGCTCTGTCACCCAGGCTGGAGTACAGTGGCACGATCTCAGCTCACTGCAACCTCCACCTCTCAGGTTCAAGTGATTGTCCTGCTTCAGCCTCCCGAGTAGCTGGGACTACAGGTGCATGCCACCACACCCAGCTAATTTTTGTATTTTTAGTAGAGATGGGGTTTTGCCATGTTGGCCAGGCTGGTCTCGAACTCCTGACCTCAGGTGATCCACCTGCCTCAGCCTCCCAAAGTGCTGGGATTACAGGCGTGAGCCACCACGCCTGGCCGACTTTTTCAATTCTCTAAAATGGATATTTGTTACTTTTATAAGCAGAAGGAAAAGAGTGGGAATTGTGCTACAAGATAAGGAAACATTATAAAACCATAGTAGTCGTGTGTATTGGTTTAAGGACAGACAAACTGACCAATGGAACAGAATGGAGAACCCAGAAATACATATGAATATTTGATACATGACAGGTAATAGCAGCAGTGTGTGCTGGGGCAGGGTTAGGTGGAGGACAGGGAGAGGAAATTCAATAGATGATCTGGCAAAAACAGCCTTCCATCATAGAAAAATATTACATAGAAAAATATTATATTGGACCCCTACCTCAAATCATATTCAAAAGTCAATTGTAGATATATAAAGGACTTAAGTGTCACAAACAAAACTTTAAATTTAAACTTTCAAAAGAAATTAAAGGAGATTGAGAGAAATTTGTTAAACAAGATACAAAGAGTGCTAATCGTTAAAGAGGAGATTGATAAGTCAACGCAATTAAAACCAAGAACTTATGCTAAGAATACTTTAAAGAAAGTAAAAAAAAAAACCAAGTCACATGCAGGAAGAAGATATTTGCAATTATATAACAACCTACAGATTAGTATACAAAATATAAGGACTCCTACAAACCGACAAGATAAAGTAAACAATTCGATAGGAAATTGGGTAAAAGACATGAACAGACATCTCACAGAAAAGGAGACACATGTGGCCAATTAATATAAAAAGAGATTATCCACCTTGTTAGTAATCAGAGAAATACACATCAAGCCAAAATGCTATTTTGTATCCATGAGCTTAGTAAAAATAAGAACCAAATGTAGGATAGGATGTGGCTCAATGAGTAGGCTTATATGTTCTGGCGGGAGGATAAATTATTACAGTCACTTTGGAAAATAATTTTGCATTGCTGGTAAAGTTGAACATTCACATACCTTCTACTCAGCAGTTTTACTCCTGAGTGTATTCCCAAGAGAAAATCTTGTTCACGTGCCCATGAAGACAATGTTCAAGAAGGTCTATGCAGTACTCCCCATAATAGCAAAAAACTGGAAACAACTGAAATGCTGACTGACAAGAAAATAAATCAAATTGCCTAAGATAGTGCCTGGTACACAATAAACACTCAGCAAATGGTAGCTGCTATGGTTTGAATATTCATTCCCTCTAAAACTCATGTTGAAATTTAACCCCCAGTGTGGCAGTATTGAGAGATTAATGGATTAATGGGTTATCATGGGAGTGGGACTGGTGCTTTGCAAGAAGAGGAAGAGAGACCTGAGCAAGCACACTCAGCCCCTCACCATGTAATGCCTTGAGCTACCTTTGGACTTTTCATAGAGTCCCTACTAGATGGGGCCCCTTGATCTTGCACTTCACAGCCTCCATAACTGTAAAACATAAATGTCTTCTTCATAAATTACCTAGTTTCTGATATTCTGTTATAAGAAACAGAAAATGAACTAAGAGAGTAGACATTATCATTAGTCCTGAGCATCAATTTCTTCATGTATAATACAGAAACAACATATTTTACAGAAATGTGTAAAGAATTAAGTGAGAAATATATGCAAGCCCTTGGCACATAAGAGATGTTTGATAAGTGTTACTGGTTCCTTACACACCTGAGTGAGGGCTGGGAGTGAGCCACTGGGCTGGCTCACTGGAGCCACATACACAATGGAAAAGTGTATATAATGCAATGTTGCTGGTCAAGGCCCACCCTTGGCAGGTTTCCAAGGCTACTTGTTTTGTTTTGAGTTAACATTTTAATGCTCACTCTATGCCAGGAAAGCACCTTCTGAAGTGGTGATACTATTATTTCCATTTTATGCATATGGAAACTGAGCCCTTGAGATTTGAGATGACCGCAGGTCACCTACCTCCTAAGGAGTAGGTCTGGGTTTGAGCTCAAGTTGTCTGTTCCAGGGCCCCCTCTCAAAACCACCACCCTCTTCTAAGCAAAGTAACTCAGGAATGGAAATCCAAATATTGGATGTTCTCACTTATAAGTGGGAGTTAACCTGTGAGGAGGCAAAAGCATAAGAATGATATGATGGACTTTGGGGACTTGGTTGGGGGGAAGATTGGGAGGGGGTGGGGAATAAAATACTACATATTGGATACAGTGTACACTGCTTGGGTGACAGGTACACTAAAACCTCAGAAATCATCACTAAAGAACTTATCCATGTAACGAAAAACCACCTGTCCCCTAAAAACTATTGAAATTAAAATAATAATAATAAAACGACTGCCCTTTGCTGCTTTCCTAATGCCACCAGAGCCTACTGCCATCAGGGCTAAACATCAACTCTAACAGAAAGTTCGACAAAATCTCAACTGGCAGAAATTCCAGGATCCTCCTTATGTTCCCTAACCCCAACTAAGGGGTGTGTGTGTGTGTGTGTGTGTGTGTGCGCGTGTTGGGGAGGGGGACCCAGTCTTGATGGCCAATGGCAGACCTTGGAGCAAATGTCAGCTCTGAGGAGCAGAAGCTGCAAATGGTTAACAGCATTATTCCCCGAAGGGCACCAAAAAGTCAAGTAAGCAATTCTTGACCTTTCAGAAGCGATTATCAGGAAAACATAAAGAAACAATTCTGCGGGCTTAATGAAGGAATGCTGTGAAAAGTGTAATGGGCTATTTGTGCACATCTCAAAAGCATCATATAATTTGGCACAATTGGCAGTCTATTCTCCAGCATGGCCAAGCAGGGTGTTGCTATTTAGGCCCAAAGGGCTTTGGCAAAGCCAGGTCCCCACCTCTATCCCTTCTCTAAAACCCAGGGTGTCTATGATTTAATTTCCAAGGCTTTAACATTACTTGCTGAAATGAGATGTGGCACAGGCTTACCCATTTTCCCCAAATGCAAAAATATGTTTTTGCTTCAAAATATGAGCCCTATTTTCATTCAGTTTGGGTTTTTTTTTTTCCTGCTACAATTACAGAGGTTTTTTGTTTTTTTTTTTCAATTACATTTTCAGGCAAATTGTTCATTAGGTTGACTCAGCTCTTCACAATTTTGGCAGACGCTGGTGGAAGAGTGAGGTGGTAGGGTACTTCATTATTTTTAAAAATGATTATTGGCCATACTCAGCTCCCATATTTCATTCCCAACTACATAAGGGCATTTAGTATGCAGACTCTGTGCATAAGCTCATCAGCTGCTACATTACCACAATGGCTCTTCTGGAGCCATAATAGTCTACTATGGAAATGATCCGTGGATTATTTAAGTTTATAAGGTCTAATACACTTACAAACAAAGAGGGTTTTTTTCACCATTTTTCCATTATTTGTTCCTCATTAGTCTCCCCACCGTCACCACCACCACTTTTTTTCTGCTTTTTAATACACATGCGAAAATAACCCAGAAAGAAACAGTCCCAAGTATGTTTAACTAAAGCTAAGAGAAAGCTGAGAAAATGATTCCACCAAAGCAATGATTTCCAGTTAATCCTGGGCTTCAGTCTATGTTTTTCTCCTGCAGATTTTCTGTTCACTGTCCATACTGGCTTCCAAATAAATAAATACATGTATGGCTTTGGGGACCACGGTTTTCTAGCTTTTTGTGGTATTCCCACAATTTCCAGGACAGTTGTATGACTTCTCTATAGTGTTGCTGTGTTTGCCATAAATTATTTGAGTCTATCTCAGGTTCTTGACCATTCTAAAATGGAGTGATAAAAATAGAAAGCAAAACTGGTGATCGCGTATTTGGAAAATACAAGCATTTTTAATTAACTTACTTAAAAGATAGAAAACTTTGTCTCAGGCTGACAGAGATCACTAGGCAGAGAGCAAACTGAAATATCTCCAGTGGGCCAAGCAATGCTGGGATTACAGCCCACATTTGCTAGAGCCATAAACAAAAGCAGCAGCGAGGTGAATTTAATGATAACAAAAACATGCCCTGGACAACCGTCACTGCTCATATTTGATTTAGATAATTCTTTGCTAGCAGTACAGCTTTGCCCTTCACTTCTGACACCAGAGAATAGATTGTTTTCTTAGAAATGGAATATTCAAGTGAAAGGTATTTTTAGACATCTGTAGAAAAGCATCCACTGGGAAAAGAGGACTGACCACAAGCATTTATCATCTCTCCCTGTCAAGACCCAATAAATGGTAGTAAGAGAACAAACACATAACAAAGACAAGCACAGATAGAGGACCATCAATGAATACCATCACCCAATTTCTAATAAATGCGTAGAGAGTGGAAGCCAGTTGGTGGATGAAAGAGAGGGAGTAAGGAAGTGGGTGGTGATTACAAAGACAGAAGGAGACAATTGCTAGGAAAGCCCTAGAGAAGCTATAGAGTCAGGATGGGCACAGTCAGTAAAGGGTAGCAATAAAAAAGAGGCTAATTGAATTTACCTTTAGAAGGTCTTTTTCCACTAGCTCCCTTCCTCTCTTGACTCCCCCATTCTCTGTTTCAAGCAGTACAGCACTTGGTTGATGGGGCTGCTGTGGCTCCCACACTCCCCTTGCAGCTCCCCAATCCCAAGTAAGCAAAGCTACATCTCACCCTACTGCCACCACCTTCTCTCCCCAGCATTTTACCTCCAGGCTGAAAACCCAGATAAATCTTGTCTTAAAAAGCTGAAGCAACTTCCTGGAGAGGAGGAAAGGCTAGGGAGGAGGTAGGCTCTGCCACAGTACAGGCGCCAACTTTCTGGCATTTGAGAGGCTCCAGTCTAGAAAGTGGCTCCCTGACTGCTCACCCTGCAGTGAAACCAGCTGAGCAGTCAGAGCTTGAATCCTCAGAGCCCCCAGACAGCCTTCCCATTCACAGGCTGATGGTACAGAGGCCTACGTGGACTGGTGTTGTCATCCCTGTTGTTGCCATTGTCATGATCATCATCAAACACTCATTGAGCACTATCTGACATCACTTCTTGAATCTCTTAAAGGCATTGCAAACTTTTGCCCCACACTGGGCTCATCACATTCTCTCACAACTTCCTCCCTAAACTGCTCCTTTTCCAATATCATAACAACCATCATAATTAAAATTTATAGAGCACTTACTCTATGCCAGGCATTGATCTAAGCACATTACACATAATAACTCATTTAAACTTAACAACAGCCCTTGGTGAGGGGAGGGGCTAGGCTGAAATCAACAAGGACACTCTCATTAGCATGTGAGGTCAACCAGTTAAAGAGGTCTCTGAAAAAAGAGACTTGAATCTCTAAGACGCCAATTATTTGTTGTGATTTTTCTGACTCTAAATAAATTTCATATCAAATTTTTGATGAGTTTGTGTGTGTCTGTGAGTGTGTGTGTGTGTGTGTGTGTCTAGTTTTGTGATCTTTTCTATAAAAGTTTTAGGCCTCCAAATCTTGGATTCAGTCCTGGGCTACCTACATAGAACAAAAATCGGACCTATATGAGAATTCTCATTAGCAACACTGATATTTGGCAAGCATATAATAGAACCAAGTATATAGACAGTACTCAGAATCCGCAGACACTGCTTACAGTGCTTCATGTATATTAGCTCACTGTATCAGTCAGGATTCTCCAGAGAAACAGAACCATTTATTATGGAATCTGGCTCATACAATTTTGGAGGCTGTGAAGCTCCATGATCTGCTGTCTGCAAGGTGGAGAAGCAGAAAGCTGGTGGTGTAATTCAGTCAAGGACCAAAAGCCTCAGAACCTGATGGAGGGTGGGAAGCACACTCAGACCCCAAAGGCCTGAGACCCAGGAAAGCTGATGTCCAAGAACAGGATATGGGTGGTGCAGCTTAAGAAGGAGAGAATTTGCCTGTCCTTCATCTTTTTGTCCTATTCTGGCCCTCAACAACTTAGATAATGCCCACCAACATTGGTGAGGGTAGGTCTTCTCACTCAATCCACTGATTCACGAAAAATATGAATCTCTTCCGGAAAAACACCCAGAAACACACACCCTTATAGACACACCCAGAAATAAGGTTTTCCAGCTACCTAGTCATTTCTCAGTCTAGTCATGTTGACACATAAAATTAACCATCACACTCAATCCATTTCCCTGTTTTATAGATGAGGATACTGAGACACGGGATATTTCAGTGATCTGCCCAGATAAGCAGGTGCAATGGTTCAGCTGTTAACCACTACAGTACTATCTCTTGGGTAATTGTAAACCCTACAGGGATAAAAAAAAATTATGATTAAAGTTTCATATGTACAACAAAACTGGTTATTTTTAAAAATATGTGCTCTCCTCCAAAAATTAAACATAGAATTACCATATGATCCACTTCTGGGTATATACCCCTAATAATTAAAAGCAGGAACTCAAGCAGATACTTGTACACCTATGTTCATAGCAGTGAAACGGGAGAGTTCCCTGGTCTCCCTCACCTGTTCAGTGGCCACTGCTGCTCAAACTCCTGAGGCGAGTTGGGGCACACAGACAGACAGGTGCAGGAGCCCAAGTGGGCATGAGTTGCAGTATCCCCTTTTAGCCCTGCTGTCCACAGACAGCTTGAGTGTTAACCAGCACAATGGACCCTCTGCCTTTCTACAAGGGCAGAGGGCCAGTGTGACAGCTTTCTGTTTCCTAAGCTCTTGCCCAGCATCTTGAAAGAATTAGGTCACTCAAGGATGGATGTGGAGTTTTACTGAGTGGTGGAGATGGATCTCAGTGGAATGGATAGGAAGTCAGAAGTGGGGGATGGAGTGGGAAAATGATCCCATCTTCCCCTGGAGTTTGGCCTTCCAGCAGCTGAATTCTTCTTCAACCACCTCCAGCTGAACTCCTGTCAGTGTTCAGACGTTCCTCCACTTCTCTCTTTCTCTGCCACATTGTTCCATTGTCCATCTGCTTGTCTCCTTGTTTCCTTGCCTACTCTTCTGCTTCTGGAGCCTGGGATTCAGGGTTTACATGAGTTCAGGATGGGGGCCCTTTGCCGGGGAACCATCCTCTTCTACCCAGTGTTTCCCTGTCTCCTGTCCATATCAGCAGTATACTTCACAATCACCAAAACATGAAAGAAACCCAAGTGTCCATTGATGGATGAATGGATAAACAAAATGTGGTATACGTATATAGTGAAATATTATTCAGCCTTAAAAAGAAAGGATATTTGGACACATGCTACAACATGGATTAACCATGAACACATTATGCTGAGTTAAATAAGCCAGTCACAAAAGGACAAATATTGTGTGATTCCACTTATATGAGGTACCTAGAGTACTGAAATTCATGGAGACCGAAGGTAGGGTGGCTGGCGGATGGAGGGAATTGAAGTTATTGTTTAATGGGTACAGAATTTCAGTTTTGGAAGACAGAAAAGTTCTGGAGATAGAAGGGGAGCAATGGTTGTACAACAATGTGAATGTTTCTAATGCCACTGGATTGTGCACTTAAAAATGGTTAAAATAGCAAACTTTGTTATGTATATTTTGCCACAATAAATAAATAAACAGCAAACCAACCCACCAAAAATAAATAAGTAAATGTAATAATTTGTAAATGTGTGTTCATCTGTTATAAATAAGATCTGAAATATTCATCAATGACAGAATATGCAATCTGAGATTTGCTTTAAAATAATCTGGTGAAAACAATTGCTATTTGTAGATTAAAAATAAAATTTTTAAAAATAAAAATAACTTAAAAAGTTTTTAAAATAATAATCTAGTGGGGGGAGGGGTTGGGGAGTGTAAGGATAATTGTGGAGCAGGGTTGGAGATGAAACAAGATGGTTCAAATGCAGATAATTGTTGAAGCTGGGTGATGGTACACTGGAGGGCATGACACGATTCTCCCTCCTTTGTGTATGCTTGAAGGTTCTCATTAAAGAAAAAGAGGTTTAAAATATCTCATCCCAGTAGACAATAAGACAGCAGTTGCCCTCATATTTATTAACCCTTCAGATAGACACAGGGCCATGGAAAGAAGCTGCCCGCTCTGCCCATTCCGTGAAGTTCCCGAACACACCCCTCCTTCCTGCATCCCACTGCCCACTGTAGTATTCTGAGCACACACCAGGTCCTTACTACTAGCAGCTGCCCATCTGTGGTGATCTCAAGGGCTGGGAGAAATGAAAAGTAGCTCTTTCTGGACTACTACGCACAGAAAACTGGGCTTTTTCCTGTAAGACAGAAAGAAAAATGCCAGAGAAGGCCCACATATTCAAGCATCTTACCGCTGAACTACATTTGCATCAAGTCATGGGACTTACCAACTCTCCAACAAAATTTTAAATTATAAAGTTAAGGTATCCTTTTTCTCCAGAGCATTGTGAATACTTTTGTCGGGGTTTTGACATAGACGACAATAACCTCCCCTTCAGGTCAACCGCTACACATGCACACTCTTCTACCTGGGACAAGCAACCACAGTGGATTATTGGTTACCTAAGTAATCTCTCTATTGTTTCATTAATTCATATTCCAATGAATACTTGTTGAGTACTTACTATGCATCAGGCATAGTACTTGGTGCTATGATATGAAGATGTACTCAAACCCCCAGAGTTGATATGAAGATTATTTTGAACTAAAGACATTTGAGATTTGACAGATGTAGAAAGAAGACTTTTTGGAGCTTCTCTTATCTGACTAAAGGCAGAAACATCTGGAAATTAGGCTACTGTAGATCTCCTCTTTTGGGGCAGCTTCACTTCATAAAGGAGACTGTGAAACCACCATCAACAACAGAATGTCTTACACCAGTCAGATGGCTATTACTAAAACGTCAAAAAATAACACATGCTGGCAAGGTTGTCAAGAAAAAGGGATGCTTATATACTGTTGGTGGAGTGAAAATTAGTTCAACTATTGTGGAAGACAGTGTGGCAATTTCTCAAAGACTTAAAAACAGAAATACCATTGGACACAGCAATCTCACTACTGGGTATATACTCAAAGGAATATAAATCATTCTATCATAAAGACATATGCATGTGTATGTTCATTGCAGCATTATTCACAATAGGAAAGACATGGAATCTATCTAAATGCCCATCAGTAACAGACTGGATAAAGAAAATGTGGTACATGGAATACTATGCAGCCATAAAAAAGAATGAGATCATGTCCTTTGCAGGGACATGGATGGAGCTGGAGGCCATCATACTTAGCAAACTAACACAGAAACAGAAAACCAAGTACTGCATGTTCTCACTTATAAGTAGGAGCTAAATGATAAGAACACATGGACACAAAAAGGGGAACAACAGACACTGGGGTCTATTTGAGGGAAGAAGGTGGGAGGAGAAAGAGGAACAGGAGAAATAACTAATGGGTACTAGGCTCAATACCTGGGTGACAAAAGAATCCATGCAACAAAGCCCCATGACACAAGTTTACCTATATAGCAAACCAGCACATGTACCCCTGAACTGAAAAGTTAAAAAAGAAGAAACTACTGTAAGTCCTCTCTCCAGAGGAGTTTATACTGACCAGAAAGAAGAAGGAGAAGACCACTTGCACCTGCATAAACAGACATTGTCACAAACTTTCCTATCTCCCATTTTGTTCTCCTAAAAGCCCATTAACCTTTCCTAACGAAATGTCTTCCCATAGAAGTCTTTCCTCCCCTCATGCCTTTCACCTTATTAAGTGGTTATAAACCCCATATCTTTGGCTGCTTGGAGAGTCATCTTTTTCTATGAACTCCAGTGCACATCCATGAATACAAATCTGTTTTTCCTCTTGCTATTCTGTCTTTTGTCAGTTTAATTCACAGACTCCCGAACACTAAACATAAGAGGACAGAGGAAATGTTTGTCTTCCTCAACAGTGACCAAGACACAAAAGTCTTACTCTCATGGAAACTACTGGGGAATATATTCAGAAAGAGTGAATAAACAAATAAATAAATATTTACAGATTGTTATTATTGCCATAAATCAAAGAACCAGATGGCTCAGCAGGAGCTGGTATTCACCCATTTAGCCCCAGTTCAAGGATGCTGTTTGTTAATATTTGAGTCTGTTCTTATTGCATGGTGCCTATGCCTGAGGACAGTTAAATATTTACAGCATCACTTCTGGTGGTCTAGGAAGGCCTCTTCAAAGAGGTAACACTTAAGGCTGAGTCCAAAAGGATAAGAAACAACCAGCACTGGGACAAGTAGGAAAGAACATTCCAGGCAGAAAGAGGAGCACATACAAATTGCTCCTGCACATCTGAGCTTAAAATGCTCAAGTGTGAGTACAGCAGAGGCAGGCAACGTGGCAGGATTGGTAAGATCTTGTCACACAGGACACAGCAACACCTCTGTTCAGGATTTCAGAACTTGCAAGGGTTCCACTGGAAGCATTGTCTTCCACAATGGACGTGGGAAAGAAACTAGTGCTTCCAGACAAGCAAAAGGAGATTTCGAGTGTCCACTGAAGAATCACAGGGTTCATTAATTCGGAGAAGTGAGCTCTATTTCTTATAAAGGGTTGTAGCCTGCAGGCTGGCCATCGTGCAGGCTGGGAATCATAGCCTCGAGCAGAGACCAGAAGTAGGCACTTCGAAGAGGGAAGGATGAGACAGCAACTTATGCAGAATCCATTGGCTAAGTATACATATTCAACAGGTTATAGGAGAAGCTATGAATATTCATGAATGAGGGTGTGCACATGACATGCATAGTAAGCTAACATTTGTGTTACATATGTCCCATGGTCACTTTGGGGTGGAGACTTAACATTTAGATGTATTACAATTAGGCCCTGTACATCAAAAGGTGAAGCAGAGGACACAAAGCTGCTCCATGTACAGCCTCCATAAACTAACCAGAACCATCCCATGGTGGGTGGTCTGTCATCAGGAAGGAATGCTGGTCCATTGTTATGTTTAAACCACAAAAGAGAGGGGAGTCTGATGAAATCAGTGGTGGAGACTTTCAAAAGGGCTGGTTTCTGTTTAATCCTTAGGAAAGAAAACCTAATCGTGGTCAGCAAGGGATGGGGTACAATGAGGCATGTCCGAGCTCCCATCCGTCATGGTTGGGAACTCGGTTTCTCTGGGGTCAGGTAGGAAACTTAGGGTTTTATTTTTATATCCTACAAGTTACAAGAGACATGGGACATCTCAGGTCAGGAGATCCAGTAAGTATTAGACAAGCCTTTGAAGAGCAAGAACCTCGTGGTTACGGACATCGCTTAGAAAATACGAAGCTATGTAACCCTTCAGAGACTTGGTGGAGGGGTAATCCTGATCATTGTTTTGGCCACTTCATCCCAGAGTCTTACCATTTTGTCACACATTAGATTTGAATACTTGGGAGGGTGTGGATGAAGCTGAATTGAGAAGCAAAAAGAGAAAAATCAAGTGTATTTATCAACTCATGTAATATGCTCCCCAAACAGATCCAATCCTCCTGTGTGTTTCAGCTTTCTTTTATAGAAAGAGTATACAAAGATAGGGTCACACATTAACTTCTGGACCCAAGAGAAGTAATATTAGAAAGGTGTTGTTAGCCCCCACCAAGCAAAGGATGTCCTGATATATGCTCTGAAGATAGACCCCAGCAGCTACCAGTTCCTAAAAGGTAGGGGAGGCTGCTTTAAAGCAATATTTGACCAGGCATAGTGGCTCATGCCTGTAATCCCAGCACTTTGAGAGGTCGAAGCAGGTGGATCACTTGAGGTCAGGAGTTTGAGACCACCCTGGCCAACGTGCCAAAACCCCATTTCTGCTAAAAATACAAAAATTAGTCGGGTATGGTGGTGCATGTCTGTAATCCCAGCTACTGGGGAGGCTAAGGCAGGAGAATCGCTTGCACCAGGGAGGCAAAGGTTGCAGTGAACTGAGATCACGCCACTGCATTCTAGCCTGGGTGACAGAGCGAGACTGTTCAGAAAAAAAAAAAAAAAAAAAAAAAAAGGCAATATTTACATGCAGCAATGAAGGGAGGAGCATTCAAAATTGCCTGACTACAATATTCCTACAATTCTGTCTGGCATCATTTATTGAGAACTTGGATTTATTTTCTCTAAAGCAGAGTGAATTTTATGTCATCCTCGAGGAAATGCAGTACTTAAAGTTAACCTTATTATAGGAGGAACTCCTGGAAAGATATAATAGAATCCAACAGTTGGTAGATTCAAACTGGAGGTCACTCTAATTAAGGAAGTGAAGAGTAAATGGAAAGCAAACAATCCTATTTCACACTAAACAATTCTACGTAAGGGAATCATTTTTACATAATGACTCAGGAGCAGATTACATTCTCAGATGCAGAGGCAGAGCCCCCATTGACTTCTACCACAGACACTGATGCATATCTAGAAACAGTTTGGGGCCTAGAGGCTGGTGAAATAAATTGTGTGAATCAATTTAAAATGCAGCCAGATGTTTTTGACTCTGAAAATAAAAAGACACAGGATGAGAGGGGAAAAAAATCCACAGATAGCCCACAAAGCAGACTGGCAGAAGTTTTAGAAAGTCAGCTGTAGTTAGTTAACTCTACTTCTTTTCATATCTTACCATCTTTTTATTCCATTTAAGGAAGAATGCATAACAATAAACTCTTTCATTAAACAAACATATTGGAAGGTTCCCTAATTTTAAAGTATTCTGAGAGAAACAAAGGTGAATCAACCTGAATTTGAGCCTCAAGAAGCTCAAAGTTTGGTTAATAAAAGAAACGATCTGTGGGCCTACAAGATTAAACAAGAAAGACATCAGAAGATAATCACAGAGGTGTGAAAAAAGTTGCATGTGGAGATTTTATGAAAGTAGTATTGTAGCAAAAAAAAAGTCCTAAATAGGGAATAGTTATGAATGATAATTTTTAAGCATTAATGATGGAATCATTTGCAACCATTAAAAAGGATTTGGAGAAAATATTTAAGAACTTGGAAAACTATTGATGAAATATTATTAAGTAAAAAAGCAGTTAACTAAATATTATCTACAGTGTGTTCCATTTTTGAAAGAAAAAATGTTTCTACATTGGTTTGCTTGTATAAACGAGAGAAGAAAAATATGTAACAAAATAGTAACAATGCTTATCTTCTGGTGATATAATTATAAATGTTTGTTTTATTTACTACTTTTATATATTTTTGGCAAGTCTATATTTCCTCCAATAAACATGCATTATTGTTTATAACCAAAAAAAATTAAAATGAGGTTTTAAAAGAGGATAGAAATATAACACAGAGAAATTTAGAAGAGAAAAAGAATATCAGTTAAAATGGATATGGAAATCAAGGAGTGAAATTGCAAGCAGATAGGGAGGGTCTCCAGGGACTATAGAAATTTAATCAATTTGAGCAATTAGCCTATTTTACAGCCTCCTGCCTTGCAGCCTATTTTTTCCCAAACCCTATGTGGAATGTGGTCACCTAGTGGGTTGGAATGAGTTCTTGACAGACCTTGGCAACTTATCTATGAACCCAAGTGGGCTTTCCTCATTACCATGCTAAACTCCCCACCCCAGGAGGAGCTATAGCCTCATTATCATAACATGTGACTTCTGTGCTGACATAATGATTCACTGTATGCATGGGACCCCTCCTCTCCATGCAATGACACATCCTCTTCCCTTTCTATTGCCCCATAAAAGCTTTCTATCACGCTTCCTTGGGGAGACACTGCTTTGGAGAATCCTCCCAGTGCTCTCCTTACTTGTGACAAGTAAGTAAATTCCTATTGATCAAAACCTACTTTCTAGTTGAGCATTTGTTCGTTACTTGCCAGGTGATAGAGCCCCAGTTTTTTTGGGTAACAGAATTGGAGGCAGTGGCAATAAAGGAGGAAGGAAACAGAAGCTAAAGAATCTAACATTGATTTCTGTCACCAAATTTTTGACCATTCATCTGTGTGGCCTTAGTATAGAAGTAAACACCCGGGGCCACCATGCTGCACCACATTTAGGAGGCATCATCCTTGCAAATGGTGCCCCCGGGAGTTGTATAACCTGTAGCTTGTAGGCAATGTTCTTTTCCTTATGGAACTTATGGTTCTTGCAAGAAAGGAAGAAGGACAAGGAGAAGGATTATTTTGGATTTTACCAGCATGCCCTATGGACATCTAATAGAGGCAGGCATAAGACATGGGATTCTGGACTTTTTTAGTCTTTCCCATCCAATTTCCATGGCCAGCTACATGATTTGCAGGGTCCAGCACAAAATAAAATGTGGGGTCCCTTGTCATAAAAGCAAGGAAAATATGCAAGATATTTGAAGGGCTCCAGATTACATTACTGTGGCATAAAAATTATTTTGAGCTGAAGACATTTCAAAATCAGCAGACACAAGAAGAATCATTGTTTAAACTTACCTTTTCTGCCTAAAAACCGAGCCTCCCAAAAGCTGCCATAAATCCCACCCTTTAGGAGAGGCTTCCTGTACCAGAGGAAAAGGGTGACTCCTCTCATCAGAGATGAGAAGTGTATGTAGGGATGGAAAACTGCATAAACAGACTTTACTAAAACAAAACTCACTTTCCATTAATTTCCCTCATATATGTCTCAGTCATTTCCCACCATTGATTGTCACTTGAAATTCTACCCCGTTCCCTTGTAAGATGGTATTGAGGCCCCACATTAAGCCACTTAAGTCATACTTTATCTACTTAGGTAAATACAAATCTCTTTTTTCTTGCTTATGAATCTTTTGCCATTTTAATTTGCAGGATCCCAAACAATGAACATAAGAGGGTAGAGGAAAAGGTTTTCCTTACTGATAGTATTAAAACAAAAAACTCTTTCCTTTGTTCTGTGGTTCCTCTCTCAACTTGTCATGATGTTTTTTATTTGGTTTTTTAATGTTATTCTAGGTAAAGAAAAATTAACAATTTAAATTAATAGTATGAATTGTACCATTTATCTTTATACCGTGCAATGAATGCAGGTTTAAATGCAAATATAAAAGCACTTCACTCCTTGACAAAATCACTGAAATTGGGCAATTTATATTTTGTAGCTCGTACATGCATATGTATTTTGTTTTTACAAGAACAATGTGAATGCTACACAAAACTAATACAACTTTTTTTTTTTTAATTTTTACTTTTTGATATGCACATATTCTACCAATACTTTCCACCACTGGCTAACAGATGAGTAAGGAAGGACTGCAAGGAAAAGGAGCTCCAGGTTGATGTATTCTTTCTCTTTCCTTTTTTCCATCATTTTCAGCATTAACGGTTGGCTGATACAGAGAAGTAACAAGAGTAAGGAAGAATATGATAGGACTCCTCGGCTATTTGTGTTTTTTTAGCATTCTATTGCCTTCTTTGCGGGTTAGAAGCCAGTTCTGGTTTGAATGAAAAGTGTGGCCTCTCAGCCCCTGCTTACTCAGTTGTAGAGGTAAGATATCTTGTAATGGCTTTGAGTCTCTCTGGGCTCCCACACAAGGTGGGACAACTAGAATGCCATGCTTATGGGGCATCATCTCATCCTATATGCAAATGAGACAGCAGGGAACAGACAACTCAGATACTGTGCCTAGTTTCTCTGCTCATGTGCATGCTCCATTGTCCCCCTCAGACCTCACTTATAAAACATAAGTTCAAAAACAAAATTATTAAGAAGTTTAGGATGGTGACAGCAGACCTTAAACCCAGCATGGGGCCCTTCTGAACGTGGGAGTCTGTGCCAAACTGTGTAGTTCCCGTACCCATGAAGACCGTCCCACTCACTCTCACCAGAAGAGTTCCACATGGGGTTCCAGTTAAAATTTCATTTGAAAAAGAATTTTATATAATATTTAAAATAATAAATTTCCCAGGTATGGGGTGTTACACACCTGTAGTCCTAGCTCCTTGGGAGGATGAGGTGAGAGGACCGCTTAGCCCAGGAGCTCGAGGTTAGAGTGAGCTATGATCACACCACTGCACTCCAGCCTGAGTGAGCCCCTGTTTCTAAATTTTTTTTTAATTAGTCTAGATTAAGAGACAAAGTCAAATACCAAAGGACTTAGGAAGACAATGGAAAGGAGCCAAACAGACTTTCTCAGTCTCTCTTTTCTCCACTATTGAGAATGTGGGGGTGTTAGTGGGGACAGGTCATTATTTCCTCTTAACTCTGCCATAAGAAAAACAACAATGCTCATGCCATGATAAATAGCAACTGACCCTCAGCTTCAGTGTCAGGAGACACTGATGACTGTTGGGGACTGCAGGACAATAATGGGCTCCTGGCCCTCTGAAAGAACAGCCATTGCTCAGCCAGCTGTTGAAGCAATTCTCCTGTCTCAGCCTCCTGAGTAGCTGGGATTACAGGTGCACGCCACCACACCCAGCAATCTTTTGTATTTTTAGTACAGACTGGGTTTCCCCAAGTTGGTCAGGCTGGTCTCGAACTCCTGACCTCAGGTGATCCACCCACCTTGGCCTCCCAAAGTGCTGGGATTACAGGTGTGAGCCACCGAGCCTGGCTAAGGTTCCAGTTTTTCAAGAGATACTCAAAATCTGAAGTCTTACATAAAATCTCCCAACTTTTTAATGTTGTTATAGAACCAAACTGGGGACTGCTCACCCAGCACAGTAAAACAAGGTACCTACACCAGGATTTTGCAGTGGTAGAAAGGAGGTACTTATTTGCACCAAGTAAGGAGGACCAGGTAGCTAACATGTAAATCTTCACCTCCCTGATGACTTGCAGGTAAGAGTTTTTAAAAGCAGGGGTAAATTTCAGGAAACTGGAAGTTAACAGGTAAACTCGTAAATCAGTACATGGAGGTTAGACATTGGTTTTGGCTCAAAAGGGCAGGATCTCTTGAAGTGGGGGCATATAGGTCATAGGTATAATAGATTCAAAGATTTTCTGATTTGCAATTGGTTAAGCAGGAGAAGCTTTGTTTAAAATTTGGGGTCAGCAGAAAAGAATGTCAGCTCAGACTCCCTTCAGGCCCCTCAGGAAGAAATTCAGAGCAAAGTATGGTGACCAGAGTTCAGTCCTCAGTTCCCCCTTATCTGAGATCTACATGCCAGCAAATCCATTTGGTGGGAGGTCGGGTTTCTGAAAAACAACTGAGGGACATATGTTAAAATATTGTATTTGGTCTCTGATACGGTTTGGATATTCGTCCCCTCCAAATCTTATGTTGAAATGTGATCCCCAGTGTTGGAGGTAGGGCCTAGTGGGAGGTGTTTGGGTCATGGGGTCAGATCCCTCTTGAATGGCTTGGTGTCCTCCCAATGGTAATGAGTGAGTTCTTTCTCTGTTAGTTCACATGAGAGCTGGTTGTTTAAATGAACCTGGCATATCCTCCTCTCTCTCTTGCTCCCTGTCTCTCCATGTGACACATCTGCTCCTCCTTCTCCTTCACCTTCCACCATGAGTAAAAGCTTCCCACGGCTTCACAAGAAGCTGAGCAGATGCTGGTGCCATGATTGTAAAGCCTGCAGAACCGTGAGCCCAATAAACCTCTTTTCTTTATAAATTACCCATCCTCAGGTATTCCTTTATAGCAATGCAAAATGGACCAACATAGTTTCTAAAGGGAAACTTTATTTACATCAATTTTCTCAACTTGCAATTCTTGTAGAAACTATTTGTGAGATATTGTACATTTTTAAAATAATAAATCTCCATGTGTATTTTACACTTCCAATATGTCTTAATTTATATTTCAAATATAAAACTCTGACGGGCGCAGTGGCTCATGCCTGTAATCCCAACACTTTGGGAGGCCGAGGCAAGTGGATCACAAGATCAGGAGTTTGAGACCAGCCTGACCAACATGGTGAAACCCCATCTCTACTAAAAATACAAAAATTAGCCTGGTGTGATGGCGTGTGTCTATAATCCCAGTTACTCAGGAGGCTGAGGCAGGAGAACTGCTTGAACCCGGGAGGTGGAGATTGCAGTGAGCCGTGATTGCGCCACTGCACTCCAGCCTGGGCGACAGAGCAAGACTCCATCTCAAAAAAATAAATAAATAAATAAATAAATAAAACATGTGTATTTTACACTTCCAGCATGTCTTAATTCAGACTAGCCATATCTGAAGTGTTGGAAAGCCACATGTGGCTAGCAGTTACCATGTTGGACAGGACAAGTCTATAATACACAAGAAATTGATTCAGATTAATAATAATAAACTTCGAATGTCAATTCCCATAAGAAAATGGGCAAAGAATATGAACAGGCAATTTACAATAGCAGAAATACTACTAAGATATGAAGAAGTGCTCAAAACCATTACTAATGAGGAAAACCTCAAATTAAATGCATTTATGCCTGGAAAAAAATCACAAAGTTGGATAATGATAAGAGTTGGTGATGATGTGAGTATAAAGAAGCCTCATTTGCCAGTGGGAGGATAGATAGGTGCAGACATTATAAAGAGTGCTTTCATCATGTTAAATGAATGACAGCAATTAATTCTGCTCCTAGGTATTTATCCTAAAGAAATTCTTTTATTTTTTATTTTTTTGAGACAGAGTCTCACTTTGTTGCCCAGGCTGGAGTGTAGTGGCACAACCTGTGCTCACTGAAATCTCTGCCTCCCAGGGTCAAGTGATTCTCCTGCCTCAGCCTCCCAAGTAGCTGGGATTACAGGTGCATGCCACCAAACCAGGCTAATTTTTGTATTTTTAGTAGAGACACGGTTTCATCATGTTGGCCAGGCTACTCTCGAACTCCTGACCTCAAGTGATCTGCCTGTCTTGGCCTCCCAAAGTGCTGGGATTATAGTAGTGAGCCACTGTGCCCAGCCTATCCTAAAGAAATTCTTACACAGCTTAGACATTTACTTTTCTGTTGATTGTCCTACCCCGGACTACAAACTCTATGAAAGCAGGGATTTTGTCTTGGCCTTCTCTGTATCTCCAATGTTGGGATCAGGGCTGGCACATAGTAATTGCTCAATAAATATTTATAGACTGAATGGAGTATGCCATCGTCATCATAGAAACCCAGTGAGGCAAGCATTTTCTAGATGAGGAAAATGGACCTTAGAACAGCCATACCTCCAGCATCACATGTCCAGTTGCCAGAAGAGATGGAGTTAGCACAAAGGCCAACAGCCCAGACTGACTCCCAGCCATCACCTGTTCATTATTTTAACATTACTTATTGAGCATTTCATAAAGAAAGACAGCCTATAAGTAACTGGAAAGAGCAACTACATCACCACATTTTCAGGGTTTAAATTAGAGCATATCTAAACACAGAAAAGCTTTGCTTGATAAGGATTCCCTCTAAATTCCTACATATTCCTACATATGTTCTCGGGTCATGCTTTTCCTGAGAGACATTCTTTTTTTTTTTTTTTTAAAGAAAAAAAAGAAAGAAAGAAAGAAAGGAATGGAAAGCAAGAAGACTATTTAATAGATTGAAAGCTTTTGTTCTCCTACACACATTAAGCCGTTCGGTACAAAACAGGCAGTCTCAGAAAAATAAATCACAGCTTTATTTTACAGCTTTAATCTTAAAAGGGTTAACATCTCCCCACCAGCTTGCAGGCTTTTTTGGTTTTTGCCTTTCCTTTTCTCTCCATAGCTTTGATGAGTTATCTTCAGAAGATCATGTGAGTACTTGCTTCATTTTCTCAGTTCTTTTTGGCCATCCATTCCTTGGCAGGTTTCACCCTATTTGGGTATAAGCACCCACTCTACATCTCCTCTCCACCCGCTATTTCGTGCATCAAGTGTTAACGAACTTTGTAGCAAAACAAATCCATCTGGAAATTGACATTTCAACGATGTGTTTTTAAAACTGCTGTTCATCATTCCTAGCGTGTGTGCGCATGTGTGAAAAATTCAGAATACATTTAAGCAGGAAGCACTGGAAAGGCTGGGTGCACATTTTGAAGCCAGAATGCATTTCACAAGGTGGGAGGCACACATAGACTTGAGAGCGCTGAGGGTTGACTATCGCTTGTATCAGGCATGCTAAATATTTGACCATTTTGAATGAACTTTATTAGTCTGAACATGTTCCACATTCTCTATTTACTGAAAGATTATTTCCCAATTGCAAAAAGGATTACAGTTATACAAAGTCAAAAATACATATCCTTTTTTCTTCGTTAGTTAATTTATTTATACCCAGCCCTGCCTGTTGCAAAAAGGAGTTGAGGTAGCTCATACACGATTTGATGGACTAGATTATTTGAGGGAGAACTCCTTTCCTATGCTGATTTTTACTTCCAAATAGAGAATGCCAGTAAAATTAATAAGTAATGAATCAGAATCACTGAAGTTCTTGAAGTGTCTTCATGTGCCAGACTGTGTGCCAAGTATTTCACATTTAACCCTCACAACCACCCTTTGAGTAAACACTATTTTTGTCCCCATTTCACAGATAAGGAAAATTAAGTTTAGAGAAGTAGAGTGCAAAACAGTATATAACTAGTAAGGGATGAAGCTGGGATTGGAATCCAAACCTGTTTCAGAGACTCCCCTTCCTATCAACCCTTATCATCTACTTTTCTGATGAGAGGTGTCCTGGCTGAAGAAAAATTTCCTAGAGTCACCTGAATCCAGGGAAGCCTTTAGTGATGAGTTGGAGCAGATGGATAACCAAGACTGGAAATGCAGAGATAAAATGTGTGATTGTCTCGAATTGCTCCTATCCAGTGGGAGGAACAAAACATAATCAATTCCCACATACTGCTGTGCCCCAGGCAGTGACCACGCCCATTTTTCTTAGCGGTCTATCCACTATCCATTGCACATGCTTGGCACCCAGTAGGTGCTCATTGCATATCTGTTAATTGAATGACTATATTATTGGGTCCACCAACTCAGAAAAGAAACCTTCCATGGAAGCGAGAATGTCTGAAGAGATAATTATCCTCAGAAATTAGAGCATGGAGCAGGAAATTAAGCAAAGTTACCTGTGGGAGACAACCTCTAAGATGCCCCCAACGATCCTCCCTCCTGATGATCATACCCTATATAATGCCTTCTCCTTCACTGTAAGCCAGGTTTATTGATTTGCTTCTAACAAACAGAATATGAAGCTGGGATGCGGTGACTCACACATGGAATCAGCACTTTGGGAAGCCAAGGCTGGAGGATCACTTGAGCCCAGGAGTTTGAGGCTGCAGTGAGCCATGATGGCATCACTGCACTCCACCTGGATGACAGAGTGAGACCCTGTCTCAACAAAACAAAACAAAACAAAACCAAAAACAACAACAACAAAAAAACAAATAGAATATGATAGAAGTAATAGGATGTCACTTTTAAGACTATATAATAAAAAACTGTAGCTTCTGAATTAGTGTCTTTCTGGT
This sequence comes from Pan troglodytes, assembly GCF_028858775.2. NCBI lineage: Eukaryota > Metazoa > Chordata > Mammalia > Primates > Hominidae > Pan > Pan troglodytes. The sequence continues at coordinate 65,339,387 of NC_086015.1, forward strand.
GTCTCTCTCTTTCTCTCTCTTTCTCTTTCTCTCTCTCTCTCTCTGTCTTTCATAACACCACTGTTATATCACATGAACACACAGGCGGCCTATGGAGAAGTCTACATGGTGAAAAAAACTAAGGCCTGCCAGCAACCATGCAAGGACGCTTAGAAGTGGAACTTCAGAGGCCTGTCAACAGCCACATAAATGGGCTTGGAAATGGATTCTCCAGACCTCCAAAGGAGCCTTAAAATGACTACAGCCCCAAGTGTAGACAGGCTGACTGCAACTGCATGAGAGGCCTAAGCCAGATGCATCCAGCCAATCTGTGCCCATATTACTGACCCACAGAAACTGAAACCACGAATAATAAATGTTTGTTGTTTTAAGCTGCTAGGTTTGGGGTGTAAACATAATAAATACCTAATTTGTTATGCACCAATAAACAACTAATACATTCCCCCATAACTTCCAAGAAAATGAACCAAGGCATATCCATGAGGACTTGTAGCTATGAAAATGGTATAAGAACACTTAATAAAGTGTCCCGTGTGTTATTTCTGACTGATTCTCCATGGTGATTAGCTATTAACATCCTTACAACAGAAAGGAACCATGTGCAGGGACAGCAGAGGAGTGGGGAGGGCTGGGCCACTTGGTCTCATTCCACAGTCAGTTCTAGGAAGACAGGACCCTCAAGTTGAACATGTCCTGAATTAACAGTTAGCCCTATGAAAAATTCACTTTTGGCTCCCCAACATCCATAACACTGAAGTTGGGTGATGTATCAATTAGGATTAGATTCTGCTACATGAAACAGGAAACCCCCACGTAACAATGACTTGAGGGAAAAAGAACATATTTCCCTCTCATGTAGGAGGAAGTTATTTGAGTGCTGGTCTGACCTCTCTATTATGTCATCTGGAACCAGATATTTTGCATCCATCCTAGAGGACAAGCCTAGAGAGCATCCCCTACCTCCCAGTCCACCATGACCTCTGCACTTGTATCTTCATTCCAGCAGCAGTTGGAAGAAAAGGCCAAAAAACAGCACACTCAGCCTTTTAAATAGACTTCCTGGAGTCCCGTGCAACCCTTTTGCTTACACCTCACTGACCAGAACTTACTCACATAGGCATACCCAACTGCAAGGGAGGCTGTGAAATGTGCCCAGATAAAAATCAAGGTTCTATATTGAAAGGAAGGGGAGAACTGATACCAGAGAGACAACTGGTAACCTCTGCTCCAGGTAACAAGACTGGTGGAGCACCAGAGGGTTTGTCATTCAAATATCTCCATGATCTGACCCACCTCACACTGTCAGAATTATTTCCATCAAAGAGTACTAGACACTATACTTTTTTTTGGAGACAGGGTCTCATTCTGTCGTCCAGGCTGAAGTGCAGTGGCACGATCGCAGCTCACTGCAACCTCCGCCTCCTGGGTTCAAGGGATTCTCCTGCCTCAGTCTCCCATAGACACCATCCTTTATGCCTTCCCATTCTCAAACTTTGGCCAATGCTGGTGCTACCACTGAAGTCCCAGCCCCTGCCGTCCTCACCTAGCTCCTATGCCACTTCCTCTGGGATTATTTTTTCAATCCTCTCCTTCCTCTGAAAACCCAAAGTACTGATTTGCACTTTTGTCCAATGGAAAAAAAAAATTATGCACTTCCAACTGCCAGACACTGCACTAGGAATGAAAATATAAGTAAGGTAAGGACCCGGTCCTCAAAAAATGTATAATGGTCCATTGATAAATCATTGTTGAATAATGATGGCTCATCTGCTTTGCAGTATCACCTCAAGCTTTTATTATACACGGTTTTTATAATCACATGCATAACAAAAGATGGAATGTGGCCCACATACACCTAAGTCAATAGGATTTCCTCAATAAGTCTCATTGCGTGGCATTATGGTCTACACATGATCCTTCTGTCCTTCATTCGCACATTTATTTAATATCTACTATGTGCCTGACATTGCACATAGCACAAAAGAAAGGCCCGATCCTTTCCTCAGGGACTTGGGAGAGAGACAGACAAGTAAATCGGGTATTGCAATGCAGAACAATAAAGCACTAGGTTGGAGATGTATATAGAGTGATAAAAATACTAAACCTAGACTGGAAGTGTTAGGAAAGCTTCCATGAGAAGCTGGCACTTAATAGTATTCCAGGACAGAGAGAGCATCATCTATAAAAGCCAATAGGTGAAAAACAGAACATTGTGCTTTTACTGCACAGGAAGTATTAATAAATCAGTATGGCCAGAATTGAGTACATGAAGTTGGGAAGGGAGAGGATGAGGTTGGAGGTAGACAGGGTATCAAATCAGGAAGGAACAGCATTATTAAATGAGAGTAAAAGATATCCCTAAAGAGTGCCTTACAAAATGAAAGTTTCTTTTTTTCTAATAAAACAATAACTCCTAGGGTAGGCAGTTAAGACTGGAACAAAGGCATCATGGTGCCGTGACACAGTTGGGGTCTGCTATTGATCTGCTAGGCCACCTTTAGTATGTACTTAACCCTTGTGGCCATGAGACAGCTACTACACCTTCAGCATCTCATCTGCATACGAGGTGGGAAGTAAAGGAAGGCAAAGGACAAAAGTTATGTACCGTCAAATCCGCCTAGCTTTTCTAGAAGTCCCATCTTACTACTGATTTTTATTTATTTATTTATTTATTATTAATATTATTTTTAGTCTTGCTCTGCCACCCATGCTGGAGTGTAGTGGTGCAATCTTGGCTCACTGCAACTTCTGCCTCCCGGCTTCAAGCAATTCTTCTCCCTCGGCCTTCCAAGTAGATAGGATTACAGGCATGCACCACCACACCCAGTTAATTTTGTATTTTCAGTAGAGATGGGGTTTCACCATGTTGACTGGTCTGGTCTCAAACCACTGGGCTCAAGAGATTTGACTGCCTTGGCCTCCCAAAGTGTTGGGATTACAGGCGTGAGCCACCACGCCCAGCCACTACTGATTTCTTAGAGGCCGGGACTATGCCACACATCCCTGACAAGGCAACAATTGCTAGAGAGGCTGGTATATAGAGTTTTAGCTGGGCTCACTGCTGTCCTAACCATCAGGGCTCTGTTCATAAGGAGGAAGCGGACAGGGGATGCTGAAAAGACAGCCATCCATGCTCACTCCTGCAGGTCATGGAGAGTCAGCATGGCCCAGTCATAGTTTAAAGACCATTCCTCTGCCACTGGGAAAGGAGGAACCTGAAACAGTTTAAATAGGGGAGCAAGGAACTGACCAGATTTGCAAATTAGAAAGTCTTGAAAATGAAGTAAGCAGCGGACTGGGGATGGAAGGAAGACAAATCTGGAGACAGAAAGATCACCGCCAGGAGGCTGTTGTGGGAAGGGCTAGAACTTAGAGCGTGAAAATAGGATGAAAAGGTTTATAGTGGGCAAAATAGTGTTCCCACCCCAAATTCATGTCTACCCAGAACCTCAAAAAGTAACCTTATTTGGAAATAGGGGCTTTGCCAATGGAATTTAGGTAAGGATCCAGATGAGATAATCATGAATTAGGGTAGGCTCTAAATCCAATGAGAGTATTATATAAGAAACATAAAAGGATACATACACAGAGACACAGAGAAGAGGCAATGTGAAGATGGAAGCAGAGATTGGAGCAATGCATCTACAAGCCAAGGAACGTCAAGGATGGCCAGCAACCACCAGAAGCTAGGACAGGCACAGAACACTGCTTCTTCAGAGCTGCCAGAAGGAACCAACCTTGCTGACATCTTGATTTTGGACTTCTCGACTCATGAACCATGAGAAAATTAATTTCTATTGTTTGAAGCCACTCAGATTTTGGTAATTTGTTATAGCAGCTCCAGAAAACTAACACGAGCTTTACGAAAACATTAAGGAGACAGAATCAACAGGCCTGAGTGGGCACGAAGGAAGATTCTTGGGCAACTGGGTAAAGGGTGGTGCTTTCGTGGAGATGAGGAATAAAAGAAGGAAAGGATGGGAAGAGGAAAAAAGTAGGTTCAGTTGCAGATAAGTTGCTTTGAAGGTGCCTGAGGGATATGCAGTGGTTAGGTCTGGGATGGAGATCAGATTTAGAGCACTTGAAACCATTAGAGTGGATGTTGCCCACAAGTTATCTAATATTTTTGTGGGTTTATGAGAATTTTTCTTTTCTAGAGACAGAGTCTCGCTCAGTCACACAGGCTGGAGTGTAGTGGTGTGATCATACCTCACTGAAGCCTCAGACTCCTGGGATCAAGGGATTCTACCGCCTCAGGCTCCTGAGTAGTTGGGACTGCAGGTGCATGCCACCACACCTGGCTAATTTTTAAAAAAATTTTTGTAGAGACAGTGTTGTAATGTTAATTATAATTACAATGTTATGTTGTAATGTTAATCTATGAAACATTTTAAAATTTAAAAAAAAAACATTTTTTTTAAATGTTCTGTAGGGACTATGTTGCCCACGCTGGTTTCAAACTCCTGGCCTCTAGTGATTCTCCCACCTTAGCCTCCCAAATATTAAGATTACAGGCATGAGCCACTGTGCCCAGCCAGATGAGACTTTCAAATAGGAGATGATTAAGGAACACTATAGGACACTAAACTGTCAAATTGTGAAGCATAGCTATTTCAGGAAGCTTGAATTAGAGGAAATTAATATAAGGTGAAAAAAATGACCCACATCTCTATACTAATTAGGAGGGTTGCTCCATTTTTATTTTTAATTGGCACAAACCTGCATTAGCCTCTGCCCAAAGAGGCTGTACCAACTCAGAGACTGGTTTGCACCACACGTGTAGAGGCTCACAGAATGCCAGAAAGGACATTAGCCTGTCCAACCTCCTCCCCTTACAGACAGAAAAGCAGAGGCTTGCAGGGAGACTAATTTGCCCAAAGTCAGTAAGAGGACCATGTGAGACCCCAGCACAGGCTTGGCTTCCAACCTGAAACTCACATAATAAAGTGCATCACGAAATCCTCATGTGAAGGAAAATGAAGTGTGGTTTGATCTATAAAAGTCAAATGATGAGGAAAATGAACAGATGAAAATGTTGTCAGTCTCTAGAGCCAGAAAGACTTGGTTTCAAACCCAAATGCCATCCAAGCATATCAGTAAGGATGCTTTTGCTGAAAAAAATGTCAACAGTAAGAAAGCTATTGGTTGGCATAATTGAAAAAGGCCAGTGGTAGGGAGGGCTTTGATTGTGGTTGGAACAAAGCTCTAACTCTGTTTCTGCTGTTTTCTGGGCTCTGCTCTTCTCTTTGTAGCTTCACCCATAGACTGGTTTCCCCTAGCAGCCTTAAGTGGGGTCATCTTATCATCCAGAACATACAGCATTAGTAGAGTAGTGTAACAAGGGTGGGGAGGTGGGAGCTGTCCACCCTGAGTGCAGACATTAAGGAGACACATTATTTGCAGAGAATTTTAAAACAAGAATGAAACAAAATGGGGTCAATGATTATCATCACCATGCAGTGGCGGTTCAAAGAAGGTCAATGATAAAATGCTTCTCCCAGCCAGGCCAACTGCAACCACACCCAGTGCTTTGTATTATGCTCCAGAATTCTCAGCAAAAGTCCCAAGAGCCACACTGGTTGGACTAAATAAAATCATGTGCCTTCCCTTAAGCCAATCATGGCATGCAGGAGTGTGAAATATGCTGATTGCTTAGCTTAAGCCACAATGTGAAAGGTGGAATCAACTTTTCCAGACCCCTAGAGGTTCCCAGCTGAAACCTAGGGTAGATAAGATGAGGAAAGATGAACGGCTGCTGGTGAAGCAACCACCAGATGTTCACAACACCATGTAACCTTGGGTAAATTTTGGACCCAAGTTTCAGTTTTGTGTCAGACACTCTCCTCAGCATTCTACATGTATGTGAATTCATTTAAACCCCACACCAACCATAGATGGTAGCTACTCAGCCAGGAGCCCAGCAGAAAACAAACAGCACACTCAAAATACTTTAAGGAGGGCTTGTTAGCAAAGAGGCTAGTTACAAAGGTGTAGATTGGGCGCAGGTAACAACAGGGGAGAGTGCAGAGCCTGAGCTATCATTATCCTTACGCCTGCAGGGACATGGAGTGAAATGTCCTGACAGAAGGACATCTATCAGGTTCTAGGAACTTGATAGAAGCTGTGATGTTTGGCCAGGAGCAAAGTCAAACCAAGGCAACCTGGCAGTGAGGGAAGCCAGGGAAATCTGGGAAATAAATGCCCCATCCTCACTCTCCTCCCTCCCTCCCAGCTGCAGCAGGAGCTTCCTGTTGGCCAAGATCAACAGGAAGAGGACATGGTAGCCTGCTGCTGATGCCCATACAGCTATCCTTTTGGAGAAGAAATCAGAGTATAAAGTCTGGAGAGTAGATTTGAAGGGTCAGAGAGAAGATATTCAACACACCCCATTTTACAGATGAAGAAACTGAGATTTGGAGAAGTTAAGTCACTTGTCTGGTCTAGAGCACACGCTCTTAATCACTATACTATGCAACCTCTCAGAGCAAGTAATACACCAGGCAGAGTTCCTTACATACAGTGCATGCTTCACAGATGTTCTTGTTCTACATCATTGTAGCTTCCACTGGCAAAGAGAACCCACTGATAAAATCAGCGTCCAGGCCTTCACCCAGCAGGGCATTCCCCCCAGCAAATGAAATAAGGTGCCCCTCCTTCCCCAGGTAGTCAAACCATATCTCCCAGTCCATCCCTATGGTTCCATAGCACCCAGGAGATCACACTATATATGTCAAAGACATGCTGCTCTTCCTCTCTGCATTTCTAAGCTAACTTGAATCACTGGCTGCACCACGAAAATAAATCAGAATGTAAGTCTGTGAACACTTTCCATTCAAGGTGCAATTGATTTGTTACACAATGCACACGGTAACAAAAGTCACAGACTAAGTAAACAGGGTGACTGACAATATGCACGTATTCTAGCAAGCAATGCCTGCATATCCCCTCTCTCCAAGAAAATCAAAGTGTTCAACTGGCTTCTTAATCCAATTCGTGCTCTCCTTGCTCTTGTCAGAAAGGTGGGTGGCAGATATTATTTATCATTCCACTGTCACTAGTGGGCTCAGAAGGGTGACATGATTTACCTATTGTCAAACGAGTTTTCATAACAGCCTAACTCCGTTTGACACATTTCTTTCAGCAAGCCAAATATGCTGTCGGTCCATACCCTGAATGTGTCAAAATAATTTGCAAGCGACACCCACATTCCCATCCCATTTGATAGAGTTGGGTTAGTCACTTGGGAGAGTTGCTAGGGAGGTTATTCAGAGAGGAAGAATGCTGGAAAATTAGTGCTACAGGGGCTTTGCCTCACATGGGTGAGGCTGATAATTAATTATAATACTGCTGCCTATGGGCACAGATTGAGGCAGGGCACTGCTACTAAGCCCTGTGCTTGTGTGATAGCCTTTAATGCCCACAAGCACCGAATGAGGGGTACTAGCATTTTACAGAAGAGGGATTTGAGTCTAGAGAAATTAAGTAACTTGCCTGGAGGCAGGGCCATGAGACCTTGGAAAGGCCCGGCGCTTGGTTTAATGTTCTGCTGTCATCGTCTTGAATTTTTTAATAACTTTTCCACAAAGGGACCTGCATTTTCATTTTGCACTGGGCCCTGCAAATAATGTCGCCAGTCAGCCTGGGGGCATCTAGTCCCCAAGTACTTACATAGAGTATGTCCTGGGTACTGTCTTATGCAAAGGGGATCAACAATACAAGATGTTCAAGTTCCCACTCTCATGGAGCTGCTATTCCAATAGGGGAGAAAGATAACAATTAAGGGAACAGCAAGTTAATGACAGATTAGAATGAATGCTATGAAAAAAGTAAACAGGGGTGATGAGATAAAGTAAATCGGGGTGGAGGTGCCACTTTACAGAGGATGGTCACATCCGAACAGGTGACACTTAAATGAGGTCTGAGGTTGAGAAGGAGCTGGCCTGGCAGGACCCTGGAAGGGCTCAGCCTGAGGGAGGATGAACAAGGGCTAAGGACTCCCATAGGGCATGAGCCTGATATGTTGAAAGGCCAGAAAGAAACCTCAGCAATTTCACCTAACTGATGGGCGCCGAAGCAGACAGCGAAAGGAGAGATGCAAGGTGAAGGTGAGAATTAGAAACCAGATCGCACAGAGCCTTAGAAACCAGATCACACGAGGCCTCGTAGAGCACAGTTAGGAGCTTGGATTTGATGCTTCTGCCATGGGAGGCCAAGGAAGCATATTAAGCAAGGGAGTGACAGGCACTGATGCATATTTTAAGAAGATCACTCAGGCTACTACTGTGTAGAGAACAGATCAGAGGATGTCAAGAGACACATGAGCAAATCACAACTATAACCTGCCACCACATGTCAGGACAGGCTGGAGAGCATGCGAGGATTCTATGAAGGCATCCAGAGGCCTTGTACATAACTGGTTCACATTTTGTGTATCTGTGTATGTGCATATATATTTATACACAATATATGTACATAGATACATATGTCCATTCATAAGGCACCCAGAGAATCCATACATAACTGATTCACATTTTATATGTGTGGATATAAATATACACACACACATATTTTAAATAAAATGTTAACAGAACAATACGCACACACAAGTATATTCTATTTCAAATTTACATTGGATATATTAATTAGGGGATTCAGATTAACTCATTTTTGTGTATACCTAAGATTTACAGTTCCCTTGCCATCTCTGCTTAAAGAGTCTCCAGAAATGGCAGGATGAGATGACTAACAACACCATCACCAATACCATTTCCAGGCTTTTCCTAATACCATTAAACCAGAACAAAATACGGTCATGCATCTCTCCACAAAGGGGACACCGAGCAACGTGTCATTAGACAATTTGTTAAGGGGACGCTCAACAAAGGGGAGGCTCTGGGAATGTGTCATTAGGCCATTTTGTCGTTGTACAAACATTACAGAGTGTACTTATGTGAACCTAGATGGTATATAGCCCACACTACACACCTGGCTGTATGCTATAGCTTGTTGCTCCTAGGCCACAAAACAGTACAGCAAGTTACTATCCTGGACACTGTAGGCAATCATGACACAATGGTACATATTTGCATATCTAAACATAGAAAAGGTACCATAAAAATATAGAAGATAAAAATGGTAGATCTGTACAGGGTACTTGCCATGATTGGAGCTTGCAGGACAGGAAGTTGCTTCTACTATGTGCCAGCCACTGTTCTAGGCACTAGGGGTGTGGTGGCAAACGGAGCTAACGAGGCTCCTGCTGTCATGGTGCTGCTCATTATATGATGGATCTGAAAACATTTTGTGTATGTGTTTGTGCAGAGAAGGAATGTGCTGCTGCTAAAAACATTTTGACCATTCAAATGTAGATAACCCCTTGCACCACAGTCTTATGTTAAAAAAAATTTAGTGGTAGCAGATCCATGGGTATCTTAAAACTGCTTTGGAAGGGAAACTGATATGATTCTAGGGGCTTCTGTCACAGGCAAGATACAAAGAGTGTGGCTTTGACCCAGCAGGGTAATTCTTATGTATAAAACATACCTGCCTATTAGAATTGTACCACTTGCTCTTGTTCTTGACAAGTATGCCAATAAAAGCATAGTTAATAGAAACAAAGATTGCTAAAATTGATAAATGTTTATAATAACCAAATCTGAGCTTGCAACTAAAAAGGAAACCTGGCTAACACCACAGAAATTAAACTGTTCTTGAATCAAAACTCTACCTGCAATATTTGTTTTCCCCCTACACTCTCAGTAGTCTCTAGTAAGAGTTTATGATTGTCAACATTACCATGGCAACTTGTTTGAGAGGGGCTGCAAAATGATGCACCTCAGGCTTCCCTATAGCTGATGTTCACCAGTAATGTTCACCTTTGACTAAATGAGAGAAGTACAAAGTCTTGATGTAACCAACATCCTATAACAAAGGGCTTGCTTTTGTTTTCTTTGGGGGAATTTTTGCAAGTTATCAGATAATTAAGAAATTGCATCCTAATATGAGTTGAATCCTAGCAAAATTTCACATTTGTAATCAAAACATGGTGAAAACCCATCAATAGAGAACATTCGCTGATCATATTATCATAATTGTTGATTGAGTGATAGATGACATTAACAGTCGAAATGCAGATTTTCTTATTTTAAAAATTCACTCTTCTTTCTAACTTGTGGCCTTACTGTATGAATTTTGAAGCCACTAATTTGGAATTTGTGATTCAAATTCAATCAGAATGTATTGAGTGCCTACCAGGTGCCTTCACATTCATCTTTCATTTAATTCTCTTAGCTACACAACCATTCTAGGAAGTGGATATTATCACATCTGTTTTGCAGATGACTAAACAGAAGCTCAGAGAGGTTATGTAATTTGCCCAAGATCACCCAGCAAGAAAAGGGCAAAGCCAAGAGTCAAACACTAGACTGCTCATGATATTTCTAACCCCAAGCTAATGTCTACCATTGCTTAGCAATATTTCTTTTACAGACTGATTACATATAGTATGGTGGGGGGAGATGGAGGTAGAGCAGGTATTAAAACAAATGAAGAAATCATTTTCAAATATCTCACTCTTTAAAATATAACGTCTCTATTCAAATTTCTACAAATTTGAGCATTACAAATAGCTCTCGAATTTATTAAAGTAGTCCAGAGATTTTTCTAGAAAATATTTGGCTTACAGTTGAAGATATTTTTTATAAACTTGAAAGAAACTGTGCTGAATATTCTCCATTTGTCTCTCCAAATCTATCCTCTACCACTCTCCATCCTATTCTATGCTCTGGGAGGCCTTTCTGGATCAGCAAGTCTTCCCTGCCCTCTGGCTTCCTAATGCGTTCAGTCACTGGGCAGCACTGTAGGATATCAGAGGGCACAAAGAGAGAAAGGCTACTGTGTTTATTCAATCCCTGGCTCCCTCCTTCTAAGTTGGCAGTGACTGCATTTCTCTAATACATACCAAGCTCCTGCCAGACTCTCTTATCCTAGAGCTACAGTTCACATCAGTTTTCAGCAAAAACTCCCTCTTCTTGTGCCTTCAGGCCTAAAGAGTGCTGGCACTTTCTATTGCTGCTAAACCTGAATGCTTTGCCATCCTTTGCTGCCTTCTGTTAACACTGCCTTAAACCTTATCAACGGTAACTTCATTGAGTTCTGTTCTGTCTAGGCTCTCAAAGCGGGAGTTTAGATTGTTTTTTTTTTTTTTTTTTTTTTTGAGACAGGGTCTTGCTCTGTCACCCAGGCTGGAGTACAGTGGTGAGATCATAGTTCACTGCAGCCTCCACCTCCTGGGCTCAAGTGATCCTTCCACTTCATCCTCCTAAGTAGCTGGGACGACAGGCATCATACACCTGGCAAAATTTTTTTTTTAGATGGAGTCTTGCTCTGTTGCCAGGCTGGAGTGCAGTGGAGCGATCTCGGCTCACTGCAACCTCTGCCTCCCAGGTTCAAGCGATTCCCCTGCCTCAGCCTCCCGAAAAGCTGGGACTATAGGTGCATGCCACCATGCCCAGCTAATTTTCGTATTTTTAGTACAGATGAGGTTTCACCATGTTGACCAGGATGGTCTCAATCTCTTGACCTCATGATCTGCCCACCTCAGCCTTCCAAAGTGCTGGGAATACAGGCATTAGCCACCACACCTGGCCAGCAAATTTTTAAAAGTTTTGTAGAGACAAGGTCTCACTGTGTTGCCCAGGCTGGTCTTGAACTCCTGGCCTCCAGCAGTCCTCCTGCCTCAGCCTCCCAAAGTGCTAGAATTGCAGGTGTGAGTGACCTCAACTGGCCAGAGCTTAGATTATTGATGATTACTGATCGGAGACTTCACCTCTTTTCTAACGTAAGCAGTAGCACTATAAATTTTCCTCTTAGCACTGCTTTTGCTGTGACCTATAAATTTTGATATGTTGTATTTTCATTAAGTTCAGTGTATTTTTTTATTTCCCTTGAGACATCCTCTTTGACCCAAAGATGATTTAGAAATATGTTGTTTATTTCCCAAAGTGTTTGGAGATTTTTCTGTTATCTTTCTCATATTGGTCTGATTCTACTGTGGTCAAAGATCACCTTCCACATGGTTTCAGTTCTTTAAAATTTGTTGAGGTTTGCTTTGTGGTTCATGATGTGGTTTGTCTTAGTATGTGTACTGTGGGCACTTGAAAGGAATGTGTATTCTGCTGTTGCTGGGTACAGTGTTCTATAAATGTCTGTTAGATTCTGTTAGTGGGTGGTGTTAAGAGTTCTTCTATATCTTTCTGATTTTCTGTCGAGTTATTCTATCATTTGAGAGAGGGGTGTTGGCATTTTCAACGTAATTGTGGATTTGTCTATTTTATCTTTTAGCTCTATCATTTTTGCTTTACATATTTTGCAGCCCTGTCATTTGGCATCTCCATTACAGCCTGGCAAAGACAGGACCCAAGGCTTCCCACTCAAGCTTTGCTGGTGGGGGTAGGGGTAAAAATGGGACAATAATTTTTCTATGGGATTTGGCTACTGTCACACAGTTATTTTCTAAAGTTTTCTGTCTTGCAAGGCTGCCCATTTCCAGGTCCTTTGATTCGAGAGAGCAGGCTCTTTTTGGGGCTTGTTTATCTTCACCCATTGTCAGCTTTGAGTTGCCAGTTTCTCCAGTATCCAGTCTCACATATATGAAGCAAAAAGGAAACCTGGGAGACCCACCACCATCATTTGCATCCTGATGTCCGTAGCCAGTCTGCCTTCTTTTCTCTACCTTTCACTCTTCTTATGTGTTTTAAATATAATGTACAGGACTTTTAGTTCTACTTAGCAGAAAAAATATGGTAAAGTGTGTCTATTCCATCTTCCTAGAAGCAGACGTCTTTATGTCAGGCAGTTTTACAAAGAAAATTTAATACAGGGAACTAGTTACAAAAGGTTGGATGAACAGAAAAGCCAAATGGCACACCGAGGCAAAGCAAAAATTTAATAGCAGAAAGTGGCTATTACCGTAGGATCAGGGCAGACAAAGACAAAGAGTGAGTGTCGTTAACAGACCCCAGAAGCTAGAGCTGCCCAATGAGAGATTGGACCAAAGAGGGAGGAACCGTACCACTGAGAGCTTGAATCATGAAGGACAGGCAGCCAATAATGGACTCCTACCCCTTTTCCCACCGCAGGTAGAAAGAAAGAGAAAAAAAAATACCCGGTTTCTCCTCTCCTCTCTCCCTTCAGTTGCCTTCCAGTGCCTTTCAATGGCCAAACCAGTCAAAAGTCACTTGGCAAGGGAGTCAGGGAAATGCCATTGGCAGGGCCCAGCTTCCTGGCCACCAAGCAGAGCAGGGGGAAGTGGGGAACAGGTCTGAGAGGAAACAGGCAGATGATGGGCACAGGATTAATAGTTATTTTAGAGTTGCTGTGGATTTGGAGTCAGAAATCCCTAACAAAACATGGGATGACAGCAAAAATATAGTAAAAATGTCGGAGGCCACAGGAAAATAACATTATTGGGTGTCCCAGTGGGTGCTTGGAATAGAAGATCAGCCTGCCACACTCCAAAATACCCAAGTAATTGTCCTAAAATCCATCCGCTTTCCTCTAGCTATAACTATCTAGTTTGAAAGATAATAAGCCCAAAATGTTTGTTCTTGTAACTGTACTATCTTTAGACACCAATGTTCTCATAATTGAGGGAAAAATAATCCTAAATGTATTAGGTGTGTTTTCCTTAGTAATTCTTCATCATGGGGATGGATTCTTCGTGATGTGTCTTCATTCATCAGTGAAAGCAATTGCCTGCACAGTCGTTTCCATGTACAGTACTCAGGTGATCTGAGTAGAAGTTGGCTGTGCTTCCTCTTTTAGATGGAGAAACAAACTTGAATAGCCCACTACAAGCTGGGTGCGGTGGCTCACACCTGTAATCTCAGCGCTTTGGGATGCCAAGGCAGGAGGATTGCCTGAAGGAAGGAGACCTGCCTGGGAAACATAGTGAGACTCCATCTCTAAAAAATATTGTTTTTTAAAAAAATTAGCTGGGTGCTAATTAATTAGGTGGTGTGCAAGCCTGTAGTCCCAGCTATGTGGGGGGAGACTGAGGCACGTGGATTCCTTGAGCCCAGGAGGGTGATACTGCAATGATCTATGATCACACTGCTACCCTCCAACCTGGGTGAAAAAAAGAGCACTACAAAAATGTTATTTGAACAGGGGAAAAGGTCAACACTACTACAAATAGATGTTCCATGCCTAGGAGTCCCATGAATAGATGAATGCACAGAGAAGATCAACAGGCTTCAGAGGAACACTACACTGCATCAATGATGCTAATTTGGTGGCAACCCATGTGAAATTTCTGATACATTGGAAAGGGGCTGGCAGAAAGTTTCGGTTGGCAGACTCTGTGAAATTAACAACAAAGAATGATGAATGGAAGAACTTAAGTATTTTAAAGAATGCTTTCAAAGAATCCATTTTAATAAACAATCACTGTATTCATCAAAATTCTTATCCTTTTACTGTATTTTGGAAACCTATTTTTAAACCTGAGAGGATTAAATCAATATTTCTATAAAAATATTTTATAACTCAGCTTTGTTAGTATACTTCTCTCAATGGTATAGGAAGTTAGCTCTACACTGTATGAAGGAGTTTATGTACAAGACAAATGAAGCTATGTCTACTCTCTAAAGTGAATAACTTCTTTGATTGACAGTTTTTTCCTAATTAGCACAGCAAACTATAGCTGACCGTACTAGTGTCGGAAGCCCAGCACAATAAATTATCCTTCAATTGTCATTCAAAACAAAGTTCAAGAAAGAACTAAACATCAGGCAGCAGGGAAAAAACACACAGAGTACGCATGGTTTATTAATAATGTACGAGGATGGCCAGCACAGTACTTGAATGAGATGGGGGTGACAAAAGTCAATTAAAATCTTGAGACAGTTTTTTTGAGATATGGAATATTAATTAGAGAAAGCAACAGCAGAATTGCCTGGCAGAACCAGGCACACATTTGAAATCTTGTTTGTAGTTCAAGAAGCCATTTTTTAAAGAGTCCTTGAGAGACTGAAAAGATGCATCTAGAAAAAAAAGCAATTAAAATAATTTGGAGCTGGAAGACGTTAGGTCAACTTGGCATGTGTAATGCAAAAGGATACAGTGGTCAGCACGGCGCTGCAGGAAACCTACTAGGACAGCTACTTCTGTGGGACTCTTTAGTGTTTTTATTTATATTTTTTTCTGACAAAGACCACTTTAAAAACACAAATGTGAGAAAGGCAGTTACGAGTGTGTAGTGTTGTGAACTATTATGAATCGCCTATTTCAAGCATAAGTGAAAGAAAAGCCATTTCTGCTCTGGTTAAACAAATCATATTTGTCTACAATAGGATTAGAGATGCAACAGACTAGAGAGTTTGGCTCTGTTTCTGGGACAGGGGAGATATCCATCTACCCTGAAAAAAAAAAAATAACTAACATCTTTTGAGAGCCTTGTGTACCAGACACTATATAGTATGCTTTCTAATGGTTTATTTCCTACAGAAAGTATGCTACGT
Source organism: Pan troglodytes (assembly GCF_028858775.2). Taxonomy (NCBI): domain Eukaryota; kingdom Metazoa; phylum Chordata; class Mammalia; order Primates; family Hominidae; genus Pan; species Pan troglodytes. The sequence continues at coordinate 65,354,908 of NC_086015.1, forward strand.
GAAGGCAGGGAAATTTGCTGGTTTTGAACTATCATATCCTCCATGGCTGGCACATAGTAGGCACTCAACAAATATTTTACCAATGAAGGGTGCTTCTCTAATGGTTGGATTTGTTATGTCTGTTTTCCTCTTATAATCAAATATGATAAAAATTGGGGTTTACTTCCTCTTAGTGTTCATGCTCTTGTGCCCTTGAGGGCAAACTAGGCCTAGTGGCCCACTTCTAATGAATAAAATATATGAAAATGATGGAATGTCACCACTGAGATTAGGTTAAAAAATGACTGGGAGTTCTGCCTGGCTGTCTGTTGCTCTCCCACTTGCTCGTTCTGATGGAAGCCAGCTGCCCTATGAAGAGGCTCATGTGCCAGGAAACTGAAAGAGGCCTCTGGCCAACAGCCAGTGAGGAACTGAGAGTCTCAGTCTGACGGCCCATGAGGAACTGGACCCTGACAACAACCATGCGAGAGAGGTCAGAAGACTCCCCAGCCCCAGTTGAACCTTGAGATTACTACAGCCCTGGCCATGTAATCTTGTGAGAGATCCTAAGCCAGAATTACCCATCCAATCTGTTCCTAGATTTCAGACACACAGAAACTATGAGATAATAAATATTTGTTGTTTTAAACTGCTAAACTTGAGGGTAATTTGTCATACAGCCAGAGATAACTAATATATACATCTACATAAAAGTGTTTATTTTTAAGTTGTTGGGGTATTCTTTTTTCAAATGGCATTGTAATTTTCTACTTTCTGCTCTTACAGCATGTACTAGTGTTTTTCAAAAAATAACCCTGGTTTGGCAGTGTGGTAACAGCTGCTTCTTCCATGTCTAATGGATGGCAGTAACGTTTCAACTGAAAATTTATTTTCCCATTCTAAGGTGTTACCTTAGCATATTGACAGTAGGAGACTTACACAGTTCCAAGAAAATCGTAATTAAGTCAAAGTTCTAAAAAATACTTTAAAATCCATTAGATTTATTCAACACAGCATTCTACATGTCATAATGACACTAAGTGCTAAAATTAATCTCTAGACACCTTCCTATTGAAGTTAAATGGGCTCTCTTTATCTAGTTCCTTCTACAGCTCATGACATCTATATGTTGGGTTTTCATAATATATAGTAGCCAGACAATAGCTATACAAATGAGTCCTGTGAATTCACACTAATTCATCATTTTGATCTAAACACAGTTAACCACTGGTTATCTGGCCCCCAAATTCCAGTGATATCTATACATTATACCTTATTTTTGCACTACCAATGTATAAACTCTTAAATTCTGTAAGATACATCTAATGCTATCGTGGAGCCAAAATAACTTATTCTTTGAAAGTTGAAGGGTCTTATGAGTTACCATTATGTATAGCAAGTATTATTCTAATCAATTAATGTGGACTTCTTATCATGTAGCTTTATCCTGGCCCTTTTTCTTGTCTTCCCCCGGACTGTAGGTCTTCTGTTCTACCACTGAAGAGGACCTGACATACAATGAATACTCAGATATATATGTCTAATAAACTAATACATAAATTCTATGCTTGTTTTTTCATTCGAAGATACTTTAGCATGGTCCTAGCCCTCAAAGATGGATAAAGGAGAGGAAGAAATACACACATAATCATAATGGAAGACAGTAATAGTAATCATAATTACTTAAGAAAGTATGTCAAATGATACTTGGTATTTATTTTTAAATATGCAGATCCCTGGGCCCCAGCCTTCAACTGAACATTTAATTTAACATTAAATGCTTACATTTAACTTGGCTTAAGAACCATGGACTAGATCAGAGGTTGGCAAACTTTTTCTATAAATGTCTAGGTAGAAAATGTTTTGGGCTTTGCAGACCAACATAATCTCTGTTGCAACTAAACTCTGCCATTGTAATGCAAAAGCTGCTGTAGTTAATACATAAATAAATGGATATGACTGTGTTCCAATAAAACTTTACATATGGACATTGACATTTTAAGTTTTTAATTTCTTATAATTTTCACACATCATGAAATACTATTCTTCTTCTGATTTTTTCTCAACTATATAAAACTATAATAACCATTCTTGGCTTTTGAGCTGCACAAAACCAGACAGCTGGCCAGATTTGGCCTGCAGGCCATAGTTGGGCAGTCTTTGGCATAAATGAAAGAGCATGGACTCTGGAATCTTCTTGACCTGAGTTTGTATTCCAGCTCTGCTCTTTATTAGCTGGTGACTTGAGCAAGCTACTTACCCTATGAGAGCCTGTTTCTTTTTTACCCAAGACAAAGAGAGATTTCAGTTATACCTACTTCATCCATGAGGTGGCAAGACTCTTGAAGACCAAAAAAAAAAAAAAAAAAAAGAGGGAGTGGGGACAGGCTAAAAAGCCAGTGTGCTAAAATAATAATCATGCTATTTGAACTACCACAGTAAACATGTTTTCTTTTTACATGCCAATCAGGGAACTAATTTGGACATGGATTTAATTAAATGCAGTTGGCTGCATCACTAATATACTCTCTCTCCATCATATTCTATTACACAGTAGTCACTTCGTTTTGGGATTTGTTATTGTAATATGATGAGACCTCACCATAACGTGTCATGGAGTGCACCAGGCAGCATCTTTTATTTTTATATGACTAGGTTTTAATGGGATTTTACAGTTTAGCTCTAGGATGTCTAGCCTGCCAAATCACTCAGCAAATGCTAAGAAAATTGTCTTAACTAGCATGCTGCAAGTAAATGCTTCGATTTAATACATCATAAAAATAATAAAAAGAGAAAAATAAAACAGATAGGAAAAAGGGAAAAAATCATTTTGGAGAAAAGCCTGGCTTTCTCCTGAATTAAGATTTTAGGAAACAAAGTTTACCTTTTATTTTTGACAGATGTTATAGCTACTGTGATTATGATTTCCCAACACCAGCACCCAAAAGAAGACACATTTTTAGTTTAATCACATTTACTTTATACTGTGCCTGACAAGTGTTCATTCATCCAGCCTCATTTCTGCAACTTGTCTCTGACAAAGGAAAGTCTTAAAAGAACAATGCCTTAACCCAAAAGAATGAACATCTAAATGATAGAATAAAATGCATTAAACTAGAGGCAAGTAACTAGCGGTGGGGGCAGTGGACCAGCAGAGTTATATAGATAGAAAACAAACGTACCTCTCTTATTTGCGGGACCCAGAGAAAGAATATAAATTGTGACCACATAACATGTCAAAACATTTAGAAGTTAGAAATCAATTTAAATCCCAATCAAGGCCTTGCAGTCAATATCTGAAAATAGTCCTCCAGCCTGAATGTTAAAAGCCAGCTAGACTGCTTGGTAGCACAAATATGCTGGGCAGGACAGGATAGAAGACGGACCTGGGCTCAGGCCCAGGACTTCTGGGTAGTGACTGCACTAAAAACTGTTAGAACTCATAATCAAGTTCAGCACGGTTGCACGATGCAAGATCAATATACAAAAATCAATTGTATTTCTAGACATTAGTAATAATTCAAAACCAAATTCAAGAAAACAACTGCATTTATAATAGCACCGAAAAGAGTAAAATACTTAGACACAAATTTAATGAAAGAAATCCAAAATGAAAACTCTGATTTTGAAAACATTTTTTTAAAGAACTCCAAGCCTAAATAAATAGACAAATATTCTATGTTCATGGATTGGAAGATTTAATATTATTAAGATGGCACTACTCCCCAAATTGATCTACAGAATCAACACAATTACTATCAGAATCCCAGCTAGATTTTTTAGCAGAAATTTGCAAGCTGATTCTAAAATTCATATGGAAGTGCAAGGGACCCCAAATAGCCAAAACAACCTTAAAAAAGGAAGAGCAAAGTTGAAGGATTCATACTTCCCAATTTCAAAACTAACTACAAAATTAGAGTAATCAAGACAATATAATATAAGTCTACATGGATAGATATAGATCAATGGAATAAAATTGATAATTCAGAAACAAAACCTCAAATTTATAGTCAATTAATGTTTCCACAGTAGTGCCAAGACAATTCAATGGAAAACAGTAGTCTTTTCAACAAATGATGCTAAGATATTCACATACAAAAAAATGAGCCTTATTCTCTACCACACAGAACATTGAACTCAAATTGGATCGTAGATCTAAATTTAAGAGGTAAAACTATAAAACTCTTAGAAGAAAACACAGGAGTAAATCTTCATGACCTTGAGCTAGGCAGTCTTCTTAGACACAATACCAAAAGCACAAATAACAAAAGAAAAAGTGGGTGAAGTGGATTCATCAAAATTAAGACTTTTGTGCTCCAGAGGACACCATTAAGAACATGCAAAGACAGCCCACGGAATAAGAGAAAATATTTGCAACTGAAAGATAGAACTTTCCACCTCAAAATATGTCATTTTGGCACAAGGACTATTTTGAGCTGAAGGCAATTGAGAAGAAGTAGATACAAGAAATGCTCTCTTCCCTCTCCTTACTGCCTAAAAGCAGGACATAAATGTGGCAACCCTAGACCCTTATCAGCCCAGAGATGGCACCACAGGACTCTACATAACAAACTTTATAATTAATTCTTATCTTCTATTAGTCTCTTATATATTCACCTCCCCATAATTTGTTGCCCTAGAAACTCAGTCATTTTCCTGTCTTGTAACTTGTCTGAAAATTTATCGTTTATTGTTGTTAAGATGCTATATAAGCCTAAGTTCTACTCATCTCTTTGAGTTACTCATCCCTGAGTTTCTCCTCTGTATATATGATATACACATGTGAATAAATTTCTGATGATTTTTCTCTTGTTAAGCTATCTTTTGTTACAGAGCCCCAGCTGTGAACCTAGAAGAGTAGAAGGAAAAAGATTTTTTCCTCCCCTACACAATCATATATCTGATAAGGGATTTGTATCCAAAATACATTTAGAAAACTTTTACAACTTGGTCATAAAAGACAAATAACCCAAATTTAAAATGGAAAAGAATTTGAACAGACATTTCTCCAAAGAAGGTATATAAACAGCCAGTAAGATGCTCAACATGAAAATGCACTCAACACCATTTGGGAAATATAAACCAAAACCAAAATGAGATATCATTTCCCACCCACTAGGATGGCTATAGTTGAAAAGGCAGACAATAACAAGTGTTGACAAAGATGTGGAGAAACTAGAACCCTTATACATTTCTGGTGTAAATGCAAAACAATGCAGCCACTTTGGAAAATAATTTGGCGATTCCTCAAAAAGTTAAACATAGACTTATCACATGACCTAGCAGTTGCACTCCTAGGTGCCCCAGGGAAGTAACAACACACGCCACACAAAAACTTGTACATGAATGTTTATGGCAACATTATTCACCATAGCCCAAAACTGGAAACAACTCAAATGTCCACCAAGTAATGAGTGGACAATGGACTATTACTTAGCAATAATGAATGAGGACTATTACACACCAATAACGAATGAGGTACTGATCCACGCTATGACTTATGTGAACCTTGAAAACATTATGCTAAATGAAAGAAGCCAGTCACAAAAGACCACATATCATATGAATCCATTTATATGAAATGTCTAGAAGAGGCAAATCTAGAGAGATGGAAATTGGATTAGTGATTGCCTAGGGCTGATGGAGTTGGGAGGAAATGGAGAGTGACTGTACTGGTTTTTTTCAGGTGTAATAAAAATGTTCTAAAATGTATTGTGGTATTGGTTGCATAACTGTGAATGTACTAAGAAACAGAATATTATACACTATAAATGGGTGGATCATATGGTATATGAATATATCTCAAAAAAGCTGTTAAAAAAAAAATAAAAACAGGGGGAGGTTCCAAGATGGCCAAATAGGAACAGCTCCAGTTTACAGCTCCCAGTGTGAGTGATGTGGAAGACAGGTTATTTCTGCATTTCCAACTGAGGTACCCCTTTTATCTCACTGGGCGTTGTCAGACAGTGGGTGCAGCCCATGGAACAGGGCGGGGCATCACCTCACCCAGGAAGCACAAGGGGTCAGGGAATCCCTTTCCTAGCCAAGGGAAGCCATGACAGACGGTACCCAGAAAATCGGGACACTTCCACCCTAATACTGCGCTTTTCCAATGGTCTTAGCAAGTGGCACACCAGGAGATTCCCGCGCCTGGCTTGGAGGGTCCCAAGCCCATGGAGCCTTGCTCACTGCTAGAACAGCAGTCTGAGATCCAACTGCAAGGCATCAGCGAGGCTGGGGGAGGGGCATCCGCCATTGCTGAGGCTTGAGTAGGTAAACAAAGTGGCCAGGAAGCTCAAACTGGGTGGAGCCCACTGCAGCTCAAGGAGGCCTGCCTGACTCTGTAGACTCCACCTCTGGAGGCAGGGCATAGCTGAACAAAAGGTAGGAGAAACTTCTGCAGACTTAAACGTCCCTGTCTGACAGCTTTGAAGAGAGTAGTGGTTCTCCCAGCACAGAGTTTGAGATCTGAGAAAGGACAGACTGCCTCCTCAAGTGGGTGCCTGACCCCTAACTAGCCTAACTGGGAGACACCTCCCAGTAGGGTCCGACTGACACCTCATACAGCCGGGTGCCCCTCTGAGACGAAGCTTCCAGAGGAAGGATCAGGCAGCAACATTTGCCGTTCTGCAATATTTGCTGTTCTGCAGCCTCCGCTGGTGATACCCAGGCAAACAGGGTCTGGAGTGGACCTCCAGCAAACTCTAACAGACCTGCAGCTGAGGATCCTGACTGTTAGAAAGAAAACTAACAAACAGACAGGATATCCACACTAAAACCCCATCTCTATGTCACCATCATCAAAGACCAATTCCACTATTTGACCGCATAGTTGGAAGTAAAGCACTCCTCAGCAAATGTAAAAGAACAGAAATTATAACAAACTGTCTCTCAGATCACACTGCAATCAAACTAGAACTCAGGATTAAGAAACTCACTCAAAACCACTCAACTACACGGAAACTGAACAACCTGCTCCTGAATGACTACTGGGTTCATAACGAAATGAAGGCAGAAATAAAGATGTTCTTTGAAACCAATGAGAACAAAGACACAACATACCAGAATCTCTGGGACACATTTAAAGCAGTGTGTAGAGGGAAATTTATAGCACTAAATGCCCACAAGAGAAAGCAGGAAAGGTCTAAAATTGACACCCTAACATCACAATTAAAAGAACTAGAGAAGCAAGAGCAAACACATTCAAAAGCTAGCAGAAGGCAAGAAATAACTAAGATCAGAGCAGAACTGCAGGAGATAGAGACCCAAAATCCCTTCAAAAAATCAATGAATCCAGGAGCTGGTTTTTTGAAAAGATCAACAAAATTGATAGACCTCTAGCAAGACTAATAAAGAAGAAAAGAGAGAAGAATCAAATCGATGCAATAAAAAATGATAAAGGGATATCACCACCGATCCCAAAGAAATACAAACTACCATCAGAGAATACTATAACCACCTCTGTGCAAATAAACTAGAAAATCTAGAAGAAATGGATAAATTCCTTGACATATACACCCTCCCAAGACTAAACCAGGAAGAAGTTGAATCCCTGAATAGACCAATAACAGGATCTGAAATTGAGGCAATAATTAATAGCCTACCAACCAAAAAAAAAGTCCAGGACCAGACAGATTCACAGCTGAATTCTACCAGAGGTAGAAAGAGGAGCTGGTACCATTCCTTCTGAAACTATTCCAATCAATAGAAAAAGAGGGAATCCTCCCTAACTCATTTTATGAGGCCAGCATCATCCTGATACCAAAGCCTGGCAAAGACACAACAAAAACAGAGAATTTTAGACCATTGATGAACAACAGTACAAAAATCCTCAATAAAATACTGGCAAAACAAATCCAGCAGCACATCACAAAGCTTATCCATCACGATCAAGTTGGCTTCATCCCTGGGATGTAAGGCTGGTTCAACATATGCAAATCAATAAACGTAATCCAGCATATAAACAGAACCAAGGACAAAAACCACATGATTATCTCAGTAGATGCAGAAAAGGCCTTTGACAAAATCCAACAACCCTTCATGCTAAAAACTCTCAATAAACTAGGTATTGATGGGACGTGTCTCAAAATAATGAGAGCTATTTATGACAAACCCACAGCCAATATCATACTGAATGGGCAAAACTGGAAGCATTCACTTTGAAAACTGGCACAAGACAGGGATGCCCTCTTTCACCACTCCTATTCAACATAGTGTTGGAAATTCTGCCCAGGGCAATCAGGTAAGAGAAAGAAATAAAGGGTATTCACTTAGGAAGAGAGGAAGTCAAATTGTCCGTGTTTGCAGATGACATGACTGTGTATTTAGAAATCCCCATTGTCTCAGCCCAAAATCTCCTTAAGCTGATAAGCAACTTCAGCAAAGTCTCAGGATACAAAATCAATGTGCAAAAAATCACAGGCATTCTTATACACCAATAACAGACAAACAGAGAGCCAAATCATGAGTGAACTCCATTCACAATTGCTTCAAAGAGAATAAAATACCTAGGAATCCAATTTACAAGGGATGTGAAGGACCTCTTCAAGGATAACTACAAACCACTGCTCAACGAAATAAAAGAGGATACAAACAAATGGAAGAACATTCCATGCTCATGGAAAGGAAGAGTCAATATTGTGAAAATGACCATACTGCCCAAGGTAATTTATAGATTCAATGCCATCCCCATCAAGCTACCAATGACTTTCTTCACAGAATTGGAAAAAACTACTTTAAAGTTCATATGGAACCAAAAAAGAGCCTGCATCACCAAGACAATCCTAAGTCAAAAGAACAAAGCTGGAGGCATCACGCTACCTGACTTCAAACTATACTACAAGGCTACAGTAACCAAAACAGCATGGTACTGGTACCAAAAGAGGGAGATAGACCAGTGGAACAGAACAGAGCCCTCAGAAATAACACCACACATCTACAACCATCTGATCTTTGACAAACCTGACAAAAACAAGAAATGGGGAAAGGATTCCCTATTTAATAAATGGTGCTGGGAAAACTGGCTAGCCATATGTAGAAAGCTGAAACTGGATCCCTTCCTTACACCTTACACAAAAATTAATTCAAGATGGATTAAAGACTTAAATGTTAGACCTAAAACCATAAAAACCCTAGAAGAAAACCTAGGCAATACCATTCAGGACATAGACATGGGCAAGGGCTTCATGACTAAAACACCAAAAGCAATGGCAACAAAAGCCAAAATTGACAAATGGGATCTAATTAAACTAAAGCGCTTCTGCACAGCAAAAGGAACTACCATCAGAGTTAACAGGCAACCTACAGAATGGGAGAAAATTTTTACAATCTACCCATCTGACAAAGGGCTAGTATCCAGAATCTACAAAGAACTTAAATTTACAAGAAAAAAATCAAACAACCCCATCAAAAAGTGGGCAAAGGATATGAACTGACACTTCTCAAAAGAAGACATTTATGCAGCCAAAAGACACATGAAAAAATGCTCTCATCACTGGCCATCAGAGAAACGCAAATCAAAACCACAATGAGATACCATCTCACACCAGTTAGAATGGCGATCATTAAAAAGTCAGGAAACAACAGGTGCTGGAGAGGATGTGGAGAAATAGGAACACTTTTACACTGTTGGTGGGACTGTAAACTAGTTCAACCATTGTGGAAGACAGTGTGGTGATTCCTCAAGGATCTAGAACTAGAAATACCATGTTCTCCCTCATAGGTGGGAATTGAACAATGAGAACACTTGGACACAGGGTGGGGAACATCACACACCGGGGCCTGTCATGGGGTTGGGGGGATGGGGGAGAGATAGCATTAGGAGATATACCTAATGTAAATGACGAGTTAATGTGTGCAGCACACCAACATAGCACATGTATACATATGTAACAAACATGCACCTTGTACACGTGTACCCCAGAACTTAAAGTATAATATAAATAAATAAACAAACAAAGAAATGATACCACCTAGTTATCTAAGCAACTCAGTCTATCTGGACATCTGCTTAGGGTGACTTGGGGCAGCCAACTTGAAAAAAGGCAGCTCTGTTTTCTAGTACAGAGGCTGTAATTTTCTTCTCCCAGGTCACCCCTCCCCATACCGCCACACTTACACGCCCTTGGCCCTGCATCCTCAGGCTCTGGAGACTGGCCCAGTTAGGTTAAAAGCTCCTTCTTCCTTCCTTGCTGTTTACTCAACTTCCTTTCAAGAGTGAAAAGAAAAACTACCTTTGTGTTTGGATATTTACAATACATGGGGTCCTTTAAAAGTTGGATTTTTCTCTTGCCCATGTCTAAGGGCAGAATCCAAAGCAGCTTCTGGGAGGCCCGCTACAGCACACATGGAAGGCAGTGGGGATGTTCCTTGACTCAGTTATTTGCCTTTCCTGCTCAGTTAACATGAAGGACCTGTCAATGTCATTCTGTTTGAAGGCTGAGCATCACAGAGTACTTTCCTTGACCCCACACTACTCAGCCATGCACATTTAATTTCAATGTACTTTAACTTAAATTCTAAGTCAATCTAAATGGTCTAAGCCAGGAATCAGCAAACATTTTCTTTTTTTTCTTTTTTTTTTTTTTTTCCTGAGACGAAGTTTTCCTCTGTCACCCAGGCTAGAGTGCAGTGTCAAGATCTCGACTCACTGCAACCTCTGCCTCCCGGGTTCAAGAAATTCTTCTGCCTCAGCCTCCAGAGTAGCTGGGATTATAGGCGCCCACCACTGTGCCTGGCTAATTTTTTTTTTTTTTTTTTTTTGTATTTTTGGTAGAGACAGGGTTTCACCATGTTGGCCAGGCTGGTCTTGAACTCCTAACCTCCTGATCCACCCACCTCAGCCTCTCAAAGTGCTGGGATTACAGGCATGGACCACTGTGCCCGGACACATTTTCTTGAAGGAACAGATATTAAGCATCTTAGGTTTGTGGGTCATACATAGATTTACATAGTCTAAAGCTGATTTTAAGCGACAATAAAAGTTAAACAGATGTGGCTGTGTTCCAATAAAACTATATTTGTAAAATCAGACAAGGGACACTGCAGGCTATAGATTGCCAACTCCTGATCTAGGGAAGCTCTGTACTATCATAAAACCAAGGCTTCTAATGTGACAGGGTAAACAGGTTAAGAAATCATCTCTTCCTAACTTTCACCGTATTCTTTTCTTCTCCTCCTTAGAAAGGAGCCAAGGCTTTATGTCCTGGAGAACTGAGCTTCCTTTGCCCAGAGAAAACTTGAAGACTTTGTTTTTACAAACCTCAAATTAGGCCAGGCACGGTGGCTCAGCCTATAATCCCAGCACTTTGGGAGGCCGAGGCAGGCAGATTACCTGAGGTCAGGAGTTCGAGACCAGCCTGGCCAACGTGGTGAAACTCCGATGTGCACCTGTGGTCCTAGCTACTCAGGAGCCTGAGGAGGAAATCCCTTGAAGCCAGAGGCTGGAAGTTGCAATGAGCCGAGATCATGCCACTGCACTCCAACCTGGGCTACAGAGCGAGATTCCAGCCTGGGTTACAGAGTGAGACTCCATCTCAAACAAAAAAACAATCCCTCAAATAACAGAGCAATATAATAATTATAAGAATAGTTGACCTTTACTGAAGGTTTACTAAGTGCCAGGCATGGTGCAAAGAATGCCTCATGACAATTACATTATTTCTTCCTCACCACAGCCTTATGCAGTAGGGATTTATTGTCATTCTCACTTGCCAGGAAACTGAGGCTTAGGGAGCTCCAAGGCATAGAGAGCTCTGGGGAAAATGATGATTTCAACACAGGAAGGCTGATAACAGAGCCTGTGGCCTTAACTGCCACATGTATTAGAATGCTAGAACCGGTAGTGCCAGAGATGGAGGTTTTCAAAAATTGAAGTGATGGAAAATAACCTGAACCCAGAGAAAGCTGAATTACCCCAAAACCAGGGAATGAAAGGGCTCAGTGAAAGTGAAGACGCACACCCCATTACCTATGATTGACAAGAGCTTTGATGGAGCAAGTATGTGAATCCCTGGGGACTGAGCACTAAGCTTAATGTTAAAAGATGGTATGAAGTCCCAGCAGCCACATCTGGCATGGAAGAGAAGAAAGAGGGGCTTCAGAACCAACCTCCCTGAAATGAACCCAGGTTAGAGAGAAACAAAAGAGTCACCACCAATTGAGTTTTCTTTTTATTTATTTATCAATTTAATTAATTATTTATTTATTTTAACTTCTAGTTTAGGTTTGGGGGTACATATGAAGGTTTGTTACATAGGTAAACACTTGTCACAGAGGTTTGTCATAGATATTATTTCATCACCCAGGTATCAAGCCCAGTACCCTGATTTTTCTTAATACTCATTAAGTCCCTGGAACCATTTTCCAGCCCTGAGGGGAGGGGGTACCCGAAATAACTCTGATTAGACATCATGCCAAGTAGACTGGTGAGGTCTGAGTTAGATGTTATTTAATTTGGCAAACTAAAGAAATACGAGTTTCCTTATCATCAAGAATCATAGAACAAATCCATCCTACAAAATTGGGGCTTGAGGGAAGGGATGGTAAAGAGATGCTACCTGAGGTGATGGAGCAAAAAATAGGAAGCTTAAGTTTCTAGCTTGCATGAGTAGAGTTGGTCATTGAAGGAATGGGCTAGTTTTGAAGAATAAGAAGTGGAGTGGTGGGAGGTATAAATCATCTAATTCAAATTAGCAGGGCATGGTGGTACATGCCTGTAGTCCCAGCTACTCAGGAGGCCGAGGTGGTGTATCGCTTGAGCCCAGGAGTTTGTAGCTGTAGTAAGCTATGATTGCCCTACTGTACTCCAGCCTGGGTGGCAGAGCAAGATTCTGCCTCTAAAAAATAAATAATAATAATAATAATCTGATTCAATCTTCATGATCATAGCAAAAAGTTACTCAACACTGTCCTAGGAACCGATACTAAACTTGCCTTCTGTTTCTATGCTAAAGAATACTGGGACAAAACAATAAATTACTTAGTTCTTTGCTCCAAAGAATAACTACTCCTGGAAGATTAGACTGTTAACTAATTAAACAGATAACCTATCAAAACTAACATCAACATTTGGTTCAAAGTTTCACCTTTTTCCCACCAATCAAAAATTAGTATGCCGTAACCTCAGCCCAATTCCAATCAGTTTCTGCTTTGCAAGACTAGCCTGAAAAATCACCCTAAACTCTACAGATATCTTTCCCTGACCTCTTCCTTCTGAGACACGACTAGAAGTCTATGAAGGTGTTCTCCCTACTGGAATAAGTCTAAAAACTCAGCTTTGCTTGGTCAACAGGCTTTTTCTGATGGTCCTTCTGAGGAGTCAGCAGTTGACAATGCAATTGGAACAATTAAAAAATAGTAGGAAATGAATATCATTTAGAGATACTAAGGTAATCACTTGAAAACAGAAATGGTTAAAAGGGTCTCCCTCTGGTGGTGGGGAGGGGACAGAGCAGGGGACAACTGCATTCATGACAAGTCTTTCTGTACAGCTTTTTAATCATGTGTGCATATTACTTTGATAAAAACATATCAAACATTTTTAAAATCGTAGTAATGCAGTGGCTGTTAGGCACTTTTCTCCAACCAAGAGAGCCAGCACTACTCCTTCTGGATTTAACCCTAAAAACAATATAATACGGAGGTAACAAAGAAACATTACAAGTATGTCCATCCCTGTTACACAGACAGAAAAGTCATAGCATAATAAGTATATTTTACAGGCACAGGGATGAGACCAAGGGCATGGAAATATTGCCAGAGTCTGTGCTGTAGGACTTCCTACAGATTATGATTGTTTCAATGAGTTGACCTAAATGAGTTTGGAATTGGGTCCCACTCCATACCACCACTTCCACCTGCTCAGGCTACACACATTCCCAGCCAACTTCTACTCTGAACTCACCTCCAACAAGAAAGTGTCACAAGGGAAGAAGTCATTTTTCTTATAGGACAGACCATCTTCCTGGGCCTCAATTATTTTTTAATCTTAAATCTTAGAGAGGAAATTACCTTTTCAGATTGGAAACCACTTTCTGCCTAGCTCCAGCTTGAGTTGACCTATGAAGCATTTTGCTATGAGAGTGCTGTGTTCTTAGTATTTGGAAGACTGATGGAACATTGAGGGGAGGTTATGGAAGTAATTTGAGAGGTCTCAGCAGACCAAATGCAAATATACTTCTGTTCAAAAAATAAATATGTATGTGAAGAGCTTCTTTGAAAGAACTTGTTTTGTTTTTTTGAGGCAGAGTCTCACTCTGTTGCCCAGGTGGGAGTACAGCAGTGTGATCTCAGCTCACTGCAGCCTCGACCTCCCAGGCTCAAGCCATACTCCCACCTCAGCCTCCCAAGTAGCTGGTACTACAAGCGTGTGCCACCAAGCCCGGTTACTTTTTTGTATTTTTAATAGAGGCGACGTTTCTCCATGTTGCCCAGGCTGGTCTCAAACGCCTGAGCCTTAACTCAAGCAATTTGCCCTCCTTGGCTTCCCAAAGTGCTGAGATAACAGGTGTGTGCCATGGGGTCAGGCCTTGAAAGTATATTTTTATATACATCCATGTGCACACACACACACACAAACACATGCACAAATACACACAAATGCCATAGGCAAAGATCCTTTTTTTCCATTTTAAAAACCATAAAACAAGTTGAGTCTGGATCTCCTTTCCCCCAGACCTTGGAACAAAAAAAAAGCTATTCACTGAGTCAAGCCTGTCACCCCCACACTTTAGAATCCAACACAGAGTTGGCTCAGATACACTTTCATGACAGCAGTGTGACTTTTTTGAAAACTTCAACCCCTAGTTGAGGTAAGGGATATACTAACAAGTGTTTACTCAATAATCATTTGTTCAATAACATCTGCTGCACGTCTCTACCTCCCAGGCACAGTACTAGAAACTGGAGATAGAGGTGGACATGACCAAAGTTCCTGTCCACAAAAAGTTCTGGTCTAGTGCTTTTTGAGTAGTAAGTGCATTATAAAAATTTGATGACTAAGTGAATTAGTAAAAAATTATGTCTAAAATATAATATAATCACACCTGAGTGGTAGACCTTTCTAACTGTCTTTAAAAATATTTTTCATGCCAATAAAAAGAAACTAAATTGGGAAAATATACTATGATAGGAGATATCTATGAAGATACCTTAGGGAGAAAAGACAGATACAAATCTCTATACACAGTTTTGCTTGTTAATGAGAAATATATACATATATATGTATTTCTTCCATGGAGATATATATATATATATCTCCATGGAAGAAAAAATAAGTCTATAATGCAGCAATCCAAAGTGTTAACTGTAATTTTCGTTAGAATTAAAAAGTATTTGTTTTCATATTTCTACTTTTCTATTTTTTTCAATTCTTCTGTACTAAACACACATTCTATATATAGGAGGAAATTTTATTTTTAGTAGAGAAAAAAATCACTGTAGTAATCCCGCACATAGTAATAGAACTAGAATGAAGAGATCTTCAGAAAACATACCAGACTGACAAGCTAACCTCATTTCTATCAACTTTTCCTCGGTATCACAAGACAACTTTATTTTTGGTTCTCAAACCTTATCTCTGAGCGGTGTGGGCGTTGCTAATCTACAGAAAAGAAACCAGCAACTCTGGCTCCGGAAGAAAACAGAAGAAACTTTTACAACAGCACAATCCAGGAAACAATAAGGAACTTGTTTAAGGCAGCATACACCTGGCGCAGCAGATCCCTTAAAATCACACAAGCCTGGAAATGTTGTTAAATGGCCTCTTGTTATTTTTATTTCATAAGTTCCTGAACTCATGAAATTTGTAATAGTACGTTTCATATTTAGTTTCTATTAAAGGAAGTTTTCATTCAACATAAATGGTAAGTATCATAGAAGAAACAGAAAATAGCAGTTACAATAATAGCTAACGATTTTTATATGCTTACTATGTTCCAGGCACTGTACTATCCATCGCACATGCAATTATTTCATGTAAAGGGGATTCTGAGCCCCATGAAATAAGTCCCATTCTTATTATACTTAAGGAGGAGGAAACTGAAGAGAGATGATAAGGAACTCACCGAAGATCCTAATGCTCAGTAGAAGAGCTGGCCTCAAACCCAGGTCTGACTGCACTTCACATCCCTAATGACTCAGCTTCTTAATTATTTACTGTTGTTTTTCTGTCCCTGTACCAAGAAATTTTCAAATTTTCAATATTGTTTCTAAAAACTGAGAGGGGAGAAAATGCAAGGTTTAAGCTTTAACAACCTCTATTTACCCCTTTCCCATCTTCCTTTCATTTTTTTAAAGAAAGTAAGGCTTTGGAGAAAGAAACATCCTAGTAACTTCATTAAGGCTGAAAGAATCAGCTGTTACATATTATTTGATTGTTTTCACATCGTTTTTTGTCTTCTATCTTTTACTGAAGAAACACATGCCACATCATATTTGGTATTTCAACCAGTCTCAAGGGGTTTGATACAGAGAACAGCGTAGGCAGAATAATGGTCCCTCTGATTAATGTATTGCTTCAACTTAATATTTAGAATGTAGTGGAAAGAATCAATAGGCATATACTCTTCTTGGGAGTTACAAATGTTTATTTAAACAAACTCAATGTTTCCTTTGTGTATACTGCACTCAACAGCTTGAAAATGGTTAGAAAACATCTACACTCTTGAAAATCTCAGGTAAAATGCTAGTGAATGGGAGAGGAATTGTGTGCAACAACAACAGCATGTACACACTTGAGGAGCATTATTCTCTTCTATTATTTGATACTTGAGTAAACTTGGTACTTGCTAAGTTGGGTTTGGACAAAATGTCCCACTCCTATTCAAAATCATGACAGCAAAACCGCAGTGGTTTTTCTCAACCTTCAGAGCCCTTAAGAAACATGGAGACTCATAAGCTCCAACTTCAGAAATTCCAGCTGCACTGGGCACCTGGGAATGAATACTTGACAAGCTTCCCCTGCTATTTGGATGCAGGTGGCATAATTCATACTTCAAGAAATACTGCTGTGAATAGGAGTGAATAAAAGCATGGGCTATAGAGTTGGCCATATCTATATTTAAATAATGGACCCTCCACTCATGGACATGGTGTCCTGAGTTGAACAACATAATCTCTCTAAGCCTCGGCTTCTATATCCATGAAATAGGAGGATAACAAGAGTATCTTGCAGAGTTGTGAGTGAGTGTGTGTGTGTGTGTGTGTGTGTGTGTGTGTGTGGAGAGAGAGAGAGGTGGGGAAAGAGAGAGAATGTTTGAATATATATATAATTATTATTTGAAAAGAGGAATCCTGTAGGCTCTAAAACCCTCGCTGGCTTGCTCTATTTCTCAGTCTTCTCTCAAGGATATTGATTCACCTTTGCATTTTTCTCTTAGTTAATCTTCCATGAGTATTAATTGTAGTTTGCTTTGATCATGAAGTCCCAAAATTTGTAAAAGCCTTATTAGGCATTCAAACAGTTCCTTCTACAGTTCAAAATATTAGAACATCAGGAGAGTCTACTGCCTAATTTGGCCTTAGTTTGTACAATAATTGTAACTGGTCTCCTCAGATCTGTTCATGCAGAGAATAAATCCCAAAGAATGGAAGACCAATTAATTAGTTATTAAAGTATAGTGCAGATGTTTTCTAATAAGAGCATTCTATATATCTACTGATTTTTAAAGGATGCACACACACACAAGTGGACACTAAAATCTTTCTATTGCCAGGCGCCGTGGCTCACGCCTGTAATCCCAACACTTTAGGAGGCCTAGGCAGGGGGATCACTTGAAGACAGGAGTTCAAAACCGGCCTGGCTAACATGGTGAAACCCCGTCTCTACTAAAAATACAAAAATTAGCCAAGTGTGGTGGCGCACGCCTGTACTCAGGAGTCAGCCTGAGAATCACTTAAACCCACAAGGAGAAAGTTGCAGTGAGCTGAGATCGCATCACTGCACTCCAGCCTGGGTGACAGAGAAAGACTCTGTCTCAAAAATAAGTAAATAAATAAAATAAAATAAAATCTTTCTATTATGTTAGAATAATACCTTAGTTGGAATTTCAGTTTCTACAACTTACAGAACTTTTACAAAAACATTATGCTATAGGCTGGGTGCAGTGGCTCACGCCTATAAGCCCAGCACTTTGGGAGGCCGAGGTGGGTAGATCCCTTGAGCCCAGGAGTTGAAGACCATCATGGACAACATGGCGAAA
Organism: Pan troglodytes; assembly: GCF_028858775.2. NCBI lineage: Eukaryota > Metazoa > Chordata > Mammalia > Primates > Hominidae > Pan > Pan troglodytes. Next base: position 65,373,087 of record NC_086015.1, read on the forward strand.
CCCCATCTTTACTAAAAATACAGAAAAAAAATAGCCAGGGCTGGTGGTGCTGGCCTGTAATCCCAGCTACTCGGAAGGCTGAGACATGAGAATCACTCAAACCCAGGAGGTGGAGGTTGCAGTAAGCCGAGATTGCACCGCTGCACTCCTGCCTGGGTGATAGAGCAAGACTCTGTCCCCCACTCAAAAAATATGCTATAGTTTGTATCAATACTATAAAGCTGAGTGAAAACATGTTTTAATTTGAAATTCAGGTTTCCAGGGCATTTGTGGGTTTGACTTTTTTATTAATATGTAATAGTCATACAGTTAAGCACCTAAATCCTAAGGGCTTAATGAATTTTGGCAAAGTGGGCACACTCCTGTAAACCACAAATGATATCAAGATATAGAACACCACCAGCACCACAGAAGGCTCCCTGTTGCCCCTCCTGGTCATTACCTCCTCAACAAGTAACCACTATTCTGAACTTCATCACTGTTGGTTAATTTTATTTACTTTCAAATAAATTGGATCATGAAGAATGTACTTCTTTTCTTTCTAGATGTTCCCCTCAATATTATGTCTGTAAGATTCATCCATATTTTTGTTTGTACAGTAGTTGCTTTCTAAAAAGTTAATTTATAATATTCTATTGTATGCCAATGTCACAAATTATTTACCCATCTAGGGACATTTGGGTTGTTTCAGTTTGGGGCTATTAAGAGTAAAGTGATACTGAACATTCTTGTCCAGTTTTTTGTTGCTGTTGATTTTTTTTTCTTTTTTGAGACAGTCTTGCTCTGTCACCCAGCCTGGAGTGCAGTGGCACGATCTCAGCTCACTGGAACCTCTGCCTCCTGGGTTCAAGTGATTCTAGTGCTGCAGCCTCCCCAGTAGCTGGGTTTACAGGCATGCACCACCACTGCCTGCCTAATTTTTTGTTTTAGTAGACACGAGGTTTCACCATGTTGCCCAGGCTGGTCTCGAACTTCAGAGCTCAATCTGCCCACCTCAGCTTCCCAAAGTGCTGGGATTACAGGCATAAGCCACCACACCTGGCTCTTCTCCACATTTTTTAGCACATGTGTACTTATAGCAGGATTTCTGGATGATAGTGTAGGCATTATGTTTAGCTTTAATTAACACTGCCAAGGAAAATTTTAATACAATGATCTTGTAAATTTACACTCCTACCAGTGGTGTATGAGTTCCAGTCATTCAACATCCTCAACAATCTTGGTATTCTGTCTTTTTCACGTAAGCCATGATGGAGGATGTGTGGTGATGATGCATTGAGGTTTTAATTTGCATTTTTTGGCTGGGTGCGGTGGCTCACGCCTGTAATCCCAGCACTTTGGGAGGCAGGGGCGGGTGGATCACCTGAAGCCAGTAGTTGAAGACCAGCCTGGCCAACATGGTGAAACCTTGTCTCTACTAAAATACAAAAATTAGCCAGGCGTGGTGGCATGCACCTGTAATCCCAGCTACTCAGGAGGCTGAGGCAGGAGAATCACTTGAACCCGGGATGGGGAGGTTGCGGTGAGCTGAGATCGTGCCACTGCACTCCAGCCTGGGCAACAGAATGAGACTCCATTAAAAAATAATAATAATAAAATAAACAATTTTTTAAAATTGCATTTTTCTCATGATTAATGAAGGTGACCATCTTTCATTTATCTATATTGGGCATTTGAATATTACATTTTTTATGTCATTCTCAAGATTTTGCCCACTTTTCTAGAGTTATCACCTTTTCTTTTTATTTCTCATAAACTTTTTGGAAGAAATAATTTTAGATGTACGGAAAAATTGTAAAGATAGTACAAGGCACTCCTATATATCCCTCACTCACTTCCAGTTAATTTTAACATTTTACATTATCACAGTACATGTGTTAAAACTTAGAAACCCACATAGGTACTAAACACTCAGTACTACTATACTAAACTTCAGGCTTGATTTGGACTTCTGCAGTTTTTCCACTATAATGTCCTTTCTTCTTCCATATTTCAAACTAGATTACCACATTGTTTTCTATTTATCTCATCTCTTTTTTGTTCCTTTTTTCTCCTGTCTTGCATTCTATTTTATAAATCAAGTAATTATTTTATCATTACATTTTCTCCTTTTTATTACATTATTAGTCATACTTTCTTTTTTGTTCATTTAGTAACATACATCCAGTTATCAATCTACCTTAGATCAGAAAATGTACCACTTCCCAGATAATGCAAGAATCAACTCCATTCACTCCCTTCCTGCCTTCCATGCTGTTGTTGTCATAGGTTTTAATTCTACATATAGTTTCAATCCACTAGACATTATTATTGTTATTTTTAAAGAGTCAGTGTTTATTTAAACTTACCCACATATTTGTCTTTCCCATTGCTCTTCATTTCTTCCTGCATTTCTACGCTTCTATCTAAGATCATTAACTTCCTGATGAATAACTCCCCTTGTGCTTAATTTTAACATGCATTTTCTGGCAACAATTTCTCTTCTGTTTTATTTGGATATGAAAGTGAGTTTATTTCCTCTTGAGTTGTTTATTTCTTCATTTGATATATTTCTTCATTTAAGGATATTCAAATGAATATCTTCATTGCATTTTCATGTATCTGTTTCATCCTTCATTGAAGGATATTTCTTTTGAAAGGAAAACTGTCAGTTTATTGTAACTCTTTTAAAGATGATTTGTCTTGTTTTCTCTAAATATGACTCAGATTTTCTACTTATGAGTTTTTAGCTGTATTTGCCGTGATATTTTGTATTTATTCTGTTTGGGGTTTGTAGAGTTTCATGAACCTGCAGTTTGAGATCCTTCACTCGTTTTTGAAATTATTTGGCCAGCATATCTTCAAATATTTCTTCTCCTCCATTTCTCTCTCCTCCCCTTCTGGAGCTTCAAATAAACATACATTCAACACCTGTGCCAATTTTTATATGTACCCTATGCTACTATCTAGATTTTCCATTAATTTTCCCTCTCTGCACTTCAAACTTAACATTTTCTACTTATCTACTTTCAGCTTACTAATTCTCTATTCTGTTCTCTAATCTGCAGTTAAACTCATTTTTTGACTTCTTAATCCTCTCAGCTCTAGAATTTCCATTTCACTATGCTTTTATAGATTCTAATTTTCTAGTGATATTCTCTATTTTTAGAATCTACTTTTTAAATCTATTAATTATAGTTAGTTAAATAACCTCAATATCCACATCACCTGTAGACCTATTGCTGATTTTTTTTCCTTTTAGCTTTTGTCATTTGGTCAAGTTCCCTGGCAAACCTGATAATTTTAGATTGAAGGCTGACATTACACATGAATGATTGTAGAGACTCTGGATGATATTATATTACTCCAGAGAAGATTTTATTGTCTTCTGCCTAAAAGGCAGGAAATCCTGATCCAATCAGAGACTGAAATAATTGGAGGCTATTTTTAAGACTTTGTGAGGGCTGATCTATTACTGATTTATCCCTATCATCAGTCATAACACTTCAGAGGTCTCATTTAAAAGCCTGGGGAATTTACTGAGATCCTTGGCAGGTTCTAAATTATAATTTTTGTTTCTCCCCAGCACTGTGAGACTGCCAAGAGCTCTGATTAGTTTTTTAGCTAAAAGGCAACTACTTTTTTTTTCTGGGTTTCTTAGCCTCTCGCTCCACACATGCCCAGTTTAAGAATTCGCTAACGACTTGAAGGGAAATGGTATAGCAAAAGCTAGGATCACTTCTCTGAAGTTCCCATTTCTTCAGGATTTTGATGCCCTTAAGTTCTGGGTACTTAACTAGCCCTGAAGTTCAATTTTGGTCTCATCTTAGTGATACTGCTGCAAACTCTAGACCTCTGATTTCTCTTCAGCCTCTATGTCCCACAAGGCAAATTAGCAAAGATTCTAAGGGCAAAAGCATTAGCAAATTCAGGACTCGCCCTCTGTTTTTCCTTTTTCTTTGAGATCCTGGCCTCTCAAGTTTCAGCTACCTTGGTTATTGTCTGATGGCTTCAAACAGCTTTTATTTTGTATTTTACTGAGATTTTATATTTGGTCTCAGTGGAGGGTCTGTCTAATTCTAGGGAATTTGGATTAAATTTATCCTACTACTTTCTTAGCCACTAAGGAAGTTGAAATCAACCTTCAAATAAGGCAATATTCTGTCCCAGTTTGCCTGGGGTGGATCTGAGTTATATCTCTTATCCCAAAATAATTACTAATTATAACTGGTGCCCCCCTTCACTCTCAAAAGTGTCCAGTATGTGCAATAAATTACATGATTTTCCACCTCTAAAGATGATTGCACCTTCTCCCTGCTTCCACTAAAATAACTGTTAAATAATTACTTAATTTGTAAGACTGAAAAATGTTATATAACTAACCAATAAAAGAAAACAGGGTTTCATTTATATTACCTGTGAATGCTTTAGAACTAGTATTTCTTGTACGTACTTGAATATTATCTGGCAGGCACATCATTCTGAATCCAACGAAACTTTTCAATTTTTAAAGATCAAGGATATTTTCACAGCGTCAAGTAGATAATCAGTTTCAATGTTGAAAAACTCATTATATCACGTATGCAAACATGAATATACATATAAGTATAATATGCCCACTCACAAAATTCACCTATTTTTCTACATGTATAATTTTCATAGCATCTTAGGACTAGAAGAAATCTTAAAGATGATTGAACTCAGCCAACATATATATATATAAAATAATTATATATATTATATATACAATCTTCTACAGATAAAGACACTGAGGTCCCACAATTTCAGCTTAGGGTGACCTAAGTAATTCATCCAACATCACAGCTAGACAGTTATCACAGCTAGATCCTAAACTGTCTTGAGCACCAGTCCACTACAATTCCCTCACTACATACTGCCCAACCCAGATTTTTCCGATTGGTAAACTCCTCCTGCTTCTACAACAACAAACACTTCCTGTTTCTATATTCTAGTACACAACAATAAAAGGATTTGAGAAACTTTTCCTACTAGGATATAAAAGGCAAGATATCTCCTTCTCTGAATTTCATAAAGTAATCTTTTATGTTTTTATTCATTAAACGTTTGCTGGAATACCCATTGGGTAGCCCCCAAGGATTTGGAGATGCAGGTGGTTCATTAAGATTCTTTGTTTATTTCAACTGGAAGAATTTACAGAGTACATGATTTATTAGGTCTCTGTAGTAGATACATCTGGTGTCCTGAGTCACATCCACCCAGCCTTATATCTGATTTTAACCAGGTTGGAATAGATAATTCAATGCATTCTCAGATCTGCTTCACCTGATGACGTCTTATCTCTAGGCCACATTGAGAATCTTTACTTTCTGCCCCATGGCCATGTTGGATTCCAGCAGGAGTTTTTTGGCTTATACATATGCGCAGCGAAAGAACAGGGAGCAACCTTAACCAATGGACAGGAGCTAAAGAATAAGCACTCTTGCCGCCCCACAATTGTGTGGACAATTCTGGGAGGCATCCTTCATGCTTCTTAGGATGCTCCTGTAGAATTAAGCCCTGTTGCCCACAGCAGTAGTCTTGAAACATTATCCTCATGTTTCTCCATTTCTTCCTTTCCAGTCTTGTTCTTCTTGTTCCCTTATTCCTATCCTCAAAATCATCTTATGTGGTTTGGAGATCATTTTATGTGTTTTATGTGGTTTGGAGGAACCCAAACCACATAAAACTCAGACACTAAACTCTCCTATTTACGAAATGTCCCTATGTCAAAGCCCTCTCATCTTCATTTTCATATGTGGAGGCTACACCACCTTAGCTCCTATTTCTATGGCATGTCTACTCAGACACTAAAGCACAACTATGATGAATGTGTTCTATTATAGTGCCATCTAGTGGCAAGGATGAATCAAAGCTCATGGCATCTAAGTGACCATGGTATAAGTATTAAACTTCAGCACTGGTAATTTAACATTACATGACATAGATAGATGCATTCAAGAGCAGACAGACTTACCACAATTCCATTGAAGGTCAAAAAGATAAATGTTTGTGACAGGATATTAAAACGTTGGGATAATTTTATGATATGTAGGTAACACAAGCTAAGACAATGATAAAGATAATCAAATCTCACGCATGGAAAGGCAAAAGCTAATCACCGACAAGGTCAGGTAGAGCTTTACCTCTGTGTTTTGATTTAGCTGAGCATACAGCCATATTAAACACACAAAGTTGGTTCTCACAGTATAGAAATCCGCCCCGAAGTCCAGAGCAAAGAGATCTCAGAATAGAAAACATGAGTATTAACATGAAATAATAACAGCAGCTATCATTTAATGAGTACTTATTATGTTCCAGGCACTTTACTAAGCATTTTATCCATGTAATCTCACTTAATTTTCACAACAACCCTATGAGGTGGGTATGACTGTTATCCTCATTTTTCAGACAAAGAAAGAAAGACTTCGAAAAAATACTAAAGTTCCCAATGTCACACATCCAGTAAAGAACAGAAAAAACATTCAAATGTAGGTTTATTTGGCTAAAAAGTCTGTTCTCTTATCCATTTCATATTTCATGCTGCATCATCAATCATGACTAATTTTATGCCAAGTATATTGTTAGTGATCAGTGTTATCTATAAGGACCTTCCATTTTGGAGACAGAGTGCTGAAAACAGTCATGGCTAAATGCCTTGCCTCAGGTCATCTAGAAATATGTGGCCTGCCTCAATTAAGACTTCTTCTTGCTCACTGTACCCTAGTCAAAACATATAGCCTTCCTCTTGATTGACTTCTGCCAGCAATTAATTTATATCCTCAAGCAAAAGATCTGATTGCCTTATCTTAGACTGTATAACTGAAAATGCTATTATGAGATAAGATTTTCTACAGAAGTATTAAAACTATTCCAGAGAATTAAACTCTGTGCTATCTTCCGACAGTGAGTTCAGCCAAGTTTTGGGTGAATCAGAACCCAATGGTCATCATATATGGTCCTAGCAGTTCATACCAACACAAGAGATGGATTTACCATCGCAGGGCAGAGGAGCCTGTCATAAGAGATAGAATCTCCCCAGATACGAACATGTCCCTCTTCTTAATAAAGAGGAAGGTCGGCTGGGCACGGTGGCTCATACCTGTAATCCTAGCACTTTGGGAGGCTGAGGCAGGCGGATCACGAGGTCAGAAGATCGAGATCATCCTGGCTAACACGGTGAAACCTCGTCTCCACTAAAAAAAAAAAATACAAAAGATTAGCCAGGCGTGGTGGCAGGCACCTGTAGTCCCAGCTACTCGGGAGGCTGAGGCAGGAGAATGGCGTGAACCCGGGAGGCGGAGCTTGCAGTGAGCGGAGATCGTGCCACTGCACTCAAGCCTGGGCAACAGAGCAAGACTCCGTCTCAACAAAAAAAAAAAAGAAAGAAAGAAAGAAAAAAGAAAAGAAAAAAAAAGGAAGAAAGAAGTCCAAATCTATGCATCTGACGAAGGGCTAATATCCAGAATCTACAAAGAACTTAAACAAATTTACAAGAAAAAGACAACCCCATCAAAAAGTGGGCAAAAGACATGAACAGACATTTCTCAAAAGAAGACATTTATGCAGCCCACAGACACATGAAAAAATGTTCATCATCCCTGGTCATAAGAGAAATGCAAATCAAAACCACAATGAGATACCATCTCATGCCAGTAAGAATGGCGATCATTAAAAAGTCAGGAAACAACAGATGCTGGAGAGGATGTGAAGAAATAGGAATGCTTTTAATCATTGTGGAAGACAGTGTGGTGATTCCTCTAGGATCTAGAACTAGAAATACCATTTGACCCAGCCATCCCATTACTGGGTATATACCCAAAGGATTATAAATCATGCTACTATAAAGACACATGCACACGTATGTTTATGGTGGCACTATTCACAATAGCAAAGACTTGGAACCAACCCAAATGTCCATCAATGATAGACTGGATTAAGAAAATGTGGGACATACACACCATGGAATACTATGCAGCCATAAAAAATGATGAGTTCATGTCCTTTGTAGGGACATGGATGAAGCTGGAAACCATCATTCTCAGCAAACTATCACAAGGACAGAAAACCAAACACCACGTGTTCTCACTCATAGGTGGGAATTGAACAATGAGAACACTTGGACACAGGGCAGGGAACATCATACACCGGGGCCTGTCAATGGGTGGGGAGCTGGGGGAGGGATAGCATTAGGAGAAATACCTAATGTAAATGACGAGTTGATGGGTGCAGAAAACCAACATGGCACATGTATACCTATGTAACAAACCTGCACATTGTGCACATGTACCTTAGAACTTAGAGTATAACAAAAGAAAGAAAGAAAGAAAGAAAAAGAAAGAAAGAAAGAAAGAAAGAAAGAAAGAAAGAAAGCCAGCCAGCCAGGCACAGTGGTTCACACCTGTAATCCCAGCACTTTGGGAGGCCAAGGTGGGCAGATAACCTGAGGTCGTGAGTTCGAGACCAGCCTGACCAACATGGAGAAACCCCATCTCTACTAAAAATACAAAATTAGCCAGGCATGGTGGCGCATGCCTGTAACCCCAGCTACTCGGGAGGCTGAGGCAGGAGAATCACTTGAACCTGGGAGGCGGAGGTTGCAGTGAGCCAAGATTGCACCATTGCACTCCAGCCTGGGCAATAAGAGCAAAACTCCGTCTCAAAAAAAGAAAAAAAAGAAAAAAGAAAAAAAGAAAGAAGAAAAAAAAGCTTCTAGATTCTGTTGAACAACCATTAGCACAATCTTGGATGAAATATGTAATCTTTCTGAGAATTAGTTTTTCATCTTTGATAAGAAAAACGAAACTAACTTCACAGACTGGTGGTGAGGATTCATCTACATAAATAGCCGAGAATAATACATCATACATAGTAATGCTTGAATGTTTTCTCTCTTCTTATATTTCTTCTTTGTTTCATAAAGAATTTGAAGTTACTTATAAAAATAATTTCACAAAATGTTACCTATCTTCCTCCTTCCTCTGGTCCAATAAAGACAAATTTTTGCAGCAAGTTGAACACTGGAGACCTATAGGGCTCCAGAAATAAATACTTTTGAAATATCTGGGCTTGCCAATAGAGGACAATTTAGCAATATCTAACAACTTACAAATGCAAATGCTGTTTGATCTAGCAATTTCACCTGTGGGAATTTATCCTAGAGATAAATGATTTATGTATAAGCCTATTCATTGCAGCGTTAATTTTAATAGGAAAAGATTTTTTAAAATCTAAATGTCCATCAGTATAGGATTGGTTATATAAATTATGGTTCATGGTATTCCATATAAGGAAATAATATGCAGCTGGAAAAAATTCCAGGATATATTTCTAAGTGAGAAAAGCACAGTATAGAACATTATGTATGATATACTACCATTATATGGAAAAGGGGGAGTAAATGAGTATACATTTATATTTGCTTGTACATGCATAAAGAAACTCTAGAAAGACACCCCAAAAATGTGTGTTTTCTGGTGGACAGGGGGAAAACTGGATCCATGGGTGACAAGGGTAGAAAGGAGGTTTTTACTCTATTTCACTTTTTGTTAAGCCAATGCAAAAATTTAAGAAAATAGTTGAATTTTTCAAATGTTTAACTTGGCTTTTATCTAAGTTAAAAATAAGATAAGAAGAGCATGAAGTATGCCATCTTATTCCACATAGCTTCTAATAGACAAATAGAGGTACTGAGTCGTAAACTACTAGATTTTTTCCATGTAAAGATCATCATCACATCCTGGAAGCAGAGAGCTATCCATATCTATAACTATTTCCACTATTTCTATTTTGATCACTATTTGATTTTTCTGATGCTCTTCCAATAAGAGAATCATACAGTAGCTATTCATAGGTCGAACATAGTTTCACCAGTGACTTCTAACATAATGCTAACACATGCCACATGCCCTTTCGCTCCTCCTAAGGCAAATGTGTGACCCTTAATTGTGACTATGAATCACATTACTAATTTTTGAAAATATCAAAATCTTGCACTTATAATCAAACAGAACTCAGAGAACCACAGGGTAAACACTCTACTTACAGAGTTTTATTTAGTAAGTAATTACTTATTTAAACTCTTCTTTTTCCACTTCATGTGCATCACTCCAGCATAAGGAAAATTAATTCTTTCTTTTAGAACATTGGAGATGGTCATTCCCTGACTTTTATAAATATACATTCACCAATGACTTAAAAATGTTAAAAACTGACTTATTGATTTCCCAAATCAAATTTGCTACTATCAAAGTATTCCCCCCAGCAGTACATCTCACTACCATTCACCTAGTTGCTCAGGCCAAAAACCCTGGAGTCAACCTTCATCACAATCTTTCTCTCACATTCCACATACAGTCTGTCAGCAAAATTTGCCAGGTCTTTAAAAAAATATTTTTTAAATGGTAAGGATTTGGAAATGAAGCCATATACTTCTAAATAACCCATGGGTCAAAGAAGAAATCTCAATATATATTAGAAAATATTTCAAATCAAAACATAATTAAAATGCATGAAAATTGTGGGATGCAGCTAAAGCAGTGCTAAGGGGGAATTTATAGCTTTAAATGATAATATTAGTAAAGAAGAAAAGTATAAAATCAAGCATTTACATTTCCATCTTAAGAATCTAGGAAAAGAGCAAACTAAATACAAAGTAAATAGAAAGAGGGAAATAATAAAGGAACTAATTATACAGAAAAATTAAAAAACAAGTCAGTTCTGTGTAAAAGTTAATCAGATTGATAAATCCCTGACAAGACTGGTCAAAAATAAAGCCCAGAAATTATTGATATCAGGAATAAAAGAAAAGTTACCACAAAATTCCTAAAGACATTAAAAGAATAAAAAGGCAATTTTACTAACAATTTCATGCCTATAAAATTGACAAGTTATATGAAATGAACTATTTTTTTAAAAAAACACAATTTATAAAAATTGATTAAAAAAATATAAAAATCTGAATAGCCCAATATCTAATAAAGAAGCTGAATTTGAATCCATAATAAAAAATCTTCCCACAAGGAAAACTCCAGGTCCAGATGGTTTTGCTGGTGAATTCTATCAAACATTTAAGGAAGAAATAATAACAATCTTAAACAAACTCAGAAAATGAAAGAGGAGAGAACACTTTGCAACTCATTTTATAATGCCAGTATTAACTCTGATACTAGCCTAGCAAAGATATTACAAAAAGATAAAATCACAGGTGAATATCCCTCATGAGTACAGATGCCAGAATCATCAACAAAATATTAGTAAATTAAACCTAGGAAAACAAAAAAAAATACATTCTATATTATGACCAAGTGAAGTTTATCTCGGCAATGAAAAGTTCATTCAATATTCAAGTAGCAATCAATTCAATGTAATTCACCATGTTAACATTGAGATAAATCAAATCAACATAATAAATACACAAAAATCATTTGATAAGTAAAGCACTCAGAAAACTACTAGAAGGGAAATTCGTCATTTGATAATGATGTCTAAGAAAAACATACAACTAATATTATACTAATTGTTAATCTATGAAACACTTTATCCCTATGATCAGGAACAAAGCAATAATTCTCACTCTCACCAATCTTATTAAACATAGGACTGGATATCTTAGTAAAATAAGGCAAGGAAAAGAAATAAAAAGCATAGAAATTGGAAGAAATATAATAGTATTTACAGGTAACCACACTGTCTACACTGAAGATCAAAAGCATCTTTAAAAAACAAAAAACTACTAGCATTACTGATGTGGTTTGGATATTTGTCCCCTCCAAATCTCACGTTGAAATGTAATCCCCAGTATTGGAGGTGGGACCTGGTAGGAGGTGTTTGGATCCTCAGGGCAGATCCCTCATGAATAGTTTAGCACCATCCCCTTGGTGATGAGTAAGTACTCACTGAATTCATGCCAGAGATGGTTGTTCAAAAGTGTATGGCACCTCTCCCGCTCTCTTGCTTTCTACATGCCTGCCCCTCCTTCACCTTCTGCCATGGTTGTAAGCTTCCTGAGGCCCTTGCGAGAAGCCAAGGTGATGCTGATGTCATGCTTGTATAGCCTGCAGAACTGTGAGCCAATTAAACCTCTTTTCTTTATAAATTACTTGGTCTCAGCTGGACACGGTGGCTCACGCCTGTAATCACAGCACTTTGGGAGGCTGGGGCAGGTGCATCACTTGAGGTCAAGAGTTCAAAACCAGCCTGGCCAACATGGTGAAACCCCATCTCTACTAAAAATACAAAAAATTAGTGGGACGTGCCTGTAATCCCAGCTACTCGGGAGGCTGAGGCAGAAGTTGCAGTGAGCCGAGATTGCACCACTGCACTCCAGCCTGGGTGACAGAGTGAGACTCTGTTAAAAAACAACAACAACAACAACAAAAAAACCTTACTTGGTCCCAGGTATTCCTTTATAGTAATGCAAAAACAGGCTAATACAATTAATAAGTGAATTTAGTAGGACTGCAGGACACAAAGTCAATATACAAAAATTAATTGCATTTATACTAGCAACTAATAATCAGAAAATGAGATTTTGAAATGTTTATAATAACATCAAAAATATACACTGAGGAATTAATTTTGACAAAAAGGAGATTCTTTACACTGAAAACACAACTCAGCTGAGACAAATTAAAGAAAACATAAATAAATGGAGAGACATACCATCTTCAAATGAATCTACAGATTCAGCACAAATCCTATCAAAATCCTATCCAGATTTTTTTTTGTAGAAATTCACACAGTAATTATAAAATGTATTTAGTGCCAGGAGTGGTGGCTCATGCCTGTAATCCCAGCACTTTGGGAAGCCATGGCTGGTGGATCACTTGAGGCCAGGAGTTCAAGACCAGCCTGGGCAACATGGTGAGACCCCCGTCTCTACAAAAAAATGGCCACATGTGGTACACACGCTTGTAATCCCAGCTACTCAGGAGGCTGAGGCACAAGAATTGCTTGAACCCAGGAGGCAGGGGTTTCAGTGAGCTTAGATCACCCCACTGCACTCCAGTCTGGGTGACAGAGCGAGACTCCCATCTCAAAAAAAAATAATATAAATAAATAAATAAAATGTATTTGAAATTCAAAAGGGTTTAGAGTAACCAAAACAATCTTTTAAAAAAAGGTAAAAAGAAAGAAAAGCTAAATTGGAAGGCTATATTGACTAATTTTGAGACTTACTATAAACCTATAGTAATTAAGACAAATGTGACAAAATAATTCAATGGGGAAAGAATTTTTTTTTCAACAAATTTTCCTGGATCAAACATATATTATATGGAAAAAAGAAACAAAACTCAGTTTCTATGTCACATCATACACAAAAATTTACTTGAAATGAATCATAAACAGAAAACTAAATTCTGATACTCCTACAAGAAAATATAGAATACCTTCACAACCTTGAGGTAGACAAAAATTTCTTAGACAAGACAAAAAAGGATTAGTCACAATTTAAAAATGACAAATTGGACTATAATAAAATTTAAAACATCAGCTCTTCAAAAGACCCTGGAAAGAAATTAAAAGGGCAAGCCCCAGACTGAGTGAAAATATCTGAAAAAGACTTGAATAAAGAGTATACAAAGTGGTTGGGTGCAGTGGCTCACACCTGCAATCCCAACACTTTGGGAGGCCAAGGTGAGAGAATTGCTTGAGACCAGCCTGGGCAACATAGCAAGACACCATCTTTACAAAAAAAAAATTAAAAGAAAGAAAGAAATGAAAACTAAACAAAGTGCCACTGAACTGTAGACTTAAAAAAATGGTTGAATGGTAAAGGTTATGTCATAGGTATTTTACTACAATAGAAAAGGCAAATATAGAAAGAGAACGAGATGACTAGTTTTGTTCACCACTGTATGCGCAAGGGCTACAGCAATACCTGGAACATGGTAGATACTTTAATTACTTAATCGAATAAATATAAGTTGTGGCCAATCTTATGACTTCAGTTAATCTCTTTGTCTCCTTCTGGCCTTTATATGTATCTCCCTCTGACTAGAAGAGTGGTTCTCAAAGTCTGCAGACCCCTGGTAGTCCATAAGATCAAAAAGATTTTCATAATACTAAGATATCTGCTTTTTCACTGTGCTGACATGGGCACTAATGGTGCAACAGCAGCGGTAGGAAAAGCTATTTGTGCCACAGCATGAATCAAGGCTATGACACCAAGCTGTACTCAAAATTGTTGTATTCTTCACTGTCATGTAATTCCAGGGTTTTTTTAAATGCCAGTTTGACTTAAGAATGTCTTTGCCGATTGTAGCTACCAAAGAAAAAGAAAAATGAATGTCTTTGCTGATGGACTATAAATGATTAGTTTTACTAAATCTTGACCCTTGAATACATATCTTCTTAACATTCTGTGTGACAATATGGGAAATATGTATAAAGTATGTATGTTGTGCAACAACAACCAATGGACGTGCCAGGGTGGGGAGCATTTGTGTGGAGGTTTGAGTTGCAAGATGAACTACGTGCTTTTCTCATGGAACAAAATAAAGTATGGTTATTTAGACTTGGGTGTTTGGCAGATATTTTGTTAAAACTTTTCTTTAAAGTGAACAAAATTAGCTCTTCAAAACAACTGACGGTTTCTGTTGCCAATGGTAGAATTCAAGTGTTCCAGTACTTGAATTTTTGAAAAATCATATTCACTACTGTGAGCTTAACAATTTCCAGTACTTAAAAACTCTTCTGATAAGATTGGGGTTAATGTTTATATATGTGATTTTTTTTTTATTATTCAATGAAATATGTCAAGGTTAGGAAGACCTGCAAAAGTCAAAGATCTATGATTTCCCAAATACTCAATGCACAATGGTGCAAAATTATCTGTAAGTAAAAAAATCCATTCAAAGTGCAAGATAGATCAATGGATTGTAATTTAACAGCATACTTAATTGTTATGTTTCAGATGCCACAGTGATATAAACCCTTAAAAAACTGCCACTTGGGGGTGGAGCCAAGATGGCCGAATAGGAACAGCTCCAGTCTACAGCTCCCAGCATGAGCAACTCAGAAGACGAGTGACTTCTGCATTTCCAACTGAGGTACTGGGTTCATCTCACTGGGGAGTGCCGGACAGTGGGTGCAGGACAGTGGGTGCAGCAAACCATGCGTGAGCCAAAGCAGGGCGAGGCATCGCCTCACCCAGGAAGCGCAAGAGGTCAGGGAATTCCCTTTCCTAGTCAAAGAAAGGGGTGACAGACGGCACCTGGAAAATCGGATCACTCCCACCCTAATACTGCATTTTTGCAATGGGCTTAACAAATGGCACACCAGGAGATTATATCCTGTGCATGGCTCAGAGAGTCCTACACCCACAGAGCCTCGCTCATTGCTAGCACAGCAGTCTGAGATCAAACTGCAAGGTGGCAGCGAGGCTGGAGGAGGGGCGCCCGCCATAGCTGAGGCTTGAGTAGGTAAACAAAGCGGCCAGGAAGCTCAAACTTGGTGGAGCCCACCGCAGCTCAAGGAGGCCGGCCTGCCTCTGTAGTCTCCACCTCTGGGGGCAGGGCACAGACAAACAAAAGGCAGCAAAAACCTCTGCAGACTTAAATGTCCCTGTCTGACAGCTTTGAAGAGAGTAGTTGTTCTCCCAGCATGCAGCTTGAGATCTGAGAACAGGCAGATTGCCTCCTCAAGTGGGTCCCTGACCCCCGAGTAGCCTAACTGGGAGGCACCCCCAAGTAGGGGCTGACTGACACCTCACACGGCCGGGTACTCCTCTGAGACAAAACTTCCAGGGGAACGATCAGGCAGCAGCATTTGCGGTTCACCAATATCCGCTGTTCTGCAGCCACCGCTGCTGATACCCAGGCAAACAGGGTCTGGAGTGGACCTCCAGCAAACTCCAACAGACCTGCAGCTGAGGGTCCTGACTGTTAGAAGGAAAACTAACAAACAGAAAGGACACCCACACCAAAAACCCATCTGTACATCACCATCATCAAAGACCAAAGGTAGATAAAACCACAAAGATGGGGAAAAAACAGAGCAGAAAAACTGGACACTCTAAAAATCAGAGTGCCTCTCCTCTTCCAAAGGAACACAGCTCCTCACCAGCAACGTAACAAAGCTGAACGGAGAATGACTTTGACGAGTTGAGAGAAGAAGGCTTCAGACGATCAAACTACTCCGAGCTAAAGGAGGAAGTTCAAACCCATGGCAAAGAAGTTAAAAACCTTAAAAAAAAAATTAGACGAATGGCTAACTAGAATAACCAATGCAGATAAGTCCTTAAAGGACCTGATGGAGCTGAAAACCATGGCACCAGAACTACGTGACGAATGCACAAGCCTCAGTAGCCGATGCGATCAACTGGAAGAAAGGGTATCAGCGATGGAAGACGAAATGAATGAAATGAAGTGAGAAGAGACGTTTAGAGAAAAAAGAATAAAAAGAAATGAACAAAGCCTCCAAGAAATGTGGGACTATGTGAAAAGACCAAATCTACATCTGATTGGTGTACCTGAAAGTGATGGGGAGAATGGAACCAGGTTGGAAAACACTCTGCAGGATATTATCCAGGAGAACTTCCCCAATCTAGCAAGGCAGGCCAACATTCACATTCAGGAAATACAGAGAACACCACAAAGATACTCCTCGAGAAGGGCAACTCCAAGACACATAATCGTCAGATTCACCAAAGTTGAAATGAAGTAAAAAATGTTAAGGGCAGCCAGAGAGAAAGGTTGGGTTACCCACAAAGGGAAGCCCATCAGACTAACAGCTGATCTCTCGGCAGAAACTCTACAAGCCAGAAGAGAGTGGGGGCCAATATTCAACATTCTTTTTTTTTTTTTTAATTTTTTTAGTACTTATTGATCATTCTTGGGTGTTTCTCGGAGAGGGGGATTTGGCAGGGTCATAGGACAATAGTGGAGGGAAGGTCAGCAGATAAACATGTGAACAAAGGTCTCTGGTTTACCTAGGCAGAGGGCCCTGCCGCCTTCCGCAGTGTTTGTGTCCCTGGGTACTTGAGATTAGGGAGTGGTGATGACTCTTAAGAAGCATGCTGTCTTCAAGCATCTGTTTAACAAAGAACATCTTGCACCGCCCTTAATCCATTTAACCCTTAGTGGACACAGCACATGTTTCAGAGAGCACAGGGTTGGGGGTAAGGTTATAGATTAACAGCATCCCAAGGCAGAAGAATTTTTCTTAGTACAGAACAAAATGGAGTCTCCTACGTCTATTTCTTTCTACACAGACACAGTAACAATCTGATCTCTCTTTCTTTTCCCCACATTTCCCCCTTTTCTATTCGACAAAACCGCCATCATCATCATGGCCCGTTCTCAATGAGCTGTTGGGTACACCTCCCGGACGGGGTGGCGGCTGGGCAGAGGGGCTCCTCACTTCCCAGAAGGGGCAGCCAGGCAGAGGCACCCCCCACCTCCCAGATGGGGTGGCTGGCTGGGCAGGGGCTGCCCCCCACCTCCTGGACGGGGCAGCTGGCCAGGCGGGGGCTGCCCCCCACCTCCCGGACGGTGCGACTGCCGGGCGGAGGGGCTCCTCACTTCCCAGACGGGGCGGCTGCCGGGCGGAGGGGCTCCTCACTTCTCAGACGGGGCAGCCGGTCAGAGATGCTCCTCACCTCCCAGACGAGGTGGCGGCAGGGCAGAGACACTCCTCAGTTCCCATACGGGGTCATGGCCAGGCAGAGGCGCTCTTCACATCTCAGACGGGGCGGTGGGGCAGAGGCGCTCCCCACATCCCACACGATGGGCAGCCGGGCAGAGACGCTCCTCACTTCCTAGATGGGATGACGGCCGGGAAGAGGCGCTCCTCACTTTCCAGACTGGGCGGCCAGGCAGAAGGGCCCCTCACATCCCAGATGATGGGCGGCCAGGCAGAGACGCTCCTCACTTCCTAGACAGGGTGGCGGCCGGGCAGAGGCTGCAATGTCGGCACTTTGGGAGGCCAAGGCAGGCGGCTGGGAGGTGGAGGTTGTAGCGACCCGAGATCACGCCACTGCACTCCAGCCTGGGCAACATTGAGCACTGAGTGAGCGAGACTCCGTCTGCAATCCCAGCACCTCGGGAGGCCGAGGCTGGCAGATCACTCGCGGTCAGGAACTGGAGACCAGCCCGGCCAACATGGCGAAACCCCGTCTCCACCAAAAAATACGAAAACCAGTCAGGTGTGGCGGCGCGCGCCTGCAATCCCAGGCACTCGGCAGGCTGAGGCAGGAGAATCAGGCAGGGAGGTTGCAGTGAGTCGAGATGGTGGCAGTACAGTCCAGCCTCAGCTCCGCATCAGAGGGAGACCGTGCAAAGAGGGAGGCGGAGAAGGAGGGGGAGCGGGAGAGGGAGAGGGAGAGGGCGTCATTCTTTCATGCCTTCTCCAGAGAGTGGCCCCAGGACTTTGCAGCCAGAGGGCTCTTTCTAAAATGCAAATCTCCACCAGCGCAGTGCCTCACTGTGCTGGAGTAATTCCAGACCTTTTTAATCCCAGCCCTTTGGGAGGCCGAGGCAAGAGGATCACTTGAGGCCAGGAGTTTCAGACCAGCCTGGCCAACACGGTGAAACCTCATCTCTGCTACAAACACAAAAATTAGCCGGGTGTACTGGAGCACATCCATAATTCCAGCTACTCAGGAGGCTAGGCAGGAGAATCGCTTGAACCCAGGAGGTGGAGGTTGCAATGAGCAAGACTGCACCACCGCACTCCAGCCTGGGTGACAGAATGAGACTCCATCTCAAAAATAAAAAATAAAGTAAAAATGCAAATTTCACCAACATCGTAAAGTAGACTTTCAGTGACTCCTTAAGGTCTTGGGTTCGAGGCCCTTCCCAAGCCTGGACCTCCCAGTCCCCCGAGCCACCCCCAGCAGCCAGTGTGCCAGATCTGGTCCTATAGAACCAGAAGTGATTTCCTAAACGCATGGCGGCAGCTGGAACCACTGTCCCCCTTCTGCCTTGACAAGACTCTACATGTCTACGCCTTTGTTTCACTTCCTCCCAGAAGCCTTCCTGCCACGTAAACATTCTTAAAGAAAAGAATTTTCAACCCAGAATTTCATATCCAGCCAAACTAAGCTTCATAAGTGAAGGAGAAATAAAATCCTTTACAGACAAGCAAATGCTGAGAGATTTTGTCATCACCAGGCCTGCCCTAAAAGGGCTAATGAAGGAAGCACTAAACATGGAAAGGAGCAACCGGTACCAGCCACTGCAAAATCATGCCAAATTGCAAATACCATTGATGCTAGGAAGAAACTGCATCAACTAACGAGCAAAATAACCAGCTAACATCATAATGACAGGATCAAATTCACACATAACAATATTAACCGTAAATGTAAATGGGCTAAATGCCCCAATTAAAAGACACAGACTGGCAAATTGGATAAAGAGTCAAGACCCATCAGTGTGCTTAATTCAGGAGACCAATCTCACCTGCAGAGACACACATAGGCTCAAAATAAAGGGATGGAGGAAGAGCTACCAAGCAAATGGAAAACAAAAAAAAGGCAGGGGTTGCAATCCTAGTCTCAGATAAAACAGACTTTAAACCAACAAAGATCAAAAGAGACAAAGAAGGCCATTACATAATGGTAAAGGAATCAATTCAACAAGAAGAGCTAACTATTCTAAATATATATGCACCCAATACAGGAGCACCCAGATTCATAAAGCAAGTCCTTAGTGACCTACAAAGAGACTTAGACTCCCACACAGTAATAATGGGAGACTTTAACACCCCACTGTCAACATTAGACAGATCAATGAGACAGAAAGTTAACAAGGATATCCAGGTATTGAACTCACCTCTGCACCAAGCAGACCTAATAGACATCTACAGAACTCTCCACCCCAAATCAACAGAATATACATTCTTCTCAGCACCACATCGCACTCATTCCAAAATTGACCACATAGTTGGAAGTAAAGCACTCCTCAGCAAATGTAAAAGAACAGAAATTATAACAAACTGTCTCTCAGACCACACTGCAATCAAACTAGAACTCAGGATTAAGAAACTCACTCAAAACCGCTCAACTACATGGAAACTGAACAACTTGCTCCTGCATGACTACTGGGTACATAACGAAATGAAGGCAGAAATAAAGATGTTCTTTGAAACCAATGAGAACAAAGACACAACATACCAGAATCTGTGGGACACATTCAAAGCAGTGTGTAGAGGGAAATTTATAGTGCTAAATGCCCACAAGAGAAAGCAGGAAAGATCAAAAGTTGACACCCTAACATCACAATTAAAAGAACTAGAGAAGCAAGAGCAAACACATTCAAAAGCTAGCAGAAGGCAAGAAATAACTAAGATCAGAGCAGAACTGAAGGAAATAGAGACACAAAAAACCCTTCAAAAAATCAATTAATCCAGGAGCTGGTTTTTTTGAAAAGATCAACAAAATTGATAGACCGCTAGCAAGACTACTAAAGAAGAAAAGAGAGAAGAATCAAATAGATGCAATAAAAAATGAAAAAGGGGATATCATCACCGATCCTACAGAAATACAAACTAACATCAGAGAATACTATAAACACCTCTACGCAAATAAACTAGAAAATCTAGAAGAAATGGATAAATTCCTCGACACATACACCCTCCCAAGACTAAACCAGGAAGAAGTTGAATCTCTGAATAGACTAATAACAGGCTCTGAAATTGAGGCAATAATTAATAGCTTACCAACCAAAAAAAGACGAGGACCAGATGGATTCACAGCTGAATTCTACCAGAGGTACAAAGAGGAGCTGGTACCATTCCTTCTGAAACTATTCCAATCAATAGAAAAAGAGGGAATCTTCCCTATCTCATTTTATGAGGCCAGCATCATCCTGATACCAAAGCCTGGCAGAGACACAAGAAAAAAAGAGAATTTTAGACCAATATCCTTGATGAACATCGATGCAAAAATCCTCAATAAAATACTGGCAAACCGAATCCAGCAGCACATCAAAAAGCTTATCCATCATGATCAAGTGGGTTTCATCCCTAGGATGAAAGGCTGGTTCAACATATGCAAATCAATAAAAGTAATCCAGCATATAAACAGAACCAAAGACAAAAACCATATGATTATCTCAATAGATGCAGAAAAGGCCTTTGACAAAATTCAACAACCTTCATGCTAAAAACTCTCAATAAATTAGGTATTGATGGGACATATCTCAAAATACTAAGAGCTATCTATGACAAACCCACAGCCAATATCATACTGAATGGACAAAAACTGGAAACATTCCCTTTGAAAACTGGCACAAGACAGGGATGCCCTCTCTCACCACTACTATTCAACACAGTTTTGGAAGTTCTGGCCAGGGCAATCAGGCAGGAGAAGGAAATAAAGGGCATTCAATTAGGAAAAGAGGAAGTCCAATTGTCCCTGTTTGCAGATGACGTGATTGTATGTCTAGAAAACCCCATCGTCTCAGCCCAAAATCTCCTTACGCTGATAAGCAACTTCAGCAAAGTCTCAGGATACAAAATCAATGTACAAAAATCACAAGCATTCCTATACACCAATAACAGACAAATGGAGAACCAAATCATGAGTGAACTCCCATTCACAATTGCTTCAAAGAGAATAAAATACCTAGGAACCCAACTTACAAGAGATGTGAAGGACCTCTTCAAGGAGAACTACAAACCACTGCTCAACAAAATAAAAGAGGATACAAACAAATGGAAGAACATTCCATGCTCATGGGTAGGAAGAATCAATATCGTGAAAATAGCCATACTGCCCAAGGTAATTTATAGATTCAATGCCATCCCCATCAAGCTACCAATGACTTTCTTCACAGGATTGGAAAAAACTACTTTAAAGTTCATATGGAACCAAAAAAGAGCCCACATTGCCAAGTCAATCCTAAGCCAAAAGAACAAAGCTGGAGGCATCACACTACCTGACTTCAAACTATACTACAAGGCTACAGTAACCAAAACAGCATGGTACTGGTACCAAAACAGAGATATAGACCAATGGAACAGAACAGAGCCCTCAGAAATAATGCCACATATCTATAACTATCTGAACTTTGACAAACCTAACAAAAACAAGAAATGGGGAAAGGATTCCCTATTTAATAAATGGTGCTGGGAAAACTGGCTAGCCATATGTAGAAAGCTGAAACTGGATCCCTTCCTTACACCTTATACAAAAATTAATTCAAGATGGATTAAAGACTTAAATGTTAGACCTAAAACCATAAAAACCCTTGAAGAAAACCTAGGCAATACCATTCAGGACATAGACATGGGCAAGGACTTCATGTCTAAAACACCAAAAGCAATGGCAACAGAAGCCAAAATTGACAAATGGGATCTAATTGAACTAAAGCGCTTCTGCACAGCAAAAGAAACTACCATCAGAGTGAACAGGCAACCTACAAAATGGGAGAAAATTTTTGCAACCTACTCATCTGACAAAGGGCTAATATCCAGAATCTACAATGAACTCAAACAAATTTACAAGAAAAAACAACCCCATCAAAAAGTGGGTGAAGGATATGAACAGACACTTCTCAAAAGAAGACATTTATGCAGCCAAAAAACACATGAAAAAATGCTCATCATCACTGACCATCAGAGAAATGCAAATCAAAACCACAATGAGATACCATCTCACACCAGTTAGAATGGCTATCATTAAAAAGTCAGGAAAGAACAGGTGCTGGAGGGGATGTGGAGAAATAGGAACACTTTTACACTGTTGGTGGGACTGTAAACTAGTTCAACCATTGTAGAAGTCGGTGTGGCGATTCCTCAGGGATCTAGAACTAGAAATACCATTTGACCCAGCCATCCCATTACTCGGTATATACCCAAAGGATTATATATCATGCTGCTATAAAGACACATGCACACGTATGTTTATTGTGGCACTATTCACAATAGCAAAGACTTGGAACCAACCCAAATGTCCATCAATGATAGATTGGATTAAGAAAATGTGGCACATATACACCATGGAATACTATGCAGCCATAAAAAATGATGAGTTCATGTCCTTTGTAGGGACATGGATGAAGCTGGAAACCATCATTCTCAGCAAACTATCACAAGGACAAAAAAACAAACACTGCATGTTCTCACTCATAGGTGGGAATTGAACAATGAGAACACATGGACACAGGAAGGGGAACATCACACACCGGGGACTGTTGTGGGGTTGGGGGAGGGGGGAGGGATAGTATTAGGAGATATACCTAATGCTAAATGACGAGTTACTGGGTGCAGCACACCAACATGGCACATGTATACATATGTAACAAACCTGCACATTGTGCACATGTACCCTAAAACTTAAAGTATAATACTAATAAAATAAAATAAAATAAAAGAGAAAAGCTGTTTGTTAAGATAAAACAAAAAAGAAAGAAAGAAAGAAAAGAAAGAAAAGAAAAGAAAAGAAAGGAAAAGAAAAGAGAAAAGAACAGGGCTGGCAAGTTTTTGCTACAAAGGGCTAGATAGTACATATTTCTGGTGTTGCAAGTCAAGAAGCAAAATTGAGGCTACTATGTAGGTATTTATAAAACTAGAGAAAAAATAAAGATCCACAATATTTTTACTGGTAAAATTCAAAATACAGTAATAATTGGAACTCAGAGAGTAGAAGGGTGTTTGCCAGGGGCTAGGAGTGGGGGAATGCTGAGATGTTGGTCAAAGGGTACAAATTTTTGCTTATAAGATGAGTAATTTCTGGGATTCTAGAGTACAGGATGTACTCTAGTTAATAGTTAATAGTACTGTATTGTAAACCTGAAATTTGCTGAGAATAGATCTCTAGTGTCACCACCACACACACACAAAAATAGTTACTTTGTGAGGTGATGGACATGTTAATTCGACTGTGGTAATCATTTCACAATGCATACCAAATCGTCATGTTGTGTATCTTCAATATATACAATTTTCATTTGTAAATTGTACCTCAATAAAGCCAGAAAAAAGTATTATTTAAAAAAAACTGCCACTTGTCCAGTTCTGATATAATATCAGAAAAGAATTTCCACAATTATCTGAAGAGGCCTTTATTTTCAACTATGTATATCTGTGTGGCTAGATTTTCTTATATTTCCACAAAAACAATGTATCATAATAAATTGAATGTAGAAGCAGATAGCAGAATTCAGTTGTCTTTTATCAAGCCTAGACATTAAAGAGATTTGCAAAAATATAAAGTAATACCACTCTTTTCATTATGTACTTGTTTTATAAAATATAATTATTTTCACAAAAGTATTATTTATGTTAACATGCAACAGGTTTGTTGTTTTATTTTAAAATGTAATAATAAATATTTTTTACTTTTTCAATTTTACTTTTGAAATCAGCAAATACAGATAGATATAACTCAATAAGCAAAAAATCTTTGGGGTCCTCAATTACTTTTTTAAAAACTGTGATAAAACACACATAACATAAAATTTACTCTTTTAACCATTTTTAGGTGTACAGTTCAACGGCATTAAGTCCATTTGCAGTGTTTTGCAACCATCACCACTATCCACTTCCAGAACTTTTAAATCATCTCAAGCTGAAGCTCTATACCCATTAAGCAGTAACTCCCCATTTCTCCCTCCTTCCAGCCTCTGGTAACCTCTATTCTACTTTCTGTCTCTACCCATTTTACTCAAATAAGTGAAATCATACAATATTTATTGTGCCTCATATGAGGTACAATATAAATGTCCTCATATAAGTGGAATCATACAATATTTGTCCTTTTGTGTCTGAGTTATTTCACTGAGCATAATGTTTTCAAGGTTCATCCACTGTTGTCACATGTATCAGGATTTCATTCCTTTTAAAGGCTGGAAATACTCCATTGCATGTATATGCTCCATTTTGTTGATCCGTTGATCTGTTGATGGATTTTTTTGTGATTAATGTTTTGTGAATATTGATGTACAAGTATCTATTTGAGTTTGTACTCTCAATTCTTTGGAATATATACCTACAAGTGGAATTTCTGGGTCGTATGGTAATTCCGTGTTTCACTTTTTTTTCCTTTTTTTTTTTTTTTTTTTTTTTTTTTTTTTGAGACAGAGTCCTGCTTTGTTGCCCAGGCTGGAGTGCAATGGTATGATCTTTGCTCACTGTAACCTCCACCTTCTGGGCTCAGGTGATTCTCCTGCCTCAGCCTCCCGAGTAGCTGGGATTACAGGTGTGCACAACCATGCCTGGTTAATTTTGTATTTTTAGTAGATATGGGGTTTCAACATGCTGGCAAGGCTGGTCTCGAACTCCTGACCTCAAGTAATCCGCTCACCTCGGCCTCCCAAAGTGCTAGGATTACAGGCATGAGCCATCACGCCCAGCAGTGTTTCACTTTTTGAGATCCTTAACAACCCTCAAGAGTGCAAAAGGGTCTGAGATCAAAAACAAAACAAAACACCAAGTTGATGACTGCTTGTCTAGAATATCCCAGCCTTTCCTGGATAACTCCTCCTTGTTATTCAAGACAAAGGCAGTCATCATCTATTAAGAAAAACATCAGGTCCAGCCCCCAGGCTGTGTTATGAGGCCCTTCTAAATGTAGCCTATGCATATCCCCATCTTTGCTTTTAGTACACTGTGTTTAATCATCTGTTACTTTCTCTCTTTCCCTCTCTAAACTGTTAAGTCTTTTGAGGGCAGGATTCAGATCTCTTCCGTTTGGGTGTATGCCCAATGTCTATAACATAATAATGTGTGAGAAATATTTGTGACATATTTTTGAAATAAATTAAAGATGATTATTTGAAATGGTCTATAGGAGGATTAATAAAGAGTTCACTTGTATGTCACCTCTGCATGTCTATTAATTGCTGCCTAGAGCACTGTGTTGAGGACTCTGAGGTCATGTGGAGGCTTAGCAAAAAGGAGTTCAGGGACTAATTAGCAATACAAATGGGGTATAAAAAGATCTATTCCTAGACTGGATGATAAGTACTCTTGCAGGTCTGATAGTCCACATAAGGAAATGCAATTAGTTTGGTCTTCGAATTTCATCCTTAATACTTTAGTCTGAAAATATGATACCTCCTTTATTAGTAAATTAAATGTGACTATGTTGCAGAATCTACTGGATAAAAAACACAAATATTCCCTCTTTTGGCCTGTATTCCTACCCCTAGATCCTGCCAAGATCAAAAGTTCCTTATAGAATTCTTCATGGATATTACAAATACATCAATGCAATTTTATTTTAATATGAGGCTGTTAGATTTGAAATGATTCACATTATTTTCATCTAGGGACTTATTTCTTATCCGAATAGCATTCAGAGACAAATATATACAGCCCACATATTCATTTTATTTCTAGCTTCGTGTCTTTGGTTTTATTTATAAAAAGCTATGCATTGTTCAAAAATGAAAACCATTTAAATATGTATTATTACATTATTTCTGCAATCTTCCTTTTACAAATGGATAGCTATTAGAGTTAAAGAAATTACTGGCTATGCTAAAATATTAATGATGCCTCAGAAGAAAGACTATCAAGATACATTTGAATGGGGAGTGTAGAATCGGTACAGCCTACATTGCAGATAAAGAAGGGAGACATCTGTAAATGAAGTGCAAGTATGTTATTATCCATGTGGGTGACATAATATGTTGGTATAACAGAGTGTTAATTTACCAAACGATTGATCCACAGGTGTTGAAAGTGGACTGGAGATGTTACTCCCAGAGAGATCCTTTCATTTGTGCTGTTTAGATTTGTTCAAAAGATTACATGGTCTCAGAGAGTGAGCTATGTACTTATCTTAAACTCACTCTGAAAGGTGGTAGAAACAATAAATGAAGAATTGAGAATTTTATTAAAATCTAGTTGATACTACCTTCATAGAGGAAGAGAAAAAGAATTCCAATTCCTTGAGGATAAGAAAAGAGAACTATGAATACTTTTTTCATATGCATATACGTGGAGAAGTGATAAACAATGAATATAATGGAAAACAATTTTGCAACCGAGGCACAAAAAAATACTACCTTGAATTTTATAACACTTTTTGCTTTTTAAAAACATGCTCACATCCCACTATTTCATTTTATCCTCCCAAGAAACCTATGAGGTAGGTAAGGCAGGTTTCATTATCTCCGAGATTTATCTAACACTCTTACCACTACTATTTTATGATAGGGTTCATGGATCCAGAGAGAAGTATTACTTGTATTGTGGCTATATCTGGTGACTCACAAGAACTGGAGAAGTGAATTAACCAGGATGTATTATGAGGGCCAGGAACACTCTTTCTTACCTTGGGACACAGATTTCCCTTATAAATATTTTACCAGACAAATTAGCAATAAACACATATCTTTTATTATATTGAAATGAGGATGTCCAGACAAACCACTTTTGACCTTGCCAGGATGGGGGATAACTCTAAGAGGTGAGCCAATGACTATGTGCAACCAAAGCTCTGGCCTGTCATTTCCATAGCCCCCTTCTTAACTGTTTCTTATATTTAACCCTTTCTCTGTCCTCTAGAAGATCAAGAATCAAAAGGAGAGGATAGGAACAGCTTAGGTGAGACAATGATATTATTAGAAATTGCCCTGTGTAGGCAGAGTTCGTGTTTCTATTTAATTTAAAACTAATATATATGTATTATTTATTTCATGCCTTATTAGACATAGAAATAAAAAACATTTACTGAATGCTAATAATGGATGAAGCAGAGTAAAGAAGTTTGCATATAAAAATACTATCTTAATCTCAACGTCTGCTCTGCTATTACAGTGGATAGAAACATTGCTCTAGGGGTGAGGTGGGGTGGGCAGGGCTCACAGCCAGCTCTGTTTATCAGTGTAGCCCGTGCACTTATTTTGGCTAACATTCTTCTGACTGTCTGATGACTGGTATCTGTTAAACATTTTATATATCATCCCTGACATAAGTATTTGCTATTTAATTCATTTTACCTTTCTATATGCTTGAAATTCTACACACACATGTGGGTATACTTGTATATATGAATATGTATATAGTATATATATGTATATACAAATACTGTGTATACATATATTTTTTAAATAAACAGGTATCAAGCAGCATTTCACCTTGGCTTGTAGAACGGAGGGAACTGCTGTATCAAGCAGTCTCTGCTCCAGGGCCCACTAGGTTCTGAACTCCCACCACTCTCACCAAGTTCAGATCTTTTGGGCTAACATGGCTAAGAGTCTGTCTATACTGGGTCTTAGGAACAAATGCATTTCTTTCACTGATGGCTTACTTTTTTTTGAGGCAATAAGAATGTCATGTAATATTACATAATAAGACACACAAACTTAAATTTGACAGTATTCCAGGATGCCTCTTTCGATTGTTTTACCTGAAGCTGATCAAATCTGGCCAGAAGGTATTCTTTCTCCCCTTTTCCCCAATCAGCTCAGTCTAGCTAGGCAGTACTGTTTGGGGTCCATAGTGCAGCTAGCATTGGGTTCCATTTACCAACAATTTGCTGTTCAACAAGGAGAGGGGAAAGCCATCTCCTCGCCACTCTCTACCCCCACTATGCTTTATGGCCTAGTGATTAAGAGCCTGGCTTCTGGAACCACATGAGCCTGGAAGTAAACGTGTACTCAGCAGCACCTCCCCTTTCCCAGTGACCTTAGGAAAAGTAATTTACATGAGCCTTAGTTTCCTGATTCGTAAAATGAAGGTACTAAGGACCTTCCTCAGAGGGTAGTTGTGAGAATTAAACGAGATATGCTTAGGGTACGGTGCACAGCATGCAATAAATTCTCAGTAAATGTTAGGAGGGCATATGTATTATTCTGTTCTCACATTGCTATGAAGAAATACCCCAGACTGGGTAATTCATAAAGGAAAGAGGTTTAATTGACTCACAGTTCTGCATGGCTTCAGAGGCCTCAGGAAACTTACAATTATGGTGGAAGGCAAAGGAGAAGCAGGCACCTTCTTCACAGGGTGGCAGGATGGAGTGAGTGCAAGCAGGGGAAACACCGGATGCTTATAAAACCATCAGATCTTGTGAGACTCACTCATTATCATGAGAACAGCAGCATGGGGGAAACCACCCCCATGATCCAATCACCTCCACCTGGTCCCACCTTTGGTGATTATGGGACTTACAATTCAAGGCTAGATTTGGGTGGAGGCAGAGAGCCAAGCCATATCAGCATATTTATACAGTTACAAAACTGTATATGTGAACTTGACAACAGGTAACTTTATGAGAGGTGAGATATACTAGTCTAAAAGCCTTATTTTCTGAGACCTTTACTAATGACCTTTACAGACAGAGCCCAAGGTGATTACATACCAATACTGACTTCTGAAGCTACATTAAAATACAATGTTGCCCTTTTATGCCTTATATAATTATTTCTTACTTCTGTTCTACTATTGTACCTCACACTCACCTGTGATTATTTTTGTCCTGTCCATCATTTTGCTCTGTTTCAGAGAAGGGACACCTGAGAACAATAATAATTTACTTAGTATTAGCTGCTGCTACTCTAGTTCCTTATTCCATGGAAAAGTTCTTCCATTGACGGCCTAGGACTTTCACAGTGCCAATAAAAAAAATTTTTTTCAGTCCTGATTTTCCTGGATCTTCCTTCAATCTTCTCCACTGAACCCAGCTGACTTCTTGATACTTTCCCTTTCCAAGATGCTGCTCATGGCTAATTATCCTCCTATCTCTCTGAAGGTTTCTTCTCCTTCTGCTCTGCCCAACCACCAAACATTGATATTCCCACCGGGCAGCAACTTAAAAGAAAGGAATTTCTCTATGTGTTGATGTAGAAAGATTTCCAAAATATCTAATGAAATTTTAAAAACAGGATGTTTTGACTTATAATTTGCTATCTAATGTGGTTTGGCTCTGTGTTCCCACCCAAACCTCATCTTAAATTGTACTCCCATAATTCCCATGTGTTGTAGGAGGAATCTGGTGAGAGACAATTTGAATCATGGGGGTGGTTTCCCCCATACTGCTCTCAGGGTAGTGAATAAGTCTCACAAGATCTGATGGTTTTTATCAGGGGTTTCTGCTTTTGCTTCCTCCTCATCTTCTCTTGCTGCCACCATGTAAGAAGTGTCTTTGGCCTCCCACCATTCTGAGGTGATTCTGAGGCCTCCCCAGCCATGTGGAACTGTAAGTCCAATTAAACCTCTTTTTCTTCCCAGTCTCGGATACATCTTTATCAGCAGCATGAAAATGGACTAATACACTATCTTACTCTATTTTCAAGTATTCTTACAATGGATATGTGTATTAGTTTCCTTGGACTGCCGTGGCAAAGTATTGAAAACTGGGTGGTTCAAAGCAGTAGAAATTTATTCTCTCACAGTTCTAGAGGCTAGAAATCCAAAATAAAGTTGTTGGCAGGGTTGGTTCCCTTTTGGAGGCTCTGAGGGAGAATCTGCCCCCTGCCTCTTCCTAGCTTCTTGTTCTTGCTGAAAATTCTTGGCATCCCTTGGTTTGTACATGCATCACTCCAGTTTCTGCCCCTGTTGTCACATGACATTCCTTCTATGTGTCTGTCCTTGCATGGTACCCCTCTCTCTGTGTCCAAATTTCCCTCCCTTTAATGAAGACACCAATCATTGAATTAGGACCGACCCTTCCTATTCCAGGATGACCTCATCTTAACTGGCTTACATCTGTAAAGACCCTATTCCCAAATAAGGTCACATTCACAGGATCCAGACATTAGAACTTCAACATATCTTTTTGAGCAACACAATTTAACCCATAACACTATGCTTTACTTTTTTTTCTTTCAAACAGGGTCTCACTCTGTGGCCCAGGCTGGAGTGCACTGGTGCGATCTCCACTCACAGCAACCTCTATCTCCTGGGCTCAAGGGATCCTCCCACCTCAGCCTTCGAAGTAGCTGGGACTACAGCCTCATGCCACCATGCTTGACTAATTTTTGTATTTTTTTTGTAGAGACAAAGTCTCATTATGTTGCCTAGGCTGTTCTTGAGTGCCTGAGCTCAAGGTATGTGCCCACTTGAGCCTCCCAAAGTGCTGGGATTACAGGCATGAGCCACGACTTTACTTTTAATTATTTTTAAATGTTAACAAAAGTAATCTGAGCAGTAGACTTTTTCTTTTTTTTTTTTTTTTTTTTTTTGAGACAGAGTCTTGCTTTGTCACCTAGGCTGGAGTGCAGTGGCACAATCATGGCTCACTGCAACCTCTGCCCTGGGTTCAAGCAATTCTCGTGCCTCAGCCTCCTGAGTAGCTGGGACTACAGGCATGTACCCCCACGACTGGCGAATTTTTGTAGTTTTTGGTAGAGACGAGGTTTCACCGTGTTGGCCAGGCTGGTCTCGAACTCCTGGCCTCAAGTGATCTACCTGCCACAGCTTCCCAAAGTGCTGGGCTTACAGGCATGAGCCACTGCATCCAGCCCTGAGCAGTAGACTTCTATAAGCCATTTTCTTTTCTTCTATATGTCTTATGTATTTTTCTTAATCTAACAAATATTACACATGCACACAAATAGAGATAAGCTATATAGATACCAACACACACACACATATATTTACATATTACATAATAATTAGTACCTTGTAACCTTCTGCCCTTGGGTCTTCAGAGTCTCTACCCTGGAGTCATTGTTCCTCTCTATGCATTTTGTGTTATGGCTAGAAGTCTGAGATCAGGGTGCAGGAATGGTCAGGCGCTGGTGAGAGCCCTCTTCTGGGTTGCAGATGGCCAACTTCTCCTTGAACCCTTGCATTGTGGAAAGAGAGCAAGAGCGCTCTCTGGGGTCTTTTCTATAAGGGCACTAATTCCATTCATGAGGGCTCCACTTTCATGACTTAATTTCTTTCCAAAGGCTCCACCTCCAAATACCATCACATTGTGGGTTAGGATTTCAACATATAAATTGGTGGGGGGTGGGTATGACACAAATATTCAGTCCATTGCAGTGACTATATTTGGCAATAGAGCCTTTAAGGAGGTAATTACGTTTAAATGACCTAATCCTATATGACTGGTGTTCTTATAAGAAGAGAGAGAGAGACAGAGAGAGAGAAAGGGTATGAGGGATGCTCACACACAAAGAAAAGGCCTTGTGAGAACAAAGAGAGAAGGTAGCTGTCTGCAGGCCAAGGAGAGAGACCTCAGAAGAAACCAATCATGCACCTTGATCTTCCAGCCTCCAAAGAAAATACACTTCTGCTGTTTAAGCCACTAACCCTGTGCTATTTCATCATGGCAGCCCTAGCACAGTTTCATTATTCTCATGAGTTTATCTCCCCCTCTGTGCTGAAGAATCCCAAATCAACATTTCTAATCCTGATCTTTTGACATCTTCAGATGTGCTTCCTGCTGACGTATCACTTAATGTGCCCACAACAAAATTATCACTGGCTTTTTCTACTCTGACCCCATCTTGCATTTAA
Source organism: Pan troglodytes (assembly GCF_028858775.2). Classification (NCBI taxonomy): domain Eukaryota; kingdom Metazoa; phylum Chordata; class Mammalia; order Primates; family Hominidae; genus Pan; species Pan troglodytes. The sequence continues at coordinate 65,405,448 of NC_086015.1, forward strand.
ATACCATTTTGGGCTGGGTGCGGTGGCTCACACCTGTAATCCCAGCAATTTGGGAGGATGAAGCGGGTAGAATGCTTGAGGCCAGGAGTTCGAGACCAGCCTGGCCAACATGGTGAAAGCCTGTCTCTACTAAAAGTACAAAAATTATCTGGGCGTGGTGGCACCCATGTGTAATCCCAGCTGCTCAGGAGGTTGACGCACGAGAATTGTTTGAGCCTGGGAGACGGAGGTTGCAGTGAGTCAAGATCGCACCACTGCACTCCAGCCTGGGCAACAGAGCAAGATTCCATCTCAAAAAAATAAAAAATAAATACCACTCTATCCAAAGAAGTTCAAGCCAGAAATCTGGGAGTGCCCCCTCTCCCTCAAGCCTCACATCCAATCAATCAACACCCTGCTGATTCTGTCTCATTAATATCCCTCAGTCCAAGTCCTCCTCTCCATCCTACTGCCATTGCTTTCATCCAGTCACTTCTTATTTCTTACCCGCGCCACTGGAATAGCCTGCTAATTGGTCCCCCTGCATCCAATCTTGACCCCTTAAATCCATCACTTCCAAGGTGGCTAGAGTTATTTATATAAAAGACAAGTTGGATTATGTTGCTCTGCTGCTTAAAACCCTTGCCTCCCCTTCCCTCTAGTTTGTCAACCTGCACACAAGACCCCCATCACCTGCCCTATCCATCCTTTCAGCTTTATCTCTTGCCTTTCCTTGCATTTAATGCTACACTAGTAACATGAAACTGCTTGCAGATACTGGGCTCACACATCTGTTCCTCTGGTGCACCAGTCTTCCTGCCAGGAATGCCCTTTCTTCCCCTGCCTAACTTTTATCAACCTTCAAGATGCATTCCAGGTGTATCATGTCCTCCATAAAGTCTTGCTGAATCCCAGATGAGGTAAAGTGTTCTTTGTATATGTGACCAGGATGCCCTGAACACACGCATATATTAAATGTCAAATTATGTGTCTGTCTCTCTGGCTGTAAGCACCTGAGAGATAAATATCACGTATTTTAAACCATGTATCTATCTGTTGTGCCTAGCCCAGTCCCTGGCATAAAGTAGTAAAGAAAAGCTGGCAGTATGAACAAAGGAAGGCATATATCTTACTATTCAAGAATTTCCACAAACTGTTATTTAACAAGGGAATAATAAATAACTATTTGGAGGTAATTTAATACAATCTCAAAACACTTATTTTGCATAGACCAGGGTTTCTCAACCTTGGCACTACTGCCATTTGGGCTGGGTAGGTCTTTGTTGTGGGAGTTGTCCTGCTCATCACAGGCCTTTACCCACTGGATGCCAGTAGCTCCCCACCCCCTATTTGTGACAATAAAAAGTCTCCAAACATCGCCAAATGTCCCTGGACAGGAAGGGGAGGGCTGTCGGGAGGTGGAGAGCGGTGAGATGGCCCACTGGTCTAGACAAACGCTCAGTGTTGATTTTGAATTTCATAACACCTGTGAAGACAGGGACTCCCATAACATTTCATTTGGTCCCTCAGGATATCAATTATTCTTTCTAAGAACAAATCTGCCATAGTTCATCATGTTTTTAAAGGCATTTAGATCAACTATATGTAAAACTTTTAAGAGTTTTTCTAATATAATTACCTTGTAAAAAGATGAGATCATGTAACTTATTGTTCCATAAAAATATAGGGTTGTTTAAAAAAAAAAGAAAAAAAAATATATATATATATATGTTGATTCTCATTTGGAAAGGAAAGAGGCCTATAATTTAATTCAACAGCTGCTCTCTGGCTGGGAGAGAGGGATGGAGTGAAGATGCGTGAGGGAGGAAGAAGGAAAAGGAGAAAGAAGGAGGGAGGTTGCTTTAAAACAAATTTGGGGGATAGCGTTAGGAGATATACCTAATGTAAATGACGAGTTAATGGTGCAGCACACCAACATGGCACATGTATACATATGTAACAAACCTGCACGTTGTGCACATGTACCCTAGAACTTAAAGTATAATAATAATAATTAATTAAAAAAAAAAGATGCAAATTCTCAGACTCAACCCCTAGACTGCACAATTGAAGTCTCCAGGGGTGTGGCTCAGCAATCTGCATTTTAACAAGCTCTGCAGATGATTCCTGTAACTGCTAAAGTTCGAGGACCACAGGTGTTATGCATGGGTATGTTGCAGTGGAGCTGGAAAGGAATTGCTGTTAAGTATTTCAGCTGGGCATAGTGGCTCAAAACTGTGATCCCAGTATTTTGGGAGGCTAAGGTGGGAGGATTGTTTGAACCAGAAGTTCGAGGCCAGCTTGGGCAACATGGCAAGACCCCGTCTCTAAAAACATTATTTTTTTAAAAAAATAACGGACAATAGTGTGTGGGGTGGGCCTGGTGGCTCATGCCTATAATTTTAGCACTTTGGGAGGCCAAGGCAGGAGGACTGCTTGAGCTCAGGAGTTCAAGATCAACCTGGGCTACACAGTGAGACCTTGTCTCCACAAAAAATAAACAAAATTAGCCACCATGGTGGTATACACCTCTGGTCCTCCAGTCAAGAGGCTGAGGTGGGAGGATCGCTTGAGCCCCAGAAGTCAAGGCTACAGTGAGCTATGAGCCATTATTGTGCCACCGCACTCCTGCCTGGGTGTCAGAGCGAGAGCTTGTCTCTAAAAAAAAAAAAAAGAACAATAGTGTGTGGAAGAAGCTCACTGTTCTAGGGAAGCACAGAGTGCGAGGCAACCCTGTTACCCCATGGAGAGGACTTTCCACAGCCTATTTCTTTGCACTGAGTGTCTGATTCCACTCTTAGGATGAAATGTGCAGTCTTCTTGATCCAATATTGTATTGATTTGAAGTATCCATTCCAAATGGCTTCCAGAATGAAGTAAAAGGACTCAAATTAAAAAAAAAAAATTTTTGGTGGGCTTTTTATGTCAACTCCTCATTTCCTTTGCTCTCTGTATGATTCTAACCCACTGTTATTGATCAGCATTGTCAACATTAAACAAAGAACAGTGAACTCTATTACACAGCCTGGTCAGACAAAGGTCAATCCAACATTCTGGTTGACAGAGTTTCCAATATTCAAAGTACTCTACTATTAATAAATACACCAAACATAAAAAACTATACTAAAATATTTTGGAAATTCTTTGAGGAAAAGGGAGCACCTCCTATGTGCTAGGAACTATAAATATTTTTTAATGAGCCACACAGGCATCATCTCTAGTCTTTGAAAATATATGGTCTAGTTGGGGGTTATAAAAAGGAATGAAATAGTCACACTGATGGGAGTATAATTACAAACTGAATAAATGCTATGCAGAAAAGTATTCAAGGAACATGACCTAGACTTGAGAGAATCACACTGGGGTTGAGATCTGAAGAAGGAATCTAAGGCACTGACTAAAGCAGAAAGAAGAGGGGCAGCTGCAGGTGTCAGGGACAGCATGAGTAGATGCCCTGGGCTAGAGGGAGCATACCTGGGAACTGAAGAAGAAAAGAGGGGAGCTAAGGAACTGGCGAGGTGGAACGGGGCCTGGTGGGTCATGCTGACTTGGAAGGAAGGGGCATGCACTGATATACAGTTTAATAAACCATTCTGGGCCAGGCATGGTGGCTCACGCCTGTAATCCCAGCACTTTGGGAGGCTGGATCTCCAGATCACGAGGTCAGGAGATCGAGACCATCCTGGCTAACACGGTGAAACCCCATCTCTACTAAAAATACCAAAAAAAATTAGCCGGGCATGGTGGCGGATGCCTGTAGTCCCAGCTACTTGGGAGGCTGAGGCAGAAGAATGGTGTGAACCCGAGAGCGGGAGGCAGAGCTTCCAGTGAGCCAAGATCATGTCACTGCACTCCAGCCTGTGTGACAAAGTGAGACTCTGTCTCAAAAAAAAAAAAAAAAAAAGGAAACAAACAAACAAAGAAACAAAGAAACCATTCTGGGCCAGTCACGGTGGTTCATATAATCCCAACACTTTTGGAGGCTGAGGCAGGTGAATATTTTGAGCCCAGGAGATTGAGACCAGCCTGGGCAACGTGATGAAACCCCAATTATACCAGAGAAATACAAAAGTTAGCATAGTGACGCATGCCTGTAGTCCCAGCTACTCAGGAGGCTGAGGTAGGAGGATTGCTTGAACCCAGGAGGTCGAGGCTGCAGTGAGCCATGATAGTGCCACTGCACTCCAGCCCAGGTGACAGAGCAAGACCCTGTGAAAGAAATAAGAAAAGAAAGGAAAGGAAGGGAAAGGAAAGGAAAGGAAAGGAAAGGAAAGACAGACAAAGAAAGAAAGAAAGAAAGAAAGAAAGAAAGAAAGAAAGAAAGAAAGAAAGAAAGAAAGGAATGACAGACAAAGAAAGAAAGAAAGGGGAAGGGAGGGAGAGAGAGAAAGAGAGAGAGTGAGAAAGAAAAAGGAGAGAGAAAGAAAGAGAAAAGAAGGAAGGAAGGGAGGGAGGGAACCATTCTGGCTATGTTGTGGAGAAGGAATTGATAAAGCAGGTCAGAGGGTGTATTAGTCTGTTTTCACACTGCTGATACAGACATACCTAAGACTGGCTGATTTACAAAAGAAAGAGAGGTTTAATGGACTTACAGTTCCACATGGCTGGGGAGGCCTCACAATCATGGCAGAAGGCAAGGAGGAGCAAGTCACATCTTATATGGAAGCCAGCAGGCAAAAAGAGAGCTTCTGCAGGGAAACTCTGCCTTATAAAACCATCAGATCTCATGACTTATTCACTCTCATGAGAACAGCACGGGAAAGACCTGCCTCCATTATTCAATTACCTCCCACCAGGTCCCTCCTACAACAAGTGGGAATTCAAGATGAGATTTGGATGAGGACACAGCCAAACCATATCAGAGGGGATGCAGGGATACTTTAGCATCTTACTCATCAAGGTCCTCGTTGTTCTTTTCAAGCATAGGCAAAAGATGTCCTGTTCTACAACATGAATGAACCTTGAAAACACTATGTTAAGTCGAAGAAGCCAGCCACAAAAGACCACCTATTGCATGATTTCATTGATATGAAATATCCAGAGGCAAATCCTTGGAGACAGAAAGTAGATTAGTGGTTGCCAGGGGCTGAGATGATGGGGGAAAGGGTAGTGAAGATGAAAAAATTCTAGAATTAGACAGTGGTGATGACTGTACAGCTTTGTTAATATTCTGAAAGCCAATGAGTTGAACGCTTTACAAGAGTGATTTTTGCAACATGTGAATTACATCTCAATAAAGCTGTTAGCAAAAAGGAAACACTCTTATTATAGAAGAAAATGATTTCTAAATTTCCTAAGTAAACGCAAGGTTAAGAGTTAACTTCTAGAATTTTTAATTTTAGTCATGTTTTTAAAAATGCTCCTTGCATTCTAAAATTTAATTAGCTGAAATTTAAGAATATTGATATAGAGACATTTTTAAATTCTTATTCTTTTAAATCTCCTACTCTGAGAAGCATGAAATTTAGGCATTTAAACAAGAACAGCTGATCAGTGATTGAGAGAGAGCTTCCTAATTTACAAATCATAGTTTTTGTTAAGAAAAGTAAAATCACTGGCCACCGGGAATTAGATCAATTGGAATTTTACTATTTTGTCAATTCAGTCAAATAGAGGATTTTAACTTCTAGCACGATTTTCATTTTCTACCCAGACAACCACTCAGCAGATATGTGATATCAATCTTGATTTCTAACTTCAGCTTTTTGTATGAATTTAATGGGGAAGAAATTGTGCAAGAATGTGTTTTAAAACACAAATCTCAACTGTCTTGTTATTACATTTACAGCTGATTACCATATCAATTGCCTTTATGTTATGCTAGAACATAACTAACACTGTTCTTTCATGGAATACAGTATAGTACAGTACAGGATTACAGGATATATGGAACAGCCTCTAAGAACTATGACCCTGCCTTAGATTTATTTTTGAACTCAGATTTGTATTAAACTTATTATCTACAACAAAAGAACTGTGTCCAGACTCTTTTTGGTGTAACAGAAAATCAAACACAACACAAATTAACTGAAAACAAAAATTTTTGGCCTACTTAACAACAGAGTTTAGTGGTGGTGCTATCCTCAGGCACAGCTGAAGATAGCACATTTAGAAGATCCCACGTTCAGGGATCTCAGGTCTCTTTTTTGCTACGTTGGTTTCATTTTCAGGCTCAAGATTATCACTCTGGTTGGTAAAACGAAAGCATCAGCTCTTCTCTCCCTCTCCCTCTATTCTTAATGAGAGACTCACAGTGTCTCACGACTTCTAATGCAGCCATGTGCTTAATCATGAACCAATTACAATGGCCGGAAGAATAGGCCATGCTGATTGACTTGGGCCTTGGTCACATGTTCATCTTGGGATACAAATCCCACTGGAGCAGACAGATTGAGAGTAGTGGGGGAATGGATCCCTATAAGAAAAGCAGATATTTTTGCTAGAAGAAAGGAGAGTGGAGGCTGGCAGAGAAAACAACAAATGTCCACAGAAACTTCCAATTAAAAGACAGGCCAATAGCCAGGGCAATGGAAGGCGTACTGACAAGCGAGCTGGGGATGTGCAGTGAACCCTTCTCGAGGTATCTTCCCAGCAAATTACCCTTCTCTGAGACTTTCTCCATTTGCCTCATGAGTTGAAACACACACCTTCCACTTGTCCCTCTAAAGCCACTCTAGAAACACTGCTTTCTGTCCCAAGAGGCTGACTTGAATGGACGAAACAATAGGTTTTGGATGCTCTAGCATCTGGTTGGGTTTGGTGAGTGAGTAACACTGGCAGCAGAGGGAGGGAGGGAGGAACGAGGTCCCTTCACCCCTTAACCAACCATCATGACTCCTCTCATGACCTCCCTCTCTGTTGGAGCTTTCCTTCCTGGCTCTGGTAACTGCTCTCTTATAATACCTGGGGTGCTACACCATTCTTTGTGGGTTTCCCTAAACATTGCCAACAGCTTTGAAAATAATCCTTTCATTAAACCCTCTTTGAATTATTGTAATTTGAGTGCACCATCTGTTTCCTGCTGGGACTCTGACATATGTATATTGACAGTGGCAGCCATAGTTTTATTGCATGGTCACACTATATATATTATCTCTAATTCTCACATTTATCCTGTGAGATAGGTACTACCACTCCTTATCTCACAGATGAGGAAACTGAGACTCATCATCTCTGGCCTGAACCATGACTTCTGCTCTCGCCCTCTTACAGTTTTTCTCCACACAGCAGCCCAAATATTTGTTCTACAGATCTGCCAAGGCTATTCTGAGGAGCCAATGAAATAATAAGCAAAAGCACCTTAGTGGAGAACCCTACAAGCATAATATACTAGCTGTATTAGTCCATTCTCATGCTGCAATCAAGAGGTACCCAAGACTGGGTAATTTATAAAGGAAAGAGGTTTAATTGACTCACAGTTCTGCAGGGCTGGGGAAGCCTCAGGAAACTTACAATCATGGTGGAAGGGGAAGCAAACCTTCTTCACATGGTGGCAGCAAGCAGAAGTGCACGGCGAAGGAGGGGGAAAACCCCTTATAAAACCATTAGATCTTATGAGAACTCACTCATTATAAGAAGAACAGCATGGAGGTAACCACCCCCATGACGCATCTACCTCCCACCAGGTGCCTCTCACAACACATGTGGATTATAGGAACTAGAATTCAAGATGAGATTTGGGTGGGGACACACCAAACCATATCACTAGCTCATTGAATTGATAAGTAGATCCTCTGGTCACTTTCAGAATTAGATTCCTTGTAGTTGGAAGATTTGGAGGAGATGCTGGATAAATTGAGTCTAGGGATTCAGTCCCTCTGGACTTGACTCAGCCATCATCTCCAGAAAGTCTTCATGATACTTCAAGAGGGGTGAGGTACTCACTCTGTGTTCCTGTAGTATTTATACCTACCATAGCACGTAGCCCATACAGTGTTATTATATGCTTTCTCTTCCCAATCCCACATTCTACTCTACTATAATTGTTCATTTACACCTACCTCTTGCTAGACTACAAATTTCTAGAAGGCAAGAGCTATATCTATTATTTCTGTATTCCTAGTGCCTGACACACATCTGTAGATAAGTGCCAAATACATGTCTGTTGAATGAATAACAATATTGTTCTTAATGAAAAATCATGCCAAAAAGTTCCCTTTTTTTGGGAAGGGAAAATTTCCCAAAAAGATGGGCTCTCAAGAACAATAGCAAGGAGATTCCCTCAACAGTAAAAGATGGACTGTGATTATAGACATTACATTCCAGCTCTAAATTCTTTGATTCTGGATAATAGGGGTATAAACTAATCAGGAAGTCAATTTCTCACAAGGGTATGCATTAATAAATCTTAAACTACCATATGTAGTTTCTACTAGCAGTAATCAAATAACATATTGTAGATAATAAGAACCAGATTTCTCATGTTGGAATGAGACTTTAGTGAAAGACTTTAGTGAAAAAACTGATATAATTCAAATAGCATATTTAATTTTGCTAATAGTATCCTACCAATGTTAATTTCCTGGTTCTGATTATTGTACTATGGTAATGTAAGATGTTAACATTAAGGGAAGATGGTTGAGGGGTAATGAAATAGTTTTTTACTATTTTCTGAACTTGTCTGTAAATCTCCAATTAGTTCAAAACAAAAGTGTCCTATGGCACATTCTTTTGAGGCCATACTCTTAGAATCTATAACATAGGTGATAAAATTTTAACAAGACATTCACTGGGGTGTAACACCATAATGCATTACTCCAGATCACAGAATTTTAGAGTTGGGATGTAATCTTGGCAGTCACAGTCTATCATGCTGCTCTTGATGGAATCTCCTTGGTATTGTACTTGACAGGCTAAGGCCTTTGCTGGGACATCTCCAGGGACAGCAGTGTACCATTGCCCCTAAAATGATTGCTGGAAGAAGAGCTTGAATTGCTAGAAACATCTTTCTCCTCTCTCCATCAAGCTGAAATCTGCCTCTAGTTGATTCTCTGGGCCACTTGGCGACTTTTCAAATACATGAAGAGAGTTGGCACCATCCCTTCTGTGGTTTTTCTCCTTCAAGCAAAACAACCCAGTGCCTTTCCATATGACATCATGATGTTTTCTTTCTTTTTTTTTTAAGTTAAGATCATAGTTCAGGACATCATGATGTTTTTTAATAGAAGCTTCAATGCCTTGATGCAGCACTGTCCAAACTTTTTTCTTCAGCCACAGAACTCTTTGTCAAAGAAATTCTCATGTGGAATCAGCTTGTAAAACAGATAAAAATAAAATTTATCTACTGGAAGTAGCAGGTGAGGGGCCCCCAAGGACTATTTGATCCCCCCACCCTTTCCCTTCTTTAGTGGTCCTTGAAGTACAACCTTAGAACCTTCAAAATTTCCCAGAATATAATTAAACAAACCTTGGTATCTTAAACCAAAAGTACAAAAGGACATGGGAACCTTATAACCCAAAGCAGGTTTGTGGCGGAAATGCTTTTCAGTACATGCCTTTACTGTCCCAAATAATACCATGTGGATAATTCCTGATGTGGCCATTTGTCTGGCCATACATTTGATGATTATAACAACTAAGAGGCAAGACTTGACTTTATATGTATCCATTCAAGAACCATATAGTATTGATGTTAGGCCATTTCATCTTACAGATGAGAAAACAGAGGCAGGGAGGTAAACCAAAGTCAATAGAAGTAGCAGAGCTGGGCTTTTAACCCTGATCTCTCCAACTCCAAAGCCATGTCCTTAACCACTGTGCTGTCCTGTCTTTTTTTTTTTTTCAAGACAGAGTCTTGCTGTGTTGCCCAGGCTGGAGTGCAGTGGTGCGATCTCAGCTCATTGCAACTTCCACCTCCCAGATTCAAGCAATTCTCCTGCCTCAGCCTCCATAGCAGCTGGGATTACAGGTGTGTACCAGCACACCTAGCTAATTTTTGTATTTTTAGTAGAGATGGGGGTCTCACCATGTTGACCAGGCTGGCCTCGAACTCCTGACCTCAGGTGATCCACCTGCCTCGGCCTCCCAAAGTGCTGGGATTACAGGCATGAGCCACTGTGCCCAGCCAATCTCCTGTCTTTTGAAAGTAGAAAAATGCAAGGATTATGGAACCTCAGCCCTCTCACTTCACGTTCTTACCTCTACACCTGGAAATCATCCCAGAAGTGATTCATTAGGGAATTCATTGTAAACAGTCTGTCCCTGACATCAATCCTCTACAAATATAACACATATCCCTTCCCTCAGATACAGCTAAGTTTTCATTTCAACAATATCACCTTTAGCCAGGTGTGGTAGTACATGCTTATAGTGTCAGCTACTTGGGAGGCTGAGGAAGGAAGATAGCTCGAGCCCAGGAGTTCAGGGTTACAGTGAGCTATGATCACACCACTGCACTCCAGCCTGGGCAACAGAGGGAGACCTTGTCTTTAAAAAAATAAACAAATAAAAGCAAAAAAATAAACAGCATCACTGGAAACAAATTTCTCTGAGGTCCTGAGGATTAAACATTCTTAACATGGCATGCTTGCACATGGGGAAGGGTCATGTGCAAGCAGCCTCAGGCTAATGCCCAGTAAAGCAGAAGTTTACACTAAGCCAGAGCTTCACTGTGGCTCTGACCTATGGCTGCTCTTTCCGTTTATGCATGGCAGATGCTTGGTGAGCCTCAGTCAGCAGCGTCTCTCCTCTCCAACCAAATGCTGGGCTGGGGGTCATTTGTTGTGACTGCCTGTCCCGCACCTAACCTCTGTTTGCTGATAATGGCACATTTCCTATCTGTGGGATCCCCCACCCCCACTTTACTCTCTATAATTTGGGTGAGCAGACCCCACTTTCCTAGCTCTCCCCCATGGGCAGACACCTGACTGAGCCTGGATCATCAGTGTATTCCCAGTTCCATATGATCCAAGCCAGACCAATGAGATGATGAGACTCAACATCAGGACATTTGTTGGAAGCACTGGAGAAGATAATCTCTGTTTTCCCTAGGGCTTCTTAGTTGTGCTGTTTTAAATCTAGCAGCCATATTGTCACTGGGAGAGAATCAGCTAGAGGTTGAAGCCAAGGAAAAGAAAGCAAAGCCAAAAGATGAAAAGAGATATTCTAGATTTCAGAAAGCTTCACTTCAAGCTCTACATCCAACTGTGCTAGGGGTGGATCCTTTACATTTATGTGAACTCATAAATTCCCTTTGTTTTTTAAGTAGCTCAAGTTGAAAGCAAGTCCTCCAAATTGTGTATAGAGCTTCTCTTATTTATCCTCTATAAAATTATAACCCTCACCACACCCTGGCACTGCCTAAGTTCCTTCCCTCATTTATTATTTTTTTTCAAAGCACTTATCCCATCTAACACATTATATATTTTTGTTAATTATCTTATTTACTTTCTGCCTCACCAAACTAAAATGTAAACTCCATGAAGGCAGAGATATTTTGTCTATTTATTCATAGCTATACCTGAAATGGTGGCTGGAACATAGTAGGTACTCAAGAGATATTTATGAAATGAGTAAATGAGATAACTTGCAACTGAAAGAGTTGTGACTAATTCACTTGGTTTACATAAAAATAATTCTTGCCCATTGTAGAAACAGCCTGGCTTAAAAAGTCAGAATAGAAACTCTTCCTGTCGCTTAACGTGAAGCAATGTCTTCTCCAATTTCAAATAATTCACTCAATAATCATGTATTGAGCACCCACCTATGGTAGTTACTATACTAAGCACAAAGATAAACAAAACACAGTCCCTGCCATCCAGTAGCTCTCAGTTTGGTACCACTAGTCTCATGCAACAGCAAGTAAATGTGCATGACAGAACAGCCAGCTTGGACGTATAGACGTCAAAGGAAGCCAGGGAGTGCTGTCTGTGTGTGCGTGTGTGTGTGTATGTCTGTCTGTCTGTCTGTCTGTCTGTCTCTCTTTCCCTTCTCTCTCCAAGTTTACAGGTTGACCTGAAAACTCAGAGTGAGGAGTCACAAATGTCTCAGTCTAGATACTGGCTAGACAAACTAGAAAGACGGAGATACTTCTCAAATGAAAAGAGAGAGGTGAAAGGAAAAACTAAATTTCAGTTTCAGTTTAGGTGGCAAATAAGCCCATGAAAGATGTGTTCATGTGAAAGCGGTAAAGCAGACAGAATACCTGCTAAATCAGTCCCTCTGGACTGTACTGAAGCTATTTCTCATAATTTGAGAAGGTGTGGGGATACACATGGCAGTGAGGGAAACAGAAATCTCAGGTAAAGATTAGTCAGCTTGATTGTCAGTCTTCACCAGCATTGAACTGTGGCTTATTCAGGATCCAAGGAGGATCTAGCCATCTGGTTGGTTATCCTGTGGCCTCCTCAATGGGAATCACTTTTCTAGAGCTCTGCTGTTAGCATGACCCAGGTGCTGTTGGTCTCTGCTTCTCTTGGGTTCCTTCCTTCCTTCTTTCCTTTCTTCCTTGGTTGCTTCCTTCTTCCTTTCTCTCTTTCTTTCATAGCTTTGTTAAGGTATAATTGACATATTTAAAATTCAGTTTGAGGTTGAGCACAGTGTAATCCCAGCACTTTGGGAGGCCGAGGCAGGCAGATCACTTGAGGTCAGGAGTTTGAGACCAGCGTAGCCAACATGGCGAAACTCTGTCTCTACTGAAAACACAAAAATTAGCGGGGCACAGTAGTACATGCCTGTAATCCCAGCTACTCAGGAGACTGAGATAGGAGCATTGCTTGAACCCAGGAGGCAGAGGTTGAAGTGAGCCAAGACAGTGCCACTGCACTCCAGCCTGGGCAACAGAGCAAGACTCTGTCTCTAAATAAATAAATAAATAAATAAAATTAATTTTCATAGTTTGGACATATGTATATACCCACAAATCTATCATCACAATCAGAAGAATGAAGATATCTGTCACTACCAAAATTTCCTGAACCTTTTTCAACCCACTCGTCTGCCCTTCCCCACCCCCCCACCCCCATTCCCTGTACACATGCAATTGCTGATCTGTTTTCTGCTGCTAGAAATTAGGTTGCATTTCCTAGAATGTCTTCTAAAAGGAATCATACAGTCACTCCTTTTCACTGTTTTTGTTTTTTTTACCCAGCATACTGATTTTGAGATTTATCTATGATATTTTCTATGTCCATTACTTTTTACAGCTGAGTAGTATTCCTTTGTGGGGATAAACAACAATTTTTTCAGCCATTTACCTGTTTATAACTATTTAGATTGTTTTCAGTTTGGGGCTGTTATGAATAAAACACTATGAATATTTGTTTACAATTTCCAAATAGACATATCCTTTCATTTTGGTTAGTAGATACCTGAAATGAGGCAGCTAAATCACTTAGTAACTGCATATTTACATTTTGTAGAAACTGCCAAACTGTTGTACCATTTTACATTCCCATCAGCCATGTGTGAGAGTTCCATTTGTTCCACACATCCACCAACACTTGGTATGTTAATACTTGCAGCTTTAGCCATGCTAATAGGTGTGATGGTATTTACTTGTGATTTCAATTTGCATTTTCCCAATGAATAATGATGTTGAGCATCTTTTCAAGTGCTTATCTGCCTTCCACACATCTTTGGGGAGATATCTGTTCAAATCTTTTGTTCATTTTTCTATTGGGTTGATCTTTTCTTACTAATGTGTTTTGAGATTTCTTTATATATTTTGGATATAAATCCTTTCTCAGAGATGTGATTTGCAAATATCTTCTTCTAGTCTGTGGTTTATCGTTTCATTCTCACACCAATGTCTTTTAAAGAGCAGATGTTTTTAGTTTTGATAAAGTCCAGTTTATCAGATTTATTATGGCATGTGCTTTTGGTGTTATAGCAAACATAGTTTGTTTAACTCAAGGCCACTAAGATTTTTGACTGTTTTCTTATACAACTTTTATAATTTTTGCTTTCATATTTAGGTGTATGGTTCATTTTTAGCTAATTTTTATATATGGCATGAGTTATGGATTGGAGTCCATTTTGTCATATATGAATATACAACTGTTTCAGCACCATTAGTTGGAAAGACTATCCTTTGAATTGCTTTTATCAAAAATCTATTAACCAAATATGTGTAGGTCTATTTATGCAATCTCTATTCTGTTCTATTGACCTATTTGTCTGTCTTGGTACTAATTCCATACTATTTTGACTACTGTAGTTTTAAAATAATTTGTAACATTGGGTATTGTTTGTCCTCCAAATCTGCTCCTCATTTTCAAAGTATTTTAGACTATTAAACAAAACAGCCTGTTGGGATTTTGGCCGAGATTGCATGGAACCTATAGATTAATTTGGAGAGAATTGTCACCTTAATAATATTGTCTTTCAATCCATGAAAGAGTATATCTCTCCATTTATTTACATATTCTTACATTTCTCCCAGCAATGTTTTGTGGCTTTCAGTGCACAAGTTTTGAACTTCTTTTGTCAAATGTATGCCTAAGTATTTAATTTTTCTAATGTTGTTGTAGTCTTGTTTTTGTCACTTTGTTAAAGTTCCTTTTTGTTTCTTTGTTTTATTCTACTTAAGGGTAGATTTTATAAAGCCAGGCTAGCTCTTAAAGTGCTAGCTTGAGTAGTTGTCCTAGGTCAGGAATCAGCCCAATCCAATCAGCTGTTGCTGACTCCAGAGTTACATAGCATAGATCATGCTACTTGCCTACCTCATGGATCAGCCTAGGGTCACTGACCCTCAGTAGGGATAGCCCTTGTCTAGCCTATTCCATACACAGCGTCAAATTATCACTAACAAATTGGTAAAAGGATTTAAACCAATTATTAATGTTGAGCTTTTAGATTTTACAGCAGGAAACTTCTCTGAGGCTGTGGGGGAGGACCAGCAAAAAAGAATCTTGTACTAAAAGTCAAGTATTTATTTCTGCTGGCATCTCTTAAATACAACCATATGGTCCTAGAGGCCAGAGTGTTACAAATTCCACCTACTACAGGAAAATCTCAATTCCTAGGAGACCATATGTCTAATGATGTATCCCAGCCCTTTAATTTACACTTTGGTCTGTCAACAACTCTGCTTTTAACTGGTCTGCTGAGCATAAAAGGCAATACGGTCCAAGGGACATTCAGAATAAATAGCAGGTATCTCTGGTGAGCTCCTATCTTTGAGGAGAGTTGCAATTTTTTGACTAGGCCACTACCTACCAAAATACAAGCACATCTGAAGCCCACAGCAATTTTAAAGACAGGCATTTAAAAGCCAAGTTTAAACCAAATGCCACATGTTCTCACTTATAAGTGGAAGCTAAACATTGAATACACAGGGACAGAAAGATGGGAACAGTAGACACTGGGGACTGCTTGAGGGGGCGGAGTAGGTGGGGGCTGTGGGTTGGAAGGCTACCTATTCGGTACTATGATCACTATCTCGGCGACAGGATCATTTGTACACCTAGCCTCAGAGACACACAATTTACTCATGTAACAAACCTGCACATGTGCCCCTGAACTTAAAAGTAGAAAAAAAAGCCAAGTTTACCTGGTTAATTATGATTTTTTCAGTGTAATTTCCTATTCTTTGACTTGTATTTTATTTTCATTCATTTATTCATTTATTCAAGAGATATCCCTGAGAACCACTTTGGGTCTCAATGCTAGGGTGCCAGTAGGGGTGGGAAAGAATGCCAAGTTTGTAATACAGGATTCCTGCTCATAGGTAAAAGAAACACACACTAATACAGAATGAATAAAGATACAAAGTGAAATATTTTACAGTGTGATCTGTAAAATATAAGGCACTAGGCCAGAATTTTGTTAATTTATTTTATTTTATTTTTATTTATTTATTATTTTTTTTGAGACGGAGTCTCGCACTGTCGCCCAGGCTGGAGTGCAGTGGTGCTATCTCGGCTCACTGCAAGCTCTGCCTCCCGGATTCACGCCATTCTCCTGCCTCAGCCTCCTGAGTAGCTGGGACTATAGGCACCCGCCACCACGCCTGGCTAATTTTTTGTATTTTTAGTAGAGACGGGGTTTCACCGTGTTAGCCAGGATGGTCTCAATCTCCTGACCTCATGATCCACCCGCCTCGGCCTCCCAAAGTGCTGGGATTACAGGCGTGAGCCACTGCGCCCAGCAATTTTGTTATTTTATAGCTCAGAAGAAGAAACAGCACTATGGAGAGTTAAGGCAGGCCTCAGAGAGGATGGAGGGGCATTTGATCTGGTTTTACAGATGAACAGGCATTCCTCTGAGGTGAGAAGACATAGTCTCTTTTGCCCATCCACTTTTCCAAAGATATTAGCTGTCACGTTGGAGGGAAACTGGAGAAGAGTATCTAGTAGAGGGCTGTTACAGATTATATTTTCCAAAGATGGCCACATGCCCCATCAAGAATTGAAATTTAAGTCCCCCCTCTTAAATATGGGCTAGGTTTTGTGACTGTTTTCAACCTATTGAGTATGGCGAACAAAACACTACTTGCAAAGTTCGGTCATAAAATTCTGTTTCTGCCCTTTTCACCAGAACACTGATGTGGGAGCCCTGGGCCCCCATGTAAGCACTTCCACTGCTTTGAGGATACCATGTTGTGAGGAAGCCCAACCTAGCCCATTCAGGGACCACATAGGGAAGCCATGAGACTACAGAGAGAGAAATGCGGGGTGAGCCCCCAGCAGCTCCCACCTTAGCCATCTTTTGACTTCAAATGCATGACAGACCCCAATCCAGAACTTCTCACCTGAGCCCTTCCCAAAAGTACTGATCCATAGAAAATAGGAAAGATAAAATAATTATTGTTTCTTTAAGTCACTAGGTTTCAGGGTAATAGATTACATAGCAATAGATAACCAGCGCAAGGAGAGAAGAAGTAACTTGGTTATTTCATTTTTCTCATTTCAAGTCAGATAGAGATGAGCCTGAACCCATGGTGCAAAATGGGCAGTCAGGGTAAACCAAAGGGCAGGGGCAGGATCTAGATAACTAGTTAAGGGGAGAGCACAGGACCAGGCCCTACAAAGCCTAGAGGACAAGACAGAACCACCATCGAAACAGAGTTGCTCAACTGAGACCCAAAGCAGTGACTCACACACAGCGGGCAGTCAGGAACCTAGCAACTCAAATCAGGTGACAAAGTCACATGACAATAATCAAGAAGTGAAATTTGAAGACGAACAAGAAGTATGACTTGACACTCAGTTGTGAATCTTTGGCTATAGTATTTCTCTCAACTAGAGAATCCAGAATGTTCTTAGTATCTGGAGTGGACTGGGCTATGATCTCACCTGTGTGGATTAGATGGTAACAGGATCAGTGTCTGATGCCAGACAGGTTATTTCCTTCTCTGCAGCTCTGATAACTGCCCTCCACCTACCATCCAGCAAAGGGCAAAAAAGAAGAGTCCACAACGGATGTCTAAAAGAAAATTGAGAGAAAGTAGAAGGGATCATGGATGGTATCCTGAAATAGTTTGTATTCACTAAGAAATCAAATTAGGTATGCACCCCTAATCTGGAAACAGTTATCAAAACATCCCTGGAAATATTTTTCAAAAACAGAACAGTATGCAAACATGTAAGTAACATAGAAGAATGACCACTCCAACAATGTTCACAACAGCTACATCCACAGCTGAAAAGAGAACAACCAACAATCTAATTAAACAACAGATTAACTGAATTGCAGAATACTATGCAGTCTGACATGTCAGGTTTGGTTTGGTTTTGTTTGCTCTTAAGATGGGGTCTCACTCTGTCACCCAGGTTGGAGAGCAGTGGCATGATCAGAGCTCACTACAGCCTCTACTTCCCAGGCTCAAGCATTCTCCCACCTCAGCCTCTCGAGTAGCTGGGACTACAGGTATGCACACCCCCACACTTCCTGGCTGATTTTTTTTTTTTTTTTTTTTTTTTTTTTAGAGATGGGCTCTCACTGTGTTGTCTAGGCTGGTCTTGAACTCCTGAGCTCAGGTGATCCTTCCACCTTGGCCACCAAAAGTGCTGGAGTTACAGGCATGAGCCACCACACCCGTGTTTGATAAAATGAACGAATATTCCTGAGATTTTTTTACTTGAAAAAAAAGTTTCTTAAAAGCAAGGTTCTAGTTCTCCGTATCTTTAAACATGTCTGTAACAATTCCTGTGGCAGCAGGGCCTCAAGAAATGTTGGTTGGAGAAGTGAATTCTATAGTTCACTTTCAGTGAAGACATACTTTGTGCTAGGTTTTAGGTTCTTTCTACAGGTAAATCTATAGGAGTTAGCAACTAGTCTCATCTCTGTTTTGCAAAGGTGAAAACAGGGGCAGAGTGGCAAGTGGTAGTGCTGGGACAGGAAGGGACAGGTAGCCTGGCTCCATGCACTGTATAGCCTCTCATACTAGATGACTCTAAAAACAAGTGATCTGAAAAAATGTCATAAAACTAAAATTTAGTTTTTTCCTTACCAAGACCTTACCCACACGCCATTAAGAAAAAAATGCTGCCTGTCCAACGTAGTGAAAACCCCTTCTCTACTAAAAATACAAAGATTAGCCGGGCCTGGTGGTGGGTGCCTGTAATCCCAGCTACTCGGGAGGCTGAGGCAGGAGAATCACTTGAACCCGGCAGACAGAGGTTGCAGTGAGCCAAGATCGCGCCATTGCACTCCAGCCTGGGGGACAAGAGCGAAACTCTGTCTCAAAAATAAAATAAAATAAAATAAAGAAATGTCACTTATTATATCTCATGATTATTGATAACAAACATTCCAGTACTATGGGCAAGGAGAATGGAAGCAGATTCCAGAATTAAGGGAGAGAGGGGAGGGACCCTAGGAATATTCTTTATTAACATTATTCATGTTTTCAGTGGCCAGAAATAAAGAAAGCAAACAGGGAAAATAAAACAGGAGAAAAAAAGGAAAACAAACTTGTCATTAGGTAATTTGGAATCATTATACAGGAAAAAAGATATCTGTAAAAATTAGTTTAGTGTATTATTCTGAGGTCTTCTACTTCTGGATCTATTTTATCTCCCTATATCTTGTATGCATTTGTTTCAGCACCTATTACATGGGCATAATTCGTTTATAAATTAACGTAGGCCTGTTTAGGAAATTTTAAAAAATCTTGCCATCAAGAATTAAGATGAAATGAGAAGAGAGAAATAGCTGATCACCTCCTTCTCAAGGGATTCTGTCTCATGCTGTTTCTCAGCTGTTTCTAGCTTTGAGTTATACCCCCAACTCTGAAACAGGATTAATACTACATGAATTTACCATTTGAAATGGGACCAGTGATAGCAAGTCCTTATTTCCCTCGCACACCTCCCCTTTTCTCTGACAGCACTGGAATTCGGACTGATTTGAAGTGTGGGCGGTGGGAGAGTGGGAAGTGTTAACCAAAATCTCTCCTCCCCCAACTTCTGCATGGCGCTACTGCATATATTATGCCCCCCTGCTGCTCACCATACCGTCCAAGCCAAGAGCATACAGAGCTTCTTGATGTGCTTTAATTCATTTCTCCCTTCACTCTCACACTCAAAAGGAAACGGGTAAGGTTAGATAAAATTGCTACTTAATGAGGGGTTACTGAGTGTGTAATTGCTCCCAGAGTGTTTTTAGAGTAATAGTCCGCTGGTAGGAGCCAAGCTTGCTATAAAGAATCTTGCTAAACTGCCCAAAGATTGTAATTCCATTCACTGGTGGTTATTTGAGTAACATACCAAAGATTAAGGAGCATCATTTATTAAAAGCCCTTTGCGGCCGGGCACGGTGGCTCACACCTGTAATCTCAGCACTTTGGGAGGCTGAGGTGGGTGGATCACTTGAGGTCAGGAGTTCGAAACCAGCCTGGCCAACATGGTGAAACACGATCTCTACTAAAAATACAAAAATTAGCTGAGCCTGGTGGGTGGGTGCCTGTAATCCCAGCTACTTGGGGGGCTGAGGCAGGAGAATCGCTTGAACCCGGGAGGCATAGGTTGCAGTGAGCTAAGATCGGGCCACTGCACTCCAGCCTGAGCCACAGAGCAACACTCCATGTCAAAAAAAAAAAAAAAAAAAAAAAAGGCCTTTTCTCTCACCTCATCACAAGCAGGTCAGCAAATTCAGACGTTCAAGGTTTCCATCCTTGAGTTGTGGAGTGATGGGTACTGAAGTCAGTGCTAAGGTGCCTCTAGAAACTTCCTTCCAGCTGTAGAATTTACTAGGAAGTAGATGCATTCTTTGTCAGCGTTTTTTAGACAGAATCACTACACTATATTATTCTTTTAGAGCTTAAGGGAGCTTAGGATCATGATTGCATTCGTGTGCCCTATTTCACAAACGAGGTCAGCTAGCTGGGAGGACAGTTAGTTCGGCTGACTCCTAGCCTACTGCTCTTACCATTTTCTCCCAAGACGGAGGCATGGCATAACCTGATCTGTAATGAGGTGGCCCAGGAGGGATGGGCACAGTTGGCATTGACAGGTAAGCTTCTGCTCACGTTCTCACTTGGTATTCATGTTTCCCTTGGTGGAAACTCTGCCATTTTTCCATAGTCCTGGAGTTGGTGTGAGGTTTGTTTTTATTTTATTTTTTCTCCCACCTTATAGCTTTCAAATCTTTCCCTTCAAGGCTATGGCCCAAATGTGCCAGGGGAAGACTGTCCACACCTCCGTTTTCCCACAGAGGCTAGCGGAAGCCATGCAGGGCTGTCATTAGACTCCCTGAGCCGTGGTTAAATTACCTGAGGAGCGGTGCCCACTCCGGAAGTGGGTGCACTTAGACTTCCGTTTGTTTCCTCAAATCCGGTCATGGGATTTTTCTCTTCCTCAGAGAGGCAGCGGGATCCGTTACTTCCAATTCACCGCTTTCCCAGCACCATTTCAAATGCGCTTTGGTAAGGAGAACAAAGACAATGAGACCTCTTGGTATGCCTGCGTCTCCAGGTTGGGGTGTCTGTGAAAAAATCTCGGGGTTCTGTGGACTCTCCAGTCGGTTTCTGTGGAGTCAGAGTTAGGGGTAACCCTCGCCCTGGATCTTTGCAATTAATTTAGAAACTTGGAGAGATTTTTTTGCTTTTGGATTTTCTTTTTTTCCCCTGGGGCCACCATTCTGGGATTTTATTGCCTTCAATTAAGTCTCTCTGCTTGTTGTAGGTGAATTACTTTTGCTCATTTTTACCGTAATTTACTCTTCAGACCCTGGGGAAACGATCGGCTCCAGGCAGCCATTTTCATCACAGCATCATTCACAAGAGAAATAACATCATCATGTGCCTGATAAAGTACAATAATATCATCTCTTGTATCCCTTTTGTGAACTATCCACAACATTTTTAATCCTTTTATGTAACTTACTGTGACTCAAGCTACCACCTATGGGAATGTAAGCTCACTGGGGGCTCGCTGGGGACCTCCTCTTATTTGCCACTTTTTCCCAGCAGTATGTACAGTGCCTGGAATGTGTGGGCAGTTCACAAGTTGGTCGAATTAATAATAGACAAGTATTTGGGTTACATTACTAATTATTTTTAAATCATATGGAGTATGAAATTTGAGAAGAGAAGAAGTAAGTGGTCTGGTGATTTGGCTTACACATTTCACCCCTTACCTTTACTAAGATGGAAAATTAAATGCTATCTGTAGGTCCACAGTCAGAAAGAAAAAAAGTGATAAATAAGGACAGGTTGGAAAGACTTATGAACTAGCATTATAACGGTTCTCTCAAAGCTCTTTTAAAAAAAAATACACACACACAGTTTTGCACTGTTGCACATGCTGGAGTGTAGTGGCACCATCTCAGCTCACTGCAACCTGAGCCTCCCGGTTCAAGCAATTCTCGTGCCTCATCCACCAGAGTAGCTGGGACTACAGGCACGCGACACCATGCCCAGCTAATTTTTGTACTTTTAGTAGAGACGGGGTTTCGCCCTGTCGGCCAGGCTGGTCGCAAACTCCTGGCCTCAAGTAATCCGCCCACCTACACCTCCCAAAGTGCTGGGATTACAGGCGTAAGCTCTTGGCTCACACTGAAGGCTCTTTTGATTATCAGCAGCACACCCTACTCAAAGTAACTCAAATGAAAATGGAAGGTGAGAGTTAGTTGTAATGCTACAGCAACCTCACAGACTCCAAAAAGTAGAAATGAAATTTAGTTGGACATTACGCAAACCAGAGCATGGCGAGCAGAATAACCAAGATTTCTCTGAGCAGAATAACCAAGATTTCTCTATGTGGCTTTTCTCATTTATGCATCTCAGAGTCAGGTCCTTCATCTTTCTCTCACCTGGCTTCCTCTGCCTACTCATCTTATATAACATAGCGCAGCAGTGGTAACTTCAGATCCTAGGTTACATGACTTGTCTACTCTAGTGCCCATCTTTGATGATAACCTCTCTGCATGAGCATCTAAGTAAACTTATTTGACTTTGAGAAGCGCTTTAGAAGTCATAGGTAGGTAGCCAACCAATGCAGTGGTCACCTTTGAGTCAGGTGTCCATCTCCAGACCAACCTCCAGTGACTGTGGTCATGGAAGGAGGTGGACATATTATTTAGAAAGCTTCAAGGATAAGGCCGACAATGAAATACATCTAGTACTTTTGTATTGCTGGTAGTCTATGAACTCCTTGGTGTTAAGGATGTTGTTTCATTCTTCTTTGTTATATGTGGTGCCTAGTATTGGGGCTGGTACATAATAGATATTCAGCAGTTGTCTGAAGAACACTAGAATGATGCATGGCTGAGAATGAACGCCCACCAAACTCTTGTGGCATACCATGTCACACACACATGTAAGAATAATTATAAAAAAAAAGACATAAATAACAAGTGTTGACAAGGATGTGGAGAAACCAGAACCCTCATACATTGCTAGTAAGTAGATAAAATAGTGCAGCCTCTTTGGAAAACAGTGTGGAAGTTTCTTAAAATGTTAAACATAAATTTACCATATGACAGTAAAAATCACTCCCGGGTATCTAACCAAGAGAACTGAAAACATATGTATACATAATGGCTTGCACACAAATGTTCATGCAAGCATTATTCATAACAGTTGAAAAGTGGAAGCAACTCAAACATCTATCAGTTGGTGAATGGATAAACAAAATGTGACATAGTCATACAATGGAATACTATAAAAATGAACTAAGTATTGACAAATGCTAAAATGTGTGTGGACTCCAAAACTATTATGTTAAGTGAAAGAAGCCACATACAAAGACCACATATTTTGTGATTCAATTTATATAAAATGTTCATAAAAGGCAAATCTACAGAATCAGAAAGTAGACTAATGGCTGCCTGAGGATGAGTGTGGAAACAAGGAGTAACTGCAAATTGGCATCTCCTTTGGGGGTAATAAAAATATTCAAAACTTAGAGTGTTGTAATGGTCACACAACTGTACATTACTAAAAATCATTAAATTATACACTTAAAATAAGTGCATTTTATGATTTGCAAAGTATACCTCGATAAAGCTTTTTTAAAAAATCTATGGGATTGGCAGGGCACAGTAGCTCATGCCTGGTAATCCCAGCACTTTAGGAGGCGGAGGCAAGTGGATCTCTAGAGCCCAGGAGTTTGAGACCAGCCTGGGCAACATGGTGAAACCCTGTCTCTACTAAAAATAGAAAAAAATTAGCTGGGTATGGTGGCACACGCCTGTAATCCCAGCTACTCAGGAGGCTGAGGCAGGAGAGTCACTTGAACCTGGGAGGAGGAGGTTTTGCAGTGAGCTGAGATTGCACCACCGCACTCCAGCCTGGGAGATGAACTGAGACTCTGTCTCAAAACAAAGAAACAAAAAACCCTTAGCCGATCCTTAAGTTTACTTTCCCACTGTTTTCTGAGTATACCCAATCCACTGTTAGTTTCATATTCTCCATGCAATCTAGTTTGTGCCAGAATGATCCTAGCAAAATCAGAGTGGTCAACCTATTCATTTTGACTGATAAAAAGCAAGTAAATTGTGTCCAATTATCACCAGCCATAGCTAAGATAGTATTGATTGTGTTAGCCTCTTCTTTATCTTCATGGCCTAGATGACCAGTAAAATGAATTCCCACAATAAACATAAATTATTTGTCTGGGGAGGTATTACATACTGTTATTATATGGGCCATTTGCTTGCCCAAGAAAATAGAGCCTGCTGGTCACTTTAGGCATCCATAAAAACTATAATGTCATTGCCCAATACAGGATGTATTATCAGTGCATGGGAGTGCTTAATGTTACATTCCTCACCAATACATATTGTGATGCTTTTATAATCTCTTTAACATAAATAATATTTCCATGTAGTTAAGGCTAAACATGACATAAAGATACAAAACAGTTGTAGAAATGGTCAGAATATTTCTCAGCTACCAATATCCTTTTTCCTGAGTGGTAAAGAGAGGATATTGTTGAAGAGATAACAATTTTTAAAAATAACTGTATCAGGATCAGATCTTTGTATTTTATAGACATTTTTCTGATTCGAGAAAAAATTACTCTTATGCATTCAAGTGGCCCTAACTCCATCCTTGCCACTCACATGGTGCTTGAAAACGTTTTGAAGTAAGGAATCACCCAACTAGTCTCCCTTTCTACCCTTTTCCAAAGAGACTTCTGCTCTAAAAAAAATTTTTGTAAGTTTTTGCCCAATCTCCTGGATGGATCACAAATTATGCCAGGTATGATTTAAATAAAACTAATGTCTTCATTTTTAAAAAAATCCTATGGATTTTCTAGGCAAGCTGAACAGTTAGCTAAAAAATAAATAAACATTTTAATGTGTGTGTGTGTATGTGTGTGTAAATGTTTCTTTACACAACTGTTTTAGGTATTGTGATATCCTCTAAAGATTTTTTTCTCAAACTTAGCCAATAAATGTTTGATTAGCCCCTTGGGAAAACCCCTAGCACTACAAAATGTAGTTGTGGGAGGAAGGATGGTGATAGTGATAGGAAGCCAGTTAAGGAGATGTTTTTAAGGTGATAGAGCAAGGCTTAGCATCAGGTAGAGAACAAAAGAATAAGCACCAAAAGAGGGTGAAAAACCTGCCAAATAGTAGCCATGGTCTCTGGAAATGCACAGCAAAAAATGAGTTAAGGATTCCTAAATAGAAAATCAAATGATAAAATTGTTTCCTAATTAACCAGAGCACCTTGTAGGAACTGATTATAACTTAGGAAAATAATAAACTTGTGCATCATAAATCAAGCAGAACATATTCCTTAAGGCATGATGGATGGAAAACAATGGATTGAACTTATTAAAAGTTCACTGCAAACATAAAAAGATTTTGATTAAAAAAGTGTTTATATTTCCTGCTTATCATATGACCTTCTTAAATGAAATAGATCCTGAAACACATTTTTCAAAGGCTGAGATACTGATTTTACTGCACTAATAGAAGAAAAAGGAAAAGCGAGAAAGAAAATCAGCCCAAAACATTACATGACTCAATGTCTTGGGGACATAATGGGATTATAAATAATAAGAATATTCAATACCAAATTTTTGGCTATAAACAGAATAAAGTCTGAAATTGAGGTGTTTGTCTTTATGAGTTGATATGCAAGGCATTTATCTTTATCATGGTTTATTTAAAAGATACTTGAGCTTAAAATGGAAGAGCTGGAAATAATCACGTTTTGGAAAACTAAACTAAGAAAATAGCTTTTGAATAGTGTGAGAACAAAGGAATAGGTATTCAAGAGTGTGTATGCTGTAATATTGCACTAATTTGGATCAGTAAGGATAAGGCCAGTCTAACTTAGTAAAATATGAACAGGAAAATATTTCCAAAGAAAACAAATGTATTTTTCTAGTACATGTGCCTGAAATGGAAAAAAAAAATGGCTAACAAAGTGCTGGACCTGATGTTAGAGCTGGTGTTAATTGATAAATGAGATGCATTTGTAAATGTACATTAATTGGAGTTTTTTTTTTTTTTGCACCTAATCAACAAGTGTGTACATTCACTGAGCTCCTTTTTGCATGCCCACCAATGTGCAGAATACTGGGAAGGACACTATAGAAACATAAGAGGACTTCAGAAATCTGGCTTTTTTAAGGAATCAATGAATTTATTAAGTAGTCTATCCTAGTAGAGGGTCATATATTTCTAAAGTAGTCAGAGACTCCTCCATGATTACAAAAGAACATATTTCCTGAATAGCCATTGTTATGGGCATTTGTTGTTGCCCTGTACCATCATCCAATGATAACCTTCAAGAACTGTTCAGGAACAAACAGTTCTTGAAGTGTTTTCAGTCACTTTTACTCAGCATCTAGTCCAACTGCTATTGGTATGCCATCAGTAACAACCCCAATTTCTTCTAATGTACCACTTATTCTCTCATTTGTAATGGGATACCTGACCATTATTTTCATTTTAATCCTTTTGAAGTAATAATTATAATAATTAGTTCCAGGGGTATATGTGCAGGTTTATTATATAGGTAAATTTGTGTCACGGAAGTTTGTTATAAAGATTATTTCATCACCCAGGTACTAAGCCTAGTACCCAATAGTATTTTTTCTGATCCACCCTCCATCCTCAAGTAGGCCTCAGTGTCTGTTGTTTCCCTCTATGTGTCCATGTGTTCTAATTATTTAGCTCCCACTTATAAGTGAGAACATGCAGTATTTGGTTTTCTGTTCCTGTGTTTGTTTGCTAAGGATAATGGCCTCCAACTCCATCCATGTTTCTGCAAAGAACATGATCTCATTGTTTTTTATGGCTGCATAGTATTCTGCAGTGTATACGTATCATATTTTCTTTATCCAATCTGCCATTGATGGGCATTCAGATTAATTCCATGTCTTTGCTATTGTGAATAGTGCTGCAATGAACATATACATTCATGTGTCTTTATGGTAGAATGATTTATATTCCTTTGGGTATATATCCAGTAATGGGATTGCTGGATTAAATGGTAGTTCTGTTTTTAGCTCTTTGAGGAATTACCACACTGCTTTCCACAATGGTTGAACTAATTTACACCTCCACCAGCATTCCCTACACAACCTCACCAGCATCTGTTATTTTTTTACTTTTTAATAACAGCCATTCTGACTGGTGTGAGATGGTAGCTCATTGTGGTTTTGATTTGCATTTCTCTAATGATCAATGATAGTGATCTTTTTTTCATATGCTTGTTGGCTGCATGTATGTCTTCTTTTGAAAAATGTCTGTTCATGTCCTTTGCCCACTTTTTAATGGGGTTGAACAAACATTCTTATATGACGGCTTTTATGATAACCTGCTCTGGTGGACACCAGATTTTTATTTGCTGGCATCCATTTCCCCTTCTTTTGGAAATACAATCCAAATTTTATTTTGAGGAACTTCTTGTACTCTCACTACCACAAGCCCCTACCTCAAAACACACACACTTATAGTCTATATGGATTAGGTCACTTGTCAAGTGACCCAGGCTGGACTTCTTGATATATTCTATCTCCCTGACTATAGTCATTGGCCAGGGATGACACATACTTATCCAAAAAAATACATACTTATCCAGTTTTTCTGGAACTATTGGGAAGGAGAAGATCACTTTCTGCTGTGGTTACTAGCTATAAGGATAATCACGTAAACCTGGAGAAGCCGCTTGAGAATGAAGCCAATAAAGAAACCAAATCTGGAGATGGAAAAAGAGGCAGAATCTTGGTAACGTTAAGTCCCCTGGACTCAGCTATACCTGAAGTCTATTACTAGACCTGTAAGTTATATTAGCCATTATAGCCTTTTTTTGTATTATGCCATTTTGAGTTCGGCATCTGACCCCTGCAACTAGAAATACCTGCTTAATAAATATATTTTGATTTCTATAGCAATCCTCTGGACAAGATATGAGAATCCTTTACCTTTTATGCATTGGAAATCTGAGGCTCAAAGAGATTAAGAATGTTTCCCGACACAGCCATTATGTGTTAGATTCAGGATTCAAACCCATGTTCATCTAACACCAAAGTCCATTTTCTTAACCCCTGCTATGATCTTTCCCTGTGCCTCATTCTCCCTGTGGCCTAAGTGTTTTACACAGCCTCTGACACATACTAGATACTCTGTCAATGTTATATAACTTAGTTGGCATTAGAAGAGAGAGGAAATGGCTTTCCTGTCTAATGAACAAAGGCATATAATAAAATAGCATGGCAGAAAACAAATTGGGGAGTGGGGGATTATAGGGGGTAGGGAAGAAGATTAAGACAAATTTGGCTAGAATAAAGAGTTTTGGGGAATTCCTGGAAACTGGCCCAGTCAAATCTTTTTAAAATATAGCTAATTCTCAAACATGGGTTAAACATTTACCTAGACTACCTTATTTATCTGATTCATTTACTTATAAAAGTAACCCATACTTCATAGATATCACAGAGGTAAACTTCAGAATGATTAAATTTGCCCAAATTCCTAATAAGTAAAGGCTGATCAATACATTCTTTTCCATATTTAAGACAAGCTTTTCCACTTTGCTACTATATCATGACGCTAGATTTTTTTTTAACCCACACTAGTTAATGATCCCAAAAGGGCTCAGTTTCTGTTCATGTTCCAAGAGCTGGGATGCTTGTCTAAGAACAAACCTCCTGCAGAGTTCGAAAGGAACTCTACCCTCAGATATGCTCTGTGGAATTGTGTAGCAAGATCAGAAACAGCCTCTTAAATGGAATGCAGACACATCTGTCCTAATTAAATGATACCCCGTGTAGCCTCTGGCTTAATCATATTACAAAACACCCCCCAAATATCATGAACCCCAGTGTACACAAAGACACATGAGGGCCAAGGCTGCAGTGTGCTCATGCTGGCAAGAACGTACAATATAAAATTGGCTGCTAAATTATATCCCTGTCATGGATCTCTGCCAAGGATGGCTGACAAGCCTCACCTGTCTCGTTCACTCATCTTTTGCAGATCTGAGTCCATTAGGCAGATGATGGGGGAGTGAGGCTAAAGCAAACTGAAGATATTCAGACTCCATACGTCCATGAAAATGGATAATTGCACAGAGATTCCATCCCAGATGATAGCCCAGGAGGCAAAGAACTCATTGAGAAACTCCATAAATTGTCCTTATTATTTAGCATATGTAAAATACGTGAAATCATGATAGCTTTAGGTCACCAAAGGCTTGCTATAGTCCAGACACTTTGTTAAGGTTTTTGCAATCCTTGTCCTCATAACCAGCCCCATGGGCTTTTTACAATTGTTGTTGTGCCAATTCCAGAGCTAGGGAGAGTGAGGCTCAGTGAAGTCAGTTACCTGCCCAAGGTTACACAACTCAGAAGTGACAAGCCTGGATTCAGTTTTATGGCTGATTGTCTTGGGAATGAGGGTACTTAACCCATTATGTTACACCACCACTCCAGAGACTACCCAGAGCACTAAAGATGTCTTCTAGATTGCAGTTAGGTGCAATTGCATTTCTTTTCATTTTTGTGTTGTGGTAAAATATGCATAACTTAAAATTTACGATTATATCATTTTCAAGTGTATAACTCTATGGCATTAGGTATGTCACATTGTTGTGCAGCAGTTACCACCCTCAATTCTAGAACTTTTCCATCCCTCTAAACTGAAACTCTATACACCCTTAACAATGACTCTCACATTCTGCTGGGGAAGGTGACTCATGCCTATAATCCCAACACTTTGGGAGGCTGAGGTGGGCAGATTGCTTGACCCCAGGAGTTTGAGACCAGCCTGGACAACATAGCAAGGCCTCATCTCAACAAAAAATAAAAATTAAATTAAATTTTAAAATAACTCCACATTCCTT
This sequence comes from Pan troglodytes, assembly GCF_028858775.2. Classification (NCBI taxonomy): domain Eukaryota; kingdom Metazoa; phylum Chordata; class Mammalia; order Primates; family Hominidae; genus Pan; species Pan troglodytes. The sequence goes on from NC_086015.1 coordinate 65,435,116, forward strand.
CCTTCCCCCAGCTGCTGGTAATCACTATTCTAATTTCTCTCTCTATGAATTTGAATACTGTAGGTTCATCATATAAATAGAAACATAAAATATTTGTCCTTTTATGTCTGGCTTATTTCACCTAACATAATATCTTCAAAGTTTATCCGTGTTGTAGCATGTATCAGAATTCCTTTTTAAGGCAGAATAATATTCCATTATATACATATACTACATTTTGCTTATCCATTCATCTGTTGGATAAATGCTTTCAATTCTTTTGGGCACACTCCCAGATCTAGCTAGATCATCTGGTAATGCTATGTTTAATTTTTTGAGGACCACCATACTATTCTCCACTGTGGCTGCAGCATATTACATTCCCATCCATAACACACAAGGATTCCATTTTTTCCACATCCTCACCAACACTTACTATCTTCTGTCTTGGGTTTTTATTGCTTGTTTATTTTTTGTTTTTCAATAATACTCATCCTAATGAGAGTGAAGCAGTATCTCATCGTGGTTTTGATTTGCACTTCCATAATTATTCATGATGTTGAGCATCTTCTCATGTGCTTATTTGCCATCTACATATCTTCTTTGGAGGAATGTCATTTTGAGTTGTTTGCCCACTTTTGAACTGGGTTGTTTGTTTTTTGTCCTTGAGTTGTAGGAGTACTTTATATATCCTAAGTATTAATCCCTTATTAGAAATATGATTTGCCCATATTTTCTGCCATTGTGTGGGTTGCCTTTCAATCCATTGTTATGTTTTCATGCATAAAAGTTTTTAAGTTCAATTGCATTTTATTGAAAAATGTTTATCATCTGTGTACACAGCACTTTGGTCACAAGGAGATGTTAAGAGATAACAAAGATCCTCATCATTAGAGAGTAAAGCACAGAGGAGGCATCATATGATTAAAGCCATGGGGGGACATAAAAAAGTGCTAGGGGCAAGAGACAGAGGAAGTGATGGTTCATATCAATAATAGAGACCTGAAAAACCTTCCAAGAGTCATCTCACATGGAATTATTGCCAAATAAGAGAGTCTGGAGAAGGTAGAGACCTTTGATGACCACTTGTAAATTCCCTGTGAGAGAAATAACAGGACGCAGCAGGGTTAGAGGGAAGGAAGGAAAATCCATTGATTGCTGTAAGATGTCAGCAAGTACATTAGGAAAAAATAAAGTCTTGACTTGGTGTCAAAAGACTAGCATTCAAGTCCCAGCTCTGCTAGGTGCCAAGAGTGGGGTCTGGAACAAGTCATTTAATGTTTCTGAATGTCAGTCTTCTTATCTCTAAAGTAGAGGCAGCAGGACCTGTCCTTTCTACATTCACATTTGCTGTAAAAATTAGGTGAGATCATGTAATTGTCATAAACTGCAAGGCACCATCCTTACAGAATTATGAAAGCCAATAAAAGAGACATCAATTGGAACAGCATGTTCAGCTTTTTGAAATTTGGCACAGTATGTAAGTTAAGACAGATCTGTGATGATCTGAAGGTCCTTGGTACCCCAGCAAACCTCTTTAGTGGCAGGGGAAGAATGGGGACCAGATTGCCATCGGTTGAAGAGTGACTGTGAGAGGAAGAAGTCAAGAAGTCTACAAAACTAGAGAATATTTTCAAAGTATTTGTATGTGGTAATTTGGGAGAGAAATATGGTTATGGGAAAGTTGATTTTCCCCCCAGTAATGGATGGATCATTGCAAATCACTCCATACTTAGAGTGATATAAAGTTATCCCCATAAGACTCTCTTTTTAAAGAACACCTTTATTGAGATATAATTCACATACCATAAAAATTATCTTTTCTGAGTATGCGCCTGAAAGAGACTTAAAGAATATTTTTTCCATCCTCCTTGTGGCAACCTTATACTGTTTTTCTCTATGTCCCTTTCCTCATACCTTTGAAGAGTGATCCCCTCTCTAAGTCATATGGTTCTGACGGGGCTGGAAAATCCATAGACTCTGTTCTCCAACAATGCCACAGGTGTGGGGGGCCACAAGAGTTTGGGCTGGTCAATCAGAATGTCCTATTCCTTTACCCACAGTGGTTGACATCACATAAGCCATAAGCACATAAGCCAAATCAGTCCAGTCATAGAGGATTTTATTTGCAGCCACTGGAAGACAGGAGAGGCACTCTTTCCTCCAAGTAACTGGGCTGGAATGGCAAGGCAGGGGTTCTTCCTGGCAATCTCACTCCCCATCTCACCTCCACTCATCTGGTCACGTGGAGGAAGTTTATCTGTAGTGGAAAAGAATCAGATCAACAACAAAAGAGGACAGAGCCATGTGAGAAAGAAACACATACAGAGACAACAATACCTAATGATGCTGATATGGTTTGGCTCTGTTCCTACCCAAATCTCAACTTGAATTGTATCTCCCAGAATTCCCACGTGTTTTGGGAGGGACCCAGGAGGAGGTAATTGAATCGTGGGGGACTGGTCTTTCCCGTGCTATTCTCATGATAGTGAATAAGTCTCATGATAGTGAATAAGTCTCACGAGATCTGATGGGCTTATCAGGGGGTTCTGCTTTCGCTTCTTCCTCATTTTCTCTTGCCACCACCAAGTAAGAAGTGTCTTTCACCTCCCGCCATGACTCTGAGACTTCCCTAGCCATGTGGAACTGTAAGTCCAAGTAGACCTCTTTTTCTTCCCAGTCGCAGGTATGTCTTTATCAGCAGTGTGAAAACAGATGAATACAGATGGCTTCTGTCTCTAGAATATGAGTCATCAAACCAACATCTACTGGTCCAATCCAGCCCTTTGCCTGTTTTTGTATGACCAGACAGCTACATAGGTTTTTACATTTTGATATGGTTGGGAAAAAAATCAAAAGAAGAATAACACTTCATGACATGTAAAAATAATATGAAACTCCTCTATAGTCTCCATAAAGAAAGTTTTACTAGAACATAATCATGCTCATTCATTTACATCTTATTTGTGGCTGTTTTTGTGCTACAGTAGCAGAGCCGAATAGTTGCAACAGAGACCGTAAGGCCCACAAAGTTGAAAATACTTGCTATCTTGCTATGGACAAAAAAAGTTCACCAATCTGTACTCTAAAGTAAAGCCAATACCATGCCTGAACTGTTACATGAGCCCAAAAATCTCCCTTTGATGGCTTGCACTAGTGGGAGTTGGGTCTCTGTCACAACAAAGTGTTTCCTGAAAAATACCCTCTTGGCTTTAAGGATGAGGAACATAAAGGGGAAATACACAACTGGCTTGCTCACATAGTTGATGACACCATGGGACCAGAACCCTGGCATCACCAGACAGCCTGGCTTCATGTCTGTGCAATCTGAGCAGCCACACAAGGCCCCATGCTTAGAAGGGCTCTGCACTTGGTTTACTGCTCGGTTATCACAATCTTGAAATTCTTAATAAGTTTTGCACAAGGGGGCCTGAATTTTCATTCTGCACTGGACTCTGCAGTTAGGTAGCTGGTCTTGGTACCACCCACTCAGCCTCCCCAATTCTACAAACTTTACCCTTTTCTAATCACATTCTACTTCAGCATTATAATTTCCAATCACCCTAGCACATTAATATTAGAGAAATTGATATTATAGCAACTTCTATGTTTTAATTCCAACATAATTTATAGTCAAAAGTACACACTTTCCCCACTTTATAACAGAACTACATTTCTCCAAGGTTCAAGTAAAATAGCTATGATTTTATTTTTTGTGTGTTTAATAATCCTCATCACCATAATTGTTCTGTATTTATTTTGTATTTCACTTATACTCTGGGAGTGGTGTGGCACAGGGAATGGATTCAGTAATTCTACACATTCATAAATTGTGAACAGGATTTCAAAAATGGTTCCTGTTATTGAAGCATCTGGCTATGGTGATAATTGAAATGAAAACATTTATGAAGTGCTCATTAGATGTCCCCATAGCACAGGAATCTTTGGGTCAAGTAATTTATAACACAGGGCAAACCACAAGGTCTAGTTGCCTAGTCAAATCTAAATCTCTCTGTCCAAAACAATTCAGACTGCAAAAAATGAACATAAGAAATACAAGAAGAAGGAAAAGCTAAATCACAGGGGATAATATTGTTCTCCATTTTTTGAAACATTAACCTATTCAAGTTATATTAGGTTTTTATGTTTCCTGGGATCTTCATTTGTCTTAAAGCCCTTTAACTGGCTTTTTCTTCTCCCTTCTGTTCTTCCCTCCCTCCCTCCCTCCGCCCTGCTTTCTTTCCTTCCTTCCCTGCTTTCTTTCCCTCTCTTTTTTTTTGTGACTTTTGCTATTTTTATAAATTACCAAAGTAACCCATCTTTAGTGTAGGATATTTTTTAAGTAAACATAGGGAAAAATAAGAACATAAAATTACCCATCGTTTCACCACCCAGTGATAAGCATGGTTAATATTAATTTTTGTCATTGCTAACATTTAGAATATATCTTTTCTAATCAATTTTCTGTGCACATCTAAAACTTAAAAATATGGAATCTTGTTGAATACTGTGAGGAATTTTTTGTGAGCATTTCCCCGTATCTTCATTAGCTTTTTGCATTGTCATTTTAATGACTACATGATATATAATTTATTTTTAAAATTCCCTATTGGTGGACATTTGAGTTGTTTCTCATTTCCTGTCATTCAAAGCAACACTAAAATGAACATCCTTATAGCTATATTGATATGTCTATCTGTATTTCTTTCTTTCATTTTACATTAAAGGCTAAGAGAAACAATCTTTAATCTCTGTGATTACACAACTTCTTATTTCCATAACACTATTGCTGAAGGAGCTCAGATAAAAGTATATATATAACTTCAAACAGTTGCATAACATAGTGCTGACATAGAATATTCTCAACAAATGATGGCTATTAACAGCTCCAAGAAAGCGTAGCCTCCCTGACATCAGATTCAAATGGCAATTTTCCTTGGTTGTCATTTATAAACCTCAACATAGCCTTTTTAAAGAAATGTAAATATTTGTGTTGTACCATCTTTTAGAATATGGGATGGTACAATATTCCATTAGTCTAGTACCAATGTGAAAAAAATAGAATTATCTCTTTATCCCACTTATATCTAACTGTCCCCCTCATCTTAATATTTCAGGATAAATCCATCTTAAACAACTCCAAGTAGACATAATACTTACAAATGAATAGGAATATATTTGTATGCAAAACAGAGTTTGCTACTGTTCTTTTTAAAAAATTTTAATACCTTTAGAAACAAAGATCCAATCCAAACTCAACAAAAATTAATAAATGGGACTAAGGCTTTTTCATTTTTATGTTAAATACATCCAAAATATTTTATTATAACTGGCAGGTAATTTTAATTTAAAAAAATAGATTAAATACTACTAATAATAAGAGGGCTAAATTTCTCCCCTACTTGGTTCTACAATATCTACAAGGGACTTGTATCTTTCAGACTTTTCAGTAACCAAGTTTCCAACGTGGCAAATTTTCATGTAGGCCTCAGCAGAGATATTTTCTATGAATGCCTAAAATAATCATCACTTTTTCCATGTAGATATTTTCTATGAATACCTAAAATAATCATCATTTTGGGCATATTAAATATTACCTTGGAGAGTGTTACAGCTTAGCACTCAACTAAAGGCCTAGAATATAGGTTATAATAAAAATTTTATTAATAAATAAATGAATGAATCAATGCCACCGATTATTGCCTTTACTGTTAACATCCAGGACAACTTTTACTTCTCTTTATAATCTCCATTGATTCATAACTTCTCTTGGTTCCCTTATCTGTAAAATGGGAGTAGTAATAGTGCCTCATGATTGATTCAGTGCCTCACTACTGAATCATTGTGAGGATTCAGTAATGTAGCCTATGGAAAGCACCTAACACCAAGCATGGCATTTGATAACCCCTCAACAAATATCAGCTATTACCATTAACAATAGCATAATCATCACCATCCTCATCATCATCATCATCATCCTTGAATGCAAATACCATCTGGCTTGTTCTCTTTTTAAGCAGGCATGAGCCTTATTTTCTCCTTGAGGAGAAAATTATTTTACTATAGTTGAGTTCCCAATACATTCCCCACCCGAGGGTACCGTGTAGAAGGGGGTCATGAAGGAAGAGCTGAGAGAGAGAGGGAACCTGTTAATTTGGAAAAAGCAAGATGTTCCAGAAAACCTTGGCCTAGTGTATGAGAAAAATGGGCTTAGCAATTACTGTTGTTATGAAACTTGTGTTTTATGAAGCCAGAGGCTGGAACTGTACAATAAAACAACTTTGAAATATCAAAAGATCACTTTGGGTGGCCTGCCAGTGGATTATAGACATGACTTTTATAGTGAGAGGGACTGTCTGGCATTGAATCAGAGGAACTATTTGGTTTGAGCAGCAGGACATCAGTAGCTAGTTTGAGCTTAAATAAAAAATCAAAATGGCAAATCAGTACAGAATAAACAAACCTAAGAGATTTGTTTTGTACAGTGTAAAGGAAGAGTGGGTTCTATAAACATCAAACTCTGGAGGAAAATGCTAGGGGGTTTTCTACCATTTCTCTCAGTGCACTGAAGCTTTTCATGGACTTAATTGATTTTTAGGAAGATATTTAACATTGCAATCTGGATGGGAATATTCTCTGAGATAATTTAAGAACAAATTCATCATAAACGCTCATTTTTCTAATTATTGAGGGGAGAATTGAAAATTGCAAGTTGGAAACAGACATGGCAGAGCCCAGAAAAAAAAAATTATCTCCAATTTCCTAACACAAAAGGAAAGGGGGAATGCAAAAACTGTCCTTTGTTGAAAACCACATCTGCAAAAGCTAATGAGAGCATGGCCTTGCTGTGTCTGTCAACCACCGATGGTTGATAAGCAGCTAGTCTTATAAACGTTACCAGTTCAAAATGGAAACAAAAGCATGCACAAGTTTTCATCTGTAATTGGTCAGAAAGACTGCATACTGCTTCCAGAACTCAGCTGCTTGCTGCTCTGTCTCTTAGATTACTAATCCTCATGCCATCCAAGTCCTATGTTCATTTTAGCAACAACAATGGCCATTTCTCATCCTCTAGAATGCAAACTACACAAAATGTACAAAGTGCAAAATGAAGTTATGTTATAGGATGTTTAGGAGCCAAGCTTCTGTTAAAGCAGGTAAATTATGAAATAGAAGAGAATACCAGTGCTAAAACTGAACACAAACAAGCCATCATTTCTCTCTGGAAACTTTCAAAATGATTTTGCCAATTAGTTACTCCAAGCTAACAAAGAGGAGACCACTGGGCATTGTAAATGATGTTGTTATATCTGCAGAAAGCCATCTTCAAGAAATGGGTTATAATAATATTAACACACATTAAATGTGTATGATTGGAGTCTAGTCCACCTGCAGGGTTAAAAATAGACAGCTTCTGTACATTACAATCTTTTATGCTACAGTGTCCTACAAACAACCTGTTTGCCAGGAGATCCCACCATTGGCCTTCCAGTCATTCTAGAGAGAATGTCTGAAAGATGTCTTGATTGCAGGTAATTATCTCCGTTCCCCCAGTATATTTATACGTATCTAGCCCAGACTCTTTCATCAGTGCTGGAATTCTCTTGCTAAACACAGACTGATCTTGCTGTCACCAACCTCACCTCCTTCAATCAGTCCTTCACAGTGCCATCAGAGATACCTTTCTAAAACATAAATCTGATATTCTCAGTATACTGTTGTGTGTTTGTGTGTGTGTGTGTGTTTTTCTTTTTTTTTTTTTTTTTTTTTGAGACGGAGTCTCGCTCTGTCACCAGGCTGGAGTGCCATGGCGCGATCTCGGCTCACTGTAACCTCCACCTCCTGGGTTCAAGCAATTCTCCTGTCTCAGCTGGGACTACAGGCGTGCACCACCAGGCCCAGCTAATTTTTGTATTTTTAGTAGAAACGGGGTTTCACCATGTTGGTCAGGATGGTCTCTATCTCTTGATCTCATGATCCGCCCGCCTTGGCCTCCCAAAGGCTGGGATTACAGGCATGAGCCACTGCGCCCGGCCCAGTATACTGTTTTAAAAATCAACAGTGGCAAACCTCTTTCCTCCTGGTTTAAGTCCAAAATCCTTATAATAACCATATTTTTAAAAAAAATATGTGCTTGGCATTATGTAAATCTTCCATTTAGTAATATAACAATTATAATATTTTTAAATTATTAAACAAGGTTTTTTTAAAATTTCCCTTAAATCATGTACCTTGTGGCTTTTCTTCTATTGAGTAAACAGTTTCTATTTTTCCCCAGTAGAGCAGATACACATTAGAGCAGTGGTTTTCAACCAGGGACAATTTGTCCTCTAGGAGATATTTGGCAATGTCTGGAGATATTTCTAATGATCACACTGGGAAGAGATGACTGGCATCTAGTGGGTGGAGGCCAGGGAGGAGCTAAACATCCTGCAGTGGCACAGGACAGCCCCTCACAACAAGGAAATAACACAACAAAGCCCAAAATGTGGATAGTGCAAGGTTGAGAAACCCAGCAATAAAACAATAAAAAATATTGCTCAGCTATAACCATGAAATTGGGGTGCAGAATCTTATACTACAAGAGTGGCCCTCAGGGGGTAATAGATGGGTGGTTGTGAGAACTGACCTTCACTTTGTTTAGCATTACAGTGAACACTAAAAAAGGAGATGGAACTATATCGTGTATATGGCACACCTGGTAGGCCAGTCTTCAGATGCGTCAGGCAGAGAAAGGGGTCAGGAGGTGTTAATAAAAATTAGAATGGTAGAGGAGCTTGTCATGCCTAACAGACTCCTCAGTCAGCCCAGGTAATATCATTCATTGCTGTAAGTCCCTGTGAAAAACTTGGGGGACCTGATAAGCCATCCTTCTGAGAGCAGCCAGTGACAAATTCTGCTTGAGCTAACAGTCTGCTTCTATATACTTAGCCGTGTAAGATTCCTGTATCCTCCAACTTCATCCATTGGTGTTTCCCTTAATCATCATCCCTTTAGGACAAAGACACACCAGTGAAACAATGATCTTGGGAGCCAGAGTGAGTTGAGCAAGAAAAAGGAATTCTAAAATCTGTCTTTAACACATTGAAAGTAAAACTTTAAGATCTGAATGTATTTTTTTTAACCGCAAGCCAGAGGATAACCTGGATTTTCTTAATCTGGAAAGCAGGATATGACACAAGGAAATTTCCCAACTGCCCAGACAGGAAATGGGGTTTATTTGCATGGTGGGGAGGCTGGGGGCAATGTGGAGGAAGAGGAAAGGAGGTCAGGCCCAAAGATACTGACTTCTATAGGCACAGGAGCCTGGGTGGGGCTATATGAGAGGCAGTAAAAATGCCAGAGAGCTTGACAGGGCAGCTGGAAGCCTCAGGAATTTCAGACCAACTTTCCATTTGTACTCCTGGAAGGAGGACACTTTTCACACTGCCTTCAACAAATGTGCATTAGTGAAGTAAAAGGAAACATGGAATATTTTTGGAAAGGAGATGGCCTGGAGGAGTCCAGATGTTTCTACATGTACACAGCGAGGAATACAAAAGATTAGGATAAGGGTCAGGAGTCCAGTGAGAGTTGACTTTATAGTGAGGCTGGGTTGGCAACCACACCTTGAGTTCAGAGGGAAGATGTAGCTGAGATTCAGGGGATCTGCAGCCACAGGGCCCACATCAACACAGGAAGAGAGGAAAACACACCAAAGAAAATAAAAGTTTTACTGTCTCTGAAATTCAGCAGCAGCTGCCAAGTGGGACTAAGCACATCTTCATGAGGTCAGCAAAGACTGGAGAGATGAGCCTTGTGGCCCAGTGGGCCAGGCCCCAGTCTGTGACAATACATGTATTAATAATACATGTACACAGGCACCAGCTTATGAGGAAGAGGAGGAAGGGCAACCCTCTGAGAGAAGCAGAACTGAAGGTCTATTCAAATGTGTGAGCAAAGTTAAGGGAACGGACACTCGTGAAGTTGAGGTAAGTTATGGGAAACAAAGAAGCTATACTTTTTTGCACATCTAAATCATAGTGTTTAAAGTGTTGGTGTTCATTTCAGTAGGAAACCCCTACTTACTGAGTGTAATTATGAAATAACTGAAGCACAGAAAAGTAACTTATCTCACCCAAGGTCACAGAGACAATAACTGGGGGAGCCCTGGCTTCAAAGACCATGATCTTTCCACTCTGCTTCTCCTTATAGCAACATTCCAGCCCACTCTTGGTGGTCTGGGCCCACTCTAAATTACCAGCCTCACTTACTATTACTTCATACTCTTTTTGTTTCAATCACAAGATTAGTTCTCAAACATGCCATGCTTTTTCTTCCTTCATGGTTTTGAACACATTTCTCCTGCTGCTCCAGTGTACTTCCGAGCCACCTTCTCTCTCCCGAAGTAGACTTTATATTCCACCCAACTTAACACCTTTGAGTAGACTGGAACACTCTTTTTTGGTAGCAAAAGGTGGGAAATATTGAGGAGCAAGGTGACAAAATTTAGTTACCCTAGCTAATTGCCAGAGAAAGAGCACTATTGTCTCTCCCAGTCTGGTTTTCCTCTAGACAAAGAGGCTGCCTGGTTCAACATGCCTGACAGCATGGTTTTACAATCGTGTACTTGATTTTCACTGGCATAGTCACACCCATAAGTTCTCAAGCTCAGAGACTTGGTTCAACCATTCTGTTGACAGCCCACCAGCCACTTAACATTCCATTATTTTTCCTCTGGCACACAAACTTCCTTAATTTCTCCCCAACTTCCCTGCACAATGAAACTAGCCAGGTCACTCACAATTCTTGTTTATCTTATTTGCACGTGGCTTTTCTCATCATCATGTCATTAGTATGAGTTGAAAAATCCCTCTAACCAAGACAATCAGAAGTGCCTCAGCCAGTCCTCTGGTTCACTTGGTTTCCAACTGGCTCATCTCACTCTTGTGTTCCCAAGAATCTAAACACCCTGCAGTCTCTTCCCTTACTGACCCTTAGCAAGGTCTTTCTATGTGTACAGATCAATTTGTTTTCTCCTAAAGCCAGTTAGGTTAGTACAGCACTTTCAAGTAGAACTTTCTGCAGTAATGAAATATCGTATATCTGCACTGTCCAATATGGTACCTATTATCCACATGTGGCTACTGAGGAAGTGAAAATTTATTTAATTTAAATGTAAACGTATATTGCCTAATGGGGCTGGTGGCTATATGCTAAATAATGACAGTATTAGAACATTCTATTTAAATCAGTGTAACACACAGATTATTTCCAAACATACTTTCCAAGCGTACATGATACATTTGTATACCCACTAACCAAATTCATCGTATATACTTAATATTTAAACTAAAATATTTTCCTTCCTCCAGTGCAGATTTCCCTCTTGTTAAACTATAGCCTCAGCTATTATAACCAAGACAAAAATTACTCCCCCAGCAAAGCTTTCCCTGTCATCAGTATAGAAGCAATCATCATTTCTTGTGTGTGTGTGTGTGTGTGTGTGTGTGTGTGTGTGTGTGTGTGACAGAGTCTCACTCTCTCACCTAGGCTGGAATGCAGTGGTGCAATCTCCTCTCACTGCAACCTCTGCTTCCTGGGTTCAAGTGATTCTTCTGCCCCAGCCTCTCAAGTAGCTGGGATTATAGACACTCGCCACCACACCCGGGTAATTTTTTACACCCAGGTAATTTTAGTAGAGACAGGGTTTCACCATGTCACCCAGGCTGGTCTCGAACTCCTGACCTCAAGTGACTGGCCCAACTCAGCCTCCCAAAGTGCTGGGATTACAGGCTGAGCCACAGTGCCTGATGAATCATTTCTTTTCTAAGACTCCTATTTTCTTTCTTTATCACTCATAGAATCCATCGCAGCATATTAGTTCATTATTTACATGTTGATCTCCCCCCCGTTAGAATGTGCTCTCTCAGAAGGAGAGAAGGGACTCTTTCATTTATATTTTATTCCCAACACCTAGAGCAAAAGTGGACGTAACAGTTATCCAATTGTTGGATAAATAAGTGAATTAAAAATAACAATGGAGGACTGCTAGAAAGGATACAACTATTTTTATTAAATTAGCATAGGAAGGGTAAAATCTAGCTGGGGTGTGGATAAATGTATAGGCTTTTTCTTTCACATTTCTTTTTATGGAAATCTCTGTGATCTATTTGAGAGATGCTACAGAATTCTAATTGCTAATGACACCTCCGTAGAGGGCAGCATTAAAGACAGTATTTGAGTTGTCAGTTAGCAAATGTTGGTAATAGATGGGAGACAACATACCTGGGAGAACAGTTCTCTGTGTCATCGGCTACATGCACCAACCCAGGACGTGTTTCTGCAGACTCCTGAGTCACAATTATTACACTGGGTGTTGCTGTCACTATAGCCTCCTCCAACAACTTTCCAAATTACTGCTTCATTCTCTTTTCAAATGCCAATGATGTTGGGTCATGTCCTTGACTGAAATCCGTTGCTGACCAAACTCCATAACATAGCCTACAGGACCCTGAATGATCTGACATCCAACCCAACTCTCCAATCTCATCTCAGACTACACTCCCTGCTCCAGCCACACTGGCCTTTCCTCCGGTCCTCATGGTCTCTACCAAATTCCTTCTGGCCTCAGAGCACGTGCACTTTCAGCTCTTGCTCCCTGGAACTCTTACTCTTTTTCTTGCTCTTTGCATAGTTCATGCCAACTCATCCTTCAGCTCTCAGCTCAGGCATCACTTGATGGGGGAAGACATTCCTGAAATCTGGACAAGGCCAGATCCTCCTTTTATAAACAACATGTGCCTCTTCCTAACACTCATCACGGATGGTTTTACATATATTTGTGAGTATTTGACACACGTCTGTCTGTACCTCTGAATGCTTAGTTTCATGTGGACCTGAGCCATGTTTACTTTTATTCACCATGTGACTCCCTGGCCCCTAGCACTGTCCCTGGCACAAAGTGGACACTCAAGAAATATTTTTTGGATAAATGAAAGAATGAATGTATGAATGATGCAAATAATTTCCCTTATGAGTATAGATTCAGCAATTAAATATTATTGGGCAGAGAACCAATGAGACTGAAAATGGTTGATGCTCCATTCCATCTTTGGGACTGCATTCAGACCACACTCCTCTGGCTAGGCGACCATTTGAGGCTTCCTTCTTCTTAACATCCCATGCTGCCTTCAAATCTATGAGTCCTGGATATCCTTCCAATAAGCTGTTTTTGCTACTAAGGTAATTTCTGTTGCTTACAACTCAAAACTAATAGTCACTGAAAAGATCACAAGACAGGTTGAGAAACAGGGTCATGAACAGCTAGAAAATGGTAGTAGGATTAGAACCCATGCAGTCTGACTCTAGAGCTCTCCTCACTGCTGAAAAAGGTTGTGACATGCCCGTGAGTACCATGGCTCATAGGGTGAATTCCAGCAGTTTCTGTGCTGTCTGACTTTGATCAAGGCTTTACTAATGTGTCACCCTCAAACCAAAATGTGTCCATGCTTCCCAGTCATTATTTAAAGGATTTCCCCAAGCAGAAACATGACAGTTGGCTACAAGGGTTGGTAGAGGTTTGTGCACAGAACCAGCCAGTCTCTAGGGCACCTACAAGTGTTAGTTCAAGCTGGACACACAGTGGCAGATGAGCTGGCCGCTGGAAATTAATGGTTTTCCTGGGGTAGTGCCCCTAAATGACCTTGGAACTCAGTCAGCTTCCAGTTTGAATAATGCCCCCATCTCCTCACCCCTCTTCCCTACCCAGAGGCTTATCTAGTTCTGAAGAGTAGAATCACTCACCCTGCAAGCATACGTCTAAAATCTTTGGGCCAGAAGCCTCTTTCCCTGAATTTAAAGTCTCTGTTGTCACTTCCAAAGTGAATGACTCAATCCTGGGGGAAGAAAAAGGCCTCAAGAGAACAAGTACGAAAGCACAGGGGGAGGGACACCATTCAGCTGGAGTTCTCATTGTGCCCTATGACCTTCCCACAAAGGAGCACAGCGATAAAGTTTCCTTGTAAACCCAAAAGAGAATGAAATGGGTATAAATACGTTGCTGGAGTCCAGCGAAGAATCCAAGAGAGTTTCTTTGACTGTGTTAGTTACGGATTTCTCACACATACAATAACAAGTTTCTGGCTTTCCTGGCACATATGTTTGAGCAATGTGTTGCTATATCTCTGACAGTTGGTGACATTTCCTTTGCAGTCAGCAAGATTCATAAAGGGGCTGTGTGTCCAATGAAGAAATTAACATCCTAAGTCCCTATATTTGCTATTAGTCATCATTTATGCCTTTATACAAAAAATATTCACCGAATACCTACTCTATGTTCAGCCCCAGCAGACACAAAGATGAATCCAAAGCAGTCCCTGCTCCCTCAAAGGACAATACATGTATCTAAATAACTATATTACCCAGTGATATTATTAATTAGAACAATTGCAATTAACATGTATTTGAGGACTCATATCGTGCCGGGGACTATTCTCAATACTTTTTATGGAATATCTCTTCTATCTAATCCTTGCTGGAGCTCTGTTATTATACCCATTTTACAGATAAGGACCACGAAGAAGTTATATATTCCCAAGATCATAGTAGTACAGTAAGAATGGAGACAAAGTGCTTCTGGATTCTAGCAGAGAGATGTTAGTCCCACAGAGGGATGCCAGGAAGGTTTTGGAGTAGAGACAGTGTGTGAGCTCATCCAGTTAGTGTACAGTCTACTCAGCTGGTGTTACGGAAATGTGAGCATACTTCTTTTGTGAATCTCACCCTCACGAATCATTGTTAACCTACATCACTCATCTGAAGAGTTGCTTATGCATCTGCAGGCACTGATAACAGACTTAACATGAAGACCTTAGGCTTATATTGATCTGTCTTCAAAGCTTGATAAAGTTTATTCTATTGGTCTGTTGTGTTTGAGATCTGAAAATTCAGTAAATCAATTAAACCCAGGGAGAGAATTGACACAGAGTTAAAAGATCAGTTGAAGAAATGGATACCTTGATGAATTTACCTTTTTGCCCAAAGGCCCTTATACAATCAGAATTTTTCAAACGAGTGAGACCTTGACATAAACTGATCTATCACTTTCAACTTACAAATGAAAGAATGAAGGTACATAGAGGTAAAGAGACTTGTCCAAGGGTACACCCTTATCTTGGCACCCTTATCTTCCAATTCCTAATCCAACGTTCTTTTTATTAATATTTAAGAAAACAACTCAACTTGCCTGTAATTCCAGCACTTTAGGAGTCTGAGGTTGGAGGATGTCTTGAGCCCAGGAATTTGAGACCAACCTGAGTAACACAGCGAGACCCTGTCTCTACAAATAGTAAAAACATTAGCCAGGTGTGGTATCTCGTACCTGTATTCCCAGCTGCTCAGGAAGCTGAGGCAGGAGGATCTGTTGAGCCCAGGAGTTTGAGGCTGCAGTGAGCTACGATCATGCCACTGCACTCCAGCCTGAGTGACAGAATGAAACCCTGTCTCAAAAAAAAAAAAAAAAAAAGAAAAGTAAAAGAAAACACCTTTATCGAGGCAATTAAAATACACTAAATCGCATATGTTTGAAGTGTACAGTTGAATCCGTTTTGACATATGTATTCACCCGTGAAACTATCACAATAAAGAAAGATATTTCCATAGCCTCCAAAAGTTTCCTTATGCCTTTTTATTCCTCCTTGTGTCTCCATTCCTGGGCAACCAGTGATCTGCTTTGATCACTCTAAATTTGCATTTTTGACAATTTTATATAAATGGAATAATATAGTATGTATTCTTTTTGGCTAGCTTCTTTCACTCACATAAATTATCTTGAGATCCGTTTGTGGTGTGTGTATCCATAGTTCATCCCTTTTTATTGCTGAATAGTAGTCCATTGTATGAATATAACACAATTTGTTTTGCCATTCATCCGTTAATGGACACTTGAGCTGTTTCCAGGTTTCAGCTATTGTAAACAAGCCCATGATAAACATTCCTGTTCCAGTGTTTGTGTGGGTGTATGCTTCCATTTCTCTTGAGTAAATATTTAGGAGTAGACTAGCTGGAAATGTGGTAGGTGTATGCTTATCTTTAGAGGAAACTGCCAAACTGTTTTCCAAAGTTGTACCATTTTATATTCCCATCAGCTGTGTATGTGGGTTCTAGTTGCTCCACATCCTCTTCAACATTTAATACCAACTTTTGTTTCACTATTATTTTTTATTAGCTATTAACAATTCTCACTGCAACTAGTAAATTCTTTAATGCTGCACTGGTAGAGGAATGTCCATCAAGTGTCTGAGGCCTAACATGACTTTCTTTTTTTTTCTTTTTTTGAGACAGAGTCTTGCTGTGTTGCCCAGGCTGGAGTGCAGTGGCGCTATCTAGGCTCACTGCAAGCTCCGCCTCCCGGGTTCACAACATTCTTCTGCCTCAGCCTCCCGAGTAGCTGGGACTACAGGTGCCCGCCACCACGCCTGGCTAATTTTTTTTTTTTTTTTTTTTGTATTTTTGGTAGAGATGGGGTTTCACCGTGTTAGCCAGGATGGTCTCGATCTCCTGACTTCGTGATCTGCCCACCTCAGCCTCCCAAAGTGCTGGGATTACAGGCGTGAGCCACTGCACCCAGCCGCCTAACATGACTTTCTTACTCTTCACGCTTTTATTTGCTCCACTCAATAGCTTTGATGGAATATCACCTTTGGGAAAACAGAGTAAAGAGAGTAGGCATTTTTAGAGGAGAAGTCACCGTGAATGACAGAAAGCACTGACTTTCTTGGAGGTGCTCCCCTTTGGTGAATAGGAAGGAACAGGAAGCTCCCTCACTCAAAGCATAGGAAGAATGTGCTATTACCACCAAGCCGGGGTTGGAAACAGCACACAGAAGCTGAAGGCCTTGATACCAGGACCCTGGGGGCACCAATGAAGGAAGGGAAAAAGGAAAGAGATCAATGAGAAAGCTCTCCAGTCATCTATTCTGGGGGCTTTTCAGGGGCCACAAGGTGACTTTCCCTTTCTTTCCCAGAGTCTAAGACTGGACACCTTCTCTTGGTCTTAGACTGCCTGTAGGGCAGTCCATATATATCTACCGTTAGTTATATTGTCATAATAGATAACTATTTAATTAGCACAGACCACATGTCAGGAATTGTGCTAAGAATTTTATATCTATTATTTTATTTTAATTATCAGGACAACCATGTGAAGTTGGAATGACTAGTCCCATTTTACAGATGAGGAAAGTGAGACATAGAGATGTTAAGTAACTTGTTCATGGTCACCAAACTAATTGGCAGAGCCCAGTTTGAACCCAGTTCAGTCTGATTTTAAAACCCAAGTAATTAGCCACTGAACTCCACTACCTTTTATATGACTGAATATAAATGCTGTGAATGTGAGTGAACAGTAAATTAGCATGAAACGCCTTCCAAATCTAACCCCTCATTGAGTCTATTTTGTAATATCATGGATTGATTACAGGCATTACATGCCAATTATTCAAGGAATTCCTGCAGTCTTTAAATGTTTGCCAAGTGTAGATCCTCCATGCTCCCCAGCAAATTCTGGAGGGAAGAGAGAATCCATATTTAGAACTTTGATTACTAATTGTACCAGTCTTTTATTTTTTGCCAACCTGTTCAAGCTCATGTTTCAGCAATTAAAATTGTCCCTCTGTATTTGCTGGGTATTGATTGCAAGACCTCCCACAAATACCAAAATCCATGGATGCTCAAGTCCCTTATATAAAATGGGGCTGTGTTTTTCACATAACCTACAACACACTCTCCTGTATACTTTAAATCATCTCTAGATACTTATAATATATTCAGTGTAAGTCGTTGTTATACCATATTGTTAGAAAATAACAAGAAAAAAGTCTATACATGCTCAATACAGACGCAACCATCCATATTTTTTCCCAAATATTTTTGATTCACAGTTGGTTGAATCCACAGATGCAGAACCCACAGACACAAAAGGGCTGACTGTATTACAGTTGTTCAGATGTATATATGTATATTTACTCCTCCCACAATGTCCAGTGATTCCCCAACTTTGGTGTGCATAAGTCTTACTTGGAGAGCTTATTAAAAGCAGAAATGTTGCTGGGTGCAGTGGCTCATGCCTGTAATCCCAGCACTTTGGGAGGCCGAGGCGGGTGAATCACCTGAGGTCAGGAGTTCAAAACCAGCCTGGCCAACATGGTGAAACCCCGTCTCTTCTAAAAACACAAAAATTAGCTGGGGGTGGTGGCAGGTGCCTGTAATCCCAGCTACTCAGGAGGCTGAGGCATGAGAATTGCTTGTACCCGAAGGTGGAGGTTGCAGTGAGCCAATATTGTGCCACTGCACTCTAGCCTGGGTGACAGAGCAAGATTCCATCTCAATAGATAGATGATAGATAGATATAGATAGATAGATAGATAGATAGATAGATAGATAGATGCAAAAATGCCAATGCCCTGCACTCTGAGATTCTGATTCAATAACATTGGTTTTCACCCCAGCACCTGTATTTTCAACATGCATGGTAGATAAAGCATACAATTGTTATATAGTTGCCCATCATTCATTCCCTGACCTAAAATCTACCCAATTTTATTTGGAGGAATTGCTTCTTCCTGGCTTGGCCTGGTCCTGGTGGGAGGGTTTTTCCAGGCACTCACCTCCATAGAAGCGATTCCCTTTTGCATGCATTGTTTTAACCAAGGATTTGGCATGTGACTTTCACTAGCCAATCATATTCCCTCTCTCAGGACTTTGAATTTTGAATAGAAGAACAAGCAGAGATGATGCAGCAGCTCAGCAGTGGTGTCCGTTCCAATCATGAGACAATTTGGTGCTTTCTGTTTCTTGAGTTTCCTTAGCACCTCCTTGGTATCTCAGACTCCCCTCAGTTCTATGAACCTCTATCCTACCTGTCCAAATATCTTTTCAATAAGTGACTTTTTGCTCAAGTTACCCTAGTTGCTTTTTGATGCTTGCAACCAAAACAATACTCCAGGATACCTCAGATGATTCAGTTGTGAGTGATGCAAAGGCAGCTTTTGAGAAACATTGCCCTTAATTTTCAGTGCTTCCCTACTTGATCATTTGGAGAAAAAGCATGTTATTCCTCTTGACTAGCTATCTATCTCCAGCCATCATTTTCACATAAGTAAACTTGTTAAGTATTTTCAAAAGCATAGGGAGATCCCATTTGTATAATATTTAATTATTCCTACTTTGCATATCATGCTTACAGTTTCTGCATATAATATGGATTTTTTTTTTTTTTTTTTTTTGCCTTGTTCACTATTAAGTTAGAGCTCCAAAATGCTGTTCTTGGGCTGGCAAACTCAGAATTACCCTCACTAGCTTTTCTTTATTGTGCACCTCGGGAGCCTCTGTTAGTCTGAAAGTAGAGGAAGAGTTGGTAGAACCAAGTAGACATCTGACAAACCACTAATTAGCTGCCTGGTAGTGTGTTGATGTGGGCCATGACCTCAGGGAACTGATTGCAATGTGAAGATCCCTAGGAAAGCATAGAAAACCAAAAGAGTGCCATTTTTAGCAACTCCTGATGAAATGACATTCCAATGATAATAATAGATACTAATTGTCCCCTCAAAGGAAGTTTCTATGGTAATAAACCCTTGGTCACAGATTTCTGGCTAAAGAGTTAGTCATTGCAGAACAAATTATAGTAGAACAGAATAAGGGCTGTAACCCTCTTTTCCCAGATAAGGCAATCTTATGTACTTTGGTATTACATAGTGTTGTTAACTAGTTCTAGATGCAGCAGTTTTGTTGATCTTGGGGTGAATGGACTTCCAGTGGTCAGTGGACTTCAGAGGCCAGCATTCATTATTTCTTTCTCAGAGGATGGCACCTCAATATTCCCCTGGGAGACCTCCATTCCCCCATTGTATTCTATGTAATTTAGGTGGGGTTGACACCACCTCCTTAGCTCGAGGGTTGGGCACAGAATTTAGGCCTAGTTAGGGCATTCAATTTCCCTGGCCACACTGATGGAGTTAAGATGAACATATGACACAAGCCAGATCCGTGAGACTCAGCTGGTCTTTTGCTACATTGAGAAAAAGCTTCTTTCTGCAGAGTTTGTTGAGTTAGTTCAAGCCAGGCCATGTTTACCACCATTAAGTGAGAGTCCATTTAATAATCAAGTCAACTCAGAGTAAAGTCAAGCCAAGGGACTGAGGAAGACAGATTCCTGATGTCCCTATGCAAGCCCCTGAATGCAGCCATGACTGAGGTTGCACTACCTACTGGGCTTTTCAATTACATCAGCCAATGGAGTCCTTTTTGGTTTTGCTTTCATTGTTTTTGAATTGGGTTTCTGTCACTTGCAACCACAAAACTTTGACTAATACACATGGGAAGCAATAGATTGACTTCCACAAAGGTTATTTGATGAGATCGTTAATCCATTAATCTGGAACTTCCTGAACTACTCTTTCTGGTCTATGAGGGAAAAGTGAAACAGGCATAAGAAAAGGACAGGAAGCGTTTATAATTGATTCCTCCTGCTACAAACACTTTCCCACACATTTCCCAAGCTATGTGGAAAAATCTTGTTTTCTTGCCTTCCTTCTGCACAATGTTTTCAAATTCAGAACATATGCTGAAACACTCCAAATGAACTTGACTTCTGCTGCTTCTCTTTCTTTGGGAAACCACCTCATTTTCTGTGGACTAGCTGGCCTCTCCTCTCATCTTGACGCCTTTCTCCAGTTGTGATTTCTTCAAGAAATCCTGCCATGCCAAGGTCATTAGCTTTAGCACCACCGTTACAGGGAAGGCAGGTCAGGTTTGCCTCCTCAAACTCATCCTGGTGTTCCCACTCAGCTCCTTAATGCATTCACTCTCTAGTCTGTTAGGGACTCTAGTCTGTTAATATTGAATAGCCTTTCCCAGGTAATGGGATAGAGCTACTGAGCATCTCAACGAGCCTCACTAGTATCATGTTATAAAGTCAATTTGCTGCTTATCACTATCCTTGATTCCTCGTGAGCAGTGTATTGCCAAACCCTGTGATCTCTGTCCTCAAGGAGCTTAAAAATGAAATTCAGATTGGTTAAAAGAAAACACACAGAGGCTTTCAACACCGTTGGCCCCGGGTGTGGATAACTCCAAGATCACCTGCTTTAGATATATAATAGAAAAATAAAGTCCAAAATCTTGAGGAGAATGGCTGTAGACAAAGAAGATTGAGAAAATGTAGAGGAAAAAATAGTAAAACCACTGGTCTTGTGACTACAAAGGAAAAGACAAGTTGGAAATTATGCTGGAGTTTCTGGCTTAGGAAGTTAGACATAAAGTAGAAAATACAATAGCCATGGATAAGAGCTGATGAATTTAAAAGTATTGCTTTTTTAAAAAACAGAAATAATACTGATTCACTGTAAAAATAGAAATTATCAAAATCACACTGCCCAAGCATAAACACAATTAAGTTTAACCTATTTGTTTAAATGGAATATTGTATGATCATTCTTCCACATTACTAAAAATCCAAAATGACTTTTTCAAATTTATTTTTTCAGTTAATTGTTCAATATTTCAGACATATCTAGAGGTATAAAGAATAATATAATGAACACCCAGTTTGAAAAAGAAATCATTACAAACACAGTTGAAGCTATATGTATAGCCCTCTGTAGTAGCATTCCTCTTTTCCCCAGCAGTAACCATTTGCCCTCTAAAAATGATTTTTCCTGCTTGCATAATGTTCCATTATAGAAATGTAGCATAATCTATTTAACCAATTCCTTATTTTTGGGCATTTGGACTGTTTCAAATGTTTCATTATTATAAATAACAGTCTGATGAGCATCATTATGTATTTTTGCACACATATCTGTGATTATTTCCTAGAGACAAATTCCTAGAAGTAAAATTGCTATTCCCCAATGCTAAAGATATTGTGCTGCATGTTGCCAAATTGCCCTCCAGGAAAATTCTAACCAAGAACACCTTATCCCACCCCCAGCCATTGTATGAAAGGACTTAGAAAATAGCTACACATGAAACACTGGGGAAGCATCAAAAATTATGTTTCTAATACACCTTTTCAACAGCCAAGCAGAGTGTCTGTTCCCTCCCGGGTGTAGGCTCTGTGCTTGGTACTGAGGATACAGAGGCCACTAAGGCCCTGTTGATCTAGAAGAGAAGAATAACACTGGAGTAGGGGGCAGGAGGTGTGCACGCTAGTGGGCAACCTCGTAAAGTACTTTAGAGCAATGCTTCCAGAGCCAGACCTCCATCTTGGGCAAATTATTTAACTTCTGTGTGCCCCAGTTTCCTTGCTTGTAAAATAGGGGTCATCAAATTTAATCAGCATAATCCATAAATCAGTAGTTCAAAAGATACCATGGGCCAGGCACCACAACTAACACATATAATCCCAGCATTTTGGGAGTCCAAGGCAGCAGGATCGCTGAAGGCCAGGAATTCAAGATAACTGTGGGCAACATAGTGAGAACCCATCTCTACAGACAAAAAGAAAATTAAAGACACAATGCACAATGCCATTCACTTATTCACTTGGAGCATAGTGTTATTGACACACCTGTATGCACAGCATCTTTGGAAAAGGCTTGGGATAGAAAAGGAGGGCAGAGCAGCAAAACAAAAAATAGGGACAAGGGGCCGGGTGCGGTGGCTCACGCCTATAATCCCAGCACTTTGGGAGGCCAAGGCGAGCGGATAACAAGGTCAGGAGATCGAGACCATCCTGGCTAACACGGTGAAACCCCGTCTCTACTAAAAATACAAAAAAAAAAAAAAAAAAATAGCCGGGCGTGGTGGCGGATGCCTGTAGTCCCAGCTGCTCAGGAGGCTGAGGCAGGAAAATCCCTTGAACCCTGGAGGCAGAGCTTGGAGTGAGCCAAGATCGCACCCCTGCACTCCAGCCTGGGTGACAGAGCGAGACTCCATATCAAAAAAAAAAAAAAAAAAAATAGAGACAAGAAGGGAGGGTGGCAGGGAGGAGAGAGAGGTTTGTGCTCTTGGCACAAAAACACAATTACCCTCTTAAGAAGGAAATGTTCCATGCCAGGAAATGCTCCATGCCAGTTTTCAGTGTCCCTGCCTATGTGTTGCCCCCAAAACGGATTAACAAAATGTTTCCTTGCTGTGATCCACTCTGCTGGCCTAAGGCCATATGTGAGCTGTACAGAAGGCAAGTTACTAGAAGGGCCTTGGCTACCATGCAGAGGGGTGTGTTTCCAGTTGCCAAGAAAGAAGGAAAACACTCTCTCATTACACACCCAATATAATCTACATGCATTGATATACTCTATATATCACCCATAGAAAAAGGCACACTGCAGAACAGAACGTTTCAAAAATACTGTATATATGTAATATATATGTTATATATGTATTTATACACATATACATATAAACTATAGTTCATACACTCATACAATAATTAATATAAAAGTATTTATTAAGGGCCTACTATATGCCAGGTCCTATGCTAAATGCCAGGAGATATAATAAAAATATGGTTCCTGCCCTCAGCAAGTTTCCATTCTAGTGGCAAAAACTAACATATCTTCTATACTGCCATCTTGTTTAATTTTTTTAT
Source organism: Pan troglodytes (assembly GCF_028858775.2). Taxonomy (NCBI): domain Eukaryota; kingdom Metazoa; phylum Chordata; class Mammalia; order Primates; family Hominidae; genus Pan; species Pan troglodytes. The sequence goes on from NC_086015.1 coordinate 65,458,669, forward strand.
AGTGATTTGGTATTACCGGTCTAAGAAAAAATAATTTTTGTTTTTAGAATAATGAATGATCTGCAGCAGCTATAAGACAGAGGCCAAGGCAGCCAGATATCTTGAGCCCAGGAGTTCAAGACCAGCCTGGGCAACATGGCAAAACTCTGTCTGTGCAAAAAATACAAAAAAATTAGCCAGGTGTAGTGGCATGTACCTGTGGTCCCAGCTACTTGGGAGGCTGAGGTGGGAGGATCACCTGAGCCCAGGGAGGTTGAGGCTGAAGTAAGCTGTGATGGTGCCACTTCACTCCAGCCTGGGCAATAGAGTGAGACTTCTGCTTCAAAAAAAATCTCATTTAATTATCTATTCTAGAACAGGGGTCAGCAAACTTTTTCTGAAAGGGGTCCAGTAGTAAATATATTAGGCTTTGCAAGCCATTGGGTCTTCACTACAGCTATTCAACTCTGCCATTGCAGCATGAAAGCAGCCTGAGATAAGATGCTGATGAATAGCCAGGCTGTGTTACCAAAAAAACCCTGTATTTATGAAGGCAGGATTTTGAATTTCCTATAATTTTCACATGTTGTAAAATATTCCTCTTGAATTGTTTAAACCATTTAAAACTATAAAAATCATTCTTAACTCTTGGGGTGGCTTTGGCCCATGGGTCATAGATTGCCAACCCCTGATTTAAACAGCTACATAATAGCCCATTTCGTGGATATTCCAAAGTACTTTTAAATAATCCCCCATTGGTTATATTTAGATTGTTTCCAGCTTCTTCCTATTCCACACAATGCTGTGATGAGCATCCTTGTGTGCATCTTTGCATCCAGAGTATGTAAATGAGTACCTTCCACCTGTCTCTGAATCCACACTGATGTCACCAGCACCAGCTCGTTTGAAAAAATGATATGAGAGGGGTTCTTGAGACAGTCCCACTGAACTGCAAATGCAGAGGATCATAATGGCTCTTTTATTCACCAACCTAATAATTCTATTTTTAAAAGGCTGTCAAATTGCCTGACATGAGTTATTCCTTATGAACCCTGCTGCTTGTTTTCAGTGATTCATCGTTCTCAATGTTTACTGAAAGGTTCTCAAGATGGCCTTCACGGTTTTCACCAGGAGGCTGTTAGAAACACTCTACAGCCATTTGCCAGGCCGCCCTCTCCCAGCGTTTCTCACCAGGCTCCCTGCCCTATCTTTGTTTTAGATATTCAGTCAGCTTGATATAAGATTTCCTTCCTACTGCCGCTATAACTCACATACTTGGATGGGTGTTTCGTACATTTGTAGAATTTTTCCCAAGGATCTTCAACTTCTATTTATACACAGCTATCTCCATCCTGTCTACACAATTTCTATTTTTTCCCTTTGTTTGCATCACTTCGAAATTTGAAAGAATAGGTTTATTTTAAAATTATTTTTGCAAAAGCAATACTTATTGCAAGAAAAACAAGTACGAGCTCACTAAACACCATAAAATAGACCGTGAAGGTCCTCCCTTCTCTGCCCCACCAGTAACCCTACCCCACCCCTAGAGGTAGCCACTATACTCAGTCAGACTGGGACTTCAGATGCAGAACTGCAGATCTCTGTGACATTGGACAAGTCACTTAACTGAAGCCTTAGGTTCTTCATCTGTAAAAGGAGAATGATCATTCTTATTACTTTCAGATGGAAATTATGCTTATGAAGCATTTAACACTTACTACAGTGCCTGATCATACTAACTGCTCAATAAACAATAGCTGTGCTAGAAATACTATTACTACAGTGCCTGACCATACTAACTGCTCAATAAACAATAGCTGTGTTAGAAATATTATTAAGAGATTAGTATTATCCTTCCTCTGTGCAAGCGTAGTCATAATTTTTAACATAATGTATAATTTTTAACATAAATGGCTTCATTTTATGCCTAAGCTTTGGTAATTTTTTCAGTCAGTTTATCTGGAATAACTGTCTTCTTCCTTTTAATGACTTTATAGAATCTCAATGCATTGGTGTCCCATTATTTGTTTAATCATTCCACTGTTGATGGTTATTTAGGTTTTCAATTCAGATTTTCTTTCTTTCTTTCTTCCTTCCTTTCTTTCTCTCTCTCTGTCTCTCTTTCTTTCCTTCCTTCCTTCCTTTCTTTCTTTCTTTCTTTCTTTCTTTCTTTCTTTCTTTCTTTCTCTTTCTTTCTTTCTTTCTTTTCTTTCTTTCTTTTGAAACAGTATCTCGCTCTGTTGCCCATGCTGGAGTGCAGTGGTTCATTCATAGCTCACTGCAGACTCAACCTTCTGGGCTCAAGCAATCCTCCCACCTCAGCCTCCAAAGTAGCTAGGACTACAGGCATGCACCACCACACCCAGCTACTTTTTTTAAAGTTTTTTGTAGAGATGGGGTCTTGCTATGTTTCCCAGGCTGATCTCAAACATCTGGCCTCACAAGATCCTCCCACCTCAGCCTCCCAAAGTGCTGGGAATACAGACGTGAGCCAGAATGCCCAGCCTCAATTCAGATTTTCAATGCTGGAGGGAAGAGCCTTGAACATACATATTTGAGTATTTGTGCCAGTATTTTCTTAGAATGAATTCTCCAAAATGGAATTGCTGTGTCAATGGGTATAGACTTTTTTTTTTAATTTTAATAGCTCCCAGAATACTTCCAGCTCCTTGCCTTCCAGAACCTCACGGGGCTGCAACCCTCTAGTCCTCTTGCCAATGGAAAGGCCATGAGACCTGGCCAATAAGTTGTTGAGTGCAAGGGACATATGTCATCACCATTTTACTGCCAGTTTGAAACCTTCCAGGGGTTTCTTTATCTTCTGCCATTGTAATCAGCTGTATTTCAGACAGACAGTGGCTGCTCCACCAGCCTGAGTTCTGTAGTGAGTTCCATGTGAAAGAGAGCTTCAGCTGACCTGCCACAACCACACAGCATGAATGAGCAATAAACATTTGTTGTTTTAAGCCACTGTCATTTGGGGGTTGCTGATTACTATAGCGTAACCTGATTGATACACTGCAAAACTGCTCTCCAAAAAAGTTTCTGTCAATTCACAATCCTACCAACAGCAAGTGAAAGAGCTGTTTTACTATAGCCCTTTTGCCGTGTTTCCTCATTTTATAGATTTCTCCTTTCCATTAGTCTTATTAGACATGATCAGAAAAAAAGGTGTGTAATGCTTCAGCCACTTACCAAGGCTTTATTAATTTCACACATCTTCTTATTTATTAGCAAATCCTATTTTCTCAAATATGTCTCACTGTGCTAATATGCAAGTAAAAGGCCTTCTCATGCTCTTTAATTGTTTTTTCCTTAGCATTACCTAATTCCCTTTTTGCTCCCTCGTTTTATGTCCAAGAGCCTTAACAAGTATACTGTAATCCCATCCATGTCTCTCCTCACCATCTTGATATTCACAAAAGACCTTCCCCATCATAGAGAAATGAGAAGTCATTGTATTTTATATGTTACTATATTGAATTGTCCTTTTAAAAAACTCACATTAATACTTCTGCATAGCTCTTACCTTTATTTGTAAGTACAAGGGGAAATAAGTGTAGATGTTCATCCAAAGTCTGGCCACTTTTTAAGGAGCAGCTCAAATGCCACCTCATCACCCTCCGCTTAAGGTAATCGTTGTCTTTTCTAAATTCCCATGTGCTTTTCTATATCTTTTTCACAACACTTGCTTTGTTGAATTGCAGTTAGAGGGGCCTAATTTGTGAACTCATGCTTCCTGTGTTCCCTTTGCAGTAAACATTATTCATTTATATGGAGCATATTTTGCTATCACTGCACTATGAAGTTATATCATGAGGTAGCAACTCTCACTGAGAGCTCAGGAAGGCATGTGATCAGAGCACCAGTGTGAAAACAAGACCTTCTCATGAAGATTTGGGAAAAACCCAAAACCCTTAAAATATGAATGTTCAAACTCCTCAAACCCCAAGTGCATTCCTGTATTTTTCTCCTACAAGCCTAATGATTCTTCTACTGATGAAATCCAGGAAGAAGGGAAGCAGGATGTATTTGATGATAACCACTGGTATATGTACAAACTCTCCACTGGGATGTATTTGCTTGTCTCCAGCTTGGAAAGTTGCAGTGGGACAATGTGAACTGACTGACTCAGGCCAGTTTGGTTAAGTACAACTACTAGGTTGCTTCTCTTATAGAATATAAATTGCAAGAAGGCACAAAGTAGTTGCTAAATAATTGTTTAATACATAGTTAGAGGTAGGTCACTGTAAACTACCTCCCCTAAACTTGCTGCAATAAAAGTGAGTCTAGTACCAAATTCTGTCACACAAACATTTATTAAATAAGCATTTATTAGCAAGCAATCACAAAAACAGTCATATAACCTCCAAGCTCAATGAAATCCCAGCACTCTATCCTTCTATGTGCTCCAACCATTCTTTGCATGAAACATTCTCTTGATACAGACACAACGACATTCTTGAAGCAGAATTCAGTTAACCTCTTAGCCAGAATCAGGCAACCAGAATCATCTAAGTTAGTAGATGGAGGTAGGACTATATTAGAATCAAGCCTTAGGCACCACTTTGAAAGTCGAAGGGTAAAAAGCTCACTAGAGTTTTATGTGCTATTTGCGCAATATTGGGAAGTATCTGTAAAATATTTTAGCCAATCTACATATCTTGAACACTAGTCATTTTAGCATGAAACCTCACTTCTAATATTTATCATGCTAACTAACAAAACTTTTGCTACTAGTCAAGGATAAATACAAAGTAGTTGAAACACTCGTGGTTAAATTTATCTAGAGTATGGCCTTATTAATAAATGCAAACTGGCCATCTCCGGAGGATATTTCCAATCAGAGAGACTGTCGGTTCCTAGGGTGTAGCTTAAAACTAATCAACCACTTATTTTGATCACACTCTCTCTGCTGGCATAATTTAAAATCAATTACAGACATCAAAACACAAGGGGTCACTCATGTAAGATTCTAAAGAACAAAAATTAGAGAGTTTAACACAGCTCTGGAAATCTGGGGTGGCGGTGAACAATAGGCGCAGTAGGCACCTCTCTGTATATCTCCAGTCACATTAACTTTTGTGACAGTGGAATAAAAAGGAGAATTTGATTCACCAAAGGGACATTTCTTCTGGTAAACTGCCTGTGTACAGTGGGAGCAGTTGCCAGGTGACCCTCACTCTCCAAATTTGTCAGGGAGACTACCCCACACGCCTCACCCGCCACCCCTACCCAACACCTCAGCACAAGCTTTGAAAGACATCTAACAAACAATTCTAAGATTGGAAATAAGAAGTAGTAGATGCTTTATTCCTTCTTTTTTTAGGACTTTATTTTTTAGAGCAGTTTTAGGTTCACAGCAAAATTGAGTAGAATGTACCAAGATGTCCCAATATCCCCTGCCCTCACACAGGCACAGCCTCCCCAATTATCCACATCCTGCACTAGAGTGGTACATCTGTTGCAATTGATGAATGTACATAGACATATCTTTATCCTCCAAAGCCCGTAGTTTACATTAGGGTTTACTCTTGGTGTTGTACACGTCCCCTATTATCAACATCGTGCACCAGAGTGGTACATCTATTGCAACTGATGAACCTACAAGGACACATCGTTGTCCTCCAAAGCCCATAGTTTACATTAGGGTTTATTCTTGGTGTTGTACGTTCTATGGGTTTAGACAAATTTATAGTGACATGTGTCCATCATTATAGTATCACACAGTGTAGTTTCACTGCCCTAGAAATCCTCTGTGTTCTGCCTGTTTATCTCTCCCTTCTCCATCCCCTAGCAACCACTGACCTTGTTACTGTTTCCATAGTCACCTTTTCAAGGATGTCATGTAGTTAGAATCATATAGTATATTGCCTTTTCAGGCTAGCATATTGTGTTTCTTCTTTTGTCTTAAGATGGATATAAAGAAAGAAAAGCCTTCTCATAGAGCCTCATTAAATTTCTCCTTCTCACACCCAATCTGCCTCTCACCCCCTCAGTACCCACATGGAGTTGATATAGATGCAGAGTTGAAAGAGGTGGCTCTGGACAATCCTTACTCTCCCCACCTCCTCCTCATTATCACTCCTCTCACTGAAGAATAGACTTTTTATGGCCATGGTATTTTGTGCAACATCTTACTGTGTCCCCATAATTCCTCTACCAAGCCAAGGGTCAACATTTGAAGGTACAAATGATTGCACATGGCCTTTTATTATTTCTTCGGTATTTACATAATGCATTTAAGTGTTTTTGAAATGTGTTTTGGGTCAGCGTTAATGGATCAAAAGTGTTGAATGGTATGGCTCTGAGTATGTAGCTACATTTTTAAAAACAATTCTTATGGAAAGAATTTCCCATTATAAGTCTTTGCACTGTAAGTTGCATTTTTCCTGAGATATAGCCTTGACATGCGATATGGATCCTGTACAAGATACATGTGCAAGCATATCCTGTCTCCCTCCTGGAGACTCCAAACATAGGTCTGTGCCTCTCAATGTCTGCAAGTCCAGCATCTAGCTCAGTGCAATGGAGCATAACAGGACTTTAAAATGCATTTATTGAGTAGATGTCACAGGTAACTGACAGTTATTTGTGCTTTGTTTGACTGTGATTCTCGCCATATTTAGATTTGTCTTTCTTATGAAATTATGTTAACATTTCAGTGTACAGACAATACTTTGGAGACATTGTGGGTTAGGTTCTGGACTACTGCAATAAAGTGAGTCACACAAAATTTTTTGTTTCCCAGTGCATATACAAGTTATATCTAGGTGGGTGTGATGGCTCACACCTGGAATCCCAGCAACTCTGGAGGCTGAGGCAGGAGGATTGCTTGAGCCCAGAAGTTTGAGACCAGTCTGGGCAACTTAGTGAGACACTATCTCTGCTATAAAAAGATTTTTAGAAAGGGGAACTACTTTCTTTGCTCATTCATAAGAAGCAACTCCTCAAATGTAAAGTTTTATCACATCTTTAGGCTCCACTTCAAATTCTGTTGTTATTTTTATCACATCTACAGTTACCTGCTCCACTGAAGTATTGAACCCCTTAAAGTCATCCATGAGATTTGGAATCGACTTCTTTCAAGCTACTCTTCATGTTGATATTTTGACCCTCTCCTATGAATCACAAATGTTCTTAATAGCCTCTAGTATGGTTAATCGTTTCCAGAAGATGTTCAATTTACTTTGCCCATATCCATCACTATCAAAGGCGGCTATAGTTTTATGAAATGTACTTCTTTCTTTTTTTTTTTTTTTTTTTTTTGAGATGGTGTCTCACTCTGTCACCCAGGCTGGAGTGCAATGGCGTGATCCCAGCTCACTGCAACCTCCGCCCCCCAGGTTCAAGCAATTCTCCGACTTCAGCCTCCTGAGTAGCTGGGATTACAGGTGCACATCACCACGCCTGGCTAATTTTTTATTTTTAGTAGGACAGGCCTACTAAAGAATAAATTTCCGGCCTGAAATGTATTTCTTAAATAATAAGGCTTGAAAGCTGAAATTATGGCCGGATGCAGTGGTTCATGCCTGTAATCCCAACACTTTAGGAGGCCAAGGCAGGCAGATCACCTGAGGTCAGGAGTTCAATACCAGCCTGGCCAACATAGTGAAACCCAGTCTATACTAAAAATACAAAAATTAGCTGGGCGTGGTGGTGGGTGCCTGTAGTCCCAGCTACTCAGGAGGCTGAGGTGGGAGAATTGCCTGAACCTGGGAGGTGGAGGTTACAATGAGCTGAGATTGTGCCACTGCACTCTAGCCTGGGTGATAGAGTGAGAACCTGTCCCCCGCTCCAAAAAGAGAAAGTTGAAATTACTCCTAGATCTGTGGGCTGCAGAATGGATGTTGTGTTAGCAGGTATGAAAATAACATTCATCTCCATGTACATCTTTGTCAGAGCTCTTGGGCAACCAGGTGCATGGTTAATGAGCAGTAACATTTTGAAATAAATCTTTTTTTATGAGCAGTAGGTCTCAACAGTGGGCTTAAAATATTCAGTAAAACATGATTTACAGGCAACATAACAGATGTGCTGTCATGAAGGTTTTGTTGTTCCATTTCTAGAGCAAAGGCACAGTCAATTAAGCTAATTTTTAAGGGGCTAGGGTTATTGGAATGGTCAATGAGCATTGGTGTCAACTTGAAAGTTAGCCTGTCCTTTCAAGTTTTGAAACAGGCCTTGACTTCTCCTCCCTAGTTTGAAAAGTCCTAGATGACATCTTCTTCCAAGAGAAGGCTGTTTCATCTACATTGAAAATCTGGGGTTTAGTGTACCTACCTTCATCAACAATCTTAGCCAAATCTTCTGGATAACTTGTTGCAGCTTCTCTATCAGCACTTGCTACTTCACCTTGCATTTTTATGCTATGGAAACAGCTTTTGTCCTTAAACCTCATGAACCAACCTCTGCTAGCTTCAAACTTTTGTTCTGCAGCTTCCTTACCTCTCTCAGCCTTCATAGCATTAAAGAGAGTTAAGGCCTTGCTCTGAATTAGGCTTTGGCTCAGGGGAGTGTTGTGACTGGTTTTATCTTTTATCCAGGCCACTCAAATCTTCTTATCAGCGATAAGCCTGCTTTGCTTTCTTATCCTTTGTGTGTTCACTGCAGTAGCACTTTCAATTTCCTTCAAGAACTTTTCCTTTGCATTCCCAACTTGGGAAACTGTTTTGCACAAGAGCCCTAGCTTTTGGCCTATCTTCGCTTTTAATATGCCTTCCTCACTAAATTAACCATTTCTAGCTTTTGATTTAAAGTGAAAGAAATGCCACTTTTCCTTTTACATAAACAGTTAGAGGCCATTTTAGGGTTATTAACTGGCCTGATTTCAATACTGTGTCTCAAGGAATAGATAGGGCTGAGGAGAAGGAGAAAGATGAGAATGGCCAGTCAGTGGAGACTTCAAAACGCATACACCAGTTACTGATTAAGTTTGCTACTTTATATGGGCATGATTTGTGGCATCCCAAAACAATTACAATAGTAATATCAAGGATCACTGATTATAGATCACCATCATAGGTATAATAATGAAAACGTTTGAAATATTGCAAGAATTACCAAAATGTAACATAGAGAAATGAAATGAATTGTTGTTAAATGCTGTTGGGAAAAAAATGGTGTCGGCAGACTTGTTCAACTCAGGGTTGTCACGAATCTTCAATTTGTAAAAAACAAATCTGTGAAGTGCAATAAAATGAGGTATGCCTCTGTTTATTGTGTCCTGAATGCCCATAAAAGAAGTTTAGGGTGTGGTTTATTTTATTTTTCACTAGTACAGATTCTACTTTTTTACAGAAGGATGGTGGGCATTGCACCTACCCTAAAGAATTTTTGCATAAAATAAAGTCAGTAGTTGCCATTTTTTTAAAAGACTCTCAATTATGGGGACAATTGGCAGCTAAGCAATTTTACAACTATAAGAAAACCTCATTTAATAATATGGTTAAAATTTTCATATATTTAGCATGTGCAAGGCTTTGTGCTAAGTACCTTACAAGCATGATCTCATTTAACCCTTTATTCTTTTTGCCTTAGCTTCCAATATGGCTTGGCACAGCACTGTAACTGATCCTGTGTTTATTGAAAATGTTGATAGTTTTTTCATCATGAGTTTTTTTTGCATAAATTTGGGTATTTTTAAAATGTGGTATTAAAATATTATTTATCTAAATTCCTGTTTTTTTCGGCACCTCCCTCAATTTTGCACCCTATTTCCAGTAACAGCCTCAGGGTGTTGGGACTATTATTTTTCTCCCTTTCGAGATAAAGAAACAGAGGGTCAGAATAGTTGCATTTGCCCACAGTTTACAGGTGCCAGTAATGGTGGAATAAGGTCAGATTCCTGATACCCTGACATATCAGCCCTCAGTTTACGCACATAGTTTTACAGATAAGGAAACAAAGATGCAGACAGTTAAGAGGGTATGCACAGTCACCCAACAACTTGGGAACAGAACCAAACCAGAACCCAGGATTCCTCACCTGTCTCAAAAACACAGTGGTGTGAGCCATGCATTGTAGATGCATCATACTTGTTCCCCAGGCTGCACCAGGCTGCAGAGTTCATTCTTTCAATAACTATTTATTAAGCATCTCCTAGGAGCTGTACACTATGTAGTAGTTGGTCCAATGAAGACTGACTTCCTTGGCAAAGAAGCTGGGAAAATGTAGTAGAAAGCATTCATTTCTTCATTCACTATGCTAGGCTCTGGGATACACAGCAGAATAAGATTCTGAAAAGTTCACTGACAAAAGGAGGACATAGATATGCAACTAAAAATTGAGATAAACGAAGCTAAGCTCAACCATAGAAGGACTCAAAAGTTACAGAGCCTCTGTTTCACATTCTGAATGCTGAGTCGCTTTAGTTTAGTGAGCACCTTCAGTACTGAAAACACAAGTGTTATGGGCTGGCGGAAGAGGATTCAGAGAAATGTAAAAGAAGCTTCCGCTCCTTCAGTTTATATTCTACTTGAAGAAAGAGGTCATGTACATATGACATGTCCAGTATTTATCTGACCTCCTAATTATTAATATTAGGTTGGTGCAACAGTAATTGTGGTTTTTGCATGGGCTTTTTTCCTTTTGTTCTCCAGGGTATTGTCAACACCCAGAATAGCAAATGGCACAGGATTGGTGCTCAGAGTTTCGAGAATGATGGAGAACAAGCAGAAATAAGTCTTTTAGGAACTGTGCCATTCTGGTTGGAATTTTGGACACATATTCCCTCTCTTAAAAGTTCATTTGACATATTTATTTTTAACATCTTTTTGTCACCTTGAAGCTGCCATCTTGTGTCTCTATGGGCAAAGGCTGTAAAAGATGGATGGTGTTAGGATAAGAAGAGGTCTTCATGGAGAAGTTTGTCTTGGAATTTGACTTCAATAAGGACAAATATGACACCCTGCCAATACGAGGTTTTAAGAATTTGACAGATAATCAGTCCTTTGGCTTAATCTAGTGTAATGAGTCCCCAAGTCTGGGAAGTCAGACTAATATATTAGTCTGAATAATATAATATATTAATATGTATATTAATTTCACATACCTTCTTATTTATTAGCAAATCCCATTTTCTCAAATATGTCTCACTGTGCTTATATATATATATTATGTCATATATATATATGACAATCAATGGCTCTGTGTGTGTGTGTGTGTGTGTGTGTGTGTATATTCTGGCTCCATTACTTGGACAATTTACCTAACGCTTCTAAGCCACAATTTCTTCATCTGAAAAATGGAGAGATTAACAATATCCAGCTCGTGGAGCTGTGGTGCCAATTAAGTCTACACTATGGTGAATATGAATATACCACATCCCCTTCAAGGAAGAACTTGCTGACCAGCTGCAGGAGGGCAGGCAGCAGCTGCTATAGCTGATAATTCTCTCCGAGTTAGCCTCAGATGTAGAGAGCCTCCCTTAAGGTCAGGCCCTTCCTGGGGCAGCCTATACCCCATGGCTGAGCAAGGCAGAGTACAAGAGTGTGGCTATTCCAGTTTCATACAGGACCTCCTGGTAGTCAACACTCAACTCACAACTCCCCAGCAAGTTGGCTGAGAATTTTTCGAGCCTGAATCACAGTTTTTCTTCCTCTGCCCATTCCTGCTTCCTCCTCCTTCCTTTCACTTTGTTAATCCCTAATAAACATCTGCACCCCAAACTCCATTTCACCATCTGCTTCTGAAGAACCCAACCTGGAACATATGCCAACTGCTCAGAACAGCACATGGATCTTAAGCATTCAAAAAAAATTAGTATTACTATTATTATTATTATTATTAATGGGCCTACTGATGACAAGAGCAAAACTGCATGCCTGTTTTCAATATGGTTTTCTGCAATTGTGTTGAGATTATTACTTTTCAATGGAGTTTCCAGGACTTTTAAACCTAATCTTCTCTCTGGTTTTCTCTAGGGGTGAATGTGGATTCTTTCATTCATTTTATATTGTGAGCGACTACTATGAGCCAGGCTCTGAGCTAAATGCTAGGAATGAGAATACACCCAGCCTTGCAAGAGCATTTGAATTGTTGTCGACTGAACACAAAAGTGAGGGTGAGATTTATTGCCCTGCCCACCAGGTGATACTGTCAATATGTAGCTGTTTATCCCTGAAACAGGGGTCCTGGTAAGGAATGGAAAGGATGAGACAGAGCATTTTATTATTTTATTGGCAGAAAGGGAAAAGTTACAGTCAGCCCAGAAGGTGCATCTTTTGCTATTTCTATCAGTTTTCTCTAATGCTTATGATGATGGAAATGCATAGCTCGCTGAGTGGATGGAAATTCAGGCTCCAACTATGGCCAAAACCAATGACCAGTAACGTGGAAGTAGTCAAGAATATACAAAACACAATGAAGAGACAGAAACACTTTAAAGCAACCAGTTATTTTATTCAATCATTTCCTGAGCATGCTGGATGCAAAGTCCAGGTATGATGCTGGGGGTAAGAGACACAGAAATAATTAAAGCAGTCCTTAACCTCAACAACTAAAAGTCTGTGAGCAAAGACTGAGACCTGTACAGACTAGCGATATAGAACATAGAGTATTCTGGCTGGGCGTCGTGGCTCATGCCTGTAATCTCAATGCTTTGGGAGACCAAGGTGGGAGGATTGCTTGAGCCCAGGCAACATAGCAAGACTTCATCTGTAAGAAAAATGTGCAAAAATCAGCCAGACATGGTGGCATACACCTGTAGTCCCAACTGCTTGGGAGGCTGAGGCAAGAGGATCACTTGAGCCCAGGAGATCAAGGCTGCAGTGAACCATGATCGCACCACTCCACTCCAGCCTGAGCAACGGAGTGAGACTCTGTCTCTAAAAAATATAATAATAATAATAAAGAGTATTCTAAGAGTGATTGTGTAAGAATGCTATATATGCATGAATATAAGGTAAGTTTATATTTTCTCAAAAATTAATACAGAAATAAGGGATTTGCCTTATATTTTAGTTCTTACCAAGTCTCTCATCACAGGACATGCACTCAAATTTTTTAATTTGAAGAGTGAATTGCTGAACCAGACTAACTTCAACAATGCTGGTTAGGATAATTATGAGGGTCACCTAATTTTTTAAAAAATAAAAAGTGAAAGAGATTTAAGACAGATTTAGAAACTATTACTGGGTGTATAACCTCACAAATCCAAGAGTCAGATTATTTGTAAACAAAGTTTTGAAAGACCATTTTAGAAAGCAATTCAGAACTTTCATGTCAGCAGAGCAGACACTAGATAAACAACACTGCTGAATGAAACAAGTAAAAAGCTGGATTAAAAAGATAAAAATGTCTGTTTAAGTGTTTTGCTGGGTTACAGTCGGAAGAAAGATTCTCCAGAGGCCGAGAATAGAAAATCAAGTTTCCTGGGAAACATTTTTCTGAGACTAGAGACTTTGAACCTTGGCACATACTGCTGCTCAGAGTGCACGCCAGAGGGTTGGGGTTGCAGAGGGGTGCTAATTTCATATTCCCACATAACATTGAAACCCAAACAGGCTATACTCTCCATGTAAGGAGCAAGGAGAAATAAATCTAATGTGCTGATAGGAAACAGAACAGCTCTGGACAAAGGCAGGAAAAAAAAAAAACACCCTGGGGAATTAGTAACCACAAACTAGACTTCACCTACCTGGGTTTGCAGTCTGAATTCTACCTGTATGATCCCAAAATACTTCCAGAAGAAAATTTAATATAAAGTAGATCAGGATAATTTAAAGTTGTGTTTTTTCATACATGGTACTACAATTTTTAAAAACCATTTATTTCTGTATTACACAGGTACACTTAGCTATCATATATTAAAATATATATATAAAAGAAAAGACATATGGACAATTATCAACAAATTCTACATATCCATCTGAATTAATAAGGAATCACACACAGTTTTAAGGACAGCCAATCAAGGATAGCTATGATAGCAAAATGTTAAAGGCAGGATCATATAAAGAATGGCTTGTTTTAACTATTTGCTTAACTCTTTTACTTTAGTTTGGCTTCCACGTAAGAAAAATGAGATAAAGCTTTTAGGGCTATGTTGGAACAAGGTGATATGATGTTCCTTGTTAGTTTGCTAAGTTAATGGCAATCAGTGACTTTCTATAATAATATTAATATTGAAACTGATCAGGAATGATATTAGACTTCCCCTGGATGCCATGGGCCTAAGTCAAGTATTTAACACTGGGAAGATCTCAAAAGCCTTTACAAGATAAATAGGCAAGTCCAGGTGCAGTGGTTAACACTTGTAATTCCAGCACTTTGAGAAGCCAAGGTGGGAGGATTGCTTCAGCCCAGGACTTTGAGACCAGCCTGGGCAATACAGAGAGACCCTGTCTCTACAATAATAATAATAATAATAATAATAATAATAATAATTAAAAATTAGCCACGTGCATGCACCTGTGGTCCCAGCTACTCAGGAGGCTGAGATGGAAGGATCACTTGAGCCTGGGAGGTCGAGGCTGCAGCAGTGAGCCATGATCACACCACTGCACTCCAGCCTGGATGACAGAGACTCTGTTTCAGAGAAAAAAAACAACAACAGATAGCCAATAGGCAAGAGGAAAAGAAGTTAGATCCTGGTAAGTATTTAGGTCACCAGGGAAAAATAGTATAAAGGGAACAATTATCTTGACATATCCATTTTCCCTCTGGCAATCAACCTCAGTCTTCCAGATGTTCAAATTTGCTTTATTTGCTCAAAGGGAACCAGTGAAAGCCACACAGCACGTCATTTAAATAGCTGGACTCCAAATTTCATCCAAATTGATTTTTTTCCTCTCTCCCACTATTTGCCTGCCTTTCAACATTCCTTTTCTGCGGACACTCCTCCTATACATAATATCAAGTAATTCATTCATCACCATAAATGAAGCTATTGACAGAGGAGATGAGGGCAATGCTCACCAAAGCCTAAACAATTAGTGGCTGTATGATGGGAACGGGGCTTGAGAGTCAGGCTGGAACTATCATAAATCCAAAATCAAAATGTCTCAGCATGATTCCCTTAAAACTATAACAGGTCTGCATAGTATTTCATTAAACATAAAGGCTCTTATTTGATAAACCAAAACAAATCTCATTTTTCTGATTAATGTCTTCAATAGGAAAAGCTAGAGTCCACTGTCTTAATTTATTTCTAAGGCAGTCTATAAAAAGCAGGAGGATGATTGTTCTCTAACTAAAATCAGACACCTAGCCACACTCACCAGAAATTGGCAAAAAGATTATACTTCACTGAAATTTAGAGAAGAACATAAAAAGAGTGTTTCTTGGAATAGAAAAAGAAGCATTTTGGAGAGAGCATTTGTTGCCTGACTTCTAGCCTTTTAGCCTTCTGCCTTCTTAACAGGACATCAAAGTTCTTAGTCATGAGAACAATTTGGCTGAAATTGAACCCTCCCAAACATTTAAGGGTAGGCCCTAACTGGCTAATGTCAACCAGTACATCTTTCTCCCAGCCAGAGCGAATGGCTTTTTGGAGGAATTCTAGGAAAGGAGTGTTCTCTTTGGAAGATGAAAGCTACAAAGAGAATACTTTCTCCTCTCTGCTAAAACAAAAGTGGGGCTGCTGTTCCCGCCACCAGCTTTGTGTGGCCATGATGGATGCCAATCTTTAAATGAAATCGATAATGGGAAAAACAATATGGAGCAACAAAAAGAAACTGGGCCTCTAGCGATGTGGTTGACCCACTAGATCAATCTATACTTGAAGCCTGCGCTACCACTGAACTTTTCAGTTAAGTAAGCAGGTAAGTTCCTCTTATTGTTTAAGCTAGTCTAAGTTGATTTTTCTGCTACTAGTAATTAATAATGGGGCTGGAACCACATCAAAAGATAGGCATCGTTTTAAAAAAACAGACTTGAATAAAAGTATCCAGATTTCTCAGAGATTCTCAGCTTACACAGTGTAAGGTATCTTACTCAACAAGCAACTGTGGCCTGGCTGTTTAGTAAAGTTGAATCTGTTACAATAAAAAGATTTTTAACACTAACATGTAGAAAAATCTATTATTGCTAGCATAGTGGCAAATTTTAAAACACTTTACCATGAAAAGAGAGCTAAGACTAATACCTCAGTTCATTCTTATGCATAGGCTGTGAAGAAAAAGCAAAAAAGAACAAGTGTATAATTTCCTCCATCATCTCCATGGCAATTTTCAGTCTCCGTCATGAAATGTTTAATCCAAGAACCTTGTTTGTTTGCTTGTTTGTTTTAAGGAGACAGATGGGAAATCACAGAGACACTCTTTGGACATCCAAGATAAAATAAATAACTTTTTTTCAGTTATCCGTTTTCCTACTGAATGCCACCAAAAAAAAAAATACATTAAGAGGCTTTGTGGCCAGGTATGATGTGCATTGGGAGGCCAAGGTGGGAGGATGGCTTGAGGCCGGGAGTTCAAGACCAGCCTGGGTAACATAGCGAGACCCTATCTCTACAAAAAAAAAAAAATCAAAACATCAGCTAGGCATGGTGGCACACACCTGTAATCCCAGCTACTCAGAAGGGTGAGGTGGGAGGATCACTTGAGCCCAGGAGTTCAAGGTAAGCTGTGATCGCACCACTGCACTCCAGCCTGTGCTACACAGCAAGACCCTGTCTAAAAAAAAAAAAGAAAAGGAAAAATGAAAAAACAGAACCACCTATGAGGAAGCACTGTTATTACGCTCGTTTTAGCGTTGAGTATACTGAGTGGTTAAGCAAATTATTCAAGGTCAGAGGACTAGTAAGTGTGAGTGCAAAGATTCAAATCCAGACTACCTGACTTCAGCCCATTTGCTCTAAACCACCAACCCTCATCCCTGTTGCCATTTTGTGCCCAAGATTCAGATGTATCTCTCTCTTTTAATCCTATAAAACCATCCAGTATTTCTATAATAAAATTTCCCTTTTAGCTTTATATAAGTTGGTTTCTGTTTCTTGCAAGCAAAATGTCTTAAGGAGCACATTACTGACAACTGGGAATCAACATTTATAGACCCCAGGAACTCCATAAACAGTGAGTAAATGGATAAATGAACACCACCAAGTCCCCTCTACAGTGGGCTACTGGGCATATTAATTCACAACAACCTCAGACTCAGAGTCACTGAGCAATGCATCTTATTTGTGCCCTGTACGCAGCAGATGCTCTGTTCCTGGGCATTTTTGTAGTAGGTGGATAATTTCCTGGAACTGGAACATGTTCTTGAGAGGAAGAGCAAACAATGCCCTCCTCTGCAGTCTTGGCATTTTGAAGGGCAGATGTAGGACTCAGTCAGTAATTAGAATCCAGGGGAAAATTGCATTGAGATTGAATTTTTGAAAAACAAAGCTATATTACTTATGGCAAGATTAACTCAAGGCTGAGAATCACCATTTTGAAGCCAACCAAATCTGAATTTGAACCCTAGCGACCTCCACCACTAGAATGGTGGTTACTAGAGGCTGGGAAGTGTAGTGGGGAAGGAATGATAAAGAGGCGTTGGTAATTGGGTAAATAGAAAGAATAAGATATAATGTTCAGTAGCACAACAACTAACACTATAGCTAACAATTGTATGTTTTGAAATAAGGAAGTAGATCTGTAATGTTCTCAACACAAAGAAATAAATGATAAATACTTGAGGTGATGTATACCCCAGTTCCCCAGATTTGATTATTACATATTGTATGTTTGTATCAAAATATCACATAGACCCATAAATATGTAAAACTATTATGTATCCATGAAAATTAAAAATTAAATAAAATAAAGGCCAGGCACGGTGGCTCACGCCTGTAATCCCAGCACTTTGGGAGGCCAAGGTGGGCAGATCACGAGGTCAGGAGATCGAGACCATCCTGGCCAACATGGTGAAACCGCTTCTCTACTAAAAATACAAAAATTAGCCAGGTGTGGTGGTGCACGCCTGTAATCCCAGCTACTCAGGAGGCTGAGGCAGGAGAATTGCTTGAACCTGGGAGGCAGAGATTGCAGCGAGCCAAGGTCGCGCCACTGCACTCCAGCCTGGGTGACAAAGCGAGATTCTGTCTCAAAAATAATAATAATAATAAAATACGACATTACTTTGGGAATTTTTAAAGCACCTCAAGAAAGTATAAAGAAGGGATGGGTGCAGGGACTCACACCTGTAATCCCAACACTTTGTGAGGCCTCAGGGGAAGGATCACTTGAAGCCGGGAGTTCAATACCTGCCTGGGCAACATAGTGAAACCCTCATCTCTACAGAATTTTTTTTCTTAATTAGTCGGGCATAGTGGTGCACACCTGTAGTGCCAGCTACTCCCAGAGGCTGAGGTGGGAGGACTGCTTGAGCCCAGAAGTTCAAGGCTATGATTGTGCCACTGCACTCCAGCCTGGGTGATAGAGTGAGATCTCGACTAGGAAAAAAAAACAAAACAGAAAGTACAAAGAAGGAAATATCAATTAACTATGTTTTGCACAGAATTAATTATCCTACCATCTTGGCCTGTTTGCTGGTTAGGCTAGTTGGTTCATGTTTTTTAAAATCACACAATGATGTTGATAAAAATGACACACATTTATTATTTTTTAAAAATCCAACCAATGCAGAAAAGAGGAAAGCTTATTTTAATGACCCAAATTCCACCACCCAGAAATTACTATTATTTGTATTAGGTGAACATTAATATGGAAAGTTGCTGTATACATACGGATAGTTGGCTACATAGATAAATTGTTTAATAGATAGATTAGATAGACGAATAGAAATATTTTACTAAAATCAGATCTATTTTAGATGGTTTTAAAAAATATTAAATTTAATTCTACTTGACTTTAATTTTTAAAAAACAAGCTGAAGAGACACTAAGGGCATTATTTCTGAAATTTTTAACTTCTAATTTTCTTCGCTTAAGTCCTAGCTGATGCTTATGCAAATATTCCCATATATTCACCCAACATCGGTGTCTCCTATACTTCAGAAGAAGGGAGACCCTTCAGATCATCCCATATTTTGTTGTTGTGGTGGTGGTGGCAAAATATACATAACATAAAATTCATCATTTTAACCATTTTAAAGTGTACAATTTAGTGGCATTTAGTACACTTACAGTGTTGCGCAACAACCACCTCTATCTAGGTCCAAAACATTTCATGGCCTCAAAGGGAAATCCTATACCCATAAAGCATACATCCCCCCTTCCTCCTTCCTCCAGTCCCTGGCAACCACTAATCTGCCTTCAGTCTCTACGGATTTGCCTATTATGGGCATTTCATATCAATGGAATTCTACAACATGTAACCTTTTTTGTCTGGCTTCTTTTGCTTAGCATGCTTTTAAGGTTCATCCATGTAGTAGCATGCATTATACTTCATTCCTTTTTGGCTAAATAATATTCCATTGCATGGATACACCGCATTTTGTTGATCCATCTGTCAGTTGATGGACATTTGCATTGTTTCCACCTTTTAGTTATTGTGAATAATGCTGCTATGAATGTTTACATATAAAATGTTGTTGAAAGATCTGTTTTCAATTCTTTTGGTATAAGCATATCTCAGACATATTGCAGATTTGATTCCAGACACCAAAGTAAAGAGAATATCATAATAAAGTGAATCACACACATTTTTTCCCAATGTATATGAAAGTTGTATTTACACTATCCAGTATTTTATTAAATGTGCAACAGCACTGTGTCTAAAATAACAATACACACACCTTAATTTAAAAATACTTTGGCCGGGCCCGGTGGCTCACGCCTGTAATCCCAGCACTTTGGGAGGCCAAGGTGGACAGATTGCTTGAACTCAAGAGTTTGAGACTAGCCTGGGCAACATGGCAAAACCCCATCTCTACAAAAAGTAGCTAGGCATGGTGGCACACACCTGGGGTCCCAGCTACTGAGAGTGAGGGGGCCCAGGAGGTCAAGGCTGCAGTGAGCTGAGATCACACCACTGCATTCCAGCCTGGGTGACAAAGTGAGACACTGTCTAAAAAAAAAAAAAAAAAAAAAAAAAAGGCTAGGCGTGGTGGCTCATGCCTGTAATCCCAACACTTTGGGAGGCCAAGGCAGGCAGATCACCTGAGGTCAGGAGTTTAAGACCAGCCTGGCCATCGTGGTGAAACCTTGTCTCTACTAAAAATACAAAAATTAGCCAGGAGTGGTGGCACATGCCTATAATCCCAGCTACACGGGAGGCTGAGGCGGGAGAATCGCTTGAATCCAGGAGGCAGTGGTTGCAGTGAGCCGAGATCGTGCCATTGCACTTGAGCCTGGGTGACGAGCAAAACTCCATCTCAAAAAAAACAAAAAACAAAAAAAAAACCAACGCTTTATTTCTCAATAATGCTAACAAAAATCTGAGCCTTCAGGAAGTTGTAATCTTTTTGCTGGTGGAGTGTCTTGCCTCAGTGCTGATGGCTGCTGACTGATAAGGCTGGTGGTTGCTGAAGGTTGTCATGGTTGTGGCAATGTCTTAAAATAAAACAACAGTGAAATGTACTCCTCATGAAAGATTTCTCAGTAGCATGCAACACTGTTTGATAGCATTTCACCCACAGCAGAACTTCTTTCAAATTTGGAGGAAATCCTCTCAAATCCTGCCACTTTCATCAACTATGTTTATGTAATACTCAAAATCCTTTGTTGTCATTTCAGTGGTGTTCACAGTATCTTTACCAGGAGTCAATTCCATCTTAAGAAACCACTTTCTTTGCTCACCCAAGAAGTAACTCCTTGTCCGTTCAAACTTTATCATCAGGTGGCAGCAATTCAGTCACATCCTCAGGCTCCACTTCCAATTCTAATTCTCTTGCTATTTCCACCATATCTGCAGTTACTTCCTCCACTGAAGTCTTTATCCCCTCCAAATTGTTCATGAGGGTTGGTATCAACTTCTCCAAACTCCTATTCATGTTGATATTTTGACCTCCTCCCCTAAATCACAAATGTTCTTAATGCTATCTAGTATGGTTAATCTTTTCCAGAAGGGTTTCAATTTACTCTGTCTAGATGTATCAAAGGAATCAGTATCTATGGCAGCTATAGTCTTACAAAATGTATTTCTTAAATAACAAGACTTGAAAGTTGAAATTATTTCTTGATCCAGGGGCTGCAGAATGAATGTTGTGTTAGCAGACATGAGAACAACATTCATCTCCTTGTACATCTCCATCAGAGCTCCAGGTTCATTGTCAATGGGCAATAATATTTTGAAAGAAATCTTTTTTTCTTAGGTCTCAACAGTGGGCTTAAAATGTTGAGTAAATCATGCTGTAAACAGATGTGTATCCTCCAGGCTTTAATGTTCCATTTCTACAGCACAGGCAGTTGATTACACATCATTCTCAAGGACCTAGGGTTTGGGGAATAGTCAGTAAGTACTGGCTTCCACTTAAGTCATCAGCTGCATTACTTCCTAACAAGAGAGACAGCCTGTCCTTTGAAGCTTTGAAACCAGGCTTTGACTTCCCCTCTCTAGGTAGAAAAGTCCTAGCTGGGATATTCTTCCAAAAGAAGGCCGTTTCATCTACATTGAAAATCTGAGGTTTAGTGTAGCCACCTCCATCAGTGATCTTAGCTAGACCTTTCTGGATAACTAGCTGCAGCTTCTCTATCAGCACTTTCTGCTTCACCTTGCACTTTTATGTTATGGAGACAGCTGCTGTCCTTAAACCTTATGAATCAACCACTGCTTGCTTCATAGTTTTCTTCTGCCTTGCTCACCTATCTTAGCCTTCACAGAACTGGAGATAATTGGACCCAGCGCAGTGGCTCATACCTGTAATCCCAGCACTTTGGGAAGCCAAGGCAGGTGGATCACTTGAGGCCAGGAGTTTGAGACCAGCCTAGCCAACACGGCGAAACCCCGTCTCTACTAAAAAATACAAAAAATAAGCCAGGCATGGGGGCACACTCCTGTAATCCCAGCCACTCAGGTGGCTGAGGCATAAGAATTGCTTAAACCCAGGAGGCAGAGGTTGCAGTGAGCCAAGATTGTGCCACTGCACTCCAGCCTGGGGCAACAGAGCAGAACTCTGCCTCGAAAAAAAAAAAAAGAAGAAGAAGAGAATTGGGGCCTTGCTCTGGATTAGGCTTTGGCTTAAGGGAATGTCGTGACTTTTTGATCTTCTATCCAGACCAAACTTTCTCCCTATCAGCACTGTTCACTGCAGTAGCACTTTTAATTTCCTTCAAGAACTAAGAACTTTTCCTTTGCAGTCTCAACTTGGCAAACTGTTTGGCACAAGAGGCCTAGCTTTTAGCCTATCTCAGCTTTTTCTTTGTTTTTTGTTTGTTTGTTTGTTTGTTTGTTTTTCCTTGAGACAGGATCTCACTCTGTCACCCAGCCTAGAGTGCAGAGGTACGATCATAGTTCACTGCTGTCCTGAACTCATGGGCTCAAGTGACCCTCCTGCCTTGGACTCTAGTAGCTAGGACCACAGGCACACGCCACCATATCCAGCTAATTTTAAAATTTTTTGTAGAGTTGGGATCTTGCTATGTTACCCAGGCTGGTCACAAACTCTTGGCCTCAAGTGATTCCCCCCACCTTGGCTTTCCAAAGCAGTAGGATTACAGGCATGAGCCACTGTGCTTGGCCTGTCTCAGCTTTTGACATGTCTTCTTCACTAAGCTTAATCATTTCTAGCTTTTAATTCAAAGTAAGAGACACGCAACTCTCCCTTTCACTTAGACACTTAGAGGCCATTACTGGGTTATTAACTGGCCTAACTTCAATATTGTTGTGTCTCAGGGAATAGGGATATTCAAAGAGAGAGAGAGAGGGAGAGAGAGGCGGAGGAATGACTTGTCAGTGAAGTAGTCAGAACACACACATTTATTAAGTTTGCCACCTGATGTGGGAAGTTTCTGGAACCCCAAAACAATTACAATAGTAACATCAAAGATGAATTGTCACAGAGCATCATAACAGATATAATAATAATGAAAAAGTTCAAAATATTGCTAGAATTACCAAAATGTGACACAGAGACACAAAGTGAGCACAGGCTGTTGAAAAAATGGTGCTGACAGACTTGCTCAACACAGGGTTGCCACAAACTTTCAATCTGTAGAAAACACAATATCTGTGAGGAACGATAAAGGGAAGGGCAAAAAAACCCCCAAGGTATGCATGTATATGCCTCAGAGTGGAATTGCTAGGTATTATGGTAATTCTGTGTTTAACTTGTTTTCTATAGCAGCTGCACCATTGTATACCTCGTTTTGATTTTCATTACTCATTCTACACTGTCAAGGGCCTTCTTTTGAAAGAGGTTAAAAACCCTAAGTCAATTCTATTACCCTTATAACCATATTCTGCCCATTGCTCTGTATTTTACTTAAATGGGTACAGTCATAGTCATGTAGGCAATTCTTAATCAAACACACGACTCTTTCTCTACTTAATAGCCTGCCTGAGGCACACATTGCCAATTGGTCAGCCTTCTCTCTAACCCGGAAACAGCTTCACAATTTCCAACTTAGTACACTACCAATCAATCCAAGAGCAAACATAAAAGTTGAACCTTTCAGCAGGTGTGGTGGCTCACGCCTTAATCCCAGCACTTTGGGAGGCTGAGGAGGGTGGATCGGCTGAGGTCAAGAGTTTGAGACCAGCCTGGCCAACACGGCGAAACCCCATCTCTACTAAAAATACAAAAAAAAATTAGCCGGGCATGGTGGCAGGCGCCTGTAATCCCAGCTACTCAGGAGGCTGAGGCAGGAGAATGGCTCGAACCCGGGAGGCAGAGGTTGCGGTGAGTGGAGATCGCACCACTGCACTCTAGCCTGGGTGATGAGTGAAAGTCCATCTCAAAAAAAAAAAAAATTGAATCTTTCGTCCTCCTTGCCTGTGCCTCCTCTAATCACTGTTTTGTTCAGGCCATCCTGCTTACTTGGACAACCCTATCTATTTCCTTGGAGTTTCTGATGGCTGTTGTCTTTAAGACCCAGATCAGACTTCACCATTTTCATGGGTACTCCAGTCCTCTTAATAGGAACACCCAGAGCCACCATATTGTCTCTACCCCATAGTTTGTGCCCATTTCGTATCTCTTAGTGTTATAGGTTTTGTTCCTGCATATAGATACTCTCTCCACAACTCATATTCTTCTTGAGTTTAGTTGAGTGGGAGGCAGGAAGGCAGAGTGAGCAGGAACTGGGCCATATAAGTCAGATGCAGGCCTGAGTTCACACTCCATTTAGCCATGGGACAGGCCAGCTGCCTTAACTCCCAGGGCTGTCTCCATTCCTCTTCTATGACATGGGGGAAAATTCTGACATTGCAGGTTATGATCATGAGGGGTGATACCTACAAAGCTCATAGGAGGTCACTGGTTAATTGCAAAGATGCGGAGCAACACAGTCTGCATTTTCACATCTCCTGTATCTCTCATGCATCACTGACAAACACTGAACATATTCAGATATTGTCTGAACAGGAGCTCAGACAATATCAGCAGATTGTTGTGTTCATTCCACACTTACCCATAAGCATCGGGCAAAGAGTGAGAACCAGGCAGGGCCTCTTCTTTCATTGTATTTGTTAATATTTTGTGCATATGATATATTCATTTTCTTATCTATTTATACCCGCCACTTTCCAAAAAGTTGATGAGACATAAATATCCTCTTGTCTAGATAGGCTTTTCCCAAAAAGCCTCCTCAAAATAGTCATGGACACAGAAAAAATGCTAGAAGGTCTGTTTTACAACCCAATGGATTGATAGGTAATAATTCAATTGGACAAATATTAGTTCCCATGTACTAAGTGGGCACTGAATGGCAGACACTGACTACATTTCACATGGTTCCCCTTGAATCCTCACCACAACCCTGAGTCAGGATACACTATTATCCTCCTTTTCCAGTGAGAAAACTGAGGGTGAGAGTTGGCCCTATGGCTTCTAGAGGCCGAGATGGAATTTGAGCCCACCGTCTGCCTGACTGCTGAGTCCATCCTCTTAATTCCTATACTATACTCTCTTCAGCCCACAACTGAATTTCCAGAAGGAGCTGTTTTGAAGCATTCAGGATTTTGCCTCATCAAGCACGATACAAAACTGAGTAAAGAGGAGACGCTTCAGAGAAAACAGCTTCAGCATAAGCTTCATAAGGAAGAGATGAAATGAAATGCCATAAACGCTAATACACTGAAATCAGGAGCGTCACCGGAAGTTATGTGGTGCCAATCAAATCACATTATCCCTAAATATATAGCAAATGGCTTAACAGCTTTTGGGCCCATCTCCTGCCAAAGTATTTCAACATTAATAAAACCAGGTGTGACTGTACAGTCTTTTAGTCATTTAACCAATATGCATGGGCCACTACTGTGTGCCATGCACTGTGCTTGGGGTGTGATCCTTTTGAATCTGTTGCAAGAGGATTTACTCCACAGATATAACTGTGAGATGTGCCATATGTTTCAGGAGAACCGTTGAACTTGCTGTAGGCATTGCTCTGTTCTTCTGGATGGACCTGGTAATTAGATACTAGGAATGAGGTTAAAGAGGAGCTTGAGTTTTTATTAAAAACTCTGTCAGTACTCCATCAACATTATTATCATTTGATAAATTCTTATCACTTTTCTAATGTAAAAATTAAATTTTGTTTAAGCTTACATGTTTTTAAAAAATCAAGTCCATGGAACAATTCAAGCATATTATGAGAATGAGACCAAACACAGTGCACATGTGCACATTCCTTTTTTTTTTTTTTTTTTATATGGAGTCTCGCTCTCTTGCCCAGGCTGGAGTGCAGTAGCGCCATCTCAGCTCACTGCAACCTCTGCCTCCTGGGCTCAAGCAATTCTCCTGCCTCAGCCTCCCAGGTAGCTGGGATAACAGGCACCCACCACCACATCCGGCTAATTTTTTTTTTTTTTTTTAATTAGAGACAGTGTTTCACCATGTTGGCCAGGCTGGTCTCGAACTCCTGACCTCAGATGTTCTGCCCGCCTTGGCCTCCCAAAGTGCTGGAATTACAGGCATGAGCTACAGTGCCCAGCCACAGTGCACATTCTTACACCCTTACCGTGGTAGTTAGAATAATGGCCCCCAAAGATATCGACATCCTAATCCCTGGAACATGTGAACATGTTACCTTACATGGCAAAAGGGACTTTGCAGATGTGATTAAGAATCTTAAGATGGGAGATGATCCTGGATTATCCAGGTAGGCCCAATGTAATCACAAGTGTTCTTATTAAGAGGCAGGCAGGTGAAAGAGAGAGGGAGATGTGATGAGAGAAACAGACGTTGAAGTGATGCAAAGCCATAAGCTAAGGAATGCAGGCAGCTTCTAGAAGCCAGAAAAAGTAAGGAAATACAATCTCCTCTCTAAAGCCTCCAGAAGGAGTGCAGCCTCACCACACCTTGATTGTAGCTCACTAAGACTGGTTTTGGACCTCCAGAACTGTGAGATAATGTTTATATTTTTTAAGCCATTAAATTTGTGATAATTTATTACAGCAGCAGTAAGAAATGTACAGACAGACCTAATGGTCAGATGTCAAATTTCCTTTGAATGTAATCATTTAAAAAATGAGGGGGTCAGGGGACAGGGGCGTCTTTTCTTACTTGTCTTTTTACAAGCTCAAGAAAGTTAAACTGACCTAGTGCCATGGCTCACGCCTGCAATCCCAACACTTTGGGAAACCAAAGCAGGAGGATCACTTGAGTCCAAGAGTTTGAGACCAGACTGGGCAACATACAGAGACCCTGTCTCTACACAAAAATTAAAAATTAGCTGGCTGTGGAGGCTTATGCCTATAGACCTAGCTACTCAGTAGGCTGAGGTGAGAGAATTGCTTGAGCCCAGGAAGTCGAGGCTGCAGTGATCTGTGACTGTACCACTGCACTCCAGCCTGGGCAATGGAGTGAGACCCTGTCTCAAAAAGAAAAAAAAAAGAAAAAAGAAAGCTAAACCTGGTTTGGCTCTTGTGAAAGTATTAAAAAAAAAAAAAAGCAATGACAGAATGGTACAATATGCAATTTGACTGTTCTAAGAGGTCAGGGCAACTTCTAGAAAATGTGGATAATAATACTAAGGAATGAGGTTAAAGAGGAACTTGAGCTTTCATTAAAAACTCTATCACTATTCCATCAGTGATTATCATTTCATTAATTCTTACCACTTTTCTAATAGGAAAATTAAACGTCATTTAAGCCTAAAGATTTTACAAAGAACTGTTGTAAGTATAACCCACAAAAAATCTACACACAACCCTATCATGTGGTCCAGTTTGGACACAAAGTCACATTCAAAGAAACAGCAAGCCAATAGAAAAGCAAAGTTGGGAACAACTCAAATCTTGATGTAAATGTTGAAGAAAATTGTAAGGGGGAATATTGACTCTTAATAGATAACTTCTTGAAAATTATTTTGGGACTTCCGTCTTTCTGAATTGTTGCAGTAGCTCTCCCCAAAATTCCCCTTTTATTCTTTCCCAAAAATGGTCCTAAACATCCAGCTCTATCACCTCTCTAGTCTCACTCCCTGTACCCTCCAAGCCTCAACCCTTTAACATATAGATACATGATTCCCAAGCAAGGGGCCAAGGATGCTGCTAAACATCCAACAATACGCAGGCCAGCCCCAAGCCAATGTACTGTTTGTACAAAATGTCAGAGTATTGAAATGTGGATCAACTGAAGTTCTCCGTCTCTTGATTTTGTTTACAACAAAGGTAGTTCACTGGGTAAGGAGTCAACAAGACTCCACCCTTAAAAATGAGAGGAGGGAGCTGGGTGCAGTGGCTCACGCCTGTAATCCCAGCACTTTGGGAGGCCAAGGCGGGTAGATCACGAGGTCAGGAGATCGAGACCATCCTGGCTGACATGGTGAAACCCCATCTCTACTAAAAATACAAAAAATTCGCTAGGAGTGGTGGTGGGCACCTGTAGTCCCACCTACTCAGGAGGCTGAGGCAGGAGAATGGCATGAATCCGGGAGGCCCACCTTGTGGTAGTTAGAACCGGGAGGCCCGCCTTGTGGTAGTAGCTGAGATCTCGCCACTGCACTCCAGCCTGGGAGACAGAGCGAGACTCCGTCTCAAAAAATAAAAATAAAAAAGAGAGGAGGGAAAACACTTGCAATCTCTTATGATTTGACAAATTTTCTTCTATTCCTGTGCCATCAGAATTAAATACAATAACACACACAAAGTGCCCAGCATGGTTGCTCAAACCATGGGTGCTAAAGGGTGCTCAAAAAATACTAGCCCTCATTCTTTTTTCTAGAAGGGAATGAAGAATCAATTTAATCTTAATACGGTGTCCCTAAAATAATCGCATCTCTCCCTACTATCACCTCCCATCCCACAGCTGCCTCAAAAACTTTTGAATATTTAAATTATAAAAACTGTTCACCTGCTGTAAGGGAGTAGTACATTCCCCAGGAGAATTAGATTCTGGAAATAAGAACATCAGAGAAACAGCAAAGAGGATTATCGAAACCCAGCATTTGACTGCTGAATAGCAAAGGCCTTAATTAATATGTTTTGATACTCAAAACAAACAAAACTTTTGTCAAGTAGCATTCACAATGAGTAAGCGAGGAAATGACTTCTACCTGTTTTCAAAAATGCCTCATTTTTACTGTGATGATTGTGAAGCCCTTTGCATTATGGTTGGATACATAAAATTTCAACTTCTCAGCACATGTCTTTTAAATTGTAGTATAATATAAATAACAACATTTACCATTTTGACCATTTTTAGGTGTACAATTTGGTGGCATTAAATACATTCACGTTGTTGTACAACTGCCACCATCGTCAATCTCCAGAACGTTTTTCATCTTGCAAATCTGAAACTCTGTACCCATCAACCACAATAATTCCCCATTTCTCCCTTTCCCCAGTCCCTGGTAATCACCATTCTACTTTCTGTTTCTATGAATTTGACTACTCTAGGTGTCTAAAATAAAGGGAATTATAAGCCATTTGTCCTTTTATGACTGGCAGATTTCACTTATCATGATGTCTTCAGGGTTCACTCATTTTGTAGCATGCGTCAGGATTTATTTTCTTTTTAACACTGAATAACATTCTATTGTATAGATATAGCACATTTTGTTTTTCCCTTGCCAGTGGACATTTGGGTTGCTCCTACCTTTTGGCTATTGTGAATAATGCTGCTATGAACATGGGTAGAGCATGTATCATTTTTAAATGCTCAAGTCACGATGTCAAAATATTAACTCGCCCATATTTACTTTAGTTTTGTACGTGCATAACATGGAATTCAAATTTTACTTTTACTGGCCTGTGAAAATATACAAGTTAAGATTTCTGAAACAAAATTAAGCAACAACAAATTACATTATTATTATGATTATTACTGTAAGGGTTAACAGCATGGTGCTCTTTAGTCAGCCTAGCAATGTACAACTCTAGGCAAGAAACTTCATCTTCCAGTCATAGGTTTTATTATTTATGAGTAAGTACAATGCACCGGATGTGGCAGTAGGCACTTCGTAAGTATTAACTCATGAAATGCTCATAGCAACTCTATGAGAGACATACCATTTTCACCCCCATTGTCCTTAGCCTAGCAGCTGAGGGTAGGTAGTTGAGCCAGATTGCCTAGCTCTTCCACTTACTAGCTATGGGAACTTAGTCAAGTTAATTAACTGTATTAATTTCCTCAAGTGTAAAATAGAAATGATAGTATCAATTTCTGAGTGCTGTTACAAGCATTAAGTGAGATGATGTATGTGAACTTTTGGGACCCTACATGTAGTTAGTATTCATAAATATTGCATATTAATGTTTGCATCTACTTTTCACTCAGTACATTCCTGATGCATTTCTTCCCCATCCCTAATGGTCATATCTGAAGAGTAAGCTCAGAATTTGAAAACTAATGTTAATATCAGCTTAAACCAAACAAAATGTATTAAGTCAACTTAACTTTCTGAATTACATGAAAATAGTATAATGGCTACATAAAAATCACATTCCAAGTTCGAGTAAAATGATTTAATGTTACCATCCAGTTCTTTTTCCTAGTATGGATAATGACTGAACTGAAATTTCAGGGACTTCAATTTGAGATCAAGGTCTTCATCAACCTTGCAGGTTGGCTTGGACAAGTCACATTACTACTCTGAGGCTCATTTTTCTCCTGAACAGAGCAAGGGCATAGGACTCATATCTTTACATATGGATTGGAGTCTCCTGAGTGAGTAAGCTACTATTTGAGAAAGAGTATCTACTCCAGCAAATGAGCAATCCCTAGAAGGCTTCTGTCCAGGGTTAACTCTTTTTTTTTTTTTTTTAATCCTCCCACTCCCCAGACAGAGTCCCACTCTGTCACCCAGGCTGGAGTATGGTGGCAGGATCTTGGCTCACTGCAACCTCTGCCTGCCAGGTTCAAGTGATTCTCATGCCTCGGCCTCTGAGTAGCTGAGATTACAGACATCTGCCACCACACCCGGCTAATTTTTCTATTTTTAGTAGAGATGGGGTTTCACCAAGTTGGCCAGGCTGGCCTTGCACTCCTGACCCTAAAGTGATCTGCCTGCCTTGGCCTCCCAAATTGTTGGGATTATAGGCATGAGCCACTGCACCTGGCTCTGAGTTAGCTCTTGATCAAACCTATCAACTGCTTTCTATATCTTCACTGTTAGGAAGGAAGGAGCTGGAATATTGAAGTTTAGCTGACGAGAAGACCATGAACATAGCCTATGACTTTGCAATTTCTAGGTTTTTGCATGTGCTGTTTTATCCATGTGGCATATCTTCCCTTCCTGATGGAAATGTTATCCATACTTCAAGGCTCAGCTCAAATACCATGTTCTGCCATGAAATCTCCTAGGGTCTGGCCAATTGGAAGGTTTTTCCCTCTTCAATTCCAACAACATTGCTTTATGCTTCTTCATTTTTCTTTATTATATACTTCTTTGCCTGATTTGCATACCTATGTCTAGAAACCTTATCTCTTTCATGTTTGGAATCCTCAGAGTGTTAATGTGGCATGTTCTAGATGCTCAACAAACACTGATTGGTTGGATGTAGACTCCAGCATCCACCTGTAGATGACACCTGTGAGATTAAGTCTGATAATTCAGTGCATATGCCTTGTTTGTGTCACCCACACCAACCCTCAGAGAAGACAGTGTTGAATATATTTATCTAAGCAGATTATTTGTTTTGCCTCACCTTGACACTATCTAAATCTTCTTGGTCAGCAAATGCGAGAATGAGAAACCCAGAAAATGGAATTGGAGCACTTTAATTTTTTCTGTATGGAAAAACTTCTTTGTATACTTAATTTGATGCTGTCCTTAATGACCTAATGGAAGGGAAAACCAGCTTCAGCTGGAATGACTTCAGTAGTTTGCTGTGAAGTTTCCAGGAGATAAACAGTCAAAAAACAGATGATTTCAAAAGCCACGATGGATAATCTCAATGGCCACTAAACTGGACCAAATCTCATCACAAATAAACAACTTTGGGTAGGAATAATGGTTGGAAATAAACAAACATGGACCAATACTAATGTGAAACTTCTGTTAAGATAAAGTGGATGGTCTTTTGGAATTATCAGAGCTATTTTTTAAAGTTCACAATGCTATGGATTAAGAATAAAGTATTAAAGAATTGGCAAGATGTAAAATCCATGGGCTGGTGTTGTCCGCAACTAAGGAGTTTACCTTAAATGTTTAAAGGGGAAAGCCCTCAGCTCACCTTGGAGAACTGCGTGATGCATGATGTTAAAAGTAGAGAAGCCACATGAAATCAAAGACTAGAATCATCAGAGTCAATATAAACAAAGATGTTAATAGGCAAGCAATAATTGCCATGAATAATTAAATCCAGGATTGGCTGAAGCCAGACTGTAAGTAATTCCTTGATGTAAAACCAAACTCACTGAATAACCTCAAGGGATGTTCCCCACGTGTTAAATGGAAACCACAGTCCCAAGATTCTGGATCTTGCTCTTGGAAAAAGAAAAAGATGGCTGTATTTCTGATGTTGTTGCCAGAGAGTCCTGCCCACTTGCTCAGTGATTGAGATGCCCAGTCTTTCCTTTTCTCTCAAATAAAAATCATATGAATACAAAATTGTATTTACTTTTAAACTAATGCAACACATTTTACTGAAAACATTTGTGATTGTGTTAAGGCACGCAGAGATGGTTCTAAGACAGGTCTCTTACTTTAGTAATAATTACAGTAAAGCATGATGAATACAATAATAGAAAGAGAATAGATGTGCTCCAATCCAATGTACACTGAGGCCTCTAACTTCATTCTTCTTTGTTTTGGCAATTCCAGTTTATTTGCATCTACATGTAATTTTAAAATCTGTTTTGTCAACACATTTCAAAAAAAGAAATACATGCAGCCAACAAGAATATGAAAAAAAAGCTCAACATCACTGATCATTAGAGAAATGCAAATCAAAACCACAATGAGATATCATCTAACACCAGTCAAAATGGCTAATATTAAAAAGTCAAAAAATAACAGATGCTGGCAAGGTTGTGGAGAAAAAGAAACACTTATACACTGTTGGTGGGAATGTAAATTACTTCAGCCGTCGCGGAAGACAGTGTGGTGATTCCTCCAAGACCTAAAGACAGAAATGCCATTCAATCCAGCAATTCCATTACTGGGTATATACCCAAAGGAATATAAATCATTTTAGTATAAAGACACATGCACATGTGTGTTTATTGCAGCACTATTCACAATAGCAAAGACATGTAATCAACCTAAGTGCCCATCAACGATAGACTAGATAAAGAAAATGTGGTACATATGCACCATAGAATACTATGCAGCCATAAAGAAGAATGAGATCATCTCTTTTGCAGGGACATAGATGCAGCTAGAGGCCACTATCCTTAGCAAACTAACACAGGAACAGAAAAACAAACACTGCATGTTCTCACTTATAAGTGGGAACTAAATGATGAGAACACATGGACACGGAAAGATGAACAACACACACTGGGGCCTTTCAGAGAGTGGAGGGTGGGAGGAAGGAGAGGATCAGGAAAAATAACTAATGGATACTAGGCTTAATTCTTGGGTGATGAAATAATCTGTACGACAAACCCCCATGACACAAGTTTACCTATGTAACAAACCAGCACATGTACTCTTGAACTTAAAAGAAACTATTTTGTCAATAAAAACTCAATTTTTTTAAATTTAATTTAATTTAATTTTTTTTTTTTTTTTTGAGACGGAGTCTCGTTCTGTCATCCAGGCTGGAGTGCAGTGGTGCGATCTCGGCTCACTGCAACCTCCGCCTCCTGGGTTCAAGACATTGATGTGCAGTTGTCTTTTTTTGTATTATCTTTATCTAGTTTGGTATCAGGGTAATATTAACCTCAGAAAATAAGTTGAGAAGTATTTCCTCTTCTGTTTTCTAGGATACATTATATAAAATTGAGGTTAATTTTTCTTCAAGTGTTTCACAGAATTCTCCAATGATGCCATCTTGGCCTGAAGATTTATTTTACGAGATTTTCAGTTATGAACTCAATTTCTTTAATACTTACAGGGTTATTCAGATTGTCTGTTTCATATTGGTTGAGTTTTGGTAGTTTGTGGCTTTTGAGGATTTGGTTCATTTCCTCTGAGTTGTTGAATGCATGATGATAAAGTTGTTAATAGTATTCTCTTACTATGTTTTTAATGGCTACAAGATCTATAGAGATAGCTTTTCCATTTCTGACATTGGAGATTTCTTTCTCAACTGTTTTTATTTTGGTAAGTTTTACCAGAGGTTTGTCCATTTTGTTGATTTTTTTCTTAAGGATTAGGTTTTCTTTTCACTGATTTGTCTCTATTATTTTCTATTTCATTGATGTCTGCTCTTTTCTTTGTTATTTTATTTCTTCTGCTTGCTTTGAGTTTATTTTGCTCCTCTTTTTCTAATTTCTTGAAGTAGGAATGTAGTTTATTAATTTTTTCTTTTCTTTCTTTTTTTTTTTTTTTTTTGAGATGGAGTATCGCTCTGTTGCCCAGGTTAGAGTGCAGTGGCACGATCTCAGCTCACTGCAATCTGTACCTTTCAGGTTAAAGCGATTCTCCTGCCTCAGCCTCCCAAGTAGCTGAGATTACAGGCACCCACCACCACCCCCAGCTAATTTTTGTATTTTTAGTAAAGGTGGGGTTTCACCATGTTGGCCAGGCTGCTCTCCAACCCCCAACCTCAAGCGATCTGCCCGCCTCGGTCTCCCAGTGCTGGGATTACAAGGCATAAGCAACCACACCTGGCCTTTAGTTCATTGATTTTAAACGCACCCATCTGAACTGAGTTTCTTATATGCGGCGTACAATTGGGTCACATTTTCTTATACACTCTACCAGTCTGTCTTTTTATTAGTGTATTTAGATCACTTACATTTAAGATAATTTTTGTCACATAAATCTGCCATTTTATTGGGTTTTTAAAATTTGTTTCCTCTAGATTTCACTTCACTTTTTCTCTGTTTTGATCTTTCCTCATTTATAATATAAGCATTAGTGCTATAAATTTCCCTCTCAGTCCTGCTTTAAGCTGCCTTCCACAAATTTTGATAAGTTGTGATTTCATTTTCATTGAGTTTAAAGTATTTTTAAATTTCCTTTGAGACTTTCTTTTTGATTGATGGATTATTTAGAAGTATGTTAATTTCCACATTTTAGAGATTTTCCTATTGTTTTTCTATAATTGATTTCCAGTTTGATTCCATTAAGATCACAGAATACACTTTGTATAATTTCAGTTATTTGACATTTGTTGAGGTTTGCTTTATAGGCGGGATATGGCCTATCTTGACCAATGTCCCATGGATGGTTGTTTTCTATGTATGTCAGTTAGGCCTTGTTGGTGATTGTGTTGTTTAAATAGCATGTATAGTATGTGCGAGGAGGGGACATAATCATGGATTTGTCTATTTCTCCTTTCAGCTCCATCAATTTTTATTTCATGTGTTTTGAGGCTCTGTTGTTTGATTCATACACATTTAGGACCATTATGTCTTCCTGATGAATTCATTCCGTTTTCATGCTGTAATGTCTCTCTTTGTCCCTAGTAATTTTCTTTTTCTGAAACCTACTTTATCAGATATTAATATAGACACTTCTACTATTACCGATTGTTTGCATGGTATAGCTTTTCCCATCCTTTTACTTTCAATCTACCTATGTTGTTGATTTGAACTGAGTTTTTTTTATTTAATTAACTTTTTTTGAGGCTGGGTCTTGCTGTGTTGCCCAGGCTGATCTTGACCTCCTGGGTTCAAGCAGTCCGCCAACCTTGGCCTCCCAAAGTGCTGAGATTACAAGCCCAAGCCACCATACCTAGACTAAACTGAGTTTCTTATATGCAGCATACAGTTGGGTCACATTTTCTTATACACTCTACCAATCTGTCTTTTTATTAGTGTATTTAGACCATTTACATTTAAGGTAATTGTTATGTTGTCACATATATCTGTCATTTTATTTTTTAATTATTTAATGTTAATTTTAAGTTCACAGATACATGTGCAGGTTTGTTATATAGGTAAATGTATGTCATGGGGCAGTATTGTGCAGATTATTTCATCACCCAGGAATTAAGCCTAGTATCCATTAGTTACTTTTCCTGATCCTTTCTGTCCTCCCACCCTCCACCCTCTAAAGACCCCAATGTGTGTTGTTCCCCTCTATGTGTCCATGTGTTCTCATCTTACAAGTGAGAATATGCAGTATTTGGTTTTCTGTTCCTGTGTTAGTTTGCTAAGGATAGTGGCCTCCAGCTGCATCCGTGTCCCTGCAAAAGACACGATCTCATTCTTTTTTAAGACTGCATAGTATTCCATGGTATATGTACCACATTTTCTTTATTCAGTCTATTATTGATGGGCACTTAGGTTGATTCCATATCTGTGCTATTGTAAATACTGCTGCAGTGAACATATACATGCATGTGTCTTTATAAAATGATTTCGTTCCTTTGGGTATATACCCAGTAATGGAATTGCTGGGTTGAATGGCATTTCTGTCTTTAGGTCTTGGGGGAATCACCACACTGTCTTCCACAATGGCTGAAGTAATTTACATTCCCACCAACAGTGTATAAGTGTTTCTTTTTCTCCACAACCTTGCCAGCATCTGTTATTTTTTTGGCTTTTTAATAGTACCCATTCTGACCGGTGTTAGATAATATCTCATTGTGGTTTTGATTTGCATTTCTCTAATGATCAGTGATGTTAAGCTTTTTTTCACATGCTTGTTAGCCACATATATGTCTTCTTTTGGGAAGTGTCTCTTCACGTTCTTTGCCACTTTTTAATGGGGTCATTTGTTTCTTGTAAATTTGTTTAAGTTCCTTATAGATGCTGGAGATTAGACCTTTGTCAGATGCATAGATTGCAAAAATTTTCTCCCATTCTGTAGATTGTCTGTTTACTCTGTTGGTAGTTTATTTTGCTGTGCGGAAGCTCTTTAGTTTAATTAGATCCCATTTGTCAATTTTTGCTTTTGTCGCAATTGCTTTTGGCATCTTCATCATGAAACCTTTGCCTATGCCTATGTCCTGAATGGTATTGCCTAGGTTGTCTCCAGGTTTTTATAGTTCAGAGTCTTGTATTTATATCTTTAATCCATCTCAAAGAGATTTTTATATATGGTGTAAGGAAGGAATCCAGTTTCAATCCCCTGCACGTGGCTAGTCAGTTATCCCAGTACCATTTATTGAAAAGGGAATCCTTTCCCCATCGCTTGTTTTTCTCAGGATCGTTGAAGATCAGATAGTTGTAGATGTACAATCTTATTTCTGGGTTCTCTATTCTGTTCCATTGGTCTATGTGTCTGTTCTTGTACCAGTACCATGTTGTTTTGGTTACTGTAGCCTTGTAGTATAGTTTGAAGTCAGGTAGTATGATGCCTCCAGCTTTGTTCTTTTTGCTTAAGATTTTCTTGGCTATTCAGGCTCTTTTTTGGTTCCATATGAATTTTAAAATATTTATTTCTAGTTCTGTGAAGAATGTCAAGGGTAGTTTAATGGGAATACAATTAATGGGACCTATAAATTGCTTTGGGCAGTATGGCCATTTTAACAATATTGAGTTTTCCTATCCATGAACATGTAATGTTTTTCCATTTGTTGGTATCATCTCTGATTTCTTTGAGCAGTGGTTCATAGTTCTCCTTGTAGAAATCTCTCACCTCCCTGGTTGGGTGTACTTCTAGTTATTTTATTTGTTTTGTGGCAATTGTGAATGGGAGTTCATTCATGATTTGGCTCTCAGCTTGACTGTTGTTGGTGGATAGGAATGCCAGCAATTTTTGCACATTTATTTTGTATCCTAAGACTTTGCTGAAGTTGCTCATCAGCTTAAGAGGCTTTTGGGTTGAGACAATGGGTTTTCTAGGTATAGGATCATGTCATCTTCAAACATAATTTGACTTCCTCTCTTCTATTTGAATACCCTTTCTTTCTTTCTCTTGTCTGATTGCCCTGGCCAGAACTTCCAACACTATGTTGAATAGGAGTGGTGAAAGAGGGCATCCTTATCTTGTGCTGGTTTTCAAGGGGGAATGCTTCCAGGTTTTACCCATTCAGTATGATGTTGGCTGTGAGTTTGTCACAGATGGATGTTATTATTTTGAGGTATGGTCCTTCAGTACCTAGCTGATTGAGAGTTTTTAACATGAAGCGATGTTGAATTTTATTGAAATCCTTTTCTCCATCTATTGAGATAATAATATGGTTTTTGTCTTTAGTTCTGTTTATGTGATGAATCACATTTATTGATTTGCATATGTTGAACCAACTTTTCATCCCAGGGATGAAGCTGGTAGATAAGCTTTTTGTTGTGCTGTTGGATTTGGTTTGCCAGTATTTTGTTGAGGATTTTTGCATTGATGTTCATCAAGGATATTGGCCTGAAGTTTCCTTTTCTTTTTTTTTTTGTTATTGTAGCTCTGCCAGTTTTTGGTATCAGGATAATGCTGGCATCATAGAATGAGTTAGGGACAAGTCTCGCCTTTTCAATTTTTTGGAATAGTTTCAGTAGGAATGGTACCAGCTTTTTTTTGTACATCTGGTAGAGTTCAGCTGTAAATCCACCTAGTCCTGAGCTTTTTTGGTTGGTAGGCTATTTATTACTGTCTCAATGTCAGAACTCATTATTGGTCTGTTCAGGGATTTAATTTCTTCCTGGTTCATTCTTGGGCAGGGGTATGTATCCACAATTTATCAATTTCCCTAGATTTTCTAGTTCATGTGCATAGAGGTGTTTATAATATTCTCTGATGGTAGTTTATATTTCTATGGTGTCAGTAATCCCCCTTATCATTTCTGATTGTGTTTATTTGAATCTTCTCCCTTTTCTTCTTTATTAGACTAGCTAGTGGTCTATTTTATTAATTTTTTCAAAAAATGAGCTCCTGGATTCATTGATCTTTTGAATGGCTTTTTTTTATGTCTCAATCCACTTTAGTTCGGCTCTGATTTTGGTAATTTCTTGTCTTCTGCTAGCTTTGGGATTTCTTTGCTCTTGTTTCTCTAGTTCTTTTAGTTGTCACATTAGATTATTAACTTGAGATCTTTCTAACATTTTGATGTGGACATTTAGTGCTATAAATTTTCCTCTTGACACTGCCTTAGCTGTGTCCCAGAGATTCTGGTATGTTGTATCTTTGTTCTCATTAGTTTCAAAGAGCTTTTCAGTTTCTGCCTTAGTTTTGTTATTTGTCCAAAAGTCATTCAGGAGTAGGTTATGCAATTTCCATGTAATTGTGTGGCTTTGGATGAATTTCTTAGTCTTGATTTCTAATTTGATTGCACAGTGGTCAAACAGAAACTAGGATTGCAACCTCTGCTTTTTTCTGTTTTCCATTTGCTTGGTAAATTTTCCTCCATCCCTTTATTTTGAGCCTATGTGTGTCATTACATGTGAGATGGGCCTCATGAAGACAGCATACCAATGGGTCTTGGTTCTTTTGTGTGTGTGTGTGTGTGTGTGTGTGTGTGTGTGTGTTGGAGTCTTGCTCTGTCCCCCTGGCTGGATTGCAGTGGCGCAATCTCAGCTCACTGCAACCTCCACCTCCCAGCTTTAAGCAATTCTCTTGCCTCAGCCTCCTGAGTAGCTGGGACTACAGGCATATGCCACCATGGCCAGCTAATTTTTTGTATTTTTAGTAGAGACAGGATTTCACCTGGTTGGCCAGGCTGGTCTCAAACTCCTGACCTCAGGGGATCAGCACGTCTCGGCCTCTCAAAGTGCTTGGGATTACAGGCGTGAGCCACTGTGCCCAGCCAGGTCCTGGTTCTTTATCCAGCTTGCCATTCTGTGTCTTTTAATTGGGGCATTTGGCCCATTTACATTTAAGGTTAGTATTGATATTCGTGGATTTGATCCTGCCATCATGATGTTAGCTGGTTATTTTGCAGACTTGTTTATGTGGTTGCTTTATAGTGTCACTGCTCTGTGTACTTCAATCTGTTTTTGTAGTGGCTGGTAACAATCTTTCCTTTCCATAATTAGTGCTGCCTTCAGAAGTCTTGTAAGGCAGGTCTGCTGGTAATGAATTTTCTCAACATTTGCTTGTCTGAAAAGGATCTCATTTCTCCTTTGTCTATGAAGCTTAGTTTGACCAGATATGAAATTCTGGGTTGGAATTTCTTTCCTTTAAGAATGCTGAATACTGGCCCTCAATCTCTTCTGGCTCATAGGGATTCCACTGAGACGTCCACTGTTAGTCTGTTGGGCCTCCCTTTGCAGGTGACCAGGCCTTTTTCTCTTGCTGCCCTTAACATTTTTCTTTTATTTCAACCTTGGAGAATCTGATGATTATGTGTCTCAGGGTTGATCTTCTCACAGAGTACCTTGCTGGCGTTTTCTGCATTTCCTGAACTTGAATGTTTGCCTTTCTAGTGAGGTTGGGGAAGTTCTCATGAATGGTATCCTGAAATACATTTGCCAAATTAGTTTCATTCTCCCCATCTCTTTCAGGTATACCAATTAGTCATGGATTTGGTCTCTTTACATAATCCCATATTTCTTGGAGGTTTTATTCATTCCTTTTCATTCTTTTACCTCTATTCTTGTCTGCCTATCTTATTTCAGAAAAACTACCTTTTTTTTTTTTTTTCTGAGACTGAGCACCAGTCTGTCGCCCAGGCTGGAGTACAGTGGCGCAATCTTGGCACACTGAAACCTCTGTCTCCCGGGTTCAAGCGATTCTCCTGCTTCAGCCTCCGAAGTAGCTGGGATTACAGGCACCCACCATCATGTTCGGCTAGTTTTTGTATTTTTTGTAGAGACGAGGTTTCACCATGTTGGCCAGGCTGGTCTCAAACTCCTGACCTCAAGTGATCTGCCCGCCTTGGCCTCCCAAAATGCTGGGATTACAGGCATGAGCCACCACACCTAGCCAAGAAAACCAGTCTTTAAACTCTGAAATTCTTTCCTCTGCTTGGTTTGTTCTTGTATTAATACTTGAGATTGCATTATGAAATTCTTGTATTGTGTTTTTCAGCTCTATTGGGTTCATTATGTTCTTCTCTATATTGGCTATTTTGTCTGGTAGCTCCTGCAATGTTTTATCGTGATTTTTAGCTTCCTTGCATTGGTTACAACATATTTTTCTAGGTCAGTGAAGTTCATTTTTATCCATATTCTGAATTCTATTTCTGTCATTTCAGCCATCTCATCCTCAGCCCAGTTCCGATCCCTTGCTAGAGAGGTGATGCAGTCATGTGGAGGAAAGAGAGCACTCTGGCTTTTTTAGTTTTCAGCATTCTTACTCTGATTCTTTCTCATCTTTGTGGACTTACCTACCTTCAATCTTTGATGTTGCTGACCTTTGAATGGGTGTTTTTTTTTCTCTTCTTTTAATAGTCTGGCCCCTTTTCTGTAGGGCTGCTGCAGTTTGCTGGGGTTTGGTTCCAGTCCCTAATCACCTCAGATTTTCCAGTATCTAGACGTATCACCAGTGAAGACCGCAATGCAGCAAAGATGACAACTTGCCCCCTTCCTCTGTGAGCTCTGTCCCAGGGAGGTATGGACCTGTTGCCAGCACAAACGCACCTGTAGGAGGTGGTGAAGGACCCCAGTTGGGAGATCTCAACCAGTCAGGAGGAATGAGACAGGAGACCGGCTTAAAGAAGCCGTCTGGCCATGCTTTTGTGGAGTGGCTGTGCTGTGCGGGGGTACTGCCTCTGCCTCTGGTTAGCTTAGGCTCTCCAAAGAAAGCATGGAAGCTGGAACAGCTAAGTCACCCAAACAGCAAAATGGCAGCCCACCCCTCCCACCAAGAATTCTGTCCCAGGGAGAATGCAAATCTCTGTCTGCTGGAGAACACCGGCAGGGGTAGCCAGAGGGCCTGGTTGGGAAGCCCTGCCCAGTGAGGAGGAATGGATCAGGAACCAGCTTAAAGAAGCAGTCTGGCTATGTTTTGGTAGAGCAGCTGTGCTGTGCTGGGGCATCCTGTATGCCCCCAGTCAGTTTAGACTCTCCAAAGCCCTCAGGCTAGAACAGCTGAGTCGTCCAAACAGCAAAGATGGCAGCTCACCCTTCCCCACGGGAACTCCATTCCAGGTAGGGACAACACTGTTGCTGGTGGTTGGCTGGAATTCCAAGCCATTGGGTCTTATCCTGTGAAGCACCATGGAAGTGGGGCCCTCATTCCGTTGCTGCTCGGCCCCCTGGATTCAGCCCCCTTCCTACGAGTATGTACAGAGGTCCAACCTCCCACCTTGCTGGAGTTGCAGTCACTTTTGCTGGGAAGCCTGGAGCCAGAGTATGTAAAGCTCCTGGGCCTCCACATGTGCCTGAGCAGCTGCTCTGCTGAGGCTCCATGCAGCTATGTGTGTCAGACTGAAGGCCCTAGTGGAATGGGTTCACGAGGGGATCTCCTGATGAGGGTTGCAAAGATCCATGGGAGAAGCATGATTTCCGAGGGCCGCACATTCACTCACCGCTTCCCTGGGTTGGGGAGGTTCCCCTGGCTCCGTGTTGCTGCTCCTGGGTGAGCCATTGTCCTGTCTTGCTTTTCTTCATTCTCCTGGGTTGAGTTGTTTCCTTGATTAGTCCCAGTGAGAGTACCTGGATGTTTCAGTTGAAGGTGCTGTATTTGCTAACCCCTTTTGTTCCTCTTCGTGAGAGCCACACACTGTAACTGCTTCTAGTTGGCCATCTTGGCCTGAGTTGTTTGTTTTTTTTTCCTCTAGATCTCACTTTACTGTTTCTGTTTTGACTTCCTGTGCATTACTTGAACATTTTTTAGAATTCCATCCTGACTTATTTATAGCGTTTTTCAAAAATATAGTTGACAACTATATTAAACACAGGTTTGAACCGTGTGGGTCTACTTATATGCAGATGCTATGGTTGTGATGTTTGTCTATTCTAAACTTCATGTTGAAATTTGATTTCCAATGTTGGAGGTGGGACTAATGGGAGCTGTTGGGTAGTGGGGACAGGTCCCTCATGAATAAATTAATGCCCTCCCTTAGGAGTAATGAGTTCTCACTCTGTTAGTTCCTCTGAGAGCTGGTTGTTTAAAAGAGCGTGGCACCTCTCCACTCTTTCTTGCTTCCTACCTCACTATGTGATCTCTGTACAGCCAATTCCCTTTCACTTTCTATCATGAGTGGAAGTAGCCTGAAGCCCTCACCAGATGCAGATGAACAATCTTAAACATTACAGCCATCAGAATTGTGAGCCCAATAAACCTTTTTTTCTATATAAGTTACCCAGCCTCAGGTATTCCTTTATAGCAACAATAAAGAGACCAAGACAGCAGATTTTCTTCTGCCTCTGCCATCCCTGAGACAGCAAGACCAACTCTTCTGCCTCCTCAACCTGCTCAATGTGAAGATGATAAGGATGAAGACCTTTATGATGATCCACTTTCACTTAATAAATAGTAAATATATTTTATCTTCCTTATGATTTTTAATAACATTTTCATTTTTCTAGCTTGATTAAAAGAATACAATATACAATACATATAATATACAAAATATATGTTAATCAACTGTTTATGTTATCAGTAATGCTTCCAGTCAACAGGAGGCTATTAGTAGTTAAGCTCTGGGCAAGTCAAAAGTTTTACATGTATTTTTGACTGCCAGGGGATTGGGGCCTCTAACCCCCACGTTGTTTACATATCTTTGTATAGTGTTACTCTGGGTATTTTAATATACACATGTGTCATAACACGTACCAGTATCATTTTACTTTTTCTTTCTTTTTTTTTTTTTTGAGACGGAGTTTTGCTCTTGTTGCCCAGGCTGGAGCACAATGGCGCGATATCGGCCAACTGCAACCTCCGCCTCCTGGGTTCAAGCGATTCTCCTGCCTCAGCCTCCCGAGTCGCTAGGATTACAGGCGCCTGCC
The DNA here is from genome assembly GCF_028858775.2 of Pan troglodytes. NCBI lineage: Eukaryota > Metazoa > Chordata > Mammalia > Primates > Hominidae > Pan > Pan troglodytes. The sequence goes on from NC_086015.1 coordinate 65,501,959, forward strand.
ACCATGCCCAGCTAATTTTTGTTATTTTTAGTAGAGACGGGGTTTCACCATGTTGGCCAGGCTGGTCTCAAACTCCTGACCTCAGGTGATCCACCCGCCTCGGCCTCTCAAAGTGCTGGAATTACAGGCGTGAGCCACCGCGCCCGGCCCATTTTACCTTTCTAAGTATAGAATCCCAATTCCATTTAGGTCCCTTTACTTTCTCCGCTTTTAAATATCATTGCCTCCAGCATCGAATGGTGTTATAATTTTTATTTCAATCATTGAATATGATTTATTAAACTGCTGAGGAAAAAGATAGCTTATGGTATATATTTATGTTTCTGCTTTTTCTGTTCTTCCCTTTTCATTCCTGATGCTCCAAGATTTATTTTTTATTATTTCCTTCCTGTTTTAAGAAATTCCTTTAGCCAATCTTTAATGGTAGCTCTACCAGCCACAAAGTTTTTTAGTTTTTCTTGTCTGCCACTGTTTTCTTTTTTCTCTTTATTCCTGAACAATAGTTCCACCAGATATAGAATTTATGGTTGACAGTTGTTTTCTTTCAACACTTTAGAAATAATGTGATACTTCCTTTGGCCCCCTTGGTTTCAGATGAAAAATTTGCTGTTGTTTGAATTGGTGTCCCCTATACATAATGCATTGTGTCTCTCTGGCTGCTTTCAAGATTTTTATTCTGTATCTTTAGTTTGCAAGTTTAATTATCATGTGTCTTGGCATGGACTTCCTTGGGTTTCTCATGCTTGGGATTTGCTCGGCTTCTTGGATGTGTAAGATTGTGTCTTCTGCCAAATTTGGGGAGTTTGCAGTCAAATCTCTTCAAATATTCTTTCAGCCCCACTCTCTTTCTTCTCTCCTTCTGAGACTCTGGTGATACAAATGCTGGATTGTCATATTACTTTCTTCAGGCCCCTGAAGTGCCTTTTTCTTCTATATGTTCAGATTGAGTGAATTCTATTGTTCTGTTCTCAAGTTCACTGATTCTTTTTTTTGTTTTTTTTTTTTCATAGACACAAGCTCTCACAATGTTGCCCAGGCTGGTCTTGAACTCCTGGCCTCAAGTGATCCTCATATCTAAGCCTCCCAAAGCACTGGGATAGCAGATGTGAGACACCACACCTAGCCTCAAGTTCACTGATTCTATCTTCTCCCATCTCCACACTACTATAGACCCCATCAAGCAAGTTTTTAAAATTTTTACTATTATATTTTTCAGTTCTGTGATTCCCATTTTCTTCCTTTTTACATCTACTTCTTGACATTTTCTATTTTTTCACTTTCATTTGTTTCAAGAGAATTTGTAATTGATTGTTGAAAAATTTTTATGATGGATGCTTTAGAATCTTATCTCAATGTTGATGTCAGTTGATTGTTTCTTATTAAATTGTGATTTTCTTAGTTATTGGTTTTTGGAGTGATTCTTAATTGCATTCTGTACATTTTTCTATTTAATTAGGACACTCTGGGTCCTATGTTAATCTTTTATTTTGGGAGTCACCGTGTTTAGGTTTAGCATGTAAGTCTTGGCCTACTTTTGTGGAGCGTGGTTTCAACAGGAGTTTAATTTTCAGAGAGTTTGGGGTGTTATTTTGATGTATTTGGTTCATCTGATGCCTCTGGTGCTGCTGAAGGGTAGATGAGTTTTATTCAGACCAGACTAGGCCACCAGATGTCTCTTGGTGAGACAAGGATGAGGTGCGATTTACCTACTGTTGTCCCCAGCTGCCTTGGCGTCTCTGGATGAGAGAGGATAGTTTTGAGCTCATGGGAATGAAGAAGCTTCCTAGACCAGGCAATGTGATATAGTTGGGGCTCTCCTGCAAGTTCCACATGCCTGCCTTGGTATCTCTTGGTATCTCTTGGCAGAAATAAATAGTCTCAGGCCTGGCAGGAAAAAAGAGTTTGTGGGAGTTTTTTTGGTTGTTTCTTTCTTTCTTATTTTTTTTTTTTTTAAATGGAGTTTCGTACTTGTTGCCCAGGCTGGAGTGCAGTGGCACAATCTCGGCTCACTGCAACCTCCGCCTCCCGGGTTCAAGCAATTCTCCTGCCTCAGTCTCCCGAGTAGCTTCGACTACAGGTGCCCACCACCATGCCCAGCTAATTTTTGTGTTTTTAATATAGATGGGGTTTCACCATGTTGGCCAGGCTGGTCTTGAACTCCTGACCTCAGGTGATCTGCCCACCTCACAGATTTTCTGAATCTTAAATCTTGCATTCATAGAAGTTGGATTTCATTTGCTAATTTTATGCTAAGGATTTGGCATCAATGTTCCTGAGTGATACTTATCTGTAACTTTCTCTTTTGTAATGTCTTCCTCGGGTTTGAGGGTTAAGGTTATGCTTGCCACATAAAATGAGTGGGGAAGTATTCTCTCCTCTCTTTCCTGTTAAAGATTGTGTAATAGAGGTTTTACATCTTCGTTGGATGTTTGATAGAATTCACCAGTAAAACCATCTGGACCTGGAGGATGTTTTATTTGTAGAAAGGTTTTCAATAATGTGTTTAATTTCTCTAATAGCTATATAGCTATTGAGATTTTCTGTTTCATCCTGCTCAGTTTAAATAAGTTGTATTTTTCAGAAAATGTGTTGGTTTAATCTAGCTTGTTGAATCTATTGACATAAAATTGTTTGTAACAGTGTATTATTCTTTAATGCCCACAGGATCTGTAACAAGAACATCTAATCCTTGATATTGGTGATTTGTATTTAATTTTTCTCTTGATCATTCTAGCTAGGGGTTTGTCAATTTTGTTGATCGTTTCAAAGAATAAACTTTTTGACTGATTAATTTTCCTTATGGCTCATCTGAGATTTTTTTCATTGATCTGCTCTTTGTTAGTTTCTTCCTCCTACTTATTTGGGTTTACTCTGTTCCTCCTATTATATCTTCTTGTAAATGTATAACCTTTAGTCATTGATATACAAATGTAAACTTTTATCTTTCATTCTAAATACTGTTCTAGCTTTATCCCACAAATTTCAACAAGTTATAAGTTCTTTATCATATAGTTCAAAATACCTTCTAATTTCTTCTATGATTTCTTCTTTGACCCATGAGTTATTTAGAAAAATGTTTATTTCAAAATATGTAAGAGTTTTCTCAATATTATATTGTTATTAATTTCTAATTTAATTCCTCTATAGTCAGAAAAATAGCTTATATAATTTAATTTCCTTGAATTTATTGAGACTTGTTTTATGGCCTAGTTTATGGTCTATTTTTATCAGTGTATCCTAAGCCCTTGAAAAGGTATATTCGGGCGTAGGGCCGCCATGTTGCAGCAGGATAGTAATGATGACACTGAAGATGTTTCACTGTTTGATGCGGAAGAGGAGACGACTAATAGACCAAGAAAAGCCAAAATCAGACATCCAGTAGCATCGTTTTTCCACTTATTCTTTCGAGTCAGTGCAATCATCGTCTATCTTCTCTGTGAGTTGCTCAGCAGCAGCTTTATTACCTGTATGGTGACAATTATCTTGTTGTTGTCGTGTGACTTTTGGGCAGTGAAGAATGTCACAGGTAGACTAATGGTTGGCCTACGTTGGTGGAATCACATTGATGAAGATGGAAAGAGCCATTGGGTGTTTGAATCTAGAAAGGAGTCCTCTCAAGAGAATAAAACTGTGTCAGAGGCTGAATCAAGAATCTTTTGGTTGGGACTTATTGCCTGTCCAGTACTGTGGGTGATATTTGCTTTTAGTGCACTCTTCTCCTTCAGAGTAAAGTGGTTGGCGGTGGTTATTGTGGGTGTGGTGCTACAAGGTGCCAACCTGTATGGTTACATCAGGTGCAAGGTGGGCAGCAGAAAGAATTTAACCAGCATGGCTACTTCATATTTTGGAAAGCAGTTTTTAAGACAAAACACTGGAGTTGATCAGACTTCCTGAATAGAGAAAGCTTATGTGCTTTGTTACATTGGGGAACAACTGCAGAGATTCTTGACTCAACCTTTTAGAGCTTAGTCCATGTTGCAACGAGGAGTGTTGGCTTTGTTTTTCCACTTAAAACCTTTATTTATAAAAAGGAAAAGTAGTTTTCATATTAAGTTTTTATTTCCTTTCCAGCAGTTGGGGCTAGAAAGTATATGTTGGCACTAGAAACATTGTCAAGATTTGTTCTGTGGTGTAGGTATGCACATTCCATAGGTATGCACACGGCCATGTAATATCAGTATATCCCAAGTTAATGAAAGTGTTCATTTACATAGGTAATGGAGACCTTTGCATTTTGGTCCATAGAACATAGGAGGATGTTCTTAGTCTGTCTCAAAGCTCTATATGTTTACATATTATTTCTGTAGATTGTTTTCAGGAGAAAGTTTTGCTTCTATGGTAAGAGTGAGCACTTTGGCTTATGTATAAGTTAGAAATAATTGTTAGTTTTTAATATGTACTTCGTGGGGAAATTTCTTAGACGTATGCAAGCAAGTGAAAACAATTAGGGCCAGTGGTATTAACTACTTTATAAAATTTTATTTTTGTTTGTAAGAAGTCATCTACTTAAGGCCCAGTTAATATAAGTGGAATCATCATAGTTTAAGGAATACCCAGAGATTGCTGCTGTACTATTTATTTTACAGAAAGGATAGCTAGATTGAAAGCTCTTCAGTGGACCTTGAGCTAATAGATCTTTTACCACTAAAAGAGCATTATTCTCATGTCATAATGAGAATAATAATTTACATACTTGGCATAATAAATGCCTAAAAGACATTTTATTTTCTGAATCTATTTTTTTCTTGCTATAATGGGGATATTGTAAATTATGCATTTGTATTAATGGTATTTCTTAAAGCAATCTATGTAACTGTAAATTAAACCAATCTACAAACTATTGTAGGCATCTGTTAAAAAAAAAAAAAAAAAAAGAGAAAAGGTATATTCAGCAGCTCCTGGTGTATAAATATCAATCACATCAAGATGGTTGATGGTGTTATTCAAATTTTCCAAGCCTTTACTGATTTTTTTTGGCTAGTTTTTCTATAAATTGTTGTGACAGTGTATTAAAATTCAGTACTACACTTGTGGAATTGTCTTTTTCCCTTTAATTCTGTTGATTTTGTTTTTCACGTAATTGGAAGCTTAGAAGTAGGAAACAAAAAGATGTAGTCAGGAAATCTACATTCAAATTTGGGTAAGGCTGGACATGGAGTAATGTTAGAGCTACTAATTTTCATCTTTATTAAATAATGATTGTGTAATAATAATATTATCTTGCTGTTCAAGATTTATATGGTAAGACTTTATTATAATAAAAACAGTTATCAGGATAATCTGCAGGCACTTCCAGAAAAAATGTTATTAGATGGAGTTTAAATGAAATCCATTATAGAAAATTGTCTTAAAATGTATAAATACAAGTAGGAGGCATCATAACCATCATCACTATAAAATCAGAGCTAGAGTCTTCTACCCAGTTCCAAGATTGTGTTTTATCAAGATTTTAGTACTAATAAAGTTCATTAGAGCTGTTTTTAAAACTCCTGAAAGTAATTATAATAAAGGGGAGCTGTTTTCTATGAAAAAAAGAAGTGAGCAGGTGGTAAAAATATTTTGAAAAGTGCAAAGGATACATTATATGAAATATAATATGATGAAAAGTGTTAAATATATCTATACTTAATAGATATATTTAATATAGCATATGCATATGAAAAGTTGACTAAGATACATTATTAAATAAAAAAGAAAATTACAGAATAATATATAATGTGGTTTCTAAAAAGCATACAACTCTCTAAGTGCATATGAATATATGCATATTTGTACAGGCCTAGATCAAGAATGAAATTGTTAACTGTGGACAGCTCTGGGAGGGGGACTTCAGGATAGGGAATTGGCTGGCAGGGGCCTTGGGGAGTTGGGATGGAGAGGGAGGCATGGATGGAGAGTGGAGGGAACTTTTACTTTTTATAATTGTTTTATATTATTTGTATTTTCTTTTATAAGCAACATGCATTGTTAAACAACAACTTTTTTTTTTTAAGTTTAAGCAAAAGGGTGGGAAATAACTCTCCACTGCTAAATCTGACTGGATTTAAAAAATCATAAGTAAATAGTTTTTAAAATAATAACAACAACAATAATAAAATAGAAAATATGCACTGAAAAATAATTACAGTTTCTAACATTGGGACAGAATAGAACCTGGGAGAAAGATAAAAGAGAACTCCCCAGCAAATTTACCTCTATAATGCAAGACTAGGTAAGATTACTGGAGTATTTTTTTAATAAATTCATGAAGATAATCTGTGCTGAGATTAATGATAATTATACATTGTAACCTGTTTGTTCTATTGGATTTTTAATCAAACTTTAAAAAAAAAAGCAAACACAAAGCTACCTCCTGAGCATTGTAGCACAATAGCAGCCTTCTCTTGTGCTGTCCTTTATTAGATTAATTAAATTAAATTGGTTCTTAGGGGATCACAAATTCTACAGAAGCCTAAAGGAAAAAGACACATAGGGCTCCCTAGCCACCACAATATCGAATCAGGACGCGGTTTGATGGGGTGGTCAATGGAAAGACAGAAGGATTTGCCTGCAGACAGTAACATCTTTAAGCAGATCTATTTAGTCCCAACAAGATATGTTAGCCTGCTGAAGTGTGATCATTTAGAATGTAAAACAATCATATAACAGAAAGTGGTATTATCATTGTGTGGCAGACACTTTTAATTGCCAACCTAACAGTCATTTTCTTGTCCTTCTTTTTTTAAGAGACAGGGGTCTCACTATGTTTCCCAGTCTAGACTCGAACTCCTGGATGCGAGTGATCCTTCTGCCTCAGCCTCCCAAGTAGCTGGGACTACAAACACATGCCATGCACCCAGCTTCTAGCAGCCATTTTCCTACCCTGCTTTTCTTTTTTTTTTTTTTTTTTTTTTTGCCAGCAGAGCTTTCCTCATATTCCAAGAAGCTGAAAATCCAAATACTCAATTTCTGCACCTCTTTGAGTCAGTGCTTAGATATGTGATGAAGTCCTGTCCAATGGGACTGCAATAAGCAGAGAAATAAACAACAGAAATACTCTCTCACACCCTTCCTACTTTTGGACATTATTGGAGACAGATTTTTTTTTTTTTTTTTTTTTGCAGCTGCATCTTGCAGCTATGAAGAAACACAGGTCACTGATACACTGAAGATGACAGAGCAGCAAGAAAGAATCTGGACTCATCAGTCAGCTGGGAACCCTACTTTGGATTCACCTACTTCTATACTTCTATTTGCTCTGCCCTAGGATGAGGAGGGGTCTTTGGTCTGCTCAGGGGTTGAGCAGAAATTGTGAGCAAAGAGGAAGGGTCAAGTATTGTCCATATTCTTGTCATAGTTAAGAGGACAACCACAGTGTTACAGCAGAAGTATTAGACATGTGAACAATGAAAGGTTTTGGCCGGGCATGGCGGCTCATGCCCGTAATCCTAGCGCTTTGGGAGGCCAAGGTGGGCAGATCACTTAAGGTCAGGAGTTTGAGACCAGCCTGGCCAACATGGCAAAACCCCATATCTACTAAAAATAAAAAAATTAGCCTGGCATGGTGGCACATGCCTGTAGTCCCAGCTACTCAGGAGGCTGAGGCACGAGAATTGCTTGAACCTTGGAGGTGGAGGTTGCAGTGAGCCGAGATTGTGCCACTGCACTCCAGCCTGGATGACAGAGTGAGACTCCGTCTCAAAGAAAAACAAACAAACAAACAAACAAACAAAAAACAATGAAAGGTTTTGAGTTACTCTCTGTGGTCTGGGAAGGTTCTAGAGCCACAGCAGCAGGAAATAGAGGGTAAAATCCCCCTTGGGAGGCCTCTTGCCCCTCCCCTAAACAGAGCCTCATTTCCCACAAAGAACCTGTAACTTCCAGGCCAATCAGCAGTGACAGTAACTACCAGGCTTTTCAAAGCAGTGACCTAATCCATCCAATCTACTTCCTGTGCGAGTCATTTTTTATGCAGAATTGCTCATTGCGAGCATCAAGGCCACATGTCCTCTATGGATAACTCTTCTTCAGACACTTCGTCCTCAGAGCCCCTGAAGACTTCTGTACCTAAATAATACTCCAGGCCAGGCGCCGTGGCTCACGCCTGTAATCCCAGCACTTTGGGAGGCCGAGGCAGATGGATCACGAGATCAGGAGTTCGAGACCCTCCTGGCTAACACAGTGAAACCCTGTCTCTACTAAAAATACAAAAAATTAGCCAGGTGTGGTGGCATGCGCCTGTAACCCCAGCTACTTGGGAGGCTGAGGCATGAGAATGGCGTGAACCCAGGAGGCAGAGGTTGCAGTGAGCCAAGATCGTGCCACTGCACTCCAGCCTGGGTGACAGAGCGAGACTCTGTCTTAAAAAGAAAAAAATAATAATAGTAATACTCCAGCTGAGGGCTGTAACTCCTGGGCAATAATAACAATAATATAATTATGGAATAGCTAACATTTACTCAGCTCTCATTCTTTGCCACGTACAAGTTTAAGTGTTTTCATGAACTAATTCACAATAATTCTATAAAGAAGACACTATCAATCCCTCCCATTTTACAGATGAGAACAGTAAGGCATAAAGTAATTTACCCAGCATCTCACATCTGGTAGGTAGCAGAGCTGGGCTACAATCCCAGGCAGCTTGGCTTCAAAGACTGTGTGCCCAGCTTCTACACAAAACTTCTTAGAAATAAGCTTCCATTAGAATGTAAGGGGAGAGCCAGAAGAAAGGAATTAACCTGAAGAACAGATTTGTAGAGGGACAATGCAGGGAAAGAGGGAGAACACAAGTGGACAAATGATTCCAATATGACTGAGTGACTTTCCCTGTGTCACCAAGTCATTCCAAGTCTAATCCCCTGTATTTCTCTCTTCTTTCTGCAAAAGTAGAGAAGGCATCACTGTAGTTAAGCTATCTCCATGAACTTGCCAAGGTTACTGACAAGGTTTGGATCTATCCCCACCCAAATCTCTTGTTCAATTGTAATCCCCAGTGTTGGAGGTGGGGCCTGGTAGGGGTGATTGGATCATGGGGGTGGATCCTTCATGGATGATTTAACACTATCCCCTTGGTGCTGTTTTGTGATAAAGGGTCTCATGAGATTTGCGTGTTTAAAAGTGTGTAACACCTCCCCCTCCACACCTTCTTGCTCCTGCTCCAGTCATGTGACATGCCTGCTTCCCTTCTTTGCCTTCAGCCATGATTGTAAGTTTTCTGAGGCCTCCCCAGAAGCAGAGGCTGCTATGCTTCCTGTACAGCCTACAGAACTGTGAGCCAATTAAACCTCTTTTCTTTATAAATTACCCAGTCCCACGTATTTCTTCATAGTAGTGTGAGAACAGACTAATACAGTTACTAACCTCTTCTTCCAAGGCATCTACTTTTACTCTATCCATTCCTTCATTACTTTCGGTTTGTTTGTTTAATAATGTATTTTCCCCCTGCTAGACTTGAGCTTTAAGTTGCTGTTTTTCTTACCAATGTCTTGAAGACAAAAGATTGTGACAAAAGACACCCTTTTGATGACAAGGACTCAGTTTCAGTTTTCTTAAACAGAAAGGAGCCACAGGGTTGGCAAGATATACAAGAAAAATATTCCCTTTTCCTAGTGTTCCTTTCACCTAGGAGTACTCACAGCCAACATCAGACTGGGCTCCCAACATTACAACTCTTCAGTGACACCTACTCAAAGCCACTTTTCCCAGTGAGGATCCCATAGCACCCATGAGACTGGATCAGAAGCAGCTGCATTAGAACTTCCTCTAAGACAGTAATTCTCACCTCTAGGTGCAATTAGAATCACCTGGGGAGCTTTAAGAAAAAAACCCAAAGCCCACATTATGCCCCTGATCAATTATAGCAGAATTTCTGGAGTTGTGACCTAAGCAATAGTGTGGTTTAAAGCTCTCCTAGTGATTCTAATGTGGTTGAGAACAACTTTCCTAAATAATGTGTAACTTCATTATTAAAATATCACTTTCAAAAAGTAAAATCATGACTCTTATGCAAATATAAAATATATATGCCAAATTTATTCAGTTCATCAATAAGTGAGCCAGTAATATGGCAAAACCACCCTCAAAGAGCGTTTCAGGAGCTAAATATTTACAAGCAATGGGTCGGGCACAGTGGCTCATGCCTGTAATCCCAGCACTTTAGGAGGCCCAGGCGGGCAGATAATGAGGTCAGGAGATCGAGACCATCCTGGCTAACACAGTGAAACCCCGTCTCTGCTAAAAATACAAAAAATTAGCCGGGCATGGTGGCGGGCGCCTATAGTCCCAGCTACTTGGGAGGCTGAGGCAGGAGAATGGCGTGAACCTGGGAGGTGGAGCTTGCAGTGAGCCGAGATTGTACCACTGCACTCCAGCCTGGGCGACAGAGTGAGACTCCTTCTAAAAAAAAAAAATATATATATATATATATAATATATATATACACACACATATATATTCTATATATATATATGCAATGTTAGCTTAAGGTGGTTGTTTTGATACAAAACTAGTTAATGTCACTCTCCAAAGCAAGCCACAGATTCACTGCAATTCCTATCAAAATCCCAATGGTAGTTTTTGAAGAAATGAAAAAGGTCAATGGGATTGCAGTGGACCCTGAATTGTGATTGATATGGAATTACAAGGGGCTCCGAATAGGCAAAATCATCTTTAAAAAGCAGAACAAAGTTGCAGGACTCAAACTTGCTGATTCAAAATCTTACTATAAAACTACAGTAATCAGAACAGTACGGGACTGGCATAAGTATAGACATATATATCAAGAGAATTGAATAGAAAGTCCAGAAATAAACCCATTCATCCATAGTCAATTGATTTTTTACAAGTATGCCAAGACCATTTAATGAGGCAAGAACAGTCTTTTCAACAAATGGTGCTGGGACAATTGATTATCCACATGCAAAATGAAGTTGAACCCTTCTTATCACATACCATATACAAACACCTCAAAATGGATCAAAGACCTAAATGTAAAAGCTAAAACTATAAAACTATAAAACTTAGAAGAAATCATAGGAGTACATCTTCATGACTTGGATTTGACAGTGGTTTCTTAGATAAAACACCAAAACCAAAAGCAACAAAATTAAAAAACAGATAAATTTGACTTAATCAAGTGTGAGAAGACAACCAACAGAATGGGGGAAAATATTTGTGGATCATAGATCTGATAATGGTTTAATATCCAGAATATACAAAGAATTCCTACAATTCAACAACAAAAAGACAAACAACCCAATTTTAAAATGACAAAGGACTTAAACATTTCTCCAACAAAGACATACAAATGGCCAAAAAGCACATAAAAAGATGCTCAATGTCATTAGTCATTAGAGAAAAGCAAATTACAACCACAGTGAGATAATACTGCACACCGACAAAGTTGGTCATAACCAAAAAAAAAAGGAGGTGAAAGACTAAGTATTGGCAAAGATGTAAAGAAATTGAAATCTCCATACATACATTGCTGGTTAGAATGTACAATGGTATAGTTGCTATGGAAAACGGTTTGGTGCATCCTCAAAAAATTAAGCATTGACTACAGGACCAGCAATTCCACTCCTAGGTAAATACCCAAAAGAATTGAAAATAGGCATTCAAACATATACTTGAATGCTCATAGTATCACTGTTCACAATAGCCAAAAGGTAGAAATAACCTAAATGTCCATCAACAGATGAATGCATCAACACAATGTAGTATACACATACAGTGGAATATTATTCAGCCCTAAAAATGAATAAAGTACTGATACATACTACAGCCAACACAAAGGAGCCTTAAAAACATTATGCTAGATGAAAGAAGCCAGATACAAAAGGTCACATATTATATGATTCTATTTATATAAACCATCTAGAATAAGCAAATCCATAGAGACAGAAATCAGATTAGTGGTTTCCAAGGACCAAGTGGATGGTGGGATGGGGAATGACTGCTTAATGGGTATAGGATTTCAGGATTTCCTTTTAGAGTGATGAAAATATTTTAGAACTAGATACAGGTGGTGGTCAAACACATCGCAAAAATGATGAAAATGTTTCAGAACTAGATACAGGTGGTGGTCAAACACATCGCAAAAATGATGAAAATGTTTCAGAACTAGATACAGGTGGTGGTCAAACACATCGCAAAAATGATGTAAATGTTTCAGAACTAGATACAGGTGGTGGTCAAACAACATCACGAAAATATGAAATGCCACTAAATTGTATACTTTAAAATAGTCCATGAGGCCAGACACAGTGGCTCACACCTATAATCCTAGCACTTTGAGAGGCAGAGGTGGGAGGATTGCTTAGGCCCAGGAGTTCGAGACCCGCCTGGCAACATAGGAAGCCCCTGAATCCACAAAAAAAAAAAATTTTTTTTTCAGACGGGGTCTCGCTCTGTCGCCCAGGCTGGAATGCAGTGGTGAGATCTCGGCTCACTGCAAGCTCCACCTCCCAGGTTCACACCATTCTCCTGCGTCAGCCTCCTGAGTAGCTGGGACTACAGGTGCCCGCCACCATGGCTGGCTAATTTTTTTGTATTTTTAGCAGAGACGGGGTTTCACCGTTAGCCAGGATGGTCTTGATCTCCTAACCTCGTGATCTGCCCACCTCGGCCTCCCAAAGTGCTGGGATTACAGGTGTCAGCCACTGCGCCCAGCCAAAAAAAATTTTTTTTTAATTAGCCAGGCATGGTAGTGAGCGCCTGTGGTCCCAGCTACTCAGGAGGCTAAGGTGAGAGGATTGGGAGGTCAGGGCTGCAGTAATGATTGCACCACTGCACCCCAGCCTGGGGGACAGAGCAAGACTCTGTCTCTAAATTAATTAATAAATTAAATTTTCAAATAAAATGGTTAATGATTAATTTATGTTATATTAATTTTACCCCATTTTTAAAAAGAACCGGTTAATGTCCAATGAGACCATAATTTGTAACCCTTAGGGTTATCTGTTCCACCTGATAGAAACATTTCAACTGGCAAAACCCTTTCAGACAAAAAATCTACAAGTTTACCTTTGCCCCTATGAGTTGCGAAATAGCCCCGACAAAAGAAAGTTAACCCAGCACTGTACCGAAAGAACAGCCAGTAACCTCTTCCCTATTTCCAAGTTTTAGGTTTTTTTTTCCTGACGTCATATAGAGTCCAAATTACCAGTTCAGATTTCACTCTTAGTGAGGGTTACTTTCACCATTGAAGTGGGCTCCCTTTTGTTTTTTTTTTTTAAGTCAGTTGGTCTTATTCAGGGCTATCTCAGTCCATTAGAAATGTACTTAAACTAGAAAGGGAATGTATTGGGATCTAGATTTCTTTATTCCCTGAAGATTTCTGGGAATGTATGCAAATTTTCCCACCTTTTCCCGGCAATCAACAAGCCTTCTGTGTGTGGATCTATCTACTTATCCATAGCATTGTATTAGTCTTTTCTCACACTGCTGATAAAGACATACCTGAGATTGGGTAATTTATACATGAAAAGGGGTTTAATGGACTTACAGTTCCATGTGGCTGGGGAAGCCTCACAATCATGCTGGAAGCCAATGAGGAGCAAGTCACATCCTATGTGGATGGCGGCAGGCAAAGAGAGAGAGCTTGCACAGGGAAACTCCCATTTTTTAAAACCATCAGATCTCGTGAGAGTTATTCACCACATGAGAAAAGCATGGGAAAGACCCACCCCCATGATTCAGTTATCTCCTACCGGGTCCCTCCCACATGTGGGAATTATGGGAGCTACAAGTGAGATTTGGGTGGGGACACAGAGCCAAACCATATCAAGCATGTATTTTGTATGCAACAATGAGTAAGAAATAAGTATCATTCACTCTGCCTGCAGAGCTGGATTCTCAGCCTTTTACAAGCAAAACCAAACAGAAAATTCTACAAAACTATTTCACCAAAATATTGGGGAAGAACAGTGTAAAGAAACAGAGAGAGGCCAGGTGCAGTGGCTCACGCCTGTAATCCCAGCACTTTGGGAGGCCAAGGAGGGCGGATTACCTGAGGTCAGGAGTTCAAGACCAGCCTGGCCAGCATGGTGAAACCCCATCTCTACTAAAAATACAAAAATTGACCAGATGTGGCGGTGCCCACCCTTAATCCCAGCTACTCAGGAGGCTGAGGCAGGAGAATCACTTGAACCCAGGAGGTAGAGATTGCAGTGAGCTGAGATCATGCCACTTCACCCCAGCCTGGGCGACAGAGTAAGACTCTGTCACAAAAAAAAAAAAAAAAAAAAAAAAAAAAAAAGAGAGAGAGAGAGATGGAGAACTCACAAGAGCATGCAGACCCTGGAGCACTTTTGTGTAGCACTTCAATTTTTTTCTTTCTTTTTTGAGACCAAGTTGCTCTGTCGCCCAGGCTGTAGTGTAGTGACACGATCTCAGTTCACTGCAACCTCTGCCTCGCAGGTTGAAGCAATTCTCCTGCTTCAGCTTCCCAAGTAGCTGTAATTACAGGCCTGTGCCACCACACCCGGCTAATTTTTTTGTATTTTTCGTAGAGACAGGGTTTCACCGTGTTAGCCAGAATGGTCTCTATCTCCTGACCTTGTGATCCACCCACCTCAGCCTCCCAAAGTGCTGGGATTACAGGCATGAGCCACCGCGCCTGGCCAGCACTTCAATTTTTACTAAATATTTTGGGGGTAACAGAACCCTTTTAGAGTTTAAAGAAAGCTGAAGACATCTTCTGCAGGAAAACACACATAGATACATAAACACAAAATGTCGCAGATAATTTCAAATGATTTTGTGCCTCCAGAAAGGTTTCCAGGTAAAGGATTCCTATTCTGCATCCCCCAAAACCAGCAGAAATGGCCAGAGTAAACAGTTTAAAAATGTTCCATGGGATCTGACTAACCCACGTGTAGACAAAGTCTCCAGTCTATAGCTTTCATCTTTTTGAAAAGAACCATAGAATATATAAAATTGCTCCCTTTCTTGGTAGGTTCCTGAAATGAGGAAATCAAATTGTTAACAGAGAAGAAAATGTCAAAGAAGAAAACTTCTTCATAGACCTGCTTTTTGGACTTCTGTTATTTTAACTAATTAGCCAACCACTCTTAAAAGACATTCATTTCGGAAAACTTATTTATTTTGGTCTGCCACATTTATTTGCTTAGTGTCACTCTCATGTACATGGATTACTGGTTAATGAAGTCTAGAACAGCCATATTCAGCATGCATTTCAGTATTAGTCTGAAAATGCAATAAATTTTCTATATCAACTTCTAATTGAAATTAATCATCTTCACTTTCTTCTCAGCTTGAATACTTTTTATGGGCCTTTCTGCTCCTCCCACTCACAAACTCATTAGTTTCACCTGCTAATTTACTTTTTAATTATTTATCTCTGCCATACTGCCCCAGTAGTATTCAGTGGTTCTTAGTAAACCTTGGACTATTTCAGGAAGAAAAAAAAAACTGTCGGAATGGTATTTTTTTTTTTATAGGAGTCTAAAGTTAAAAATAAGATTTACTTTGCATGCACCATTAAAGGTGATAAATCTTCAAGCTTCAGTTAAGAACATAACAGCATCAAATGTCAGGGAAATTCCTTCTTTATGCCACCTATTTTATAATGAACTTTAACATAGAATTTAAGGTATTTCTTTTTAAAATGTCACAGAGTTGATGAGCAATCAACTCTTGAAAGATGAAGAAAGAGCTGTGAAACCAGGACTTGTAATTAATTGCTATGCACCAGTACCCAGTGTGGGGTTTTACATCAAACATCTCTTCTCTTTGGGCCAGGGTTCATTCTGACTGGTCAGGCCCCTTGTTCTGATTGGTTGAATGTCTGGGGTGACAACTGTATTCCTGTTTGCATGGGACTTCCCCAGTTTTAGCACTGAAAGTCTAGCCTCCCTTTTTAGTTCCAGGAAAAGTGAGACAGTTACCTCTTTCAACAAAACTCAATGTTACTAATTTAAAAACACCCCAAGTTCACATTTTGTAAATAGTTGTCTCTCTTCAGATTTGTAATACACTCCAGAAAAACATTTTTTAATATACTCAATTTAAAACACATTTAAGACCAGAATGGAAATTACATGAGTATTATGTCAGAAAAGTCTGGTAGCAGAAAGACTAATTTGCATTGGCATTTATAATAGAGAAAATTTACATATTGTGAAATTAAAAGTAAAGTTTTTTTTAAAGTATACATGGAAATCTGCCTAAAATATGTTAATCTGAGAATAGTAAAGAATAGAATTGCTTCTACAGCTGAGATTTGTTATTGTTTTTATATTTGAATTGTATTTATTGGAATAAGTATATGAAGTACAAAAGTTCGAAAGAAACAAAAAGTGCACATACAATGAAACATCTCCCACATTTTCTAGACAACCACACAAACAGTTGTTATTTCTAATATTTCTGTCCAGAAATATTCTATGCAAAAAAGTAAATAAATGGAATTTTTACAGAGTAAAATGATAATTACTAAGGTGAAGTTGGAGGAGGAGACCTAACTTGGTGCCACAGCTGGAAAAGGCCTGCCCTGTGGGCTGACTGTAGAGTTGAACAGTAGGTGTTAGCCAAACTAGAAAGACCAGAAAGAACAAAGGCACGGGGTAGAGGCAGCATGGAGCATTCAGGGAAGTGTAAGCAGTTCAGAAGGGTCAGAGCTAAGGGGACAAAAACAGTGGGGACAGTGGGAGATTAATGTGGAGAGACAGGCAGGGCCAGCAAATATGCTTTCTTTCAGTATGAAAGCACAAGTTTCATCTTAAATTAGTGTGAACCAAAGAAAAGCAGATTAAGTCTCTACCAGGAGTCCAAAAACAAACAAAAAAATACAGTAAAAGGCAGTTCTCTTGTTGCCAAGCCTAGTTTGGTCCAACTGCTGGATAATGTGTTAATGACACACTGTGGAGGAGGGGGAAGGTATCCACATAGAAGACAAAACTGAGTATTCTCCAAGACTGATGTCCATCTCTATCAAGTGAATCATAAGCAAGGCTCTGACAAAGGTAGATATTAGGGGAAAGTATTTTAGCCAGAATGCTTACTTCCCACTAAACTGCCTTGACAAGCTCTGAAGGTCATTAGATCACTGGGAAGTACTGCTTTTTAAAACACTCATCAGCCCTGCCTCCTGCAATCATAGTGCAGCCGATGTCATAGCTGTGAGCTTTTAGAAGGCTTTCTCTATGGCTGAAACACTATGGGAGAACCTTAAGAAACACTGTCCTCACTAGCGCATTCCCTCTGCATGTCCATGGACTTCTGGCAACTGTAAACATATTTCTATTGCTGAGCCAATAAATAGGAACTCTTTTTCTAGAGAGAATGACTTGCACCATTGCATAGTAATTTCTAAGAAATAAAAGAAAGAAATTTCAATCAGTGCAAGACAGGAGTTCCCTTACCTGGCTCTATATTAGAATCGTCTTGAGAACTTAAAAGAGAAAAAAAAAAAGATTCTGACCTTGACTTACTAAGTCAAAAAAGGGATTGGTGATAAAGGAGTCATCTTTAAAAAAAAAAAAAAAAAACCTCTGGGATTATTTATACTGATCAACCAGATCTGGGAGATTTCATCTGCTAATCCAGAATGGGGCAAAGTCTTCAAACAATCTTTTGTAATCATAAAACTTGTATCAAATGAGCCTGACTGCATTGAGACTGTTGAAAGGTTTCTAATGACAGGTTGTAAGACTCTTTAACTCTCTGGCAATTTGTTAGTCTCCGTAACAGAGGAAATGGCCAGTGGAGAAGAAAGTCCTTATAGAAACCCATTGGTGATGGGTCATTTAACCATATTGGTGTACCTTAATGCAGTAGATGTCTTCCAGAAAAAAGAGTGAATAAATCAAATTTTTATAAATGGAATTTTTTTTAAGTATATGAAGAGCCTTAGAGATTTAAAGGGTTCTTGAGGGGCCTTTTTCAAATCAGCACTTTATTTTAAAAGTAATACATGCTCGGGGTTAAAACAATAATTCACACACAATAGAGAAAAAAGTAATGAGATGTAATAGTCACTTCTTCTCCTTCCAACTCCTCCCACATAATCAACTTAACCCTTACTTGTTTCCCAGACATTTTCACTGCATATTCCTTGATGATTTTATAAAACCTGTTTGTTATTTTTTTCTCTATCAAAGCATTATAGACACTACCCATTAGGAAATACAGAGCCCCCTCATTCTTGCAATGGCAGAATGGATGTACCACGATATGTAATATCTATGGTCTATGTAACTATTCCTCTTCTTACAGAAATTTAGGTGATTTCTTCTCTCTCTGTTTCTCTCTCTCTCTCTCTCTGTCACACACACACACACACACACACACACACACACACACCCCATCCTGGTAAATATATCCTTAGAAATATATATTTTTATATTTTATATATATTTATATCTAATATATATTTATATATTTATTTATATTTATATATTTTTATATTTTATATATTGTAGATATATATATAATTAAATAATATATAATAATATATATGTTATTATATGTATATATAATATATAAATAATATGTAACATATATAAATAAATATATATGTAAATATATATATAGGATAATATATAGAATACCTATAGAATAATTTCCCAGGAGTAAAATTGCTGGGTAAGAGTATGTGCATGTCAAATTTGGCAGGCATTCTCAAAGCATATTCTCCAAAAAAGTATACCAACTTCCAATCCCAACAACAGTGTATGACATTCCCTACATTCCCACTTCCTCATCCCCTCTCTATATTATCATATGCTTCTTCTTGGTCAGTCTTATCAATGAAAATGGTATCTCAGCTGAGCATGGTGGCTCATGCCTGCAATCCCAGTACTTTGGGAGGCCAAGGTGGGAGGATCGCTTAAGGCCAGGATTTTGAGACCAGCCTGGGCAACACAGGGAGACTCCTGTTTCTATAAAAATTTTAAAAATACTAGTCAGGTGTGGTGGTTCACACCTGTGGTCCTAGCCACTTGGGAGGCTGAGGTGGGAGGACGGCTTGAGCCCAGGGAGTCAAGGCTGCAGTGGGCCGTAATTACACTGCTGCACTCCAGCCTGGGTGGCAGAGCGAGACCCTGTCTCAAAAAAACAAAAAAGGAAAATGTATCTCATTCTTATTTTAACTGATGCTGATTTTTCGTGGAGGCTGGGTATATTTTCCTGTTTTTTGGCCACTTGGATTCTATTGAGAATTCTTTTGCAAAGCAGAGAATCATTATTCAACGTGATCCTTCAGCTGCCATGATTTATCCCTTTCTAAGTTTGGGTTGTCACGAATCAGCCAAAACGTCATTTCCGGTGGATAACCACGCACAGGTCACCCTGATTTTGAAAAAGCCATCATTTGGTTCTGCTCCAGTCCCATTTCTATCCTTTGCTTTGCTGCCAAGAGGTTGATTCTTATTTCCTCCCCGCCCACACCTTCCTCATTTCCCTGAGTTCTGGCATCTGTCCCCAGCACTCTAACAAACATGTGTTCTGGAAGGTCACCAAGGGTCTCTTTATTGCTAAACCCCTTGACCTATGCTCTGTCCTCATTCTCCTCCGTCCATTTGTCAGAGGCACATATAGGGCCCTGCTGCTGTCTAACCTCTCTGGGCCTCAGCTACATCATGAGATACTAAGAAGAATACCCTTTCTGTCTCATATTCGTTGGGAGTTTTAAGTGAAAAATATTAAACTGCTTTGTAAACTGTAAAATCTACATAAGTACAACTTGTCATTATTGTTCATCTGGACTCCTGCGGTTCCCAGGACAGGGTTAAGCTTAGAGAAGATACTTCTTATTGATCAGCTACTGAGGTTAGTTCTTAGTTCTCCATCTCTCTTTAAAGAGATTTTTATTGAGTACCTACTGTGTGCCAAGCAGCATGAGGGGTGGAAAAAGCAGTAATCACTTTTGGGAAACCGCTATTGAGTGTTGACAATGCACCCAGACTGTGCCTAGTAGCCCACAGGGATAACAATGTTCAACCCGTATATCAAGTCTCAGAGACAAGTATTATCTTTTACATCTGTTTTTTTTGTTTGTTTTGTTTCAGAGACAGGTTCTTGCTCTGTTACCCAGGCTGAAGTACAGTGGTACTATCACAGCTCACTGCAGCCTCAAACTCCTGGGCTCTAGCAATCCTTCTGCCTCTCCCTCTTGAGTACCTGGGACTACAGGCTATGCCAATACACCTGGCTAATTTTTTAATTTTTTGTAGAGATGGGGTCTCACTATGTTGTCAGGCTGGTCTCAAAGTCCTGTGCTCAAGAGATCCTCCCACCTCACCCTTCCAAAGCACTGAGATTACAGGTGTGAGCCAACAAGCCCAGCCTACCTCTGTTTTAAAGATAGCAATCTGAGACCTAGAGAGGTGAAGTAATTTACCCAAAGTTACACAGCTAGTAAGGATGGAAGCTGGGATTTGAACCCAAGTCTTTATGACTGCTCTATATAATGCTCATTACATATTACAGCCACCTGCCTTACATGGCTGTAGGGAGACAAGGCTGGCTGTCCAAATCAGAACCAGATGAACTCCTTTTGAACAAATAAGTGAGACAATGTAGATGCTTGATGCGAGCCTGTAGATGTAGATGAGATAAGTAGGTATTTAATAAAGGTAGACTCTTACTAACTCCAGGACCAAGAATGTCAAGATGTGTAACTCAGCTACAAGCAGGCTCTCGGCAGGATTGACATGAGCAGCTCATAGGCCTCAGGGGCACGTTGGTTTTCCAGGTGAGCACAACAGCGGGCAGTGCATGATGATTAGTCTATGCCACAACCAATTACCTATTTCCTCCTTCTGCCACAGGGGTCCGTAACCACTCCTGTTTTATTCACTGATTTTATGCCTCTTGCTGGAGGGAACAACAAGGGATCAGGTGTCATACTTCAGTCCTGAGCCAGAAGAAAGGTCCCTGCAGCCAGAGAGAGCAGTCTGCTTCCTTTGGAGAGGAACAGAAGCACTCCAGTATGTGGATCGCATTGTCTGGAAAAAGCCACCCAGAATTTGGAATTCCAAGTCATTCTGTAGATTGATCAGGTAAGTCAAAAAGACACCAAGTTCCTTGGTAAGTCAGCATTCCAGAAAATGAAAAAATTACCTACTCAGAGCTAAATGGTTCCGTCCGAAAATACACACGAACCCACAGGACACAAATCTAAATTCTATTATGAAAATTACTACTGCTGCCATTTCTCACCCAATCTAAGACAACGTCATTTGCAAAACATGCCACTTTTCAATGTACTCCTAAGAAAAAATGCTGCCAATTAAACTGTGCCATGCCACCATTTGTAAGATGCACCCTCATTTTGGAAGAGACTAACACATGAAAAGATAGGTGTGTCGAAATTGATAAAATTGGTAATAGTAAGAACAACTAAAATGTTATTGTCTGCTACCTACTGGACAGTCTTCCAGGTGCTTTGTACACCTTATCTTATTCAATCTTAAGTACCTGTGAGGGAGGCATGACTCTCTGTCTTTCACAAATGAGGACGCAGAGGCCTAGAAACATCTGCGCCAAACACGCAAGATCACAGAAGTGTTCCTGGAATCCAGATCTGTCCATCCACGCCCAGGTGCTCTCTCTGTCACCCCCCTACATAGGTTTGGGAAAGGTAAGTGTGTTCTTTGGAATGCCCAGTGGGCAATGTGGAGTCACTGAGGCTGAGTCGGAGAAGGAGCGTCGGTGGGAAAGGTGCCCAGAGCTGCCACCTGCCAAACAAACCTGGGACGTGGTGCAGAAGACGTCTGGCTCCATGAATAGTTTCACCAAGGTCATCTAACATCAAAGAACATGAGAAAAATTCCGGACAAGTTCTGGCATGTGGTTTACCAACAGGCCATTTTATTAATCTCAAGCAGTGAGCTGAGATAGCGGAGGTGACAGCAAGCACAGTGGGTGGACAGGACTCCACTGGCCAGCCCCAACTTTATAGAATGTGGCTTAATTCTGGAATCTAGGAGAATCCACAGACCAAGGCTGGCTGGCCAAATCTGAACCAGAAGAGCACCTCTTGAGCACCTTCTCTGAGAAACCTCCAATGAATGCTTAAAAAACACTTGTTATAATCATATGCTCTTCTATCATTAAATGCCTACACTCAGGAAATGGACCCCGGCAGGAAGTCATAACAAGAAAGGGTCACAGTCTGATAAAAAAGTCAGTCCCCTAGCTGCCCCATTCCATCCAAGCCAGTTTGTCTCAGAAGAAAACACCTGGATGTTTTTACGAGGAAAAATAACTTTTTCATTAGTAAGGGACAGCAATGTCCTCTGGCAACACTCTCAATGGACATGTCTTAGGACTCACCTGAGGAATTGCGTTAAAAATATGGATATCTGCACCCTCTTCCTCCATACCCAAATCATCTAGCATTTTTATTCTTTTAAAAGTGCTTTAGGTGATTCTTCTAATTCAGGAAGTTTGGAAAACCCTACCCTGCAAGCAGTTCTTGTTTTTTTGTTTGTTTTTTGTTTGTTTTTCTTTTAGACAGAGTCTCACTCTGTTGCCAGGCTAGCATGCAGTGGTGCAATCTTGGCTCACTGCAACCTCCACCTCCTGGGTTCAAGTGATTCTCCTGCCTCAGCCTCCCGAGTAGCTGGGACTACAGGTGTGCACCACCATGCTCAGCTAATTGTGTTTTGTTTTTGTTTTTTGCTTTTTGGTTTTTTTTTTTTTGAGACAGAGTCTAGCTCTGTCGCCCAGGCTGGAGTGCAGTGGCACGATCTCAGCTCATTGCCACCTCCACCTCCCAGGTTCAAGTGATTCTCCTGCCTCAGCTTCCCGAGTAGCTTGGGATTACAGGCGCCCGCCACCACATCCAGGTAATTTTTGTACTTTTAGTAGAGATGGGGTTTCACTGTGTTGACCAGACTGGTCTCGAACTCCTCATCTCGTGATCCCCCCACCTTGGCCTCCCAAAGTGCTGGAATTACAAGCGTGAGCCACCACACCTGGCCAATTGTTGTATTTTTGGTAGAGTTGTGGTTTCACCATGTTGGCCAGGATGGTCTTGATCTCTTGACCTCGTGATCCGCCTGCCTCGGCCTCCCAAAGTGCTGGGATTACAGGTGTGAGCCACCGCCCCCGGCCACAGTTCTTGTTTTAATGGAGAGCCACTGAAATAGTTGTCACCTGGATGGGCAAATTGCTGGAGTGCAAATTAACTTCCTGAAACAAATGGATAATTGAAAGGGTCCTGGTTCTTATTCATTATTTTATCTTTAAAAAAAAAAAGTCTGGCCCAGTGGTGGCTCAGGCCTGTAATCTCAGCACTTAAGGAAGCCAAGGCAGGAGAATTGCTTGAGCTCAGGAGTCCAAGACCAGGCTGGGTAGCATAGTGAGACTCCCTCTATACAAAAACTAAATAAATTAGCCAAGCGTAGTGGTGCATGTCTGTAGTCCCTGCTATTAGGGAGGCTGAGGTGGGAGGATCCCTTGAGCCTGGGAGGTTGAGGCTGCAGTGAGCCATGATCGTATCACAAACAACTTCCAGTTGATTTCCTGTATCTTGATAAGAATGAGTTGCACCCTTAGTGGCTGCAGCCTAAGAAGGAAACTGAAGAACTGCAGATCAGGGACCATAATTTGGTGGCTACTGTTAAGCTTCCTGCAAGCAATAGTAGGTATGCTCTGTTATTATTACCATTTTACAGATGAAGATTCCAAAGCCCAAACAGGTTAGGAGCTTGCTAAAGAGTCAAATGTGAGCAGGGCTATTGGGAGCCAAAGAGATAGAAAAAACTCTCAACTTGAAATTTCCATTTAAATAAATCCAATCTCAATTTGGAAATGTTATTTTAGCCCCTTTAAAAGTCATTAAGCTTGGCAGTAAGAAAACTAAGCCCTACTCTAAAGGAAATTAGGTTCCAGCTTCTTCTGTCATTTTATTTATTTAATTTTGAGACAGAGCCTTGCTCTGTCACCCAGGCTGGAGTGCAGTGGTGTGATCTCGCCTCACTGAAACTTCTGCCTCCCGGGTTCAAGTAATTCTCCTGCCTCAGCCTCTCAAGTAGCTGGGATTACAGGTGTGTGCCAACACACCCAGCTAATTTTTGTATAGTTTTAGTAGAGACTGGGTTTCACCATGTTGACCGGGCTGGTCTCGAACTTCTGACCTCAAGTGATCTGCCCCCATCGGCCTCCCAAAGTGCTGGGATTACAGGGGTGAACCACTGCACCTGGCCTTTCTTCTGTCATTTAAACTTAACCAAAAAGCGTTATCAAAATCCAAACATATCACAGCTGTCATCTGATGAGGTTTTTTTAATTGTTCCAATGTCTTATTAATAAAGATAGAAAAATATTCATTGTGTTTCGGCTGCACCCATTTGTGGTGCCAAGTGTAAAGGGTCAACTGTACAAGAAAGGCCTTTACCTTCTACACAAATCCAAACAAAATTACTCCATCTTTATGTTAGTAAAATAATTCCTTAGATCTGTTGATTAAACTTCAGTATGCAGAAGAACTCTCTTGACAGCTTGTTTAAAATGCAGATTCCTGGACGTGAGATTAGGTCTGAGGTGAGGCCCAGAAATGTGAATTTTATTAGGTTGATGCAAAAGCAATGGCAGTTTTTGCCATTACTTTTAAGGACAAATTCGCAATTACTTTGGCACCAACCTAATAAAAAACAGCTCAGTTGCATCTCCTAATAGGGACTCATTTATCAGACTCTGAACTAATAAAACTTACATGTAACTGCTTTCTCCTCTTACTGTTATCTTCCACACCAAGAGAGCCTGTTTTTGTATTCAATGCAGAATTATCAGAAAAAGCTGGAAGAGCTCTGAATTTCCAGAAAAACAGGTGAATTTCCAGCAAAGTGAAATAACTCATTCATTTAGGCAAATCGGCTCCCCCTTGTGGAATGTCTTCTATGGCAGGTATGGGCCTCTTAAATGAAGCACACAGGTCTTAGTACTGAGCTGATCAACACAGTCAACCAAGAGTATTCTTGTGGTTGTTGAAGCTGAAATTCTGGGAAAGACATTTGGTTTCATGCATCCTACTACACTCTGTTTCCTGCATCTGATCTGATGTTCTGAATTCCTGTCTCACTGATGTCACGAATAGAAATTAATTGAATTAGCCTGTCTCCAATTTTCATTTGCACAAACCAACTTCGAGTTTAATTCTGCAGTGTCCGCTTTCCTCACAGCCCTCTCTTTTTACAGGTGAAATCCCTAGATAAACAAACCACCAACAAAAGGACTTTTCCCTTGGCTATTTCCAAAGATAGATAAGCTAAATGAATTTTGTATAATAGGTTCCATCATCATTTCTAAAAAAAAATTTTTTTTAATCTCTTAATTCTGTGATAATCTCTTGTAATATGTGTTTGCTGTATTATTTAAGATTATTCAATTCTGCAATGGAAAATAAGAGAAGCAAATAAGGAAAAGAGATGAAACTAAACATAGAAGAAGTGAGTAGCTTATGAGACACATTAGACATAGATAAGGTAAGCAGAGCAATGCATGTACTAAACATAGAAAGAGATGGAAGGACCAAGAAATTCCAAATAGCCGTGCTGCACAAGTTAGAGACAAGAGTTTTTAAAGTCAGGTTGTGCAGAAAATCACATTAAGGCAATGGTTGCCTTCAAGTGCATGAAGCATCTAATATTCAATCTATGAGGTCTTAAATTGTCTCCTATTGATGACATCCATCCTGATACCCAAAGTATCTGCCCAAGAAACACCTATGGCTTCTTATCAGCTTTTGGGCAGGCTACAGATGTCGGCCAGGAATACTTGCAAGTGTGTTTCTGATAGAGCAAGTATATGTTATGGTCCCAGATACCTTATGTTTTTTGGGTGCCTTGCTCAAACCTCACCTGTGGTCCTCCTAAAGATATCAGACCATCACTGTGAAGACTGATGCCAGAAAAGAGATATTGAGGAGGGAGGAGAAGGGGAGGAGAAGAAGAGGGGAAGAGAGGGGAGGAGGGAGAGAGGGAATGTAAACATCCCCAGAACTCAGTGTGAACTTTTCACCCCATTGACATCCTATATTCAGTGTGTTAACCTATCCCAACTCTCCCCTGTTGCTTCACACTGGGTGTTTTAAATTGCTTCAATGAACCATACAATTTGAACATCTTAATTTGGTTTGTGAGCCTTTCAGTTAACTGACCTCTTAGTTAGCTAGCCTGGTAGTGTGTTTGGAGCGTCATTCCACCAGGGAAATTTCCCATACAACATCTCTTATTCTTGTCTATAACATGTTCTAAAATACATCAGCAGAGACATGTAATAGATGTGCGAGTTAACATTACTCTAGCACCCTAAGTGTAATGAATTAACTTTCAAAGTGCCCTGATCAAGAATCCACACTCGGTCAGCATCTGAAGGATCCTAATCAGGAATCCACACACCAGAGAAGCCCCCTCCCCCAAGAGCTTCAAATATCCCTATTGAATCAGCACCAGAAGTTTTAATAATTAGCATAAGAGATGTTAAAAATAAGTTTTCGTGGATGAAACGTGAAGCTGGCAGGAAAATTTGTATAGGCATCTGCACTCTGACATGGATAAGGTCTAATTATCTGGCGAGCCCAGAAGCCTAATGTCTCCTGAGTGGTGCCTAAAGTTTATAACTCAGTTCACTTCTGTGTCATCTCAGCTTACATACTGAAGAATCCTTCACCTGAAAGCGAAGTCACTTCAGGTGAAGTTACCTTCACCTGAAGGTGTAGTCAAGATGACTCGAAAGTGGGGGATCCTGCCATCACCACATGATCGCATTTGTCTTGGAATAAACCACTCATGTAAAATGTTATCGAAGTGCCTAAAATGACAGAGAATAGCGACTTTTGGGAGTTTACAAGAGAGGATCTGTGATTGCTTTGTGTCTGCTTGTTTGCTTACCAGAATTAAATCTGAAACTTGCCTCATTGTTTTCATTCAGTGATATTGTCAGGAAGAACTAGAGCCCTCACCTACCCTAACTCTTAGAGGGTGCTAATATCCATCAAAAAGAACACATGAATTATGAACAACCAAATTTACTTAGGTTAATTTGAGGTGTGTATTAGTTATCTATTGCTTTGTAATAACCCCAAAACTTAATGGCTTGAAACAATAAGCGTTCATTATCTCACAGTTTCCATGGATCAGGAATTCAGACGTGGCTTATCTGGCTGGTCTGGTTCAGAGTCTTTCATGAGGTTTTAGTCAAGATGTGGGTCAGGGCTGCAGCCATCTGAAGGCCTGACTGGGGCTGATGGATCAACTCCCAAGGTGCATCACTTACGTGATCTGCAAGATGGTGCTGGCCAGTGACAGGAGCTTCAGTTCCTTGCCACGAATTTCTCCATAGGACTGCTTAAGTATCTTCAGGATATTGAAACTGGCTTTCTCCCAGAGTGACTGATCCAAACACAGTTAGGTGAAGGTGTCAATATGCTTTACAATACAGTCGGGTGCAGTGGCTCATGCCTATAATCCTAGCACTTTGTGAGGCCGAGGTGGGCAGATGACTTGAGGTCAGGAGTTCAAGACCAGCTTGGCCAACATGGTGAAACCTTGTCTCTACTAAAAATACAAAAATTATCCGGATGTGGTGACACACGCCTGTAATCTCAACTACTTGGGAGCCTGAGGCAGCAGAATTGCTTAAGCCCAGGAGGCGGAGGTTGCAGTGAGCTGAGATCACGCCGCTGCACTCCAGCCTGGGTGACAGAGCAAGACTCCATCTCAAAAAAAAAAAAGAAAAAAAAAAGTCTTACAATACAATCTCAGGAATCACACATATCATCACGGCCACATTCATTTACAGTGAGTGATTAAGTTTGTCCCACCCTCAAAGGGAGGAGAATTAGTCTCCACCTTTTATAGGATGAAATGCCAAATAATTTGTGGACATATTTTAAGACTTCCACAAGGCACTTACTTGATGCTCATTTTTGCATATCAAATGGAATTTATTCTCTCCTCTCCATATTCTTACAGTAAATATTTGTCAAGCACTTACTATGTGCTAGGCCTTGCTGTAGGTGTTAGGAATACAGCTCTGAGCAAAGCAGGGGAGGTTAGGATTGAGCAGGATGGAGGAGATAGCTAATTAACAACAAATTCAAGTGCAACTGAAGGGAGTTGCCAAGTGTCAGGATATGGAATAATGGGGACCATGGTGAAATGACGAGTACCTTCCTAAGAAAGGCATTCACTGTCAAGTTCTGCGTGGGAATATGGGCCGCTCAGTATTTCCAGACTCTCTGATTTTTCAAGAGAAGGTGGAAATATATGCATGTATGTAAAATTCCCAGGATTTTAATGTTAGCAACTACTTCAAATATTTATAAAACACTATGAGGAAAAAAAGTCGGTGGGCCTAATTCAAGCAATAGACAAAAATATTCACATAAAATAATAAAAGCCTAGATAAAAGTTTAGATAAAATCTCTGCTGTTATCTTAGCGATACTGATTCATTTTTCTGTCTTAAAATGATGTTGATAATTATTTTAAAGATTAAAAACAAAAATCTCTGGGAAATAAGAGTAGGAAAAAATGATGTTGTGGAAGAAATGGGACAGCCTGCATTTAAGTAAAATGAATTTACAATCAAGTACGCAAGACCCTAGATACTTTTCTGCCCTTTCCCCTCACAGAAAATAAAACATTTATGGCATGTAAAAAATAGGTAGAAACAGACCCCACTTGTTGCATTTGGTGTCTTAAAAATAAGAGCTAGTAACTTTTTTTTTTCTTTTTTTTGAGACAGAGTCTCACTCTGTCACCCAGGCTGGAGTGTAGTGGCATGATCTCGGCTCACTGCAACCTCTGCCTCCCAGGTTCAAGCAATTCTCGTGCCTTAGCCACCCAGATAGCTGGGAGTACAGGTGTGCACCACCACACCCATCCAATTTTTTTAAATTTAGTAGCGACAGGGTTTCACCATGTTGCCCAGGCTGGCCTTGAACTGCTAAGTTCAGACAATCCATCTGCCTCAGCTTCCCAAAGTGCTAAGATTACAGGTATGAGCCACGGCACCCGGGCAAGAGCTAGTAATATTCTTAATTGATCATTTGTTTTTCTCCCCAATTATTTATTGTGTTATAAGTCTGCAGTTTACAATTAAGAACTAGAAATGGTGATGCCACATCTCTTTCTTTAAAAATGTAAATGTTAGGCGGGGCATGGTGACTCACGCCTATAATCCCAGCACTTTGGGAGGCCAAGGCAGACAGATCACCTGAGGTCAGGAGTTTGAGACCAGCCTGGCCATCGTGGTGAAACCCTGTCTCTACTAAAAATACAAATATATATATATATATTAGCCAGGCGTGGTGGTGCAGGCCTGTAGTCCCAGCTACTCAGGAGGCTGAGGCACAAGAATCACTTGAACCCAGGAGGAGGAGGTTGCAATGAGCCAAGATCACACCACTGCACTCCAGCCTGGGTAACAGAGCAAGACTCCATCTCAACAAAAAAAAGTAAATATTGAAGTCAGTAAGATTTAATCTACCAGGCTTTCAGATTTAAATTAGAAATCATATGCTAACCTGGGCAACATAGCAAGACCCCGTCTCTTCAAAACAATTTTTTAGGCTGGGTGCGGTGGCTCACGCCTGTAATCCCAGCAATTTGGGAGGCCAAGGCGGGCTGATCACGAGGTCAGGAGATCGAGACCGTCCTGTCTAACACAGTGAAACCCCGTCTCTACTAAAAATACAAAAAATTAGCCGGGCATGGTTGCAGGCACCTGTACTCCCAGCTATTCAGGAGGCTGAGGCAGGAGAATGGCCTGAACCCGGGAGGCCGAGCTTGCAGTGAGCCGAGATTGCACCACTGCACTCCAGCCTGGGCAACAGAGCAAGACTCCGTCTCAAAAAAAAAAAAAAAAAAAGGAATTTTTTAAAATAAGATGTAGTGATATACACCTGTAGTCCCAGCTATTCAGGAGGCTTGAGCACAGAAGTTTGTGGTTACAGTGAGGTGTGATTGTGGCACTGCACTCCAGCCTAGGTGACAGAGTGAGACCTTGTCTCTAAAAAAATAAATAAACCATTCGACTGACATTCTGTAAATGAGGCAGAGTGAGCGGTGTGGCGATTTGGTTTAAGAAGGTGAATGACTTCTGCAGTTATAAGCACAGGATTTACATCAAGAGGGTATTGGTTAGAACATAGGTTTTTAGCTTCAGATTCTTGGTTCAAATTTTAGCCTTTGATCTTAGATAAGTTATTACATCTCTCCAGGCTTTTTCTTTTTTAATTTGCAAAATGGTGATAATTAGACATGCACCTAAGTATTGGAGAGATAATGAGATTATGTAAGTCTTGTGCGCATTCATTGTCAACGCTCAGTAAATGTCAGTTATTGTTGTCACTGGGCCACATGCCTTCCATATGGCTGCCTCCTGGGAGAGAAGTCAGTCCACCTCATACAAATCTTTCTTACCCTTAAAATCCAAGGGGTTCTTTGTAGGCCACAATTTGGGCCAACAGCTGCTTTCTTCAAAGGTAGTTTAACATCACCAGGTGGGTATTTGCTAAGTCCCTGAAAAATTGCCTTAATGGCATTTGTACAGGTCCAAATCCTGGAATTCTGTTCATGACCTCCTCTTTCAGGAAGGGTAAATCACTTAAACTCTCAGCTTGTTTGCCTAGAGAAAAGAATAAAAAGTCACTATCCCAACTGTGATATTAATTAGTAGAAGTAAAGGGTTTTGGAAATGCAGAATATGGTTACTTTTTAAAGGGTAAAACATAAATATTAAGTTCATTGGAATTTGATCACACTGTAGAGGGAATGTAACTGTTTTAATCCTTTTTTGCAGGAAAACATTAGACGGTAGTGGTGATGATTAGCCTGGGTTCATTTTGAGTAGATCTAAGAAGAACCTTGGGAGATGAGGCAAGTTTTTAAAAATTGGAGTTAAAACACACACACACACACACACACACACACACACACACACACGCAGGACTTTTATAAGGCTGCTTTTTCTCTGAAATCCCTTTAGTAAAATGAATTTGTTTCCAGTTCCCCAACATTTCCACTATTGAATATCTCTAGCTTTAATACGGTCATAAAAGCACTCAAGTTTTCTCTTTGTCACTAAGGGGCTCTCTGTTGAGTGTTAAATTGCTCATTTCACTTGTGGAAGTGAGGGTCCCTAAGTCACCAAATCAATGTAATAAATTTTATGAGCTGGTTTATATCGGTGAGGTGTTCTAGAATAATGACTTGTTTAAAGAACTATTTGACTTTTCAAAATGGAAGTATTATCCTTTTAACCAGGAAAGTTCACATAGAAATCCCCAACGGTAGCTGGCATGGTGGCTGACGCTTATAATCCCCACACTTTGGGAGGCCAACGAGGCCTTGAGTTCAAGACTAGCCTGGGCAACATGGCAAAACCCCATCTCTACAAAAAATACAAAAATTAGCTGGGCGTGGTGGTGTGTCTGTAGTCCCAGCTACTCAGGAGGTGGGAGGATCGCTTAAGCCGGGGAGGTCAAGTCTACAGTGAGCTATTATCTCTCCATTACACTCCAGTCTTGGTGACAGAGCGAGACCCTGTCTCAAAAAAGAAAGAAAGAAAATGAAATCCCCAACGCCACGGGGGATAAACTGTCATGGCTCATGTTGACGTAATAAGGATACTTGCTTGTCTTTATTTTTTAAGTGTTAATTTTTATTTCTTTATCATAACTTAAAAAAATCCCCCATGGGGTAGAAGAGCGGCATTATCTCCATTCACTGAAGGAAATCAGGACAGTGGGGCTTGGTGACTGACTTTTCCTGAGTTTGTAATGGAAGCTAATGAACGAGCCAAAATTAGAATCCCTAAGTTCCTCCCACTCTCCTTGCTCCACTGAACGCAGTTCATTCCAAGCAGAGGCCCTTCACTTTACCATTTCCTGTTTGCTCTCGGAGGGAGTTCAGCCCCTCCCTATTCCTTTTTCTTTGGTCTGACCTTCCAAAGACAGGAATATTTATCAAAGTCCTCTAAGTGCTCTGCCCAAGCACCAGCCATTTTCAGATTTTACATAAACAACAGGGGGGTGACACCCCAGCGTTTAGTGAATTTGAGGGGGATGGCATGCCTTTGAAAAGGGATAAACGATGTTTAGATGGGATGGGAAATGAGACCTATGCAACGAGGATGGAATTAACTTAGAAAAGGAAAAACAAAATCTAAAGATGGCCTGGAAAAGGAAATATTAAGGAAAGGAAAAATAGTCATTGGTGCTGGCATAGTGAGAACAGAGCTGGAAACCAAAGATTTAAATTGTAGGAAAGAGGTTAAAAGAGGAGGAAATTTTCTGTTTCCTGGCTCTGAGCAGAAAGGTGGATAACTTGATGATGATGATGATGATGATGATGATAATGTGCTTAGAAAGATTGAAGGCAATGCTGCCTAGGGCAGGAGAAAGGACTCAACGAGTCTGTTGGGCCTCGTTGTTTTAGACTGAGAGCCTGAGAGGTGGGCAGAAGCACAGAGATCTTGGTAAAAAGCAGATTCCAGTTCTAACAAAGGGGCAGGAATCTGCATTTCTAACAAGGTCCTACAGGATGGTGTTGGTGCTGGTCAGTGAACCACATTTTGATTAGCAAGGCTCAGAACTAAGCTGTTAAATAGAAATATTATGTGAGCCACATATATAATGAAAAATTTTCTAGCCACTACCTCACAAAAAAGAAACCAGGAAAAGTAAATATATTTTATGTAATACACTATATCTAAAATACTATATTAAAATCCAAAATGTTGTATATTTACCATATAATCAATATAAAAATTTTTTTCCATACTAAGTCTTTTTTCCATACTAAGTCTTAAAATCCAGTGTGTAAGTGTGTATTTTATACTTAAAAAAGATCTCAATTTGAACTAGTCACATTTCAATAGCCACATGTTGCTTGTGGCTTCCGCACTGGATGTGCAGGTCTAGACAATATTTACAAAAATTTAGCATCGTCCAAATGCCATTGGCAAGCTAAGAATAACTGTGCTTTTAGTACCGAAACCCACTTGGGTGAGATCCAAGAAAACCCAGGGCCATAATGAATTCTGTGCCACTGAGCCAGAGTCCTCAATGTTTAATTATTCACCAGGATTCCCTGAGGACAGGGTTAAATTGTAGATTCCTGGGCTTTACCCCTGGATATATATTTTTTAATCCCCAACTTTTTCTCGCTCTGTTGCCCAGGCTGGAGTGCAGTGGGGCGATCTCGGCTCACTGCAACCTCCACCTCCTGGGTTCAAGCAATTCTCTGCCTCAGCCTCCCAAGTAGCTGGGATTACAGGTGCCCGCCACCATGACTGTCTAATTTCTGTATTTTTTTTTAGTAGAGACAGGGTTTCACCATTTTGGCCAGGGTGGTCTTGAACTCCTGACTTCTTGATCCAAAGTGCTGGGATTACAGGCATGAGCCACCGCACCCAGCCTTGTTTTTTTGTTTGTTTGTTTGCTTGTTTGTTTTGTTTTGTTTGTTTGTTTTTTGAGATGGAGCCTCGCCCAGGCTGGAGTCCAGTGGCGCAATCTCAGCTTGCTGCAACCTCAGTCTCCTGGTTCAAGCGATTGTTGTGCCTCAGCCTCCCAAGTAGCTGGGATTACAGTTGCCCACCACCATCCTCAGCTAATTGTTTTGTATTTTTAGTAGAGATGGGGTTTTGCCATGTTGGCCAGGCTGGTCTCAAACTCCTGGCCTCAAGTGATCTGCCTGCCTTGGCATCCCAAAGTGTGGGGATTACAGGTGTGAGCCACTGCACCTGCCCCAAAACTTTTTATTATTAAAAAATGTGAATATCTATACATAGAGTAGAGAAAATAGGATATTAGACCTCTTCCCTTCCTTTCATGCCATTGATGTGGTTGTTAGAGAAACAATTATTTTGGGCGAATTGTCCCTCCTCCTTGATTTAGCTGATTGCTTCCCTATAGTGTTGTTTACTTGTTCTTATATTCCCCATATTTTCTGCAAACTGGCATTTATTGCTGGAGAACTGATGAGATTCAGAGTCACAGAGATCCTAATTAAAGTAGGGGTTTAAACCCTGGATCCCCATGGGAAACACTTGCGAGCTTTAAAAATTATTGATGGGCCAGGCACTGTGGCTCATTCCTATAATCCTGGCCCTTTGGGAGGCCGAGGCAGGAGGATGGCTTAAGGCTAGGAGTTTGAGAGCAGCCTGGGAAGCATAAGGAGCCCTCCATCTCTACAGATAAATAAAAATAGCCAAGCATGGTGGCACACACCTGAGTCCCAGTTACTCGGGAGGCTGAAGTGGGAGGATTGCTTGACCTGGGAAGCTGAGGCCACGGTTAGCCATGATGGTGCCACTGCACCACAACTTGGGCAAGACAGCAAGACTTCGTGTTTTTTTTTTTTTTTTTTTAAATAAATTACGGATGCCTGGGTTCCTCCCCCAGAGCTTCTGATGTAATTGGTATGGGGTATGTTGTGCACAACAGGATTTTTAAAAGCTGCTGGGTGGTTCTGGTGTGCAGCAAGGGTGGAGAACCACTGAGTTAGACAAACTGTGGCTTGAAACAAGGTACGTTTTCCCTAAAGGCTTCAAAGTAGGTCTTCTCCACCTTCTTATCACTCTGACTATTCCACCTCCTGTCTTGAAGTTCTCCTCCTCCCCCTTATTCCAACAGGAAGAGAAATCACTGAAATGCTCCCAGAGCAAAGCCTAGAACACACTTGCAAGTCTTACTTGTAGAAAAAAAAATTATTTTTCATTTTATAATTAACTTTGCAAAGGAGCCTCAGAGACAGTGTCATGCTAAGAATCGAGAGTCACCTGGGGAGCTTAAAAAAATACCAACACCCACAGTTTTCCCCAGAGAATCGGATAGAATTGTTCTGGAGTGGGTCCTGGTTTGTTTGGCTTTAAAGGCTTCCTGGTGATTTTAAGGTATGGCAGGGATTGACATCTAGGACAGTACTTCTTGAATTTAAATAAGTCATCTGGGCATCTTGTTAAAATGCAGATTCAGATTCTGCAGGTCTGGGTTAAGTCCCAGGTTCATCATTTTGATGAACTTCCAGGTAATGCTGGTGTTGCTGGGACAACAATTTGAGCATCAAGGGTGTCGATGGATAATATGCACTACAGCGCTAGAAAGAACTGCCTTTTAATTCTGCGTTTGCAATTTACTAGCTTGTATGGCTTTCAGCAAGTCACTTTACTCCTCTGAGCTTTTTTTTCCACCCACAAACTAGTGAAAATAAGAATGCCTACCTTTACCCTGGCCAGGCACGGTGGCTCACGCCTGTAATCCCAGCACTTTGGGAGGCCGAGGTGAGCGGATCACGAGGTCAGGAGATGGAGACCATCCTGGCTAACACGGTGAAACCTCGTCTCTACTAAAAATACAAAAAATTAGCTGGGCGTGGTGGTGGGCGCCTGTAGTCCCAGCTACTTGGGAGGCTGAGGCAGGAGAATGGAGTGAACCTGGGAGGAGGAACTTGCAGTGAGCTGAGATTGCGCCACTGCACTCCAGCCTGGGCGACAGAGTGAGATCTCGTCTCAAAAAAAAAAAAAAAAGAAAAAAAAATGCCTACCTTTACCCCATCCCATGCCAGGTGTTCATTAAACACTGCCCTATCACTGCCTGATGTGAATAGCATAGAGAGGCTAGTTGGATGCGGAGTTTCTCTAAGATCTTCACCCATTGAGGCTAGATCATTTCCAAGAGGTTTGTTTGGCTTTCTAGCAGACTCTTTGTTAAAAAGGACAGATCAAGAGTTTGTTTGTTTGTTGTTTGAGATGGAGTCTCGCTCTTGTTGCCCAGGCTGGAGTGCAATGGCGCGATCTTGGCTCACTGCAACCTCCGCCTCCCGGGTTCAAGCAATTCTCCTGCCTCAGTCTCTCTAGTAACTGGGATTACAGGCGCCTGCCACCACACCTGGCTAATTTTTGTATTTTTGTAGAAACAGGGTTTCACTATGTTGGCCCGGCTGGTCTCAAACTTCTGACCTCAAGTGAAACACCCGCCTCAGCCTCCCAAAATGCTGAGATTACAGGCATGAGCCACTGTGCCCAGCCAGATCAAAGCATTTAAATAAGTATTCTGAGGCCAGCATCAATACTCCTCTACATGGTGCCAGACTTTTTGGTTGGCAAAGCAGAATTTGAGGTGATTCATGACGTGCTGTCTCCTCACCTCTTGTCCTCATTTCCTCTGATCCCTTTCCCCCCCACTTTGCTTCTCCTGATGCTCTGGATTAATTGTCTTTATGTCATAAATCACAGCCAGCACCGCGTGTTTCTATGACTATGTTGAAATAAAACCCCTCTTTTCTCACCATCTGCCTAGCTTACCCTCATGTCTGAATCTCAGCAGGTTCTTGATGCCCTGACTTTCAGTGCTCAGAACAAACGCCAAGAGTTCATCTATTGTGAAGCTGAGAAAAGAAACTCTCCTGTTAACATAACTTATGAACTACAAGTTCAGATCCTCTATTTTTAGCCATATGGAATAATTTGGAAGGCTATAAATCACATAACTGTGTAAACCAAACCAAAACTACCTCCTTTTCACATTAAAAAGAATGTTATATTTATTCTGTTTTCTAAAATTGACAGACAAAACAGTTTGCTGTGGCTTCTTGACTTCACAGATGTGCCTTCCGGGTGCTTTCAGCATTGGTCTGAGTGTTAACAGTTCACAGTGGAAACTGATTAACACCATTAATAGTTTTCCAGTTCAACAGCCCTGTCCTATCTGAATTACTTTTAATATTTGTTTCTTCCATGTGCTCCTCATTCAGGCACCTGACTCCCTCTCAATTTCAAGTTCCCATTGTGTCTTTTGAGGGATCAAATAAATTAAAAGACTTTTTATTTGTTTCCCTGTAGAAATGCCTTTATGCTAAGTGACTGAAAATGTGTTTTCTATTCAAATTAGGGAAGGAAAAAAGATACAGCCTCTCCATATCAGTATTTTTAAAGTGAGCTATGTATTAACTGATTCAATAAGCCATTATTGGGTGTTTCGTTTGTTAAAAAAGCCATGCTGAGTGTCAGGGAAGGAACCAACAGAGATGAAAGTAATGAGAATATAAAATCTTTGTCTCCAAAGACTGAGAACCTAGAAAGAGAGACAAATCTACATATATGAGCACCTATAATGTAAGCACATGTGAAAAATGTCTAGCTGGGCGCTGTGGCTCATGCCTGTAATACCAGCACTTGACAGATCGCTTGAGCCCAGGAGTTTGCAACCAGCCCTGGCAACATAGTGAGACCCCATCTCTACAAAATGTACAAAAATTAGCCGGGTGTGGTGGGATGCACCTGTGGTCCCAGCTACTCGAGAGGCTGAGGTGGGAGGATCGCTTGAGCCTCAGAGGTTAAGACTGCAGTGAGCCATGGTTGCACCACTGCACTCCAACCTGGGCAGCAGAGCGAGACCCCGTCTCAAAAAACAAACAAAACAAAACAAAACAATACAAAACAAAACAGCGATGTTGCTCAAAGCCTTCCCAGGTCCAATTGTCCTTGTACACTCTGTTCACAATGCAAACACTATCCATTGTGTTATCATTGGTTGCCTACTGTCTGTCTCCTTGGGAGGGCTATAAGAACTCTGAGGTCAGAAACCTTTTCTCACCTCTCTATGGTCTAAGCAGAGCCTGGTATTTGAAGGTGTTTATGAATAAATGACAGGAAGGGAGGGAGGAGAAAGAGAGAAAGAGAGGCTAACTTGGGAGTGAGCTGACCTTAGAGCTACGAAATAGGTGGGGCCTGGTGGCTCACACCTGTAATCTCAGCATTTTGGGAGGCCTAGGCGGGAGGATTGCCTGAGGCCAGGAGCTTGAGACCAGGCTGGGCATAAAGTGAGACCCTTATCTCTACAAAAAAATAAGAAGAAGAAGAAGAAAAAAATGGTGCCTGTGCTCCAGGCATTCAGATCCTGTTGAGGGAGGTGAAATATAAGTCTCCAAACCTGGTGAGACTTCTGTTGAGTAAAAATGAAGTAGAAGACATTCAGGCTCAAGAGAAGCTACGAGGAGCAGAGTGGAGGCCGGTGTGGCAGGACTAATCTGAGAAGTAATTCGTGTATTTGCAGCTCCTACCAAGTCCAGGATAGAAACACTAAGAAATTTTGAGAGAGAGTTTAAGAAGCAGAAACACTCTGCAGTAGAAATGCCAGTGACTAAGCTGGTAAAAGTCCTGGTGGCAAAGCCATCTTCTCTTGTTCACTAACCCAACATATTTAATTGTATGTACTGAGCCCTAATTCTGTGGAGGCTCTGTTCCAGGTTCTGAGGACCAGAAGAATGAGGATATATGAACTTCCTGCCTGTATGAGGCGCCTACTCCCATGGGCAAAGGCAATAATTAAGGAAACCAGGAAGATGATCCACACACACGATGGGATAATTGACTGGGAAGCGAAGAACAGGGTGCTGTGATAGAAAGTGACCAGTTGGGCCGGGCGCGGTGGCTCACACCTGTGATTCCAGCACTTTGGAAGGCTGAGGTGGGTGGATCACTTGAGGTCAGGAGTTGAACACCAGACTGGCCAATGTGGTGAAAGCCCGTCTCTACTAAAAGTACAAAAATTAGCCAGGCCTGGTGAGGTGTGCCTGTAATCCCAGCTACTCGGGAGGCTAAGGCAGGAGAATCGCTTGAACCCAGGAGGTGGAGGTTGCAGCGAGCAGAGATGGCGCCACTGCATTCCAGCCTGGGTGACAGAGCGAGACACCGCCTCAAAAAAAAAAAAAAAAAAAAGACTCAGTCTCAAAAAAAGAAAAAAAAGTGACCAGCTGGGGCCAGGTGTGGTGGCTCACATCTGTAATCCCAGTACTTTGGGAGGCCAAGGCTGGCGGATTACTTGAAGTCAGGAGTTTGAGACCAGCGTGGCCAAAAGGGTGAAACCCTTGTCTCTACTAAGAATACAAAAAAATTAGCCAGGTATGGTGGTGGGTGCCTGTAATCCCAGCTACTTGGGAGGCTGAGGCAGGAGAACCGCTTGAACCCAGGAGTGGAGGTTGCAGTGAGCCGATATCATGCCACTGTACTCCAGCCTGGGTGACAGAGACTCCATTTCAAAAAAAAAGAAAAATGAGAAAAGCTGGGCACAGTGACCCCCTGTAATCCCAGCACTTTGGGAGGCGGGCAGATCACCTGCGGTCAAGCGTTTGAGACCAGCCTGGCCAACATGGCAAAACACTGTCTCTACTAAAAAATACAAAAATTAGCCGGGCATGGTGGCTCACGCCTGTAATCCCAGGTACTCAGGGGGCTGAGGCAGAGAATCACTTGAACCTGGGAGGCGGAGGTTGCAGTGAGCAGAGATCACGCCACTGCACTACAGTTTGGGCGACAAAGTGAGACCACATCTCAACAAATAAATTGATTAATTTTTTTAAAATGACGAGTTGGATAGAGTGGTCAGGGACAGCCTCTGTGAAGCCGAGCTGAGAAATGAGGAAAATGGCACAGCCAAACATTGAGGAAAATAACCCCAGCTAAAATAGTGGTCGCAGCTGGGAATTTGGCATGTAGAAGATATTTGGGGTTGTCACATCTTAGGGGAGGGGCTGCTACTGGCATCTAGTGGGTAGAGGCCAGTGATGCTGCTCAACATATTACAGTGCACAGGCCAGCCCCTCCACAACAAAGAATTATCTGGTCCCAAATGTCAATAGTGCCAAGGGTAAGAAACCCTGAGCAAGGGAAATGGACAACTGCAGAGACCCTGAAATGGGAGTTATGATAGCTGTTAAGTCTGAAAAACAGGAGGCAGGCTGATGTGGAGGGAACATTCTGAGGTCTGGGAGGAGTAGAAGGTGATGAGGGCGTTAGAGGTGCCGACCGAATCACTTGGGACCATGTTGGCTGTGGCAATGAGCCCACCTAATTGTGTTACTTTAGAGCAATTAACCTGGCTCCTATAGCTGCTACAATTTATAATTTTTAGGTGGATAAGGTATTTCCTTTAAAGACTTTAAAATAAACAAATCAGTTTATGGTCGCTATTCCCAGCTCTCTCTGCAATTCCAGTAGCAGACCAAAAAATGATTTCAGTACAATTTTCTTCTGAGAGCTTGAAGAAAAGAACTTCTAAACAATTGCCCCATTCATCCTATGGATCAACAAAAATTCCTGCAGTCAAGAGGGACCCAGGAAATGGAATCTTATTTAACCTTGTTTAATCCAATTCTCCAGCCTTCTGTCATACATCTTTATGGCTCTTTCGCCCACCCAAATTGCTAATGTGGAAAGAAAGACACCTTCATTACTAAGAACTCAGAAATGATGGATGATGATGTAATGATTGATTTGCCATTGTTGGAAAATGGAGCTGTACATGTTAAAACCTCAGTAGAGAGAAGCAAGATTGAATGGAAACGTGGCTATTAATGTGATTGTGGAGAAATATGAAATAATGTAGCTTCAGAGGCTTCTGATGTACATACAAATGTATAGTTTTATAAACATACCAGTAAATATTTAGTTCTCTATCATGCATGGTACTCTTGTGCATCTACTATGTAGAAGGAAATGTGTATGGTATTGGAAGCTAAAAAGAAAAATAAGGCAGAATCCTCCATTTCAAAGAGTTTGTAGTTTATAGGTAAGATATCACATAGTCAACACAGTATAATATAATCCAGAATTAAAGAAATACAAAGTGGAAGCCAGAGACATCTATAGTTTCTGCCTGTCTAGTATGTCTTCTCTTTCTTGTAGTAACAGCAACTTGATTTTTTCTTTGGGGAACCACTCTCCTTCATTCTCAGTCCAGGTGGACTGGATCAGTTTGACCCTCACTTATCCTCATGCCACCAGGACTGGGCACATATCCAGGCCCAGCCAACCAACTTATTCCATTCCTCTGGCCACAGGCTGGTGTATTCCAGGATTCCAGGGACACATGACCCATGTTGATCCAACAAGAGTCAGCCCCATCAAAGAGAAAGAAGGCCTATCTGAGAATAAATCCAGCCTAGAGTAAGAGAGACAAGAATTGCAGAGAGGATAACTCTTGCTGACATTGTTTAAGCTCCTGGATTTAACCATTCCTGAAGGCAGTGTCCTATTGAAAAAAAATTATTTTTAAGTTTACATACAGTAAAACTGACATTTCTTGGTGCACAGTTCCATGAGTTGTAGTACATACATATATTTGATTATAGTGGTGTACCTACCACTATAATTAAAATAAAGAACAACTCTATCACCTCAAAAATCTCCCTCCTATCAGGGGCAGTTGCTCACTCCTGTAATCCCAGTGCTTTGGGAGGTCTAGATGGGAGGATTGCTTGAGCCCAGGATTTCGAGACCAGCCTAGGCAACATAGTCAGACTTTTGTCCTCTACACACACACACACACACACACACACCACATACCACATACAAGTCAGGCATGGTGTTGCACGCCTTTAATCCTAGCTACTTGGGAGACTGAGGCAGGATGATTGCTTGAGCCCCCGAACTTGGGGTTGCAGTGAGTTATGATCATGCCACTGCACTCCAGCCTAGGTGACAGAGCAAGATTCTGTCTCTTAAAAAACAAAAACAAAAAACCGCCCTTCTTCATGATGACTCTTTATGATCAAACCCTTTCTATACCCCTAACCACTAGCAACTACTGATCTGTTCGCTATCTCTATAGTTTTATCTTTTCCAGAATGTTACACAAATGGAAGCATATGAATGTAATTTTTTGAGACTGGCTTCTTTCACTTGGGATAATACCTTTGAAATTCATCCAAGTGTTGCATGTATGAGTCATTTATACCTTTTTTTTTTTTTTTTTGTACCTTTTTACTGAGACAAGGTCTCACTCTGTCACTCAGGCTGGAGTGACAGAATGAGACTTCCTGAGCCTGGGAGGTCAAGGCTGCATGGGAGGTCGTGGCTCACTGCAGCCTTGACCTCCCTGGCTCAGGTGATCTTCCCATGTCAGCCTCCTGAGTAGCTGGGGCTACAGGTGCCCACCACAATGCCTGGATAATTTTTGTATTTTTTGTAGAGTCAGGGTATTGCAATGTTGAACAGGCTGGTCTTGAACTTCTGGGCTCAAGCAATCCACTCACCTTGGCCTCCCAAAGTGCTAGGATTACAGGCATGAGCCACCGCACCCGTCCCATTTGTACCTTTGTATTGTTGATTAATAGTCCATTGTTTAAATGTACCACAGTTTATCCCTTCTCTCTTTGAAGGGCATTTGGGTTGTTTCCAGTTTGGGGTGATTACAAAGAGAGCTGCTATAAATATTTGCATAGGGTTTTGTGTGAACATAGATTTTCATTTCTCTTGGGTAAATACCTAAAAACGGGATTGCTCAGTCATATGGTAAGTATACGTTTGACTTTATAGGAGCCTGCCAAAATGTTTACTAGAATGGCTACACCATATTATATTCCCACCAGCAATTAATAAGATTTCCCTTTGTTGTGCATTCCAGCCAAAACTTGGTATTGCCATTCTTTTCTTAATCTATTTTAATGGGTGTGTAATGATATCGTACTGATTTTAACTTGCATTTCCATAATGGATTATGATATTGAGCAACTTTTTATGTGCATGTTTGTCATCCATATATTTTCTTTGGTAAAGTATCTGTTCCTATATTTTGCCGATTTTTGCTTGTTTCCTTACTGTGGATTTTTGAGAGTTCTTTATTATTATTTTTAGAGATGGGGTCTCACTCTGTCACCCAGGCTGGAGTGTAGTGAGTGATTACAGCTCACCACATCCTCAAACTACTGAGCTCAAGTGATCCTCTCACCTCTGCCTCCTGAGTAGCTAGGACTATAGCCACATGCCACCATGCCTGGCTAACTTTTTTTACTTTTTATTTTGTAGAGACAAGGTCTTGCTATGTTGACCAGGCTGTTTCTGAACTCCTGGCTTCAAGCAATCCTCCTGCCTTGGCCTCACAAAATGATGCAATTACAAATGTGAGCCACTGTGCATGGCCAATTTTTTTCTTTTTCCTTTTTTTTTATTCCAATAGTTTTTGAGGTACAGGTGTTTTTTTGTTACAAGGATGAGGTTTTTTTTTTTTGAGACAGAGCCTTGTTCTGTCGCCCAGGCTGGAGTGCAGTGGCACGATCTCAGCTCACTGCAACCTCCGCCTCCCAGGTTCAAGCAATTCTCTGCCTCAGCCTCCTGAGTAGCTGGGATTACAGGCGCCGCCACCATGCCCAGCTGATTTTTTTGTATTTTTAGTAGAGACGGGGTTTCACCATCTTGACCAGGACGGTCTCGAACTCCTGACTTTGTGATCCACCCACCTCGGCCTCCCGAAGTGCTGGGATTATAGGCGTGAGCCACCGCGCCCGGCCTAGGATGAGTTCTTTAATGGTGAATTCTGAGATTTCAGTGCAGCTATCACCCGAGCAGTGTACACTGCACCCCATATATTTTCTTTTATCCCTCACCTACCTCCTAACCTCCCTCTGAGTCCCCACAGTCCATTATATTGCTTTGTATGTTTGTGTGTCCTCATAGCTTAGCTCCTACTTATAAGTGAGAACATACAGTATTTGGTTTTCCATTTCTGAGATACTTCACTTGGAATAATGGCCTCCAGTTCCACCCAAGTTGCTGCAAAAGACGTTATTTCATTCATTTTTATGGCTGGGTAGTATTCCAAGGTGTATATATACCATATGTTCTTTATCTACGTCTTGGTCAGTGGGCACTTAGGTTGGGTCCATATCCTTGCAATTGCAAACAAATTGTGCTGCTACAAACATGCGTGTGCATGTGTCTTTTTCATATACTGACTTCTTTTCCTTTGGGTAGATACCCAGTAATGGGATTGCTGGATCAAATGATAGATTTACCTTTGTTTTGTTTTGTTTTGTTTTTGTTTTTGTTTTTTGAGACGGAGTCTCGCTCTGTTGCCCAGGCTGGAGTGCAGTGGCGCATCTCGGCTCACTGCAAGCTCCACCTCCCAGGTTCACGCCATTCTCCTGCCTCGGCCTCCCGAGTAGCTGGGACTATGGGCACCCGCCACCACACCCGGCTAATTTTTTGTATTTTTAGTAGAGATGGGGTTTCACCGTGTTAGCCAGGATGGTCTCGATCTCCTGACCTCGTGATCTGCCCGCCTTGGCCTCCCAAAGTGCTGGGATTACAGGTGTGAGCCACCACGCCCGGCCTACCGTTAGTTTTTAAAGGAATCTCTGTACTGTTTTCCATAGTGGTTGTACTAATTTACATTCCCACCAGCCGTGTAAATGTGTTCCTTTTTCACCATATCCATGCCACCATTTATGGTTCTTTGACTTTAATTATGGCTATTCTTGGCCGGGCACGGTGTCTCATGCCTGTAATCCTAGCACTTTGGGAGGCCAAGGTGGGCGGGTTGCCTGAGCTCAGGAGTTTGAGACCAGCCTGGCCAACATGGTGAAACCCCATCTCTACTAAAAATACAAAAAATTATCCGGACATGGGGGCGTGTGCCTGTAGTCCCAGCTACTCGGAAGGCTGAG
Organism: Pan troglodytes; assembly: GCF_028858775.2. Lineage (NCBI taxonomy): Eukaryota > Metazoa > Chordata > Mammalia > Primates > Hominidae > Pan > Pan troglodytes. The sequence goes on from NC_086015.1 coordinate 65,546,357, forward strand.
ACAGGAGAATTGCTTGAACCTGGGGGGCAGAGGTTGCAGTGAGCTGATATGGCGCCACTGCACTGCACTCCAGCCTGGGTGACAGAGTGAGACTCTGTCTCCAAAAATAATAATAATAAAATTTAAAAAAATTAGCAATTATGGCCATTCTTACAAGAGTAAGGTGGTATCTCATTGTGGTTTTACCCTGATGATTAGTTAAGCATTTTTTCACATGTTTGTTGGCTGTTTGTATATCTTTTGAGAAATATCTTTTCATGTCCTTTGCCCACTTTTTGATGGGATTATTTGTTTTTTTCTTGCTGATTTGTTTAGATCCTTTGTCAGAAGCATAGTTTGCAAATATTTTCTTCCACTCTATGGGTTGTCTGTTTACTCTGCTGATTCTTTCTTTTGTTGTACAGAAACTTTTTCGTTAGTTTAATTAGGTCTCATTCATTTATTTTTGGTTGTATTGCATTTGTTTTTTTGTTTCGTTTTGTTTGAGATGGCGTCTTGCTTTGTCACCCAGGCTGGAATGCAATGGTGCGATCTTGGCTCACTGCAACCTCTGCCTTCCGGGTTCAAGCGATTCTCCTGCCTCAGCCTCCTGAGTAGCTGGGATTACAGACGTGCATCACCATGCCCAGCTAATTTTTGTACTTTTAGTAGAGACGGGGTTTCACCATGTTGGCTCGGCTGGTCTTGAACTCCTGACCTCGTGATCTGCCTGCCTCGGCCTCCCAAAGTGTTAGGATTACAGGTGTGAGCCACCATGCCTGGCCTGTTTTTTGGGTTCTTAGTCATAAAGTCTTTGCCTAAGTCAATGTCCAGAAGAGTTTTTCCAATGTTATATTCTAGAATTTTTATGGTTTCAGGTCTTAGATTCAAGTCTTTAATCCATCTTAAGTTGATTTTTGTATAAGGTGAGAGATGGTGATCCAGTTTCATTCTTTTACATGTGGCTTGCCAGTTTTCACAGTACCATTTATTGAATAGGGTGTCCTTTCACCAGTTTATGTTTTTGTATGCTTTGTGGAAGATCAGTTGGCTGTAAGTATTTGGCTTTATTTCTGCATTCCCTATTCTGTTCCATTGGTGTAAGTGCCTATTTTTATACCAGTACCATGCTGTTTTGGTAACTATAGCCTTGTAGCATAATTTGAAGTCCAGTAATGTAATACCTCCAGATTTGTTCTTTTTGCTTAGTATTGCTTTGGCTATGTGGGCTCTTTTTTGATTTCGTATTAATTTTAGGATTTTTTTTCTAGTTCTGTGAAAAATGATGATGGTATTTTGATGGGAATTGCACTGCATCTGTAGACTGCTTTGAGCAGTATGGTCATTTTCACAATATTGATTCTTCCCATCCATGAGCATGGACTCTATTTCCATTTGTTTGTGTCATCTGTGATTTCTTTCAGCAGTGTTTTGTAGTTTCCCTTGTAGAGAACTTTCACCTCCCTGGTTAAATATATTCCTAGGTATTTTATTTTTACTTTTTTGCAGCTGTTGTAAAAGGGATTGAGTTCTTAATTTGATTCTCAACTTGGTCATTGTTGGTGTGTAGCAGTGCTACTGATTTGTGTACATCGATTTTGTAACCTGAGGCTTGACTTCAGGAACCTTTTGGATGAGTCCTTAGAGTTTTATACGTATATGATCATATCATCAGTGAACAGTGACAGTTTGACTTCCTCTTTTCCAATTTGGATTCCCTTTCTTTCTTTCTTTTGCCTGATTGCTCTGGCTAAGACTTCCAGTACTATGTTGAATAGAAGTGGTGAAAGTCGACATCCTTGTCTTGTCCCAGTTCTCAGGGGGAATGCTTTCAACTTTTCCCCATTCAGTATGTTGCCTATGGGTTTGTCAAATATGGCTTTTATTACTTTGAGGTAAGTCCCTTCTATGTCTATTTTGTTGAGGGTTTTTATCATAAAGGGATGCTGGATTTTATCAAATGCTTTTCCTGTTGTCTATTGAGATGATCATATGGTTTTTGTTTTTAATTGTTTATGTGATATATCACATTTGTTGATTTGCATATATTAAACAACCCCTGCATCTCTGGGATGAAACCTGCTCAATCATAATGTATTATTTTTCGGATCTGCTGTTGGATTCAGTTAGCTAGAATTTTCTTGAGGATTTTTGTATCTATGTTCATCAGGGATATGGGTTTTCTTTTCTTTTTTTTTTTTTTAATGTCCTTTCCTCATCTTGATATTACGGTGATGAGTGGCTCCATAGAATGATCTAGGGAGAATTCCCTCTTTCTCTACCTTTTGAAATAGTTTCAGTATGATTGGCACTAATTCTTCTTTGAATATCTGATGGAATTCAGCTGTGAATCCATCTGTTCTTGGACTTTTTTTGTTGGCAATTTGTTTATTACCGATTCAATTTCATTGTTTGTTATTGCTCTGCTCAAAATTTCTATTTCTTCCTGATTTAATCTAGGAGGGTTGTATGTTACCAGGAATTTATACTTCTTCTCTAGATTTTCTAGTTTGTGCATGTAAAGGTGGACTTAGTAGCCTTGAATGATCTTTTGTATTTCTGTGGTATTGTTGGCAATATTTCCAGTTTCATTTATTTACTTATTTATTTAAGATGGAGTTTCGCTCTTGTTGCCCAGGCTAGAGTGCAATGGCGCGATCTCAGCTCACTGCCACCTCTGCCTCCCAGGTTCAAGCGATTCTCCTGTCTCAGCCTCCCAAGTAGCTGGGATTACAGCCATGAGCCACCACGTCCAGCTAATTTTTGTATGTTTAATAGAGACGGGGTTTCACCATGTTGGCCAGGCTGGTCTTGAACTCATGACCTCAGGTGGCCCACCCACCTCGGCCTCCCAAACTGCTGGGATTACAGGCGTGAGCCACCATGCCTTGCCTCCAGTTTCATTCCTAATTGAGCTTGTTTGGATCTTCTCTCTTGTTTTTTAAGTTAATCTTGCTAATGGTCTATCAATTTTGTTTATCTTTTCAAAGAACCAGCTTTTTGTTTTATTATCTTTTGTGTTTTTGTTTGTTTGTTTCAATTTCATTTAGTTCTGCTCTGATCTTTGTTATTTCTTTTCTGCTGGCTTTGGGTTTGGTTTGTTCTTTTTTCGTCTAGTTCCTTAAATTGTGACATTTGTTTGTCAATTTGTGCTCTTTTAGAGTTTTTTTTTTTTCTCTCTCTTTTTGAGACAAAGTCTCAGTCTGTCACCCAGGCTGGAGTGCAGTCACACCATCTCAGCTCACTGCAACCTCTGCCTCCCAGGTTCAAGTGATTCTTGTGCCTTAACCTCTTGAGTAGCTGAGATTACAAGTGCATGCCACCATGCCCAGCTAAATTTTGTATTTTTAGTAGAGATGGCGGGGTTTCACCGTGTTGGTCAGGCTGGTCTCGAACTTCTGAACTCAAGTGATCCACCTGCTTCTGCCTCCCAAAGTTCTGGGATTACAGGTGTGAGCCCCCACACCCATCCTATTTTGATGAAGTTATATTTATCATTTTTTTCTTTTATGGATTGTGCTTTTGGTGTCTTATTGGAGAACTCTTTGCTAACTCAATGACATAAAGATTTTCTCCTACGACTTCTAAATTTTTTGTAGTTTTATGTTTTACATTTAAACTTATATTCTATTTTAGTTAATTTTGCTGGCCGGGCGCGGTGGCTCACGCCTGTAATCCCAGCACTTTGGGAGGCCGAGATGGGCAGATCACGAGGTCAGGAGATTGAGACCATCCTGGATAACACGGTGAAACCCCGTCTCTACTAAAAATACAAAAAAATTAGCCAGGCGTGGTGGTGGGCGCCTGTAGTCCCAGCTACTTGGGAGGCTGAGGCAGGAGAATGGCATGAACCCAGGAGGCAGAGCTTGCAGTGAGCCAAGATCACGCCACTGCACTCCAGCCTGGGTGACAGAGCAAGACTCCGTCTCAAAAAAAAAAAAAAAAAAAAATTTTTGCCATAAGATGTGAGGTATAGGCTGAGGATTTTTTTTTTTTTTTTGCATATGGATGTCCAATTGTTCTAATATGTTTTGTTGAAAAAAACTATCCTCACTATATTAAATTGCTTTTGCATCTTTGTAAAAATCAATTGGCAATATTATGTGGGCCTATTTGTGGGTTCTCTATTTTATTTCATTATTTCATGTATCTATAACTCCACCAATACCATATTGGCTTGATTAATGAAGCTTTATAGTAAGTCTTACAGTCAAGTAATGTGAGGCTTCTAACTCTTCTTTTTCATAATTGCTTTGCTAGTCTAGTTCCTTTGCTTTTCTATATAAATTTAGTATCAGCTTGTCTGTATCTACAAAAAGTGGAAATGCACAAATGCATAGATTTATTGAAAATGTATATTTGACTATAATGTCATCCAACCCATGAATATAGTATATCTCTCATTTAATTAGTTTTTATTTGACTTATTTCATGAGCAGCTTATAGTTTTCTACATACTAATCCTACACATATGTTGCTAGGTTTATACTAAAGTATTTCATTTTGGGGAGTTTATCATAAATGAGTTTTTTTGAATTTTAGTTTTCAATCTTTTGCTGCTCATATATAGACACAAAAATAATTGTTGTAGGTTGACCTTGCATCCTACAACCTTGCTAAACTCACTGGGAACTATGTAGATAATCATGTCATCTGTATAGGGGCAGTTTTATTTCTTGCTTTCTAATATATACGGTTTTTTTGGTTTGTTTTGTTGTCTTATTGTACTGGCTAGAATTTCCAGAATAATGTTGAATAAGAGTGCTGAGAATGTATTATTTACCCTGAGTGAGGAAAAAAAAAAAAAAACTAGAGTGGTGAAAATGAATATCCTTGCCTTGTTTCCAGTTTTGGAAGCAAATAATTCAGACTTGTATGAGTTTAGCTATGGGTTTTTTTTTTAATAGATGTCCTTTATTATGTTAAGGAACCTCCTCTCTTCCTAGTTAACAGAGTTTTTATCATGAATGAATGTTGAATTTTGTCACATACCTTTTCTGCTTTAATTGATAGGATCATGTAGTTCTCTTTAATCTATCTTTAATGTAAAAGAGCCTTATCAGTCATATTTGCTATGACTATTTAATCCTTTTTTTTTAGACAGTGTCTAGCTCTGTCACCCAGCCTGGAGTGCAGTGCTGCAATTACAGCTCACTGTAGCCTCAATTTCCCAGGCTCAAGAGATCCTCTCACCTCAGACTCCTGAGTAGCTGGGAGTATAGCCACACACCACTAAGCTTGGCTGATTTTTTTTTAAGAGACTGGGGTCTCACTATGTTGCTCAGGCTGGTCTTGAACTCCTGGGCTCAAGTGATCCCCCCATCTTGGCCTCCCAAAATGTTGGGATGACAGGCATAAGCCACCACACCCAAATTTAATCCTACTTGTTAAATAGTGTATTAAAACACCACTATATGGCCGGGTGCAGTGGCTCACGCCTGTAATCCCAGCACTTTGGGAGGCGGAGGCAGGCAGATCACTTGAGGCCAGGAGTTTGAGACCAGCCTAGCCATCATGGCAAAACCCCATCTCTACTAAAAATACAAAAAATTAGCTGGGCGTGGTGGTGCACGCCTGTAGTCCCAGCTACTCAGGAGGCTAAGGCAGGAGAACTGCTTGAATCCAGGAGGTGGAGGTTGCATTGAACTGAGATTGTGCCACTGTACTCCAGCCTAGGCAACAGAGCAAGACTCTGTTTCAAAAAAAAAAAAAAAAAATGCCATTGCATGTTCATTTTCTTTCAGCCACTGAATATAGGGCTTTTTGTAATGACAAAAGTTATTATTAGGGGACTTAAGAGATTTTCTATGGTTATATATATTTTCAGAATAAATAGGCTTTGCTAAGTCTTAAGTTCTTTAAAATAAACATTGCCTCAAAATTTAAAGTTAGGATGATTACAATGGGTTTTGTTGTTGTTGTACAAACATTCACTTGAGAAGTTGAAAGCCCAGTCACAAATGTGTTTTGTCTATACATGAAAACAAACGAAGGGTAAAAGGTAAATGGGCTTTGTATTTATTTCCTAGGGCTGATGTAACTAAGTACATCCAACTAAATGGCTTAAAACAACAGGAATTCAATGTCTCACAATTCTGGTGGCTAGGAGTCTAAAATGAAGGTGTCATCAGGGTTATGCTCCCTCTGAAATCTGTAAGGGAAGTTTTTGCCTCTTCCTAGCTTTTGGTGTTTGCTGGCAATACTTGGTGTTCCTTGGCTTGTAGATGCATCACTCCAATCACATGGCTGTCTTCTTCCTGTGTCTTCCCCTCATCTTTCCTGTGTGCTTGTCTGTGTCTGTGCCCAAACTTCCCTTTTCTATGAAGACACCAGTCATATTCGATTAGGACCCACACTAAGGACCTCATTTTAACTACATTACCTCTGGAATGACCAAATGTCCAAATAAGTTCACATCCTGAGCTTCTAAGGGTTAGATACCTTCTTTCAACATTACTTCACAATAATTCAACCCATAACAGGCACTACTCACTTTTAACAGTAGATGAAGTAGATTGTTTGTATAGAAGGCCACAAAATTCCTCCTACCTTTCTATTCATGTCCTTTTGCTTCCTGACTTTGCTGCTTCTCCCATCAAGAACTGGAGTCCATTTCCACCTCCTCTTGAATCTGCCCTGGCCTTGTCTTGCTTTGACCAGTCAAATGAAATGGAAGTAATTTCACACAACTACTAAGTCTAGGTCTCCAGGTGCCTTGCAATTTTCACTCTCACTCTCCTACCTGAGATCTTTTTGTAAATAAGTCTGAGACAGGCTGCTATAGAGATTAGTGGGTGAGGTCTGAGATGCTCCAACCAACAGCCAGCACGAATTGCCAGGCATTTGAGTCAGGGAATCTTAGACTATGAAGCCCCAGCTGAGCATCTGGATTCTGGTGCTATAGATGCATGAGTGACCTCACACAGAACCAGCAGAAGAACTACTCAGCTGAGCCCACCCCAAACTTCTGTCCTACTGTTTTAAGCTACTACGTTTTGAAGTGATTTGTTACACAACAATAAATGATTGATACAGAAGAATGTTAAAAGCTTGAGTCTTCTGTTGTTTACAATCTGAATTGCCTCAACTAAATCACTTAATTCTAACAGCCCCTGCTTCCTTTTTTGTAAAATGTAGATATTTTACTCATCTGTCACCACTGGTTCCAGGTTTCAGGTTTTCAGTTTTAATGAATAAAAACGTAAGGGATAGGAATAAGAGGAAATTATTAGCTCAAGTAACTGACAAGTCAAGGAGTTGGTTTGGCTTCAGGTATGACTTGATTCAAGGACTCAAATGAAGATATCAGGGATTTGTTGGCCCCCACCTCTGTATTCTTTTTTTCTTCTTGTGTCAGATTCTCAGATGGGCTTGCCCCAAGTGAGGGCCCTCCTTGCAGTATGAGGTTTAAGTTGATCTGGCCTGGCAAACCTAAAAGGAAGTTTGACTTCATTGGACCTACTAGAAATATGTGCCCATCCCTAGACCAGTCAGGTCAGAGGGATGAAATGCTCCATTTGGTCAGGACTAGGGCACGTGTCCACCTAACCCAGTGAAGTGGAGAGGTGGAGGTAGGGATAGGGGAAGAAAGGGTTAGGCTCACCAAGACCATCTGGGGAGACTGGCACAAAGGAAAACTGGGACACTATTACTAGAAGAAAAGAAATGGACGCTGAGCAGGTAGAAAATAACAGATGTTCACTTCTTATTACATAGGCTGGGTAAACAGATAACAGTAATAGCTTATATTTATTAAATGCTTATTAGGTTCCCAGCACTGATCTGAATAGTTTATATATATTAATTCCTCTTATTCTTCTCTATTTAGGAAGATGTATGGTTATTATAGTATTCCTACTTTACAAATGAGGAAGCCAAGGCATAAAGTGATTAAGTTGCCTATGGTCATGCACATATGAGTAGCATCAGAATCTAACTAGACTGGCTTGAAAGCTACTGCCTTTAACCTCCAGTCTATATTCAAAATAGGTCACCAGCACTATAGTAGGCAGGATTCTAACGTGGTCCCCAAGATTCCCAATCCTTGGCATATAATTCCTTCTTCTTGAAAGTGGGTGGGACCTGTGAACATGACAGGATAGCCACTCCCTTGACTAGGTTACATTATATGACAAAAGTGATGAAACGGACACTCTCTAGACTCCTGTAGGAGGATTCTCCTGCTGACTTTCAAGGAGTAAGCTGCCATGTTGTGAGGGCGCCGTGTGGCTTAGACCACTAGTTGAAAGCAGCCCTTGGCCAACAGCCAGCAAGAAAATAGTAATCTCAGTCCTACAACCACAAGGATCTGAATTTTGTCAATAACCTGAATGTGCTTGAAGGAGGAGCCCAAGCTCCAGATGAGAAAGCCTGGCCCATCCCTTGATTTCAGCCTGATGAGCCCTTGAGCAGAGGACCCAGCCATACTGTGCCCCAGCTTCTCACCTCTAAAAGTGACAGGCAATGAGTATATATTTTTTTAAGCTGCTAAATTTGAGGGTCATTTGTTACTAACGTCAGCATCTTCTCTTTGTAGCCTTTTTATCTTCCATCAGGGTAGCTAGGCTCTCCCTCCTTTGGCACTCCCAGGGCTTTTCACACCAACTTGCTCACTGTTATCATAGAGCCCCCATATCACCTGGGTTAGGATTGTAATTACCAGGTAGGAGCATGGCAGGGCTACTGCTAGGTCATTATTGTGTGACTAGCACTTGAAAGTGTCTATTATATATGAATCGCTCTGTAATTGGTTGCAGAATAAATGAAAAGGCATCTGTGATGTATGTTTGCAAAATTTTATCTTTTGTAGGGACTGGTGGGGCCTGGATTGTGCTTCCAAGGGTAGTTTGGGGGTAACCTTCAGCCTGGGGTCCTAGGACAGTCACCAGTCCATACCGAATTGGATGTGAAGTTTTAGCATGGGGCCTCCTACACTACTAAGGTAGTGGTAATTCACTCTGCAAACCCATATGAGGTTTTCCCCGACTCTGAAGCTCTTTCTTTACATTCCACATTTTGGTGCCTTCTCAAGCCATTATTCTGTTGCCTTTTCACAGCTGTGGAGGCAAACAGGCCTGGGTTGAGAATCTCAGCTCTGCTGCCCACTAGCTGAGGATCCATCATTGTACTCTTCCGAGCATGTTTCCTTGTCTATTAAATGGGGAAAATAATTCTCACAGCTGGCAGTATTTTAAGGACTCCATGAGAGAACGGAGCATGGACTTAGGAAGGTATGCTCCCATAAGGCATGAGGGCTTGCCCTTTTTGTTCGAGGCTGTGTTCCCAGTGTGTCCCTCAAACAGTAGGTGCTCAATACATTTGTTGAGTGAGCAAGCAGTTTATGGCATGAATTCAGCACAATGCCTGGTAGACAGTAAGCATTCCACAAAGGACAGCTTTTACTGTCCATTTCACAGAGGAGGAAACCTCACCAGAGGACGCTGACACAAGTGTTTCACGAGTTTTTCCTATTTTATCACTCGACATTAAGAAGGTAGTCAGGGATGCTGGGGTAATCTAACCTGAGGAACGAATATCCCTCAATACAACACTTCCAGGAAAAATGGCCCTCGCAATCTTTTATAAAGAAGTCAGGATTCCAATAAAACCAGGAAGGACCACATTCCAAAGCAAACAAACTCGCCTCATTCCCCACCCTGGAGGAGGGTGTTCACCCCCGTTGTGCTAAAGATAGAGCTAGGGCCCTCCCCAGGAACTTCCTGGCTTTTATTAGTTTGTAATCCCAAACGTAACTTTTCAAAGGTTTTTCTTTTGGAAGTGTGGGTGTGAAAATGCTTCCTTAATCACATCGAGCGGGAGGATCTCCGACCATCTGTACTTTATTTGAAAACCTAGCATCCGGTTGGGATGTTTGGGTGGGTGGAGGACCCTGCCGTGTTGGGATGAAACAGCAGGGACACGTTTAAAACACAAGAACCATGCGCGGTGGCTCACGCCTGTAATCTCAGCACTTTGGGAGGCTGAGGCAGGCGGATCACAAGGTCAGGAGTTCGAGACCAGCCTTGCCAAAACGGTGAAACCCCGCCTCTACCAAAAAAAAAAACAAACCACCAAAAAAATAATCAGCCGGGCGTGGTGGCGGGCGCCTGTAGTCCCAGCTACTCGGGAGGCTGAGGCAGGAGAATCGCCTGAACCCGGGAGGCGAAGGTTGTAGTGAGCCGAAATCGAGCCACTGTACTCCAGCCTGGGCGACGGAGCGAGACTCTGTCTCAAAACAAAACAAAACAATCCCACGTCAAGATCGCTTTGAAACACAGGCAGAAAAATTAGGCAAAAAATGTCAAACGGCTAATTACCTTGGCTCAGTTACACATTTAATCGAAAGCCCGCCTCCCCCACTTTTAGCCCCAGCGTTAAGAATGTAAAATAGGGCTCTTAGAAGGCTAAGCGATAAAGATCTTCTTACCGAGAGGCAAGGGACAAAACTCATTACAGATAAGCCTAGTCCTCCCATTTCCCCCGGACGCCTCTCCCCGATTGCTAAAGAAGCAGCCGCTCCCCGGGTAGCTGCCAGGAAATCAGTCCGGCCCCGCGGCGCTGCTTTCACCCTGCAGGGGTAAGAGGCGCACTTCCTGCGCCCTCCCCGCGGCCAAACCGGGGTGCGGGAACCTTCTCCAGAGAAGCTGCGAGTTGGGGAAACTCCGCCACCGATCCATCGTGGCGCCGGGAAAGGGGCTGTGGGGCTCCGAAGGGCTGGATTTCGCAATCCTGGGATCGATATTCCTCCCCTCCCCCACTTTCCCCGGCCTTGGACTGGGCCAATGAAAGCCCGAAAAGGAAAAAAAAAAAAAAAAAAAAATTAAATCTCAACGTAGCCGGAGTGCAAAGGCCGCTCGGCTTTGTTTCCCGGCGGGGGAACGCGCTGTGTTGGAGGCGCGAACAGGAGCCGCAGACGGTGAGCCCCTCCGCTGCAACTGCCAGGGCAGTGAAGCCGAACAGAAAACCCCATCCCTTTAAAAAGGCAGCTGTCCGCCCTCCCCCTTTCCCCTCGCCCGGGCGAGGGGTCGCTCAAGTCCGGGATCCGCCAGCTACGCGGACGGAGGATCTCGCCAAACCCGAGCACCGTGCGCCGTCTTTTAAGAGCTCGAACAACGGGAATCCAGCAAAAGACAAGCCGGCCCCAGAAGGCAGCCTCCCTCCTCTCTCCGCGCACGGGCTACAATCGCCCCCAGTCCCCAAACTGTCCCAGTAGAGGCCGCGCAGAGAGAGCAGAGCCGAGGGACCCCGCGCAAGGCGGGAGCCAAGCGCGGCTGCTTTAAGAACGCGGAGAGCGCGCGCCCGCCGCCAGCTGGCCCGGGCTGCGCGCCCCCGCCGCCACCGCGCGCCCCCTGTTCGCTCGCTCCTTCGCTCGCCGGCTTTAAAGTCTCTGCCAGGATCCATGCTCACATGTTACTTCCTGTATGGAGGCATGGCCAGTTTCCAGCCCCGCGCTCTTCGTTCCTTCCCAGCCTGCGCCGGAGCCACAACTTTCAGGAGCATGGACTGAAGGCGCCCTCGCCCCAGCGCCTCTCTGAGATCCTTTGTGTTTTCCTCCGTTTCCTCCGGCCGTTTCTATTTTGGGGGGCTCTCCGCTCCCCCCGCCTCTCCCCTCCCCTTCCCCTCTCGCAAACATGCCTCCTTCCTTCCCGGGGCCCTGGAAGGAGCTGCCTGCCTGAAGCCCGGAGACGCCGCGCCGCGCTCAGCCCCGCCGCCGCCCGCCGGCTCTCGGGCTGTGCTGCGCTGCCGACTCAAGTTGGGGATCCTCGGCTGCTCGCGGCCGCCGCCCGCGGTCCCTGCCTGCCCCAGGCCCGGGGCATCGCCGCCGGCCGCCGACTCCGCGCCCTGCCCGATCGGCTCTCTCCTTTTTGAACGGAAAGCAGCCCTTCTCCGCCGAGAGGATCGTCCCCAGCGTGGCTCTGCGTTCCCGGTCACTTTTTGAGATTTTCCGGGGGGCGCTCGGCGGCTTCCCGGATTCCAAGGGGACTCGGGCCGCCGAGCGCGGGGGGCCCGTGGAGCGGGCGAGCCGGGGAAGCGCCCCGGCTTAGCGGAGGCTCGCACGGAGGCAAGAACTTATTCAACAAGTTTATCTCCCTGCTTTCCTCTTTTCGATGTGCGTTTTCGGACATGCGGAGGTTACTGGAACCGTGTTGGTGGATTTTGTTCCTGAAAATCACCAGTTCCGTGCTCCATTATGTCGTGTGTTTCCCCGGTGAGTGCCGGCCGCCGAGGGGATGCGGCCCCGGCCGGCGCGCGTTGGGGATGCGGAGTTGTCGCCTGGGCGCGGAGCTCCGGCACCCGTCCGGGAGACCCTGGAGAGGGTGGAGGGTGGCCCGGCGCCCGGGTAGGAGAGGAGGTTTGCTCCGCTGGCTTGGACGATGTTTAGGGAGGCAGGCTAGTGGTCGAGGAAGGTGGAGGCAGGGACCGGCCGGGGAGGGGGCTGGGGGACGCGGGGGTCTGCTCCCGCTCCCTTTTGGGGGGCCTGGGGAGCTGGAATCGGGAGAAAGGGGGACTTGCTTTGCTGACTCGTCGCCGATCGGGAGAACTCGAGTTGTGGGGCGGTTGGGGAGACTGAGGCCATGGAAAGGATGCTTCTGTGGGTTTGGGGGGCCCGGGATGAGTCCCCTCGCTCTGGCGGGTATTGAAGGAGCTCAGAAGGTGGGGGTTTGCTTTGCTGTTCTCCATCCCTTTGTGAGGGCTAGGTTTCGGGGAATGGAAGTCGGAGGCTGGCTGCGGAGGACTGAGGATGTGGGGAGCAGCCTGCGTTCTGGGGTCGGGGGTGTCCTCCTCTCTGGGGGCTGGGGCGGCGGGCAGCACTTCGGTGCCGGCGTGAGGCAGCCTCCTTGGGCACAGTGAGACGGTAGGGCGCAGGCGGTTTCGGAGACATCCGTGTCCCCCCTAGCCCCGGCCCGTGGCCCTTTCCCTCCGCTGCTCTGCTCGATTGGATTGCCTAGTTCTGGACGCGGGGAGGGGGCGGGGGCGGTTTCGGCGGCCGGATTGCTGTTCGCGCCGGGGCTGATTTTTTTCCTGTCTCGCGCGCCCTGCCTACCTTCATCTTTGCCCTTTTGCAGGCTGTTCGCGGCTGGCAGACCCAGACTCGCTCCTTTCTGGCCAGGTTAAGACAGGAACAGTACTGGCCGTTGATAAGGAGAATAAATCACCGCACGTAACGGTGTGCGGCTCGGCGACCCTCCACTTCCAGCTCTCAGCTGGCAGTTCCCCCTCCTCTCTCCCCTGGGGAGGGCAGAGGCCAGTTGCCTCCCTCTACTCTCTTGCAGGTCCCCCGGGCAGCAGCCCCGAGCTCCCTCGTAGCTGTCCCTTGGGGTGGAGGCCAAGTCCTGCCCTAGCCCGGGGAAGGGCTGGAAGAAGGGGTGATTTGCTTTTCATCCCTCGCTCCCCTAAGGACAGAGAATTCCCCGTTTTTCTGCCCTCTCATCCATCAGCTCCTGCATACCCGGAGGTGGAGATTATCTTTATCAAGAAAAAGAGGAATGTGCCCCGAGGTCTCCGCTCTGCCTGGTTACAGCCGCCTGTCCTCGGGCGGCTGGAGCGCCCGTTTTTGGTGCAGCGGGTCCCTTAGTCCCGTCGTGCGACCCGGAGCAGGGCGCGCGGGAGCCCTCGTCGCCCTTGGGGATCCCTCTCGGGGGACTGGCAGCGAATGCCCCCTTTGCAGAATCGGGGATGGCCTCGGGGGCAGAAAGGGAAAACACTGTCTTGTGTTCTGCACCCCCTTTTCTCTCTGCGCATCCTCCTGCCTGCGGAGCGGCACGGAGCTCCAGCCCAGAAACGCAGCTCGGAGGCCGAGCGAGGACGTGCGTCCACACTCACCCTGGGGTTTGCCCACTGGAGTCCTGCCTCTACGGTAGGACACTGGGGCCTGGGGTTTGCCCACTGGAGTCCTGCCTCTACGGCCTCTACGGTAGTGTAGGCCATGGGGACATCTCCCCTTAGAAACAGCTGCCTTCATTCACTGAAAGACCACTGCTCAGTATTTGGGTTAATTATCTCTCCTTTCTAGTCTCCCCTGCTTTACCACGGACTTGACGACTGAGCGGGCTCAGGTGCACACAGGGGTTGAGCCTTGTGAGGGCCACTCTTTAATGGGTTCAGTGGGAGGTCGTGGAGGGCTGCCTTGCAAATTAGAGGAATTTCCAATTCCACTTCTGTCCTTCTTGCGCTCGGGGATGCAGTCAGTGGGCTGACCGTGGTTTTCTTTTCCCTGGTGTGTGAGGAAGCTTGAGATCCAAAATGGGACTGCCAGGGAACCAGCCTTCGTGGGGCTTGGACCATTTTCGTCTTCTCATTTTCTTTTCGCGCCCACGCTGCGAGGTAAATAGCCCCTTTCCTGGTCCGGGAGCCGAGGGGTGTCGGAAAGGGAAAGGACAGTGGTGGGAGGCGCAGGGAAGAGGGCGGTTTGGTTTGGAAAAGTGCAGCCCGCGAGGGAGCAGCAGGCTTTGGAGCAAGGTAAAGTTAAAATATCAGATCTCTGGGAGACGCTGGCTTTTCGTTTTCCGAGGTTGCCGCGACGCCACTGGACCTCAGGGGGCGCCCCCGAGCCACTGATGGGGCTCCTGCCACCTCCACACTGGTCGGCCTCGGCCACCTCCACGCCGCAGGGATGGGGCGCGCGTGCCCGGGTTCCCAGGCTCTGGGGCTGCAGACGCGCCTTGGCGCGAGGCGGCGGCCTCGGCCTGGCGATGCTGCTCCTGGCTTTCTCGAAACCCGCTGGGGGCTGGAGTTCGCCTTGGGACCCCCACTTCTTGCCTGCTGCGACCTCGAAAGCGCTTATCTGTTTGACATGAGGGATAAAAATGCTTCTGTTTTGGAGTAGGGTCCTCCTTGTGAGGTCTTAGCCAAAATCCCTTGTTATTTAGTATTTTTGTGTTTCCTCTCAGAATCATAACTCAGCATAACTCTTCAGTTGCATTTGAGTTCTCAGCTCCTGTTCAGGATATGGGTTAGCTGTAGTTTGGGCAGGGTTTTGGAAACACAGCCCTGGCATGAGCTTTTTCCCAGTGGATTGGAAACAGTGGATTTTAGTCTTTGAACAGCAGTGTGGCAGGTTTGGGATCCATTCAGGGTTAATAATGCTTCAAGTGATGCTTTCCAAGTGCAAAGCTAAGAGTGTTACCAAACATGATATTAGGCATATTACATTGCTATATACATCTTTATAAAGCACTGTAGAAACGTTTACAAAAATAGCAAAATATAATGGATCCCCCACCCAACTTCAACACTCACAACTCAATCTCTCATCTCTTCCTCCCCAACACCTTATTATTTTAAAGCAAATCCTACACATAGTTCATTCAAACTCTGATATATATCTCCAATCACTGGGAATTTAATTGCCTCTGACACAGTATAAAATGTTACTTCAGAGTGTTAACCTTTTATCTATTTTACATTCTCAAGTTCAGCAGATTTTTTTTTTTAATTGATTTTTGTCTTTCGGCCCTCAGAGTGAAACTCTGGTTTTGATATGTTTTGTATTGTAATTACATTATATCTAGGATGCTGCCATTGGAAACAGTTCAGATGGATAAGCTCAGCTGTGTACCTTGGATGTGTCAGAATTGGAGGCTCCATGATTAATGTCGGGTGAATCATGAATCTCCCTCTAAGCTGTCTCTTACTTTATTTGCATGTGCGGGCTTTAGTTCTGATGGGCATCCGTTATGGCCTTAGGAAAAGGCAAAAGTAATATTTGGAAATCAGCAATCTTTCTCTTTACAGGGTGTGAGATTGTACAGGTTTTTTTTCCCTCTCCCTCATGTATCATGTTTGAAAATGAAGAATCTTTACCCAGTCTCTAAACTGGGTTCCTTTGACACAGTTATGGAGTAAAATCTTTGACGTTTCCTTCTAAACAGTGTTCACATTTGAGGGTTGATGGACTTACAACACTAATAAAGATAGGCATAAACAGGGCCTTTTGGAAATAGGGGAAGTTGCTGTTGTTGCTGGAAGAAGAAAGGTCATAGGAAGGGTTGGCTGATGTGGGAAAAGTGACTATTCCATAGTGAAGCTTTGAGTATCTTCCATTAATTATGGACCTGTTTTCACTGAATAAAAGATTATGTTGTTGTTTACATGAAGCGATCCAGGGAATGCTGATGATTTAATGCAGCAAAACAAACAGCCCTTTCAGATTTGCCTTTCTATTCTAAACAGCTCCCAAGTTAACAGAGTAGAATCAGTTATACACCTGTGTGCTGATTGAAAGTAACTTTCTTGGCATTCACGTGAGATCACTTAAAATGCCCTAGTGTAGTTACTTGGGAGCCTCTCCTACTCCCTTGCCTCCCTGCCTTTTCCTGGAGACTTCTTTTCTTTTTTTGAGATGGAGTCTCACTCTGTCACCCAGGCTGGAGTGCAGTAGTGAGATCCTAGCTCATTGCAACCTCTACTTCCCAGGTTCAAGCGATTCTCCTGCCTCAGCCTCCTGAGTAGCTGAGTCTACAGGCACGTGCCACTATGCCTAGCTAATTTTTGTAATTTTGTGGAGATGGAGTTCCGCCATGTTGGCCAGGGTGGTCTTGAACTCCTGACCTCAGGTGCTCTGCCCACCTCGGCCTCCCAGAGTGCTGGGATTACATTGCAACTGGGCTGTTGCTTTAACATTTTGCTTTTACAGTGACACGTTGTTTGTACTTTTTAAATCTTGATTTCCATTCAGCATGTGGGACAATGAAATGCCATTTCTAGGCAGGTTGAAGATTACAATATGTGTACATTCTGAATTAAGAGATTTAAACAATTGTAGTTAATACTGTCATCCTGGGTTACATTTCATGTGGTCACATTCCATAACCCGGAGCTTATGGGAAAAATTTAGGGCATCTGAAGTTCCCTCTAAAGCACTTGGTGCCCAGAAATTAGCCCTTGGTTTGCTTTGGTTCAAAGTTGACCTTGTTAGATGTTGGGTGGTGGTCACTGAAACTGTTTTTGGCTGTATCCTGTTTAGAGAATAAAAGGGCTGTTTTATTAATGTTATAGAAGCCAAGGAGTACACTGCTCCCCACCTTTAATTCTCCACCTGAGCTTGATCTAGGTTAAGCAGCCACTGATGAGGTAGAGGGAGTGGCTCAGGAGGGACTCAGGAGGGGCTGAGAAGAGCCTGCTCTGTGAGGGCTTCTTGTGGGATTTGGCAGTAGTCACTGAATTTGTCCCAGAATGAGGTTGCCTGTGCAAATGATTAAAAGATAAAACTTGGCACTGTGGCTCACTCCTATAATCACAGTGCTTTGGGAGGCGGGAGGGTCGCTTGAGCCCAGAAGTTCGAGACCAGCCAGGGCAACATAGGGAGACCCTGCCTCTACAAATAATAAAACAAAAATTAGCTGGGTGCACTCTTTTGTCCCCACTACTTGTGAGGCCAAGATGGGAGGATTGCTTGAGCCCACGAGGTTGAGGCCACAGTGTACTGTGATCATGCCACTGCACTCCAGCTTGAGTGACACAGTGAGACCCTGTCTCAAAAAAAAAAAAAAAAAAAAATTAAAAGATCAAATGTAGGCTGGGCATGGTGGCTCATGCCTGTCATCTCAGCACTTTGGGAGACCCAGGTTGGGCAGATTGCTTGAGCCCAGGAGTTCGAGACCAGCCATGTGCAACATGGTGAGACCCCATCTCTACAAAAAATACAAAAATTAGCTGTACTTGGTGGTATGCGCGTGTAGTTCCAGCTACTCCAGAGGAGGAGGAGAGGACTTTGGGGCTGCAGTGAGGTGTGATGATGCCACTGCTCTCCAGCCTGGGCGACATAGTGAGACCCTGTCTCAAAAAAAAAAAAAAAAAAAAAAGTCCATTTGCCAGTCTGAGAAATGGGAGCAACCATCTTACTTGGAAACAAACTATATCCAGGACTAGGGCAACATTCTGTGCACTTAAAAAATCAACTATACTTGTGTAAAAAAGTTATCAGAGTTGGCTTTGACTTATTTTTGGTATTTAGTTTATGTGGAGTTGTAACCAACAAAATCAATAAAAAGGATAAGTATATTCCAGAAACCTGTATTTACGTCCCCTTGCTTTTCCCTACAATTTGCCTGTTGCAAATTTCTAAGTACACAGGATTGTTAATGTCTCTTTAAAAAATGTCTTAAAGTAATATAGGTAAATTTCACTTTCAGGAAAGTCTGTGATGATTGAGATGTAGAACAGATAAATTTGTGGTTAACTCAGTATGAAAAGGATTGTTAGGTATAAGTGATGGCTGTGCAAGATTGCTTTAAGTAGCTAGAGGGCTTCTTGACTGATTGTCCCCTCCTATTGGGACAACTATAATTGGAGGGACCATTTCACCTGGTATCATTTGTAGCAAGATATTTGGTGTTTTGACAGAAAAATATATTCTGTGTGAGATAGCTTGCTGGATCTATGCAGGCCTAAGGTTTTTATGATTGGCAGCCCTTAATACAACTATTAAAAAAATTTTTTTTTGGCCGGGCATGGTGGCTCATGCCTATAATTCCAGCATTTTGGGAGGCCCAGGCGGACGGAACATGAGGTCAAGAGATTGAGACCATCCTGGCCAACATAGTGAAACCCCGTCTCTTCTAAAAATACAAAAATTAGCTGGGCATGGTGGTGCACACCTGTAGTCCCAGCTACTCGGGAGGCTGAGGCGGGAGAATCGCTTGAACCCAGGAGGCAGAGGTTGCAGTGAGTTGAGATTGCACCACTGCACTGCAGGCTGTGCGACAGAGCAAGACTCCGTCTCAAAAAAAAAAAAAAAAAAAAAAAAAAAAAAAGATTCGTTTTAAGTGCTTCCAGGGATAGGAAGAGGAATGACAGCTGATGAGGTTTCTCTATATGCCTGGTTTCTCTTTTGGAAGCCTCCCAAACGGAATTGGGTAGTGTTTCACTTGTACTTGTGGTGGGTGTGGGGATGGAGGTAACTTACACATTGAATGAAAACTTCATATGTCAGCCAGTTGATGAGAGTTGCCATACTATTTTGTCAGCACGTAGCAGGAAGAAAAATCTTTTAGGAGCCTGGAACTTGTTAATGCTTTTCTATTTGTTTTCTAAACTAGGTGGCTATTGAGAGTTATACAGAACATAGCAAAATAGGTAAGAATATGGCCTCTGGAGCCAGCCTACCTGTGCCATTGCTAGCTGTGCTACCTTAGAAAAGTTACATACCCTCTCTGTGCCTCATTATTTTTTTCTTCCTCTGTGAAATGGGGTGGTGATAGAAGCCTAACTCCTAAAGTCTTTGTGAGGCTTGAATGAGAATGTGTATAAGGACTTAGTGCAGTGCATGGTAAACAGTAAGTGCTCAATAACCATTTTTTAAAATCAAAAGTTTTATATGTTTATTTTTATAGAGACAGGGTCTCTCCCTGTGTTGCCTAGGCTGGTCTTAAACTCCTGACCTCAAGTGATCCTCCTACCTCAACTTCCCAAAGTGCTAGGATTACAGGCCTGAGCCATTGCTCCTGGCCACCGTTTTTAAGTGTTCTTAAGAGATTTGGATAGGAGTGTATGGAAAGAGGACGGTGGAGCTGAAAAGGACAACTGTATGTATAGACAACTTTTTAAAAAATTGTATAAACATACGTGATGGGTTTTTGTATCTGTCTTTGCTGTTGAGGGTGAGGAGGAGTAGGGATCAGCATGCGGACATCCTATGTAAGATTACTAACAGGTTATATTTTGAGGTTTAAATAAATGAGAAAGTCCTCATGAAGTCTGAGATATCACCTTGCCCACATTGCAAAGGAGGTCTCTGCTTTCTCAGCTTAAAGTGGGAAAAATGCTTTCTGTGGGCTTAAAATGTGTCTCATAAATCTTCCAAATCCCTGTGTAGAAAGAGTCGCCTAGTCCTGCACCCTCAGATGTTAATTCCTCTTCTCAGGCTTTATGGACAGTGTGGTAATGGAGGGAAATAGGTTACTCATTACTGGGATTCAATTTGGCTCCACTGATGGGAAGCAAACAGTAGTTGGGTGTTTGCTTTTATTTTACACTTGTGTGACACTTGAACACATTGATGTCCTGTCTCTATATGTTCATGGATTCAGAGCTACAGAGCATATGAGAGAGAACCAAACACTGATGCACACCTCGTGCCCTCTAATCTTTTCTTCTTTTTTTGCAGACTGAAATCAGCATGATATTTTTCTGGCCAAACAACAAAATGTGATTTTAAACTACTCAGTTTAGCTATTTTTGGGGAGTAGCAAAGTGACACAGTTGGCTGCTGAATTCTAGCAACTAAAAAAGAAAAAAATGAAAGCATAGTTCATGGAATATGTAACACTTCCATGTAAGAAAATAGGACAACTGGTCTTATTTTTGGGTCTGTGATACTATCTTTCTAAGTGAGTGAAGCAGGGTGTTGTATAATGCAGTGGATATACTTTTGAGGAATTCATACTAGTTACAATATACATCTAAGAGGTATTTGAGTTTTCATAGCATTGCTGCCTCATGAATCCTGCAGTGCACTTAAATCAGATCTGTTCATTAATTGGGAATGATTTGGATAAGGGGACACAGCCATAAGCAATTGACCAAGCATAAAAGCATAGTCCAGATTAGTGAGGAAATATTACTGACTTTTTAAGGTTGTCTCGAGAGCTTTTTAAGAATTGTCAAAAGGATTTATTTACAAAGCGGTGGTTATTTATAAATGAGTTCTACCTGTTTTTAAAATGACACTTTTCCAGAAGCGTTTCTCTTCAGTAAGTGTGGAGGCTTAGCTCTGTCTGTGGGTAGCTAAGGGTGGTTACCCAACATCTTACGAAAGTGGGGTTGGGTGGCGCTGGGGCTCTGGGAGTTTAAGATATACATGTCTCTTATTCAGAATCCACACCAAAACCACAGAGACCTGGGTTGAAATTCTTAGTTCATTACAGCATTTACCTTGGGCAAATGGGCCTCACCCTTTTAATCTATAAAATGGGAATAGTAATTATAATAGCCTACGCTTACCAAGCACATGTGATCTATGCCCCGTGCTTGAGCATTTTATATGCTTTTAATCATCCCTGGAAGTATAAACCATGATTATTTCCACTGTAGGGTTAGGAAACTAAAGTTGAAGAAGGTAGGTCCAAGGTCACCGGGGTAGCAAGGCGCGGGGAGCGGTGGGGGGCGGTGACTGTAATATGTTTCTCTAATCATTGCTCAGGATTTTTTTAAAATTTTATTTCAGACCATTTGCTTTTTGAAGAGAGTATGGAAACTTTTTCCTAATTGCACAGGAGGGCCAATTGAAAGATCTAGCTTTTTATGTATTTCACCCTGTTACTTTTCCCATATAAGCAAGTGCCATGAACACTGGGTGGAATAAAGGTGTCTTCCTGTACTTGCTACAATTAAATAAGTAAGTAATGCAATTAGTATAGGATTTTATTTGGTTACGTTGAAGAGATGACCTTTCAGCAAATTACTTTAGCTTCTGAATAAGCTGATAATAACTGTGGATAGAGTCTGAATTTGTTGGTGGTTTTTTTTTTGACACTACTCCTCTTCCAAATTACCTAAATTGATTTGCTTTGTAATTTGAGAACTTTTGTTTGGGGCTTTGAATATGGTTACTTTGTAATAATGCGGTATTTTTACTCTCCCATGTATATCATCTAAGTGTGGGCAGCAGGCTCTGAATCATAACTTCAGGAAAGGTCTGAGGGTGTTGTGTTTGGCAAGAAATGGCTTGGATTCTGCATTTTTCCTCTGGAGTTTGGAACTAGCCATGGGAGCCAGCCAAACCAGCTGTGGGATCTTGGGCAAGACCCTCAATTTCTTTCGGGTTGTTTTCCTCACCCTTCACTAAATGGCTTCTAAAATTTTTTTCTGGAATTTCAGAGATTGTTGATTCCAGGCTAGGCAGTTTGGAAGAGTTATGGTCTTTTTGCAATATGCAAGTCAGATGCCCAGGACACACTGTGATTTGTGAGGTGCACTTGTTGACTTTTTCCTGTGAGGGTTTGCTTCCTAAGGCATTGAGAACCCTTCCATTATCTTGCTAACCTTGCTACAGATTATCCTGAGGGAGTAGCAGACAAGGTGGTGAGTGGAACTTGGTTAATGGAATGCCTATAAGCTATGTTTTTGTTTGTTTGTTTGTTTTTTAAACATGAAACCTTATTTCTTCTGGAGACCAAGTAAAAAAAAATATGGAGATTTGCTCATGTCAACAAAGTTATGTGTATAGCGTTTAAAACTATCTAATGTGATTTATGATTGGAGTGGTGGGGGCAGACGTCTTTGTCTAAAATGAGAAACGAAGCTAGTTCCGGATCTTGTGTCTGGAAAGGAGAAATGGAGAAAGGACAGGCATTTGGGTTATCTGGAATTGTACAGATGTTCTTTTGGCCATACTGCATTTAAAAGAAAAAATAAATTAAAAATTAAGAATGCATTAAAAATCAGTCATTTTGCATTCATGCCATCAACAAGTTTCTGGGTGCCTAGAGCATGCCAGGTGCTGTTCTAGGCACTGGGGGAGACAGTGGTGACCAAAACAGATGGAAGCCCCGGCCTTCATGACAGCTTCCTGTGAAAGTGGGGTTACTCTTGAAAAATAGGAAGGTCTAGCAGCCTAGGGCCTATGTTAGTGCTTGGCAACAACATTAACCTGAAATTAAATAGTGCTACCCCTTGGGATGGGGCACACACCTGTCCTGTAGTGGTTATTTACAATACTCAGCTGGTCCCTGGAGGTGTTTGTCACCCAAGCATAGGTGATTTTCCTGAGGGACAGATTTTTTCTTTGGGCCTGTTTGGGGTTTTGTATTGCCTGGATTGGTCATGTATAACCATGTGCGTGGGCACATGCGCTAGTGCACACAGGTGCATTGCTGGCTGATGACATGACTTCTTTCCTATCAATCTTGCTTATGAAGCTGAAGCTCACCTCTCCTGGCTGTGTCGTTTTCTGGCTCTACAAATGGCCTGCTCCTTGGATATTTCACAGTCATGTGTTGACTTCCCTGGTTGATTTGAATTTCTGTTAGCTTGTTCAGTTAAAACAAAAGTGTGTTTTGAAAAATCGCTCATTTAAGAGCTGGTTCTCTTGATCAGTTATTTGTTATCAGATGGCCCAAGAAGGGGTATGATGTGGGGGGACAAGGGGGGAAAGCCAGTGACTATTAATAGAGTAGGATCTGAGTACATTATTATTGGAGATGCCATATTAGTGGGTCCCTTGCTACTTAGTTTTTTTTACACAATATTGCTGCCCTCCTAATTTTTGCACATGGATTTCCAATAAATGATAGAAATAGTGCACATTTTAATTTTTACAACAACGACATGTGAAAGCCTGAACTTTGTACACAATAGAGTGGCTAGCTTTTGACTATTACAGATGGAAGATTTGAGGGGATGATTCCTCCACCCTTGTTTTAGTACATGTTCATTAAGTGGTCACAGTGATACGCAGTACATTTACATGAATTCCCCACATGTGATTCAGAGTCAAATTAGGCTATGTTCTTTGAGGGCAGGACCACATTCCTCCTTGTGCTGTGTCTTTGGTGTGTCAGTAGCGGTAGTCATGTTTGAGGGCCGACAGAATGAGTAGATAATGCTCTTCAAATGATTATAGGATGTTTTACAAGACATTGATGTCATTGTATGTAGTTTCAAGATATCTCATGTTTGTATATTGTGTCTTAAGAGATACACTATCCAAGGTTAATATCTTCCTTAAGAGAATTCTGAGTATATATATTGTCATGGTGGTTGAAGTTTATCTTTAAAAAGAGAAGCTAAATTCATACCTTCTGTTGGCTGCTAAGGTATCTGTTGCTGAGAACAGGATTCTATTCTAATTAGAGGACAAATGTCTATAGGACAGCAGGGTTATGTTTTGATGGTTGCAATGGTAGTAAACCTTTTTTTTTTTTTTCCTCTCGTGGAATAATTTAAGCTAAATTCTGTGAATCTGGTGGTCATTGTATCAAAAGTGGCCTTGGCTCTTAGGTGATTCAGGAGAAGGTAGCCCTCTTATTAGTGCTTTGTTCCAGAAACAGTGAATGAGGTATGCAGAGAGCAGCAGAGCTTGCCTCAGCTGACAGTAGAGCGCAAAAATGAATGCCATTGCCCAGTAATGGCTTTGTGCAGGTTGGACTAGGAGAAGGGCTTGCCTGAGCTGATCATTTTTGCTTGGTTGACAAGTACTAGTTGGTCACCAGATCTACTGCCCTTGATGAGGCAGATGTTGGCTGGTGCATCATGGTGATTCTAATGTGCATAGGCAGAAGCTAAGTTTTCTAGAACACATTGCTAGTCAATGCCTGCCCTGTTTTATCCCTCTTCCCACCAGTTGTTTTCTCTTCTAAAACTAGTCATTTTCTCTTATTTACATGTGTGTAAAGGTTACGAGTGGAGGGTGCAGAAAATCTCTTGACGGTTTTAGGCACTAGCTTCTCATTTTCCCAGTCAGTCAATTTGGGCAGAAGCTGCTGAAATTATTTCATGTGATAGAGGTTTGCATGCTAGAGGTCTTAGTCCATTTTGCGTTGCTGTAACATTATCTGAGACTGGCTGGTTTATAAAGAAAAGAGGTTTATTTAGCTTACAGTTTTACAGGCTGGGAAGTTCAAGGGCACGGCCCTGGTGTCTGGTGAGGGCTTTTGTGCTGCATCATAACATGGTGGAGAAGGTGGAAGGGGAAGTGGACATGTGCAAAGAGAGGCAAAACCCAAGTGATGTCCTGGCTTCGTAACAACCCCGCTCAAGGGAACTAATCCATTCCCACGAGAAGTGACTCGGGCTTGCCAGAATGAGAACTCAGTCACTGCCTCGAGAATGGCACCAAGCCATTCGTGAGGGACCCACCCTCATGACTCAGACAACTTCCACTAGGCTCCACTTCCCAGCACCACCACGTTGAGGATCAAATTTCAACAAGATTTGGTGAGGACAGACCGAAACCATAGCAGCGCATAACTTTAGCGTTAGAGTTCTTTCGGAACATATTTTAGGATGTGGTTTTTAGAAGAACACCTCAGTTGCTAGTGAAGTTTCTTAACTGAAATGAGGGAGTTGCTGGTTCTTGAAATTTCTGCTGCTCCTTATGATGCGAAGTGGAGGTAAAATTGATTTCTGGGGAGTCTAGGGGAAATGTAAGCACTCTGACCACATAAACAAAGGATTTTGTGAAAATAAATCTTACATGCCTTGGAACCTTTAAATGGGGTTGAGGGAATGAGACTTGAAGACAAGTGGATTCTGATGAAAGAGGCCAGTGGCAAATGTGTATTTAAAAAAAAATGCATTTTTTTTGCAGGTACCAGAGTGAATCCTAGCTTTGTCCTTTGCTATCTTTGGCCAGTTACTTAACTTTATTGGTTTTCTTACCTTTAAAATGGGGATAATGAGAATTTCAACCTTCTTGAGTCCTTGTGAGTATTAAATGAGATGTGTGTGCAAAGCACCAGAAAAGCATTAGGCACACAGAACTTATTTTTTTTTTTTTGAGATGGAGTCTCGCTTTGTCACCCAGACTGTTCAGTGGCGCGATTTCGGCTCACTGAAACCTCTGCCTTCCGGGTTCAAGCAGTTCTCCCTGCCTCAGCCTCCTGAGTAGCTGGAATTACAGGCGCATGCCACCACGCCCGGCTAATTTTTGTATTTTACCTAGAGACGAGGTTTCGCCACGTTGGCCAGGCTGGTCTCGAACTCCTGAACTCAGGTGATGTGCCTTCCTCGGCCTTCCAAAGTGCTGGAGCTGATGATATAGACATGAGCCACTGTGCCCGGCTGGCACACAAAATCTTATAGATGGTACCTGTTTTTAATAGCCAGTGCTTAAGATTCATGAAACAAAAGTGTGCCTAAACACGCTCTCAACGAATGCTATGCCACTGTTGTGAAGACATGGGAGAGAGCTGGAGCTGTGACAGCAGAGATCCCACAGCGAATAAAGTGGCAGAACCAGAATCTGAACTGGCTTTTGGCTGTTGTCATGCTTTCTTCTGTGCAGAGCAGGAGTGCGATGAATTAAGGCTCACATGGCTACCAGGAAGAGGTTTTTTGTTTGTTTGTTTTGACAGAGGTTTAGCAAAGATGGCTTTTAGGATTTAATTTGTCCTATATCCCCCACCTTGAAGAAAAAGGTTTATAGCTACTCTTCATATTCTCATTGCTGAAATTATCAGCACGAGTAGGGTACACATGCCTTGCTGTATATCTTTGTGTTAATATGGGGCCAGTCACACCCCCTAGGTGCATATAAACAGGGACATTCAGTGAAAGTGAACAGCATATGTCTTCTTCCTGTCCCTGTGTGTTATTTTGCAGTTTTTCTACAGAGGAATTGGAGATTGGCATTTGAGCCAGTGGTCCCCATTCCCATAGCTGTGGTAGATGTTGCTAATTGATCACAGAGCTTTTTGCTACTGAAGCCTGAACTAGGTCTTAGAATCATTTTCAATAGTTGGTCTGGGAGAGGACTTTTGTGCCATCTCTGTGCCTATAATAAGGCAGATTAACCAACCTTCGAAAATAGCATGAGAAAGAGAGGTGTATCCAAGTGGCTACTGTATTCTTGGAAATAGGTGTGCTGCTACATGGGCAATTTTAAAGGTTTGCTTGTCCATAAAATTGATTTGAACTTATATTTGACTCACATTTGTTTATTCAGAAAAAAAAAATCCAGTCTCTTGATGGTGGTTACATCGTATTTTAATTGGTAAGATCCACTAATGGAGATATAGGGATCTAAATTCACTTGCTTATTTTTCCTTCAAAGCCCAGGGGTTTTGCATCAGATTATGGCGCTTGTAGGACTGTTTATATTCCAAAGTGACACCTTTCTGAATTCTTAGCTATTTAAGTAAGTGTTAAGGATGGGCTTGGTGACAGCAGTTTTTAAAACTGTGATTGACTTATTGGATCTTTTCCCTCTGTTGTTTATACCTGACAGAGTATCTTATGTTTGTTCTGAATAAGTTGATTGTTACCTTTAGGGTAGCTTGTTTCTCAAAATTTGAGTGGTCCTCTGATCAGTGTTATTTTTGATAAGGAAATTGAAGAGTGGGCACGAAAGGTGAAAGGAATTCATTTGCAAAGCTGACATCAGAAAAATTTTAGGTGCTTGGTAACATACCAAGTACTCGGATGACATCAGGTAATCCTGTATTTGTTTCCTGTATATGAGTTTTTCCACCTCAAGATTCCTTTTGATGTTGAGCCTTTGCTTAATTACTGTGAAATGTCTATAGAGCTCTCTGTTCAATATGGTAGCCACCAGCCACATGTGGCTAGTAAACACTTCAAGTGTGGCATGTCTAAATTGAGATGTGCTTCAAGTGTAAAATATACACCAGATTTCAAAGACAAATGAAAAAAGAATGTGAAATATCTCATTAAAACTTTTCATTGACTGCCTATTAAAATGATATTTTAGATATATTAAGTAGAAAATGCCATTGAAATTACTGCCACTTGTTTCCTTTTACTGTTTCATGTGACTACCATAAAATTTTAAATTACACATGTGGCTCGCATTTGTGGCTCGCATTGTATTTTTATCGGACAGCACTGGTCTAGAGAGCTCTTTCCAACCTTTTCTCCCCTTCCAGAAGAGCATTTCACAGCTGTAATCCCCTGTGTGACATTGATTACCTGTTTTCTCTTCCCTACCCCTTCAAAATGTAGGGCTAAGAGAAACTCTTGTAATTGATGGAGAAGGTTGTCTCCTAGAAGATACTGCCTCTGGGATATTCCGGGTATGTTAGGATAGCAGGTTAGGGTCATTTAGCTTTGCGTGCCTGTTTACCCATCTGTGAAATGGGTTTAACAGTCCCTGCTCCGTGAGGTTGTCTGAGGAGTAAATGAGGTAAACCATGTAAGGCATTTGGCACAGGCCTTGGCATCTAGGGAGCACTTGAAAATAAAAGCCGTTGTTATTATTTTACCAGCTCATGAGTAGACATTTAGCAGAGTTCCTGGCATTGATTTCTCCCTCTCCTGGTTCCTGTTGGTGCTGCATCGTGGGACCTGTGTGTGTTGCAGACTGGTCCCTGCTACCTAGAAAATCCAGGGACAGCATCTCGCTTGAGCTCCTGCTCAGCAATTTGAAAGGTAGAAGGGAACTTGGAGATTTTCAGAGATTGCACACGGCCTGCGGAAGCTTCTTGACAGACTGATGTAATCCATTGCAGCAATCAGCCCCTGGAGCCTGGTGAAAGAGCTTTATAATTTCGTGTATTTCATGAATAGCCAAGCTCATTTAGGATCCAAGCTGTGGACTCCAGGGTATTACCAGTGGTCCAGGCTTTAATACAGCTGTGGATTTATTTGACCAGTTGGATTGGGTGGTGGTCTCTGCATCTGAGTAGTGTAGAGACATCCAAAATCCCCTCTTGGGATGTTTGGTTCCTTTCTCCAACAGAATGCTAAAATGGGTGGCTTTTCCAAGTAAGGTGAATATTCTCTACTCTCCAGCCTGCTACTTAATTTGGAAATTAAAATGTGGAGAATGTGAGAGACAGACAGGACATACCCATCTGAGAAAACAGTTAGGTCTGCCCAGAAGGGCTTCTAGCTTGGATCCCATTGAGTCCATGTGCATCCACAGGCCAAGGACATGGGCAGTGGTGGCTAATGGCTAGGGAGGGATGCAGAGGCACAGCTGGGAAAACCCCATCCCTGTTTAATTGTTTTTGAGGTTCCCCCGATGGAAATGCTTCCTTCCCAGGGAATGTTTGGCAGGGTGGACACATGCCCTTTGTTTGGTGCAGGTGATAAGAATCTGGGTTTCAGTGGTAAGTTCTTTTACGAGGGATAAACAAGGATGTTAAAGTCTTGCAGTTAGGGTGTTGAAGGGGCGTTGGAGGATCCTCAGGCCCCATCTCGAGCCTTGGAAACTCAGGGGAGGGCTTCTGAGAGCAGCCTGTGAGTGCCTACATGGGAGTGGGAACAAAAGGAGTTCCCTGAGCACTAGCTAATACCCTCCAGCAGAGCCAGACTTCAGAGTGACTCTGAAAGAGACTAGTCCTTCAGACCTTTCTGTTCACACGGAACTTTGGCCAAGTTATCTCTTGCTACATTATCAAGGCAAACCCTTTCTAGGGAGTGCTGTGATCACCTGCATCTGCCTCTAGCGACAGCTCCCTCTCCCCGTGTCCCTTCATGGGGTCTGGGAGTTTTACTCTTGTGTAGTATTTCCCACTGAAAGCCCCAAGGGAAGAACATCTCCCTCACCAGGGGTGAGGGAGGGCATCCTGAAATTCTGCTGCTATTCCGACAGGTGTTTTTTACAATGTGGCTAACACAAACCATTTTTTGAGCACCTACTGTGAGCATGAGCTGGTAAAATAAAATAACTTCATCTTAGGGGCTGGACACACTTTATCTGTAATTCATCCTTGCATTTTCCAGGTGTAAAAGTTGAGGTTTTGCTAAGTTAAGAAATTTGCCCTGTATCACGTAACTTGGAAAGCGGCGAAAGCCAGGCTTCTGACTCCAAAGCCAGTGCTCTTCTTTCTAACAGTGTGGTGCTTCTGTTCATACATGGATACCATCTACGTGCAGCTTGTGAATTGCACTTATTGGATTGAATTTTGGGTACTTTAAGAGCTGAGTTCTGAAAAGGAGAAAGGCCAGGTGAGCGAGGACAGAAGGCTAACTTAGACTGATATCTTCATTTTCTGGCACTTGGCCACTGTAGGGATACATGGGATAGGGTGAAGTCTTTGTATGCACAGCTGACCCTCGAACAACATGGGTTTGAACTGTGTGGGTCCACTTATACGTGGATTTTTTCTTCAATAAATGTCTTAGAAGATTTTTTGGAGATTTGTGACAATTTTTTAAAAATCACACATCAACCATGTAGCTGAGAAATATTGAAAAAAATAAAAAATATGTCATAAATGCATAAAATGAATGTAGATACTAGTCTGTTAATGTGTTAACTGATGGTTTATGTTATCAGTAAGGCTTGTGGTCAACGGTAGGCTATTAGTAAAGCTCCTGGGGAGTCCAAAGTTGTACTCTGAGCCAGGCACGGTGGAACCTGTAATCCCAGCTACTCTGGAGGCTGAGGCAGGAGGATTGTCAGAGCCCAGGAGTTTGCAGCCAGTCTGGGCAACATGGCGAGACCCTATCTCAAACAAACAAAATTAAAAAACAAACAACAGTTATACTCAGATTTTCGACCGTGCAGGAGTCAATACCCTTAACCCTTGAGTCGTTCAAGGGTCAACTCTATTCTGATTTTTTTTTTTTTTTTGAGACGGAGTCTTGCTCTGTCTCCAGGCTGGAGTGCAGTGGCGTGATCTCAGCTCACTGCAACCTCTGCCTCCCAGGTTCAAGAGATTCTCCTGCCTCAGCTAATTTTTGTATTTTTAGTAGAGACGGCATTTCACCATGTGGGCCAGGATGGTCTCGATCTCTTGACCTTGTGATCTGCCCGCCTCAGCCTCCTAAAGTGCTGGGATTATAGGCGTGAGCCAATGCGCCCGGCCATCTGATTTATGGTTGATAAAATACTATAATGTATTTTAAACTTAGTAAGTGTTACATATATTAATAAAAGTAAGGGAAAAAACCTAACTGGGTAAGTGTGTTTTATTCCTGTGGCTAAGAATAAAATAAAAGGACTTAACGATTATTATTTTCTTTTGGCTGCAGAAACCCTTCAGTAGATCTTCTTAAGTTACCTTGGGTAACAGGATATAATTATACCCTTGGTCTGCAGAGGGCATGTTAGCAAGGTACTGTGTGATTTGTACTGGTTTCTGGAGGTTTTGGAGTAGTTACAGGGAAGTAATGTCTTGATGGAGAGAAAATATTTGTGTTTCCCTCATCGGCATGTTAGTTCTAGAGCATAGCAGACATGCCTTCTTGCTTTCTGACTTTTCAAAGCCTGGGCTTGGTCCATTCTGGTGTTTTTCTCAATGGTATTTTTTTGTACCCATCTATAGCCAAGGAAGCAGCCATGTAGCCAGGGATGAATTTTAAACTTTTCTGGAGGTGGACCCTCTTTGAATAATGAATCCCATCTCACTATGCTCTCAGTTAGTTCTAGCCTGGAGGAGGCGTTGTAAATCTAGTCGTTAATTCCCCCAGAGAAAGTTGCCAGGGTTTGTTTTTGTCCTTCTTTCATGCCACACCTGTTAATTAGTTCCAGACACTAGCTAATCAGACTCAAGTGTAAAAGCTCTGGGGTAAGAAGGAAGGTCAAATCAGCTGTCTTTCTCCACACACAACAGAAGCCCTGGTTTTAGTAGCAAGGTTTTATGGCATCCTTTTCCCCACCTTAGTTCCCTGACTCTGCATTTGATTCATTTCTGAGTGCAGGCTGTGCGTAGCTGTGGGGCTTTTTGTCTCCTGTGGTGTTAGGTTTGTGCTTCTCAGTTTTAGAGCGTGTGGCCACGAGAATGTGAGAGGGGGAGCAGGGCAGAGTTAATGAGAGAACCCATGGTTGCTTCTTTTTTTCTTTTTTTCTTTTTTTTTATGAGACAGTCTCGCTCTGTCCCCCAGGCTGGAGCGCAGTGGCACAATCTCGGCTCCCTGCAACCTCTGCTTCCCAAGTTCAAGTGATTCTCATGCCTCAGTCTCCCAAGTAGCTAGAATTAGAGGCACGCGCCACCACGCCCAGCTAATTTTTATATTTTTAGTAGAGACAGGATTCCACCACGTTGGCCAGGCTGGTCTCGAACTCCTGACCTTAAGTGATCTGCTCACCTCAGCCTCCCAAAATGCTGGGATTACAGGTATGAGCCTGTACCTGGCATATGGGTCCTTCTTTATCTTGGCATGTACTGTACTCTTATTTTATTTTGTTTTGTTTTATTTTTATTTTTATTTTTTTGAGACAGGGTCTTGCTCTAATACCCAGGCTGGAGTGCAGTGGCGTGATCTCCCCTCATTGCAACCTCCCCCTACTGGGCTCAAGCCATCCTCCCATCTCAGCCTCCCGCATAACTGGTATTACAGACGTGTACCACCATGCCCAGCTGATTTCTGTATTTTTTGTAGAGACAGGGTTTTGCCATGTTGCCCAGGCTGGTCTCAAACTCCTGGTCTCAAGTGATCCACTCGCCTTGGCCTCTCAAAGTGCTGGGATTACAGGGTGTGAGCCACTGCACCTGGCCCTTATTTTGTTTTATTTATTAATTTTTGGGTGCTGGGAATGCTGAATATATCATATATTCATACATGTCATTATATCTAAATGATAAAAATCACAAGAGTAGCAACCACATGTAGCCAAAGTGGAAAGCTGTCCAGTACATTCTTTTTGGTCCTGGCACAACTCTGAGATTGATGCTGTTTCTCTAGGGGGGGATGGGGACAGCATGAGATAGAACAATTTATCCGAAGTGGCGAGTGCAGCCAGGACGTAGCCTGATAGGAACCCAGAAGCCTTTGCCTATGTTTGATAAGAGTGGAATTCATGTTAACTTTAACCATGTATTCTGTGTTTGTTGGGATGCTGTGAAGGGAAGGATGACCAGGCTTACTCTTGGGTCCAGCTGTTGACTTCTGGACCTTCCTGTTTCCAGGCTGTAGATACAGAAATGAATGCCTGAGATGTCCAGTGGGACGTTATGATTTTTAACTATTAGGGAGTTTCCTCTTGTACATTATTGCAAGGAAGATAATGGATTCAAGTCAACTGTTAGTGGAAACTCCATGTGTTAGCACTTTGCTTCGGGTTTTGGGGGTTCAAAAAATGTGGGCAAAAAGTCCCTAAAGCAATGTGTTGCAGTGTAAGACTGAAGCTAATAACATGCTGAAATACTGATTCAGATCCCAAGTGTTCAGGAGCGATAGAATAATGAGATAAGATACCTTCCTACAGGTATCCTGGCTGGTATTTTATGTACACAATGAAGTGAACACAAAGTGAACAGAGGCAATAATGAGCATACGGTGGTTGACCATGAGGCAAATGGGCTTATTCCTAGAGATGAATCATGCATTTCTGGGACTTGGACCCATACCTGCCTTGTATCTTAGGTGCTTCCTCATGGTATAAAGCCATTAGTGACTGCTAGCTGGCAGATGGGCCCTGCAGAGATTTGAGAGGCTTGGGAGCCAATGTTGAGACGCATGGGAGCCAATGCTGGATGCATTGACTGGCCCCTGAACGCAAGGCTGAGGCATTGTCCATGGAGACTGAGCACAGGGAAGGGCTCAGTGGCTTCCTTACAGTGGTCTTG
Source organism: Pan troglodytes (assembly GCF_028858775.2). Taxonomy (NCBI): domain Eukaryota; kingdom Metazoa; phylum Chordata; class Mammalia; order Primates; family Hominidae; genus Pan; species Pan troglodytes. The sequence continues at coordinate 65,579,473 of NC_086015.1, forward strand.
TAAACTATAGTGTCTCTGTGCTTGCTGGTCATGGGACTAGCTTTGTGTCCTCAGGCCCCAGTACATCTATAAGATGGAATGATGATCCCTGTCTCATAGAGCTGATGGAAGAATTGGATGCGGATGTAAGTAAAGCACTGGTCCCTAGCAAACACATGATTATTGTTGTTTTTATTGTACTGCTATTATTTTTGCCTGCCTAGCATCTCTTTTAACATTCTTTGCTAATAGGACCTTTGCTACTCTTTGGGTATTGATCTCCTCTCCTCTCCGTGTTCTTGATGGGATCATCTGCTGATTAAGGAGCTCTGTCCGCACCTTTTTGAGGGTGGTAAAAAACTCAGGCTGGGCTCGATACACCTTTTCTCCCTAGAATTGGCATCTTGAGCCACGTGACATGAAGACATCCTCATCTTTCTCAATTCCTGCTCCCTGAAGCTCAGAGCCACTCTGATCCTTGCCCTTTCTAAAGCTGGATTGTTTGGTTCTTGATTGGTGTCTCTGAGATGTCCAAGGTTCTCTCAATACATTCTTTTAATGCCTACGTTAACCAAGGGTTGATTTGGGTCATTTTCAATCAAAGGGCACCAATATCAGCTGGAAGTACACAAAAGGATAGATAACTAGATGTGTTGAGAAGGACAGGAACCTTCTCCCCTGCCTGCCAAAAATAATCCTTTAATAGTGGTTTCATTTCTTTGTTTGGTTTTTCGAGTTCATTCATTTTGAGCTTTTTATCTTCGGGAATCTGAGGACTTTTATTTTGGTGCTAGGGACAGCCTCTCTGGAGGAGACATGCTGATAACACTTAGCCTTAACTGCTTCTCTTGATTTTATTTGTAAATTAGAATCCTAAGGATCTGTAAGGAAATGAGTAAAACTTAATTGAACAACATTTAGAGCCTGAATTAAAAATAATAATAAAAAGAGTCTATAATGGTAAGAGGCCCTGGAGGATGAGATGAATGCTGAGCTGTGTGTCTGGGCATGTATTTTGTCCACACCTAATCCTTTCTGTCATGTTTTAACTACTCCTTAGAGTGGAGGTCAGCAGAGTGTCTGATTACCTCCAGAGTTCCTCTGTCTTATCGTATCTTGTCCCTCGCTCCGTTTCCTTTTCTGGCATTATTGGACAGCAAGTGTTACAACTTAAAATCAATACGAAGCAATTTCATTTGTTTATAACTATGAAGATGAGCGCTTCCAGCAGAGCACTGTACTTTCAAGTAAAGTTTAGGTTTTTTTTTTCCTACTTTTTCTGGCTGGTGCCCAAAATGCATTAATTTTTCATTGTACGAGTTTGCTTATGTTACCCCGCTTTGATCTAAGGCCTTGCTACCATCATCATCTCTTTAAAACTGGGATTGTTGGCATCTGAATCATTTTTGTGTTTTATAGGTCCTTAGTAATCACAGCTCCATTGAGTTTGTCCAGCCCTCACACGGAATCTTATTAAAAATGCAGCATCTCTGCCTGCCCCAGACCAATGGAATCAGAATTTGTGTTTCAGCAAGATCGCCAGGTGACTTGGTACATGTTGGAGTTTGAAGACTGCTCTGTGTTTGAATGGGATGTCATTCTAATCTCCACATTTTTTCATAAATTTTCCACTAATTATTGAAGTGTAGCAAATGTTCGTTATAGAAAATAGGGGAATTCAGCTGGATGTGGTGGTTCACGCCTGTAATCCCAGCACTTTGGGAGGCTGAGCTGGGCAGATTGCTTGAGCTCAGGAGTTCCTGAGCCAACATGGCAAAACCCCATCTGTATTAAAAATACAAAAATTTGCCAGGTGTGGTGTCTGGCACCTACTGTAGTCCCAGCTACTTGGGAGGCTGAGGCAGGAGGATCACTTGAACCTGGGAGGCAGAGGTAGCAGTGAGCCAAGATTGCGCCACTGCACTCCAGCCTGGGCAACAGAGGGAGACCCTGTCTCAAAAAAAAAAAAAAAAAAAAAAAAAAAAAAAAAGAGGAAGAAAAGAAAATAGGGGAATAATTCATATAGGTACGTGGAGGAAAATGGCAATCTTCTGTAAATCATCTGTAACCTCAACACACAGTCTTATGACTTGCCATTTGGTCTATAGCCATTGGGTGGGTTGTTGATTCATTCTAAAAAGCAATATTAGAGGCTGGTGTGGTGGCTTCCACCTAAATCCCAGCACTTTGGGAGGCTGAGGAGGGCGGATTGGTTGAGCTCAGGTGTTGGACACCAGCCTGGGCAACATGGCAAAACCCTGTCTCTACAAAAAAAGTACAAAAATTAGCCAGGTGTGGTTCCGTGTGCCTATAGTCCCAGCTACTTGGGAGGCTGAGGGGTGGGAGGATGGCTTCAGCCCGGGAGGCAAAGGTTGCAGGGAGCTGAGATGGTGCCACCACACTCCAGCCTGGGCAACAGAGCCAGACCTTGTCTCGAAAGAAAACAATATTAGGACAATATTGCAAATATTAAAACATCTTTTATTCAGCATGCAGTTTGATTCTTAGGAGATGAATGATGAAGATCCAAGTTCTGTTTTGGTCAGTGGCACAAAATTCTTGAAGAAACCTCCTTTTCTCTCAAACCTGTTTCATTTGTTGGGGACCTGCTGTGTGCCAGGTGCTGCTGCCTACCTTGGGGAACCGTCTAGTTGGTAATCACAGTGGAAAATGAAAAGACACTGATTGGGCTATTGGATTATAACATGAATTTTTAGTGAAGCCTCTGGACGGTTGAGACAAAGGAAATTATTAATGCATTTTGTTTTCTGCTTTTTCTTCTTTTTATTTTTTGCCTTGTTTTGCTAGTATGGATTTTGATTTAATTGCTACTTCAATTGCTTTCATTGGGTGATAGATTCCTCTGATTGAGTAGACCTTTTCCATCCCAAAATATCTAGGAGTTGAAACTTAAGGTCAGGAAGGACAAGTTCTTCAGTGGGAAATAAAAAAAAAAAGGTGGTTGTCTTGGCAGCGGAAGCTTGCTAATTACACTGCCAGTTGTAGTATCTATTTATGATGGAGGCACTGGGGACCCAATTAGCAGGTCATTTTCATGTAAAAGTTTGGGATTGGACTCTCGTGTATGAAGATGATATGGCAACCAGTGAGCACCTTCCCAGTGCAGGGGAATTGAAGGTGGTTTTAGATCTCATTGCCTTGGATCTCCACAGGTCACTGATAGGAAACTAAAGCTTGACTGTTCCTTCTGTTCGTTTGCACCACCAGTTTCTAAAGTTATCTTGTCTGCAGGGCCAACATTACTGAAAAGTTGCTACTTTTGAGAGCCTGACTTCCTGGGAAGGAACTGGTCATAGTGATGAGACCAATAGGGTTGTGAGAATTTGCAAACTGGAAACATAGGGATGGGAAAGGCAGTGGGACCAGGAGGGCATTGACACATCCCTTCGGTCTGGTTGTCCCATTTGTTTTGGGGCTGCCTCCCGGAAACAATCTACTTGGCTTCTTTGACTAACATTGATTTGGAAATGCTAGAGCATCATCAGACAGACTGGGCTACCATGTTCTCTCCCTGTTTATTCCTTATCATTTGTAGACTACGTGTTACCCAGGTATTTCTGTGCCCAGATATATGTGTCTGCTTCCAGCTCTCTGCCCACATGTAGGACACAGAGCAGGTGTGACTCACCTGGTGGATGCCAAGAACAGGGGAGTCTGTGATGGCCCATTGCAGGGGCCACTGTTACGGGGGATGGGGGTAGTGTTCTGACTCCTTTTTATGTTACTCACAGCAGAAATTAAGGGCCTATGGTGACAGTATACACAGTCTTGTTGTTAGTTTATTTGTAGCACTGATGGCAAATATCTCCCTACATTATTGTGTAAAATAGAAATGTAGAAAGCAAACAGGCATGCTGTGTATAAAGGGCTTTTAACAGGGAACTTGTAGCTATCACTTACTCCTTGTCCTTAAATTTTTAAATTTTGAAATAATTTCAGATTTCTAGAAAAGTTACAAAATTGTACAAAGGATTTCTGTGCCCCCTTCTCAGGTTCTCCAAATGTTAAGTTGATCACATTTGTTTTTTCTCTCTATGCACATACACACTCTCTGTCAGACTCATTTTCTCTCAAACACACACTTTTTTTTTTCTCAGCAGTTTAAGTTGCAGCTGTGATGTTTCTTTACCTTTAAAGACTTGAAGATGTGTTTCCTCAAAACAGGGACTTTCTCTTGCTTAAGTATAATACAGTCATCAACATCAGAAAACCAACTCAGATACATTCTGTTATGTAATTACAGACCTTATTCAAATTTAGTTAATTATCCCACTAATGTCTTTTATTTAATAGGAAACAATAAAGTTTTTTATTTTATTTTATTTTATTTAAGACAGGGTCTTACTTTGTCATCCAGGCTGGAGTCCAGTGGCACAATCATAGCTCACTGCAGCCTCAACCACCTGGGCTCAAGCAATCCTCCCACCTCAGCCTCTTGAGTAGCCAGGACTACAGGTGCACACCACCATGTCCAGCTAGTTTTTAAAATTTATATTTGTAGAGGTGGCCTTACTGTGTTGCCCAGGCTGGTCTCAGACTCCTGGGCTTAAGTGATCCTTCCATCTTGGCCTCACAAAGTGTTGGGATTCCAGGCATGAGCCACTGCAGCTGTCCCATTTTTTTTTTTTTAAACTTTTTTTCTGGTCCAGGATCCAAATCCATGATCACCATGTTACATTGGGTTGTCTTGTTGCTTTAAAAAGTCTTCTTAAATTAGGAACTTTCTCTTTCATGACCCTGCCCCTTCAAGAGTACAGACCACTTAATTTTGTAGACTCTCCCTCACTTTGGATTTGTGTGATGCTTCCTGTGGTTAGATTCAGGTTATTATTTGCTTTTTATTACAGTTATGCGTCCAGTTTCTGAAAGGAGGCATGGAGAGCTCGTTTCAACTCTTTTTGATCTGGTACTCTTACTGCAGGGAGAAAGTTTTGAACATATACCCCTATTATATATACTTTCCTAAATTACAGTTGTACTCTTATGCTGATGTTATATCTATCATAAAACATTCCAGAAATACAAAATTTAAGGATAATTTTTTTTTTTTTTTTTTATCTTGAGACAGAGTCTTGCCCTGTTGCCCAGGCCGGAGTGATGTTGGCTCACTGCAACCTCCACCTCTTGAGTTCAGGCAATTCTCATGCCTCAGCCTCTGGAGCAGTGGTGTGATGCTGGCTCACTGCAACCTCCACCTCCTGAGTTCAGGCAATTCTCATGCCTCAGCCTCTGGAGCAGCTGGGACTACAGGCCTGCACCACCACTCCCTGCTAATTTTTTGTATTTTAGTAGAGACAAGGTTTCACCATGTTGTCCAGGCTGGTCTCAGACTCCCGAGCTCAGATAGTCCGCCTGCCTTGGCCTCCCAAAGTGCTGGGATTACAGGCATGAGCCACCGCGCCTGGCCCTAGGAGGGATAAATATTCATTAACATTCATATATATGAAAAAAATATATACACACACATACTCATATATGCATCCGTGTATATGTATGCATAGATGCTCTGTTGTTTTCTTCAAGTAGCACAGTGCTGGAGACTTCTGCAACAAACAGCAGTTGTAGTCAGCTCTCTACAGGGAGGAAAAATTCATAGCATGCTAAATTGGGATTTATTGATCTCTCCATAGCTTATAGGATTTCCTGTAAAACAGGGGTCAGCAAATCATAGCCTGGGACCACCCAGTCTGGCCCACTGCCTATTCTGTACAGCTAGCAAGCTAAGAATATTTTGCTACATTTTTAATTGTTGAAAATAATTAAAAATAATATTATTTTGAGACGGACATAATTATATGACTTTCAAATTTCAGGTCCATAAGTAAAGTTTTCTTGAAATACCCATGCCCGTATTTTATTGAAATAGCCGTATCTGTTTTTTATGAACAGCACCACAATGGAAGAATGCTGTGTAGCCTGCATGCTTAAAATATTTATTATATGGCCTGTTACAGAAAAAGGCTGCCAACTCTTACTCTAATACCATCTCATTAAGGAAACTATCACTTGTTGAATGATATGTTCCAGGTCCTGAACTTAGCACTTTGCATATATTAATTTAATCTTTGCCCCAAACCCATGAGATACAAGGGTCTTCTCAGATATCTGCTTCTAAGATACTGTCTCTGCCATAGAAGTGAGAAAACTTTGAGGCTCACAGAAAAATTTCCCCCAGTTACACAACTGGCCAGTGGCAGGGCTAGGATTTGAAAGCAGTTCTTTTCCATTTTGGTTGTTGGTGACTCAAAGTCATTCTGAACTTTCAGAATTCAGGTGGTTGATGGGGTGGGGTGGGGGTGTCAGTATGCGTAGCTCAGGCCACTAGACTGGTCTGCGTGTCAGGATGGCCTTGTCCATTGCTGTATGCTTAGCACATGGGGACACGTGGCAGCTGCTTAGTGAAGAGTTGTAGGGTGGATGGATGAGTGGATGGGTAGATGGGTGGATGGATAGGTGGATAGTGGACAGCTGGATGGATGGATAGATGATGCCTAAACTCAGCATGGAAAATGAAAGTCGAATATGGATGTGTAGTCAGGGTCAGTTACTAGACTAGATTTATAGAAAACAGCCGCTCACATTTGGCTAGAGCAAGAGACCCACAGTTTAGGGAATCTGTGGTGAGAAGTTGAGGAGTTAGGCCAGAGATGATGCTAGGAGCCAGAGGGTTTCAGACTGATGCTTTCCGAGACACGTGGTAAGTGGTGACTCAGGATGACACAGCTCTTTGGAAATGCCTAGAGCTTGTGTCCGTGTACCATTGGGCACAATCCTTCTCAGGATGGCATCATCTTCTATTTCAGATTGAGATGGATGGGCCAGGAGCATGGCAGCATCTACTCCTGGAGTAGGCATTGTTGGCATTTATTTTTCTCTTTAATCAAAAAAAAAAAAAAAAAAAAGGCTGGGTGCGGTGGCTCACGCCTGTAATCCCAGCACTTTGGGAGGCTGAGGTGGGCGGATCACTTGAGGTCAGGAGTTCAAGACGAGCCTGGCCAACATGGCCAAACCCCGTCTCTATTAAAAAAAATATAAAAATTAGCTGGCGTAGTGGCACACACCTGTAACCACAGCTACTTGGGAGGCTGAGGCAGGAGAATCGCTTGAATGGGAGGTGGAGATTGTGGTGAGCCAAGATCGTGCCACTGCACTCCAGCCTGGGCAACAGAGCAAGACTCCCATCTCAAAAAAAAAAAAAAAGTATAATACATAAATACGTTTTTTTCTTAGAACATTTCAACTAAGGCTTACATCTGTTGACTACTTCCCTCTTGTCCTGCTGCCCTAGAGTATGAAGAGATTTGAATAGGTTTACAAAAGTATATTTATAGAAATACGTAGATTATTTTTACATGAATAATATGCTGTATTTATCATTGTATTGCTTGCTTTTTTCATTTGGTAATAGTTTAAAAAATACTTGATTGTTGATCCTTAATACATTTAGCATAGTCTTTTTAGTTACAGTATAGTATTCTATTGTTGAAAATATGTTGCAGAGGTGCCATATGCAGTGGCTCATGCCTGTAATCCCAGCACTTTGGGATGCCAGATCACTCGAGGTCAGGAGTTCAAGACCAGCCTGGCCAACATGATGAAATACCATGTCTATTAAAAATACAAAAATTAGCCAGGTATGATGGTGCATGCCTGTAATCCCAGCTGTTTGAGAGGCTAAGGTGAGAGAATTGCTTGAGTCTGTGGGAAGTGGAGTGAAACCTCCACTGGGCAACAGAGCAAGACCCTGTCCCAAAAAAAGAAATGCTGCAAATGTAATTAGGCATTCTCCTGCTGATGGCCATTAAGGCCACTTCACAGAAAACAGTCTTTATATGTACCTCCTTGTGCACATTTGCCAGTATTTGTTTAGGGTCAATACAGAGATTTGGAACTGTTGGATCATAGGATAATAGAAACGAGGGTCTTGGCTAGCCCTCCCCTTCTTATGGTACTGGATACCCGAGGGCAAGATTCACTCTCCATTAGCTGGTCCTCTTAGCTTTTCTTCTTGTGGATGCTATTTGTTTTTCTTTCTTTTTTTGGAGATTGAGAGGGCACAGGGATGAGCTTGCTGTGATAATTGCAGGCCAAGTTTGTATGAATCCAGGACCTCCTATCTGCTGTGTCACTGGGCCTGCAATGGGTTTTCTTCCCTCCGTTGTTAAGGGACAGATAAGATGTAATTGCCTTAATGCTGAATTGCCTTTCAGCAGGAGGGAAAAGGGACCAGTGGCTTCTCCTTCTCTAGGCCAGTGGCATGGAAAGGAGATGGAGAAGGAGTAGGAAGAGGAGAGGGCAGTGAGGTGTGTAGAGGAACTAGAGAGAATCCTGTGGACCTCAGGTTTTGAACTTGGTGGTGGAAGCATGATATGCTCTGGCTTAAAAATATTCACTGAAGCACTATGTATAGTGGTTGGGTTTGGGGACATGGGCTTTGGAACTGGGTAGATGGTGACAAGGGCTTTGGAACTGGTAGATAGATACGGTTCGATTCCTGTTTCTAGGCATAACTAGCTAAGTTAGTCAACCTATTCTGAACTTGATTTCCCCAAGGATCCTTAAGAATTGTTCCTCAAAGGGGTAGGAGGGGATGTTCCAGAAGAAAACAGATGTGAAGTGCTCCTCCACACAGTGGAGTGCTAATTTTTTTTTTTTGGATGGAGTTTCACTCTTGTTGCCCAGGCTGGAGTGCAACGGCATGATCTCCGTCTCACCGCAGCCTCCGCCTCCTGGGTTCGAGCAATTCTCCTGCCTCAGCCTCCCGAGCAGCTGGGATTACAGGCCACCACACCCAGCTAATTTTGTATTTTTAGTAGAAACAGGGTTTCTCCATGTTGGTCAGGGTGGTCTCGAACTCCCAACCTCAGGTGATCCACCTGCCTCAGCCTCCCAAAGTGCTGGGATTACAGGTGTGAGCCTCCGCGTCCGGCAGTGGAGTGCTAATTGTTAATTCTCTGCTGTATGTCAGTTCCTAGTTTTGTGCGGAGACTGTAAAGGATAAGACGTGTTCCCGCCTTCAGAGCAAGTATGGCCTAGAAACTGCTGTGTAAGTCAATCAGCATGAATACAATGTTGGATGAGCCCAAACTGCTTGGAGTTTCTCTCAGTAAGAGGCACTGGGGGAAAAAAGGACTGAATTTTCCCTTTCTCTGAAGCTTAAACTGTGCCAGGGTGAATGGATGTTGCAGCATGCAATTTTTGTTTTTATATAAAGTTTAGCCTAATCAAAATAGTTGCATATTATTTTCTTAGTAGTCATTGTAGGAAACACCAATTTTTTCTTTTCTCTCTCTTTTTCTTTCTTTCTTTCTTTTTTAAGAAAGGGGGTGATCTGTCTAGCTTGTGGACTCTCTCAATATTCACCCTGTCTCTGAAAATCACCCTCCCACCTCCTTGAATTCTGGTGAAGGCAGTCCCACAAGTTTGTGTTCCACCGGTTGAATAGCCCTGTTAGGAAGACATCCATTTTCCCCCACAAGTTCCCATAAAAGCCGTGGGGCTGACCCTTACTGGACTCCACTTGGGGCATGGCCCCATCCTTGACCTAAGTATGGCCCATGGGGCTGTGCTGAAGGTGGTTCCTTAGAGAGAATAAATACTGGGCAGGCAAAAACAATATAGGTCCTGAGTGGGCCTAGGGTATTCTAGGATATTCTATGTCTTACTACTCAGGGTATCATGCTCTGGTCAGCAGCATCACCATTACCTGGAAGCTTGTTGGAAATGCAGACTCATAGACTTTTAGGCCCCACTGTGGGATCTCATGGATCAGAATCTGTTCTTAACATATTCCTATGCACATTGGAATTTGAGATGTGTGCAGTGCTGGAGCAAGTCAGGGAACTCTGGCCCATATCCATCTCTTCTTCATGGCATATCCCTGTATACACACTGGGCACCTCCATCCCCCACCAGGGCTCACACCTTTGAAACCCTAAAGCAGTGTGTGTCGAGAGAGGCCCCACCATGATGAATTGCTTTTAGATGTTCCTATAGTTTCCTTTAAGACCAGGAATCAGCATTTCCTTTGTTAGCTAGGTAAAAATAATGAATTGGAAAAAAAAAAAAAAAAAACCAACCACAAAAGATGGTCCAGGTTTTCCTCACAGTTAAAATAACTGGTTACATGGGTGGGAATTGCTGCATAAAGGCTTAAATCTACTCCTTAAAAACAAGCTGTGTATACAGTTCTCCTTTTCTTAGCTAAACAAAATGAACTGGGTTTCAAAAATTGGAGATGAATGAGGTTCTTATAATAATCACTTGCATTTACTCATCAGCTCTTGTTCCTGTTCTCTTCATTTCCTTTCAGATTGAGGCATTTTTAATGAGGAGAGAAGTTAGAAAAGGGGGTCAGGAAAACTGGAAAAAAAAAAAAAAGAAGAAAAAGCCAGAAAAATTCTTCTGCTGAGCTCTGTAGCTGTTCTCAGTTCTTTAAAGTGCTTGAAAAGTAATATTTTGTTGCTACTAAATCTAATTAATAGCTAGCTGGTACTCATCAAGACCTCATTTCTTTCAACCTTGAAGGCAATTGGAAAGATACACAGATCTGTGTATTATCACAGCAAACGAATTCTCTTTTTTCCTTAATCACTTAGAGCTTGGTAAAGCAATGTAGGCAGCAGACGGACAGCTGTGTTTTAAAAAATAAAACGCATCTCAGGATGTTCACTGTGGCTCGTAATGAATGTGTATTGATTTTTAGAATTACTTTTTGAAAAAAATACAATTTTGAAAGCAGAATCTAAACTGTATACTAGGCATGGTTCTTAACAGAATAGCCTACCTGTTCCTGAATGTTTGGATTGAGTGAATAAGTATTTGGAAGCCTGTCCTCTGCCCAGCACGGACTAATCAGAATGCTGTGGGCCAAAATGGATTTAAACACAAAGAGAGGATGAAAATACTCCTCCGGGAGGAGGGCGCCGGGTGGATTACAATGCAGAGCCCTGCATCTCTGCCTGTGTAGGGTGCAGCTGTGGGCTGTTAGTTACATGGGCATTTCTTCCATTCGGAGTGGACCAAGTGTGAATTGACTTGGTGCCTGAGGTGCAGATAGGCTCAAGGAAAGTAGGTCAGGCCTGAATTATGGCTGTTAGAGGTTGGGAGTGCAAGCAGAAGAGAACACAGTGATTACAAATGCTGCCTATTTAGAGGACAAGAGCAACTTCGGAGAGTTGGAGGAGCACCCCCGTCTGCGTACCACCTCCTCCATCCAATCAGTTATTTCTGCTGAAGCACACCCAGGACTGATGATGTTTTGTGTGTTGTTAGGTAGACTGTTACTCATTTGGCAGATATTTATTGGGTATGTACTTTGTGCCAGGTCCTTTGTTTGAGCCTCAAACCTGCCTTGGGTTGGTTGTGCCAGTGGCGCCGACATCCATCACTACTTTGCATGTTGGTAATTTATATACTACACTAATAATCTGGCAGCCCTGCTTTCAAGCCTGACTCTTATCAATAAAGCGTAACTGAGAAATGCGCACAGCGTGTTTGGGGAAATAGTTTACAGGAAGAAACACGATGTTACAATAAAATTGGCCTGATCTAAGCATAGCTAAAGTCTGAAATCGACAGGGAATTGTTACAATTAGTGCACTGATTTTTTTTTTCTCTTTTAACCATTCCTTGTCTGTTGCGGGAAAATGAAAGTTTTTCCTCTCCGGATGAAAAGCGAGAAAACTGATCTGTTTATTTACAGATGTTTGTCATTTTGTCAAAACACACAGATGACGGTCTACGTTTCTTGGTTTCTGTCTGGACATGCTGCATGTGTCTGTATAATGAGAGCAGCAATAATCTCCCACTTCCCCTGGACAAAACCGAACAAGATGTGTTTTTTTTTTTTTTCCTTTGTGCTCTGAATGTGGGAACTTAATTGTCTGTGTTTGCTGGTGAACTATTTGTTTCTATGCTAGGTGCTAGTACATGTTAACGTTGTACTTCCTTTGCAGAAGGGGAAAAAAATCTGATTATATAGTGTTACTTAGCTGCTCAAAGTTAATTGAAATTGACTGAAGTAAGACTGTGGGAACTCCAAGATGTCTCTTCTTACAGCTGGGAATGTGTCCTCAAAGTTTGTATATTCTCCAAGGTGGGTCAGCAGTGTTGCAATTCCAAGAAAGGGACTAGATGTCAGAACTTGGGCAAAGGAGGCATTTCCTGTGACTGCTTGAGAGAAGGTGGTAGAGAATTTCATTTTGGTAACTTTAGTAGTTTGGCCCTAGGCCTTGACCCTTCCTTCTCCTAATTGAAAAGACATTATATTCATAGGCTAGTAGGCTGGAATACCATTTATATACTTGACACAGCATCTGTCAAGCTCAGTGGGGCTGTCTAATATTCACATGTAAAACTGGGGTGGGGTCTTGGAGTCTTCATTGGTTTTATAGGTTTAGGTAACTGATTCATATAGTAGCTAAGAAATCTATCTAGTGTTCACTCCAAGGGAAAAGATTAGATCATTTATATGTTGTATTTCTTTTTATACTTCTGTTTCTCTCAGTAAACAAAGTGTTTAAAGAATAAGCAGCTATAGCCTGAAGTGTTAGTACCATTGTGTTTTTTTAGCAAGACTTGGAAAAACTGAAGGTATTCTTGAAAAGAAAGCTCCGCCACCCCATGTAATTTATACATAGCCTACGTTCAAGGCAAAAATCCATTTAGGCAGAAGGACAATTCATTTTGAAAACAAATTGCACAATCTCCATTTGTATTTGGTTTTAGAAATGGAAAATGTACTCTTCTTAAGTCAGTTTTCAGAAACTTTTGGCCAAAGGATATTTTAGGACAAAGAGTATTCTTGAAAAGTTGCTTATCTTTGAAATGCTTAGGTTAACGTAGAAATTTTATCTGTTGTCACCCCCTCATTCCTGAACCCCGCAGTCTCAACTTGTTTTTCATTGTAAGAAGACAGTGGATATGTACATTTAGCTTAAATTAAGTGGAATTGTACCATAGTTTCACATTACTTTTACTGTGTGAGTATGAGACAACATACATATTCATTTATAAAAACAACAGGAATTTTTGCAAGAGAAAAACAGATTTCACTAGTGGTTTTCAAAACACAGAATCTGTTTCAATTCGGATGGATTTGTTGTTGTTGTTGAAGCACAGTATATGAAACATGTAGCATGACCTCTTTATTTGACAAATAACTGGGGCAGTGTAGGGCAAGACATTTGCTATCTGAGGCTTAAAAGCAAGCTATTTGTTTTTTATCTAGTGTAACACTTCTCTCATTCCTGATGAGGAAACTGAGATTCAGAAAGTCCGAGGCCCATTCAGAGTCACTGTGAGTTGGTGGCAGAAGTGAGTTTGAACCCAAGTCTCCTCATTGCTAGTTTGTAATTGTTTCCTTTTTGACAAGTAGAAAAGACAATGAACAAAAATGAGAATTGCATGAATATGAGTTTAGAGTCTCAATTAGTTTATTATTATTATTATTATTATTATTATTATGTTTACTCTTATTCCCTAGTGAGACAGAATTATTTTTTAGAAGTGAATAATTGTCTCAAGGTTTTTATGCAGCTTAACCTACATTTTAGTAACATATGTCTTAGTCCATTTTGTGCTGTTATAACAGAATACCTAAGACTAGGTAATTTATAGTGAAGAGAAATTTATTAGTGCAGGCTTTTGGAGGCTGGGAAGTCCAAGATTAAGGGGCCAGCATGTGGTGAGGGTCTTCTGGCTGTGTCATCCCACTGTGGAAAGGCAAAGAGAAGGCGAGGTAGGGAAGGGGCAAACTAGTCCTTTTATAAGGAACTTACTCTCCCAGTAACAAACCCACTCCCTCCTTAATGACATTAATCCATTCATGAGGGCAGTGCTCCCATGACCCAAACACCTCCCATTATGCTTCCCCCAACACTGCTGAATTGGGGAGCAGGTTTCCAGCACATGACCTTTGGGCGACAGATTCAGACCATACTGTATTATCCGCCCTCCATATCTGCTGAGTATTGATTCTAGGACTCCCTGTGGATACCAACATTTGCAGATGCTCAAGTCCCTTATCGTCGGCCCTCTAGATCCTTGGATTTTGATCTGCTGTTGATTGAATTCAAGGATGTGGAACCTGCTGCTGTTAGGGAGGCCTGACTGCATATTTGATTGAAATAAATGGTATAGAACATTTAATGTTGAATTTTACTTTCCCTGGTCTATTAGTTTAGAATACCACCAGCTGCCCACATTATCTAGGGCATGTAAGTCCATTTGTTAAAGGGTCCGATTTAATCTTTTTACCATGTAGGATTTGGTGTTAGGTCATTGTCCTGAACTTAATAAATTGGTTTGGATTTCCTGTGTGTTGTGGGCTTATGTCATCTTTAATTTAATCTATTAAAATGGATAAATCTGCAAGGATGTTGAAGACCCTGTATTTCTTTGACAGATTTCTGTGAGCCACTGAATCACTTTATTTTTGCTAAATATTGATATATATGTGAAAATGGAGAGAGTGATTTGTGTTAGTTGTCATTAGGAACATTTTACTAATAAGAAATTTATCCTCTTAAAGCATTTTGGAGCCATTGTCATGGAGTATAAAACAAAGCTAAACATTATTCTAGCATGAAAAATCCACTTAAAGGGTACAGTAGTTGCCACAGTTTGTTTTTCTTTACCAACCAAGATACGGCTTTGAAACTGAGGGGCACTGGCTATGGGAAGGAACCGCTGGCACTGAATGAATAGAAATTTTGAACATGCTTGTTTTGAAACTCGGCTACTTCTGTTCAGGGTTGACTGGTCTCAGTGGTAACAAGCTAAAAGTGAAATAATGCCTTTTTGCCAACACCATCTTGATGCTTCTTGTATGGACTGCTTGAGCCAATGTAACACATAATGTAGAGCAAAACAAGGAATCGATAAAGCCATTAAGCAGCTCACTGTCTGGCTAGGAATGTTGATGAATGGGTCCGCATTTCCCCTTGGGTGTTTTTATTCACCACGGGAAGAAAAGGATTGGGCCAACAAAGTAGAAAAATGGAGAAGAACGGCTTTTCTTGCTTCAGTGAGGCAGCGCAGCTAGTGTCTGTCCTTTTACCCTGGAGATTCCTATTCTTATCTCTGAACTAGGATGTGAGGTTGAGCATCCTGTGCGGTCCCCCTCCTGTCTCTTATTTTGGGGCTTTATTACTTGATGATAGAGTGAAGAGCTATAAGACACGCTCATTAAACTCGGCCATCAGTTAAGGTGTGACTCCGCTTAGAGTCGGGGACCAGTGCCCAAGAGATGTGATGCCATTGAGTGGGGCCACAAGAGAAGATGTGAGCTTGGATGGTATATTCGTTTGCTAGGGCCCCTGTAACAAAGTACAACAGCATTACAACAGTCTAGGTGGCTTTAACAATGGCAATGTATTGTTTCATAGTTTTGGAGGGCAGAAATCTGAGAGTGTAGGCAGAGTTGGTTCCTTCTCAGGGTCGTGAGGGAGAATCTGTTCCGTGCCCTCCCCTAGCTTCTGGTGGTCTTTTGACATTCTTTGGCCCGCGGAAGCACCATACCGACGTAATTCCTTCACGTTCACATGGTGTTCTCCCTGGCTGCGTGTGTCTGTGTCCAAGTTTCTCCTTGCTGTAAGGATACCAGTTGTACTGGAATAAGGCCCACCCTAATGACCTCATCTTAATTAATGATATCTGCAGTGACCCAATGTCAATTCAACACATACAGATGGATAGGAAGATAGCTAATTTTGTGTCTCTAAAATCTTAGTTAAGAGTGGCTGCAGTCAAGCAACCTCAGTCAAGCAACCTACAGATTTGGAATTAGCACCTACTGTGCATTAAACCATTAATTAATTAATTAACTAATGATAGTCTTGCCCTGTCGCCCAGGCTGGAGTGCAGTGCAATGACTCGATTTCAGCTCACTGCAACCTCCGCCTCCCAGGTTCAAGCGATTCTCCTGCCTCAGCTTCCCAAGTAGCTGGGATTATAGGCACACCACCACGCCTGGCTAATTTTTGTATGTTTAGTAGAGACAGGATTTCACAATGTTGGCCAGACTGGTCTCGAACTCCTGACATCAAGTGATGTGCCTGCCTTGGCTTCCCAAAGTGTTGAGATTACAGGCATGACCCATTGTGCTTGGCCATTGAAACTTTTTTCTAGGTGCTTTCACATATGCTGCATTCTTTTTTCTTTGTTTGTTAGTTTGAGACAGGGTCTAGCTCTGTTGTCCAGGCTGAAGTGCAGAGGTATGATCTCGGTTCACTGCAATCTCCATTTCCTGGGCTCAAGTGGTCCTCCCAACTTAGGTTCCCAAGTAGCGGGGACTACAGGTGCACACCACCATGCCTCCCTAATTTTTTTTTTTTTTTTGTAGTAGAGACGGGGTTTTGCTATGTCACCCAGGCTGGTCTTGAACTCCTGGACTGAAGTGATCTGCACGCCTTGGCCTCCTAAAGTGCTAGGATAATAGGCGTGAACCACCACACCTGGCTGATCCTGCATTCTTCACCACAGCAAACAAATGCATTCATGTTTCTGAAAGTTGTAAAGGCTTTATAATAGAATAGAATAGAATGGCTGGGCAGGGTGGCCCATGCCTGTAATCTCAGCACTTTGGGAAGCTGAGGCAGGCTGATCACTTGAGGCTAGGAGTTTGAGACCAGCCTGGCCAACTTGGCAAAACCCCATCTCTACCAAAAAATACAAAAATTAGCCAGGTGTGGTGGTGTACACCTGTAGTCCCAGCTATTCAAGAGGCTGAGACAGGAGAATCACTTGAGCCCAGGAGGCAGAGGTTGCAGTGAGCCAAGAGCAAGCCACTATACTCCAGCCTGGGCGACAGAGTGAGACATTGTCTCAAAAAAAAAAAAAATATATATATATATATGTGTGTGTGTGTGTAAAATAGAATGAACTTTATAGACAAGCAGGCACACTTTAAAATCTTCTACTCATCTTTTATTCCTTTCTGGGTACTGAAAAGCATAGTAATTCTAATTCCCAGTCACCTGCACGAAGACTTTGATTTCAGTCAAGCTCAGTGGGCAGCCAATGTTGACATTACACAAAACATGTACTGTATCATTACGTAAGACATGAACTGTACTTTTTGAGTGATTCACGGGATTTGTCAAGGGTAATTTTGACTCTGGATGAAACCTTTCACTTTGTCTTTTGAACTTCTTACTAAAGTTTGATGATGATGTGGTTTTGGTTCTTTTGTTTTTTGTTTTTGTTTTTTGAGACAAGGTCTTGTTCTGTCACCCAGGCTGGAGTGCAGCGGCACAATCACAGCCCACTGCAGCCTTAATTTCTCAGGCTCAAGTGATGCTCCCACTTCAGCCTCCCAAGTAGCTGGGACCATAGGTGTGCGCTACCATGCCTGGCTCATTTTTAATTTTTTTGTGGAGATAGAGTTTTCCCAGTGTTGCCGAGGCTGGTCTCAAACTCCTAAGCTCAAGCAGTCCTGCTACCTCGGTGTCCCAAAGTGCTGGGATTACAGGCTTGAGCCACTGCACCAGGCCTGTTTTTGTTTTTTAAAGTGTCTTAAAGTTGGGTATTTTCAAGCCTGCCGTTAGCAGTGGAACCTGTTTTGCAAATAAAATCTTACTTCAAATCTCAATGTATAAAACAGATTTTTAAAAAGAGCTTTTTTGGGCCAGATGTGGTGGCTCACGCCTGTGACCCCAGCACTCTGGGAGGTCGAGGTGGGCAGATCGCTTGAGGTCGGGAGTTCGAGACCAGCCTGGCTTACATGACATAACCCTGTCTCTACCAAAAAATAGAAAAATTAGCCAGACGTGATGGCACACGCCTGTAGTTCCACCTCCTTGGGAGGCTGAGGTGGGAGAATCACTTGAACCCTGAAGGCGGAGGTTGCAGTGAGCTGAGATTGCACCACGGCACTCCAGCCTGGGTGACAGACGGGGACTCTGTCTCAAAAAGCAAAACAAAACAAAACAAAAAGAGCTTTTCTGAATCAGGGTATCGGCTTCTGTTCGATGCCTGCCTCCCACCTTTCTGGGTTGAGTTAACTCATCCAGAACACACTTTGGGAAGACACTGAAACACTGTAGAATGTGGGCATGTTGGCCTCTGATATTTGATGTGAGTTTTATTATCTAGAGGAAAATTGCAACATTATATCCTTTGGGTAATCTCCAGTATTTATGGGCTCAAATCAGTGTTGATGGTGTATTCTTTTGTTCACTTATTCAACAAAAACAAAAATGATGTTGGAGGTCAAAGGATCAGTGAGTCTCTTCCATAAGAGTTCTTGGTTTCCCTTTATCCATCCATCTCATATTTATTGAGTACCTCCTATGTGCCATACCTTATTTTAGGTATTTGGAAAAGTGACAAAACCAACAAATAATATCAGCCTTTATGGAGCTTGTATTTTAGTGGGGGGAAACAGACTAACATGATAGAAGGTGACAAGTGTCCGTAAAAAGGAAAGAAGAATCATGGAAATCAGGAATTGGGTGGGAGTTGGGTGGATTGCCACCTATCTTAAATAGACCTCATTGGAAGAAGTTAATATTTGAGCAGAAATGTGAAGGAGGTAAAGTTAAAAGTTAAGGAGCAGAGGGAACATACTACTCAGTCTCATGCGTGGTTTCATTTGAACCTTACAACAACGCTGTTAGAGCGTTGCTGTCAACCTTCAGCCAACACTGACGTTGTCCAGGATGAAGTGATTAGGAAACAGTGGTGGAATTCCCAGCCTGTGGGTGGCTTTATGCAAGATGCAGCTGGCTAATTGGACAAATGTATCTATGTGACTGTGTTAATGGAAGCTTTCTTGGGCTTCTGTTTCAGGCCTTCCTAGCCTTTTTTTTTTTTTAATTTTTAATCTCTGTGGGTACCTTCTAGCCTTTTGGCTGGCTGTCTTAGTCAATAGGGTTGAGACTGTACCTGTCTTGCTCACTTGGGTTTCCACAGTGTCTCGTTCATAGCTTACATGTGTTGATTAAACAAGAAGGATAAAATATGCCACCTGCCCCCTTGTAATTAAAAGAGAAATTCAAACATCCAACCCAGTGTACACAATCCAGAGGGAAATGAAATCAGCATCCTCAAGGTGGGACCAGTCAAGCGTCCAGCTACCTCACACACGTGGGCTTCTAATTTTCTCTGTGGGTCACACTAAATAGTCCATTGTTCATCAAGGAGAGAGGAAATTGATTTCAAATTACGCCTGTATTGGTTAAAAACTGAACTGCCATGAATGCTTTATGGGATCAGGGAGAAGATAGGCCCAGGGTTTTAGCTGCAGTAAAACCTGCTTAATTAACCAGACACTGTCTATTACTATCTTGACAGTCAGCAGGACCCCCTCTTCGGCACAGGGGCTTAGTTTTGCAGCCCATGCTGGCAGGGCCAGGCTTGGTTTAGACCTATAAGGGTGGAGGGTTTGGGCTTCTCATCTGTTGTCTACTTCCTTCCCTGGGTCACTGCTTGTGCCGGCTCGTGAGAACTGATTGTTACATTTTCAGGAATTTTGAGAGCCAATTATTAAACACAGTCTTTTAAAACATAGACTTATGTAAACTTACAATTAAATTACGTTTAAGAAGTGACAAATATCTCAAGCTCAACACTTCCTAATGATTTTCCTGCATTTTACTCTGATCTGTGCTCCGGAGGTTGTATCTGTGGTGTGTGTGGTAGTATTACTGTATAATGGTTTGCTACTGCACATCTTTCCTCCTTCACATTTAGTGATGTTACTTCATTTTGGTGCTTTGAAATGGGTCATCATGGGAATATTTATACCATGGAAATCAGCAAACACTATAAATCAGCCACCCTGCTGGAACTGGATGGTAAGTGTTTACCAAACCACCACTGACTTGGGGCATCCTCTGAGTTCCTTAGGGCTACTGATAAAGTTTGGATGTTTGTCCCTACCCAACACTCATGTTGAATTGTAATTCAGCATGCTGGAGGTGGGGCCTGGTGGGAGGAGTTTGGATAATAGGGGCGGAGCCCTTGTGGTTTGGTGCTGTCTATGCCATAGTGAGTTCCTATGAGATCTGGTCATTTAAAATTGTGTGGCATCCCTCACCTACCCCCACTTGCTTCTGCTTTGCCTTCTGCCATGATTGAAAGCTCCTTGAGGCTTCACCGGAAGCCAAGTAGATGCCAGCACTGTGCTTCCAGTATAGCCTGAAAAACTGTGAGCTCTTTTCTTTATAAATTACCCAGTCTCAGGTATTTCTTTATAGCAATGCAATCATGGCCTAATACAGCTACCATTACAAAATGCTACAAACCAGTGAGTTAAAAAAAGAAGGAAATTTATTGCCTCACAGTTCTGGAGTTCAGATGGTCCAAAATCAAGGTGTTGGCAAGGTTGCTTTCATTTTGGAGGCTCTGAGGGAGAATCTGTCCCTTGCCACTTTGTAGCTTCTGGTCCTTGCTGGCAATCCTTGGCATTCCTTGCCTTGCAGATGTGGCTCCAGTCTCTGCCTCCATCTTCACATGGCACTCTACCTGTGTCTGTGTTTTCACATGGTCATCCTCCATCAGTGTCTCTCTCCCCTTACTATAAGGACACCAGTCACACTGGATTAAGGGCTCATTCTACTCCAATATGACTTCACCTTAACCAGTTATATCCACAGTGACCCTATTTCCAAATCATGTCACATTCTGAGGTATTGGGCATTAGAACTTTAGCATGGCTGGGCACGGTTTTATTGACATATATTTGTCAATATATGCCTGTAATCCCAGCTCATGCCTGTAATCCCAGCACTTTGGGAGGCCGAGGTGGCAGATCGCTTGAGGCTAGGAGTACAAGACCTGTCTGGCCAACATGGCAAAACCTTGTCTCTACTAAAAATACAAAAATTAGCTGGGCATAGTGGTGGGCACCTGTATTCCCAGGTACTCGGGAGGCTGAGGCAGGAGAATCGCTTGGACCTGGGAGGCGGAGGTTGCAGTGAGCAGAGATTGCACCACTGCACTCCAACCTAGGTGACAGGGTGAGACTCCATCTCAAAAAAATAAAATAAAAAATAGAACTTTAACATATCTTGTTCTTTGATGGTGACGGGAGGTTGTAATAATTCAACTTTTAACTTCTGCCAGTGGTTTTAAGTTGCCTATTGTGACATCTGGCCTGTAGGAGCCCAGCTCAGATCATACAAATAAACATTAACAGCCCATTCGTCTTAAGAACTTTAGTGGCTTACTATGCATCAGGTATTATTCTTTGTCAGATCAGTTCTCCTTTAACCCTCTCAACCAGCCTGTAATGTAAGTACCATTTTTTCCATTTACCAAATAAGGAATTTGGTAAACTGAGTAAGCTGGAATAATTGTCCTGGCTAACAAGTAGCATACTTGGTAGTTGAACGCAGGTCTGTGACCTTTTGTATTGTAACACTGCCATTCATCAGCTTGCTTGCCATAAGTTTTTTTTCCCCCTAGAACCCCATTAGCTGTGCCACTGCCACATGGAGGGTTCATTGTGGCAAAGTAGGAGAGAAGGAGTATCTGTTTTTCAATAAAACTCCTTGTAGATTCAGGGTCCAGGCAGGGTGCCCTGATATATATTACCTGATTTGATCTTCATGACAACTTTACAAGTCACTCGGTCTGCTAGATGAGAAAATGGAACTGGAGGGGAATAAAATGAACTTTGTACACAGAGCTGGTAAAGGGGACAACTGACGAGGTAGCCCAGGTCTCTTCGGACCTAAAGGCCTTTCTCGTTGGATCATGCCACACTCTGTCCTTCAGCACATCCAACATCTGATAAACTGGCATCTCCCATTCGCTATCCTTCTCTTTGCTGGAGGATTTAGTCACGCGTCTGTTTATTTTCTCATTCAGTTAGTACTGAGAGAACCCTAATGATGTGCTGAGGACTGTGTTGGAGGTGGGTTGTGACTTGTAAATAAACATTTATTTTAATTAATTTTTTTCTTTTTTATTCTTTTGATACATAGTCTTGCTCTGTCACCCAGGCTGGAGTGCAGTGGCATGATCTCGACTCACTGCAACCTCTGCCTCCCAGGTTCAAGTGATTCTCCTGCCTCAGCCTCCTGAGTAGCTGGGATTACAGGTGCCCACCACCACACCCAGCTAATTTTTGTGTTTTTAATAGAGACGGGGTTTTGCCATGTTGACTGGGCTGGTCTCAAACTCTGGACCTCAGGTGATCGGTCCACTTCGGCCTCCCAAAGTGCTAGGATTACAGGTGTGAGCCACCACACCAAGCCAATTTTTTTTTTTTTTTTTTTTTTTTAAGAAAGAGTCTTGCTCCGTCACCTAGACTGAAGTGCAGTGCTGTGATCATAGCTTACTGCTGCCTTGAACTCCTGGCCTCAAGTGATTCTTTCATCTCTGCCTCCCAAGTAGCTGGGACTATGGGCACACACCACCATGCTTGGCTAAGTTTTCTAGTTTTATATTTGTAGAGATGGTGTCTTGCTACCTTGCCCAGGCTGGTCTTGAACTCCTGGCCTCAGGCAATCCTCCTGCCTCACTTCTCAAAGCACTGGGACTACAGATGTGAGTCACCACACCCAGCCTGACTTGTGAATAAATATGAACAGCTTGGCTGCCAGAACTAGAAGGCTTTGGCATCTCCCACTGCCATGCTTCCTTAAAAGGGCATGAGGTCCCACCTCTGTCTTTTCCATTTTCCTGGTTGGTGGCACCCCTCACCCCGTGTGGTGTATCCATTTTCTATTGCTGTATAACAAATTACCATAAACTCAGCAATCTAAAACAACATGCATTTATTATCTTGCGGTTTCCTTGGGTCATGAGTCTGGGCATTAGCTGGGTCCTCTGCTCAGGCTGAAATGAGGGTGCCAGCCAGGGCTGTGATCTCATCGGAGGCTCATTCTCTCCCAGGCTTGCTGGTTGTTGGCAGAACGTAGCGCTTCATGTTTGTAGGACTGAGGCCTCAGCTCCTGAAGGATGCCTGCCTTTGCCTGCCACGTGGCTGTCTCCACAATGTGGATGTTTGCTTCTCCAAGGCCAACAAGGTGGTGGGGGTGCGGGGTGTCAGGGTGTCTCTGCTATTTGTAGTCTCTTTTAAAAGACTCACCTGATTAGGTCAGGCCCACTTAGAATAAATTCTCTTCATTAAATTAAAGTCAGCTGATCAGGGCCATTGATATACATCTGCAATATCCCTAGCTCCTGCGGAGCTATATACAGAGCTTATTTCTAAGGAGAGAAGTTCTTCTGGTGTCCCAATGTCAGTCCATGTATGTTGTTATAACAAAGTATCTGCAACCAGGTAACTTACAAAGAAGGGAAATTAATTTTCTTACACTTCTGGAGGCTGGGAAGCCCAGGATCAAGGCACTGGAGGCGTTCCTTGTCTGGCAAGGGCTACATCCTCCAGAGGGGAGGAACACTGCCCTCAACATGGTGGAAGGAAGAAAGGCAGCTTTCCTGGAGGCGCTGTGGGTCCTCTTTTATAAGGGCCTTAATTTTATTCACCAGGGAGGAGCCCTCAGGGCCTCATCACCTCTTAAGGGCCCTAACTATTATTACTATCACATTGGCCACCTGGATTTTGGAGGGCAGGCACTCTAACCATAGCACCAGATATCATGCGTTACTCTTAATGATCAAGATTTGGGTCACGTTCAGCTGGACCAATAACTGAACAGGCTCAGATGACGTCCCCACCTACGTGATAGAAGTGAGGATGAAAGCCCCCACTTCAGCCTCAGGGAATAGCATTCTCTTAGGAAAGAGGACTCTCTGCCAAGAGGTGAGAGAAGGAGCTTTGGGCAGGTAAGGATAACACATGCCCACTTTGGAACTTAGAGTGACCAGCACATCCTATACGGATCAACTTGGTTATCATTCTAGAGGTCTAGAATTGGTATTCTGTGTACCTCCTTCCTTGACACTGTAGTGGTATGGACAGCCACCTGTGAAATAAAGCTGTGGGTACAGAGCAGTCCCTGTTAGGTTTTCATTTTGGTGTGAATCCTCTGTCTCCTTGACATGAGTATCCTTTAAATACCTAGAATATTGTCCCGAGAAAATGCCATATGAATTCAGAAATCGGATCAAACTGTGTTCTTTGGGATCCATTAAAACTGAAATGCCTGGGGCCAAAACACTTACCAGATGCATCAAACACTACCGTCAGTCTGAGACTGCGCTCAGCCGCATCACTACCGCTCTCATTTCATAGGAGTTTTCTTTCCCACAGAAAGGCAGCTCGACAAACTCTTTTAAACCTTCCTTTTTTTTGGTTTTGGTAGTGGTAGAGGGAAGGTCTGAGCAAAGATAACAGAGTGGCTACAAATTTAATTATTAATCTGACTCTTCTCTCCTGCTTCTCTTTAGAAGTGACATTCTCTGTGGAGAGGCCAGGAGGGGGAAGTTGTAGCATTCAGGTTTTATCAGTTTGAGGGCCCACTTTCTTCAGTGGGTCTCTGTGATGGCTGAAACGGGTTGCAAATAAATAAATGCCATGTGGGCTCAGGAAGCTAAAGTGAAAGAGTGAGGTGCAGGGCCACAGCGAGGGGCTGGACTGTGGAGAACTGGATGCGACTTGCCTCTTCTCCAGGCCTGGCGGGGTTGGGCTTGGGGTGAGGATTACCCTGTTGGAATTTGAGCCAGCATTGTTAGATCATTCTAATATTTCCAGAGAAACTAGACATCTTAAACTTTACCTAATTACTTCCAATTTTTATATTTTTTAAATGAATTCAGCTTTTATTACTGCATGAGGGCTGAAATAATTGTCTTTTGGCTAGACTTGTCCTGTGGGTGGCCAGTTTTGATCTCTGGTCCGCAACTTGCCAGGGCAGAAGGCTTATCGGGGATGCTGTTTGATGCCTTGTCAGCATCCATTTCTATCTTCCTTCTTCGTACAGAGCCTCAGTTTTGTATAGATATCTGTCCTCCTCCATAAAGCTGAGCAGCTAGGGAGAAGCTGAGCAGCAAGGGAGAAGCTGAGCCACTAGGGAGAAGCCCAGCAGTTGGGTAGAAGCCAGACGCTAGCTCCAGGTTGGCTATATTTGGTTCACAGCCATCATTAAGGATTGGTTCAGGAGCAACTATGTGATCTCACTACGTGTGTAATGGAATTGGGAGGATGTGTGTGCTGGGCCCTTCCGTGGAGAGCTGCATCTTTCCTTGAAGCCTGGGAATCTGTATTCTGTTTGCTGTGGGTGCTGCCAGGATGTGCCACCCACAACTGCATGTGGCAGCCATCCTGCTGCCAGCCTGAGGGTACAAGGTTGAGGAGAGCTGACCTGGAAGGGAAGGGAAGCACCTGGATTCTTGTTTGACTTCTTTGAGCTGCTGAATCAGCTGGCTCTGGAAGCCTGCCTTTCCTTTGGACTCCCATTTGTGTGAAACAATAAATGTTTTATTGTTTAAGGCAGCATGAGTCGGCCTGGGAAGCAGACTAGGAGAGAGACCTCAGTCCATTTCTAGACTTCATGAACTATTGGTGATAAAGGATGCTTTCCCTGATGCCAGGCTAAGCTGCCACTAATTCAGGGCTAGATGATGGAAGGATTTCATCGTCTTTACGCTGAGCCCTTGCTATTGGCCCTTTAGGGGATTATCCAAGATAATACTCCATCTGAGGTCTGGGCTCAGTGGGGAAGAGCATAATCACTTACATCTGCCATGGGGGCTCAGCATGAGGAGTGGCAGGAGTACCAGTGTTTGCCCTGGATGTGTGAGGTTGGGTCAGCCTGAACATGATACGGAAGCCTTTGGTCTCTAGAGAGGGTTAGATATAGATTGATACTAAACTATGACCTTTTCCATTTATGAAAATTACTCTTCAGGACGATATACCTTCATCAAGGTATAGGAAGTTATTGGACTTCCCTTAGGCTGTGTCTCCTTATCTGTAAAATGGGGCTAACCATCCCTCTATACCTTGCTGTGTGGGTCGAATGAAGTTATGTATGTAAAGTGATGAGCACAGTGCCTTTCTCATTTTAATTTTCATGTTTTCCTGTTCCATTTCTACGCATCATCTTGGCTACCAAGTCAGAAACCTAGAAAGCCTTTTGGGGAACTTCATATATGTTGTGCTGTTTGCTGATTTTTCTGGTGGAGTTTTCTGAGAAGGGAGCTTCGCCTTTCAAGGAAGATCTGAGTTGTATGTGGTATCATCCACAGTTTCAGGTTCTTAAGAGTAGTACAAACAGAAAAGGTGGTTCACCAACAACTACAAGCACCCTACATCTCTTAGCATTCCAGATGTTTCTTTCTTTTTTAAAAATAAGAAATAAGACTGGGTGTGGTGGCTCATGCCTGTAATCCTTGCACTTTGTGAGGCCGAGTTGGGTGGATTGCTTGAGCCCAAGAGTTTGAGACTAGCCTGGGCAATACGGCAAAACCGCCCTCTACACAAAATACCAAAAAAATTAGCTGGGTGTGGTGGCGTGCACCTGTAGTCCTAGCTACTTGGAGGCCAAGGTGGGAGGATCACTTGAGTCTAGGAAGCCCAGGTTGCGGTGACTGCACTCTAGCCTGGGCAACAGAGTGAGATCCTATCTCAAAATAAATAAAATAGCATTGCATTTTGTTTTCTTATTTCTATCAATTTACACAGATTATTCTTTCCAACTTTTTTCCAACAAGTTAACAATTAAAGACAGCCCTTCTATTAATAATGCAGATAACTTTTGATTATATACAAATTATTTTCACACTTTAAAATGTTTTTATTTGTATCTAGTATGGAGAGGCAGTGAGGCATGTGATGTAAGGAGTATGAACTGCGATACCACACTGCCTGGGTTTGAATCCCAGCATGGCTACCTAGTGGTAAATCACTTAATCTTGTTGTGCCTCAGTTTCCTAATCTGTAAAATGAGAGCAATTATAGTACAACTTTGTAGGGATGTGAGGATTAACAGTTTAATGCATTTAATACATTTAATGTGCTTGGAATAGTGCCTGGCGCACTCTAAGTGCTGTGTGTTCACTTCTATGCATAGTCAAAAATAACAGTAATAAAATCTGCAGTGCTACTACTGGCTCTATCATCAGTCTTTGCTAAGAGATTTTGCAAGACCCAAATCATTTGGTAGATGTATTGTCATTGTCTCTTAGATTACAAGTGATTTACTGCTGAATATAAAAAAATTGCCCAGGCAGGTAAGCTTAGGAAAAGGAGCCTCCATGGGGCAAAGATGCTGGGCTATAGCCAGCAGTCTTCGTAGCAGATGGATAAAGAGATTATATCGTATGTTTGCCTACATAGATTTGGCTGTACTCAGGGTGATAGTAAGAACAGGAACTGAATGTTACTTAAGAGCTCAACACTAACACGTATGCAGCATTTAATAAGACAAATATTCCTCTGTTAAATGACCATTCCTTTCACAGGTAGGTAGTTATTTTTGTTTCACTCACTTGAGTATTACTTATTCTCTCATTGCCTGCCTGCCTTCCTCTCTCTCTCTCTCTCTCTCTCTCTCTCTCTCTCTCTCTCTCTCTTTGTTTTTCTTTCTTTCTTCTCCTGTTGCCCAGGCTGGAGTGCAATTGCACTATCTTGGCTCACTGTACTGTCTACCTTCTGGGTTCAAGTGATTCTCCTGCCTCAGCCTCCCAAGTAGCTGGCACTACATGTGTGCGCCACCATACCCAGCTCATTTTAAAACTATTTTTAGTAGAGATGGAGCTTTGCCATGTTGGCCAGGCTGGTCCTGAACGCAAGTGATCCTCCTGTCTTGGCCTCCCAAAGTGCTGGGATTACAGGCATGAGCCACCGAGTCCGGTGTATTCTTTCTTTTTCTAAATGGCAAAAGCAAGTTTTCGAACAGAGATCCTAATCATCCTGTAATAGTTAAAAGTATGAGACTTAGAGCCAGTAAAACGTGGGCTTGAGCTCTGAAGATATCATATACCACTGTGACTTTATCAGAATGTTATTCAGCTTCTTGTGGGTTCAGTCTCCTTACCTGGAATAAGGTGAATAACCATCCCTCAGAACCTTGCTGTGTGGAACAAATGGAAAGATGTACACAAAGTGACAAGCACAGTGCCTCTCTCATCATTTTAATTTTCATTTTTTTCCCGCTCAATGTTAACTACCATCTTGACTGGTAAGTAAAAAAAACTTGAATGCTTTTTTGGGGACTTTATGTATATTGTGCCATTTACTGATTTTTCTAGTAGACTTTTTGGAGAAGGGAGCCTGTTTAGAAGGAAAAGAGTGATTTTTCTTGCATTAGTAAGTACATTTTTCTTGTGGGCCTTCAGTTTATTTGGAGCTGTTTTCCCCAAATTTGTGGGTCAATTAAGGCAGGGGTTGGCGAACATTTTCTGTAAAGAGCCCAATAGACATTTTCAGCTTTGCAGGCCGTATGCCTCAGTTGGACATACTCACTGCGTTGTAGTGCAGAAGTAGCCACAGACAGTACATCAACGAATGGGTATGGTAGTGTTCCAATAAAACTTTATTTGTAGACTCTGAAGTTGAATTTCATATCCTTTTCATGTGTCAGGAAATATTCTTTTGACTTTTAAAAAACTATTTAAAAATATAAAAATCCTTCTTTACATGAGGACTATTCAAAAGGAAGCAGCAGGTCAGAGTTTGTTAACCCCTGCTGTAAGGGTTTTTTGTTTTATTTTTGAGATGGAGTCCTGCTCCATTGCCCAGGCTGGAGTGCAGTGGCACTATCTCGGCTCACTGCAACCTCCGCCTCCCGGGTTCAAGGAATTCTCCTGTCTCAGCCTCCCGAGTGGCTGGGACCACAGGCGCCTGCCACCATGACTGGCTAATTTTTGTATTTTTGGTAGAGACGGGGTTTCACCTTGTTGGTCAGGCTGGTCTTGAACTCCTGACCTCAGGTGATCCACCTGCCTTGGCCTAATCCCAAAGTGCTGGGATTACAGGTGTGAGCTACCACGCCTGGCCACTGTAAGGCTTTTGATAAGCCCTGTTGCAATCTGTGCAGTTGAGAAGGCTCTCATTTAAAGAGGTTGTCTGGTGAGCATCTTGGAATGCGAAGCATCTTTCTGTAGTAACCTTTGTCGTGACTCTACAATTCCATCCAGTTGAGAAACTGTTCTCTTGGATGGCCTTTGCCTAAAGTGAGATGCACACGTGCCTCCAGTTCAGTTGTAGGTAGTTCTCGGCAGTACTGCATGTGGCCTGTTTCCAGTTAGAAATGTCAACACTGTGAGCCCAGGTAGCTGCTGGGCACGAATTGCCTGATTGACTCTCTGAGAAGCTGTTAACTTCTCCACTGCTTTTGAAAGGATCTTCAGCTTTATGCATTCTCTAGCCTATTTTTTTCCTCTGTTTTTTCCCCCCGTCTTCTCTACATTAAAGGTGCATTAGTGTATTCTCAGTGCAACACTTTAGAGTTCTTGGAATGGGCAGAGAGCAGTTATATCCCATGATAGCAGGATAATCAATGGAAAGAGATAGATTGCCAGGTTGTAAATCATGTGAGAGAATTTGATGATATCAGCTTCGGGGGAATGGGATCCTATTACTCGTTCTGAATTCTCTGGTTCCTGGAATTAATTTGTGTGTGTGTGTGTGCACGCACTTGTAATCTTTTGGTGGAACAGCCTTTGCTGTGAACCAGAGGATGACAAAGGACAGGTCAGCTTGTCTCAATCTCTCCCTCCATTCTTTGCTGTCCGTGCTCACCTTCGACGAGAAATGCTTTCCATAAAGCCACCAATAGCGCAGCAGAGTGGCTTACACTTAGACTGTCAGAGTCAAAAGAACATTTATTTCTCCATATTCAAGGGAAATCACACCCTTTAGACTAGGACACTCAAAAGCCTAGCAGAATCCTAGCAAATGCATTTGCTGGCAATAGAAAGCAAAGGGCTTTTTCTATTTTTAAGAGGAATAAACTGTGCCTTTTACTTTCTGACTTAATGCAGAGAGATGAAAATATGCTAAAATCATGTTTTTTTTAAAGGCATAGACCAGAGACATTTTGGAAGCTTTTCATCTAGCAAAGCCAGCGTTCCTTTACGCAAAGCATCAGGATTGCTTCAATATTTAGGTATTAATATTCCCTTGTGGCTCAATCAGCTCTTTGAAGATGAATTTCTCAGCACTGCTGTCACAATTAAAGAAAGACATGCTGGGGTGAAAGGGAATTTGTGTGTTTCTTAGATTGGAAGGATGTGTTGAGTCAAATGAACATTCTCTCAAGGTTAAATTATCTATTTAAAACCCACCCAATTACAGTGCCAGGTACAATCTTTGATGAGATTCAGGGAAAACAAATTAATCTGTGTGGGAGAGATTCTCTTTGTATGAAGGCAAGCTATGAAATCAGAATGAACTGGGCATTGTTTGTTAAGGGGGAAATGGTTATATAAATTGAAGATGGTGTAGTCTCAAAAACCATGATCCATTATTAGGTTATTGAAGACCTCCTAATAGAGGAGGGTAGAGGTGGTTTATTACAGTTGTGCTTTTGTATTTTGTTGAAAGAATTGTGAGGTGACCACAACACAAAACCATGAGCAATACACTGTGACCTCTGTGTGCGGAGACTAATCCAAGGAATTTAGAGTAATCTCAGGGCATGGCTTTCTAGAATGATCCCCACATCCTGTTGGTTTCACCTCCCAAATAAATCTTGAATCTCCCTGAGCAGTGCTCTCTAAATTTACTGCTATTGACTTGGTGAGCTACCATCCTCCCTGGGTTAAAATATGGTGATAGCCCTCTAAGTGATCTTCCTCATTTTAGAAACATCTTCCTAGTACACATGAAAAAATCCAAACTCTCACCCATGGGCCTGCCTCCGCCTCTCACCTCTTCCCCTGTTGTTCCTCACTCACTCACTCAGTAGCTCCAGGCTTCATGGCTGGGATGGTTCAACAGGCCTGGCTCCATTGCGCCTCCCCATCCTTCTGTTAGTTGCTTGGGGTTGCCACAATGGCAGAGTAATTAAGTATAGCCTCTGGAGTCAAACTGGTAGATTCCAATCCTGGCTGTGCTACTAACCAACCCTATGACCTTGAGTGAGTTATTAAACCTTTCTGTGTCCCAGTTTCCTCATCTTTAAGTTGGGTATAATAATAATTTGACTTTAATAATACCTTTTTTTTTTTTTTTTTTTTTTTGAGACAGGATCTTGCCCAGGCTGGAGTGCAGGACTGCAGTGGCGTGATCTTGGCTCACTGCAACCTCTGCCTTCGGGGCTCAAGTGATCCTCCCACCTCAGCTTCCCAAGTAGTTGGGACCACAGGTGTGCACCAGCACGCCCAGCTAATTTTTTTGGTGTATTTTATGAGATGGGGCTTTAGCATGCTGCTCAGGCTGGTCTTGAGCTCCTGGATTCAAGCAATCCACCCGCTTTGGCCTCCCAAAGTGCTGGGATTACAGGCGTGAGCCACTGTACCCAGCCCACTTTAATAATACTTAATAATTCTACTTAGGTTTTTGTTGAGGAATAAATGAATTAAAATATAGAAGGAATTTTAGACCACTGCTTTGAGCTCAGTAGCACTGTATAGATTGTGGCACAGTTTTGTTATAAAATTAGCATCATCATTATTATCTCTGCCCTTTGGATTTGTATGTGGCAGCTCCTTCTCTTGTACATATCAGCTCTAGTGTCTTCTTTCAGAGTGACTTTCCCACCCAACTTCTGAAAGAACCTACCACTTCCAAACACACCGTGCGCTCCACCCATTATAGTTTTAAAAAGATGGAAAAAATTGTAACAACAACATAAAAGAACTTTTCCTCGCTGAACTACTTGGATTCATTGCCAGCCTGGCACCCTGTCCCCTCTGGACACTTGAATGTGTATTTCCTACAAACAAGAACAGTCGTGTATCACAATACATCCATCAATATTGTGAAATTAACTTTATACCACACTACTGTCTAGTCCTCAGACCTCATTCAAATATGCCCTAATTGTCCCAATGACAGAAGGAACCATTTAGAATCATGTGTCAGTTGTTAGTCTCTTTCAGGTCTGGAACAGTTTCTCGGAATTTCCTTGGCCTTTATGACCTCGATACTTTTGAAGATAACACACCAGTTGTTTAGCTAGACTGTCACTCAGTTTTGGTTTGTCTGAGGTTTCCTCGTGATTACGTTCAGGTTATGCGCTGGGACAGAAACACCAGCGGAGCGGTGCTCTGGGCCTTTTAGTCCTATCAGGTGATTTGATTTGTCCCATTGCTGGGGGTGTTAACTTTGATCACTTGATAAGGCAGCATCTGCCAGGCTTCCCCAGTTAAACTTATTCTTCTTTTTCCCTTTGTAATAAGTGTGTTTTGAGCAGGTACTTTGAGACTGCTTTCCATAAACTTTCAACTTGCTCTTTATTTGACTTAATCCATAAATCCTCATCAGTTTGGATGATGGATTTTTATTTTATTTGGGTTATAGTCTGTTACCATCATTATTTTGATGCTCAGATCTCTCCACATTTAGATAGTGGGAGTTCTTGCCAGCTGGTTCCTGTGTCCTTTTGACATATCCCCATCATTATTTGAGTAATTCCTTACTGTCTAGAACAAGAAGTTCCAGGTTCATCTTGTACTCTGCTGGCCCTGGCTCTGGATTTGGCCAAGAAGCTGAGGAGCCAAAGAGCTCTGATTTCTTTTAGAGGAGACTAGTATTTATTTACTTATTTGTTTGTTTGTTTGAGATGGAGTCTCGCTCTGTTCCCAGGCTGGAGTGCAGTGGCACAATCTCGGCTCACTGCAACCTCCGCCTTCTGGGTTCAAGCAATTCTCCCG
The DNA here is from genome assembly GCF_028858775.2 of Pan troglodytes. Classification (NCBI taxonomy): domain Eukaryota; kingdom Metazoa; phylum Chordata; class Mammalia; order Primates; family Hominidae; genus Pan; species Pan troglodytes. Next base: position 65,612,152 of record NC_086015.1, read on the forward strand.
CCTCAGCCTCCCAAGTAGCTGGAATTATAGTCATGTGCCACCATGCCAGGCTAATTTTTGTATTTTTAGTAGAGATGGGGGTTTCACCATGTTGGCTACGTTGGTCTTGAACTCCTGCCCTCAGGTCATCTGCCCACCTTGGCCTCCCTAAGTGCTGGGATTACAGGCGCGAGCCACCACGCCCGGCTGAGAATGGTATTTAGAAACCAACATCTGAGCATATCTTGGGATATTGCAGCCCCCAGGCCCTTTTAGTGGACAAATCTATGGGTTAAATATGTATGTGCATGTCCATATACACACATTAACATCTGTATGTCTGTTAACATTCACAAGTTCAACAACACATGCTTTATTTTAGTTTTCTCTTTCATGGATTTGTGGGACTCCTTCTGTGACAAGGTGAAACTGGGCTCCGACAGTTTTGAATATGTTTATTTACTCAGTCCATCCCACTGTGTGTTGGAATAGTCTTCCGTGTAGACACTTCTCAACTCCCTCAAACACCAACCTCCACGCCAAGCCCTTCTCCCTGCCATATAGACACCCTCCTCGTCTCACTTGGTTAACCCTTCTGGACAGACGGTACTCTTCTGCAGAATAAGGCATGTCTTCCTCCTGGTGGAGGGCAGCCCCATGGCAAAGTACTTGGCTTGGCAAGCAGGGTGTGTTGGCTAGATTTCATTCTCTCAATTGACCGGACACCTTTGTGTTAATACGCAACTTTATGTGGCAACCCTGAGGACTCTGCCCCACCCCAGCTCTGCACCCATCTTGGGACTGAGGCACTGCTGCTGCAGGGATGCTGCTCTGTTAAACCTAGGAACAGAAAGGGTGTTGTTGGTAGTTGACTTTCCACCGTCGATGCCGGAAAATAACAGAAAACTCAGTAAGAGGGGCATAAAGTAGGTAGACAGAGAAGATAGCGAAAGAGGACTGCTGGAGTTTTGGTAAAAGGATTGTGTGCCTGATCCTGGTTTGTGTCCGAGGCTAGCTGCATCCCTGCCCTTGGTATTTGAGGGACAATGTTATAAAAGATTTCACTCTTGAAGTTAAGCTACCAACTGAAACAAGTCACATGGTCAAGCTCCAAGTCAAGGGACAGGAATTACACTGTGTGGGAGGAACTGCAAAGTTGCCTGTAGAAGGACCCGGATACAGACAGGGCCAATTACCCAGTCTACTATAGAGAGGTCAACTTGTTTGCCAAGGGCTAACTTGTTAATAAGTGGTAGAATCTAAATGAGGTCTGTCCAGCCAGGGTGTGTCGGCATTTAATGGCTCTTCTACTGCTTCTGGATAAAATAGTCAGGGACTTGTTCGGCATGTGGGTTGCTCAGGGTATACAGGCCATTTATAAGGGTGTTCCTTTCCTTTAGCTGTCTCTTGCCTCCTTGTATGTAGGAAGTATACTTTCAAGAAGATAGTGTTAATCAGATACAGAACTTCCAAGAACCAGATGGCCTTCATTTCTTTCTTCCTGATTAGCTATATAGAACCAATTGTCCAACTGAGAAAGGCTTAATTTTACAGGCTTACCGGGGAGGCAAGCTTATTGTTTACAGCTTTCAACCTCCCTCTTGCCTTCCTTGCCAGAGGCTCGGCTCCAGCAAGGGAACCTGAATCTAACACTAAAGAATTTTGGAAGAAGTTGGATTTTTACAAGGAGTCCTCACACAGTGGATAGATAGGAAAACGGTCTCTTCACTTCTGTGAGTTAAAGGTGTGCCTGTGTTGTTCTTAGGGCCTGCCTTGTATATCTTCTTTGTTGTGTCATATTTTAAATGGCAAATGGCATTGACTGACAGTAAGAGCTTGTATCGTATTTTTCAGATAGTATCTGCATTAATGTCCTGTAGGAAAACGTCTGATAATGCTGGAGACCATTTTAAGGAATTGAAATCTAAAAATTTCACTGAATTATAAATGTGCAGGTACACTATATAACTAATTATTAAGCTTACAAAGCGGCCAGGTGGTACTTGGAGAATCTTAGTATTTAGTGTGGTGGAAGAACTATTCTTGCATCAGTGGAAATATTACACTGAAGCCGTGTGCTTTTTTATGCAGAGTAAAGATAATAGTGGCTGGAATACAGGATCAGCCATGTGCTATGTGAAAGATGGCAGGCTTAAAAAAATCCATTTGTATTTCTGGCAAATTGTCTTAACATAATCCACATGCCTTTCTAATTTAAAATATAAAAAATTAAATAAAGTTTATACTGAAGTTACATCCATTAAGAAACTGGTAAATTAGTTAAGTCTCACAAGCTTAGACTCCAGCATGAGAGGGGGGTGTGTGTGCCTGTGTGTGTGTCCTGCTAACATTTGAATTGTGAATTCACATTGCATTCCCTTGCAAGGATGTGCCATTTTTAATTAAGACTAAAGCATGGTGGGGTATTCTAAATTGAGCCTGATTATAATTGCAGATGGCAATTGAGCTTTTGGAAGCTGGTTTCTTTAACTGTTAAATAAAAATTGTCTTTTTTAGTATTGGTTTGCAGAAGTTTAGCAGTGGTTGTTGAGGGGAAAAAAACGGTAACCTCTTTCTTTCCTTGAAACTAAATGTCACAGCATATCCATCTTCTGTTAAAGGGGTTTGGCTCTGAAGAAATTTTTCTTAAGGCCTTTTTAAACAATTGATCAGATAAAAAATTTTGGCTCATAAAGCTGAGCTTTCCAGAGACTTTCTGTTGATAAGAGTCAATGCAGTAAAAAATGACAGTATTCATTGTTATTATAAAGAGTACTTTTGACCATCACACTTTCAGTGATCATAATTAGTACCTTAGGCTGGGCTTGGTGGCTCACGCCTGTAATCCCAGCACTTTGGGAGCCCAAGGCAGGAGGACCATTTAAGCCCAGGAGTTCAAGACCAGCCTGGGCAGCATAGTGAGATCCTGTCTCTAAAAAAAAAAAAAAAAAAAAGTTAAAAACTACCCTGGTGTGTTGGTGCGCATCTGTGGTCCCAGCTACTCGGGAGGCTGAGGTGGGAGGATTGCCTGAGCCTGGGAGATCAAGGCTACAGTGAACCGTGATCATGCCACTGCATTCCAGCCTGGGCAAAACAGTAAGACCCTGTCTCAAAAAGAAAAAAAAGAAAAGGTACCTTTAGCATACAGAGCCTTCTTCTGTTTGGTAGGCAAACATGGCTTTGTTCTGTGCTCCAAAAAGGATGGGCTTGACAGTCTGGGCTTTTAATGAATTTCTGTATGAAGTTCTGTATACATACAATTTCTGCCTATTGATGAGTATGTACACCGACGAGACCAGTGGTTTGTAACTGAGGGAGGGTTAATAGTTTTGCTGTCTTCCAAGGGGACATTTGGCAATGTCTGGAAGCATTTTCGACTGTCAGGACTGGGAGGTTGGTGCTACTGGCATTTGGTAGGTAGAGGCCAGGCATGCTGCTGGGCATCCAGTAGTGCACAGGACAGCCACCGCAGGAAAGAATTATCCAGTCCAAAATGTCAGCAGTGCAGCCTTTGAGAAACCCAACACTGAACAATGAGCCTCTAGTGCCTCCTTTTGTCTCACTGCAAAAATGGGCTTGGGTTCAACATGGACTTCCTATATTTTATCTTCCCATTATAGTACTGGTGGGTGTATGAAACATGAATTAATAGAAAATGGTGTTTTCTGGAAGAAGTCAACAAGGAAGGTGAGCTATGAATTAGTGGCATAGCAGGTAACTGGTATTGTGGACAGAGCCAGAAGTTTACAACAGACCTGGTAGTGGATTTGTTTATGGGCTTTGGGGAAATGGACTGTTTTGAACCCTAGGAAGTCTAGCTTTTTTAGGGTAAACATCACCCCTTAAATGTTAACTCTTCTAAGTGATGGATTATTAAACAGGTGCTGATGAAAGCATCTTAATAAAACACATCACACAGTTGTGTTACTCCTTCACGCTGAGCTCTGCCTAATGAAGATTGGCTGTGTAGAGCCACTACTGCTTCATTTTGTTGCATTTTGTATACACAGTTCAGAAAATTAAGAGACCAGGGAACTAGTATTGAGTAGAATAATAAAAGGACTTTCTTGAATGATGGCACTTTTGATTTTTTTTTTCCTGCCCTACGTGACTGGACGAATAAGGGAGGAAGATATCATGGGGCCTCTAAACAGCTGATAACAACAGGCTTCATTTACGTTTTGTAGCTTGTGTATCCCCCCTGCTTCAAGCACATGCGTAGGGAATTGAAATTGCAGTTTGCCTATTACGTGTTGGCAGTAATCTTTCAAAAAAAATTTTATGTTTCAAAATCAGGCAGCCAACAGCAGTAGCCAGTGATATATGGGGCTATTGATGCGGATTGAATTTGCAGAGGGAAAATGGGATTTGGTTGCCATATGAACTCATAATGAGGTGGCCTCACAGATTTGTAATGGTCAACCATTATTTGCACCCCGAATCCGCCAGGAATCAAATACCTTTCAAGGAGACACTGAAATGAAACTTGAGGGTTTTTTTTTTGTTCCTCGTCCGGTGAATGGAGCAGTTCCAAAGTAATGTCATTTGGTTTGTCAGTTGAAGATGCTTAAAGTTAACAGTTACTCTTTTTTTTTTCTTTTTTGAAATGGAGTTACGCTCTTGTCACCCAGGCTGGAGTGCAATGGTGCGATTTTGGCTCACTGCAACCTCCGCCTCCCAGGTTCAAGCAGTTCTCCTGCCTCAGCCTCCCGAGTAGCTAGGATTACAAGTGTGTGCCACCATGCCCAGCTAGTTTTTGTGTTTTTACTAGAGACAGGGTTTCACTATGTTGGCCAGGCAGGTCTGGAACTCCTGACCTCTGGTGATCCTCCCACCTCAGCCTCCCAACATGCTGGGATTACAGGTGTGAGCCACCGCGCCCGGCCTTACAGTTACTCTTTTAATAAGTGTAGTGTGGATCAGTGGTCTTCACTGATCCCATTGCCTTATCAGCAAAAAAAAATCTGGACCCATGCCCCAGTGTGTGTGTATATATATATATATGTGTGTGTGTGTGTGTGTGTGTGTGTATGTGTATGTGTGTGTGTGTATATGTTTATTTATTTATCTGTTGTGTTCTTATACTAAAATCCTATGAAAATTATAAAACCTTAAAAATGTAAAGCATGAGGTCAAAACTATTCTGGATATAGAAGGCTAAATATTGTTTCCCACATCCCCTTTGAATTGTCTTATGCACCCCTGGATACTCAGTGCTGGAAATGACCAGCAGGAATCCTGCCTTAGGTGATGAGGCTGGCACTGGAGAATGTTGGGCCGTCCTTCCTTCCATCCTGCAGGGATCTTGCTAAAATAAATGACTTAACCTTGAAACTTTACTGATTACGTGGTATGTGCTATAGATGGGATTGGATTAATACTAAACATTTCAGCAGCAGTTCTTCTCCCCAGGTGTGGGGTGTAGGCATGAAATAGCTTAAGTCAACTAAAGCTCACCTCTTATGTTTTACCTGGATACTGTGCTTTAGAAGTTTACTTTCTGATTCATCTCAGCAATTTTGTTTTTTTCGCTTCCTCCCTCTTTCTCTCTGTCTTCCTTAACTCCTTCACTCTTTCTGTTCTTCCTTTCTTCGTGCCAGGGGAGATTGGGACACAGTATTTTCCAAATATATTTATCCTCTCAGGTCAGTTGGAGTTTGTGGGCTAAGAGTATGAGATTTGAAGTTAGGATAATTATAGTATTTGGATGAGTGAATGAATGAATCAGTAGATATGTCCCTTCATCCAAACTATGCTGGTTAGGTGATTGGTGGGCAAGCTGGTAAGTTCCTCTGATTCTCTGTTTTCTTATTTGTGAAGTGGAGATCGTTGCTAATGTATGTGGTTCTCTGTAGAATTAAGTAGAGAACACGGGAAATAGCCAGCACATGGTCTGGCATTGTGTACATGCCCATTTAATTTTGGGGTAATTATTATCTCCACAGTCCCTGACCTTCTTGGAAGTCCTGAAAGTATTTCTTGAAAGTCATCACTCAACTTCAGAGCATCTTAGATACCAAAATAACAGATGGTACAGTATTTGCTGGGCATACATCTTTCACTTAGGTGTTCTTTTACTTTCCTTTTCCCGCGTAAGTTAACTTTCTAGAGGGAGGAAACCAAGTCTTCACTTTACTTTGTGGTTGACTTTTATTGCCTCCCTCTCCAACACCTCGCTCAACAGGTAATCAAATAACTAATTTTTAGTTGTCAGGCAAAAAGACATTTTTGTGTTTAAGTTCTTCAAACCTTAGCTTTTGGTTGCATCAGAAGACTTGCTTTGAAATTGCAGAAGGTAAAGAAGGGGGAGCTGGAAGGATTTCAGGAAGGAGAGTTTGCTATTTGTAATTAGTGCCTAACAGAAGTTGGTACATTTCTGTAGTTTTCCGTTGTCAGTCACTTTGGATGATAATTTTTTTTTTTTTGCTATTATTTTTAAGTGACAGATTGCAGTACGTATTTTAGGACCTGCCACCCATTTTGATTTGAAAGATTATGTTGTTGGAATTTCAGACACTGCAGGTAAAGATCTAATTTTACTAAATAACAGGGACTTACAAATCTTGTAAATTACTTTCCTCTTGCAATGGAAAGTGCTTTTCTCTGATTTATTATACAAATAATTGCAAATCCTTATAACTGAACAAGGTAAAACTTTTCGTGTCTTTTGGAATCTGTTTTCTGGTTTTGTGCCTTCAGTAATAGTCTTACCTTAGTAGACAAGATGTATAAATTGTGTAAATTACTAAGCAAAGGTGAAGGGAAATATATTTTGGTTATTTCCAGTTAGTAACTGCCTCTTAATGAATCGCATTAAGTGCCATAGTCACTTCTTTTTTTCCCAAATTGTCTTTAAGAAGGTACATTTGCACCCTAAGTACAAAAAAGGGACAGTATTATTTTGCTGCTTTTAATAAAAGTAATAATGTCATATTTTTCCTGTTCTAGAATTTCAGGCATCACCCCCTGGAGCTGATGGAGAGACTGGTATTCCACTGTGTATCTTAATATCAGGGAAATCTCTCACAGGCACATCAAGCTGATATCACAGGGTTTCCTTGATTGTAAACAATAGAATGGGTTATGACTGACATGAGCCAACACTTGGATTTGGAAGGGTATGATAGATATTTTTGCTCAGGGTCTAAGAATCGTAAGATACCAAACCTTGGAAGGGGCAGGAATCAGGACAGTGGGAGCTAATGGCAAGTTGGTGGTGGAATACATTGGCCCTACCATGTTTTGTTTTTAGACATGGCATTCCCAAGACTCAGATCCCTCCTTGGGCGAGGTTCTGATCTGCATGACTAGGGAGGACAGAACAACTGCATGGTTAAGGCAGAGGAAAGTTGGGGGACTAGAACACAGAGAAATCGGGGGGAAGGACCTTGAGGTTAATTACAACTAGGCCTTGCTTTTTTAAGGTTATCCAGTGCAGGGCTTTGATCATAGAGTGGATTTTCAAACATTGGAGCAGGAAGAAGCTCCCGACTCTCACCAAAGCCTTGGGGAATGAATGACTTGTTCAGGAGGTAGGTATAGCTTGGGATTACACCTGGTTTTCTTTAGCTTTGCAACAGACTAGAGAATTTGGTTCTTAAGTGATATTATCTAAAATTGGGAAAGAAAATCTCTTTCAGTTAGCAGAGATAAAATATTGACAATGCTGTGGAGGGGATGTCTATAAATAGGCCTTCTATAATTGAAAAGGAGCAATTAAAGAAGACACAAAACCTTCAGTTGCTGTTTGTAGATGTCACATACAGGGCTACCTGTGAAAGGCTTCACCTGTTTGAGGTTTATAACTATCACTTGAAGAAACAAAACATCTGAGGAGACAGGAGCAGGCAGCATGAGTCTATTTCTAAATTTTACTGCCAAGCACCAAGTACAGCCTCTGGTGTTTATTCGGAAATGCTATTGTTTGGAGGCATATCCAAAGTTCTGTTAGCCTCACTGCCTCCTTGCATTCAGGTGCTCAGTTTACCTGAAACCCCTAAAGAGCAGCCACTGAACTCAGGAGCAGATCAAAACCCTCTCTTAATTCCTTTACACTTGGGACCCACCCCTTGATAAAGGTTTTGGGTTTGCTGAGAGTGCAGTATGTCATGGTGGTCCCCTGTCCCAGTATGGGTTGGGGATTAAGATAATCCTGTGAATTTAAATCCCGACTCTCCCACTTAATAGCTGCGAACCGGAGCAAGCTTTTAACTTCCCTGGGCCTCTCTAGATATGCTGAATGAAAATCTACCCCCTCCTCCTTCCTTCTGAGTCCTGTATTATTAGGCATGGCAATGAACCCAACTAAAAAACTACATTTCCCAACTTCCCATGCCAGTAGGGATGGTCAGTGAGTTCCAAGTAGAAGTTGTTTTGGGCTTCCAGGAACACTGGAAGGTGAGAAGAAGTATGCTCTTTTTGATTTTTCACATTTTGCATTTTAGATACGAAATGTAGATGTGGTGGTTTGAGCCACAGCATCCATTTTGGGACCATGAGGGAAAGCACAAGGGCATCGCAAAGACATGGCTATCTTTGGGGTGCTGAGTTCTATTAATACCTGCAGACTTCTTGTTATATGAAAGAAAATTAACCCTTATATGTTTAAGCCTCTGATAGCAGCAGCAGAATGCAGTTCCTGATACTTAACCTCAGGTTCTGCATCTGCAAAATGAGCATAATAGTACTCACCTTCTAGGGTCATTCTAAGGATTCAGTGATAGTGCATACACAGTACTTACCACTGTGACTGGCAGCTACTACTTTTGTTTTTAAATGACTGTTACCATTATCAAATATAGGGATGTGTATTAATTTGCTAGGGTTGTCATAACAAAGTACCACAAACTGGGAGGCTCAGATAACGGACATTTACTGTCTCACAGTTCTGGAGGCTGGAAGTCTGAGGTCAAGGTGTCAGCAGGGTTAATTCCTTCTGAAGCTGGAAGGGATGGATCTGTCCAACTTTCTTTTCTTTGGCTCGTGGATGGCTGTCTTCTGCCTGTGTCACTTTGTGTCATCTTCCCTTTACGCATATCTCTGTGTTCATATTTTCTCTCTTTTCAAGGACATCAGCCATATTCGATTAGGGTCCAACCTAATACCTCATTTTAACTTGATTACCTCTGTAAGGACCCTATCTCTAAGTAAGGTCACATTCGGAGATACTAGATGGGGTTTAGGACTTCGACATACCTTTTTTAAGGGGGGATATGATTCGACCCATCACAGTACATACGTAACATTATCAGTCAAACTTTAGTCTCTCACCCTTTTTCTGATTACAGAAACTCTTTATAAAAAAAATCAAATACTTCTTCATGAAAAATTGCTTCCCTTCCCACCAAAATTGTCCTGTTGTATAAATGACTTTTAACTTTCATCTCTTACATTTTAAACCCATCAACTAAACCCAGCTTCTGGAATCTAAGGGCTTGTAATGGGGCCATTTACATTTCCAGTTAGTTTTAGGGTGGTAATGATCGGCTCTTAGGACGCTCTTCGATTTGAGTATTCACTTGGGTGTGTTTCAAGCCCGTGACTTGGAAATACAAGGGTCTTCTGTTTATTATTCCATACTCTTTAGAGTAGTGTTGATGTGGTCATAGTCATACACGTCATGGGATGTTTGCTGCTCTCGATGAATTTACTGGCCATTGGTGCCCTGGAGTATCTACTACAGAGTGCTCAAGACAGGCTGCCTGGGGATATTTAATGTGTCTAAGAACACTCTTAAGCATTTCAGCCTCCAACATAAGCTCACTAAGGTGGGACTTGCTTAAATCATATTCCGTGTATAAAAATTTAAAAATGTTGAAGATTTTACTGTTGCAGAACTTACTCCATTTAAACTTGAAATCCAGTGTTCCTACAGCTGCTTTCCTTTTCTATGCAAATATTTCAAGCATTGAGACCATTACCTCCTGAGCAAAGCAGAGTCATTTATGCATTAAATAAATAACTTTCCTGTCCCAACAGGGTTTGTTTTTTTTTTTTTTTTTCGGGGGGAGAGATCACTTTTAGGCGACATTATGTGTTTGTAGGGGCTTTTCTTCAAATAAAAAGCATAATTGAAATACAGCTGAATAGGAATCAAGAGTGTGATTCAAGTGTAAGGTAAAATTGATGGCATCTCTTATTGCTTCGTAGATGAATTACTTTATGGCAGCTTTTTCCCGATAAAGCTTTTTTAAAAACTAAAAATGCATTATTCTAGTGTCTAATTGTCCATCCTGACAGCAGCAAAAAAGAAAGGCTGTGTTTTGCTTTTTGTTTCTTTTCCCTCCCTTAGCAGTGATAGTAGAAATTGCTTATTGCTGGAAAATCTGTATTTGCCTGCTGGTATGCCATTAAAAAAGGGATTTGGTAGCCTGAATTCTATTTTTTCTTTAACGCAAAACATAAGGGGTTGCATTTTCCATACTGGCAGAATGTGGAATGGGTAGGTGACTTGAATGTTGTCTTTTCCACTTAGTATTACCGTTCAAAACCCACGTACACCAAGGAATTGGAATATTCGAATGTGAGACAGAAAGATGACATTGCGGTTAGCACTGTCTGTATCCACCAAATCGTGAACCTTCTCAGAGTCATAGTCCCAGCCAGGGAAGTAAGAGTGTCGCTCTTCACTATTGCTGCACACATCCTGCTGCTGGGTGCCAAAGTGGGGCAGGTGCTCAACTTCCCAGCAGTGTTAGGAGTAAAGGCTGGTGGGGGAGAAGGCTGGTTGGCAGATTATTAGATGTATTTTACATTTGCCATCCAGTTTCATTTTCATGGCCCACATGGCCACCTAGGATATATTCTTAGAAAAAGGAATAGTAACTCAAATCAAGATCAAGCTTCTGATCAAATGCTGGGGATACAGCCTGATGTAAAATGGGACACCTGGATGCAATCAGCAAAACCCACAATGAGGGGAATTCTACACTACAAATGATCCTGTTATATCCAATTTATGTATGGAATGGCTTAAAGAGGCAGAGAAAAACCTTTGGATTAAAAGAGACTTGAGAGCCCTGTCACCCAAATGCAGTGTGTGGACTTTGAATTTGAACAAATCAATGTTGAAAGCAAATTTTTTTTTTTTTGAAGTAGGGAAATTTGAGTACTGGATGTTACCTGATTTATGGAATTATTGTCACTTTTAAGTACAGGCAAAATAGTAGTGTTGGAATTATACTTTTTAAAAGAGTCCGTATCTTTTAGTGACAGATGCTGAATTAGTTATAGGGAAATTATGATGTCTGGAACTTGCTTTAGGATAATTCGGTTGGAGTAAGGTGTGATTTGGGGTAAAAAAAACATAAAATTTGCCTGATACGATAATTGTTGAGGGTAAGGGAATGGTTATGTGGGGACTCTCCTATCTCTGAATGTTGGAAATACAATAGAAAGTTAAAACATAATGACTTAACCTGTGTTCTATTCTTTATGATGGCTGCTGGCTTTATCAGGCCTACTTCTTTTTTAAGTATTTGTGGGGTAATGAATATTTAAATATATAACCTTTTTACCTCAAAGTAATCTAAGTATAAATATGGTCACTAACTGCACAACCAGGTCTCACAGAACTGACAGGTTTTATTTAATGACCCATTTTCCTTTATTTGAACTCAGCCCCATGGAATAAAGGGAATGTTTTATTCATCAGACTGTTCACTTTTTTAAATTTTAGAATGCTTTTGTAGGAATTAGCAGGTGTTTAATTATCAATGGGAGGATTCTTTATTTGCTGAATGCAGTAGAAGGTCATTAAAATAAGTTTAAAATATGAAAGAATCAAGTAGTGAGAGAACTTGGGAAATGAATAAATCTATTCTCTTGTGTCCTAGGTTTGTTAAGGTCAAGTGAGGTGTGGTTTAATGTTTTGCAGCTTCATTGTAAACCAAGCCAAAGGAAAATCTTTCTGCCCTTTGGTCAAACATTCCTGAGTGAAGAGAGCACTGGCTGACATGGAGGAGTGCCAACATTTTTGGGTCATACTTTAGAACTTAAGTTTAGATAATTGAGATAAGCCAGGATTTATGGACAGACAGATATATCCCTAGTCTCAACATTAAGCCATTATTTCCGTATTGCATCGTCTTTCATGCTCTAAGTATATGTTGGAGTGCCGACTGTGGATTTAGCTGTGTGCTAGGCACTGGGGAATAAGACAAATAAGAATTAGATATATGTGGCTCTTTTGTTTAACTTGAACATAAATGTTTTCCCTCTTATCTTTCCCTTTGCTTGTAATTTTTCTCTTTTCTAGCAACAATGCCCTATCAACTTCTTATCTATTTTTTCATTTTTATATATTTATTTTTTTTGAGATGGAGTCTCACTCTGTTGCCCAGGCTGGAGTGCAGTGGCGTGGTCTTGGCTCACTGCAGCCTCTGCCTCCTGGTTCAAGTGATTCTCCTGCCTCAGCCTCCCGAGTAGCTGGGACTACAGGTGTGCACCACCACACCCAGCTAATTTTTGTTGTTGTTGTTATTGTTGTATTTTTTGTAGAGACAGGGTTTTACCATGTTGGCCAGGCTGGTCTTGAACTCCTGACCTCAGGTGATCCGCCTGCCTTGGCCTCCCAAAGTGCTGGGATTACAGGCAAGAGCCACTGCACTCAGCCCTGTCAACTTCTAATGATACAGTGTTGGTGGTGATGGTAAATTATTTGGATTTGGGGAAAAGGTGTGGTTAAGGTGAAGCAGTTTGGAGGTGGGGTAAGGTAGGGGGAGGTGAACAGCTACCACTCATCCATCTCTGACCCTGTGCCATACTGCTTATTTATTCATCCACAAATCCTGCAAGATAAGAATCACCCCTATTTTGCAAGGAAGGAAAGGAAACTGAGCTTGAGTAACTTGATCACAGTCTCTCGACTCATAAGCATCTTTGTTGGTAAACACCCAGGTCTGTTTAAAGCTGTGCTTGTAACAAACATACCACATATGTTCTCCAAGACGGTAGGTAATGTGGGCTGTTTTTCAGTGAAACGTCTGCCATGCATTTTCACCATGATGTTGCTTTTTATTGATTTCATTTGGGAAGTTTAGGGAGAAGTAGGAGGGACACTTGGGAAATAGAGGCATTTGTGCCTTCAAGCAGTTCACTCGGGGCACCTGCATGAACTTCCAGGTGTCCTAAGTTAGATTTCTTTTTTATTTTGAGATGGAGTCTTGCTCTGTCATCCAGGCTGGAGTGCAATGGCGCAATTTCAGCTCACTGCAACCTCTGCCTCCTGGGTTCAAGTGATTCTCCTGCCTCAGCCTCCTGAGTAGCTGGGATTACAGGCACCCACCACCATGACCGGCTAATTTTTGGGTTTTTAGTAGAGATGAGGTTTCACCATGTTGGCCAGGCTCGTCTTGACACTCCTGACCTTGTGATCCGCCTGCCTTGGTCTCCTAAAGTGCTGAGATTACAGGTGTAAGCCACTGTACCCGGCCCCTAAGTTAGATTTATACCTCAAATGTTTTCTGGGTAAAAGAGGGTCCTAGGAAGGACAGACACTATTAGGTTTAATTGCTGTGAAATTAGTTGCTAGCTGTTCATCTGCACTGCTGCTTTGTTTTAACATCAAAGTTGACAAAGTCTCCACGGTGTAGTAGAGAGAGGTCTTTGTGAAGAAAGCTCCTTGCCAGCTGTGGGCATTGACAGGAAGGCACTCTCTTCCTAAACCTTGTAACTGATATTGCTTTTGCAGTCTCAGGTAAGAAGGAGAAAAAGGGTAAAAGTTTACTGTAGATTCTTTAGAAAGCCTGTGGCATTTTTGAAGTCATAATAAAAGATAGATTCCAGTGGATCTCCTAGAGGCTCTCTGTGTTAACTGGCATTGTTTAAGTGTAACATGTCTAAAGCTTTAGGCTCCTTAGCCTTTCAAGGGCCCTTCTGTCAAGCTGATGGGCTACCATGCCAGAAATGAAGTCCGATATTAAAATGTTTGTTCAACAGAAGGTGGATGGAGAGCAGCATTTTCAAGTAATGGGCAATAAATCATGGAATTGGAGAAGTTACTCAAATTTTGGTAATGTGCCCAAAGACCCTGGCCGTGGCCTTATGACTGAGACATGCATATAAGTGGTGGTTCTTGGCCTTAGGGTGCTAGGAATTGGTTGACTGGATGTGTGCTTTAAATAGATGATATTATTGGTTCAAAATAAAATGATGGGGTGAGAACTGTAAATGCCTCCTAGACCATATTCTGGGTCTTTTTTATGGAGTTGTAGATAGAGGAGATTTTGAGATAAGTATTCATTTAGTTAAAGGTGTTGTCATGAAATTCCTTCTCAAGGAGTTGACTTGAGCTAACTTGCATGTTAACAAATTCCACTGTTCTGGCTTTCCACCGTCCTGTATGAATATGGAAGTGACATAGAAATAAAACATTTTAAGTTTTCTTAGCGCTTAAAGCACTAAACTGTAACATATCTGGTTAATACTTTAGTATTGTGTGCTTTCCTGTTAATATGACTTTTTTCCCAAGTAAAAGATGTTTTCTCCTGTCTTCCTCTCTGATCAGGGAAAAGAAAACAGTTTCTGTTTTTCTTTGGAGAGCTCTTCAGGGGATCTTTTTAAGGATTGACTCAACTTTAGGAATTTTTCAGTTGAGCTGACATTCATTGCAATGTGTTTGTGGTTTAGCATGGTTCAAAGTATTTATCATCTCAAGTCTCTTTGACCACAAGGGTAGAAAGAAATATTCGCACACTTGCCCCAAAGTGCAAGTGTGCACTTAAGTAGATTGTCAACTACTTAAAAAATGTATTTTTAGCGGGGCGCGGTGGCTCATGCCTGTAATCCCAGCACTTTGGGAGGCAGAGGCGGGCAGATCATGAGGTCAGGAGTTCGAGACCAGCCTGGCCAATATGGTAAAACCCTGTCTCTACTAAAAATACAAAAATTAGCCAGGCGTTGTGGCACGCGCCTGTAGTCCCAGCTACTTGGGAGGGTGAGGAAGAAAAATCGCTTGAACCCGAGAGGTGGAGGTTACCAGTGAGCCAAGATTGTGAGACTGCACTCCAGCCTGGGTGACAGAGCGAGACTCTGTCTCAAAAAAAAAAAAAAAAAAAAAAAAGAAAAAAAGTGTTTTTTTTTTAAGACAAATGAAAATTCAAATCTTCAGACTATTGGAAGCAGGGAATTGTTATCAGAAGCGAGGAAGCAGAGCTTACCATTAAAGTTTTTTACTACTATCTTGAAATTGTATGGTAAGAAAAAAAAAATGGGTAGCAACCTTTTGCCAGGTGTGACAATTTCTACCTGATCTGTTAAATTAGTACAGTAGTCCACCCTTATCTGCGGTTTTGCTTTCTGTGGTTTCAGTTATCTGCAGTTGCCTGCATTCTGAAAATAGGTGAATATAGTATGATAGTATATTTTGAGAGAGAGAGACCAAGACTATATTCACATAACTTTTATTACTGTTTGCTGCTATACCTGTTCTATCTTAGTGGTTATTGTTAGTCTCTTACTGTGCCTAATTTATAAATTAAACTTTATCATGGATATAGTTGTATAGAAAAACCACAGTGTATATAGAGCTCAGCTCCATCCATGGTTTCAGGCATCCACTAGGGGTCTCAGAATGTATCCCCCTCAGATAAGGAGTGGGTCTGCTTTATATTATTTTCCAAAAATTGCGTTTGTTATATAAAAATCCATGTTGCCAAAGTTTTTAAGCTCTGTGTTTTCAAAAGTAGTTTAAATACTATAAAAGTGCTTATTCTACTCAGTCATTGGGGAGCCTATTTCTGGATCAGTAGAGAAAAGGGAAATTGCAAGTACATGAAAAGCTTCCCCTTATTTTTTTTGTGATGTAGGCACTGGAGGTACAGATATAAACAAGATGTGGAACCTCCCTTCAAGGAATTCATACTCCAGTGACAAAGAGGGAAATGTAAATAATCAATTGCTGTAAAATGATATAGATGCTCTGATTGTAGCCTGGATTGGAGGCAGTGGGAGCCACATATAGGGAGTGATCAATTCTGCAAAGGTGAGATTTCGGTCAAGAATCTATAGTCAGCTGGGTGCCATGGCTCACACCTATAATCCTAACACTTTGGGAGGCTGAGGTGGGCAGATTGCTTGAACCCAGGAGTTCAAGACCAGCCTTGGCAACATGGCTAAACCTCATCTGTACAAAAAATACCAAACAAATTAGCTGGGCATGGTGGCGTGTGCCTGTAGTCCTAGCTACTTTGCAGGCTGAGGCAGGAGGATCACCTGAGCCTGGGGAGGTCAAGGCTGCAGTGAGCTGTGATTGTGCCATTGCACTCCAGTCTGGGTGACAGAGTGAGACTCTGTTACACACGCGCGCACACACACACACACACACACACACACACACACACACACACAAATCTGTAGTCTAGAGGAAGTTACAAGGCACATAGGTAATGCTTATAATTGATAGGAAGTGATGAGTATGAAAGGAGGTTGACAGATAAAGTGCTCTTTGTTTCTAGAGAAAGAAATCACTTCTGTTCTAGGATATTAGGGAAGGCCTCAGTGAGGAGGATGATAATTTTGCTATATGTTCAGCAGCCATTTTCAGATGAGATCAGGCACGTTCAGGGTGGCATGGCCATAGACACAGCAGCCATTGTCAGTTTGCAAAAAGCTTTCAAGTACATCATCTGCTAGTTATTTGGAAACCCTGGGAGGAAGTTGTGATAATTTAGATAATGACCCAGAGAGGTAGGGCAACATACCAAGGGCCACCCAGCAAGTGATGATGTAAGCATGTGTTTAAGTTGAGCATTTCTGACCAATTATTTCACAAAGAACTAGAGTCATTACATCACTTTCCTTCATCCCCTTCATCCCCCTCCCCTCCCTGCCCATGGCATCACATTACATGTAGGATAAAGCTTTCATTCTGGACTATGTTCTGCAAGATTGCACATGATCCAGCTTCTGTCTTTCCTCCAGGACTAGCCTTCTTGCTTACCTTGCATGCCGGCTGTTTCCAGAATTTATGAAACTGTTTTCCACCCCAGGGTTCTTACACATGCTGTTTCAGTTACATAGAAAGAGTCATCCCCACCATCCTTCTTCTTGATTTGGCGCATTGTTAGAATGTCACCTCCTTAGGGAGACTTCCCTGATCTTTGTATCTAAAGCACATCCCATCCTCCCATGAGCCTGCATCTCTCTTCTCTGTTTTATGTTTGTTATGGCACTTAGCACTATCAGAAGTTGTCCTTATTGTTCATTTGTATGTTGTTTTGTATTCCCAACTGGAGTGTGAGTTTCATGATGGGAGTGGCAGGGATTCTTTGTTCACTACTGTTTCCCCCAGCACTTGAGATATAGGAAGCACTTGGTAAGCATTTGTTAATCAAATAAAGGAACCTGTAGTAGCTTAGGGTACAATTACAAGTAGTTTTCCAAGAGCCAGAAATGAAAGTCATTGGGATGAGTTATAGATGCGGCTTATAGATTGGAAATTTGGAATGTATTTGGGACAAAATGATGTGAAACATTTTAATTTCATTTTTGGATTGTTCATTGCTAATGTATAAAAATACGATTGATTTTTTGTATATTTATCTTGTATCCTTCAACCTTGATGAACTCGTTTATGATCTCTGATAGTATTTTTTGTGGATTCCTTAAGATTTTCTGTATACAAGATTATGTCATTTGCAAATAGAAATAGTTTTACTTATTCTTTTCCAATCTGGATGCCTTTTATTTCTATTTCTTGCCTAATTGCTCTGGCTAGAACCTCAGTGTAGAAGTGAGGTGGCCTCCAAAATAGAAGTGGTGAGATCAGACATCTTTATCTTGTACCTTATCTTAGGAGGAAAAATATATAGTCTTTTACTATTGAGTATGATGTTAGCTGTGAGTTTCTAATAGATGCCCTTTTTTAGGTTGAGGAAGTTCTCTGTTATTCCTAGTTTGTCGAGTGGTTTTTTTTTTTTTTTTTGGTGTTGCTGTTTTGTTGTTTTTAAGAAAGGGTCTCAGTCTGTCACCCAGGCTGGAGTGCAGTGGTGTGATCTCAGCTCACTGCAACCTCCACCTCCTGGGTTCAAGCGATTCTCATGCCTCAGCCTCCCAAGTAGCTGGGATTACAGCAGTGTGCCACCATGTCTGGCTAATTTTTCTATTTTTAGTAGAGATGGGGTTTCGCCATATTGGCCAGGCTGTTCTTGAACTCCTGGCCTCAAGAGATCTGTGTGCCATATGATCTATATATATTAATTTCTTACTGAAGCAAAAATACCCAAAGTGCCAGGATTACAGGTGTGAGCCACCAAACTGCCTGTTTTTTGAGACAGAGTCTCCTACTGTCATCTGGGCTGGGGTGCAGTGGTGCGATCTCGGCTCACTGCAGCCTCCGCCTCCCGGGTTCAAGTGATTCTTCTTGCCTCAGCCTCCCAAGTAGCTGGGATACAGGTGCCTACCACCATGCCCGGCTAATTTTTTTGTATTTTTAGTAGAAACGGCGTTTCAGTATGTTGGCCAGGCTGGTCTCGAACTCCTGACCTCATGATCTGCCACTTTGACCTCCCAAAGTGTTGGGATTACAGGCGTGAGCCACCGTGCCCAGCTTTGTTTTTTCTTTTTTTTTAAACCATGAAGTTGTGTTGGATTTTATCAAATGCTTTTTCTGTGGAAACCTAAACTTTTAGGCTACAGTTCTTTTTAAAGCAGGTAGCAGGACAAAACTTCTTGACACCACTCAGCAGAGGTTTGAAAGTTTCCCCTCTTCTCCTGTGAGGTCACTAAGCATTTGTTACAGAGTTAACCGAGAAGAATGCCTGTGCTTATCCTCTGGGAACAACTGTAATGATGGGATGTTTCTCTATAAGTCTGAGAAATAAACTGCTGGAATGTGATGCCATATCTGATATGCTGTGTTTGTTTTGCCAGTGTAATACTGTCACAACACTGTTGAGTGAGCTGATTTCAAGCTGTTGATAACAGTTCAGACATTGGCAGTTCTCTAATCTCCTTGACACTTTAGTGTTTGACTGCATTCCTTTGCCCTGCAAATAGTCGACAGTGTAAGTGATCTCAAAGTGAGAATATATCTAAAGTCTGTATTTGTAATAGACAAGGTTTGAAGTAGAGCTGAGACCTTGTAAAATTCACATATGGACTTCCTGAGCGTGCAGTAAAGACTTAAATTCTACTTGATGGAGCCTGTCAAACAGCCATATTACAGGCATGATTTGGTTGCATGGGACTTCTATTCTTAATGTTAAAATAAAATCCAATAAAATGAGTTGGCGAAAATGAAGCTGTCGTGGAGTTGCTAAAAATCTTGTTCCAATGAAATGCTATGAGAAAGGCGTTATTATGCTGTTTAGTTTTTACCAATTACCCTATAAAGTATTAATTTATATATACATATTATATATAAAAATAATAATTATTCTTAGAGACAGAGTCTCACTCTTATCACCCAGGTTGGAGTGCAGCGGCATGATCTCAGCTCACTGCAACCTTGGCCTCCCAGGTTCAAGTGATCCTCCTATCTCAGCTTTCTGAGTAGCTGGGACTATAGGCATGCGCCACCATGCCTGGCTAATTTTTGTATTTTTTTGTAGAGATGGGGTTTCACCGTGTTACCTAGGCTGGTTTCAAACTCTTGAGCTCAAGCAATCTGCCCTCTTTGGCCTCCCAAAGTGCTGGGATTACACATGTGAGCCACTGCACTTAGCCTATATTATTAATACTATTATTGTTGTTGTTGACTTCTTTTTACAAAACAGAAAGCTTGAGTCTTAGGCTGATTGCTTCCCTAAGGCTTAGATGGCCTATGGATTTGATTCCAGGTAGCCTATCTCCACATTTTGTACTCTTGAACATTTTCTAATTTATTTACTAATTCCTCAGTCACGTAAATGTCATCCATGAAAAATATTAGAGTTTTGGTATCTCAGAGATGGTTCCTTAGAGCTCTCAGCCCTAAATGGAAATACATCTTTTTGATAGTGTTTTTTATTTTCCAAATCCCAAGAATCTGTGAAATTAGTAGTGTTCTTGACCAACAGTTAGATAGCCTCTGCTTGAATGCTTCTAATAACTGGAGAGCTCACCACTTCATGGTGACAACCTTTTTCATTCTTGCATAAATTCTTCCTAACTTTGAGCCATCCTGAAGGTCAGTTTAGCTTTCCTATCGTCTAAAGTACTGTATATTGCTGTCTGAAAACACACAGACAACTAATTGCTCCAGTTGCTTTTTTTCCCTTTTGGTGACAGCTTTATTGAGATAGAATTCATATAGTATACAGTTTACTCATTTAAAGTATTTTGCATATATTCAAAGAGTTGTATAATGACCTTATTTTAGAACATTTTTATTATACCCGAAAGAAACCTTATACCCAGTAGCAGTTACCTATTTTCGTTAAACACCTCCAGCCCTAAGCATCTACTAATTACTGTCTTACTTTATAAATTCGCCTATTCTGGACATTTCATTTAATAGGTGGCCTTTTGTGTCTGACTTCTTTCACTTAGCAAAATATTTTCAAGATTCATCTATCTTGTATCAGTACTTTTTTTGTTGTATTTTTAGTAGAGACTGGGTTTCACCATGTTGGTCAGGCTGGTCTGGAACACCCGGCCTCAAGTGATCTGCCTGCCTTGGCTTCCCGAAGTGCTGGGATTACAGGCGTGAGCCGCCACGCCCAGCCTTGTTGTATCAATACTTCATTTCTTTTATGGACAAATAAAAGTCCACTCTATGGATACACACATTTTGTTTATACACTCATTTCTTTATGGGTATTTGGGTAGTTTCCACTTTTGACTATCATGAATAGTGCTGATCTAAACATTTGTTTCAAATGCTTTTTTTGTATGAAACACTGCTCTGTCTGCTCCTGCACTGTGATGATTTTTTGATTAATCTCATGTAGTATTTTACTTGGTAAAATCTCATACTGTTGGTATTAGTCTGGTTCTGCCTTGCTGGAAGTTTGAAATTTTGATTCTTTGATTGATCATATGATTTGTTCATTTCAACCTTGGGTACTATGCCAATTGGTTAAATCTCTGTTCTCTGTCCTCATCCATGTCAGTGATCAGTATACTGATTGCTGAGTGGGGTGGCCTCTCTGCCACATAGCTTATTGCTGTGGAGGAAAGAGAGTCTTCTCTTAGCCATTGTTCTGTGTGGAGTTGGCGGACTAACACATTTTTATATTCATATGCAATATTTTCAATTCTAAAAATCCTTATGTTTGTACCAGAACTAAGATGTCCTGGGATTATGGAATTATTCATGTCAGTTGCTTATCTCTGGTCAGGTAGTTAGTTGTTACATCCAGCAGCTCAGACTAGAATTTGAATTCTGGCTCTTGTCCCACTTATTATCAGAATGACCTTCGGCAAATGACTTGAAGGTTAACTTGGGTAATTTTCTCACCTGGATAATGCGGATAGTAGAAGGACTTAACCTCATAAGGTTTTTGAGAGGACTGAGTGAAGCAGTCCACACAATACACCATCATGTGCTGGGCATGTTGGTAAGGGCTGGATTTCAAGGATGAAAACAGAGGCCAGAGAACTTTCTGTGGCTTTCTGAATGTCAAAACTGAGACTGTGCAGATCAAGCAGAACGCTTTCTGTTCCTTCCAAGGCTTGTTCCCTTCAGGTTTCAGTTTCAGACGGAAGCGAAGTTGTTTGTGATGCCGGAGCACACACCTGCGGGAACTGTAGACGTCTTAGGAGTCCACCGGGGTTGCGTCGCATTGCTTCCACGCCTCTGTCCTCACCAGTGTTGCCAACTGTGGATTTGTATGTGTGTGTTTATCATTGTTGGCCATGCACCACAAACAGAGATATCAGTCACATTTAAACTCTGCTGCCCAGGAAACTCCTGCCTACAAACCCAGCCTAGCCCTTTGAGAACCTCACCGACCAAGTGAGTGATATGTTGAGAGATGAGCATAGCCATCTTACCATTCACGTCTGTGAATTATTATTTATTCAGACTGGAATAATCTCGTTAAGAGAACTGTGTGTAATCTTAGCATGATAATCGGATTCCACTTATCACTTGGAACTGTGACTCACCCTTGGAATTTGAAGGACGTAATTACAAAAAAAATTCTTGGTTACCTTTTAAAAAGGAGTCTGTTGTCCTTAGACTTGTTAACTCTTCAACCGCTGTTTTCCAAATCGTGGTACAAAGTTATTATTTGCGGGTATTCCCAAGTGGCCTTATAAAAACCAAAAAGGCTTCTTGCTAATTCTCTTCAGATGCTGATATAGAAATGACACGGATTTTTTTCTTTTTAGTATTTAAGAGCACCCACTAGAAGGATATTTAATATTTGTATGTAGTTTTTTTTTTTTTCCTGTTATGTTAAGCAGAATTTCAGGACCTTGCTGCAGAGCAGCATCTCTCCATTTAAGTAATGTGTAGACCCCTTTTCAAAGGGGAAAGCACCTTGCAAGAACCCTATGAATTGTACCAAACCCAACAAACATAAGGTAAACCTAAGGTTTACATGCAAGTCTCTTTTGATTGCCAGTTATCAGGGTTCTTGCCTGGCTTGTTGTTCATAAATGGGAATATTTTATTTTTAGATTATCATAGAAGTGAAAAAAAAATCTTCCCAAGTAGCTGGGACTACAGGCACACACCACCATGCCTGGCTAGTTTTTTTTTTTTTTTTTTTTTTTGGGGGTAGAGGGATTTCCCCATGTTGAACAGGCTAGTCTTGAACTCCTAGCCTCAAGTGATCTGCCTGCCTTGACCTCCCAAAGTGCTGGGATTACAGGCGTGAGCCACCGTGCCCAGCCTTGCCATGCCTACTTTTTAATAAGGTTGTTTTTTTGCTTGTTCAGTTGTTCAAATTCCTTATAGATTCTAGATATTAGATATTGGTCAGATGCATATTTGCAAATATTGTCTCCCATTCTGAAGGTTGTCTGTTTACTCTGCTGATATTTTTCTTTTGCTGTGCAGAGCCCTTTAGTTTAATTAGGTCCAGTTGTCTGTATTTGTTTTTATTGCAATTGCTTTTGAGGACTTAGTCATAAATTCTTTTCCAAGGCTGATGTTTATAATGGTGTTTCCTAGGTTTTCTTCTAGGATTCTTATAGTTCCTGATCTTACATTTAAATCTTTAATCCATCTTAATTTTCATATGTGGTGAAAGGTTCACTTTCATTCCGCTGCATATGGCTAGCCAGTTATCCCCAGTATCATTAATTGAATAGATAATCCTTTCCCTATTGTTTATTTTTGTGGACTTTGTTGAAGATCAGATGGCTATCAATGTATGGCTTTATTTCTGGGTTCTCCATTCTGTTCCATTGGTGTATGTGTTGGTTTTTGTAATAGTACCATGCTGTTTTCGTCACTGTAGCCTTATAGTATAGTTTAAAATTAAGTAATGTGATGCATCTAACTGTGTTCTTTTTGCTTAAGATTGCTTTGGCTATTCGGGATCTTTTTTGGTTCCATATGAATTTTAGAATAGTTTTTGTTTTAATTTTGTGAAAAATGATATTGGTAGTTTGATAGGAATAGTGTTGAATCTGTACATTGCTTTGGGCAATATGGTTGTTTTAACAATATTGATTCTTCCAATCCATGAGCATGGGAGGTTTTTCCATTTGTTTGTGTCATTTGTGATTTTTTTCGGCAGTATTTCGTACTTCTTGTAGCAATCTTTCACCTGCTTGATTAGATGTATTCCTAGGTATTTTATTCTTTTTTGTGGCTATTGTAAATGTGATTGCGTTCTTGATTTGGCTGTCAGCTTGAACATTATTGGTCTATAGAAATGCTACTGGTTTTTATACATTAATTTTGTATCTCGAAACTTTACTGAAGTTGTTTATCAGTTCCAGGAGCGTTTGTCTTTAGGGTTTTCTAGTTATACAGTCATATCAGTGAAGAGAGATAGTTTGACTTCTTTTCCTATTTGGATGCCTTTTCTTTCTTTCTCTTACCTGATTGTTCTGGCTAGGACTTTCAGTACTATATTGAATAGGAGTGTTGAAAGTGGGTGTCCCTGTCTTTTTCCTATTCTGTTTTTCATTCAATAAAAACTCAACACATACTAAGCATGGAGTGGTATATACCTTTGAAAGCATTACAGACACTACGTTTCTCTTTAACTGGGTTTGCATTCCACTGGAGACTTTCACTGCTTTGCCTCTTGCTTTAAACTCTTACCAGCCAGATATTTTCCTTTCTTGATCTACCCTCTTAAGAGTCCTGCCCATTGTCCATGATTGACAGCCTGGTTTCCTGATTGAGTGCTTTATATGAACATGAAAATTCATAGCATCCTTAAGGGAGAAATGTAGTTGATGGGCAAAGAACAGACAACAATCAGTCTTTTCCCAAAATGAAAGCCGCCCTCTGGAGAGATCAGAGTAGGTCCTGGGGTATACACCTGCGGCCATTTCCAACACTAAAATGGGCTTTCTCTCCAGTGTATATGTGTTGATCCTCCTCCTCCTCCTCCTCTTCTTTCTCCTGATGAACACAACTTGTAGAACATAAACCAAGGATCAGGCTCTATACCAGGTGCTTTTTGCACATTACCATATTTAATCCCCGTAAGACCCCAAAAGGGAGGTACTCTTATCCCATTTAACAGATGAAGCAAATGTCTTAAAGGAAAGATGTTAGCTGTTTTAAAAGCCTTGTGGCTAGCAAGGGTCTGAGCTGTCTGATCAGAGCCTAATGGTTGCCATTAAGCAGTCTTCACCCTTTTCATGATGCAAAATGGACTTTCAGGTTTAAAGAAACGAAGTCTAACACAAACTGCAGTTATTTAAAAGGCAATGTAGTGATTTAATCAAGATCCACTTGCTTTTGGATATTTCACGTTTCTACTTCTGGTTTCTTCTTGGATCACTTTCTGAATATAATGGATCTGGAGTACAGGGCCACGGCCTTTAGAGTTTCTTTTCTCTTCCCTCAGTGTTTTAAGTGGGAAGGTGTTTGCCCATCAGAAGAGAAACTTTTGGATTGCATGGTGCCCCTTGCTGTTTGAGGTGCCTCTGAGGAACTTGGTGTGGAGATAGGAGGAGATCAGGAGAAGATTCTTCGAGCTTCGGCTAGAAGATGTCCAGGCAGGTTATCTTCTAACTACATGCAACTAGAGGCATATTTACAGAGAATAATCTGAAGCTTGACTCTTGGATCATCAACTCCTTGGAGTAGCCTGTTAGCTCTTAAATACTCTCAGTTCTAGTGAAACAAATAAAATTCCTACCTCCCCCTCCACCGTTCCTTCCTCCTCCTCTCTCCAGATTTCCTCCCCCTCCCTCCCTGAAATATATATAGAATACCCACCATCAAGCATTGTTCTTGGCTCTGGGGATGCAGCAGTGAATGGAAACAGATGAAGTCCCTGTCCTTATGGGATGTTTCTATTGGGGAACAAAGTGGAAACCTCGGGAGGGCAAGACACCCAGCACATGGTTATCCTGTGGACTGCAGGAATAGTGAGTAGTTTGTTAAGCAATAATTATTTTTATTAACTTGGGGGAGAGAAAGTTTTCACATGTGTATTTCTCCTTGCCTTCTCTCCATGCCACCCATTTTACTGATATGTTTTTAAGGAAGAATCACCAAGTTAGTTCTGACTCTCATTTAGGTAAATGTTTCCAATTCATTTAAGGTTATCGGCTTTTGTGTTTTGTCCCACTACAGATGGGCTTGCGGTTCTGTTTAAAAGATGGGTCATCATTACATATATAGAAACTTAATCCAGGTTTAGTAGTGTCAACAGATGTCTTCATGAAATCTGATTTTAAAAAATCAATTTCTTTGGTTGATTTGGAAGGAGTGGGCCCAAATCTAGAAGCACGGTCATGGGCTATCATTTCAGTGCCTTTTAGAAAAATTGCAAAGCAGGAAGTAAACCTTGCTTGCTGAGGTTTAAAGATGGATGGGTCTAATTTTGTTTTGCATTTATATTTAATGGCCTGGGTGCCTTTCCTGTGGGCTGGTGCACATTTAGCTAATGAATGCCTTCTGAGGAGACCTTGTTGGTTATATGGAGGGCACGCCCAGCCTCCTCATCTGGAAGCCCAGAGAGAAACCTGGTGCCGTTGCCCGCAAGGCCGCTGCAGGGCTCACCTGCAGAGTTGTTTTTGTGTTGCCCACTCTCCTGGATTGTTAGTTTGTAAAAATCAAAGGACTAAGGCAGAAGCCCTGATGCTGACCCCGAGTTATTAAATTGGTTCCTCTGGCCATTTTTCTCAGCCACAGAGCTGCCCACTAGCCACGGGCCCTGACCCCGGGCTGTGGCGTGTGCCTCTCTCTCCTTGGGGCCGTCAGCCTTGCAATTTGTAAAGCCATTTACAATTTGTAAAGTTGAGTTCAGGCTGTTGGTTCTATTTTTCTCAAGTACAGTTTGTTATTTTGCTCCGCTTTGCTGCTCATATGCGAGGACCTTTCTTGGCCAGCCTCTTGAGATCTTCTGTTCTGGTGATAGATGCTTGATTCGGGTTTGGAGAGCAGCTTAGTGTCCTCAGATAATTCTGGGAAAGCAACTGAAGAGTGATCTGGTTCTACAAGCTGGTGACTGGACCCACAATACCCAGAAGAGGTCTGCATTTTGCCCCTGGCACCGCAGAGTAAAAGGGAGGCCAGAGTTCCCTGCAGACTCCACCTGTTCTCCTTACTGCCCTTTATAGTGAATGGACATTGATTCAAGTTTGTCTATCTACACTCTTTGGGGAGCCCCTTAAAACCCGGATTTGACTTGGAAATGAAGCTTTTGGTTATGGCTTCTGATCATGCTATATGTAGTAG
The DNA here is from genome assembly GCF_028858775.2 of Pan troglodytes. NCBI lineage: Eukaryota > Metazoa > Chordata > Mammalia > Primates > Hominidae > Pan > Pan troglodytes. Next base: position 65,638,874 of record NC_086015.1, read on the forward strand.
AAGCTTAGTGTCTGTATTTTTAAAATTCAGACTGGCTTTTAATACTGGGTAACTAAGTCATAGATGAGGGGAAGTTGATGGAGTGATGGAAATAGACAATTGCCATTTTGCAGCCCATCAATGAATTGATGGATCTGGGCATGAGACATTGACACTTGGTAATATCCTCCAGAGACAATAAGCTGTTGTTTGCCCCTGACAGTAGAATACTTTACCTCCAAGGAAGTAGTCTTACAAAAACAAATACAGCTGATCTGTTCAAGTAACAATTTACAGTAACTACAGAGGACAAGAAAACATGGTAAACAATGTTGTTAGGGATACCATTGGCCTATTCCAGACTGACCAAAGATCTGCTTTCTTTAACAAATAAATTACAAGAAAGGAAAAAATGATGGAATGGAAAACCTACAGATTAAAGAATTTGAGACATATCCATGAAAGTCTGTAGTCTCAGTTACCTGGGCGGCTGAAAAGGGAAGATTGCTTGACCCCACAAGTTCATTTCTAGCCTGGGAAACATAGCAAGACCCCATCTGGGGAGAGAGAGAGAGAGAGAGAGAGACAGACAGAGAGACAGAGACAGACAGACAGAGACAGACATACCAACTGATCTCCATATGTACCTTATTTAGATCCCAATTCAAATGAATTAACTAGTAAAATCTGGGCAGTTGGAGATTTGAACCCTGATTGGAAATGGGGCAAAATTAGGGGAGAGTTGTTAGATTTTTCTAGGTCCAATAATAACTTTGTGTTTTTATTTTAAAAGCACCTACTGGCCGGGTGCGGTGGCTCATGCCTGTAATGCCAGCACTTTGGGAGGCCGAGGCGGTGAATCACTTGAGGTCAGGAGTTCGAGACCAGCCTGGCCAACATGATGAAACCCCCATCTCTACTAAAAATACAAAAATTAGCTGGGAATGGTGGCGCACGCCTGTAATCCCAGACAGGAGAATTGCTCTAACCAGGGAGGCAGAGGTTGCAGGTGAGCTGAAATTGCACCAGTGCACTCCAGCCTGGGTAACAGAATGAGACTCTGTCTCAAAAAAAACAAAAAAGCACCCACTGTAACACAGTGAATGTATATAGAGGACAGTCAGCAAATGCTTATTGAATGGTCAGTTTGATGATATAATATTTAAGTTTAATTGGATTCTTATAGATGAACTAGGATACCCTTTTCATTCTGAGTTGACGATTTGTACCCTGTAGGAAGGAACAGGTGAGGCTTCCAAGTTTGTCCTTCTTCCTGCTCTGTGGAACCAAATCCATTATGTACACAGCCCCTACCCTAACAGAGACGATCACAATCACATTTAAATTATACAGTGCACCTACAGAGTTTTAGCAGATGTGTGAATATTAAGTTATTAATAACTAATTGGGTGCTAATTATGTGCCCTGGAGTTCTTGGAGCTGATAAAGAAGTGTCACCTACTGTGTCAGGCCTCTGTCTTTTCAGCTTTGGAAAATCATTTTTGGCAGATGTGCCAAAGTTAACTTTGGAGCTTTAGGTTTTGAATATCATTTCTCACAAGTCTTATTTTATTTTTTTATGCCTTGTGAAAACTTACTGTGAAACTGATGTGACTTCCCATAAGTAAAAATTGCATGTACCGTTTTCCAAAGAGGGGGTGGCCTGTGTGTGATGATAGTGTTTCATCTCTGGGGAGATGGAAGAACTAAGATTAATCCCAGGGGAGAATTTAAAGCTGCTCAAGGGAATTCAGAAGTGATTCTGAAGCCCATTGGGTTTTTGGTATATTTTGGGAGATAACTGGTTTGGAAGGGCTTTGAACTTGGATCTTGCAAGACTCAGCTCCATCACTAAGGATACGCATCTCGTATTTGTGCACACACGCCCCCACTGCCCCCTTTTTGTTCCATCTCTATCCGAAATAGGACTAGTTTGGCTTTTGTTAACTGGAAGAAATCATTGAGTTAGAAAGCCTGGATACCAGGTTAGGATACTAGGAATGTGATCCATGGTTTCTAAGATTTATAGAATCCTGTTAAATTTAGAAGAAGGGTTTTAATGAGATAATCATTGAAAGGCTACACTCTCCCCTTTCTGTCTCTAGTTGCTTGTAAGCTTTCGATTGCTGGAACTTTGTGCCTCCTATTCGGAACAGGCAATATACTCATTTGTCTTAAAGTCAAATCCAACAAGAAAAGAAGGTGTTGCTTTATGGTCGACATAACCCATTTGCTGCTGGAAAGTTGTTAGGACATTAGAGCTGCTTGGTTTGCTTTGTCTTTTAAAATTAGCTTCATAAATACACAGAATTGAAGAGGCTCCTGATCTTGGATATTGCTTTTCCTTCTCCCACACTAAGAACATTAAAAAAATCTCAGTATTTCCAACCCAGGGTTAAAAATATAATATAAAAGGTAGAAGGGAAAACTGAAGATGAAAGTAAATAAATAGAAGGCCAGAGTTACCAAATATTGACAATGATTAACACCTGTTTGTTACTGGTCAAGCTGGCCAAAAACCCAGTGTTTGCATTTAGCCACAGAAAATAAAAGCTCTCCCAGTTGGGTTGTGGTTAATAGCTTTGTCCACACCCCGCATTCCTTTTCTATGCTGTGTGTTTGCCCACCTGTTGTTTGGAACTCCTTTCTAGGTTTTGGCCTTAACTGATAGATGAGTCCTGGTGGGATCCAGAGACTGTCTGAGGTTCAGGTTTCCAGCCTCCCTTGCAGCTAGTGTGTGGGCATGTGACCCGGGCTCCACCAATCACATGCATCTGTCCCAGACTTTGGATTTACTGCTAGTTTTGCCAACACAGACAGAAGAAAAGACATTTTGCCAGTTGCTACAACATCCTGTTGACAAGAATAGCAGTGGTGGTAGAGAAGCCTCGTTGCCTTAACGGGGCTAGTTCCTGAGCTCCATTATCTAGCCCAGGGGTTGGCAAATTTTTTCTTTAAAGGGCCTGATAGTAGATGCTTTACGTCCTATGGACCATACAATCTTTGTTGGAATTATTGATCTTTGTTGTGGTGTTGTGAAAGCAGCCATAGACAATATGTGAGCAAATGAGCATGGATGTGTTCCAGCAAAACTTTGTGTACAATAACAGGCAGTTGCCTGATTTGACTGTAGTTTGCCAATACCGGATCTAGCCTAACCAGTGATCCTGGGAGCTGAGCTACCCAAAACTTTCAGTAAATTCTGTTTCTTAGATCAGGTAGACTTGGTTTATTTTCCTTCCCACTAGGGTATTCATTCCTATTTCCAGACTTCATAATCTAACTTACTATGTGCAGAGGCCATAAAATCTTACCTGCTTTATGCAGACACAAATAAGGACTCCTCCATTCAGAGAGAGTAACTCTTTTGGATAAAATATGGTTTGTTTTTGATTCTCTGCAGTAGATCATCTTTTTTTATTTTTTTGAGATGGGGTCTCACTCTGTCACCCAGGCTGGAGTGCAGTGGCGCAATCTTGGCTCACTGCCACCTCCACCTCCTGAACTCGAGCAATCCTCCCACCTCAGCCTCCAGAGTAGCTGGGACCATGGGTCCCACCACGCCACCACGCTTGGCTAATTTTGTGTATTTTTGGTAGAGACGAGGTTTTGCCATGTTGTCCAGGCTGGTCTCGAACTTCTGAGCTCAAGTGATACGCCTGCCTTGGCCTCCCAAAGTGCTGGGATCAAAGGCATGAGCCCCCGCTCCCGGCCAGATCATCTAATTCTTAATTGAACTGCCTTCTTTGTCCACAACTCTTCTGGAATTACACATCTAGAAATGCTCCCATTCAAAACCTTCTTCCCCTAGAGGAGTTCTTTGTACCCTTTCCCCAGCCTCCCCCAATGATGCATTCTATATACTTATAGTGTAATATCAAAACCAAGAAACTGACATTATCAATTCACAGACTTTATTCAGATTTCACCAGTTTAACATGCACTTATTTGTATTTACTCAGTGGTGTTTGTGTTGTGTATGTGTAGTTTTATGCATTTTTGTCATACATGTAGATTTGTGTGACCAGCATCACAATCTAGATACAGGACAGTTCCATCACTGCAAAGATCTCATATGCTACCCCTTGATAGCCACCCCCACATCCCTAACCTCTAGCAATTACTAACCCATTGTTATTTCAAGAATGTCATTATATAAAGGAAATCATACAGTACATAACCTTTTGGTGCTGGCTTGCTTTACTCAGTGTAGCTCCCCAGACCCATCCAAGTTGTTTGTTCCTTTTTATTCCTGAGCAGTATTCCATGGTAGGGATGTGGCAGTTTGTTTATCCGTTCATCTGTTGAAGAACATCTGGGCTTTTCCTAGTTTGGGGCTATTACAAATAAAGCTGCTTATGAACATTTGTGTACATAGTTTTTGAGTGAACCTAAGTTTTTATTTCTCTGAGATGAATGCTCAAGGGTGCCATTGCTGGGTCGTATAGTAAGTACATATTTAGTTTTATGGGAAACTGCCAGACTATTCTCCTTTACTAAGCACGTGATAACTGGAATTGGCAGTGTTTGAACAGCTCTTCCTGTCTTTCATTTTACCGTCTTTCACACCATTATCTGGATTAATTTTTAAACAAAAGAGGAATTGCAGTTTTCTTACATGCCAGATATTATACTAAGCACCATACACATACTATCTAATTTAAGCCTCATAACAACTCCCCAAAGGAGGGTCAATACCATTGTTTCTCTAAAGAAGGAAACTGAGCCACATGGTTTGTGCGATTAATGAGCTTGATGATCCTGTAATTGTTCAGGTTCATCCAGCTCATTAAAAGTTATCAATTGGCCGGGCACGGTGGCTCACGCCTGTAATCCCAGCACTTTGGGAGACTTTGGGAGGCCGAGGCGGGTGGATCACGAAGTCAGGAGATCGAGACCATCCTGGCTAACACAGTGAAACCCCGTCTCCGCTAACAAATACAAAAAAATTAGCCAGGCCTGGTGGCAGGCGCCTGTAGTCCCAGCTACTTGGGAGGCTGAGGCAGAAGAATGGTGTGAACCTGGGAGGCAGAGCTTGCAGTGAGCTGAGATCACGCCACTGCACTCCAGCCTGGGCGACAGAATGAGACTCCGTCTCAAAAAAAAAAAAAAAAAAAAAAAAGAGTTAGCAATTCAAACTCTGACCTTGGAGCTGGTGCTGCTTTTCTGAAACCACTGAATGTTTGGTGCCCTTGATGCCTTGAGATGTTCCCTTACGAAGTGTCCTGATTGTGATTGCGGCCTGTGAGGCCCGTTATGGCTTGCCTATCTACTGACACTCCCTTGTACCCATCCGTGAATCCTCTGTCCTCTTGGGTTTTATTTTTCTGTCTTGCTTTTGATACGGCTGAAGCCCAAGACATGCTGCAACTTCATGATAAGTGGAGGCTTCATGTTTGATTAAACCAGTCCTATGCATTGTCACCTGAGAATATCCTGACAGTGGAATTAGTAAAGGAGACTACTGCAGGGTGTTGTGGACCCCCGTGGTGATGAAGACACTCTGAGATTAAAATAACATATTAGGAGATTCGTTAACATAGTTGTCCATTCGTTACCCAGGCAATCCTTGTTTCATTCGTAAGGTCTCATGACTGCATCTTAGTTGGACTTAGCAGCACCTAACTTCTGCGGATTCCCTGGCATCCCTCCAGGACCCCATTCTTTCCTGCCTTGAATGCCTTCCTGTGTTTCACACATAGGCACCAAGGATCCACGTGGAAGACACCTAGCTTGCTCCTACCAGGCTACACATTTTCACCCGAGGGGAAATGAAAACTGGGCAGCAAAAGAGGTTTTCTTTTGGAATTACACATCTTGAAATACCTCAGTTCCTCTGTCCTGAGACAAAGGCATTTCATTTTTTGTTGGCAGCTAAATGCAGGGTGTTTGAGTGGGGTGACCCCAGGCTGATGCACCAAGGGAACGTCTAATGCCTGCACTTCCCAGGCTTTCTGCTGCAGAACACACACTCATTTGGCTGCCATCTGTAATACAGTCAAAGAGAGGGGGCAGACATTTTTCTATTAGGTTCTATTACCTTGTATTGGAAGAATAATGGCATGTTGCTTGCATGTTTCCCAAGAGAATGTTTTCTGTGCTCCGTGTATATTTCAAACTCCAAATAAGAAAAGTAATGAGGGTTGGGGGCTGCTGGTGAGGCAATCTCCAGTTTAAAGATTCTGATCTTTGTTGAAGCAATTATTTATTTACATGAAAAAATAATGCCTTTTCCTTGAGCTGTCTCAGGAAATCCAAAAGTGAAGAAGCAAATAGACATTTCTTATAGTATAGCAGTGTCAAAGAACAGTCATGTGAGTTTATTACCAAGGTTAAAAAACCTAGTGTTAACTTTGGGTTTGTCTAAGTTTGTTTTTCATTGTTACAAGAGTATGCCTGAGACTGGTTAATTTATTTTACTTCCTCCCTCCCTCCCTCCCTTTTTCCCTTTTCGCTTCCCTCCCTCCCTTCTTTCCCTCCCTCCTTCCTTCCTTTTTCTATTTTCTTTTAAGAGATGAGGTCTTACAGTATTGCCTAGGCTGGTCCTGAACTCCTGGGCTCAAGTGATCCTCCCACCTCAGCCTGCTAAAGTACTAGGATTACAGGCATGAGCCCCTGTGCCTGGCTTTGGTAATTTATAAACAATATAAATTTATTTCTCACAGTTCTGGAGGCTGGGAAGTCCAAGACTTAGGTGCCAGCAGGTTCAGCTGTCTGGTGAGGGTTTTTATCTGCTTCCAAGGTGGCACCTTATTGATGCATCCTCTAAGGAAGATATGCTGTGACCTCTCATGCGGAAGTGGAAAAACAAGTGAACCAAACACTATCTGAAGACTCTTTTATATGGTTCTTAATCTCATTAACAAGGGAGGAGCCCTCATGGCCTAATTGCCTCGTAAAGATCCCGATTCTTAATGCCATCACATTGACCACACCTACGTTTTGGAGGAGACATGTAGGCTTCAAATCACAGCAGGGCTAAATCAGCATAATATGACAACTTGGATTTATTGTGTTGAGTATAATGCAAGGCACTTTGCTTATATTACATTGGCTCCTCTTAGAAATAGGTTGTCGTATAGATGCACAGACTGACACTTAAAGTTTTAGTTACTTGGTCAAGATCATGTGGCTGATGACAGGGCTTGAAATTGGTAAAGCCTTGGTTTGGGGTTTGAATTCTGCCTTATGTCCCTGAGCTCATTATTTCAACAGACTTGCTATAATCTGCTCGTGGAAAGCAGACCATCAAGAACACCTTTTACAAATGGTAGCCTGAAGGTCCTAATAAACAGGGCACTGAGTTTTACTGCTAAACCTAATAAGGGGAGTCTCTGGTTTCTCTCAATTTCTCCTTGTCCTTAATTCTTCTACCTTTTCTTCCCAGAAGGAAAAATAAAACCCATAAGCACCAGGGATAAAAAAGCCTGGTACTTTTTTCCCCCTGTACAAATGCAGTGATACATATTGAATGTGTGAAAACCAGAGCTGTACACGGCTGCTGAGAAATTATCTTTTAATACATAAGGGTTACAAAACCAAATCAAGGAAGCCAAGGGTGGGGGCACCATGTACCTTGATCCTAAAAATGTTGAATGCCAGCGAGGTATTACAGAATCGACCATTGCCACTCACCTAGGAACACCAGTGGGAATGTGTAGTACAAGATTTTTGTGGAATGAGACTCATGTTCGAAGAACACAGTGGCGAGTTCCGCACAAAACTGTTGAGAAGCAGCCAAAAAAGAGCTCATAAGAGATTGAGTCCCGGCCAGGAGAAGGGAAACTTGGCACCTGATTTTATTAGGATGCAATAGTTATCCAACCATTGGATGTGCCTGCGGTTTTCACAGGGAAGACTGTAGACCTCAGGATGATAACTGAGTAAGAAAGAAGTTTTGTGTTTGAGCCCATGTGTTTCTAACCAGAGTGCTCTTTTCCATGGAATAAATGTTTCCTAACACTAGTGTGAAGATTTAATCAAATACACACTTCCTCATCAAACGCACAGTCAACTTTTATCTTAAAATTTATTAATGTGATCGTTTTCATTTTCAAATGTAAGCATTTTCAAACACTTAATTGTTTAACTCTCGATTTGCAAAATGAGTTTTTTGGTGAAATGTGTCATTTGAGGGTCTTTTACCACTATTTGGTTTTATAGCTTGCTTTTCTTGTTTACTTTATGATGTAAACTAATTTTTACTACCAATAAAAGTTTTAGGAATCCTATTTACATGTGAACAGTGATTCAGCAATTTTGAACCTATATTTTTTGCTGTGGAGTTGTCTAGTAAAAGTTTATATGACTCTGCTGACTCTAATGGCTCCGATAAATTACACATTTATCCGTGTGTATGTTTATATTTCTTTCCTCATTGCCTACACTTTTAGAACCCTATTCATCAACCTCAATTACACGATGTATTTGGACACTCTTTCTCTTTTTTTTTTTTTTTTTAAAGGAAAAACGTAATTTCTATATACTACCAGATGGGTGTGTTGGCTGTAAGATAAAAATCCCAAAATACTTAAGAGACCATCTGGTATCTTGGTAGGGTTTAGTTGATTAAGTTCTTGTGTATTGATTTCAGTCTGAGCAGAGGTAATCTTACCCCTTTGGATCTCTACTTAAAGAAAAAAGTTGTTGTTGACATTTTGTCCCATTGTTAATAATCTTTTTTTTTTTTTTTTTAAGTTTCACAAAATACTAGTGATAGATGAGAGCAGCCATTGATTTATATGCTCACACAGTTGCTCATGACTAGTGGTTGTTTATCCTGAACGGGCCTGATGAAGCCGTAGGGCTAGACTTAGTTCATGAGACACAGATTTCTTTAGAAGATGATAATGGGTCCATGTGGGAATTGACCTGGATTCATTGGTGTTGAGCTTGAAGCTAAGCAATTTCCGTGCACCATGTTGGAAGTTTTCTGGGTGTTACTTTGTAGGCCACCAGTGAATACTGCACCTCTGGTGTACCTTGGAGAGTGTCAGAAGCTTTATATATATTGATCCATGTAAGTCATAGAAGAATCAAATAGCCAGGTGTGGTGGCTTACGCCTGGAATCCCAGCACTTTGGGAGGCCAAGGTAGGTGGATCACTTGAGGTCAGGAATTTAAGACCAGCCTGGCCAACCTGGTGAAACCCTGTCTCTACTAAAAATACAAAACTTAGCAGGGCGTGGTGACACACACCTGTAGTCCCAGTTATTCGGGAGGCTGAGGCAGGAGAATCACTTGAACCTGGGAGGCTGAGGTTGTAGTGAGTAGAGATCACACCACTGCACTCCAGCCTGGGCTACACAGCGAGACTTCATCTCAATATATATATAAAAGTAGGCCAGGCGCAGTAGCTTATGCCTGTAATCCCAGCACTTTGGGAGGCTGAGGCAGGTGGATCACGAGATCAGGAGTTCAAGACCAGCCTGGCCAAGATGGTAAAACCCCATCTCTACTAAAAATACAGAAATTAGCAGGGTATGGTGGTGGATGCCTGTAATCCCAGCTACTTGAGAGGCTGAGGCAGAGAATTGCTTGAACCTGGGAGGCGGAGGTTGCACCGAGCCCAGATCGCCACTGCACTCCAACCTGGGAGACAGAGCGAGACTCTGTCTCAAAGTAAGTAAATAAAAAATAAAATGAAGAATCAAATAAATAGCACTCTATTCCTCATTCTGCAGATGCGGAGTGTGTTAGCCATTGGCAGGGCTGATCTTGAAGTTTACCTCTGCCTGACTCTGAAATTAGAATTTCCTCTACGGTGCAATCTATTTTCCCTGATGGACAGGACACTTGCTGAGCTCTTTCTTTGGGTCATGGACTGTGCTAGGGTTAAGGGATATTCAGTGGAGCAAATGTTCCCCTTCTCTGCCCTTCTAGAACCTTGTTCCTCTAGTTACAGTATTTTAATATTGTTAATAATAATGTTTCTTTTCTTATTTATATTTAAGATACATCCTCAGGCTCTTCATTTTAAACAGGGATTCTCAACCTTAGCACTAGTGGTATTTTTGGGCCCCGATAGTTCTATGTTGCTGGAGCTCTTCTGTGCATTGTAGGATGTGTAGTAGTATTCCTGGCCTCCACTCACTGGATGCCGCTAGCATCCTCCTAAGTTGGAACATCCAGGGGTCGTCAAATGCCTTCTGGCAGGTGGGGGATTCTCCCCTAATAGAGAACCATTCTGCTAATGTAACTGCCAGCTATTTGTCACTGGGTGAAGGGTCAGAAGCCTGTTTGGCAGCTGCAGAATCTTCGTATCAAAGTGCTATGGAGTGGAGATGTACATTACAACCACCAGATATCATGGGGATAGAAATTATGCCAAACAACAGATTTGTATTCATTGCAGAACATTTTATAAGTACATATAAGGTGAACAAGGCTGATCCTTGTCCTCGTGGATCTTACAGTCTAGCTGCATATGTGTAGCTAAATCATTGCATATGTCTTTGTTTTGTTAGGATTCGTCGTGCCCTGCCATTTTCTCAGATGTGTTGTCCCCTGCCCTTTCAACTTTCTTTGCTCATCAGGGCAACCTCTTCCTGTATAAGGGCCCAGCCTCTATGAAAGGGAGGCTCTAGAATCTGCTCGCCTGTGAGATTAGAATTCACCTTGGCCCACACTGTTCCCAGTTATCTAGTGAAATCAGCATGAATCAGAATTTACTAGAAGCAGCATGTGTGCAGGTTGTTAAGCGAGGGGGAACTGTAAGGGAACATGTAAGGCTAATTAAGGTACATCATCTGTTAGGTGTCTTTTTTGTCCTGTTTTTCATGGATGACTCCAGGGGAAGCCCAGTGCCACACCTGAGAGGCATAGAGGGAACATGAGATACATGCCCTTCCAGGGCACTTTGACTTTGACAAATTACCTAATCTCTTCGGACCTCAGTTTACTCTTGTGCCTTATAGTGTTGTGGTGAGAAATGAATCATGTGTGAATAGCATTTACCATGGAGTCTGGGATGTGGGAGTCATTCAAGAGAATGGGGCTGCTCTTGTTCTTTAACCAACACCCGCCCCCCGCCCCCTGCACCCATATGCTAGATAATTGATGTGAGTTCTCAAGTCTTCATAGCACATTTAGGAGATATAGGTGGAATTTTGTTAGTTTTTGCTTCATATGCTTTGAGGCTCTGTTGTTAGGTGAATATATATCTATGATATCATTCTTTTTTTTTTTCTTTCTTTTTTTGAGACAGGGTCTCACTCTGTCCCCCAGGCCAGAGTGCAGTGGTGCAGTCTCAGCTGACTGCAGCCTCTGCCTCCCAGGCTCAAGCAATTCTCATGCCTCAGCCTCCTGAGTAGATGTGACTAGAGGCATGTGCCACCATGCTCAGCCAATTTTTTGTATTTTTAGTAGAGATGAGGTTTCGTCATGTTGTCCAGGCTGGTCTTGAACTCCTGAGCTCAGGCAGTCTGCCCGCCTCAGCCTCCCAAAGTGCTGGGATTACAGGCATGAGCCACCATGCCTGGCCTATAATATCATTCTATCCTGCTTTCTTGTATGCAGCCCACGGCTTAATGGGTTGACCTTCTATGCTGCTGACAAAGGAAGGCTACCTGCGCTTTTTCTTTCTTTTTTTCTTTTTTTGAGACAAAGTCTCACTCTGTCGCCCAGGCTGGAGTGCAGTGGTGCAATCTCGGCTCACTGCAACCTCTGCCTCCCGGGTTCAAGAGATTGTTGTGCCTCAGCCTCCTGAGTAGCTAGGATTATAGGTGCCCACCACCATGCCCAGCTAATTTTTGTATTTTTTTTTTAGTAGAGACGGGGTTTCACTACATTGGCCAGGCTGGTCTCAAACTCCTGACCTCAGGTGATCCACCCACCTCGGCTTCCGAAAGTGCTGGGATTACAGGCGTGAGCCACCGCACCCGGCCACCTGCGCTTTATCAGCTTATTGAGGTGTGCGGCAGGAGTCCTGGTTGCCTGGTGAGTCATCCTGCAGGTGGAATGGTTGAGTCGCTGAGTCCCCTTCCAGATTGTCCAGAGTTGTACAAGGGCACAGTGCTGCCTCTCAATGACAGGAAATAGGTATGATTTCCTCCCTCTTCTTTGTCCTTATTTCATCTCTGATTATTGTCTTGCCAGCATTTAACCACATTTGCAAGTTACGTTTTTCACTTATTTGTTGACCTGTTCATGATATTCATTAATCCTGTAGATTAAGATCTTCAGGGATTGTTATCAGTTTCATTTATTCTTGTATCATATGGTCCCAGGATACTGCCTGGCACATAGTAGGTGTTCAGAAATATGGACTAAATGAGTATTATAATTGACACATCTCAGTCAAGAAGGAGTGGCAGTTATACTCAGTTGTAACTTTTTCTTGAAGATATGTATCTTCAAGTTACTTGTGCTAATGGGTGGTTGCATATTTTGACTCTTTTACTTTGTATTTTTTTAGAAACAGGATCTTACTTTGTCACCCAGCTTGGAGTGTGGTGGCAGCATCACGGCTCACCACAGCTCACTCCTGGCTCACTCCTGGGCTCAAGTGATCCTCCTGCCTCAGCCTTCCCTGTAGCCAGGACAACAGGCATATGCCATCATGCCTGGCTAATTTTTAAATTTTTTTTGTAGATATAGGATCTCCCAATGTTGCCCAGACTGGTCTTGAACTCCTGGTCTCAAGCCATTCTCCTGTCTTGGCCAACCAATTGTGAAACTGTGTCTGGCCTGTTTAACTCTTAAGTGTAGATGTAATTTACTTCATGCAAGAGTCAGACTCAGTGGCTTATACGTGTAATCCTAGCCCTTTGTGGGAATCTGAGGTGGGAGGATTGCTTGAGGCCCTGAGTTTGATACCAACGTGGGCAACATAGCAAGACCGCCCCCCCCATCTCTAAAGAAAATAAAATGAAAAAATAAGCTGGGCATAGTGGTGAGCTCCTGTAGTCCCACTTCTCAGGAGGCTGAGGAGGGAGGATCAGTTGAACCCAGGAGTTTGAAGCTGCAGTTAGCTATGAGTGTACCACTGTATTCCAGACTGGGCAACAGAGCCTGACCCTGTCTCTTAAAAAAATAAATAAATAAGAAAAACAAGAAAGGGCTTCTTTCCTTCTGAGTGTGTGAGCATCCCTCATTTGATGCAGAAGGTGAGGTGACACAGAAGTGGTCTCTGTCTCAGGGATTAGCAAATTTAGTAGGGAAATGCCTCTATAGCCCCCAATTTACGTATGAATAGTTAAAAACTGACAGTTTCATAAAATAAGCCCTAACCACGAATGCATTTTAAGGGAATACTCTTGTGATGAGTGGATTTCCAGAGCAAAGAAGAGACACAGTCTGAGTTACCGGTGCCAATTACTTGGTACCACTGCAAATCGTTCCCCTTTGGCAACATTATTTTTAAAATTAACTTTTAGGAATTTCTTCTCCAAGCGTATTCTTGGTTCGGCCTTCTAACAGTTCATTTACCTGATTGCATTTGATGGGTCTGTTGGGATTCTGGAATGTCAATTTTACTTTTTAGGAGATAGGTTGCCTGGGTCACGTCCAACATTCTTGTAGGTTGAAGATATTTTCCTTAGCTTCTTGTTCTTTGCTTTCTGGACTCACATCCTTTAGTTGTTTTAGATTTGGAGCTACTATAAAAAATGTTTTTACTTATTCCCCAGATATTTTCTTCCAGCCATATGCCGGGCCCCTTTGTTTCAGGCACCCAGGATAGAGTGGTGAACAAATCCCTGCCTGCACAGAGCTGACATTCTAGAACCTGTGTAGGGGAGAGAAGATTCCTTTCCCTTACACATCAAAAAGTTCCTGGCTGAGGCCCCCATAACAGATTAACAAGAGAAAAGCAAACATATTTATTGAATATCAGTTTTATGTGTCACAGGAGTTTTCAGAAATGAAGACCCAAAGCAACGGGGAAAACTGTATTTTTATGGACAGTGGTGCCAAAGTATGATTGGAGGAAAAAGGGGTATTATTGTCTACCGGTAATAAACTGTGGGGGTGGAGGGGAGCCAGCAAGGCTTGTTTTGTTCAATTTCTTCTTGGTGTCTCACAGAAATAAGGACGTTCCTTTCCTCTGGGCATGTGGAGGACCCCTCTAGAATGAGGGTGAGACTATGACCTACTTTCAGGGGAAGGTCAGTTAAGTTTTATAACCAGTTTCAGGGGGAGAAGGGATGAGAGAGGACCAGAGAGACCATCCTGCTTTTGATGTTCTCCCAAAGGCAAGGTGCTCCATTTTGATGCCAGGAGTTTGGTACTAGCTTGGGCAACATAGCAAGAGCCCCCGTCTCTACACAAAATAAAATAAAAAAATAAGCTGGGCATGATGGCGAGCTCCTGTAGTCCCACTACTCAGGAGGCTGAGGAGGGAGGATCAGATGAACCCAGGAGGTGTTCTCAACTCTGGCACATGCTTGTAGCTGAATTATTGACGATGCCTTTGATTTGTTTTCTTGGGATTCATTGTGCCTTAGTGTCTCCTGTATGTGCCGTCCCTCATGCCTCCAACTGTCTTTGCTCAAAATGAAACCAATTGATTATAAATGAAAGGATCAGTAGGCTTTAAAGCAGTTATTTACAACTGAGCATTTAGAGTTCCCACCCTTACAAAGTGCTGTTCCCATGGCTGCTGAGAGTGCTGCGGAAGCTGGTTCTCTTTGTCCTTAAGTTGATCGATAGCAGGCATCAGCGGGGAAGATGCTTTGTACTTTGCTTGTTAAACAGAGGGCTGCTAAGCAGCTGTGGCAGTGTGACCCTGGTTGTGCTGCTGTGGGTGACATGAGTGTGCATGTGGACAGTGGTTATGGTGCTTCCCTACACACTGGACACCCACCCTATGGACAGACACACTCCATGAAAATGTTTGGGAAGTATAAGAGCTCCAGGCCATGGGATGAGATGGGAAGGACCTAACTCTGATTTCTAGATTTGGAATTGAATCTGCATGTACTGTTCAGGTCATAGTTCTGGCACGTATTTGGCGGTTTGGTCGGCTTCAAGCTCAGGGGCTGCGAAAGTTGCCAGAATAGGAATGTTCTGGCCTGATGCAAGCAAGCACCCAGTACCTGTGGATTCAGGACTGGTCACACTGCAGCTGGACATTATGAATTCAGATGTCCCTGATGAGACAGTGTCCTAGGATAGTGGCTAGGTGAGGTCTCAGGATCTCAGGTACAAGGTTAGAGGAGGCAACGTGGAGTCACAGTGGAGAGCTTGGTTGGTCCCACAGCCAGATAGCTACAGGTTCAGGTACCAGCTCTGCCCTCAACTATTTTTTGTGACCTTGGGAAAGTTAGATAACAATTTGAGCTCCTTTTTCTATCTTGAAAATAGGGATCTAATGTCTAACTTAGCTCCCTGGTTTTTCTCCCCATCTCATCCACATCACGCTTTTATTTTCAAGTCTTGTTTTCTTTCTGTCATTTATTCCCGAGATAAGTGTATGCTTGTTTTGTTGTTTATTTTCCCAGCTAGGATACAAGTTCTTTGCGAGTTAAGGATTTGATTAGTCTTGTTCACTGCTCTGTCTCAGCACCCAGCACCTACTAGGTGAAGTATTTATAGAATGAAAGGATGAGTTTGCTAGACACTCATGGCCATGATCTAGTGCTCCCAGGTCTGTATTTTTTGGCCAAAGCCAGAAAAAGACCATCTTCAAGTAGAAACATAGTTATACGCCTGTAAAAATTTGACACATTGTAGATTCTGGCCACCATGCCCTTGGAACTTCACTTCTGAATCTGTGTTCAGACTAGGAATGTAGCACTGGTTCTCATGGCTTGCTTTGGAGGAAGTCTTTGGAAATTTTTGCTGATAGCCTTCTACCTAGGAGCATGAGCTCTGCTGTTTTCTCCTGCCCCTGCCCCTGCCCCTGTTCCCCTTTTTGGACAGTGCCCAAGACCTAGCAGACACACCTTGAGGCCCCTCCAGCCTGAAAGCCTTTGGTAATCCCTGCTTTTAAGGGCCTTTTGCCATGGCCTGATGAACATCAGACAGGATGCTGATGGTTTTATTCTTGTAGCTCCAAAGCCGTCAGCCTGAATAGATGTTCTCAGGGCTTCATATAGGCATATACAATGTATGTTTTCTTTCATCGACAAAGGCACTGATGGTGCAAGTCCAAACAGTGCTGCTCATTTGAGGATTTTCTTGTTCAATTTTCGGGAGCTCTTGACTGACTGCATTCTGCTTCACTGGAGAAGAAGATAGTTTGATGAGGCTGTGTACACTTCTTAAAAGTGAAAAAGCCTTTGCAGGCTTGTCCAGACAGTGGGGTGACCAGGAAGGAGAGTCAGGAGAGAAGGTAGGGGTCTGGATCCTGATTTTGAGTGTTCATTTCCCAAAAAATCTTAGGAAGATAAACACTTTCTTGGTAACCTTTGAGTGTCATGTTCCTTCTCTGAAGAGTGTATTAGATTCCATGTGGTATACCCAGTAGATTGCATTTTGAGTGTCATTGATGACTAATGGATAGAGACTGCTTAGACCACTGTATGGAGAAGGATTCTGAAGTCATGTCTGGGTGCAGTGGGAGAGTGTCATGCTACATTGATTATTACTTTTCATAACTGATTTACCTAAACCAAATAATACTAGTTTTTAAATTCCTGGATGTGATACACAATTTCCTTTAAAAATAAATTTAATTAGAAGAAATGAAGGTTTTTTTTTAAATAAGGAAAACTAGAGTTTTTCAGGGGGAATGTGGCTATGGTGGAAACTTTGAACATAGTATGAGAAAGAATGAAATTCTGGCCGGGCGCGGTGGCTCACACCTGTAATCCCAGCACTTTGGGAGGCCAGGGCAGGCGGATCACGAGGTCAGGAGATAGAGACCATCCTGGCCAACATGGTGAAACCCTGTCTCTACTAAAAATACAAAAATTAGCTGGGCCTGGTGGTTTGTGCCTGTAGTCCCAGCTACTCGGGAGGCTGAGGCAGGAGAATCGCTTGAACCTGGGAGGTAGAGGTTGTAGTGAGCTCAGATCATGCCACTGCACTCCAGCCTGGTGACATAGTGAGACTCCGTCTCAAAAAACAAAAACGAAAAAAGCACAAAGAATGAAATTCTGGAAACACTAAGGAGATGAATGTTTACCTACCTGACAGAATTGTTTTGGGAGTTTTAATGCAGGTGGCAGCTTGCTGTGACTTCTAAAGGCAGTACAGAAGTATCACAGTGTGGTTAAACTTCTTTTTTTGACCAGGAGGTAAACCTGAACTCAAAGTCTCCCAAAGCCCTCTCTGAACAAGAAAATAGAATAGTGGTCCAGAGTTTGGATACTGAGGCTGGACTGTCTGGGTTTGAGCCCCCTCTCGCCTCTGTTCACATAGTTAGCGAGTGATATATGCATTTAACTTCCCTGAGCCTCAGTTTCTCATTTGTTAAAGGCAGTACCTCATGGTGTTGGTATCAGGATTAAAAGACCATTTCAGAGGAAGCTTCTAGAACAGCACGTGGTTCAGTATAACATGGTGTCTACGGGTTGACAATGATAATGATGATTGGATATTAAAAAAACCTGACTGGATGCGTTGGCTCACGCCTGTAATCCCAGCACTTTGGGAGACTAAGGTGGGCTGATACCTGAGGTCAGGAGTTCGAGACCAGCCTGGCCAACATGTTGAAACCCCCATCTCTACTAAAAACAGAAAAATTAGCTGGGCATGGTGGTGCACACCTTGTAATCCCAGCTACTCAGGAGGCTGAGGCATGAGAATCGCTTGAACCCGGGAGGCGGAGGTTGCAGTGAGCCTGGATTGTGCCACTTACACTCCAGTCTGGGCCATAGAGTGAGACTCCATCTCAAAAAACAAAACCTTACACAATTTAATACATTAAACAGGTTTGGACACTTTTTCCCCCTAATTAAAAACATTTTTTTTTTCTTTAAGAGACAGAGTCTTGCTCAGTTGTCCAGGCTGAGTGCAGTGGCGTGCTCCTAGCCTACTGCAGCCTCGAACTCCTGGGCTCAAGCGATCCTTTCGCCTCAGCCTCCCGAGTAGCTAGGACTACAAGTGCATGCCACTAGCCTAGGCTCCCCTCACTTAAAAAAAAATGGGTGCTTGGCCTTACAAATTGCTGAGATTACTCTGTCATCTTACTATTTTTATAAAATTTTCCTTTTTTTTTAATTTAAATTTTTAAGAGAGAAGTGATTTCTGAGTGAAGGAATAGCAAACCTTGACTGTGGTGAATATCTTATTTCTCCTTTAGTGTCTATATGCCCGTTTTTATGCTGCGTATATCTTATTTATCTGACTTCCTAGGCAGTTTAGAATATGTAAAGCATTTATGCAACTGAATGTTTTTTAGAATTATAGCATCTTTAGTGAATGACTGTACCTACGCTGAGCCATTTTATCATGCTATAAATACCAAAAAACACTGGAAATTAAAGAACAAGTTTATTTCATTTTTGTATATAAATTCTATTCCTTTTATTTTTAACTTGGATAAAGAGCTTTGTTTGTTTCTTAATCACTTCTCTTTTCTTTTTAGTGAGTAAAGAGGAGATATCAATTTGTGTGTAGATATTAGCATTCTTATATAACAGACTCAGCCCTAGACACATAAAACGCCAGCACTTATTAGCTGGTGTTGAAATGTGATTGTGGCAAAGAGAATAATGATTTTGATTTACAAATACTTACCTGTCAAGAAATAACACCACCACCCAATCCCTTACTGTTTCTTTTCAGAAATTAATAATTTAAATTTTAATAAGCACCAGGCTTAATGCCTCATCAAGTTTTTTTTTTTTCTTTATTATTATACACGTTGGTGTAGCTAGCGTGTTGACCAGCTCTGGTTAGCACACTAACAAATAGAAACCAACACAATACTCACCTTCTAGGTTCTAGGTTTATAGTTAATTAACCCAAGTTCTCCTGAAGACCAGATTTCTTCTTGTCTTGGAAGGGGTTAGAAGGTAATAGTCATTTAAACGTATGTCCACAAAATATTTTTTCAGAAACTGAGGTTTAATTCTCCTCCTATTGACTATGAGCTAGACTTCGTGTCTCCTGATGAGCGTAATAAGGTTGAAGTGATAGTGACTTTAGAGACGATATCTCTAAAGAGACTTGCTGTCTTGGATAACTTTGAGGAAAGCCACCTGCCATGTTGTGAGGACACTCAAGCAGCCCTGTGGAGGGGCCTGTGTTGTGAGGAATGGAGGCCTCCCACTGATAGCCATATGAGTAAGGCTGGAAGTGGATCCTCTATCCCAGATTAAATATTCAGCTGACTGCAGTGCAGCCAACACTTGACTGTAACCTCATGAGAGAACCTGAGCCAGAAGCAAGCCAACTAAACTGCTCTTACATCCGTGCCCCACAGAGCCTATGAGATGATAAATGTTTGTTGTTAGAAGCCATTACGTTGTGGGATAATTTGTTACACAGTAATAGATCACTAATGCACAATAATGGTGGGGGTCAGATACACAGGAACAAACAATCATCACTGAATCCATAAGAAGATGATGGTCCTTGGCATGCCCTTGGAATGGCGTCCAATGATGTTGCAGAACTAGGTAAGGCCTTTCTAGGGGCAGAAAAGGGAATGTTTTGGGGTTAGATTTGGTACTTAGCATCAACAAGGAAGATCTGTTCCAGTAGCATTTTAAAAAGGCCTCTCAACTAAGACTTATTGATGGTGATGGTACATATGTCTGTCGGTCTGCAGAAATGCAGGTGAGCAAGGGAATGCAGAACAGATGCAGAGTATACACATAGGCGTCTGATGCAGGTTCAAGTCAAGTAGCTTCCGATACGACTCTTTTCTTTAGTTTTCACAACCATTGAAAAGAGCAGGCCAGGTATGGTGGCTCACACCTGTAATCTCAGCACTTTGGAAGGCTGAAGTGGGTGGATCACTTGAGCACAGGAATTTGAGACAAGCCTGGGCAACATGGCGAAACTGTCTCTACCAAAAATACAAGAATCAGCTAGTCTCATAACCCGGTCTCAAAATTAATAAAAAATAAATTAAAATTAAAAATAAAATAAAGAGCAATGTCGTTGGCATCCTATTCATGTTTGGGAATGGAATCTGACTTTGCCACTTGGAAGATTGTAATCTCCATGAAGGTAGGGACATGTCTGTATTATTTACTCCCAAATGCCTGATGTCACAGAACGTGGAAGGTTCTCAGTAGGTATTTGTTGAAAGAATAAATGAATATCATTGTATAATTTTGAGCAGATGATACAATCTTTTTAAGCCTCAATATCCTGCTCTGTACAGTGGGGATAAATAACCCCTATCTTGCAATGTTATTGTAAGGCTTGGAGATAGTGTATTCAAAGCAGTAGTCCCCAGCCTTTTTGGCATCAGGGACCAGTTTTGTGGAAGACAGTTTTTCCATGGACCGGGGGTTGGGGGGATGGTTTTGGGATGAGTCAAGTGCATTACATTTATTATGCGCTGTATTTCTATTATTACTATATTGCAATATATAATGAAATAATTATACAGTTCACCAAACTGTAGAATCAGTGGGAGCCCTGAGCTTGCTTTCCTGCAACTAAGCAGTCCCATCTGAGGGTAATGGGAGACAGTGACAGATCATTAGGCATTAGAGTCTCATAAGGAGCGGGCAACCTAGATCCCTCACATGCACAGCCCATAATAGAATTTTTGCTCCTATGAGAATCTAATGCTACCACTGATCTGACAGGCGGCAGAGCTCAGGCAGTAATGCTCTCTTGTCCTCCACTCACCTCCTGTTGTGCAGCTCGGTTCCTGACAGGGCACGGACTGGTTGTGGTCTGTGTCCTGGGGGTTGGGGACCCCTGATTTAAAGCACTTACACAGTAGGTGGGCATGTATTTCTCAGAATCCTCAGAATTCATTCTTGTTATGATGGTCAGAGAACGAATGTGGAGTTTTGATCATGTTGTACTTTCTGTTTTGGCAGAATTAGCCTTGGTAATTCAGTTCCTTAAGTTGTGAGTGATGAATTCAAGAAGTGAACTGTTGGATTTTGTTCCACATCTGGATTGTATTAAGTGGATTATTGCCAAGTTCCCACTCTACATGCTCCTTGTAGTCAAGCTAGTGTCACACCCCTCGCATTTTTAAGAAGGTAACATTACAGTTGTGAGTCATAGTTACCCAGCAGGAAGCCACATTCTTGGGACTCAACTGATGGGGTGGTTGAGCCCAGAGCTCTTGGTCTGATGGGCCATCACTCCTTGTCTTATAATCCTCAGTCCAAGAGCATGACAGAATTATTTCTTTCTGTCATTAAGATTGTTGCAGTAAAGTAACCTAGTATAAATCTGGATATTCTGTAAAAACAATTCACTTCTACCTTTGTGCTGTAAATAATTATGAGCATTACTTTTGGCATTTAAAAATGCATTGTAAAGGCCTGGCGCGGTGGCTCACACATGTAATCCCAGCACTTTGGGAAGCCAAGGCTGGTAGGTCACTTTGAGCCCAAGAGTTCCAGACCAGCCCAGGCAACATGGTGAAAACCCCATCTCTACAGAAGATACAAAAATTAGTCAGGCGTGGTTGTACGCGCCTGTAATCCCAGCTACTAGGGAGGCTGGGGTGGGAGGCTCCCTTGAGCCTGGGAGGCGGAGGTTGCGGTGAGCCGAGATCGCGCCATTGCACTCCAGCCTGGGCGACAGAGCCAGATCCTGTTTCAAAATAAATAAATAAATAAAAATAAAAAAATAAAAAAGCATTTAGGAAGATATTGAGTAGTAGGAAGTTTTTTCTGAAGGGTTATGTGAAATTTAAGGAACTGGACATCCCCTGTTTTGGTTCAGAATTTTTCTTGGAACCACTAGCAGGTGGAGTTTTCTGATAAATCTTACTGTCTCTATCAGTGTCACCCCTGTTTGAATAGGAACCCTCACAAGAGGATCCATGTTTATGTCAGATTTTATTCTGTCCCATTTTGTGTAGCTGGGCTGTGATTCAAGGTGAAATTCTTAGGAAAGGAAATCTTGTGTAGTAGGTAGGGGCTAATCTTCACCACACAAGCTCCTGCCTTTCTGCCATTCAGAAGTAGAGACCTAGAAGAGATAAGAAATGGGGAGCTAAGAAATACATTGCTGGCCTTCTGCATTACTCGCCTACCAGTATTTTCACTGTCCTCTCCTGGAAGTATGGTTTTAAATCTATTGCACAAAGTCAGACAAATAGGTTTATTTGAGTCAGTGATTCTTTTATAGAGATATGGCGATGTTTTATGGAGGCTCAGAGTTATCTTGCAAGTGTGGGCCAAGTTGTAACTTGAAAGAAAACCCAAAGCTAAGATGGTGAATTTTAAATAAATACACACACACACACACACACACACACGCACAAATATATTGAAGACTTTGTTTTTCTAGGCTGGGTTCAGGTACAAGGGTTCATGCTTGTAATTCCTGCACTTTGGGAGGCTGAGGCGGGAAGATCATTAGATTGCTGGAGTTCAAGACCAGGCTAGGCAACCTAGTGAGACCTTATCTGTATTAAAAAAAAGAAAAGAAAATTAACTGGGTGTGGTGGCATGCACCTGTAGTCCCAACTACAGGGGATGCTGAGGTGGGAGGATCGCTTGACCCCAGGAGTTTGAGGTTGCAGTGAACTGTGGTCATGCTACTGTACTCCAGTCTGGGCAACAGAATGATACCCCATCTCTTAAAGGAAAAGATTTTGTTTTTCTAAAAATGAATTATGGATATGAAACTCTTTTAGTTGGAATTTTATGTATGAATTTGAGAGGTCCAGAAAATGAAATAAAATTAGACTTATATTGGAAAGGATTAGAATTCTAGCTCTTAACGCCTTTTTACTTTTTTTTTTTTTTTTTTTTTTGGCCAAGTAAAATGGCTAATTATACTGGGAACTAGAAACAGGTGGCTGTGTATCTTAGTAAATAAAGAATGATGTTAACCTCTCCAGAATGCTGGTGACTATTGAGTTTGGCCAGAAAATCCTATAAAGGAGAAAGAGTTGCAGAGTGTAATAAACTCCCAGATGCTCGATAAAAAGCTCTGTTCCTCTTATGCCGGCTGGTGAAGATCAAGGGCGCCGCAGCAGAGCTGCTGAAGGCTCCTTACTGGTGTGAAGGTGATGAGATTTCTCTTCTGTTATCTGTCTGAATTACTTCTGGGCTTGACAGAGATGGGAACTCTCATTTGATAGCAGACTTTGGATATCTTATTTCCCTTACGTTAAACTTACCAGTCTTCATTTGCCAAATAATTTCCACTTCTGGGAAGGGTGTGTGGCAAATCTGACAAGCTTGTGTTCAGTTCTCTGCTGTTACTTTGAGGCTAGGGGACTTGGAGCAGGCAGCCTAGCCTCTCTGTGCCATCTTTTCTTGCATCTAGCAATGGAAGAAAGGAAAACCAGCCTTTGTAGGGTTGTGATGAAGGTGAAATGAGATGATAAACACCAGGTACCTGGCAGGTGGTTTTACTGTTGCTGGTTTTCTCAAAACCTAAGGCAGGGTTTCTGAAACTCAGCACTATTGACATTTTGGGCTGGATAATTATTTGTTATTATCCAAAGGTTATTACCCAGCATCTGGGAGGACCATCCTGTTCATCGTAGGGTGTTTAGTAACATCTATCCTAGATGCCAGTAGCACACTCATCCTCTTTGTAATACCAGAGATGTCTCAAGAGTAATTTGTTTCTGACCACTGACAGAAGTCTACTTAAGAAAAGCTGACAGCTGATGTCAGGTGTTTTCTTTGTTCAAAAATGGTGTAGAACAGTACTTGGAGTGAATGGGTGACTTCAATTTAGTAATTGTTTTTACATTTAGAAAAGAAATTATGTAATGGTAGTGTCTCCTCTCCCTTACCCCCCCCAATTCATTTGAATTAATAATTTAAAAAGTACTTTTAAAACTTAGACCCAGCCATCTGTTCCTTCCTGTTGCCTTACAGCAGCAGTAATTGCTTTAGGATGGGCTTGGAAACAAGAGCGGAAATGGTCTCCAGTGACCCCAAATCATAACAGAACTCGAATCCTAAGAAAAACCACAAGTGGCTTATGAATAAGCTGAAAACTTAAATGCCTCCTCAACAATTTAAATTTGGATTGCATAGCTTATGGATTTGGTGGGACATTCTAACCTCGATGTATCTTTAACATTTTCTGCTTTTAAGATGCAAAGGCGTTAACATAGAGATGGAGAGAAAACTTCCTTCTAAGTTTTCCTAGAAAGTCTGGCATCTTTGACATAGCTATAACAGAAAGAAAAATATATATGTATTTGGTACTGGTTCTAGATAATGACATTAATTAGATTTAAAATGATGCTTATAGCAAGCATATGTACAACGTAATATGTTCCAGCTACGACTCTTAAGCACTTTTCCCATTTTAATTCACTTCCTTCTCAGAACAGTTCTATGAGGGAGGCTCTATTAGGCCTGACTCGTGCTCGGCATTTTGTACACGAGGAAACTAAAGCAAGGCAAAGTCGATTGCCCAGAATTACCAACTAATAAATGTCAGTCTTGCCTGGTGCTGCACACCTGCAGTCCCAGGTACTTAGGAGGCTGAGGTGGGAGGATCTCTTGAGCCCAGGAGTTTGAATCTAACTGGGAAACATAGTGAGATTTTGTCTCTTTAAACAAAATTTTTTTAATTAAAAAAAAAAAAAAGTCAGTCTGGCTACTAATCTTTTAAGTCCATTCTGCTGATTCTAAGACTTGATCCACAAGACCAGGGATTGGCAAACCATGGCCCATGGGCAAACATCTGGCCTACTGCCTATTTTTTTGTAAATAAAGTTTTATTGGTCAAGGTGTAGGGGTGGGAAAAAAGTTTTATTGGAATAGAGCCCCTGCTATTTGTTGACTTATTGTCTATGGCTGTTTTCTTGCTACAACAGTAGAATTGAGTGGTTGCAACAGAGACCATATGGCTTGCCAAGCCTAAAATATTTACTGTCTGGCTGTTAGCAGAGTGAGTCTGCCTACCCATACAGAAGACCATTCTCATCCATATGTATAGTCCAGAAAGGTAGGAACAAATTTTTAAAAATCTTAATTCCATATACTTTCAAATAAGATTGAGTTAAAACTCATACATTGAAGGTCCAAGTATTTGGTGCCATTCTCCAGTGTTACGATGAATGTGAAATCATTTACAGGACACCCCTCTATCAGGCATTTGGGGGAAGAGAAAGGAACAGATAAACATGTGAAAAATGGGAGAGTGTGTGAACTCTCTATAGTACTCTAGAAAGCCGGGCTTTAACGCTGCAAAATTTGAAAATAGCACTCTTAAACTTTCCGTTTTTCTCGCTGCTTTTCTGCAACAGCTTCAGAATAGAAACTGACAGGCCCATTTTAGTAGAAAGCAAATGGCAGTGTGTGGGTGGCGCCTTATAACACAGCAACTCAAGGTTAGGTGGGGGGAGACCAAGAATTGAGTTTCTTTTGTTAAATCAGAAATTATGCAAATTTTACAAAAAGTATTAGAGGAAATGTGTAAGGCTTTAATTGGTTTTATGGGTTTATCGCTTTTTTTTTTAAAAAGGTTACTTTGTGAACATTACCCTCTACTGAACATGTAGACACTTCCTGAAGTTTAATGAGATCTCAGAGTAGAATCACAACAAATGTGACTCTCAGATATTTTCAAGAGATGGTATTATCTTGGGCTGAAAGTATGTTACACTAAGGCTGTCATTTCTTAGGAGGATTTACTCTACCACACAAGCTCCTCTATCTGAAATTATGATGAGCCCCAACATAGAGCTTTTTGCTTATACTAAATTCAGAGAATACTTAGTTAGTATTTGCTAAATCAGTGGTGGCCTACTTTTTAAAGCTCATTTATTACACTGAACTTTAGATAATATAGAAATGCTTTCTAATTACAGTTTTGTCCCCTGGTAAAACTAACACTGTGCATTGCGTTTGTACTATTGACATTACCTTCTAGGGCCTTGAGTGAAGGATGCTGAGCTGCGCTGCTCTCTAGGATTGGTTATTTTAAACTTTGATTTTTGCTTGAGAGTGGACTAAGGTAGTGTAGTTAAATAAAAAGTATGAGCAGAAATGTTTGTTTCAGGCAAGATTTTTTCAGGGCCTCATTTCCAGTGGGGTTGATGGATGATTTTTGTGGCTTAGAGCTTGAGACATTATGAGTTGTTCACCGAGACCCAGAATCAGGTCAGAGGACTGACTCCAAATACTGTAATGTGCTTGGATGCTGGTACCGGTATCAAGAGGCTCAGAGGAACATTGGATGTGTCCCTAGTAATGACAGCAGAGTCACAGCTGGTCTGTGGCTTAACAGTGTCTGCAGGGGCATCCATTCGCATCCCTCTTACTCCTTCTTACTTCTCTTCCTAGACTTTACTATCTCTGTTAATTACAGTTCCATTTCAGATAGAGAGTTAATTGATTTAAGTTTATGATTGGACCCCCGTGCCTGCAGTGTATTGTTGAATGAATGGATATTGTGATTTTTTCTTCTCCTTTGAAGCAAGGAATTT
Source organism: Pan troglodytes (assembly GCF_028858775.2). Taxonomy (NCBI): domain Eukaryota; kingdom Metazoa; phylum Chordata; class Mammalia; order Primates; family Hominidae; genus Pan; species Pan troglodytes. Next base: position 65,665,296 of record NC_086015.1, read on the forward strand.
ACTGCTTGGAACTATGCTGCACAGGTTTTTCTTAACGTTCTGCAGGATACACATTACTTTTTCTACTATGTGTCTTTTATTGCTGCAAAAGTCAGTTGTACTTGAGACAGTTTGGCACTGAGAGGGGAATGTGGCATATCTTGGCACTGTGGACAGCTGGTTGGGTGTCGATGTGGTGACAGGGAGGAGGGAAGGGCTCACAGACCAGACACGTGCTGCCTTTGAATGCAGGTGGTCATCAGTGTGCTTAGTCATGTAGGGCTACTCTTTGTGGAAGAGGTAGCTTGGTAGGGTGGTTGAGTTTCAGTACTGGAGTCGGCAGAACTAGACTTCTGTCCCCACCCTGGCTTACTGGCTGTTTGACATTGGACACCTTGATTCAATCCCTTTGAACATTAGTCTCCTTGTCTCTTCGATGGGGATAAATATCTGCTTCACACATAGCCCTGTGGGAAGATGTGAAAAGCCCAACTCTGGGTGTGTTAGGGGCAAATAAATGCTGAGTGTTAGCTTTCCTTTAGCCGAATCTGAACTGATTGAATTGCATTGGGACTCAGTTTGTAGTCAGTGACTTGTGTTCAAAAACTTGGGAAGACCCAGGAGGGTGTTGCCTTATCCTGAAAAATCAGGTTCTTTTTGAAAATGTGCTAATTCTTTCAGGCCAGCAAGGTGTCATCTAAGAATGTCTGCGAATAACTAGTTCCCAGGGGGTCTTAAAGATGTCACTGTAGCTTTCAGACATACCTGAGTTACTCTTAAGAGCACCTTGCCTTGTAGGAATCCATTTTGTGATATTTGTTTAAATTATGTCACAGCGCATTGCAGACTTGTAATCTGTTTTCAAAATGCTATTATCTGCGCCCTTATTGATCAGCGCCACATCTTTTACTTGCTTATCTGTGCTTTCCCTATGGTCATACTCCAAAGCTAGACCTAGAGCAGACCCACTAACTCATTAACCTCTCTGACACGAAATAGAAACCTTCCAGAAGGGGACCAGCTATGAGAGGCAGAGTTCTTAAAATCTCTCGCAGCACCCCCGTCATTTTCCTGAGCCTCCGGTTGTAGGTATTAGACTGGGCGTGAGTTTTCACAACACGGGGGAATTTGTCATGGTTGAGTCTGCTGTCGTTTGAAATACTGCTTAGTTCTTTAAGATATAATTAAGTAGAATCGCAGAAAAGAGACCTTTGTTGGCATTTTTTGTTTGTGTTGTGACTATCGAAATCCCTGCTGTCTGGAGGCTTGCCCTGACTTGGGGTGGGGAGTGTGACGTAGAGACACTGCGAAGCCGGAGCGATCAGGTTAGGTGAGGCCATGCTTAAGTTGGATTCGTTGAAAATATGATTCAATTTGAGAACACGGTAGTGCCCATTTCCGAGCTGTCACAGAGTCCAGGAGATGGGGAATAAAAAATCTTCGGCATCTCTCGGGGAAGATTATTTTGTTTGAGGTCTTAGGACTTCTCCTGATACTGTATGAATGTACTGCAGAGAAAACTTTCTTAAGGGTCCATCATGTTTTGGAGTCTAAAAGTTGGGACCAGGTGTGGGGGCACAACATCTGCAATGCTAGCACCTTGGGAGGCCAAGGCAGGAGGATTCTTGATTGGCCCAGGAGTTTGAGACCAGCCTGTGTGACATGGTGAGACTGTCTCTGCAAAATATAAAAAATTAGCTGGGTGTGGTGGTGCGTGCCCGTAGTCCTAGCTACTCGGAGAGACTGAGGTGGAGGGTATCACTCGAGCCTGGGAAGTCGAGGCTGTAGTAAGTGGCGATCGTGGCACCTGCACTCCAACCTAGGCAACAGAGCGATACTTTGTCTCAAAATAAAATGGAAAAAAAAAGATAAAACAAATAAATAACAAGCTATAAGTTGTCCCTGCATATAAAACAAAAATTGTCCCTGCATGTGAATCACAGTCTTTGAGCTTTCTGGAAAGTAATAGAAATTTCTGTGGATGAGCCGCTTGGCAAAGGTTATTTCTAAAACTCTGTGTTAGAGATTTTTGGTAAATAACAAAAGAGCCTGAATGGTCCCATGGGATAAAACACCAGCTCAAGACTTTACAAAGTGGGGCTCTCATTGAGGTAGTTCCCAGTCTGCAAAATGAAGATGACACACCTTAGATGGTATATATTTCAATGCTATTATTATTGAGAGCCAGTTTGGCATTAGGCATCACACTGAGTACAAAATATATTTCTACATGTTCTTCTTTTAAAATATGGAATTCTTTTATTATTGTTTGTACTAGTTTATTATTACTGTTTGTATAAATCTATGCAAGTACAAGTGCAATTGTGGTACATGCATAGATTATGGAGTGATCAACTTGGGGCTTTTAGGGTATCCACCACCCGAGTAATGCACCTTATACCCAGTAAGTAATTTCTTATCATCTAACCCCCTTTCTGACTATTGAACTCTGAGCAACACTTGATTGGATTGAGAGGATTGGAGTAAGAAGAATGTACATTCCTTATGTTAAGATGTGGTAGAAAATAGAAACGTGGCTCTGTCCATAAAAACGTGTGAGTTCATGTCCTTTTCAGGAACATGGATGAAGCTGGAAACCATCATTCTCAGCAAACTCAGGAACAGAAAACCAAACACCGCTTGTTGTCATAAGTGGGAGTCGAACAAAGAGAACACATGGACACAGGGAGGGGAACATCACACACCGGCGTCTTTTGGGGGGTGGGTGGGGTAGGGTAGGGATAGCATTAGGAGAAATACCTAACGTAGATGACGGGTTGATGGGTGCAGCAAACCACCATGGCACATGTATACCTATGTAACAAACCTGCACGTTCTGCACATGTATCCCAGAACAAGTATAATAATAATAAAAAAAATAAAAAAAGAAACATGGCTTTGCATGAGAAAAGCCTATTGAATGTTGAATGTCTCAGAGATGGACATGTTAATGTTGCCTTGAGTAGAAAGATCTGGATACTGATCTCCAGCTCCCCGCTCTTTCAGTTTTGGATTCTACTGTTACCTAATGTGTTTAAAGCCATATTGGTTAGCAGGGAGTGATGACGGGTGCCTGTAATCCCAGCTACTCAGGAGGCTGAGGTGGGAGGATTGCTTGAACCCAGGAGGTGGAGGCTGCAGCCAGCTGAGATCGCCCCACTGCCCTCCAGCCTGGGCGATAGAGTGAGACTGCATCTCCAAAAAAAAAAAAAAAAGCCATATTACTACTCTATAAATACTCCATTAAAAAAAGGTGGGAGGTAGGAGACGATTCCCCAGTTGTCCAAACAATTCGATCGATGTACTGCTGACTTCTGTTTGGTTTAGCAGATGTTTGTTGAGCAGCTGTTTGTTGAATTGGTTGGAAATAAATTAAAAATAATTTTATCTTGACCTTTCTCTTTGTAACTTTAACATCACCTCATGAGGTAGCTGGAAAAGTCCTGGAATGTCTTTCAAACTCTGGGTGGGAATTACTGTTTACAAGTTGTCAGCCAGTGTCACTAGGTGATAGTTCCCCTCTGTGTGAGTGTCATGGTTACAGTATGCTTTTTTGCCTCTAAAAGAACAATTATATTCAAGAAATTTCCTAGTGCATTTAAAAACAGCTGGGTGAAAGTCATTTTAAATCCCCAAATCCAACACATTAGTTCTTTTATGCATTTAATTAAGCAGAAGTTAAAATAAATTAGAACAGGAGACATTCAGTGCTGATTGTTGAATCAACAAAGCAAGAAAGAGCCTAGCATTACCCTACCACAGATGTCTGTCACTCAGTGCTGTTGCCCTATAAATTTCCATCAACTCTTACCATTTTTTGAATAACAGTTTCTTTTCTAGTAAAAATTGGCATATGATGTATAGCAAGCAATATTCTTTATGCAAATGATATTTCCATATATCTCTAATTTTTTCCCCTTAATGATACATTTATGTTGGTGGCTTGGATAACTTTTCTGGAGGATGGAGGATGTGAGATGGGTTAGGCTAGAATGGTAAGGTTTAGGAAAATATAGAAAAATAAGATTTAACAGTAAATTTGGGTATTATTAGTGGAAGTCATGGTTGAGATTGTTTCATTTATGATACTAAATTATTTTAAGGACATGTTAAGTTTAATTTGTCTTTATAATGCAAGTAATATATGGTTCATGATAGAAAAAGTTGATTAAAAACATATCAGCCAGAAACTGAGTCCCGTATTTTTCTCACCCACAGGTATCACTGTTAGCATTTCTAGGTAAACAGTCTTTTTTCCCCCTATTATGTATGTACTTTTGGCTATCTTTTAATAACAGGATTATGCTTCCTAGGCAGTTGTATGTCTTTTTTCTGCCATTTAGTAGAATATCATAATTGATATGGTATTTGATGTTGGCTTCTAAATAACCAAGGGGAGAGGTGAGGCCTATGGCTAATGTTCCAGCTGAAACAAGGTTAGCCCTAAGTTGAGGATAGTTTTTGCAGATGAGTAATGAGGGTTTATTATACTGTTGCTTTTGCATACATTTTGAATTATCGTTCCTACATTTTTTTAAAGTGTTCAGTAAGCCATAAACATCTCCCCAGATCTACGCATTCACACCAATGCCATTCTTAAGAGCCATGTGTCATTCTGTGGTAGCATGGATCATATTAATAATTGAACCAGTATCCTATTGTTAGATACGTCTGTTCTCAGTTTTTTCGACCATTCTTGGAAATAGAGGAAAATTTGTCCAGTCATTTATTTAAGAAGGCATTTGTAAGTTAATTTTTTATTTATTTTTCACTACCCAAGAAGGAATCTGGAGTTACAGTAACAGAAGATACTGGCTAGTATTTTGCCTTAGTTAACAAAACAATCATGAAAAATGTTTGTTTAGAAAGTTACTAAAGTCTGGCCGGGCACAGTGGCTCACGCCTGTAATCCCAGCACTTTGGGAGGCTGAGGTGGGCAGATCACGAGGTCAGGAGATCAAGACCATCCTGGCTAACACAGTGAAACCCCCGTCTCTACTAAAAATACAAAATATTAGCTGGGTGTGGTGGTGGGCACGTGTAGTCCCAGCTACTCGGGAGGCAGGAGAATGGCGTGAACCCAGGAGGCAGAGCTTGCAATGAGCTGAGATTGCACCACTGCACTCCAGCCTGGACAATAGAGCAAGACTCCATCTCAAAAAAAAAAAAAAAAAAAGAAAATTACTAAAGTCTGTGAAGTTAGTACATTTTCTGAATACTTCACTGTAATTCCAGTGAATATTTTACTTTCACACACACACAAACACACACACAATTTAGTGTATCAAGTAATTTTTATTGCCCGGTGTCTTGGTGCCTTGATATATTTTAACGTGTTGCAGTTGCATGTGACTCTTCCAAAGACATCTATCGGGAAATGGATAGTTAATGCATGGTGTGTATCTCTCTGTTGTTTATTTACCATAAGTTACTAATTCCCATTTCTCAGCTGAGAGCTATTATAGGCCTTCCTCTCATCAGGGACAGTTGGAGCCAGATAGGATAGAGATTGGGTAACTGTTGGAACGTGGACCACCAATTTCTTTTATTGGCTTCCATAGCTAGTTAGATGGAGACTCCTGACCTGAGTGAGGAGTATTATCTGTCCTGTGAGCCTCCAGTTAGCCTGGGTAAAAACAATACATTAAGAATCACTACCTCTTCTTAGCCAGGCACGATGGCTCAGGCCTGTAATCCCAGCACTTTGGGAGGCCGAGGCGGGTGGATCACAAGGTTAGGAGTTTGAGACCAACCTGGCCAATATGGTGAAACCCCATCTCTACTAAAAACATAAAAATTAGCTGGGCATGGTGGCGGGCGCCTGTAGTCCCAGCTACTCGAGAGGCTGAGGCAGGAGAATCACTTGAACCCAGGAGGCAGAGGTTGCAGTGAGCCCAGATCGCACCACTGCACTCCAGTGTGGGTGACAGAGCGAGACTCCGTCTCAAAAAAAAGAAAAAAAAAATCACTACCTCTTCTTACGTATGTTTAGTGTGGGACAGGTGCTGTGTTATACCTGGCACCTACCTTAAACAACTGAATCTTTATGAAGGCCATCAGAGGCAGTCTCTCTTATTCTTCCCACTTTACATGTGAGGAAACGAGGCCTAGACAGTGAGAGAAACCAACTTGTTCAGTTAAAGTTGCACAGCTAGATATAGATTTTTTTGGACATGTTAATTAACCCTTTCAGTGGCTTGGATCAAGATCCCAGTAAATCAGTGATGAATTTTTGGTAGATGTCTATTTACTTATTAATTATAATGTATGCATATAAAAGCCATAGATCTAGGCCTGTGATTAAAACATCCCCATTGCTTATGTGTCTAAAAGTTCCTTTTCTCTCTGTGCCGCAATAGCTAAATTTTGCCGATTTTCTATTTTCTGTTCTTACTTTGATTTGGAACAAACCAAGCTTCAAATGCACAGGGTCCCAGAGTGGTAGAGTGGCTTGCTTATTTGATATATTTCTTAAGCTAGTGATTTCTGGAAATCGGCAGCCCCTCTTGATGTGGCACACCTAGACCATAATAAGTCAGTTATAAAGAGTCCTTATGAGTGCTGGGCCATGGATGGGAGGGGAAGGGAAGTGACTGGTAGAGTTTCAAAAGGTAGCTTGTGTACAGCCCTTCCTCATGAATTAAAATTTATGAAAGCTGTTTGGGAAATTCGATACCCAGAGGTGCAGACACCACATTTGGTAACACAACATGCTGTGTGCAGAGCTGGAGCAGAGGCCTGATGTTGGGCAGATTAGGATGTTTTATCATCATTAGACAAGCAGTGCCGTGTATGAGGGGCTGTGGCTGGGATCATCCAGCTCAGCTCATGCTGTTTCCAGTCTCATAAGCAAACCAAAGGCATGCGTGTGGCTGCCCTCCCGCAATCCAAAGGAAGATGGAAGATGAATGGAAAATGACTATCATTCTAAAAGACACTTGAAAACTAACAGCTGGGAAAACTGCTCTGAATACTTGAAGGGGTAGCCCGACGGGTTTAAAAAAATGAAGGAAGCGATAGATATTCATGTGTTGTCCAGGGAAGAAATAGTCAACATGTGTTTTACAATGTCTGGTGTAGTTGTCTAGTCTTTACAAGTAGAGTTGTCTGAATACACAGCAGGGGAGTCAAGAATTCGGAGGAGTCGGGTGGGGCTGGAATTGACGGGAACAACCTGATGGTATCTCCCCACATTCCCTTCTTATTTGGAAAGAAGTGCAGTCCATTGTAGCTGTACCCTCTGTCTTTGCATCTTTGATTTCTCCAGCTCGGAGCATCCCCAGACAAGATGGCCTCATCCCTGGTAAAAAGTTCCCTGGCCGAGAGATCAACGTGAATTTCCCATCCTGGCTTCCAGGCGTCTCCGCTTGGCATCTCACATTTCTAGAAAAAGAGCACCCAACCTACTTCCCAGACGTGTCATAATCATGTCCCATTTTGATACTTATTACAAATAACCCCAAACACGTGTACTCTTTCTATTGGTTGTTTGTCTAAAACTTTATTTTTGTTCTCCAAAAGTAAATGCCCATTGTAATACCCAATAGTCTCTTTGAATTTGCATCCCCCATACCTAAGTTTTGGGAGGCCTCCCAATGCTCACCCCTCATTAATATCTCTGTATTATGTGCAATTTTTTTTTCCTTGAAAGCATTTCTGCAATAATGGCTTTTTTTTTCCCCCGTTAAGTGACGACAGTCATCCTAAGTTAAGTTTATTTGACTAGGAGAGGGAAGAATATTCACAAAGGGCACTGGTCTCATGTGATTGAGAGACTGAAAGAAACATGGCAAGATTGGGCCACAGTCAAATCAGAGTCCGGAAAGCTTGCAGCCTCAGGGATGGCTGTACATACAAACTCCCAAATGATACATTAATTGATTTTGATTATATGACTCCAAAGCTTGAGCATTTCAAACTGTTTTCAAACTAATGGCCATCGCATTTGGCAAGGAGCCCAACTGCGCATTGGGTTCATTATAAAAGGAGATCTTGACAGCCTGTCAGGAGGACAGAATGCATGCTAGGGTTTTGAGAAGTTGCTCAGTTTCAGAGGACTTGGTGTTGTTTTTCATTAAAAGGTACCAGAAATTTAGCAGCCCGACCAAGAGCCAGGCTTATAAGTCACAGAATGACCCTGGTCAGTACATGCAGAACCTTAACAGTATGGTCTTAAGATATCTCATTAGATTCCAGTGAATAAGGCCAGGTACCGTGGCTCACGCCTGTAATCCCAGCACTTTGGGAGGTCAAGGCGGGTGGATCACTTGAGTCCAGGAGTTTGAGAACGGCCACCACAGTGGAACCCTGTCTCTACTAAGAATACAAAAAATTAGCTGGGTGTGGTGGTGCATGCCTGTAATCCCAGCTACTCAGGAAGCTGAGGCACGAGAATTACTTGAACCCGGGAGGTGGAAGTTGCAGTGAGCTGAGATCATGCCGTTGCACTGCAGCCTGGGCGACGAGCGAAACTCTGTCTCAAAAAACCAAAAAAACAAAAAAGCAACCCCACAATCCAGTGAGTAAGACCTCAGCCGGCCTGAGGTTCACAGGGTTTAAATGGAATGCAGTGGGAAGTAAAGAGTGATCCCAAGGAGAAGTAAAAATCTTGACACCTTACCCTCTTCAGCTTGTCCCACTTTTCTTCAACTGCCCCGCTACTGGAACATTTTCTCTTTCTCAATTTCGATTGTCCCCTTAAGCAATTTACTAATTAGACATTAAAACTTCCTATTCTCTCAATCCCAAAGCAAAACTGATGAGCAGAGCAAACCAGAGCAGTTGGGCCAGAACAGAACAAAGACATACCTGATGCAGGGAATTGAAGCCAGACCCAAAACGGGCAATCCAGTAGGATGGCCATCTGCCCCATTAATGCCAGCTTGTCCAAGTGTAATTATTAACAGTGCCCCCTTTCACTCTCCAAAGAGTCCCTGTCCAGACAGTTAATTGTGAAGTCGCCTTCAGATGACTGGCGGTAAGGAAAGTAGAGTGAGGGAAGCAGGGTAGGTGGAGGTGTGAAAGGGAGAGGGCCTTATCTCAGGGTGGCTGGACCTGCACCAGCATCGTCCTGCATGAATGTGCTCCTACTCTTGCCCAGGCTGAGTAACAAGAGAAGCAAGAAACCTAGATAAGAATCCAAATCCAGAAACATCAGTGTTTTGAGGTTAACATGTTGGCAATTATTCAGCTTTATGAAAAAAAAAAAAACAGCATGGGAGCCTGGCAAAATATGTGGGTGACCCTTGGCCACTTTTGAATGAAGTTTTCCATTCTGTCCTTCAAAAAAAAATCATACAAAATAAATAGGAGATCAGGGGGGGGGGGGAAGAGGGCATGGAAAAACCAGCCTCTGGTATAGGCTTTCAGGGTATATTGGTGAGCAAACTTTTCCTAGAGCTGTTTCTGGTTATCAGGTGTGGTACAGGTTGCAGGGAGGTGGGGATGGGGATGACTAGGGTCACAGCAGGCAATAACTAGGGTTATTGGCACCCGGTTGGTGTTTGGTGCCTGCTGTGTAACTTGCTGGGTGTTGGGAATCTGTATATGGCATATGCCATGTGCACAGTGGGATGTGTTTAAAATGTGGGAGACAGGAGCTGTATGGAAATCATTATTTTCAAATGTGGTCATGGCTTTTAGGTTGTGAATTTTTGTTCCTTTCCAAAACCGGTTTAGACGAGCAGCTTTGCTTTTTAGTGAGATTGAGTTAATCTTACATCTTTATGTTCTAAAAAAAAAAAAAAAAAAAAAAGAGAGAAGAAAGTAACAATGTCCAAACTTCCCTGGAGCCATTTCTGTCTCTGTGAAATAGGCAATTTAAGGTCCATCCCATCCTAAAAGCTTTTAGCTTGTGAAAAGCTTCTTTTCTTGCTTTTAAAACCTTCACTCTGCGTTTAGAATAAATGGCATTCCTGGATCTGTTAAATAGGCAGTTAATAATGCCGCAGAAACTACCCACCGCACACCCAACGATAAAACTTGCTCAGAGGCAGGATGTGTATTGGAATATTCTGTAATGATCCAATGCTGAAACATTACAATCAGCCTTGACCCTGCAATCTGCATTTTTAATTGCAGCCTTCATTTACAGTGGGGTATTGATCTGCTTTCAGTTTGTCCTGAAGGTTGACTGGATCTCGTAATCTATTCATGTCAGACTGCCTGCTAGGACCAGCATGAATTCAGCTCTTCAGAGGAAGCATTGTCATACAGAGAGGACTCGGCCGTTTGTTTCACCTTGATATATTTCCCAATATATGCTTCATTCCCTGGGGTAGTTTTTATTCCTCTTCTATAAAATGTGGATTATAAGGACTCATGCCCCATGGAATTTCTATAGGGTTTAGATGAGATAATACATGTAAAGTATTTGATATGGGCATGTAGGAAGCACCAAATAAACAGTAGCCATTATGATTTTTCTTGCTCTGGATTTAAATTTTTCAAGGTCCTGAATTTTGGATTAGTAATGTTGTTGACCATGGAGGAAAATTGAAAAAAGATGTTGGCTTCATTTTCTTGATGACTGAAAAGTAAACTAGTGGCCGGGCGCAGTGGCTTACTCCTGTAATCCCAGCACTTTGGGAGACTGAAGCTGGTGGATCACTTAAGGTCAAGAGATCGAGACCAGGCTGGCCAACATAGTGAAACCTTTTCGCTACTAAAAATACAAAAATTAGCCAGGCGTGGGGTGCACACCTGTAATCCCAACTATCTGGGAGGCTGAGGCAGGAGAATCACTTGAACCTGGGAGGCAGAGGTTGCAGTGAGCCGAGATTGTGTGACTGCACTTGGGCCTGGGCCACAGAGCAAGACTCCTGTCTCAAAAAAAAAAAAAAAAAGGAACTAGTAATGAGAAATGAATTTTGGAAATAATGGTGAACTGCAAACATGGACTGTAAATTAGACCATATTATGTCAGTGTTAAATTCTCTGAATTTGATAATTCTACTTTGATTATATACGAGAATGTCTTTGTCTTAAGAAATTCACTCAAGTATTTGGGGTCCAAGGGGCATGATATCTTCAAGCTATTCTCAGATGGTTGAGGAATAAATATGTGCATAGAGACTTATATAGCAGATGCTGTTAAATGTTGACAGTAATGGGTATGGGTGATAGGGATATAGGCATTTGTTGTAAAGTTAAACATAAAAAAGTTTTTAATAAAGTGGGCCAGTGAGGAAAAAGGTAGCTGGTAACTTCATTCTGTGTTTTTTCACTAGGTCAGAACTACTGGTTCATTTATGATTTCTGTCCAAAGGTGGATTTTTCCCAATTAGTTTCTCTATCCTGTTCTTCTTTCCCACCCCTCAATTCTTGATTCCTGGGGATGGTTATTTGAAAAGAACTTCCTTGCCCAGCTTTCAGTGACCCTGCTGTTTTGTTTCCAACTCCCAGTCATAATCCTTTGTTCATGACATTATAATCATCACCACAAGTGGCTAATTGTGATGTCACAAATGGAGGATTATGACTCAAATGAGGAATAAACAGCAGGGGCGGATTAATTCCTAAGCAACGAAGAAGATTCTGTTTTGTGCACATGCCCCAGGGTAATAAAATTTAAAACCAGAAAAAGGCAAGGGGAAGACAAAGCTGAACATATGTGATCTATTAGCTAAATTGTCTTTAAGTGGAAAGCTTTTCTTTCTCTCTCTCTTCCTTCCTTAATTTTCCACGTGGTATAAATAGCTCCTCTATGGTAGATAAATCGATTTGGTTTTAGGCCTAACAAAGCTCAAGGTGTCTTGCTGACTAATTACAGGGATGTCACACCTGGGCTGAAAAGTGAGTCGTTATGGAATCTTTGAGGTGTTTTTATTTTCCGTAAAGTTGAATTGCTCTTTTCAGTCAGCATTGCAAAAGTCAGACTATAAAGATCAGCACAATGGCCGAAGACAGCTGGGCTGATAATTGACAGCAGTCCCAACCTGGAAACTCTGGGTAAGGCCAGCAGAGCCGAATGGCGTCAGTCACTCAGGACAGTTTTCTGAATGGGTGATATGTAAATGAGGCAGTGGTAACAGCTGTTGCTGTGGATTGGCCTAGAAATAGTAGTCAATTCTCTGTGGAGGGTCAATTTTCGATTCTAAGTCAAGGGTGTGTTTTTTTTCCCTTTTAGGAAATATGTGGTTCCCATACTATTCAGTTAACCAAGCAGCCAAATCCCTCTCTACACTTAACAGCTCCCTCATCCTTGGGGTTACTTGGCCGTCTCAGGAACACTTTTGAGTTTGTGGCCTTTTCTAAAACCATGGTTGCAGTAGCCAAACTAAACTGGAAATCCCTTTGAATTGTTTTCCTTTTCATGGGACATAGTGTTCCTTTCTTCCGTTTGATGTATTTCGTTCTCTGTCGTGCTTGAGCTCTCTCTCGACTTACGACTTCACCGTCACTTGAATATTGGAAGCCTTCTTGAAAAACATTGGTGAAAGACTTGAGGCTACAGTTTGGCATCAGCAGCAGAGCAAATAAAACCACACTTTAAAAACTTGGTAAATTTAGTTATGAAGGAGACTTCCCATTCGAGTCTAGGCGTTTAATAATAGCCTGTATGCACAAAGTAGAAATTATGTGATTATCGTCTTGGGGCTGTGATTAGAATGTGTTGCTATATATTGGTAACATTTAGAAATGTGTAACTTCATCCCAGCTCCATGGTACCGTAGGGCAAGCATGACATAAACATGGTCTTGCAGTTGTACACTGGTTTGAGATTCCCTGGAGACTAAACAGCCATGAGGGAGTCATGCTTCCGTTTGCCACTGTTGTCTCCCTTGTCTCGTATAGGCTATCAGAGATGTTTCCTGGACTTTTAAGAGTAGCTCCAACAGAAGTTTTGCCTTCTGAGTAGTAAGGTGGTCACGACTTGTCCTGTTTCCCCTATGGGAGTGTATATGCTGCTGGTGGTGGTGGGGGATCTCACCTTTGTTTCCACATCAGCATGCTGCTGCCAGCTCCCCTCCAGGCTGTGCTGTCGGGACACATCTGTGTGCCTGTATGTGGCCCATTAGGGAGCGGTTGCCTGTTCTTTTGAGGTGAGCATACATTTTGATTTTTCTTTTGGCATCTTTTGGTTTGGAACATTTACAGCCCTTTTTAAAAATATAGTCATTTCTGTGTGGGTTTTCTCCGAGCCAGTATTTGCCACACTCAGTGATATTGAGAGAAACAAAGGGAAAACGTCCAAGCCCAGAGGGGCTCTGTCTTAACATCTGACAGGAGCTTCTAAGCCCAGTGTGGTTGTTACTGTGGGAAGTCGGGAAGTCCATTACCCAAGGCTGTGGGAAACACAGGTCATAAAAGCGGGGGCCTCTGATCCTGGGGCATTCACAGCTTAGTTTGGGAGCCAAAACTGGACCATGTGAAACAGCTTAGAACAATTGCAGAACCAAGAATTAGCAAATGTGGATTAATGTAGATTAAAACTTGCCTGTGAGATTCCAAGGTACTTGGAAATTTGAGTTTTACAGTTGACTGGGAAAGCCTTCCTGGAGTAGTTGAGTTTGGGAACCAGGTTTTAAATGAACCAATATGGAGTGGTGAAGATGATCGTGATATCTGTCACCAGAGACACCTCTGTGTGAATCCCTTCCCTGCCATTGACTGACCTTGGGACAAATTATTTAAGCCAAGTCTAGTCTCCTGGGGATGAGCCTTTGTTTCTCTCTCCCCATCTCCCTCCCTCTCTCTGTTACTCCTCCTCCCGCTCTCCTCCTTTCTTTTCCCGCTCCTCCGCCTCTCTCATTCTCTTTCTTAAATACAAGACTGCCTACCTCCCTCATCTGGTGGTTATGAGGATTAAACGAGATAGTACATTTAAAAAATTGGGCAATGTGCTTGCACTTACTGTGTTGAGAATTTGGAATTATCAGTGGAGGCAGGAAGAGTTCAAGACAAGGAAACTGGCCTGTGCAAACAGGCGCACTGATGGGGAAGGAAGACATCAAATGCCTTATCGTGGAGGGCAAGTTAGTTTGGTTAGAAAGGAAGTCTGACCAGGGAGGAGAAGAGGGTTGGTTAAAATTAAGAGTGTCCTTGATGGTCCCGATAGGGATCTGACTACCTAAGGGATGCAGATACTGAGTTAGCAGTGCAAGGAATTCATTGGGGGTTAGTGCCTGTAGCAGAAGTAAAGGGAAGAAGCAGGATTGGACAGGGAGAATCTCAGAATGTGCTGCAGATCTGCCATAGTGGACAGAAACAGGCAGACCTCAGTAGTACCCCTGACTCCTTGCACCCCTTGGCTGGGGAAGAGCTTTGCCTTGACACAAAAGCTGCTTGGAACCTGAAGGTTCTTTGCAGCTGAGTAGCAAGTTCTTTGCTGAAGGGACCTCCAGGTTGTGCCCCCGCTAGGGCTAGCTAGAGATACCTCCACTATCTGTGTTGGGGTCCCTATTCTGTCTTACTTCTGTCACATGTAGTTTATTTCCTACACAGCATTTTATCATCAACTATAATAAAAAGGTAATGAAAATGTATCCTGTTAGTCTCTGCCCCTAGAGTGTGGCCTTTGTCAGTGTAATTGACTGCTGGCACATTGAGGAGCACAGGAGAGGGCATTTCCTGGCAACATGGCATATAATGGTGTCAGATTTCTTATTGCCGTGTTCTCTTTTGAGCTTGGAAAGATTAGTTACCGCTTATTGGGGTATGAGTGGGAGCGCCGTGCTTCTGAACATTTGCAAAGCATCTGCCAGGACCCTGCACTGTGGGGAGCACTTGGTGCTCGTTACCTCATTCCCGTGGTCTTGCGTGGGGAGGGACTTGTTTACATTTGTTTTATACCGAGATGCATGCATGTCCACTTGATGGGTAAGGAAACTGAGTGTTAGAGAACTTAAATATTGAGGTTCTTCAGGACCACTCACCTCAGGAGTGGCAGAGATGGGACCTCAGCTTTTTCTGCCCACTAAGCCTGTCAACTTAATGGCTCTGCTGTCATGTGACAGTTAGAGCTGGAGCTAGGGAATGAATGCAAAGAGAATTTGGCCCATACTAGCCCTCTGATACTTACCATTGTTCTCTGTGCCAGGGTTCATGTTAGAACTGGCCTGTGCCGTGAGTAGTTGGTGAGACTGGGGGAAATGAGTGGTCTTAGACATCACTATTGGGGACTTTAAATGAGCACAGCTTCTATGAAGGCGACTGGGCCATGTCCATCACAGTTAGATTTGCCTATACCCTTGGATCAGGAAACTCTGCCCCCAGGTGTGTGCCCCACAGATGTGCTTGGCCACAGTGCAAAATGACTCATGTCAAGGTTATTCCTTGCATCAGTGTTTGGATTTTGAAAGGATTGGAAATAACCTGACAGCCCATTAATAGGGGCTGTTTTAATAAATTATACTATGCTAAATAATGGCATATGTGCAGCTGTTACAATCAGAGAAGCATTGCCCTATGAACAGATACATATGTTTGTCTGTATATCGAAATCTCTATTTCCCTAGATAGCCTTGTTAATCAGGTGGGGGAAAAGCAGGGCATACAATGGTATTTAGTTAAAGCTACTTTTTTTATGGGACACATACAGGATTATCTTTAGCATCATGGTATTAATGGTTGGTGTTGTCTTGAGAGGTATGGGGAAGAGGTGAGATAAGGAGTCCATGTTTTTATACTTTGACTTTGATTTATAGAATATATACATACATTATCAGTTCAGAAAATTAAATTTAATAAAGACATCCCCAAAACCAGCCAACCAAAAATGCATCAAGCGTTGACCACTGGGACTAGCAAAGAGATCAGGTAGAGCTTACCAGTTAGACAATACCTACCCTGAAATGAAACCAAGTATCTGTTCACTTCCAGCTGACAGGAAAAGACCTAGGAAATCTTCACCAGATTTGAAGGAAATGTTTGGAATGGTTTGACTTAAACATCTTATTATCTGGCTTATTTGGAATTTTCTTTAGGGGGCCTTCAGTGACACCTCAAGTTGGTCCTTAGCCATCCACCCTGGTGGGTGCCCATAGATTCAGATAAGCAGTGGAGAGCATGTGTGCTGCACTAGCCCTGTTCAGGGTAATAGCCAGCATGTATTCATACAACACTGGTTAATGATTCTTCCCGGCAGTCCTACTAGGGACTCCACCTTTGTCAAGGCCGTAAATGGACTTTGGGGCTGTACATTAAGAGACCCGGCCTGACTTGATCTGGCTAAACATGGCTTTGGGACCCTCTTGGAAGTTTCCAGTTGATATTTTTTATTCTTTTCAAACCAAATCACTGCAGTGAAAAGAAAACAAAACTCTTAACTATTATATGTATATAAAAGTATGAAAAAGGAATTTTTAAATTTATACAAAAGTATGAAAAAGAATGAGAAGTTAGGAAAGTGTGAATTATATTTTAAGTAAGCCTTTGTGGCTTTGTTGATCATGGAAATCTTTTTATTAACACATTAGACAAATTCTTTACATGCCAATTTGCATTCACTTAAAGAAACATTTGTGGGGGTGGTGTGTAAAACGTGCAGCAATACCTGCTCCTTTTTGGGAAATCCATTTGTTAAATAGCCCTCAGAATATGACAGTTTTATAGTAGGATTATGACTTTTTTCTGTTTCCATGTCTGCTAAAAAGGCTAACAGAATAAGACAATTTAATCACATGCCATTATGTTTATAGGGGTTTGGGAAGCTCAGACATGTTTCTAGAAAAGGAATCGAGTACCCAGCTTTTCCAAGTTTCTTAGCAAAATTCGATAATTACTTGATTTGGAGATGTCCCCATTCAGCCCCTTCTTCTGAGGGCATCTGGCCTTCCTGAGTGTGGCTGACATCACTTTCATGACCTTGGCTCTATTGAGGTGGTTGTCAGGGAAGGTGTGTTGCCAGAACTGTCCCGTCACTCTTCGACAGAGAGAGACAGAGAGACCTTTCCTGGAGTAATCCATGTTTCCAGCCAGATTTTATTATTTACAGGGTATTAGGCAAGGACCAGGATTTAGCCAGGTGTTGCCCTGGAAAATTGTTTCGGACCTCAAGTCAAAAAAAGGCTGCATGCTGACTAGCGGAGGAAACAGCTCCCCACGGGGCAGCCTAGACTCTGTATCCTGGCATTTGTCATCCCAGCTGGAGTTTTTTGAGGAATCGGAGCTAGAATAAAGCAGGAGCTCATCAGAGGCTCTCTTTTCTCAGTCGCCTCCATCTTTCCAGAGACTCAGAGGCCACCAGCTGTGGCAGCAGGTCTCAAGCTTTGTCGGTGATTAGCTGCACGGCGGGGAAGGCTCTTCGCATTTTCCTCTGTTCTGGGGCTCTCTGGTGGATTGGAGCAGGCAAATCGGGCTCCTCACTGAGCAGGATGCAGGCAAGTCAGAGTGAAAGAAAGGAGCCAGTATCCCCACCACCCGCTAGTGTTTTCCATACCAAAGGACTTAACGCTTATGTTTGCAAAATTCAATTGTCAGTACGCTTGTCAGCTTCTGCTTTAAATTCTGTGTCCTTTGCCTGTTTCTGGGTCATTGCCTAGTAAATGGTAAACATTGCCATATCCCAGCTTCCTTTTTCTGGGTTGTCTTGTGTGAGCCTTGTCAGTAGAAGAAGCTTAGATAGGGCGGCTTGACTTTGGCTGACTTGCCATATTCTTGAACTGTCCTGCCCTGCTTCTCAATGCATCAGGGAAAATATCCTAACATGTCTGGCATGCCCTTTAACTTGTCAGAGAGGGCAGAGGCTGAGGAAGTTTGGTGGTACGACTGCACTTGGTTAAGCAGCCAGTGCTGGCGAAACAGGCTTTACTTAGCCCAGGCATTCTGACTGCCATTTGAGGACTGTTTTTACTGTAATAATCCATCACTCTGGACTTCATGCTCTAGGAATGAAAATTGTATTTACTATTGGCCTAAGAAAAACATTTTGCAATTCATATTTGAAGCTGCTTTAACAAAGATCCCTAACACCAGCCAGAAGTGATTTGGCTATTGGAATTACCTATTTTGGAGAGTGATTCCTATAACTGCTTCCCTATCATCATCTGTAATGGTTGAAGCTATGTGTATACATTCACATGTTTACACACAAACAAGATAATTGCTTTACTGGGTCTTAGCAAAAAGTCTAGAAGAATTTTCAATAAAACTGGATGCATATTTATGATTGTCTGACTTAAAATGTAGACTGTGTGGCATGTATGAATTTCACTTTGGAGGGAACAGAGTCTTGAGCAAGCACCTCAAATAAATACATAGGCCATTACTCTCTGCTAGGGCAGCTGAAACTGAGAAATAGTGAGGGCTATGTGGCTGCTTATGTGGGAAGATTTAATTTCTGTTATAGGATGCTGAGGACCTCGGAAATTGAGGCACTGAAGCTGAAGTGGCAAGGGCAAGTGTGAATTGTATCAGATCTTTTTCTCTCAGGGTAATTTCTTCATATCCCAGGGAAGGTAGCATTTGGATTTCTAGTCTTTATATTTATTGGTGGTGAGTAATTCTCCCCAAAAATGGAGGGGGAGAAACTAGTATGCAAATAATGACAAAATAGTAGAAATCTATCTCATTTTACAGTGTTCTTATCCCATCATTAAAATTAGTTGATCAGATAAATTGAAGTGTTAACCAGATTCCATTTATTTCCTACTAGACGCATTTTGGAAATCTCAGTTTGTGTTCTGAAGATTTTCTAGCTAGAAAGTTTTAGTGGGGTTAGAAATAGTGTTCCTCTCAATTGCTTCTGAATGAAAGCATACTCCATTGGAAGGACCATCAGCAAGGGCCATACATTCTAACGAGTCTCATTGTTTTTCCCATGCTATTGTTCAGCTTCCTTTTTCTTTGGACACTGTCTCAACCATCGCCTGGGTTTGGTGATGCCAGACTTCCTTCTGGCATCATCCGCAACCGACAATGGACTTTACTTGTTACGACAATATCACCAGCTCTCATTGCATGCAGCAGATGGCCTGGAATGCAGTTTGTCACTATCACTTCTTGGAAATGCAGGGGCCTCCTGATTCTTCAAGGCCACTAAGCCCAGGAAGGGAGCAAGTGTGAGATGGCAAAGACCCCCTAAGGAACAGCATCAGATCCCTTTCTGGGTGTTTGTTGCAGGGTGGCTCACTTGCTGCTTTTCTCCAGGATAAATGGCAATTGCTTGATGCTTGATAGGGACGTATTAAATACAACGGCTGTCTCAGGACCCTGTCTGCCTTGTTTTTCATCACCTGAACATCTGATACATGCAAAGTGGAGGAAGTATTGCAAAGAGTGGAAGACAGGTTAAACAAACATGCACCAAAACAGTTAAAGCTTAAGTCACTAAAACATTCATTGTGTTTTTGCTCTGAAGGTCCATGAAGGGATAGATTCGTCCATCCTCCTTCTCCGTCATCACACATCAAGGCCAGGATTGTGCCATTTATGGATTTCACATCCTAAGAGAAAACTGTTCACTCAGATGGTTTCTGGTAGTGACTCCTCTTCTCTTTGAAATGCCCTTCAAAGTATTTAGCCAGAAACAAAGCTTTTTGGTTTTTGAGCTTGTGTCAGGCTTTTGCTAGAGAGTGATTTTATTTTTCAAGGAAATTAATAGATGATACAGTCAATGCTAGACAATTTTAGATCTCAGAGCTGTCTTCCTTGAAAGGTACATCACTGTTTCTTTTACATCTCTCAGATGAGACTGCTCAGAGAATGATTGATTTTGGGGTGAATTGCTATGTTTTTACATAGACAAAATAAAACCACAGAATCTGTCAATAGAGGAAATAAAATATGGCACGCCATCAATGTGGAATATTAGGCACCCTCAAGTGTAAGTCTATGTATATATGACATGGAAAAATGTTTAAGATGTGGTTGGGTGACTTTAAAACAAGTTGCAGTTTAGGCACAGTGCCTCATGCCTTTAGTCCCAGCACTTTGAGAGGCTGAAGTGGGAGGATTGCTTGAACCCAGGAGTTTGAGACCACCCTGGGCAACATAGAGAGACCCTATCTCCACAAAAAGAATTAGCTGGGTGTGGTGGCACATACCTGTAGTCCCAGCTACTCTGGAGGCTGATACAAGAGGATCGCTTAAGCCCAGGACATAAAGGCTGCAGTGAGTCATGATCACACCACTGCACTCCAGCCTGGGAGACAGAGGGAGACCCTGTCTCAAACAAACAAAAAACAAGTTGCAGAACAATGTGCAAAATGGAGTGTGATCCTATTTGTGTTTCATATATATGAGGATCAGGACCATCCTAAATATGTATGTATATCTCTGTGTGTGTCTGTGTAATTGCTTAGAAAAATGACTAAAATGGTATGAATCAAACTGTGTTCCTTCAGGCAACGCTGGGGGGAAGTGGACAGAGGGTGACCATTGCGTTTTGTTTACATCTGTGTATTGTCCTGATCTCATACAATGAGAAATATTTATACACTATGGATAAACAAATTTTGGAAAATATCCCAGCAACGTTAGTAATGCAACAGTGCTTTCCCTGGGGCCACCATTTTGGTTCTCACCAAGAACAGATGGTAGCATCAAGTATTTCAGTAAAATTTTAATATCATAAAAAGCATATGGGGCTTTCCTAAGGTCGGAGAGGCACAGTATAGTCATGTTAAATAAAGAGGACTTACGTTTAAACCTTGGATTCATTAACAATTTATTGCTGGGCGGATAAAAAGGGGATGTTTACATCACACACGGGTCGAAGACAAATACATTTTCGGTTGCAGAGAGTATATAAGGCAAGTAGAATGAAGAATGAGTATTTCATGATACATTTTTTACTTTTATTAATTTTTGAGTACATTCCAGTGCTAAGCAGTGAATAGTATATGATACATAATGAATTTTCTTCTGCTTCTATGCAGAGTTTTCTCCTTAAGGATTCAGCTGCCCTTCAATAGGTGTGGTGTTAGTTAATGGTTTGATGAAGAGTTTTATGTTGCACGTAAGTTGCAAATAGCATTCCTTTTGTTTGGATGCCCAGTAGAATTGGACAAACCAGAGTTCAAATCTCCATGGCACAACTTAGTACCAATACATCCTTGCATTCAACTTCGAGCTGGGGTTTTTCAGCTATAAAATGTAAATAATAAAATTACTTAACTCCATAGAGTTGATGTATTAAATGAAATAGTGTACAAAATTGATGTAAGTTACAGGTTGTGGCACATGTTGTTTGGTAGATATTAGCTGCCATTACTACATTTTACAGTTTGGAAATTTTCATGCGCGTCCGTGTGAAGAGACCACCAAACAGGCTTTGTGTGAGCAGCAAGGCTGTTTATTTCACCTGGGTACAGGCGGGCTGAGTCCGAAAAGAGAGTCAGCGAGGCGAGATAGGGGTGGGGCTGTTTTATAGGTTTTGGGTAGGTAAAGGAAAAAGGGGGTTGTTCTCTGGCAGGCAGGAGTGGGGGTCACAAGGTGCTCAGTAGGGGAGCTTTTGAGCCAGGATGAGCCAGGAGAAGGAATTTCACAAGATAATGTCATCAGTTAAGGCAGGAACAGGCCATTTTCATTTCTTTTGTGGTGGAATGTCATCAGTTAAGGCAGGAACCGGCCATCTGGATGTGTACGTGCAGGTCACAGGGGATATGATGGCTTAGCTTGGGCCCAGAGGCCTGACAGAAATGAGCAGAATTGAAAGATTCATGACAAAAGTTGGCTACTTCTGTGCGAGCACCTATTAAGCTTTTTTTGGTATGTTGTACATTTTCTTCTTCAGGGTCTTCCCAGCCCTATTAGTAACAGTTGTTTTTATAGCAATTGGATATGATATGAAACTAAGAACTTTATTATTAATTGGTTGCTATTCCTTGGAATAAAAATGAAAAAAAGATTAACAATGGAAGAATATTAAAAGTACAATTTGCCCATTCATTATATCAGATGTCTCAGTTTTATGGCGAGGTAGGCATCATATTAAGGTACAACTATTTAGCGAGATGTATAAATGATTAATATATGAGAAATTATGAATTTAATACCCGTCCAAAACTTGTTAGAATAAATGATTTTTATGTTCCCATTAGGTTTTGTGATGGGAAATAATATATTTTATGTAAGAGAAAATTCAAATGCTTCTACTTATTACCCATGAGGTGTCCGTGAACTTGGCACGATATTCCTTTTTTCTAATATATTCTGAACTCTCATGGTTAAATGCGTAGGTAATGTGTCATAATTGAATACATGTTCTTATCGATAGTGTCTGTCAGCCAGTTTCCAGTAGATTCAGCAGACATTTTCTGCCTATTAGGGGGCTGGACTTGGTGCTGAGGAGTACCCAGGGAGGGTTAAGTTCTTGCCCTTGAAAGGTGTGCTCAGATACTCCAGTAAGAGGCAGGCATAATCTGCTGCAGAATAAAGGTGCACAAGGTGTGTGTGTTCAGGGCCGGGGAGGGAGAAGATGAAGACGTATTGAAATCTGACTCCAGGCTTGTGTGTGGAGAGGAATTAAGAGAAGCAAGGCTTTAGGCCGGGTGCAGCGGCTCACGCCTATAATTGCAGCACGTTTGGAGGCCGAGGTGGGCAGATTGCCTGAGCTCAGGAGTTCGAGACCATCCTGGGCAACACAGTGAAACCCCGTCTCTACTAAAAATACAAAAAAATTAGCCGGGCATGGCAGTGGGCGCTTGTAGTCCCAGCTACTCGGGAGGCTGAGGCAGGAGAATCGCTTGAACCCGGGAGGCAGAGGTTACAGTGAGCTGAGATCACGATACTGCACTCCAGCCTGGGTGACACAGTGAGACTCCATCTCCAGGAAAAAAAAAAAAAAAGAGAGGGAAGCAAGGCTTTAAAAAGTAGGTGATGTTAATGAGTTGAGTAGGGGATGAACCAGCTGGGCTTGAGGATCTACCATGCCATTTCAGAGACAGGGAACAGCATTTTGAATACAGGGAAGAATGCATGCTAAGACGTGGGTGCAAAAATGCCAATTAATTCTTTAGGGAATGACTAACTCTCTAACAGAGACAGAACTGGAATAAGGTAGACAGGCAAGAGGCCAGTTCATGAAGGGCCTTGGGTCTTTTAAAGACATTAAGAAAAAGATTTTTAAAAAGTCCCTTACATAGTTAAAACCACAGTGAGGTAACACTATCTCATGTTGATTGGCGAAGATCAAAATGTTTGATAAAATACCAAACTGGTATGGGTATGAATAAAAGTACTCTATTACCTACGTACTCCTAGACTGCAACTGTGTCAGTACGAACATGCATCTGGTTGAGAACCTATCGGTTTCCACAGAAAGTAAAAATACGCATACTTTCTGACTCAGTGATCCCACTTCTGAGAAATTATCCCATGGAAAAACTGCATATCTCTACCAAGGTTGATGTACTAAGATAGTTATTGCAGCAACGATGGGAATAGCATGAAACTTAAAACATCCTAGATATCCATAATTAGGGAATTTCAAATTGTGATATATTTGTGCAGTGGGGCACGATGTAGCCATTTATAAGAAAGGAAGCTCTGCATGTATTGATTTAGAATGATTTTCCATCTATATACTGAGTGAAAAGAGGCTATGTGCAGAATTTGTACGGTGTTCTGTTTAAGATTGTGGGAGTGAGGAACATGCTATTCATTCTCATTCTCTCTCTCTCACTCTCACCCTCACTCTCTCTCATTCACTCACACATACTGTCTTTGGAAGGATATGGAAGAACTGTTACCAAAAGTAGCTTCTGGGGAGGAGACCTACTTTTCACTGCGTACTCTTTTGAACTGTTTGGCTTTTTTTCTTTTTCTTCTTTTTTTTTGAGACAGAGTTTTGCTCTTGTCATCCAGGCTGGAGTGCAATGGCGCGATAGTGGCTCACTGCAACCTCCGCCTCCCGGGTTCAAGCGATTCTCCTGCCTCAGCCTCCTGAGTAGCTGGGATTACAGGCGCCTGCTACCATGCCCAGTTAATTTTTGTATTTTTAGGAGAGACAGGATTTCACCATGTTGCCAAGGCTGGTCTCGAACTCCCGACCTCGGGTGATCCACCCACCTTGGCCTCCCAAAGTGCTGGGATTACAAGTGTGAGCCACCGTGCCTGGCATGTTTGGCTTTTTATTGCAAGGTCCTCCATTTTTTCAAAATTTGGAAATAAGAGTTCCTGCATTGGCTTGAGGCTCCTGATGTCTTAAGAGCATTGAAATGGGTGGACCACCATTGGTTAGGGTTATGGGTAGGGTCCTGAAAGGCTTAATTTAGTAGTTTCTAGGTCTCAATTTTCTCTCTATGAGAACAAGTTCCATTGACTAAAGGATTTCTGTTCCCTTTCTACCTCTGATATCCAGTCCTTGCAGGGTCCAACTTTATACACCTCGGCATTTTAGGAATTAATTCGGGATTTTACAGTTTGGCTTGATTTGATTTTATTTTGTTTTTTGATTTTTGACTATTCACAAGATTTTTAAAAATGTCATACGTTTCCATTGAAGATATGATGAGTTCTACAGCTAGTATGACATGTTCCAGGTTGCAGTGGTGTAGTTCAAGTTTTATGTTTGTTTGGTTTTAATTTTATTGTTTCTGCCAAGTGAACAATAGTTCGAATCAAGGATGCTAATTATATGATGTACAGAATTAATCAATTTTGAGATTAAAACACTACTGTATACTATATACTAAATATACATTAATGTTAATAAATACATCCCTAGTTCAAAAATGTTAGAATGAGTGAATGAGTATGTTCCAAGAGGGATGGAGTGAGACAGGGATTTAAGGATGTGTTTTGACAACATTCTGTGGCACAGTCAACATGAGGTTGAGCTGATTGGGATGTAACTACATGTTCTTAAAATGAAGACTTTGAGGGTGTTGTTATGAGAACAAACCAAAAATGCGGTTCTTCCATGCACTTGTAGTACCCCAAAATTCCCCCAATGCTTGTATGATTGTGCTATTTTGTTGTTGTTGCAAATTGATACGAGTACATATCTATTAAAAAATTCTAGCCAGGCCGGGCACGGTGACTCACGCCTATAATCCTAGCACTGTGAGTGGCTGAGGTGCGTGGTTCGCCTGAGGCCAGGAGTTCGAGACCTGTCTAACCAACATGGGGAAACCCTGTCTCTACTAAAAATACAAAAATTAGCCAGGTGTGGTGGCAGGTGCCTGTAATCCCAGCTACTTGGGAGGCTGAGGCAAGAGAATTGCTTGAACCCAGGAGGCGGAGGTTGCATTGAGCTGAGATCACACCATTGCACTCCATCCTGGGCGACAAGAGTGGGATTCCGTCTCAAAAACAAACAAACAAACAAACAAATTCTAGCCACATGCTTATGTGCAATGTGAGCCCACATTTGGTTTTATAATCCTTTCTCACTGATGGACTGATGGACTACATGAATACACTTTCTTTTGTATTCATACTGGCTGGGTACTTCAGTGGGTAGGTGCATGGAGGAGCAGGTAACCGGATCTGAGAATTAGTCTTTGCCGGGGAAGCGACTAGAGCCCTAGCTTTTTTCAATGGAGAAATCCATTTTCTGGCTTTGGCCAGTGTAGGGTAGACTGCAACAAGGCGCTATTATAACTTACCATACGTATTTTTCATGCTTCAATCTGGTAATGGTTGATCTTCGAGTCAGACTGGGGTTTAAATATTGCCTTCTCCACTGATACGGTCTTGTGACCTGGAAGTCTTTTAAACTTTCTGAGCTTTAAATTTTTCCTCTATTCAGTGGGGATGATGACAGAGTCTCTCTCCTGGAGTTAGTTATTGGGAAGATTGATTTTGATGGAATTCAGGACATACTACTCCAAAATATGGCACCTTGGAATTTGAGAAAACAGCAGAAGCAGAAAGGTCACTTTTACCTTCCCTGACCCTTCTCCCCTGAGGCAGGTTATAAAACCTAGGAAGGCCACTCTCTGGCTTTCTTCTGCTTTTCTTCACTGAAGTAGGTCCTAAGACCCTCATTCCAGAGGCGCCTCCCTCTACCCTGAGAAAAGAGGCATCCTTATCACTGAGGACAGTCTAGAGATGCTGTTGGGGCTCAGAGAACAATACTCCGAAGTCTCATACTTCGGCATGCTGAGTACTTTTGAATTAAAGAAAATTGGAAGGGCTTCAAAACTGCCCCAGAAGCAAGGATTTGGGAACTTTCTGTTGTACTCCCTTCGTCCCCCAGGGTCTCTCTGGAATTCCCCATATCTGACTTAGAAAGCTTCTTACAAAATAAATGCAATGGTTTTAGAAGTCTCATTAAATAACCAGACACGATTAACCATCAGAGAAGAGACTAAAAGTAGTCACCATGCCCAGACATGTTTTTCATCTTTTCTTCTGAAGGCAGCTTTGAGGGATTACCTGGAAGACTTTATCTGCATAATAAGATAACCTTTGGTAACAGTGCAGTTCTGCTCCTTACCTTACAGTATTCAGTCCCATTCAGTTTCCAAAGAATCACTTATAAGCTATTGTCTGCCCTTTGGGCTCATTCATTCCCCCCTAAAAATCATTTATTGCTCCTTCAAAATTGCGCACAGCCCCCCACTTCCCTCTCCCCTATGAAAAGGGTAGTTACGCCTCAACCATTTGGCCCTTCTTTGAGTCTCATATTTTGCATGACTCCTGTACTTATGCCTGTTATTCTGTCTGTTGTCAGTTTGAGCACACATAAACGTTCAGAGGGAGAGGGAAAATTCTTTTTATCCCTACAACACCAAGAAGAATTTGAACAAACAGTCCTTGCTAATTTCCCCTGCGTTTATTCCCATTAGACCATATTCTTTTATCCTGTAATTGTATTTCTCCGTGACTCTTCATTCTTCATCAAACATAGGCATAAAAATACATAAGGTTACCTATTTCTTAGAGTCTGCATTTCCAAATGAAGCTTCCCGTGTCACATAAAACTTATATTAAATAAATATCTATGCTTTTCTCTTGTTAATCTGCCTTTTGTTATAGGGGCCTCAACCATGAACTTAGGTTGGGAAGGAAAGAGATTTCTTTTTCCCTACAATTTGATATAAAGTCTCCATGGCACATAAGAGATAGTCAGTTAATGTTGCTTATCATCATCATCATTTTTTTCTGGAAAGGGCCACATAGAAAATGTTTTAGGCTTTGCAGGTCATACCTTATCTGTCAAAACTATTCAACACTGCCCTTGTAGCAGGCAAGCAGACATAGATAATACATAAGTGAATGGGTGTGGCTTTGTTCCAATAAAACTTTATTTACATAAACAGGCAGGCTGGATTTGGCCTGAAGATAGTATGTGAACCACTGTAGCTGTGTGTGTCAATACAGCCTTACTTACAAAACCAGGCAGGATAGATTTGGCCCATGGGACATAGTTGGCTAATCCTTACGTAGCAGTGGTTCTGAAACCTTTTAATTTCAGATCTCCTTTATACTCTTAAGAATTATTGAATAGGACCTGAAAGAGGTTTTGTTTATGTGGATCATATCTGTGGATATTTACTGTTCTAAAAATTTTAACTGACAAATTAAAAAAACTGTTAATTCATTTTAAATAACTAATACAACCATAGCATGTTAACATAAATAACACATTTTTATAAAAGAATATATGTGGCACATATACACCATGGAATACTATGCAGCCATAAAAAATGATGAGTTCATGTCCTTTGTAGGGACATGGATGAAACTGGAAACCATCATTCTCAGCAAACTATGGCAAGGACAAAAAACCAAACACTGCATGTTCTCACTCACAGGTGGGAAATTGAACAATGAGAACACATGGACACAGGAAGGGGAACATCACACACCAGGGACTGTTGTGGGGTGGGGGGAGCGGGGAGGGATAGCATTAGGAGATACACCTAATGTTAAATCACGAGTTAATGGGTGCAGCACAGCAACATGGCACATGTATACATATGTAACAAACCTGCATGTTGTGCACATGTACCCTAAAACTTAAAGTATAATAATAACAAAATTAAAAAAAATTATTTTTCAGATGAGATCGGGCGCGTTCAGGGTGGTATGGCCGTAGACAAAAAAAAAAATTATTTTTCAAAACAAATTTTAGTTGGAAGAGTGGCATTGCTTTATACTTTTGCAAATCTTTTTAATGTCTGCCTCAGCAGAAGACAGCTGGATTCTCCTAACTGCTTTTGCATTCAATCTGTTGTGATATTATAAGTCATATTGTCTCCTGAAAACTCCCTTGCACCTCCTGAAAGTACCTTGGGGACCCACAGGGGTCTTTGGATCACAGTTTGAGAATCTATGTCCTACAGACGACATTAAGGGAAATTAAGTTAAGTATTACCTTGTAAATGGCAGCTGCTTTTACCTATTATTTCAGAGTTTCTTTGTCATCTTTTTTTCTGAGCTAAAAGTGAACATTTCAGTGTCTCTTCCTTCCCCCTGCTGTAGAAGGCATATTTAGTCATGTGGTAGGTGTTTATGAAAGCAGGTTTGCTTTATTTTCTGAAATGATTGTCACCTTGGCTTGAATTGTCTGCTGCTGCATCACAATAGAGTTTTACTACTGTGGAGAAACAAAAGCCAGGAGATAGTCTGAATTCATTGGAGTAAAAGGGAACAAAAGAAGCTAGCTTCAGAGCAGGAAAATGCCTGTGATGACAAAGAAGCCTAAAAGAATGATTTGCATAAAACTGAAACACTTGAAAAGCTTCAAGATAATAAGGTTAAATACAAAAGGAGACTCAACCTCAGAGTGGCTGCTTTTGAAATAAGTTTTCTAGAGGGTTTTCAAGAACAAATATTTCATACTTAAGTTTTGAGGGCCCTTCAAGTTTAGGTCAGTGATATCTGGGATTCTGGGTTCTTGGCAGTGGTGAGGGGGTCTGTGTGGTCCTCTTGGAATTGATCCTTATATAGTGAACGGGTGGCTCTGAAAATCTGAGGAGGTTTCATGCCCAAAGTCTCCTTATTCTTTTCTCTACCCCCCAAGGATTTCCATATGCTGCTAAAACTTGTCTTTTCAACCAAGAAATAAGTCAACTCTCACATTGCTAGAACGATGCTGTGGGATCCTCATATGAACCTATATATGTGAGATTTTTCCCATAAAGGCAAAATTATTTCATCCAGATCTGTTTTCTTCTTTGATACCTGCAAGTAAATAGATTGGGGGATAAAGCTGCAAATAAGCTGAGAATGTTCCACAGTAAGATTTCTCACAGTCCTGACTAGATAGAAATGAATATTAAAGTAATTCAGCACAGTACTAAAAGCTTGTACCTAATTGCCTTTTCTTTATATTTAGCTTAACTTTAAAGGAAATTTATAACTAAATTGGGCTCAATGAATTCCCTGGTTGCCTACTTTTATTACCCATTATAACATATTTCTGTTTAATTTACCTCTTCCAGCCGTGATACTTCAGTGAAGTTATGAGTATGTATTTGGAAGATGGTGAAGTGAACTTGACTGTTTTGGGAGGCTCAACTCCAGGGCTTCTCAAAAACAACAGCAATGTCAAGGAAACAATTTTAGCCTTGTTCCAGAATATTCACATTTTGGGTTTTCTCTTCTGAATGTAGAAGGAAAAATTCCCCTATTTTTTTCCACACTCATGTTCAGCTTTGTCATTTTCATTCTGGGTATACATCCCTTTCCCATTTATTACATCTGTTACTTTTATACTCCACAGGAAATACATGTAAAACATCCTACCCACTCTGATAGAAACAAACGTGCATCCCTGTCATTAAAGCTACACCTGTAAGCTTTGCCCCTATCCGGGTCAAAAGGCCCTATCATGTAAGGAATCCCAGCAACTAGCAAGGAAGTGAAGACAGTCTAGGAGGGAAAGACTCCTGGTTTTCTGGAAACCTATGCAGTGGGAGCTTTAATAGTTGCCCTCAATCTCCCTGCCCTCCTTGCTTGCCCCTTTGTTCTGTTTAAGGCTAGCTGCATATTTCTTCTTGTGTTTTCACGGAGCAGTCCACCATCACACCATATGGGCTTTTTCCTGTGGTGATTAATTAGGTTGCACGCTGAGCTCTCTGATTCTTTGGGGACTGTGTTTCCTCATGGTCTTGTCAGAACATGCAGAATAGCTGTGTGATACTTCTCACATTTGCACCCACTGCTAACAAGGTATCTGACAACTCCTCAATATCATGTTGGATGCAAGGCACAGGATGCTGCTGGGCTAGTGCTGTTTAATTTTCAGATCTCTGGTAGCTATGAGTTTGAGGAGGCTTGGGTCACATTTTCTTATTTATGTTTCATCTCTACTTTCATATGATTATAATAGTAATATTTGAAAACTTTTTGCATAAAGGCAGAAGAGGAAAAAACCCATATTTAGTGACTAATTCTTCTACAGTATAATAATGAAAAGAAGTGAGTGCAGAAACATTTCTAACAATTGTTATAATAATGATGGTGATAGAAATAATTGAAGGCTGGGCACAGTGGCTCACACCTGTGATCCCAGTAGTTTGGGAGGCCAAGGTGGGTGGATCCCTTGAGCCCAAGAGTTCAGGACCAGCCTGGGCAACATGGCAAAACCTCACCTCTACTAAAAATATAAAAATTATCCAGGTGTGGTGGCACGTGACTGTCATCTGAGCTACTCAGGAAGCTGAGGTGGGAGGATCAGTTGAGCCCCCAGGAGGTCGAGACTGAAGGGAGTGCCACTGTACTCAGCCTGGGTGACAGAGCCAAACCCTGTCTAAAAAAGAGAGAGAGAGAAAGGAGAGGGAGGAAGGAAGGAAAGAAAAAAGGAAAAAAGTAGCCTGTGTGCTTTCTTTCTTTATTTTTTGAGACAGGGTCTCACTCTGTTGCCCAGGCTGGAGTGCAGTGGCGCGATCTCGGCTGACTGCAACCTCAGCCTCCTGGGTTCAAGTGATTCTCTTGCCTCAGCCTCCGGGGTAGCTGGGAGTATAGGCAAGCACCGCCACACCTGGATAATGTTTGTATTTTTAGTAGAGACAGGGTTTTGCCATGTTGGCCAGGCTGTTCTTGAACTGCTGGCCTCAAGTGATCTACCCACCTCGGCCTCCCAAAGTGCTGGGATTACAGGCGTGAGCCACCGCATCTGGCCATGAATAGTAGCCTGTGTGCTTTGATGCATCTTGCTAAGACTTTACCCATCCTTACCTTTTAAAATATTGACCCTAACATGCTGAGAATAGGAACTGTTACTTTCTTCATTTTAGAGAAGAGGAATTTGAGGCCCAGGAAATAAAGTAACTGACCGTAAGTCCCTCTTATGGAGAGTTACATTTTTACAAAACTTTTCATTAAACAATTAAAAAAATTTAGTTTGAGTTAAAACGTTTATACACACGTGCACACACACACACTGGCACAGTAAATTGTACAAATCTGAAGTATGTGGCTCAGTGTGTTTCTATAGGTGTGTTACTGCTTTCACCTGAGTGGCTGCCTTGCAGATCAAGATGGAATACTTTCTAGCATTCCAGGCACATCTGTCATTTTTCCCAACCCCCCACCAGGTAACCACTATTGTATTTCCACTCACCATACAGATAGATTTGCCCACATAACTTAGGGAACTCTTTTGGGTCTGTCTGCTTTTGCTCAATATAATGTCTGTGAAATTCACACGTGATGTTGTGAGGTACTTACTCTTTAGTTATTGATTATATAACTATACAACGGTTTGCCAGTTTTCTTCTTAGACCTTTTGAGTTCTTTCTAGTTTTAGGCTTTCATGAGTAAAGCTGTAAAGAGCAATCTTGTAAATGCCTGTTGGTGCACATTTGTATGCAGTTCCCTCTGGTGCCTACCATAAGGGATAAGGTTAAATGTAATTCATACGGTGGGTGCAGAATTTGCATTTGAACCTTGATTCTCTATAGGCAGAGCCTTGGCTCATTACCACTACCCTCTGCTGCTGCCTGTAATTTTAAAGCCTGTATTTCTCCCCAGGTAAGGAAGTTGAATCTTTTTTTTTTTCCCCCTGTATGAGAGTTCAGTGGACTGGCACTTTAAGATGGTTCTTAGCAGCTTGTGTTTGCCCCACTTATATAGGTGCCACACCATTAAACTGCCTATCATTTTCCGACTGATGCCTTTCTGGAAAATAGATAAAGGACATCAGAAGAATGCATCTTATCAGTATTGCTTTAGCCAAAAGGGTTGTAAAGAAATCAGTTACAGTAATGTCAAATTTCATAAGATTGGTTTTGAGAGAGTAGCTGTGTCAACTAGGCTGACATTTTTTCTCTTTTGGCTTTATTTCGTAGTATGGACATTAATGGTGGAGTGATCCAGATTTGGAAACCAAAAATGGTATTTCTAAGGCATTCCACAGGGCTGGGGGAGTTGATGCTGTATCTTTTCATGCTCCCTTGGTGCTAACTGGCTGTATGGCCTTGGGAAGGCCACTTAGTTCCTCCTGCCTCACTCATTTGTAAAGTGGGGGGCATAGGATTTTATCAGTGAAACTTCACCTTTTCTTGGTAATCTGATGGATGACCCTCTCCTTTGAAAAACAAACACAAATCTGTGTAAATTTCAAACCTATTTCATATGGGCTTGTTGATACCTGTTAGCTCATGATTTCTTAATTATAAAGGAAATTCCCAATTCTATTATTAATGAAAGTTCAGCTCTCTGCATTTTGGAGAAGTCTTTTATTACTCCAGGTTTATTGTTCTGGACAGCAATATATAGCATTGTAGCTAAAATGAAAATGATACTCCATGGTCTACCTGCAACAAAAGTGAGCTGGATATACTATTGATCACACTTTAAATAACTTATCTTTGTGGACTGCCACTCTGAGGCAGCCTTGTGCTGTGAGGGTAGAGAGGTAAATAAGTCATACTCCAGCTCTACCCCCATAGGATTTACAGTAGGGATAGGATCTGATTTGGTGAATTACTATGGAGAGGAGAGGCACAAATTGGTTGTCTGCAAGGCCAGGTAGTATATAAGGAGAGACACAAATTAGTTGTCTGGGAGGCCAAGTTCTGGAGGTAGACGGCCAGGTTTTTGTGGGCCAGTTACTAAAAACTGTACTTCAGTTTGTCCAGCTGTAAAAAGGGTATAGTAACTGTACCTACCATTTAGGATTGTTGGAGCTTTAAATAAGTCCATGCAGGGTTTCTTGGCTTGGGCACTATTGGACACTTTGGGCCAGATAATTGCTGTGCATTGTAGGGTGTTAAGCATTTGTAAAATGGGGGGCATAGGATTACATCAAAGATTCTTCACCTTTTCTTGGTAATCTGTTGGATGACCCTCTTCTTTGAAAAACAAATACAAATTTGTGTCAGTTTGGCCTCGGTTCACTAGATAGCTCCAGTGTGGCAACAAAAAATGTCTCCAGGTATTGCCAGATGTCCCCTGGAGGGGCAAAATCACCCCCCACCCACCCCACCTTGACTTTGAGAACCACTAGTCTTATGTTAAATTCTCTTCTAAATGCTATGGTAAAAACACCTGGTGGTTGTTGCCTTAAAGAAAAACTCCTCTGAGAAAGCCATAATTCCCTGCCTAGTGCCCCACTGATGGAAACAAAAATAGAAAGCTAACAAAGCCCTGGCAGCAAAGGTCTGTTTGTTCCCATTCCCCTGCTTACTGAATTATTGATATACTTTCTGAGATGAACTGCATTTGTTCAGGTAGGATTAATAGCCACCACCTTCCTGAAGAACAGTAGCTTCTGCCTGGCCCCCGCCCCTGGCCCTTGCAATTTGACAGTTTCTGCTACCTGCTCATTTGCAGCTCAGCTTCCCTGGCTTCCTGCAAGTAGGTCCTTTCTGAGAGCAGACCTGTTAAATCATGTTAAAGCTAGGCAGCTCCTGGGAGAACCCCAGCCTGCTAGAGGTGTGAACACAGGTGCTGGACAGTGAGCTTAGCTGCCTGGGATAAAAAAACACATGCATTGAAGAGCTTTGGGTGGCTGAGCCCCAGGTATTTGCTCATCACCTGTTAATGACCACATACCCCATAGGCATCCACCACGAAGGGGCTCTTGGGGCACCTGAGAGTTGAAGTTAAGTTAGTGAAGATGCCTGCCCTGGGTGTGAAGAACAGGTGGAAATTACAGTTCTGAAAAGGCACTTGGAAAGCAGGGAGCAGAATACCAGTATCTGATGGGTTTTGATTGTTGGGAGAAGGAGTTGGAGGGTGGGAGAATGGGTAGATTCTGATTCTTCTTTTATTCTCCATTATTTGCTCAAGGCTGCTATTTTGTCAGGGGTTTCAGGCTTTGGATTTCGTGTACCAGTTAGTAAAACTGGAGGCCTGCTGTAAAGTAGCTAAATAACTTTTAAGTTTGTCCAATAGAGATGTTTGAAGAAAAAAAAAACATACTATTTACTGTCACCATCACCGCATCAAAGAGAGGATGCTTTGTCACCAAAGGAGTAGGAGGAGTATAACTGTGCAATAAAGAAGAGTCATTTATGTTAAATGAATCAGGTGTTATGGGCCTTATTCTTGGTTATTTTACCAGGACCCGGGAACGATGTCATCATAGGCTGGTCCATTTGTTTCACTGCACATAGTAGGGATTAAATGCTTATTACTGCTTAGATGACGGAATTAATAAACAGTGGTACCCCGTATTCATCATTCTTGGGGAGGACTGATGCTTGAGCAGGGGCCGTGAGGTGCCCTCTTCAATGCATCCATCTTCAATTCTTCCTTTTTATCTTTTGCTTTTGACCTTTCCTGAAGTGGCTCAAGATTGTAGCAATACACAAGCATATTCCTATTTCCCCTAAGATGTTGTACCTCCCATCTGCTTCTTGTTTCATATTGTTTTGTTTTCATGTGCCCTAAGGGACAGTTATGTTGTATAAAGAGCAAGTCCCCCAAGTGTCCTCCCCACTTCGGGTCTGCAGAAAAATGATTGATTATGAGGAATGTGATTTCAGTAATGCAGGCAGGATTAAATGCTTGCCATCTATCGACACTTTGCAGTGCCTTAAAGAGAGCTTTTAAAATTTTGGGCTATCATTAAAAAAAGAAAAACCCAGAAATACCTTGGGGAAAAAAAAAAAGAACCTGGGAAAATGTACAGAATACAACTGGGAGCTGTCCCATTGAGTAAGTGCCCAATGTGAGCTGCATCTGCAACTTAAAGCAACACTCTGACCTATTTCTCTTACTAATAATTGGAACATATATAGTGAGATAATATCTGTAAAGGAAGCTGTATTTTTTTTTATAACATGTATAAAGCTAACAGCCCAAATTCCTTGCTTTGGAGAATTGCAGAAATGACATTAACTCATTTTCTTTCTTTGATTTTTATCTGAATGTGCAAGTAATTTTTTTTTTTTTTTCGAGATGAAGTCTCGCTCTTGTTCCCCAGGCTGAAATGCAATGGCACAATCTTGGCTCACTGCCACCTCCGCCTCCGGGGTTCAAGCGATTCTCCTGCCTCAGCCTCCCGAGTAGCTGGAATTACAGGCGCTACCACGCCCAGCTAATTTTTGTATTTTTAGTAGAGATGGGGTTTCACCATGTTGGCCAGGCTGGTCTCGAACTCCTGACCTCCGGTGATCCACCCGCCTCAGCCTCCCAAAGTGTTGGGATTACAGGGGTGAGCCACTGTGCCCGGCCAGTATTATTATTATTATTATTATTATTTTTAACTAGAAAGCAATATATGAATACATTGAAGTTTGAAAAAACTTAAAAATACATGAAACATGCTTAACCTACCCCTCCTAGTTCCAGTTTCCTCTCAGAGATAACTGCTGTGAATTTTATACATTTACTCTGCATTTACATATGGGGAAATACCTAATTTTCATGTTCCATGAATGGTATTTTCATATTATTAGCCTATTCTTTTTTCTACTTAATATCTCTTAGAAGTCTATACAGGTCATTCCATGGATAGTGTCTTTATTGTTGTTATAATAACTGCTGCATAGTTTTCCATAGTATAAATATTTCATAGTTTATGGAGTATGTAGCTGTTCATGGTTGTGTTCTATTACAAATAATGCTGAAGTGAAAAAAGTAGCATATGCATCCTTATGCATATATGCGTTTTTACCTATGATTAAATGCACAGAAGTTTAGTTAGTATTTGTATTCGTCAGTGTTCTCCAGAGAAATAGAACCAATGGGATCTATATGGAGAGAAAGATTTATTATAACAAAATGGCTCATCGGATTATGGAGGGTGACAAGTTCCAAGATCTGCCTGTTGGCCAGCTGGAGACCCAGGAGAGCCAGTGGTGTAGTTCTAGTTCAAGGCCAGCAGGCTGAAGACCCAGGAAGAGCTGATTTTTTTTCTATTTCAGTCCAAAGGCAAGAAACAAATGTGGCCCTAGCTTTAAGGCAGTCAGGCAGGAGGAATTACCTCTTGTTAGCAGGGAAGGTTAGACTTTGTATTCTGTTCAGGCCTTCAGCTGATTAGGTGATCCCACCCACATTAGGGAGGGCAATGTGCTTTTTACTCAGTCTATCAATTCAAATGTTAATCTCATCCAAAACACCCTCCAGGGCATACTCAGAATAATGAATTGACCAAATATCTGGGCACCTTGGCCCAGTCAAGTTGACACATAAACTTTACTGTCATAGTATTTGAGGATGTTTTTATTTTTTAATGCCTATTTTATTATTATTTTTGAGACAGGGTCTCTCTTTGTTGCCTAGGCTGGAGTGCAGTGGTGTGAACATGGTTCACTGCAGCCTTGACCTCCCTGTTTCAAGCAATTCTTCTCCCTCAGCCTCCCGAGTACCTGGGACTACAGGTGCACACCGCTGTGACCAGATAATTTTTGTATTTTTTGTAGAGATAGGGTTTCACCATGTTGCTCAGGCTGGTCTTGAAATCTTGAGCTGAAGGGATCCACCCACCTTGGCCTCCCAAAATGCTGGGATTACAGGTGTGAGCCACCACACCCAGTAGTTTTTTAAAATTTTTTATGGATATTTGCCTCCCCCGAACGCTGTGTCACTTTGTGCTGCTCCTACTAACAAAGTATGAAAGGACTGTCCTTTCTGCACATCTCAGCCAACTGGTGATCTAAGCTCATTAAAAAAATATTGAGTCACTATGTCAGGGCAACTTTGAATAGTTAGTCTTCTGTACTAGTGAAGAGGGCATGATGTTTTAGAGTCATGATGGAAGCAGTGACCTGCCTCCAGGAGTGTCTCAGGAGCATGAGGACACTGGGCAACTTTCTCACAGCCCAACTGGGGGATCATTAGCTCACCAAAACTTCGACTTCTTAGATCTTCCCTAATGAACTGGGCTCTCTGCAAATCTTTTTTTTTTTTTTTTTTTGAGACAGAGTCTTGCTCTCTTGCTCTGTCACCCTGACTGGAGTGCAGTGGCGCAATCTGGGCAAGCTGTGCCCCCGGGTTCATGCCATTCTTCTGCCTCAGCCTCCTGAGTAGCTGGGACTACAGGCGCCTGCCACCACGCCCAGCTAATTTTTTTGTAATTTTTTAGTAGAGACGGGGTTTCACTGTGTTAGCCAGGATGGTCTCGATCTCCTGACCTCATGATCCGCCCGCCTCGGCCTCCCAAAGTGCTGGAATTACAGGCATGAGCCACCGCGCCCGGCTTTCTGCAAATCTTAAATTGAGCAATGCATAAACTTTTATTTCTGAATGGAAGATACCAGTCTGGATTCCTGAAAAATATTTTGGAAACTTATATTTCATGTGACTGTGAAGGTGGTTTAGAGCCTTTCAGGGGCGCACTTGCCCTAAACCAAAATCAAACGGGTTAATTTTTAAAATGTCACAAGGTTTGGCCAGTTTGGATTCTAAGTCTGTTGGAAGGAAGCAAACACTGGTAGTAAGATTACAGTAAAAACAATGCAGCTAGCTGCAGGTATGTTAATTTCAGCACTATGCATGTCTATGCTGGATCATTTTGTGCTTTAATCCTTTTTGTGTTTCATCCTTCCCACAGTCCCACTGAGTCAGAGCTATTGTTGTCTCCATTTTGCAGATGAGGCCACTGAGGTAGAGCTTGCCTACTGGGGATACAGCTGATAAGAGTGTAAGCCAGCTAATGCGTGTGACATGTCAGCCTGACCCAAAACTCTTGGCCATATGGCTTATTGGCTTTGAATGGTTTTCATATTTTTAAACAGTTGTATTTTATTTTTTATTTTATTTATTTATTTTTTTTGAAATGGGGTGTCGCTCTGTCACCCAGGCTGGAGTGCAGTGGCACAATCTCAGTTCACTGCAACCTCCACCTCCTAGGTTCAAGGGGTTCTCCTGCCTCACCCTTCCGAATAGCTGGGATTACAGGCATGCACCACCACACCTGGCTAATTTTTGTATTTTTAGTAGAGAGGGCGTTTTGCCATGTTGGCCAGGCTGGTCTCAAACTTATGACCTCAGGTGATCTGCCCGCCTTGGCCTCTGAAAGTGTTAGGATTACAGGTGTGAGCCACCGTTCCCCGCCTTAAATGGTTGCATTTTAAATGGTTCCATAAATACCTACCTAATCTTGACTTTACTTCTTGCCTAAGATACTTACTATCTAGCCGTGTATGGAAAAATTTTGCAACGGCTCCTCTTGACTATTACTCCTTCATTTCCCAAGACTGAAAAGAAGCCTTTTCACTGTGCAAATTAACCACTGTGCCAGTGGTTCTCAAATTTCACTGTGCAAGAGAACCACTGTGCCAGTGGTTCTCAAATTTTAGCAGGGGCCTGAATCACCTGGACGGCTTGATGCAACATAGATTGCTGGGCCTTATTCCCAAGGTCTGGGTTGGAGCCTGAGAATTGGCATTTCTAGGTGCTGCTGATGCTGCTGTTCCTGGGACCACACTAGAAGTAACATTGAGCTAGAAGGGTGAACCAGTACTTCCGGGTGTTTGCCAAGTTACTGTGAGAGTGTCTCACTCCAGTTATTGGTAGTAGTAGCATCCCCTTTGAGTTTGAGCCATAGGTTTGTTGCCTGACAAAATCATGCACTAAGCACGGAAAACTTTTGTTTTGATGATGAAGAAATTTAAAGTATGATGGAAGTGGCTGTCTGAAAATGGAAACAGCTAGTATGAAAGAACTTCAGCTTTCTCTGCTTCTGTGTTTTAATCTTAAATGTGGTTAGATCTATATTTAAATCTCTTCCTTATTTAAATGATGATAATTAGCATCAATTATTGATATTTCACTATGTGCCAGGCTTTGTGCTAGACCCCTTTCCATGTCGAATCCCATGTAGTGCGTACAATAGTTATATGAGGTTAGATAATAGTAGCCCCATTTTAAAAGTAAGTAAATGAAGGCTTAGATATAAGAGGAAACTTCTGTTAGTCTCTTGACTAGTAACTGGCCCCAGATCATTCCAAGCTTGTCCAACCCGTGGCCCAGGGCAGCATGTACCCCAGGATGGCTTTGAATAAGGCCCAACACAAATTCGTAAACTTAAAACATTATGAGTTTTTTTGCATTTTTTTTAAAGCTCGTTAGCTATTGTTAGTGTTAATGTATTTTATGTGTGGCCCAAGACACAGTCCTTCTTTTTCCAGTGTGGCCGAGGGAAGCTAAAAGATTGGATACCTCTGATTTAGACCTTTGTTCATATAGTTTTCTCTTTACTTTCTTTTTATTATTATTATTATACTTCAAGTTCTGGGATACATGTGCAGAAAGTGCAGGTTTATTACATAGGTATGCATGTGCCATGGTGGTTTGCTGCACCCATCAACCCATCATCTACATTAGGTACTTATCCTAATGCTATCCCTCCCCTAGCCCCCCACCCCCAGAGAGGCCCTGGTGTGTGATGTTCCCCTCCCTGTGTCCATGTCTTCTCATTGTTCAACTCCCACTTATGACTCAGAACATGCAGTGTTTGGTTTTCTGTTCCTGTGTTAGTTTGCTGAGAATGATGGTTTCCAGCTTTATCCATGTGCCTGCAACAGACATAAACTCATCCTTTTTATGGCTGCATAGTATTCCATGGTGTATGTGTGCCACTTTTTCTTTATCCAGTCTGTCATTGATAGACATTTGGGTTGGTTCCAAGTCTTTGCTATGGTGAATAGTGCCGCAATAGACATATGTGTGCATGTGTCTTTATAGTAGAATGATTTATCATCCTTTGGGTATATACCCAGTAGTGGGATTGCTGGGTCAGATGGTATTTCTGGTTCTAGATCCTTGAGTTATCACAACACTGTCTTCTACAATGGTTGAACTAATTCACACTCCCACCAACAGTGTAAAGTATCCCTGTTTCTCCACATCCTTTCCAGCATCTGTTGTTTCCTGACTTTTTAATGATCACCATTCTAACTGGTGTGAGATGGTATCTCATTGTGGTTTTGATTTGCATTTCTCTAATGACCAGTGATGATGAGCTTTCTTTCATGTTTGTTGGCTGCATAAATGTCTTCTTTTGAGAAGTGTCTGTTCATATCCTTCGCCCACTTTTTAAAGAGCTTCTGCACAGCAAAAGAAACTATCAGAATGAACAGGCAACATACAGAATGGGAGAAAATTTTTGCAATGTGTACATCTGAGAAAGGGCTGATATCCAGAATCTACAACGAACTTAAACAAATTTACAAGTTTTCTCTTTACTTGCGTATCACTCAGCTTTCACCTTCCCCCATGGCTACCACGTGAATTTACATTTGTCTGTCTCTAAAACATTAGAAAAGTTTTACTCTGGAAAAAGATATGGCCCATCAGATACAAAGTTAGTGATGTTATTATAGTTTTTTTTTTTTTTTTTTTTTTTTTTGAGAAGGAGTTTCACTCTTGTTGCCCAGGCTGGAGTGCAATGGTACAATCTTGGTTCACTGCAACCTCTGCCTCCTGGGTTCAAACGATTCTCTTGCCTCAGCCTCCCAAGTAGCTGGGATTATAGGTACCTGC
This sequence comes from Pan troglodytes, assembly GCF_028858775.2. Lineage (NCBI taxonomy): Eukaryota > Metazoa > Chordata > Mammalia > Primates > Hominidae > Pan > Pan troglodytes. Next base: position 65,705,991 of record NC_086015.1, read on the forward strand.
TACCATGCCCAGTTAATTTTTGTATTTTTAGTAGAGACGGGTTTTCGCCATGTTGGCCAGGCTGTTCTCGAACTCCTGACCTTAGGTGACCCACCCGCCTTGGCCTCCCAAAGTGCTAGGATTACAGGTGTGAGCCACCGCGCCTGGTCTGTTATTATAGTCTTTAAAAAATTGTCCTTTAACTGCCATCGATTATTTTTACAAATTTGAATTATGTAAAATTTTTATATAGAAAAAATATATGAGACATTTAACAGATGCTAATATCTTGTCACAGAGGCTTAAGACTTTTTTTTTTTTTTTTGAAAGAGAGAACACTGGAGAATTGGCAAGTTCCTAAACATCCCTTTCTTCCCCATTGATATTGTTTGGCTCTATATCCCCACCCAAATCTCATCTGGAATATAATTCCCACGTGTCGAAGGAGGGACCTGGTGGGAAGTGATTGGATCACGGGGGAGGTTTCCCTCATGCCGTTCTCGTGATAGTGAGGGAGTTCTCATGAGATCTGATGGTTTAACAGTGGCAGCTTCCCCTGTGCTCTCTCTTCTCCTGCTGCCTTGTGAAGAAGATGCCTGCTTCCCCTTCGCCTTCCACCATGATTGTAAGTTTCCTGAGGCCTCCCCAGCTGTGCGGTACTGAGTCAATTAAACCTCCTCTCTTTATAAATTACCCAGTCTCAGGTGATATCTTTATAGCACGGTGAGAATGGACTAATACATCTATCTCAAAGTAATAACTTCTTTTGCTTATGCATACTTTTATCTAGAGCAAAACTACAAAAACATGCATGAAAGGTCATATATAGCAGCTTCTGCATATGACATTGTAATCAATGGTGTGTTGACATTTTTTGAGTCAGTACACAGTGGGAGGTGACAAGATTAAGAGAATGAGCTCTCTTGATGTTCATGGAGGGGTAGGTTGTAGGCATGGTATTAGTAACATACCAACTTCAGGAATTTTTATCTGGCATCCCAAGTACTACCTTTCATCAGCCATGTTTTGTTGTTGTTTGTTTTATTCATGTTTTCCTAGTTTCTCCTAAATGCATGTCTTTGGGTTCAGAGTTATAGGGTCTTATCAGGGTTTTGACAGATTATTTGAAACATCAAATATGTTTTTTTTTTTTTTTTGAGACGGAGTCTCACTCTGTCACCAGGCTGGAGTGCAGTGGCACGATCTCGGCTCACTGCAACCTCCAACTCCCTGGTTCAAGTGATTTTCCTGCCTCAGCTTCCTGAGTAGCTGGGATTACAGGCACGTGAGACCACGCTCAGCTAATTTTTTTTTTTTTTTTGTATTTTTAGTAGAGACGGGGTTTCACCATGTTGGCCAGGATTGTCTCAAACTCCTGACCTCGTGATCCACCCGCCTCAGCTTCCCAAAGTGCTGGGATTACAGGCATGAGCCACCACACCCGGGCTGAAACAACAAATAATTTTAAGCCTCTGTATGTATTGTAACTTCCTTTGTTAGGCAAGGGGATTATAGTAGAGAATGAGGCAGATAAAATACCCTTCCGCTTCCCCATGGACCTTAAATTCAGGTTATTCCAATTTTTATTAGCCCTCCCCCGAATTTAATATAATATGATTTTTCTAAAGGTAATACTTGTTAAATAGAGCCCCAGATTTTACGTGCTGGCCGCAGCATTCAGCAGTTAACATCATCCTGTGTGTGGCAGGCAGCGTGTCCCAATTTTTGGTTTGTAGAAGGTGGTCACCTTATCTATTATGTGGCAATGAGGCATCCACACTCTTATTAGATGGCCTGCACAAGTTATGTGCCCATTTCCATTTGTTATTAGACATTGTGCTAATTGCATGGGTGATTTAAATGTTAAAAAGGCATTAAAGCATTTGTTGTAATAATTAACAAAGAGATTGCTAGGTTACAAACGAACGATAATGCCGTATTTTAAAAATACAGCATTACATATCTGTGCAAAGTGATATATGTTATGAAACATTAATATCCAAATGAGAGATTTGAACTGAATGATCTCCAAAATCCTTTCTAATATGTCTTTTCTGGCTTTCTAAAATATGAGCTCTATGACTACTAATATATTTTGTGAGATGTCAACTGTGCCATATTTCTGCAAACCTCAAGGAGAGGCCACAGCCTATCTTTAGTCTTATGCCAGTATATTAACTGAACCTTGCATGGTGGACTAGAGGTTGCTGATTGTCTTCTATTATTTCTCCATAATAGAAGCCCTGTTTTTCTAGGTGGGCCCATAGCTGCAAGGAATAAAGACCAGCCTTCACCCTCCCTTGTAGTTAGCCATGGTTTAAGTATGCAACTTCTAGGACATTTCCTCAGTGGAAGATGGTCATGTCCTTAGTCTGTTCTTCCTCCCTGATAGCTTGAATGTGAATACAATGGCTGGATCTTAAGCAGCCATGATGGGACCACGAGATTGGTACTATGTGCCGAAGATGGGAGAGCCACAAGATAGAAGCAGTCTGGCAGCTGTACATACTCAGATGTACAGAATATTTCTTGCAGAAAAGTCTGCTACTGAGGGAAGGAGTTAGGGGCTGAGATTCAATCCAGGCTCTTCTCAAGTTGTGTTCTTAGAGAAAGGTGGGGCCTTTTACTTTCCACAAAAGGATCATATGTTTGCTAAACCATATACTTGCAGGGCTCCTTCCACCAGGAGGGCTACCTTTCTTGTCATTTGTTCAGAGGCGCCACGTGAGCCTTGATACTGTGAAATGTCCCACCATCCCAGACTTCCCTACCTCTGAACTGTATTAATGGTAGAGAGAAGTTACAAGTTACAAGAAGTATCTTGTTTTAGCTACTCCTGTTTTGATATTTTCCATTACTGGTACCTGAGTCTAATCCGGATAAATATATCACTGTCTTTTTCTTTGCAAGAGTCACTTTGGATTTTTTGTTCACAAACAGAAATCAAATTTGAGTAACTCAGTTGAAGTGTTTTGGAAGGTTACAGAAGCTCCCAGAATAGAGAGGCAAACTGAAGAAACATTGCTGGTCATGGGCAAGGAATTCCAGAGGCTGGGAAGTGAGTGCTAGAGGACAGCATACTTAAAGCCGGGATGGTCTGGTCATAGGTACAGCTTCTGCTACAGAGAGAATCATCTCCTGCTTGGTTTTTTTTTTTTCTTTCTTTCTTTTTTTTTTTTCCTTAAGGAGCTCATTTTTTTGTTTGTTTGTTTTTGAGTCAGGGTTGTCCTGTCTTTTTCCAGGCTGGAGTGTAGTGGCATGATCATGGCTCACTGTAGCCTCCACCTCCCAGACTTAAGCCATCCTCCCACTTCAGCCTCCCTAGTAGCTGGGACTACAGGTGTGCGCCACCACATCTGGCTAATTTTTGTAGTTTTTCTGTAGAGACTGGGTTTCGCCATGTTGCCCAGGCTGGTCTTGAACTCCTGGGCTCAAGATGTCCACCTGCCTTGGCCTCCCAAAGTGCTGAGATTACTGGCATGAGCCACTGCGTCTGGCCCTCAGGAAGATGTCTGTCCATTTGGCAAGGCCCAGATCATATGTCTTACCCCCTCACTCTACTGGGTTGGGTGCACTACTCCTGGAGCAGGAGTGAGTGCAGCTGGGTTGACTGCCTAACTGCCTGCAGTGGAGCGGGGACAGATTTCCAAAAAAGAAATGAAGCTGCTGGGAGGATGAGGGATGAATTCTGAGCAACCAAAATAGAGAAAACAGGAAAGAAGTAAAAGAAGACAACGATGATGACACATGATCACACGCCTCTGTGGTCTCCAGATTAGAAATGGAATAGGGTACATCCTAGTTTCCCACCAATGGCCTTTTTTTTTTTTTGGTCCTTAAATCTCTACCATCCAAGAAGTGAGTGCTAACTCTGTACTTATTAGTCCCTGGATAGATAAGCAGAGTCAGTACTCACTGCTTTGTGTAGGGTACTCTCCTAGACATAAGAGGAGCATAATGACATACTGGATGGAGAGGGTCTCCCGTGGTGAGGGTGCTGGGAACACTGAAATGCATCCAGAATCACAGGGAAGCTTCAGAAATGGCTCTAAGCTCTCAGCTCACTGCCACCGCCACACCCCTTTCCTTTATAACTCTTTAGGGAATGGTTGGTTTGCTTTTTTTCCCAGAATTGGGGATCACGTCACAACTCTGAGGTTCCTCTAACGTCATCTTGAACTCTGCAGAAGTATGTTTCTGCCTCTGAAGTGCTATTTTGTGGTAATTTAATGTATTTTTTTCATGAATAATTTACCCATAGAGTCCTAATATCTTGTTAAGACAGTGAATTTTGTTGTTTATCAAAGATGTATCTCAACTAGGAGAGAGAAATCAATTTCTTATTACAAAGCAAAGACAAAACACAAGATCATCTACCCTGTGGGATAACAATCTGTTTTGGAAGCATTTTGGATTATTAATATTTAAGTCAGGAACACATGGATAAAGAAATTATTGTCCCTTTTTATAAAGAAAGTGGTATATTTATTACTCATCTTATGTGTCCCCATTGCATACTCTTTTTTCTCTCATTATCTTTTCTTATTGTTGGGTTATGAAGTGTCCTGAATTCACAAAATTTTAGGGCTAAAAGACAAACTCTACTTAAACTACCTGGTGAAAATACTTGCTTACTTTTTAAATAAAAACTCCCAGCTGGGCATGTTGGCTCACGCCTGTAATCCCAGCACTTTGGAAGGCCAAGGTGGGTGGGTCACGAGGTCAGGAGTTCAAGACCAGCCTGGCCAAGATGGTGAAACCCCATCTCTACTAAAAACTACAAAAATTAGCTGGGCGCGGTGGCAGGCACGCGTAATCCCAGCTACTCAGGAGGCTGAGGCAGGAGAATCACTTGAACCTGGGCGGCAGAGGTTGCAGTGAGCCGAGATCGCGCCACTGCACTCCAGCCTGGGCAACACAGTGAGACTCCATCTCAACAAAAAATAAAAAATAAATATTCCCAGGGACATAGGCTTCATAACCAATTATGGTGACTTGTTTCTTTGTCTTAAACCCTAGTAGTATTTATTGCAAAAGATATATTGATGCTCTTGTTTAATTGTTATATAGCTGTTTCTTGGATTCACGTGTTGTAAAAGATTTTTATGTTTTTGAAGTCAAATAGTCCATACAGGCCATTTTTTTCTGCCTTGTGTGGTTAGTCTCTGAATGCCCACAGGAAAGAAAAATAGTAGCAATAATAGTAATGGTTACAATTTATTCATGCTTCCTATATGCAATGCATCATCCTGACCGTAACCCTTTGAGGTACATATTGTTATTATTCCCATTTTACAGATGAGGAAACTAAGGACTGAGTTTTCATAGCCAAAGGCAATAGACCTAGAACTTGAGAGGTCTCTGCCTCAAAATCACTCTTGTATTTTCCCACAATGAGTAAATTGATACACATACACTTTTTTTACTTGAAGGAGAACTAGTAGGTGTTACTATAAAGAATGATTTGTGGGCCAGGAGCGGTGGCTCATGCCTGTAATCCCAGCACTTTGGGAGGCCGAGGCAAGCGGATCATGAGGTCAAGAGATCGAGACCATCCTGGTCAACATTGTGAAGCCCCGTCTCTACTAAAAATACAGAAAAAATTAGCTGGGTGTGGTGGTTTGTGCCTATAGTCCCAGCTACTTGGGAGGCTGAGGCAGGAGAATCATTTGAACCTGGGAGTTGCAGATTGCAGTGAGCTGAGTTTGAGCCACTGCACTCCAGCCTGGCGACAGAGCCAGACCCTGTCTTTAAAAAGAAAAATAAATAAAAATAAATACCCAAAGATTTGTGTTTTATTGTAGGTATTAGAACATATTAAGCTACTGTTTCACCCAGACATATAGCTTTGTAAAAACTAAGACTCGACTGGGTATGGTGGCTCACGCCTATAATCCCAGCACTTTGGAGGCCAAGGTGGGTGGATCACTTGAGGTCAGGAGATTGAGACCAGCCTGGCCAACATGGTGAAACCCTGTCTCTACTAAAAATAAAAAAATTAGCCGGGCATGGTGGTGCGGGCACCTGTAGTCCCAGCTACTTGGGAGGCTGAGGCAGGAGAGTTGCTTGACTGGGTGGTGGAGGTTGCAGGGAGCCAAGATCATGCCACTGCACTGTAGCATGGGTGACTGAGCAAGACCCTGTCTAAAACAAAACAAAACAAAACAAAACAAAACAAAACAAAAAAACCAAAACCAAAAAAAAAAAAAAAAAAAACGCAGACTCAGAGAACCAAGACAGATTTGGAAACTTCATTCAGGGAAGAATTTGTTAGATCATTGACATTGCTTTAGTTTTAAAAATTCATTTTATATTCTTAGCTAATTTTCATTTTAACAAGCTGTAATGGTCCATAGAAATGAATGAAAAAATGCCAGGTTGATTGAAACTGTATGCTGGAGAAGGTGTGGATCCACTTTAACACATACTTGGCTTCAGCAGGTTAAAAGACTACACAATCATGTGACATTGTGACATTGTGATGTGACCGTCCGTTAGTTTTAAAATCTGAGACTGTTTTATATTAGTTATGGGAGTGAGCAGAAAGCACAGAAGGAGGTTTTTGCCTGTGTCTCTGTTGCTTTGAAACAAAATCAGGAAAAACCGTATCTCCAAAAGCAGCCTGTGTGCCATCTTCTGTGCTACTGTAACTTAGTAACTTTTTTAAAGCAATTAGAAACCAGGGACTTGAAGTGGCCCAGAGACTCATAAGACAGGCTGATGATTTCACTGGATAGAATTGGACTTTGCAGAAAGGTTTTGATAACCTTTTTGGCCTGGTGCCCTGCCCTCATCTAGTCCTTTCCCATTTGTAATAGAAGCATGAAATTCAATGCTATTGACTTCCCAGGAGTCATTGAATTGCCACACACACAGTGAATTTGGAGTTTGGTTCTTAAGTTGAAAGGGGATAAACAGTCGACATTGAATTTGTACCTGTTATAGCTTTGTTGACTTAATGGATTGTCCCCAACAATCCATCAAGAATGGTACATATACCAGCCATCACCTGGCTCACTAAAAGCCAATAGAAATTCCCAAACCTCATTTTAGGCAAGGATTTCCACTTCTCCTCTTGTAAAAGCTTTCCCAAACAGCAAGGATTCCAGACATGAGACATTGTATTGCTTTGCCTGCTGTGGAACTGTACGATCGTACAATGGAGAGAGAAGAATGGCAATTAGGTATGAATTGTAGAAATTTGGGAGAAGGAATTTGTTCGTTGACTTGTATTTTCTATGAAGTAATCGAGGAAAGGCCCTGGGCTTAATTTTTTTAATTAATAGAGAAGACTGCAGGTGTTCTCAAGTATTTATCAAGTCCCTGCGCCTTGGGCCTCTAACTGGGAGTTGTGGGGATGACTGGTGTCGAGGTCTTTTCTTGCTAAAGTGTGTGGGGAGTGCATACTCAGGGGATGTGCCCCTCCTCTCTGTCCTTTGTAGTGACTCTTGGCTCTCCTGGGTCTCCCCACTGCCAGTTTTCCTCTGTGATACAGCCTTCGGTGGTGTCTTTGTCAGCAGGCTTGGCAGTGGCAGAGAAAGGGAACAGGGAGAAGGTGGAATAAACCTAACTGGTGGCTGGCCCTTTCCTATCGTGGTTCCTTACCCTCCCTTTTCCGTTTTCTCAATCCTTCATCCTGTTTCTTCCTCCCAGAAGTTATGTTAATCAATTCTGAAGTCTCTCTGAATTGAGGCCATGTGTGTTTGGGGTTTGGAAAAGCAGGGCTTACAGTTAGGTTGAGTCTGATCATCACTCACTCACTCTGCTCTAGCGACCCTGGCCTTCTTGCTGTTCCTCACACTTCCCAGACACCCTTGTGCCTCACTGTTTTGTAATTGCTCTCCCCTTTCCTGGAATGTTCTTTTCTGAGACCCAACTTGCTCTTGACTGCTTCTGTGAGTCTTCGCTCAAATGTCACATTTCCCTAAGGCCTTTGCTGGCCGCTCTCGCTCACTTTACAGTGCAGTCCTGACTTGTCCTATGTCCTCTCCCTACTTTTTTTCTCCTGGGCACCATTTGTCATTCTATATGTTTTACTTTATCTTGTTCATTATTTATCCCTCCTCCGTCCTGCTTAGGGGGTAAACACCATGATGACAAGGGAATTTCTTTTTTTTTTTTTTGAGACACATTCTTGCTCTGTCCCCCAGGCTGGAGCTGGAGTGCAGTGGCAGGATCTTGGCTCACCACTGCCTCCACCTCCTGGGTTCAAGCAATTCTCCTGCCTCAGCCTCCCGAGTAGCTGGGACTACAGGCATGCACCACCACGTCCAGCTAATTTTTGTATTTTTAGGAGAGGTGGGGTTTCACCATGTTGACCAGTCTGGTTTTGAATTCCTGACTTCAAGTGATCCACCTGCCTCGGCCTCCCAAAGTGTGGGGATTACAGGTGTGAGCCACCACTCCCGGCCAACGGGAATTTTTAAACTCGTATTTAATTGTAACATGCATGTGGAAAAATGCATGCATTATAGTGAACCGCTCAATGAATAATCACAATATCTGAACACAGCCATGTAACCAACTCCCAGATGAAAAAACAGTATCACTCCCAAAGGTCTCCCCATGCTCCCCTCTTCCTACTTCAAGGGCTACTACCGTCCTGACTTCTGATATCATAGATGAGGTTTGGATGGCAAGAACTTTTGTCAGTTTATTTCACTGCTGTATGTGCAGGATATGGTAGGTGCAAAGTACACATTGATTGAGTACATTAAAATAATACTGGAAGAGAGACCTGTATTTCTGATGTAGCTAGATTTCTAAAGCTGACCTCCATTGATGGATTAATCCCCGTCAATGGAAAATGCAGTTAGAGGCTTTAGAAATATTATCCAGTGGCAAAACACTGGCCATTATAACTTAGACGATTAGATTTGTCACTTGTTTCTGCTGCGTTGGCCTTGATTATTTAAGTATTTTAGCTGTGATGTCTTTAAGTCCACTCTTCTTGCTTGTAATTTTAATTTATTGTCTGTTCTATTTGCTGGCACTTAATCAGACATCTCTCTGGTGATTGTCTTACAGGATTATTTAACTTCTTCTTGCCTTTCAACTGCATTGTAAATTTAACCAAGCATAATAAATTTGCACCAAATTTTACCCTTCAGTGTTGATTCTTCCCTAGCTGGAATTACTGTACATTTCTGTTTCTGGTCACTGGCCACTCTCTGGTACTACTTGAGAATTGATTACTGTTCCAGGTGGGTGACTACATTAGAATTGCAACCTGAACTATTTTAGCGCTTTAAGTAATATAGTGTCATCAGTTTTGATTTTGCTGTTAACCATTTGATATTTGATGATGAGTTCAAGGATACAGTGGCTTCCTAGAAGTTTGGGTTAGAGGTGCCTCCAGTAGAGATGTTTACAAACTCAAAGATGTACCATTCACTACAGAGACACTATGCAATTGAGTACAGTTATTGGGCCTTTATCCTGGAAGATGGTAGAGATGTGTCTAGAGAAGGGAGTACCTTTTCTAACTTGCACAAAGTCACATCAGCCAACTGTGGGGTTTGACCATCTGTAAGATGGAATATTATACAATAATTTAACAAGAAGAACATTATATTTTTGGATCAGCTTTGTGTCCTGTTTTTCATATTTAACACCATGTCCTGCATATTTTCCTAAGTCAAAAAGTTCCTGGAGAACTTTTTTTTCCCTTAAAATCCATAGAGGGCATCCCCTGGCTAGGGCTGCCATGTAAGCAAAATCCATGTGTCACCTGGGATGCTCTCGGTTCAAGTAAGGGAAGACCCAACTCAGAACAATGAGAAAATAAAGAAATAAGTTAGTATAAATACTGGAGATCCAGAAGTAGTGTATTTCCAGACAATCAGCGACCAGTGAACTTCACTGGAACCTCAGATTGTTTCTGACTTTCTGCTCTGTCATCTGTGGATCAGATTTAGCTTTAGAGTGGTTCTCCTTAGTATGGCAAGATGCAGCAACATGAAGTGTTGCATCGAGACCAGGAGAAAAAGGAGTAGACCAATTCGGGCCCTTGAGCTTGTCTTAATCTGTGTTGTGCTGCTGTAACAGATTACCACAGACTGAGTAATTTATAAGGCACAGAAATTTATTGTCTTATGGTTTTGGAGGCTGGGAAGTCAAAGATGGAGGGGCTGGCGTCTGGTGAGGGCTTTCTTGCTCTGTCCTTCCATAGTGAAAGGTGGAAGGGCAAAGAGGGCAAAACAAATACACACACACACACGCACAAAAGAGGGCCAAACTAGTCTGTTTATAATGAACTCTCTCCCTTCATAATCCATTCATGAGGCTGATGCCCCCGTGGGCCAAATACGTTTATTAGGCTCTACCTCTCAACACCACTGCATTAGGGATCAAGTTTCTAAAAGCTGAACTTTGGGGGATACATTCAAATTATAGCAAAGTTTGCAGTTGAGCTGAAGGGAAATTTGGACACTAAATTGATTTTGATGTAGCAGAGGAAGCAGTCTGGATAAGGGTGGGGATCAGATACAGGATGGGGCATCCAGCCTACTTGCTAGAATTAGAATTGGGCTTTTGGAACTCTGTTTATGCATAAGTCTCCCTGCAAGGCTTATATTTAAAGCAACTATATAAAATATGAAAGTCAGTATCAAATTTCTAGTCCTGTTTTCCTTTAATTTCAGTACTATAACTTCAAAGTGAAATTGTAATTTTTGTTAGGAAATGAGTAACGGTGAATTTTATGTTATGTCTGTTTATTTTGGTAAAATTTTTAAACTGCCTTTTAAAATTTTCCTTCAGACGGGGTGTACTATCTGGCACACAGGATGCCTAACACATAGTTATTCAATCATGGAAATGTATTTTCTGTTCTTAAGAACTGTATAAAGGTGCCAACTGATGTTGGAGTTCTGAAAGTAATGTTTTAATTTGAATGATTTGAGAGATACAAGTGGAACTTAAAAAATTATTTGTCAAGTGGGTTTGTCGGGGTGAGCAGAGGTCGATGATAAATTTAGAGGAGTTGGTTTTGTGACCCAACCCTAGGTTAGAACTATGCAGTATTCAGTCTAAGTCAAATATTTAGGACTATTCTGATTTCCTGTCTCCTTTATTTTCAAGAAATGTCTTTGTTGTAGAATTCATATAATCCATCCTTTAATTGGTACATTGTTCAAAGGCCTGGTAATGTGTGGTAATAAACTTTTGTTTTATTTCCCAGTATTTTATTGGATGATTGACAGGAAGTTACAGATTTAAAGTCATGGTGACTTTTCTATTTTTTTTTTTCTTTTTACTGTCACAACAGCATTAATTTTCATGGCCTGATTATCTGTTGAGATATCTTTCTAAGAAGTTGCTAAGTTTTATCTGCCCTCATCTTCCTCCATCCCTCCCCCTTGGTATTACCATTATAAATAGGATACATGTGCACATTTTTGGTGAAACAAGAAAAGGGAAACCCCCATGGTTTCATTGTCTTTAAATATATATTTTCTCATGTTACGAGGTCCTTGTTTCTATCAAAAAGGGTTGGATAGAAAGTAAAAATGATGGCTACTGTTAGATTATCTTTAGAAGAGATATATATATTATTAAAAATACCATTAACTTTTAATTTTGAAATAATTGTAGATTCACAGGAAGGTGCCAAGATAGTACAGAGCGGTCCCATATACCCCCTTTTTTTTGTTTTCTCTAGTGGTTCCTTCTTACAGGATTACAGTACAATATCAAAACCAGGAGTTTGATATTGGCACAATATATGTTTGTAGTTCGTGGACATTTTATCTCATATATGGTGTAACCACTGCTGAAGTCCAGATACTGGATGATTCCCATGTCACAAAGATTTCCCTCATTCTACCCCTTTATAATTGCAAACATCCTTTCCTCTACTGTCTCCAAATGGTGGCATCCACTAATCTGTCTTACATCTCTCTCATTTTGTCATTTTGAGAATATTGGGCTGGGCCCTGTGGCTCATGCCTATAATCCCAGCACTTTGGGAGGCTGAGGCGGGTGGATCACTTGAGGTCAAGAGTTTGAGACCAGTCTGACCAATATGGTGAAACCTTGTCTCTACTAAAAATACGAAAATTAGCCTGGGTGTGGCAGTTGGCGTCTGTAACCCCAGCTACTTGGGAGGCTGAGGCACTGGAGGGGGAGGTTGCAGTGAGCTGAGATCATGCCACTGTACTCCAGCCTGGGTGACAGAGTGAGACTCCCATCTCCAAAAAAAAAAAAAAAAAAAGTAGTTATATACATAGAATCATATAATATGTATATAGTGTGTGACTTTCATAGTGCCCCTGATCTCCATCCAAGTCATTGTGTGCACCAATAGTTTGCTTGGCCTTATTGTAAAGTAGTATTCTGTGGCATGGATGCACCACAGTTGGTTTAATCTTTCACCTTTTGAGGGAGATTTTGGTTGTTTTCACTTCCTAGCTGCTACAAAGTCAAATATTAACAGTGCGTACACGTTTTTGGATGATCATAAGTTTTCACTTCCCTGGGATAGTCACCCCAGAATACAGTTGCTGGGGTGTATGGTAAATGTATATTTAAGTTTTTTTACTGCCAGGCTCTTCCAGAGTACCTTTCCCACTCTACACTCCCACCAGCAATGCATGAGAGATCCAGTTTTTTTGCATCCACCCCAGCAGCTTTTGGTATTACCACTATTTTTTTATTTTAGCGATTCTGATAGGTATGCAGTTATATCTCAGTGTGGTCCCAATTTTCATTTTCCTGGTGGCTAGTGATACCGAATATCCTTTCATGTGCTCATTTGCTGTCCTGTCTTTGTGTCTTTTGCCCACTTTCTTATTGGATTTCTTTTTACTGTTGAGTTCTGAGAGTTCTACACACACTCTAGATAGTAGATATTTGCAAACCCCATCAGATATGTGGTTTGCAAATATTTTTTATCAGTATAGAGCCTGTTCCCACGTCCTCTCACCAAGGCTCTTTATAGCACAAACATTCTTACTTTGAATGAAATCGAATTGATTGATTTCTTCTCTCTGGCTGATGCTTTGGTTGTCGTATCTGAAAACTCTTCACCAAGCACCAGGTACAGAAGATTTTCTCTTCTCCTTTTTTACCACTTACGAGTTTCATACTTTACATTTAAATGTACAATCCATTTTGAGTTAATTTTTGTGTAAGTTGTGAGATTTACGTTGAGATACGCTTTTTTTTGGGACAGAATCTTGCTCTGTCACCCAGGCTGGAGTACAGTGGCGTGATCTGGGCTCACTGCAACCTCCACCTCCTGAGTTCAAGTGATTTCTGGCTAATTTTTGTATTTTTAGTAGAGACAGGATTTTCACCGTGTTGGCCAGGCTGATCTGGAACTCCTGACCTCAAGCGATCTACCTACCTCAGCCTCCCAAAGTGTGAGATAAATGAGATACACTTTGTATTTTATTTTTTAAATTTTTTGCCTGTGGATATCCAATTGCTCCAGCACCATTTGTTGAAAAGACTATCCTTCCTCCGTTGAATTGCCTTTGCATCTTTGTCAAAAATCAGTTGGCCGTACTCTGTGGGTCTCCTTCTGGGTTCTCTGTTCTGTTCCATTGATCTTTATGCCTGAATCTCTGCCTATACCACATAGTCTTGATAACTTTAGATATAGAACAAGTCTTGAATTTGGATAGAGTGATTCTACCCACTCTATTCTTCTCTTTTTGAAGATTTGATTCCGTGCCTACCTCCACCACTACTCCCACCTTTTTTTTTTTTTTTTGGCTTGGAATGGCTACTGTGTTCATTGCAAATGACCACAGCACTCCCTGAGAAATCTTCCCTTTCATGTGGCACATTTAATCCTGAGGGCCAGTTCTAACGGTTTGGTAATGTCTTATCATCTGTTTTATTCCTTTCTGGATTCCAATTTTAAGTCAGATCGAGAGAACAAGGCCTGGCCCAGCAGGAGAGTTCTCTGATCCTTCGGTCCTATCTGACTTAGGTATGATAGGTATGTGGTATCAACAAAGCTGGGTTTTTGCCTCACTGGTATCAAATAAGGCACTGCTGAGTGTTAGTTGGAGAAGAGCCAGAAGCTTATGACTGGCTGGGATGAGTGGTAGAGAACAGGCCTTCCCCACGTATTTAATCTAACCTCTCTAGTTTAAATATTTCCAGTGGATCATCATACTCTATGACCTTGTGACATAAATCTGCACAGAGCGGCAGTTCTTATCTTCAGACTTCAGTCAAGTTTCATTACTGTGGTTTATGTGTAGTGGCTTTGTTTTGGGGCTTCCGCTTATCCTGCTGTCTGCTTGTTTACCATCTCTTTCAAGCGAAAGGGTCTTTTGATTTATGACTTGGTGGGATCCTTTTCAGCATTGATAGAGAGATGTATGGGTTAATGGTTGAAAATATATAGAATTTGGTTGTTAGAGTATATCTAGAGAAATTGAGCTACTTTGAGGGAAATATAATACCAAATCTCACTTGTACTGATAATTTGTATAATGGAAATATACTGCCATTAAATGGATAACACAAAAAAACTGCTAAATATAATTGTAAGTAGGCACTTTCCTACCTAGGACATATAAGATAACCACAAAGCCATTTTATAATCCATTAAACACTGCTGATAGAATTATATCTTCTCCAGTGCATGCCCCCTAAATTGCCTGTTTCGATGCCTGAAGTTTTGCCATTAAGGATTATTATTATTGTATTTTTGCATCCCTAGAAATTTTCTTTGTTGGATTGACAGTTCCTTTGAGTTTATGATTTGTTAAGCTGTTCCAATTTATTAAGATTGAATTGGCCGGGTGCGGTGGCTCACGCCTGTAATCCCAGCACTTTGGGAGGCCGAGGCGGGCGGATCACGAGGTCAGGAGATCCAGACCATCCTGGCTAACGCAGTGAAATCCCATCTCTACTGAAAGTACAAAAAATTAGCCAGCCATGGTGGCGGGCGTCTGTAGGCCCAGCTACTCGGGAGACTGAGACAGGAGAATGGCGTGAACCCGGAAGGCGGAGCTTGCAGTGAGCCGAGATTGTGCCACTGCAGTCCAGCCTGGGCAACACAGTGAGACTCCGTCTCAAAAAAAAAAAAAAAGATTGAGCTATTGAATTTAATTTTGATTTTGATTTTCTGTGGCATTTTTCTGAGTGCTGTAGTTTTGAATGCAGGAGGGGAGAGGGATAGACCTGGAGCCCAAGTTGTTTGGGAAAGTGGTTTAAGTCATTGTAGTGTAAAATCATAATTTTTTTTTTTTTTTTTTTGAGATGGAGTAGTGCGGTGGAGTGATCTAATCTCACTGCAACCTCAGCCTCCCAAGTAGCTGGGATTATAGATGCTTGCCACCACACCCAGCTAATTTTTTTGTATTTTTGGTAGAAACAGGGTTTTGGACGGTTGGCCAGGCTGGTCTTAAACTCCTAACCTCAGGTGGTATGCCCAGCTCAGCCTGGGATTTGGGATTATGGGCATGACCCACTGTGCCCCGCCCATATCAAAAAGTTAAAACCATGGCTTTTATACAAGCAAAATGAATACATGTCAAACGCAAATCATTAATAAGGCAAACAGTAATCAAGTAAAGTTGGTTTAAAGGACATTTTGAGGAACTGGGTATTCATAAGTTACAAAGGCATGCCAGAATATGATTGCTAGGTTACAGCCAACACTGGTTAATGTCCTACAGGGTAATACAACTGCTGCCTGTTTTTCTTTCTTTAAACTGGATATAAATCTACAGGTTAATGTGTAAGGTCACCAAGCCTTACCTTTAATCCCAGTAATATCAAGTCAAACAATGGTATGCTCTAGGTAACTAAATAATTTAAGGTGAGCTTGTTAAATTCTTCACCTACCATGACACTGAAATTTTGGAGAATTTTTCTTCTCAGCAGTTTGCAAAGCTTCTTGGCTACTGATAATGCCTGGGTTTTATCTACTTTACAGTTTTGCTTTGGTCTGGTATGGAAGGCTGGTCTACCTGTTTGTGAGGCAAAGCACTTTACCAGCTGGTAGCTGAACCATTTGTGATATTTTCATTGTTTTTCTTCTTCTCTGTTGACATTTGCCACTTTCAGTCCCATTTCCATCTCCATGTCTTTCTTTCATCTTGTTAGAGTGCATTTATGCCTCTCAAATTTGCCTAGCCTGCTGGCAAAGAGGAACAGGCTGTTGGAGATGAGTGAATTACAGAGTCCCATATGATTTACTTTCTTCACTGTCTTGGACTTGGAGTTAGGTGGACATGCCTCTGCACACACCCGTGCGACCTTGAGCAAGTCTGGTGCTTACTTTAAAAGGATACTGTGAGGAGTAAAGTGTTAAAATAAAGGATTTAAAGCTATGCATGGTCGTGCACATTTGTGATCCCAACACTTCGGAAGGCTGAGGTAGGAGAATCACTTGAGGCTAGGAGCTCAAGACCAGCCTGGTCAACATAGTAAGACCCCTTCGCTACAAAAAAATTAAAAAATTAGTTGGGTGTGGTCTTGTGTGCCTGTAGTCCCAGCTACTCGGGAGGTTGAGGCAAGAGGATCATTTCAACCTAGGAGTTAGAGGCTGCAGTGATCTCTGATTGCACCACTGCCCTCCAGCCTGGAAGACAGAGCAAGACCTTGTCTCAAAAAAAAAAGTTAAAAAAGAAAAAGATTTAAAAATGGTGTCTAGCACACACACAGTAAGTTTTCAATTAAGATGATCTAGCTAAGAGCTATGTATTATTTTTTGTATCTTATTATTTTATATCTTAGGTGCTCTAACATATTTGAAAACCCATATGCTTAAAAGGACCAGGGAGCAGGCCTGGTGGCTCATGCCTAAAATTCCAACACTTTCGGAAGCTGAGATGGAAGGCTTGCTTGAGCCCACGAGTTCGAGCCCAGTCTGGGCATCATAGTGAGACCTAATCTGTACCAAAAAAAAAAAAAAAAAAAGAAAGAAAAAAAAATTAGCTGGACATGGTGGCATGTTCCTGTAGTCCTGGTTCCTTGAGAGTTTGAGATGGGAGGATCGCTTGAGTTTGGGAGGTTGAGGCTGCAGTGGGCCGAGATTGCACCATTGCGCTCCAGTCTGGGCGGCAGAGAGAGACCCTGTCTCAAACAAACAAACAAACAAACAAAAAGGACCAGGGAGGCTCCCTGTAAGTAGCTAAAGGGGCTTACAGAATTAAATACAGGAGCAAGGGTAACTGGCAGCTGATATCTGGCATCCCAGCTGAGGGGAAAATAGTGATTAGTAGGGGCAGTGGTGAAGGGGAGAACATTTGCACTAAGTGAAGATGGCCCACAACTGTGCATCCGGGCCAGTTGTTGCCGTATGTTTCAGGATGGCTTGATACCAACATTTTAAAAGGGAAGAGTAAAGTCTGATTGTCCTATGTTCTTTCCCCTTTGTAAAGGTTGGCAACTGATTGACATTTAAAAACCGCTATATTTTTGGGTTTCATAGAGTAGGCTATCAGTTTGCCGTGTTTGCTCTGGGTTGATTTAGGTTACTCAACAATAAAGGTAAATAGTTAATTTAGACCTTGTAAGACCTTGTGACCATAGCAATCATTTTCCCAGTCCTCTGCTTTCACAGACAAGGGAGTAGCTTTGGGCAAAGTTACATGGCCCGTTAGTGACAGTACTTTTACTTTTTATGGAAATGAGCTTTACTTTTACACATTCTTTGATTTGGGGAGTTATATGGTTTAACATGCTCATTTTTTAACAATTCACCATGCATTTAAAACATGAGCCTAGTGATTGTTAGAACAAAGGAGGGAAATACACTGAAATTTGAACAGTGGTTATGGTTATTTTTATTTTCTTGTTTATGCTTTTTATGTACTCTCTTGCCTATTTAATGTACTCTGCTCATTAATGTACTTTGCTTAATGTGCTTCTATAGTGAATATTTATTGCTTTCATTATCAGAAAAAGCAATAAATGCCATTAAAAAAAGAATTCATCATGGAAATGCCTAGATATGTGATAATATAATGATTGATTAGTTTCATGGCTCCCAAGATTGTTGCCCGTAACGTGGTGGTTCATTTCGTTTGCTCCATGAAAATGATAGTGCGTCTTATTTTGCACCTGAGATACGTTTAGATGGGTCTTCCTTAGGTCTGCCGCGATTTCTTTGACTGAAGGGGTTTGTGACCACCACGGGGCATATAAGTTGCTGGTGCCACTCCTGGGCAGCTTGCCTGTAAGGGATACCGTCTGTGTTGGCAGAACCAGGGGCTTGTCCTGCTGGGCTGGAGCCCACCAACTGTTGCAGCTACAGTGCCTCAGCTGTCGTGCTTTTACACTAACTGTCATTAGCCATGCAGACCTTTATGGCTCAAACCAGGCCACATCTGTTGTGAGTCCTGTGACCTTCAAAACCCACACCAGGAAGAAATGCAAAACACATTTTTATCTCCAGGCTTTCTGCAAACACATCATTTTAGAGGGCTTATTTAGGAATGTTTTTCTAAACTTATAAGACTTTCATTTTTCTTGTCTTCCATTAACAGCGGAGTTTCATTGTTAATGATTTGAGCAAATTAGTGTTGCTCAGAAAGTGGTTTGTTAACCACTTGCATCTGATCACAGGAGTTTGTTAAAAATATTCTCTCAAGCCTCACAGTAGTCCAGTGGAATCATGATCTGAGGGGTGTTTTTGTCCATCCACATTTTAAACCAGTGATTTGGGCATTTAGGGCTATATGCCCTAAGGGACACTCTCTTCTAGAGAGGTAGGCATGAAGTTAGAAAGGTGACTCTAAGATGAGTGGTCATGTGGTGAATTGGGCACCTCCAGGAGTGCCTAGTCTTCTTAGAAAGTTTGCTTTTGTTCACTTATCACATTATTGAGAAAGGGAGAGTAAACTTTAGGGAAAGGGGTTCCAAAGTCATATTACTTGCAGAGTGTTTGTGGCCATTGAAAGATTGGGAACTGGATTTCTAGGTTACAACATTGATTCATTTGGTTATGCTTTTCAGAAATAGTAATGACTATCATGAAATTGTCCTATTTTCTGTATTTGCTGTGGGCCCCTTTAACTCAGTTCCCTCTGAAAACCTGCTGAACACTGTTCTACTGTTTCTGCATTATTCAATGCCAAGCCAAGGTGTTAGGCTTCCTGATGGATTTATGAGCCTCACATTTCCATTGCTAAAGCAGTGAATAGACCAAGGAACGATTTGGCTCCATAAAAATAGTTTTTACCCCCGTTGAGTTAGCAGTCTCCTGAATAGAAAAAAGGAAAAGAGAAAAAGTAGAGTTCCCTTAAATTGTGGGGATGGGATAGGTAGAGAATTGAAAGACAGAGGGTTTGACTAGTTTTGTTCTTGGGGACAGGAACATTAGTAGGGAGTATGCCATGAAGGAGACACAGAAGCTCACTTTCCTTTTTTCTTTTTTTTTTTTTTTTGAGACGGAGTCTTGCTGTGTTGCTAGGCTGGAGTGCAGTGTCACAATCTCGGCTCACTGCAACCTCCGCCTCCCGGGTTCAAGCCATTCCCCTGCCTCAGCCTCCCGAGTAGCTGGGACTACAGGCACGCACCACCACGCCCAGCTAATTTTTTGTATTTTAGTAGTGACAGGGTTTCACTATGTTGGCCAGAATGGTCTAAATGTCCTGACCTCGTGATCTGCCCATCTCGGCCTCCCAAAGTGCTGGGATTACAGGCGTGAGCCACTGTGCCCGGTCAGAAGCTCCCTTTCACAGTGCTATGCAGGGCTTTAAAGCCACACATGCCAGACACTCTAGATGGAGATTTCTTTTTCCCATTTATTTTTCCAGCTTTTTCTGTAGTTCTCCACTGTCCAGCAGGAATGGAACGTGAACTGCATAGGTACTTTTTTTTTTCTTTTTTCTTTTTTTTGAAGCGGTCTGGCCCTGTCACCCAGGCTAGAGTGCAGTGGTGAGATCTCGGTTCACTGCAACCTTCACCTCCCAGGTTCAAGTGATTCTCCTGCTTTAGCCACCTGAATAACTGGTATTACAGGTGCCCACTACCATGTCCAGCTAATTTTTGTATTTTCAATAGAGACGGGGGAGTTCACCATGTTGGCCAGGCTGGTCTTGAACTCTTGACCTCAAGTGATCCACCTGCCTTGGCCACCCAAAGTTCTGGGATTACAGTGGTGAGCCACTGCGCCTGACCCACATAGGGACTTTTAAATTTTGTAGCAGCTACCATAAAAAGTAAAAAGAAATAGGTGAAATTAATTAGAACAATTTATATAACCCAGTATATCTAAAATGTCATTTAGACATATAATCAGAATTTTAAAAATGTTGATGAGATATTTTGCCTTTTTGTTTCTTACTAAGCTTTTGAAATCCTGTATTAGCAGGCCGGGCGCGGTGGCTCATGCCTGTAATCCCAGCACTTTGGGAGGCCGAGGCGGGCGGATCAGGAGGTCAGGAGATTGAGACCATCCTGGCTAACACGGTGAAACCCCGTCTCTACTAAAAATACAAAAAATTAGCCGGGCATGGTGGCGAGCACCTGTAGTCCCAGCTACTCGGGAGGCTGAGGCAGGAGAATGGCACGAACCCGGGAGGCGGAGCTTGCACTAACACGGTGAAACCCCGTCTCTACTAAAAATACAAAAAATTAGCTGCACATGATGGCGAGCACCTGTAGTGCCAGCTACTCGGGAGGCTGAGGCAGGAGAATGGCATGAACCCGAGAGGCGGAGCTTGCAGTGAGCCAAGATCACTCCACTGCACTCCAGCGTGGGTGACAGAGCAAGACTCCGTCTCAAAAATCAATCAATCAATCAATCAATCTTGTATTAGCTAGGGGCGACAGTGTCGGACAGCACAATTTGGAAGGGTGCTTCTTATCCCTACTGCTCAGTTAAAATGTGAACATATGCCTGCGTGGAACATTCCCTTTTTCTGTTTAAAAGAAAGTGAATTGTTTTCGCAGCAGTTAGTTGGTGTTAGCATAATGCCTTCCTGTGTAGGCTGTAGTGTTAGAATTCTCTTTACAAGCCTTGTAATAATTTTCAGGAATGATCACTTTTATTATAGTATTTTTAGTGCCACTAGAGGGTTTTTACAGTGTGAAATCTCTTAAAAGGACAGTCAAAAACATATTGTGTTTCTTGTGGGACACAGGGTTGGGCATTTAAGTACCTAGTAGTGTTCTTGAGACAGATTCTATGAAATTAGAATTGTCCAGGAGAAACCCAGGTCAAAGGTCACTTTGTATCAGTTCAAACATGTTCTATATTGGTATTTCATGTTTGGGTCTTTATACTTTGTATATTTTGTGAAATAACTAAATCTACATGATTCATTTCTATGTTGTAGCCCATCACACTTAAATAGGGGGTCCCAGTGGAGCTTCCTTTCCGTTTCTCTATCTGTTTAGAGTGTCTGGGTGTGTATTCATTTCTCTGTCATGTGCCATGTGACTTTGGCAAGGTCCTTAATCATTCTGTGCCTAGATTGCCTGGTTTTTAAAATGGGAATAATGAGAGCATTTATCCCAGAAAGCTCTGGTGAGGGTTAACATGAGATATTTCAGTTGAATAGATCAGCACAGTGCCTCCTGGTACATGGTAAGTGCTAAAGAAGCATTACCTATCACCAGCACCATTACTCATTTTCTTTGTGAATTTTAGCAACTAAAGCAGAGCAGGACAAATTTTAGGAATGGATTTATTTCTTTGACATTGAGATGGAGCTTTAAAAAGCATTCCTGACTTCTTCCCAAAACATAAATTAAAAATCTTTGTTTCTGCCACAGTATCTTTAGTCTCATTTCCCTGTTCCCTCCACTGTTTCATCCTGGGATTGATCATCTCTTCACTTTTGTTTTGTTTTATTTTATTTTGAGACAAAGTCTTGCTCTGTACCCAGGCTGGAATGCAGTGGTGTAATCTCAGCTCACTGCAACCTTTGCCTGCCAGGCTCAAGCGATCCTCCCACCTCAGCCTCCCAGGTAGCTGGGATTACAGGTGCATATCACCATACCTGGCTAATTTTTGTGTTTTTTGTAGAGATGGGTCTTACCATGTTTCCCAAGCTGAGCTCAAGTGACCCGCCTGCCTCGGCTTCCCAAAGTACTGCGATTACAGGCATGAGCCACCACGCCCAGCCAACATCTGTTCACTTTGGGTAAATTATTTTAATAAGAACTCTCTGGTTAGAGCATGACTGTTAAAGAGAAACTTCCTAAATGCATTTTACAAAGTGCTTTTTCTCTTTCTCACTTTTTCTGAAACACTGGTTCTTGAATAAACCTCAGATATCATGTATGATTTCTGAAATACCTAAAATCTGCAGACTTTTTTCTCTTCTACTTTTTGGTTCCATTATGTTAAATATCTAAGAATACATTAACCAGAATATGAATGGACAGGCATGCAAGAAAAACTGGAGGTTTCCACTTGCTCCTAATACCATCTATTTCTCTCACCTTTTCACTTAATACTCACTTACTGATTATGCAGAGGTGATATTTAAGAACAAATCCATTTAATAAAGCTTTGTAAGTAATATTTAAAGGAGTGTTTATTTTTCAGAATTCACCCAGGATTTCTGTGATCTGCGGTTCTTGGGCTTTGGCACCCGGTTGTCCCAATTTGTTCCAGAGTATTTTACTGCATATGAGATGTCTTTCTCGTTTGCTGTCTATAAATCAAAGGAAGAGTTCGTTTCATTCAATTTTGCCTGATAGGGAAACCCCCAAAGATACAAAATGACTCTTCAACGTTAGTGTATTTATTAAAAATAAAAAAGGAAACTGCCTTTTTTGTTCTCCTTCCTATCCCAAGTTTGATTGACTGTATTGCAGAGTCATAAAAGGATTTAAATTCAGAGTTGAAAAGTCTCCCTGAAATTGATTTCACCCAGCTTCTTGTATACAAATAGATATTGAGAGGGGGGGAATAATACTGAACTGAAACTTTCAATTTTGAATGTGAGCTTTCCAAAGTCATGAAACTGCTTTTCCGTCTGACTCTTCAGATGGATCTTATAGCATAATTGGTCAGAGCCAGAGGAGGTTTTTGAAAAAGCATACCCAAAAAAGAGAAAGGAAACAAACCCCACTTTTTTAATAGCTGCAGTTTCTTCATCAGGAAAGGACTTTGGTTAAATAGCTCTTCTTCCCAAAAAGGCAAAACATTTTTCCTCATATAATTAATTTAAGAAATTGCTTTTAGAGCTATTTAAACAGACCTAGAGATAAGTGCTTTAGCCATCTTGATGTGCTCTAGCGAAAATTTTTATGTGGTTAGAATTTTTTTAATTAAATCACTTTATTTAAGATTGTAATAGCCCTTTTAAATTATTTTCCTTGAGACTCGTATTGTGTTATTTCAAGTTAATAACTCCTCTTCAAGCAAAGCAAAATGCAAGATATTTCTTCTGATGATTTCTTTCTGCAATTGAAGAGAACAAAGCCAGCCTCATTCTTGCTGGAAAGGAAGCAAATCTAACACCTAATAAAAATGGAGATAACAAAAATGAACCTGTAGCCCTGGGATATTCTGACTAGCAACATTAAAGTGGTTGCCTGGGCAATACTAACCCCAATTCCTTGAGTTTTTTTTTTTTTTTTTTCCTTTGAAATGCCAGGGACAGGCCTACATTGATTGAATCAAACAAAGCCGATGAGAGGCCTGTGTTTGAGGGGGAAGAAATGTTCCTACAGACTTGGAGTGAGGAAGAGAGCAGTATATTTGGAATTTTTCTACCCAAAGCATATTTGTCCCTGAATACACATGCATGATTATAGAGCCATCCTGAACAGGTGCTAAAGACAAAGTCTTTCTCATTGTGCAGAGACAATTTACCATAGATTTAATTTATTAATTAGCCTTTACTTAGATGTGCTCACACCGACTTATGGAAAAGTTCTTTTTAGAATTGTTTTGGGAGGCAGAGTTGAGGTTGAGGCCATGCTCACATCCATGTTAAAACAATGATTTTTTTTTTTTTTTTTTTTTGGAGACAGCATCTCGCTCTGTTGTCCAGGCTGGAGCGCAGTGGCTTGATCTCAGCTCACTGCAACCTCCACCTCCTGGGTTCAAGTGATTCTCCTGCCTCAGATTCCCGAGTAGCTGGGACTACAGGCTCATGCCACCATGCCTGGCTAATTTTTTGTATTTTGGTAGAGATGGGGTTTCACCATGTTACCCAGGCTGGTCTCAAACTCCTCCTGAGCTCAGGCAATCCGCCTGCCTCGGCCTCCCAAAGTGCTAGGATTACAGGTGTGAGCCACTGCGCCCGGCCATTTTTTTTTTTTTTTAATTTTTTAATCATCACTGACATAAGGTTCCTCTGAAATCCATAGTAGAGCCTTCTGTACCTCTACAAGTATCATACAGGCAGGAAGTTATTTTTTCTTGTATGATATCAAGAGTGTAATTTTAGGTACTATATAGCTAAGGGAAAATTTAGTAATAATGTATATTCTTTCTTTTCCTTATTTTCTCTGTGAATACTTGTATTTGGCTTGATTCTCATTAACTGTTATCTTTTTTTTTTCCCCATTGATCTGTCTAAGCAGTTCATTTTGTGAACAATCCTAATTCAGATGAAGAAGGGCAAAGGTGAAGTTTGTAAAAATAATATCAAAAGAAATCTAAAAGCACGTTCATTAGGCATTTGACCAAGTAAATATAAATAGATGAGTTGAATATTTGTTTTGCTTTCCAAACTTTTTCTTCCAGGAGCACTCCCACCCCAGTCCCCTGTGCACAGGTGGAAGTACACACTTAACAATGATTCGTCTTGACTCACCCTGGGGATCGGAGTGAGGAGCCACTGTTTCTGCTCTTGCCCGCCTCCCTCCAATCTGTTCCCTGCCCAGCAGAGTCGTTTTTACAAAGCATATATTGGTTAAAATGTTCTAAAATTAGATTACAGTAATGGTTTATGCAAGTCTGTAATTATACTAAAAACCATTATATCTCAATAACGCTGCTTTAAAGGAAGGCATATATCAGACCATATTGACTGCCATGTTGGTTCTTCATTGCCTTCTTAAGTTCCTTTAAGGTCCTGAAGGATCCTGACTTGGTACATCTTCAGCCTCCCACTTCTCCCCAACACCAGCTCATCAAGATTTACCAGGGTGGATGCCACCGTTTTTCCTGCCTCAACATCCTTGTATGTGCTGTTCCCCTGTCTTTGAACCCTATCATCTCTCCCTGTCAATGCCCTCAACTAAAATGATGTTTCTTTTCTCCAAATGATGTTTCTTTCCCCGCCTCCTCTCTCTCTCTAAGTACATTCTTTCCCCGCTTGTATTCTCTGTGGCTGTATCATGTGTGTTTCACTTCATTTTCATGTTGTTCAGCCATTATACAAGTTTTGCTTTATGTGTTTATTGATTGCCTTCCTCAGGGACTGGAAGCTCCAAGAGGGCAGGAACGGTGTAGAGTATATATTGTTGAATGCCATGGCAGCATCCTGTCATGGAGAGACCAAGAAAACTTGCCTAAATCTTACCAAACTCCCTAGAAATTATCTTTTTGATAAGCAGGAGTTAGGATCTACTTAAGCAGATGGTGGGTGTTGGAGGTGGAGTACATAGTTTGCTGACCAGAAGCCCAAAGCTTGGGGAATAGATGGCGATGGGCTATTGAGTGGCTGACCAGCTAGGGTTCAAGTGGTTTCTTCAACCTGGCTCTGGAAGTCAGAGGTCTTTGGGTTTACTCCGGGGAGAGTTTTGGAATGAGGTCCACCCCCTTCATGATATGGTGTTTTAAGCAAAGGGGTGTCATGGTTGGAGTGTCCCCTGTATTTGATCCCCAGACGCAGGTCCTAGGGCTTGTGCATTCAGGGTGTTTTCTACCATCTACCATGTTTGGGGATTATCTTGGTGGATATTTTTGTTATTGTGAAGCTTACTCATTTCTAAGTTCTGGAATTATTAATCACCTGCTTGCTCCTGGCACATTTTGCTAGAGGTTGCGGATATGCTGAGGTTTTTTTTTTTTTTTTTAAAGACAGAGTCTTGCTCTGTCGCCCAGGCTGGAGTGCAGTGGCGCGATCTTGGCTCACTGCAAGCTCTGCCTCTGGGGTTCACGCCATTCTCCTGCCTCAGCCTCCCTAGTAGCTGGGACTACAGGCGCCCGCCACTGCGCCCGGCTAATTTTTTTTGTATTTTTAGTAGAGATGGGGTTTCACCGTGGTCTCGATCTCCTGACCTTGTGATCCACCCACCTCGGCCTCCCAAAGTGCTGGGATTACAGGCATGAGCCACCGCACCCGGCCTATGCTGAGGTTTTAAAATGGGTACCCAACCACATTTAAATAGGGCTTCTTTGTCCATTTATATCTATATTAAAAAAAAAACCCTATTTCATTTAATATTTCACATGGAATGTGTATGTAAAAATGACTCAACTATATAAAAGGCCTATATAAAAGGCCTATTTCTTTCAAATACCAAAGTTAGGTGACATTGTTTGTTTTGGGGTTTGGCACAAAGTTACTAACCATGGTGCTCTATTTGGCTTATACAACTGACAAATAACTGCTGGATGAATCTGCTTTTTTTTTTTTTGAGATGGAGTCTCGCTCTGTCGCCCAGGCTGGAGTGCAGTGGTGCAATCTTGGCTCACTGCAAGCTTATTTCTCATGGATAAAAATGTGTTAGGCAGTCACAATTACACATTTTAAATGAAAGATAACATGAATCAAGATAATTTATTAATCAACATGTCACTTTCTTATTTGCTTCCTTAACTCAAGTTGTAACTTAATGCTTACTTCTTTATTTTTATTTTATTTTTGAGACAAGGTCTTGCCCTGTTGCCCAGGCTGGAGTGCAGTGGTGCCATCACGGCTCATGGCAACCTCAGACTCCTGGGCACAAGTGATCCTCCCATCTCAGCCTCCTGAATAGCTGGAACCACCTTGCCTGGCTAATTTTTATTTTTATTTTTGTCGAGATGCAGTCTTGCTCTGTTGCTTTTTTTTTTTTTTTTTTTTTTTTTTTTTTGTAGAGATGGGGTTTTGCTTTGTTGCCTAGACTGGTCACAAACTCCTGGGCTCAAGCTCTCCTCACTGGTTGGCCTTCCAAAGTGATGCGACTTGGCCTATTTGAAAAAAAAAATTTTTTTAAAGGCTAGTCAAGTGAAGCAGTGGGAGTGGAGAAAGAACAAAGAAATCTGTTCCTGGTTGTGATCAATTTGATACATATTTCTGCTTGGCTTGGAAGTGATTTTCTTATTTATAGACAATAACCAAAGTTTGTGTAGTTGTAATTGGAAGTTAGAAAAATCACTCTACATTTTACTGTTAATAATATTGGGAACATGATTTTATCTTAGACAATTGCCAATAGTGGTGCAAAGACTAACCTAGACAACTTCTTTCTTTTGGAATTGTTACATTTTTAGTTTTATGAGGCTCATGTAGAAATTCTTCACTTATGATGTTTGTTTACCTTTAAGCAAGTGGAGTAGCTATTCATATTAACTCACAGATATTTTTATGATGCCTAAAATTCAATTTTGTGAAATATAGTTGTAGTGTAGTGTCAGTTATAGAGGATTGAGAGTAATATCTGGTTCAGACCTATGTGTTCTTATGTAAGTAACATACCTTTTCTGAATAATTGTACCTAAGCTACAGGACTACTGGAAGAATTACATGAGCCTGTGTATTGATGGTAATTTTAATGATGCCTTCCTCATAGGCAATAATTGACTTGATTTAGTTAATAACTTATGATTGGGCCAGGCCATGGGTGCAAACACAGATGGCCACAGGGACTCTTTAAGAAATACAAATGAACAAGTGGGACTGGGTGGAGAAGGCAGCTAGCTGGATATTCATGACTCTTCTCTAAAGAGCTACTTGCTATTCATATAGCGTATTGTTGCCATTTGGGAACATGACCCAGCTCTCGCATTTTAAAAAAATGAAAATACACATATTGGTGTTCTCTCCTGGGGTTTTCCACACTGGCAACTAATGCAATACACATAAACCCATGCATATATGTACAGTGGGTGAAACAAAAGTTCAGATGGGTGGCCGTGTTCAGCATGGTGGCCACCAGCATGCAATCTCTCTGCTGTTTGCCATTTCTGTTGGCCATTAAAGATTTAAAGAGATGCCACAATTGTAAAATGGAAAGTAGAGGTCTGTGGCCCTTGATATTACGCCAACACTGTCTGTCACTGATCTTCATTTTCCTGGTAATATTATAGAATCAGGAGATTTGATTCCTTGAGAACCAAACAGTAGTAAAATGGCCTGAAAGAGTAGTCATTTTATTTCTGTCTGATATTTGATGCCGTGAGCCCAGATTTTTTTAGGAAGGTGCCTCTGAGAAAGAGGGAACCATGGTATTTTTCAGATTTTCATCACAAATGTATAATGAGCTCCATTATAAATCAGTTTTATAAGTGTATCTTTTCTGAGATCTGTTGGAAAGTGTGTATTTTTTAATTTCTGAAGTTTTAAAACTGACAGAGTTAATGGCAGAGGAATGACTCCAATGTTTTGTCCCTTTTAGCCCTTATTTATTTTTTTTAATAGATTCTGCCCTTTGTAACTGACATTATTTAAGAGTAAAATAATAGAGGACTTCAGTATTTTGTTCTCTGCCTGGCTTAGCTCATTTTTACAATGCTTTTTTTTTCTGTTTGTTTTTCCCTCTAGGATACGACATTGCTGTGTGATTCCTCTTTCCCTTGAATTGCCTCTGAGTTTTAGTACTTTATTTTACTTAAAAAACATCATGGCTCTATATTAGGTCTCTTTATTCCTGTAAGGTGATGAAAAAAACTTTTTATAGTTGAAACAGTAAGTATATTTGAATATGATAAAATAGGTAATCTAGTGTAATATAATCTATTGTATTTGAGGTTAGCTCAGTATTACAAACAACTAGAAGGACCATTTTTAATGCAGTGGTTACAAAGGAACACACTTTTTGAGTCTACTTTTTGGGACACTCACCGAGCACATTTTACTACAACTGATTGAAATACAGGCACAAAGGAAATGAGAGGTTGATCAGAATATTTAATTACTTTTAACTTAATTTGATACTTTTGCCCATTGTAGGCATAAAAAAAGATTTTCATTTTAGACTATTGTGTGGGATTTAATGTTCTTAAATGCTCTTTAAAATTTAGAGAAAATTGTGCTCAATGGAGATTTCACCATCCTTGAGGGATCTTTAATTTGTTTGTTGTATGTGCCGTTAAAATAGATATAAACAACCTACTTAACTGCTTGTCTGCCATTCTGGATATCTTCGTTCTAGATTTGACAATGTGAGTGCCTGTTGCTTGTTTTTAGTTGGCTTATGTTTTGGCAGTATATCTGGGAGAAGAACTAGGACTCCGTATATGAGAACTACCCACCCATCACCCTAAGTAGTTTTCATTTTGGCACTGGAGAACCAGAATTTCTTTGTTCTGATGTTTTCAATTTTAGATGGAAGCTGACCTATTCTCCCAGGCTTCTAAGTCCTTTGGAATGACCTAGAATTGGACATACAGTTAATGAGAAATACCCTTATGTGTTACTACGCTGTTTTGCTTTGATCATAGCATGTGCAGCCATATTGTAGATGGAACTTTGGGATGTTCTCATCACAGACTTACTCTGCTTTCACCTTTGCATAACCTTTGTCATATAATCACTTTTCCCTGTAGGAGATAATGACATAGCAGAGGTCAAGTCGACATGGCTGGTTCAATACAGTCAGATGAACCAGTGTTGTGGATGAATGCTGGGGTTATTTTGGAATCCTCTGTGGCCATGTATCTTCTTTTCTTGGTGGACACCTCAGACTTCCATTCACATTCATATACACAAATCTATATGTAAATGGACCACCTTTGTCAAAAACAGTAAGACATTCATTGTACTCTAATTTCAATCATGCATTTGCAATCTTGTAGGAAAAATATTCCCTATGGATATATTATGTGACAACATTTATTCATATTCAATATAGACTCAGTGACCCTTTCATCTCTCTGAGAGTAAAACTTAAGAGAAAACATCTATGTCAAGAATGCTGTTTCATGTGGTATTCAGAGGAGCCGGGCTCTTTGTATGAAAAATGTTTAGCCTGCAAATTAACACAGAAGAGTTAACACAGCTTGCAAGTCTTTTTTTCCCCGCAAGTCAATATTTCTGTGAAACACTGAGAGTAAGGATTACACAGAATCCTCCCGAAGACACAGTTAAGGCAGATGGGATACACATCTGCTTTTTTATTCTGGAATAAAAACATTTATTCTTATAAACTATGTCCGGTGGCTCTGGGAAATTAAATGAGGCACATAGGAAACAGTTGCGTTGATATCTTCAGTAGTAGGTGACTCTTAGGATATTTTTATAGGAAGAAATTGGGGCTTTGGGTCTGGAAATTTTTTTTTTTTTTTGAACTGGTAATAGAATTTATTCAAATGTGCCTTAATATAGGCGCTGGGACTTGCTCATGGTGCTCTTGATATATAAGGCCCAGACATTCTGCCAGTTTTTCTTGAGCAATGACACCAAGAAGTTGACAGCCAGGTGAATGTTATACACAAGCTCATCGTCTGTCATCTTCACGTGACCAACAGCTACAGCCAGACATAACACCTTCTTCATTTGGAACTTGATTGTGGACTTCACCTCACCCACTTTGGCCACCATGTTTTCGTTGTGTGTGAGCAGGGAAGGGAACTTTCCTGCCTTATTTAGACCTGGGCCGAGGATTCGTGGAATCTGCTTGATCAGAGACTCTGAGGCCAAAAACGCATCTTACTTCTTGGCCAGCTTCTTGACCAGTTTTTTATTCTTGTTGAGTTTTTTCAGCGCCTCGATGTCCACGTGGGGGATATCCACGGCCTTAGCCTCGTCACAGTGCTGCTGGTCCCCCAGGACACACACACAGAACTTAGGGCGGGGAGTGGACTTAAGTCTGACGGTGCCCGAGAAGCGCTTGTCCTTCTGGAGGTCATACATAGTTCTTCAAGCTGATCTGCAACTCTACCGTCTCCAGGAACTTGCGGCGCTTGCGCTGGTTCCGGTGCACGACTTCCCGCACCGCCTCGTACAGGGTGTCGCGAGAGACTTTGCTGCTCATGGCATCTCGCGCCATGCTAACCGGAAAAGAGCGGGTCTGGAAATATTTTTATCTTTTTTTTGCTTCGGGCTGGAAATGAGGTAGGCTCAGTAGAAGTTCTGAGAAGAGATAGAGTTTATGGAAACTCCCTGATGAAAATACCTGTCACTCATTCAGCTCTCTGCCTAGCAACCAACTTGACTTAAGATTCCTCCTGCTGAGTGAGACGTAAGCATCATTGGCTAGTTAATACTATTGGTTTTGAAATCTCCACTCTTATCTTGTCAAAATCGAGAGACTCAAATTTTCCTGTATGATGGGAGTCACTGTATTCTTCCTTTCTAAACCCATTTCATTATTTCACTATTCAGACTACTTAAATTTGATATTCCTGATGCTCAGGTTTGTCAGGCCATGGGTGTGTGTGTGTGTGTGTGTGTGTTGGTTAAAATGTCATTAGAGATGACCTCTTTGAGGAGGAGAATGCAGCAATGTACAGCATATACTGCTGGGCTTCCCTGTGTCTTACATAACTGATATTCCAATTTCTCGCTATGCTATAACATGAATAAAAGTCCTCCTAAGCTTTTCACTGAAAAACGACTTCCCCTCCATAAACCATAGTGGGCTTGGTGCTGTAACACTTGGTAGAATATATGTTTGCATAACACCATGTCCTCCCTCTTGTTATTCACATGATAACCATAGGCAGATTTACACTTATTGTCTATTCTGAAGAGTGAAACTACATATTTTCATAAGCATGCTCCATTTTTAATTGTGTAATTAAGTTGCTGACATAAGCAAGTATGCAATTTCACATTAAGGTGAGGATCCGTAAAGGCATTCATTTGCATAATTTAATTTTCTGCACAGAAGATATTGAAAATCAATAGCATGATTCATAGCCATACCATATTATTGCCACACCGCCTTTGGTTGTCTGTCTGAGCTTAGAAGAGTACAAAGAGTATTAAAATTGATTGAATTTTGGTGTGCTGACTCTGTATCTTTACTTGGGAACCACAGGCTGTTTCTATTTGCAAATCACTGCTCCTTGCCAATAAAATATTAAGTTGCTTAATATACTCTATATATACTTTTTGACTGCTGTTCAAATAATAGTTTTAAAAGTTGGTTTTTAAAAAAAATCACAGCATCGTCGATTAAAATGCGTTTGAGGAGAGGACTTAAAATGTTGTCTTATTTTAAATTATGTGAGTGCCAGTAATAATGATAATTAGTCCTCAGACGCTTTTGTTGTGCGAACATCATAGAGTGTACTTAACAAATTCAGATGGAGTAGCCAGCCCACTACACACCTAGACCATATGGTGTAGCCTAATGCTGCTAGGCTACAAACCTGTACAACGTGTTACCGTCCTGGATACTGTAGGTAATTGTAGCACAATGGTAAGTATCTGTGTATCTAAACATATCCGAACACATAAAAGGTACGGTAAAAAATACCTTATTATAATCTCATGGGACCAGCATCATATATGCAGTTTTTCATTGACTGAAATTTTATCATGTGGCACATTACTTGATTATGCTCTTACAGATAGGGGAGGGGGAGAGGTCACACATTATTGACAGAGATGGAATAAAAGGGAAAACTAAATATAGTCACCTTTAATGAGTAGTTTATCTAGTTAAAAAATAAAATGTGGTGCCGAGGTTAAAAGTCCTGCCCTGTTCATTTCTGAACAATTGGCTTCCTAAAGAGTTGCTTATTGGTCACTCAGGGCCATTTTCTTTTTGCTTCATGTATTAAATGTTTGCTGTTTGTGATAGGTGGGCAGTGGCTAGAGAGTCAGTGAGGTTCTGGGTGGTGGTTTTGCCTGTGGCTTATGTAAACAGGCACATAACATGCATAGATACACACACATTTTCTTACCATCACTACCCTCTAGAACACAGAAACCATCAGCTTTTTGATCTTTCATGTGTTCATTCATTCCCTCACTCTTTTTTTTTTTTTTTTTTTGAGATGGAGTCTTGCTCTGTTGCCAGGCTGGAGTGCAGTGATGCGATCTCGGCTCTCTGCAAGCTCCGCCTCCTGGGTTCAAGCGATTCTCCTGCCTCAGCCTCCCGAGTAGCTGGGACTACAGGCGCGCCACCATGCCCAGCTCATTTTTGTATTTTTAGTAGAGACGAAGTTTCACCATGTTGGCCGGGATGGTCTCGATCTCTTGACCTCATGATCTGCCCACCTTGGCCTCCCAAAGTGCTGGGATTACAGGCGTGAGCCTCGCACCTGGATGCCATTCCCTCACTGTTGATGAACACACACCATGCGCTGATTTCCATTGTGAGTGGTAGGTTGACAGTAGTAGTTAAGGAATATGCCTGTGCCCTATTTCCAGGGAGCTTAGAGCCCTTCATATGCCATGCAGCATGCACTTTAGAAGCCAGTTTTCCTGCCCATGCTGACCTTGCTGTGGAAAACCCACGTTGTACCTCAATACTTTGCGTAGTGTGAGGAAGATAAGATTAACCTACCTTCTTGGGATGGCCCTGTCCCTTCTGTTACCTCTTGTCGTATGTAGCAGAACCGTACCTTTTACTTCTGTCTTAAGTGAATTACCTTTAGACAGGCAGTCCTGTTGCTCAAGTGCAATTCCTTATACCACATTGTGATGTATATGTGTGTCTGGGGTGAAGTCCAAGGCATAGGGTTGGTTGGTTGGTTTTAAAATAGCCCAGGGTTAAGAGAGCTCTAGTACAACAATGGCCTTTTATGGATGGAGAAATTTATGACCAGGATTTCAGGTGATGGTTTAAAGCATACGATGGGTGTCATTTGAGGATCTTCTTTGGTACAAAAGACAGAAAAATGTGCTTTAGCAGGTAAAACTGGTCCCAGTAAAAATAGACCCTCAGAGAGGGCTAGCTTCAAATCAGCTTTGTCCAAGGTTGAAATATTTTGAGTTATTTTATTAAACTTTCTTTCTTTCTTTTTTTTTTTTTTTTTTGAGACAGGTTCTCACTCTGTTGCCCAGGCTGGAGTGGAGTGGCACAATCACGGCTCACTTGAGCCTCCCTGGCTCACGCTATCGTCCCACCTCAGCCAGCCAAGTAGCTGGGACTACAGGCGTGTGCCACCACACACTCTAATTTTTTTTTTTTTTTTTTTTTTGAGATAGAATCTCGCTGTGTCTCCCAGGCTGGAGTGCGGTGGCGCCATCTCGGCTCACTGCAAGCCCCGCCTCCCAGGTTCACGCCATTCTCCTGCCTCAGCTGGGGCTACAGGTGCCGCCACTTCGCCCGTCTAATTTTGTTTTTGTATTTTTAGTAGAGACAGGGTTTCACCGTGTTAGCCAGGATGGCACACGCGCTAATTTTTTTATTTTTTGTAGAGATAGGGTTTCGCCTTGTTACCCAGGCTGGCAGAGTTTAAATTTTGTCAACAGAATTGATTTTTTGGTCCCCCTGGCTTGGTTCTAATTTTAAGGTCCTCTGTTAATCCCTTACTTGGTCCTCAGCCACCCCCCCGAGGCTTCCACTTTGTCTAATACCTTCAGGAAGAAAGAAGAATCTCTCTGACTGGCCAGTGTTCCCATACCTGAATGCATCACTGGGGCCACGAGAATGGTTAAAAGTGATTGACTGGCTTGAACCAAACAAGGCTCACTTCTAGAGCTAACATTGGTGGTGGCGGGTTAGCTGTCCAATGCGTGACACACAGCTAGCTGGAGTGGGGATATGGTTATTACAAAACAGATCCTCTACAGCAAATTTCCACTATGTTGTCGGACACTAAAAAGCACTAGGGCTGGGTGCAGTGGCTCACACCTGCCATCCCAACAGTTTGGGAGGACCAGGTGAGAAGATTGCATGAGCCCAGGAGTTTAAGATCAGCTACAAAAATAAAAAATCAGCTGAGCATAGTGGCATGCGCCGATGGTCCCAGCTACTCAAGAGGCTAAGTTGGGAGGACTGCTTGAACCCAGGGGTTAAGGTTGCAGTGAACCATGATCTTGCTACTGCACTCCAGCCTGTTCGACAGAGCAAGACCCTGTTTCAAAAAAAACAAAACCAAAAGCAGTGTATGCCCAGTGCTGAGTTAGGTGCTCTGCTCACCATAACTTGCGTTATCTTTGTAACAGTCTTAGAAGGCTGGCATTTTTAGGTCCATTTTACAGTCAAGGAAATTGAGGCTCAACCACATACCCTAATGGAAGCCACATTTATTACTAACATAGTCAAGACAGTGTTTTACTCACTGTTTTGATGGAAAGAGGAAGGATTAATGGGGAATAATTATTTGTAGAATGGTTTGGATGGAAGGCACCTAAACCTTCCTTGTACTTGAAAAATGAGTGGAAGCTTAGATTTTGATATGAATTTTCTTTGAGGACCAATGAGCAGACATAAATGACATCAGGTTTACTTTTTAGGCGTGTGTTGAGAATTTATAGGATTCTTGTTTCCCTCTAAAGGGCTCATCTCTGTGGAATACTTTTGTTCAAGCATTACATCTTTTAATGCTAGTCTTTTTAATTGAAGTGTAAGCATAAAGTACTCTACAGGTTTCTTAGTTTTTTTCATGACTGTCACATTGTCTAAAAGGCGAATGCTATCTTGGCGATATTATTCCATTGACTAATTTGGAATACAGAATGCGTTGTGTTTTCCTGGTCCCATCTTTGTCTTCAATTGAATATACAGCTTCCCAAAACTTTCTTAAATTTTTTTTTTTCTCTTTGAAAGCATGCTTGCTTTTGTTTAGGTACATTTAAATGTTATCATAGTCAGCTGGGGTATATTGTTTGCCTATAATTCCGTTTCATTTTGGATTTTGAGACACCTGTGACATTTGTCTTTTTATACATCAGTGTTTTCAGGTGTGGGCTCACAATAAAAGAAATCCGCATCCGTGAGGTAGCTGGGAAGAGAGAGCTTTGAACGCTATAGCAGGCAGTTGGAAGCTCTCCATAATGGGTGAGAGTAGTATTTTTGCTGTTGCTTGGTGGATTGAAATGATTTTGAGATTTCAAATATACATCACTAATCAGTGTTTCTTTTCTGGGCATTGTGGGCCTTGGAGGCTTTCTTGTTTCATATCTTCTGGCACCACAGGTGACTGTTAGTGGCCCAAAGGATGTGGAAGACTGGTACTAATCACAAGGAGTCTCCTAGGTTTCAGATTGTCCTGTGTTTGGGTGGCTGGCTTTGATGCAGGGATGCTTAAGTCTGGTTTTCTCATTTACTGCATACCTACTGGGTGACCTGGGGCCAGTTACTTTGTGTCTCTGCTCCTTAGTTCCTCCATCTGTAAAAGAGATAGAATGACCCTGGCTCTGTAAAGATCAAATGGAGCCCGAGGGTCTTTACACACAGGTCGTAAACTTATATGTGCAGTTGGAACCGAAGTCTACCAGTTAGTTGTACGTATGACCTTGGTCAAGTTAAAGTTCTTTCTGTTGTTGAAGCTTCAGTTTGCTTATCCATAAAAGGGCCCCATTACTGGGGCCCTTTGTACTGCTTGGTGGTGTTTTGCAAATCAACTAAGATAATGTATATGAAGTGCTTAGTGTACTGCACTTCTTGGCACAAAGTAAAGGTTCCTTGTCAACAATTCCTAATATTAATAATAATAATTTGTCTGGACTTTCCTATAGTTTTTTTTTTTGTAAAATAAGTTGGTTCTAGTCAGTCATCCTCAAGGACTATGATTCTACGAAGTCACCCAATGGTGTTCATTTGACACCCTTCCTGTATGCAGTGGGGTGCTGCGTTTGTCTCATTGTGGGTTTCCCTCTCTTCCAGCGTTGACAGAAGGCTACGTTGGGGCCCTGCACGAGAATAGACACGGCAGCGCAGTGCAGATCCGCAGGCGCAAGGCTTCAGGCGACCCGTACTGGGCCTACTCTGGTAAGTCCAGTTGTTCTAATGGAGATCACGCAGGCCAGTTAACATCCCATTCAACTCACTTGAAAGCACACTTTGAATCACTTTTATGCCTGAGTTCTGTTTGCTCAAATCTTTCGTAGTTCACTAAAAGTTGAAATATTCGAGCCTGTTTTTCCTCAAGGTTATAAGCACCTTAATTTATCTCTACCACCTGTTCCCTCAACCTGTTTTCCCCTCAATTTGCGTTTATTTCTGAACTTTACTGTTAATGAGTTATTGTACCAAACTTGTAATTTTCTGAAAGACGTAGTCTTGTCTTTTCTGTTTTTTCAGGGGCTGTGATTTCAGAGAGCAGAAAATATATGGCTAGTCTTGAGCTGCTAAATGTCTGCTAAACATTACAAACATCACATATCAGAATGCTCTATTAGGCTCTAAGCCAAGAAATGCAACTTTATTTTTAAATCACATCTTGTTCTTTGAATATATTTTAGCTGTCTACTCGATGGTAATCTGCAGTCCTTTTCATTTTTATTTTTACTTTTACCCTTTGAGCTAATGAAGGGAGAGAGCATTGTTCTAACTATGTTGAATGTTACATTGCAAATAATTTTCTTACATTTTAAGGGGACAAAAATGAAGACCGAAAACTGGGGATAGACTTTTCTGGATTAGGCTTCCCAAAACTCCCAAAATATGAGAGGTGGATTGTTATTTCTAGAAGAGATTTTTGATGCTCAAAAATATATGGAAAATGTATTAAGGCTAATTAAGGAATGCTTGAGTAAGATAGACCACTTTGGAAATTACTTTGGCACTGAATAATTCAAACTCCTTCTATGAAAGAGCTTGGAGGCATGGAGTATTAGTCTTAATAATAAATCTATGTATTATGCAATGTTGTTGCATATAGAACTGAAAGTATTCTTTTCATAATGATGCTCGGGTTTAAATCCTGAATTTCTCCCAGCAAATCCTGTTAAATTTATGTCAGTGTAAAATTTATAGGTCTGATCTTTAATTATACCTTATCTATTGGCTTTTTGCATCCTTTTGTCT
This sequence comes from Pan troglodytes, assembly GCF_028858775.2. Lineage (NCBI taxonomy): Eukaryota > Metazoa > Chordata > Mammalia > Primates > Hominidae > Pan > Pan troglodytes. Next base: position 65,743,872 of record NC_086015.1, read on the forward strand.
ATTGATAAATCTGCTGCCCCTGCAGGGAGAATATCCTATCTGTTTTGTTTTGCAGTGAACAGATAGTGATTCTGAAGTTTTCCATCACACCCAGTACCTTGTGATTAGAATTATCTAATTAGAGGCTTTTTGTCACCATTTCTGATAAATGAAGGAAATTGGCAGATGAAAGCCAAAATTACATATATATAGCATCTTGCCAAGAAACCCAAAGAAAATTTATCATTTTGTACTCTGTGGCTCTGACATCAGTCAGGAGGAGGCACAAAGTGGCTTGCTATTTACAGTTCATCAGTTTAGAATAATAATGCTGTTAGTCAGGAAATTGGAAGTTATATCCCATTAGCATGTCCAATTGCAAATGGCAGTGAAGAGATGAAAGCCCTTAAACTTTTCCCATTATGTAGTTAAGAATGACCATAAGTGGTGCCATCTTTGTGATGGAGTGATTGTTGATGTCTTTAACTTTGGTAGAGTTCAGAAATCTCCATTTTGTATTTCTGGAATGCATTGTGTCTGAATTTGGGTATTGCCTCCAGTAGTAGAAGGACTAATGGTTCAAATTCAAGAGTTGGCACACTTTTTCTGAAAAGATCCAGGTAACAAACATCAAAAGCCATATCGTCTTTGTTGCAACTGCCCAACTCTGCCATTGTAGCTTAAAAGTACCCACTGACAATTCTGGACAGACTGGCTGTGCTCTGATAAAAATTTACTTATGAATACTGGAATTTGAATTTTATAATTTTCATGTGTCAGGAAATATTCTTCTTTTGATTTTTTCTCATTCATTAAAAAATATACAAACCATTCTTGCTTTGCAGGCTGTGCAAAAACAGGTGGCTGGTTGGATAGGGTCCACAGGTTATATAGTTTGTGAACCCTTGTTCCAGTTGATTTTTTTCCTAGAAATCAGATAGGAGAGTCATTTGAGGAACTGCTTGGAAGGATGTGGACTGGTTTGGAAGACTGAATGAAGTCATTTGTTAGGCATAATGGAAAAAATAAGAGTAAAAGAAGAATAGAATGGGACAGATATCAACTGATGGTATAAAGTTCTTATGCTTGCAACAGTTCTTCCTGACAATTCGACAGTATCTATGGTTGGCTCATGCTGACGTGGTGCAGTATTGGTTCTCATGTCAAGAAGGCTTGGAGTTCATCACAGACATTCCTTAGCATTTGGCCAATGTGTAAACAAGGCCAGGAAGAAGTAAGAGTTGGGGCCTGTTACTTTGGGTACATCAGACCAGCACCTTAAAACCACAGCAAATGAGATGTGGGACTATTAGCTGCAGGCATAGTCCTCTGGATATAAATGCTTGAAAAGTGGGACTGACAAAAAAAGGCTCATTTTTTATGAGGGAAATGTTTCTAAATTTAGCAAAATGAAGCAGGCAGTTCCTGAAAGATTGCTTTAATAGTCTAGATTTCAATCTGAGGCCTCAAATTCTCTGATTTGTCTTATTTCCTCCTAAGATAATGCCATGGGTGCTTTAGGGGTGCAGTGTGTGAGAGTATGAATTTTGAAGTCATATAGACAAACCGTAGTTCAAAGCGAAGTTTTGTTAATATCTTGACGATGTTGGAAAAGTGTGACACGGGAATGATTAATATTAATAGCACTTCCCACATAGGATTGTTACAGGGATTCAGTGAGATGATATTTGTGAAAACATTAACATAGGCCGGACGCAGTGGCTCACGCCTGTAATCCCAGCACTTTGGGAGGCCGAGGTGGGCGGATCGCGAGGTCAGGAGATCGAGACCATCCTGGCTAACACGGTGAAATCCCGTCTCTACTAAAAATACAAAAAAAAATTAGCCAGGCGTAGCGGTGGGCGCCTGTAGTCCCAGCTGCTGGGGAGGCTAAGGCAGCAGAATGGCATGAACCCGGGAGGCGGAGCTTGCAGTGAGCCGAGATTGTGCCCACTGCACTCCAGCCTGGGTGACATAGCATGCCTCTGTCTCAGAAAAAAAAAAAAAAGAAAACGTTAACATAGTCTCTGGCGTAAAGTAAGTTGTTAATATTACTTCTTGCTTATTTTTGAGACTGTTATTATTACTTTTGCTGCAATTAATGTTGGTTTTAGAATGCACAAGTGTCGCGATTGACAGTGGGTAATGACTGGATAGTTCTGAGAGCTGAACAAGTTAGATTCTCTCAGCCATAATTCTCAAGGGGTGCCTAGTTGGGATTTGGGCATGAGGGTTAAGCAGACTATCCTGAAGTTCAGCGGTTGGCAAACTACAAACTGCAGCTGTGTTTTGTAAAATAAATTCTGCTGGAACACAAGCACACCCATCACATTGCATATTATCTATGGCTGCTTTTGTGCTACAGTTGCAGAACTGAGTGGTTGTGACAGAGACCTAGAATGTTACTATTCCAGTAATATTGAATATCTAGTAATATTGAATATTAAATATCTAGTAATGGTGAAAAGCCTAGAATATTACTATATCTGGCCTCTTACAGAAAAAGTTTGCTGGCCGGGTGCGGTGGCTCATGCCTCTGATCCCAGCACTTTGGGAGGCCGAGGCGGGCAGATCACGAGGTCAGGAGTTCGAGACCTGCCAACATGGTGAAACCCCATTTCTACTAAAAATACAAAAATTAGCTGGGTGTGGTGGCGGGCACCTATAATCCCAGCTACTCGGGAGGCTGAGGGAAGAGAATTGTTTGAACCTGGGAGGTGGAGGTTGCAGTGAGCTGAAATCGTGCCACTGTGTATTCCAGCCTGGGTGACAGAGCAAGACTGTCTCAAAAAAAAAAAAAAAAAAAAAAAAAAGAAAATATTTGCCAACTCCTGCTTATAGTAATATAGGCTGGGTTTTTAGCAGATGTTAGTCTGGTGTAACTTTTCACTTCTCATTTTAAGACTAGCCTACTTTATTTCCACTTCACTGCATCACCTTGGAAAATGCAGACACCTTATTTATTTTTGAAATGTTAAACTTTACCTTTATAGGCCTATCAAACAATGCCTTTGTGAATACCTGTAATTTTAGCATAGAGAACTATTTATTGAGGAACCTGGAGATATGTATTAGAGTTCTCTTGTGGTCACTGGAAGATTTGTTGTTTCTCTGGATCTTAAATTTCATCTGCTAGTAAAAAAGGGGGACATAATATCTGATTTTGACATGAAAACATAGAAGGTATGAAATGGAACATAAATATAAGTTATTGTTGACATAATAATAGCAATGTAATTTGATGATTGATTTATATCTTTGGATTTCTTTTTCCTTGTACCAACATAGTAGGCAAAAATGGGAATGAGTTATGTTTCATATAGAGTTGTACTGAAAAAATGCAGCAGTTTAATAGTATCTCATTGGAAATAATAAAACAATTTCTTTTCTATTAATTTTACTCAGCTAAAGTATATTTCTGTTTTTCTTGAGGTGATGGTAGCTCATGAATTTTGGAGTTTGCCCAGAACTTCTATAATTATTGCACAAAGAGTAACACATGCTAGGCAGGTCATCAATGCAGGAAAGAGAAATGAAAAATAAATCATAAATCTAGAGTAACTTCAAGTAGAAATTTGAGGTTTTTTTTTTTTTTTTTTTTTTTTGGAGATTGCATCTGCTCTTTCACCCAGGCTGGAGTGCAGTGCCTCGATCTCAGCTCACTGCAACCCCCCAACCCCCTGCTTCCTGAGTTCAAGCAATTCTCACGCTTCAGCCTCTCAAGTAGCTGGGATTATAGGTGTGCACAACCACACTCCCAGCTAATTTGTGTATTTTTAGTAGAGATGGGGTTTCACCATGTTGGCCAGGCTGGTCTTGAACTCCTGACCTCAGGTGATCGGCCTGTCTCGGCCTCCCAAAGTGCTGGGATTACAAGCGTGAGCCACCACACCCGGCCAGAGGCATTTTTATATATAAAGTTATTTTCTCTCTTGCCACTCAAAGACTAGAGAAAAACAGGTGGTAGTTTCTTCCCTTCCTCTGCTTTTTTTTGTTTTAACTTAATTCTGTTTCATTTTTCACAATTTTTATAATCTCTATCTCATTTTCCCCTGTGTAGAAATAGCTTCTAAGAATCAGTACAAGGGGACCATTTCTCATTGTTAGAGAAATCCAGAATTGAAATAGGCAGTGACCAAAATTCCCCGTAAGACATTTCTGGCATTGGGCTGGGTGAAGGTCAAGCAGGATTATTCTAAGAGGCATTCCTGCCATAGCCAGGGGCCATCCATGGTCCTCTCCAACTGTCCTGGGATTTGAGGAATTGCTCAGCTGTAAAATGGAGATGGCTTTGAGGGTTAAAGGTAATATATATTGGCACCTGTAGTATGTACTTTTTGGCCTCCATCCTGGAGTAGAGTAGGTATTACCTATGTGGCTCTTCATTATATGCCACCTCACTACACTGTTCATATAAACATCTTGTTTTATAACATGCATGTGTGTGTCTGGGCATGTGTCTCATTTCCCCGGCTAAGTGTAGAATCCTTGAAGGCAAGGATTATTGCTTACAATTCCTTGTTTCTCCTGCAGCGTGCCAGTGTGTCTTGTTTTGTGGAGATTTGGTGCATGTTATTCAAGTGGACAAGTGGATACACGGATAAACTAACTCAAGCCAGAGTCTGTCCTTGGGAATTTACTAAGGGGAGTCCTGCCATGAAATTCAGATAAATTAGTGGGTGATTTGCAAAAGGTTTCACTGTTGGATCCCTTTAAATAACGAGCTCCCCTGGTGAACTTAAGATATAATTAAATTCCTAAAATTACATTTTCATGCCTATTTTTAAGAATGTCTGTACAGGATAAAGCAAAATATACGTGCCTGCAGAATTCAGCTTTTGTCATTAGAAGAATGGAAGGCACCGTAGGACCTCAAAGTTTAATGTTAATATTGTTGTGTTATTTGCCTCTCTCCTAAAGCCTCCTCCAAAATCTCTTAAGGGAATCATTTCCTTAGAGACATTCTCTTCCTAATAGAGACCTCCTTCTTCTTCTTCTTTTTTTTTTTTCTTTTGAGACGGAGTCTTACCCTGTTGCCCAGATCTCAGCTCACTGCAACCTCCGCCTGTCGCCCTGATCTCAGCTCACTGCAACCTCCGCCTCCTGGGTTCAAGCTATTCTCCTGCCTGCACCTCCTGAGTGTCTGGGATTACAGGCATTTGCCACCACGCCCGACTAATTTTTGTATTTTTAGTAGAGTTGGGGTTTCGCCCTGTTAGCAAGGCTGGTCTCGAACTCCTGACCTCAAGTGATCTGCCTGTCTTGGCCTCCCAAAGTGCTGGGATTACAGGCATGAGCCACTGCGCCCAGCCCTAATAGAGACCTTCTGATCGGAAGGAACCACACCACTGAGGAGGAATCAGCCTTGAGAGTCTTCCTCCACGTCTCAGCTCAAAGGCTCCCTGTGCCTTGGTGCTTAGCCTGACCCATTTCTGCCTAAACTCCTCAGTCTCCCCTTTATTTATTTATTTTTAAAATTAATCTTTATCTTTTCTACATATCCCTATTAATCTTACAGTTTTAAAGTAGAAGTTCTTTACTTATTTGTTTACCACACTTACTAATTGTCTACTGTGTGCCAGGTGTTGTGCTAAATGTGAAGGGCCAGAGAAGCTGCCCATAAAATTGCTGTTGCCAGATTCCAGTCTTCAAAGACAGGCAGGTGTTTGCCAGGACACACATAGGCCTTGAGCCTGGAGGACTCTGGCAGTGATTAGAGAACCAGAAGCAGCTCAGAAGCTCTAGAGCATGCGGTGGGGTGGAGAAAGTTAAGGGCTTAATGAAGAGGATTGGAGTTAGACTATGGACGTAGCCTTATGATATTCTGCTAGTGACATAGAACTTCTTTCTAAGGATGTTAGGGAGTAATTAAAGAGCTTCACCTGGAATTGGACTACAGTTGGTTTTATGTTTAAGACCACTGGTTGTAGGGTTAAGGACTGGGCAGTGGGAGGAAGAGGGCAAGATGAAAAATGATGGGGCTGTATCACTGGGGATTTGAGAATGAAAAGAAAAGAGCTCATGGGAATTCATTATCGTTTGTACAAGGAGGAGAAGGCAAAATGAATTGTTGTCCCCAAGATGATTGAAGATGGCATTGCATTTGTTTTGAAATAAGTAAATGAGGAGTGGTGGGTTGGTTGAAAAGATGAAGAATTTTGACTAGAACCTATTAAGATGTGTTATAGTGTTTTGTCTGCATTTCTTATGCCCTTTAGAGTTCATGCTCTTTGAACAGAACCTTTGTCTGTAATTAGTCATTGTATTTCCCTGTTGCTACCTAAATGTTTTTGGAGAGGAGGGCTTCAAAATAGAGAACAAATTGTAGAATAAACTGTTTCTTCCTACAGGTATATTTTTCTTTTGTAGTTCATGTGTGGTTCCAAGGGTAGATGGTGTAAGAAAAAACACATATGGTCACACACTAATCAGAACTTTATGTACAAAGGAGAAAAATGTGTTGCCATATGCTTAAGGTACCTGGAGAATTTTTCAATACTTGGCCAAGTTTGGGAATTGCCTCTCCAGTGTTTGAAAGACGTTGTTCTCTCTACTTAGAGTTCTTTTCTTATTTTTTTTAAACTTTCATCCTTGGCACCTGAGTTCTAAAGTTTCTTGGCATTTTCTCTGTGGAGGTGGTTTCTCAAGTGATTGTAAAGTTAATGGATGCTAATGCATTAATATATTATCAGAGGACATGAATACATTCCTTAGGGGCCTTGTGACCGTTGGAAAAGTCTAGCAGTAAGATGAAATACTGTTTAGTGCTGTGTTGTTATCAAGTGGTACATATCAGTGGTAACAAGATTTCAATTGTTGCTGTGATGGGGTATTTAAAACATGGGTAAATGGCATACTGGGAGTTTGGGTTTTAAAGTGACTCTGAAGGTAGTGGGGTGATGGATCCTTTTTGGAGGAGGGCTTTTCGGCCATATCTGTGAAAATGTTAAATACTGCTCATCTTTCATCCAGCACTTCTGCTTCTCAGAATTTCTCTTTCTGAAACACGTGTGCATGTCTCCAAAGTAGCATTGTGTTTAACAGCCTAAGTGACCAAAATAGGGACTTGGGTAATTATAATACATGCTTACAATGAAATGCTTACCTGAACATCCACCACAATGGAGGAGGTTGAACTACAGGATGTATTAAAATTCTATGGGTAATATGGTCCCATTAATGAATAAAGCTGAAGAATCCAGAGACTACACCCAAAAGTTAATTGCGGTTATCATTGAGAAATGAGGGATACTACCTTTTAATACTTAGATTTCTATAATATTTTAATATTTTATAGAAGCATATCTAGAATATTTCAATTTCTTCTACCAGTAGATTAATAATTTTTTAAATGACCTTTTTATTTTAGAGTAGATGGCTAAATGGTATCAAATTCAGGCAGTTTTCTTTGCAACAATTTTGAGGGGGAGAAAAAGAAAAGAAAAACCTAAAAGGGAAGCCAGAAGGAAAGCAAAAACCTTTTTGTCTCTTTAATTGGCTGTATCTAAATTTTTTAGGTGAAATATTGTCAGTGGCATTTCAATTTTTTATAAAATGCTGATATGAACCTTGCAGAAATTAATGAACTGATATTGACTTAGTTTGAAATGAACATCAAGATTTATTGAGCAAAGCAGTAAATATTGACCCAGCCAAAGATAAGGTCAATATTTACTTTGACATAACATAAATCCTAATATTCATTAATCTATAAATTTATTGTGTCAACACAAGGCATACAGAAGTTGTATATAAATATATTTTTTTCATATCTGCGATGAATCAGAGTCAAACATCTTTTTTCTTGGTTATAAATTTAAAAGGACAATGTTCTCTTCTTTGAAACTACCTTCTTTGGGGAGAGGGGTGTGCGCGTGGGTGGAAGGACATGATTAATTTAAAGGTTCAAAGGAAAAATATACGTAGCTGAATACTACATGTGTTATAATTGGAGCGCAGTGATTTGCATGTGCTGTGTGATTTACTTAAGGGCTACCAGTTTTCCTTTCTAACCTAACAAAACGTTCTCTTTCATTACATCTGATTTGATTCATAAAGCCCACCCACTTCTTTTTTCTTTCTTTTTTTTCCATTTTTTGAGACAAGGTCTCACTCTGTCACCCAGGCTGAAGTGCCTGGTACTGACTATAGGCGCACACCACCACACCTGGCTAATTTTTGTAGAGTTGAGATTTCACCTTGTTGGCCAGGCCGATCTCAAACTCCTGGGCTCAAGCAGTATTCCCGATTTAGCCTCTCAAAGTGCTGGGATTACAGGCATGAGTCAGGGTACCCGGCTAAAACCCACCTTCTGATGATATAAAATGGGGACTTTCTGTCTTTCCCTCTGGATATTGTTAAACTACTTACGTAGAATTTTGTTTGGTAAATAACATATTGTTGGTGTATATCATACTTTATAATACTTTATTGGCTGAAATTTCCCATGTTGAAATTATCTTAGTTTATTTTATTATTATTATTTTTGAGCCAGAGTTTCACTGTGTTGCCCAGGCTGGAGTGAAGTGGCACAATCTTAGTTCACTGCAACCTCTGCCTCCTGGATTCAAACAATTCTCTTGTCTCAGCCTCCTGAGTAGCTAGGACTACAGGCGTGCACCACCACGTCTGGCTAATTTTTGTATATTTTAGTAGAGATGGGGTTTCACCATATTGGCCAGGCTGGTCTCGAACTCCCGACCTCAGGTGATCCGCCCACCTCAGCCTCCCAAAGTGCCACCACGCTCGGCTTCATGTTGAAATTATCAATTTGAATTGAACTCTCATTCTTTATCTTGTGCCTTCTCTTGGTGGGGTGGTCTTGGTAGCAGTAAGAAGAACGTAAGGAGGACCCGTTTCACTGGATTGTGAACTTTTAGAATTGCCAATATGTAGTTGGAATAAGTGTCTAATATATGCTTAAAGACTGAATTTTCTCGCTGTTCATTTAAGCAAAGAAAGTAACTCAGTCACAAGCTTAAGTATAATCTTGTCCCTATGCAATAGTCTTATATGATCCTGTTGTGCTCAGTCCACCTGGCATGTTCTTTGAGTGTAAAGTGGTGGTGTTAGTTTCAGTGTTGGCTGATCTTGAAATGACCATCACTTCTCTCTCTCAGCTGGTAATCTCCTATGACCCTGTTTGAGATCAGCTACCTTAAGGGTGGTTATCTTCTTGGTTGTCTTTCTTGCTATGAAAACTTAACTGTCCTATGTTTCGTTTACTTTAAGGCCCATTTTCTGTTATGTAACTGATAACTTGTGTAGGTTAAAAACTTATCAGTGGTGTGTATATAACATAGAACTTTGCCTTCTTGAGAAATGCTTTCTAATAACTTCAGGAATTCTCACTTTTCATTCATGTCACTATAGTATATAATAATGTTTTCCACTGCGTGTAGTGGCTCACACCTGTAATCTCAACACTTTGGAAGGCTGAGGTGGGAGGATCACTTGAGCCGAGGAGTTCGAGACCAGCTTGGGAAACAAAGTGAGGACCTGTCTCTACAAAAAAATTAAAAAATTAGCTGGGCATGGTAGCTCACGCCTGTAAGTCCCAGCTACTCGGAAGGCTGAGGTGGGAGGATCGCCTGAACCCAGTCAAGGCTGGAGTGAACCCTGATCACACCACTGCATTCCCAGCCTACGTGACAGAATGAGACCCTGTTTCAAAAATAATAATAATAAGAATACTAACAATGTATTCCTTGAGTGTAGTATTCATTGGGATTTTTATGTCATGTGAAAAATGACTCTATGACTCTGCTGTGATACAAATATTTGACTTTCACGTAATAAAGTCATTTCTTCTTGAGTTTTTTTTTTAATTTAAATCAAGGAGAAAGTGAGTTTTGTACTAATAGGTCTTTAACATCTCTCTGTCACTTGCTCATACCTCTTTTTATCAAGAAGAGATAGGACTGGCCTCAGTCTGCTGGGAGAGTATCTTAGAATTTGATCTCGTGGATTTCATTATACCCTGGTACCCTTCATGTCTGGCAAGCCATGCTAGTTTTCTGTTTTGATGTGTTACATTTCCTATTAAGTCATATTTGAGATTTTATAAAAAGTGGGCCAGTTTAAAGACAAATTTTATCTAAGCAGTAGTACAGCTGGCTTTCCAATATGGCAAAATAAGTCTTTCTGTAGGAGATATCACCATTTTGGCAGGATTGAAAAGCCTCTTGTTTTGTGCCATATAATCAAACTATATCTGTGATTTGAAAAATGACAAAGGGTATAATAATTCCTAGAATTGGTTTTAAAATGAAGGAAAATAGTATCCTAGTTCAAAAGTTATGGCTCATTCTAAGTGCTGGTCTGGTATAACCATACAGATTGTTAAAAATCTTTAAATAAATAGTTGGCCCAATCCCTTTTGTTCCCCCTTTCTCGCTGCCCTGGAAACTCCTTCTCTTATTTTGGGACCTTTTAAAAATCCTACCTTAGACCTGTAAACCCACTCTGTACCATCTGCTGTGACTGATTATTATCTCTGATTTGTTAAATGATTTAAGTTTCATTTCTGCTTATCATGACTTGGAGGGAATTTCAGAGTGATAGGCCTGACTTGGTAGGGTTTTGGGATATGTATTATACTCTGCAACCCATTCCTTTGTTTTTTTACATTTTATTTTAAGTTCAGGGGTACTTGTACAGGATGTGCAGGTTTGTTACAAAGGTAAATGTGCGCCTGGTGATTTGCTGCACCTATCAACCCATCACCTGGGTATTAAGCCCAGCATGCATTAGCTATTCTTCCTGATGCTCTCCTTCACCCCTCCCTGCTCTCCAGGCCCCAGTGTGTGTTGTTCTTTTCCCTGTGTCCGTGTGTTCAGCTCCCTCTTACAAGTGAGAACATGCAGTGTTTGGTTTTCTGTTCCTGCATTAGTTTGCTGAGGATGATGGCTTCCAGCTTCATTCACATCCCTGCAAAGGATGTGAATGAAGGATCTCATTCCTTTGTATGGCTGCATAGTACTCCATGATGTATTTGTACCACATTTTCTTTAGTCTATCATTGATAGGCATTTGGGTTTATTCCGTGTCTTTGCTATTGTGCACAGTGCTGCGATGAACATAGGCATGCATGTATCTTTATAACAGAATGATTTATATTCCTTTGGGTGTATACCCATTAATGGGATTGCTGGGTCTAATGGTATTTCTGATTCTAGGTCTTTGAGGAATCGCCACACCATCTTCCACAATGATTGAACTAATTTACATTCCCACCAACAGTGTAAAAGCATTTCTGTTTCTCTGCAGCCTCTCCAGTATCTGTTGTTTCTTGACTTTCTAATCATCATCATTCTGGTCAGGCATGGTGGCTCACGCCTGTAATCCCAGCAGTTTGGGAGGTTGAGGTGGGCAGATCACTTGAAGTCAGGAGTTCAAAACAAGCCTGGCCAACATGGTGAAACTTCATCTCTACTAAAAATACAAAAAAATTAGCCAGGTGTGGTGGTGGACACCTGTAACCCAGCTACTTGGGAGGCTGAAGCAGGAGAATCGCTTGAACCCTGGAGGTGGAGGTTGCAGTGAGCTGAGATTGTGCCATTGCACTCCAGCCTGGGCAAGAGAGTGAGACTCCGCCTCAAAAAAAAAAAAAAAAAAAACCACAAACAAACCGTCATCCTGACTGGCATGGCGTGGTATCTCACTGTAGTTTTGATTTCTGCAACCCATTTCTTGAATTGAGTTGATCTTGAGAGTTTCCTTGGACTCGGGAAGCCACTTAATCCAGATTTCCTATTTCTGTTGATCCACATTCTTCCAGCTTGAAAGCCTTTTTCTGGGGGAGGAAAACAACCTTCTTCTTAAAGCTGCATGAAATTTTGCTGCTCCCAAAGGCATCATTTAGTAGCTCTGCCCCAATTATTGTTGGCCACTTTTCCTCCTGGAAACTGTTTTTCTCTGTCCCACCCTTCCCCCTAGTTCCAAATGTTAGGTTGATGTTCTTCTTTTTAGCAGAGTGTGCATGCCATTAGTACACTGAGTATTGATTGGTCATTGAGAGATTTTAGCAGGAAAATGAAATATGAAGCTCTTCTTGGCTGTTGGACTAGCACCTGCAAAGATGAGTGAAGGCATTTTTAGTGTGTTTCTGGCTCTGGGGCTCACTGTGATAATGGGAGGTATTTTCTTCTCACTGTTGATAAGTACATGGTCCACACTCTCCTCTTGGGGAGTGATTTTGACACTTTTTGATGGTCCTATGGCTTTTACATTCTTATACCATTTCCTAATGAGTTATCTTTTCTCTCACCATCTACTAGGGTGTGAAAAGGAAGTTTCAACACTCAAGGCCAATTGAGCTGCTTACCTGCTGTGCCAGAAAGAACTAGTTAAGATTTGCTTCTGGCTGGGCATGGCGACTCATGCCTGTAATCCCAGCACTTTGGGAGGCTGAGGCGGGTGGATCACCTGAGGTCAACAGTTCGAGACCAGCCTGGCCAACGTGGTGAAACCCATCTCTACTAAAAATACAAAAAGTAGCCGGGTGTAGTGGTGGGCACCTGTAATCCCAGCTACTTGGGAGTTTGAGGCAGGAGAGACGCTTGAACCCAGGAGGTGGAGGTTGAAGTGAGCCGAGATCATGCCCCTGTACTTCAGCCTGGGCAGCAGAACAACACTGTTGCTTCTCTTTGACATATGAGTACACCATAGCTAGCAATATTACTAGGATTTTTCTCCTAAATTCCCATGGAAGTCATTTCCGGGAGTATGAATGTGTATAAGGATTTGTTTTTGGATCAGTTTTAGCCTCTAGAAAAGACCCCCTTACTCTCCTGGCCTAAGCGTAAGGGCAGTTTATCGCCTTACATAGCACACCTAGGGTAGGACACCTCTGGGCAGCACCTTTGTACCCTGCCATCTTTAAGGTACACCCCATGTTGTTTAGACTTTGCCATCCTTAGTGGGTAGGCTTGGTCCTTAGAATCACTTTCCTTGTGTTCTTAACATGGCTTCCAGAATTCTAGATGTCAAATACTGAGTACAAAGTTCAGAGGAGAAAGGGAACGTGTCCCTTACTTATGTCTCTGTTGAAGAGCATGTAACATGGTCTTCAAAGCATCCCACCCCTGGTGAATCAGCCTTCATATTTTGTTGTCCAGACTTGGATCGTGTTCTAATGCTTAAACCAATTATTGGCAACAGGAATGGGATTAGCACTGCTGCCTTAGACTGATCAGGATCTACCCCGAAGTAGAGGTCCTGGAAATATAGCCCGTGTGGCTGCTACCTATACCTACCCTTGTCATCATTTTCAGGTGTTTTTTTTTTGAGACGGAGTCTCACCCTGTTGCCCAGGCTGGAGTGCAGTGGCATGATCTTGGCTCACTGCAACCTCCACCTCCTGGGTTCAAGTGTCTCTCCTGCCTCAGCCTCCCAAGTAGCTGGGATTACAGGCGCGCACCACTACACCCGGCTAATTTTTGTATTTTTAGTAGAGACGGGTTTCACCGTCTGCCACTACAGCACCTCCCAGTTTCAAGCAATTCTCTTGCCTCAGCCTCCCAGGTAGCTGGGATTACAGACTCCTGCTGCCACACCTGGCTAATTTTTTTTTTTTTTTTTCCCTTCATTAGAGATGGGGTTTCACTGTGTTGGCCAGGCTGCTCTTGAACTCCTGACCTCAGGTGATCTGCCTGCCTCGGCCTCCCAAAGTGCTGGGATTACAGGCTTGAGCCACTGTGCCCGGCCCATTTTCAGGTTTTAAAGGCTAAGCAACCCCATGGCACTTAATACAGGAAAATGTTCTAGGAAAGAAATGTGTTTACTTTTGAAGTGAAAATTTGATTTGAAAAGCCTGACATCACTACAAATAAAATAATAAAGCTCCATGAATTTGGAGTCCTTTATGATATTCCTAGCTTCCCTGTACTCTTCTATAGTTACTAGTTACATTTGGCTATTTAAATTTAAATTAATTAAAATGAAATAAAATTTAAGATTCAGTTTCTCAGTCACACTAGCCAAATTTCAAGTTGTCAGGAGCCACACATAGCTAGTGACTACCCTTTTGTATTGCACAGATATGAAACATTTCCATCCTTGTAGGAAGCTCTATGTGACAGTGGTGTTCAGAGGATATAGGCATTATAGAGGAACCAGCAGGTAACATATTATTGAGTACTGAAGATGTGGGTATAAGACCTTTCTGAAAAGCTTGCATAGTGCCCCAGTTGTACAAGCTTCTAAAATTCAGGTAGACCTCCCTGTTCCTTTTGGAGGTCTTGAGAAGTTGACCTAGGGTATATTTTCTGAGCCTTGTTTTTACCAAGGTTCTGAATCTTTGGAGAAATACAGTGAGTGGAGCGTAGAAGTGAGGAGGCATGAGGGCATCCTCATACCAGTCTTCATTCATTGAGTCATTCAGTAAAAGTGTTTATCAAGCACAAGCCAGGTGGCAAACTCAGTTCGAGACTAGGGCTAACTACAACAGAGAACAAAACATACACAGTTCTATTCCTACCTGGTGGAGGTGGACAGAGCAGCATATACAAAGTAACATGTAATATCATCACATCATTCTGTGAAATAAAGTGTAAAGTGAGGTGGTGCCTAGAGAGGGATTTAGGGGAGAGAGGTGTTATTTTAGCCTGGGAAGACCTCTCTGATCAGGTGATACTTGAGCAGACATCTGAACACAGAGGGACTGAGCCTTGTGGCTATGTGAGGTAAGCATTGCAGGTAGAGGGAAGCGGGGGAGATAATAGCACTCGGAAAGGTTCAATGTTATACCTTAAACTACTCTGTGAATTTTAATTAGGCCTCCTTCTAGAACTTTCTGGCCCTGTATTCTTGCTTAGGATAAATTTTGCATTGTTCTAGAGAAGTAGTTCTCAAGTGGGGACTCTTTCCTTTTTGTGGAATATCTGACACAGTCTGCAGACATTTTTTGGTTGTCACAATTGGAGATGGTTGGGTGGCCAACTGGCATTTAGTGGGTAGAGGAACAAGATGCTGTTGAACATCCTACAATGTACAGAACAGCCCCCACAATAAAGAATTATCTGGACCCAAATGCCATTAGTGCCAAGATTGACGAACCCTAAACTGAAGGCTCACCAGAATCCATCGTTTTTACACAGTTGGTCTCCATGCTGCTGTGAGGTTCTACCTTTCTAGCCAGTCCTTAATTGAATGAGTACGTGGCACAAACACAGCAAGGTGTGTTGTGCACAGTGGCTAAGGTATTAGAGAATAAAGTGAGTGTCATGGTGTTTAATCCTCTTTGGAGATTAAAGAGTAGAAATGGAAAGCTTGGCAAGTTGACCGTTTCAGAAATCTGTGCGTGAAATCATAAAGGAGTGAATCACGCTTCTGGTCGTGGTGAAAAGCCTACCTCGTAATGTCACATGGAGGTGATGAATGTTGATTCTGCTGCAGTAAAGAGGTGGTGAGATTGCTTTTATTATTATTGTTTTATTTTTGAGGTCTCTTGTGACTATGCCATTTGTCAACTCTTTGATTTAAGAGGCCGTTAGGAAATAATATTCATCTTAGTATTGCTAACCATGAAGGACCCTAAAGGATCAGCTGGCCAAGCCACTACAGCACCCTGAGAAAATTTATAGTTACCCAGTTGTGAACCTTGACATGTCACTTCAGGGCTGGCAGGGAATAGCAGTTTCTTAAATGATCACTTTTCACTAAAGGAGTGGAAAGGAAACCAGAGCTGTGAATGGTGATTGATAGGCTACCGTGATCCAGCTTTTTGTCAAGTGTCAGCACCTTAATATTTGATAAGGGTTACATAAATGTAGTAGTAATGGCCACAGATATCTTCCAGAATAGATTTCTCACTTTTTTGTATAAATTAAGCAAAGCTACCTTGTGATGGGGTATAAATGCATGTATATTTATCTACACGTGTTATGGTGGCCTGAATTTTCCACAGAGCAGATGGCTGTTTGTACTCATTTGTTCCCAAACCCTCTTGTAGATATTTGAGTATAAAGATAGATTCATGTGGTCACCGCTTCTATGGAGCTCAAAGGCTCTCTTTCTCTTTTCTCTATTGAAACCCAATTTTTATTAGCATTGAAGGCCACTGACGTTGTAGGTTAAACATAAAAACATCTAATATATCTATCTCAATACTCCTATTGCAGGTCTACTAGGGGTTTGAAAAGGTGTAAGATGATTTATACATCAGGGTGGCTCAGAAATACTTTTTCTTTAAATTGGAATGATAATATCATACCAAAAGTATTGATATATCCATTTAAATCGTGAGCTGTGAATGTTATTCCATCTTCCTTCATTCCTATACAGTTTCGAGCTCAAATTGGAGAAGGTCATGTGAAAACCACTTTTCTCCCCAAAGAAATGTTGGCATTATTTTAACATCTTTTTCCTACCCTGGATTCTTTCTCACATCCCAGACTAATTCCAAAAGAGTTTCTTCAGTCGCTGCTGTTGACAAGAGACTTTATTTTTGGAGATACTTTTTTCTTGTTAAGTTTTCTTTCTTAGATTTTGATTCTAACATCTCTAATTGATAATCACATTTTCCAGATTTCTATCTATATATTAAAGGAGTAGATCTGGAATTTCAGCTCTCTTTAGTAGACTGCATTATAGAAAGGAAACTTTGTTCGTATCACACATGTATTATTTAACACCATTATTAATGTTAAAAAAATTTTTTTTTTTTTCGTTTAAGACAGTCTCACCCTGTTGCCCAGATTGGAGTGTGGTGTCATAATCTCTGGTCACTGCAACCTCCAGCTCCTGAGTTTAAGCAATTCTCCTGTCTCAGCCTCCCTAGTAGCTGGGATTGCAGGCATTTGCCACCATACCCAGCTAATTTTTATTGTATTTTTAGTAGAGCTGGTTTTTCACCATGTTGGCCAGGCTGGTCTCAAACTCCTGATCTCAAATGATCTGCACACCTTGGCCTCCCAAAGTGCTGGGATTACAGGCATGAGCCATCGCGCCCAGCCCAGCCATTGATTATTAAACATGTTACTTAGAAAGTAGAATTAGGACAGGAGCACTGGCTCAGGCCTGTAATACCAGCACTTTGGGAGGCCGAGGCAGGCAGATGACTTGAGGTCAGGAGTTCGAGACCATCCCGGCCAACATGGTGAAACCCCATCTCTACTACAAATACAACAATTAGCTGGGCGTGGTGGTGCACGCCTGTAGTCCCAGCTACTTGAGAGGCTGAGGCAGGAGAATTCCTTGAACCTGAGAGGCAGAGGTTGCAGTGAGCCGAGATTGCACCACTGCACTCTAGCCTTGTGACAGCAAGATTCCATCTCAAAAAAAAAAAAAAAAAGAAAGTAGAATTATCAAACTCCATTTTTTAACTAAATAATTTTTATGTTAAAAAAGGCATACCATTTTCTTTTACTCTCATTTTGTTTTTGCTTATTCTAATACATGATGATTTCCTTGTAGTAAATAGTTTTTTCTAATTTTCCCCATGTAGACAAATCCAAAATGCATACATGCTCGTTTAAATAATTTGTCCACTGGTAACCTCAGCTGAGCGCTGCCCTTGGCAGAATATGTTTTACAGGATATTAAATGTGTTTAAAATATTCTTTCATATTAATTGGTTGGCATTTAGATGTCTTAAGTTGTTTTAATAAATTAGGGAAAGCTATAATATAAAAGGTAGAAAATATATACATTTTCAGTGTTCCAAGACACTTTGGTGGACTATAGAATGCTTTAAATGCAAGTTAAGATGAATATTTTTTATTTGGCTGGGCATAGTGTCTCATGCCTATAATCTCAGCACTTTGAGAAGCCGTGGTGGGAGGATCGCTTGAGCCCAGGAGTTCAAGACCAGCCTAAGCAACATAGTGGGATCCCGTTTGTACCAAAGGAAAAAAAAAAAAGCTGGATATGGTGGCACACGCCTGTAGTTCCAACTACTGTGGAGGCTTACATAGGAGGATTGCTTGAGCCTGGGAGGTTGAGGCTACAGTGAGCTGTGATTGCACCAGTGCACTCCAGCCTGGGTGACAGAAAGCAAGACCCTGTCTCAAAAAAAAAAAAAAAAAAAAAAAAAAAAAAAAAAAAAAAAAAAAATCTTGGTATTTAATTTTGAGCTCTCACTACGGAACAGAATAGATTTATGCATTGGGAGGATAGGAAATATAATAATTAGAGATATATTAATTGATTTTAGATTTTTGTCTGTAAAATACTAGTCATAAATGCAGTTACTAGAATCCATGTTTATGGTCTTTGAATTTGATCAAGACAGAGAGTTATTCATCAAAAAGCCACTAGACCCACCATTTATCACAACTAATCGTGAACTTATATCTCTGTAACTCACAGGTATGATGTATGTCTTTTTTTGGTAGGGATATTTACTAGAGGAATTAATTTCAGACATTGGGAGACTTTTATAGCCATTTAACTGTTAGCTACCTAGAGATTTAAATAATTTTACTGGTTTCTCTGTGTTAGCCTCTGGGAGTAGAGTTTCTCTGCACAAAAAGAATGTCATCAGTACAGAATTGTTGGAGTCTCTCTTTGCCAGCCTCAGTACTGAGTCTGTGTAGGAAGTCCCCGGCAAGTAGCTAAGTACGGGTTGTTGCTCGGAGAGCATTTTCTCAAAATCTGTGTCTGGAACATTAGTTGAGGAGGCTGTTCACAGGCTTTTTATGGCAGGAGGGTTCTGTGACCATGGAAGATTGGGAAAGGCCAAAGTAAAGATTGTCATACAGGTTTCTTTGCTGCAAGACTTCTCAGATCCTTTAATAGTCCACTCTTAATAGAATTGGAAACTTGTCCTTCACTGTGCACTTAGACGTCCGATTAGAAAGTGAGGGAAAGAGGAAAATAGTTGTGTGGGGGAGGGTGTGTTTGCCCAGGGAAGAGGGGTATGGGGGAGGAGAAAGGTTGATTCTCCTGAGTTGGCTCAGTGTCTACTATCATGATGATTTCCCCACAGCTTTATGAGGGCTGTGCTGCTGTTGTGAGGTGTGGTCACAGGGAAATTTCAGTCTGAAAGATGAGTTCCACATGATTCACACACCTCCTATGAAGTAGTAAAAGGAAAAACTATGCCAATTTACATTAGAAGTATTTTCCTTTCTTCTTTATTTATTGGAAATGGAGCATTTGTGTATGAAAGAATTCATTGGGGGATAAAATGCCATTTAGTTTAATGTGATGACAATATGTATTTAAGTCACCATATGAAAATATTTACTAGAAACAATGACATTTGAATTTATGGACGTGAATTTTGCGTAATACCTTCCTCAAGAGGGTGATGATGTATGGGAGTGTGGGATGGTTTTCTTTCACTGAATTTGGGATTAATAGAATTGTCACCCACAAATGTTTGTTTTTTTTGTTTTTGTTTCCATATAGGGTTTTACTCTGTCGCCCAGGCTGGAGTGCAGTATACTTTGGCCCAGTCATAGCCCACTAAAGCCTTGACCTCCTGGGCTCGTGATTGTTCCACCTCAGCTTCCTGAGTAGCTGAGACTACAGGTGTGTGCCACCACGCCTGGCTAATTTGTTCTTTTTCATAGAGATGGAGTCTCACTGTGTTGCCCAGGCTGGCCTCGAATTCCTGGCCTTAAGCGATCCTCCCAGCTTAGCCTTGCAAAGTGGTGGGATTATAAATGTGTGGCACCACACTTAGATGCCCACTAATGGTTTGGTGAAAGGATTAAACCCCCCAAGAACTGAATTTTCAGTAATAAGGAATTGAAGATTTTAGTCAAGCCAGAACACACATGATTGGACTTCAGCAGTGAGGGTACCAAAGAATATTACATTTGGAAATTACATTTTAAGAGAGAAGAGGAAAAAAACTGGGCGTAGAGAGTATGGGGAGAGAATAAAATATGGTGAATATGGTGATGTGATTCTTGAACTGTCCTTTTGTTTTTTTCTGACTGTAAAGAGTAGCACATTCCCCAATTAGACAATCAGAAGTGTTTTCAGATGTTCCCACCTATCCCCTGGGGAGTCAGGGGCAGACTCCTTTTTGGTAGAGAACCCTCTGCTGTAGAACGTGCGAGAAATAATAATAAATAGTAATAGTATGGAAGAGTGTAGAATTATTACATGGTAAAGGTAGCTGTGATTTTTGACCTGATAAGCTTATTTAGCCAATTCCGGAAGTTTCCTTATTGCAAAGTGGGCGGATTTTAAGTGTTCCTTACCAATTGTTAAATGTGGTGAGATGGATTTTATTTCCCTTGGATTCGTGCTATATCTGCCATGGAAAGCATGGGTGGTGTTGATTGTAGCTCAGATTGAAAATGACAGCCAGGAGTTGCTTAGTTAATGGGGTATATGTTGGTCCTCAATTTGTGCAATTCATTGTTTAATGTGAATGAATAATTTAGGGATGAATGATTGGGTTCATTTTTAGACACTGGCTACCTTAACAGGATGATAGTTGACAAAGCTTCATGTTATATTTCCTCACGTGAAGAGCTAAAGTTGTTGCCCAGGTTAAGTCAAAACATTAGACAAGGTCATAATGTTAATTATTTGAATATGTTAAACTGCTGAATATACATACGTTGGTGCAAAAGTAATTGCAGTCTTTTGCACCAACTTAATATATACACAAGTGTATATATTTGTGTGGTGGTAGGACTAATTACTTAAATAATTTTTCTCAACTTTGCATATACTTTTTTCTTCCTGCATTTAATCTAGTTTCATTTGGATTATGTCTAGTTTCTGTGGAAGTAGCTTCATAAATAATTTAAATGATCTTTGATTTGAGATTGACTCTTAAAAATGGAAATTGCATTTATCTGGGTTAGAATTTTATCTAGGATTTTAATTTAATAGCTGTTATTTTTACTTTCAAATTCATATTTTAATACAATTAAAAGTTGGGTTTTTTAATTTGGGGACAGACAGCAAGCTGTTTTATTTTATTTTTGCCTGCCAAGGAATGCTTTTTTCCTTGACACGGACAAGGGTGCTCTTTCTTTTTCTGTTTTAGCTCTCCTGTGTCTTGGACTTCTTAATTCTTTCTGGTGGGATTTTTCTCCTTTCCTTCTTTACCTTTCACTAGAGATAGAGTTATCCCTTCTTCTGGCTCTTGTTTCCCTCCCAAGACAGCTACATCTCACCATTTGCCTTGGCCTCCTTTATTTCTCCTTCTATTCATCTTTTGTACTTGGAGTGGTCCGCAAGGTGAGGAGAGTTGAGCTCAATGAAAAGAAGGTAGACTTTTGCCTTTTTTATGCAGAACAATGTCTTCAAAAAAATCAGAACAGAAAAAATAAGATGCATTCTAATGGATCTTTGACACTTTTTGGTAATGAAGCTTTTAGTTCCCATAGAGTTGTGTGTAGGTCAGAAAATCTGCCAAGTTTCTTACTCTATGTTCAGCTCAGGTTTGCTCTGGCACCAAAGAGGAGAGAAACGGGGGGTTGCAGAAAACAGGGGGTTGAGAGCTTTATCTTTTTGTCCTTTACTTTCATCTTAAAAAAAAAAAACTTTCTATGTAAGTCAAAAGGCATACTAATTTTATATTTCAGTGTTTCTTTTGAGTTTCATTTAGACCATACAAGCTGACCATGACATATGACTTCTGTGTGTTCAGTCACTTAAGATCATCAAATGCCTAGACTTTTTATTTGAAATCTTTGGCATCCCTTCTAACTTGTGTTTTGCAGTTAAATTACTTTGGAGATGAGATAGAAATCTGAACCAAAAATAATTATTGTAACTATGCAACTCTTATTTCCTACTTTGGCTTAATGTGTTCCTATATGAACTGTGTTTGTTTGGAACAATTTAAAAATATATCTCCTCTCATCCTTTTTCTTTCCTGAACCATAGTAGGCTTTGGTGAGCAGATATGAAAATTGTGATGACCAGGCTGGGCACAGTGGCTCACACCTATAATCCCACCACTTTGGGAGGCTGAGGTGGCGGGTCACCTGAGGTCAGGATTTCGAGACCAGCCTGGCCAACATGGTGAAAACCTGTCTCTACTAAAAATACAAAAATTAACCAGGCGTGGTGGTAGGCGCATGTAATCCCAGCTACTCAGGAGGCTGAGGCAGGAGAATCACTTGAACCTGAGAGGCGGAGGGTGCAGTGAGCCGAGACGATGCCTCTGCACTCCAGCCTGGGTGACAGAGTAAGACTCTGTCTAAAAAAAAAAAAAAAAAAAAAGAATGAATGAATATTGTGATGATCTCTGAATCATCTTCATGTTCCTTCTTTGCCAGTTCCCATCGGGGCCAACCAGGGACAAACTCAGGACTTCCTGGGAAATTATACAGTTGAGGGAGGGCGTTAAGCAGGGAGGTGTAAAATATGTTCTTGGAGACTACTTTGTCTACCAGAATCTGTGAAGCACCCGTTTAGTGTTGAATGAGGAATTTAGGAATGATTGGCCTTTGTTGCTGCCAATCATGGTGATGTGTGTATAGGATTATCAAAATGTGTTACAAATCAACCTGCTCATTCACATTACTCCTTTTCCGTAATGTCTAATTTTTGTATCATTAATATTTTTATATTTTATAAAGTATAAAATATTAATATTGATTTTCTTATTATAGCTGATCAATCAGTGGAAAAATGAATAATGTAACCTGCTATTCCTTTCCCCCAAGCCTACTTTCCTGAGATCATGATTATAATCTTTGTACATACACTCTTTTCTTTTTTTAAGCATTTGCCTTTGGTGACATCATTCTCTTCACAATGTAGAGTAGATATCCATCTGAGTCAATACATAAAAATCCATGTTTTTAAAAATAACTGCATCTGTTCTGCAGTGTAGATAGACCATATGTTATTCAAACATTTCCTTCATGATGGACATTCACTTTGTATCAAGCTTTTTCACACTACCAAAGCACTGCAGTATCTATCCTCATGTGCTGGTGCGTTTATTTTTGTAGGAGAGATGGTCAAAAATAGGGTTGCTAGATCAGAGAATATGCTGTAACTTTTTCCCGTGTCCTTCAGTATGGGGATTTTCAGATTTGATTATTTCTACCACAACGAATGGGAGAAATGAGTGGAACTCCATAATAATATAGACTGAAAATAAGTGAATTGATCAACAATGAAGGAATTGCTTTTAGAGGCAACATTTGAAAAGCAAGAAAGA
Organism: Pan troglodytes; assembly: GCF_028858775.2. Classification (NCBI taxonomy): domain Eukaryota; kingdom Metazoa; phylum Chordata; class Mammalia; order Primates; family Hominidae; genus Pan; species Pan troglodytes. Next base: position 65,766,940 of record NC_086015.1, read on the forward strand.
CAAGATAACATTTGAAACATTAGATGTTGGTTTGCTGAACTTAAAACAAAACATGCAGGTGTCTATCTTAGAAAATATGTGTGTTATCGGCTGGTGTAGGGTAGGGTGGTGGTAGGTTTGCAGAGGGGTTGAATGTATGCAATAAATTATTTGGAAGAGTGTGTTATTGATGCAGTCAGGTGGAAATTGTTCAGAAAAAAAGTGACAAAGACCATACAATGATAGTTAATTACTAATTAGAAATTTAGAAGATGAAATTTTACCAGGTAGAATATTTGAGAAATAAAAGTGATCTGTTGCTTGAGCTGAAGAGGAAGAGGAAAGATAAACGCCTAACTACAGACCATTGGTAGCAATGTAATAATAATAAAAGATTCCAATTTGATAGAAAGAAGTGGTGAAAACTTTCAGGGATGCTGTGGATTTGGAAGATCGATACATGTGCCCAAAATAAAAGACTTTTGGGATCGGACATGGTTATTGGATAAATAATAATGTATTGAGCATTTCTTTTGTGTAAAAGTGTTTTAGGTGAGTAATGTCTTTTAATTCCTCCTATCAGTCCTAAGAGGAGAGTATGATTACTGCTGTTATTATATAGCTGTGAAAATTGAGGTTCATAAAAAACTTGTCCAAAGCTCACTGCTGTATCCTGAGATCTCAAAAAAGAGCCTAGGATGCTGTGTATGCTTAGGGAAAAAAAATTGTCATGTAAATAAAAAAGTTAAAACCTTCTCCCCCATTGACTTTTTTTTTTTTTTTTTTTTTTTTGAGACAGAGTCTTACTCTGTCACCCAGGCTGGAGTACAGTGGTGTGATCTTGGCTCACCACAACCTCCGTACCCCGTGTTCAAGCAATTCTCCTGCCTCAGCCTCCCGACTAGCTGGGATTACAGGCGTGCACCACCACGCCTGGCTAATTTTTGTATTTTTAATAGAGATGGGGTTTCACCACATTGGCCAGGTTGGTCTGAAACTCCTGACCTCGGGGGATCCAACCGCCTCAGCCTCCCAAAGTGCTAGGATAACAGGTGTGAGCCACTGTGCCAGCCCAGACTTTTTCATTCATTCCAGGCTTAGAGAGTATCTAAGAGACTACAATCCTTTCCCAAAGTTGACCGCATAGAACACAGCAAAGCATGACATTGAAGAAAGATTTTGTCAAAAATCGAGTCAGTTCTCAAGTACAAAGTGCAGATGAGTTTGATGACTGAGGGGTTCCCAGTATGTGAGACATTCATGCTACTCTGGCCAGCACACCGGGAATGTGTGCCTGGGACCAGGAGTAGTAGTTATTCATTTATATGCATTCAGCTAATCATTTTTGCGGACGATTGCATGAATATAAATACCCCATTTGGAGTTTGCTTGCTGGCACTTGAAAATTTGGCTGTCTTATATATACGAAATGTGAGAGTTGGTACTGGAACTGTTGCATAAGAGTCCAAATAGTTTACAAATGCAGTGAGATCAATTGCAGCCTAACCAGAGTAGCACCAAGAGGACAAGAAGGCCACAAAGACTCTGGCAACTTCAGTTGGATGCAAATTTCAAGTCTGTTCCAGTTTGTTTTCTGTTTAAAAGGCTGGATGTGTCTTGCACACTCTCTTTGGAGATTTCAAAGTTAAAATTATTGTTTTATAATTAGCATCAATATAATCGACATGAGAGGAATGTTGCATGGATTAGTGCATGCAGGCAGCAGGGAGTGAAGGATGCTTGCATACCGGTGTCTCTGCTTCATTCCCCATCCACGTATGGCTATTGAGCAGCTTCTCGGGTTGTTAAGAAAACACAGCCTTAAAAAGGTTATTAGTTAAAACAAGATGGGAATGGACGACTGAGTGACCCAGAGATTGGACTGTGTTTGACCTTTTCCCAAAGTGGAGAATGTATTCTTTTGTAATGCCCACTGTATCCACTTCAAGTTGCACCTCTTTCTCTGTGCCTTCCATACTTCTGAATTCCCAACAGGGTGACCTCCTTCCCAACCCCAGTTAATTTTTTTGACCCATATGTGATGGTGTGTGACATTTTATCCCTTAAAGAAAATTGTTGTTGTTGTTGTTGTTGAGACAGAGTCTTACTCTGTCTCCCAGACTGGAGTGCAGCGGCACGATCTTGGCTCACTGCAACCTCTGCCTCCCAGGTTCAATCGATTCTCCTGCCTTGCTCTCCTGAGCAGCTGGGATTACAGGCATTTGCCACCACACTGGGATACTTTTTGTATTTTTAGTTGAGATGGGGTTTCACCATGGTGGCCAGGCTGGTCTCGAACTCCTGACCTCAAGTCATCTGCCCACTTTGGCCTCCCAAAGTGCTGGGATTATAGGCATGAGGCACTGCACCAGGCCCCTTAAGTAAAATCCTTTCAGTAATTTGAAGCTTGCAAGACTGTATGTAGCAAAGCTTGCAATGCAACATGGCCTGCTTTGGTTCCTGAATATGGGCAGATGTTTTTAATCGTATTAAAATAATGTTACGGCAGAAATGCTAACCTCATAATGGAAATCTTCTTTTTGATAATTTAGTCGATATTAAAAGACAAACTGAGTCTTAGGAAATGCTCAACAATCCTAGAAATAGCTTCATGTAAATAGTTTGTTTCCATGTAAAACAAACACCAAAGGTCTTGGCTAAGAAATCAAGGTTCTGCAACCCAAATGTCCAACAATGATAGACTGGATTAAGAAAATGTGGCACATATACACCATGGAATACGATGCAGCCATAAAAAACCATGAGTTCATGTCCTTTGTTAGGGACATGGATGAAGCTGGAAACCATCATTCTCAGCAAACTATCGCAAGGACAAAAAACCAAACACTGCATGTTCTCACTTATAGGTGGGAAATTGAACAATGAGAACACATGGACACAGGAAGGGGAACATCATACACCGGGGGCTGTTGTGGGGTAGGGGGAGGTGGGAGGGATAGCATTAGGAGATATACCTAATGCTAAATGACGAGTTAATGGGTGCGGCACACCAACATGGCACATGTATGCATATGTAACAAACCTGCTCGTTGTGCACATGTACCCTAAAACTTAAAGTATAATAATAATAAAATTAAAAAAAAAAGAATTCAAGGTTCTGGTATAAGTCATTGCATTGGTCAGGTTGGTCTGACCCCTCCCACATCTCCAGGTTTGTATCTAGAATGTTAGCATCAAGAGTGAGTGGGAGCGTAAAGAATACTGTTTGCTAAGGGAATGGAACTGCTGGCCAATCCAGAAGTCTTTGGTCAGTTTATTTCTTTGGGTGAGTGAGACCTATGAGCTTGACTTACTTCCTTAAAGGTTAGATGATTTTTTTGACCCCAAGTTCTCATTTTTATTGGAATAAAAAAATTAGTTGTATCGCATAGATTAAAATCAACACAGGCGCTTTCCTCTTCTGTGCCAAACACTCTTTGAAATCCCAGGTGTCACTTTATGCTTATGGTAAGAACCCGTTTGTGTCTGTTGTTAATTATTTTCTCTTGGTCAGACCAGTTCCCCAGCCTCAGAAAATTTCAGAGGAGAAAGTACATCCATAGTGAACTGGGAAAGTACTTTCTGTCCTAGACCTTATTAGGGCGGCACCTAGTTTACTACACAAGAAATTCTATCCTTTTAACTGGAACATCTGGGTTCTTAATGCTCTCTGCTTGCAATTATCTGTAGCCTTATATTTTGCCATGGTCTGTCTTGTCATTCTTGAACATTCTCCATCTGAATGCTAATTTGCACACATTCTGTAATTGTGTGTAACTGTGCTTCTTCTTGTGTATTAAAGTCCTCCCTGTCTTTAAGAGTAACTTAAAAACTACTTCTTTGCCTAAGTGTTGCCAGATTTTTTATTTTGCTCCACCCCTGAATTTGAATTAATTATTGCACACCTGTATAACTTTACTTACTATTTCTGCACTGAACTGTAGCTAACTTTTGACTGGTATGTTTTGTTTGCATACTGGTTTGTGAAATTTGTGGGGGTCGAGGTTCAAGTCTCATTCCTCTTTGAATCTTTGCTGGGCCTAGATCAGTACTGCATATGAAGTTCTCAAATAAATATTTGAAGCATTTCATTGAATTGTGTGTCTCTGGAATATCAGAAATGACATTTCTCTTAGTCAATACATAATAAAATTTTACTCGGTAGCTTTATTTTTTAAAGATCCATACAAGTGCTGTCCAACAGAAGTTTCTACAATGATGGCAATGTTCTATGCTGTGCTGTCTAACACAGCAGCTACTTGCCACATGTGACCATGGAGCACTTGAAATATTGCCAGTATGGCTGAGGAATTGAATTTTGAATTAAATTTAAATTTAAATAGCCACATGTGGCTAGTGGCTACCATATTGTACAGCACAGGCAGAGAAATAAGCTTTCAATCTTGATCTTCTCCTCTTTCATTTCAGCAATCTTTATTAAGCACCTATTAGGTGGCAATACATTTTCCTAGGCCCTGGGAATACTAAGATGCATTGGTTAATTCCAGGACTGAGAAAACTGTCACGGTACTGCAGAGAGATCAACAGGATCCTATCATTCATTAACACAGGACAGTAAATGCAGTGCTGTTAGGGTTAGCGGGGAATCGGAGACATTTAGAAAAGAGTGGTGTAAAGCCAGGGATCATTTTCAGCCAAAACCGTGGAAATCCGGGAAGACTTTTAAAGAGGTCAAGGAGGGTATCACACAGGAGGATTACGTGACAAGAACATATTTTATGGGCCCTCAGTGGGGAGGCCATTTGTGGTTGATCTGTTTCTAGATAACGTGAAACATGGCAGAGGGTAATCACATGATCTGTTCACCATATTTTTATTCTGAAGAAAGTCTCCCATAATAAAAGACAGAGTGAAGTCCTATTACTTTGTCCATTTATTTGACTCTAAGCCCTGACATTGTTAAATTTCCAGAGTTTCAGATACCAAGTGTATTTAGCTTATAGTTGGTTCTTCAGTGCCTAGTACAATACGTGCCATTCACTCATTCATTCATTCATTCATGTAACAGGATACTTGGAGGCCTGCTCCATGCCAAGCACTGTGGCTCCACTGGAGGTTGTAACCCATTTTGTTATTGGTAGAGGGTCTCAACTGCAAGTTATCCAGGTTCTTGGTGTTTTGATCAAAGAATTGGACAAAACGCTCAGAAAAGTGAGGAAAAGAACGAAGGAATGAAAGCTGAGATTTATTGAAAATGAAAGTACACTTTACAGGGTGGGAGCGGCAGGGGCTCAAGGGCTCCTGTTACAGAATCTCCTGGGATCCAAATGCCCCCTAGAGGTTTCCTATTGGCCACTTGGTGTTCACGCCATGTAAATGAAGTAGTGGCCCACAATCAGAGGCTGAACTGAAGTTACAAAGCTGCACTCCTATGCAAACGTCTGATTGGGTGGGGAAAAGCAACTAATCAGAGATACTTTCAATTTTCCATCTGCTACGCAGAAAACTCGGGATGGGGGTGGGTTTGCAAAGGGAGTAGCTTCTGGTCCTTTTGTTACTTAGGCCCGGAACGTTGGGGTTTTTCTTTTGATTTTGTTCTAGGAAGTCAGTGTGAATCAGCCTTAGGTTCCCTGCCCCCAGACCCTATTCTCCTGCCTCAACTTGGTCCCTGCTACTATCCTGAGACCCATCTTAGTTGGCCTGTCAGGTGAGAAACTAGTGAACACACCAATAGATAGTACTGACCTACTGTAGCCTTGAAGGAGTGAAGGATCTCAGATAGGTAACAGCAGCAGGATTGATTTTAGGCAGTGGTGAGGGGAAGGTCTCCTAGTCATGTGATGAGTCAGGGAAAGAATTCCAGGCAGAGGGACCAACAAGTATCAGGACCACGTGGTGGGAAAAGCACATGGTTTGTTCTAGCATCTGAGTGCAGACCCTGGAAGCAGAGCAAAGTGAGAGAGAGAGGAATAGTGTGACAATGAGGTCTGAGAGGGAGGGAAGGAGGAAGGAAGGAGCTGGATCCTGCAGAGTCATGTAGGATGCATTAAAGACAATAAAATCCTAAGGATGATGAAAAATAATCATTTCAGGAGGATTTACACGCACACAGACACACACACACTTTCTAAGGGAGGGAAGTTTGCAAAATTTTAGTTTACCTTTGAAGTTACTGAACACTTCTCATGGTCAGTCATGTTGCTCTTTTGAGATACCTCATTATGGCCATAGATTAAAATGCATTAAAAAGCTGCACAGAGTTGTACATTCTCCTGAGAGTGCTTGAAGCTGAGCAAACTGGGGAAACATCAGATGAATCCTCGGGGAGGAAAAAGTGGAAGATATAATGCTATACAAGTAGGTTTTGATTCCCAAGTCTAATTTTAAGAGTAAGCCCCCTATGAGTGGCAGTAATTGGCTGGAAGAGTGTGATTGCTTCTAATTGCCTTCCTAATGACACGTGGCAGTGTTGGGAGCTGCAGGCTTGGTGCCTGGCACTGTACATCACAGATGACTTGACCCCGGGGAGATAGGGCTAAAATATCTCGCTAAGGTGAGCCTTTTTTTGCAGTCCTCCAGTCAGTGAAGATGGAGGGATGTAGGTTATGTGAATGGTCCTTTAGGCATTTTAGGTAGGCATGTTCCACCTCAGAGGGTAGATATCCTACCAAACCTTTCAGCTTTAGGAAGATTACCTTCTTAAATTTTCATATTTTAGCTCTTGTTTAGTATCAGTGGAGTATTCCAAGAAGTTGATGTTGCATAGATGCTGTTAATATCCCACCCACATTTTCTTATTTTCAAGCACTTATATTTTTATTTTTTGCATGCTGACCTGCTGTCCTCCTGCTGGCACTTGCAACTCTTTCCCCAAGGGCTCTATGGGGCCACAGATGACATGTCGCCATCCAGAAGGGCTGGGGGAATCCATGTCCGATAGCGAGCAGCTCTGAGGCGATAATTGATCAGAGTTAGATATTACCTTCCCTTATCTTGTTCCCTACTCCTCTATTGTTTCCTGGGTCACCTCCCAAAGAAAGTATTGGTACCTCAATCTTTGTCTTGGGACCTGTTTCCTGGGAAAGCCAGACTAAGACACACTACCTTAAGAAAAGTTGATGTAAGAAGTTAATGGCCAAAAAGCTTCATTGCCAGACATGGAAGTCACATATGAAACCCAAATGTGTTTCTCTGAATAAGACAAAGTCAGCGTTACTATATAAAGTTTAATCAAGTGATGACAAGTTACTTGAAATTAGTCATTTAATCAGCAGCTCTGGGTAATGACAATCAGACTTTGTTTTGTTGTTTCATGGGAGGGATCACTTTTTGAAGCTGGAAAATACCAGAAACTTGAGTGGGGGGCAGGCAGCCACTTAGGCCCCCAGGAAGAAATTACAAGAATGCTTAATGAAGCATTATGAGTTTCCTGCTTGTGACTAAATCACAGGAAAACTGGATTTGTCTCTGATTTGGGCTGTATTTAGTCTGTGAATATTGTATTTGTTCACCCAGTGTTTTTAACATCCTTGGATTCGTTCCCAATATTTAAAAATTGGGGATTTTAATTTAAAAGGTCAGTATTAATATCTTCCTTAAATCACAGTGCACACATTATGAATTGAAACAGTAAAGTCAGGCAGTGGGGCAACAGGGAGCCTGCATTCTTCCCTGACAGCAATGTCTCTTCCTAGTCAGTCCCTACTGATGAGTGATATTGTGAACTTAGCCATTTATATGATCTGCCACACCCCATGAGACAGTTGTATTTGCATCCATGATCTAAGAATTTGTTTTCAGTTCATTAACCATTTGAAAAACTTAATTCTTAGGCACTCCTGCCAATGAGCTTTAAATAGGAAGATAAAATGTCCATGAAATTAAAATGTGTGCCTATGTCCATATTCTTTGCTTTTGAGGGCGTTGTACCTGATGGCGTGATATTATAAGTTAATGGGATTTTGCTAACAAAAACATGATTAGCTTAGAGCTCTCCTACAACAGGCCTCCAGAGGGAATGGGGAGGAATTTTGGTAATTATGTAGCTCTTAGAGTATTTGACTTGGGTCTCTTTAGTTATCTTAGCTAATTTCACATGACTTGAGAGTATCTGCCAAAAATTGAGGCAACACATGGATATATTAAAAGGAGTTGGATAGGATAGCCTCAGTGATGGCCTCTGTAGGAGGAAAGATGCCTTGGGGCTGAATCTATTGGGAAATTTAATATTGATTCCCATCTTTCCACCTGCATTAAAAAAGTTCATAAACCTTTAGGAGTAGAAGAGCCAATGAAATAGAATTTGCCAAGTGTTTCACATAAAATAGGTTTAGTTGTGTGTGCTTTTCAGATAAAACGTTGAGGGATGACTGGGTATATGAGCATTTAGTCTGTTTTTCTAGATATAAATGATAGAGAAAAAACGTAACTTAAGTTTGACAACTGTCCTTTGATTATTATTTATAATTTAATATATTTTTTGAAACTAATGAGGAATACTCTGTTTTGTGTGGATCAGTGAATTTGGGATACATATCATCACTTCCTACATCCTGACCTCTCCACTGAATAAAAATTTGAGAATGCTTAATCTATCATGAGTTTCCTACATGAGGCAAAATCACAGGCAAACCAGATTTGTCTCTGATTCTCTGATTTGGTCAACAAATATTTTGTTTTTATCAGTATGATAATACTATTCAGCTCTGAATGTAGACAAACAGTTGATTTTTCAATTGAATTATTATGAGATGTTGATTACTAAATTAACAGAATTTATTAATTTCTCTTTTTTTTGAGATAGGGTCTTACTCTCTTATGTAGGCTGGAGTGCAGTGGCGAGATCATAGCTCACTGTAGCCTCAGCCTCCCAGGCTCGAGCGATCCTCCTGCCTCAGCCTCCCAAGTAGCTGGAACCCCAGGCATGCACCACCATGCCCAGTTTTTTTTTTTTTTTTTTTTTATGGTAGAGACGGGATACTACTATGTTTCCCAGGGTGGTCTTGAACTCCTGGGCTCAAGCAATTCTCTTTCCTCAACCTCCCACCGATTTTTTGTTAATAAACATGATTTAAATCTGTCATAGCTTCAGCTCAGCAGGACATGACCATTGCAACCTCATTGAATGGGTATAATCCCCAGATCTAAGTGGAGATACTTTGTGGGTTGTTATTTTGTGCAGCTACTTTAAAATATTGGGAAACACCACTGTTGAGCTCCACTGTGACTTTGAGACCTTTAAGGCCAAGGGGCAAGGTACTTTATATTTCCATCTTCCTTTGGCTTGCATTAAACTTGCTTAAAGATGAGCTTACTCTAGTGTAGTTATCTCTTCTACCGTCTCCTCAATGTCAGATGTTGTTTATTTTCCAAGGTATCACTTGGCTAATTTGATAAACCAATCAGTGCTAATTTAATAATAGATGAAGACAATGCTTTATTCATCAATTTAGTCGTGTGTTAAATCGGTCAGTAAATTGAGTGTGAACCATCAGCCAGGCTGATGAACCCTGCCTTCACAAAACTTGGTATGAAAGACAGACATTGGACATATAATTTCACTAATCTTTGATTTTAAAATGTGATGTGTATAAAGACGTTTGGTGTACAGCTAAACAAAAGTGTCAGGTGAGCCAGAAACTGTGAAGTTTTAAGGACAAGAGTAATTGATTTTGTTAACTGAGGCAGAGTGCTCTGATGAAACAAGGGCTGAAAGAGAAAACTGAAGACGAATATTTAACCTAGTTGACCTGGCGCATTTTAGAACCCTTCGTTTTAAGCTGAAGGTTATGATATGCTCTTTCATTCATGGTAATAATTGCTTGAGTCTGGATGAGTATCGTGTTTTGTTTTGTTTTGTTTTGTTTTTTAAATAGAGCTAAGGTCTCATTCTGTTGCCCAGGTTGGAGTGCAGTGGTACAGTCATAGCTTACTGAAGCCTCAAACTCCTGGGCTCAAGTGATCCTCCTGCCTTAGCCTCCTAAGTAATTGGGACTACAGGTGTGTACAACCATACCTGGCTAATTAAAACAAATTTTTTTTAAGAGCTGGGGACTCACTATGTTGTCCAGGCTGGTCTAAAACTCCTTGCCTCAAGCAATCCTCCTGCCTCAGCCTCCTAAAATACTGGGATTACAGGCATGAGCCAGCACACCCAGCTCAGTTCGGTTGAGTATTCCATTTGTAATTCACTTTTTAAAATATATTTCAACATGGCAAGACCCTGTCTCCACTAAAAATAAAAATTAGTTGGACATGGTAGCATGTGCCTATAGTCCTAGCTAATTGGGAGGCTGCGGTGGGAGGATTGCTTGAGCCCAGGAGGTCGAGGCAGCAATGAGCTGTGTTTGCACCACTGCACTCCAACCTGGGTGACAGAGTGAGACCCGTGTCAAAAGAAAAAAGTATATTTATTGATTATCTGCTTCATGCCAAGCATTCCTAGGAACTAAAATACTTAAAGAGTGTTCATTGTATTTAGGGTAGAGTAGATATAGATGCCAGTTCACACAGTATCACCATGTGATAACTACAATAATGCAGAAATGCATTGGTTGCTATAGGAACCAGCTATAATGTGTCCTAGGGTGTGGCTTGGTGGACAGGGAAGATTTCTGTGTGTCTGGGTGATATGTGTGCTGTGGTTGAGGAGGGTTGAGATGGTGTGTGCTGAGGGTTGAGATTGACGTTGAGTTGGGGTGGGAGTGGGGAGCTGGCAGCAGCATGTTTGGTGCAGTAGAGAAAGTATGAACAAGGGGTGGAAGCCAGGACTAGCATAGCTCATGCTGGGTGGAGGGCCACAGTGAGGTCCTAAGCCCTGGAAGGAATGTGAAGGCAGGCACTGGAGACAGATGAACTTGGGTTGCATATCGGGGCCTTGTCATGGAGAGCCTTCATGCCAAGTTTTGGACTCTAAAGTGGAGACATGACAGGGATCTGTGCAGTGATTGACTGAGTTAATTGGAGGTGCTAGCTGGATGTACTGTTGGAAAAGTTCATCTGGCCATTGGGCATTTGAACCTGAGCACGGGATGGGGTCAGAGGTTTGGGATTAGCTTAGATGACTGAAGGAAAATTACAGAGCAATATCCCCTGAGAAACACCAATATTAAAGAAGCTGAAAAGCCAAGAGGAACCTGCATAGAGAAGGCTAGGAATGGTGAAAACTACACTGTGGACCTAAGAGCAGTGGGTGAGCCAGAAACTGCTGCAGAATTTGGAAGGAGGTGAATAATTGGTGATGTCAGCGGGGCCACACTCACAGGAGCCTGCCATCCTATTCCCAGCAGCTGATCTGAAGGGCAAGGCTACATGCTGAGTGGCGGTGGGGTTGGGGGACGGGGTTAGGTGATGTTGGATTGAGCCAGAAGCAGCCGTCATTTAACTAATGATTTTCCCTTCCTTCATTTTTTTCAGATACTTATTTCTTAATGCACACCATAATATGTAAATATTTTTGATTCTATAAAGACATAGTTTTAACCTAATTGGGTGGGGGAGAGAGTTTGTGTGAGTGAGTCAAATGAATCATAGAGTTTATTCCTGGAATGAGTACGGGCTGTGGTTGAGGATGTTGAGGGTAAGTTAGAAGCTGACATCTGTGTTTCACTTTAAGCTTCCACAAGACTTAAGCCAGATCTAGTTAGCTGATCATCTGCATAGTTGTTCTTTAAGTTGGGTATGCATAGCGCTGGTAAATTAGGAGCTTGATAATTTCATTAAGTGATCATGATCTATTTCTTCTGCCTTTCCATTTTTACATGTAGAAGCAAATATCGTTAGCAACCAAAATGACCCATTTGCTCTCATTATGAATTACAATTCTTTTAAAGAATTTAGTATGCATATCCTTGACCTTTTTTGAAATTAAAAATTATCTTGAAAATTTACCTCTCCGTCTGTAATTTCTGTGGTGTGCTCAAGAACAGCTTAATAGTCTGAAAACGGATGAATTTAAAATTAGAGAGTTGAAGGTCGTAACCCAGCAGTGATAACTCAGCTAATGAAATATTCATTTCCAAGTACGAAGTGGCACTGTATATCAATATGTTGTCACTGTCTGTCATCATTACGTAGAGCACAGGTATATTTATGCATTTATAAATAGCTAAGGGAAAAAAGAGGCTAATTACATGCAGAAATGCTACAGAAATTTCCGTGGCTGTGCTTCTAACAGGCAACTGCTAACCGTTTTTCCAAGCCACGTTTGTGAATTAAGTATAGGTTCTGCACATTAACCTCTGCCGTATTTGGTTTTTAGAATGATGCTCTTAGGGGGAGGACAATTCAGGAGATATACATACTTTTTAAGGTCATGCCCACACTAGGGATTTGTTTATACAAATGTAAAATGAAACGTGCAATTTAGCACCTATCTAGAAAAATTAAACCGAAAACTGTTTGGTTCGAAAAATCTAGAACATTGTAGAAGAGAGATATATTTATATAATTAGCATCACCAATTAAGAATGAATTGACTTTAGCAAAAATCAATGTAATTATCTAGATAATTCAGGCTAATTAAAGACCTTCCCAAATCCTTAGATCTTCATTAGCTGCATGCTTCTGGTAAAGCAGATTTTTGGGGTGTCACATTAGCTTTATATTTTGCATCAGTCTTGCTCTATTCTGCTGTCGTAGACCTGGCTTCAAATGATAGTGCCCACTTGATAAACAGATGTTGTTCAGGAGAAAATAAAGTAGGAAATATAAAATATTCTGTGTCGAATTGAAAGCATGAGGGTCCTCATGTTCTTAGAATCTTCTTAGAAATACAGTATAAAATCTTTATATACAGATACACATTGACAACAATAGAGAACTCATAAGCAGTTACCTGAGCAGGGTTGAACATATAGGTAGGGTCATGATGATAATACACTAATGAACAGCCTGCCTTACACACGTGCCTCCAATACACAGACACATACACACTTAGCTTAGGGAAGTGGGGTCACTTCTCTCCTGTTTGTTCTTTTCCTTGGATTCCTATACTTCCCTGGGCCTGTCAGTAACCATCCCTTCTCCCCAGTCACACTTTTTCTGTAGTCCCCTCTCTAAACAGGAAGCGACAACTACTAATTAGACTTATAAATAAAAGCCACCTTAAATGAACATCATGTGTAGGTTTCCCAAGTTATACGTGCCTCTGGCCTTTTTCTCATCATTTACTATGGAAATAAAAACAAACAAACATATTTTCCCCCATAATCTTTGGAGGGTAGAGTAGGTAGTGTCAGATGTGCCTGTTATGGTGGTTGTTCAGAAATTAAAAGAGGGTGATTTGCATTGGCCAATGGACACTTTAGCTTCTAAAAAATTCATTTTATTCTTCTTCTTTGATTATTCCTAGCTTTTAATCTGAGTAAAGGACATAGATTGTGGCTTGGCCTTACTTCATGGCATGGGAAGCACATGATACGAATAAACTTGACTTAGTACTGTATTTGGCCGTGGCTTGACTTGATACCTTGAGCCTCATGAGTTATTTCATCAGTTGGTTGCTAGTTATGGTTCTTTATCTTTCAAGGGCCTTAACAAAAATTTTTAAAGAGCCAGGCTGGTTATCGTAACTATTATAGGAATTCAAGGGTGGTTGGAGAGTCAACGTAGCGAAGAGTTAGAAAAGAGGAAAGAAATCCACCCCCAGACTGGGTATGTATCATTGATAGTGTCAGAAACAGGCAGGAGTATTATTTTTGGAGAAAATACCTACTTTTACCTTTGTGCTTCTATTTTTATACTTATGTCTCATGATGTTTTTGAGACGCCAGAAATGACATATGTCTATCAAGTTTTGAAACTAATATGTCTTTAAATGATCATTCTCTGATTACATCATGTAGATTTAGAATATGCTAAATTTGAGGAAAATTAGCATTGTGTCTTTGAAATGTCCCACTGGAAATAGAAGCCTTACGCACCATAACTGCTTAAAGACAAAGAGAAAATAGATGTCTTTTGAATTCTTTCTTAATTATCACCATGATCTCCCATGTGTCAATGCTAGTTTTTCTAAGCAAAACACAGTTTTGGTTTTTAACATATATCCTGAAAGGGGAAATAGTTGGTGATCTGGTATCCTTCTTTAAAAGCTCTTCATAACATAGGCTAAAAGAATCGCTTATATTTTCCCCAAAGCTGAATCCTTTGTGTGCCAAAAAAAAAAGTTATTTAACCTAAGAAGCAAATATTAATATTTCATTGAGTTGAAAAATGTGTCTGTTCTTCTCTCCGTCCTAACCCCAAATAAAGTGATTGATAAAGAAGGAATTATGGTGATGAATAATTCCTGATGGCCTTTTAATGTTCATTTGTATTTCCTGTAAATGATTAAGGATAATTACTCTGGAAAGAATCCGGAAACAAGAGTAACTCCATAGCAGGAATTATTTAATTTATGCTGTTACTTCCTTTCCTGCCTTTTCCCTGAATGAATCTAAGGCAACTTTGGTAGCATCACATTGCCTCTGTTTGAAAAACTTTGCTATGCTTAGTTTTAGTGGATGGGTTATCTCATTGGCATTTGAAATGGTAAATATTCCGAGTGGTATCATTAGTTTCACTTTTCAATGATCTGTGAAGTAAAGAACCCCTAAGTAATGCGGGACAGTACAGTTACTGAATCACCATAGTCCGCTTTATTAGGTCCTTCTGGGAAGCCCATAAATGCTTGATCACTGACCCCAGACCTTAATGTTCATTCCTTATTGGAAGCCTTTAATTTTGGTATGATGGACACAATTATATCACAATGGTTCCTGTGGAGTTGTTAAAGTCAATCTGTTCTTAAAAACTTCTTAAAAGGCCGATTTATTGACTTGATGGGCTGTAAAACAGTTTCTGTTTATTACGGGAATTACCTTCTTAGGTAGACATTTGTGAACATGATGGCTTTAGTGATATCCCTCGTTACCCAGTGGAGTCCTCTTAAAATTCTTGAAATTAGGCCATTTATTCCCTCAAGGATATCGTCTCCAGTGGTGTCTTTTTTTCTTGAAGATGGCTCCCGCTATCTCAGACAAACTTGTGAGTTTGTCTGAGGAAAATAAAGGATTTGTAGCAGTATTCAAAATGTTCCCAGTTTGACAGTAGCTCCCAATTAGAGAGGCTCCTGCTGCTTGTGTCTACCTGTCCTCAAAGGACACACGGCCAACTTCTTTCCTTTTCCCAGTTTAAAAGTGATTTACTCCCACGGTTGAGACTGGTTTTCAGCATCAACGTGTGCTGCATGGCGTCTTCTAAGTATCAAAGCAGAGATTCACTTTTCCTTCCTGGGTATTTGGAAGATGATCAGGTGCCTAGGACTATTAGATGTATAATAAATATGTTTTACTTCTCAACCAGAGTACACAGGGTTACAGAGGGAACTAATTTTATTGAGTTATCAAAATATTAAAATTTGTGATTGGCAATGCGTGAACATTTTATTAACACATTACAAGATCTAGTAGCAGGTATAACAACTATCATAATATTAAAGTTGTCATGAATGCCTGTGACATTTTGAGATACCTGCAGCAACTGTAATGTGAGTGATTTCTCACAATGACAAATTCTCAAGTATTGCTAATAGTACTGTGGATTTTCCTACATTGGTAAATTGAAGGAATTGCTAAATGCTGAATTCAACAACCAGTTTGAGATTGTTGAAAATAAAGATTGTTTCTTTTTCAATGCAAGTTCACAGATCACTGGAGTTCTAGCTACAGTTTGTTCTAGACCAGAGGTTGCAGATATTTTTGTCCTATAAAGAGACACATGGTTAATATTTTTGGCTTTGTGAGTTGTATAGTTTTCATTGTAGCTGTTCAGCTCTGCTACATAAAAGCAACCATAGACCATACCTTAACAATTGGTCACTTTTGAGTACCAATAAAACTTTATTTAGAAATAACAGAGGGCTGGATTTGGTCCTAGTTTGCTGAACCCTTTTCTAGATGAAGGCTCTTCTTGCCAAGACTGGCTCCCTACCTTGGCTGACAAATTCTCACTTTGGGACTTAGTCATTGTTGCTGCTCTCTGTTATTTTGCCTGTCTTTTCTCATGTTTAGGTGCTGTGTCATAATACTTTTTTCTTACATTTAATTTAACAATCATTATTGAGCACTGGTATGTCTAGTTTCTTTTCTCTTCTTTCCTCCTTCTCTTTTCTTTTTTTCTTTTTCTTTATTTGAAGGCTCTCACTCTGTCACCCACACTGGAATGCAGTAGCAGGATCTCAGCTCACTGTAGCCTTGATGTCTCGGGCTCAGGTGATCCTCCCATCTCAGCCTCTTGAGTAGCAGGAACAATGAGTGCATGCCACAATGCCTGGCTCATTTTTAAAAATTTTTTGTAGAGACGGGGTCTCCCTATGTTGCCCAGGCTGGTCTCAGACTCTTGGTCCTGATCTCAAGTGATCCTCCAGCCTCAGCCTCTCAAAGTGTTAGGATTACAGGCATGAGCTACTGTGCCTAGCCTCTAGTTTCTTATAATACAGAGATGATTAAGACATACTTCTTGCCCTTACAGAAATTCATACTAGTTGAATAGACCAACACACAGATGGGTAAGTGTAAATATAGTGTTATAATTGCTACAGTAGTGCAGCATAAAGTGTTGCTGGAACAATGAGGACAAAAATAACGTATTCCTCCCTCATGGGACTTTTCAGTACTTTGCATTCAGTACTTTATATGGATAGTGTTCCTTTCTTTCCATGAACTGATATATCTAAAGATCAATGTGTCTATATTTAAGTAAGTATTTTATTTGAAAAGGATGAAGAGTTCTGAAACCCTAAGTGTTTGTATATGGTAATGGAAGTTTATTCACAGGTAATGATAACTTACTGCTTTGGAGGTACTTTGTTTCACGAGTTGATTGTTATTTGAGGCTTCTGTTGTAAGTGAGGTGAGATAAAAAATAATGCCTAAAACCTAGTCCTCTAATCTGGGGACAGTAAATTTTGTGCATGGAGTGAATTTCCATAACTGGCATATCCTGTCCTGGTTGAGATCTTGTGCATCACATGATTTAGTGCTTCATTTTCAGCAGCTGTTTCCTGGTACCATCAGGGTCGGCATGGCCGTGGGATTCAGCTGATGTGCTTATTCCAGTGGGTGGTTTCTCCCTGTGTTGCAGAGTTCACAGGCTGTACCTAGCTCAGTGGAGTAGACTGGTGTGATCACTCAGCCCTGTCTGTCGTGGGCAGTGGAGTACAGAGGGTGGTTGCCCTCTCTCCATTTCACACTTGTACTGGAGGAACCCTGAAGCTAGATGGCTTTTCTGTTAATTTAGAAAATCTTTGTCCCCTAATGTTGCTGGACTTGCTGGGGTGGTGAACCATTCGAGTTGTTGCCTTCTCTTCTCCGTCTGTCCCTTCCTTAAGCACAGAGTACTTCGGGAACACCATCTTGTCTTCATCACTATCTTGGGCATCTATTTATTACAAACTTGGAATTGAACAAAAATGTTTTAGTCCAGTGGTTTGGATTAAAATCAAAGTTCATAACAAAACTCAGACCATGTTCTATTTTACTGAAAACATCAATAGTGAGTGTACTAGAGCTTTTGGAGTTAGAAAAAGAACCGTGGAAAGCAGAGTTGCTGCTGATGTGTTTTGCTTCTTGGCTAAGTTTGTGTATAAGTTTATAGATGTATACTTTCCCTATGTATACACATGAGGAAGTACTAAAGCAGAACTTTATAGCTATTTACTTTACCCTTGGTTTCACAAATAGCTTCACTGAAACATTACAAGAGAAATTCTCAGTCTCAGAATCCCTTTCATTTCAGAAATTCTTTGACTTCTGTGATTTTTTTTTTTTTTTTTTGGTTTGGTAATTTTTCCTGAAATTCAGTTATTCACATTGTGATTTAATTATTTCATCTAGGAAAATATGTCTGAATAAGTCATTCATCTCTGACATAGGTAGGTACAAGGATTGATTTGTTGATACTTTTTTGAATATCAATAAGATTAAAGTATATATAAAATGAGTTTTTGATCTGTTGTATGTTAGCAAGGATATTTGTAATTAAAATGAATTATCAGTCAGCACCTCCTTTTTCCTTTTACTGTGGTTAAGGTAAAGATGTCGGTTAACAGTTTAAAACAATAGTCTAATCAATGGTTGCCGTGTTGCTAAATTATTAATGAAACAGGGAAGAAGTATGGTATAATTTTTATTATTTGACTTGACTTCTGCACCTGTTTTTATGTATAATTGATCCTAAGCTATTAGAGCTGAAGCTTTGAGAATAGCTTTAGAAGCAAGAGACTGTCCTTTCTCAGTGGGCTGGAAAAACAAAGTCAGCATTTATCTCAGGTATTTACAATGTATTGTTTCTTAGATTTGTCATTTAGGCTTACTCCCACAGAGTCTGGGAAATAATTTTCTGTTGCAACTGTTTCTTGAGGCATGCTCTTCCAGCCTTTGAGTCAAACTTACCAAGTGACTTTAGGAACCAAAATGATTCTTTTACTTAGATAACCTGTTTGAGGCAAGAGTTGGGTATGTATGTGTAACTGTTTCAGATGCTGGATTTCTAATAAATTTATTTACTTACTTTTTTTGAGAGGGAGTCTTGCTCTGTTGCCCAGGCTGGAGCGCAGTGGCGCTATCTCGGGTAACTGCAACCTCTGCCTCCCAGGTTCAAGCGATTCTCCTGCCTCAGCCTCCTGAGTAGCTGGAATTACAGACATGTGCCACCACGCCTGGCTAATGTTTATATTTTCAGTAGAGATGGAGTTTCACCATGTTGGCCAGGCTGGTCTCAAACTCCTGACCTCAGGTGATCCGCCCATCTCGGCTTCCCAGAATGCTGGGATTACAGGCATAAGCCATCAGGCCCGGCCTGTTTCTAATAAACTTATAATATTTATTCAATGACATCTATAAACTACAAGTGTCTGTGCTAGTTCGGATGTTGTTTAAGGTCCTTTCTTGCCTTCAGAGGTATCATTTATTAGTGAATTTATTTTTATCTCAGTTTTTAGATTTTGTTAATGATTTGCAGAGTTTTAAGAGAAATGGAAGGCAGAAAAGTACATGTTTAATGCATCTTCCTGTAGAATCTTTAGTTCTAGACACTGGAATGCCTCACTTGTTAGAGCTCCCCTTTTTGCTTGGGTTGCTGTGACCTCAGAGTATAGGAGTTTTTAGGGGAGCATGGAAGATGAGAGATCTGTAATCTTGTAGTTGGTATAGTGTCACCAAAGGGGACTCTGGCAGGCACATGACTTTATGTCTTTACTTCTTTCTTGAGGCGGGGAGTTGGGGGTGGGGGAAGGACCAGTTCTTATTCTGTCACCCAGGCTGAGTGCAGTGGTGCCATCACAACTCACTGCAGCCTTGATCTCCCGGGCTTAAGTGATCCTCCCACCTCAGCTCCACAGGCACCCACCCCCCTCACCCCTCCGTAGCTGGGACTGCAGGTGTGCGCCACCATGCCCAGCTAATATTTTTAAGTTTTTTGTAGAGATAGGGACTCACTATGTTGTCCAGGCTGGTGTCAAAACTCCTGGGCTCAAGCAGTTTTCCCTCCTTGGCCTCCTAAATGGCTTTACTTCTCCGTTGAGCCTACACTTAGTGGGCCCACGTTGGGCTATGCCACATTCTTCTCAGTTCTTGGCCCATTCCACCAATGCATTCAGGAATTTGGGTTCATATCTCAGGTGTGCTATGTCACATTTTTCTTAGTTCTGTTTCCCATGGAAAACATAACTTTTTTGTGGGTTTTTTTTCTTTCTTTCTTTCTTTGAGATGGAGTCTCGCTCGATTGCCAGGCTGGAGTGCAGTGGCGTGATCTTGGCTCACTGCAACCTCCGCCTCCTGGGTTCAAGCGATTCCCTTGCCTCAGCCTCCCGAGTAACTAGGACTACAGGCACGTGCCACCACGCCTGGCTAACTTTTTGTATTTCACCATGAGTTGGGGTTTCACCATGTTGGCCAGGATGATCTTGATCTCCTGACCTCATGATCTGGCCACTTCGGCCTTCCAAAGTGCTGGGATTACAGGCATGAGCCTGTAAATAGAAAGGCTTTGAGAGTGGCACAAGAAATATAAGATAGGAAATATAAACAAGTGGAGGAAAGGTCTCCAAGGTTCAGTGAATGATTGTGAATATTGGATGCATGTCAGGATTTGTCTCTTTATTGGTCCAGCCTGTCGCTTCCTATCTGTCCCTGCTTCTCACAGTTCTAGTATGGCTGTCTGTCACCGTGACCAGAATGGGAGTGGACCGCTTACCCAGCCCAGTCTCTTTCAGTTGAATGGATATGTCACCTGGGCTTGTGGTGTACCTAGCCAAAGTGGTGGTTTCAGGACTGGTTATGTGTCTCAAAGCAAGGCTAATGTGCATCTTTTCTGAGTTTGCTAGTCCCCTCCCAAACAGAATTTATCTTCTTTTGGATGTGTTTCTCATCCAAAGAAGAATATGCTGCATTTTTGGCTTTGTGATGGCAACTTCCTGGCCTAGAAGGTAGAAAGAGAACCAGAGCTATGATGATACCTGAACCAGCTGTATCTGGAGCTTTGTACCTTAAACTTTTTAATTATTTGAGTCAATTCCTTATTTTATTTATTTGACTTAATTTATGTTCTTTTCTATCAAAAAAATACTCAAGCAATACAATGGGGAAAGGGACACAAAAAGCTATTGATAAAAAAATAATAATAACAAGCTATTCTTACCAGCCAAGACCTTAACTTGCAAATTGACAGAAGTCCAGTCCAGTACAGCTTTCTGGATGCTGTCTACTTGTTGTTGTTTTTTTTCTGGCCACTGTCTCCACCCCTTGCCAGTTTCCTTGAGCTAAAAGGACCAAAATTAATTCCAAGTTTGGCTAGGTGGTGAAAATGACACTGTGAGAATCATCTGTTCTCTGTTTCTCCCTGCCATACAGAAATAAACATCTTTTTGATTATTAAATTAGAACTAGCCTGAAGTTTTTCCATGGCATGTTGAAGTTGTTTCCACCAAACACCTTGTTGGAGCAAAGTGATTTTGCTGTAGAGGAAGTGACATCCCTGGAAGTTAATGTCACAGATTTTGGAGTATCTGCTTAGTGTTGGAGAAAGGCGAACTTTTCTGTTTTGTTTGCCCAACTGCCTTGACTTGAGCACAGAAGGCCATTTTGCACGAATGCTTTTATCTAAATTCTGTCTTTCCCATTACTTTCCTTGTTTTCCACCCCCATCTCCATTTTACTTTCAAAAAAAAATCAGAATAGAATTTGTATAATTATTATGGACTTGTGTGTGGGGGGTATCTTTTTAAGGATGTGTTAGAATTACTATTATTTAAAAAATTCTTCTTGTCTTTATTTTTCTATTGCCATCTGTTCATTTAAATATTCTCAGATTGCTTATGGTTTTGGTTTTCCCTCCATATATTTTCTGGCATTTGGCTCTCCTTTTCTGACACAATAGGTCAGGCTTTCAAAAATCTGGTCCCTATGTAATTTGACTTTTTCAGTAGTCAACATACCGCCTATGCCTTCAGAAGTCTTTCATCTCTTAGGTCTTTGAGCAGATGTTAACTGTTTAAATATTTTGTTGTTTTGGTGTAAAGAAAATTGAAATATAAGACGTCAGTGATAGCATGCTTTGCTTACACCAGAGCAGATTGCTGCTTACAAGTTGAATATGCAAACATCTTTAAAACATGGAACATTCCCTTATGCATTTTAACCATAATCTACAGGTTGTGTATTCTGAAAAATGAGTAAATTTATCAGGTTATAATGAAGATTTTCGTTTGAAAGCTGGTGTTTTTATTCCCTGAATTGGTCTTCAACTTTGGGAACTTACCTGTGGATAGAGTCGGTCTCCCACCTGAGAATGAGAAAGGAATTTAGGTGTGTTTTATACTCTATAACTTCTGGTTCATATTATATTGATGATGGTATTTGGACTTATTTAGTCATAATATGAGTGGTTAAAATAAATGAATACTAAGTTGGTGGTGGTGTAGAGTCAACTAGGAAAGTGACCTCACTGTTACTAGTAGTAGCAACAGAAGCAGCAGTATCAATGATCAGCGTTCATTGCATACTTAATATATTCCTGACACAGTGTCAAGTGTCTCATTTAATCCTCCTGCCAGCCTTATCTGTTAATCCCTTTTAGTATCCCATTTTACAGATGAGGGAACTGAGGCTTAGAATAAGTAGCTTTTCTAAGGTCATACAACTAATAAGTAGTGGGGCTGGGATTTCAGTCATGGTGATCTGAGTCTATTGCTCATGTGCTTGACCACTGTATTGCATTTCTTCATTGTGGTATAGGGCTTAAGAGCACAGGCTGGTGAAGGTCAAGAAGTAGTAACCTCACTAAATCTTACTTTTTTAATCTGTAAAAAGTAGGCGGGAATAGGCCGGGCATGATGGCTCACGCCTATAATCCCAGCACTTTGGGAGGCTGAGGCGGGCGGATCATCTGAGGTCAGTTCAAGACCAGCCTGACAAACATGGTGAAACCCCATCTCTACTAAAAATATAAAAATTAGCCGGGCATGGTGGTAGGTACCTGTAATCCCAGCTATTGAGGAGGCCGAGACAGGAGAATCACTTGAATCTGGGAAGCAGAGGTTGCAGTGAGCCGAGATCCTGCCACTGCACTCCAGCCTGGGTGACAGAGCAAGACTCCATCTCAAAAAAAAAAAAAAAAAAAAAAAAAGTAAGTGGGAATAGTATCTACCTTCACAGTGTTGAGAGATTAAATGAGAAAATATAGACGACTGGTTGGCATAAGTGCTTAGTATATACCGGCTATTTTTATTATTTTTAAGGCTATTGATTACTAGTACTTTAGAACTTTGTGTATACTGTGTCTCCCCACCCCCATTATGAAGTGGCCTTTGCATAGTAAAAGTTCGTATGGCTTTGAGTGTAATCATATCTTTGGGTAGATAATGCATCACTACCTTTGCCTTACATGATATATTAAATAATTGAACAGCAGCAGATACCTCTTTAACTTTATTCAGATTTTGTCCTTGGCCTGTTCCCCACCAGCCAAAGCAGGGAGAAATTTGTAGCTCAGGCCCTCAAGTTGAAAGTGGGCATTAATATTAGCAAATTCCCTTTAATAATCATCCCATTAAATTTGATGACCAGAGGGGACGTCCTCATAGCTTATAACAGAAAATAGTGTCTCTAGGAGTCAAGGGAGCTTTTCCCAAATGTTATCTATTGAGCAAGATTAAAGAGACAGATCACCCAGGAGGCTGATGGTAGGTGGTGTTAATCCAATAGTCCACAAGCAGATAACTCCTTAGGTTTCCTGAGCATCCCCCTTAATCTTGGCTGCAGAGATAGAAAAGGAGATTGTAGAAACTTGCCCTGCAGCAAAGATTATTGATATGTTTTCCTCTTACATGACTCAAAACCAAAAAGGAATGTAATAAATAACGGCTGTGACTCCTGGAGTGATTAAACAGCACTCAGGAGCCAGGAGAGTTGATAGCTGCCAGCTCCAGAGCCTGAGTGGGCAGAACTTGGTTCCTTGAGACAGCAGCTGTCTAGGAAGGACAAAGTCTGCATGACGCTCTGTGGTGCTTTGTGTGCAAGTTGACCATTGTGGCAAGGTCATAGGATAGCATGGCGGGGAGGGGGTTGCCCCTTTGTGTTTGTTGCCCGCACCTTTGCCCTTGTGTGCGGGATTCTCTCTGCTTCCTTTTGTGGATGAATCCTTCTGACTTTTTAGGTCATAGATTTTGTGTTGATTCTTAAGTGTGGCCTCTCCAGAGGTCGCTTGCCTTAATATGTTTATATTGTTGCTGTTAACTTTATTGTTTTTGTCTGTCTTACCAGACACAAGGCAAGATTGTGTTTCTCTCTTCACTCTCTTTTCTGGCTTAACCCAAGACCTGGTGGTGGCACATACTAACCACTCCAAAATTTTTAGAGGCTGAATGCCAGCTGTTGGCTTAATCCATATGTTTTCATGAAACCATTGTGTTCGTCTGTTTTCTCCCGGGTGAAGGGTTAGTTGTTGGATTCAGCTTTATATATTTGGAAATAAGAAATCAAGTGAGGGACTGTAGGAAAACGTAGAGCAGCTCCTGGTTTTGCGAGGTTGTTAGAGGCCAGCCAGCAAAGAAATGTTCGTATTCCTCCCAGGAGCTAAGATATTCATCATGAGCTCTTTGAGCCAGGTTTCCATCATCTGTGAAATACAGAAATGATGCTTACTGTGTTCTAGCTCCCCTTAAGGATTAAACCATTTAACAGATCTCATTGATGCAGAAATTTCTTCTTCACATTTTAATATCTCTGAAATCGGAATATACTTTTCATTGAATAATGTTTGAAAATTGTTGGATTTTTTTCCCCCATATTTGAACATCACTGAGATTGGGCTGAGTCTTAAAATCACTGGTGTCTGACTTCATGAAATAAGGTAATTATGGGAGCCGCATTGGTCTTAGGTGTATACTAAATGTTAGTAACCTTTTTCCGTAATAACTAAGAAAAAAATGTTGATACAAACATCACTATGTGAAAGAAAGGCTCCTTTCTGTGGAGAGGCACAGGTGTGAGAAGAACAGGGAGGCTGGGTTCTTTCAGTTTTGGTGTTGTCACTAGCCTGGAGTCATTTATCTCCACACCACCCCCCCACCCCCCCCACCTCCCGCCTTCCTTTGTAAATCAAGATTTTTGGTTTTTCAGGTATGAAACTAGGTTTTCCATCTAGTGCCACTGATTACCAGTAGCTCATGAGAGCTCTGTGCTTGAGTAGAGTTGTAAAGCCAAGTCCTGTGTTCGTATGCTGGTGTTAGATCATGCTGACTGCCTGGAGTGTGGTGTGGAGAAGGAGACTTGACAGTGCCCTCAGTTTCCCCTCCTGGGTCACCTGATCCTCAACTCTAATTTTTAATGTCAAAAAGAAGGAAAGATGAAGGAGGGACGAAAAGAGTGGGAGAGAAGGAGAAAAAAATGAAAAAAAAAAAAAAAAAAAAAGAAGGATGAGGATGAAATTTTTAAAAAACCAGGTCAATGGACTATTCTTCCCAGCATAAAATTAAAGAAGGCAGAGAGATACTTGAGTCTGCCTGCTGAATCCAAGCATATAGTAATACTGTTGAGACAGTTATGGTTGAATAATTTTTTCTTCATTCTTAAAATGCTTGTCTGCATTTTAATACAGACAATTGCATAAATTATCTCTTATAGGAATAAACTCTCTTTCCACAAAGATTAACCCTGCCCAGTATCATGGGGAGCTTTTAAAGAGTTTATTAGCTGTGATATAGGAAAGAAACACTTCAGATGATTGTGGAAAGAAAATAGATACAACTGTAGCTATAAATGCTAAAATACCAACTCAGCATGTTAGGATCCCTTCCCCCCCACACACTTCACCACTATATAGGTTCCCACCAAAATCCCGTATGTGACAGTAAATGACAACTAGTTAATTCTTTTGGTAGGTTAAGAAGGGCTTTTAGGGTATGGACAGTAATATCAGGCATGAAATTACTTTATCAGTGTAATGTTTATCAGAATCACTTGCCAACTCACTATGCTTCCTCTGAGACTTATATCCAAAACATTTCCCTGAAAGGAATAAAAATTTTTTCACAGTCACTTTGCTTTTTAAAGAGTCTGTTCTTTACCACCTCATCAGGCATTCAAAGTGCTGTTGTTGTTGCTGCTGTTTTTTTTTTTTTTTTTTTTTAAACCCTTTGAGTTATTTTGAATCTTTTCACTTTTACCTTTGGAAGGGACCCTTAGTGAAGGTCTTGTCTTTTCATCTGTAGCATCTTCCAATAAAAGTTGGCTCAACAACAGCCCATCTGATAACTCAAGAGTCGGAGACAAGGGCTTGACTAGTGAATGAAATGTTCTGCTTTTGTGGATAAGCAGCAAGTAGAAAAGGAATGTCAGTGGAACAGACCAGAGGCATGGTGAGTCTTTGGCCTCCTGTTGATGGGGTAGAGCTGTACAGTACAGAGCCAGCCTTCCGTTCCTGAGCAGAGTTCTCGTCATTAGTAGAACCTGAAACCTTGAGGGTTTCTTGGTCTTTTTCACCTTCTCTCCACCTGTTAGGGACATAAACATTAAAATTTTTTTTTTATTTTAAAATAGCTTTTGATTTATAGAACTCTACTATTTTCATAATAGTGTTATGAAATACTATTATGATAATTGCATGAATTATCTCTTACAGGAATAAACTGTCTTTCCAATAGTATTATGAAATTCTATTATGAAAATAAAGAGTTCCCATATACCCCAAATCCAGTTTTTTCTATTATTAACGATTTACATTAGGTTGGTACATTTATCACCAGTAAAGAACCAAAATTAATACATTTTGATTAAAGTTCATAGTTAATCTGTGCAGTACAAAGCCAGCCTTCCCTTCCTGAGTAGAGTTCTCGTCATTACTAGAACCAGAAACCTTGGCTATTCAGATGGCCTTATTTCTACCTAATGTCTTTTCTGTTCCAAGATCCCATACAGGATGCCACATTGCATCTAGTCATCATGTCTCTTTAGGTTCTGCTGGACTGCGACAGTTTCTCAGACTTTCCTTGTTCTTAATGACCTTGGCAATGTTGAGTACTGGTCACATATTTCATAGACTGTCCTTCAATTTGGATTTACCTAAAGTTTTCCTCATAATTACACGGGGCTTATAGGTTTTGGGGTAGAAGATAACACAGGTAAAGTGCCATTTTGATCACAACCTATCAAAGGTACTTGTTTTCAACACAATTTATGACCTTGATCTCCTGGACTGAGTTGGTATTTGTTAGATTTCTCCACTGTAAGTTTGCCCCCCACCATACTGTACTCCTTGTAACAAAGTCACTATGTGCAGCTCACACTTTAGGAGGTGGGCGTTATTCACTAACCCCTTGAGAGTGTGGACATAACGTTTTCCCCCAGAACAGTAAGTGTATTTATTTTATTGTTCAAGGGGTTGAATTCTGAATTTGGAAGATGCTGTACTATCACAGTTAAGAGTATGGACACTAAAGCCAGACTAGGGTGGGTGTGAATTCCAACCCTGCTAACTTCCTAGCTCTGTACCTGGAAGGTAATTTAAACTCTCTCTGCCTCACTTTCTTCATCTATCATATGGATCTAACAATGGAAATACAGTGAAAAATAAAGACCCTGTGGTACAATGCTTAGACCAGTGCCTGGAAAATTCTAATTACTGAATAAATATTGTGTGACTGTGTCCATCAGCTCGTTGTGGGGTGGGAGGGTAGGATGGTGACAGATATATTACTGGTTTTAAGCTGATTTGGTATGTTTTTTCATAGAGCCAGTGTTCTAGAAGGTGGTAGGTTTTCCAGGTGAGTTGAAGACAGGTGACATATTATTACAGCTCCAATTTCAAAAATAAAGACAGAAAACACAAAAAAAATTCTTTGGGTCAAAAATACCCTGAGCACTAGTAGAGGATAAGGAGTTATTACTTGAAGTTTAGTAGGTACAAGAACTTGGAGAGTTTCCCAAGGATGCTTCTCGGTGCCTTGGCTGGGTTAGAGATTGTTGCTAGTTCTTGATGGCGTCCAAGTTACCTCCATGCCAGAGACTTCCCTATGAGGTTGGCACAATCCCTAGTCTGATTTCTCAGGATTAGTGTTTCAAGTTGGGTGAAGAAAGTCATGTTTCCTGAGGTAACAGGTGTGGAGAAAGAAGGGTGTTCCGTGGTGGGGACAGAACTGTGCACGATACTCTTTTTTTTTTTTTTTTTTGCTCTTGTTGCTCAGGCTGGAGTGCAGTGGCACGATCTCGGCTTACTGCAACCTCTGCCTCCTGGGTTCAAGTGATTCTCCTGCCTCAGCCTCCCGAGTAGCTGGGATTACAGGCACCCGCCACCACGCCCAGCTAATTTTTGTACTTTTAGTAGAGATAGGGTTTCACCATGTTTGTCAGGCTGGTCTTGAACTCTGGACCTCAGGTGATCCACCCGCCCTCAGCCTCCCAAAGTTCTGGGATTACAGACGTGAGCCACCATGTCCGGCCAGAACTCTGCACAGTACCTTTAAGGAAGAAGAAAGATGGAAGGAAGCAGAAATCTGCTGAAGCTTTGCAGTGCTCTCTGGTGAAGCCCCTGCCCTGGCACCGCCTGCCGTAGCTTCCCTCTGGGAAGTGACTTCCTGGTGAGGTAAAAAGTGTGTCACCAGCTGCTTCTGCAAAACAGATGCACTGGCAGCCCAGGGGAGTGCTTGTGAGGTGGGAAATGGCTTCTGACTGCTTAATTTAGCTTCAAAAGCACACATATTTTCATGATTACCCCCCAGTGGTCTATGCACACAGACGCCCTCAGGTGCTCTATAGGTACAGACCACTGGGGAGGGTGGTGTGCGCACACGCATATGTGTGTGTGTAATTTTTTTTTTTTTTTTTTTTTTTTTTTTTTGAGACAGAGTCTTGCTCTGTCACCCAGGCTGGAGAGCAGTGGTGCGATCATGGCTCATTGCAGCCTCAACCTCTAGGGCTCAAGTAATCCTCCCACTTTAGCCCCCAAGTAGGTGGGACTACATAATTTTTTTTACACACATACATAGAAGAGGGGTGGAGGGGGGAAGAAAGGGGAGGATAAGACGAGGGTGATGTCTACAGCAATAACCTATGTGGAGTGCAGCAACAGAAACTCAAGTCGGCTTGTGTCATAATGGAAAAAATGGAAAAGAATAACGTTTGTGTTGGCCTCAGTGAGGGTTGGGTTCCGCTTCTCAAGATGGTTAGGGACTGTTTCTCTCTGTTTCTGGGCTCTGCCATCCATATTGTTAGCATTATCCTAATTCTGGCTCTGCATTATGGTGGGCTGTTCACTGTCCACAGGAGGGAATGTTTGGAAGAACTTTCTCAGAGGGCCGGATGCCAGGAGTTTGAGACCAGCCTGGCCAACATGGTGAAACTCTGGCTCTACTAAAAATACACACACACAAAATTAGCTGGCCGTGGTGGCGTGCGCCTGTAGTCCCAGCTACTCAGGAGGCTGAGGCAGGAGAATCACTTGAACCTGGGATGTGGAGGTTGCAGTGAGCTGAGATTGCACCATTGCACTCCAGCCTGGACAACAGAGCAAGACTCCATCTCAAAAAAAAAAAAAAAAAAGACTCAGTGTTTCAGGTCATGTCAGTTGCATCCTAACTAGCTCCATTATTTGTGCAGCTGGTTATCTTAGCACCCAGGATACATGCGGCACCCTACCCTACAGTCTGTATAGGACCTTAAATCAATTTTTAAAAATGGAAATTATCAGTAATATACAAAAGTAGGAGGAGTAGGAGAATGAGCCCTGGTGTAGTCATTGCCAGTTTGGGTGGAACTTTAAAAAATCACCAATTCATGATTTGAATAGGGAAGGTGTGACCACTGAGACGAGAACCAGCATTATTTTCCAGAGATGGCAAAACAGAGCTTGTGAAGCTGGCCAAAGAGAAGATGAAATGAATGCTGGTTGCACAGTGGTCAGTGTATAGACATCAAGGGATTCTGGCCCTGTTAAATATGTTAGAGGAAAGGTTTGTTTAACATTAATACAATGTGCTACAGGGGAAGTGTTGTCAAACAGTTATGCCGGTTTCTTAGGTAAAGTTGGCCAGTATTCTTCTTGCAGGCCTAGCTTGCTTCATCATTAGGATAACTGTATGCATTCTCATTGGAGCCTGTTATCCAGATATAATTGTTAATTATGTCCATTCTTTCATTCTCAAAATTGATTTGGTTTGGACCATTTATCAGTCCTGGGTAGAAATGCACATTTTCTGACTTTCTGACTGTCTGTCTCTCTGGAGAGCCTCTTTGTATGACACCAGTTCTGCAGCAGGCGTGCTTGTGCACATGGCCATTATGAGAAGGCCAGTTAGATTTCAGGAGTCATGGGGACTGTGAGGACCTGGAATACCCATGCCCAGTATAAAGGTAATTCAAGTTCAGATTTGTGCAAAACCCACACTGGATGCAAAAACACATTTGCTGGCCAAATTCAGATCACAGGCACCTGGTAGGTTCATCTTCCTCTTTATAGGGAACTGTTAATGTTCTAGACCCTGGGTAGGCAAACTAGGGCACACAGGCCAAATTCAGCTGTCTGATGAACTAATATTGGAACATAGCCACATTCATTTGTTTACATATTATCCATGGCTGCTTTAGCACCATAGACAGAGCCAGAGCCTAAAATATTTCCTGTCAGGCACTTACAGAAAATTTGCTGTGAGTAGAAATCTGTGAGCCATCAATGCCAGTCACACATGTAATTTAAAATTTTCTAGTGGTCATACTAAAAAAGTAAAAAGAAAAAGGTGAAATTAAATTAAATTTAGTTGTTTATTTTATTCAACCCATTATCTCTGCAATAGCATCATTTCAACCTGCAATTGATAAAAAAAATTATTAGTGAAATATTTTACATTCTTTTTTTTCCTACAAAGTCTTTGAAATCTGATGTGTATTATACTCTGTAAGCCCATCCCATTTCTTACTAAGGGACATTGCAATTGCTTAATTGGCCACATGTGCCTGGTAGCCATTGTTTTGGACAACATGGTTCATAGAAGGTAATGCCTCAAACATTCTGCTAAGCACACTGCAACCCACAGTACTATTTCAACTTTTTTTCACGTTTTACTGCATACTTGATGAGTTATTTTTTCCCCCAAAGGATTTTTGTTGTTGTTGTTGCTTCCTGAATGTTGCACTTTTACAATAAAACAGTGTTGAAATGTGAATGTCTGGTGGTTGGCTGGGCTCTCTCACTGGGTGACACACCACCATATACTAGCTTTCAGGTGCTCAAAAGTAATTTCTTCCTCAAGAGATTGAAAAATACCTATTTGTCATGGGTCTTCTGGGTCTGTTAGAATAATTACCAAGTATTTGGATAGTTAAAAGTTGCAATGCTAGGGTCTTTTATACTTGCTCTAGGACATAGTTGTCAGGTATGAAAAATTTACCATGGCAAGATCCATTTGTTGTATTAATCACTACCTTTCCCTTAGAGTTGATTTATGGTTCAGAGGGATATTCTGGAAAATGCTTAGAGCAAACAAGACCACATTCATTCATGGAGAAAGAGTGGAATGCAGGTTCGTAGTAAAGAAAAATAATTTCCAGGGCTCCTGGGAAAAAGCTTTGGTCACTTAAATGCCCTTGGGCTTTCTGTAAGTAAACATCTGCAGTCCTCTCTATTGGTTTTCTAGCACATTCCACACAAAAGCAGGGGAGCAGAGTAGTGTTAATTACCCTGAGCCAAGTCAGTATTAATCTCAGGTCTCCATTGTTGTTTAAGATTGATGGATAAAGATGTGACTGCCCAGAACTACCTTTGTTCTCTTACTGGAAAGATGTGGACTTGGAGGGGCAATCTGGAGTTAATAGTCAGAACTAGATTGTATCCTCCTTACTGGGATGTGAGCTCTGTCACCTGAGTAACGAATTTCTTTGTAAAGGGATGTAATCTCAAATCTTAGCTTTCAAGCTGCCAGGCTTGGTTTGCTTTTATATCCCCAAATGGAACTGGAACCTTCTTTATTCCAATGGTACATTGTGGTAGACTGTATTCGGCAACCTTTTGTATGAAAGGGTTAACATAGATCTGTCTCATCAGTGTCTTTTTGTTTAAGGATAGCATAAAAGTGCTGATTGTTAACTTCACTTGGTCCTATGCTTATTCTTTATTTTTACTGTAGGATTTACTTTTTCTTTTCCTGTCTCTTTCTCTCTCCAAAAAAAAAAAAATAAATCTTCCTTGATGTGTCAAAGAGATAAAAAAGATGTTATAAACATTAAACATACGTTCACGTTTCTGTTTCTTTGTGCCCCTGGTCCCCCTTTTAAAAATAGGCCTCACAGCATCAGGCATTTGCAAGTGCAGCAGTTTTGAAGCATAGGATTTTTCCCCTTCCTGATGTATAAATGCCAACTCTCTTCCCCCCTTTGCAGACACAGGCATTTTCCTCTTTTGAGTTTTAGTTTTATGATAGCACATTACAAAGAGTTTGACAGATCCTTTAAGATAAAGATCTGTTGATGTACTTCCTGTTTATTGTGGCTCCCAGCTTCACTGGTGATGAGGACACAGGCGCCTGAAACCCAGAGGCAGGGTGGATCTGCACCACTTCTCTGACCTTGCCAGGGCTGACCTTCATCATTCTAAAGGAACTTTTTTCCTTTTCTTCCCCTCCCTAAGCAGTGGTTCTCAATTTGGGGCTATTTTACTCCAGAAGGGGCTTTTGGCAATGTTTGGAGACATTTTTGGTTGTTACAGCAAGACTTGGAGCTACCAGCCTCTAGTGGGTAGAGGCCAAGGATGCTGCTGAACATTCTACAATGCACTGGACTGTCGCCACAAAAGAATGATCTGTCCTGAATTGTTGATAGTGCCAAGGTTAAGAAACCCTCCCATAAGGGATGTTTTCTAGGCTTAAACAGTGGCCTGTATGTGTCTTTCTCCTTATTTCTTTATTTCAAGAAAAGAAAAATGCTGCCAAAGCAAAAGCCGTGCAGTATGTTCATAATAAATTACCTTTTAAAAGAAATCCCAGGCCTACTCTTCCCGAAAATGGGAAAGACAAAAAAAAAAAAAAAAAAAAAAATCAAAGTGCCCCATGGCACAAGTTATCCACTGATGACATTTCCCTCTGAGGACTGTTTTCTGGGTTAGGGTAATTACCACAACCCAGAAGGTCATGGAGTCTAAGTTAAAGGGCGTCACTGATTCAGCTCTCAGATGAGCCACCCCACTGGGATGTATGATGGTATAAACTGCAATTAAATCTTGTGCTGTATTTACTGTGTGATTGGAAGGACAGAAGGGAGATTTCCCTTTAGTCATTCTTACCTAGAGCAAAACTCATGTTTTTAAGTGTAATGTGATTTCTTGAGAATGGTAGATGTTAGTGAAGTGGGGCAGGGGGATGGATTTACAAATCTTGGAGTTTGCAAAATATGACTTGACCTTTTGTTCTTATGTTGTGGGCTGTGTTTTCTATTAAGCTGTCGATCATATTCTCTCTTTGCCATTTAAGAAAAATACAGCACAAACCTCTTTCAGATTTTAGTATATGGTGACATAATTTGGTGGGATGATTGCTAAAGTTCTGGAACAGGCCCCTTTGTAGCTGATTTTTGTTGAATCGACAAGCATCGAATATACTAAATATAATTTTTTTGCCTAGGTCTCTTCCAAAACTTGCATACCATTTTTAGCCTGAACTCAGTGTTATCATTTTGGTCTTTTAGAGTGGAGGGAGGGGGAGAGGGAGAATCCAATTATAGCAAGCCTGACTTGATTGAATGATCTTAGAATGAACCTTGTGGGAAATAATGTGTTGGCGAGAAAGAAAGTTGAGTTTCTAAAGTTACAGAATCTGTAGATCTGTTACACAAGTGCACGTAGGTAAAGCCTCCCTGGAATGATTCAAAAGGTAGTTGTAATGGATGGGTTAAAGACTTCATTTCACCGTCATCCTTATCCAGGTTCTAAATACACATGCCCTGTCTGGTCTGTGGCTCATTTTAGATACAGTGAGTGGAAAATTGAATTTAATGATTAAGTCTTTTTGGTTTCTGATTTGTGGATTTTCTTGTGATTTTTGTACTTCTGGATTTATATTGCATCTTAGTGAATATCATTTTTTTTTCTTCTTAAATTATCTAAAATATGTGATAGGGTAGTTAGCAAACCTGTGTTGGTTATACCTATTGGCAAATGAAAGGAGATGACAGAAATAGGCTCCGATAGGCCCGTGGCTGAATTACAGAGTGGTAATTATTCTTTAAATACTGAAATAAGAGTTTTGCCTATTAGAAGCCTCATAAAACCAGTGTCTGCCATCTGTCTGATTTTGCTGTTGATGTAATTTTAGGAAATCAAATGAACTGGGATGGAAATTAGGTTTCGTACTCCGTGGCTTGTGTACCCCTCTAAGTTCTATTAAATTTTATAGGAGTTTTACAGGTGGAAACACAGCAGGACGACAGCTTTTGTCACTTCAAAGAGCAGCCCTTTCATAAACAGAGAATACAGAATCATGCCTTTTATCTTGCCATTTAAAAATTCTTCATTTTCTGCACCCAAGTTATTTATCACATGGACGGAGAGGACAATTCAGGATATTGTGTTTCGAAAAAGGGAAAGAGAAGCCATTCAAATTCCTATTAAAATGAATTGCACTAGCTGTACATCATTTTCTAATTTCTGAGACGACTTGTAAATCACAAGGAGAGAGGGCATTCTACCATTGGTCAGGGGAAAAATGGGAAATTTAATAGTTTGTCAAAGATTAACAAGAAAGGATTACCACTCTGAGAGACCCTAACTTGATGAGCAAGTACATTTTGAAGTTCATCAGACGTATAAGCAGTTGGAGAGTTTAATTAAAGTTACTTGTCATTACTCAAGTTTACATCCGGTCTGTCTCTGGGCCAGAGTATATGGTATGCCAGTGACATTGTCAGAACTTAGTTTTGACCCTGAGAGCTGTGCGTTGTTCTTTTACTCCCTCTTGATTCTTCTTTCATCATGTAGAAGCTGATGTGTATTTTAACATTGTGGTCAATTTGGTGACAGAGGTCTTGATCAGTGCAAGTTCCAGTAGTTAGCTGAATTTTATATTTTTCTTTATTTTTTAGCTGATAATGATTCAAGTTGTTGGAATAATCTAAGACTGCTAGGAAATAACATATATACACATATGTACACTTGTGTAAATGCCATCTTGATAACAGAATCATAAATGTGTTCATATAAGGGTATGTGTGTGTACGTAAATATGTATTATTGAATCGTATTGGGATGATTTTTTTTACCCTTTCAGATGTCAAATTGTATATTGAGACTATTTATTCCATTCTTATAAGCAAAGCCCTTCCTTTCCCTCTTGTTCCTGCAAAGCAGCTCAGAGAATGACTTTTATCTGGGCAACCATATTTTTGATCTTCTGCAGAGCTAGGAGCACTCTGACATATGGTTCAACAAAGGCTCGAAGACCGGGGCATCCAGTACTTGTGGTGCTTCTGTTAACGCCTGTTTATCAGATTATTGAAGGTCAAGCTGCTTTCCTCAGAACGTGCTTGCTCTCCGTGACTCTGTGTAATCCTATCCAGGCACGGAGCTGATATTGTTATACAAACAAAACTCAATAGGCATTACTGAAATCCAGAGAGTGGATTCTTTAGGATTGGACCTTTTGTGTGTGTAACCAAATTTGAAGGAGACCTAAGAATCATCATCTGGAACTTTTTAAAATTGCAGTTACTGGAAACTAAAGCCAGAAACTAGGAGAAAACCCTCCGATTTTTTGTTTGGTTATTTTTAAGTGGAGAAGTTACAAAGGTGTTAGCTGTTAAGATGTGGAGTGAACTGGAATCCAGTGGCTCTCAAATCTTGCAGCTCATCAGAAACCCCTGGTGAACTTTGTAAGTGGCACTCACCCCTATTCCTTAACTGTGAAATCTATACATTTTTTTTTCATCCACCCCAGATAAATCATATGTAGGTGGGCTCTTGGTCCAGTTTGGGAACCCGTAAAAGAGGTTATCAACCTCATCATAACCTTCCCAGGCAGGAATCAATTTCTTTGAATATAAGCCATTCAAATTCCATAATATGATACTGGCTCTAAAGGCACATTTAATTATGTAGGACACACCATCCCTTTCGCAAAATCGCACAAAGATTTCAACTTAGGCCTAAAATCTTTGGCACATACATTGCATTGGGCACGGATCCCTTGGCCTAGATAATACTGAATTAAACTCCTCCCTTTCCTGCCCTCCCACACAGAATTTGGCCAGAGAAGCTCAGTGAAGGTTATTCTTAAACCCATCCCCGTTGTTCAAATCTGGCAGTAAAAAAGGCTTTACAACTTGGGTCAACTCCTAATGGGGCCTTTTGATCCAATTGCTTTAAAGTTTAGACCTTTTGTATCTTTGTTGATAAAAACTGAGGTGTAGTATACCATTAAAATTTTTAAAAAATTATTTCTACTGAACCTGTTGGATTTCATCTGTTTTTGCTATCTAGTAGGCTTGTGACCTTGAGCAGATGACTTAACTTTGCCACATTTTTTTCTTTTCTTGTAAAATGGGGGTAATATAATCCATAGAGTTATCATAAGAATAAGTAAAAGAATGTGTAAAGTGTTAGTTCACTGCCTTCCACATAGTGAAGGCCCAGTAACTGTTGTTTCTTATTATTATCACGGTGGGGGAGGTTAGTGGGGGAAAGTTACAAAATGAATAAGCAGCAGACTTTGCCTTAGTCAAGAGCTTGCATCCTCAAATTTGGAGTAAGGTATAATTATATTACCATACTAGAAGTAGGAAGGATTAAAAGAAGAAAATAAAGATGCGCTCTTTTTTCAGAGAAAAATGTGATCACTGATGGCTTTTTGCTGCATCTTGAGGGGAGACATTGCCCATGAAACAGTTTTCTGAGCTGAGCCCAGAAGAATAACCCTAAAGGAGTGGGACAGATAGAAAATCCAACTGGAAGAGGAAGTGGTATGGTGTACTAGTGTCTGACACACAGAAGATACCCAAGAAATAAGGGTTGAAAAACATGAGGCTTTATGGAGAGAAACTTACATTTGAGTTCTGATCCTGTTAATTTCTGTAAAATAAGTATTATAACACTGACCACATAGGGGCCAGTGTGGACAGCGAATACTATATGTCATGTACCTAGCAGGTTATCTGGCACGTTGTAAGCTTGAAAAGAAAATAATATAGTTATTCTGTATTAATATGAAGGGGAATAGAAAGACATAAACTTGCAACATAAATGTGGACCAGATAATTAAGGCATTTGAATCCTGAACCAAGGAGCTTAGATTTTATTCACTTGACAGTTGAGAGCCACGGAAGCTTTTTGAGCGGGTGCACAGCTATTGAAGCTCTGTGCTCTCTTGATTTCAAGGTGATTAAGCAGAATAGTTTTCCCCCAGCTCCTGTATCAGGGAGGCAGAGCTTTCCCAGAAGTCCCAATGCATACTTCACCTCAGGTGTATGCTTGGAATTGTGGCCATGCCCACCTTATGGCTGCAAAGGGGGGCTGGGAAACTGTTTAGCCTGTTGAGCCTCTGTAGCTGGAAGTGGGCTGTGCCTGCACAGCCTAAATGGCTTTTGGTTTGTGGCCAGGAAGCCAGTGATACTTGCAACTGTGAGCATAATAGCATGTTGGAGGCCAAAGTGTACTCTACAGGGAGTGCAGGAGAAAATAAGAACAATACCACTGGTACAGAGAATAGAGGAAAGGGTAGAGGTTTGTATGAAAGCTGGCAAATTCAGTTCTAGACCAAAAATGAGTTTAGGGTGCAGGTAGGATATCCAGGAAGAAGTGATGCATGGGCAGGAGTAATTTAGGATTAGAGTGCAGGACTGAAAGTATTGATCAGTGAATCATTGGTTTGGAAGATGACAGTAAAACCCTAAGAATCTGAGGTAAGGAAGGATGAGAGAGGAATGGACAAGAACCAGATAACAAGCTTAAAGGAATGATTTGTTTTTAGGTGCCCTGTATAAGCAATGACAGTGAGAAGGGATACCTTATTTAGCATTGTTTAAACCTCTTTATCTGCTCCATAGGCATATGACCTCAATAAAGGCAGCAGTGTGTTTATGATGCAGACCCAGCTAGAAGACAAGTTCCCAGGTCTGGCTACCCACCCCTACTCTTGGCCACCCAACTCCTACCTCTTTTGGACAGATTTCTCTTCTCAGCTCTGTCTGTGTAATGCAATTGTCCCTACAATGGCCTTTGACAGAGAAGTCATGGAGATCCAAAGAAACTAATTAGAATGAATAGGCATTTTTTATAAGTAATTCGGGACAAATGGAGAATCCAGTCCTTAAGAAGGGTTGTAATGAGGGTAGCTGAATTTGCTTTTGTGGGCTTTTACTTTAGCGTTCCACCATCAAGGTGACATCATATGATGTAAGAATGAGTATCTGATTGGCTACCTGCCAGCCAATGAGGGTTCCCCCTTGCCTACCTGTGGTGGGGAGTGCAAGGCTGTCACCAGGAGGGCAGGTTAGGGTGAATGTGGCAGCCCAGGTGAGGTAGACCTGATGATTGTTCGAATGTGACACTTTCTCCCTGTCATAGCCCAGCAGCCCCTTTAGTTTGTGACTCTGCTGTGCCTCCCAATTAGGCCTGCTGTGGACATCTCACTTCTGGGTGAACTTTGGGCTGGGTTTTGTGATGCTCTTTGGTCAGTGGAATGTCATGGAAGGCCCATGAATAGAGTGCTTGAATGTGCTTGCATGACTTTACTTGGCCTCTCTGTTCTGCTAGGTACCATGAGAAAAGCATGTCCTAGATTCACAGGTGGAACTTCCTGGCCCCAACCTGTTGCTTAACTCTCAGTCACCCAGTGTACCCAAACACCAGTGAGCAAGAAATAAATGCCTACTGTTGTTCAATACCAAAATCCTTTTTTCCCCTCTTGCTTTTGGTCCCACAGTATTGTTGCAGTAGAAATCTGACCAATACAGCAGACAAGTTGACTAATATGTCTGCTCTTTGGCCAGAAAACCAATAAGAGCCAGAATGGACAGTGATGATGGAAATGAATTAGTTGCATCTAGGGCCATGTAACTTGCCCTCCATTTGACCAAAGCTGAATTTCATTGAAGTGTCCATTCCATCATGCCTGAGTTCTATATTGGAAAATGATCTGCTTTTTCACAAAACACAACTTTAGCTTTCATATCCTGATTAACAAAGACAATATGCATTATTAGACTTAATTTAAAGGTGTAATCAGCCATGCGAGTCAGATAAGGGAAAAAATAGTACCATGGACCTTTTCCAAATTCCCACAGGCTTAAAATATAAAAATTCCCTCAAGAGTGCTGACAGCATACCTTGCCTGTTACTACAGCTCGAGTTTTGTTTTGTTCCTCTGCCAGTACCAGAATATCATTAGGTTACAAATCAGATCTAACGGTTTAGATTATTGTTCATCTTGAGCTCTGCGCTTTCTCTCCATTTGTTGTGGCATAGCAGAAATAATTAAATTTATTAGTAGGCCTGTCTTCAAAAAAAGGCTTTTATTTCAAAATGTGCTTGAGGACATAGTGGGGAGCACCATGAGTTAAGCCTTAGTTTTTCAGGAGGTAGAACTGCTAGGATATAAATGTGTGGTTTTGCAGGATGAAGAGATGCTTGTACCCCAAAATAACGCATCCT
Organism: Pan troglodytes; assembly: GCF_028858775.2. Lineage (NCBI taxonomy): Eukaryota > Metazoa > Chordata > Mammalia > Primates > Hominidae > Pan > Pan troglodytes. The sequence continues at coordinate 65,806,039 of NC_086015.1, forward strand.
TACTGCAAATAACAAGTTTTCTGGCAACTTCTTCCTGGTATCTACAGTTGATTGTGTGTGTGTGTGTGTGTGTGTGTGTGTGTGTGTGTGTGTGTGAAAACCATGATTTTTAGATTTACTGTCTTGAGGGTAGTTTAGCAGTGGTCCTGACCATTCATTCATTCATTCATTCATTCATTTTGTTAATCCATCTGTGAGCCATTCAGCAAATATTTATTTTCCACCTTCTTTTCAGGATGTGATCAATTTTTCTTTTGTATATAATAATCTTTCACACTTTGAAGATCATTCAAAACGGGTATGTACATTTTTGTGGTATAATGAAAACCCACCAGTTTAAGCCCAGATTTGTCATTAAACTTCCTAAGTTTCCACATACTGCCTCTATTTGTTCCTTTTTTGTAATAGAGGTTGAAGATTATTTGAAACAGAAATGGATGCCTTTGCTCACCAAAAGTCAGATTCATCCTGTCTAGGTTTCCAGATAACTCCTCATTAGCTGCTTTCCACAGTAGAGATTCTTAAGGGACAACAAGACCAGCAAAATGACTCAGAGTCTTTAAGAAGAATGTGTGCCCCGAGGGCTCCTCAGATGTTCACCCTCAGTCTCCCTGCCCATGTTGGGCCAGCTCTCAGATAATTCTCTGATGCAGTTAAGAGTGTGGGAAGTGATAGAGGGCATTGCGGCAGAGAAAAACCCTGTGAACAACTGTTTTGCTGGTTTGATGAATATTTAATGTGCTCCTACTGGTTTAGGATGCTAGGTTCATCTAAATGTGCATAACTACCTTTAGGGTCTTAAATGCCCCCTTGCTTTATGGAGACATTTAACATTTTAAATCCTGTAAACAGTTTTGTTATATGCAAAGAATACTTGTGTAGATCACCTGAAACTGTTTCCCACCAATTGTTGTTTGGGAAAGACTGTTGTATTTGAAATACTAGAACAGGTGAGTGAGGTAGAACATAGTACAGATTCTCTCTAGCATGAGGTTATGTGGAGCTCAACGGAATGGTAGAGCATGGGGTCTGAGGCTGTAGAAAGAGTAAGGTATTTTAGAATGAAAATCTTTGTGGGTATGGCTGGGCACAGTGGCTCACGCCTGTAATCTCAGCACTTTGGGAGGCTTAGGCGAGTGGATCACCTGAGGTCAGGAGACCAGCCTGGTTAACATGGTTAAACCCCATCATTACTTAAAAAAAAAAAAAAAAAGAAAAAAGAAAAATTAGTTGGGTGTGGTGACGTGCACCTGTAATCCCAGCTGCTTGGGAGGCTGAGGCACCGAGAACCACTTGAACCAGGGAGGCGGAGGTTGTGTTGAGCTGAGATCGCACCACTGCACTCCAGCCTGGGTGACAGAACAAGACTCTGTCTCAAAAAAAAAAAAAAAAAAAGAAAAAAGAAAATCTGTGTGTGTTTGTGTGTGTTTAGTTGTACTGGCTTATTTTTCAGCCATGAAGAGTTCTAGATGCCTTTAATAGCAGTAGTTGTAGTCGTAGTCATAATAACTTATTGAATGTATACTATGTTCTTGGCTCTTCCATGGAACATCTTGTTTGATTTGTTCTAACAAGCCTATGATGAAGGGGCTGTTAATCTCATGTGACAAAAGAAGCAAGGTCTCGAAGTGGTTTGTTTATGTTCCAAACATTTGTGTAGTGCTGTAATACATGCTTTTCACATATTACATTAATTCTTACAGACATCTTATGAGATACTGGCTTTTTTTTTTTTTTTTTTTTTTTTCGTGTTGGAGTCTCGTTCTGTCACCACCCAGGCTGGAGTGCAGTGGTGCAATCTTGTCTTGGCTCACTGCAACCTTGGTCTCCTGGGTTCAAGCGATTTTCCTGCCTCAGCCTCCAGAGTAGCTGGGACCACAGGCATGTGCCACAAGGCCTGACTAATTTTGTATTTTTAGTAGAGATGGGGTTTCACCATGTTAGCCAGGCTGGTCTCGAACTCCTGACCTCAGGCAATCTGCCCGCCTCAGCCTCCCAAAGTGCTGGGATTACAGGCGTGAGCCACCGCGCCCAGCTGAGATACTATTTTTACAGTGAAGATATTGATGGGGAGAAAGCTAAGGCGCCTTTCCAAACTCACATCCCTAACAAGCGGGTGAGCAGGATTTGAACCAGACCCTCTCGCTCTTTCACCATCTTACTAAAGAGCTTATAGTTCATAACCACTGGAGTATTCCACTTCTCGTATACAAGAACAGATGGAAGGACCGACTTTGCTAGTTTTTTATCAGAGAGTAAATCTGAAATCCACCTGCAGACCTATGTCTAGTGGTAACTTGCTTTGTTGATATCTGACTTACTGTAGTTCAGCTTCTCTCTAGTAGCCCCGTATGTTTTCTGCTTGTTTTTTGTTTGTTTATACTTGAAGATCAGCTCTGAAGATTTTCTCAGACCTCAGGTAACTGTGAGTTACATGGGAGGCTGCTTAGAATTCTTAAATGTCAGTAGTAGCTACCTAGTGTGCTGCTGCTTTATTTCATGCATAAGCAAAAGGAGAAATAACCTGTATAAAAACTTGTGTGCCCTGATAGGATATTGCTCTTGCTTTCTATCTTCATCTCACTTTTTTCTTCTTTGTATTCATCTAGGATGACTGGGAGGGACTCAGGGAAATAAATGTTGTTGCATGGTTGCTTGGTGCCAAGCATATTGTTAAGTGATTTGCATACCTGGTATCATTTACCCCTGGCAGCAACTCTATCAGGAAGCTAGCAGTTTTTATTGCTATTTCATAAATAAAGATGCTGAAGCTTAGAGTGGCCAGTGGTAGAGACAGGATTTAAACTCATATCTGCCTAGTGTCCTATCTAGTACATTTTCTCCTCTGCATGGCTGCCTCAGACTCAGGTTTTTTGTGACCTGCCTGCTAATTAGGTGGTTAGTGGCTGCTGCTTTCTCATGTTTAGTTTTGTTTATTATTAAAAGAAATCTGGCTGGGCACAGTGCTTCACACCTGTAACTGCAGCACTTTGGGAGGCCGAGGTGGGTGGATCTCTTGAGCTCAGGAGTTCAAGACCAGCCCGGCCAACATGGCGAAACCCTGTCTCTACTAAAAATACAAAAAAAAAAAAAATTTAGTTGGGCATGGTGATGTGCACCTGTAATCCCAGCTACGTTGGAGGCTGAGGAGGGAGAACCGCTTCAGCCTGGGAGGTGGAGGTTGCAGTGACCTGACTGTCACACTCCAGACTGGGCAACAGAGCGAGACTGTCTCAAAAATTAAAAAATAAAAATAAAAGAAATCTTATTGTTTCATTTTACTGTCTTGATTGGCTTTAACCCTGTTTCCAATGCAGTCTTAGAGATGGAATACATTATAATGGGGATAACCATGTCTCAGTGTCATCTCTCATTTGATCTAATCAGAGAATACGAGGTTATATATTGACAAGATTGTAGGGACCCAGATGAGGGGGCTGCATTGTTTTACTGTGCAAAAGTAGTTTATCCGTTTTTTATTGTGAGTGCTTATTGAGAACCTCATTGCTCTGTGATCTTAATCATCACTAAGCAAGGTGAAAGATAGAGTGGCTGTTTATTAGGTTAAGGGAAGCCCACACATCTATCCAATAAATATCTATAAAGCACCTGTTACATGCTGTGCACTGTTATAGGCACTGGGGATATAGGAATGAATACAGCAGAACAGGTTCCTCATTTGCCCTAAAAACATAACCAGTGTTTGGAAATTCTAGAATGGACCTCTCATTATTTTCATTTTTATTTCATTTTAGGCTATTTTATTTCCTAAAGTCACTGGTGACTGGCCATCTTTAACCCTTGAAAATATTACTACAAGTGAAGATCTCTTGATAGCAAAACTCTGATGACTTTAGGTCTTCCCTGCCTGCTGTTGAATAACTCTTTTAAGTTTGTTATGAAATCTGTAACATGACTTCAGTATCATCTAGTCAAGCTCCTACATTTACCTGGTGAGGAAATTGAGATCCAGGGATGAAGTTCAAATAGCAAGGCAACTCCATTCAAAGTAGGAATTGTGACATGCTGTTGTTTTGTGTCTTGTCATTCTTGAACAGAATTTCAAAAACCCAGAAAAAGGCTGGACGTGGTGGCTCACACCCATAATCTCAGCACTTTGGGAAGATGAGGCGGGCAGATCACTTGAGGTTAGGAGTTTGAGACCATCCTGGCCAACATGGCGAAACTCCGTCTCTACTAAAAATACAAAAAAAATTGCTGGGCATGGTGGTGGGGGCCTGTAATCCTAGCTACTTGGGAGGCTGAGGCAGGGGAATCACTTGAACCCTGGAGGCGGAGGTTGCAGTGAGCCAGGATTGCGCCACTGCACTCCAGCTTGGGTGACACAGCGAGACTCTGTCTCAAAAACAAACAAACAAACACCAGGAAAAATGTTGAAATGTTAACTCTATCCCATCCAGCTATCAGATGGTTGCAGCTTTACTGGGCCTAGAATTCCTTGGACATGTTCTCCCACAGAAAAATCCCAATGGCTACATGTATTCAAATTGTTTATGGAGTTTTTGAAAATGGATTGGGGAGGCACATGGATGGCTGTTTTTGCAGCAGTCTTGATGAGATATGATGAAAGTTTGGTTGAGTATGATTGTGAAGGAGATAATAGAGAAGTGACCAGATTTGAAGACCTTGGTGAGATAAAAGTGATGTCTCACTGTGCTGATGAGAAAAGTTTCAGTTGAAAATTTGTATTGACATGTAGCTTTTTGGTAGGGATGATTTACTGGTAAAATGAAATGAAATATAATGCTATAAAGCTTTTTGGTAGTACCTGAGAGTTTCAGTAATCACTTATATATATATTATTCATATATATATAATATATATAATATTCATATATATATAATATATATAATATATATATAATATATATAATATTCATATATATATAATATATATAATATTCATATATATAATATATATAATATTCATATATATAATATATATAATAATATATATTATATATAATATTATATGTAATATATATAATAATATATATTATATATAATATTATATGTAATATATATAATAATATATATTATATATAATATTATATGTAATATATATAATAATATATATTATATATAATATTATATGTAATATATATAATATATATTATATATAATATTATATGTAATATATATAATATATATTATATATAATATTATATGTAATATATATAATATATATTATATATAATATTATATGTAATATATATAATATATATTATATAATATAACATATATTATGTATTATATAATATATATATAATATAATACGTAATATATGTTATATAATATATAATCTATATATTATTGTATTATATATATTATTTTATATATTATATATAATATATATTATGTATTATATTATATATAGTATATATTATGTATTATATATTATTATATAATATGTATTATGTATTATATATTATTATATAATATATATTATATATATTTTATATATATCATATAATATATAATATATATTATATATTATATAATATATAATATATTATATGAGTGCAGTGGAGCGATCATATGATATATATAAAATAATATATATTATATAATAATATATATAAATATATATTTATAGAGAGCTATTGGTAATCTCCATCAAAAGTAAGTGCTGAACCTTTTAAATCACTGAATTTTTTTTTTAAATGGTTCAACAATTTTATAGAAAACATTGGTAGGGGGAGATTTTTATTTTGGGGGGAGTTGGTAATTTAATGTACCTTTTCATATTTCTAAGAAAAATAAAATATTTAGTTGATTGTTGTTGGCTTTAGAATCATTATAGTTGAGTTTTCAATGAATTCTGAGAAGAAAACAACCAATAATGGCAGTTTTTAAATCCCAAATTTTTCCATGGAAAAATAAAGCTACTAGGAAAGCTAAACTATAAACTCACAAACAATATCTGTAATGAAACTAGGTTATGAGGTATCTCCATCAGTCTCAGAATATGTGTGAATGGGACAAACCACCTACAGCTACGAGACCTGCGTGGAATTGGCCCCAGAGGGCAGAGACAGAGGACCTGAAGTCTCAAATCAGCTGCATATTGCAGATGCCCATGGGAAAGTGTGCTGGGCCTACTTGGGATGTGCATTGAAGAGTAGGCATGCTTCCATAGCATACCTAGTTCCTGGATGAGTGCAAGGAGACTGCAGTGGAGCAAGATGTGGTGATTTTGGGGCTCTATCGTTTTCCAAACTAATAACCTGAATCTGCCTTCTAAGGTAAAACTTGCAAGAGGAAGAACTGCTGGGGGTAGAAGTCAGAATGAACAAGATGGGGCAGTGAGAGTCAAGTATAGACAAGGTTCAGATAACAGTGTGGAAGTTGAGAAGACAGGTCTGTGAAAGCAGAAGGTCATAGTGTTTGGAATCACTTTGTGAAAATAATAACAGTGGGAGATCTACATGTTAAGAACTAGAAAAGCTCCACCATACCCCCCACCCTAACCCCATGATTAGCGTTTGGGAATATTTATTTTACATTAAAAAATGAGCAGAAGAAAAGCATTACACTTGAACTCTATATAAAGTTATTCCAAAAAAAGAAAACATGGAGCAGCACTCATAAAAGAGTTGAACACTATATACCTGATATTTTAAAATAAGACTAAAATATGAGAATGTGATAGATGGTATGAAAGAATGTTATACATTAGTTTTAGAGAAACTCAGAAATGCCAGAATTGAAGAGAAAGATGGCAGGATTTGGGAAAGAAGTAGAAATAAAATAATGTTTCAGAAATTAAGAATAAATTAGAAAGAATGCAAGAGCAAGTAGAGGAGGAGAAGATTTTAATAATCAAAGAGAAATATAATAATGACAAAGTCATATAAAATGTATAATGAAAAAGTTGTATAGGTGGGCGTGGTGTCTCATGCCTGTAATCCCAGCACTTTGAGAGGCTGAAGTGGGAGGATCACTTGAGCCTGGGAGTTTGAGATAGCAGTGAGTCATGATCGTGGCACTGTACTCCAGCCTAGACAATAGAGCAAGAAGACCCTGTCTCCAAAAAGAAAAAAGGGAGAAAAGAAAAAGTTGTATAGAGGCTGCCTAAAGGAGAACCAAAATATGTGTGATAGGAGTCCTGTAAGAAGAAATTGAAAGTAAAGAGAAAAAAAATATTAAAAATCACAAGAAAAATTCGTTGAAATAGGGGTCCTTAAAGCTATATTTAAAGGGCCACTATGTTCCTTAGAAAATCTTCTCAAATCATCCCAGATAAATAATATAGAGAAAGTATGGGTCATTCATGAAAAAGAAAAACAAAAATCCTTTGAGCATCCCAGCAAAAAGACTGTCACTATAAGGAAAGGAAAACTGGATTCTTGGGAAACTTTTTTTTTCTTTGACAGTAGTGTTATATGCCAAAAAGACAATGGAGTATCATATTTAAGATATGCAAGGATAGAAAATGTGAACCATGAATTTTATAACTCTCCAAAATGGTCTTCAACTATGAAGATCAAATGATTGTGAGTGTGCCAGAAATCAGGCAATATAACTTCCATGAGCTGTTTTTGAAGGAACTAGTGGAGAACAAGCTTCAGACAACCTCAAAGCTTGAGGAAGCATTGATGACATAAGTAGAGGTCGGTAACCAAATGATTGCTAATGGTTCTTTCTCTTTACAGAAGTATTTCATCTACTAAGGATACCATATAGTGTTTCAGATAAGCATAATTGGAGTGTCCAGTGAATTTGGGGAAGATAGCACTAGAGGTAACACAGTTTTGTGGCCCTGAATAAATTTGTGTATCTAGGCAATAATTATCAATGGCCACTAGCATCACAAATGGGGGAGACACCTAGACTTTATATAATTCTCCATAGGAGAATGCAGTACTACCTATAAGGTAGTTCTGCCAACAAAATATGGAACTTTAGTCTGATCAAGCTTCTACATCTATCAATTTACAGAAATTAAACTGAGTATCATGTTAAATGACACCATGGGGATGCAATCAGCAAAACAGACAAAATCCGTAACATGGGAATCTTTATACAACAGAGGGTACAAAATGTTTTTAGCACAAAAAGGGGTAAATGGAGATAAAAGGGGAACCTATAGATTAAATGAGATTAAGGAGTACCTTGGTTTATCTTAATGTGTATGGCCCTTATTTGGATCCTGATTGAAGCAAACACATTGTAAAATGGAAAACATTATAACTAGTTGGGAAAATTTATGTGACTATTGGATTTTTAGGAACGGATCATTCATATTTTTTAAGTGTTTCCTGACATTTTGGTTTTTATTAATAATAAAAAAGAATACATTGAAGAAAAAGGGTTTGAGTCATCAGTAAGCGAACATAGGATGCTGAATCACTCATTTGAAATTTTAGTAGATATATGAGTTAGGGTTCTTCAGAGGAACAGAAAAAAGGAGATATATTTTTAAAAGACATTTATTATAAGGAATTGGTGTGACTGTGGAGGCTGAGAAGTCCCACAGTCTGCTGTCTGTAAGCTAGAGACCCAGGAGAGCCAATGGTGTAAATTCCCATCTCTCTTGGAGGCCTGAAGAAACTTATGGCCCTGCTTAAGCTTAAACACTCAGGCAGAGAGAAGATGTTTTCCCTTCCTCTGCCTTTTTGTTCTATTCAGGCACTCAGGGTGCCCTGAATGGGTACCTACCCACATTGAGGTACCCACTCATACTGAGTGGTGCCCACCCACATTGAGGAAGGCCATCTGCTTTAAACAGTCTATTGAATCCTAAACACCCTCACAGACCCACTAAGAGATAATGTTTAACCAAGTATCTGGGCACCCCATGGCCCAGTCAAGTTGACACACAGAAATATCCATCATCTCAGAAAACACTCCCCTTTTTAATTTCTTGTTCCTGTGTCTCTCTCTCTCTCTTTTTTTTTTTTTTTACTGTGGCTGTAGGGATAAAACAGTAATTTTGGTGTTGAATCACTGTGTTCATTAAAATGGAGAAAGCAGGTTTTGCTGTTGGGTAGATAGAGGCGCCTCGCTGCTGGGGATTGTTTGAGTGAGTAACAGCTAGCTATAGCATTCATCTTCAGGGGTTCCTGTTTTGCACTTCCTCTGTGACCGCAGTGGGAAATTGTATATGAGTGAGACTTCCTAGGGTTCTTTGGCCACACTGGAGAACTTGATTACTTGTTACCTCTAACACCTTTATTGAACATGGTGTTTTTTTGATTCACTGTGAACATTTATGGATTTTTTTTCATTACGCCAAGCTTTTCAAATATTCCTTTCCTTATCCAGGATTTTTAAATGCTGTGTTTCTTATGGACTTTGTCTACATTTTGCAGTATTCTCCTCAGCATAGATTTCCCCTTTTAATGGCTATTTCTTCAGCTTTATGAGTTTAACTTTTTCAATAATAACAACAGCACAAAATCATATTAATCATATTAGTTGTGATCAGTTCTCATTTGTCTGCTCTTCTTGTTTTCTTTTCTTTTCTTTTCTTTTTTTTTTTTTTTTTGAGACCGAGTCTGGCTCTGTTGCCCAGGCTGGAGTGCAGTGGCGTGATCTTGGCTCACTGCAAGCTCCGCCGCCCGGGTTCACGCCATTCTCCTGCCTCAGCCTCCCATGTAGCTGGGACTACAGGCGCCTGCCACCTCGCCTGGCTACTTGTTTGTATTTTTAGTAGAGACCGGGTTTTACCGTGTTAGCCAGGATGGTCTCTATCTCCTGACCTCGTGATCCACCCGCCTTGGCCTCCCAAAGTGTTGGGATTACAGGCGTGAGCCACCGCGCCTGGCCGTCTGCTCTTCTTAAGTTGACAGAAAAGGAGTTTTACAGTTTTTACATTTCTTAATCCTTTATGGGAAATAGTATTTCTTTCGTTTTGCATGCCAGAGAACTGAGGCTTAAATGATAAGTAATGTGCTAAGAGTTATAAAGCTAATAAAGGAAGGCTAGGATGACCCTAAGCATAGAAGACAGAGGCAAAAGAAGAGGGGAAATACGAAGGTTAAAGAGATATAAACAGTAGAGGGTAAGGGGTCGTGAGTTGAGTGTATGAATAGCAGTGTGAGCGATGACAATACTGAATATGATAATGATTGAGAACATCCGCCCAAGATGCATGCTAAGCGCTTTATTAGTATTATATCACTGGATTTCACAGCACCTTTATGTGGTAGTCACAATTATTTTCTCCATTTTACAGATGAGTAAACAGAGCTGTTAGAATATTATGTAATGTGCACTGGACAGGCTCTGCCAAGTGAGTGCAGAAGCATAAGCTAGCAATTTAACTGCCTCTCAAATGCATCATAGTAATCTATCTTCCTCCTTCATCATCAGGGATTAAGTAACTCTACCATGGACAATGTAAGTAACTTGCCTAAGTAATTAGTTTCAGTCACTGGCACAGCCAAGTGGAGAATCTCTCTTTTCTGACCTGGAAGTATTGTGAGTTTGCTCAGTGAGTTTGTTTTTGGAAATGCTCCTCTGTGGCAACATTCTTGCCTATTCAATACTGTTTCTTTGACTTCTGTGTCTGTTTTTAATTGTTCAGCTCTTCTCTTTCCACCCACATCCCCAAATATGCAGTGAGTAGCCGTTGGGTTTCACGTTGTAATTGGAAAAGGTAAAAGCCAGCCTGAAAATAATTCTGGCCTGTTGGGAATGTTGGCTTGATGTTTTGAGAATTTCCCTCGTGTCCCTGACTTCAGAGTTAACTTTTTCTTTAATGAGGACTAACATGTTAATGTTGTCTCTGAACTTTATTTGCAGTAATTCACTAATGGAAGCTTTCACAGCCAACTCTGGTAATGAATGTAGAACAGCGACCTTCTGTAGAAAAGGAAAGAAAAAAAATGCTTTCTGTCCTCAGAGGGATCTTTCCTGTTTGGAAAAACCAAATGGACAAGAAAAATAAATCAAGCATTTGAAGGAAAGGAGCCACATCCTTTAGAGTGTTATGTTTGTGAAAATTCTCATAGCCTAGAGATTTTCTTTCCAATTTAAGCAAGGAGGAATTTTCCAATGTGAAGCTATTTTTACATGGCCATTAATGGGGTATTTTTGGTGCAAAAATAGTTTCTGGTCCTTGGTGTAGCAACCTTTACCCTTTTAGTCAAATGTTTTATTCTTCCAACACACACAGTAGGAGAATTTCTTCTCTAACAGTCCTCATACCTTCCCCAAAAAAGGAGACAGAGGAAAGGCAATATTTGTTTTGAGACTGATTCGTTACATGGCCGATGGTGACTTGAAAACACCTCCCTGTGTGTGTTTTCTGGGAAAGAGAGGAACAAGTGAGTGTTAATTCTCCACTCTGACTGGGGGCCAACATCCCTTTGATACTCATTGTGCTGCCTTTCCTGGTTAGGAGTTCTTGGGGCACTTAATTACCCTGGGCTGAATATTTTTTACCATCTACTCCATCCCATCATGCGTAGTTTGCATTTGCAAGTTCGGTTACTTTGGGAGATTGATGGAGTTGAAATTGATGATGAGCCAGTTGCACAGGTTTGTTTGTTTGTTTTTGTTTTGAGATGGAGTCTTGTTCTGTCGCCCAGGCTAGAGTGCAGTGGCACCATCTCAGCTTACTACAACCTCTACCTCCCGGGTTCAAGGGATTCTCCTGCCTCAGCCTCTTAAGTAGCTGAGACTACAGACGCACGCCACCACAACCAGCTAATTTTTGTATTTTTAGTAGAGACGGGTTTCACCATGTTGAGCAGGATGGTCTCAATCTCCTGACCTCGTGATCCACCGCCTCGGCCTCCCAAAGTACTGGGATTACAGGCGTGAGCCACCAAGCCTGGCCGCACAGGGGTTATTAATTAGTGGAATCATATTGCTCATTGCAGAGGAGCAAGTAGAACTTAAATGTGTTATGCATTTTGGGTGTAACAAATTTATGCATTTAGAATAGATGTTAATGTAACAAAGGTGATGAAAAACTTAAAGATTATTATGGTAATTTATATATTTTTTTATTTTGTAGACTAGCTTAATAAGGTGTAAGGAAAAACAACTTGTTCTTCATGGAGTTTAAGTTCACATGGATTTATAGTGCAAGTAGAAATCAATAATGTAGGACAAAGGAGAAATGCCTTCATTCTTGGATATGTCTGTCCAGCAAATATACTGATGATAAATATCCATGTTATAAATGATGATGAAGCTGGGTGCAGTGGCTCATGCCTGTAATCCCAGGACTTTGGGAGGCCGAGGTGGGCAGATCACAAGGTCAGGAGATCGAGACCATCCTGGCTAACACAGGGAAACCCCGTCTCTACTAAAAATACAAAAATTAGCCAGGCGTGGTGGCGGGCGCCTGTAGTCCCAGCTACTCAAGAGGCTGAGGCAGGAGAATGGCATGAACCCGGGACGCGGAGCTTGCAGTGAGCCAAGATCGCTCCACTGCACTCCATTCAGCCTGGGCGACAGAGCGAGACTCCGTCTCAAAAAAAAAAAAGATGATGAAAAATGAGTTGACAGTTGTGAGATTTGAGTGAGAGATTTTGAACAGTTTTCCAAACCACACTAGACTATTCCTATTGAGTTAGTTTAAAATATTTTCTAGGCTTTCCTGCAGAAATGACTTGTCATATTGGTAGATGAATGTGTTAATTTTGACTGAGAAGCCAGGTTAAATTTTTATTTGTTTCCTTAGGTGTTTCATAAGAATGTAAGCAACCTTCCCTCACAAACCCCACACAGTCTTCTACCACCAGGTTACTCATGTAGGATAGGTGGATGGAAGAAAACCAAACTTTACATCTAAGAGGCCTTCCCTTGCAGCAGGGAAAACCATAGCTGCAATTTAATTCTGCTTTGAGGATTTTCAATCTCAATGGAATCCTTAAGTGAAACTGATTTCTCAGCAAGTATGGTGGCTCACGCCTGTAATCCCAGCACTTTAAAAAGCCAAAGCAGGAGGATTGCCTGAGCCCAGGAGTTTGAGACCAGCTTGGGCAAACAAAAATTAACTAGGTGTGGTGGCACATGCCTGTACTCAAGAGGCTGAAGCAGGAGGATCAGTCAAGCCCAGGAAGTCAAGGTTGCAGTGAGCTGTGACCTTGCCATTGTACTTCAGCCTGGGCAACAAAGCAAGACCTCATGTCAAAACAAATTGTGATTTCTCCACAGTGATGAAAATTTTGTATGACATAAACTCTAATCCTTCAACTACTTGCTGGTCATGTTGATAAGTCATACAAAGTCCAACTGGCTTCCTTAGATTTAACAACCCACTTAGGACAGAAAACCCTTGTGGATATGTGTTCCTTGACATTCAGTTAATTTAACTAGGTGTGGTCTTGAAGCTGCCATCAGATGTGGGCAGTGCAGAATGGGAAGCAAAAGGTGACATGCCAGAGTAGAGGTAAAGAATTGTCTTTTAACCCTGACTCCTGTCTCCTCTAGGGGTGATTTGTGAAAAGGGTAAGAATATTCGAGATGCATCAGTAAATGTACTCCTGAAGTCACAAAGCCTGAAGAAAGTTTTCAGGTTATTGGACAGAATTCAGTAATTCTGCACATTCATGTGTCTCAACACTTTTAGGGATTACTAATTAAGGGAAACCCATTGAGCTTACTATTCTCCCGTGTTTTATTTTAAAGACCAGTAAGTTAAATGCTTCAAGTGTAAGACTGGTCATACTGAACACAGATTAAATAGACAAACTACAGAAAAATGCAAATAAGTGGTTGAGGTTGCTTCTGGTTATGATCCATAGAAATTGTAAACACCAGAACATAATACAAAGAGGGAAAAGTGGAAACATAAGAGTTTCATACCTATTGTTTTGATGGTTTTACAATGCATATCATAGATTTTAAAAGCTGAACTAGCAGTTAGTTACTAGATTCTAGGTATGAAATGGGAGACATTATTGTATGGTAGTTAAATAAATTTCACAGATTTGGAATAAGACCAAGATAAGGTCTTAGTTCTACCACTGGGCTTATTCCATTTTCTTAGGTTTTTTTTTTTGAGACAGGTTCTCGCTGTGTCACCCAGGCTGGGGTGTAGAGATAGGATCACAGCTCACTGCAGCCTCCATCTCTTGGGCTCATGCCATTCTCCCTCCTCATCCTCCTAAGTAGCTGAGACTAGAGCTGTTCCCTACCACATCCAGCTACTTTTTGTTGTTGTTGTTGTTTGGTGGAAATGAGGTTATGCTATGTTGTCCAGGCTTGTCTCAAACTTCTAGACTCAAGTAATTTTCCTGCCTCAGCCTCCCAAAGTGCTGGGATTACAGGTGTGAGCCACCACTCCCAGCCAATCTTGTTAATAAATGATGATAACAGTAACAATTTTGGAAGATTCATGGAAATAATGCATAGGAACTACTTAGCACTCTGCATGGTACATAGAAACTGCTCAAATATCCTTAACTTGCATTATCATTACCAGCTGTCCTATTGTTTTAGGAGGATAAAATACATATCTTAAGTTAAAATGTTTTTTTATTTGGTTGTGTCGTTTTGCATGGAATAGTAGGGAGAAGCCTCCTGATTTGTTTCTCTCGTGGAAATTTGATCTGTATCTGCTAAAAAATGTTTATCCCTTCTTCTGTAAAAGGGACTCTTTCCCCTATGGTGAGTAGTATATAGTGAATATCAATGCTGATACATTTAAACTGTGGAGGCATCAGGGGACCAACCTGCAGTGATGCTAAGTGGAACTGACAAGATAATGACATGCGGGTTATTGTTGATTAATCCAGGTCACTGGAGAATCATTGGGAAATGCATTTATCCTTTCACCTGACCCTCCCAACCCCACAAAAATGATTTACAGTAATCTTGGAGTCACCCAGTCCTTTCTTCCACATCTTCCAGAACTTAAAAAAAAAAAAAAAAATCTGATGTTTGTACTATTTCCCCTCTTCCCTACTTTTGATGACGGCCAATTTGTTAAAAATGTAAGAATGGCCAGATGTTTGGTGTTTGTGTTAGTGGCAGCCTGGAGCTAAGTATGATTTTTTACAGTGAGGTAAAATACTTGCTTCTTACTCTACCAAGTACTTTTTACACCTCCCTTTATAGCCCTTTTTGTAAGCAAAGATGCCTGACTTCTGTTTCTTATCTGTGAAGTATCATAGGTCTAGAGTCCATTAGACATGATAGCCAAATATAAAACGTTCTAAAAATGGAAAGGTTTTTTTTTTCTTTTTTTTTCCGATTATGTGGTGGCAAAACCTAACCTGTCCTGAAATCACTTGGTGATTGAAGTAGTAATTACTATGCTTCTAGAAATATTTTTAGCTCTCCATCTCCAGGCGTATGGTAGCCTTACATATCCCGCCCTCTTCTAAGTTGAGCATGACTCTCAAACTCAATCAGGCAACTAGAATGAGAATATCGATATGAATGAGGATATAGACGTTTGTTACCTTTAGTTGGAATCTTTCAGAGTAAGGGCATGCTTTGCTGTGTTCTTCTATCCTCTATAGTCAGGGAAGTGTGAAGGTGGAGCTACCCTCTCAGCCTGGGTACCCCAGTAAGGGAGATGTTGGGCCTAGTCCCCTAAGTGGTGCATTTGCAGCATGAGCAAGAAAACATCTTGCTGTTGTAAGATTCTATTTTGGAGGACTGGTTTGCAGCATAACGTAGTTCACCCAGAGAAGTATGTGGTAAATATAGGGCTTTGATTTTTAGTCTTTCATGTAATCAAATGCACTTTCGGAGAAGGGTTTCAATCTCACTTCCAACCTTTGTATACCTTGTTCCTAATCACACCCCATCATACTATAGGAAAGGTGGAAGGTGGACAGAATCTGGGATCCCAGCCTCACTCATGGATCCAAGGTCAGAAATCACCTCATTTCTTTCTGCCAGTGAATGTCCTTCTCGTGACCTCATGATATTTTGTGACATCCCTGATCTGTCCTTCAGTCCATGGAAATGCCCCTGGCTGTAGTCATATTTCTCTGTGTATCTAACCATGTGTCTCTCTATATTTTCATATTTATCTGGTTGGAAGCATATATATATATCTTTCAAATACTGGGAAGGCCCAATATTTTGCCTCATTAGGTTATACATACATGATAAACAGCATTATATACATTTTAATATCAAGTAGATAAAACACAAGCTTTTCTAAGCTATAGGTCATCACTGGTGACCCTATCCTGATACAGTTACTTTAGAGATCTAAAGAGATTAGATATTATATTTTCTTATTATATAGTACCTTAAAAATGTCTATAACAGATAATAAAATAGTGCATTAGCTCATATATACTACCTAAAGAGAGACACTTAATCTTACTGTATTTATTTGGAAAGTTTAGGTAATTTCTTACATTAAAATATTTTTCCTTAAATTAACTGCTGATTCTTAGATCAAGTCAGTTATGTATTCTTGACCTAAATTCCACGTACAGTAATTAGTTTTTGTTTTGCTGGTCATACTGAGTCATTGCTATATTTCTCTGGTATGTGATTTTAGTCTTCTACATGCGCTTTTTTCTCAGTCTATCAAGGTACATTACATAGTTTATTTATTCTAAGCATTTCTACGAAATACAATAATTGTCACTCAAGTTTTAAAGGTTTAAATTCCTAGGCTAGCAAAGGAGTAAGTTATTTTCCTATATGCAGTCAAACCTGGGTGACACAGTACGGAAGATGTTTAATATCTGTCCATATGTCTGTTTATTCTTTCATACAGCGACACATGTGTTGCACAACTATAACATACCAGGCATAGTCAGTAGCGTCTGGGAATATTCAAGTGAAGAAATCTAAGTTCTAGCTACTCCATGGAGAAGATGCTTTTAGACTAGAACAAGGTAGACAAGGTGTGTTTTGCACGTAGTCTTTCATTTTCATAGTGCCTGGCCCATGCTTAACACCAAATGGGTAGAAAGTGAATGCATGGACTTGTAACCAACATGTGTCTCATCTGGCCTTTCAAGGAAGTGCTGTGTGAACCCAGAGGAAGTGCTGTGTGAACCCAGAGGAGGAGTGACTACACATGGTTGGCGTCGGATGCATTGGAAAGGCTTCAGATAGGATAGTATTGGACTTGAGCCAATGGGAATTGGCTTGGTGACGACCTCCAGGGGACAGGGTGACAAGCCTTGCCTGCAGTGACAGCAGCTTGTGTGAAGGCACAGTGACAGGGATTATGTGAAAAGAGGTGAGCTGTGGTTTTCATGTCCCTGAGGGATCTGTTTATTTGGGCCAATAACCTATATTTCCTTTTTTTCCCTTGGTCATGGGTGTAAGATATTTACCTATATGACTGACTCTGTACCCAGAAGAGGTGAAAGCCTGGAACAGATGATTTCTCCAATATTTAAAGTGTAGGTTTTGTCAGCATCTGCATGTGTTATATAGATATATATCCTTAGCACGTGGTGTGTATGTGTGTGCATGAGCTTGCCTGTGTGTGCCCGAGTACGTGCCTATGAGTGAGAGAGAAGGAACTTACTTGGCATGGGATATGAAGGAAGATACCCAGTATTTGTTCCGACTCATGCATCCCAACAAAGGCGAAGTAAATGTCTCTGTGGTGTCCCACATAAAACATGAAGCACTAAATAATATTGAGAGAGCCTCGCTGAGCCCTCCACAAATAGTACATTAATGTCAAGGAAGTGTTGAGGAATTCCCAGAGAGCGTTGTAGTTCAATAATGACCGTTATTTATCACAAACGTGCACTCTGTTTGTTCACATTGGGTAATGAATGACCTTTCTGTTTCCGTGGCCAGGGCCAAACAGGCCTCTGTCGAGGCGGGTGCAGGCTGGGGGCCATTTATCATGCCTCACTTAGCCCGATCACTGCCTTAAACGACACCACCAGGGACATACTCGGGCTTAAAGGATCAGGCCCGAAGAAAGCCTTCATGGGTTAACTACTCCAAAAGCAAATACTGTCCAACCCTTCCTGCTGTCTCTTTCTCTTGGATTTGATGCGACTACAGTTTGGATGAAATCACATGACAGGTTGTCAGGGAGAGTGTATTAATCCACAGGAAAAGTATATTTCCAACATTGATGACTCTTGCAGGACTTTTTGTTGTTTTGTTGCTGTCTGACACAGCTTCCTTTTGGTTTTTTTAATTGAGAATTTCTGTCATCCTTCAAGTGAGAGGCATACAGTCAAGAAAATCACCCGGTAGATTAATTTAGCTGGTGTAACATGGTCCTGAACTTGGAATGAAAGGAGACAGAGCGCCTGTGTATTTTGGAGGAAGAGGTTGTCTTGCTTGTGATCTGGTTGGGACTGTTGATTTAGTGTGGAACTAAAGACTACTTCATTTTAGTTTTTATAATGCTGTGATGTTCTTGTATCCTCCACATGGTGGATAGCTCACAGAAAAGAAGAGGAGAAACCTTTGCGTGTGGTGATTTAAATACTGCAGTGTGAAGACAGCATCTTTGTTATACACAGTAGTTGTCCTTAAAAGTTAGATTTACATCAAACGCTGGTCAAATCTATTCACTGAAAAATGCATTTAAAAGCCAGCTCTGAGAAATGCTGTGATGTCATGTGGCATAACCCTGGGAATACTGCCAGTTCTGAAAACCTGTGTAGCAAATCGGAATTGCCGTATTTTTGGAAACTTCACTGTGTGAATTTCAAGACTGCTATGCTTTGGAATTATACGGTGTGAACTGTCTTACTCTGTTGTCGTGGAAGAATACTATCATCTTTTAGGTTGATAATGTTTAATTTAGTTGTGTAATTACAGTTCAACCATAAAACCCAGAAATCTGTCAATCTCTCCAACTGTCTGTCTATAGATATCTTTTAAATAGAAAACAAACTTTAGGGGCTTCTCCAGGTTTGCTGATTCTTGACAGATTTGTCCACAATGTTCTCATCTTTGAATCTTCGACTTACGACTTACTTAAAACTGGTGATGGTTCTTTTTGTTTTTGGTTTTTTTTTTGGAGATGGAGTTTCGCTCTTGTTGCCCAGGCTGGAGCGCAATGCCGTGATCTCGGTTCACTGCAACCTCCACCTCTCAGGTTCAAGTGATTCTCCTGCCTCAGCCTCCGGAGTAGCTGGGATTACAGGCACGCGCCACCACACCTGGCTAATTTTGCGTTTTTAGTAGAAATGGGGTTTCTCCATGTTGGTCAGGCTGGTCTCGAACTCCCGACCTCAGGTGATCCACCTGCCTCGGCCTTCCAAAGTGCTGGGATCACAGGCATGGGCCACTGCGCCCTGCCGATGGATCTCTTTATCAGGAGGTCTAAATGCATCAAAATTTGTGGAGCTGTAGTGAAATTTGTGCTTTGTTTTTACTTGGTGGCTTCCTTTCTTTTTTTAAAGACCTAATGAGAATGTTTAAATAACAGACATCTGGGTTCAGCCTTTGAAGCCTTAGCTTGTACTGTCTGATATTCTCAAGTTTTTGAGGAATATCGGGTCAGTGATGGACATTTAGCTGCAAAATATATTCCTTTAGTGATCCATCTATTTAATCTCACTGATAAAAAGATACTGATACTGATGAGTATCTTTCCTATTTTCATGGAGGCATTATTCAGGCATAACCCAGGATACTCCTAGCTGCTGTTGCAGAATTTTTCACTGAAATATAGAAATATGTGTGTAAACATCTGTCTCACAACTTTTGTGAAAAAGCATAATACCCACTTATGGTGAAGAGAAGGAATAAGCAGTTAAGAAAGGAAGCAGTTAAGTGAATAATTTTGTCATTTGACTTGCATGAAATCATTGGGATAATTTTTACTTATAAATATACCACACACAGGAAGGACCTTTTGTTCCATTTTAAAAATTGCAGGTGACACCTGTTTTTTTGTTTTTGTTTTTGTTTTTTTTAACCTCATGTTACTTCTCTTGCTTGATGTTCAACCCAGCTTAATGTTAAAGCAGACTCAAGCCACCATTCATTCATTCTGTTGAGGACAGCATCCATCTGGTATCTTCTTACTTTGCTAATTCAGTTATTCTATCTACAATTGTTTCTCACATTGATGACTTAGGAATTTCAGGAATGGATGAGTTAGGAAAATGCCAATGACCATGGAAATAGAGAAAAAGGTATACCAAATTTTGGGTGCTTTTTGAGTTTTCTGTCTTATGGGTCAATGATATTTTTGTGCCTTTTTCTCCATTGCAAAAAGGCAATAGTTTTTCATAAGAATTGCTGGTTCAAACTGTGTATATAGATAAACACACACATAGGATAGATATTGATGGGTGGTAAAAGTTTTCTAATTGGTTCAGATGAGAAGATTTAAAAATTACTTAAAAGAGAATAAACAACATCTTGTCTATAACTATTCTAGGTGGTTTGTTTTTCTAAAAATAATGTAATATTTTAAAAATGTTTCTAGATGATTTCATTTATACATGGATTTATACATTTGTATCTTATAAATATCCCAGAAAGAGTCAATCAAAAAATTATATCTGCCAAAATAAGTGTAATCATGTTGTTCAGCCTAACAAGAAGGGGGTGCTTTGCATGCACAATTCCATGCAAATGAATTCACATTTCCATTTAGCTGTAATGGGCACATTCTCCCCACAGCTGTGCTTTTCGTTGTGACATGGAGATAGAAGCTCCACTTTCAAAATTATTGGATTTGGAAATGGAGTTAGAATATTGAATTTGGTGCCTAAAATAATAACTATCTCTTTTTAAAAACATTATTATATGCTCAAAACCCCTTCCCTGGACTAAGTCATTTAATTCTCATAACCCTATGAGATAGGTACTGTGATCATCTTCAGAAGAGAGTTTTGGAGCATAGAGAGTGGGTAAGCATCTGGGTCAGGGTCATGCAGCTGGGAAGAAACTGACCTGGACTTGAACCCAGGCTTTCTGGCTTTGGAACTAGCTCTGTTAAGTGCTCTGTGTACAGCCTTCAGGGTATCAGGTCCTTATCTGACATTATCTCACCCTCTTCCCCCAGTGGATCTTGTAGGGTAGGTATCATTATCTTCATTTTATAGCTGAGAAAACTGAGATGCAGAATATGCTGCTCTGATCTTTGGTTTTTACTTACTTTTTTAAAAAAAATATTTATTTCTAGTTTGTATTTCAGTAGGTTTTTGGGGAACAGGGTATTTGGTTACATGAGTAAGTTCTTTAGTGGTGATTTATCAGATTTTGCTGCATCCATCACTTGAGCAGTATACACTGAACCCAATATGTAGCTTTTTATCCCTCGTCCTCTTCCCACCCTTTCCCCGCTGAGTCCCCAAAGTCCAGCGTTATCATTCTTATGTCTTTGCATTCTCGTAGCTTGGTTCCCACTTATGAGTGAAAACATATGATGTTTGGTTTTCCATTCCTGAGTTATATCACTTAGAATAATAGTCTCCCATTCCATCCAGGTTGCTGTGAATGCCATTAGTTCATCCCTTTTTATGTCTGAGTAGTATTCCATTGTGTGTGTGTGTGTGTGTGTGTACACACAGTTTCTTTATCCACGTGTTGATTTATGAGCATTACCTCGTTCTCCTTCTTTTTATTTGAAGGGTGGAGTAGAGTTAGCCTGAGGTGCAGGTAGAGTCTCTTGACTGAAAGTTATAAATTGAATTCTACGTATGACCCTAAATATATACTATAAGACTTTCACTATAATGCCCCCAATTTTGCAGGGCAATTTGCTACATCTGTCAAAATCCAGTGTGCATGTGCTTGATATAGCAAATCTGCTTAAAAACGTGCAGAAGAAATCTCTAGGGCTTTTACTGGCTTAATCTAGTTTATTTCAGAATGTCAGATCTTGCGCTTGGGGTGGTGTTTGTGACAATTCCAGACCTAAGCGAGAGTCCCTGCGAGGATGTAGTGAGCGTGTGTGCCAATGCCCTGGTGAATCCTTTATCCCCAGGCACTTCACTTGCTTTCCTCATTCCGGCAAAGTGTTTTCCTTTCTTTTCTTTTTCTTTTTTTGGAGACAAGTCTCACTCTGTCGCCCAGGCTGGAGTGCAGTGGCATGATCTCGGCTCGCTGCAACCTCCGCCACCCGGGTTCAAGCAATTCTCCTGCCTCAGCCTCCTGAGTAGCTGGAACTACAGGTACCCGCCACCACGCCTGGCTACTTATTTTGTATTTTTAGTAGAGATGGGGTTTCAGCATGTTGGCCAGGCTGGTTTCGAACTCCTGAGCTAAGGCAGTGTGCCCTCCTCGGCCTCCCAAAGCGCTAGGATTACAGGCGTGAGCCACCGCGCCTGGCCGTGTTGAAGTGTTTTCTATGGAAGCTCATGTTTGAAAGAAGAGCTCTGTCTAAATGTTAGGTATTCTCATCCACAAAGTTATGGGTCTTCTTTATTTCTCATCTACTTTATTGGCTTCAGTTAGTCACAGCACAGTAACTTAAAATGATTAATAACATGGAGGTCAGCTTAGGATTTCAGAAGATGCTTTTCTTGGGAAGTAAACATAACGGATTACTTATATATTACTCTTTTAGGTTATTTGTCAAAGAACACATTTGCCTTGGGAGGATATTTGTTACAGCATCTTTTCTTCTTTCTTTCTTTGACATGTTGCCTCTCTTGAGTCATTTCTTCACAAAAAGTCTCTTGTGGTTACAATTGTTAGATGGAGCTTTGATAAAAATTGGTCTCAGAATCATCTGGAATATTTATATTGTCAAGTTTTTTCATATAAATTATTTTATGGCCTTAAGAGTGTTTTTTTCTCAAAGATACTACCCTGGCAAGAGGTCAGTTTACAGTTCAAAACTTTGTTTGCTGTTGAGCTTAATTGATTTAAAAAGGTGCTTCTAGCCAGGTACAGTGGCATGTACCTGTAGTCCTAGCTGCTCAGGAGGCTGAGGTGGGAGGATCGCTTGAGCCCAGGAGTTCAAGACTAGCCTAGTGAGATCCTTTTTCTTAAAAACATAAGGCTTGCCACGGTGGCTCATGCCTGTAATCCCAACACTTTGGGAGGCTGAGGCAGGTGGATCAAGAGGTCAGGAGATCGAGGCCATCCTGGCCAACATGGTGAAACACTGTCTCTACTAAAAATACAAAAATTAGCTGGGCATGGTGGCGTGTGCCTGTAGTCCCAACTACTCAGGAAGCTGAGGCAGGAGAATTGCTTTAACCCAGGAGGTGGAGTTTGCAGTGAGCTGAGACCGTGCCACTGCACTTCAGCCTGGGCTGGAGTGAGACTCCATCTCAAAAAGAAAAAAACATGAACATTTTGGTTCTGATGTGAGCTGCCAATTTTTTCTCATCCTGGAAGTTTTCTAAGGCAAACATATTGGGAATCCAGCTCTCAGAAATTAGACAATTGAATTATATTTCATCTAGATTGCCCACCCAAGCTAGTGAAAGCTTGGGTTTTGATTTTGGTTGTGTTTAATAATTACAATCCTTTTGGCTGTGTTTTCTATCTGAAATTCAGCTAGATATAGAAATAAAGTCCAAATATACCTAAGATTCAGCATCATAAATGTCAGGTTCATGGAAGGATTATTTATACTTGTATTGAGAATTATGCTGTCCAATTTGGTAGTTTCCAGGTGTCTCATTGTGGCAGAGGCAGGCTCCCTTCCTTCGGTCGTTACTGTGCCTCAATTACCTCAATATTCTCTTGAGAGAAAAGGGCTTAGGTTATTCCATTAGCCTCTGGTCAGCCCTTCCTGACTCTACTGTTGCTTTCTCCTGCTCCAGCCTCCTTTGTAAATGTGGAAGTCAATTTCCTATTCAGTGGGATCATGTCATTCCTACTCCCCCCTTCCCCAGGCTGGAGTGCAGTGGTGCGATCTCAGCTCACTGCAACCTCTGCCTCCTGGATTCAAGCGATTCTCCTGCCTCAGCCTCCCGAGTAGCTGGGATTACAGGCACACGCCACCACACCTGGCTAATTTTTGTATTCCTAGTAGAGATGGGATTTCAGCATGTTGGCCAGGCTGGGCTCGAACTCTTGACCTCGTGATCCAGCCGCCTCAGCCTCCCAAAGTGCTGGGATTATAGGCATGAACCATCACGCCCAGCCCGTTCCTACTATTTAAGTCCTTAATGGCCTGGCCTTGTTGGTAGTCTGAAGTGTCACATCAGTGTTTCTTAAACCAACCTTTTTATCAGGATCACTTTGGGCATATGTTAAAATATACACACGTGGGCCGGGCGCAGTGGCTCACACCTGTAATCCCAGCACTTTGGGAGGCCGAGGTGGGTGGATCACCTGAGAGGTCCGGAGTTTGAGATCAGCCTGGGCAACATGGTGAAACCCCATCTCTGTTAAAAATGCAAAATTAGCCAGGCATGGTGGCACATGCCTGTAATTCCAGCTACTTGGGAGGCTAAGGCAGGAGAATTGCTTGAAGCTGGGAGGTGGAGGATGCGGTGAGCTAAGATCGCGCCATTGCACTCCAGCCTGGGCAACAAGAGTAAATCTCCGTCTCACCCCCCCCCCCCGCGCCCCCCCCACCACCAAAAAAAAAAAATATATATATATATACACACACCTGAACCCCACTGCAGATTAATGGCTCTTTGGATATTTGTAGGCCTGCTCTTTGTTCTTACAACTGTGTGTAGGAATCACTGGTAAGTCTTTACCTTCCTTGTCTCTTCTCTTTCCAAACCATTGTTCTTTGTTTAGGCCTTTGTTATAGAACATAGCCCTTTTCTGTTCATCCGCTACCCTCTGACCTCTCTGATTCATGTACCCCTCACCTTCCTCATTGTTTTCTGAGTGTGTAGTACATAGTAAGTGCTTGAAAGTGGTTGAAGTAATGCAGTTTAAAGTTGTAACATTTTGAGGCCTGGTGTTGATCTACAAAGATGGTAGGCTCAGTTCCAAACAAGACACTAGCCTTTCATGTCTCCTGGAGGCCAGCTTTATTTAGGGATAGTGATAATAAAATATAGCAGCTACTATTTACTATGCTCTTACTACCTTCCGGGTACTTTGCATAATGCCTCTCAGACATTATTGACATCAAGGCCTGAACTGGGAATATCAGATAATAATATCTATTGCCATCACTTTGTAGTTGAGGAAATAGAGGTGCAGTAAGTTTTAATAACTTGCTGAATATGATGCAGTTTGTAAATGGGTGAAGTTCTGTTTGAAACCAGTTTTTTGTTGTTGTTGTTGTTTTTTGTTTTGTTTTTGTTTTTTTTTATTTGTTTTTTTCAGATGGAGTCTCTGTCTGTCACCCAGGCTGGAGTGCAATGGCACAATCTCGGCTCACTGCAACCTCTGCCTCCCGGGTTCAAGCAGTTCTCCTGCGCCAGCCTCCCTAGTAGCTGGGACTACAGGCACACGCCACCAGGCCTGGCTGATTTTTTTTTTTTCTTTTGAGATGGAGTCTTGCTCAGTCGCCCAGGCTGGAGTGCAATGGCACAATCTCGGCTTACTGCAGCCTTCACCTCCTGGGTTAAAGCGATTCTCCTGTCTCACCCCCCAGAGTAGCTGGGATTACAGGTAGGCAGCCATCATCATGCCCGGCCAATTTTTGTATTTTTGTAAAGATGGGGTTTTATCATATTGGCCACTCTGGTCTTGTACTCCTGACCTCAGGTGATCCGCCTGTCTTGGCCTTCCAAAGTGTTGGGATTATAGGTGTGAACCACTGGACCTGGTTAATTTTTGTATTTTTGGTAGAGACAGTGTTTTGCCATGTTGGCCAGGCTGGTCTCGAACTCCTGACCTCAAGTGATCTGCCTGCCACAGCCACCCAAAGTGCTGGGATTCACAGGTGTGAGCCACCGCACCCAACCTGAATCCAGCTTTTTCATCTTTAGATCTTGACCTTTTGACAGTTACCCAGTAATATCTCCTAAAATGTGGGATAGAGTAAAGTAACTGGAAGTTGAGTCACAAGCAGGGCTCCTGTTTGCCCGTGTCTTGCTGAATGTTCGGCATGCAGGGGGGTACTAGACTATTAAAGGCTGAATACGGAGGTGCAGCCTGAATAGTACGTCATAGACAAGAGCGGATCAGCAGCATTGATTGAACAATAGCAAGGTTTTAGCCTGGATTTTTGTGTTTGAGGTGAAGGAAGGGGATGAGGAATGTCTGTACACGTACACATGTACCATATTTTTCACTTGAGGGTGCTTTCACTGATAAATTTTGAGGGATTATTGAAAATAAGTGAAGACATTGAAACCAGATGTATTAGTCCACTAGGGCAGCTATAACACCACAAACTGGGTGACTTAACAGAAATTTACTTTCTTACAGTGCAGGAGGCTGCCAGTCAAATATCAGTGTATTGCAAGTTTGCTTTCTTCTGAGGCCTCTCCCCTTGGTTTGGAGATGGCCACTTTCTCTGTGTGTCTTCACATGGCCTTCCCTGTCTTTCTTCTTCCTCTTACAGGGACATCAGCCTTAATGGATCAGGCCCCCTACACTTTTGCCCACATTTAACCTTATTCACCCCTTTAAAAACCCTGTCTCCAAATACAGCCCTGTGAGGGCTTCAACATATGAATGTTGCAGGGGAGGCACAATTAAGTTCACAACACCGGGATGGTTAAACAACTGCCCTGAGATTTCAGATGGTGAATGGGAGGGAACTGGGCCTAAAAGCTGGTTTCTAGGACAAGTGGTGAAGGTGCTCAGAATTATTGTCCTGAACTCAGTATGTGAGAAATAGTTAAATGGGGAAGGTTGTGCTGTTGGGTTATCTACCTGAAATCAGTTGAAGAATCGTTTTTGGTTTCAAATAATTAACCCTAGAAGTTGGGCCTGACTGGAGACTTAGGCCACCAAAACTAGACAGGTTTATATAGTTTCTTTTCCCTTTGAAAGATCCCTTTTGGATTTACTTTCAAAATAAGATGGCCAAATGTAACCTCCCTGAAGTTTCATCATACCTTCAAGTTTTTCATATGTGTGAATGGACAGAGTGCCCACAATGTGATATTTTGGCCCCACATGGTGATTAAAATCAGGCTTTTCCTTTAAAACTCTTTAACAGTTTATGGCTGGGCATCCCTTAAATAAAAACAGTCTGTTAAATAAGTGATGGTATAAATCTGCTTGTATTTGGACCTTTTGAACCAAATACCAGAATGACTTTTTAAATTGACTAAGTTTTATTTCAATAACACTGTAATGTTCCATATCAAATGACTGGTCAAAAAGTGACAAATTGGGTATTCTTACCACTTTCCCTGAGCTTTTTCTTCTTCATTTGCTTTCTCTTGCTAAAACTGTCATTTGGAATTAGTTCTTGTCTTATGTTTCTGTAAATAAAATTGATAGCATGTTATTAGTGTCTTTGTTTCCAGAATTCTGAGAGTTTGCATTTTAAAAGGAGCTATATAAAATCTAAGCTTTTCATGCTTAATAGGCTAGTCTTTAAGTGAACAATAGTGTGAAGTTAGCACATACTAATTAAAATGTCTGCAAAACCAAAGCTTTATGAATTCAATAAGGATTGAGAGGAGTTTGCAGGTCTCTGATTTATGTGTTCCTACCAGAAAAATTTTAATATTGTAAGCAAATCTAAAACCAACAAGGCATATATCCTTTAAGATAATAGATAAACTTTCAATTAGGGGCTTTAAAGAAAGTAACATCACTGAGAAAAGAAATTTCACAGAAAATTACTTTTATTGGAGGCAGGAAAAGCTTATTTAATGTGTTAAATATATTTAAATAGCTCTTAAGTTGATTACACCTGAAAAATATTTACTGTTCGGTAGATTAGAGTTTGGCCTCTGTAGAATGAATCTTATTTTAGATGCACAGAATGTAGTAGGCACAAGAGACTATTCTATGATACTGTTCTGTTTCTTTAAAAATATGTCCAGCTGCTCCTGGAAGCCCCAGATCAACAAGGAAGATAAATGCAAAAACAAACTAAAGTAAAATAGTTAATATTCTTCAGCTGCTAGAAGGCTGGAATTTCTGGGAAGGACCAGCTCCAAGAGCCACAGCTTAAAACATTTTAAACTAATCTTGTCAGAGTTGGGACTTGAACTGAAAAGATAGGAATTTGCTTTAATAATAGACCTATATAGCAACAGTACTTTCGTATTTGAAAAAAATGCCTGTAAAATATTTTTAATGAAGTCTATTTTAAGGTTATAGAGCTAACACATGTTCCATATAGAGAATTTGGATAATAAACATTTAGAGAAATAAAATCGCAATTAATTACATTAGGGAAAAAGAATTGCTTTTGACATTTTCTGAATTTTCTTTCTGTACCATACCTGCTTCCCTCACCCCTCAACTCTCACCCCCTTCCCCCTTGTTGCCTACACAGCATTTTTTGTCGTTATAAAGCTCACACCCTTCAATGCATTTGGCATTTATTTTGTAATCCTAATGCATCTTAGAGTTGTGTGTATTTTATGTGGTACTATTTCTTTTTCCTCCAAAAAAGCTGCTATTAAAATGACTGCGTATTTCAGAATTCATGGAGTCTTGGAATTTAGATAATATAGCACACATATATTTATGTATACACTTATAGTTTATATGCACATATATATTTAGATGTGTGCCTGCATTTTCCCCTTGATATTATATCATAAACATTTCCTGGTAGTATTAGGGTCTAGGCACTTGTAATGTCTAAATCATATTAATTTATGTGATTGTGACTTTATTGATATGATTTTGCTTCAGTCACTTAGGTTGCTTTTAGTTTTTTGACTAAGTGTAGTTAACATTCTTAAGAATATTTTTTGCTAGTTTTCTGTCCGATCTGTATTCTTTAGTTACTAAATCTTTAAAATTTAAAATATTAGGGTTTTTAAGCCCATATAATTCAAGAAGTAAATGTTTTATATGTTGAATTATGATTTGGGCAAATGCATCTTATTGTTTTAGGGCAAAAAACTTAAGCTTTCTTCTATTAAAGTGATTTAATAAGCACTTTGTAAGTGTGTAATGAGGATGATTTGGGTTTTATTAGAAATGATGTCATTCTGAATTGTGTAATGATTTCTTGCTTTGGTCATGCTAATTTAAGCTCTAGGAATAAATATTCTTTTATCAAAGAATCATTGATGACTGGGCACTCTGTGGGAGGGTACATGGGACAGAGAATATATTTTTACCTTTGGAGTTTATATTGGGGGAGGGACAGGTCATGTGGAGACAAACAATGCACAAGTAAACAAATATATAGGATATAGAAAATTTCAGATGGAGTTTTTTTTTGTTTTTTTTTTTTGAGATGAGGTCTTGCTCTGTCACCCAGGCTGGAGTACAGTGGCAAGATCTCTGCTCACTGCAACCTCTACCACCTGGGCAAGCGATTCTTCTGCCTCAGTCTCCCGAGTAGCTGGATCTCCAGGGGCCTGCCGCTATGCCTGGCTAATTTTTGTATTTTTAGTAGAGGTGGGGTTTCACCCTGTTGGCCAGGCTGGTCTCAAACTCCTGACCTCAAGTGATCCACTGGCCTCGGCCTCCCAAAGTGCTGGGATTACAGATGTGAGCCACCACACCCGGCCGATAGGTAGCTATCTTAATAATGCCCTTTTCCATCCACTGATTATCTTACCAACTTTAACAATAAAAAAAGCATCAACGTATATATTGGGACTGTTATAGAAGTTTACGCCAAAAATGTTAAAGAGATGTTTTATATATACTTGACACAGTCATATTATAGTGAGCAGGAAAGAACCTTTCTATTTAATATTTGTTCTCCCAGGTCATGTGTTTGCTGAAAAGCCATCAGTCAAAGCGAGGCGGCCAGGTGCACTCTCTAGGTGGAGAAATTAAGAGCCTGTTGCTCTCTTTACAGTGATTTTAGTTTTGTGAGGTTTCTTCTTTCTTTTAAAAGAAAGAGAAAAAAATATCTTTGTCCTGTAGGTATAAAGTCATTATCCAGACTAATGGGGCATTGAACTAACCGGAGGTACAAGGTGGACTCTTTTCAAACCTTTTTATTGAATCCATTTCACTGTGAGGTCAAACAAGATGTGATTAAACTTAGCCCTCGTCCACCACCACCCCCACCTTACCCCTCTGCCCTTAAGAAATGTTTTCATGCTTAGGAAATGGCACCACAAAAGAACAGTCATGTGCTTATGTCCACTGGCAATTTACCAAGTGAAATAAGCTGAAAGTAAGAGAAAAAGAGAGTACTACTGTGGAATAGTAAAGCTGCTTGAGAAAGATGTGTAAATACAGGACGATAAAGGAATGTGCCAGGGCGACAGAGCGAGACTCCATCTCAAAAACAAAAACCAAAACAAAACAAAACAAAACAGACTTTTTGTACCAGAGCTCTAAGAGTTAATAATTTCAGGCAAATTACCCATAAAAATCCCGATGGTGGAACAAGAGAACTTGGGTCACCACACAACTCTATGACAGTCATTGTAGATGGTATGCACAGAGGTTGTTGTGACACAGCAACCCTGATAAGTAAGCAAGAAATGAAAGCCTTAGCTAAATGTTTCTTTATAGGATTGCAATTTCTAGTTTTATTTAATAAACACAGTTATAAGAACCAATGCAGCACTGAACGGGACAAGAGATAAATGAGCCTGTCTCTGAGTATGCATCACACCCTATACCATGTTTAGTTCAGAACAGCCAAGGTTAGCAACCTCCTCCTTCAAATATCACAATTCTATGTGCATCCATCACTCAGCAGCAATAACGTTTCTTATTGCTTCTAAAGGCAATGCCATACACTTGGAAAGCTGTAATTTCACTGCAACACATACATGCACACTACACACAAACACATTTATATGCTCTCTCGCCAGTCTGGTGAGCAGCAATCCTTGACTCAAGTCTTCAGTCTGCACCTTCGAAAGTACCAGAAATGTACTTTAGGTACTTTAGGAAGACAGTTCAGATTTACTTTCATTACATGTTCCCCTCCTTGTATTCCAGGGCAAGAGAGGAAAGATAATAGAAAAGATATTGAAGGCCCACATTAAATCAACCCAACGTACATTTAGTATGTGCAGTACACATTTAAATTATGCTGTAACAGAGATTTCTACTGCTACAACACAACTTGTTTCCTTTTTTCTGGATGACACAGATAAAGTGAATTTTTCAAACCCTCTCAGGGCAATGTATGTGTGGCAAAAAAGAAAAAAAGAAAAAAAGCCAATGGAATGTGGCAGAGTAATATTTACTACTTCTAGGCCTGACCCATAAAATGTTCCCAGTTAGATGGGGATGGCAGAGCTACAAGACAGAAGGAGACTTGGTCCCTGAATGACAACCTGGAGGGGAGCCTACTGACTCACCATACCTGTGCTACTAACTTTGCATAAGTTAAGAACAAACTTTTATTCTGTTGAACCACTGAGATTTGAGAGCCTATTACGGCCACCATCATTATTAATACATGCCCAAGCCACTGCAAATCAAATGGAAATCCAAATTATATTTCATGAAATGTCTGGTATCTCTCTTACAGCTCTGTTGCTCTAGCCTGATTTATACTACCTCCCACTTCATAGAAAAAGTTTTTTGTCTCTCAGTTTCATATTGATTCATTCTGCAAAGAAAATCCAGTTTTACCGAATGCCAATTTAAATTTTGATAAGACACAATCCCACCAATATTTGAAAATGGCCAAGTTAATCTATAGCCCATCTGAAGCAAGAACCGTCAGAAATAACTTGAAAAAACAAAACAAACAAAATCAAGGGTTTATACTGTAAGAAAAAGCATAGAATAAAGTTGGTATTTAAAACAGTGTGGTACTGCCAATATAGATTATTATATAATATTGTATATACACACACACATGTATGTCACACACATACATACACACGGATCATAGAAACAGACCCATGTACAAATACAAAATAAGAGATATAAATGAATACAATGTAAGATAGTATCTATCTTCAGGGAGTATCCTGAGACAATTCAAGGTGGGCAAAATGAAACATTCATTGAAAAGTTTTGGTGAAGAAGAAGTTAAAATGATGACTTAGGGTTGTATGTCAGATATTTTAATAATGTTGGCAGTTCCTAGATTCTACAGTCTTTCTCAAAACTAAGAGGTTTATCCCTAAGGCAATTTTCTTCTCTTTTTTTACTACCAAAAATGTTTATTCTATCGGCAGGTTTCCAGTGACTAGAAAAATTTCCTTCTTTACAACTCTGAAATCGTAGCTCAAATCCTTTTCTAACAGAGTGAAAGTAAAAACATTATTAGTTGATGTCAACACCAGCAGAAAATCTCTTAAAACTGGACATTTCTTTAAAAAAAAAAAACAAAAAACCCAGTTTTCCAAGTCACCAATTCCATGCACTTAAAATGCTGCAAATTTCAGGTGAAGTAAAATAACATTATAGTTTATGTTCGTGTCATTGATAGCTTGGAAAATTCACATTTTACAACTCTTTTTTCTTTTTTTGAAATGGAGTCTCATTCTGCCGCCCAGGCTGGAGTGCAGTGGCACAATCTCGGCTCACTGCAAATTCCGCCTCCCGGTTTCAAGCGATTCTCCTGCCTCAGCCTCCCGAGTAGCTGGGATTACAGGCATGTGCCCCCAGGCCCGGCTATATTTGTATTTTTTAGTAGAGATGGGGTTTCACCATATTGTTGAGGCTGGCCTCGAACTCCTGACCTGAGGTGATCTGCCTGCCTTTGCCTCCCAAAGTGCTAGGATTACAGGCGTGAGCCACCACGCCCAGCTGAAAAAAAGTCTGTTTTTATATTTGTATTGCAAGTTGACACTACTGATGAAATGGCGTATTAGCCTTGCTAGATAAAATACAGGATGCCCACTTAAATTTGAATTTGATCTGAATTTGAGATAAATGACAAATAATTTTTTAGGATAAGTAAATCCCATTCAATATTTGTGACATACTTATCCTAAAAGTTATTTGTCAGAAATTCAAATTTAAGTGGGCATCTGTTTTTGTTGTTGTTGTAACTGTGTTTTTAAGAGGGAGAGTCTCGCCCTGTCACTCAGGCTGGAGTACAGTCATGTGGTCATAGCTTAGTGTAGCCTTGAACTCATGGGCTCAAGTAATCCTCCCAATTCAGCCTCCCAAGTTGATGGGACTATAGGTGTACGCCGCCACATCTGGCTTTTTTTTTTTTCCCCCCTGTTTGGTAGAGATGCGTATCTTGCTATATTGAACAGGGTGGTCTCGAACTCCTGGCCTCAAGCAGTCCTACCGCCTTGGTCTCCTAAAGTGCTGGGATTACAGGCATGAGCCACCACACCTGGCCAGCATCTGTATATTATTTGCTAAATCTGGCAACCCTAGTTTCTAGAACAATTTCATCAGACTTTAAAGGGACATTGAATGGTTAGATAGTAATAGGGATACCTACATCAAATAACTGGCAATAGTTGAAAGGTTTTTTAACTATATAAACTAGGGCAAGGCTATATCTGCCTTATTTGTTGTTCCTAATCTTATTACAGTGCTTGGCACATACGTGCTAAATATTCAGTTCTTACATGGTTGTTTATCAATAAAGGGAAAATTGATTCATTCATTTTGTCATTCTCTTTCTTTTGGGTTTGTCACACTTTCCCCAGCAACCTACCTTAAGCATTTTATGAGTGGAGTTGTTTCATGTTCTTCTTTTGTGTTTTTAAAGTATTAGTGATTTAAAAGGCACCTGCCAAATACCTGGTAGGTGCTTGGTGAATGAACTGTCAAGGTTTTTAATGGGTGCAGAAAACTGAGGGAGGTGATGGGAGAGCAGCTTGTGGTTGCCGTGTTGAAATTTAACAAATAATTTTAGGTTATAGATGAGGACAAATAACTTAACAGTGAGGACAATTAACCGTGGGGTGGCCTCTTGAGGCAAACAGCAGAGACTGTTGCTTTAGGCAGCCAAAGGCAAATGTTTCCACTGGGAAGATGTCTATTGATCCTATTATCCCGGGACTTGAAATAACATTTCCATTTTCCCCTTGAAAACCCATGATGCTGTTTTTAAAATCACATACTTCATCCTTAAACTCTCATGCAAAGCTATTACTTGAGTTAAACCTCTCACCAGAAATGTCTTCAAGGAGTATTCTCTCTGTAAAGGTGTATATTGTGGAAGATGAAAAAAGGAAGCTCTCTTTGGTTCTCTGTTACACGGGGTGGCTGCTTTGCAAGGTGAGTCACTTCGGAGACTGTGAAATATTTCATGTCTTATAATGTATTTTCCATTATTTTTGGTCCATAAGCATGTATATTAATAAGTTGTACGAAATCAAATGTCAGAGGTTCAGGGAGACAGTTTTGAAATCCCAGCATTTTGTGAGTGGAGGTTGTTTCATATTCTTCTTTGTGTTTTTAAAGTATTAGTGATTTAAAAGGCACCTGCCAAATACCTGATAGGTGCTTGGTGAAATGAACTGTCAAGGTTTTTTAGTGGGTGCAGAAAACTGAGGGAGGGTCCCAGTTTGGGATGTGAATTTGGGTTCCAGATGTAACATTAATTTGCGCTGTCACCTTGAGCAAAGTGCTTAACCTTCGAAAGCCTCAGCTTGCTCATCCATTAAATAGGGATAATAATAGTAATTATTGTGAAGATTAAAGAAGATCTGCCTAAAGCACTCACTACGGTGTCTAATCTCTGATAAATGCTCGAAATATTTGATTTGCTGTATTTTATTATTTATACCTGTAATTTAAAAGAGACAATTATTGTTACATTGTTAAGGCTCAAAGCTACAATAGCAAGTAATTAATTCGTACAATAGCAATTAATATCTGAGTGATGAATTGTCTTCCTATAAGAAGCAGCTAGGAATGTAGTCATCCATGTGACGGTTGCAGGTCCCAGGGTGGTTTCTTATTTAAATTGTAAAGGAAACAGCCGCTGGGGCAGCTCAAGAAACAGGCTTCAGAGTCAAAAAAAACACCCATCTGGATTCCCTTCCTGACTCTGAGGCTCATTGACCTTGAATAAAGTACCTTATCTACCCTCTCTGAACTTGGGCTTCCTCCTTGGGTAACTGGTGGCACCAGTGCCTTCTATGCATAGAGCTTGCCACAGTACCTAGAACACAGCAAGCTCTTGGTAAAAGCACAGTGAAAGAGAGACAATATTTTTATTGGGCGTGGTGGCTCATGCTTGTAATCCCAGCACTTGGGAGGTTGAAGTGGACAGATCACTTGAGCCCAGGAGCTCAAGACCAACCTGGGTAACATGGCAAAACCCCGTCTCTACTAAAAATAGAAAAATTAGCCAGGTGTGGTGGCACATGCCTATAGTCCCAGCTACTTAGGAAGCTGAGGTTGGAGGATTGCTTGAGTCCAGGAGGTGGAGGTTGCAGTGAGCTAAGATGGCACCACTGCACTCCAGTATGGGTATCAGAGCTAGACCCTGTCTCAAAAAACAGAGAGAGAGGGACAATATTTTGCGACTGTGCTGTCTAGTACAGTAACCACTAGCCACATGTGGCTATTCACATTCAAATAGATGGAAAAATAAAATTAAAAATTCAATTCTTTGGTGTTTGGAGTGGAGTTGTTTCCCCTTTCCCCCAGTCATATGTTGAATTCCTAACCCCTAGTACTTCAGAAAGTGACCTTCTTTGGAAATAAGGTTGCTACAGATATAATGAGTTAGGATGATGCCATACGGGAGTAGAATGGGCACCTAATCCAGTATAACAGGTGTCCTTATGTAAATGGGAAATTTGGATGGAGATACAAGCACACGGGGAGAACACCACACAAATGTTAAGGCATGGATCAGGGCAAGGCATCTACTGGCCAAGGAACCCCCCAAAGATTGCCATCAGCCCACGGGAAACTTCAAGAGGGGCATGGAGTAGATCTTCCCCTCATGGCTCTGAGAAGGGCCCAGTGCTGCTGACACCTTCATCTTGGACTTCTGTCCTCCAGAGCTGTGAGACAACAACTGTTGTTTTAGGCACCCAGTTTGTGGTGTGTTGTTATTAGCACCCCAGGACACTCATGCACTCAGTCTCACCGGCTGTATTTTGAGGGCTCAGGAGCCAGTGTGGCTACCATCTTGGACAGCGAGGACACTGAACATGGCTATCACTGCAGAAAATTCTAATAGACCTCCCTCCTTCGGGGATTCCAGGTTGCTCATTGCTCCAAAAACTCAAGCCAAGAAGATAGAAGAGGTTCAAATGATTGTATGAAGCATGTTCTTTGTCTGGAAATCCAGAACAAAACAAATAAATGATCTTTGAAAAAAAAAAATCTCTGCCTTGAAGTTGGGCTGGTCAACATGTCCAGATATTCACAGAGACTTCTTGTTCTGGAAGAGATGCAGACAGAGGCTTAAGACAGCCTTCTGTCCTGTGACGGACAAATTTCTGATTCTGCTTCCACTGTTAAACTCTTACATAATTGCATTCTATATAGAGAGCTTCCCTTTGGATCCAGCTTGCTTTTCCCCTTGTCTTCTTCCTCAGACTTTATGAAAGTATTTGCAGAGACGCCTTGTCCCCTGCCATGAGCTGTAAATACTTATGCAGATCAAGGGTTTGTTACTCTAGTTGATGAGTGTTAGGGAACCTGGAGCCTTTCCTGATTTTGAGCTGTGGCTGAGGACGTAGGCAATTCTCATGCACACTTTGCATTGGCTGAAGTGCATGTCCTGGAGTGCCTCATGCTACAGGACTGGCAGTGAAAAGCCTCTTAGGCTTGGGGTAGAGGTGAAAACCTCCCTCCATGTTTGCACTCTCTCCCGCCATGCCCCCACCTTCACGCGTGGTTGTGACTGCTGGGTGGGGCTGAAGTCACAGCCTTGCTGCAGTCTTTGCCCTAGGCAGGCTCTGTATGATCTTTGGTCAAGGGAAAGCACTTTGTGTGCCTGACCTCTGAGCAGCCCATTTTGGCCCTGAAATCCTCTGTTGGCAAACTTCACATTCAGTGAGTCAGAATTAAAGGAAAATGCTGAAGGAACATTTGCATTTTTTATCTTTTCCAAGTTAAGGCTGTTCTTTTCCAAAGTGGAGTTATACTTTAGAGTATCTTAATATATCTTATAGCAACTCATCAGGTCTTGCAAATGTATTTTATCTTTTCATATTAGAATTATTTCAGACTATTTTTATTCATTATGCGTTTTGTTAAACCAAGTTGTTCCTATAATGAACATGGAATATAAAGACTTGCTCTTCCCTAAATTGCTCAGTATACTGTATCTTGAGTCGTCTTTATGCTCAATCTAATGCTTTATTAAAGGAGAAGACACAACATACACACATGTATACATGTGTAAAATACCTGTACTGTGCTCCTACTATGTGTCAGGCACTCTGCCAAGCACAATGCACTTGTTTTATTCCTTACAATAAATCTCATAAAGAGGCAGGTAATTCAATTCATCTTCACATTATAGTTGAGGAAACTGAAGTTCAGGGAAGTCAGGCCATCTGGCTGGAGAACAGTTTGATATCACAGCAAAAGTTCCTTCCCGGAGTGTTTGTGAAATAATGATTTCATTAAACATTGTTCAAACCTAAATTGCGTTTGTTCTTGCAGTCTTTGGAGTACACTGGGCCTTTTGCAGTTGGGACAAACCCATTTCCTCTCTCAGTGGGAAACACTCCAAGTATTCCTCTTGAAACAAAACGTCAAAGATTATTTTTGCAGACTTCTGTGGAGTCATTTTTGGACAACACCCTGGAACAGGAAACCACAGTTTCTCCTAAATTTGTACAGGATGGAAATAGATAACATTCTTCATAAAACCATGGCCACAATTAATGCTTTCAAATCAACATAATGGTGGATGGTTTGTTTTTTGCATTTCTTACCTGAATAGATTATGGGAACCTGCAGCATGGGAAATTTCATGAATAATTTTACAGGGTTTTATTTTATAAACTGGAAATGCAGTGAAAAGATATGTGTAGGTGATGAAAAAGAGTGCTATAGGATTCAACGTATTTGAAAGCTGTCTCTGAAAGATGGATTTGAAATAAAACAGAGTCTCGCACCCTAAGTTATGGGAATGAGATTTACGCTCGCTGACTGAAGCCCAGGTGCTGCTAAAGGTTAATTAGTGAGAGAATGTGATGAACTTAATGAAATAGGTGATGATGCAGTGTGAGGGAAGCCCACACAGTCATCAAAAGATAAATGCACCGAGACATTGTATTTTTCTTTTCTTTGCTACAGAGGAGTAGCTACAACTACACGTAGAACAAATCCAGAGGAGTAGCTACAGCTACACATAGAACAAATCCTGCGTATACCCATAGCAGGTCCGGAAGGACTGGGGTGCTTAACTACAGACTTTGCTGGGAGCCATCGTTCCATAACTGCTGAAACTCCTTTTATTTTAGGTCTGTTTCTGCGAAGTCCTGATAGCTGACTTGACTTAAGAAGAGTTGGACTAAGTTTTTAAGGCTACTTTATTTTTATGATTGATTTTTAATTATTCTAAGCAATACATAGTTATTTTCTCTGGGCGAAAAGTTGAAATGTTTCATACAAACCTCATTTCCTTGTTTCCTAGCAAGGACCCTTCTCCCCTTCTTCTCAAATAAAAGCTAGCACTAGTTTTGTGCATATACTACTAGTTTGCTTTTAATGTGTATGTATGTTTATATTTTCTTAGGAAATATTTAATATCCTGTTCTTTTATTTATTTTTATTTTTTATTTTTGAAAGCGAGTCTTGCTCTTTCACTCCTGCTGGAGAGCAATGGTGCAATCTCGGCTCACTGCAACCCCCGCCTCCTGGGTTCAAGCGATTCTCCCTGCCTCAGCCTCCCGAGTAGCTGGGATTACAGGCACCCACCACCACACCCAGCTGATTTTTGTATTTTTTAGTAGAGGTGGGGTTTCCGCATGTTGGCCAGGCTGGTCGTGAACTCCTGACCTCAGGTGATCCACCTTGGCCTCCCAAAGTGCTGGGATTACAGGCGTGAGCCGCTGTGCCCAATCCTTGTTCTTATATTTTTAAACATAGAAGGTATGATATATATGTTTTTGTGTGTATGTGTGTATATGAATTTTATACTTTGAAAAAATGTGTCCTATTTGTACCTTGTTTATGTGAATCTTCTTCAATTTGTATATACTTCCTGTTTTAAACCGTTGGACAGTATTTTCACATTGTGGCTATTTTATAGTTATTTATTTGCTTCTCCTTTACTAGATGTTTATATTGTTTATATTTTTATTGACATTAAGATGGTAGTTTACCAACATCTGTCTTCGTGCATCCTTGTACACATACGCTGCAGTTTGTGGTAGACCCATTTAAAATTTTAATAGACATGCAAAAATGAGAGCACCATCTTTAAGCAAATCTTAGAGATCCTTTTTGCAAAGCAAAACATGCCTTTGTATGAAACAGGATATATTTAAAGGTACATCTCAATTTTGCTTTCCTGTGATTTCTGGCAAGATGAAGCTTGCGTGGGCACCTGTGACTAGGTTTCTGAGAGGCTCCAGCACTGTCCATAGGTGTCAGGTTAGGTAAGATTCTTAGAATGTTAACGGTAACTCTCCCTCTTTTTGCCTGTTCACCGATAGCAGAATGCCCTTGGCAGATGAAGGAACACTATATGGTACTAAGACTGAGCCCACAAATGATACATAGTAACCTATGCTGTCAGTCAGTGTTGCAAACAACTGAAGGCTGCTATGGCTTAGTTTAAGCAAAGATGGACTTTGTTGGAGAAAGGGGAGCTGGGGAAATCTCTAGCTGAGCTGAAAACTCCAGCTCAGAAAGGATTAGATTCAGAGAAGAATCTAATCAGAACTTTTTCACTGTCTGTATTTCAAAGTCTCTTCATTGTAGGATGGGTCTATTTTATAGGAGGGTGAATACCCTGTTTGAATGGTTCCTCAAGAGAGGATCTAGTTGGGAAACATATTAACACAAAAGAAAACCGAGCTGCTTTTAGAAATACAGATGCTTGGTGGCCAGAAAATACACAATACCAGCTGCCATCAAATAAACTGACCAATATATCTCATGGCGTGCTTTATCTGTATAAACGTACCTAACATTTTCCAAATGTGCTTTTCACATCTAATATTCATTTATTTGCATGGTGGAAAAATGGGTTGTTTGAATCAGGTATCTATTTTTATAGAATTAGATTAGGGTGAAGTACACTTAACATTTAAAGCACATTTAAATTTTAAAATGCCTGAGAATTGTCATGAGGAGTCTTGGAATTATTAGACTTTTCTTAATGGGTTTGTTGTTACTTATTGGTAATGAGAGAGACATATTCTGATTGAGGTTCTAGTACAGCTGCTACAATCAGTTTCTTCTCTTTGCCTTCAGTAGCATAATTGTGGAGGTGAAAAATCAGAAGGGGTAGTTCAAAAAGTAGTTTTCATGTTAAACAGCCATTTTAAATTGGAGTCACGTAATTTTCCAGTGTCCTATGATTATAGCTATCTAGATTGGCTGACCCTCAGAAACTATGATGAGGTTAATATTAGTGGTTTTAGGCCACTAGATTTTGAGGTAATCTCTTATGCAGCAATAGATAACTAATACAATGTTGATACAATTGGGGCTGTATTTTTCGTTGATGGTAAAATATTTTGAGTTCTTTTGGAACTAGATTTTAGGGAGTTTAATAAACCCATTTTTGTTAATTTCTTTTTAAGGTGTTTGGATACAGTATTAGCTGATACTACTTTTCTCTCTCTTTGCCTCTGTTCTTCACTAAACATAATCTTTGAAAAGGAGGCATTTTTGTTTGTTTGCTGTGCTTTCCAAGAAGGATGGGGTCTGACTTTCTCTTTTTATGGTCAGTTATAAAGTTGTAATAAGGATTATTTTGACCTTTCTGGAGAATATGTCATGACAATTATATTTCAAGCATGTTATACAGTGATTATAAGGTGGGTCCAGTACTTGGAATAACAATTCACAAATGGAATTTTACAGTAAGACACAGATCTATGTTTAGACAAACCTACTTGCATACTTCGGATTTTCTTACCTGAAGAGTTTTTTAAAAACCATGGACATATACTGTTAGCATCCAGCTTCAGTGACGTTATAATTGGGATGAGGTCTTACTGATAAATATTGTGTTTCTTACGAACATGGAAGCTGAGTCCCAGAGAGTTAAATTGATGAGTCTTTGGTTTAGAGGCAGAATCAAGATAGAATTGGAGACTCTGTATTTCTAGGTTACTTTGTGCTCTTTGTATTATGGTGCCTATGTCTTTGTCAAGTTCACGGTGGCTATGGAGATCCTGAGCTTTGAGGGCCATGTGTGAAAGCACCATGCAACAGTTTGCCTTATGAAAATTGCCTGATTTATTCTTGTTTCCAGGGGCCTATTTTAGAAATGTTATTTCAGTAAAGCATGTGGACATACATGCATGGACTTGCAAAGGTCCTAGAAGCTGGACGTCTCAAAGACCTCACCTTTATGAGTAAAGTAGACATTGATTGCCACTGCCTACCTGACATCCATGTCCCTTCCTCTTTGCATCTGTTCATCTAAATTCCATTTATTGAATGATTTCTTTGTAACAGCTGTTGTGTTACATGCAGGGGATAGGATAGTGACCAAAGCATACAAACATGCTTGTCCTTGTGGAGCTTACGTTCTACTGTGGGAAACAGACAAAGAGTAAGAAGTATGTTGTATGATGATAAGTTCTAAATAGAAAACATTAAAGCAGGGAAGGAGGGTTTGAGAAAATGGAAATTTTAGAGAAGGTGTGTGCAAGGTTCAGAATGGCCCCCGTAATCCCCACTTCCAGGTATTCACACCCTTTTTTAGTCTTGTTAAACAAAGAGAGCTGGTTTGTGTGATCAGTTGACGATGGCAGAGGTGACACTGTGTGACTTCTTAAGACCAGGCCATAAAGGAATTGCGGCTTCTGCCTTTGGGCTTACTATTGATTGTTTCCTTTGGAAAAAGCTCACTCCAATATCATTAGAACGCTGGGGAAGAACTGAGGCTCCACCAACAGCTGGTACCATTTTGCTGGCCATGTGATTGAACCACTTAGGAAATGGATCCTCCAGTCCACGTTAAGCCTCAGATAACTGCTGACCCAGCTGACATCTTGACTGCAATCTCATTTAGAAAACTTGATTCAGAACTGCACAGCTAAGCCATTGCTACATTCCTGACCTATAGAGATGGTGACAGATAATAAATGTTTATTGATGTTCTAACTTAGTGAGTTTTGGGGGATTTAGTTACACAGCATATGACAACTAAGATGCAGAGTGCTAGGAAAGTCTTTACATAAAATATTCCTTTTGGGGAATTCACTGTGACCCCTTTGTTTTCTCCTCCAAGTCGATGTGTTCTGGGGTGAGCTGTTTTCCTTCTCTGGGCTCTAGGAATGGACACATGACCCAGGTCTGGTCATTTAGGTTGTTAAGATTGCTTTGATTGGATTGGAGATGAATATGTGGCCATGGCCATCTAATGAAAGTCTCCTGTGCTTTACTTCAAATGGCCACATCAAAGTCCTTCCTGTGCTGAGGTTTCTGTGCTTTTCAGAACATAAGCTCAGAGGAACCGGTGGCCATTCAAAAGAGAAAGGCCTGTTTGAGAGTGCAGCCAGCACTGGAATGCAGAACTGAGTTGACAGCAAGAGAATGAGATCTCTTGAGAGAACAGCAGCCCTGTGCTGCTAGAAGGTAGCAGTACTACACACATGCACACCAAATGTACCCCCTGAATAGTTATGTGAGACAATAACCTCCTTGCCCTTTGGTTTTCTTTTGTTTAGGCCACTTTGAGGTGGGATGGTTTCACTTTAAACCAGTGCCCTGAGTTTTTACCATAATTATAAAAACATTGAGCCTGGGTTTCTTATCTGTAAAATAGGTCTGATTTCACCTGTTCTCATCTATAGACTGTGAGAAATTAATAAGGGAAGACAGGTAAAGTACCTGGCAAAAAATTGATTCCTCTGTCTTCTCTATTTACTCTGTTTCTCCTTCCTGCAACTATGTACCCCATTTTGTTTGTCCTCCTAAGGTCTGTGCCTGTTCAGTGTGTACACATACATATTCATGGACATATGAATACATGCTTTTTAAAACGTGCACTATTAGGGAAACTGTACTGGTGCACTGTAATATACATGCAGCATTGTCAGTCTGCTGGCTTATCAAGCACTGTGCTAGTGGACTAGATATAGATGAGATACAGGAAGGTCTTTTCCCGTAAGAAGAGCAGTCTCATGTGAGTGGGCAATACTTACCTGAGGTTTAAACTAGGTATCAGGTAAGATTATAGCTATTTGAAGATCCACATATCCTAAAAACCTGTAATATGAGGGTCCTAGAGAAGGATAATGCTGACAGTGTGATAGAGAAGGTTCCGTTATATTGCTGGCTTATTAATAAAATTGCATATTACAATTTTGAATTTAACATGCCAAATTCTATGTTTTAGCATTTTTTCTTTGGTGCCTAAATCGCACATTTGCATTAATTTTTCTAGTAGAGGGAATGCCGCTGGTTTATAGTGGTATGAAGTATTTTTGGAGATGGCTGTGATTTAATTTCTTCTTCTTTTCACTGCATCAGAAGGTGAATGCAGTTACTGAGTGGTTCTCTTGTTTGACAACAAGCCTTTCCCTTGCCTGTTTTGTTCCCAGCCTTGTACTTAGGTCCCTAAAAGTGTTACTAAGCTCTCTGGGATTGCAGCTGCTGACCTTAAGACATGAGCCACCTGTAAGGTAAAAGTAATAGTATAGAAAGCTTTCATAACTGGG
Source organism: Pan troglodytes (assembly GCF_028858775.2). Taxonomy (NCBI): domain Eukaryota; kingdom Metazoa; phylum Chordata; class Mammalia; order Primates; family Hominidae; genus Pan; species Pan troglodytes. Next base: position 65,849,567 of record NC_086015.1, read on the forward strand.
CTCTTGTCCTAGTTTAGCCGCCTTTCCTTTTCTTGTAGGAATTGTTCCTCAAGCAGTTCTCTCAGAACCATGGCTTTTGTAGTCATCTCATTGCAGATTGTACCTTCAGTGTTTCGTAATTAATCTCCTCTAGACTTTCGTGGTGTAGAGAATGATGTTCTCATACCCCTTCCAAAACAGCAGGATTCTTGCCCAAGTCTGGTGGTTTTCAAAGTGTGTTCTGGAATTCTGTGGTTGCTTGGAGTCTTCTAAAATTTTACTTTCTATATTTTGGTCTTCCATGTAAAACTTCAAAACTCAGTTTCAAGAAAAACTTCTAAAATAGCTTTAAAATGTTCATGTTAAAGTAGACTTTATAGTCTTGTAATGTTTTACTAAGGGGTATAAAATAATATGAATGGGTAGGCCTTTTTTTTTTTTTTTTAAAGCAAAGCACTGATTTAATTATAGTAATTTCTTACTTTTATTTCTCTCTTAGTACTTCTCATACTCTTGGTTTACTGGTGCTTCAGGCCTCACATTAGGAAGCTTGCTGAGGTGTAAGCCTGAGGTAGTTGGAATGCTGTTTTGCTGGGGGGCTCTGGGACCTTGGAGGTTGGCATTAAACCAAGGAAGTGTGGAGCAACAGCCACTAGATGTCAAGGTGTTGTGGAATGGGGGAGTGGGTTTCCCTTGAGTTAGGAAGAAACAGATATCTCTATATCCCTCTGGCCACATAACTTAAATTTTACTTCTTCCTATTTCCAGAAGAACTTTCCATTCCTCCCATCATGTTTTCCTTATTGATTGGGAGGATGCTAGTGATATTGATGGGTGGGTGCTAGTGACAGTCAAGTGTGATGCCCTCAGTCTCTTGTACTTACGTAGAATATTAAGACTAAGGGTCTTTTAAATTGTAAAATACACATAACATAAAATTTACCATTTTAACCACAGTGTACCTCTCAGTGGCGCTTAGTATATTCGCAGTGTGATGCACCCATCACCATTATCTAGTTCCAGAACATTTTAATCACCCCAAGTGGAAGCCTCATACCCATTGAACAGTCACTCCCCACTTCCCATTTCCCACTGCCCCGACAACCACTGATTTACTTTCTAAGACCAAGAATTTTACAAGGTATTTTAGAAATTACAAAATTTATATTTTAAGCTCTAGCATAAGAACAAGCCAAAAGAAACAGTTACATGGAAACGAAGCCCACAGTTTGCACCATGATTTCATTCTTCTTTTTATCATTTCTGATTTACCACCTCAACCTTGGTTCCAAAACATTTTGAAATATATCCTTCCATACTTTTTTTCTCATTGCATGCATACAAGTGTATTCCCGTATTTTGATTCATTTTCTGGACTGTTTATAAATATAGAACTATAGTGTACACATCCCTCTGCAACTAGCTTTTTCTGAACAGGTTTTGTTAACATGTCTCCAGGTCATTAACAAACAACTCTAACTTATTCACTCTGTAGCTATGTAATATTTCATAAGGTGGCTGTTCCACAAATTACTCATTATGCTGCTCTTGGAGGCCCTTTGAAGAATTAGTAATTAATGCTTAGAAAGTCTTATGAGGAGGACTGGACAGGTAGAATTAGCCCATTTTGTATGTTGGGCCACTGAACCTCAGAGGGTAAACCATTTAAAGTCAAATAAACAGTACTGCTATATGATGTCTTGACTGCTGTCGCTCAAGCTGATGACTTTCAAGTCTTCTACTGCATTTTCTCTACATGAGGCTCCTTTATTTTCAAAGAAAAAAATGCCCTTTATGTTGGCTATTTCTTTTTCTGATCATTTCCCATCCTATTTTCCTATTTCTGTGTGTGTCTAGTATCTTTTTTTTTTTACCCCCTCTCTCAACATAGCCTCATTTAGTATTTGGCAGTTTTGCAGTTGAGGTAACCAATGCCTCATCACTCCAGAAATCTCATATTGTAAAATCTTTAGAATTAAAAAATCCTTATACAACTGAAGAAAATACAAGAGAGTTTCAATGACTTGCTCAAGTTCATACAGCCCTCCAGTGGCCAAGGCAAGACTTGAACCCACCTCTTATGAATTCATATCCTATCATAGGAGACAGATACACAGCAGCTCCCACAGCAACCTTCAACAACTGGTAGTGGCTCTCTACAGCACCATGTGTGAATAAATCTGAGACTTTGATTGATTAATGATGTCTGCCATGAATGGGATGGGTCAGGGAGTAGACTAGAGAGATAACTAAGTGGTGATACATGTGCCATGGGTTGCCTTTGCCCCAGCACAGCATATTGACAGTGATGATTCTTGAGTGTGACTCGATAATTATTTTATTTCAAGGGTTTAAAAGGTCAGCCTGGGGACCAATCACAAAGTCAGGGTTGAGATCCTATATATCACAAGGCTTTGAGACTACCTGACCAACAATGAGTTTAATTACTAATCCTGCAAAGACTAATATAGTTCCTAATGTTTTATCCATGTTTTATTAGTATGCTGATGTTGAATGTTGGGTGTGTGTTGTTGGCTTCTTCATTTTTTTTCTGCAATCAAATATGGCTTTCTTTCTCCTTTGGAAGAAATGACGTAAGGTGGGTGAAATTGGGCTATCACAGTCTCAGCATTATGGACATTGGGGATAGCTAATTATTTGTTGTGGGGGCTGTCCTCTGATATTTAGCAACATCCCTGCCTCTATCCACTGGAAGTCACTGACACCTCCCTCTTAACACCAGGTCTTTAATCTTGACAACAGGAAATTTCTCCCAGACATTGCAGAATCCCGCCTGTATGAGAACCACTGGCTTAAACTGATACATGTTTTCAATGGGTTGTAATAAGTTTTTTAAAAGGTAATTTTCTCTATGGCCCATTTGTATTGTGGGCGTTGGAATAGTGACAGAAAAGCATGAAGGAAAACAAATGTTTATTATCTTTTGTAAGGCAGTGGGAAGCTTTTCTTCTCTATAGTACTGAATAGGAAAGCCACAAATACAGAAGTACATTTTACAACAATAGGTGGCACACTACTACCAGAAGCCTAGTTCAGAAAGTAGATGGAGACAGTTTTATAAGTGAATGTATTTCAATCGTTTTTTATTAACAGTATTCCCAACTTCATTTTATTTCTCTTAAAAAAGCATATTCTGCTTTAACAGTCCTTCTAAAGCTAATTTTATTTTTAAAAATGAGCATAAATTTGCCCTTTGCTTTGCAAAACAAACCTGCAATCAATATAGTATTTATAATAGAGACGTCATATAATTGTGGGATTAAACCAGATTAACTTTGATGTCAATTATTTTTTCAATGCATTATAGAAAAAGGCATTTTTTTAAAGCTTTTCTGGAATATTAGGTGTTCTGTATGTATTTTTTAAAACAAGTAAATGGATGTTTAGTCTCTATTAGTACTTAAGAATTAGTACTTAAGAAACACTATTATAATAAATATGACTTCTGTTGAAAACAGGTCATGAGATATCAATTGAGGGGAGCTGAAAATAGGGCAGCTCAGTGCCTTCTTTTCTTTTAAAAACTCTTAAACTTTTAATTATGATGCCTCAGTGTGTATTTGGAGAAGACTGTAAGTTGAAATTTAAAGATTATAACCATGGTGCTCAGAGCTAGCATAAGAGACTAGTTTATTACAAACTCCTTTTAATAAACTCTCTGCCCATACATTTAAAAAATAAATGCTCTCCCTTTTCTTCCTGTTTGAGTAAATAGCACTTCCAATGTTTTAAGTATGCAGAGCATGATCAAAGAATGAGGAGATGGAGACAAAAAGTTGCTGAGTGAATATTTTTATTTTTGTAGTTGTGTCTCTGACTTGTTTAGGAGTTTATTTTTTTAAGACTTTAAGTAAAATAAAGCTTAATCTAGTGGAGACTCTCAAAAGGAATGATGTGTCACTCCTTTTCAAAATATATGTGCTTTAACTATATAGTAATGTTTTAAAGCTTTTATTAATGCTGGGGTTCTTTATAATGAGAATACCATTCATTGGTCATTTATTACAAACCTATTATATGTTAGATATGAAAGATCTTAGGTTATTTTCTTTCTTTAATCCATAAAATGATGGGAATTAGGACATTATATCCCAAGGAGGATTATTAAATAGTTAATGTCACGGTGTTAGTAAGTCACAGGGCTGAGATTCAAACCCGGGTCTAATTTTGAATTACCCTTTATCTAAAATCATGGAATATCACCACAAGGGAAAATCAGAGCTGACATGAACTTTCTTCCCCCTATGCCTCTGTCCCCCTTTTGTTCCTTCCTTTGGCTTTGGAAAAATTTGTTTAAGCGAAATTCTATGAGTCCCCAGGACAATTGACACAAGGAGAGTTTCTTATTTGAGATCTTGGTTTGATAGTCCATAGTTTTTTTTTTTGGTCATTGTTGTTTGTTTGTTATTTATGAGCAAGGAGCTTGAGTTACAGAAAGGCAAGCAAATGACCCCCATATTGAACTGCTGGAGAACTTATGACCTGAACCCAAGTCTTAGGAGAGACTCTTTCAAAATTACCTGTCTGTTGGCCTAATTTTAACTAATAAAATACTGCTGCCCACAATATTTAAACTGTGTGGTAATTATTGTTTCTTTTCTTGTTTTTCTTCCGCATTACAACATAAACTCTCCCATCTGCTGTATATTTATAGCACTTAATATAATCCATGGCACATAGATGCTCAGTAAACCAGTGTTTCATTATTCTTTCATAAGCAACTGCTCTTGTGACATCCTTTATTTTGATCAATAGAATATATCATGTATTAATTATATTTCCTTTATAATTTAGTAAACTCTAGGAAACACTGAGGAATTCCTGTTTGTACACCAATCCATAAAATCACGTGTGATTGCTTAGTCCTGTTACTAAAGATGTTGAGACACAGAAGAGGAAATATTGTATGTACATTTCAGAGTGAAAAGTAATTCCTCAGGGTTGGATATGAAATTGAAACAGTTGATAGTAAGAGTGCTGCACTAAGAAGGGAATCCTTCCCCTAAATTTTAATATGTCCCCTAGTCATGCTATTCCATCTTAATGAGAATTGATTTTGTCCTTTCACCTATCACAGACCCTTACATGCTTCCTTCCCAGCCCCTGAAAGCCATTGTTTGGTGAGAAAAAAATACATGACTTTTCTCCCCAGGCATAGAAGGATAATAGCTGTGCTTTTTTTTGTTTTTGTTCTTTTTTTTTTTTTTTTGAGACGAAGTCTTGCTTTGTTGCCCAGGCTGGAGTGCAGTGGCACAATCTTGGCTCACTGCAACCTCTGCCTCCCAGGTTCAAATGATTATCCTGCCTCAGCCTCTGGAGTAGGTGGGATTACAGGCACGCACCAGCACTCACCGGCTAATTTTTTTGTATTTTTAGTAGAGACAGGGTTTCTGCAGGTTGGCCAGAGTGGTCTCGAACTCCTGACCTCAAGTGATCCACCCGCCTCAGCCTCCCAAAGTGCTGGGATTACAGGTATGAGCCACCGCGCCTAGCCCATTTTTTAAAATTAAAGCTTTTCAGGTAACTGTTGTTTCACATGCAGTTGTATAAAATAATACAGAGAGGTCCCTTTTATACTTTTCCCAGGGTGTGTATTAAGTTCTACACAATTTTATCACTGGTGTAGATTCATGTATCCATCACCACAGTCAAGATTCTGAATAAGTCCAGCACCACAGGCAGGGTTGCCACAGCCACCCCCCTTCCCCGTCCCCATCTCTGTCCCCAACCCGGGCAACCACTAATTTATCCTGCATTTCGAAAACTGTCATTTCAAGATGTTGTATAAAAGGAATCATATAGTAAGTAGCTTTTTAGGATTGGCTTTTTTAATTGTCTGGTTTTCTGGACAATCATCCAAATTGTTGAAGATGTCAATCATTGGTTTCTTTTTATTGCCAATTTTTAAAAATATAGAATGTTACTTTAAGAAGATCGTTTAGGAAGCTGAGCCTGTATTATGATAGTTTCAGTCACACAAGGTGTAAAGGGAGGTCGTTTGCTATGATTGTTGTTCTCCAGAGTCTCCAATGAGTAGCTTTTTCTTAGTGGGGAAAAAAAAAAATTGGCACAGTCACTGCTTCTCAAAGCTTTTGTCAAGCTGGGGGCCAAAAACAAAATCCCACGAAGGCATTGATCAAAGATATCATTGTAGGAGGAAGTCCTAGAGGGCAGAAAATGCCGTCTTCCTTTTGCTGTCTTGCCACAGTTCCCTGTTATTAGAGTCCTGTCCTTTGTCTTCAAAGCTTTGGAGAAATGCTTCACATAAAATAAAATGAAGCAGGGGCCACCTAAGAGGCTTGTCTTTGTTGTTGTTTATGCAGAAAGTACTGTTCTCTGCTATTGGCAAAGTAATTTTCAGCTCTAGATGAGCCCAGATCAGTCACAATAGTTTTCACAAGCCTGATAGGAAGGCCTAGAGTGGTGTTAATTAGTCAGAGATGGGAGAAGGAGGACATGTGTTAGCATATTCAATCAATGCAGAGTTTCTTCAACTGGCATGGGGGCACTCCTCAGCAGTCACTGCTACAGTAGGGCACTTAATGCATGCCGATGCCCGTGGGTTTGATTGCACTATTTAAATTTTTTGCCATGCATCCCAATGGTGGGAAAATACTGCTGTTTTAGAGATGCATTATGAGTTGTGAAATTAGATTGAAAGAACCTTATGGGGGCAGAATTAAGATATGACACAAGCAGAGGTGAAAGGGGTAAACATTTGTGTGCAAGTTGTATCATCATGTAATAATACAGGGGTCTCCAACTCCACGGATTGGTACCGGTCCCTGGCCTGTTAGGAACTGGGCTGCACAGCTGGAGGTGAGCAGCTGTGAGTGAGCTCCGTCTCCTGTCATATCAGTGGTGGCATTAGATTCTGACAGGAGCACGAACCCTGTTGTGAACTGCTCATGCCAGGGGTCTAGGTTGCTTGCTCCTTAAGAGATGCTAATGCCTATTGGAAAAAGTGTCTTCCACAAAACCAGGCTGTGGTGCCCAAAAGGTGGGGGACCGCTGGTATAATACATTTATTGAAACTTTTGGAAGTTGTCATGTAGTGTAGTGGCCTCCTTTGGCCAAGGAACCATAACTAATATTAAAGATTATTTCTGATGTAGGTATTACTCAGACTTTTTTTTTTTTTTTTTTTGAGATGGAATTCCGCTGTTGTTGCCCAGGCTGGAGTGCAATGGCGTGATCTTGGCTCACCACAACCTCCACCTCTGCCTCCTGGGTTCCAGCAATTGTCCTGCCTCAGCCTCCCGAGTAGCTGGGATTACAGGCATGCACCACCACGCCCAGCACGCCCACTAATTTTGTATTTTTAATAGAGACGGGGTTTCTCCATGTTGGTCAGGCTGGTCTTGAGCTCCCAACCTCAGGTGATCTGCCCGCCCAGGCCTCACAAAGTGCTGGGATTACAGGTGTAAGCCACCGTGCCCGGCCTGATGTTACTCAGACTTAAAGAGTAGCTGCATACAGTTCCCTTTCACTCTTCTGGACTTTGTTTTCCAGACCTGCTTATAAAAATCTATTTCAGGGAGTTCTCTCCTGTTTTCTTAGTGTCTGTCTGATGTCAGCCTACTTAGTATATCTGCAAAGACTCAGAGTGGTTTATTGGAAGGTTCCAAGTCCCTCCTACTATGTGACATTGGGCATGACATTTAACTTTGTGGGGTCTTAATTGCCTCAAGTATAAAAGCAAATGAGCAGATTTCACTAGATGACACCTAAACTCTCATCTAGGTTTAACAGTCAATAAAATCTATGAGGGCGAACTGTAAGACCTGGCACCTTTTTCTGAAGAGAGATTGATTATGCAGTGCAGTTGTCTTGAATGCACTGCACAAGGATGTGCAGACCCAGGAACTGCTTGTCTAATGAAAGGAACCAGCTGAATGTCTCACTGGGCTGCCAGTGCTTAGGGCCTGACCCAGACGGGGCTTCCCCCTCTTTGAGCAGTGGATTGTGATGGACTGAGACAGTGAAATCTCCTTTCTTCACTCCTCTTCTTTAAGGAGGATCAGTGTCATCTGCCTCACCTGTATGCCTTCCTTGGAGATGTTCATGAGAGCATTTAGGTGGTGGGTAGGTATATAGGCATTTGCTCTAAAATTACTTTAACTTTGTTTTATGTTTGAGCATTTTCATAGTATTAGATAGGGAAAAAAAACTAGTGGAAATTTAATTGCTTAAACTTTGGGAGCGAGTCAATTAGAATGTGTGCCTAGCTGCAGATCCCAGTAGCCTAGACTTAATTCCTGGCCTTCTCTCAGATGTCAAGTGTCGGCAGGACAGGAATTTGTAATGGGTGAAGGATGCCTTCATTTCCCCTTGCCTTTTCTGCTTATTTGCTATGCAAAGCAATTATTCCAGATTTTCAGTGTGGGCCTCAGGAGCCCCTGTGTTACCTTGGGCAATATGACTCTGAGTTCCTAAGACAGGGCTCTGCTCCCTGCTGCTCCTTGCAAGCCTTGGGTGACTTCAGTGTGTTTTCCAGCTTGTCATAGCATTCTGAACGTACCATTTAAGCTGGTCAAAGGTAAGGCCACCTTTGAATGTGCAGTTCAACCTTTTCCCACTTTCCATAGAAAAGAGACAGTTCAGCGGGTTGAGGGAATGACCTAGTAGGAACCTCAGTGTTGTTCTATGTATTTAGCAGAACTCTTTTAACAACATCAATTCTGAACAAGTTACCCAAGGTTAAGTTCATGCTGGTTGAGGAGAATAGTGCTGGAGCCAGATAGCTTTGAGTTCCAGCCCTGGATCTTATCCTCTCCTAAGTTAGGGAATTTTACGCAAGTCACTTAACTTCTGAATCCACAGCTCTTCACATTTGTACAATGGGGAGAGTAAAAATACCTTACCTACCTCCTGGGTTATTAGGAGAACACAGTCAAACAATCCCTTCAAAATCCTCTCTTTGAACCTGTCATGGATAATTCTCAATAAATGTCACCTAGGGTAATAAGAATTCTCCCTGCTGTATAAGTAGAACCTTTTGTATCATTTTACCCCTTATTTACCCAGGATTTCTATTTGTACCCCAGGAGACACAAGTGTCCTAATATCTCACAGAAATGTCAAGACTTTGTCTTGTGGCATTGATCTCTAACGATGCCCATGTATGATAGGTGGATAAGGGGACAGTGCTTCTCCTTGTGTCCCGATCGCTGAGTATGGAGGATCCGGGGCTTCTAATTCTCTCCAACTGCAAGCAAAGTAACGGAACTGAGCATTCAAGGATTTTGGGAGAATTAAGGCAAATCCCAGGGGGATTAGGAAACCAGAGTCATTTGGTTGTCCCTTGATCTTTCTTTAATAAACGATCAAGTTCAGCTTTGCATGGTGAACTGAATTTGTTTCAGCTCTTAATTTTTTACCTTGTAGCTATAATTCTCTGGCTGCTGTTGCTGTCTTTAAATCCGGTTCACCAGCCACCCGGAGCATTCCAATAACACAGGCATTTTAAGGTTTTCACTTCAACATCTGTGCTTTGGAAATTGAGAAGAGACCACAATTTAGGAATATGCTGAGAAGGAGGCATGGAAGACCAGGGGTTCCATCTCCTCGTAATGTGTGGTATCTGTTCTCTCATTCTTCCCAGATTGCTCCACAATGTTCCTCTCCCCACTTCTATTTAAATGGTCCAGGGGAAGCTCTGTCATGATATTTCAATGTCTCAGGAAGGCCCACCATGACAGCATGCCACTGTCACGGGGTCACATTCAGTCATTCATTCCCTTGCTCACGTGCTCAGAGACCATTTTATGTTTTGCCCCTTCCTAGGCTGCATGTTCAAGCACTTGGCTGTGTTTGGGTTTCTGGGGACTGGAAGTCATTTTTGCTGATTAATGGGGATGATGGTATTTTTGTCCAGGAGCAAACTGGGGAGTTGCTTTAGGTATATGGCCAGGAGAGAAATACCTTGGATATTTGTGGGGTTAATACTGGGCTTATTAGAATGCTGTCAGTCACTCCTTGCTCTCAACTCTAGCCATGCATGCCAAACCCCCACAACAATAGTGACAACAACAGCAGTAATAATAGCAGCTACCAGTTAGAGAGCTACATGTGAGGCCTTGTTTGAGCGTCTCATTTAATTCTCCAAAAATCCCACAAGGAATGTGTTGTTATTTTTTACTTGTTCTAGCTGAGGAAACGGGATATTAGAGTTCTGAGTCCAAAGCATGTGTCTTGTAAATGGTGAAACTAAGATTTGAACTCAGATAACCTTGACCTAGTACCCAAGTTTGTACCAACTGTGCATCATTCCCTATCACCCTAAGCTAGGGAGTAAGTCGAATTAAGGGTACTACCTTCATATGGATGGCCCGATACCTGGTCATAATGAAATCATTCTTTCTTGGCCTTGGTCTCTCCACCTGCCGACAGGGCAGGTGGCAGCAAGCTGCTTACACCACATGAGCATGCCAGAGCCCCTTTGTCTTCTCATTGGCCAAGTTCTTCTTCCTCTCTTCATAAATACCTTCAGATTTCCTAGCCCACTGCTCTAGAAAATGTATTTCCTCTGATGGCCACACAGCCAGAGCAACCCCAGAAGGCCTGTGGTGTTGTGCTGCTCTTTATTTTCTGCCAGCTGCATCTGTACTCTTCTAGAAAATGCTGAGATTCAGCAGTTGCTCAAAAGGCACTGACATCTAATTATCATCCTATAGGCTGTTGCCACAAGTCTGCATAGTGAAGTCAATGCTGAGACAGGCTTCCTTTGCCAGTCAGAGGGGCTCTGGCTTGTTTACAGATAGAATCTTTAACTCGTTTGAAGGGCCAGCGTGAGGATACTGGGAAGGTTCCTGTGGGACAGTTTTATAATTGAACCAGGGAACTCCTCTGTGCCTGCTCATATGTGATATGGATAAGTCATGCAGCACCGGTCCTCCTGCATCCAGGAATGGGCTGACATTGATCTGTTCACTCTTCAGGGATGCTGTCTCCAACTACTTGCACAGGTATAATTTTATTATATTACGCTGCATATTAAATACCTGCACTTCCCTTTTCCCATCCTGATACAGATGATTTCATTTTGCCCACAGTAACACATGCTTCTGTTTGCACGTGACCATGATCATTTTCTCTACCTCTAGGCTTACAGAAGGGCCAGAGGTGGTGCTAATTGGGAACTGGAAACTTCTGACCCCACTGTGCAGGCTGGAGTAGGGTTGAGGCTGTGGCTAAGAACCAGAAGGAGAAAGCAGGGGCAAGTCCCCATTCTAGAATACCTGGCTAGGATGTGGGGGAGAGAGGTGAGCATAGCTCCTTTCTGTAAAAATTACACTTACACAGAGCTTCCCTGGCTTTGGAACTGTTTGCTCTTTTTTTTTTTTTTTTTTTGAGACGGAGTCTTGGTCTGTCACCAGGCTGGAGTGCAGTGGTACGGTATCAGCTCACTGCAACTTTGCCTCCCTAGTTCAAGCGATTCTCCTGCCTCTGCCTCTGGAGTAGCTGGGACTACAGGCATGTGCCACCACGCCCAGCTAATTTTTGTATTTTTAGTAGAGATGGCATTTCACCATGTTGGCCTGGATGGTCTCGATCTCTTGAACTCGTGATCCATCCGCCTTGGCCTGCCAAAGTGCTGGGATTACAGGCATGTGACACCGCACCCGGCCAAAGTGGTTGCTTTTATTCTAACAACGTCTGTGTTTGCAACGGAAGAGAGACCACAGGAGTGCTAGAGCCTGAGTTCAGGGAAGGGTTTGACAGGAGTTTCAAGGCTTCTTGTTGGCGGGGTAGAACATCATCCTTCCAGCCAGGAGTAGCTCTTCATCAGATTGCCCGGGGTTGGAAAGGGATCAGTACCAGATGGCCTCCTGGCCCCAGAAGTTCCTTCTGGAGCAGAACAGGGTTTTCTTGTTGCTATGATTCAGCAACAGCAGGCATTGATGGCGGCCCCACTGGGTGCCTGGCATGGCATCATACCCCCTGCCTCCCAGAACCTGCGGCCCTCCTCCATGGCCAAGGAGCAATTGCATGTGGAGCCATACCAGCAGCCCCCATTGAGCTGACTTGGTTGCCTGAAGTGAGAATGGTTAAATGGGTAATTGATGGAAGCAAAAAGCCAAGGGAAGGAGGTACCCGCTGGGTAACTGGTTAGTGTAAGAGGCTGTGTGTGTGTAGCTGAAGTTGATCACCATTCCAAGGTGAGTCTTTTCCCCTCTCTTCTTTCCCTCCTTTTTATTTAACAATAATAATAACTTTATTGATTCATTGCTTTTTTTGAGGCATGCATTAAGCCCTTCACATTTATTAACTTGAAAAAATAGGGGAGTTGAGGACCCAGAAAGGTAAAATGAAGTACCCAAAGTCACACATTTTAGTGAGTGGCAAAAATGGGATCTCAGGGCATGGTTCCTGTCTCTTGACAGTCTAAGCTCTTCACCCTGTACCTCTTTTCCATCTCTGCAGCCCTCTCTCCCTCTCTTCTTTGTAGATACTCTGAGCGTTTATCTTGCATCCAGTTAGCAATGCAGTTTCAGAGATAGAGGACATAGGACTTCCCTTACGGAACTCAAAATTGAGTTTGCAGAGACAACCTTAACCTTTGTAAGGTGAGGGAAGCCTAGAGTTGCATGTGGTGTGTGGGGCCCAGGGATGTGTTTGTAAAGCTTGGGTGCAGTGGTCTTTCTTCCACAGGGAGTCTGAGACCTTGGTCTGCTTACCTTTCTCTAGGGCACCCAGGGCATGAGAAGGTGGTGGTGTTCCTTATAACCTTGGCCATCCAGTAAAGTTCAACAAGTAGGATTGGTTCAGTCTGATACCTGTAGTCCCCTATTTTACATAAGCCCCTCCCCACATTCTCCCTTAAACACATGAAGAAGTGCAGAGGAGAAGGGAGAGGGCATGTCTTGAGACCCAGTTATGTGAAGGCTGTGGATTGAGAGTTTACAGTGTTAGTGATCTCTCGTCATCATCACAACAACTCTATGCAGTGGACCCTGTTAGATCTTATATCACGGAGGAAAAGCTCCAAGATCAGAGTTTCAGGTATCTTCTGTTTCATCTCTGCTTACAATCTTCTCACAATTTCTTGCCTCTCTCAGATTTGATTCCAAAATCCCTGAGTGCTAGAAGAAAGGCATCATATCATCTTGTCCCTGGTTATCTCATTGAGTTCATTTTCCTGCCCTCTGCCCCCAGCTCCCTGGCCTCTCTGCTGCCTGATGCATTGCGTCCAACCTGCCTTGAGCCTGGGCATTCAACACTCTGCCTTCTTTCCCTCTGCCTTTCCTTGTTCACTTTCTCCCTTCCAATCTCTTTTCTTCCTCCTTTTAAATTTTCCTTGTGTGAGTTTGATTTTAAAGGTTTTGTTGGGCAAAGTGAACACACTTGGCTTATAGAATCACCCTTAGGCTAATTTGTTACAGAAAATGCTGTGTAATGGGACAGGTTTTTTGTTTGAGTCAGCACAAATAAAGCAAACTGTCCAGGGTTGTGGTCAAATGCTGTTTCTTACAGTTCTCAAGGTTTCTAAGTCCAGGCTCTCTAGTTCTCATGTTATTTGGAACTCCTTTGGGCATTGGTCTTTGTATCTAAAATGGTCTCATGTTTAATTCAATGTGCGCATTTATAACAAGGTCTGATTTGATGACTTGTTCAGAAGGGTGTTTTTTTTTTTGAAGATTTTGGTAGAATTGTATGATTTTCAGGTCTTTGGACTAGTCACTTCTAATAACTTTTTTTTGGTGAGTGAGTCTGGTCTTCTCCATAGTTTGCACGCTTCATAAAGCATTAGGAGGACGGCATTTCACTTGCCATTCCCCATGGTCTAATCTCCTGCTGATTTTATTTTAACTCTGAGGGATCTGCTATTGGTCCAGCTTTACCATCAGTTGCATCTCCATCAATGAGTCTGACCTGGAGGGACTGGATTCAAATAGGGAGCAGCACCCAGTTCTCTCTACCTAGAGATTGCCAACTTCTCTGAAGCATTTCCATGAAATTTATAATTTAATTTCTATTTTGGCTCAAGAGCATCTTGGTACAAATCCTTGGGTGTGGCCCTCTTTTGTAAGAAGTACAGAATGAAAGACCATCTTGCCTGCAAACTGTGTGCAGATCTTTGTGAGAAATAAAGTCATGTTTCATTATTTTGGCTACATGACTTAAAAAATGTCATGACCCAGAATGAATATTGCTTTTCAGTCAGGTGGTTGCATGTTTCAAGATGGCTCCAGTGGCTTCTTAAATGTGTTTACCCTGCGAACATTGCAAAGTTCTCTGTGCTTTGTCCAGAATCCCTGGATGCCATTCTTTAACCTTCCCCTCCCCTCCCCTCCCCTCCCCTCCCCTCCCCTCCCCTCCCCTCCCCTCCTCTCTTTGTCTGACAGAGTCTTACTCTGTCACCCAGGCGGGAGTGCAGTGGTGCATTCATGGCTTACTGCAGCCTCAATCTCCTGGGCTTAACTGATCGTCCCCCCTCAGCCTCCCGAGTATCTGGGAACGTAGGTGCACGCCACCATGCCTGGCTAATTTTTTGTTTTGTTTTGTTTTGTTTTGTTTTGTTTTGTTTTGCAGAGATGAGGTTTTCCCATGTTTCCCAGGCTGGTCTCAACCTTCTGGGCTTAAGCGATCCCCCCGCCTAAGTCTCCCAAACTGTTGGGATCACAAGTGTGAGCCACTGCACCTGGTCCTGGGTGCCATTCTTGACTACGTCACCTAAATGCTCCTTCTTGTGATTCTACTCTCATCCTATATACCTAGTGCCACCATGACCCCATCACCCTACGTCCCCTCCCCCTTTGACTTGTCCTCATCACTGCATATTGAGCTTTCACTTGGCAAAGTCTTCACCTCCTAGTACCATCACCTTGGGGCTTAAGTTTCAAGATATGAATTGTGGGAGGACACAAACATTTAGTCTATAGTGGTATGAAATGCCCAGCATTATTGTTTCTGTGACCTTAGGACAAAAGGGTACATAGATGCTATTGCATAAAATATTCTGTTTCCTAGCTTTTCTGTTGGGGAACTATATAAAAATAAGTTTTGGTACATAACATACTTTCCTGATGCTAATATTTCCATTGTCAACTAGGAAAAATTATTCTTTTTTTTTTTTTGGAGACGGAGTCTCACTCTGTTGCCCACGAGTGCAATGGTGTGATCTCAGCTCCAGTGCAGCCTCCACCTCCTGGGTTCAAGCAATTCTCCTGCCTCAGCCTCCTGAGTAGCTGGGACTACAGGCACGAACTACCACACCTAGCTTTTTTTTTTTTTTTTTTGTATTTTTAGTAGAGATGGATTTTTTTTTTTTTTTTTTGGTATTTTTAGTGGAGATGGATTTTTTTTTTTTTTTAACCATGTTGGCCAGGCTGGCCTCGAACTCCTGACCTCAGGTGATCCACCCACCTCAGCCTCCCAAAGTGCTGGGATTACAGGCATGAGCCATCGCACCCATTGTTGGGTAGGAAAAGTAATGATTACCTCCCAGTTTTGAGCATCAATTGGTAACAAAATCTGTGTAAGTGTTGTCTGTATAAATGGTAAAGTTCTGTTGAAATGTTGGATAAAATAGAGGCAATCATAGTAATAATAACTGCGTCATACTAGGCTTCTTTCTATGAAATAAATTAGGTCATTTACTAAAAGCTCAGTTAATGAATATGACTAAGAAATTTTCAGAAATCACTGCTTAGAAATCAGCAATGGGGTAGAATGAGTTACTTACAGATGAATATTTGAATCAGGGGTTTCAGGAAAAACTGATGAGAATTGTTTGTTTAGACTGTCAGTCTCTCTGTGCCTCAGTTTCTTTTTTCTAGAATGAAGGGACAATCACCAGAGTGTCTTGAAGGTCCCATTCAGTATTCCATTTTCCCTACATTCCCTGTTATGTTATGTTATGTTATGTTATGTTATGTTATGTTATGTTATGTTATGTTATGTTATATTATGTTAATGTTATATTTTAAGACAGGGTCTTGGTCTGTCACCCAAGCTGGAGTGCAGTGGCACAGTCACAACTCACTGCAGCCTCAACCTCCTGGGCTCAGGTGATCATTCTGCCTCAGCCTCCCAAGTAGATGGGACCAAGGCACATGTCACCACATCTAGCTAATTAAAAAAATTTTTTTTTGGAGAGATGGGGTCTTACTGGTCTCAAGCAATCCTCCCACCTTGGCTTCTCAACATGCTGGGATTATAGGCATGAGCTACCACACCCGGCCCCTTTTACTGTTTAAAAGCATAAAACTGCTGACTCTCCCTGAGTGTTTGATTCTAATAGGAAAAAGTTCATCCTCTGGGCCCTGTTGGATCACGGTTGATGTAGTTTGACAAAATCTGTAGTAGCTTCCATGGAAAGAAGAAAGTTTTGTTGATGTGAAGATTTGTTTCTCTTTAGTTTTATATTTTAGAACTCATCTTGGGTTCCACTTCCCGTTGATTTGGGGGTTGTAGCTTTGGTAGTCAGGGAAGCAGGACCTGGAAATCACAAGGCCTTTTGGAGTTGCAGCTCCCAAGCAACACGGCCTGCTTGCCTTCCCTTTTGAAGGAGATCAGTTGCTCCCTCTCTCTTTCTTAGTGTTTCTCAGCAAGACTATTTAACATTTAAGGCCATAGGCATTAAGGATCCAGGGATCTGTGTTTTAGACCTGAATGTTCTTCTCCAAGCCAAGCTCAGAGCCAAAGCTCTCAACAGCTGAAATACCTGCTTGCTCTATTCTTTTTAACCAGTGCAGCAGTGCTTCCTTCTAGGATAACAGAGCTCTTCTCATATATTCCATTGACTGTTGAAATCTCAGTAAGGGAAACACTTTTCAAGATGTCTTGTTATGGAAAGGATTGGGCCAAATAAATATATTTCCTGTTGAAAGTAACGTGTACTTGCACTGAAGGATAGCTTCTCTACTACAGCTACTGTTTGAAAGACAATAAGAATGTTGATTCTAGCCAGGTGCAGCGTTGGGCACCTGGAGTTCTGGCAACTCAGGAGGCTGAGGCAGGGGATCACTTGAGTGTGCTGTGATTACACCTGTGAATAGTCACTTCACTCCAGTCTGGGCAACATAGTGAGACCCAGCCTCTTCAAAAATGAAAAGGAGAAAGAACGTTGGTTCTGGAGTCAGAATGAATTGGTTCTAGTGTTTGGCTCTTAGGCTCAGTAACTTGTGATCTTGGACAAGTTACTTATTTTGTCTGGCCGAACTCCAGATTCCCCATCTGTAAAGTGGGAATCATAACTCTGAGAATGGCTTGCCGATGCAATAAGATGAGATAGGTAGTGCTTGTGTTGCCTGACCCTGAGTAAGTGCTCACTCAATATTAACCACAATTTTTTTTTTCATGACCATTTGTACAGTGTATTGTCATGTATATGGAAAGGGTTTCAGTTCTGTCTTAGGGATTTCTCTTAGAAATCTCCAGCAATTTCACTTAGGGAGCTTTTGAAGCCATCTGCCTTAGTGAGCTGTGCTAGTGTGCTCTTTTTGAAAGGTAAGCAATCTTTGGGCCAGTTTGGATATGAATCTTTTACATGTCCAGTCCATATATTCCCAGAAGAATCCAGAAGTCATGGCCATCAAAGTAAAATACCCAGCCTTTTAAAACCACTACATTTGGATAGGAAGATGCTCTGCTTGAAATTACCTTTTACCTTTGAGATCCATCTAGAAAAAAATCTAAAGAGTTGATTGTGGGTCAGGCCCATCAGAGTGTAAGAATGAATTAGAGCTGTAAAAAATGTGATTCTTTTTCTTTTTTTTGAAGAGCCATTGGGCAGGAGTAAATTGGTAGAACCATTTTGGGGAGCTGTATATATTCAGTAAAGTTGAAGATTTCTATGCTGTTAGGATCAGGTAATTTCATTTGTAATTTAGAGAAATTTTGATACATGTAACCTGGGTGACATGTACAAGAATATTTGTAACAGCAGTTTGTAAGCGGAAAACTGGCTACAGCCTCAATGACATTCACCAGGCAGTAGGTGAATTTGATGTTGTTTATTCATACCTTGGGAGACCATGCAACTGCTAAAATGAATGAATAGGACCAGCAGATCAGTGTGGATACATTTTTAGCTTTACTCATAAGATGTCATATCTTAAAACATCTGATACAGAAATAGAAAAATATGAAATCATATTTTAAATATAGTAGCAAAAAATATAGACATAGCAAAATACGGAATCTTATTTTAACTATAGTAGTGACTGTATGGCTGTTGATTCTGTTGTTTCTGGGCATTTGCAGCATTTCTTACTTTTAGATAGCTGTTGGAAAAGAAAAATACTATAGGATGGGTTATGGGTTGCATTTGGCATTTATTTTTAATGTTATACAATATTGTATTTTTGAGGAAAATAAATTGGTAATGTGTGGAATTGGGTAACTGGGGGAGGGGTAGTTTTTGTCCACTGTATTCTCTGCTTATTTTTTATTTACTTTTTACCATTGGCTCTCTGATATAAGAAAAACTGAATGATGATTAAATTCAGTTGACGCAGTATAAATGATTAGCTAAGTGATCAGGGCTCTGAGGCTGCCTTTCTGGGTTTATGTCCCAGCTCTCATTCTTACTGGCTGTGAGATAGGAGGCAAGAGACTCAACCTCCTCCTGCCCTGTTGCTTCCCCTGTAAAATTGTTCAGTAGAGCAGTGAGGATTGAATTGGATTATTCCTGTTGATTCAAGTACTGGACAATGTTTGACACAGAATAAATGTTAGCTGTTTTTGTATTATTATAGTTTGATATGGAAGAAGGAACTGTAAAATGCAGTTAGTTACGGGATCCTGGTAAAAGATGCTCAAATCAGACTCTCAGGGCCACAAGAATCCAGAGTGCATCCCATTGAGCCTGCACCATTTCCTCGATCCTCACCTTATCTTTCCAGGTTGAGCCCTCCCCAGACAGTATAATCAGCAGGCACTACCCCTGTTTTCTTTCTCTTTTGTACCTTGAGACTTTAGGGTGGCCTAAAAGCATTTGTTGGATCCCCTCAACCTCCTTTGGGAGGCTCATGCTCTCATGGTTGACCACGTCTTACCAAATATGTTTATCCTCACAATTTATCTAGCCAATGCAAATGTCTTTTCAGTGGAGATGATAAATTGGGTATTTAAAGGCACCAGGATAATTTCAAATTTGTGACTTCCACTGGAATGGGGTACATTTTAAAGCAGAGAGGTAAATGTCTTTCTTTTCACTTAAATACCCACCATTCCTTTTTCTTTCTTCCTTTTTTTTTTCTACACATAAACACAGATACTCAACCACTTTAAATTTGTAGAAACTGATCTAGGACAGAGGTGGTTGATTCCCAGCCAGGAATGGGTCTCCTTCTCCCTGGAAATATTTGGCAATGTTTGAGGGCAATTTTGATTGTTAGGCTTTGGGACAGGGGAAGTGTGCTGTTAACAGTTAGTGGGAGTAGTCCAGGGACGCCATAAACATAAAGCACAGGACAGTCCTCTACAACAAAGAATGATGTAGCCCAAAATATTAACAGAGCTGAGGATGAGAAGCCCTGCCGTAATTTAACGAGAGAGATGTAAGTCCATACCCATAACTGAAGTCCCAAGACTTCTTCACCATGGCATTGCTCCAGCGTTGAGTAAATCTGGCATCACAAAATTTGTCTTATGTAGAGCTGGAGACAAAGCAGGGAAGAAGAGAAGCAAACTTGTTAAGTCCCACGTAGTCTATAACTCCATCAGGTATATGGGATGAGCAGGAACAGAAAGCTGTTTTCTTTAGAAATTCTCACTCTTCTCTTTCCTCTGCCGCGAGCTCTTATCTAAAGAAGGGAGATTCAGAGTGGATAAAGATCTCAGGGAATCTTTTGCTCTAGCTTTTGATCCCTCTTCTCAGTTTCTTCTCTTTTCAGTGTGTAGAAGTCATATGTCAAAGCACAGACCTGTTTAGAATATCAAGAGTGTTAATAGAGGCTTCAGCCTTCTTTTAGGCCACATTCTGGTTCTGCAACTGACACTTGAGGAAGTATTTCCTGTTGATACCATTCAAGGAGCTGTTTCAGGAGGGCCCTGGTGCTGCCTGGGGATGGTGTTCTAAGTACTTGATTCCATCTGCAAGGCAAAACGTTTTGAGAGAGAGAGGATTCTCTTTTAAAGGAATCATAATGTTTTTAATGTTAATTATACAGGCTACTCGATTAATCAGTTAAGTGCCATCTTTATACAGAAGGGAAACTGGGAAGTGTTTCAAAATGAAGAGTACCTAGCGGCTTGAAAGAGATGTTTGCTCTATATTTATATTTTGGGACTTGGGTAACTGACGATTCAGACATCTATCAGATGGAGGGCTGTCTGCTTGGAGTCATGCCTCAGCTATACACACACATGCACATGCGCACACACACACGGCACACACACACACAGCACACACTTTATAGGCCGTCTTCATGCCTTTGCCGAGGTCTTTCTGTTCCTTTTAAGAGTGCCATCATTTCTCGCAGAGATGTAACTGGAGAACAAAGCTTGCAGAGGCAGTTGGATATATATTCTTTTTACTCCCACCCTCTGCCTGGAATGAAGATGAGGTATAGGCTGCACTCCGTTTCATTTTTGGCCCACTTTGATAAGAACCCAAGGTGAGGGACCCAACTGGGCCTCACTGGTTTCCCACTGGGGAAACCTTATAACTGAAATCTAGTCTCTACTTTTGAAAATCTTAGTCATGATTGACTAAAGGCAGTCTTTCTTTAAATAAATAAATAAAGCACATTACAAATAAAGCCTTCAAGATTTGAGCATTTGGTAGGCCAATATCAGTCAGTGAAAGAAGTGTTTACAATTAAAAGTAGTAATTAGAAGGGACATGACATGATTTCTGTAGTATTCTTGACAAAAATGCATAACTGTACTCCAATCCTGGGATGACATCATACACCTTCAGATTGAGGGATATTCTACAGTAAGTGATCTGGACTCCTTTGTCAAGATCATGAGAGACAGGAGACTGAAGAACTTTTTATAGATTGGGGAGGGCTAAGGAGAAATAACAGCTAAATATAATGTGGGATCCTGGATAAGATGCTGGAATTGAAAAAGGACATTAAGGGCAAATCTAGTACAATTCAAATAAGATTTTTCATTCAGTTTATGAGTTAATTCTGTCACGCTCGTGTCAATTTCCTGGTTTTGATCATTGTACTGTGGCTGTGGGCCACAGTCAACATTTGGGGAAGCTGGGTCAGGGATATATTCTTTGTACTGTTTTAGCAGCAACTTCTCTATAAATCTAAACTTCTCTCAATACAAACTTATTTTTTTAAAAAGTAATAATTAGTATGCATAACAAAACTAGGTTAAACAATTTCTTTTCCGGGCTGGGCGTGGTGGCTCACATCTGTAATCACAGCAATTTGGGAGGCCAAGGCGGGCGGATCCCCTGAAGTCGGGAGTTTGAGACCAGCCTGGCCAACATGGTGAAACCCTGTCTCTACTAAAAATACAAAAAAATTAGCTGGGCATGATAGCGCATGCCTGTAATCCCAGCTACTCAGGAGGGTGAGGTAGGGGAACTGCTTGAACCCGGGAGATAGAGGTTGCAGTGAGCCGGGACCGCACCCTTGTACTCTAGCCTGGGCAACAAGAATGAAACTCTGTCTCAGAAAAAAAACAAACAAAAAAACAAGTTATTTTCCCTTCTAATCCAGATAGCAATTTAAATAGCATTTCACATAAATAGTTCACAAGTATGTTAGTTTTATGAGGTACAAAATCAGAAAAGTGTTGGTTCCAAATATTTAATGATAAATTTTTAAAATTGAGAGGATACATTAGTAAACTTTTTTGAGGTTATTAGTACCTGGCATTTTTAAGAATTCAAGTAATAGACATTGTGGAAATTTAAATAACATAAAGTAGAAATGAGATTATCCTGCTCAATTTCTGTCTTTACTCCCCCTCACATTATCACTGGACCACCTCCCAATGTTAAATTGGGTACACAAGTTTCCAAAGTTTTTATTTCACAAATGAGACTGTGTTATATATAACACAATGGGATCACATTGTATAAGGTATAAGCCCTTCTGTTAATATAACTAGCTTCCTCCTCCTTCCCCACTACCACTTAATAGTAATTCATGTTTTTTTCCCAATATATATACTTCTACCTAATATCATTTATCTGACTAAAATATTACATTTTTTGAATTTGTCATAATGTATTTACTTAACTTCAGTAGTCTGTAACACAGTGAGGTCATAAAGTGTTGAACATTCTCGTTCTTGTGGTTCTCCCTTTATTCCTTTTTTTTTTTTTTTTTTTTTTTTTTGACATTAAGAAATACCGCCTGTAATTCAGGCTTACATTTTTGTGTCAGGAGGATTTGAGGTCTTTGCCTTGTGCAATCTTTGCATTCCTTTTTAATTCTTTTGTTTCTAAAGTGTAGCACTCCAGACATTAAATATCTGGGTCTAAATATAAGAATATTTTACATTTTAATTTGCAGGGAAGAAAAATTATATTTTAAAGTCCACAGTTTCTGGCTTTTATTTACATATTTTAGACTACTTTGGTTATGCAGGGAGCACAGAAACATGCCTTAGCGTTTGGATATTTATTATTTTCTAAGTATTAAGAACGTGGATGTTCTGCAGCAGTGGAGAGATGTTTGAGAATGCTGGCCTGGCTTGGCCCTCAGAAGTTAATTTAGGGTTTTTAACTCTGGTGCAAATGCTTAGGTTACTGGCAGGGGGTTAATAAGTAAACCACAGAGAAGCCACAAAGGTGCCTACATGTGGTTGTTGTGTAGTTTATCATTAGACCAGAAAGCGGGGGAAACAGCTGACCAACCAATTCACAGAAATTTATCATACTTGAGTGGTTAATGCAAGCATACTAAACAGATTAAATCTCAATAGTTTTTGTGTATGCCTTGGTAGAAAAAGTAGTAACTGCTTACTTACACATCGGAAACATGCTCATGGGATGTTAACATGTTTGCATACAGAAGCTTATGATGCAGTGAGACTGAAATAATGAAAATGATGACAGTAAAAAGGAGAAAATGTAAAATGCATGCTAGTTGGTAAAAAAAAAGTCTTCTCTTTGCTTCCAAGGTATTTAAACTCTGAACAAACTGTGTGTGTTGTGGAATATATTGGGTTAGCGACCTTTCAGAATTAGGAAGAAGGAGTTGTATTTTTGAATATAGAAGGCCAGCATAATTACTCAGAGTACAGTAAATGTCCCTATCATTCTTTGAGTTTAATCTTAACATAATTAGCTCCTCGCACAATAGAGTGTTTAATTTGAAATGCTGCCAAGGCTCATTAAGTGAGAGAAGTACTTCCTGAGATCTCTGTTGTTAAATTTGGGATTTTTTGTATGAGATAATTTTCTCAATAAGTGTTAGGGTATCAGAATTGTTGTTCATATTCTGACATTTATCACCCAAACTCACTGAAACACTTAACATTTTCTGTTTTATTGATGGAGCCTTTTATGAATATTGGGGAATTTGCTGTGTCACATGGAAAGAAATTAATTTCCGAAGTCTTGACAAGCCTTCTGAGTGTTAGGTCCATTTGCACTGCTGTGCCTTCCCCACACAATAGCGATAGTAAATATGAGCTGGTAGGATTTATATGAGCTGGTAGGATTTAATTCTTTTATCTCTTCTTTTGGGTTCTGTTTGATTATTGATTTCTGAGTCAGGATAAGCAATACAAAATGTGAACACCAGTGTTTTGTTGTTGTTGTTTGTTTTTAGTTTGCATTTCTATTTTGGTTTGACTTGACATCTCCCCAGGTTGTTTTTGGTTTGTTTTTGTTTTTCATTAAGACAGGTAGGGTATCGCTCTGTCACCCAGGTTGCAGTGTAGTGGCAGGATCAGGGCTCACTGTAGCCTCAACCTCCTAGGCTCAAGCCATCCTCCTGCCTCTGTCTCCCAAGTAACTGGGACTACAGGCATGTGCTACCATGCCTGGCTAAGCTTATTTTATTTTTTTATCTTCAGTAGAGACGAGGTCTTACTATGTTGCCCAGGTTGGTCTCGAACTCCTGGGCTCAAGCCATCCTACCTCCTCTGCCTCCCAAAGTGCTTGCATTACAGGCATAAGCCACTGTGCCTGGCCCCCAGGTGTATAAAACACAATGGAACCGTCCTATATTTTTGGAATGAGAGTACAAAATATTTTAATATGCTTTGATAGTTTATTACATGTATCAATTGACATGGTTTTACTAGTAAGGCGTCTTATTTTATAAGATCACTAACCTGTGCATACTAGAATTCCTTGGTCTTTGTAAGTACTTCTATATATTAACAGGAAGTAAATCTAATGGAGTATAAAAAACTGAAAAGTAATGATTATTAAGAACCAATATAAATTTACTAGGAACAAATCCTGTGACATTAACCCCATTTCCTTTTTTGATAAGTAATGAACCAAAGGTGTAAAAATTGCTCAGAAAAGTCACTGGACAGTGTGAGCTGCAGGACTATAATGCTGTTCACTTTACATGGTGATCAGACACCCTGAGTGTTGATTACCAAGGCAATAAAAACCTAGAGAGACAGATTTCTTGCTATGCTTCTAGGCTGTGTTTTTCTCTGCGTCCTCACGATCAGCTCATACTGCAATATTAGAGCAGTTTTAAGTCTTCTGATATAGGAACATGGGAGTCTTTTCCCATTTATCGAGGTCTTCTTTTGTTTCTTTCTATGGTTTTCTGTAGTTTTCAGTGTATAATTCTTGTATTTTGGGGGATAAACTTATTCCTAAATATTTTATTCTTTTTGATTTTTTTTAAACGAAATTGTTTTCTTAATCTCATTTTTGGGTTAAATGAGATTAATCCAAAAACTGAATTTTATTCAGTCATATGTTGCTTAATGACAAGGATATGTTCTGAAACTTTGCTCAATTAGTTTATTGGATCTAATAGTTGTTTTGTAGATTTTAAATAATTTCTATATACAAGAGCATGTCATCTGTGAGCAGAGGTGGTTTTAATTCTTCCTTTGCAATCTATATGCCTTTAATTTTTTCTTGGCTAATTGCTGTAACTAGAACCTCCAGTGCAGTGTTGAATAGAATAGTGAGAGTGGACATTCTTGCTTTCCTAATGGATTTTAGGGTTTATATCCTTCTACTATCTGTATGTATATTTTTATCCTAGCTCAGCTCCATCTGTATATACAATCTTAATATGGTGCTTTGTATAAGCCTTTATGTTATAATGAAACAAATCAAAATTCCTTTTGCAACTGAGAATGTCAAAAACTGTACCAAGGATTGTCTTCACTACAGCCTATGGTTTTTCACATGAACTATTCACTTCAAAAATGACCTAGTGATGGTTCCTTTGACAGGTCCCTTTGTATGCAGCTTTACTGCATTGTGTCATGAGACAGCACCACTAGTTTTTGATTCCAGTAATACAATTGTCACATCTGGCAGGGATTTTTAAATTCATCTGTTTATCACATATTTATTGAGTGCTTATCAAATACCAGGCATAATTGATGTTCTGGGGAAATAACAGTTAATAAGAAACTTAGAGTCTTATTGCTAGAGGCGGACAGATTAAGAAATTGACAAATGTAAAATTTTTAGACTATCTCTGCACTGCTACCTTTTCTAGAATTTGTATTTTAGAATACATTTAGCAACGGACTGGCCGTGCACAATGGCTCATGCCACACACAATGGCTCATCCCAGAACTTCGGGAGACCAAGGCAAGTGGATTGCTTGAGCTCAGGAGTTTGAGATCAGCCTGGGCAACATGGTGAAACCCCATCTCTACAAAAAATAAAAAAATTAGCTGGGTATGTAGATGTAGGCCTGTGGTCCCAGCTACTTGTTGGGGGCGCTGAGGAAGGAGGATTGCTTGAGCTTGGAAAGTCGAAGCTGCAGTCAGCTGTGTTTGCGCCACTGCACCTTAGCTTGGGTGACAAAGCGAACTCTGTCTCAAAAAAGAAAAAAAAAAAGAAAAAAGAAAAAAAAAGACCTATGGCCAGGTGATGAGGTATGAAGCCATTTAATGCGAAGAAGAGCTAAAAGAATGAGAACGTGATTGCATGAAATGTTTAGCCAGAAATCTTGGGATATGGGAGAAGAGGGGGAGACTTGATTGCTTTGGTTGTAAATATTTGTCCTACGGACACGGTAACGTGGATTAGCATTCAGAGTAGTAACCAGTAGTGGGAGTTGGAGTGATAGAGATTTGGGTCTCTTTATCCCAGGAGATTTCCAATGGGGTCAGTTTCTACTGTCCTTTTAGAGAGACCATGCTATGCTGTCTTTTTTTTTTTTTTATTTTAAATTTTGTTATAGCCCCTATTGATCTTCATTCCACTCATTTGTTACCCTCTTGGCATTCTTAATATCATTTGTGGCCCTGTCCTCATCATTTTACAAGGGTTTTTTTTTCCAGATATAAAAATGTTTAATAAAATTTAAGCACATCAAATTTAACATTATATAAAAAGAACAGTACTTTATAACAAAGTGAGGTTTACAAGGGGCTTGCTCTCTAAAAACAGCCTTCTTCTTTCCCGATAGATTGTAAGTCTGTGTTTGTAAAGTCATGATTCTCTGTGAGAAGATTAATTGTATGCATGACTGTTTCACTGTTGGTTACTACTGCATCTATCAACTTGGGGAGAAATGTATTAGAGACAAAATAAAATGGTTTTAATCTTAAAAAAGAGAGAACAATGGTGGTGGTAACATCTGCCTTACCAGCCTCCCAGGTAGAATCACACAGGTGGTGAGTCAGACGACTGTGAGTTTACAAACATGCAACACAGCAGCAATCGATGAACCTTCATGATGTGCTGGACGCTGTTTAGGGACCCAAATAGACCATTTCACCATCACTGCATGCAGATCTGAAAGCTCCTGTTTTCTAAAGGAGGTTTTTCTAGCCATTTGGGTTTTCCATGAGCAAGTTAGTAATACAGTGAATGTGATAAAAGCTTCTATGAAGTTGACTAGATTTATTTTAGGTAAAGAACACTTTCCTCAAATACATTTACACAACTTCCTTCCTCTCCTCTCCCTCCTATATATAGAAATGAAGAGAGAACCTTAGCCCAGATACCTATCCTCTTGGCTTCCTTTTCATTGTCTTAGATGGTGCCTGATGAGCCTCTTCAGAACCATTGGACACAGTTGGAAAATCACAGGCTCTGATATACTTTGTAGATCTGTATTCCTCCATAATAGTGTTTCCCAACCTCAACACTATTGACATTTTGGTTCCCCTGACAGTCCTGCCCAACTCTTTCAGTTCCAGTCATCATGTATATAACTAGACCCGTGTATAGCAGAGCTACTGCTTTTCCTCATGGAGTCTCATGCTGGGGGTAAGAGCTTATGCGAAGGGAGTTCTACATTTGATTGACTCCTAGTTACATGCCATTACAACTGACAGTATACCCCCTTTTTAAGAAAATACATGTCAAGTCTTTCATCTTCTGAGAACAAAAACTGTGAACAACTTTCTGAATGGGAAAATCACTGGGCATTTTGAAATATAGTTAAAGAGTATTGGGGTAACTTATAAATGGTGGGTCGGTCAACTGCGTGTGTTGTTTACACAATTCCAGTGACTAGTTGGGAAGTTGTTTCCTCTGAAAAGGGACTTGCTCAGCTGGAATTGCTTGCTAAAAGGCTAGGTTTGTTAAATAGATTTGTACTCTGTTTTGGGAAGCCAAAATGTCCCTGAAACTATACTGTTCTGAGATGACACAGTTTGAAATTAGGTGAAAGCATTTACTATGGAGTTGCTCTTAATTAAATTTGAAAGATGAGTCATTGATCTTGGAGATGATGATTTGTCATAATTCTATCTTGGTGGCAGAGTTAGTATGAGGTACTAAGGGCTTTTATTTAAGCTGTGTGCCATCTCACTTATTTGTGTTTTTCTACAAAAGTCCTGCATACTTCCATGAATGTCAAAAGTGATGTCTTAGAATTACATATCTAAATACCTTGCGCATCATGCTAGTTGGCCTCTTAATTCAGAGTATTCGTCTCTGGATTTGAATCCCTGTGCCACTGCTTGTTCACCTGTCTGTCTTTCCCATTGGATTGAGTAGTCCAGAGTACATGTTTTTGTTTGTTTCTGTATCATATGTGTTTCTAAAAAGACTAGACCCACAGGAGGTATTTGCTGATTAAATGGGTGCCCCATTCTCCTCTGTTCTTCTTCTAAAATCTCCTTCAGTATTCAGCCTTCATTTTCCATTTCCTCTGCTGCCATCTCAGGCCTCTGCCATCTTGGCTGGGGATTCTACTAGATGCTTAATGGTTACCCCAGTGCCACTCTTCTCCTTAGCAGACAGAGCTCACTTTGCAACCTTCAACCCCTGTGTTCAAAACGTCTCATTATGGCTGGTGACATGCACAGATGGTCACCAACAGCTCAATACTGTGGCAGTTCGCACAGGTGAGGTGTTCAAGGCTGGGCCTCCAGGGTGTCTGTCCTTGGGGACTTTTTCCTTTTAACTTTAATTATCATTGTAAAGGTTTATCTTTACAATGTAACTTGAAGAAGCTTAGAATAATGATGAAAAAATTATTCGCTGAACACCATGCACTGTCTTCTGACCAAACCACCCCTCCACTTATGATCTTATTAATACATCAGGTCCTTTGTCACCTGTGTACTGGTGAGGCTCCTGATGTTCCTTGTTTCTGTGTGCCCTTCCCTGTGGTTCTCCACCTGGGGTCTACCAGTGCAAAAGTCCTTTCCTCCAGAAACTTTTCCTGGATTGTTCCAGGAGGAATAACTTCTCCTGCTAGGATGTCCTTTAAAAATACCTGTAAAGTAAGAGTCCTTATTTAGTAATTCAAAACTCCTCTCGTTCCAGAAAAGGAATTAAAATAGCTTACAGGAATATGTAAGAGTCAATAAGAATTCCATGGGGACAAAAAAAAAATAGTATCTGTGTGTTAGGATATAAAACAGGGCCAGAAATGAGATTAATATAAAAATACGTATCATAAAGTTTGAGATACCTTTTATGGGTTGAAATAGTTACCTTGACAAAGTCGCTCTTTTTTTGGAAGGCAGGGTGGAGTGGGGCCAGGTCTCACTCTGTCACCCAGGCTGGTAGTGCAGTGGCACAATCACAGCGCACTGTAGCCCCTACCTCTCAGGCTTAAGCAATCCTCCCACCCCAGCCTCTCAAGTAGTTGAGACTATAGGCATGTACCAGCATACCTAGCTAATTTCTGTTTTTGTTTTTTGTAGAGACAGGGTCTTACCATTTTGCTCAGGCTGTTCTTGAACTCCTGGCCTCAAGCAATCCTGCCACCTTGGCCTTCCGAAGTGTTGGGATTACAGGTGTACAACATTCTTAGTTGTATGCTTGTTTTCTTTGCTTACAAGCTTTTGGTGGTTTAAAATGGCAGAAGACATTGGACAATCCATGACATACTTAGGACATTTATAGTCACCTCTTTCTTCTTGACTCTGCTAAATTGTTTTGGGAGTTTTACATTTTTTCTCCTGAGCCATTTCTTTATCCCCCTTTTGAAACCTAGCTGTATGGTTGCTAAATTGATAATTATGTTACTCCAATCAAATGCTGTAAGTGGCAGAATAGTGATTTAGTAATGGGGTTAAAGTTAGTGTGCTTCACCTTAATATGAAGGCACATGGTATACCAACTCGGTGAAATGAATATTAAGATTATAAGGTTATCTGAGCATATGTTGGGTCAGCCCTCAGGGAATTGAGTCTGGTGGGGAAGATAGCAAAAGTTATATAAACAAACAAATGCATTAAATGATTAGAAATTGTGTCAAGTCATGTGGAGGAAAGTTTTGATAGAGTTGACCTGCCTAGAAGAAAGACTATGGAAGTTCTTTTCAAGATTGCATTTAAGGTGAACCAAGAAAAGTGAGAAGATACAAGGTGGAGGACCAGTTTACACACAGACTTCCGGGCTGGCAATGGTTTGATGTGTTCAGAAAGGTGAAGAATGTCCACATAATTGGAATGATACTTTAACTTTTCTTCTTTGGAAAAGTTGAAATTCTCTTTAAGGGCATGAAGTTTATTTACCTTTCAAGGGCCTCGTCTCTTTTTGATTTGAAAAAGCAGGTACAAGGCTACATTGTGGTTCAAGTTTTCCACTTGCCATTACTACTAAACTCTAAGGGGAGTGATCTTCAAATTGGATTCCTGACAGATTTAAAATTCCCCTAGCAAAAGAAAACCCCAGGGGAAAAACATGGTTAAAGCTAAGGAAAGTGGAATGCCTCAAGTTTAATCAGAGTACCTGTTCTCCTGCCCAGAGTCGCTTACAGATCTGTCCTGCGTGTGCATTTGGTAAATAATCTTGACGTGTGGTGTTTGCTTTCATTGTCGGCTGTAGTAAAATGTCATTTATTTCACTCTGCCAATTTGAAAATCATGCTCTTTTATGAAAATACAAGTAGATGAGGTGTAGAGGTGAGGTTTTTGTTGTCTTTTCACTCAATTTGTAAATTTCATAGATCATATAACAGGGTAGTAAACTATGACAGTTTGCTTAGAAGCAGACACTGGGCAAAATGTATTCTGAATTTTGACTGCAGATCTCTATTGGGCTGTTTGTTTCAAAAAACCACCTGTGTGGATTTCTTTTTTACTACTGTAGAATATTTGGAAAATATGCTGAAGATTACAGAGGCAAAAATGATTATCCATACTTCTGCCCCCAAGAGCTAGCCACTGTTGGTGTTTTTTTAAATTTCTTTTTCTATTTGTACACATGCACATTAATTCACGTGAGGACTCGTGTATGTGCAGTCTTGCTATCCTACTTCATTGTTATCCTCTGACATTTAACCCCAATATGTTTACACCAATTGCAATAAAGGCCAGATGTTAAAGGTCAAACTATCCATTTTATCAATGGTAATGCTATATTGGACAACACAGTTTGGATCTACCAATACAGTGGAGCATTTATAGACTCACTCTTTTCCTTCTCTCCTCTCCTCTCCTCTCCTCTCCTCTCCTCTCCTCTCCTCTCCTCTCTCCTCTCCTCTCCTCTCCTCTCCTCTCCTCTCCTCTCCTCTCCTCTCCTCTCCTCCCCTCCCCTCCCCTCCCCTCTCCTCTCCTCTCCTCCCCTCTCCTCCCCTCCCCTCTCCTCCCCTCCCCCTCCCCCTCCTCTCCCCTCCCCCTCCTCTCCCCTCCCCCTCCTCTCCCCTCCCCCCTCCTCTCCCCTCCCCTCCCCCTCCCCTCCCCTCCCCCCTCCCCTCCCCCCTCCCCTCCCCCCTCCCCTCCCCCCTCCCCCCTCCCCTCCCCCCTCCCCCCTCCCCCCTCCCCCCTCCCCTCCCTCCTCCCCTCCCCCCTCCCCTCCCCTCCCCCCTCCCCTCCCCCCTCCCCTCCCCCCTCCCCTCCCCCCTCCCCTCCCCCCTCCCCTCCCCTCCCCCCTCCCCTCCCTCCTCCCCTCTCCCCCTCCCCTCACCCTCCGCCTCCCTCCTCCCCCCTCCCCTCCCCTCTCCTCTCTCGACAGGGTCTTGCTCTGTCACCCAGACTACAGTGCAGTGGCACTATCGTAGCTCTCTAGGGACTTGAACTCCTGGACTCAAGTGCAGTTCCCGCCTCAGCCTGAGTAACTGGGACTATAGGCATGTGTCACCTCACCTTTCACCACCTTTTTGTTGGGTCTAAATCTTGGGACCTGTTTAATACAGAGCTGGGGTAGGTAGGGTAGATTCTTATTCAGCCAGCTACACTGATAGTCATTTTCTTACACTTCTGGTGCCTTCAGAATGGACCACAGGTAGATGGAAGACACCACATGCACACACAGGGAGAGAGGGAAACCCTGGACACTGACCCAGGACAACTCGAGCACCACCCCCTGACATGTCACGTACTAGGAGAAAGAGAGAGGAGAAAGAACCTATCATGGAAAAGTTACCTCACAGTTTAGATAACTTGGAAGATAACTTCGCTATTCCTGCTCAATCCTTCCTTCCAATTTCAAATCAGAAGAACTATCTTCCTTCTGAGGAAGAAAAGTGGGTAAGTGGATTCAGGTGGAGAAATTATAACCATAACCCTCCTGTTATAGGAGATGGAGGTTAAAACTGTTACTTTTTATGGCTACTTGAGGAGACACACAAAAGTAAACCTTTCTGCATTGAGTTTTCAAGTCTCAATGACTACCTAGTAGTTCATTTACTTACCTATGTTTGTATATTCCTCTTTTTGTAGAGAGTATTTTTGTTTTATTGAATATTTTGGTTTGAGATCATGGGGAAATCGTTGCACTGATCAGTGACTAGGAGTCAGTAAGATAGTGTTCAAGGATATTGATGTCTGATGTTGGATGGTCTACAACTTGTCCTGTATGCCTTCCCCGCCCTGCCCCTTGCCACCTCCACTGCTGTTAGGATCTGCAGAAGTCAAAGGTGGAAAGACAGAAAGCTTCAATCAGGAAGATGGGGAGTTAACAGGTAGGGCTGTTTGATGCAAGACATATTGCTGGGTATGTACCTCCTAGCTACCCATGGCCCCAAACTATTTTGAACTACATTAACTAGCGTTTCCATTTTCTGTTTCTTTCCAAATTTGTGTTTTATAGATAATCTTCTTCCAAATAGAAGGGTTTTATTTTCTGCTTAATTGGGTGTAAACAATTGATTACATGTTTGCTTCATAGACTCTCTGTATCCTGGAATTTTTCTGCTGTTAGAGAATTGATCAGAAGAGGACTGGCCTTTTTTTTTTTTTTTTTAAGTGAAGCTTTGATTAGGGATGAAGTCAAACAGCGCACAGTGTTCATGGACGATCAAGCAAACCATTGAAGCATCTTGTGTGCGCTACTAATATCTTGTGTGCGCCACTAGTAAGAGGAAACATCTCTCATTTTCTGATTGTTTTCCACTTAAGCATTATCTCGGAAAACTATTTTTAAAGTATAACCATAGCATATATATATATTTTTAATGCCATCATCAAACACTCATTTCAGCCTGGTAAGACAATTTCAGCCCTTGGTGAGGAGAGAAGGAAAGTTGAAAAAGAAAATTCACAGAACGATACTCTGCTGTGATTTCTAAGCCCGTGGCAATCATTTCTTTGCTCTAACTAAGAGCCATTAAACCAGTTTTAACAAGAGCTCTAGACATAGTGAAAAACACATGCTAAGAATAAAGAGTCCCGCAAAACTTTGAAGATTTTCTCACTTAGAGATTTCCCAGTGTACTGTTTACAAACATGTCCCCAGTCTTGAAGTGTATTCAGATTTCTTTAGGCTAGGAAAACAAAACAAAAAACCAAACCAAATGCAGACACACACCAGAAAGGAAGTTCCTTTACCAATTCATGAAATTCTGGGAACTTTTTATGTGAGCTGCTGTTTAACCTTTTGATTGCTGTGTGGTAGTTTTGAACAGTAATCACATTACGTGGTTTGACTACTGTTGTTTTGCAAATTCTATGCCATATATTACCAGACCTTGATTATGGATGATGGCTTTCAGTAAGTTAAAAAAAAAAGGCTGATGGTTAAATCATCCATATTTATTTAGGGCAAAAATGAAGACCTCAGAGTATCTTTGCATATATTCTTTATTCTTAAAGAAAAATTAATACACCACTCATCTATATTGCTGAGGTCACATTCCTGGAAATGCAAAGATATTAGAGGAACATTACTTAAAATCTAATTTTTCACAGGGACAACATTATAGATTCAGTCAGAGAGCTCTGGAGAATACCAAAATGGATTAAAGTAAGTCCAAGTAAAAAAACCAAAAAAACAACAAACATAGAGCCAAAGTCAAAGACACAGAAGGCACTAAAATAGGTATTATGTGATGGTGAATCACGTCTTCCTCTATAGTGTGAAGAGGTTTTGGAGTACCTTTGTATTATTTTATAATTTCAAACTTAGAGAAAAGTTGAAAGAAAAGTACAAAAACCATCTGTATACTTTTGATCTAGTTTCACTAATTTTTAAATCTTTGTGTGTGTGTGTGTGTGTGTGTGTGTCTGTCCGTCTGTGTGTATTTATTAGTGAAGTTTTAGACGTATTATGCCCCTTTACTTTTAAACAATTTTCTATTTCTGTTCTAGGAAAATGGGTTGTTTTTTTGTTTGTTTGTTTGTTTTTTTGTTGTTTTTGAGAGGGACTCTTCCTCTGTCGCCCAGGCTGGAGTGCAGTGGTGCAATCTAGGCTCACTGCAAGCTCCACCTTCCGGGTTCATGCCATTTTCCTGCCTCAGCCTCCCGACTAGCTGGGACTGGCCCCTGCCACTATGCGCGGCTAATTTTTTTGTATTTTTAGTAGAGACGGGGTTTCACCGTGTTAGCCAGGATGGTCTCGATCTCCTGACCTCGCGATCCGCCCGCCTTGGCCTCTCAAAGTGCTGGGTTTACACGCTTGAGCCACAGTGCCCGGCCAAAAAAGGGTATTTTCTTACATAACAAAAGTATAGTTATCTGAATTGAGGAGTTCAGTGTTGGTATGATTTTATTCTCTCAATCCTTATTCTAAGTTTCAATCTCAGCCTTTGTCTCTTTGTTCCTATTATGTCCTTTATAGGAGATTTCTTCCCAAGCCAGATCATACATTGCATTTTGTTGTCATGTCTTTTTAGTCTCTCTTAATCTGGAACTGTTCCTGAGTCTGTCTTTGAATCTTATGAAATTGACATTTTGAAGAGTATATGGCAGTTATTTTGCAGAATGTCTCTCAAATTAGGTTTCCCTGATACTTCTTTGTGATTTGATTTGGGTCATGCAGGAATAATTATTAGTGATATTGTGTTTTTCTCAGTGCATATCAGGAGGCAGTGGATGCCAGTTTATAAAATTTCTCAACTGTAAAGCTAATAATGTTTTCTCAAGTTAAAGTGACTTGTAAGATGATACTTTGAATCTGTGTAAATACCATATTTTTCATCGAACCTTTACCCATTAACTTGAATATACTTTGATAATTGTTACTATTACTATTATGGTTGCCAAGTGGTGGTTTTCTAACTCTGTGATTTCTATATATGTATTTCTGTACCTTTGTTGTCATTCTACTGGAAAGAAGCACTTTATTTCCTCCTCTAGTTATTTATTCGTTTGACTTTATCATTGGGGCTCATGTATTCTTGCCTTATTCGGTGGGTTATAATATATTACTATTGTTATTTTGCTGTTCAAATTGATTGTCCCAGATTTGGCGAGTGTGCTCTCTTCAAGCTGATCATTGTGTTATATATCCATGACCCTAACTTGTACATGTCTAACTTGATTAGCAAAGTTAAATTTTAACATGATAGTGACATGTTTACATACTCAGTAATGTGAAAACTTAACCGTTAAAGTGTTGCCGTGTTATCTCCGTTAGTATTTTTATGTTGCCCATATGAAAAGCTGTTGTTATTATTTCTGGTTTGTATGCTTGAGTCCTTAGCTCATTTGAACATTACAGTCTACTTAAAGCTAATTTACATTGTTTTAAAATGGAATCTTCCTGTAGGTGGATGGTTTTTAAGGAGGGATGGCATCACACTCTTCCCCAGAAATCAATCATGCCTTCTTAAACTATTTCCCTCATAAACTGCAGAAGTGATTTAGTGTGTATTTTCTTCTTGTTATTTTAATGTTTAGCTTATTTCCCTTGTCAGTTCTGGAGAAGGCCAATATTCGTAATCTGGATTTAATTAAAAACACCAACTTATAATACAGAGACATACCTGCAAACAAGAATGTCAGAGAAACGGATGATGGGGGGCATTCTCTCTGAAACACATGGAATTATTTTAGCAAGTATTCTGTTAAGGGGCCTCCAAATCAAGAGATTTTGCACATAACTATTCTCATACTTTTTGTACGAAGATATTTTAAGTTTTTCCCACTTAAGCTTTTCTGCAGAGTATATGGGGACAGCTGTTGCATTCTTTTTAGTAACAAAGTGTGATTCATTTTGCAGTCTGAAGGTCAGACTTGAAACTCAATTATTATCCTTAAAGTATTTATTAGATGGAAAATTATCCATAGCTTAGTATTTAAGGTTAACTGAATGGCCAGATTTAACTAAAGTAACAATTTAGTGAAGGATGTTGTCATTCATTCTTTGGTTCTCCTTGTCTCCCTTTTATGTGAATGTATCTTAGTCTGTTTGATTAACCAAGCACAGCATTTTGCTGTGCAAGGCGATGGGCAGTGGAAGTATTTATGGGTTTTGGGCGGGTTTCTTGTTCTTTGTTTTTTTTTTTTTTTTAAGGGTCAGGTTTTTTTCAATTTTCCTTTCAGGTCCTAACTCAGTAACTCCATAGTCTTTGAGCAAAGATGCCTGGAAGCTTTGCCAACAACAAAATAACAAACATTCCTTGAAGCAACTATTTTTATATTAATGTTAATATTTTAACAGGTATTTTACTACCTTCTATCCATTTTTGTTCTAAACATGCAGTGACTTGAAATAATTTCCACCTCCAACTGCTGAATTTGAGAAAGAGTTTTCAGTGTAAAAATTGACTTTTAAAAAAAGTCTAAACCCAACTTGAGCCCTACTCCAGCCTTCAGGTTTGAAATCCATGTCAGTGCTTGTCATTTGAGAGCATGAGTCCTTTCTACCTGCCATTCAATTTTTGAAAGGAGACATTGCTTATGTAAGTGTGAGAGAATGCGAAGCATTCTACAAATAATGTTTTGTTACTTTACATCCATATGAAAAGATAGCTCTTTGTTTTATAATTAGTAAGTACTTTTGCCAACTTTGATGAGTTTAATATTACATTTTATTCTTGAAAATTTGATGTTTTTACGGATAGCAACTATTTTTTTTCAGATATATATGTTGCATGTTTAAAAATTTTTTAAGGCTGGGTGCGGTGGCTCATGCCTGTAATCCCAGCACCTTGGGAGGCCGAGGTGGGTGGATCACAAGGTCAAGAGTTTGAGACCAGCCTGGCTAACATAGCAAAACCCCATCTCTACTAAAAATACAAAATTTAGCCAGGCGTTGTGGCATGCACCTGTAATCCCAGCTACTCAGGAGGCTGAGGCAAGAGAATCACTTGAATCAGGGAGGCGTACCATTGCACTCCAGCCTGGGTGACAGAGCGAGACTCCATCTCCAAAAAAAATAAAAATACAAATAAAAATAAACTTAATCTCAGTGACCTTTGTCATCCTCCATCCTACCCTGCGTTTGATCCCAGCTGGCTTGGCTCTATCCCTTGAAAGACCAATTTTCTGAATCCCCTGAAAGACAATGTGGAGATTTTCTATGTGTAAACCATTTAATTTTAGTCTGTTCATGGAAACACATCTCTACAGATTTAAAAGAATTGTTTCATTCATGGCCATTTTTTGGTGAATCAACCTGAGAATCACCTAATGATGGTGAACGGAGACAGAATTGAAAGAATGAACTTTAAGGTCAAGAATGTTGTTACAGATGCTTACCCTCTGGAAAGCACATGAGGTAGCTGAGAGCAGTGGAGATCATCAGAGGCTAGTTTTAAACTAGAAAACGCATTTTAATCTAAAGAGAGGCAAAGTGTTTTGTAAGCCATTATACACAAAGTACTTCCTGAAATATTTTTGATCCTCTATCATGGGAAGGCTCAGTTTCTTACTGTAATGAAGATAGTCTGTGTAAGATGTTCACCTACTTTTGTGTTGTTCCTTGTGGAAATTAGCATTATGAGAAAAATGTTTGTGTGATTTCACTAAGTTTTTTTTTTCTTTTTTTTTTTCAGTAAATTAATACAAACTGATATGCATTTTCAGTAAATAAATTTAATCTTTAAAATTATTTTATAGCTGCCTTTATGAAAATAATAGTGCAAATTTACTAACTGCTGGTAATGTGCTAGGCACTGGACCATTTTGAAGAAAGATTTTTCATTCAGTCTTCATAATGGCTCTGTGAAGTAGTTAATACTGTTATCTCCGTTTTACAGATGGGAAAGTATATCTCAGAGAGAGAGAGCTTATGGAACAATCTCCAATCCATTCAACTAGTTCAAGTAGTAGAAACTAGGTTTCCAGCCCATACCATGTGATTTTTTTTTTCTTCTTTTGAGACAGAGTCTTGCTTTGTTGCCCAGGCTGGAGTGCAGTGGCATGATCATGGCCTACTGTAGCCTCAGCATCCTGGGCTCAAGTGATCTTCCTGCCTCAGTGTCCTGTGTAGCTGCACACCATGATGCCCAGCTAACCTTTTGATTTTTTGTAGGGATAGGGTCTTGCTTTGTTGCCTAGGCACATCTCAAACTCCTTGGCTCAAGTGATCCTCTCACTTTAGCCTCCCAAAGCGCTGGGATTACAGGCATGAGCCACCATGTGATTTCAATGCTGAAATAGGTACGTGGGTCAGGCGCGGTGGCTCATGCCTGTAATTCCAGCACTTTGGGAGGGAGAGGCGGGTGGATCACCTGAGGTCAGGAGTTTGAGACCAGCCTGACCAACATGGAGAAACCCCTTCTTTACTAAAAACACAAAATTAGCCGGGTGTGGTGGAACGTGCCTGTAATCCCAGCTACTCAGGAGGCTGAGGCAGGAGAATCGCCTGAACCCAGGAGGGGGAGGTTGCAGTGAGCCGAGATCGTGTCATTGCGCTCCAGCCTGAGCAACAAGAGCAAAACTCTGTCTCAAAAAAAAAAAAAAAAGTACCTGGGTCCCTTTAATTGATTATTGATATGTATGTGTATTAATGAATGAAATAAAAATTGGGGCTCACTTTGTTTTTAATAAGACCATCTTAAGGGGTTAGGCTGGTTAATAACTAAAGAGTAGATATAATACAGCATAAGAATCAAACTCGATTCAAAACCTTCATTCCCAGTTTCTAATGCAGGGATGTAACAGATGTTCTTACATTTAGACTGTTATCTTGATGGGTGGCACGTCATTATCGTTGACTGCTGATGAGGTGCAGATGAATGCTGCTGGGAGCCATGTGTGATAGTGGAGGAAGTTCTAATTGGAGTGCTCTCAGTACAGAAAATTTAAGAATTTATCAATGTTTTAGGAGATAGCATATTTTGGGAAAGTCAGTGTGTCTGCAAGCTGCTGAAAGATGTTCTTGTAGACTTGTTGAAGAATTATGAACTGCAGGATGCCAGTTTTTGAAATCCCAATTCCTTTGGTAATAAGTATAAAAATAGCCACTATAAATTGAGCCCCAGGTACTGTTAAACTAACTTAATTCTCATAAGAACCCCATAAGGTAGTCAATGTCAATATCTCTTTTTAGCATTTTGGGCAAAGTAGAACCAGAGTGATTACCCAGAGTGATTGATTATTGACTGTAGGTGGAAGAGCCCATTATCTACCGTTAGCTTTGGTAGTCTTAACCACTATGGCGCAGCTGCCTCTGCAGTTTGGATGGCTCATACAAAAATCCACTTGAGGACTGGGTGATACTTTTTTTGGTAAGACAGGTTTTCTTTCATCTAATGAGGTATGTTTTGGAGTCTTTATGTGAAACATTTTCTTCTAAACCATGATTATTAAGGGCAGGAGCTATGTCTGTGTGTTCACCATTTTATCATCAGGCTTTCAGTGGTGTATAATAAATATTTGTTGATTGGACTTGGATTCTTGAGCAGGGGCATCCAGTTGGTATGGTTAGGGAACTTTTAAGAGAAACATTTCGTTTATGCAAACAACTCTTAAAGGATGTATCTTTCAAACATTTCTTTGGTGCTGGTCAGGTCACTTACTACTGGGCTAATAGGAGTGGTGGTTTCCTCCTTGTTAAAGTTGTCTGTTACCTGAGAGTATTTGGGACTGATAGAGAAGCTGGTGGTGGGGGTATTATTTGCAGAGAAACCAGCTGGCACTAAGTTTACAGGCTAATTAGAAATGGTCACGCCTCTAATCCCAGCACTGTGAGAGGCTGAGGTGGGCAGATCACTTGAGGTCAGGAGTTCAAGACCAGTCTGGTCAACATGGCAAAACCCCGTCTCTACTAAAAATGCAAAAATCAGCTGGGTGTAGTGGTGCGTGCCTGTAATCCCAGCTACTGGGAGCTGAGGCGAAAGAATTGCTTGAACCTGGAAGGTGGAGGCTGCAGTGAGCCAAGATTGTGCCACTTCACTCCAGCCCGGGCGACAGAGCAAGACTCTGTCTCAAAAAAAAAAAAAAAAAAAAAAAAAGGTCAGCTTTTATCTGGTGCTGGAGGAGTGGAAACTATTTAAAAGAGTAACCAAATTTAATCTGAAAAAGATGGTTTACTCTGTTGGCAGCTGAGAAATAAAAAGACTGGAAGAAAAATTGGAAAGAGTTCATTAGTAATAACAAAACATTTATTTTTGGAATCCATGCTATGGTTTTTGACAGTCATCTCTTATTTATTTTCGTTTTTCTAACAGCTCTTAGGGTGAAGAACAGTCATTAATTCCCCTTTACAGATAATAGAGACTTACTAAAGGTAATCGCCTAATTTAATGTCACCCAGGTATTAGATATTAAGTGTCAAAACTGTGATTTCAACTTGGGCTTTATGGCTCCAGCAATGAGGCTCTTAAAACATGGTCACAAAGAAAACCTTCTTCCTTGGGATGAATCAGATTTGAGAAGATCAAGGGAGTAACAGCTACCTTTGCCCTTGGAGATCAGATCCACTTAGTAGCTCTGAGTTATTAATCTTGCTTTTATTTTTATTTTTTTAATTGTATGTTAGCGATCCTTTTGTTAAATGCA
This sequence comes from Pan troglodytes, assembly GCF_028858775.2. Taxonomy (NCBI): domain Eukaryota; kingdom Metazoa; phylum Chordata; class Mammalia; order Primates; family Hominidae; genus Pan; species Pan troglodytes. The sequence goes on from NC_086015.1 coordinate 65,890,172, forward strand.
ATGCTAGCATCCCTCTCTGTCAGGAGTTTGAATCTCAGCACCATTGATATTTGGGGCCCCATAAGTCTTTGTTATAGGAGGGTATCTTGTACATTGTGGAATGGTTAGCAGTATCTCTGGGCCCTCTGCCCCCATAGCTGTGACAACCAGTGTCTCCAGATGGACGTTGTTAAACATCCCCTAGGGGCAGAATGGATCCCTGATGATAATCACTCTTCTGCAGGAAGAAGACAGCAGTAAATTATAAACAGGTAGGTGTTCTAACAGGGCTTCTGAAACTCATGCGTATGAGTCACTTCATAGCTTGTCATAGTGGTTTTTTCAAGCATTACTCTGACTTAGTTGGTCTGGCTGGGAGCCAAGGGATCTGGAAAGTGATTGATGCAGGGTGTTTCTTGGACCGTACTTTTAGGGGAAGTAGCCACAAAGAGCTGAACCTCACACCCTTTCATGTAAACTTCTTGCTTAGCAACAGAATAGAGTACCTTCATGGTTATTAAAATGCTTTTCTCCTTGTCTTTTTATTTTTTCTTAGATCTGCTGGCCTATCTTGCTAGTGATTAAGTTTACAGTTCAGCTAATCATTTGCTCCAGGTTTCCGAGCTTGTAAAATCGCATGCGGTGCATATAAATGTATAGGATTTTGACCTTAGAAAGTGAGGAGCAATTATCCACATGTCTTAAGACAGAGTAGGCCACCTTTTGAGTTTGAAAATATCACCAGGAGGGCATTTTATTTTTGGAAGTCAAGTTTTGTGTTTCGAAATATGTTTGTTGGGCTTCTTGGTAGCAGTTTAAGTTGTATTGTGATTAGGGGCTGAAACAAGTGATAAAAAATGAAGTTTCCTATTTAGTGATGTGATGTCACCTGTTGCTGCAGATGAGAGTTGGTTCTCTTTAAAAATTTGAAAGTGATACCATTTATATTTCAGGATTCTCACCATGTAATTTCTCTCTTCTGGCTATCAACCTGCACTTTTTAAATTTAAATTTTTATTCAGATTGTAGATTCACATACAGTTGTAAAAAATAATACAGAGATATCACTTATATACTTTGCCTAGTTTCCCCAAAGGTAGCATTCTGGTAAAACTATGGTATATCACAGGATATTGATATGGATATAGTCCACTGATCTTCTTCAGATTTCCTGATTTTAATTTATACTTATGTGCATTATGTAGGTGTGTGCATGTGTGTATAAATTCTATATAATTTTGTCATTTGCGTAGGTTCATGTATCCACTATCCCAGTCAAGATACTGAACAGTTCCAACACCATAAGGATCCCTCATGTTTCCCTTTTATAACCACGCCCACCTCCTCCCTCCTCCCATCTCTAACTCCTAGAAACCTCTAATCTGTCTTCATTTCTAAAGCTTTTGTCACTTCAAAAATGTTATATAAGTGGAATCATACAATATTTAATCTTTGCAGATTGCTTTTCTTTCACTCGGAATAATTCTCGGGAACTCATCCATTTTGTGTATATCAGTGTTTGTTCTGTTTTATTGTTGAGTAATATGCCAAGGTGTAGATGTGCCACAGTTTAACCTTTTACTTATTGAAGGATATCTGGACTGATTCCAGTTTTTGGCTATTACAGATAAAGCTACTGGGAACATGTGTGTACAGGTTTTTCTATGAACCTACATTTTCTATTTCTCTGGAATTAATAACCAAGAGTCCAGTTGCTGGGTTGTATGGTAGTTACGTATGCAGTTTTATGAGAAATTGGCAAATGGTTTTCCAGAGTGGCTGTACCATTTTACATTCCTGTAGCAACATATCTCTGCAGCCTTGGCAATTTTTGACATTACAATTTGATACTGATATTGATACTGATTTTTAATTTTTTACTTTAGCCTTTTGGATCACCAATGTAGTGATATCTCATTGTAGTTTGAATCTGCATTTACCTAATGGGTAATGATGTTGAACAACTTTTCCCATGCTTATTTGCTATCTGTATGTCCTCTTTGGTGAACTATTCGTGTCTTCTGCCGATTCTCTTTTCTAATTGTATTTTTTTCCTTCTTACTATTAAATTTTGAGAGTTTTTTTTTTTTAAAATATATTCTGAATACTAGTCCTTTGTTGAATTTATGGTGTGCAAGTATTTTTCCCAGTCTGTAACTTGTGTGTTTATCCTGTGTTATTTTGTCTTTATGAGCTTTCTCAGCAGAAAAGTTTTTAGTTTTTATTAGGCTCAATTTATCAAATTTTCCTTTTATAGATCATGCTCTTAGTGTTCAGGTCTAAGAACACTAAGAATGTAGGTCTTAGCCCTACATTACCAAGATTCTCTCCTATGTTTTTCTGAAAATTTTATAGTTTTACAATTGAAATTTAAATAGATGATCCATTTTGAGTTAATGTTTATATGAGGTGTGAGGTTTAGGCTGATCTCTTTTTTTTTGCCTAAGGTTTTCCAGTTACTTCGGCACCATCTGTTGAAAAGGGTATTCTTCCATTAATTTTATATCTTCATCAAAAATGAGTTGAGCATATTTGTGTGAGTCTATTTCTGGGTTCTCTCTTCTGTTCCATTGATTGACGTCCCTATCTCTCCACCAATATCACACTGTCTTGATTACTATAGCTGTACAGTAAGTCAATATCAGGTAGAAAGATTCTTCTCTCTCGATTGTTCTGTCAAGATTTTTGTAGCCATTCTAGGGCCTGTGCTATTCTATAGAAGTTTTATAGTCCTGTGGATGTCTGCAAAAACTTTCCTGGAATTTTAATAGGAATTGTATTAATAGTATAGATCAGTTTGGGGAGAACTGGCATTTTTACTACTTTGAGTCTAGGAACACACTGTATCTCTCCATTTATTTAGGTTTTTGATTTGTTTTCAATATCACATTGTAATTTTTAGCATACAGATACTGTACATGTTTTGTGTATACCTACATATTTTCTCTAGAGTACAGTTATAAATGGTATTTTTGTTCCATTTATTCCTTTTTTAGTATATAGAAATGTGATTGACTTTTCAGGTTGATCTTTTATTCTGTAACCTTACTGAACTCACTAGTTTTAGGAGGTTTTTTTTCATGGATTCCTTGGAATTTTCCATGTAGACAAGCCTGTCATCTGCAAACAGAGATAGTTTTATTTCTTCTTTTTTTCTTTCTGTATGACTTTACTTCTCTTTTATGCCTTATTTTAGTGGCTAGAACTTTCAGTGCTGTGTTGAATACGAGTAGTGAGAGCACACATCCTTGCCTTGTTCCCAATCTTAGAAAGAACACATTCGGTCTTTCATCATTAAGCATGCTAGCTATACTTATGTTACAAATCTCTCTGTAGGTGCTCCTTCTGATTCTTAGGTAATTACTCTTAGTGAGACAAGGTCTCACTATATTGCCCAGGCTGGTCTTGAACTCTGGGGCTCAAGAAATCCTCCCACCTCAGCCTTCCAAAGTGCTGGGATTACAGGTGTGAGCCACCATGCCTGGCTGTATACATCTTTTTAAACATTGCACAGAGGTGCTCCAGCCTCATTGTTTGTCCTTATGCTGCTGCTTTTTTTCTGTCTTCCTCTTCCTCTGACTTTATCCTTGTTTCTCTTATTGTATCTCTAGAGGTTATGCTTTAGATAATTCGGGCAAGAAAAGTTGAAGCAGGTTCTATTAGATGATACATCAGAATCATCTGAGTTCATATTTAAACCTAGCTTTTCTGGTTTGGCAGTTGAAATAGGCATGATAGGTTACATTGTGTTGTTGTCCCCAGGCATTACCTCTCCTCATTGTATGATTTTTGCAATGGAGTCTCTTTTCTTATTGAATAAAGCATGTGGCAAAGGTCTTTAAATGGAAAGAACCTTCTTTTGATGGTCTACTTGCTGTTGAAGTGAATAAAGAAGAATGAAGAGCCAAAAGAGGAATTCAAAAAGAAAGAAAATGATTCTGTTGATTCTGGGGTAAGATTAATCTGACTTGAGCCTTGGTTCTGGAAATAAGTAACATTGTGTCCCTGGACAACTTGCTCAATCCCTTGTTATTTATTTGTCTGTCTGTCTGTTTAGAGACAGGGCTTCACTCTGTCGCCCAGGCTGGAGTGCGGCGGCACCATCATGGCTCACTGTAGCCTTGAGTTCTTGGGCTCAAGCGATCCTCCCACCTCAGCCTCCCAAGTCACTGGGACTATAGGCACATTCCACCATGCCTGGCTGATTTTCACTTTATTTTATTTTTTGTAGAGATGGAGTCTCATTCTATTAGCCAGGCTGTAAGTTTTTTAAATTTGTGAAATGGAGACATCTCTCTGGGTGGGTTAAATGAAATAATACAAGTTACCTACTCTGCCTAGTGCCTAGGTTCCTTGTGTGCCCTCTGTAAATGATGGTTAGTTCTGATAATGGTGTGTTAGTTACACATGGAATGGGTGAATAATTCTGACAGGGAAGAAGAATGAAAAATAGGAGGTGGTTTTGGAATGATTGCTGAGACAGAATTGCTAATATTTTTAGGTAAAAGGAACATAAGGGAAATATTTTCAGGAAAAAATCCAAAATGACTGAAAGAGTTGTGTTTGAGAGTGAACATGGTGAAAACTTGTGACTTGAAAGTGATTTCATATGGCCTTTTAAAAGGCCCCTTCAGGAGAGAGCTGTTGGTTTCTGCTTTGGTGTCATTTCAGTCTTGCTTGGAACATTGCTCTCTGTTGTTGTGCTGTCTATGGAAAAAAGGGTGAACCTCCAGAAGACTCACCGGTAATGGGTCCCAAACCACACTTCCCTGGAGACTCATCGGGGAACACCTGCTACTGGATTTTCAGAACCTGTTTGTGGATTCCAATTCAGTAGATTTGGGGGCAGGGGGACAGGCATCTGTATATAGTTTGAAACAGAGATCCTAGGAAATTCTGAAATGGGGCCAATGTGTCAGTGGGATTCATTGGGATGTCGTGGGATTTAGCAGCTGTAGTAGCATCTTCAGTTCTGCTACCAACTTTGTGTGTAACCCCAGGAAAATCACTTAACCTTTTTGTACCTTCCTTAACTCAGCCTTCTGAAAGAGGAGGCATAAGGGATAATAACTCTGACCTACTTTACATCGTTGTGAAGAATTACTTTAAAAAATGACTGCAAAGCACTTTGCAAATAGAAATTGCTCTATAAATGTCTGTTTTTAAAAAAATGTAATTTTCTAACACAGTTTTAAACACAAATAGTCTTGTTGAGTGCATCAGCTCAAATTACAAGTATCAAATGACATGGTATGGTGGCTAGAAATAGTGTTTTTTTTTTTTAAATACCCAAAGTTAGAGGCAATAAGGAAACAACACAAGGTTGTAATGTCGTCGTTTATCTGTATCATCATTAAAAAATAATGCTGACGCTAACCTCTACATCCACATTTTCCGGTTTGTTTTGTTTTGTATTTTTAATAGGCTACTCCCACGAATTTGAGAATTTAATTAGAAAAATAAATGACTTCTACCATTGCTGCTGTGCTGTTAATTCTCCCCCTCCTTCCCAATCTCTCAATGAAAGGCCTGCTCCTCCTGTCATAGACACATCTGTGGATCTGTTAGAAGTCTGTAAATGGACGCACACCTGCAGAGTTGGCAAAGACTCTGTAAGTCCCCATCCTCTGATGCAAGGTGTGTTTTCCTGTCATTCATCCATCCCTGCAGGAGCACCCCAAACACCTCCTCTTCAAATCTGCTGCAGTGCAGCTCCCAAACCACCCTGTCTCTAAGGCTAAGACAACTGGAGGCCCATTAATGCCCAGGTCCATGGATTGTAAGCTTATTTTCCACCTCCAAATTTGGTGGCAGGATGGTTGAGGTGGTAACAAATATCAGACAAGTTAGAGGACAGAGTCCATGTGAATTCAGAACACATAATTTTAGGCACTTGTCACTATATGTGTGTACTGTAGTTAAAAAAAAAAATCGTAGGTGGCAGTATAGAATAGTTGCTCTGGAGTGTCACCAGCCAGGTAAAAATCCTGGTCCCGCTGTGGTTTTAGGCAAGGGATCTAACCTCACGAAGCCTCCATTACCTCATCTTTAACCTGTGGGTGCTAACAGCAATAATCTCATAACAATGCTGTGAAGGTCAGTGGAAATAAGCATAGAAACTTGTTAGTTCAGCGCCTGGAACATACTAAGTGTTCAACATAGCTGAGCGCTCTTAATCTGCTGACAAAGGCAGTGGTGCCCTTGTAGGAATAGATGGCAAACCATATGGACTAACGTGGATTTCAGATGTTGTAGTAGTCTACATTTAAATATTTTTAAGCTCGGCTACCAATAAACTTAATGGCTTATGTTTTGCTGGGTTTTCTCTTAAGTTATATTTTGCTACCATGTCTGTATATATCTGTAGTTTTTCATACAGATAACACAGTATGATGCTTTGTGCATCCTTCAGCAGTGTGTTATTGCAAACAAGGAGTGTGAAGGTTGGGTTGGTAAGCAAAGAACTGCCTCCATATTTGAGTTCTGTGATGCAAAAAAGTTACTGGATGGCTTTCAACTCTTAATTAATGTTTCTATTGACTGCTGATGCTAAGAAAGTATTATCACTTGTTCCCTCTGGGTGGTATACACTGAGATGAGGTAGATAAGAACAACCTTGGATGTACTGTTTCAGTTCCCTTGGAAACTATAAATCCAAAGGTGAATTTGCACGCTATGTGCAAGATGTATATGCTTCCCAATTTCAACTGCAGTTCCCTCAGTCCACAGAGAAGTGTTCTTGTTTTGTACTGTCTATTGACTGGGCTAAGCGTTAATAGCATCCCAGATTCTTCAATCCAGCAAGCTTTAGAGCCTTTTCACACTGCTTCTGAGATAAGCCAATTTGCCAACTGCTTTCCTAGGGTGACCACCTGCTCCTGGGGTCTGAACCATCTGATTTTAGATAAATTCAGGCTCCACAATTTGTAGAATGCCATTTCTTTTTCCTTTACTTTGTAACATTGATATCACTGCTAGATATCTGGACCTTAAAAAAGTAAAAGAAACCTCTTTAATAAAAATGATGTTTTAAAATGATATTACCTGATAATTATGCTTGCCTATTTTTATACCTCTTCCCCCATTTTTCCTTGATGAAGGTTTTTGTCTTGTAATGAAACGTGGTAATAAAGAGCATATTGGATGGGAAGGTACTCTATTGTCGTACCAGCTTGGTGTGGAGAAAATAAAATGTTAGGTATACACTGAATTGTTGGTTATCACCCGGTATGAATTGTCCTTCTCACCATGGGGTGTACCATATGCAGACTGTTAGCCTGCTCTGGGGACCTGGAGAGATGCCACATTCTTCGGTTTCCAGGCTGATTGGAACTGAAAGGGTTGGGCATGAATGTTAGGGTGGCCTAAGGTAGTCTTTCTGCCTGCTTGTTTGGAAAGAATTAGGTGGGAGAACATGCTGAGAGCTACTTTCCATTGTATGGTTCTTAATACCTCAGGGCTGATTATAGCATTGGAGGGAGAAGCAGGTGCTTGGTAGACAGGTGCATGTAGGCCCAAGGGAACAAATGTAATTCATTGAGCCTTAGTTTCCATCACCTGTGTATTAAGATTCATCAAATGGAAGACGCCCTTGAATGTAAGACCTGCATTCTTTTATGTACCCCTAAGGAAGAAAACTCACTACCAATTAAACTGTGCTATATTGCTAAGTTACCATCAATAATAGTATCTGTCCCGATTTCAGAGATAAAAGATGTAAGTTGTAAAATATAAAAGCACTTATATCATAAATTTCTAAGGACCACATTAGATAGTATACCTGTAAAGTATCAGCAGTGTCTTAACATATAGTGAGCACTCAGTAATCATTAACTGTTTTCTCTCAGCCCTCTCTCCTGGTAGTATTGGTAAATACTTCCTACCTGGTAAATCTTTATTGAGCATGTAATATGTATCTATCATTGTTTTGTGTATCTGGCATATATCAGTGAACAAAATAGGACATAGATCCTAGCTCTGTTGCTTATTTTTGATATCAGGGATATAATGTGGACTTAGGGACCTGCCATCTTGGTAACTAGGAGAGTCGCCCCTCAACTCAGCTCTCCTTTCCCACCAGGGGCTGCTTTACTTGGCCTTGTCTTTGGGGTTGAATGTGTGTGCCAGTAGCATAGGCACATGTAAGACCTGCCAAACTCCTTCCAGTCTCATTGCCTTCCAGTGTTTTCTGTGTACCTTACACTCTGTCTAAGCTGATGGCATACCTTGCCTCAAACAAATCACGCTCTCTCCCCTCTCCCTTTACCTGTCCCGTGCTGTTCTCTCCATCTGGTATTTTGTGTCCCCCACCATGAACATGCAGATTCCCCAGCGAATCCCATGAGCTGCTGCTCTCCTGATGCCTTTCCTCGTCCTTTCATCTGAGTGTAATTTACCACCTCAGGCTTTCTGCATGACACTGCTTTACATCTGCTCCTCTGAGGGTACTCACAGAATGCAATACTGATACTGCAGTCACGTGGCTATTGGCTTCTTTTTTTATTTTTAGTTTTTGAGACGGAGTCTTGTTCTGTCTCCCAGGCTGGAGTGCAGTGGCACAATCTCGGCTCACTGCAACCTCCGCCTCTCGGGTTCAGGTGATTCTCGTGTCTCAGCCTCCCAAGTAGTTGGGATTACAGGTGCCTACCACTAAGCCTGGCTAATTTTTGTATGTTGAGTAGAGACAGGGTTTCACCATGTTGGCCACGCTGGTCTGGAACTCCTGACCTCAGGTGATCCACCCACTTTGGCCTCCCAAAGTGCTGGGGTTAATTGTGTGAGCCACCGTTGCCGGGCCTGGCTATTATTGGCTTCTTAAGGAAACCCACTTAACAGTAATTACTGGCCAAAGATACATGTTTTTATTAATGCAAATCAGCATGTCACACTGAATTATATAAACATATAGTGTGTATATTAAACAAATTAAGTCATGACCTTACAATCAGGTCATATGGTGGTCTGTACTTAATTATTTTTATATTTTATTAACAGGAAGTGTGTAATTAAGCACGGATGGCTCTTCCCACCCCTTTCTTTTTTATATATGTCTGTTCTGTCTTCTCACATTTCTGGACTGACTTAAACTTGTCAGCCAGAAAGATGGATGTCATTCAGGTATTGGCAGGAAGAGATGCTTCTGTAAATAGTCTCTTTCACATCTGGGTGTTCAGTTTTCCTGCTGGGGCTGAGAGAATCTGATGAGCTTTGGGTATTTCTTTCCATAGCCGGGACTGATCCAGCCTGTGCCTCCTCTCTGGCGTAACCTCATCCTGTCCTTCCTCATTTTTAACACCCAAGTGCAGCTGCAGGGGCTTTCATCCGCCTCAGACTTGCCAGTACCCACCACTTGAAACTGGGCCCTGCTGTGATTGTAAGTCTCCATCCAGAAGGAGCTGGGTTTTTTTCTCAGGACTCAAGAGACTGTGAAAGTCTGAAAAAATTTTGTGCCAAGAGAAAGAAGTGCAAACATCCTCTGTTTTCTGTCTCTAAAGCAGGGTCAGTGGTTTCCAGTGCTGTGTTTTTATGTCATTTGACTAACCGTCTCCCTACAGGCCCAAGCAAATGTGGCCAGTGCAGATCAAGCCTGCTTCCCAGGACTTTTTGAGAGTGACGGTGGTACAGTATTTCACTGTTTGTAGCATGCCTATAGACTGCCGATTTACAGGATTTAAAACCTTCCTGGCAGATGTCCAGAGGCCTCTGGCTCATATCTACCTAGTTTCATGGTTGGCTTTCTAACTCTTACATAACAGCTGGGGTTTTTCACTACATTTAAATTGTTACTCAGAATTTAATGTAGTCTTTCTAAAATGCTGTCCCCTAGGTGGCTTAACAAAGGTGTAAATCCAGTCTGTAGAAGCCAAGAAAGGCATTGCATATGAGTATAGCTGGTATTTACATTTCACATATGTATTTTTTTCCAGTTGACAAAAATCAGCCCAGTAATTTTACCCTGGGTTTTCATCCTAGTAAAGAAAATTGTTAAATATTACCAAAGTATAAAGTGATCTTTGATTCTAATTGGAAAGCCTTTTTTTTTTTTTGATGCTCAAAAGTAACGTTGTAAATGGGTAGAAAATTGTCCATTTGGTTCCTGCTGTCTGTCTTTTCCTGCACTTTGATGAAGGAAAGGCTTTTTTCCCCCCAGTCCCTAGAAGACCTCAAAGGAGCTGCTTTTTGAAGGAAAAGGCTTCATTCTCCCTGCTCGAAAGATTGCCACACTATAGATACTTGAAAATCAGATGCGGTAATCAGAAAGCTATTCTGATAGTCTGACTGCTCTGCCGATACAGGTTATATTACTCTCACACAATATGTTATCACATAAGGGCTGGGTAGGACATACATACTTCAGTGGGTAAACTGAGGTTAGGGACATAGGGAGCTTGACTGTGATTCCAAGTATGTGGTGAACTCACAACCCCCAAGATTATTTTATCCTCTAAACGGTCTTGTCATGCGCTTTTCAGGAGTCACATTAGAATCTGCTTTCTAAGACCATATCTAGTGGCTGGGCTGTTTTTTAATGGATCACTTCCCCTTCCATCTTTTGACACTATCTATCCAATCCTCAGGATTCTTTGTCTTTCAAAACTTCATGTGCTGTATTGAACTTTTCATTTTCTCAGATTAAAGGTGGTCTTTTAACAGTTAGCGTACCTGCTTGTTCATCCATTTCTTTGTTAGACACGTAACACAAATTCAATCCCCAGGAGTATTTAAGCATCTCCAGAGCATTCTGTGTTTTGGTCTGTATTTCAGTGAAAGATCTACAAAATCAAGAGAGAACTTCTGAAGTCAAACCAAGCAGGTTCAGATATCTGCCTAACTTTGTTGATTTTCACTCTTTCTATGGTGGGATAAACAGGGACAGCTGAGAGGTGTTATTAGAAAACTTTCAACTGAGTCAAAAATAAAAGCAAGGGCCAAAGCTTCTTCACCCTTTGTCTGTGTCCATTTAACTTCCCAAAATACTTCTTCTCTAGATGAAATAGACCATTCAGTATTTCACCACTAATTTTACATGTATTATGTCTCCAGGATTAAGATTCCTTGTACTTAGGAGAAAATATTCTCTTATGAAAGAATCATGTAAGTATTAATTTTTTCATTAGTGTGTTTTATTTCAGAGAGACATGAATACATGGAGTTTTATTTTTTAGGTTTTCATTTAGCTCTAAAAGTACATGTGACATTATTAAAGTTGGAATGCTTCCTTTTTTTGCTGTGGAGAAAGTGAAGTCATATTTGAAGAAAACATTTTAAGACCTTGGATTTAAAAATTATAGGGACTTGGGGCTGGGCTCGGTGGCTCATGCCTGTAATCCCAGCACTTTGAGAGGCTGAGGCAGGTGGATCATGAGGTCAGGAGTTCAAGACCAGTCTGGCCAACATAATGAAACCCTGTCTCTACTAAAAATAAAAAAAAATTAGCCGGGTGTGATGGTGTGCACCTTTAATCCCAGCTCCTCGGGAGGCTGAGGCAGGAGAATCATGTGAACTGCGGAGGTGGAGGTTTCAGCGAGCCGAGATCATGCCATTGCATTCCAGCCCGGCTGACAATGCTCAACTCCACCTCAAAAAAAAAAAAAAAAGAAAAAAAAACTATATATATATGGACTTGGTGTGGTGGCTCACACCTGTAATCTCAGCACTTTGTGAGGTCGAGGTAGGAGGATCACTTTAGCCCAGGAATTCGAGACCAGCCTGGGCAACATAGGTAGACCCCATTTCTCCAAATCAAAAGTAAAAACTAACCTAACCAAGGGTGGTGGCACAGGCCTGTAGTCCCAGCTCCTCTAGATGTTGAGGTAGGAGGATCACTTGGGTCTGGGAGATCAAGTCTGCGATGTGTTGTAATCACACCACTGTATTCTAGCTGGGCTGGGAGACAGAGTGAGACCCTGTAGGTAGGTAGGTAGGTAGGTAGGTAGGTAGAATTGTATTCATATTGTAGAAATCCATATATCTGAGTTAGATTTTTAAAACGTTGTCTGACTACTGTTGCTCCTGGCTACAACATTAAAAAAAGGTATCCTGGTTTTCTTTTCAGGAAAGAGCGATATTTTTATTTTTTTCATAGAAAACAGAATTAAACCAATAAATGAAGTTATTACACTTTTGAGTTGGACAACTTAAATCACACAATGTTTGAAATTATAAAGCATTTTTGCAAGAAATTGTTATTTAGGGTAACATATTCTGTCACAGTATGCTACTTATTCCTTCTCTTCCCCAACTTCCCCCACCCCCTTTTTTTTATATAAATGGTGTGTCATAGTCAATATTTATTATAGAATATGATAACTACTGGCCTGGTTCTTAATGCCTGGTTTATACTCTTGCTAAGAAAAGCTCGAGGGTGACTCTCAAATCTCAGGCTAATTCTAAAACCAACAATTGAGAAGCCTCCTTTCTGGATCCAAAGGCACATGGTCTCTCTCCCCTGCCTCCATGATCAAGGAAGACATCACTAATTGATCAGGCCGTCTTCCCAGCAGAGCCCAGATGTGCCCTCCTGATTCTTCTCAGCATTGCTCTGCAAGCTGCCTCCATCAGTCATGTCGAATTGGTACTCACGATGAAATCTCTTTGACATCCTTGAATAAAAGTGTGTTTTTATGGAAGGTCCTTTTATGAGCAAAACCCTGTGCTGAAGGGGATTGCAGAAAATACTTTCTTCTGGGAATTTATAAGTCTAGTAAGGAAGATTATTGCAGCACTGGGTAGAACCATAAGCAAAATGCAGACAAAAGTTCCTGTAATTAAGGGAACACAGATGATAACGATTGGCCTGGAAGAATTCTTGGTTGCTTTGATCTTATCTGAAATCGGACTGTCAGTGGGACTTCTTTCTCAATTGTGGTAAAGCTAAGGAGCCGATTTCCTTTGTAACTGCTGAGCAGAGACCAAGGTACAGGTCTGAAGGAACTTTTAAAGTCAGTATTTTGGGACTGGATGCAGCGGCTCATGCCTGTAATCCCAGCACTTTGGAGGCCATGGTGGGAAAAATCACTTGAGGCCAGGAGTTTGATGCCAGCCTAAGCAACATAGCGAGACCCCCGTCTCTGTGGAAAGTAAAACAATTAGCTGGGTGTAGTGGTGTGTGCCTGTAGTCTCAGCTGTTCTGGAGGCTGAGGCAAGAGGATGGCTTGAGCCTAAGAGTTCGAGGCTATAGTGAGTTATGATTGTGCCACTGCTCCAGCCTGGGTGACAGAACAAGATCACCTCTCTTTAAAAAAAAAAAAAAAAAAAAAAATCGGCTGGGCTCACGCCTGTAATTCCAGCACTTTGGGAGGCCGAGGCAGGTGGATCACTTGAGGTCAGGAGTTCGAGACCAGCCTGGCCAACATGGTGAAACCCTGTCTCTACTAAAAATGCAAAAATTAGCCAGGCATGGTGGCACATGCCTGTAGTCCCAGCTACTCGGGAGGCTGAGGTGGGGAATCGCTTGAACCTGGGAGGCGGAGTTTGCAGTGAGCCGGGATCGTACTACTGTACTCCAGCCTGGGCAACAGAGCAAAAAAAAAAAAAAAAAAAAATCAGTTTTTCAGAAGTGGAAATCTAGTTGTGAAATATATATTGGGAGGTCATTGGCTGCATTTGGCCACAGTTCCACATGTAAGATTTGGAGGACGTGGTTAGAGTTTGAGTAATTTAGGATCAACAGTTCAATCCTGTATAATTTAGTGACTCAGTGCAGCAATAAACCCTGGAACCTTCTGCTTCTGTGTTTCTCCTCTGCAGGAATTAAGGGCAGATAGAAAGAAAGCAAACATGAATTAATTTGATTTTATGTGCTTAAGGAGACATAATGAGAATCTGTTGGTGAGGTAGAAGTTACCACCAATCTACATAAAAATGAATAATACTGACATTAAAAGAAAGAACATCAATTATGTTGCAGTGATTGCAGGTTTAAATCATGTTAGGGCTTAGGCTTACACGTAAGAGTCTCCAGTTCCCGAATTTGTTGGGCCTTACATGGAAGCTGAGATATGACAGAGGGGTCTGAAATACTGCCCCCCATTCCAAGTGAGATTTCCTACTGTTCCTTTCACTGACTTGCCCTTTCACTAGATATGCTATCTTTTCTCAGAAACACTAAAAAGGATTTTTGTGTTTGCAAAGAGTAGGAATGAAATGGGGTTTTTCTATCCCTTCTGATAACTGGGTACTTTTAATGGCAAGGCTATTCTTGGTTTCATTCCTTGGCCAATTTTGAGATAATTTTTTAAGCACATTGGAGCCCACGTGCTCAGTAGTGGTTCTTCAGCAGAAAATTCGCAGATCAGCTACTGAGAATTCTAGATTTCCTGTTGTAAGAGGTCAAACAAATGGTACAAGTTACATAAGCGTTTCTTGGATGATAAAGGAGCTGTTTTCTCTAGATAGGTGTACCCTTTTCAGCTAGCTAATATGAATCTGTGTCAACACAGGTTTTAATTTTTTAATTTTTATGTATTTATTTTTTGAGATAGGGTCTCACTCTGTTTCCCAGGTTAGAGTGCGATGGTGTGATCATGGCTCACTGCAGCCTTAACTTCTTGGGGCCAAGCAGTCCTCCCACGTCAGTCCCCCAGTTAGCCAGGACCACACGTGCACCACCACACCTGACTAATTTTTAAAAATTTTTTTGTAGCAATACAGTCTCACTGTGTTTCCTAGGCTGGTCTTGAGCTCCTGGGCTCAAGCAGTTCTCTTGCCTCAGCCTCCCAAAATGCTCAAGCAGTTCTCTTGCCTCAGCCTCCCAAAATGCTGGGATTACAGTTATGAGCCATGGCATCTGACCTCAACTGAAGTTTTAAAATCTTTAGGACTATACAGTTTAAACCTCAAGGGTAGCAAAGTAATAATATAAAAACTACAATATATGAGGTTTGTTAGAGAAATCGAATTGCTAATATTGCTGCCATGGTATTTGTATACAATAATATACCAAGTGAGATTTTTATCGCTGGTAAATATTAAAGTCTGTTCCAAAATCATTTAAACATTTTTTAAAATTTGAACATCAGGTTCAGAGAGTTTAGTGATCATACTCTTCATGGCATACTGTCCTCCTTGGTTTGTGAAGGGGCTCCTTGTGGTTTGTTTTGCTTTACTTCATTTTTCTCTTTCACTCATATTCCATTCTTTTTTCCCCAAAGATGCTGATTAGTAGTATTTTTAATTCAGTTATTTTTGTGTGATATATCTCATTATGCTATTAAGCATTTTAAATCAATGCCAATTTTCAAAGTCTGTTCACATGCCTTACGTACCTCTTCATTGCTTTTGAATGCTGTGTCCTATTTCGTGTATTGATCCATCCCATTCTTACCCATTCCCCACAGGGAGACACTTTGTTTGTCCTGATGAATTTTGCAAATTTAGTGAATTTGTTTGTTGCTGAATGTCACCAAAATGTGCTCCATCACTTCCTAGGATGACTCTACTGTTGTTCTGCACCATCTCTGTTTGAACATAAAGAGTCATATGAGCTTACCAAAGATTCTCATTGCCTCATATCCTAATGTTGTCCAACCCAGTGGGTATGAAATGGTAACTCACTGTTTTACCTTGCCTTTTTCTCTTGTTGCTGGTGATGTTGAGCATCATTTTACACCTTTAACCACTGGATTTTCCTCTCCTGGATATTGCCTGTTCCAATTTGTTCCTGTTCCTTTCCTTTCTATGCTGGTAGTGACTATGTTTTCTTAATTATGTTTAAGAAATTGAGAGTGAAGCCAGCCTTGTAGTACCTGGTGCAGGCTTTGTGTCTGTGAGATAACTCCTGAGGCTACTCCTAGAATTTCTTTTTGTCTTTTAACAATCCAAGGCTGTCATTTTCCCTATGCTGTTGATTCCCACCTGCTTTCCCCACAGAACCCCCTGCCTCCGTTCGGTGCAGCCAGGAGGAAATCTGAGCAAGCCCCAGACAGTCCCTGCTTTGATTAAAACTGTCAGGGGCTTCCCTTGGCACTTAGGTGGAAGGCCTGAATCTTTGCCGGGTCTCAGCCCCACCTCCCATGATTCAATTCTTGACTCTGGTTGTCCCCCGTTCTTTATGTTCTGGCCACAGAAGACCTCTGCCTTATTTTTCCAGCACCTTCTCTGGGCTCAGCACCTCTTATTCCCTCTGCTGCTCCTGTTGTCCTCTCTGCATCCTCTTTCACCTGGATAACGTCTACTCTTCCAGTTTCTCATAGTGTCTTTAGGAAAGCCCCTCTTGACCTTCATACTCCTCTCTCCTATGACAACCTCTATTTCCTTCTTTCAAACCCTTTCAATACTTATGAACTGATACTTAATACATTTTTGGTTTCAAGACAAAGAGGGGAAGGGGGCAGAAACATTTCCCTTGTGAACTTCATAATCATGAGGTCAGTACCTGTGCCTTTGTTTCTCCTTACTGTATTTTAAGTGTCTGGCCAGGCACCAGAGACATAGAAGTACAATTAATATTTGTTGAGAGTGGGATAAAAGTGTAGGCACATTAAATGCTAATTCCATCACTTTGGCTTCCTATGTTATTTTTACTAAACATTTGAACCTATTTTTCCATTTGGGACTACTTTTGATTCTGCTTTTCACATTCACTATGAAAATACATTTAATTGCATTTTTCTTGTTGATTGAATAAATATACTTAAATACATATCTTTCTGTTAATATTGTCTACAAGTGTATTTTTAATAGGGGATGTATTTTACATGTCATTACCTTAAATGTCATTATATACCATGCTGCTGTGTCATGGTTTGTATGATTGTTTCCCTATTTTGAAGCATTGTTTTCAATTTCATTATTTTATAATGAAATGTAATATTTCTTGGTATAAATTAATTTCTTTTTTCCCCAAGTTACTTCTTTGAAATTACTGCGTTTGAACAGCTCTTATTAAAGTCTGCTAGATCATTTAGAAAGATTGAAGTTGGTTTCATTGCCAGCAGTGTGTACCTGTTTATCTAGAGCTCTACCAAAAATTGAATTTTATAATTTCATTGTATTTTAATAGCTGTGAAGTGTAACTATAAAGTTGTTTCAATTTGCATTTCTTTCACTCCTGGTAAATCTGTGTATTTTTCACCAGGATGATTTACGCCCCCAATTTCTTCTATTTAAATTGTCAGTGTGCATCATTTGATGTCCTTCTAATGTAATTAAATCTTTTCTTTTTGTGAGTGGTGTAAGGAGCAAGTCCTCAGGATCTTATCTAGCTGCCTTCTATTTTTATGAAGTATTTTTGTAGCCTCATAGGATTTGCTTCTAAGAGTATTCCTTGGTACTCTTAGAAAATGCACAACAGTATAGTCAGCTTTAGAAATACCCCTTCTTTACATATAATTTCCATGGGAATGTAGTTATGGCCCCTTACCACTATTAAGACCAAAACAGTCAACAAACAAAACAATAACTCTTCTATTTAGTTGGGTGAGAACTAGCCCACTGAGAAGGTAGGAGGAGTTTGCATAATGAAGAGTGTGTTTTCTTGGTTCCCTTTTAAATTTAAAAATTACTCATGGATTTGCATTCTGTAGTGTCTCAGCATCACTTAGAATTAGGCTTTGCTTACTGAAGTCAAACTGCAAAGCTTCACTTATGTATGACTTAATTACCCTTTAATGTTAAAAAGAGGAAAAAGTAAAGAAAAAAAATCCTTTGGAATTGGTCATCATGATTGATTTTTGTGCTCAGAAGACCGACAGTCTTTTCTAAAAGTTGTATAGCTGTTTTTTGATCTTTTGCCTTTTTGTTTGATATTCTTGAATAATCTGCATAGTTTTGATATTTAATTCCCCTTATTCTTGTCAATCGGGACCAAGATTTGGGAGGTTGGCATTTCTTTATTCTCCATGCAGTTAGGAGTTTCTTGTAAAGCATTTGAATTATGCAGAGCCTGGAATCATTTTAAGAGTGGTTTGATGTGGGTATTTTAGTTTACTGGCAGGAAACAGACTCTGGAAACAAGTCATTGATGTTTAGGTTTTATTTTTTTTTCACCATTTTTTAGTATTTTTCTTCCAATTTCTTTTTGCTTTACTGGTTTTTCTCATGCTGAAAATAACATGAACAGGTGTATGTGAAGGACTGCAGTGGACAGCTGGGCAGGCTGCTCACTGTGTGAGAGTACCAGCCAAGGAGACCAATGGCAGCTGCATATCAGAGCAAGGGACACCTTTTCTTTTCATTTAAACGTTAGATTCAGGGGATACATGTGCAGTTATGTTATATGGATGTATTGCATAATGTTGGAGTTTGGGCTTCTGTTGAACCCATCACCCAAATAGTGAGCGTAGTCCCCAGCAGGTACTTTTTCGACCCTTGAGGGGACAACTTTTTCTTTTTTTTTTTTTTTTCTGAGACGGAGTCTTGCTCTATCACCCAGGCTGGAGTGCAGTGGTGCGATCTTGGCTCACTGCAAGCTCCGCCTCCCGGGTTCATGCCATTCTCCTGCCTCAGCCTCCCGAGTAGCTGGGACTACAGGTGCCCGCCACCATGCCCGCCTAATTTTTTGTATTTTTAGTAGAGACGGGGTTTCACTGTGCTAGCCAGGATGGTTTCGATCTCCTGACCTCGTGATCCGCCTGCCTCAGCATTCCAAAGTGCTGGGATTACAGGCGTGAGCCACCGCACCCGGCCGAGGGACACCTTTTTCTGATTCATACAGATGCACTCTACGAGTGCATATGTATGTGTATGCACTCATATGGATGTGTGACTTAAGTGGTTCCTCAGAGTTTTCTAGATCTTATATTTCTATATGAGTTTCTTTACGTCTTTTTGTAACCTTGCTTTTCTGGTCTTCACAAAGGGATATCCAGTGGTCTGTGCCTTTTATTCCATTGAAAGCATATTCCTTACTAAGTCTGCACCCATGGCTGGATGAGCATTACCTCGTTCATTACACCTGAAGTGAACATACTTGGTTATGTGACTAATCTCTAAGGGAAATCTCCCCAGCTTTTAGTTTTGTCTGCTGCTTTCTTCTCACCAGTGTGAATGTCTGGGGTTTTAAAGCTGTGTAAACTGAGAGGCGTGGTCTTAGAGAAGAGCTCAGCTCTCAGAGATCGGTCCAAATTTACTAAAGAATCCTATTTTGTTTCTGTGTTATAACAAAAGGAAAACCTCCCCCCTTTTCCAGCCTAATTGAGTATATTTCACAGTGGGATCACAAAGGCTCTGGTTTATGTCCCATCTGAGTGGAAACCTTGGTTCATGGAGTTACTTTTCCTCTCATCTACAGTTCAGTGGTCCTAGAATTGATGTCATGATTAGGTGAACATTAAAGATTCCACTGATCTCTGGCTTTTTGACTTCTTTGACCTACGTTTCCTGTTTGGAAAGGGTTAATTACACTTGACTTAAGCGTTTCTTTTTGTGATTCCATGTGGGGTGCTGGAATAAGGTATAAAGTTGATTAATAGTCTTGGAGCTGGGTCTTCTACTTTAAGACCCAGTTCAAATCTGTGTTCCCCATGGGGACTTTGAATTTCTGCTCCCTGCTCATTTCTAGAGAAATGTTCCAGAGAAATGTGACTCCCGGCAATATTTGGTAGCTCCTTGCCATCTGGTAGTCATCATTGACTACGTCTCTTTCCTGCTATGAATACAGCAGTGTAGGAGGCAGATACTTGCCCATGTCCTTGTTTTCACGTTCCAAGTTTAAGCATCTGAAAGTATTCTTCGTAAATTAGTCAGAACGGTCTTGGACTTTATGAATAAACATGCTGTTCTGAAATGATACTAGTTTTCCCCCTTTAGAGTCAAGTACCTTCCTGGTTTCATTAATTCAGTCTTCTTCCTAGCTTATTTCCAAGAAATTACAATATTGACCCATATCGAGGTATAATTACCTCAATATGTAAGTAATTTTAACATGTAGAAACAGGTTAGGAAAGATACACACAAAACAAATAAATTGTCATTAACTCTCCTTTAATGAGGAGGATGGGCATAGGCAGGGAGGAATACGTGGGCTTTATATGGGATGCATTTTATTTTTCTCCAAATGTTACCATATTGTTTGAGTCTTTTTAAAGCATATCTATTACATACATAATAATTAAGTGGGCTGGGTGCGGTGACTCACACCTGTAATCCCAGCACTTTGGGAGGCCAAGGCGGGTGGATCACCAGGTCAGGAGTTCCAGGCCAGCCTGAACAACATGGTGAAACCCCGTCTCTACTGAAAATGTAAAAATTAGCCGGGCGTGGTGGTGCGTGCCAGTAGTCCCAGCTACTCAGGAGGCTGAGGCAGGAGAATCGCTTAACCCAGGTGGTGGAGGTTGCAGCAGGCTGAGATCACGCCACTGCACTCCAGTCTGGGTGACAGAGTGAGACTCTGTCTCAAAAATAAATAAATGAATAAATAAAAATTAAGTGGGCAAGATTTTGAAAATTATCTTAAGATAAATAGCTCTGTCGGTTCTCCATTTCCTTTTCTTTGCATGTTTGGAAGCAGGGCAGTGTTTCTCCCCCTGTTTTCCTGTTGTGTGTTTTCTGAATATTTCAGAACATCTCTCTCACTTCTTTTCTGTTGACTTCAATATGGCAGTGGAGGGGTAGTTGAGCTGAAATCTGATTAATGTGGAAGTGTTCGTGTTTCCTTACTCTTTTTAGCAAGAGACGGTGTCAAGTTAGAGGAAGGCATTGTTGTTCTGTAATTAGAGCTGTGAAATATATCTTATTTGTCATCATCTTATTATTCTTTGGCCTGTTTCTAGAGATCAGCACAATAAAGTTTGTAAATCCTTGTTCAGAAGCTATAGTTTGAGCCTTGCTGAATGAAGTCTTTTAGGAACATATTTTTTCTTTCTTTCTTCTTTCTATTTTATTTTTTTGAGAAGTCCAGGAAGTGTCTGATTATGTTTCAGATGCTCTATGTAAATGGAAATTAATTCTTCAGCAAGAAGATGCAATCACAGAGGGTAAGATTGGTGTTTGCAAAGCATCATAATATCACTTGATTTAAAGTCAAATATCTGAACCTGAATACTATAGGAAATCCCAAATAGTGACACTGAGTTTAAGACAGCTTGAGTTGCATTTTATAACTCCTGGCTGAACAGCACAAATAATTGCAGCCCATTCCTGAATTAATGTGTCTGGGTGTGGGTCACTTTGCACAGATGAGGGAAAAGTAATCAAGTAAACTACTCAACTGCTTTTAATTCTTATGCATAAAAATATACAGAGTGCTATTAAATTAGATATGAATCTTACAGCACTTAAATCCCTTAGCCCAAATGCAGTCAGTTACATTTGCCATGTAAGACATTTTGATTTAAACTTTAGTCAGGAAGCTGAGGAAACAGTCTCCTCTTGAGCCTAAACATTAAAAGTTGGCTGCATGTTTTTCTTTGTTGGCATTTGTAAATTGAGTTTTTCACAGGATTCTAGACTTATTTTTGGGTGTGTGTGTATAGAGCTACACTATTTAATGAAAATATAGTTTGATTCAGACATAGGGTGGTGTTGAAAATTATTTTAGTAAGGAGATTATCATAGTTATAAATTGATTTTGAAAATTCTAATTTTAGTGTTAGATGGCACCAAAGAGACTATTTTAACCTCCTACTCCCCACCTTGTATGTTTTAAAATAAATGGTTTCTAGAGGTTAAGCTGTGACAAAACTGTGCTGAGAATAAAAATCTCACTGTCAAATTAGGCACCTTTCTGTGTGTGCTGTAACATGAGATCATGATAATTTAGATTGAAAATGGAGTTTCATAGATGCCTATTCGATTGTTTCTCTTTAAATCTGTTATTGTTATTATTATATTTATCTTTTAATCATTATATGTTTTTAATTGCTTGCATGTGTTAGGTTTCATACATGTTCAAAATCTGTTTTATCCTCATAACAGTCATGTAGCATATAGGAACTATTATGATGTCCATTTTTCACATGAAGACACTGAAGTATAGGAATATTAAATAATTTGTCTTGGGTTAAGCAAACTGGTATGTGGTGGCTCCATTTCCATTACAGATCTCAAGCTTTTAATCACTCTTGATAAAAATCCTACCCAGTGCCTTTTTAAGTTTAAAAATTATAACATTCTGAAAATGTCAAAATAATAAGTCGAAATTGATGGTGAATGATGCCCATTCTTGTGGATAATTTTTCCTTGCATTCTGAGCTGTTTTCTTCTGAAGCCTTCGACCTCTCTTCATCCTAGCGATGTGGGGACTGGAATGCTACGGAATCGGCTCTACTGGCTGATGGCAGATGCGTTTTGGGTCAAGGTGGCCGCCAGTGCTTTTTGGGTCCCCTGCAGCTGCTGAGACAATATGAATCTGTACGGTGGAGGCCTGCCAAGTTAGACGCTCAGCTCCTCATTATGCTTTGGGAACTCACACGTTCCACAAACCTCCTGCCCTGCAGTGGCTCACATCAGTGCATTGCTATGTCAGGCTGAATAATTCGCAGCATTTAGCACTTAAATTGGCTCATTGCAGACAATCCAATTAGAATAAAGTCTATTATCGTTTTGGTACCTTGGAATGAAATGGAGTGTTTAAGCGGTGAACATGCCACGTTGCCTGGCAGTTGCTCCATGTCTAACTCATATTCGTCTTGCAGGTTCTTTGCGTGTTGCTAAAATCACACCCTACCTTAGTGTGAGCCATGTATGAAGCTCAGTAACATACCTCTCACACAGGCGTTATTTTAATGTGTCAGCATTCAGAGGATCCTGAGAGCTAGACAAACATGTCTTAAAATCTTGGTTACGTGTCCTGCTAACAATGGACATTTAATTAAGGTTGCTTTTCAGAAGAATCCAAGCAAAGGCGGGGCGTGGTGGCTCACGCCTGTAATCCCAGCACTTTGCGAGGCTGAGGCAGGCGGATCACCTGAGGTCAGGAGTTTGAGACCAGCCTGGCCAACATGGTGAAACCCTGTGTCTTTACTAAAAATACAAAACATTATCCGGGTGTGGTGGCGGACGCTTGTAATCCTAGCTACTCAGGAGGCTGCGGCAGAAGAATCACTTGAAGCCAAGAGGTGGAGGTTGCAGTGAGCCGAGATCACGCCGCTGCACTCTAGCCTGGGCAACAAGAGCGAAACTGTGTCTCAAAAAAATAAACAAATAAATAAATAAAAGAAGAAGAAGAGGAAGAATCCAAGCAGGCATTGATAAAGGACGAGGCATCATCCTGCAACTAATGAATCATGTAGCTTAGAGATCAGTAAAACAGAAGTTAGAAGAAGCAGTTTATAGAAATCTTGAATTTTTTCCCCTGTAACTTGGTCAGTGATAAATGAGATGAGGAGGAAAATATGAGGCAAAGGCAGGATGGTGGAGAGAAGTTCCAAGGAAGACACTAATCAAAAAAATACTTGGATTGAGACCAGGATAGAATGATGGAAATTTTGATGTCAATGTGAAAGTGAGGCATTCTCAGGGGACTAAATCAGAGAGAAACGAGAATTAAGTACAAGTTGTTCCTAACACATGTATACTCATCAGGCTTATAAATGAGAAAGGAAATCAGTTATTGAATGGGAAATATGTATATATATATATATATATATATATATATATATATATACACACACACACAGAGTATATATACATAAGGTGAGTATATGTGTGTGTATGTATTTAATTCTCCTATGATGCATTGTGGTACTCTGAAAATACTGTTGGGTGTTTGAGATACTAATTATTCTTTTGGAGCCACTTGTAAAAATAAGAATAAGATCGCCCTGTACAAATAGTACTGAGGATAGGAAATAGTATGGAAAAGCTCCTTATATTTAGTAAAAGCCATACATGTTGTCTAATTATTGTAACTTTAAGCTCAGAAATCACATGGACAAGAAAGGTGGCAAGGATAGCTTCCTTTACTCCTTTAAGGTTTTGAAAGGGGGCTGTATTTGAATTGGATACCAAAGGTGGACTGGGGAGCGGTAATGGGAAATGCCCTTACCGTCACTGAATATGGCAGGGATTTAAAGCATTTCTCTCTACCTCTCTCCTTTGTTTTTGTCTGACACAGGTTTTATATTGCCAGCCAACTTATCCTTATTGATTTATTTTACACTGTGAGTCAAAAGGCTACCTCATTTCCTGGTGAGAGATCGTGGTTCTGTAAATACTCCTTTATCCCTGTGTAAATGCTGTTAAAGGCTTTTTGAGGAGAATTCCGTGGTTGTGAGAGTGGGACTAGGCAATCTCTGTAGTCCCTTCCCACAGTGTAGTAGGGGAGTTGGTTTTGCACTTGGTTCCCTGTGCCTAAAATGTTCCCAAAAGTCGGGGCATTGATGCTTGTAATTCCTGTGATTCCTGCATTTCAAGTCAGAGATCTGAACTAGCATGCTTGGTAAGCATTGCTTTTGAACTGCCAAGGAGTACTGGTTTTTACATGGAGTCTAGCCATCAGATACCGGCTCATCTCCTGCTTCATTTTCGGTGCTGCGTTGAGGTTGGAGATACAGATGTGGTTGGTCATGCACAGTTAAGTAGGGGAGTGTTTTGGGTCTCTGCAAAGTAAGGATGTGGTAGAAATAGCAATACATCTAGAGAATGATCACATGGTGAGTCTGTTTATTATCCAACAAATAGAAAGCAAATCAAAATGCAGACAATATCCATGTGGTCATCTGCGATGTGTGCATCTCTATGCCTTAGGTGAAATTCCAGGGTCTAAACAGCTTTGTGCCTCCCTCCACGATGGAGTTTCCTACTTAATGATGAGCATGAATTGGAGGAGGGTTTTGCCCACAGCTGTCACAATCCAGTAGGGGTCACTGGTCCATTTGGGGAGTGAAGATGGACAAATGGGAATCGTCCTGAGCGGTCCCATTCATCTCCCTAGGGAATCATGGTTGCATCTCGTCATGGGGAGGGTTTTCTGTTTCATGTACCTCCTCTAAAGGAAGATTTTTTTCTCTGATTTATTTATCTGTGGACCTGCTTATCTACTGTTCTACCTAGCCTAGAGTTTTTAAATAAAAAAGCTTCTGGAATTGCTTAAAAAGTTGTTACATGTGCTTTCCCTCACCCTTACCTCTGCAGCTAAGAAGCCTGACCTTACAAAAGGCGAACAGTCCAGTCGTGGGCAAGGTTTACGTAAAAGCAGTCACTAGTAGCTGCTGTCTTCTAATCCTATTGGTTACTGAAGAGAAGAAGAAAAATCATTATATGATGGTACCCAGGATTCCAGGCACTAGTTAGGAAATTTTCTTGATTTCTTACCCATAACCAGCTACAGAAATGCTTGTGACATACTATTGTGGAAGAGGAAGATGATCCCTGGTTGAGATGTTTTTCTCCATAGGGAGATCCCACATGCCTGCACTCGTCCCCACATCTCAGTTCTAGAACAAACTCTCCCTCACTTGTCAAAGACTCAAAACACTCCCCTACTTAATACCAACCATATCTGTATCTCCAACCTCAAGACAGTCCAGAGTCCTTCCAGCTCTGTGCCTTCTGGAGACCATGTCTAGAAATGCTCATCATTCTCAGGCTCCTCCCAAAATGTCATAGTTTGTACATGAATGAGCATCTACTGAGTGTTCGGATAGTTGTAGTTCTCCATTTTGAAGTAGATTTTTTTTAAGACTTTTTTTATTTTTTATTTTTGAGACGGAGTCTTGCTCTGTTGACAGGCTGGAGTGCAGTGGCACAATCTCGGCTCACTGCAACCTCCACCTCCCGGGTTCAAGTAATTCTCCTGCCTCAGCCTCCTGAAGAGCTGGGACCATAGGCATGCACCACCACCCCCAGCTAATTTTTGTATTTTTAGTTTAGACAGGGTTTCACCATGTTGGCCAGGATGGTCTCTGTCTCCTGACCTCTTGATCCGCCTGCCTTGGCCTCCCAAAGTGCTGGGATTACAGGCGTGAGCCACTGCGCCTGGCCAATACTTTATTTTTTTAGAGCAATTTTAGGTCCACAGCAAAATTGAGAGGAAGGTACAGAGATATTCCTTATGCCCCCTGAGATACACATATTTTCATATTTTAGCATTTTTTAAATGTATGTGATTTTTAAACATTGATGTACTGTTCATTAAAGAATTGGAAATACTTAAAAAATTTAATGGGACATTTAATAAAAGTGAATTTTGAGTTGATGGTATCTTAGATTTGGTGAAATATGATGTTTTCCTTTGGTGTCTCCTATTCAATGGTAAGCTTTCTTTCATTGGATACCAGAAATCTTGGCTTATAATAGATGCTTTGTGTCTCAGCAAACCGTGAGGGTCTTGTTATAATAAAATTAACAATTAATTACTTTCTTTTCTCCTTTCTTCTTGTCTTCCATCCATCTCCTTCCATCCATTTCCTTCCTTCCTTCCTTCCTTCCTTCCTTCCTTCCTTCCTTCCTTCCTTCCTTCCTTCCTTCTTACCTATCTACAGCTTAGGGAAAAAGATGGGACAGATTACTATTTAGCTTTAGGAAAGTCTTATTTTCTTTTATTTTAATTTAATATTTAAGATATTGGTAAAGATAAATCTTGTTGAAGAGCTAACTGTTGAAAACAAAATGATGAGAGAATGAGAACATATCGAAGTAAGATGATGACAGAAAGCTGAGATGGAAAATAGCATGCTAAAATCTAGTAGGGTAACGGGATGGATCTTTAGCCCTTTGTGAGTGACATTACAGGTTAAGCGTCCCTAATCTGAAAATTGGAGCTCCAAAAAACACTTCAAAATGTACGGCTTTTTGGCTGCCAGCATGGTATCAAAGTGGAAAATCCACACATGACTTCATGTGACGAGTTGCATTCAAAATACAGTCACAACTTTGTTTCAGGCACAAACTTATTAAAAATATTGTTTAAAATTACCTTCAGACTATGTGCATATATAAGGTATATATGAAACTTAAATGAATTTCATATTTAGACTTGGCTCTCACATTTAGACTCAAGATTTCTAAGATATCTCATTATTTATTTGAAAATATTCCAAAATTTGAAAAAATCCAAAATCTGAAATTTTGGATTTTTTGGAAAAGGTTCCTCAACCTCTACTGGATTCTGTACTTACAGGTTAGGAAATTGTTTTTTTTCTGTAACATCTTTATGTGAAGCAAAAAGCAGAGTTTATGCATATTGAGCTTTATTAAACCATGCCTTAACATTTGTACATGTCACCTTACTTGAGTTTCCACAACCTCTGTTTAACATAATAAATTAAGCATCCAGATCTGTCTTTAATGTATCAAGCATGACCCTAGATTTAGTATAAAGGAAGCTCTTCCAGAAATGTAAATTTTACTCAGTTAGTCAACATTTTGCAGCTTGTTGAGTTTCCCTCTGCAGGCATATCCTGCTTGTGAGCCCTGTACTTTTAAGTGAATGTGATCTGCCCTGAGGATTCCTTTTCCCCAGCAGTATGCTATTTCTCAGCCAAAAGTACTAAAATCACTTCAAGGGACTTGATTCATAGGTAAAATACAATTCACAAGTGATTCTGGAAAGCATTCTTCTCCTGGATATCTGCCCTGCATGTTCACTTAGAAAGATCGTTTAGTCATTCAACACACATTTCATGAATGTTTGTGCTAAATGCTTGGCATGCAGGCTTCCTGCCTTCAAAAGATATGCGCTCTGGATGGGGAGATGGACAAGAAAGCTGGCAATAGTAGCAGAGATGCACAGGGAGTGACAGGAGCATGTAGGTGCATACACTTGTGTAGGAATGTGTCTGTGTGGGTGTGTGTGTGTGTACGCTTGTGCGCATTTGTTATTGCTGTAGGACCTAAGGGGAATCCTTCTTTGGTACAGACTCAGGAGCCTGCACTTAACTATTTCTTGTCTGGAGCATGCTCTCCCTCACCCTCAGCTGTCATATAACTTGCTCCTTAGCTCAGTTCAGGTCTTTTATCTTTTGAGGCAGGCTCTTACTCTGTGGCCCAGGCCGGAGTACATTGGTGTGATCATGGCTCACTGCAGCCTCGACTTCCTGGGCTCAGGTGATCGTCCTGCTTCAGCCTCCTGAATAGCTGGGATTACAGGTGCGTGCCACCATACCTGGCTAATTTTTGTATTTTTGGTAGAGACAGAGTTTAGCCATGTTGCCGAGGCTGGTCTTGAGCTCCAGAACTCAGGTACTCTGCCTGGCTTGGCCTCGCAAAGTGTTGGGGTTACAAGCGTAAGCCACCATACCCCACCCAAATTAACCTCTTTAAAACATTATTTCTATCCTGCTCTATTCCCTTATGCCCCACTACGCCTTGAATTTTCTTCATAAAGATTATCCCCACTAGGTATTGTATCATTGTTGTCTCACACTCTCCAATAGAATTTAACTCTTTTTACCCTGTTGTTTTCCCACTGCCTAGAGCTTAGTAGGTACTGATTAAAATGTATTAAGTTAATGCTGTGACATACCAGCTCTGACTTTTCCGCAGTTTGAGCCCATTAACTATTTGTGTCTTCCCCAAACTTCACAAAATTAATCATTATTTTGCACGTGTGTCAGTGGAGACCCTGAGCTGTGTGAAAATAAGCGATGGCTTTAGAAAAGTGCTAAGAATTGATTTAACCGTACATCATATTTGCTGTTCCTATGCATATCTTTACTTGCTCAGTGAAATCGCCAGCGTTTTCCCAAAAGCAGACACTCTTTTTTTATTTTTTATTTTTATTATTATTATACTTCAAGTTTTAGGGTACATGTGCACAACGAGCAGGTTTGTTACATACGTATACATGTGCCATGTTGGTGTGCTGCACCCATTAACTGGTCATTTAGCATTAGGTATATCTCCTAATGCTATCCCTTCCCCTCCCCCCACCCCACAACAGTCCCCGGTGTGTGATGTTCCCCTTCCTGTCTCCATGTGTTCTCATTGTTCAGTTCCCACCTATGAGCGAGAACAGTTCCCACCTATGAGCACCACCATGTCCAGTTTATTTTTTGTATTTTTTTTTTTTTTTTTTTTTTGTAGAGACAGGGTCTCACCATGTTGCACAGGCTGGTCTTGAACTGTTGGGCTCAAGCATTTTGGGAGGCCCACCTCAGCCTCCCAAAACACTGGGACTATAAGCATGAGCCACTGTGCCCAGCTTTGTTGGTTTTTCTATCACTACGCTATCATGCTATAAAATATAGTAAAGGGGATGTATTAACTGTTAATTTTATCAAGTAAACAATTCATCTTTGAGAATAACTAGGAGAAACATTCATTTCCATTATACTATTTGCTATAAGACAATTTCATAGACATTTTTAGAGGTTTCTTTTAGATATCCTGTATTAGTTCTTATGCTATAGAAAGCTAGGGCTTTTCCCATCGCTGGATCTCCTACTGGATTTTCCTTTTTTTCCGCCATTCAAAATTTATGTTTCCTCTTGGGCTCACTTTCCTTTCCTCAAAGGTGTACTGCTGTAGCGTGTTCTCTCTGTGCCATGGCTCCAGTTGGCCGGCAGTCAGGTGGCCTGTCCTTCTGTCTGCCAGAATGGTCCTGTGACCATGCAGATCCTGACCTGCACTTGCAGGTCACAGGGTCAGCTGCTTCTGGATATGGCAAGTCCTAATTTGGAAACTGGATTCCATCCTGCCTACCGCCAGCCCAGAAGGAAGGAAATGGAGTTTGTGGTGGAAGAAAACCGGCTATTGTTATTAACAGGAGGTTATATTAAGCACTGTCATTTTTAGCACATTCTAAATAAATGCCTTATATTGAAGAGCCAGAGAAGGAAATGGAAACTTTGAAGCACCTTGATTAAAAAGTATGAGCTTAATTACAATTGGCACAAATTGTTCAGCATCTCCCACGTGCTGGCACTGTGCTGAGTACTTACATGTAGCAGTGAACAAGACAGCTATGGAAGAAATAATTGCTCCTGCTGAAAATACTATGGCAGTGAAACAGAAGATGGGATGAAGTATTTGAGTAGGTGATTTAATCCTCTGGTCCAGGGGTCAGGAAAGTTTTTCTGAAAAGGGCCAGATAGCAAATGTTTTAGGCTGTGAGGGTCATATGGTCTCTGCTGCAACTATTTGTCTTTGTCATTGTAGTAAAAAAGCAACTGTTGTGCACTGAATGTTTCTGTTGCTCTGAAATTCATATACTGAAGCCTTGCTCCCCAGTGTGATGGTATTTGGAGGTGGGGCATTTGGGAAGTAATTAGGTCATAAGCGTGGAGCTCTCATAAATGGGATTATTGCCTTTGTCTAAAGAGTCAGAAGAGAGATGATATCTGCAAGCCAGGAAGGTTATATTGAAATCTTTGTAAGAACCCCACAGAACACACTGGTCCCCTGATTTTGGACTTCCTTGCCTCCAGAACTGTGAGAAATAAATTTCTGTTGGTTAAGCCACCTAGTTTGTGGTATTTTGTCATAGCGGCTCAAGGTGACTTAAGACAGAATCATAAATAGTACACAAATGGACATGGCTTCTTTCAGTAAAACTTTATTTATAAAAACAGATGGCAGTCTGCATTTGGCCCATTGGCCGCACTCTGCTGACCCATCACCTTGGTGCTTTTTCTGCTTTTTCTCTGTTGTCCTCTGTGTGTGTTCCTTTGTCCTGATCCTTGTCACCTTGTGGGTCCAAAATGGTTCCACTAGCCTCATGGAGCCTGGCCTTACATTGCAGAGTCCAAAGCAGTAGCTGAGGGAAAATGAAAAACAACTTCTTCATCACCAGAAGCCCAGCAAACTTCTCCTTTAAAATCACTGGTTAGGGCTGGGTGCAGTGGCTCACACTTGTAATCCCAGCACTTTGGGAGGCTGAGATGGGCAGATCACCTGAGGTGAGGAGTTCGAGACCAGCCTGGCCAACATGGTGAAACCTCATCTCTACAAAAATGCAAAAATTAGCCGGGCCTGGTGGTGGCGTGTGCCTGTAATCCCAGCTACTCAGGAGGCTGAGGCAGGAGAATCTCATGAACCTGGGAGGCGGAGGTTGCAGTGAGCCAAGACTGTGCCACTGCCTTCCAGCCTGGGCGACAGAGTGAGACTCTATCTTTAAAAAAAAAAAAAATTCATCAATGGTCAATGTTGCAGCACCTGCCAACCTATACGCTAGTGTTCACCAGAGGGGATTAGGATTCTTATAACTGGCTTGTCCCGAGCATGACTTATTCCTTGGGATGAATACATTACTGTTCCAACAAAATCCCTGTTGATGAGGTAACCAGCAGTGTTTCCATAGGAACTCGAGCTCCTGGCTATTCCTAGCCTGGTTCTCTGACCAGCAGCACCAGCGTCACCTGCCAGCTTGTTAGAATGGCAGAACCTCAGACCCTTCCTGTAACTACTATATCAGAATAGAAACCGCATTTTAGCAAGATCTGCAGGTCATTCACAAACACAGTAAAGTTTTAGACATGCTGATCTGGAGAGGTAATGGAGGGCTATTTTAAGGAAATCCATGGAAATAAACTTGGAGAAAGAGTAGCTTGAGTGGTTGGTAGCTGATATGGTTCAGATCTGTGTCTCCCCCCAAATCTCATGTTCAGTTGTAGTACCCAGTGTTGGAGTTCGGTCCTGGTGAGAGGTGATTGGTTCATGGGGGTGGCTTTTCATGAATGGTTTAGCACCATCCCCTTGGTGCTGTTCTTGTGACAGTGAGATCCAGTTGTCTAAAAGTGTGTAGCACCTCCCCCTTCTCTCTCTTGCTCCTACTCCAGCCATGTGATACGTGTGCCTCCCCTTCACCTTCCTCCATGATTGTGAGTTTACTGAGGCCTTCCCAGAAGCCAAGTAGGTTGCAACACCATGCATCCTGTACAGGCTGCAGAACTGTGAGCCAATTAAACCTCTTTTCTTTATAAATTACTCAGTCTCAGTTCTCCTTTCTTCCCCTTTCCTCCCTCCCTCCCTCCCTCCCTCCCTCCCTCCCTCCCTCCCTCCCTCCCTCCCTCCTTCCTTCCTTCCTTCCTTCCTTCCTTCCTTCCTTCCTTCCTTCCTTCCTTCCTTCCTTCCACTAACATCATAAGGTATTTTTTTATATCAGTGCAAGAACAGATTAATATGGTAGCCCAGCCTGGACTCCCATTCATATAAATGCCATTATAATTCCAGTTTGTAGTGATATCTCAGATTTAATCCACATCTTAGTACATTTTATGGTGTTTAGTGTTCATAGTGGACCATAATTATTTAGAGGATCCTCCTTACTCCTTTTTGCCTCCAGCAAGTTCTGACAGTGTTCATAGTGTTAGGAGGTTGAAATTAAAACAAAAACGAAAAAAACAGTTCGGGGGGAAGAAAAAAAAATCTGTACATGTTGTTCTTTTCTACCTGTAATGTAGTGCATGCAGATGACAGGACATTTCTTGTCTTTATTTTGAAAATCATTTGCCATCGTTCATGATGTGCAACTGCATGAGTACATATGACTGTCAAGTGTCTGGATTCTATTTCTGAATTCAGGAAACTCCAGAGTTAAGCAACCTAATTCCATTTCAGAATCCGCTTCTATTTTTGTTCTGTTCATTTGATCTTTTCCATCGGTAGGCACATTAGCTTACTAAGCATAAAGAACTTTTTTTTCTCCCAGCTATATATTCTCCACAAAACACTGAGGGCTTCCCTGGGAAATAAATCCCTGGCTAAATGGAAATGTGGTTGGTTTCATGGTATATCTTCAGATCTTGGACAACAGCTCTGTGCTTGCAGTCTTCTTTGTGTGACATTCGGAGGCCGAGCTCTCAAATGTCCCTTGAATTTCATTAACTGGTGTGCTGTTTTGAGTTAACTGTGGAGAGAGGCCTATTGGAGATGGTCCCTGCCAGTTGGGCAGCTCTCCCACTTGACTGTTTTGAGAATTGTTATATCCTGTACTATGGAAACAGGATGAACTTGGCCATGAGTGTGGGCCAGAAGCCTCTATCCCATTTATGCGGACTTGCTGGCTGAGTTTTGAGAAGTGCATGATTTCATTTGGGCTGTGGTTTGCTGCTAACCGTGTGAGTCTGCAAAATGATCCCTTTTAAGTAGAACCAGGACAGAATAACCCTGGAGCTATGTTTGGTGTGGTTTGTCTGCAAGGGTTAAAAGCTCACTACAGGATTTTGCTGCTTTATAAAATTGAGGCCTCCTTGAAAGTTGTGTCATTTCTATGCTTTATGAATTGGATTATCTTCTTTATGCAGCAGTCATTTGATGTTTAATAGAAGCTGAATATACAGTTCCTCTGTAAAGATTTCATCATTGTTTGATTGGTAAAGGTGGACATTTTCCCTCTTTCCAGGTGAGGTATACATGTGTTCAAAGAGGGATGGGGCAGGAAAGCGGTTGGCGGTGGTCAGAAAGCCATCTGTAACTCAGGTGATCTTCCTGTACCAGTCACCTAGCTGAATCTGAATGAGAGCTTTTTGTAAAGTTGTGGTAGAAGATAAATTAGCCTGATGATGGATTATGCACTATTTCTCTTCTGCTATAAGGGGTATGAGGCCAGAGGTTAGGAGACTCACACACAGTCTGTCAGAGGGAGGATGAAGCCGAGAGTTGAGTGGCCTTCGAGCTCCCTCTGGTTGCTCATACCTTGTTTCTTTCTCCTTCCTATGAGTTGGGAACATGCCCAAGAAACCTTATAAGTGTGAAATACAGCATGCCTAGACTCTCCTGCAGAATAATGCGACCCCATATTTGTAAACCACACAGACCTTAGAATGTGACAGTTTTCTATCTTAAGTGAATTGGAATGAAACCCTATCACATTTTCCAAACCAGACTTATTTTGCCTGAGTCCATTTTTTTTAAATCCCCTACTTTCTACTTGAAAAATGAAATTGCTTGAATTTACTGAAAGAAAAAATCATAGCAATTGTCAGACTGCATGAGGAGGGTATTTATTCAGATTTCATGGATGGGGCCAGTATTTTCTGGAACATGTTGCTGAAGTTTATGAGCATTTAAATTATACGATGCTATTTGGGATTCTCCCTAAAACAAAAGCTTTTATAGTGTGATACTATGCTTCTAAGAAGGCAAAAACACTGGTTTGATTTTTTTTTCATTTCAGTTTTTACTTCTGTTTTAAAAGTTCAAATATATTTTCTAGAGATATTGGAGATAAGGGGGATGAAAATGTCTTATCTCTTTTCAGGGTTGATATATATTTATAGAAAGGTATCAGATGTATTGTGACAGTCTACAGATGTAATAAAATATTTCACTATAAAACAGTTGATTGGAGTTGTACAATGGTTCTCAACTAAAGGTGATTTTTCTCTTCCCCTACTCCTGGGGACATTTGGCAGTGGATGGAGACATGTGTGGTTGTCACAACGGGAAGGATGTTGCTATTGGCAGTCTAGCGGGTAGAGGCCAGGGATGCTGCCGAACATCCTACAATGCACAAGGACAACCCCCACAGCAAAGGAGTCTTTGGCCCCAAATGAGAAACCCTAGAGTGGCATAACCAAAACCAAATGCTTTAATAAATACCCAGCCCTGAGGTTTTGGTATTTAAAGTGACATTTAACATCACCAAAAACATGTCAAAAATGTGTCAGCCATTTAACACATGCATAAAGCCTTCTTTTTTAAAATAACAGATGTAAGACTTCTGAGCCACATTTTTCCTAGAGGTTGTTCTCTCTCTGGGAATGAATACCGAGGTGCTATTTCACATTATAAAATTTTTAGCTACTGAAGAATTATGTTTAAATTTGAAAAAAAAAATACTTTTGCTTTTTACCAGATAGAGCGTTTCTTTAGTGGCATTCTCTTTTAATCCAGTGATTTTCAAGTGACCCCGTATTTAGTCCTAAAATTCCATTTCTCAACTGAAACTCAACATTTAGTTGAGTAGCCCATTCTAGTTCTATATGCTTTTCATAATGGGCTTCCTTTGAGCAAAGTTCATGCATTGCACCTAACCGTCCTTTGGATGTGAGTTTTTCATTGTGGATGACTGCCCAAAAAAGTGATGAATTAAATTGTTAAACTCATTTAGCTGTGACCTGAGATGAATAGAGTGCATTTGAAAAATGAAGCACAGGTTGTTGATGAGCCGTCGTGTCGGCATCACACTTCAGAGTCGGTGTAGATATCTACCGCTCTAGCCCTATGGACTGCAGTGATTCAGGAGCAAGAGCGAGCAGTGGGTTCTTTCTAACGTGTCAGCCTTTTGACCTTGAGCTGCATTAAGGCTTTCACATGTGCAGTTGATTAAGATTTTTATTTTCTTCCTTTATTTCATTTGTACCATATGCACAGAGAGTCATGGATAACAGTTTAGACTAAATAAAGGACATTGAATTGTCAGTAATGAAATACCTTGTTTTAATTAAAACTATTAGTAATGCTCTTTCTTGCCCTAGGTACTAGGATATTGACATACTTAATGGTAGAATAACAGATAATGCGGTATTTTTTTTTTTTTTGCTTTTTACTCCTACAAATTGCTTTTAAATTCTCTAAGATCTGTTTGACAATTGCCAGTATAAGTATTTATAGAGAAAGATAAAGATGGAGCTACCTACACTGTATCTATAAATACAGCTGTACATATAAAATTTGATGGTGACAGCCATCTTGCCTGTTTCAGCTGTGCGTGTTTTTAGGAAGATTTGAATATAAAAGATTTGTATTTATATAAATTATTTTTTGTATTTTGTGTGGCTTCATACCCTCAAGGGTGACTTTGAAAGGTATCTTGACCCAGGGACACCAAAGAGTTTATTCCAACAATTCCACGTGGAAGAATGTCAGTGATTCCCTGGAGGTCAGAGTTCCGTCTCCCACTGTCTTCTCAGCAGTGTGATGAGGGGCTCCCAGCACACAGATTATCACTTCCATTCCTTTTGGGATGTAGACCTGCATCTTATGTGTTGCCTCTTACTTTTGAGTTACTGTGAACAACTGTTTTCTTCATCTGCCAGTTAAAGACAAATTACAAGGAGGAAAGGATGGAAAATACAGGAAAAGAGTGTGAAAGCCCAAGAACTTAAAGCTCTGGATGTACAGTTGTTCTTTTTTGTGGAGTCAAGCGTCATTGTGGCATCATCTATGGGTGTTCCAAAATTACAATTATAGTTAGAGAAATAATATAGGTAATTATGCTGTCGAACCACTGTAAAGGAGAGCACTTAAAAGAAGGCAGTGCGGCCAGGCGCAGTGGCTCATGCTTGTAATCCTAGCACTTTGGGAGGCCGAGGCCGGTGGATCATCACGAGGTCAGGAGTTCGAGACCAGCCTGGCCAATATGGTGAAACCCCATCTCTACTAAAAAATACAAAATACAGAAATTAGCCAGGCATGGTGGCGCACCTGTAGTCCCAGCTACTCGGGAAGCAGAAGAATCACTTGAACCTGGGAGGCGGAGGTTGCAGTGAGCTGAGATCACGCCACTGCAGTCCAGCCTGGGTGACAGAGTGCAGCCCCTAATTCATTGCTTAGAAGGGCCCAAAGCTCCTTCCTGCCCGTGGGCCATGTGTTGTGGTTCCTGCAGCCTCCCCAACCTGATCTTCTCTGCTTGCTTTTGCTCATTTTACTTCTGCAGCACTCACTGCTGGGCCACTTTGCTCTGTTGTGATTTGCATTCTTGTTCTGTCCTATCTGTGCCTGGAAGGCTCTGGAAGGTTTTGCGATGTTGAGCGCATTTTCACCCTCAACAGTTCTGCTTAAAGGTTTATTACTTGTTGTGGCTAACTCCAAGTTACTTTGCTGCCATTTTTCTGGAATCCTGCTTGATGATATTTGGTAAATAGAATAACGTTGGCACAGACACACTGCTCTTCTGTTTCATGTGTGGTAGTGGTATGTCCACAGTCTTTTTTGATTCTTCCCTTACTAAGTCATGGCCACGTTACCCGTGCTGCCTCCAGAGCTAAGCTAACCTCACTGGATCTGCTGGCAAGGGACTGTGTGTCCCGGGCCCAAATGGGTTACTGCTCTTACACAAGTCAAGACCCCGTGTCCTCTTAGAGCTGCCTTCCCACCCTCCGCTAACCTTGACTTTACTAATTTAAGTTTATGATCTAACATGATCAAACGCACAACTGAGTCTATGTTGTTTACTTTCTGGTGGCTTCAAAGAATATCCAACCACCTCCATTCCCCTCAAAACAAAAACAAAAACACCAGGAGATTCATTCAAGGATGATGACCATATTATCATTTTTCATTGTCTGATCCATGTTATTTGTTGAGTGGATGTTATGACAAACTCTCATGTTTAATAACAAAATCGTGTTTCTGTTCTTAGCTCCAAAGCCAGACCTTTGGTCCTAAAGTTTTTGAAGCTTCTGGTTGAAACATTGCTCTTCGATGTTATCTTCCTTTCTTATGAATGGTCAACCTTTATTGTACTCATGACATTCATCATTTGTATTTTCATTTTTAATTTTTTTACTATTTAAAACATGTTTTTTGCTAACAATATTTTCCCCTGCCAAAATCTGTTTGCTTTTAAAAAATGAATTAGCTTAGATTTACTCTCCAGGTCAATTATATATCTACCACTAAGTGTGTGTCAGATGGGGTCTGCAGGTGTGGGACCAACTAGCTCCTTTCTGAAGCCAATGGTTTGGTAAAGCTTTGTGACCTGAGAGCTGCATCTTTGGATTGGATATTACATAGATTCTTGTAATGCAGCACTGCATGGAATTATCCCAACGTGGGCATCGGTGTTGAACACAACAGACCATAAAATTCCATTTCATTTCTGTTGCATAAACATAGGATCACAAATAGTGTGATTATTTCTGGCAGCCTCAGGCGTCTTAGCCAGGGGGAAGATGTAGGAGACTATGAATACTTAAATATATTATAAGCTTCCCCACATGAGCTGACCAAGTACCTTTGACACTACCCTTTAAAAGGGTCGAATATAAAAACATCTAATACGGTCACTTGCTGAGTTCTTACTGTGTGCAAGGCGCTGTTTTCATGCTTTCATTTGCATTATCACAGCAAGTCTTCAAGCTAGCATTGTAGTGCATTATATTCTCACTTTACAGCTGAGGGCATGGAAGCCCAGAGAGGTCATGACACTTGGCAGAATTGCACAGTAAGGGCAAAAGGTGGGTTTTGAACCCATGTCTTTTGACTCAAAATTTGTAACCACTACCACCAAAATCTTGGTCAGAAACAATTCAGTTTCTCTCACAGTTCCTTTGATCTTGATTGGCTTTCCCTTATGGGTTTTTCAGGCGCAGCATTCTCGTGTTCTCCTTGTCTCAGTATTTCATGGGAGGCAGGCAGTGCCGCAGAGCCTTGAGGAAGACTAATCTGGACCAAGACTAGGGCTAGAATAAATGAATGAAACCCCCCACTTGCTACTTCACTTTTAGCTAAAAAGTCCAAAATGGTTAAATTGGCTGTCTGGAGAGGGACCGCCAATTAGGAAACCCATATGGCTGAGAATTTGTGGTCAGACAAGCAAAACTGAGCACAGCCTCTGCTGCGATCCTGTGATTGGGGTCCCCAAAGCAAATGTCTGTTGGAGTTGGTCGGAAAGCATAAATATGCAAAACAAAAAGGTAAAAGACAGTAGGAAATAGCGGAGCTGGGGTCTATGTGGAAAGGTACATTTCTCTTTTCAACTTCAGGTTAAAAAGTAGTAACAAAATCCTAAAAACCTGGTGGTGAATCAAAATGATGCTGAGATACAATTTTGTCCCCTCTGCAGTAAGAGTGCTGATCTGTGATGGCAGAGATCTTTTTTATTTTTTTTTGCTCTCAACTATTAATTGTACTGGGTACCTGATGGGCACTCATTAAATATGTTGTGAACAAATAACAAACCACTGTAAGACTTAGTTTTCTCATCTATAAAATAGTCATGATGAGAGTTCACAGCTCAGGGGATAAAATGAGATTCCCCACCAAGCATACGTTGCTTCTGGTGTCTGGTGAGTGTAAGTGATAATGGAAGTGCTGACTGTTAATAACAATTTCCACTAATTGATTAATTGATTATTACCATGTCACTCCTCCATGCTTTACTTGGTAGCAATGACCTTTTGTAAAGGGTCACCTAAGACCATCAGAGTGTGACTCACATTGACGGTGGCCACTGACGCCCCCTTCCACTGCTCTCTAGTCCCATGGTTTCCTCTCCATTTTCTAGACTGTTTTTTAGATACTGTATCTCACCAGTAGCCATAGGAAATGATGAGATAATCAAACAGATTTCTGCCTTGTCTCCTCAATGATACCA
The DNA here is from genome assembly GCF_028858775.2 of Pan troglodytes. NCBI lineage: Eukaryota > Metazoa > Chordata > Mammalia > Primates > Hominidae > Pan > Pan troglodytes. The sequence continues at coordinate 65,929,233 of NC_086015.1, forward strand.
GTTTTTTCTTTCTTTGGCATTTATATCAAACATGTAATCAGTAGATCAGCTAGTTTGAAAATAGTCTCCACTGCAGAAATTCACCCCATTAGATATCTGTGCCATCAAGCCCAGGGAAAGCAAATTTCCTCTCTGCAAGTGAGCCACATGTGGGTCAGGCAGGCTCATGCTTTCGCTCCTGCACCTGTGTTTTCGTGTCTGAATATTTTATGGGCTTAAAGATGCAGCTACAATTTCCTCACTTTGTGGGGACATTTAGCTTGTTCTACAGGGTGTTTAGACTTTCAGTGGTGTGGGGATGTGTATTCTAACAAGAACAAAAGAAAGGTGCCAGTCTTAAGCATAGCTCTCATCACATTAAGTTTTATATATGCATATATAGAGATGTGTATATATTTTTAAATGTATTAATTAGAATCACTGACACTGTATATTCTGGTGTATGTCAGAATGCCCTAGGAGATGGATGCTTAAGTAATCTGCAGAGTGGATTATATCCTTGCATTTGCTCTAAAACTTGGATTTTCTAATACTGACTGTGCTATTCACAAAATTTAAATATCTTTTCTCGGTGTGTGTATTTGCAATCCTGTTTTTCTGCTGTAACAATAGTCCAAGTAACAGTGACTTTTAACAATATGCTGAATTTTGTTCTCATCTAGTAGTCTGTCCTCCAGCAATTTAGGGCTGATCCGGTGACTATGTTGAGTTGATCCTGACTACGCCTATCTTGTTCCTGTGTTGTCCACCACCTGTCTCATGATCACAGGTGGGGACCCCAGTTCCTGCCATCATATCTGCATTGTGGCCAGCTGGAAGGTACAAAGTATAGAGTATGTCTCATTCCCTTTTAAGAGTGTGTGCTGCTCCCACTCTTGTCCTATTGGTCAGAATTTATTCACATGTACATACCTAGCTGCAAGGGAAGCTGGGACATGTAGTCTTAAACTTGGGTGGCCAGCAGCCACTGACCTGGGGGTTCTATTGCTCATTTTGTTGAAATAAATTGACATAATCTTCTGACCATGGGGAGCCTATTTGTCCTATTGTGTATCATGCCCCTGGTGCTCAAATCAGTGGCTGGCACATCATGATGCATGGGATGCGTTGCTTAAATGAATGAATGAAATGGAGTTCATCTCCTCTTTGGAACTTCTTGAGTGCGGAGTTCCCAACAAGTCCCTTCCACCTCCCTTTCACAGCTCTTCTTTCCATTCCAGGGGTTTACAGACATCCTCCTCTCCTTCCCACACATGTGCCTTTACTGGCTCTGAAGAGAGCTGCCACGTGCAGCCCCCATCTCCGCCTCTCCCTACACCAGGCCCAGCACCCACATTCCCTTTAACTGTTGTGCATTTTCATAAGCTGAGGTCCTTCCCCCATCCTTGTCTCTCACCTCCAAACACATTCCAGTTTGCTCATTTATTCTTTAAAAGTGTGATCTACATAATGGAGCACAGCTTCTCAGTTTTGCAAGTAACAGATGGACAGAATACGTCCTGCTTCGTGTGCTTTTGATGGACATCCTGTCTTCTCCACACTCTTGACTACAATTTCTTTCTGTGTGGCACAGAACATGGCAAAATTACGCACGTGCACACATACACACTCACACACCCAACCCCACCAAAAATACATATTAAACAAACTTCATGGCAGGCAGAAGAAATGAACTTTCTTGATCTTTCTCCAGACGCAAAAAGAAATACTACCTGAAGCAGTGTAGACAGTTTAGGCATAAGGGCAGCTGGACAGTGGTACATTTTATACCACTCTTAGTATACTTGTGCCATGTAGGGTTTTATTTTGACCACTGACTTTACTGCTGGTATCTTTTTTTAATCTTATTCTCATTCTCGGAGGCCCTTACCTTTTTTTTTTTAATGTTGTAATTTCTGTATATTTGCAAGATGTCCCAAATCCAAGAAGTCATCATATATATAAAGTATGTATATCTTAGAATTATATTAATATTAGCCAACCTCACCTAATCTTGTCTGTCCTGGGCATTGTTCTGAGCACTTCATATAGAATATTTAATTTAATAACTGCTTGGTTTAAATGATGGTGTTCCCTTCAAAATGCGTGTGGAGACTTAATCCCCAGTGTAAAAGTATTAAGGTGTGGCCTTGGATGGTGATGAGGTCATGAGGACTTTGCCCTCATGAATGGTATTACTACCCTTATAAAAGAGATTAAAGTTGAATGAAGTGCTGTCTTGCCCTTCTATTCCCTCTGCCACATGAGGAAACAGCATTCCTCTTCTCTGGAGATTGCAATACAAGGCGCCATCTTGGAAGCAGAGAACAGCTCTCATCAGACATCAGTCCTGTTGGTGCCTTGACTTTGGACGTCCCATCTTCCAGGACCATGAGAAATAGATTTCTGTTCCTTATCAATTACTCAGTTTCAGGAATTTTGTTACAGCAGCACAGACAGACTAAGACAGTTACCCTGTGGGACAGGTACTAGTTCTATCCTCTTTAAGTGAGGTGAGTAACTTGCCCATGAATTCTTTTCAGAGATGAGATTCAGTACCAGGTGACTTGAATCCAGAACTCATGCTCTTGAGTAATCATTAAGCTCTACTGTATTTATTTGTGACTTTTTTAGCTTGGCTTTGACCAGGTGGGACCATGGGCATCATCATAGTTTACTGTGCATCAAAAAAATAAAAGCCAGAAAGTAGTCACATTCAACCCCCTACCCGCCCCCTACTGGTCAAAACAGAGCTGTGCTCGGTCTGCTGGAGGTACAGATGAGGGCCAGAGCAAGAGCTGTGTGTTGAGATGGGCTAATTTTCATTGTAGCTGTGTAGCTCCAATTTTTCCTTAACATGTCTACTATTAAAGGGGATCATCGCTTTTTAGTTCTTCCTAACACCGTGAGGGCTTTAGGTTATGGCATCTCAAATCCTTACATTTTGGATGTGGAAATTGTGTGTTATTTATAGCTGACACATGAAGAGAATTACCAGAAGTGATAATGGAGGAGGAATACCTTCTGTGGTTTTACTTTATCAAAAGCAACCACTGCGGAAACATCCCCTTATAAAAGCCATATGAGGGAATAGGATGTTTGGCTTAGAAGCAGAACTTGATCCTTGAAGAAGTTCACACAAGTGATGTACACAGAAGAAATGCTTTTAATCCCCACAGGTATCTTGCGAATCAGATGACCAGGCAGAGGAGGCTTTTTTTTGAGACATCCCTCGGGGATGCTATGAACTAAAATGGGAATCGTCTTCTCTAAATGTGGTGCACCGTTGCCCTGTCATTTAGATGAGATGTAGCATCAAAGGAAATCACTGGGGATATTCAGTTGCTAAAGTCTTTCCTTGAAAGATGCAAACCTTCAAGGAGACCTAACCTGTGTGAGAGATTGCTTTCTGGAGAGTCAACCTAGGCAAGCAAAGTGCTTGAATATGCCCACCAGATTTGGCGTCCCTGGCCTTCCTTTTAATGTGAGGACTGCTGGCCATTTCATTTTGACCCTGGTTTCACTGCTGTCGCAAAGTGTCCTTTTGAATCCCGTGGTAGCTTGTGCAAGGTTCCTCGTGCTCTTTCACATCCCAGACATGGAGTTACCATTCTCTTGTAAACCAAACCCAGTTTCTGGGTGAGGCTGTCTCTAGATATTATCAGATCCCAAGTCTTAGAAGCCATTTGAAATACCCTTCATTGAGGATTTAAGGCTGATCATGTTTTCATTATTTAGAACAAATGCTTAAAAATAATGTAAAACCAACTTTACTCTGATGAAGGCAGCTGAAGCCATCATACTTCATAAGTTCTCTCTTCTTTTCTTTGAGGCCTGGAAACTTGGAAACATTTTCACAGCTTCTTGCTTATTTTAGAGGCAAGAAACATGCAGTCAGAGTGATCACAGTTTCAGATTTATAACAGGTGACGGCAAAAGGAGAACATTGTGCTCATCGAACTGCTGTGCCACTTCCACCTCCCAGCTCCAGTATATGTATTAACGTCTTTTGAGTAAAGTCTTAAAATTATCTATTAAGCACAATTTTTCACCCTTTCTGATAGATCCCTGGTGCTGCCAAGAAGCTTTTAAGCTGTAAATGAAAAGGAAAAACAATCCTGCATTTGATCTTGGGTTTTTTTTTTTTTTTTTTCCCTTCAGTGAATTATCTTAGAACAGAATTTTGCTATCAGTGCTTTTATTGGAATTTAAAACTATAATACCGACTTTTCCTTCAGTCTGGGCTTAAGGTTTCCCACTGTTCTAAGACTGCATTTGAAGTTATCTATCTTATCTTAGTGAAAGTTTAAAAAATACTCTTCCTTTGCATTTAAATTTCTTTCTCTGTGGTTAACTAAATCCAAATGAGTCATTTTATCAAAGCTTTAACATGTATGTTTGTTTTCTGGGTAGCTTATCACTCCTTTTTCTTTTTCCTTTTTGTTTTTTTACTTTAAAAGTTTTTTTATATTTGGTTGGATAACCACATGATACGGGTGTATAAAGTTGTTTGTATGACCATAAACTTTGAAAATGGGTTTTAAGAAGGCATTTGCACCATCTTATCCTGCAAATTAGTAACTTTCTGATCTGGAAAAGGACTTTTGGTATGCCTCATATATTTCCCTGGAGTTTGATGTAAATTGAAATTTATTATGAATCAAATTCAATTTTAGGTGTTCTTGAGGAATCTGTAAATGCCAGTTGAGAAGAGAAATTGATTTCGCATTCAGCCCTCTATGATGAATATCCCTGTGTTTGACATGTATAAGTGTTCCGCTTATGTTAGTTATTTTTCCTAATAACCTTTCAGAAGTGTCTGCTAATGAAAGTTGTACCTGTTTTTTTCACTTAAGGTGCGGTCAGTTGAAATATTTGCTGTTGCTCTATATTTTATGCAGAGTCTAATGCTTACGCTACGTTATAAACTGAGTCTAAATGGAAAATGAAAATTTTCATTATAGTTGTCTCTTTTTCTAGGAGAAATTAACAGGTACATCTTCTGGAATGAGAAAAAAGTAATAGCATTGCTTAACATTTTCACTATTCAATATCCAGGTATAATTGGTTTCGAGATTTTTGCTTTGGGGGTGAAATAGTTCATGAGCGGCCATTAATTCCCATAATAACTAATGTAAAAACTGAGCTTTATGAATGGAAAAGTAGATTCAGACATCAATCATATTTGCTTGGGATCACCCCCTGCAGTTCAGCATAAATCTGTGATTTCCATTATAATACGTTTAAATTACTGCAGCACCTGGGAAAACCGGAACTGGGTACAGGCGCGATGTCCACACTCACCGTTTTGACAGTTGTTTGGATCCCGTTCAAACTGGCAGTCACACTTGTAGTGTGTTTAGGAGCAGTTTTTGCACAACTTAAGCATTTAAAAATAAAACACTGTTTTCTGATAGAAAGCAGCCCTATATTTACTCACATGAGGGTTGCAAAGCTCAGTGGAATAATTTGACATGAAGTGCCTCTAAGCAGACCTCAAACAAGCTCCTTGCCTCCCATAAGCTTAGAAAGAGGATGCTTACATAGCAAAACTGAGTAAATATGCACAGGGCTCATAAAAAGTCGTAAGTGATGGAACCTAAAGAAAAAGCCAATGCTTAATAAAATCGCAGTGTGAAGATAGATTGCTAAATCTGTCATCCTAGGAAAATGCCAGGCAAATACACAGAAACTGCTGAAGATTTTATAAGATTGTTTAAGGTTCAGCCATGTAAAAGAAGTAAGGTGCCACATTTTGGGAGAAGATAATCCATACTCTATTTCTGAAATGTTGGGTTTCTAGTTTTCAATAATAGTACATGAAATGGTTTGAGAGTTATATTTAACTTTATTCTCCTGCATTGATCCAAAAGGTCCAATAAAATGTTAGATTGTATTATTTGAGAAGTAATCATCTATTTTGCAAAGCTAAATAGGGAACTCTGTTTTGCCCTTTCATGAAGAGATGGAGTTTCTGCAGCTGGAGCACCATGTGCAGCTCCATGGGCTTTGCAATGTCCACCCATGTTTGATGGAGAAAGAGAGTAACATTTTGGATAACTTTTGAATTGAATGGAAAGAAGTATTGGTGGGGTCCATGTCTTGGCTTCCTTACTGACTTGTCTTTTTTTTTTTTTTTTTTGAGACAGTCTTGCTCTGTTGCCCAGGCTTGAGTACAGTGGCGAGCTATCTCAGCTCACTGCAACCTCTGCCTCCCAGGTTCAAGCAATTCTCCTGCCTCAGCCTCCTGAGTAGCTGGGACTACAGGCACAGACCACTGCACCTGGCTGATTTTTGTATTTTTAGTAGAGACAGGGTTTTACCATGTTGGCCAGGCTGGTCTCGAATTCCTGACCTCAGGTGATCCACCTGCCTCGCTGGGTGGATGAAGTGCTGGGATTACAGGCGTGAGCCACCGTGCCCAGGCACTGACTTGTTTTTAATGTGGTTGCATTACTTACTTTTCTGCACCTTCTTTAACTTTAAATGAAAAATAATCTTTCCTAGCAAAATACTGAGTGCGTAATTAGTAGATAGGTGAGATAGCACTGCTGGCAGAGGTCATGCATGAATGAATGAAACTTGAGAAATGCTGGACTTCAGAACAATTAATCTCATAGCAGTGAGGATACTCTGAAGGAAGTGCCAAGATTTTTTTTCTGCTTCACTGATTCCTCCTTTCTGCCCTGGTTGTTTTTGCATCTGATTTGGCATGTGCTCTATGTGTCTTGTGATGATTTCTTGTTTTGTTCTCTTGGTAGAATTACACATTTCTCAAGGGGATTTTATTCTGGTTTTTATTGATTTCTATGGATTCAATAGATGCTTTTTTTTTTTTTTTTTTTTGAGACAGAGTCTCGCTCTGTTGGCCAGGCTGGAGTGCAGTGGCGCGATCTTGGCTTACTGCAAGCTCCGCCTCCTGGGTTCATGCCATTCTCCTGCCTCAGCCTCCCAAGTAGCTGGGACTACAGGCGCCTGCCACCATGCCCGGCTAATTTTTTTGTATTTTTAGTAGAGATGGGGTTTCACCGTGTTAGCCAGGATCTCGATCTCCTGACCTCATGATCCGCCCGCCTCGGCCTCCCAAAGTGCTGCGTTAGATGCTTCTTATGTGATGGTCAAACCAATGTGGTCTGGTGGAAGGAGTTCTGTAGTTGAGATCAGACAGATTGACATTCTGATCCCAACAGCAGCCATTACTTATTGACTCTTCTTAGGCAAGTTAATTTACAGCTCTGTGCACTCTTCTTCCTGTATTAAATGGAAAGAATACTGCCATCTCACAAACTTGTTGTGTGGGTCCAAGGTGATAATCATTCATGAGTGCAATAATTGCCATACTTGTCATAATAATCCAGCAACCATTGTCCTGCAGTCGTCCAACATGCTTCATCCATGTAAAGGGCTTCGCCCAGTGCCTGAAATCTATGACTCTCATTATTATGATTCTCTATCAGGGATAATCTCAGAGAGTCAGATGATCAGTTAAGAGGTCAGTGATTTAGGCCAGGCGTGGTGGCTCACGCCGGTAATCCCAGCGCTTTGGGAGGCTGAGGCGGGCAGATCATGAGGTCAGGAGATCGAGACCGTCCTGGCCAACATGATGAAACCCCGTCTCTACTAAAATACAAAAAATTAGCTGGGCATGGCGGTGCACGCCTGTAGCCCCAGCTGCTTGGGAGGCTGAGGCAGGGGAATCTCTTGAACCCAGGAGGCGGAGGTTGCAGTGAGCCGAGAGCGCCACTGCACTCCAGCCTGGGCGACAAGCAAAACTCCATCTCAACAAAACAAAACAAAACAAAACAAAAAAACAGGTCGTGATTTATAGATGCCATAAAATATGACTTTTTGCTGAACTAACCATTGAAATTTGATCAATAGTCTCCCTCCAACTTCCCCTTTTTTTGGTCTTTAAAAACAGTTTTTTTCATTCTTAAGAAGTTTGACTCACACTCTATTGGCTTATGCTTTGTTTATAAAGAAATATTTGATTTGATAACCAGCAAGTAAGAACAGATTTTTTTTTTTTTCTTTAGAAAGCCAGAATGCTGGCCAGGTGCGGTGGCTCATGCCTGTAATCCCAATACTTTGGAAGGTCGCGGCGGGTGGATCACCTGAGGTCAGGAGCTGGAGACCAGTCTGGCCATCATGGTGAAACCCTGTCTCTACTAAAAATACCAAAAATTAGCCAGGTGTGGTGGCAGGCATCATAATCCCAGGTACTTGGGAGGCTGAGATAGGAGAGTCACTTGAACCCTCGTGGTGGAGGTTGCGTGAGCGGAGATTGCGCTACTACACTCCAGCCTGGGCAATAGGGCGAGACTCTGTCTAAAAAAAAAAAAGGGAAGGAAGTTAGTTTTGCATCATAAACAGAAATTGGCCATGGCCATGTTGGAGCTGTTCCCTTTACCTGGGTGCTCTCCCAGGAGCCATGGTCCTCAGCCATCTGTACTACCTTCTAACTCAGAGGCAGTTTCTATTTGTCACCACATTTGCTGTCATTTTCCAAACAGCAGAGTTAAGAGGAAGTGAAATGCCTATTTTCTTCATATACCTATTAAATAAGAGAAAACAAAAATTAGACCAAGCCCCATTCACTCATGTGAGTGTACCCCATGGCCCTTTTTTCATTTTGTCTATATTATTGAGTCAAATTTAGGTTCAACAAATATTTATTGTTCACTTCATAATGAGAACTGTGTTAGGCACATTTGCATATCTTATTTAATTCTCCTAACCATTATTTGAGATAGATAATGATGATGACCATGAATTCAGTTTTTTTAAGAGATGAAGAAACTGAGACTCAGAGAGGTTTGTGAACACAGCTATTACACAGCTATTAGCCAGAAGAGCTAAGTCTTAAACTCTGACCTGGACAATTCTGTTACTTTTATGTTTACTGTAACATAGAAACTTTGCCCCAAATCTCAAAAGTATTGCTTCTCTATTAAATGTCTTTTTAAAAATTGTCCCAGATAATAGAAAATATAATTTTTATATGACTTAGCAGACTTCCTTCCCAAACATGATAGGAAGAAATGAGTGAAATCTCCTTTAAATAGACATCTCAGTTTTTCTAAGTATTGTATGCCAGTAGGAAGAAGGCTAGTATTCTCCCTAGGATATGCAGGCCGGTGTATACAGATGTGTCTCACATCTGGGTGCAGATCTCCTTGCCAGGTGCAGAATGGGGACTTTACGCCAGGTATGCTTGTTGGTCATTATAAAGTTCAGGTGAATTGTGTATAAGTCTTTGGGTTTTCATGACAACTTTTTTTCCTGATGTTCAGGTACCAAACACAGAAAAATCCTTATGTGAAAAACAGATACAGATTCTTGTAGTAGGAAGGGAATTGCATTAGGGGTTGGAGTTTTGGAGTTTTTGGTCTAACCACATCCTGTCTTAGGAATTTTGCCATATCAGTTGTTGTGAACCTGTTTTCTAAAAATGCTGACAAAAATACATGTAATAGGCTGGACGTGGTGGCTCACGCCTATAATCCTAGCACTTTGGGAGGCTGAGGCAGGTGGATCATCTGAGGTCAGGGGTGTTCGAGACCAGCCTGGCCAACATGGCGCAACTCCGTCTCTACTAAAAAATATCAAAAGTAGCCAGGCCTTTAATCCCAGCTACCTGGGAGGCTGAGGCAGGAGAATCGCTTGAACCCAGGAGGCAGAGGTTTCAGTGAGCCAAGATCGCGCCACTGCACTCCAGCCTGGGCAACAGAGTGAGACTCTGTCTCAAAATAATAATAATAATTTTTACCTTGTAAGTTTACATTGCCTGTGCAATACTGAAGAACACATGGCAGTGAAAAAGTTCTTAATACAGGGGAGCTTTTATCATGTTAATGATTTACTGTCACCATCATGCCCTAAAATATTACTCTCTTCATGGGGTACCTCAAAATTTCTTATACGAGTCACTTAGTGTGGGTCCCTTTGAACAAAGCATGAATGAAATGGCAGGGCCTATGCTCCCAGAGGATTGGATAACTGCTGCTTAACTAATGGGATAGAGGTCATCACCCTCCCTAGTCTGAAGAATAGAGAAAACAGAGAAGCCAGAGTGTAGTTAGCAGTTTCAGATCTGGGTTATCTCCTTATACTTCCTTTAGTTCTCTTACACTAAAAGTAATTTAACTTTTTTTTTCATTGAATATATATTGAGCAGCTGCTATATGCCTTGGTTCCAGCAGCAAACAAAGTACCACATTTTGTCAGTTACATCAGGGTTTCTCAACCTCAACACTATTGACATTTTGAGCTCATTTTTTGTTGTTGTTGTTGTAGGGGCTTTCCTGTGCCTTTTAAGGGAGTTCTGCAGCATCCTGGGTCTCTACCCACTAGATAACTGCTGTGACACCTCCCATTTGTGACAACGAAGCCTCCCTAAACATTGCCCAGATGTTCATTGGTGTGCAGAACCACCCTGGCTGAGAGCCACTGAGTTGTTGGATGTACAGTTTTCACATATTGATGTCCCTGTGATCGGAGCGCATCTTACAACTGATGCCCTCCTGTTCTTAAGATTGGCAGTGGGATTCTTCTTGGCTTGTGGCATTGTACAGCAGGTGGACACCGTGCTTCCATCGTCTTCCTCATTTCCCCTAGTCCCTTCTCAGAACTCACAGTCAGCTGGCTGCAGTGGAAGTCTGGGGATTAGATGAAGGTGAATTTAAGTCCCTCTCAGTTTGAAGAGCTCTATGTCTTTATCACAGTCTGAAATTCCCCTTTTCACAGGGCCAGACAGCCTCGCGCTACATGATAATCTGTTTGTGAGTTCGAGATCGTTGGATTCATTAGAGAATGACTAGGATAGTTGTCAGCCTCTGCTTTGTCAAAGTATAATCTTGAAAAAAAAAATTTCTTTTTCAATTTTAATATAGTCTTTCCCACTGGAATGTACTATCACTGGCAATAAACTGGCTCTGGTTCTTTTTAAAGAAATTACTGTTACGCTGTAGCATTTATCTGTATAATTTTAGTTATTGAATTAAAATCTTTTGGGACCCCGACAGGATGAGATCATTGGCCAGCTGGCTTCCTCCCACCTGCACCTGGACTGAAATTCCCCGTGGCATTAGAGGTGTTTCGTAAGGTGCTCCCTGCTGTCTGTCCTACAGATTGTAGTGGCTCTGCTGGAAAAGAATGGAATTCTATGCAAGTCGCATGTGTCATGAAGGGCTCTGCACAGTGGGTGTGTTTCTTTTTCTTCTTTTCTCCACTCTGCTCTTCTGTGAAATGTGCCAGCAGTGGACAGAACAGGGGCAGAGGTGATTAGTGACCATTGCACAGAATATCAGTAAGTGTTGTAAGGTATATAGTCTTGGCCAACAAATTGTAAGCAAAATACCAGGAACTTCCTAATCTAGTAGGAAATTTTGTATGCTTTTGACAACATCTGATCCTACTGACACTGAAAGTCCTTAAAAGGAAAAACTTGAGGCCAGGTGCTGTGGCTCACGCCTGTAATCTCAGCACTTTGGGAGGCCAAGGTGGGTGGATCACCTGAGGTCAGGAGTTCGAGACGAGCCTGGCCAACACGGTCAAACCCTTTCTCTACTGAAAGTACAAAATTAGGTGGGCGTGATGGTAGGCGCCTATAATCCCAGCTACTCGGGAGGCTGCGGCAAGAGAATTGCTTGAACCCGGAAGGTGGCGGTTGTAGTGAGCCAAGATGGCGCTACTGCACTCCAGCCTGGGCAATAGGAATGAAACTCCGTCACCAAAAAAAAAAAAAAAAGGAAAAAACGTAAATGGAGGTGAGCTGGAAGATTGAGTGAACTTGTCTGAGCCAGAAAGGATACATCTACAAATTTTTCTGGGAGAGTATAATAGCAGGCTGCAAACATAAATATGTCATCTGTACTTAAGTAATTTTGCTAAATTAATAAAATCAACAGTGGCTACCATTTAGAGAACACATTGCATAACTAGGCACCGTCCTGAGAACTCTGAATATAAAATGAATACTGACAGTGACTCTGAGAGGAGGCATGGCAGCAGACAAGATGGCTATTTCTGTTGCATTAGGTGAGAAAAACGAAACACAGAGACGTGAAGTGGCTTGCCCAAGCTATATGCTCATTAAACATCACTGGTGAAATGAGCTTTCCTCTGCTCAGCCAACTTTCTTGATTGATTGATTCATTCATTCATTCATTTTTTTTCTTTACTATTATCTCTCTCTTTGTATGAGACTACAAATTGTTATAGTAATTGACTTATTGATACAGTTACTAATTATTTAAACAGCACAAAATTAAAAACTTGGCCACAATATTATTAACACACAGCTGGGGATTAATATTTTGTGTCTTCCTCATACAATCCCAAAGTCAACTTCACCTTCCCTAGCAATAAATAAAATCACACTGGATAATTTTAAAATTTTCTGTCTATCAAATGTGTGATCAAGTCTGTGCTCTGACAGCAACTCTACAATTGGCAGGAGCTGAGAAACAAAATACATTTTTTAAAGTAATAAATAAAAATGTTAATTCCTGCCATGCCTTAGAGGTTTGAAACTGGGAACAGAGAAGGATTTAATTTAGGGAACAGAGAAAGATTTAATTTAGAAATGACTTCATAAAGACTTAGGTTCTAATTAAGAAGATTGAAAGAAGAGCATCAAACCCCACAGCCTACATTCTTCTGTGGGCCTGTTTGATAGTGAGCTCTCCCGCCTTCAGAAGTGCCCTCTGTACTACATAGATTGTGCTGTGCATGGTTGAATTTACATGGGATGCCTATCTACAGGTAAACCAAGTACAGGTATGATATTCCATTCCAGTGGATTTAGCTCCGTCTTGATTTTGTAAATGAGATGCCAAAAATACCTGTGTTCAGTAATTAGTGTCGTTTTCTGCATCAGTGTGCTATTTTGGCATTGCTCTCCTCTGTTGCAGAAATTTGAAGACATCTGTTTACTTTCAACTCTCAGAGACCTTTTTAAGCACACTGAATTTGTAGAGCATGAGCTTGTTCTTATGTTAGAGCTCCTTACGGTATCTTCCCTCTTCTAGAACTTTTTAACAAAATTATTGAAAATCAGTGAAAACATTTGAACAAATTTAGACATGGTATGATGAGAAATGACAGCTCTTATTAAAAGGAAGAGTGTTCTGCTAAAATCTCTTCTTGGGGGATGTATGTTTGGGGTTAAGTAAGGAAGAGTTTCAGAGGTTTCCAGCAGCGATGTAATCCTTTATAGAAAAGGCCCATCGTTCTTTTAACAATCGCCACAGTGGACCGACCAGGGTGACAGCGTTTCCATTAGCAACGATAATTAGTCCAGCTTAATCACGTGGGCATTTGAGCTTTTGATCCCATGCAAATTTGTGGGCCTGCATAAGGAGATAAACCAAGTGAACTAAAGGTCAGTTTTGTGGTTGGCCTGTGTAATGAGCATCTGTTCAAAGTATATAAAAGACTTGCTTAAAAATTGACAACAATTTATGAAACCAGTTACAATGTAAAGGATGGTACTTAATTTATACCTGAGGAATTATACATGCAAAATACGTGACATAAGGAAGGGTTCATTTCAGCAGCAATGGTTCTGACCGGTGCCAGGGCAATATGGGAATGATAATTGAGATAAAGTGCACGGAGTACGCAGTGAAGGAATGTCAGTGATATATAGGAAATCTGAAGCTTTAGAGGTTGCCCAGATGGAGGTGACTTGTATCCGTTAGGATTTATTCAGGCATGTATAACAGAAAAGCCAGGACAAGCAGGGTGGAAGCAAAAAATTGGAACTGATTGACTGAAGTAACTGAAAAGTCTGGGGCTAGTTCTGGCCTTTGGCTTCCTGCCTCTTCATGCCTCTGCCTGGGTTGGCGTCCTTTCTAGGCAGGCCCTTTCTTCGTGGTGGCCCCTGGCATTACTGGGCTGAAATCATCTTATAGTTGCAATGCCAAAGGAACAGAAGCCTCTCTCCCTAGAATTTCTTGCAAAAGTCTTATCCTTGGACCAGTCACTGCAACTAGAGGGAAAAACTTGTCTAATTGCCAAGTGTGAATGTCTGCCTGCCTCCTTTTTCAGAGGAGGCCCTGACCAGACCCTGCTTGCCTTTCAGAAGGACTGAATATGGAATGAGGGGAATAGTTTCTTAAAAGGAAATCTGAGTGGGTCCTCAGAATGAGAAGAATTGATGCTGGCCAGGCACAGAAAACACATATCCCATAGGAAATCAAGAAGGAAACTCTAAGGCCAGGCGCAGTGGCTGAAGCCTGTAATCCCAGCACTTTGGGAGGTGGAGGTGGGTGGATCACCTGAGGTCGGGAGTTCAAGACCAGCCTAACCAACTTAGAGAAACCCGGTCTCTACTAAAAATAAAAAAAATTAGCTGGGTGTGTTGGCACATGCCTGTAATCCCAGCTACTTGAGAGGCTGAGGCAGGAGAATTGCTTGAACCCGGGAGGTGGAGGTTGCAGTGAGCCAAGATCGCTCCATTGCATTCCAGCCTGGGCAACAAGAGCAAAACTCCGTTTTACAAAAAAAAAAAAAAAAAAAAAAAAAAAAAAGAAGGAAACTGTTGACTGCTCATAAATGCAGTCATTCACTCCCTCATCCTTCCTACCAAGAATTATTGAGCACCTGCTATGGCCAGGCATTGTTCTAGGTGCTGGGAATTCAGTAGTGCACAAAACACCTCAAATTCCTTTCTTCATGAAGCTTATAACATTTTTCATGCTAGTGTTGTGGGGGGCGGTCAAGGGTGGGTTACGTCCTCCAGATATGGAGTGATTGGTTGCTATAGCTACAATAAAAGGCAGAGGGGTTGACGGATTCTGTAGTGGGAAAAGTAATCTAGGGAACAGGAGATTCTATTAGAGAAAAGGAAGGGAGGGATGGAGAGAGGTTTGAATACCTCCAAAGTGGAGTCTGACTTTGGGTACCTGGAGTATTGTATCAAGCACAGAGGGATTTAGCGTAGGTGTGTAAAGAGCCTTTTTGTTAATTGGGAGTGAGAGTTAATGTATTTACCTTTGAGAATGCAGTCATGATACTGTGTTATTTTAGATGCTTTGCCTGCCCTGGAAGAAGCACAGAGTTGATGATCTAATAGCTTGTTACCACCGTGAATGTCTATGATTATCTTTGTCACAGTGGGAATATAGCTGTCAGGGAAATAGAAAGGCATTTCTTCTTCACTTTCAGTAATAGAGCTCAACCTGCTGACACTCCAAGGAAAAGAGAGAAGGCACTTAACAAAAAAGACAAGCCAAGAAAAAAAAAAAAGGCCATGGGACCTTAGCATGTGATGGCTTTTAATGGGAATGCTAAGATGGTCTTGCCGATGGCCTGGTTTTCCCCACCAAGGGATTAGTAGAGTATGACCTGATGGCTTAAAAAAACAACTCAAAAAAACCAAATCAACCAACCAAACAAAAAAACCAGGTGTGATGGGGTATTTATAAGTGAAGGAAAATGGATTTAAAGAACAGATGGAAAAATAAAAATAATGCAGTTTTTCTTGTTGATGGTAGCGTAATGAGGATTAAATAAAAATGTAGCCTTTTATGTTTTGAGGGGTGCAGTATGAAGGAGAGGCTCTGATACAGGCTGTCTCTTTAAGGAAAGAAGCAACAAAAATTAAGTATGTAGAGGAGAATCAGGGTCTTGAGCATTGCTGGTGGAGAAACCACAATTGAAGTGAGGCTTTGGGTAGCGTTTACTATGTGCCACATGCCTCAATGAGGGTCTAGTATATTTTACCTTTTATGCAACTCACCTGCCTGGAAAACAGTATTGTCCTAATTTCACATGGGAGGAATTTGTAACAGAGAGGGGTTAAGCAACCAAGTTTCCATGACTGTCAAATGCCAGCTCAGGTGCTGAAACCTAAGACATTTTTTCCCCTTCCTAAGCCTTCGGGTTTCTGTTTTGTTTTTAAAGTCTTTGGATTCTTTGTGGGTTTTTTTGTTTGTTTTGGAGAAGAAGTCTCACTCTGTCACTCTGTCACCCAGGCTGGAGTGCAGTGGCGTGATCTCGGCTCACTGCAACCTCCACCTCCTGGGTTCAAGCAATTCTCCTGCCTCAGCCTCCTGAGTAGTTGGGACTACAGGCACCCGCCACCGTGCCCGGCTAATTTTTGTATTTTCAGTAGAGACTGGATTTCACCATGTTGGCCAAGATGGTCTCAATCTCTTGACCTCATGATCCGCCTGCCTTGGCCTCCCAATGTGCTGGGATTACAGGTGTGAGCCACTGAGCCCGGCCAAGCCTTTGGTTTTTAATCACTGCCTTCCAGACCCCTCCTCCAGAAAAATCCCTGAATGGCCTTGCGTTACTAGTAATATAAAGTCTTAACATACTTTGTGTGGCCTACAAGGTCCTTTTTAGCTTTCTCTGGGAGACAGTTTCCAGGCCTGTGCTGAATTCTTTTGTCTTTCCTCACATTCTTTTCCCCCAGCTCTCCCCCATCTGACTTTCTGCCATCTTACTTACTTCCTCTTATGCCCCTGCAGTTTTGCTTATACCTGTGTTATGACACCTACGCCTCCAAATTGTCTTTTTCTGAATGCTTGATTGTGAGAGCTTCTGGGAGTTCCAGTCTTGTGGAAGTTGTATCTTATGTTTTTTGCCCCCATGATTTTAGACATAGTAGGTGTTCAATGAAGTAAATGCTGAAAGAAAACTATAAATGGTAGGTTTCAGAGGGTTAATTGTTCTTGGTATTTCTTTCAGACAGAAGCCCAGAGGAACTTTAGGAGCAGCAACCATGCCTTAAATGGTTTTTATGAATACATTTTTTTTAAAGCATTGGTTATAGGTTCTTTCTGTACAGTTGTGTTAGAGGCAGATTACATTTACTTTCTTGCACCTCTGGTAACTGGATAAAAAAACTCTTTGTTCACCTAAGAAGTCTTGCTTCATATTTGAACTGGCTGATTTGACCCCCTTAATTATTTTACCATGTTTATGCCTGCCACAGGAAATGTGAAAGTGGGTGTTTTTTGATCTTTATGTTTAAATTATTAATGTAAAGTCAAAGCTGGGAAGAGAGCTCAGTTGCTGCATGGCATATTCATAAATATTATCCTATTTGAAGAATGGGATTTCTGGAAAAACTCATGGGGGTTTTGCAGTAATCCTATGTCCTGTCGTGTGGACAAGTATTTCAACCCAGCTGTCCCCAAGACATGCCATCGCTCCCTTTCAGCCCATTGGCTCTGTGGAATTTTCATTGCAGGAACATGGAAGTGGTTAAAATATCATTTTCGTAAGCAGTACAAGAAGCTGTAAATTGCCCCCTAGCTCTTAAAGAGAGTAAGTCATTCATTGTTAGCAGTGATAATGCATACCTATACAGATTTTAGGAGTGTTTCAGTTCTGATCTTTCGTGTTAGAAAAGTAATCTCCCTTCCCAGTTGAACTCTTTTTCCTAGTTACTAGAATTGGAAGTGGCAATCACTTCTATTCCAGCCTGTCCAGTGTTTTCTGCTGAAAATATTTAGAAAGTGTGATGTCCTAATGGGACCTGGCTAACTTCTTGAACTGTAGCTTTTAATGTTCTTGGTTTTGTAATAATCTCATCCTTTCAAAATTTGCTTGAAATTTGTGTTTCTTTGACCTCTGGTAGACTATACTTTGGTGCCCTTTGTAAAAAGATTTTCTTTGACTCAATATTGTAGATAGTTCAGGCAACCTTTTAAAGAAGTATTCTTCTTTGTATGGTTCTAAGAATTCTTTACACATTTAGTTCTGGATTATTTCGTGGGAGGGTGGCTCCCAATCTGCTCTCTCTAGTCTCCTTGAGGGCAGAGGACTCCCCCAATTTCCTGTGTATTTCCAGTGCTTGTTTCAGTGTCTGGTTCTGAGATAGTCTACACAGAGTGTTTTTTGGGTAATGTGCAAGGGTTTCTTCTTGGCAACAATTGACTTCTACTGTTTTACAAAGTACAGAGAGGCTGTGCTCTGTTGCTGATGGGGTTACTTGATTCTGTGAAGTACTCTTTTCTGACTGGTATTAGCAAATAACGCAAACCCAAATTTTAAAAATGATAGAATCGGCCTGGCGTGGTGGCTCACGCCTGTAATCCCAGCACTTTGGGAGACCGAGGCGGGCAGATCACGAGGTCCGGAGATCAAGACCATCGTGGCCAACATGGGGAAACCCTGTCTTTACTAAAAATACAAAAATTAGCTGGGCGTGGTGGTGCGTGCCTGTAATCTCAGCGACTCGGGAGGCTGAGGCAGGAGAATCACTTGAACCAGGGAGTCGGAGGTTGCAGTGAGCTGAGATCACGCCACAGCGCTGCAGCCTGGCGACAGATCAACACTCCACCTCAGAAAAAAAAAAAAGACAGTATCAGAATCCCTGTCTTCCTCAGACCTCATATGTGGAGGCAGTGCATGTTTAGCAAACCTGGGGCCCCGGGAGCCACCACTGACTGTTAGGACCACTTTAGTGCCTGTGCTGTAAGCCAGGATTTTGAAGTTCTTGGGGGCAATTTTGCTTTAAGCAGTGTTAGGGAACTCTTTACAGGCTTGTGAGCTGGGAGTGACAAGCCATTATTTTATCCACATCAAAGCTTTGAATGATAAAGGGGTTGAACCACTGTCATTCATTAACTGTTGGAATTCCTCTAAGGATCTATCTGCAGGCCCCTTCTCTTCTCACTCTGTACACCGTCTCCCCAGGCAACCTCATAATGGCTAAAATTACCATCTATTCCAAGAGCATGCTCAAATTGATATTTCTGGCTGAAATCTCCCTTTTGAGATTAAAGCCCTTATCACCTACTTCCTCCTTGACGCCGGAGTTCTCAGGACACCTTTAAAACCAAGTTCAGTATCTCTGCCCACTTCCGCTTCCTTACCTTTAAACCTGTTCCTCATTCAGTCCTTTCTGTCCCCAGGAGTGGCAGAAACATAATCCTTTTGCCCTAGCCTCAAACCTGGGATGTGTCTCTTCCTCCGTCTACAATTAATCATCAGCCAGCTCCTGTCAGTGTCACTTGAATCCATATTTTCTCCCCTACTCACTGCCACCACTAAATAATAATCTCTTGCCTTCTGTGGAAGCTGTAGAACATCGCTTCAAGTTTACCCTCTTGTGACCCACTGTTGTCTGCACAGAAAATCTGGAGGAACCTTTAAAAATGGGAATATGAATGTATCACTCCTGTGTCAGTAACTATTCTGGGACCATTTTTGTGGCTTCCAATAGGTCTCAGGATACATTCTAGGATCCAGCAATGACTTTTCTTAATTTCTCGCCCTTTCTACTTACCGTGCCCCAGGTCAAGCCCACAAT
Organism: Pan troglodytes; assembly: GCF_028858775.2. Classification (NCBI taxonomy): domain Eukaryota; kingdom Metazoa; phylum Chordata; class Mammalia; order Primates; family Hominidae; genus Pan; species Pan troglodytes. The sequence goes on from NC_086015.1 coordinate 65,948,485, forward strand.
TTTCCCTACACCTACTGCTGTCTCTACTCAGAAACGCTTTCCCTCCTCCCAACCTGCTTCACCTGGTTGAATTCTAGCTCCTGTTTCAGAAGCTTAGCTTTAATCACTTCCTTCAGGAGGCTTTTCTTGCCCCCAGGTAAGTCAGAGCCTTACTCTTCTCCCACCCACCCTTGCTCTGCTACTGACAATGAAGAATTGCTTGAAAAGGGCAAAAATAGAGAGAAACTAGATACTGACACAGGCACGCAGGCAAAAGGAATGGTTAGAAAAAAGGAATTGCTGGTCAATTTCGCCATTATTGACTTTGTCCCTTGGTATTTAAAAACCTAGGCAGGTCCCCTAGTATCAGTGCCTCTAGGAACGTGAGCACTTCTGGATGCCAGGCAGCACTTCTAAAGGTTACCTACGGGCTCCCTAGTAAATTAAGGTTGGATATTGCAATGGCAATTAAGCAGTGTAATAAATGAGATTGTTGTGGTGGTTCTATGGGGAGGGGAGACTCTTCCCACAGGCTGGGTTCCTTTCCTGCTGCTTGTCTAATTAACATAATTTCTAGCCCCAAGGCTCACTGCTGCATTTTCTCCTCCAATGTAGAAGGGTGATGGAGATGCACCTTCCATTCTTTCAGCACGTCAGTCATAGTAAACTACACTCTGTGAGGGCCAGGGGAAGGAAACAAAAACCCTTCTGTGTATGTAGAGTAAGAAGTTCTACTCTAAAGCACAAATGCTCCAGAGAAAATACAAGGGAGTGATATAATCTGCTGCTCTCTCAGATGCTTTGACCTGTTCCTATAGTGACTTTGTCACATGATTCTGAATTTAAGGATACATCTACTTCCTACATAAGACTAAGTTGCAAACCAGCTGCAAATATGTAGTACTCCCTTGGATGAAGAGTGTTGGATTGGAAATCTGGGGAGAGGACAGACTCATTGGTCTTCCAGTTTGTTTTCCTAAAGATTTCTTGAGAGTAATTTTGACGATGCCCTGGGTGGTTTCATGTTTCTTGCTGACTTTAGCACCGAAATCCCTTCCCTGCCCAACTTCCCGCCCTCACCAAACATACTGGTTCCTTACTGAGGTTTGAATGTAGGTCTGAATGTATGCATGGTTCCCTGTTAAAGTTCTCTTGTTTGAGGTTCATTTTTTAATAACCTTTGGCGGTGTGCTGGGAAATGTGTTAGTGGTATTAGTGGTGGTGTGCTGGGAAATGTATTGGTGGTAAATTTGTATATGTTTGTTTACAGATGAGTGTAATGTTGAGAGAGGTTGGGCTGGTGATGGTGTTGAAACACAGGATCTCAGACTCTTAGGGCTGGGGAAAGCTATTAATACCATCTGCTCTCATCACTTTGATGTTCTGTATAGGGCTGGTTTGTAGAGCCTTTCTATTAGATGAGGTAAGCAATAGGGACCTTCAGAGATTCGTGGGGAGACGTTTATTCTAGCCCTGAAAAAATGGCACAGTATGAGCTGGCAGGATTGGAGAGAGGAGGCTAGACTCAAGCGAAGCCAGGGGGAGAATTTAAGGTGAAGATGTGTCAGACACTGACACGTGTAAGATACTTCCCTTACAAAATCGCATACTACATCCATTATTTTTCCTTGAGTTAAGTTATAGCAGTGGTCCACTGGAAATGTTTTGTGGTGATATTATGGGAATTCTGCAGCATAAGGATGAACAGATGAGAATATCTCAATGAGATGTGGAGTTGGAGGACTTAACAAATCAGATGGGAAAGGACAAGCTTGAAGACAGATCAGTTTAGGTAAAAGTGATTGCATGCATGTGAGTTTGATTGAACAGTACCAACATGTCCTGAGAAAGATGGGAAACTTTCCTAATAATCATCTGATGGAATCAAGTTGTGATAAATTGTTATCATCATAGTATTATTTCAATTTAATGGCCATACATAATGGCATCTCCCAGCAATTAATCTAACATTAACCTCCACCTTAGTTATTGAATGTATACTGTGGTTTAGGCTGAAAACATGATGGATAAGAATTACTGACCGCTTTGGATCTGTGTACGATATGTCATAGCCTTGAACTTTGTTCTGTTCTGCTTCAGTCTTTTTCAGACCTTCCTGTATGAACCCAAGTCTTTATTATTTGTGACCCAATAGCATGTTAGATGTTTTTAACTGGAAAATGTGAATGGCCACTTTTTTTTCTCTTATGCGAAGTAAATGCTATGTAAATTGATTTTTAATGCTTTTATTGTCCCACAGGAAGATAAAAACCATTAGCTAATGACAATGGTAATGTTTAAATAGTTTTTAATTTTAAAATAATATTTGTAACCTGCGACGCTATGCTATCTCATTTTGGACTTAGCGAAAATGTGTGAGCATCTACATAAATGTATGTGAATTAGGCTCCAGGAATAAAATTGCATAAAAGTACAACTGTGGCTTAAATCTATTTATTTGTATGCTTGGATCCTGAGCAATATAGATATCTGGCTAGAAACCTGGCTGCTCCATTATAACTGAATGTCAAATTCCCCACAGTTAGCCATTATTAAAAATACCCTTGTCTTAAATTTACTTTGGCACGGGAATGTTCTTGGTGATTACCATACTGTGTTACTCTAGGGAGTTAAAGATTTATATTATGTTTCAGTTCTACTGAAATAATAGCATTCGTAGGCTCACACATATCTCTATGTGTATACTGATATACTTGAGAAAGTTCTCCTTTAACAACGGGTGATTTTAATGTTATCTGAAATAAAATAAAAATACTTTGTTTCATAGCACTGTGGAGTGTCAACAGAAATCTTATTTTTTCTTTACTCCTAAAATAGGAGTATAACACAAAGTAATATGCTCACTAAAGAACAGAATCTCAATTTCAGAGATAGAATTGCCAAGTTCATTATTTCTGGAGAAAGGAACAAATATTAACCCCTTAGTTTAACCTGAAAATGAAAGAGCATGTGGACTAAGGGGAAAAAAATTATATATATATATATATATATATATGAAAAATTGACTCTTCTGTCTTTTAGTTGTATGTCTTTATCTCCAACAGATATGTGATTACCCTCCAAAGAGGACCATGAGAATTTATTTTTAATTTTCATTCCGTTAATTACTTGTGTAACATATGTATGTCCCCATAACAGCCAGTGCTCACTCGCGTGCACGCTGTCTCTCTCTCTCTCTCACACACATACACACATACGCTTACTACATATTCATACATTTATTCTACAGGGAAGAAGAGACAGTTGGAGACACTAATATTCCAGCTGTCGGCAGCAGAATCATTTCACAACCTTCTTCCCAGAACTTTTGGTCATACTTACTATTCTTGCCCCTCAGCCTCACTACTCACTGAAAAAATATTTAATGTGGATCTAGTAAGTTCCAGTTTGGTTAGTTTAAAGAGATCCAGGAAGACTGAGCAATCATTTACTAATCTGTATTCTAAAAAACCAGCTCAAGAATTAATTCAATTAGATATGCCAGTCACCATATCTGGAGATTAAAAGCAGGCAAACAGAAGGGAAATAAGGAAAATGAAGCAGGGCAAATAGGACTATTACTGATATATTAAAATGAAAGACTATACTAAGACTTCTCATATGCGTATATTGAGATTTTTCCTCCTGGTAATGATCAAGTACAATTACATACCTTTTGTATGACATTTCTGATTGGAAAGGTTATGTGACATGCAGGGAGGGGTCTTAGTTATTGGCTCTTTAGCTATTTCCCTCTTTATCCTGGAATAGTACCACAGTGTGTTTTTCACTCCTTTAAAACATTCTTTAATGAAATTGCTTTGAGTCATGCCTGTCTCTGTGCTTTGCCTCTTTTATTCCATTGACTTGTTTAGGGTTCATAGGAAATTAGGTTGAAAACGTGTTAGTATTCCACATTAATATTAACTTGAAGTCTCTCCCTTGTATCACTAAATCACTACAAATAAAAACTTGTACTGTGAATGCATGCTGCTTGTCTATAAATATCACCTGAAACAGCAAATAAAGCCATGTATGTTTAACTGAGAAGAGTTGAGAATTAATGCTAAATGAAAATATTGTCACACAGATTAGGAGAGGCATACACACACACAGTCTCTGATGCCTTTCTCTTTACTGTGAACACTGAATAATAATTATTTGACGAAGGTAGTGCGTTGTAAATATTTATAAACAGAAATGTAAAACAGACCACAGTGAATAAATTATTTTGAAATATTTTAAAATCCAGTTTTTATATGCTTTTTAGTAAAAATTATTCATGGTGATCAATATTTCTTTCTCACTTGCCATCTGCTCCACTTCTTTGCCTGTGCAGTTCTAGGTGAATGATGCACTGTGCTGTATAATGTACTCCACAAATTTATTGACTTGGATGCAGCATTTTTATGGAGAGCAGGCAAACATGTAATCACTAAACACAAGTCTTCTGCTGTTGTAATTGCCAGCTCCTTCCTAACCACGGGAACAATTAGGTGATCATTAAATGGCTTCCAAGGGGATGCCTTCCTCTCCTGTCTTAGTGCTGGTGTCATTTAGTAGCTTCTGCAGGGAGAAGGTGGAAGAAATCTATTCCACGTAGTCCTGGAGTGACTGGTCAAAAGGATTTCATCTTGTGTCTTACAGGCAATTTGTGAAGAGCCCCTGTTTTCATGCGATTCCATTTTAATTCAGTTGCAGCATCCAGTTTTGCACTATTGAATCACCCCACTTGAAAGCCTCAGAGAGGGGCTTTTGGGCTGAAACAATGACACTTAGGTGGTTTGACCACCCCTTTCTTAGTCTGAAAGCAGATGTCTGTATCCACTTACTAACCTGTGACTCTTGTAAAAATTTCCTTTTGTTACCTGGCTTGGAGCATTTGCCTTAATGAGGTTTATGTATTTTTCTGGTTTGTTAGTTATCCTTTTTATTCTTCCAAGCAAACCATGTTAGACTTTATTATTATTATTACTTTAATTTCTGCCTGTTTAGGGGCTAGTTACAAATATTCAAGGACTTTTCTTCTTTTTTTTCTTTTTTCTTTTTTTTTGAGACAGACTCTTACTTTGTTGCCCAGGCTGGAGTGCAGCGGTGCCATCTTAGCTCACTGCAACCTCTGCCTCCCAAGTTCAAACATTTCTCCTGTCTCAGTCTCCCAACCAGCTGGGACTATAGCTTCATGCCACCACACCTGGCTAGTTTTTTTTGTATTTTTAGTAGACGTGGAGTTTCCCCATGTTGGCCAGGCCAGGCTGGTCTCAAACTCCTGACATCTAGTTACCCACCCACTTCAGCCTCCCAAAGTGCTGGGATTGTAGGCCTGAGCCACCATGCCTGGCTGGAATTTTCTTGAATCAGGTAAAATCATAGCAACCTAGTAATGCTGCCTGTAATTTGAAGACACCTGAAGGTCAAGGGTTCTTAATGCTGCCTCTCCTGTTAAGCCATCCCTGATTCTCTTAATTTAAATTAATTGCCCTCTTTTGTATGCCTCCATAGTTACAGGTTTTTTCTTTTGTTGTTGTGTTTCATGAATCTGCCTTACATAAGTTCTCTTTATGATCATCATTCCTGCTGAGTGGCAAAGTCTTCAAAGGTAGACATTGAATCTTATCTGTCTTTGCTTTCCCCTGCTGAACACTGAATATACACTTTATAATTAATTGCTTGTTGAATTGGAGATAGTCACATTTTTCTAGCCTAATGCCCTCTAAAAGAACTCTCATTGTGTCATTCAAGGATCATTTAGTGGCAAGAATGGAAATCCACACGAACTTACTTTAGGCAAAGGCAGGAGGTTCTTTGGAGAATACAAGGATGTCTCTCACACTCAAGGCTAGGCAGTACATCTAGCCAGGACTCAGTGGGGAGAGGGGCCACTTCTGGGAAAGTCCTAGGAGCCCCACTCCTGTGCCGCACTCACTATCTTTCTGTCTCTTGGTCTGATGGTACTGCTGTACCATGGTACCAGCATCTGTCAGTCTGATTATCAAGCTTTTTGTTCTCTTTCATTAAGTAATGACTTACCAGGAATGCTGCTCCCTCTAGTCCCTGCAAATCTAAGGCCTCAATATGACTAGTTATGTGTTCCAATTTCAGATTCCCTGCAGAGAGAATATCATGCCCTTCTCTGGGTCAAGAGTCCACCTGTGTTAGCTTAGCCGAGGCCCTGAAGAAAGGAGGACATCTAAGAGAGGCTCACCTGATTTGGAGAAACTACCCTGTCCTCAGGCTCCCAAGTCAGCAGTTCCCAAGCCAGCGGTCCCCAACCTTTTTGGCACCAGGGACTGGTTTTGTGGAAGACAATTTTTCCATGGGGGTTGGGGGGATGGTTTTGGGATGAAACTGTTCCACCTCAGATCATCAGGCACGTGCAACCTGGATCCCTTGCATGCGCAGTTCACAATAGGGTTCGCTCTCCTATAAGAATGTAATGCCGCCGCTGACCTAACCGGAGGCGGAGCTCAGGCAGTAATGCTGAATCCTGCTGAGTGTCTTGGTTCCTAACACTAAGGGATGGGTTTGGAGGAGCAGAAATGATTGTTGGAACAAGTGATTGGTATCTGCATGCAACTGTGCCGCTCAAAGGTGCTGGAGAATGACTAATTTGGATGGAGGAAAATAGTAGCCCTATTAGTTGTGGTTTTCTTTTCAAAATTTCTTATGTTCACAACACTTGTGTTTTGTCCTCTGAAATTTACCCTCTACACCCTAATGATTGATCAGTGTCCCTGCCTGTGTGAGAAACCCTCCTGGACCACTAAAGCCCAGTGTCATTTTGTTCTTCTTTGCCCTTTAAGAGAATGGTACATTGCATTCATTTTACATCTGCTTGGGCTGAGCTCTGTCCTGCCCCTAACGTTCTGTGCTGTTCTCATCGTTGTCTTCTCCTCTGCAGCTTCTGTTCATGCTGTTCCATGTGCCTGGAATGCCCCTCCCCTCATCCTTATATATCCATCAGAGCTCAGCTCATGTGCCACCTTCTCAGGAGTCGCTGTATTCTGTAGGGTCTCCTTGATATTTTTATTTCACATTCAATTATCTTATGTTCTTTTTCACAAGCTGCATTTACACAAGTTTGTGTTAGCTTACTTGCTTCATACCTTTCTCCCCCACTGGAATGCAAACCCCTGAAGGCTGTTCTGCCTTGTTCATCTTGGATCTCGGTGCTTGGTATCCAGTAGGAGCCCCGTAAATGTCTCTTTAACGTGCAGCTGTCTGGCTGTCATGCATCTCCTTGAGTGGTGGCATGGCCTCTTCTTCTTGAAATGACTGAAACGGAACCCTTTGTTAGGCCATCTGTATCAGGGTGATAAATTCCCTGTTTGTGTAGTCAGCTGCCCTGCCAGGAACATGGCACTCTGTAATGTGCATAATATAATCATTTAGCTTTTGGGGTGGTTTTTCTGCATCATTTGATCAAGTCATAAACCTAAGTTATGAAGTCTACTCTGGAGACTGAGCCTAAGTAAAACTGATCAATGGGATCTGTCTTGGAAACAAGAAATTTAATATACTCTGCTTGACAGCCGACTAGAGTCATTGTTTTTCCTTCCTAAATGCAGATCTAATCGTCCAGATATGACAAGGGTGGGATTTTTTGATGAGTAGGTTAGGCAATTTTGTCCCCCTTGCTTCTGGATCAGAAGACAAGATGGTTTTAGGCTGGTTGCTTTTGTCATTAAGTATTTATAGCTTTATAATGGGTCTTGGGGAGTATCCTGCATTCCTGTGTTCTGACCACTGTCCCCTGTACTCCCCTGTAGCTCAGCTTTTGAATTTCCTAAAATTAAGGCAATGAGTGGTATGTGTAAAATCTTGCATTATAGAGACTGGGCTCAAATCCTAGACCCTTCACTGATCAGCTGTGTTAACTTGGGCCAGTTACTCAATCCATTAGCCTGCATTCTTCATTTGTAAAATAGGGATAAAAATGTATTGTCTTAGCAGGGATCTAGTAAGGCTTCATTATGAAGATATGTGTTCTTTGCACAAGGCCAAACAGGCAGTAAAGTGTTAAAAAACTTTGGCATCAACATCATTCCCATTATCATCATTATCTCCATCTCTCCAGTAGGACCTTCAGAAGTGACACTGATGTTACCTGGAAGGAGGGGCCAGGAAGGGGAAAGGGTGTGACTAATACCCACAAACATTATCTTAGGCAGCATAAGTTTCCAGAAACATGGATTCATTTATTATTCATTGGTTTGAGTTCAGCTTTTCTTGTTGTTTCCAAATAATACCTTTAGGGTTGAAGTATTAGGGACAGGTGTGTATACAGTTTTTTCTCAGCAGTGGGGATAAACATGTGGTTGCAGGACACACAGGCATCTTAAAATTCGGACTTAATTAAATAAAGGAAAAATAAACCATTTCACTTCATTTTTCTGCTCAGGTCAGATTGATGTCTGTTTTCTTAGGGTAATTGTGGCTTGATGCTCTGTTTGGTCCCCTAAATAAGAAAGTTTAGGCACATCATTCCTCAAAGATCAGGTATTCCTTGTCTGGAAGTCTTGTTTGTTTGATCTTCAGAGTATTTTAAAAATAGAAACAGACTGAGAAAATCCAGCCATGCTTGAAAAATCTTAAGGTTTCCATGGATCTACATTGCTCAGTCTCAACCAGAGACTAGAACTGAGTGGAAGCTGCTTTCTTTAGACCTGTCATTCTCAAATTGTGGTCCCTGGGACTAACAGCATCAGCATCAACCCAGGGGACTTGTAAGAAACGCCCATTTCTACAACCCATCATCCCAAGGCTTTTAAATGAGAAACTCTGGGGTGTGTGCCACTGTCTTTATCAGGCCTTCCAGGTGATGCCCATGTGGCTAGAGTTTGAGAAGCATTATTTCAGACAGAGCTCGGGCTCTGCACTCCCCAGTTACAGTTCTTTGCCCTTCTTTGCTGTCTTACACCCAGCTCCCTACACTGAATTAAATCGCCTCCCTGGTGCCATGAAGTATTTTTTTGTCTAGGGACTGCTAAGGATTTTAGGGTTGGGTTTTAAGTATGTTGATTTCTCTTCTGCGTCAATATATCTGACACCTTAAGCTCACTTAAGTCCCTTAAGCTTCTCTAAGCCTAAGAAATACATGGTGAGAGGGATGTGTCTCTAAGAATATGTTTAACATTGTGGAAGACTGTTGACAGCTGTGTTGACTCTCAAGACAAGATCAGGATAATAGACTGTCTAAAAGGAATGTGTTAATTTTATTGCTTAAAGTATAAGCATATCAATTTTTCTTAATTATGCTAGAAATGGTGGTAGTCAGGTAGTCAGGTTCACCTAGTTGTGAAATCTTTCCTTTGCTCCTGTAGTTGCATAGCTTGAGGGAACATGTTTAACCTCTTGAGCACAACTTTGCTCATCTGTGAAATGGGAATTATATAACCTATGGCAAAGTGAAATGGGGAAGAGTTAAGTGTGGCGTGTATAGGAAACTGTTCCTTTGAGTTCCTTTGCTATTAAGGCTCTTTTTTTTATATCCACAGTCACATTTATGAAGCTTTTCTGAAGAACAAACACACCGTTTGGGAAGTATAGTCAAAAGCGGGAACGTATTTATTGAGTAATCAATAAGCTGTATATTTTGTCATGTATGAATTATATATGAATTATTTATAATACCTCACACGTGAATCATACTTATAGTAAGCATTTTTTGAATGCTTAGTATGTGTCAGGCACTGTTCTAGAAGCTGGGACACCAAAGAGAGCTGTTTAGATAAGATCTGTGTTTTTACGGTACTCATATTCCGCTTTGGAGATGGAAAGGGAGACACAATAAACAAGTGTTATGTTTATTTTTTTGTTTGTTTAGTCATTTAGTTTTTGTAATTTAATTTTTTAAAATAGATAATACATGTACAGCATTTGAAAGTCAAAATAATGTAAAAAGGTATATGCAGAGAAGTCTTATTTCCACCATGTTGGTGAATTCTATATTCCGTCCCCACCCTATCCTCCCACAGGTAACCATATTTATTAGTTTTCGTTTATCCTTCCAGGGTTTCTTTATGCAAATATAATTAAATTATATATGTTCGTAATTTCTGCCTTAATAAAAGGTAGCGTACTATACATGCTGTTCTGCACTTTTAAAGTAGGAGTTCTTAACCAGCATAAGACTTTAAGGGGTTATTAAACATACTCCCTCAAAGTTTTAAATACCATTTTATATGTATCTGTCAATAACTTTCATCATATTTTCAAAGTCATCTATGACCCCCAAAAAGGGTAAAACTCATTATTTCATAAGAGTTTACAGATTACCAAATACCTGGATTTGTAACAAACCATGAACTGCAGTAAAAGATATATATGGCATCTAGAAAAAAAATCAGAAAAAGATGCCATATATAGAAAAATGCATCTGAATTAATACGCGTTTAATGAATTCAGTGTAATTTTATGCTTTTATAGTTGGGGATGCTGGAAAGAGAAAATATTTATGATTAATTCCTTATGAGACTACCAAGTTAAGTACTTACAAGATACCAATGAAATACATATTAATCCACATTAGAATTTAAAGACAGTATTTTATTTTCACAGGTCTCTGTTGTATCAAGTATAAATGACGAAATTGTTAATAGTTCTTAAAACTTGTATAAGTGGATAATTTGAACTGTAGAATATACTTTGTAGAAGATGGGTTTTTTGTTAGTTTCTTTTACCTAAATGAACATATTCATGACAAGTTGAAGGCTTGATCTGGGCTTGTCCTTTGGGAGAAAATTAAATCTTACCCTAAACAATGGAAATACTAAAGGAATGCTTGTTGAAAATATGTGCAATATATATTAAAAAAAAAAGACCTCAGAAGGCAAGGGTATATTTAGAATTTGGTAGAAATTTTGATATCTGTATTCTAAACATGTGGTTTCAGTGTACAGGTGATATGTTTAAGTGAATGTAATTTAACAGTATTCTTTCAGATAGTATTCTATGCAGTACCTAGCAGCAGTTGCTCATTTAATACATGCAGGGAACACATAAGTAGCTGGAAAACAAACTTTATCAGTGTAAGTAGAATTGTCTCATGTGGAATTTGCTTCAGAAGGTATAGAGCACAATGGTTAATGTGTTATCTTTTCAGAAACATAGAACTAAGTTGATGGGAAAGAGGGGACAATTTTATTCTGTAATCACTAAAGTGGTTTGGAGACTTTCCCAAAGATATTGGCAGGATGGCTTTATAACATAAACCATGACTTGGAGAGGATAAAATTAATCAGTAATCTTCACTGAAGTATAAAGTGTGAATGAGGCGGGAAACGTCATGGGAAAGGAGATCTTTTCTTATGGACTGGGGGACTTTCTCAGATGGTTCTCTCAGCACTGTCCTCTCCTGGGCGGCATTGTCACATGCATTTATTTATTATGGGGTTATGAGTTAATGACCCACCTCCATTGCCGCTGCCAGAGCAAAATGTCAGTTTGAGATCAAAACTCTCCATCAAACATCGTTGAATTCCAAATCGCTGAACTGCCCTTCACTAGAAGGGAAAGTGATATGACCTGTTCTGCCTTTCTCCAGGCACCTATAAAGCCAATAATTCTCCATTCATGTGAAGCTCCTCTTGTCTTTATTGCCTTCACCACTTTTTTCCACTCTTTATTATAGTTCCTTTGTCCGTCCTTGTGTCGTGGTTTTACACGCGTGGCTCAGCCTGAGCTTCAGGCTTTGTTCTCTCTGCTTTTTTTATGGCCTTTTTGATGAGTCGCTGGGTAGTTCCAACCCACTCTATTGTCATTTGATCACATACTGTCTCATTGACCTAGAATTTTAGAAGGAAATGCAGTCTAGATTAGTATCTCTTTGAATTGTTCAGCCTTTAAAAAAAATCCAATCAAAATGAAATGATTTTGTAGTTAGTAAAGAATCCGGGGCCGGGTGCAGTCTCTCACGCCTGTAATTCCAGCACTTTGGGAGGCCAAGGTGGGTGGATCACCTGAGGTCAGGAGTCCGAGACCAGCCTGGCTAACATGGTGAAACCCTATTTCTACTAAAAATACAAAAAATTATCCAGGCGTGGTGGCATGTACCTGTAATCCCGTCTACTTAGGAGTCTGAGGCAGGAGAATTGCTTGAACCCGGGAGACGGAGGTTACATTGAGCTGAGATGGCGCCATTGCACTCCAGCTTGGGCAACAAGAGCGAAACTCCGTCTCAAAAAAAAAAAAAAAAAAAAAATCCAGAATGACTACAGTGTTAAGCTACGGTGGCTCACACCCAACATGGTGAAACCCCGTCTCTACTAAAAATACAAAAATTAGCTGGGCGTGCTAGTGCACGCCTGTAATCCCAGCTACTGGGGAGCCTGAGGCAGGAGAATGGCTTGAACCCAGGAGGTGGAGGTTGCACTGAGCCAAGATCACGCCATAGCACTCCAGCCTGGGTGACAGAGCAAGACTCCGTCTCAAAAAAAAAAAAAAAAGTTAAGCTTAAGCCCTTAGGGTGGACTTACTTTAATGAGCAGAGAATGTGTGAGTTGTTCAAGAGTGTTCTTCTAAAGCACTTGCAAAAATAGCTTTAGGTATGCTCATTCATTCATTCATTCTTCTACAAGTATTTATTGTGGTCCAACTGTGTGTTTAGCATTGGGCAATAATAATGGCTAATATTTAACACGTAACATGCTCACTATTTGCAAGACACTAAGCATTTCACCTCATGTAATTCTAAGAGTTAGGTGCTGCAATTATTCTCATTTTGTAAACAAGGAAACAGATGAAGAGTTTAGGTAACTTGCCCAGGACCACTTACATGCCAAGTGGCAAAAGTGGGATTCTGTGGTCTGGTTCTAGGATTCATGGTCTTTATCACTGTGCTATGCATGATTTCTTTCTTTATTGAACTTGTCATCCAGTCAGATCTGACCCGCGCAGTTTTGTTTTCAGGACTCTCAAAGCAAACTTTTCTTTCATGGCAAAAACAAGTCTATTCTAGCTCCATCTGCATTACCACAGAATCCAGATTAGTAGATTTCAAAAGAAGGAGGTTTAACCATAGCTACTATACCTCTGCCCTCAACATGTGACTTGCATGTCAACAAGGTCTTCCATATTGAGTGACATTTACATGTGATATTTGGTTATCGAGTTTAAGGAATCATCTTGCATGCTTAACTATCTGCTGGTGAAATTTTTGATGCCATGGAATGTGTCAGCGCCAGTGGAGCATTATAAGTTAATTACTTATGTGCACAGCGGGCAACACTGATACAGGTGGCCTCTAGCAATGCGGAGATGAGACATTACTTGAGACACCTGAGATGTGGCTGTGAGTGAGTTATCCTGATGAGTGGGGAATGGGGAATGTCAAGAAGGCCAGGTATGGCTCTGTCCTGATGGAATGTTCGTTCAGATGGAATGTTGATAGGTTGTGAACCATACCATTGTTTTACAGTGGGGTGTGCTGATGTGAGGTTGCCTTCTGGTGGCCCAGGTAGAATTATGTGATAGGGATTCAGGATTTATAATTCCTCTTCAATAACATGCAAAACATGTAAAGATGACTAGGACCCACTGACTTAGTTTTCATTCGTTCGTGTTTTTTTTTCTCACTTTCCTTATTCAAGAATGATTTACTGGGTGTTTATTATATGCCAGTACTTTTTGCTACACTCTATGGGAACAATGGGAAGCCAAATAGACATGTGGCTCTAGAATTTCTATATAAGATTCTGCCACTGCAGAGTGGGTAGAAGCGGATCTAGTTGGATTTGTCTTGAATCAACACTGGCATAGCAAGCACTTTGTTTCTGCTTAGCTTGTACGTTTATTAAGGCGACTTTGTTTGTGCTTAGCTTGTATGTTTATTAAGGCCACTTTGGCCGAAGTTTTCTCCTAGCCATTTCTGCCATAAAACTTAAAGTTGGGCTTGTGAGAAGTAGGACTTGTCACAAACAGCATTGGCTCAATTTCTTTCTAGTGGATCAGTGAAACTCAGATAGGTGTTCCCAGAGAAAACCTGGTTTTCTGAAGTGTATGACAAAGTAAACTAATCTGGAATGGTGGGCTCGAGGAAAACTTCTTGAATAAGTGACACTTCTGCTCAAGTTTGAAAATGGAATACAAAGTCTAGGCCTGACCTGGACCATTATGAGATCACACATAGGGCCTATTGCAGTTATCACATGCCTTATCTTTGTCCGCACATCTGGTTGGGAGATGGGTCTGTCAGTGGGGGCCTCTGATTGTGATTTGATCTCTTGCATTGAACTATAAAGGCTTTTTAACAAACTAGGCAGAGTCGAATGTTAAAAACCTCCATTAGAAACATTTTATTATTACTCATCTTATCAGCAAGACCTTCAATTCATCTCAGCTTTTTCAACTCCTTAATCTCCATTCTACTTGTCAGAAGTAGTAAGAAATATTAACCCACCATGGGAATGGTCTCACGCCTCATTTCAAATGTTAGTAATGCATCAAAACCCTAAGACTTATATTAGCTGCATTTTAGATGTCTAAATTCATTCCCTTACTGGGAAGGAAAGGTATATAGTTAAAAGCAGAAAAGGGCTCATGGCATAATAATTTATAATCATGGTGTTCTGATTAGAAATGAGTGACATTCTTCCAAATTTAGTGCATGTAACTGCCACTGAACACTGATTATAAATTTGGCTAATTTGAACAAAGGCTTTCCTTGTTGGTTAAGACAGCTGTGTCTATCTTTACTATTGTTGCAGTAAAACATTTTAAGTGGAATTTCTGGGTCAAAGTGAATGGATGTTTTTAAAGATGTATATATAAACAAAAGCTTGTGTGTGCGTTTGTGAATATGTATTTGTGTATACACAACTGACTTCTATATTTTCTCTAGTAAACATGTAAAATAAGTATTTTTAATAATAATAATAATAATAGTATATGAGTAAGTTTAGATACAAAATTTTGGTCCTCTGGTGGGGAGATAAAGGAGGGGAATATGGATGTTAAAATATATCAAGCACGTCTTATTGGAAGTTGAGAAAGAAGAGAGAAATTCCTTATAGTGACATGTTACTCTTCCATGAAATAATGCTTCTGACATTAAGCTAAATGGATGATGTCATTTTGGCCATAAACAAGTACTAAATTTGGCTAATACAATGGTCTGAACCATTAAATGTAAAGATTTTTATTTTGTCAAGTGTGGTGTGATGGTTTATGCAATCATGGATATATGATTTCATATTCTGCTTTTTTTTGGTTTTTCATCATCTTTTCACTTACTTAAATGGCTTCTATTTCAGAGCTATGTCATATTCCATCAGTGAGTATAGACTTGCATTGTTGGACAGGCAGTTTGTTCATCCCTTTTTGACGCTAAGAATATGGATATGAAGCCCATCTGTGCATAACTGTTCCTTTGCTGAGTTGGATTTTCTTAGGTTCTTAGATTCCCACATGTAGACTCATTGGGTTTAAGTGTGAAAATTGATAAAGTTTTAATATATATTGTGAGAACTCTTCCCCAAAATATTTGTGGTAAATTTTAGTGCCTTTGGCATTATCTGAGAGTGCCTCTGCCATTGTATCCTTGCCACTGGTAGCTTTTTATAGATCTATTTGATATAGATTTCAAACTAAAATTCCAGGTAAAATCAAGGTGCTGCCATTTGGGGATTGACTTTGGCCTATTCATTTAAGCCCTCTCAACTTTACTTTCTTCATCTGTTAAATGTTGGATGGAGGAGGGGAGGGAATGATATATGAGGATGATCTTGATGATATCACCGTATCGATGGTGATACTTCATGGGACTGTGGAAAGAAAATCTGTGCTATGGCAGTTGGTCAACTTTAAAGAACATTTGTAGGGTAATGATTCTCATAGCTCACCTTTATTTAAACCTGTAAGTTCTTTGAGACATGGTGTTGTCTGTACTCTGTACATTTTACTGAACACATGATGTCACGTATAATTAAAACTAAGAGCACAAACTTGAGTCTCAGATTCACCAGAATTTGTACTCCTACTCCATGTGAGTTAAGTCCTGCATGTATCAGTTTATACATCCTTATTATGGGAATGTAGTACTATATTTGACACAGAATGGGGTGAGGAGTACAAGGAAACACTACAGGCCAACTGCCTGGCTCAATGAGTGGTTCATTAATGATAGTTAGCAATGGTGACAGCAAGAGTGGCAACAGGTGTGCACATGACAATGTGGTCTCCAGTGGAGCAGAGAACCTTGTCCCTCAACAATGTTCCAAGGTACCCTGGATGCAGAGCTCAGTACATGTAAGGTCTGGGGTAGAGGGAACCTTGAGTGAATATTTGCATCAATGAATATATAATAGGAGTAGTATAACAAATAATTTGTGAATGAATTAATTCTTCTTCTTGGGGAATTTTAATTAAAGCCATGAAATAATACAATCTTTTGGGTACACAGTAGTCCCGTACAGAATTGTATGATACACATTATCCTTTTCAGCAAAAAGTATTAAAGAAGTTGGAGAAGAGGCAGTCTTCTTCAAGGGCAAGATGGATAGTAGATGGTGATCCAGGAGTAAAATGAGGAGGTGAGGTGGGTCTGGGAGTTGGAACTGGTGCCTTTTAGAAAGTTTTTTCCATAAATAACCTACAGACTCGGTCACCCTCAGTCCCTGCATCTTGCATGGACCCTGGTGTGCACATCTGGTCATTGGGACTAAAACATTAGGCACCTATCAGCTGCATATGTCCAACCTGGGGAGCGAATCACCCGGCCCAGCATCCCTCAAGACATGATAGGGGAGGAGGGATACAGGGATAATGATTTTCCCCTTGGAAAGCTGCACTGGGTAGATGGTACACACCCATGTCCTTTCTCAATCACACTGGTAGAATAGATTAATTTATATGGAAGTACAACTTAATATGAAACCAGTGAGGTTGTTTTTTAGATTAATACGTTTCAAAAAGATTTTGAGATAATTTTGAGTTAAACTGTGAGGCAGATCAATCTTCAGCCATAGATAGATTCCTATCACTCCTTTTTAGCACAAATAATTGTTCATTTGACATCAGTCATAAATATTCTTAAGCAAGGTAATGAAATGCCACTTTTTTGAACCATGTGAGATATATCTTCTGATTGTGTTTCCAATGTCAACTCAAGTTAATGTGATTTACCCAGAGTAGGGTACCTGGGTAGCTTTTTGGATGGCATTGAGAAACTCATGAGGAGAAGAAAAGAAGGCTTTTAATTTTTTTGTCATGTTCTGACCTCTGTCTGTGTTTTAGTGTCAGGATAAAGACCATACTTAAGGAATTTTCCTTTCTTCTTTGTTTAGAAAAATCACTGACAAAGAAATGCAGAAAACACAGGGAAACATCTAAGGAGGGCTGAAGAAAACACAGTTGCCTTATTTTCAAATTTGGTGTAAATGTTTGCTAGTTGTAGAAGCTAATTTAATAGCTTCATCTGCAAATTATAAGTAATACTTGAAAGGACAAATATTCAGTATGTGTTTTGCTTTGAGATTTTAGTTGTTAATATGCAACACATTATCTATAAATATGCAAGGGGAAGAAACTCTTTGGGATTAGAAGGAGTTGTTTGGAATAATTAATAGTAAAGGTAGGTTAGTAGTGATGGCTTAACTGTGATTTTTTTTAAGTGGATGTTCAGAATTTATTTGAACTCTTAAAAAAATTCTAGGATCTAGATCTGCATCTTAAAGTCACATTTAATTCTTCTTGGCTTTGAACTTGGTACATCTGCAGTGGTAGGTTAGGAAAGAATCACCCAATAAAGGAATTTGAACCAAATGAGTTCATACATGGGAACTTATACCTGCCACTTATTCCTGACACCATCTAAAATCCTGAGCTTATGAACCAAGTGAGTCCATATATGGAAAGTTATACCTGCCACTTACTTCTGAAACTGTCTAAAATCCTGAATTTAAGAGTGTAATATTGCTTATTTATTCTCTGTTCTGTCAATATTTCATTGATGCCCCAGTGTGGTTTGAATATTAGTGATGGTAGTAGTATCAGGGAGGACTTCATGTCTTTTTTTCTGAAACAGAATGTCGCTGTCACCCAGGTTGGAGTGCAGTGGTGCAATCTCAGCCAACTGCATCCTCTGCCTCCTGGGTTCAAGTGATTCTCCTACCTCAGCCTCCTAAGTAGCTGGATTACAGGCACCTGCCAACCATGTCCGGCTAATTTTTTTGTATTTTTAGTAGAGATTGGGTTTCACCATGTTGGCCAGGCTGGGTTTGAACTCTGAAGGGAATAGAAGTAGGCTTATCATCATGGAAGTACTTACCTGGCCATATCTGAGTGAAGGACAGTTGAAGTACTTGGTCTCATTGGGACCATGTCAAGATATTCCAGGAAGAAAATCCTTGTCTCATTTTGTCAAGGCAATACTAGGAAATCAGTATTTGTGTGGATATTCCATATTTTTGGTTAAAGGGCCGGAATCAAATTCTACTTATTTCCATTGCTCTTACAGTGCTGGGTACCATATTTGAACTAAAACTCATTATCTTGTAACTAAAGGAAATTAGAGGTTGATGAGTAACTAGTCCATGAGCAAGTTGCTTCAAAACTGTTCCTAGAAGTTTGACTACATTTTATAACAAGAGAGGAGATGTCACATAGGTATACTTCCAGTTAAGAATCCCTCTTCGGATCATTTGGTGTGATGGAAGTGTTCTGAAACTAGATTGTAGTGATGGTCGTACAACTCTGTAAATTTACTAAGAGTCATTGAATTGTACAATTAAACTGGTTGACATTAAGCATATATAAATTATACCTCAATAGAGTTGTTTAAAATCCACTATTTTAAAGTTAAACTGCAAGGAAGAAAAAACAAAAAAGAATAAAAATGAAGTGAAACTGCATTGTTATTTGTGTTTTAGAATACTTATTGACCCGTGTGTATGCAGCAATGCATATAATGGGCCCATCGCTGTCATTTTAGAATTTCCCTTGGGGCAGTGAGTGAACAATAGACAATATACGAAACAAATAAATGTGTACTGTATATTAGAAGGTGTGCGCTACAAAGGAAAAAATAAAAAGAGGAAGAAAGCACAATGGAAGACGGTTTACATTTGTGTGGCAGAATAGGTCTTATTGATAAAGTGACATATGAGGACCTCCAGAAGGTGACTGAGTTGCCTGTTACTCTAGGTAGGCTGAGGACAGCAGAAAAATGCTGATGATGTTCAAAGGACAGCAAGGTGGCCTGTTTGGCTTCTGTAGAGGGATCCATGGGGAGAGAAGTAGAAGCTGTGATCAGGGAGGTAAATTCGGGTAGAGGCCAGATGTGTAGGGCCTTATAGATGATTTTTCAGGTCTTTGTCTTTTACTCTGAATGATGTAGCATGCTATTGGGGGGTTTCATGCAGGTGAGTGACATGATCTGACTTAAGTTTTAACAGGATCCCTGGCTGCTGTGTTGATAATAGACTGAAGGGGAGGGGAGGGTGGGTCAGAGAGTCAGGTTAGGAGACAATTGCAGTCATTTCTAGGACAGGTGATGGCAGCATGGGACCCTGAGTGTTAGTAGTTAGAAAGGGCAAGAAGGAGTAGTTTCTGGATCTCTTTCTTCCCTCCCCTCCCCTCTTCTTTCTTTTTCTTTTCTTTTCTTTTTTTTTTTTTTTTTTTGAGACATGGTCTCAGTCTGCTGCCCAGGGTGGGGTGCAGTCGCAGAATCATGGCTTACTGCAGCCTTGATCTCCCGGCCTCAAGTGATACTCACAGCTTAGACTCCTGAGTAGCTGGGACCGCTGGCATGTGCCACCATGCCCAGCTAATTTTTAATTTTTTTTTTTTTTGTAGAGACAGGGTCCTCCTATGTTGCTCAGGCTGGTCTTAAACTTCTGGGCTCAAGTGATCCTCCCACCCCAGCCTCCTAAAGTGTTGGGCTTATAGGCATGCATCTCTGTGCCTGGCCTGGGATTTTTGTGAATGTACAACCAAGAATTTGCTGTGCTATCCAGGAGGGAGTCAGGGAGAAAAATTAATGCTAATAAATGAAAACAAGCTGTCCTGCCGAGACACTTGAAAGGTCTAAATTTCCCCTTAAAAAGTAGTCCTGCAGTTGAGAACTGAGGATACAAAGAGAATGAAAGCTGATTACAGCATGCTTCATCCTTTGTCCAGCATCTTCTGAAAACGGTTATTTTATATTGCAGCTTTGTCTGCATTAGCAGTTTTACCTGCAAGGAAAGGAATTCTAAATTGCTAATTAGAGCACTTGTTTTTCACAACTAGGATCCAACTGTTTTGGAAATCACTAAGCATTTTCTCTGGAATGGGAGTTCCTGAACTAAAGTATTGCAGCTAAGTTCATCAATATGGTAGATGGGAATTGACATATGCTTGCATCATTCAGGGTTTAGTTCTAGAATCTAAAAGGAAAAATGTATGTGCTGTCTCCTCCTTACTGGCAAGCTGTGGATCTTAACTTCAGTTTCCTATTAATCGTATTTTTTATGCATCTTGCCAAATAGGACTCTTCATTGTGTTTAAGAAAATGATTTGGGTCCAGATGCGGTGGCTCATACCTGTAATCACAGCACTTTGGGCGGCTGAGGCAGGCGGATCACTTGAGGTCAGGAGTTTGAGAACAGCCTGGCCAACGTGGTTAAACCTCATCTCTACTAAAAATATGAAAATTATCTGGGCGTGGTGGCGGGCGCCTATAATCCCAGCTACTCAGGAGGTTGAGGCAGGGAGAATTGCTTGAACCCGGGAGGTGGAGGTTGCAGTGAGCCAAGATGGCTCCACTGCACTCCAGCCTTGGTGACAGAGCGAGACTCCATTTCAAAATAAATAAATAAATAAATAAATAAATAAATAAAAGATTGGTTTCTTCTTTAAAAAAATAAAACTCTCAGACATGTAGGAGCCCACCACAAAACTGTCAAATGATGCTTTCCTTTGCCTTCTTGATAATGTACATAGACTACTGTCAGAGTTTTTTTTTTCATGATATTAGTGATATTTAAACAGGTAGTTGAAGAACTGTGGAACCAACACCACAGAGCCATACTCTAAGCCAAAGTTTTCTCTTTTCATTTCCAGTAAACAAGTTACTGTGATGCCTCATGACTGTCTTTTTTAGAGTGTGTTGGTATTGTTTTAAACTATTTTTTAATCATTTGATACCTTAAATAGGGCAGACTGTCTTAGTACACAAAGGCCTATGGTTTCAATTAGTTGTACATGGAACTTTTTTTTTTACCAGTTTTTATTTCTACCTTAATCTTGCAATGTTTATGTCATTAATCTTCTCAAATTTAGTATGTCCTTTGGGAGGCTGAGGTGGGCAGATCACCTCAGGTCAGGAGTTCAAGACCAGCCTGGGCAACATGGTGAAACCCCATCTCTACAAAAATTTAAAAATCAGCTGGGCATTATGGCTGGTTCCTGTAATCCCAGCTACTCGGGAGGCTGAGGCAGGAGAATCACTGGAACCCAGAAGGCGGAGGTTGCAGTGAGCCAAGATCATGCCATTGCACTCCAGCCTGGGCAACAAAGCAAGATTCCATCTTTAAAAAAAAAATTTTTTTTAATATGTCTTTTATGGAACACTGTGCCTTTTCGTGACTGACTGTCTTTAGGCAACAAAAGCAATTGCTTACTCACTTCATTTCCTTTTATCCACCTACTTAGCTTTGTGCCCCACCTAAAAACATATGATTCTATTGGAAACGTTGGTAATTTTATTAATACATTTATAATGATAACTGTTTTCTTTGCAGATTATGAAGAGACAGGGTCAAAGATCCCAGTACTGGTAGTCTGTTCTCACCAGTGCATGTCCTTAGCTGAGAGATCCTGTCCTTTGTGGAGCAGCTGAACTCAGCTCTAAGACACAGACCTGAAGTCTGTGTTGAAATTGTCCTTCAGATTTGCCTAACATCCTAACTGCCCACCAGTACCAACCATTCAAATATTGCTATAGCAAGAAGTTTAACGAGAGTCTCTGGAGCCATCTGTCTGAGTCTGAATCTTGCTTTCACTACTTGCTTGATGGTGTGATCTAAATACCAAATAGCATAACCTTTCTTGGCTGCAATTTCTTCATTCAGAAAACGAGGGTAGTATTGTCAGGAGCAAATAAGGTAATCTGTGGACGTTGGTCCATTGTCAGTGGCCTATAAATGTTACCTGTTAATAAAGAATTGATGTGAAGGGTTAAAAACCGTTTACTAGGGGAATGATCTTGGACAGGTTATTTAACCCTCTGCCCTCACATGCCTCATCTATAAAATGGGGGTACTATGGAAGTTTATGACCTACAGTGAATTTGAGAATTATGTGAGATGACTCTTTGAAAGCACTTAGCACAAATGTCTGGTAACAGCTAGTACTCCATATCAGCCTGTAATATTGTTCTTGGCTGTTTTCCTCATTCTCAAAACAGTTTCCTTGCTCACTCTTGGAGGTGCTGTATGGGGCCTCAGAAATATGTTTTATTTCTAATGAGGTTCTGCACTGCAAATCTCCCAGCACTAGTCTTTTTGGTTTAGCATTTCAGAAACACTGTCTTCGTCATCCATGACCATTGTCAGTGAGCTGCCACATCTCACCATGTAAGTCCTAAAATGAAACTGTGTTTCACTTAAAAATAGAATTCTACCTATTTTTCTGAAGAATACTTTTTTTTTTTATGGTGGCCACTTTGTTTGCTGTCAATATAAATATATCGCTTCTGTAACTCTCACAGTTGCATGTGTTTCTCCTCCATCAATGATCTATTTAGCCCCTAAAATTATAATAATTCCTGTGGTCTGTAAAGATTTTCATCAAACATTTTATGTCGATCACAAATTTAGACACAATGAAAAACAAGAAAGCCGGCCATTTTTATGTTTTCACTGATTTGCCCTTTTTTATATATTCTCCTTGTATACCCCTATTTATTTGATGCAATTTTATTTGCCAAATGCCCCCACTGTCATGTGTTGGATTACAAAGGTGAAGTTCTATGTCCTACCCTTGAAGAACCGTCTTCTAATATTCCCCAAGGGAGGTCCCTTGTTACCTACTGTTGGGAACCCTGCAGTGTGCTGGAAAACATTACTACATTTTCAAGTGCAACTGACATGGATGCATTTCAGCGAGATCCTTGACAGAATATCTCTTGATATTCTCAGAGTTGACATGGGGAAATGAGGATTCATAATAGATTGAAAAACCCTTCCCAGGGAATTCTAGATAATGCACTACTGTAATGATGGAGAGTTCTATCTTTAGCCCTGGCCTTTTGAGCATTTTTATCAAACAGCTTGACAAAGGAGATGGATTTATTAAATTTGTGAATGTTGCCAGGAGGCATAGGTCAGAAATTGGATGACAGTCAGTATCTCCCTAGTTCCCAAGAGGTCTGATGGGTGAAATTTAAATATAATGCAGTAGAGAAGCAACAGGTAATGCAGTGTAATGGAAGAGCTGTATAAACTTGGGTCTAAATCACAGCATCAGCTTAATTGTTTACTTGTACTAATGGGTATATTAGCAACCTACAGGGTTCTCATATGTGGTTAACATAAAATACAATATTGACTTCCTTTTTAATAATAAATTGTCTCATTTTTAGTTTCAAATGAAGTATTTGTTTTAATATGGATCTGATATAACATCACATGGAAAAGACTGTAGGGTCTTTTTAAAAACATTTTTTTTGAGAGGGAGTCTCGGTGTCTTGCCCAGGCTGGCATCCAATGGCGCGATCTCGGCTCACAGCAACCTCTGCCTCCCCGGTTCAAGCAATTTTCCTTGCCTCAGCCTCCCGAGTAGCTGGGATTACAGGTGCCCACCATCATGCCTGACTAATTTTTGTATTTTTATATAGATGGGGTTTCAACCTGTTGGCCAGCCTGTCCTTCAACTGCTGACCTCAGGTGTTCTGCCATGCCTTGGCCTCCCAAAGTGCTGCAATTACAGGTGTGAGCCACCGTGCCCAGCTTATAGGGGTCTTTTTCTCCCACATAATTCCATAATACATTGTTTCTCAACCTTGTTTATTATTGCCTATCTCCCTAGGAGTCTTTTCAGACATTTTCTCTTTAATCACCCCCTAGTCCCTGAGATTTTAATACCACAGATAGATTGTATATCTGATTATGTGCTCTATGTATATTTGTGCCTTAAATGTAAAAAGAGTACAATATTTCTGCCCTCCCCCACACCCCACACTCCAAGAACAAACTTTTACCTCACCGGGAGCAAGACCACCCCACTAGAGGCAGTGTCACCCCCATTGAGAATGCATGCTATGATGTGATAAAACCTCAGGGGTTTCAGAGTTCATCGAGAATGTCCTGAGATCAAGGTCTCATGAGTTCTCTAATTGTGTGTCTAATTTTTTAACACGTTTTTGGTTAATTATAGAAGTATTACATGTATTTTCAAAATAAGTATCTCCCTGGATCATGCATGTGTTTTGACTTCCAGAAGTCATCATCATTAATGGTTTAGGAAGTTGCCTTGTAATTTTTGTGTATATACCGTTACTGGTTTTGATTTGTATTTATTTTTTCTTTACATGATGTGATATATTTCTGTAATAATAGTTCTGCAACTAGCTTTTTTTTCACAGAATGGCATTAGATACTTCTACCTCTATTTGAAATTTATATGGTTTTTTAAAAAATTTAACTTTTAAATTGGTAAGATATTTATATGATTCAGTGTTCAAAGAGTATAAAATAATAAGTAGTAAAAAATTGCTCCTATTTCCTCTCCCTGTGTTAATGTTATAGTGTCTTAAATATGTTTACAGAGATACTGTATGGATGTAAAAAATGATCTGTGTGGCCACTTATTTTCTCATATTAGAAACACAAATGGTGTAACATAATGCATGTTGGGTTTTTCAATTAAAAATGTAACTTGGAGGTCTTTTAATTTGAGTTTAAAGAGGTTTATTTTTTCCCCCAATGAATTCCAGACTATTTCAGGCTCCTGAGTAGCTGGGATTGCAGGCACCTGCCACCACACTCAACTAATTTTTCTATTTTTAGTAGAGACGGGGTTTCGCCTTGCTGGCCAGGCTGTTCTCAAACTCCTGACCTCAAGTGATCTGCCCGCCTCAGCCTCCCAAAGTGCTGGGATTACAAGTGTAACCCACCATGCCTGACTGACATTTAGAGCTGATTGATTTCTAGCATCTCTTTGCGTACTAGAGAACTTTTACTTTTGCAGTATGGATTGCAAATGTGTTTTGCTGGTCATTTGTCATTTGATGTTTTTTACCGTAGTTCCTCCAATGGAGAACATTAAGTATTCTTTATTGTATTTGATTTTATCAGTCTTTTTTGGCTTCTAGTTAATATGTAGAAATGCTTTCCCTACTCTAATTCTTCCCACAACTGCTTCTTATACTTCTATATATTTATTTTAAACATTTAAATCTTGGATTCATTTGAAGTTTGTCCTAGAGTAAGGTCGTCTAGTTTTGGACCATTGCATAGTATTATGTAATAAAATAAGTTTGCTTAGCAAGTTTCTAGTGGTGGATATTTGCATTATTGCCAATTCTTTCATATTATAAACATTGCTGAAATTTAATATGCTTTCTTGTAAACATATGTATTAAGTTGCTGTTACATAAGGTATGCAGATGTACATATTACCTATGTGCTGTATTTCTGCCAGGGAAGCAGTATTTTGTGATTTAGAGTCAAGGTCAATAAACAGTTTCTGTAAGGGCAGATGATAAATATTTTAGACTTTGCTGTCTCTTTTAAAACTACTCAAATCTGATCTTTAGACAATATATGAATGAATGGATATGACCAAGTTCCAATAAAACTGTTTATAAAAACAGGTTGTGGGCTGGATTTGATTCAAAGGCCATAGTTTGCAAATGCCTGTTTTGGAGCATGGTTTAGTCCCGTAGATCTGGAATTGACTGTTTGATCTTACACATACTACACGAGGGCAAGTTTTCTAGCTTCTGAGCCTCAGTTTCATTATCTGTAAAATGGGGAAGGTAGGGCATATTTGACACGAGTTGTTGAAAGGATCAAAGAAGATAAAATGTAGAAAGTTTTCATTACAATGGATATAGTGAATATTCTCCAAATGGATGATGGATTGTTGATGTTAGTCATTTGATAGCAGAAGTAGGACTTGGATGTTTAAAAACTCAGCTGTCAAGATAATTCAGATTTTGATGCAATATGGTTGATTATTGATTTTTCCTTTTGGTTCAGAGTCCAATAGTCTTTGCACAGCACCGTTACTGATAATATCTTTCTTTGTCTGCTCATCACAGATTTTTTGAACTCATTTAAAATTTTACGACACTTTTGAAATATTGTTTGTTTTGATAACTGAATTTTTGGTGAATGCCTTGTTTGCCTTACCCTAGTCCTATCCCTATTGAACAGATATGAAAATAGACAAGTCTCTGACATCATGAGGCTCATTTTCTCATGGGCCTTGTACTAGGAAGAGAAATTAACAAAGCTAACAAAATAGAGAGTGGCTAAGGTTGCTATTTTAGATAGTTAGGTCAGAAGGCCTCTCTGATTAGGTGATTTTTATGACTAGTATTTCTGCTAAAATCCCTCTAATTTTTTCCTAGGTCTCATTTACTGGAAGTTACTTACACTATGAATTTATTGAAATAGAAGTGCAAGTTAAAATCAAGTATTCACAGTGTGACAGTGGGACACAGAATTCATCATGTTGTTTTGGCTTTACCTCATAAATATGGTGCTTTATGTCTAGACATTTCCCCAGATAGCATTTAATAGTTAATATATTTTGGAGCAAACATTCCTCC
The DNA here is from genome assembly GCF_028858775.2 of Pan troglodytes. NCBI lineage: Eukaryota > Metazoa > Chordata > Mammalia > Primates > Hominidae > Pan > Pan troglodytes. Next base: position 65,975,219 of record NC_086015.1, read on the forward strand.
TTTATGGTTGTCAGAGGAAGTGAGTTAATCATCCTGTCTTCACCCTCTGAAGTGTTTCCTAGTCCCACATCCCATCCACACCAGGCCCCTGTGCTGTTGAGTGAGTGCCTTGTAAAACTGTTTTTAATTTCTTTTTTTTTTCCTCTCAGCCTTTATGTCAGTGGGTTGGTATACAGACCCTCAGCCCTCCTAAACACCAAACTCCCAAATTCTGTCTCTGGGAATTTTTCCCTTTTCCTACTTGTGATTGAAATTTCTCATGAGCTTGAGCATCTTTTTAAATATTAAACAAAACCTTGTGGAGCATGATACTGAGTAATGGTGTGAAAAAGCCCTTCCATACAAAGAAAGGAAATCCTGGCCATGTTTAAACCAGACCTTACCTGCCAGTTTTGTTTTGCTCTCTGGGTTGCATCTCTGACTTTTCAGAATAATGCGTGCTCACCTCAGCAAGTCTTTCCCACATGATAACTTGAGCGGTGGCATGTCTCTGAGGCAGAAGACTTCGGCAAGAGGCAGCTGTTCCCGTTAAGTGTTTCATGGATTTTTTTCCCATGACTGCTGTGTTAACAGTAAAAATTTACAGCAATGGACTTCAGAGCTTGTTTCTTCTTTTTTTGTCTAAATGAGATCTTTAAAACCTTAGCCAAGTTCGTCCTTCTCTTATAGGGAAAGAAGATAGGAAGAAACAGGGAGAAGGAGGAGGGAATTTAGGGTTGTTATTTTTATATATTCCATCCAGAATGCATTCCTGATTTTTATCTTTATAATTTGACATTTTCGTCTTAGTGAAAACATCGAATAATTTAAATGTTGGTCTTCTTAAACCACCATTTTGATTATATCCTATGTTTATTAGTTACAAATAGCACAAAGCCTACTCAGATGGGTTAAAATACAAAGGCAGTTAAAACTGATAAGTCTAGAGATAAAATTTAAATTCAGACATGGTTTGATCAGATCTTCCTCTCTATTTTCCTCCCTTTCTCTTGTTACTGTCTTTTTACTTTTCAGCTTTGGCCTTCAGCTGCTTCCCTCCTGATTGCAGGTCATTCTGCTCCCTTCCTTCTTCATTCACATTCAAGGGAGGGGGGCCTCTTCTCCCCCACAGGCTCTGAACAAAATTTTGGGCCTTGCCTTGTGAATAGTACCAACCTAAACCAGTCCCTCTGTATTAGTCCGTTCTCATGCTGCTGTGAAGAAATACTTGAGACTGGGTAATTTATAAAGAAAAGAGGTTCAATTGACTCATAGTTCCACATGGCTGGGGAGGCCTCGGGGAACTTAAAATCATGGCAGAAGGCACCTCTTCACTGGGTGCCAGGACAGAGATTGAGTGCCCAGCACAGGGGGAGACCCCTTATAAAACCGTCAGATCTCGTTAGAACTCAGTCAGTATCACTGGAACAGGATGGGGGAAACTGCCCATATGACTCACTTTCCTCCACCTGGTCGCTTCCATGACACATGGGGATTATGGGAACTACAATTTAAGATGACATTTGGATGGGGACATAGCCAAACCATATCACCCTCTGAACTGAGAAACCTTCCAGGCACTAATTGGCTTAGGCCGGGGTTAACACCCTTTGCTGATTCAATCTCTTGTCAAGGAGGATGAGATTCCACTAATTGCCATATATTAGTCAAGTGCCATTTCTGAAGCTGGGTCAGGGTCATGCCATTTAGGTATTAGTATTTGGATGTGTGTTCCTAGAGGAAAGTATGGATAATCATGTTTAGTGAGTACTTGGTATGTGCCAAGTACTGTTGGATATGCTGTTGTTGGTGTAAATCATTTATTAAACCCTTATCACATCCTTGTGGTTACTTTTAGTAAGGTACTTGGTGGGGTTTGGAGGTCGGCTGGACTATCAACAAATATTTTGTGTCTATTTGATTCTTCCAGGTATTACAGGACGTGCTCCAATTGAATTTAGAACTCTTAGGAGCTTTAGAGGTGATCTAATGTAACTCTGTAATTTACATGTAACAAAATTGAATTCTTATAAAACATCACCACTGCCATATTCATGTCCACTCTCCAGAGATGAAACTGGAATGGAAAGAGCAAATATGTGACATGGCTGTCCCCCTAGAAAGGTATTGCTCATTAATCTTGTCTATGAATAACTAGTCATACAATTTGTGAGTTATTTGGAGCCAACATGCAAGTTAAATCTTACTTGTTATCCTTGAACTAGAACTCAAGTTGCCAGTCACCTTGCCCAGTGCTCTTCGTACTCTGTTGTGTGACCTTTTTAATCCTTGGATGATTGTTTCTATTATGTCTCGATGGAAAGTCAGGATTCTAAAAGAACATATTAGTCAAAATGTTGACTGTTTGAGGGTGTACCTAACTTTAAGGTTGAAAACTTCAGGTCTGGAACCAACTCATCTCCATTTTATAAACACTTAAGATGTTTGGCATTGACTAGTAAGAATTGTGATAACTTTGTTAGTATCTCAGATACTTGTCGAAGCCAGTTTCCTGTTGTATCTATGAGAAGCAGGAATAAAGTTGGTACAACTTTAAGTCAGACTAGTTAGATTTGGGGTGAATAAATGATCCCAATTATTGGTAGAAATTTTTAATGAATGTTTGGATGTGGGGTGGATTCAACTTGAAAGATATAACTTTTAAATCCCAGATACACCTAAACATGCATAGGTCAAAGACTTTTAAGTCTTTAAAGGACCTTCAGAATCTTGCAGTGTGTGGATGGCATGCATATTCATGGTTTGCACTCTAATAATGTCATATTATACACCCATGCGGGCATCACTAATCAGTCAACTCCTTTTGAGCCTTTACTCAGCCTAGAGGTCTGTGGCTCAGAACTAAAAGGTAGCCATTATTGCCATCTTTACTCTTTTTAATACCCTCCTTTTCCAGAACAGTAAAACAGGCTCCAGAGAAGCTTTTACCATCAGGATTAGAGTCTGGGACCTCCAGTTTAGGCATTGATACTGAATGAAATTTTACCTGAAATAGTTTTAACATCCAGTCCTAAAATAGACACCCTGGGAAATTAGACAGACAATGGTATTAAAAAATGAACAAAGTAGTTTCTATTTCTGGTGTTATTGTCTGATATTACTTCTGGTATTATGGTTAGTTGTTGATAGTTTTCTTTAAGCACACCATTGATATGAAATGGAGTACTGCAGTTTTTACACCTTAAATTTAAAACCAAAAAATGTGTATTTCATTATTTGCAAGGTAACTTTATATTTTCTTAACTGGCTTAAAATTTAGAATATTTCTATCAACAAAGTTGACCAGCTTTATAATTGAATATGAATAAAGTAAAAATAGTGGCAAGCAGTAATATGCATGCCTTTTAAGACTTTTTCCATTTTTCGTGTGCACACAAACAATAAATGCACAAGAAGTAATTAAGCTATTAGTACTGGAGAATGCAAAAGAATTGTAATCAGAATTCCATAAAGATTTTAATTAAAACATGGAATAATTTAAACCTGTGTATTCGATTTCGGATAAAAAGCATTAATTATGATAGGTAAAAAATGATACACATATTTTTGGATTGTTGCTATTGGTTAAAAGTAGACAACAAAATGCAGAGTAATAAGCCTGGATTCAGGTAATATTTGTAATATAAGTTTATTGAGAGAGGCATTAATAAGCATATTTGACTAGAAACAGCACATAACATGTATATTAGTTTTGTTTTTAATTAGATTTAGACAGAATTCATTATTTTTAATGGCTTTTCATTAGTGAATAGGAACCATTATTTGGATCTATTGTGGTAAAATAAATTCAAGGTACATGCTTATTTTCAGCAAAGAACCTCTTATGTATTTAAAGAAACCACTGTTTGGAACATGAATCATATATAGGTATGTGAAATTCCTTGCTTTTAGACAAAAGTATGATTTCTGTGCTCATACAACTTTTATCTTAGATCAGTTATTAACAGAGAACTATACTGAAGTGAGACAGTTTGCTTAAACTGTAGAAAATTCTTGTTGTTGACCAGTTTTATTTGTCCTTATTTGGACTTTTCAAGTAGTATTGCTGGGGCTGATGGTAGGGCAACATTAAGGTGTTTCTCTCATATTTTTATATGATATTTGTTTGAATAGAATTAACTAACATTGATTTAAAATTTATATGTGTCAAGCAAGTCCTTTGGGCTAAATCTGCCTTAAAGAAACTGAGTATGAAGTGAAGTCTCAGATTCAAGCCCAGATTTACAGTATTTGCCATTATTTTCACGTGAGGAATTCTATCTGCCTTAAACAGACCAGTTGGAATTAATCTCCAATTGTGTGATTTATTCTCCCTACTGTAGAAATATGTCTTCCTGATGCTAGTCTACTGAATTGTAACAACTCAAAATGAGAAAAATACAGTGACTTGTGAATGGCACACTAAGGAGGTAGAAGTGGATTATTTTAATGCAGAAATGAGCTATAGGTTAAGCTAATGATGTTTTTCTTAATGACAGCTTTAAAAACTGAATTTCTCCAACTTTATATAAGGTTTTTATATAAGCTTAAATAATATCACCCATGAACTTGATTATTTTCTTTACCGTAGTCTCTTGTTTCCTTCGTCTTTTGTGTTTGCAGACTCCATTTATCCAAAAAGAATATGACAATCATCCCAGTATTACCCATAAATCAGTGCCCATCTCCCTCATCTATCATGCCATAGACACGGCCTAAGTGCATACCAGTAAATCCAGTAAAACCTGGATAGTAAAATTTAACTTATTTAACACAACTTATATTTTACTTGGCTTCTATGCAGTTTGCTCCATAATTTCTTCATTTCATTGTCAGAGTAGCCACAAAAGAATGACCTTTTGACAAGGACCTACTAGGAACCCAACATGGGTGTGTTTACTGTTAACTGAGCACCAAACTTTACTCAGAGCTCATGAGTTTTTCCATTAATTTTTGTTTTTGATTCCACCATTCAATCTAGAGCACCACATTCTATTTATTGTCTGTGTCTCCTTAATCTTCTCTGATCTCTGACAGTGTTTTAGTCTTTCTCATGACCTTGACACTTTTGAGGAGTGTTTGTCAATTATATAGAATGTTCCCCAATTTGGGTTTGTCTGATGTATTCCCCATGATTATACCAGGGTTGTGAATTTTTGGAAAGAATACCACGGAGGTGATTTGCCCTTCTTACCACTTCCTGTCAGATGTCCAAGATAGCCATGTGGTCTCACTGGGGATGTTAACCTTCATCATTTGACTAAGGTGACTTTTGCTAGGCCTCTCCACTGGGAACTTACTCACTAAATCTAGCCAAAGATGGGATTAAGTTCTTCTTGCCAGAGGGGCGAACTCTACTTTTGACTCTTGGCTTCTGCCCAAATGGGAAATGCCTGAGTAAGATGACCACAGGCTAGTAAACTTCTCTGCACTGCAGGAAGTGACTTCACTCAAGTGTCACCCCCACCATAAGTTCTCTCCTGGGGAGGTGGGGCCCCTCCTCTCCCTTTGCATGCCATGAAATGCTTGCACCCACCTGCCTTAGCCGTTGGGTGGGCTACATGTCTGTTTCATCCATTGCCTAGTCAGTTTCTTGACAGTCTGCTATACGTTTACAAGCCAGTAACAAAGGCAGTAATTATTGTGGGCAGCACTTATTGAACTTTTAGTGTTTGATAATGCTCTAAGCACATGGATTATCTAATATAATCCTTACAGCCACCCTTTGGTATCTGGGTACCTCATTGTACAGAGGAGGGGCTGTGAGCCACAGGCAGCTTAAATTGTCCAAGGGAACTGGGGCAGCCCTGCTCCTTATGTCCCATTTCTCAGCCCTTTCTAGGACTGAGCAAGTGTCGATTCTGTATTTAAATTGATAACAGTGATGGATTGATCATTAAGACTAAATTTCTTCTTTGATTGACCTTCTTTGATTACAGAGGTCTGTTAAAGCATAGAAAAAATAAGAGCAGTTTAAAAATAATGATGCTTCGCAGAAGGCATCAAAAGCAAGAGTTCTACTGCACCCTTTCTTTGAAAAGCCATAGTCACCTTTGCTGGGCTTGTTAAATTTGCACATAGATTCTTTCATGGACATCTCATATTTGCAGCTTATTTTACCTTGTCACAGTTCAAACGAATTTAATATATTAGTGAAGAACGAAAAGGAGTATTTACTCCTGAAGTTGACATCCTGGCTCTGGAGACCAAGGGAGTGAGGAATACTTAGCAAGAAGTCAGTAGACAGATGGGTAAACTCAAACTAAAATAAATATGACAATGATCATATTGAACAATCATATTTAATATGACAATCATCATATTTAATATGATTGAATCATCATATTAAAGAGTGGAACTCTGCCACTCTTTAATGTCTTCTTTCAGTTCTCTCTTCTTTCAATTCATTTAATTGTACCTAAAAATATGTTTTAAGGGCTTACTGTATGTGAGCCCCTGTGATAGGCATTGGAATGAAGTTGTACAAGATATAGAAGGAACCAGTTCTCAGAGTTTACCACCAGTGGGGAAGACAGACATTTAGATATAAATGGTAAATTGTATAATAGTAATAATGGGGTCCAAAGGAAACCAAGAACCCCTGTGTATCTCTCACAAAGGGACGTTTACCCTGAGATCAAACTTTTAGCCAGGGGTTTCAGATGTGTTTATTGAATTCATTAAAAAGGATATATTTGTCATCACATGTTGAATGAGAAGCACTATTACATTCCCTTAGTACTTAGAGGTTGGCAGTATGTCTCAATCAAAATCTCATTTCTTTAAGACTTTCGTCAGGTGAACAGGAAATTACTTTTGGCAGCCCAAATTGCCCTGTGTTTTCTACCCCGCCCTTACCTCTTCCCTTTTGAGAACACGGTCTTGTGTACTAGATTGACGTGTTGGAGTTGGTGAGCCATTCAGAAGGATCTTGCTGCCAAAATACAGATGTCTTGTTACTTCTAAGAAAGAGTCAGTAAGAGGAAACTAAAGTGCAAGTGACTTCTTATTCTTATTTTAGATGGGTAATACCATGTCTCAGAGAGGAAGGCTTCTTGTTAAGTGTTCATCTCTTCCCAACTAGGTTTAAGTTAACCATAGTCTTTATTTAGTATCTTTTTTTTTCTTTTACTTAAAAGTATTTATTCAAATTTGTGAAAAACAAAGCATTCAATATACTATGAGTCTTGTGGAACTGCAAATGATTAATGGTATAATTCTCAGTCTTTTATAAAGTGTCTTAACACTGAAGAGATTTATACAGTGTGGAATGGCAATGGTGCTTCGATGTGAGAATAGATAATCAATATCTGCAAGCTTGGAAAAAGTGTTCTATTTCCTCTGCTAATGACATAGGGGTTTTTGCAAGGCAAGGGTGTCTGAAGCATGAAGTACTCCAAAGAAGAATTAATTTGAAATCTGAAGTGGAAGATCAGTTTCAATTAAAATTGCACTTGAATGTATATTGGGTGGAAGTGTGAAAGCAAGCATGTAGTTGGCTTAAAGCTTCAGATTGTTACCAGTGAATAAATGAGTCCCACTGGTATGAACCCAGATTATATTTTTATAGAGTGATAAATTGTATTTTACCCATGTCTGGAAGGTTATGAGAAATAATATGAATGGCAAGTACTTTTCTGACATCACAGAGTATTTTTTAAATTGTTAGTAGTAGTAGGAGAATTATCAGGTATCTGTTTTTACAAATGATGGCTTGCATCTATTATTTGAGTCATATGTATTTGGATTTATTTTACTGTGTCCCATATCATTTTTCTCTGTTGAGTGTAATTTTATTGTACTGTAAGTTTCTAGAAGGCATGCATACATACACATGTGATATTATGATATTAAAACATTTAGATTCCATAATTTGGATTTACAAACTCAATTGTGGCTAAGTAAAATTCCTATTTTGGTCAGCCATCTAATAAATCAACAATCACTTTATTTGGTTTTTCAATGGATTCTTTTGGCATCTGGAAGAAAATTTAAGCTGTAGACAGGATAATTAGAGCCATTCCTTACGTCTCGTTCATCTCCTTTTTTTTCTTTTTTCTCCAAATATGTAGATGCAAGATGAAAATAAAGTTTGGCCAAAATAAAATTTGGCTAAATATATGGCAAATGCATACTATCCCTTTGTGACTCATCACAGTCATAGGGAATTTGACAAAGAGGTAAAAAAATACATGAGTGAAAAGCCTATGACAATTAGTTGTAATCGTGCAGTGAAGAAAATGGTGATGTGAACTTTTTCCAGATAGTAGCGTGACACTTATAAATGACTTAAAAGTGCCCCAAGATTGCTAGACCTTTGCCAGTCAGTGAACATGTTCATTTGGATAGTCTGTTTTTAATCTTACTCTTTGGGATGAGGATTAGGGAGAATGACTGAAGCATTAGAGTGAGGCTGCGGTATTTTCCAGACAGCAAAAATATGCATCATTTTTAAGGAGCTATATCCATTGCTCTTGCAGCCATGAAACCTCCCTTACCATAATGGAAAATACTTTCTGTGATTGTCCCATTTTTCTTGTACCATTATTTATATCTACTGTGAGCTGTTACCAGTTTTGGGGGAATGGGGAAAGCCATGGCAAATGATTGGGTGGCAGCCACTCATGTGGACTCTTATTTAGTGGTAGACAGGTTTATCTACTACTAAACTAACAAGGCTAGTAGTTAGACTTACCTACTAATAAACTAAACAAGATTTATTTGTGTCTTCCATTGTACGAGGCTAGGTATACAGGAGGCACAAAAATCCCCACCCATCTACCAGTATTTCTGTAGATGAATGTATATACACACATTAAGCTTTCTCATTGGGAAGCCTGTGTTTTACTTGCTAAAAATTGTGAAGTTTTTTCTTATCTAATTCTCAATAAAGGATTCAGTCTTAATCTTTCCAGCAAAAGTTGTTTCAGCAGGCTACTCCCGCTTTGTTGTGTCAACAAGGTTAAAAGTAGGATGCAGAAAAGTCTAAGAGCCTGTAGTCAACGTAATAGAAACTGCTCCCATAATATTTCATTTCCAAATAGGACAGGGAGGCAAATGCAGTGTGTTTTCTGTATTTATACCTGATTGGTACCTATTAGAATTATGCTTTATGGTTGTGCTTTCTTCGTTTATTTCTGTGGCATATGTCCCCCCAAATTCTTTATTTATATGAGTGCAGAGTCCAGTCTGAAGGTAACTTTATACCTGCATTTTCTATGAGAGAGAGGGATTGAAAAGGAGAGATGAGTGTCTTAACACTCAAGTGTACAAATGAGGGCCAAACTGAAAAATCTTTCACAATTAGCCAAAGGAAAAACCTGCCTTTATTGCCTCCATGATTTGTAATTCCTCTCATCTAGTTTTCTGTTGCCTTTAATTTTTTTTCCGTTTTTCATGTTTACAGTCTTTTATGGGCTAAGAAGAAAGTTGTATTTAGGATATTGCCCACAATAGCAAAACATGCTAACTCGATGAAGGTGCTTTTTTTGTGAATAAATGCTCTGCTTATTTTAGGAAACATTTAAAAATTGTCAAAAATATGGACAACCCTAACAGCCCTTCTACACAACTCTCTTAACCTGATTAAAGATAAAGTTAGCAAATGTTTGATTGTAAATCAAGAAGCAAAACTAACTTAAGTAACATCTTTTCTGAAATCTTCTTGTCACATCAGGCCAATGGCTTTGATTCATAGTTTTCAGTACATTCACCTCTTTGGATTGGGGACATGTTGGGAGATGCAGTGCTCAGCTTCCTAAGATTTATTCATTTCATCCCTGACCCTTGAACCATGAGGATTGAAGTGTTGTCTTCTTTCAACAGGTGCCTATGGTCCTGAGCACTGGGTCACGTCTAGTGTCAGCTGCGGGGGCCGTCACCAGTCTCCTATTGACATTTTAGACCAGTATGCGCGTGTTGGGGAAGAATACCAGGAACTGCAACTCGATGGCTTCGACAATGAGTCTTCTAACAAAACCTGGATGAAAAACACAGGGAAAACAGGTAGACAATGGCTTCTTTATTTGTCCACAGAGCAACAAGAACTATTTTTGGATGTCTCTGGTGTTTTCCTTAACCATGACTTGCTCCTTAAATAGGGCACATTGCTGTAGGGAGCCTAAATCAGTCCTTAGTTTCAGAACAAGTTATGTAACTCAGTAAATCACTCTGTGGCTAATCACCCTGTGTCTTCATTTTTTAAAAAATATAAACTATAGATAATAAAGTATTATACATCTAGACCTAGGGTAGTAGTGATTAAATGAGTTAGTAGATGTAAGGTATGTAGAAGGACTTTCAGAAAGCTACCCAATCTAGTAGCTACTAGCCACATGTGACTATTTCCATTTAAGTTTTAATTAAAAATTGAATAATATTAAAATTTGGTCCCTCAGTTGTATTAGGTACATTTCAAGTGCTTATCAGCCACATACGGCTAGTGACTACCCTATTGGGCAGCCCAGACAGAGGACATTCTCTCACTGCAGAAAGTTCTATCAGGTAACATTGTGCCAAATATGCAAATGGAAACAGAATTCTTATCTTTCTTGAGATTTTGCTTTATTAATATTTTTTATTACTTCCGAGTACAGATGAACTGTCTCATCCCTTTGTGTATCAGACCAGCAATTCAATTCTTCCACTTGTCATTTTGGGATTTGTGAATATGCAGCATCGTCTTTTTACCATTGCTAATGCGAAGAGCTGCCTCCCTCTCAATTACTGTTGTGCAAATATCAGTTTATAGATTGTCCTTGTAAGTACCAGAGAATGCCTTGCTGTGCTCCACTGTACGATCTGAAAATAAGCTCTGGGATGTTATATTACATCTCTGCTTAGTGCTACCTGGGGTTCTGTTGATGCCTAAAGATATTTTTCACTCTTATTACTTAACTACTTATAACTTTGGCCCATTAAAGCAAGTTTTTTTTTCTCTTTCTCTTTTTAAAGTGAACCCTTTGTAACCAAGGATGTCACTGTGAACCACTGTTAGTAATCCCTTTCAGGAGCCTTGGCTGTCAGAGCCCTCATGCTGGGCTAAAATGACTTAGCTCCTAGCCCTTTGGTGCTATTCATGTTGTAGGTCACAAAGTTGCCTTTTTTTTTTTTTTTTTTTAAATAACCTAACTGGCTAAATGGGCAGCTTTAGGGATCCATTTTCTTTCTTTCTCCAAACCATCATTTGAGATTATTCATAGCTGATTGCTTTGAGTTTGCCTGGCATGTTCATAGAATTGCTTCCCACTCACTTAGCGCAGTGATTCCTGGCTTTGGGCCTTTTTTATAATGCCCCCAGAAACAATTCTGCTTCCTGTGTTATAGCAGGTGACCCTCTCCTGTACCTTGATTCATCTATATGAGTAGCTGCTTAGAAAAAACTGGAGATCCAATAATGTTATTTGTACGTAATTTTTTTAATTTTTGAGACGGAGTCTCATTCTGTTGCCCGGGCTGGAGTGCAGTGGCATGATCTTGGTTCACTGCAACCTCCACCTCCTAGGTTCAAGCGATTCTCCTGCCTCAGCCTCCCAAGTAGCTGGGATTACAGGCATGTGCCACCACCCCCAGCTAGTTTTTGTGTTTTTAGTAGAGATGGAATTTTGCCATGTTGGCCTGACTGGTCTCGAACTCCTGACCTCAGGTGATCTCCTTGCCTCGACCTCCCAAAGTGCTGGGATTACAGACATGAGCCACTGCACCTGGCCTGTACGTACCTTTTCATCCTCACCTCTCTACCACCCCAGCACAGATTGTGTGCTTATTGTTACAATTCAGAATTTACCTATCAGTTGCCCTACTTTATGTTTTAAATATGGTGTTCTTAGGATAACCGCAATGAGATTATTTCTCTTCAGACCATCTAAATGTAGTGGGCGAGAGCTTTGCCACACTGGGTGCAATCAGATTGGAACTGAGTACCACCTCAGCACCACATTCTGGAAGGCTGTCAAAGACAATCACTGGGCTCTCTGATACGGTTTTCTACTTGACTTGCAACGCTTGACAGCCTTCGGCAAAGATAACACGTTTCAGTGACAGCTTTCAGCTTCGTATCACCAATGACAGGTTTTAGACGTATGTAGGGTTCACTCGATGCAAGTTGATTCATGACCTTGGTCTTCCAGAAGCTGATTATCAATCTGTGTCACTCTCCTGGCTTCCTAGAGTGATCCACAACCTGTTGCATATCTCTGAGTGCATGCACTTGATTTTAGAGCAAAGCTATCCAAATACGAAGCCATCAGTCTCAGAAATTTCAGAAGCACAGTGTTCTGAGAAGCAGAAATAAATCTTTGTTACTCTCATACAACTTATTACTGTAAAATTCGCTACATAATATCAGATAGGCCAATATATCGTAAATACTCTAAGATGATTCTGTAGGAAGGGTTTTTAAAAAGTGACAACCAGTTATATGCAATTTGAAACAAAGAACGTGCATTTTTGCATTTTTTTTTTAATCTCTTGAAAGAGTTTTAACTTATGGTGGTTTAGAAACTTGGGTGCAGAAATCAACTTGTGTTGTTTTGTTTTAACACTAATAGAAACTTCCTTCATTTGGTAGGTCTTTTTTTCTGAGACGGTCTCACTCTGTTGCCCGGGCTGGAGTTCAGTGGCATGATCTCAGCTCATTGCAACCTCTGCCTCCCGGGTTCAAGCAGTTTTCGTGCCTCATCAGCCTGAGTAACTGGGATTACAGACAGCCACCTCCATGCCTGGCTAATTTTTTTTTTTTGAGGCGGAGTCTCGCTCTTGTCACCCAGGCCGCAGTGCAATGGTGCAATCTCGGCTCACTGCAACCTCCGCCTCCCGGGTTGAAGCAATTCTCCCACCTCAGCAACCCGAGTAGCTGGGAATACAGGAGTGCGCGCCACCACCCCTGGCTAATTTCTGTATTTTTAGTAGAGACGGGATTTCACCACGCTGGCCAGACTGCTCTGGAACTCCTGACTTCAAGTGATCTGCCCGTCTCAGCCTCCCAAAGTGCTGGGATTACAGGCGTGAGCCACCGTGCCCAGCCATGCCCGGCTAATTTTTGTATTTTTAGTAGAGACAAGGTTTTGCCACGTTGGCCAGGCTGGTCTTGAGCTCCTGGCTTCAAGTGATCTGCCTGCCTCAGCCTCCCAAAATGCTAGGATTACAGGCATGAGCCACCATGCTTGGCTATTCTGTAGATCTTAACACGCCACATTAGTTCATAAATTTTTTAGAATTTTGGAGAAATGAGTATTTGCTCTGTTTTGTCTGGATCATATAAATTCAACTGAACAGTGCATATTAGTGCAGGCTAAATTAGGGTGGGGTTGATAATTTCCACATTGAATAATATTGATAGGTAACCTAATTCTTTTTTTTTTTTTTTAAGAAACCACCTATCACTGTACTATAGTTTTTTTGTTGTTGTTGTTTGTTTGGTTTATTTATTTATTTTTTTGAGATGGAGTTTTGATCTTGTTGCCCAGACTGGAGTGCAATGGTGTGATCTCAGCTCACCGCAACCTCTGCCTCCCGGGTTTAAGCAATTCTCCTGCCTCAGCCTCCTGAGTAGCTGGGATTACAGGCATGCGCCACCACACCTGGCTAATTTTTTATATTTTTAGTAGAGACGGGGTTTCTCCATGTTGGTCAGGCTGGTCTCAAACTCCCAACCTCAGGTGATCCGCCCACTTCTGCCTCCCAAAGTGCTGGGATTACACGCATGAGCCTCCGTGCCCGGCCCACTGTACTAGTTTTGAAAGATGGTACAATTAAGAGAAATGGGTTAAAGGGCTCATGGTATCTGTGCATTATTTCTTACAACTGCATGTGAATCTGCTATTCTGAGAAAAATTAAAAGTTTAATTTAAAAAAATTCATGTATCATAAGCCACATGGTCTGTCTTTGTGCCATCCATTTTATATCTATCTTGCATACCTAAAAGTATTTTAGAGTATTTTGTGGAACTTTATATTCCAGGAAATAAATTCAAGAGGGAGTATTTATTTTTTTCTGATGGAAATTTACAGGTCACTTATCTGTAAAATAGACTCTGTCTTTTGTATATTAAAATATGAATATAGAAAGTTAATATTTAAAGCGGCCTATTACATACAGACAGTAACTCTCCCATAAAACAGCTTAAATGTTCAGATCTGTCTTAACCCCCTGAGAGTGCTATATATCCTATCCAGCATAATCAATAGAGCAACTTGGTTGTACCTAGCCCACTTCTCGAAAGTTGTCTAAAATATCTTCACAAGACAGATAGCATCTCTCTATTTCTTCCTGAGGAGCCGTAACTATCTATTGTGCCAGTTCCCATTTGATTTCATCTAAAGTTATTTCCCTTTCTTTCATTTTTGTAGAATGAAAAGGTAATGCATTCATCAAGAACATTTCAAGACAATCTTGCTGTTCCTAGCATTAGCTTCCAGCAAAATGATCAGAATTTAATACTTAGATGGTGCTTCTGATGTATGTTAATAAGACGTGGCCTTCTATGAATTTTAACTATTGGGAGGGTTTTTATTTTATTTTTTTAAACTACTTTTTCTTATATCCCACACTGAGGACAAATAGTAAATGTGTTTACCACAAGGCATGCTACTTTCATCTTCTCACATTGTATTGGTTTATTATATTTTTTCTTTGCCTACATTCTTCCCTATTTGTCTGCATATGCCATAGTGCCTGTGATACAGGTGGATTCAAAATATGGTTATTCAATTCACACAAGAATCAACGGGAGGGAAACTATGTATAGATGGGGAAGTCAAGAGTCATTTTCTAGTATGTTACTGAACCCATAAAAGTAAGGCAAGTAGTAGGACACTGTTGCATTGAGTTTACTTTACCTGGCTCTTAGAAGTTTTCAGTAGAGTAGCAACTTAAGAGCACACACAGGCAAGCTAAATAATGAACAAACTAATTGCAAGCTGGTAAAAAGAGAAAAATAAAATCTTAACAACCTTGGTCATTTCCACATGCTATTTCCCTGACTGAGCTTGTGACCCAAGCTAAGTATTGGAGGAGGATGTAGCTCTGCTGCTCTGCTCAGACACAGGCCAGGGGTAACTACCCTTCCCCAAGGTCAAGCAAGTATCTGGAATTGAAAGATACTCTTTGCCCTGTTGACTGCTGCCTCTCTGCAGCCCTGAAGAGCCACTTGTCTCTTCCAAGGTCAGTGGAGACAAGGATGTGTGAGCCTTACTGAGAGTCAGCACCAGGCTACCACTTTAGATGGGTACCTTACAGGTTTTTTTTTTTCTTTTTTCTTTTCTTTCTTTTTTTTTTTTTTTGAGACAGAGTCTTGCTATGTTGCCCAGGCTGGAATGCAATGTCACCATCTTGGTTCACTGCAACCTCCGTCTCCTAGGTTCAAGTGATTCTTATGTCCCAGCCTCCCAAGTAGCTGGAATTACAGGTGCATGCCACCAAGCCAAGTTCATTTTTGTATTTTTAGTAGAAACAGGGTTTCTCCATGTTGGCCAGGCTGGTCTCAAACTCCCGGCCTCAAGCAATCTGCCCCACCTCGGCCACCCAAAGTGCTGGGATTACAGGCATGAGCCACTGCGCCTGGCTCATTACAAGGTTTTTGATAGCAATCTTCATGATGTCTGATTTCCCTCCAAAACTGATGGACTTTTGTGCCTAGCCCTCATGCAAGATGTGATCCAACAGTGGCATGGTTGCTCAAGTGTAACACGGATGCCTTTAATCAAGAGATTGGTTAGGAAGTTTCTAGGAAAAGTGTGTTTGTGTGTGTGTGAGGGGGGCGTGGGTGTGTGGGTATGGGGGTGTGTAGGTATTGTGTATGTGTGTGTCTTCATATGTTTCTGATAGTCTAGGCTTTCCGCCTGCCTGCCCGCCCGCCCGCCCTCCCTCCCTCCCTCCCTCCCTTCCTTCCCTCCCTCCCTCCCTCCCTCCCTCCCTCCCTCCCTCCCTCCCTCCCTCCCTCCTTGTTTTTCTTTTTCTTTTTTTGATAGAGTCTCACTCTGTCTCCAAGCTGGAGTGCCGTGGTGCAATCTCTGCTCACTGCAGCCTCTGCCTATTCTTTGTATTCTGTTGGACTCGATATGTCTTTCTCTACGGATCTCTCCACGAGCCTTTACATTTTTTGTTGTTTCATTCTCTCCCACATTTTCTCCTGTGTCTTCTTGCATTTGCCTCCACTGGGGCATGTCTCTGTCTCTCTGCCTGATTCTGCCTGTTTTCACTCCCTGCTCCTAGCATTGGCCCCCTTCTCTCCCTTCTTCCTGTCTTCTTTCCTTAGAGCTGGCCATAGAAGAGAACTGAAGTTTAAAAAATGTTTTTATTTGTTGTATCTGTGGAGTAGATTTTGATATTGACAATAATAACCTAAATGTGTTCTTATTTCAATAAAACCTCTCTTATCCCTGATAATATTGGATGGGGAGGGCCTGGAAAAGTGAAATACATGAATGATTCCCCAAATGTATTTTTGAGAGGGTTTCAAACTCACCTGGTACCAATCATTACTTTTATTTTGAATTATAACGCTTCCAGTAGCCTCCTCAATGTAATGATCCTTAATAGGTGTAAATATGGGACGATGATGGTAGACCATTGTGGAGTCATCATTCCTTGATCAACAGTTGCTTTTTTACTCTGAGTTTTGTTTATGGCACTGATGAATAGGTCATTTCACCTACAAAGAGACTGCCAAGCTTCTGATTAAGAGCAGAACATCAGCCAAGTAGACAGACATTTGGAAACATCTGGGCCCTTGGCATTGTTTATGTTGGGCGTGTCTAATATAAACAGTGTCTTTGTAGTACCCTGGGGCATCTCTGGTTAGCTTAAGGTTGCCCAAAGAAAGAAAATGTAAGTTTAATTTTTAAAATCCATTCTTTATTTGGGGAATGCTAAGTGTGCTTTTGCTCTACTTTATACATTTTCCTGTTTCAAAGGCCCACATTCTTTGGTTCTTTCATTCTAATACTATCCAGCTTTGCCTGAACCCTGGAATTGAGCTTGGAGCTATTTCACTGGGTCACTCTTTGGCTAGGTACTCTGCAAGCTGTGTTTCCTGTCTGCTAAGCTCCATTTTCTTTGTTATCCCCACAGCCTCAGTCCCCAAGTTCAGTAGTAGGAACTAGTTTTTGTGTAGACAGAAGCCTAATTAACCAATTACCCTGAATGTTACAGGCCATTTTTTGAAGAACCTTTTCTGTTTTAGGGTACAGCATTCTCTGCTAGACTCCTCCATCTTTCATGTCTTATATGGTTAAAAGTGTTAACTAATCTACCTTGTTCATCTCACTCAGTTTAGCAGTGAGTTAACTGAGACCCAGGATAATCCTGCAGTTTGTCATCTCTTGGATATCTGAGGTTGCTCTTACTCAGCACGTCCAGTGACTCTTTACTGGATTACTGCTATCAGCTCCTCACTTATTTCTACTGACCAGCATTGCTTTCCTCCCAGGCCTTCTCCACAGAGTAGCCAGAGTAATCTACTTAGTTCCCTAATCTGATCTTGCCTGTCTGTCTCTGCCTCTTTGTTGTTCTCTCTCTCAAGCATATCAAGGACTTCCCATTTCACTTGGGACAAACACAGACTGCTCACTGTCCGTGCCTCATGCTCTGTCCTCGTGTCCCATCCTGCTCTCTGGGTACCTGTCACCTTGGCTTTCTCTTACTCATTACCACTACCACAGGGCCATTGATTCTTTCTTGATGTTCTCCCATCTTGTTGGCACTTCCCCGGGGTAGCTCCTTTAACTCTCAGCTCAGACCATGACACCCTCCCCTTCTCTCATCTGGGGTTCGATGCTCAGGTGCTACCCCTTGTCCCAGTAGCAGGTTTGCTTCTGTTGTCTGTTTAGTTCTTGGGACCTGTCTTTCCCATCGGCCGTAAGTTCCATAAGGGCAAGAGTTGTGTCTGATTTACCCACCTTTTTCTGCCAGTGATTACTCAGTAAATATTTGTTGAGTGTTTGAAAAACATAAATGTCAATGTCTACAGGGAAATTAGTGGAAGGCTGGAACTAGAGCCAATGCATTCTGACTTTCAGACAACAGCGTTTCCCTTTTACCAGGAGTCCCAGGGCAACCCTCTGATGTCACAAGTATTGTGGAACGTGGTCTGGGGATCCCATCATTAGGGTCCAATAATGGTAGGCCTTTTTTTCTACCTTATACTCTTGGCAACGGTGCATCAGGGTAGGAGGATATGATAGTAAGCTGCTAGTTTTCCTCTCATCCATTTTTCTTTACTTTTTAGCACCTGCTGCTGTTTACTCAGATTTTGGTGTGAACATTTGCTTTAGCCTGTGTTATACACACATGTTGAATTTAATTTATAAACAGTTGGGGGATGTCCTGCAAAGAATGCTATGAATGCCAGGTACTTGGTCAACACTTCCAGTTCAGGAGAAAACTAATTCCTTATTTAAGATGTGACCTGACCCACGCTTTGCCCTGGCCCTTTGCATAGCCTGGAGCGTCTTTACATCATGGGGAGCCCCAAACATAGGGAGAATCTGGTGAAATCTGTGGATCCTTCCCTAGGGTAATAACCTTCCTAAAGGTT
The DNA here is from genome assembly GCF_028858775.2 of Pan troglodytes. Lineage (NCBI taxonomy): Eukaryota > Metazoa > Chordata > Mammalia > Primates > Hominidae > Pan > Pan troglodytes. The sequence goes on from NC_086015.1 coordinate 65,993,734, forward strand.
GCATAACACCAGTGCTATTCTATGATGTGTATGAATTGCTGCTGTGAGCATTCGTCATATATCAGCCCTTGTGAACCCCTTAACAAACCTGTGAAGTAGCTGCTATCTTATTCCAATTTTACAGAATAGGAACGAAGGCACCAAGAAGTGCATTAACTTTCTCGTAAGTGGACAGTGGCAGAACTAGGATTCAAGTTTGGACTTACTGGCTACAGAGTCCAGCTCCTAAGCTCCACGTGTGCCCCATGCTCAGAAATTTACTTCTTGTATCAAGAAGGTATAGACCTCCAGAGCCCATAGGTAGCCACGGCTATGGACTGTTGGCCTCTAGGTTAAGAAACCCTGAATTCGAAGCTTCCAGCTGCTTCTACTGTCTCCATCATTCTGCTTTGATTTCATCACAATCTACATTAATCACAGCAAGGATAGTTCTAGAAACTTCATTCACTACGTAGACCTTTCCTGTCTTTGCTCTTAGCCCATCTGTCCTAGTTAGTTCAGGCTGCTGTAACAAAATAACATAAACTGGTGGCCTAAACAATAAACATTTCTCAGAGTTCTGGAGGCTGGAGGTCCAAGATTAAGGCACCAGCAGATTCAGTATCTGGTGAGGGCCTGCTTTCTGATTCATAGATGATCCTTCTCACATTCCGTGGTAGAAGGGAAGGCAGCTGGCTGGAGGCCTCTTTTTTTCTTTTCTTTTCTTTTTTTTTTTTTGATGATATCTCATTCTGTCACCTAGGCTGGAGTGCAGTGGCATTATCTCGGTCACCGCAGCCTCCGCCTCCTCAGTTCAAGTGATTTTCCTGCCTCAGCCTGCCAAGTAGCTGGGATTACAGGTGCCTGCCACCACACCCGGCTAACCTTTTGTACTTTTAGTAGAGACGGGATTTCACCATGTTGGCCAGGCTGGTCTCAAACTCCTAACCTCAGGTGATCCGTCCCCCTCAGCCTCCCAAAGCGCTGGGGTTATAAGTGCAAGCCACCATGCCTGGCCTGGGGATCTCTTTTTTAAGTGCACTAATCTCATTCACGAGGGTTCCACCCTCATGGCCTAATCACCTCCCAAAGGCCGTGACGCATCATACCATTACATGGGGGATTGGGGTTTCAATTTGTGAGTTTCCAGGGACAAAAACATTCAGTCTGTAACACCATTCATTGTTCTCCTGTCTTTAGCTGTTAGCTTGGCACCTTCCAGTTTGTGCCTTATCCAGATTCAACTTTTCCTGCTGTTGTTTTAATTTTTAGATTAAATTTTATTTGTATTTATTATTTTTGTAGTACCGTTTTCTTCTAATTTACTTATTTCGTTTTGATTAAATGAATTGATTTTAAAAGAAAACTCTTTATCAACACCATTATTGGAAAAACCAGTTCTGTTTGACTGGTAGAGGCTTACTGCTAGAAATATGTCCATAATCTACAAAAATAAATCAACCTTGCTCATGTTATTAAATTTTAGGGTTATGCTTATTCTTGAGTAAAAGTGGCAAATGAATGAGTATCAGGGAACTATGTGGGTTATATTAGCACCCAACTATGATTTTCTTTTCTTTGATATGATCAAAAAGATAGAAATAATTCAGAAAAGGCAGTATCTTTTTTATTCTGTTTTAGTGAACTAAAAGCATCTACTCAATACTTAAGATCTCCCCCCCAGGCCCAGGCTGGGCACAGTGACTCACACCTGTGTAATCTCGGCACTTTGGGAGGCCAAGGTGGGTGAATCTCTTGAGGTCAGGAGTTCGAGACCAGCCTGGCTAACATGGTGAAACCCTGTCTCTACTAAAAATACAAAAATTATTTGAGCATGGCTACTCAGGACACTGAGGCAGGAGAATCATTTGAACCCAGGAGGCTGAGGTTGCAGTGAGCGGTGATCACATCATTGCGCTCCAGCCTGGGCAACAGAGCGAGACTCTGTCTCCAAAAAAAAAAAAAAAAGTCCTTACCAATTTGATAGACTCCAAATGGTATCTTATTGCTGTTTCTGCCTGTATATTCCTACCCAGGGCAGACTTCGGTGCCAGATTACAGAGAACTTAGAATGTAGAAAGAACGGTGCAGACCTAGGCAACAGAAAAGCGGAAGACATGTGGGAAAAGACATCCAGAGAGAGAAGCATCCAGAGAAAAAGGAGACCAGTGTCACATCCTTTTTGGCATGCAAATGTTTACATATTGCTTTAGGTTTTGAACATTTTCTTGAGAAGCCTTCTCACTTGCCTGCTCTTCAGAACGGACAGAGGTAGATGCCATCTCAAAAAAAGTAAAATAAAAGATCTCCTCCCAAATAGTATTTGAGCCACCCCTGCTCTTCCTATTGTCCCTGCCTAATGACACTTGTTATTGTGTGAGAAAGTGTTGCTTTAAAGTATAACTTTCTCTGAAAACAGAGAGTTACACCTGTGTGGCCAGTCTTCCGTGCTGTCCAGGAGCTCCATCCTTGATTCTAGAAATGAGTTTGAAAATAACCACCACTGAATATGTGTTTGCTGGCTTCCTGGCCCTGGATCATCTGCTTTCCCAGTGTGATTTTTCTCCAGGTGTCAAAATAGCCCAGCCAGGTAGGCACTGCAGTAATTATCACCATTTGAACAGTGGTAGAAACTGAGGCACAGAGAAGTTGGGTAACCTTCCTGAGGTCACACCACTGTTAAGTGGCAGAATGGAATTCCAACATGTCTTGAGCTCATATGCATGACATCTTGTGCTCTGCAGTGACTGCCTTCGGTATATTCTGTTTCAAACAGTGCAATGTTATCACTGGTCATCAGAAAATGTGCTAGCTGGGGAAGTTCTCTCATTCCAGTTTTGTGTGTAAACAAAAATATAAGACATTTTTGGAAGGGGTGGGTGGACATGTAACATGCTGTGTGCTCTGGTGAGAAACACTGTAACATGAAAAATGAGATTAATGTTTCAGATTGTACAGTTCCCTAATTATGCTTTTAATTATTCATATAAAACAAGTAAAATGACCCCTGACAGAGATACAAATGATTTAGATAAAATCAAATATTTATAAGATGCTGCTGATTCCCTGGGTGTATTGTAACAGATGCAATCAAAACGTTTTGCCTTCGTCCTGTGGATGCAAAATGTTATGTATGGAACTTATAACTGGCTGAGAAGAATCAACAGTGTTTGAAACACTACTGAGCTAATGCCTAGATGTTTTGACATCAGAACTAAAGGTATGTGGTTGGTATAATATAATATTTTAGAAGATATTTTATAATATCTGTATATATATTTTATATAAGATTTTAGATATTATCTTCTAAGATATTATATTTTAGGGGTCACACAATGATAAGTTTCTCATTTTTACATTTTTAAATGATTTGAAAATTAAAAGTCGGTAATATTTCATGACACATTGAAAATTTTGTCAAATTTAAATATCAGTGTGGTTAAATAAAGGTTTATTGGATCATAGCCTCACCCATTCATTTAAGTATTATCTTTGGCTGCTTCTGTGCTATAAAGACAAGATTGAGTAGTTACAGTAGAGACCAATTGGCCTGCAAAGCCTAAAATATTTACCAACTGGCCCTTTACAGGAAAAGTTTATGACCCCTGTTCTAAAACATGCCCAACACAGAGTGAAGGTGGCACAGTGCTGTAGCATGTTTAATTGGCACAAGAAACACTTGCTTTTACTTCATTTTATCCTTTAATTTGCTGTTCTACTAATTGAGCATTCCTTGTATATTTTTTCAGAAGTTGGAGTAAAACTGCCTTTTGAATGCAATAAAAAGGGATTTATATGAGAAGTTTCCTTCACTTGCTTTTAATGCTTCCTTTATATAGAGAAGTACTGAAACTAATTGCAGTATTCTAGAAATGGGTCATTAGCCTAGTCCCTATCTTTTATGGAGACCTAATTTTCATGCAGGATTTCTCGCTAAAGCTCTAACTAGGATCTCTTTAGGAAGAGGAGACAATGAGGATAAGTACTTTCCCATGGCTTACACAAGCTTGGCTTTTGATCACAAACCATTCGGTATATTGTTTGGCACCTTACATGTGTTTAGCAGCCAATAAGTATTTATTGAATGAATGAATGAATGAATCCACTTCTAGAGAAACAAAAAAAGGGAATATATCTCTTGAATAGAATTTGTTTTTTATGCATTTAGACATTATATTCCTTTTGGAAAAATATTTTTTGTCAGTGTAAATCCAAGTTATTCTCAATTTCTCCTTCCTGTATTTCAAGAAAGAGCAGTATATTTTTGAAATTTAGGGTTGGAATTTAATTGAGGTTCCCTATGTTGTGGATGCTTTCAGGTGTTCTTTGGATGGGTTAAGGGAAAATATTTTTTGCTTGAAACTAAAAGAAACAGTCAAGAAAACTAGTTAGCTGCCAGTATTTGAGTGACTTCAAGAGTAGATTTTTGCATTACACTTTCCTGGGTACTGTTATTAAATACAGACTCCCAACTGTCTTCCCACTTACTGTTGCCTTGATATTGGAAGCACCCACAAATTTTTATTTCCTGATATCTTGCCTACATTTTCTGACCAAAGAAACATGCCTATTGCATCTGGCTGATCATATATATTTCCTCTCTTGTTCCAGACCTTGAATCTTGGGGTAGCCCCATGAATCAGTGCTTAAAAAGAAAAATCTTGCTCTCTAGATGATTTTGACCATCAAGCAGTTTTAGGAGACACTGATTCAGAGCGACTTTTTCTCTCATTGTTTCCATTTTTTAAAAAAAATCTGTTAAATGGATAAGTAATTCTGAGATCATTCTCTGGAAAGTATCATGATTTAGGGCCAACTGGTGCTCTGAGAGCATTCTGCAGCTAGAATGAACTAATTTATTCAGGCGGGCGTGTTCAACGTATTTTTTCATAGGTACATGAGGACATAATTCATATCATGGTAATGGTGAACTTTATTAGAAGTAACAGAAAAACTCCATTTGGTTTTGAAACTCACTTTGTTTTCTTCTCTTCTTATTTGTTTCACACAGTCGCCATCCTTCTGAAAGACGACTATTTTGTCAGTGGAGCTGGTCTACCTGGCAGATTCAAAGCTGAGAAGGTAGAATTTCACTGGGGCCACAGCAATGGCTCAGCGGGCTCTGAACACAGCATCAATGGCAGGAGGTTTCCTGTTGAGGTGAGAGAAAGTCAAGATCTCAACGTGTAGCTGTGCTTCGGTCTTTATGTTAATCAGATGCTATGCCCTTACCCTCAGTCATTTTGCAAATCACACCTGTACAGTACCTAACTTCCTCTCTCTGGAAACCCTTTATCCATAGTATGGCAGGTGGGTATCCATCCTTGTTTCTCACCTTTGTTTAACTGGAGAAACACAGAAGCCACAGGCATCATGGTTTGAGTAGACTCACTACTGGTTGATGATGTTCATCGTGTGTTTCATTTGACACAGTTTCTTTTCACTGTCTGTTCCCATTTTTGAAAGGTGACATTTTGTACGAAACTGGGTTGACTTCATTTTCACCCTTAAGAAAATAGAAAAGTGGGCAACATGAAGAGGAGTCTCTCTCAGAACCTTCTCTTGGTAGCAAAGTTTTAAGTTTTTTTTGCTCTCACTGGCTGTTGAAAAAGAGGCTGTGGTGGTATGAGTCACTGTTAATTTTGTTAGGATTGATGGTGACATTTTGCTTCTGCTGTGTCAGTCTTCTCAGTGATCCATCCTGCTGGACAGAAGAAGGGTGTGTGTGCACTAGGTCAGATGCTGCTGTGTATCTGCTTAGAGCCAGGGTGAGGGAGGGAGCATGTCTCCAACTCCTTTATTAATGTTGAGTAGGGACAGCACATCTCTTCCAATGCCAACCTTATATATTTCCTTTAATCATGATTGTTGTGTGAATATTCTTTTGTTGTGATGAACATGTTTGTTTCTTGGTAGGTCTCCCATGTGATAAGCCTTAGAAGTGTGTGGAAGAACAAAATGGATGTGGTTCTGAAACCTGCCCAATAGTCCTATAGACAGTTGCTTTGGATAAACATAGAAATTGACCCTTCCGCTCTTAAAACTTCACACTTATGTTTTATTTGAGTTCCTTCCTCAGGAAAGGACCTTCAGGCCTCTCAAAAAAGTATCAAAGGGCTGAAGTTCACCAGACCATTGCACCAAATACCTCCTTGCCCCTCCTTAGTTCTTGTTTTCTTACACATTGTTACATTTCTTCCTTGCTATATAAATCTCTAGTTTTAGTCAGTCAGGGAGCTGGATTTGAGACTGAGCTCCCATCTCTTCTCTCGACTGCAGCACCCGATTAAAGCCTTCCTTGGCAATGCTTGTGATCTCAGTGATTGGCTTTCTGTGCAGCGAGCAGCCGGACCTAGACCGAACCCCTGGTGTTTCAGTAACAGTTCCAGCCGATGGCTGTACTCAAACATGGAGTGACTTTTCACTGGTAACATATGTTAATCAAAGGAGCTGCATGGCCAAGAAAGGTTTTCAACTGTTAGAATTTCATAGCTTCTAAGTCTTGTCCTGCTTTGATAAGCTGATGAATTCTTGAGACCCCCTTCACAAAGAAGACACATGCATCTATCTACACATAGATTTACATGTAACTGATAGGGTTTCATCATTCTCCCTAGCTCCTCAGGCCCATTTTTGAACTCTCTAAGTATCCTGGAAGCTCTGGTGAAGAATCTCTACACAATATGAAAGTAATATTTATTTTTCTATAGATGCTTATATGGCCATGTATATTTGTTTCTTATCCACTGTTCCTGGAGAAACCAGAGATAACTATTCTGAGAAAATGCTTCATGTTTTATCTTGTTTAGCTGACAGATTCTCAGTATCAGAATTCTTCCTGCATTAGGACTCCTCTATCTGTGGGACTTCCTATCCTAGTCACAATAACGATATCTTTCATGAGTTGGGTTTCTACTTAATTGGTTCTCTTCCACCCTTAAAATGGAATGAATCATTTCTTAGAAGTCTTAGCTTTATTTCCACTTGGAAAACTTTATTCCTAGAAGCAAAATTACATCATGTTCTTAAGTGTAGGATTTTCCTTCTGGTCTTGCTGACAGGTTCCCATTGGCAATATGAGTTGAAGGGGTAGCTTTGTGTCCAGCCAGCCTTGCTCTGAAGCCTCTTTGTCTTAGAATTGGGTTTCCGTTTGTTCATTTAATGTTGTTTTGGACAAAAGACCTGTCCTGAAAGCTTAAAAACTTAATCAGATGGCTACCTTGGAAAAGAAGACCTCTAGAGCTAGGAACTGGGAACCTTGCCTCTGTGTAATTACATTTCCTCATGCCAAAAATGGCCAGTTTCCTCTTTACATTTGATTCTGGGAATAATGTATCAAAGACATTAATATCCTTTTTTTTTTTTTTTTTTTTTTTTTTGAGATGGAGTCTCACTCTATTGCCCAGGCTGGAATGTAGTGGCGCATGATCTCAGCTCACTGCAATCTCCGCCTCCTGGGTTCAAGCAATTCTCCTGCTCCAGCTTCCCAGGAAGCTGGGATTGCAGGTGTGTGCCACCATGCCTGGCTAATTTTTGTATTTTTAGTAGAGACGAGGTTTCACCATGTTCACCAGGCTGGTCTTGAATTCCTGACTTAAAATGATCCACCTTTCACCTTTCTCAGCCTCCCAAAGTGTTGGGATTACAGGCGTGAGCCACCGTACCTGGCCAGAGATTAATATTGTTTTGAAACCTATGACTTTTGGTGAATATTTCAGTTTTACATTTCTCAGAGGGAGCCATTGAATTCAGAAGCTAATTAGAAATGGCAGCCACCATGCCCAGGCTTATTGTTTGACCAGGTTGTTTGGATGTTTTTCTTTTAAGTAATGTCAGATGGTAAGGCTGCCTATATCAATTGGGTTCCTCATTGAAGTCCATCTGATTCATAGCTTGATTTCTAAAAATGTGATAACCATATTAATGGTATATTTGGAGGAACTTGAATTTCAGAGATTAAATAACTGCATTAAATTTAACTTTAAAATATGCACAAGAAAGTTGCTTGCTTTTGCCCAAAGTGTGTCTGTGATATTTTATGTTAAGTTGCTTTATTTGAGCTCTTCATTAATACCCATCTCTCCCTACGATTTTTATACTATTTGAGCATCTTACGCTTGGTTTATTTCTTTTCATATAACTACATTGTTTTCCATATAACTACATTGTTTTCATTCTTAAAAACTAGAATGAAAGTAAGAAAATTTAATTTATCATGGAGCAATTGATCAGCATTGGGGGCATTAATTATTTGTCTTGCATGCAGTACGTATGAGGGCTACAGAAGAATCATTGTTGAAGATTGTACTAGGATTGGTAGAGCACAGCTATGGTTCTGAGCTGGGGTCAGCATCTCCCCCCTGCACCCTGGGACATTAGGTAATGTCTGGAGACATTTCTCGTTATTGCCATTGTTAGAAGTGTTATGGTATTACTTTCTAGTTGGTAGAGGCCAGGGATACTGCTATACATTCCAATGTAAAGGACAGCCCCCACTAAAAGGAATCATCTAGCCCCAAAATGTCACTAGTGTCACTGTGGTGAGATTCTGGAGTGGAGAAAGCAGTGTGTTTAGTGGAATTAAGCATTTCTTTATCTAAGTAGCATCATTTAAAATACATTTGAATAAAGAGGACTTGTTTCTTGGGAAGTCATTCCATCCTCTTTGGTTTTTAGAGAGTAAATGTACCTTGCCTTATGTGTAACAGCATTGCTGTTCCTGGTTTCTTTAGTATCTACTTGAGATGCAGTCACGACCTTGGGAATTTTAACAGCTCCCTCTGTGCTGTGGCTCTGCAGGCTGAATTTTAAACATATGCCCCACAAGAAGCTGGATCTGCTCCCTGAGGGTAAATGGCAGCAAACTCAACTTTGTAGGTTTTGTTGCTTCCCAGGAATTCTTTGAGGTCATCTGAGACAACTTTGTAGGCATCCAGAAATTAAAGCTCTCTGAATTTTCCTGGCTGGAATCCTAGACTCCGTCTTGTAGTTCCTACACTTAAAAACATCTAGTCTAATAGTTAACAAAGAAAGCCCTTGTACAAACAAAACAACAAAACAAGACGAAAGCTCTTCAATAACCAGTGTTCTTTACAGCTCAGTTAAAGTTAGAAAAGAAAGTTGAAGTCAGATTACAATGCCATGCCTTGGAGACTGAACCCAATTTGGATCCTCAGATGCCCTCACCTCCTGTTACTGAGCTTTATTCCTTGCCTAGCAGCACATTTTTCTTGAGTATCTTCTGTTGTACCTGTGCTGGTACACAAAGATAAGTCAGAAAGTCACAGTTCCTGCCTTCAAGGTATTTACACTCCAGTGGTGACACAGAAATTAAACATTGGTCATGTAAATATATGTGCAATTTCATTTGTGTTATAGTCTGAAGTAGAGGGACATTTTGATAGGGGATGGAAGCTTTCAATGGAGACATGGATACTTATTAGATGGAAAAGATGAGTTGGAGCTTCCTAGTAGAATAAGGATATGCAAAAGCCCTGAGGCAGGTGGTGTTTGTTAAGTTTAAGGAATAAAGAGGCCAGTAGAGATTTTGGTAGGCAAGATAATGTCTCTTCTTCCAAATGTCTGCTGTAAATACGTTACTTTATGTGGTACAACAGACTTTGCAGATGTGATTAAGTGTCCTTAAAGTAAACAAACTCGGAATATTCCAGTCATTAAAACAGGATGACCTGTTTCAGTTCTTCTGTGGCTGCTCAGCTTTCTGTTGTCTGTCCAGCCACAGTTATCTATGACAGCTTCTATCGTATCCTAAACTTTTTTCCTATTCCACACTCATTCCTGTTCTGTGGTTGGTAACTTAAATAAAGGTTCATATAACACTAATAGAAATTGAATCATGCTGTATTTCCACTAATAACCAAAGTTGCAGTTAATGCAAAGAGAAACCTCCAGATAAAACCTTTGAGAACTCCATTAAAGTGGGGGGTTCATTGCATGCTTGTTGTTTGAGGTAATTAAAATCTTATTTATGACAATAAAAGATCACGGGAGTTGTTGATTCAGACTTACTGGTGCTTTATGAGTTGAAGTCTTCAATAAGCTTAAATGATCCAAATTGATTGTATGTGCCCCTTCTGGTAAAAGTCACAGCTGGTTCATTTCAGCTCTGTTCAGAGCATTTTAGTGAATGAATAGAAGCAAAGGCATTTTTCCTAATGTATACCATGTACACATTACCGTATGGTACAGGTCTGCAATCCCTTATCTGAAACTCTTGAGGCCAGATGTTTTAGAATTCAGAATCTTTCTTAGAAAGTTATTATAGCCCAGCGGTCCCCAACCTTTTCGACACCAGGGACTGGTTTTGTGGAAGACAGTTTTTCCATGGACTGGGTGGGGTCGGGGGTTCAGAATGAAACTGTTCCACCTCAGATCATCAGGCATTAGTTGGATTCTCAAAAGGAGCATGCAGCCTAGATCCCTCGCATGTGCAGTTCACAATAGGGTTTGTGCTCCTATGAGAATGTACTGCTGCTGATTTGACAGGAGGCAGAGCTCAGGCGGTAATGCTCCTTGCCCACCACTCACCTCCTGCTGTGCAGCCCGGATCCTAACAGGCCATGGACTAGTACTGGCCCTGTTGGAGCCCATATGCCATGTATATTTCAGAAGGCAACCAGTAAGGTCTGGAACTACACCCTTAAATTCATTAATATTCCTATAACGAGCAAATGAACAGCCATGCTAAGTGGAAATATCAGTACTCTACATAGCTTCACATTTCTTCATATCTGGTTTTACCACCAAATTAGTTTTTATACCAAATTCATAAAAAGAACAAAACACCTTTTTGTCTTGAAAAAGTATCCAGGGCCATTGTGTGGGTCTCATGCCTATTGAGTGACTTCAATGGCTTATGTCTAAAGAGCACTGCTGGGTAGTTACAACCATGACACAAGCAGGTTAAATCATGTGTCTCCCTGTGGGGTGGATGTGTCCCAGTACTTCTCTCTTCCTCCTCCTGTCTTTGTCTTCATATTGTGCAGCATTCTTAGGCAAAGTTCAGGATTGTCCAGCCAGAAGTTTCTAGTTTTAGGCTGACCTTGTTCTGTGATCGATTCTCGTTTGAACATTCTGTTTGGGCCTGCAATTGTCTTCAATATCCATGTCTTCAGGTATGTTACCTTGACCTCCTACTGCACTCTTCTCCTGTCTGCTCAAATCCTGCCTTCCTCCTGAGAGCCTTCCTAATGATGTGCCATCCATTTTATGAAGTCGATTGGGGTTCTTCCCTGGAATACGTCTGTCACATTTTGGTTGGAGAGTTGTCTTGTAATGACCCCTAGGTTATGGCTCAGGTAAGAGAATGTGTTCCTTGTCTCTGGTAAGCACGTCCAGTTGTGTCACACACATAAAGGCCTTGCACAGTGCCACCCTCTCCACACTGATGCAGGCACTCAGGTTCCTGCCTTACTCAGATGTGGACCAGCCTGTCTAGGGTTTGAGGCCCACATGGATCCTGAGCTTCAGCAGCATGATATGTTAAAGCCTAGACTACATGTCAGGTTGGGTAGCACCACTTAAGTAATCCCTCCTTCACTGCTGGAATAAGTTTATGTATACATATTTGTATGTATGTATGAATGACAAGGTCTTACTGTGTCACCCAGACTGGAGAGCAGTGGTGTGATCACAGCTCACTGCAGCCTCAACTTCCTGGGCTCAACCGGTTCTCTTGCCTCAGCCTCCCGAGTAGCTGGGGCTACAACCACACACCACCGTGCCCAGCTAATGTTTTTTATTTTTTGTAGAGACAAGGTCTTGCTATGTTGCCCACGCTGGTCTTGAACTCCTGATCTCAAGTAGTCCTCCCTCTTCGCCCTCCCAAAGCCTGGGATTTCAGGTGTGAGCCACCATGCCTGGCCTGGAAATAAGTGTGATGGATGAAATACTTTCTTGAAGATTTATTTGTACATTGGCATATTAAGGGCTTTGAAGAGTCCTCCGCTGAAGAATCTGTTTACCTTTGTTTAACACAATGTTTCCCCAAACTTATATGACCTCTGTCCCTCTCTTCTTGTGTGTGTGTGTGTGTGTGTGTGTGTGTGTGTGTGTGTGTGTGTATAAGTTCATAATATCACTGTTTTGGAAATGTAAGTTTATACTTTTCTCCTCTCAACCTTTAGTCCATATTCCTTTTAAGAAATGGGGTCCTGTTCAAATACATTGTTTTTTGGTTTCTTTTCCTTTTCTATTTTGTTTTTGAGATGAAGTTTTCCTGTGTTGCCCAGGCTGGTAGTGCTGGCTACTCAGCAGCATCTCATGAGCCCAGGAGTTCAAGGCCAGCCTGGGCAACATAATGAGACTCTATCTCTAATAAAATAAAATAAAATAAAAAAATAAAACTATAAAGACATCTTGGCTTGTTCAAGAAACAATTTTTTAGCATCTTTATGAACTTGATGCTATCTTGTTTTATCATTAGAACTGTCATCAGAGGGGGTCTGAGATATTTTCTATTAAAAATAACATTTCCAATATAACAGTTTTTCCCCCGTGTTGTGTACTTTATGTCAGTTCCTGGAATTATTACAGGTGATGCACGATTTTTGCTCCTTTAGCTAAGCAAGGTCCAGGTTCTTGTCTCATGACCAGGAAAAATTAGGCACGTGGACACCAGAGAGTGAGTGCAGTAGAATTTATTAAGTGAAAGGAAAGCCTTCAGCAAAGAGAAGGATCCTGAAAAAATGGTTTCCAGTTGCCCCCTTCCCAGTTGAATACCCTGGCTTGTATCTAAAAAACTGATGAGGCTGGGTTCCTTATTTGTATATGGCGTGAATTCCTGGTGGCTCCACCCCATCCTTCCAGTGCGCATGCAGGCCCTTAGACTGAGCTGCTTCATATTGATTTATTTCCCTCCCGTGCATGTGTTAAGGAATTGAATTTTCCGCCGCTGGCATATTTAGGCAAGCTCCCTGTGCAGGTTCCCTTATCTGCACAAAGTATCTGGTGTAAACACATGGGGCGGGTCGGAGGTTCTACGGGAACCCTTCCCTTACTGTCTGCCTATAGAAAGCTGGTTAACTCCTTTCACAGAGTCTCTGAAAAGTTTCTTTTTTCACAGAGTCCTTTGTCATGAAGCTTAAGACAATGCCTGTTTTCTCTGTTGCTGCCTCTTCATGGAGCGTGGATGTGTTAGAGAGATCATCCCATGGTTATCTGGTGTTTGCTATTCTGTGGTGTAGCCTAGTAGTGACTTCCATCAAATGGGAAAGGAATTGGTTGAAATTTAGTTAATGACTTTATTGAAATAAAGATTCCATTTTAGAGCAGAATGTTTCATCCTTTGCTAGTGAAATGTTTAATTTCCATCTGGCTGATCTTTTATGTGTATGTCCTGTGTTAATTAAGAGGAACATTTGAGAATGCCCTAGTACTTAGAGAATACTCAGTGGAGAAGTTAATGCCTGGTTGTGCAAAGCAAGCGTGCAGGTTTTGTGAGGTAAAACAGCTTTGGTCCCTGGCTTGGTAAATCTCCATGATGTCTGGCAGTCCTCATCGCAGTCATCCTTAGACAAGAACTTGGCTCAGGGCTGTTTGATGGTGTGTCACTGACACGTGGTGTGCTGATAGCTGTTTGAATCATACCAAAAACTACAGTAAAGAAGATGGCACACTCTGAAAAGAAAACCTGGTTAAGTTGGAGATACTCTCAGTGTAGAAACTTGGTGACCGTGGTGGCCCTCACAACCATATAGAAGGCTTAGGGTAGTGGTGGTTGTGGTTGAAGTCACTGATACTGGTGTTGGTAGTGGTAATAGTGATGATATTGTAGATGCAATTTAATAGACACGACCTATATCAGGCACTTTCTAGATGTTTCTTCATGTCAGCCTTGTGAGAGAGGGACTCTTCTTATACCCATCTTAAAGATGGAAAGACTGAGCTTCTGCAGGCTTGGCTGAGACTTACTGTTAGTACTCCAGAATCTGGGCTCGAATATCTCCAACACCTTAACCATAATTGGTTTTATTAGTTAAGTAATTCTGCTGTTTTTCTTGTCATTGTTTTAGGTTGTTTTCAGAACCGCTGATGCAGTAGGTAGAAGTCATTTTTTCAGAATCTTAACTGTTGCTTATTGTACCAGTTGAGTGTTCCTCATCTGAAATGTTTGGGACCAGAAATGTTTAATTTTTAAATTTTTTTTATTTGGGAATATTTACTTATATATAATGAGGTTTCTTGGGGATAGGATTCAAGTCTAAACACAGAATTCATTTATGTTTCATATGCCCCTTAAATACATAGCCTGAAGGTAAATTTTATATAAGTTTTAAATAATTTTATGGATGAAACAAAGTTGTGAGTGCATTTTCATTGCAACCCATCACGTGAGGTCAGGTGTGGAATTTCCCACTTGTGGCATTATATCAGAGCTCAAAAAGTGTCAGATTTTCAAGCATTGAAAAGATTTTGGATTTTTAAGATTTGGGATGCTCAACCTGTATCGTAGGAAAGAAAAAAAATGAAAGGGCTTCAAATGTTCAGAGATGGCTGAACCTGTAGTAAAATATACAGAGAGATACGAAGGGAGTAGAAATTAGTCAGCACTTATGCCTAGAGCAATCTGTGCAAAAGGGTATACTTTTTATCTGGATTGACCGCTTCAGTCTATTTTTAATCACTGAGAGCAATACTATCTGGTAAAAATATAATGCGAACCATACATTGTCACTTTAAATTTTCAGAAGCCTCCTTAAAAGAGGTAAAAAGGAAGATATTATTTTATTTTAACAAATATTTTTATATTATACAATAATACAACTTATATTAAACAAGAATATCTACTATAAAAGAAATTCAATTTCAGTTGAATTAATCTGTTTCCCCAATACATTCCAAAATATTGTTTTAACATAAAATCAATATAAAAAGGTATCGCTGAGACATAGTACATTCTGTTTTTATACTATGTCCTTGAAATCTGGTTTGTATTTTACAGTTACTACCATACTAAAACTTGCAAAAGTTTTTGATTCCAGACCACAATAATGGAATTTTGATAATAAACTACATGAGAGACTAACAAATTCTTTAGGAGGTGTTTTTTTGTTGAATTTTTGGTAATTTTGACTTCTTCTCTTCCAATGGCGGCAACAAAAAAGGTGAAAGGATAGAAAGTAGCAGGTATGTACAGTGAACAAGTCTGAAGAACTAATGTACAGCAGAGGGACTATAGTTAATAAAAATGTATGCAGTATTCAGGATTTTTGCTAAATGTGTGGATTATCTCTGCTCTTGCAGCAGGGCATGGGTAGCTATGGGAAATGATGGATATATTAATATGTTTCACTATAATCATCATTTTACTATCTAGATTATGTACCTCATAATGTTGTATACCTTAAAATAAAATTTGTTTTAAAAATACACATATAGTAGTTCAGTTTTATATTGGAATCTGATTTATTTATTGAAAAGGCTTCACTTAGATGCTGTACAGGTTTTTTTTTTTTTTTTTTCTTCTTCTTTATAAGCTTTAACTTTTTTCCTCTTATTCTTTTTTGCAACATTTGTTCCTGGAGCTTTGAACACTATTCTTCTCAGAATCCACTTCCAAGCTTGGGAACTCAAATAAAGCTGACTGGGGAGACCTTTGTGCACTGAAGGTAGAGACTTCAGGCCGCCAGATCAGATGTATTGTAAGTTCAGGTCAAGAGGATTTATGGGCCTGTGTATCAGCAACACCACCAACTGCCTTTTTTTTCTTGTCCTGTCAAAATTTGAGCGGGAAGGTTTCAAGCCATCTTAAATCTAAAGCCTTTAGCAAGTTCTTTAGTGCCACCGTCACTCAGAAGGGACAGTCAGAAAGATTTATAAGGAATAGAAGGGAGTCAAGTTTGAAAGAAAGTCTATTTCCTCTCTTCCCTTTAAATCCCTGGCATAGAATTTCATTGCACCCCCCTTTAATGGAATGGGAAGAAAGTTTCAAAAGCTTCTCAGTCCGGATTGTTTGGCCTGGCGCTGTATTGAGCACGGATACTGCTCTGGATACGTTTACTGTGATGGATGGAGACCAGCTGGGCAAATTCACCAAAACCCTGTCTTATTTAAAAATATAAATTTCATCTCGAGTGTTGGAGGATGTCTTAGCAAGACAGGGTACTTTAAAACTCAGGTTAATATGTGGAAGATATTTAGGTTAATAGTAAAATAACTTCTAAATCCCAGCTATTACCACACAGATAGAGCTTCAACTCCTGAATCTCCCTATTAAAACCTTCACTCTGTTCATTTCTAAAATTCAGTATTTCAGGGAATTTTCTGAGTTCATGCCTCTGTGTTCAGCATTCCCTGATTAGGGAAGACTTGGAGTGAGAGAAACCTCACGCACTCCCCTTGCTATTTCTTAGCCTGCCTCTGTGTTTGCTTCTTTGAATTTGTCTTTGTCTCTGATTGCCTGTCTCTATCTCTTTCATCATCATTCTTTGTGTCATTTATTGGAAGGGTATAAGTGGGTACTGAAATACCTAAGCATATATAGTCAGCACCCATCGAAAAAGATGCCCCCAGCATATTTTCTGGATTCATCTTATTCTATCTAAAGTATCTGCCTAAAAGTTGACTTAGGAAATGCTGCATGACATGTCTTCCTCTTAGAGCTTGATAATGGGTTATCACAGTCCTGAGACATATTCTAGGGCTAACATAGTCCTGAGACATATTCCAGGGCTAACATAGTTCTGTGACATATTCCAGTAGGGAAACCCCAAATAGTTCAGTGGAGAGCTTTTCTTTCAGCCATGATGCCATGATAATACAGTATGTAGAATGTTTAAATTACTTCCTTACTGGCTTCTCTAGAGACATTTCTAAATGACCCACAGTGTTTATTCATTTGGTTCATTAACAGAGCCTTCTCTGTGGAGGGCAGAGTGTCCTGGCCTCAAGAGGCTTTTTCTTCAGCAGGCCCTGAGGCCCTGAGACAGGAGCCTGCCTGGCCTGTTTGAGGCAGAGGCAGGAACCCGGGGCTGCTGAAACAGCAGGAGAAAGGAGCAGAGTGATAGGAGGTGCAGTCAGCAGATAGGCAGTGTGATGGTGTGAGGTCTTGGAGACCATGGGAAGCTCTGTGGCTTTTACTGCAGGCAAGATGGGAAATTGTTAGAATGTTTTCAGCAGAGAATGTTCTCCATCTCAGTTTCCTAACTTATATTTTTTAACATTTTATTTTAAACAAAAAAATTTTTTTTTTACAACCCAAGGTCTTGCTATGTTGCCCATTCTGGCCTCGAACTCCTGGGCTAATGCAATCATTCCACCCCAGCCTCCTGAATAGCTGGGACTACAGGCACACACCATCACACCAGTCTATCTAGTTTATGTTTTAGAAGGATCCGTCTGGCTGCACTTGAGAGTGGGGAAGACCTGTGGGTGCTGAGAGCCAGGCTAGGAGATAATTGTAACATTTCAGGAGAGAGGATGGTTGGGTGGGCCACAGAGGAGTGTTTTGAGAAAAACATCTGATTCCAATTGTTTTGAAGGCAGAAGATGCTCGTCGAGGGGATATCATGTTGATGTTATCTCAGGGCATGTGGTTTATACTTCTTGGTTTAAAAAAAGAATAATTTGAGGAGAGAAAATCATGGATAACTTACCAGTCAGTAAGTTTTTTAAAAGTCTTTTAAAGCTTTGATTATCCAGTATTCAAATCTTGTGTAATACCTATTACAGATCAGTTTTCACTGCATAATATGTTATATACTAAAGAATGTAACATAGAGAAGTGATCATTAAGCACATTATTAATAGTATAAACCCCCTCCTCATAGAGTAAATTTGAGTTAATAGACATAGAGTACTTTGAGCAGGATTTGGCATTCTTACAGTTTATTTATATTAACTATATATTTTTTTAAGACCTAGTCTCACTCTGTTACCCAGGTTGGAGTGCAGTGGCACGATTTTGGCTCACTGCAACCTCCGCCTCCCGGATTCAAGCAATTCTCCTGCCTATGCCTCCTGAGTAGCTGGGATTACAGGTGCTTCTACTACGCCCAGTGAATTTTTTGTATTTTTAGTAGAGACGGGGTTTCACTGTGTTGGCCAGGCTGGTCTCGAACTCCTGACCTCAAGTGATCTGCCCGCCTCAGCCTCCCAAAGTGCCAGGATTACAGGTGTGAGCCACCATGCCCGGCCTGTATTAACTATTAATATGAACTCAGTAGTCTTCTTGTCCCATGAAGCAACAGATCCCCAATCCATCTATTTTGTTTCTTTTCCACTATTTCTACCCTGATTCAAGCCAACACCATTTCTGACTTCAGTCATTGCTATAGATTCTTAAAAAGGTCTCTCTAGCCCTTCACAATCCACTCTTTATCCAGTAACCAAAGCTTTCTTTTAAACACTTGGATTGCATTACATTTTTCCCTCACTTAATATTTTCCAGTGGTTTCCAATCACATGTTGAGTAGGTCCAAAGATCTTACCTTGGCCTACAAGGCCCTAGTTGACCTGGCTTCTACTCTCCCTCATTCACCCCCACACTTCTCTCTACCCTCTTTTCACTGGCTTTGTTCTTCTCCCTGATTATCCCTCACTCCTTTCCTAAGCCGTCTTATCATTTCATGCTCTCTCCTTTTCCAAAGTAAGTCACTTTCTTTTCTATTACCCAGTTTTATTTTCTTCATAGCATTCATCACTTTTTTGAAGTTATTTACTTATTGATTTCTTTACTTATTTATTAACTCCCTCTCCCTCCCTCACCCCCGTATACTGCATGTGAGCTTTTAGAGGAGGGGATCAGAGGAGGGGATCGGTCTGTCTGTCTACTATTGAATCTTGGCTGCTAATGAGCAGAGTCCCATAACAGCGTAAGCAGTGTTACCCATTAGGAAACCAACATTCTTGTATTGTATCCTTATCTTGTGGGCCTGCTGGTTTAAAGGGTAAGAAACTCTAATTCCTGAGAACGAAAACTTTTAATTCTTCATAAAAAGAACGTTTAAGAAAGCAAATCCTACCCCAAAAGTATGTCTTGTATTAAGAATGTGAAAGAGCCCAGTAAATTAGTTACTCCCAAATAAACACATTCATCCTCTTGCCTCATGCTGTGAGGCTAAGGGTTAATCGTTTAGCTCAGAAAATGATCTTTTTAAGGTCTGTTCTTCCAGAGTGTAGCTCTTATATTAACAACCATTACATCCACATATCAAGACAGATTGTTTCAATTAGTCAATGAGGCCCACGTTTTTGAGAGCTGTTAATATGTACATGAGCAATTACTGTAGCAGAGTTAAAAGGTGTGCCTTTGGGAATTTTAGATTGAGATTATCAGTTTCATTCATGAGCCAAGACAGAAGCCATGAGAATTGTATGCTGCATTTCTCTTCAGGTTTGTTCGCTAGAAGCCTCTCCAGTGCCCACACTCCAAAGGTTATGAAGTTGCCAGATTCCTTTCCTTGGTCCAGTCCTCATACCATCTCAGAACAGTGCCTTCCTTTGTATTCATTGAGAACCAGGCAATATGCTGAACATTTGGGAATTTCATAGTGAACAAGACAAGCAGGTTCCTTGACCTCATAGAACCTGAGAGACCAACAGAGTGAATCTTAACCCAAATGTACATCAGAATTAAGTGGGTACTTTTACATGTTCCAAAGCCAAATTTGAGTAATTTTCATTCATTCCTTATTACTGGTAAATGAAAAGAAAAATAAAAACCTTCAGCTGACAGTCTGCTTTTCCACGTTCAAATAAAAAGCCGTGCATCTTTAATGTGGATATGATGCCTCTCCATTGTGCTCAATCTCACCGTTTCCCTTTTAAAGTTTACTAGAATCCCACAATGTCAGCAGGAACTGGAGTCAAATAATAGTTGATTTGTAGGCTTCAGGGGTGTCACCCCTCTCTTTCCAGTTGGCCAATTTTCTAAATGATTCGAAGTCTCCAAGTTAGTCTCAAAAATGCCTGAAATTCCATTATTTGAGTTAAGGTATTACTGCCTCTTCAAATGGTAGTCTAAGGAAAGAGCAAAATGTAAGCACTTGAACTACATTGAATACATTAATAAAACTCATCAGGTAACGCCCCAGCAGTAGCATTACAAAGCTCAAGGCATCCCTTGGAATAGGATGCATAGGAGGTCAACTCTGATAGGACAAAATGTGGGCGGGTCTACATGAGCCACATCCCGGGGAAGCAGGAGGACCCACCCACAGTTATGGTATGGATCAGTGTATGGATTGGGAGAGGAAGCATTAGGTATAGAAGGCACACTGGATTTATGACAGACAGTAAGTGAGCCTGCCCCAGTGCTAGAGGAAATGATTGGAATGGACAGTGGTGTGCAAATAGAGTGCAAGAGTGGGTCTTGATGTTTTTGAAGGGATCCTCTTAGAAGAAGGAATCAACTTGGTCTTTGGGGTCCCAGAATGAAACCAGGACCTGCAGAAGCTGACCTTACTGAAGAAACTGGTTACAGCTCGGGGCTCAGCACCCAGGCTAACAGCAGGAGCTAACCAGGTGCTCATCTGTTTCACATAATTCAGGGTAGATTTTCTAAAATCAAATTCCTGAGGTCCCTCTGCGACCTCCTGAATCAGATGTTGAACAGTAAGAGATATTCCCCATACTTCTATCAAAAACAATTCCTCGGGCCGGATGTAGTAGCTCACACTTGTAATCCAGCACTTTGAGAGGCCAAGGCGGGTGGATTGCTTGAGCTCAGGAGTTTGAGACCACCCTGGGCAACATGGGGAAACCCCATCTCTACCAAAAATACAAAAACTTAGTTGGGCGTGGTGGCACGCATCTGTGGTCCCAGCTACTTGGGAGGCTGAGAAGGGAGGATTGCTTGAACTCAGGGGGTGGAGGTTGCAGTGAGCTGAGATTGTGCCACTGTACTCCAGCCTGGGTGACAGAGTGAGACCCCACTTCAAAAAAAAAAAAAAAAAAAAAAGTCCTTGGAAGGATAAGTTCAGGAGATCTGTTGTATAACAGGGTGATTATAATGAATGACAATGTATTGTATACTTGAAAATTGCTAAGAGAATAAGTTTTTTTTTTTTTTTTTTGAGACGGAGTCGAGAATAAGTTTTAAAATATTACTGCCACACACACACACACAAAAATGGTAAGTACGGGAGGTGATGGATGTGTTAATTAGCTTGATTGAGTCATTCCACAATACATTTTGAAACATAATGTTGTATGCCATGAGTGTGTACAATTTTTATTTGCCAACTTAAAAAAATTAAAAACAAAGAAAAACTCTTACAATAATAATGATAGTTAACTTTTTGAAAACTACTTCCTGTGTATACTTAGAGTACTTACATGCATTGTGCCATTTAATCATCACTTATTAAAAACATTTTTCCACAAAAACCTCTATCTCTATTTTTCAGATAAAACTGAAGGAAGAGAGGTCATCCTTATAGAAATCTCAGTGGAGTCTAACATCTTCTTGATAGAAATAATTTTAGGAGTATAGTAGTCTGAGTTTAGGTACCATTTTCTGTTGATCATAGATTCTGTTGATCATAGAGTGATCTGTTGTCATTTTGACTCATTTCCTTCCAGTACTTGGCAGAGGGTAGGGGGAGATAAAAACATAGTCAATATCAAAATGAATATGTTTACAGTCTGCTTTATCACTTTGCATATTGTGAATATTTTCTATATTTTCTAATATCTCTCAGTTCTTCAAAAATGAAATCTAATTTTCCTACTTGTACCTTGCTGCATTCTACAGATTTTTCACAATTAACACACTTTACTTTAAATTCAAGAAAAAAAACCAGAACAATGAGTCTCATTTAATGTCATTTCTAAGACCTTATTTTTGTAAGCTAGAACAAGTATAGAGGCAGAATATAAAAATAATTTTTTCTCAAAATGCAAATGGTTTATGGTCTTTTGATTATCAAAGTAATACATGTTCATTACAAAGTAATTCACACAATATGTGAGTTAAAGAAAGTATGTGTTTCTCCTGCAAACAAGTAACACTCTTTTGAAATGCCAATATGATTTCATAAACTCATTTCCACTTAATAGATAATGGGAGTCTTTTCATTGTCAGTAAGTAGCTATCTACACCTGTGACTCAGAGGGCAGCACCCAGGCCAGCAGCAAGTACTTAGCAGGGGCTTATTTCTGGTTTTGTTGTTGTTGTTGTTTGTTTGTGTTTTGAGGCAGGGTCTTGCTCTGTCTCCCAGGCTGGAATACAGTGGCACATCACAGCTCACTGCAGCCTCGAACTCCTGGGCTCAAGGAATGTGTCACCATGCACAGGTTTTTTTTTGTTTTTTGTTTTTTTTTTTTGGATACAGGGTCTTGCTATATTGCCCAGGTTGATCTTCAGCCCCTGGGCTCAAGCAGTCCTTCCACCTTGGTCTCCCAAAGTGCTGGGATTATATGTGTGAGCCACAGCACCTGGCCTCATCTATGTTTTTTAATGCTGCATAGCCGAGGCCCTTGAGCCAGATCCCTGGGGTTCATATTTCATTACTGCCACTGTGTGAGTATGACTCTGGTCATCTGTTGAACTTGTTTCCTCATCAGTAAAATGACTTTTAATACGAATACCTGCCTGATAAGAGTTTTTGTGGGAATTAAACTGTAATACTTAGAAACGTATAGTTTAGTGTCGCATAGTAGGTGATTGATAAATTTTTGCTTTTTTCCATGATGTGGATGCAATACATTGTTGGACCTTTCGGCTCTTTCTGTTGGTCTGTCTTATAAACATCACAGCTACTTAGATCATATATCTGGGATAAACTTAGGTTTAATAGGAGCCAGGTGTATATGACATGAAGATGAAAGGTAGGAGAGATGTCTAACATGCTATTTGACTTGTTGACATTTGAGAATATAAGCCAACATTAGTCAGAACATCTGACATTTTCGAAAGAAGCTCATAACTTGTTTGAAAAAGCCAAAAATATATGTTTATGTGTATAGTATACCCTTTTTGTTAAAATACAGTACATTGTCTCGGCCTTCATGATGTACTTATGGGCTAGAATTAGTGATCAGTCAGGGTTTTAAATCCAGAATGTTTAATCTCAAAGTGGAAGTTCTTTGTGTTACAGTGCGCTTGTCCACCTTTACCTTCGTGAATTGAGATGTTTGGGTTGCTATGCTAAAAGTTAATTCATTTGATATTATGTGATGTAGCTTTATATGTCAGCTCTGAAACTGTCTATAATAATAGTGACTTTCTCTCACCAGAATGTAATATATGGGTTCCTAATATAGGGCTAACACATTTCTTGAAATTATATGTAAAATTTTGGCCATATAGGTCTTTTTCCTTTTCTTTTCTTTTTTTCTTTCTTTCTTTTTTTTTTTTTTGCATTCCATGTCTTGTTTAGACTTTCTATTGTTTTCTGATTTCCTTTCTCCCTTCCCCCTCAAAAAAGAAAGTGTCTGGAGAGAGAGGAACAGACTTTTTTTCTGTAGAACTAAATTGTCTTTTACTTTCCAATGTAGAGAATACATATATATGTATACAATTTACATTAAATTTTATTCATAACCTCATTACTGGTCTCATGAATTTCTAGAGGTCTGAAAACTCACAGCCAAGGCTGCTGTACGTGACTATTCCGCCAGAATCCTATGGGCAGGTACCATTGCTGTCTCATTAATTTCTATAACCTCAGTGCTGAGTGTAGTATATGTATGTTGTAGGTGACCTATTTACATTTTTTGTGAAATATAAGAATGAACCCACTATTATTTGTCTTAACTAATTTCAACATGTGAGAAGTCTTCCAGCTTATGTTTGTAAGAACTAGATCATAAAATGTCTGATCTTTTAGTTAAATCTAGTTTTGGTGCTAGGACTTGGCAGAACAATACCAGTATCGATGGGCATTTTGTTTTGACATAACTGACTGGCAGACATAATGCTTGTCACCTTCTCTTGGCTCAGGAGAGGGTGGAAAGTTCAACAGGTTTTACCCAACAGGCATTTTTCAATTTAAGTAGATTATGGTGTGAACGATGCAGGTAGAGATCAGAACTGGCAGGGAACTGGGATTTGAATAGGGCCTTCAATTTATTTGACATATCTAATGTTCTTATGAATGGGGATGGAACCCTGGTTTTTGGTGATAGGTAGAAAGATTGGCTCCCGGATTGATAGCGTCTTGGGTGGATTAGTAAATCGATTTGTTAAGAGCTGGAATTATATACCTTTTGGGTCTAAAATTTACCTCGCAACAGCTTAAGATAACAAACCTACTGCCCCTTGCATTTCAAAGGTATTTTGTATAGAAGCTGTAAGTTGCTTTTCTGTAGAACTACTATTTCTACAAAAATAAAAGCTATTATTTTACTAAATAAAAATTGGTAATTGATTTCTTAGTGATATATTGTTCATCTGAAGCCTTTTATTTTTCTTGTCTGTTATTATTTTAAAATTTGTTCTTCAATTGTCTTATTGCATGTTTATTAAAACAATATAATTAATACATTCAAAACAAAATTAAGAAAATACATCACCAATTAATTAAATTTGACCTCAAAAGGCTGCAGCTTACCTTTACAGCTATATATATTATGACTAAATTACTTGCTCTAAATAATGTAATGAAACAGAAAAAAACAATAATGCTAACAATGCATATTATCTTATGAGTTAATTATATTTCTGTGTTATATTTAAACACAACCTTGAATTAACCTCCGATATAAATATATTAATGAACAGATATTGTGGTTCTCTCCCACATAATACTAATTAAAACATCAGGAAACTAGAACTTTTCCTTAGCCAAAGATGGAATTAATCAAAAACAGACTTATGATGAAATTTACCTCAACTCTTCATTAGCAGTGTTACTATGAGTGTATATCTCTCTGTGTATATTTGCAAATTTCAGCCAAAGACCCTGTTTTTTTCACTCCTCTTTTTACCTTCTTGCTGGGATTTCTCCAGTCATTTTTCTTCTAAAGTTGTAAGTGCTCCATCTGGTTTGGAGCCTTTCTTATTCCTATGCACTCCTCCAAGTATATTTTTGAGTATGCATTACTTTCCTCTCTAGCCATCATCCTTGTTTACTCCTCGACAAACAAACAAAAATCTTTTTCGTGCACAGTTACCAAAAATGGCTAAATTTAGATTCATCCAACATCTGCCTTTATTACGGATATGGAAACCTAGGGAGACTGTTGAGATTCCAAGGCTACCTGGCAAAACCAAGTCTTAAATGCGAAGAGATTAAAACCTACCTACTGTTTTGAGGTAAGCATTAAAGAAGGTACTAGTTGTGGCAGTGTTTTGGAACATAGTAAACCCTCAGTAAATGTGAAGTTTTTCAGAAATGCTCATGAGAACATGAGATGTTGTGCAGTAATCCTTCAATAATGGTGTTATTGTCCACATTATTGCTGGGGAATACTTGAATCCTCAATGAAAAGCTTATCTTAGGATGTATCCTAATTGTTTTCTTAGACAAGAAGAGGTTCAAAAACAAGAAAGGGGGTCTAGCTTTCTGTCATTATTGGAAAGACAAGTGAAACAAGGCTGTTGTAAGAGTGTCTGTTTAGTGTAGTTTTCTTTTTTAAATTTTAAATATTTTTTTGACTGACAACTATGTTTATGGTACACTACATGATGTTTTGATATATGTGTACATTATGGAATATCTAAATCAAGGTAATTAACATACATTGCCAACTATTTTCTAGACGTTCACTTGCAAGTCCTTTTTGTGTTAATTCAGTGCTTTGGTTTAACCCAACCTGGTAATAGAAAGGAATAAATTTCTCCATTTATCAAGATACTTTTACAGAACCCCCATCTCCCCACTTGTCCATGATATAATTATTTTGGCAATAGTGATAATGAAAGGTCACTATTTTGTGAGATTTTTGTTAAAGAAAAAGGAATAGAGCATACACTTTTTAATGCCAGGTAACTTCAAAAGAATATTTGACACTGCTACTGTGATTAAGTGATTTTAATTTTCTACTCCATCACGCTTAGGTAGCCTGCACTTCCTGTATTTAAGCAGAAATGGAATGGAAGTAAGTCAAGTCAGAGTTGATATGAGTTTCACTAGCTATGGGTAAAGTTTCCAGTTTATTCCCTTCCCTGTAGAATATTTTTGGCCATTTCTTCATATTTACCCTTTCTTACCAAGTGGGTTTTTAAAGAAAGTAAACATTATTGGATGCAGGTTTTCCTTCTGCAACCCCTAATGTGTTATCTGATAGATAAGGATGGATTAACTAATGAATTTACTTAAACTCAGTAGATCCGATAAATGCTTTAGACTTGACTTCATACTGCTTGGGTTTAGGGACATAAATAGGGCTGTGTTTTGTGAATTTCGACATGAGATTTTCCAATTCATCAGTATCAGATAATGGGAAATTATTTACCACATTTTCAGTAATTATCTTTCAAAGCAGGTTGCTGCCTCTGTTGTGTCGACCTAACCCTAGCAATTTGTTGTTTTTTGGCATAAAAGTTATCTTCCAGGAGTATGAAAGTCATGCTTGTGACCCCAGTTAGAAGGGAGAGCTTCATATAATAGGCTGGGAGCTGGTCCAGTTTTCGTATGTGGGCAGTGAAATCAGAGTTAGACACTGCAACAGGGAGTGGGATGAAACACTAAAAATTTTTAATATGTGGTGTCTTAGCTGTCACTACCCACCTCAGTGCTTAAGAAATGAACGAATTGTTAAAAAAAATTATAGGTCTGAATGCATGTATATATATAGCAACACATATTTGTGATGCAGATGTGTTAATGTTACTATGGGGAATTTTGCTTTACATTTTGCTTTGGTGTTAGAGAAACCTTGGCAAAAGGACTGGGAAGGACTCTGAGAAAGCTTAGTGTTTGTGTTCCTTTATCTCCAATTATTTGTTTGGAATTTTCAATTAAATATAATGGGAAAACCTTTTTTTTTTTTCAGTTTTTTTGATGACTACTTTTCTTATTTTACAGTACCCAAATTTTCATCTATTTTTTTAAATTGCTTGATTAGGATCTCAAAGGGTTCTAAGGTTTTGTTGTGTTGACAGCCGTAAAATGTAACCATTATGGAGTAATTTTTTTCCCTTTTAAGTCTTTTCATGTGACCTCAATTTTTCAAATGTTTTTTCCCTCAGGTATCTACCTGTCCTTAAAAATTGCCAAGCTTCAGAACAATTCTTTTATGAACTAATGTAAAAATTGTAAATGTTTTCACATAAAGGCACAATGAAAAATTATCTAGTTTGAAAACATTGTTTAAGTAGGCTCTGTATAGTCTTCAGTGATGACCTAACTAATTTTTACTAGAGTTAGAAGAGAAAATCTCTAGCAGTGGCTTCCTTACAAATTGGCTTTTAGAAGGCAAAACCATTTTTATATTCTTTCCCATATTTTACTGATACATTTGTAATCACAACTTTTTGAAAAGGTTAATGGAAATTGCAATGCTTTATTGTCATGATGCTTAAATGATTTCTTTTTCAATAAAGGGTATGTTATTAAAGAGAAAAATGATTTTGCGACCCAGGCATTAAAGTATGCAGTGCCATCTGTCTTAAGCCTGGGTAATCAATGGTGTAAGTGAGGCCAGTTTATTTCTCATAGATTTACTAGCATCACTGCATAAATAGCCATAATGGAATTGATTTCTTAGGCTGAAGCAGCTTTTATCACATACAAGGGTTTGATGATGACTGTATTAAATGTTGACCTTTGATTAGCCTTAGTCTTTCTTGGTTACAGAGGTCTTAGAAACTTCATGCTTAAAGATTGAAAATGCAATGTTCTTGACATTCAAGTGTTTTTTATATTAACTACTTGTTCTTATTTTTTACTTCCTAGACAAGCTCTTATGTTCCATGTGTCTTGACTGTTCTGTATCTCAGTAAAGTTTTATGGCTACCATGGGCACCTCCCTTCTGATCACCCAAGAGGCACAAAGAATAACACAGTGAGTTAGAGCATGAGATTTGAACACAGACACGTGTGCCCAGGTTTGAATGCTGGGCCCTTTACTGCTGCCTGCATGACCTAGACATGTAACTTTACTTATGCAAGCCTCAGTTTTCTCACCTTAAAAACACGTATTAGAGGCCGGGCACGGTGGCTCACGCCTGTAATTCCAGGACTTTGGGAGGCCAAGGTGGGTGGATCACAAGATTAGGAGATCAAGACCATCCTGGCTAACACGGTGAAACCCCGTCCCTACTAAAAATACAGAAAATTAGCCGGGCGTGGTGGCACGTGCCTGTAGTCCCAGCTACTCAGGAGTCTGAGGCAGGAGAATCGCTTGAACCCGGGAGGTGGAGGTTGCAGTAAGCCGAGATTGCACTGCTGCACTCCAGCCTGGGAAACAGAATAAAAAAAAAATATATATATATAAGAAAATTCTGCTTAGATTGTTGTGTAAAACAAAGCAAATAGTGTATTGATTGTACCTGGCAAGATGCCAGACATATGGGCAAATGAATAGGAGCAATTATTATTGTCTGCTATTCCTATTGTTTTTACTACTACTGAGTCAAATCATTTAGAGTCAGTATAGATATTCTCTGTTTAAATTCTCTCCCCCTGCCCTGTTTTCTTTTTTTTAATCGTAGATCCCCCTTCTCCATGGCTAGTTAGTAGAACAAACTGGGGATGACGCTTATTACATTAATCTAAAATGGTTTTTCTGCAAATGATTTAAAAATCACTAACTGATAGTGTGGAGAAGACCTAACTTCCAGGCTGATCTAGCTCCGAGGAACATTATGAGGACAAGGAAGTCTTTGTCCCACCCAATGCCATGTCTCCAGAGCTGTGTCCCTTAAACTGACCTCCAGTCGCTATACTTTATTCTGATCCTGGTCATAGAAGGTGACTGGCGGCCTCATTTCTATTGCATTCCTCCTGCCACCCCACCATCCCCTGAAAAATGCAGTGAGCTGTGTCAGCATAAATCAGCTCCTCACATACCCCATTCAGCAGCCAGTGTCTTCAGTGTTTGAGATCCTGGCTGAAAGCAAGTGTCTGCTTAAAAATAATTTGTCGCTTACCTGAAAAAGCCTCTACACCCTGCAAAATCTAATTTTTCCAAATATTTTCGAGTGCCAACTCATATTTTAAGCCAAGCAGCTGACAGACATTTACCTGTAGGCTAGCTTAATCAGATTTTAACCTAGTCAGAAGCCTAGCCAATGAAATAAACTTCCTTTGTGGGCACAGATTTTTTAAATCCATCAAAAAACGTGCCCCAGAGCCAGTGTGATTTTTTTAAAAAAAGGATTTGCTAAATGATCACCCAGGAAATGTGTGTGTTCGTCTATAGGACAAGGCCGGGGATTAGGAAGAGAGGCACTTTTTTTTGTGTTTCAGTAAGTAATTTTCCTTGTTATAATAAAAAATCACATCACTTGTTGGAAATCTGGTTGGTGCCCAACTGCTCCGGGCAAGTGTTTGCAACTCGTGATTATTTATTCCCCAGATCTTTTTAGATGTGTTATGTGTGAATCAGCCCAGCCTGCATTTAAGGCTTGAAAAATGTTCTTTAGGATTCCTTGGTATCAAAGCATCCATTAATTACTGAAAGGATAAGACAGTGGTTTACTGGAAGTCAGAATCTGCATGTTCTTTGTTCTAAAGAGGAGAAAAGAAGTCTTCGGTAGAAAGGAGAGCCACTTTTAAAGATGCCCTTTTAATATATTTTTGAAAGGTATGCATTTTTTTGTCATAAAGAGCTCTTCAAAATGATCTTTTTGTGGTGACATCTACATTACTCTGGAAAATATTCTTATGTTTCTGGCAATGATATGCTAATTACAGCCTATACATTTTTAAGAGTTGAATCTGTCATATTCTAGGAGAGGAGTGATTCTGATTCCAAACAAAACTGAAATGCATGACCAAACACATTATGAAATGTGTGGTTTCATTAAATCCTGTTGTTAATTCAGTCAGAAGAAAATTGTTTAGTTCATAAGAGGAATAAGAATGCTGAGGTATTACGATTTCATTTCCGAATATCCACAAACGTTTCCATTCATATTTAAGCCTTGCCACCGTATTATGTTATGTTGCATGGTGGCCATCAAGGAGGTCAGGTCACAATTTGGAAGAACATTGTTTTATACCAAGGCTTTGTTAGCATTCCTGGGTTGCACATAACAGAAACACACTCAAGTCAGACTAAACATAAAAAGATTGTTTATTTTTAAAATATAGGAGTGTCTAATGAAACTCAGTGGTACAAATGTGGCTAGACAGGGGCTAGAAAGGAGACAGAAGTCTTTTATTGCATCTTTAGCTTTTGTTTGTGTCTTGGACATTTCCTCCTTCTGCTGTAGACAGCTTCTTTTAGTTGGTGTCATATAGTCTGGTTCCTAATGCTTTTTTGAGTTTGCAGATTATGAGTTGATACTCACTGAGAGTCCTTTGGCCTAATGCCAAAGACCCAGGAACGACAACCTCATTGGTCCATCGTGGGTCAGGTGGTCATTACTTGGTCCAGTCCAGTTGGCTATGGCCATGGAATGCACAACATACATGGCAGACATGGGCCTATACCTGTGATCCTGTTTCCGGAAAATGGGGCACTCAGCAGACTCCCTAGTGTGTGTGAGTGTCTTCTCTCACACACACTAAGAATGTGTGTATTCTGACTTGTGAAGGGCCAGATGCATCTAGGATAGCCTCAAATCTCAAGGTCTTGCAAGAATTCTATGTGTATCTGCTGGACACAGTTCAGTATCTGAATCAAGGAGGACTAACACAGGTCCGAGTTAGAGTCCATTTGGAGACACTGCTTACTTCATTCTCACAAGTACATTTCTCACTGTCACAAGCTTCAAATGTGCGTCCCAGAAAGGAAGAGAAAGCTATTATTTAAAGATGGGCTCGTTATCAAAAGGTGACCAGAGGTATCTGCTTACAATTCACATTCCTAGCACACCCTTAAAAACGCTAAAACACTAGATATTATTTATGAACAAGTCAAAATATCAGCATGTCCTCTGAAAGGATGCTTGGGTTATTTATTTATTAATTTATCCATCTTCATTGGAAAACTTACCATCTGGATGCTGTCCACATTTTAAAAACACATAAATTAAAACCCAAGGCGAATTGACTACAACATGGGTGACCTTCAAACCTCTTTTATTCCAGCCAGTCATTTCCCATTCTGATTGTGCCCAAAGGAGGGAGGATGAAGGGAAGACATTCACACACATTAACAGAACTGCATCTTTTCTTCAGTAAAATCAGGTCTTCCTCCGTAAGACCTTGCATTTATTTTAAACTTTATATTATAAGTGATGATAAAATGTGAATTATGAATAACACGCAAGAGTAATATTCCTAAAATAACACAGTGCATTTCATATTGCCTGGCCACCTTCCACCTGTCACAAGACATTGTCCAATCTGATTTTCTAACTCGCATTTTCTGACTCTGGTTGAATGACTTTATACATTGCTTTCATGATTATATTTACATTCTGTTAAAGGATAGGGGTTTGATGAATAAATATATTGTTTGCAATTTGCCTCTATCATTTGTGTATCCTGAGTTACTCAAGTTTTAAATTGCATGAGGCTTTTAGTGAAGTCATGTATATCCAAACACAGGTTTAACTTTATGCAGATAGGTGTTTTACATATACACACAGTTCTAAAATGATGGAAAAATTTTCCCTGTTTTTTTTTTTTTTAAGTCAGTTCCTGCGTTTTTTGAACTAAGGCCATGTTGACACATTACTCCCCCTCTCACCCAAAGCTTAATTAGTTTTTCAAACTGATATTTATTGAGCATCCTAAAATCCACCTGCCAGATTCCTCATGAAAACAGTCTAATTGAAATATTGCTTTAAGGAACTTTTAGAGGTAGGGAGGAAGAAAAATATGTACATAAGACTAATTAGTATTTTTTAATGAATGCTACATTTGCATAAATGGAAAGTTTCAGCCTATGGATTTATTGTAGAGTTGTGGTTAAATCGGCATTAGTCAGCTTGGGCATGTTTCATGATTATGGGTAAAGGGAATTACACTTTTACTGGAGATGTCATCAATGATCAATCAGTTGACCAGCAAGTGAGCACTGGAGGAGGCGTGAATCTTGGGGTGGTGGGAGAGTCATCAATCACAAAACCCAGTTTGGGAGGTGAGATGCACTCATGGACAGTTAATGAACAGCAAACAGTATGAAATGAGAAATGCTGAATTGCAGACAAGTCTGAGGATATGTGAGTCTCTATAATGGAATTAATTGTTCAAAAAACTGAACAAAACAAGGAATTGTCATTGAATTCATTTGGGATGAAGGCTGATTTGCCTCTGGAATGGGGCAGGAACTTAGACTGACCCCCCACTGCCTGGGTAAATCTAAAGCAGATGCTTTAGATTTAGTCAATACGGATTTGAATAAAAATATCCAAGACACAATTTGTTGGTGTAAACCAATTGCACTATTGTAAGAAATTCTGAAATTTCCACTGGCTAAACTGGCAACTCTAATAGAGCCTTTATGGCTGGGAAAAGATGAAACAACTGGATTTTATTGAAACGATTTCAGTTTTTTAACAAAAGTATTGAAGGAAGGATGAACAAATACCTAATCAACAAATAGGTGTTTAGGAGTAACTGTATATCAGCTCATGTGTCAGGCGAATAAGATAGAACTCATATTCTAATTACAATTGTAATACAACAGGTGACCTGCAGGCTACATAGGAAGAAAATAAGATGAGTGGCTTACCTAGCCTAGAAGCAATGGGTTTACTTCCAAAGAAGAGTGGTATATTCTCTGAAACAGAAAGAATATAGAGGAGTTGGATAGGAGAACGTGGGGAAATGTGTGTCCAGGGAAAACTGCAGCAAGCCCCAGTGTTTAGGAAGAGAGTGGCACATTTGCAGAAGTCTCGGATGGCTATGGACAGAATGAAAATAAGATAGCCATGATATGGAGAGGTAGACAGGGGATATGACAGTAATGAGTTTGGATTTTATTTCAAGGGAGATGAGAATCCTTCGAAGCGTTCTGAAGAAGGAAGTAGCGCAGTGAGCTACCTGATCCTGGTAGATGACCGGGAATGGGGAATGGATGGTGGGATGGAATGACCTGCAGTGTAAAATTACCTTGGGAGGCTCTTAAAGTAATACAGCTAAGTGATGGTGGTTACTCATCTAGATCTGATTGGAGGCAGGGGCCGGGTTAAGAAGTGGACTGATTTAAGGGATGTTTGGCAAATGAGGTTGACAATTCTTGGTGTTAGTTATGGAGAGAAGATAGAGACATTATTTCAAGGGTTTTGGTTTGTGCAACTAGGTCCAAAGGCAGTGCTCCATTGAGACAGTGAGCTCTGTGGAAGTGGCGGGTGTAGGAGGAAGAGGATGAATTCTGTTTTAGATATATGTAGATATATCCAATTGGAAATGTCTAAGAAACCAGTTGGTTAGATGGGTCTGCCACTCAGGACACAAGTCAGAACTGGAAATAAAGATTTGAGAGGCATTAGTATGCACATGGAAATTAATGCCATAGGGCTAATGAGAATTCCTGGGACAGATGGATTGAGTGTGTACTGGTTCCCCTGAGCTGTGAGTTACACCAGCCTTCAGAAGACATCTTGGGGAAGGTAGATGGGCCTGCAGAGAACACAGAGTTGGACTAGCCAGAGAAGTACAAGGAAAACTCATGTTCACAGGAGCCAGTGGGCACATTTGCTTTGAGAAATAAAGGATTAGTCAAAAGTGCCACCTATTCCCTGAAAGTCATGTGGGGAGAGGGACTGAAATGGAATTCAGCTACAAGAAAGCTCTTTAGTGACCTTTCCCCAAGCAATTGCTTTAGATTTAGTCAATATGGATTTGAGTAGAAATATCCAACACACCATTTGCTGAGCAAATTGAATACCGAATATACTATTGTAGGAAATTCTGGAGTTTCCAGTGGCTAAACTGGCAACTCAGTAGAGCCTTTGTGGCTAGGAAGAGACAAAACAACTGGATTTTGTTGAAGAGCATTCCCATTTTTTTTTTTTAGAAAAGTATTGAAGGAAAGAGGGAAGCAACAAATCTGATTTAGTGAAGACGTTTTCCTTGACAGCAGGATTTACTCCTGAGTTATAAATTTGCCATGATGGAGACTAAAATGCAGTGAAAGTTAAATTTCACCTATATCTCATTCAATGCCTAACGTGATTTAAATGACAGGATTTCAGGAGTGACATGTAGCCTTGGATCTAAATATATTTTTTATGGCTGGAAATTTTAATTTCAGATCAGTGAAAAATCATGACGCCTCTTCATGTGTAAGAGACTTAAAGAGTGGAGTGTTAGGCCGGTGCAGATGGTTTTGTCAGGCAGAACTATTAATGCTAAGGGGAATCAGATGGCAGAATTTGCACAGGCTTATCTATAAATGCGCGCCCGCAAGATAATATTGAAATGGTTGAATGACCGACCTAGTTCTAAGATAGTGACATGATGAGTTCATCTTGTTTTAATCTCACATTGGATGTTCAATTTGCCTGTGACATGCTGGTATAGATGCCCTATAAAAGTATTATATGTGTGTGACCCGGCTCCTGCCTCCCAGCCCAGTTACATCTGGAAATACTCTTTCCCCTTTTCTCTCTGCTCCAGCTTTAATGACCTTCTTTAAAAGGCCTTGCCTCTTCCCACCTCAGGACCTATGAACCTACTTTCCTGCTTTGTCCTACCTCTGAGAAGAGTCTTTCCAGACTCTTCTTATTAAAGCTTCAGTTCAAATGTCACTTTCAGAGGAAGGCTTCTCTCTCTTCCTTGCTGAGATTTGGTATCCCTGGTATCTACTCTCAACTGCTCCCTATACATTTTTTTTTTTTTTTTTGAGACAGGGTCTCACTCTGTTGCCCAGGCTAGAGTGCAGTAGTGCCATCATGGCTCACTGCAGCCTCAACTTCCCGGGCCCAAGTGATCCTCCCACCTAAGCCTCCCAAGTAGCTAGGACCACAGGTGCACACATACCATGCCTATCTTCCCCCCCCCACCCCCCACCAGAGATAGGGCCTCCCTGTGTTCCACGCTGGTCTTGAATTCCTAGGCTCAAGTAATCCTCCTGCCTTGGCCTCCCAAAATGTTGTGTTGACAGGCATGAGCCACCACGCCTGGCTTCCCTGTACTTTTTTGGAGTGGATGCAAATTAAAGGGGGAGAGAGTTTAGTAACAACTACCTTGACTACTCTTTTGAGGTTTCCAGCAACCCTCATTGTTGACTGATGATTCTTCTTTTTTGAGACGGAGTCTCACTCTGTCCTCCGGGCTGGAGTGCAGTGGTGTGATCTCAGCTCACTGCAACCTCTGCCTCCCAGGTTCAAGCGATTCTCCTGTCTCAGCCTGGGACTGAGCTGGGACTACAGGCGCCCGCTAATGCCCAGCTAATTTTTGTATTTTTGGTAGAGACGGGATTTCACCATGTTGGCCAGGCTGGTCTTGAACACCTGACCTCAGGTAATCCTCCTGCCTCGGCCTCCCAAATTGCTGGGATTACAGGCATGAGCCACTGAGCCCGGCCAGCTGATGATCCTTATGGAAAAAATGATAATACAAGCTAATACAGGGGATTGGTTCTGCAACCCCTGTATTATACCCGCATATACCAAAATGCTCACATACTCAAGTTCAAAGTCAGCCCTGTGGAACCCAAGTATACAAAGAGTCAGTCCTTCATATACATGGGTTTTGCATCCTGAGAATACTTTATTTTCAATCTGCATTTGTTTGGAAAAAGCAAACCCTTGCGGTTCAAACTCATGTTATTAAAGGGTCAACTGTATTTTAATTCTCACTGGAAACCTGCGGTGTTGGTATTATTTTCATACACATCATGTCAGGAAACTGAAGTACAAAGAGACGAGGCTACCAGCCTTGGGTCACTCAGCTAGTAAGTCCAGTGAGTGGTGTTGATGCAGTTCAGAACTTGCGTGAGGTCTGATTGTGGGGTCTTTTGGAAAGGCAGCAAGCTGCTCAGAGCCATGTGTGAGTCTGTTGGTAGAATGTCTTTCAAACTCTTCTCTCTTGTAGTCTTCCTAGTTCGTCAGTTACACTTAGAGGTAGATATCCATTAAAATTCTTAACAGCTGGTATACATTTCTCTGTTCTGATGGAAACTTGTATAGTCAGGTGATAAAGGCATTACAACAGTACCAAGTCAGCATCCCTCCACTCAAAAGAAATTTTTTAAATGTCCGTGCTGGCAGCAGACAAGGATGAATGATTAAAAAATAAATAAAATCAAAGCCATGGCTTTGATGAGTTTTCTGTATCTTGGCCACAATATACTTGGCCACCCCCTCAGCCAGCTGCTGGAGGTGCTGGTTCAATAAATGTAATGGGAGCAATCTCACTCTATTACTTTTAAATTAACTTAGTCTATGTGGCCATCCCTGTCCATGGCTCCTTCTTGGGGAGGAGGACTGCACCGTATTGATTCAGGTGATGGATGGGAATATTAAATGTTCCAAGGCGGGACAGGAGTCCTATAGTGGGGACTCCACCGAGACAGACCTCCAGGCCTCTGAGCAAGTTAGCTCTGCTAGATCAGGGAATGGCAAAACCCTCCAGTAAATTTAAAGTTAAAATCTGAACACCGAGTCTCTGTTTGGGGCTTGAAAGTGGCACTGTTTTCAGACTCTGAATTTGGAGACCATTTTCTCTTCCCCAAGTAAAAGCCAGAGCTAGAAGAAAGTAACATGAATTCATGGTCATCAGGCAGGGCTGATATTTCAAAAACCTCAGCATCACCTGGAAATGGGAATAGCACTGTCAAATGTAAAAGCCAATCAGAAAGGTTGCAGTTCAACTTTCTTGCCCTGAAAAATGAATGGGGTGGGGTGGGGTGAGAAGGTGTGAATAATCTTCCAGGACATTTCAGAGTAGTTCTAACAATAATGCATTAAAGTGTCAGTAGGTGAAATGATTAATTGAATTTGCCTTCATTTTTCTCATTTATTTGCTTTTGGTCCTGTCTTCACTATCTCCTATTTAAGAAATACAAGTAGTCCTGTTCAGCTCAGTCCCTAGCCCTGTCTCTGAAGTCCTTCATTATTGCAAAGTGACATATGTGAAACCTTGCCACTGACATTCATAGACTTACAATCCTACTCCTTCAATTGCTTTATTAATGCTTTGGCTTTCAGCATAAAAGCAAGCACATTGGAAACCACGGAAAATTTCTGATTATGACAGTGACATTTATCATTCTCTAATGGAAGAGCTGTAGCTTCTAGGTGGAAAGTTGGCGAGTGCGTCCAATGCACAATTTCCTTGTTTTAAATGCAGTCTTTGCTGAGAGGAGCTGTTCTCCCAGATGCTGGATAATACCTAAGCCTTACATGGTTGTAGGCCTATGTCCAGCAATTGGTGGGAGCACTGTTAATTTTTAACTGTAGGTTTTATGGGTGAAGAATTGATGTCGCATTAATTCAGGGATGTATTCAACATATTACCAAGTGCTTTCTACGTGCCAGACAGTGCTCTGTGCATTTGGAATGTGTCAGTGACCAAAAAAAAAAAAAAAAAAAAATCCTGCTACCATGGAGCTTCTATTCTAGCAAGGGGTAGACAGATGCAAAAACATCATAAATAATTGCATATGTTAGAAGGTGAGAAGTACTTTGGAAAAATATAGCATAGGTTAAGGGAAATAAGCTGAACCAGAGTTTTGTGGGGGTTGTGGGTTACAGCTTAATAGGCCTTAATAGGCCTTGAAGGAGGTGAGTCTGGTTTGGAATATCTCAGAACTCCATAAGGAATTCCAGATGATGTGATAAAAAAGAAATCCATATTGAAGAACATGAAGTCCTGGGTTATTGCAAACTGAAAATGCATTCCTCTTTTTCTTCCCAGCTTCTGAATCCTCTTTTCTTCTGTCCAAGTCCTGGCATTATTTGGGAGCAGTGGCCACCTCTCCTGCCACTCCACACTGTAATGAGAATTGGATGAGAGAGTGCAGAATGTGACATTTTTGTGTGATGCTTACGGTTTGTCATGAAATCCACTCAAGAGTTAAACAAGTCAAGGGTGTTAGCTTTAGGCATGCTTTTGCCTCACATTTATTGGTGTTTAGTATGATTCACTGACCTGAATCAGTTCTAATGGTACACTTAGATATGCAACTTCTTGGGAAGGAAAAAGACAAAAATGTCCCTAGTGCAATTTTATTGAGATTTTGGTCCAAAAGGAAACAGTGTAAATAAACAGCAAAAAAAGCCATAGCTAAGGTAATGTGCTTCAAAAGAAGCTAGAAGACAAATGCTAGGTAACTCGTACCATCCTCTGATTAAATGGCCATGAGCAAATCATCGGGCCCTCCAGGGCACATTCCATTCCTCTTTGTTGTGGCTGTGGGATGACACATCTGTGCACAGCTCTGCACTCAGAAAACTCAGGCTCGTTTGCCACCACTTTCCTACCTCCTGCGCGCGCGTGCGCGCGCACACACACACACACACACACACACACACACACACAGTGTTCCCTGATGTACAAAAGCCAGTAATAGTAATTATTTAATGATAATAATCTTTGCGTGCATTATCTAATCTCCCAATGACTTTATCAGAGAAGTACTTATTTTATCCCTTGTTTACAGATTTGGAACCTGGAGCTAGGAGTGGTTAAATTACTGATGCCCAGCACACACAGCTAGTTCAGTGATAGGGTTAGGGTGGCTGGCCCCATAGGTCATATAAGGATACATTTGCTCATATGGAAACAAGTTATTTTTATTGACATGGTGCCAGATCACCGGGTTGGTGGAATTTGTCTCTTGATGTCATACTTCCTGATTGTCTCAATTGATATCTCCAATCCTCATTTCTTACCTTTAATCTACCTCTCCCTGCCCCTGTGTTCTTTGCATTATAGGATGTTTAGCAGCATCCCTGGTCTCTATCCAACAGATGCCAGTAGCAGGTAGCAACCCCCTATAAGTTGTGACAATTGGAATATCTGCAGGCATTAGCAAATATCCCTTGGGGGGCAAAATCGTCTCCATTTGAGAACTTCTGGTCCAGATGTTCAGGTTACATGGACCTACTCTTGTGTGCCAAAATCCAACTCTTCATCGATAGTCAAATTTCGAATCCATCTAGGAACTGTTTGGCTGTGGCTGAGTGTATTAATCTGCTCCTACTGCCATGATAACATACTGTAGACTAGATGGCTTAAATAAGAAATTAATTTCTCAGTTCTGAGGTGAGGGCTGGAAAGGCCCAGGTCAAAATGCAGGCAAGGTTTCATTAGGTCTCACCTCTTCTTTGTGCATTCCTGGGGAGACAGCAAGTTCTTTGCTGTCTCTTCTTATAAAGGTGCTAATCCCATCATGAGGGCCCCACTGTCATGACCTCATCTAACCCTAATTACTTCCCAAAGGTCTCATCTTCAAATATCATCACACTGAGAAGTAGGGCTTCAATCTACGAATTTCAGGGGAGTAGGGGTGGGCAAACATTTAGTCCTTAACACTGAGCCTTGATATGTTGGAAGGACATCCAGAAGGAGTGTCAAGTCAAATAGGCCAGAGCTGGTTCATGTCCCAGCTCTATTATTTGGACAAATTACTTAACCTTTCTTTGCCTATTTTCTGACCTACTAAATGGGGATAAAACTAGTTTGGTCTAGGGTTTTGGAAATTAAATGATTGATCCCAAGATGTGTCATTTTTATCAGGAAACTAATTTTTGTTCTTTTTGTTCGCACAGTCTCTCCACATGTACCCTAAGTTGGTAATGCAGGCCCACCTTCAAAGTTGGAAAATCATAGTAAAATGAGAGTTTGTAGCTCCTGGTGTGGTCTTTGCAGAGCATTTGATTAAGCATATTATTGCTTATCTAATGAATAGTTATGCTTTTTTCTTTTTCTTTATTTTTATTTTTTTGGAGACAGGGTCTTGCTCTATCACCCAGGTTGGAGTGCAGTGGTGCAATCTTGGCTCACTGCCGCCTCAACCTCCCAGACTCAAGCTATCCTCCCACCTCAGACTCTCCAGTAGCTGGGGCCATAGGCCCATGCCACCACACTCGGCTAATTTTTATATTTTTGTAGAGAGAGGGTTTTGCCATGTTGCCTAGGCTGGTCTTGACTTCTGGGCTGAAGTAATCTTCCTGACTTGGCCTTCCAAAGTGCTGGGATTACAGGTGTGAGCCACCTTGCCCGGCCATGCTTTGTTTCTTAATGACCACAGTTGTTACAGCCCACCCAAATGAGCCTATGTACATATGTGGAGATATATATATAGAGATTTTTTTTTCCAACTTCCTCTATTTTTAAATTTATTTTAACTTCAGGAGTACATGTGCAGTCTTGTTATATAGCTAAACTTGGATAATGGTAGTTTGTTGTATATTTAGTCACCCAGGTATTAAGCCTAGTACTCATTAGTTACTTTTCCTGATCGGAGAGAGATTTATTTTTTGAGACAGAGTGTTGCTCTGTCACCCAGGCTGAAGTGCAGTGGCATGATCTCAGTTCACTGCAACTTCCGCCTCCCAGGTTCAGGCAATTCTCTTGCTTCAGCCTCCTGAGTAGCTGGAACTACAGGCACATGACACCATGCCTGACTAATTTTGTATTTTTAGTAGGGACAGGGTTTCACTATGTTGGCTAGGCTGCTCTTGAACTCCTGACGTTAAGTGATCCACCTGCCTTGGCCTCCCAAAGTGCTAGGATTATAGGCGTGAGCCACCACCCCTAGCCAAGAGTTGTGGTTTTTTTGTTTTTTTTTTTTAAAGAGAAGTGTTTTATGTCTACTCTTCTAACACGTATGTACAACTTAAGTTAAAAAAATTTTTTTTAAGCTCGTAAGAAATTTCTGGGAAGTCCTTACCATCTCTGGTAAGAAGTGTTTTCATGCAACAGGGGGAAAAAATATCTTTTTTTCTAATAAAACTGTGGAAACAAGATGAGTAATTACTACATGAAAGCACAGAATGTTTTCCAAATATTGTGATGGGTGTTTATTCTACATTTTTCTTCTCTCAAGGCCAATCATGGGCTTGTACAGAAATATGAACTTCAGGTCTCAATTATTGGTAGATCTGAAGGGAGTCTATGTACAGAACTATTGTTTACCATCCCGAGAAGTTAATTTCATAGATAGATCATTTAAACAAATATGACCGTGTTTTAAATTTGATTTAAGAATGCATTTGGGGTGATTAGCAATGTAGCAACTCCTGCAGCTGGTGAGCCTTAAATATGCTTTATAAAGATTCCTGTCCGTTGCCAGCACAGCTGTAAACACTTGGCGCCTTTGCTTTGTAACAGTTACAGCACTTGCCTTTTTTCCCCCCAGCCATAGAGCAGCAGTGCTAATCATTAAGTATGTTTAATAAAAAATATCTTCTGAGCCTCCAAGTTACTCTCTGTTAAATATTTTAAAAACTTATCCCACTTAGTGAGACATTCTTGACATTAAATAGATTTAATAAGAAATTGTTAGTTTCTGATGGTTTTCAGTGTTAAGTATTTTTTATAGGTAGTTACTTTTCCAGCCGACAACCAGCTCTAAGTCTTTAATATTTAAAATGTTGCTTTTATAGCTGCGTCCTGCATCTGTGTATAAAATATAGCATGAGGGTTGCCTCTAAATTTTGAAAGACTCCTCCTAATGAACATAAGAAGAAAGCATTTTCATTTTCTAAGCATATTTATATTTCACATACCAAAGTACATTCCAAGTTTCACAAATTGGAGACAATTTCTGCCCAAATATCAGTTTTAACATCTTGTAAGATGCCAGTAACAAAGGCACACTTGAAATGTACTTATCTGGCAGTGAGCACCTATGGGAAAATGTGCTGTGGGTAATGATGAGGACATGTAATGTTGTGTTCCACTGAAGCTCTCTAAGACAGTACAGAAAATTTCGACTGTCTTCACAGAGTTTATTCGAAGTTGCACGTGAGTCCAGTTTTATTTTTTAAGACGGAGTCTCACTCTGTTACCAGACTGGAGTGCAGTGGTGCAATCTCAGCTCACTGCAGCCTCCACCTCCAGGGTTCAAGCGATTCTCCTGCCTCAGCCTCCCACGTAGCTGGTACTACAGGCGTGCGCCACCACACCCAGCTAATTTTTTGTATTTTCAGTAGAGTTGGGATTTCAACATGTTGGCCAGGATGGTCTCCATCTCTTGACCTCATGATCCGCCCGCCTTGGCCTTCCAGAGTGCTTGGATTACAGGTGTGAGCCACCGTGCCCAGCCGAGTCCAGCTTTTAAGTGGAAAATAGAGCACCGGAGTATAGGAGCTTGTCAGAGCCTGGTCAGGGACGTCGGGGCTAGCTGTGAACACACTTTGATTTCTATTTTGAGCCTGGGTGTGGCCTCTGCATATATAGAGGAGTTTCAGCAGTTTTGCCATCTTTGGGTGACTGACTTAGGCTATGCACTGGAGGCAACATGGGAGACAGACATAGAGGTCAAGCCCCTGGGATGCAGATGAACAGACCAAACTTTGAGTCCTGGCTCTGCCCACTTTTCTTTGTGAATCTGAGTCAAGACTTCACCATTCAGTGTCTCTGTCTCTTCCTCTGTAAAATGTGGGTAGTAATACCTGATGCTTGTGGTGGTTGTGAGAATTAAAGGAGTTGATACATACTCAAGTTTTCTATTCTCGGCACTTAACAATATATTCAGTGTTTATTGAACATTTACATTTACTCTATTTTGTGTGTGTGTAATTGACTAGCAGAGTAAATTCTTTGCAGCCATGCTTCAGAGAAGGATTGACTTGGAGACTTAGAAGCCTTTTCGGATGCCAAATTTGATAAATCCAGGAGACAGAATGTTGTTTCTTACCTCGTAGTACTTGAAGAATGCTGGCATCTTTTTTCATGGGTAAGCAGATTGTTGTCAAAAGGTTGAGATGATACCATCCAAGAATTCTAGAAACACACAAGACAAGACTTTTAGTCTGAAATTAACAAAGGATTGAGCATGTCCTTGAATGTCTCCTTTTTTGTAATGTGAGGAAATTCTGCCGAACCTCTGCCTTCACATACAACCTTCCACTCCTAATTCTGAATTTTAGATTTCTCCCATTGTGCTTAGAAATCACCTTTTGGCCTCTCCACAACCCGTGCCCCCTTCCACATCTGATATTGTGGGAGATTATACAGGATTCAAGTGGTGACTAAAAGGAACTTCTCATTTCCACCTGCAAAATCTTCTATTAGATGTCATATACCCAGATATGACGGTGGTAATGATCATTGTGATGGTGGTGATGGAGATGACAGTCATAGTGATGGTGGTGCAGATATGGACTTTGATGATGGTGATGGGGGTGGTTGTGGTGATGATAGTGACTATAATGCTGGTGGCTTCCTTGTACTGACTATGACCATGTGACTCACACAGTGCTGAGTGCTGTGCCTGCATTATCTCATTTAACCCTCATCGCCTCTTAATTCTGCATCATAATCATCCTTGTTTAATGAATGATTAAGCATCCATTAAACACCCAGGCTTTAGTTTACCCAGGATTATACCCAGGGAATGGTGAAATGAGGTCAGAACCCAGACCTGCCTCACCTCTTAACTGCTTTGCATGTTGCCTCTCAGAGGGTCACAGAAAATCTTGCACTGCTGGCATGCCAGTTGCTTCTGGGGCTCTAGGATTTGGGGCAAACTCAGAGATGCACAAGGATAACCTGGAGCTTCCACACCAGTTATGGAGTCAGAGATGTGAACAGTAGTATTTCCAGCCTTGCCCTGGCCTGTCATAAAGCCATGCCCAGCGACAGGTATGGAATAAACCTGGGCTTCACCGGTAGGATCCAAGTGACCCTGTGCCTTTGGAGTAAGTCCCTGGGTGTCCCAGTGTCCATATTTTAAAGACCAGATATTTCTACAGCGTGTCTTTGTTATGCCAAACCCCTTCTGAATTTAGATTTTCTGATCTTCTGACAGACGTATTTCAGGTATTACTCATCTCTGATTCCAGGTCTCACCTTTTCTTTCTGTATCATGAATTTTTAAGCGTGGTGTTCTTTTGCCTGAAATTTTCTTCCTCCCGCACCCCCACCCTGCATGACCATTTGATATTGTCTCTTTTCCTTTGGGTCTCAGCTTAGCTGCTTCATCCTAGAAGGCTTCAGGGTCTCCTCCAACCTCCACTCCAGTTCCTCTACTAGGTGTTCCTGTGGCAGCTTCTCCTTTCATAGCTTCTATAATTCTGTGCTGTTAGTGCTTGCTTTCTCGGTTGTCTTTCTTGTGAGACTTTGAGATGCTAACCCTTTAGGCCCTACGAATCCCTGTGTGCTCAGCATTTGGGTGTTCAGTAAAGATTAATTCCGTGCTTGAATGAATTCATTGAATTCATGTCATGTTTGTGCTCCAGAAACACATCAAGGAGCACAGCATAGGAATTAGGGTTGTGACCTTTATCCTTTGACCCACATCTTTAAAAGGGTCAAATCTTTTACTTACGTACAATTAAGCACACGTAGTAAAAATAAATTTCCAACTGGAAGGTACTCTTTAGGGTACAATTTTTTTTATTAAGTGACGTGTCAAGATTATTGGGCTAAGTTGGGGTAAGTTCATCAGTTTAAAATTTTCATTTTTAACAGACAGAAGGCATGAGAAAGGCAAAACTCATTTTCCTGTGCTGTTTAATTCGATCACATAAAATTATCTCAACAAATACAAAGAAGCCCAATATGTTTTTCCACTAGGTTTCTATATTTATCTTGCAGAATCAACTCTATAGATACACCTTTAGTGCTTTGTTCTCCAAAACATAATTTTGTTTATTTTCATATCCTATTTTCTCTCTCCAGCTGCACACAT
The DNA here is from genome assembly GCF_028858775.2 of Pan troglodytes. NCBI lineage: Eukaryota > Metazoa > Chordata > Mammalia > Primates > Hominidae > Pan > Pan troglodytes. Next base: position 66,038,488 of record NC_086015.1, read on the forward strand.
CAAGACTTTTTAAATCAACATTCAATTATCACTAAATGACTTTTCTGCCTATTTCAGAATGATTTTAATGCGGTCATGTTTATTTTATTAAAGAATTTTTATATTTGTCTTGGGATAATGCAATTAGAATTCTTTTTACCTTTATGTGACCAGTTTAGAGCCCTTCTCATAAGAGAATAAACAAAGATAATAAGAAGGCAATATTTTTATTTTAAAAGGGCAGATAAAATATCCTCTGTTGCAAAAGGTCTTTTTTGGCTCTCTGTTGAATATGCGGCAATTCAGAGAAATAGATCATATACTTCGAAGTTAGGTCATCTTGGTTTTAGGTATAGAAGAACAAGCTTTGGTCATGAATTTAAGGTTTGTTTGTTTGTTTGCTTGTTTTTACTTCTGCCAGGTTTATGATTGTTAAAGGATAGACTCTTGAGTTCCTAAACAGTAGAAAACACAACCGTTGTCTAAGGGGTGGTATAATCTAGTCAATTAGGAAGAAAATACGTGAATGAAGAAACAAAGTTGTCGGTGGAAGAAAGTTTTGAAATCCATTAGAAAACAGGACAGCTTATCAATATCATAGGGGCCTAGTGCAGATAGTTGGCATGTACAGGGAGCTAGAAGCAACACGAAAGACTGTGGTGAAAATTTTCAATTTTCTCAGTAGGGTATTTGGAGGATAATTTTTGCTCCCAATGATAATGGAGTCAGCACCCTCTTTGGAGCCATGAACACTCTCTCTTAACTTCTTTTCAGAACCTTTCCTGTATACTGCCACAATCTCAAATGCTTGGCATTAGCCAGAGGCTGGAGTGCAGGAATCTGATGAAGAGTGCAGCTTCTTAGCCTTGGCCTTTACTAACTGAGCACTACTGAGCAAGTCACTTAACCTCTCTCTGCTCAGTTTCTCTATTTTGAAAATGGCTCTTGGCCGGGTGTGGTGGCTCACGCCTGTAATCCCAGCACTTTGGGAGGCTGAGGCGGGCGGATCACCTGAGGTCACAAGTTCAAGACAAGCCTGACCAATATGGTGAAACCCCGTCTCTACTAAAAATACAAAAATTAGCCGGGCATGGTGGCACATGCCTGTAGTCCCAGCTACTCAGGAGGCTGAGGCAGGAGAATCACTTGAACCCAGGAGACAGAGGTTGCAGTTAGCTGAGATCACGCCACTGCACTCCAGCCTGGGTGACAGAGCCAGACTGTATCTCAAAAAAAAAAAAGGAAAAAAAATGGCTTAGGAATGCTTACCTCATGAGATTATTTTAAGATTAAATGAGCTATTGTATTTAAAGCATTTAATACACACAGTAACTACTCCTGAAATCTTAGCTGTGGCTATTAATAAAAATAAAAATAATCAATAACATATTGTGCAGCCATATTGTCATTATTATTAATATCCTTCTAATCTCAGATACGTCATTGCCCAGCCCAAATGCCAGCTCTTCCATTAAGCTTCCTCTTTTCACCCATTGGAATTAATTACCCTTCTGTATTCTTATTTACTTTGTCCTGTATGTTTATTATAGCCCTTAATACTTGATGGATTTTATTATGTATGTCCTGGAAACTTGGGAGCATTCCTTACCCATCCTTTTAATCAAGACTGAGCATAGTAATTATTTTAAATTAAATAGCATTGTGGTAGAGGAGAGGACAAATGAGTGTTTTAATTTGCATTCATTGTAAGAATGGGCAAGGGGTGTTGGTGTGGGGTGAGGGCAGCCATTTCATGAAACTCATAGTAGTTGTCTCAGAATGCTACCTTGTCTTAGCTTTGCAATTGAAAGGTAGCTTAGATGTCCATTGTTGCTTTTCAGATGATGCAAACAGTCTTAGGTTGAATATTCGCTGTTCAGTTCAGGAAGAAGTTTCCCCAGATGGAAAGCCTTGAATTATTTATGCAGTGTTTATCTCTGAGTTTACTTCCCATCACAACCAATTAAGGCTATTTGGTTTCATTAAAAATAGCATTTTCTCATTTGGGAAAACATTTATCTGAAGGAAATTTAAATTTACCCACTTGGAGGCTACAAAGCTGGTGTCGAGTTAGCTGTACCGCCCTTAGCCAAGAAACAGAGAAGGAAACAAATGCAGTTTTCTCCTCGCTGTACATTTTTTTCCCTTTTAGTTCTTTAACAGACATGAACTGTGTAGAGTCAAACCTCATTTTGTCCAGCTCTTAGATTTAAATCTCTGCAAATCAGAAGCTTATAAATGGCACAGGGAAGTAGATCTTATTGCCCTCAATGCTGCTGTTTTCTGTACCTGTCAAATGTCCTTAGTAATTTGTTAAAATAGTTTAATAGACATAGAATGGTAACAGTCACCAGTGCCAGTCATTACCTTGAATAAAATGTGTTAGGTCTTCTCTTAACAGGTCATGACCTGAACACAAGGTTCTGAGCATCTCCTTCCCACTAATTCTGATGGTATGCCATTGAAAATGGCACTCAAGCTTTACCTTTTGTAATGCAAGCTTTGCATTAATTCATAAACATATTTGAAGTGAGACTAGTTATCTTTGCATGGGCAAAGGTGAGGCAAAGTGATAGGGCCAGACAGAACCCAGTGACCATTCAGCCAGGATGTCTCAATGACAGTGCTCCAGCAGGGGCATCATGATCTAGATTCATCTATAGGAGGTGGTTGATCTCTCCAAGATGTGTTCTGTCCCTTCTCTTCCCCCTGTGAGGTGGTCGCATAAAGCACCATTCCCCTCTCTTGGTTGTTATGTGAGGGCTGTGACTGTCAAACTTTGGGATGCTCTAGTTACCTTACTAGGGCACCCTCTCCCCACTATACATCTTCCACAGAAGGCCAGTTATAACCTGTTAGGCAAGAATGGAATTGGAGGAACACTGAAATGGCATGATGTTGATGATTTGATTGGTGGTATCAGTTCATTTCCCCCAGAGCGTATCCTTGCATTCTCTCATCGACTCCATCCATTCATGCTTTGAAGTTACGTGTGTGGGGATGGACCCTCCAGGATTTATTCTGTTTTTCTCCCTTCTGTGTGACTGTCTATCTTTCATTGACCTTTTCTTCCTTTAGAGAGGTCAATAGCAGTATATAATGGAGGAATAACAAGTACCTTATGTATACACTTCCTGAGCCTGTGCCAAACCTCACTAACTGATCATAGAATTTTTTCCCAAGTCTGATAGGGCTTCTTAATCCTTCTCAAAGAAGGGAGCCAAGTAGCCACCACCAATTAGTCATCATTGGCATGCTACATTAAACCTATTTGCTGCCTTCATTTTAAGTCAAAGTCTTTCTTTCCTGCATTTAGTCTGGGGGACTTACTGTCTCTCATCATTAGGTGCTGATTTTTTTTTTTTTAATCAGACTTTCAGAATTCATGTATCACCTACTCTTTGAACTAGTCCCAAACAAAGATTTTTGTATTGAAAAAGCCTTTGAGAAGACATCCTTAAGTTTAAAGGTAGATGTTTGTTATTTATCTGGATTGTTTTGACTGTTGTTGTGTGGAAAGATGTTTTAGACCTGCAGTATGCGTGGAGAAAAGTATGCTAGTAACAACTACTACCATTTATGGGGCACTTATAGGGTGCAAGATTGTGCACTGAGCTAATTATGAACATTATGCCATTCTCTCAATGTGCTAAGCAGGTAATATTACCATCCTGCATTATGGATGATACAAGTGGGGCTTAGAGAGGGTAATTTGCCCATGGATATTAGTGCAGAGCAAGAAGTGGAACCCAGAATTATAACCCACATTTTCTAAGTTTGCAAGCTTCATTTCAAATTTCAATCATAGTCTTTCTGGTTAAAACATGCTGTGTGATATAACCCCATTTACTTCAATATTCTTGCCTTATGCTGTATTTGAAAGTAGCTTCTAGAATGCAGGGATTTTTTGGATTCTTTGTTTCACTTGCTGAGCTTCCTATTATTTATTTATTTATTTATTTATTTATTTTTATTGAGATGGAGTCTTGCTCTGTCGCCCACGCTGGAGTGCAGTGGCATGATCTCAGCTTGCTGCAACCTCCGCCTCCCGGGTTCAAGCAATTCTCATGCTTCAGCTTCCCAAGTAGCTGAGACCACAAGCGTGAACCACCACGCCTGGCTAATTTTTTTGTATTTTTAGTAGAGACGGGGTTTCGCCATGTTGGCCAGGTTGGTGTCGATCTCCTGACCTCAGGTGATCTGCCCTCCCCAGCCTCCCAAAGTGCTAGGATTACAGGCGTGAGCCACCATGCCCAGCCCCAGCTTCCTATTATTTAAATTGTATCCTGGAATGCCTTGCTCACTGTTACAGACTTGCATGAAGTTCAAGTTTTATGTAAGAGTTCTCTAACCCATTCAGCTGTCACCTTATGTAATATGCATTTTCCCCTCTCATTTAATGCTGGATGTCAATGCTGAGCTCCTCAGAGATAGTACATGCCTCAGGATGGTAGGACCCCTTCGTCCTAGATATAAATCATTCCAGCAGGGGCCTTTGAGTTCATAAATGCAATCAGCTTTTCTCTTCCTTTCCTTACCATTCCCTCCCCCAGCCTTTTAAAAACAGATTTCAGGTTTACATTTACAGGATCGCAAAAAAGCCAGCACAGTTATTTAGCTCCAGTCTGCAGTTGAAACAGTGGGATGCATAGCTAATTTCACTCATATTTTTTTAATGTGCATTAGTAACCTGGCGCTCCATTAATTACAATATTTCATATTGGGAAGCTAAACTGGCTTTTCTTGGAAACCTGCTGAAAGTCAGACAATTACCTCTGCAAGCTACCTCTGAGTGTTTCATATTTAATAGAACATGTTAACATAATAATGCTGTTTTATGGAGAAAAGAGGATGAATTGTGTACTGATAATAAAAAGCCCACTTAAAAAAAAAAGAAAGAAAACAAGGAGGTAATGAATGTTGCTCTTTCCTAGAATTAGAGAAAATATATCCACATGAGGCAGTGTCTACACAAGCCAAAAACAGGTCCAGGTGGATAATGGGTATTGTAACCTGCTTGCTTGGCAGTTTATAACTTTCCTCCTACTTGCTGTTGAGTCTTTGGGGTGGAAGAAAATACAGAACAGTTTAGAGTATGTCCTTATTTCTCCCAAGATAGGTATTTTGTGACCTCTAAGTATAGACAAAATGGATAGAAAGTAAATCCTTCTGTCTGGGCAGTGGAAAACTGCAATCGCTATGTGTACCTTTACCTCTTGTAAAATCAGGATGTAGGAAAACATTGTAGGGTTATCCACCAGAAGGGCAACCTTTTTTATATAAACTTATCTCTTCTTACTACCTTTTAAATCTATCTCCCAGTTGTTCTCAGTGCCTGGGAGTCCCCATGAACACTTGTATACGGAGATTGGGGTAAATGGTGCTATTAGCAGACTATTGTCTTCAGAAAATCCTAGTGGTCCTTTATTCTCTATCTAGAATCATACAAGTTTCCTGCATTACATAATTGCTTTGTCATCACATTTTATTTGATCTGTAAAGGTGAACATGTTCTTTTTCCCCTCCTGCAAGGAACAAAGCTGGAGAATATGTATAATTCAAAAATTGGTCCATTGGAGGCACATAACTTTCATTTAATTAAAGGCACTGAGTAAAGGGAGTTTGAGATAAGCTTGAACAAGGAGACTGCTGCCTGTTTCTCTGACCTTTTCAAAAGGGATACAATATGTAACTGAATATTTTGCGAATGGAGTCAGGAAATATAAAATAGAAGAAATGACTTTGACACAACTTTGAAGTTGATAACCTTGAAATGGAGTAAGAAGGTGAAGATCCTAAAAAGTAAAAACAAAACAAAACAAAACAAAAAAAAACAGAAGCCGGGGAGAAATGTATCTCATCGTCCCTCTTTTGTATCCTTCAGCTGACTCAGTACTCAAGCTATTCCCTGTCCACTTAAGATCTGTGTAATGCGAGCAGCATGTTCACTGTTTTAAGGTTGTACCACAGATTATGCATGCCACTTTTCACTGGTAAAACGGGTTTTAGTTTCTAGGAGTCTCCATTTTCTAATAAGTTAGTAAGATGTTTCCCCATTTGGTATACTGGGTAGAGAAGGATTTATTCAGAAGTAATTTTGAAAATCTTAGTCTGTTAAAAATGTCTTTCCCATTTGAAATATTTCATTTGCATTGTGCATATAATGGAAGTTTGCTTTGAATGATGCTCGTTGTTTCATGTAATCAAATGCATCTTTTACTCGGTAACTTTCCAAATGGTGGATAGGATTTTCATTGTCTTGCACCCAGTAAAATCATCAACTGGAGTGGAATGGCTAGATAAGTCGCAAAAGATGCTGGGTGGTAATTTGTTTTTGAACTTGCATAGGTTCAAATACCATAATATGTTGATGGGAACATTTCTGGGGAAACTTAGACATGTATAATATCTTACGAGTTGTGCAGTACTCACCCTGCGTGGTAGGTCAACGGGAATTCAGAGTAGGGAAGGAAGATATTACTGAGCTGTTGAGCTGCATTCTGAAGGACACTGAAACTGCTTGGTTGAAATAAAGTAGTGTTAGGAAGTAATTTTCACGTGGCTTTCTATAGACTTTCTCATACTTCGCTGTTTTTGCTGGACTTTGAAAAACATCAAAAAATGATATTAAATTGGAGAAATATTAGAAATAATTGAATGTATGATTAAAGTGACACCAAGGAAATTCTTAAAGCTACCAGTGGACTGGAAAATCAAGCTTGTTGAATATTTTAGTGGATGTTAGCAGTATCAGAAAAAGGATAGTGTCTCTGAGTAGAGAAATTGTTAAAAGAGGTGCAGTAGGTAAAACCATACTGTAAATCCATTATTTGAAAGAAAATAGGATAAAGAGGCTCTTGACTGGTGTGGAGAATAATAGAAATACAGTTACACACCACATAACAATGTTTTGGTGAACAGTGGATCACATATATGACAGTGCTTTCAGAAGATTATATTACTGTATTTTTACTGTACCTGTTCTGTCTAGACATGTTTAGATACCGAAATACTTACCATCATGTTACAGTTGCCTACAGTATTCAATACAGTCATATAGTTTTACAGATTTGTAGCCTAGGAGCAGTAGGCTATACCACATAGCCAAGGGTGTATAGCAGGCTATAGCATCTAGGTTTATGTAAGTTCACTCTGATGTCTCAGCAACAATGAAATCGCCTAACAGTGCGCTTCTCAGAACATGTCCCTGTTGTTAAGTGACACTTGACTGTCTAGATTTGAAAGTTGCTTGAGAGATGGCCGAGTGGCCATGTTTTTTAAATAAGGAAGTTGAGAAACAGGGATATCAAGTGCTTGGTACAGTTTTGTTCGTTGTATTGTTTTGGTTGTAAACTATCTAATCTATCCCAATCTAGCTGAAGAAAAATGCGAGAATTTAGTGACTAACATAACTGCAAAGTCCAGAGGTATCATTGGTTTCTAGCCATAAAGACAAGGTATCAGGAATCTGTTTTTCTAGTGAGCTCCTGTTTTCCTGGATGACCTTCATTCCCAAGCAAGCTGTCTTCTTGGGGTTACATAAAACAGCTCCATCTTACATCCCTCTAGGTTCAAATTCAATGGAAAAGAGAATACCTTTCTAAATATTTCCGGAAAGTTCTCTATTAATACTCCGACTTTGTTTAAATGGATCACATTTACATCCCTGTACTCCAAGGTTCTATAGGAAGCTTTTCTTCTAAGGGAAGGAAAAGAATTGTTATCCAAAGGAAATCAGAAGTTGGTTACTAAGTGGCGGTCAAGTCAACAGGTGTCTCTTACAGAGTACAGAAAGCCACTTTCGGGCATAAGTGAGGCATGTCTCCAGGTTTCCTGGTCTACCTCATCAGGCTGCCATTCTTCCCACTGGGACCATTAATCCAACAAATATTTATTGAGTGTCATCCATGAGCAAAATATAGAAAGTAATAAGAGTGTCCGGGCGCGGTGGCTCACGCCTGTAATCCCAGCACTTTGGGAGGCCGAGGCGGGCGGATCACGAGGTCAGGAGATCGAGACCATCCTGGCTAACACGGTGAAACCCCGTCTCTACTAAAAATACAAAAAATTAGCCGGGCGTGGTAGCGGGCGCCTGTAGTCCCAGCTACTCAGGAGGCTGAGGCAGGAGAATGGCGTGAACCCGGGAGGCGGAGCTTGCAGTGAGCCGAGATCGCGCCACTGCACTCCAGCCTGGGCGACAGAGCGAGACTCCGTCTCAAAAAAAAAAAAAAAAAAAAAAAAGAAAGTAATAAGAGTCTCACTTTCAAATTGATTTCAATTTGGATTGCTCTGGTTACTAATTTCAAAGTCAGCTGCTATGAGCATCATTTGGCACAACTGCCCTGGACCACTGGATCAGCATTTCTGGCATGGGAACCCAGAAATCTGCTCTTTCAACAAGCCTCCCAGTGACATGGTTGTGCAGCAAGGTTGAGGAGCTACTGTGCAAGAAAAGAGTGCTTTGAACATGTGTAAATGTCTTTATAAAAGCCATTTGCAGCTTATTTCTATCATAGTTGGAGTTTCTCAAAGCTTAGGAGGCATGAAGTACCTAATTTGGAATAATTATGTTAAATTCAGATTCCAGGGCCCCCCTTGAGACCTATTCAAATTTCTAATCTTGTTCCTAGGAATCCACATTTTCTTTAATCTACCCAGGTGAATTCTGATACGTGATAAAATTATTCTCCAAAATGGAATATAAAATGTTGAACCATGGTGGCTCAGAGAAAGGTTTTAGAATACTAGTTTTATGTTTTGTCAATTAAAAGAAAGCTGTATTAATATTTGATATATATGTTGCAGCCGGCGCCCTCATGTGGTCTGTGTGCCAGGTGGTTACATGTCTTATTTGGCAGGTATTCAATGGAAAGAATGGGAATACCAGTGTACACGGAAATTCAATTGCTTTCAACATATTGCAATCAACTGCATTTTATGTATGCCTATTGTAAGTAAATCTGTGTGTTAATATACCTTTGTAACCAAACCACCTCTCCCAGAATAGACAAATGGCTTAATCAACATGGTCTCTGTCACCCATCTTCTGAGTAAAAAAAGGATCTAATCAGATCTGACATGGAGCTGGGCATGGAAATTATAAATTATCAAGACAGTTTGGTATATGCTTTTTTGATATATGCTTTTATACATGTCTTCTCTCATTAACCATAAGTCTCATCTGCAATATATTTTGTGAATTATTTCCAAGTGTTAAAGATTAGCGCGATACTTTAAAATGATGTTTCTTTCATTTTCACCGCATCACTTTTTTTCTTCTTTTGTGATTGTTTTAGGATGAATATATTGTGTTAGTACAGTAATCCAGGTGTGTAGTTTATCGGTAAATAAAATAGTGGGAACTTACCCACCTACACAGAACTTGTACCAGTTGGATAGTACATGATCTAAAAAATTGCAGTGACCACTGTTCTGTCAAGGCCAGGCATAGCGGCTGATGCCTGTAATCCCAGTGCTTTGGGAAGCCAAGGCAGGAGGATCAGGAGGCCAGGAGTTTGAAACCAGCCTGGGCAAAATAGCTGAGATTGCATCTCTACAAAAAAATTTAAAATGTAACCAGGCATGGTGGCATACACCTGTGGTCCCAGCTACTTGGGAGGCTGAGTCAGGAAGATCACCTAAGCCTGGGAGTTCCAGGCTGCAGTGAGCTGTGATTGTACCACTGCACTCCAGCCTGGGTGACAGTGAGACCCTGTCTCTTAAAAAAAAAAAAAAAAAAAAGAAAAGAAAAGAAATTGCCTGTCTTTGGAACTCTCTTGCTCACATTCTGGTACATTTGGTTAGCCTTTCATTTCCTTGTTACTTGACTTTAAAAAGACAGAAGAAGAAAAAATAAACTGCCATTTATTGTTAGATTTCAACCATAAGGAAAACACCTTATCTGTATTTATTTACATGTTGATAATTGCCTTCTTTCTGTTTGTCAGATACATATGCATATCGCTTTGTTGATAGAAAAGACGGAGATACCCAGAATAGCCAGGAAGCACAGCCCACACCACGCATTAATTTTTAAACCATTTCTCAGATCACAGAGTCTCTTGAATCCATTCGCTTTTCCAGTTTCAATAGTGTTTGACAAAAGGAATGTGTTAGTGTGCATTCCTCTGGCTTTGATTTTTTTTTTTTCTAAGGATACATCAAATTCTTGACAGATACATGAGTGTCATTTTTTGTGGTTTAATATAGACGGTATTTATATTTATAAATGTAATTGCTCTCCAAAGGAAATCAGTAATTTGTAAGTGATTATCTGTATTTTGAACTTCACTGCCTTGGTTTTTTTTTTTTTTTTTTTTTTGGAGACGGAGTCTCTTTCTGTCTCCCAGGCTGGAGTGCAGTGGTGCTATCTCAGCTCACTGCAACCTTCACCTCCCAGGCTCAAGTGATTCTCCTGCCTCAGCCTCCCGAGTAGCTGGGATTACAGGCGTCCGCCATCACACCTGGCTAATTTTTGTATTTTTAGTAGAGACGGGGTTTCTCCATGTTGGCCAGGCTGGTCTTGAACTCCTGACCTCAGATAATCCAGCCACCTCGGCCTCCCAAAGTTGTGGGATTACAGGCATGAGCCATCATGCTTGGCCTTCCTTTTAATACATTTGAAACTTATCTAGCTAGTGCTTAATATTCTGAAGGGATGAATTTGTTTGCTGTAAGAAAGATAAGCATGGCATCTGCTTCATACCTGTGGTGTTGGGGATAAAGAGCATGCAGTAAGTTATATTGAGGGACCTTTGCAGGATCTTCAGGGAATGGCCTCTGTTCTGGGATTTTTTCTCATCTAAATGTAAACTAAAATATAGATTTCCTCTCCCCATGAGAGCATTTAGAGTTACGAGGCTCAAACTGCTGGTTAGATAATTTGACTTTCTAGCTCTGCCAAGCCCAGCTGTTCATACAGTGCAAAATTTTTTAAACTTTCTATTGAGGCATAGCCTACATACGGTGAAATGTTCAAATATGAAGGGTACTACATGAGGGACTATACATGTGTATACACCCTGTAACCACTGTCTGGGTCAAGATATGGAACATGCCCATCACTCTGAAAGGCTTCCTAGTGGACCTTCTCGGTCTTAACCTTACCTTTACTGCACATCTATGAGCGTACTGACTTCCGTCCTCTTCTGTCCCTTTTTGTCTATTTGTGACCAACAATGATTGCTGCTGCTGTTGTAGTCCCAATTGTTAGACTCAGAGTCATTCTTGGGACTCTTACAGGACAATTCTAACATTTCTATAGCTCCAATAGGAGGACAAGGCCTGTCTGCCTTCAGACTCTCCTGGTAGGCCTGAAGTAATATACAAGGTGTTCATTATTTGTTAGCTACTATTTTGAATAATGTTTTTTTTTCTTCTATTTGGCCTTCTCTCCAGTTGGTCTTTAATGTGTATGTCACCTGTTTGGAATAACTGGTTATGTTAGTGTCTGTAGATCCATTTGTAAGGATCAATTTGTCTGAGTAGCTTGCTGTTTTCTAACACTGGATGGGGCCTCCAGGGAGAGAAACATGGGCCAGGTAATTTGATAGAGAGGGAAATAATCAGGAAAGTCAGTGGTTCTTCTGGGTGTCACCTGACTTCACCTGGTTGCCAGAGCAGACTGTAAGGAACAAGAGGCAAGTTAGCAATAGGGGTTGAGGCAGCTGCCTAATCATGTGTCTCTTTGGGACATTTGAATTCTTCCAGGTATTTGGAAATGGAAGCAGAAATGGAAATCTTTGTTTTTGTACCTTTTTTGAGTTATATTTTGCAGTCTTAAAAGAACTGCATTGTTCCTTCATTTATGAAGCATACGGGAGTGTGTGACAGGGAATTCAAAGATGTGGTTTTGCATTATACAGTGCTTACGTGAGAGGCATGTATTTTGCTGAATAAGTTCATGGACGAGGTATAAAGATGAAATTATAGGCTTTATTGGGAGCAAAAAGTGGACACCACTTTCATGTTTCCATGGGGAAATGGGTCAGGGGAGTGATTGCTCATTGGAATCAGGAAATAATTCATGTAGCAGGTAGCACTTAATTTGAATCTTGAAAGATGATGAGTAGGAGTTTTTCAGGTAGAATTATATCTCAAGTTTTCCTGCTTCTGGTTGTTCTGAACTGATACACTCACATCATAAATTGCTATTGTAGTTAATATTGTAATTAAGGCCCAATTATGTTTCAAGTGTCAGTGGAATTGAGTCCACACTTTCACTGCATTGCAAAATTTAAAGCAGTAATTAATATAGGACTATTATTATACCATTATACTCATTTTAAAGATGATACCATACTTAGTTTTCTATGTTTTGGATTAAAATTGCAAAATGTGTTAAAAAATGTAAAGGCATCACAGAAATATCGCTAATAAGGCTTAAATCATTGAGGCTGGGCATGCTAATGAGAGAACAGCTACTGTTTGTTGAGCTTGTAACACGGACTAGTCACTCTGCTTTATTTTATCACAACTGCTTTTCATAGCAATCTCAATAACTAGGTGCTTGTTAGATCTAATCCTGTTTTTCAGATACAGAAAACCGAGACATAGGTGAAGTTCCCTGTATTCATTTCCTAGGGTTGCCTTGACAAATTATCACAAGCTGAGTAGCTTAGAACAGCAGATATTTGTTGTCTTACAGTTCTGGAGGGTCCACGTCTGAGATCAAGATGTCTGTAGGGTTGGTTCCTTCTGAGGGCTGTGGGAGAGAATCTCTTTTGTGCTTTTGCTCTTAGCTTCTGGTGGTTTGCAGGCAGTCTTTGACATTTCTTGGCTTTGTAGATGCATCACTTGCCTTCATCTTTGTGTGGCATTCTCCTTGTCTTTCTCTGTGTCCACATTTCCCTACTTTTTAAAGAACATAGTCATATTGGATTGGGATTCATTCTAATGGCCTCATCTCAATTTGATCATCTGCAAAGACCCTGTTTCTAAATTTTCCAAATAAGGTGACAGTCATAGGTATACAGAGGATAAGGACTTCAAAATCTTTTGGGAAGATATGATTCAAACCATAGCATTGCCCAAGCTCACTCAGCTAGTAAGCATTAGAGAGAATTCAAATCCAAGTACATATGACTCTATAGCCCAAGGCTCTAACAACTGTGCCATTATACATTAGGGAAATACATTCGTATCCAAGAATATTGTACGTTTTAAAATTCAGCAGTGAGTAGGCAAATATCAGGATATGAACATCCCATCCAGACAGGATTGACTTCGAATATGCCCTGGTAAGAAGTGTTAGTCCAGTTGTCATGGAATTGTAGGTGTTTGCTGTCCACTGAGATATGTGTTATGTGCTTCGTTCTGTACAAAGGAGGGGTATAGGAGTGATATTCTATTTAGTCTAAATCAAGCTTGTCCAACCTGTGACCCACGGACCACATGTAGCCCATGAGGACTTTGAATGTGGCCCAACACAAATTTGTAAACTTTCTTAATACATTATAAGATTTTTTTTTTTAAGCACATCATTAGTGTTAGTGTATTTTATGGTAGCCCAAGACAATTCTTCTTCCATTGTGGCCAGGGAAGCCAAAAGATTGGACACCCCTGGTCTAAATACAAAACATTGTATCTCAACCTCAGCATTTTGGGCTTAATAAGCCTTTGTTATGTCATGTGCATTGTAGGATGTAAAATAATATTCTTGGCCTAAAATATCTAAGATGTAATAGATGCCAGTGGCACCCCTGACACAGTTGTGACAACCAAAAATGTTCCCAGACATTACCAAATGTCCCCTGGGGTAATTACGATTACTGCAGTTTGAGAACCACTGGTTTAGAAAGAGAGGAATGACATGTGGCTAAACTGTGCCAGCCTGTCACTTGCTGTGCTTTGCCTAGACTTTATGTCTATTTAGGGTGGTTGCTGGCAAAGTGTGAGGAAGACAAACTGTTTCTGTTGAACTTCCCTTGAGGCTCTATGTCATTCATGGACACGAGAAGGAGGTCCACAGATGGAATGGAGAGTTGAAGACTGAAAGCGCATTATGCATGCTGTCTGCATAACTTGACTTTTACAAAGCAAGATAGTGGCTTTGGAATAAACGGGAGATAAAAGTAAAGCTCTTTCATCTAAACAACAAGGATTATCCATGTTTCCAGAGAAAGGCAAATGACTCTGATGGCAGACTGAAAGTCAATGTTTTGACTTAACTATTTTGGGAGGTATTTGCAATTGAGATCAGAGTTTTAATGGGCCTTACCTGAGAAGGAAAGGCAGGGATGGTTAACCCTGGCTACATCTTTGGGTTTTTAAACCTGGTGTTTATGGTGAGAAACCACACCCAATCTCAGCCAACCATTGAACATTGTCTGGAAATTCTGACTTAAGACTTACCCACATCCATCCTTCATCCTCCAGTTTACACTGTGTTCTGTTGTCCAGGAAGATGGAGAAGTACCTCTTTTTTTATTTCAAAAGAAGTGCTTTTCTGTAGGCTGCCTTGTGGGACTCCCAAAGGATGCCATTTCCTGAGACACGTCAAGGTATCTGCATCTTAGACAGTGGTGTTATCATGTCCGCACATCAGTCAGTGCATTTTCTCTTGGCCCCAGGCCAGTAATGTGATTGTGTACACTGGTCACAGCTCAAAAAACTGAAAAATGAACTCTGAGCTTTACTGCAAAGAATGCCAGCTAACAAAAATAACTGCCAAAGCAGTGCCCTGGACAGGTTTGCAGCTCTGAGAGCTAACAGTGCTGATGTCTGGGAGTCCAGTAGAATGCTTAAAAAGAAAGGAAAAAATAGAAAAAAATCCATCTGCTGTGCCGTTAACATTCCAAAAAGGTAATGCCCAAGAACTCCAAATAGGTCCTAATGTGCTGTTTAAGACTCAGAAAACTCAGCTGTAAGTTCTACACCACTCTGTGCTCCCAGACTGGGAACAAAAACAGGGTATTTCCATGAAGTGCAAATAGATGATTGTATGGAGGAATCAGTTGGTGGGAATTATTTTGCTAGCATGTTAAAAATACTTCAGGTGTAGGCATTTCAAGAAATAATAAAGCCCAATACTCTAACCCTTAGACCAGAACTTGGGGCTACAGATGGAATACAATGCTTTGAATAAAACTATAACCCCTACCAGAGACCTCTTTGAAAACACAGCAGTGCTTGTATGGATGTGCTTCCCCTAGCATGCAATTCCCCATGGATCCAGCCTTATTGCATTTCTCTGTACAATTCAGAAAGCAGGATGGAAAATTGTGTGTACCTAGCCCAAGCTATCTTTATTGTCTGGTGTCTAATACAACCTCATTCCTAACCTCACCTTAATAATCTTATAAGGGAGCATAAGTTGCCTTACGGTGGGAAGGAACCTTGCTAGTGTGATGACATTTGGATATTCACTTATTTATTATTATTATTATTATTTTTAGAGACTGGGTTTTGCTATGTTAACCAGGGTTGTCTGAAACGCCTAACCTCAAGTGATCTTCCCACCTCAGTCTCTGAAAGTGTTGGGATTACATGAGCCACTGCACCCAGCTGGATGTTCATTTTAAGTGCGTCAGTCCTTTTATGCTAAAGCTTGTCATCCCCCTCCCCCTCATACACACCTTTTTGTTGGGATCTACAGAAAGTCGCCTATGGATTCTGCCAAGCTTCATTCTTGCCCTGCGTTTATGGATCTGGGGAGTTTGTGTCCTGAGTATATAGGCCGTGGGTCTGTCCCAGGAAGCAGTGCATGTGTAGGTGCTGTTGTTAGCATGACCCAAGTAGGCAGTAGGGACCAGGTTGAATTCAGTGTTGATAACAGCATCCAGCAGATAGGACTAGGCTTAAATTCTGACCAAGGCAGTTGTTGAGTCAAACTAGGTCCAAGAAGAAAGAAAACAGAGCCCCAGTGATCTGAACCCACTGAAGTTGAGCTCTACTCCCAAGGGAAGGGCTCTTTTCTTCCCTAAACTGCATTATGATCCCTGCTGTGTCTTTCCCTTTGCTTATGAGCAATTGTCACACCAGAAGGAGATGGGGACTCTACCACAGAACCCTGCTCTTGGTAGGCAGACGGGAGTGATCATCCAGTGTCTGGCCTGATGAAGCATCAGCCCCAGGTATCCGGTCTGCTCTGAAGGGGCACAGATTGTAGAGTCACTGGATCCCTAACTGTTCACCAGCTATGTTCTTGAAGCAGTTTCTTAACCTTCCTAAAATTCCCTTTCCCAGTCTTTAAAATGGGGATAATAGTAACACCCGCTATGTAGAATTGTCATGAAGATAAAATTTCCTAATCTTCATGAAGCACATGTCCTAGGGGACTCCTTCATAAGTGGAGCTCACAAAATTATAGATGATTCTTAGACTTGGACTCTCTCAAATTCTGGTTCCTCATTCCATTCCCCTACTAGCAGTCAGCTTGAAAACAGCTCTAAAGCTTGCCCTCTGAAGACTCTGATCTCATTACCCCAAACCCCCATTGTCCATAAAACAGATCAGGAATGAGAATTCAGCTTTTGATCTTACCTTGTAAGAAATATGGACCGAGACCTGGTATGAAAGACATTTGTTTTAAAGCATCATAGAATCCCATGTTTAGAATGAGCTTAAAAACCAACTGCTGTTGAAAGTCAGGAGTTGGCTGGGCGCAGTGGCTCACGCCTATAATCCCAGCTCTCTGGGAGGCCCAGGCAGACAGATTGCATGAGCCCAGGAGTTCAAGACTGGCCTGGGAAACATGGCAAACCCCACGATATGGTTTGGCTGTATCCCCACCCAAATCTCATCTTGAATTATAGTTTCCATAATCCTCACGTGTCATGGGAGGAACCTAGTAGGTGGTAGTGGAATTATGGGGGCCGTTACTCCCATGCTGCTGTTCTCATGATAGTGAGTGAGTTCTCACGAGATCTGATGGTTTCATAAGGGGCTTTTCCGACTTTTGTTTGGCACTTCTTGCTGCTGCCATGTGAAGAAGGACGTGTTTGCTTCCCCCTCCACCATGATTGTAAGTTTCCTGAGGCCTCCCCAGCTGTACTGAACTGTGAGTCAATTAAACCTCTTTCCTTTATAAATTACCAGTCTTGGGTATGTCTTTATTAGCAGCATGAAGACAGATTAATACACACCATCTCTGCAAAGAAATACAAAAATTAGCTGGACATGATGGCACAAGCCTGTAGCCCCAGCTATTCCCCAGGCAGGAGGATCGTTTGAGCCCAGGAGGTCGAGGCTGCAGTGAGCCATGGTCACACTACCACACTCTAGCCTGAGCAACAGAGTGAGACCCTGTCTCAAAAACAAAAAACAAACAAAAAAAACCCTTCCTGCTGATTTCCTGTATCTTGATGAGAATGAGTTGCACCTTTAGTGGCTGTAGCCTTAGAAGGAAACTGAAGAACTGCAGATCAGGGATTATCATTTAATGGCTACTGGCTACTGTTACACTTCCTGCAAGCAGTAACAGGTAAATAGAAAGTCAGTAGATGGTTACTCTTGGTTGGAGGGTAGTGACCAGATGAGATTGCACAAGGCTTCTGGAGGAGCAAGAAGCGTTCTCTTTCCTCATCGGGATGCCAGTTACGTGGATGTGCTCACTCTGAGACTTCACTGAGATCACTCACAGTTGCGCTTACAGCTATGCACTGTTTTGTCTGTATGTCAGTATTCAGTAAAGTTTGAAAAGAAATCTTGTCATCCTGTGCTATGTGGTTCTTGTTTTAGTCTTTCTTTGTTGTTGTTGTCTTGTATTTGTTGTTTCAAATATTTACAAAAGAAATTCTTCTCCTTGATAAATCTTTAAACAATACTGAAGGTATGGAGTAGAAATTGAAGTCATTGTTTTATCTCTATTCTTGCCTGCATTTTCAGTTCTCAGAGGTAACCGAAGTTAAATATCTTATAGATTGTTTAAGGTTTTCTGCCCTCCTTTATCTGAAATATGGGATGATCATAATACATGGAGTTCTGTAACTTGCCTTATCATTGGCTTTTTTTGCATATCAGATACAGAATCAACATAGTTCTTTTTAATACCTGCATAATATTTCATAGTATGGATGCACCCTAATTTATCTTGTTATTCTCCTAAATTGTCAATGAACGTGTCTGTATCCTTCTGCTATTATAAATAATGCTTCTTGAACTCCCTGAATCTCCCTTGTAACATTTGTGACACTGGTCAAATCCCAACTAAGGTAGCCTGTTTTAGCATCCCTTGATTTAAAATACCTTCTTTGAAATTAAGCTTTTGTCCTGGAGTTTTTAATGGGCACAACTCTCTATGATGACTGAAATCTCAAATTTGGGAATTACAAACCAGACTTCCTGGGCAGACTTGTGAGTGTGTTCACTGTTGTGTATTATAAATTCAAGACAAATTAGAAAAACAAATGTTTGAGCAGGACTGTATTTAAAGTATCATCTCTCTGGATGTTTTCTATATCCACTAACAAGATAGGTCATAAATGGAGCCACTCTGTAACCTGATTATTGGTTGACACCATCTCCGGTAGACTTTCTTCATGAAGTCATGGTTTTGATATTCTGCTGTTTTTATCCCCTCCTTTAAACTCTATTTTTATTCCAAATTACTAACAGTTCCCTGCTGAGATTTATCTATCAGAGTCTCAAGATGCTCTCATTAATAAAGTTATTAACCCCTTTGCTAACCAGCAGGATCCAAAGCCTAAAAAACATTACTTGACTTTCTCTTTTCTTTTCTTTTTTTTTTTTTTTAGATGGAGTCTCGCTCTGTCGCCCAGGCCGGAGTGTAGTGGTGCCATCTCAGCTCACTGCAATCTCTGCCTCCCGGGTTTCAGCGATTCTCCTGCCTCAGCCTCCTGGGTAGCTGGGATTATAGGCGCCCGCCACCACACCCAGTTAATTTTTGTATTTTTAGTAGAGACGGGGTTTCACCACGTTGGCCAGGCTGGTCTGGAACTCATGACGTCAGGTGATCTGCCTACCTCGGCCTCCCAAAGTGTTAGGATTACAGGCGTGAGCCACTGCGCCCAGCTGCCTGGCTTTCTCTTGATGCCAAGGTTGCTGCTTTTACAATGGCTGGCTGTTGGAGAGTGCTGATGGCATTTTTCGTTACAATTTAGTATGGGGGGGCGGGCGTGGTGGCTCACGCCTGTAATCCCAGCACTTTGGGAGGCCGAGGCGGGTGGATCACCTGAGGTTGGGAGTTCGAGACCAGCCTGACCAACGTGGAGAAACCCCATCTCTACTAAAAATATAAAATTAGCTGGGCGTGGTGGCGCGTGCCTGTAATCCCAGCTACTCAGGAGGCTGAGGCAGGAGAATAGCTTGAACCTGGGAGGTGGAGGTTGCTGTGAGCCGAGATTGTGCCATTGCACTCCATCCTGGGCAACAAAAGTGAAACTCCATCTCAAAAAAATAAATTTAGTATGGGATTAAATGAATGGATAGCAGGATGAACTGTTGTTTGATAAAGCAGGTACATTTAAATGTTAAGGGAGGTATCTAGGTGGGTTGTATGCAGGTGCTCACAGCAAAATTCTTTCAGCTTTGCTCGTATGCTTAATGCTTTTACTTAATAAAATGTTGGGGGGAAGCATATGAAACAGTAAGAAAATGGGAAAATCTAATTAATGAGGGACTTGATCTGAGTCATATGTAAATGAATTCCCTATCAAGTAACCAATTCAACAGAGACATCTATTTTTTGAAAAGAAGTTTTATAGAAATTACAATTATACTAATGATGAGTAAGAAGATAATGTTGATCTCATCTCATAGATTTTATGGCATTTTTTTTTTAAAGGCAGGATCTCATTGTGTTACTTAGGCTGGTGTGCAATCATGGCTCACTGCAGCCTGACCTCCTTCTGGGCTCAAGTGATTGCCCTACTTCAGCCTCCCAAGTAGCATGGACCACAGGCATGTGCCACCATGCCCAGTTAATTTTTGTAGAAATAAGGTTTCACCATGTTGCTTAGGCTGCTCTCGAACTCCTGAACTCAAGCTATCCACCCGCCTCAGCCTCCCAGAGTGCTGGGATTACAGGCATGAGCCACCATGCCCAGCCAATTTTGTGGCATTCTTATTTGCCCTGTGGTGTTAAATACTAACCCCAAACTAGTGTAAGGTTATATTCAATCATCAAACTTTGTTTTAAGTCACCATCATTCAAATGTATTTAAAAGCATCATCTCAATTTTGCATATTTGGAAATGGGGACCCAGAATAATTAAATGATTTACCCCTGATCTTAGCACCCGATGAGGCAGAGCTTGAACTTGAACTTTCATTTTCTAATTATTATCTTTTCCACTCCATCATATGTTTTCTCTGATTATGAGATTCTGAAACCCACATTTTCCAGAGAATTGATAGAAAGATCATCAAGCCAAGGATTTTGAACTATGATCAAAGCTACAATGGTGGCAGCCCACTGTTCTTTTTACCACTAAAGCCTTTATCCAGTTCAGAAAATGCCTCTCTCTAATCATTCCTGTTGGGTTTTAACCAATATATCAGGAAGACGTGCTTTGCTGAGCTTTGGGCAGCCTTGTTTTGCTCTCTGATTCTCTGGTGTCCTTCTGAGCAAAGATACGGTCTGAGAGAGTTAATATTAATACTTTGTGTTTATATAAAGTAAAATTATAGTGCGCACTGTAATTTTATGGCTAGGTAGGTGGGAAATTATTAGTCTAAATAAATACACTTTTTAGTAGAGCAGCTGTGTTAAGTAAATTAAATTCTGCATAAATCTGAAACAGTACCTGGATTTTCATTTTTATTTATTTATATTTTTTGTAGAGAACTAGTATCGCTATGTTGCCCAGGCTAGTCTTGAACTGCTGGCTTCGAGCAATCCTCCTGCCTCATCCTCCCAAAATGCTGGGATTGTAGGTGTGAGTCACCTCACCTGGCCTCAATCTTTTCTTTATTTCTTTGTTTCCTTTGGAGTGTTAGTAAGCTTGAGTAGTTGTGTGTTTCATTGTGGTAAAAGATACATGAAGAGTGAATTGTGTTACAGTGAGATCAGGAATAAAGGAAGATTACACCCTGCGTGATGTGGAGCTGTCTGTTGCTAGGGGCTGATGGATGCATTCCTTTAGAACACTTTGCTGATGAGGCTGGTCTTCTGAGTTAGGTCCCTAAATGGATCTATTAGATTCACCCTCTTCTTCTTACAGCAGTGGTGGGGTTTGGGTTTTGTTCTTTTTTGATTTTTCTTTTTCTGCTCATTTCAAGGGAGACTTTTTTTCCGATGAGCTATATTTTTAGAGCCAGCAAGTGTTTTAAACAGTTGGGATAAACCACCTTTCTTGGCCCCAAATCAATACAAGTCTTCTCCCCAGAGAAAACTACTGTTAGTTTGTGCTGTTTTTCCAGACGTGAGCCTTCCCTTGCCTTAGATCTATATACTTGTGCATATACCCACAGGACACATACAATACTGAGTTGTATGACATTTTTAAAGTCAAATGTGATCACAGTGTATTTATTTTGCAACTTGATTTTCTCCTCTAACAATATATCTGAGAACTTTCAAGGCTGGTCTTGAACTCCTGGCCTGAAGCAATCCTCCTGCTTCAGTCTCCCAAATTAGTGCCTAATTTCTTCCTTCCCCCTCCGTAGGTTCTACCATTCTCCTATTTATTATGCATATCAAGTTTTTCTTTCCCCGATACCATCAATGGTGGGGCATAGATACTTGTATATTTGTCTTTGTATATGCAGCACTTGTGGCAAAGTATTAATATTCTGAATAAAGAGCTCCTTACATAATAAAACAGGAAATCATTAGAAAAAACTAAGTAAAGATTCTTTACTTACTGGTTATTTGGATTTTTTTTTTTTTTTTTGAGGCGGAGTTTCAATGTTCTTGCCCAGCCTGGAGTATAATGGTGCAATCTTGGCTCACCGCAACATCCATCTCCCTGGTTCAAGTGATTCTCCTGCCTCAGCCTCCCGAGTAGTGTGATTACAGGCGTGTGCCACCACGCCAAGCTAATTTTTTGTATTTTTTAGTAAAGATGGGCTTTCACCATGTTAGCCAGGATGACCTTGATTTCCTGACCTCCTGATCCTTCCAACTCGGCTTTCCAAAGTGCTGAGATTATAGGTGTGAGCCACTGCACCCAGCCTTGTTTGGAAATTTTTAAATGAGAACAGAAGTACCCATCCAATGGTAAAAAATAAGAAGGATCCATAAATCCAGTGTTACGAATGGTATAGGAAAATTGGTATTCTCCTGCACTGTTGATTAGAGTAAAAAAATATGTGTAATCTTTTCAGGGGATGGTTTGGCTTGAACTGCTTCTAGATATCTGTCTTAGAGGAGGGATTTTTTGCTCACTGAGGCATGTTTACATATTTTTTTAGAGGTAGTGATTTTTAACCTTTCTGGCTTGTGGAGCCCTTGAAGATTCCAGTGAAGTCCATGGTTGTGTACCGCATGAGACCAGGGCTGAAAATGGGTCTTTCAGCACGTGGTTGTAGATGGAACCATAGAAATCTGTCTGATCATTGAACTGTTGAAGTGATGGACACTGTTCAGTGAATACATGTACCACCTTCGGCAGTCTTTCAGGGGGCTTGCAGACCTGCTGGAAGCCAGATTCATAGTTCCATAAATCTGTTTTTCCCCCTTGATCAGTCATCTGACCAATGCTGTTGGTTATTTTAAAGGATAGTGAATAATAATAATAATAATAAAAAATCCCGGTGGAGCAATGCAACGTATTTTCTCCTGTGTGAGAAATAACTCCTTCATTCATTCCATAGTCATTTAATGAGTGCCTACCATGTGCTTAGCTCTGTAAGGACCCTCCCAGTGGGAGAGGTCATGATACAATATCCAGAAGAACGTTTTGTAAGGGGATCTCCACCAGAAATGATAAGATGACCTCAGGAACAGAAGAGCTGTTTTAAAGAAAAGATGTTCTAGACCAGTTGACCCAGCTAACCTTAAAAATACTTCACTGTAGAGGTTCTTCCAAGGACACTAAAGGGTCTGGTTTGGATTTATAGAACTCAGAAGCATTTAGAAGCCTTCAGTTGTTTTGGATGTGTGTTCTCAGAAATGTTTTGCACCAACCTTTTTCTTATGGAGAACCATGATGTGGCAGCATTCAGCTGTATAGTGCAAAATGCAGTTTTCCAGATAAAAGAGCGTAACTTGTCTTTGTGACAAGCTTTCTTGGAGGTCTCTGGCTGGGAGAAGAGGAGAGAATACAACCAACTAGATCTACACCTGTGTTAATTTTGCTTAGCTTAATTGCAAATTCATGACATCATCATTTCCCCGAAAACATGAGGAGGTAGAAAATACAATATCAGAAATGAGGAAAGAACTCTAATGGTAACTTTGGTTGAGAAAGTAACAAATAAACTATATTTCAGCTTTCTTGTATTTCAAAATGGGAGACATATTGCTGATTCCTAGTTGGTTTTGAATGATTTATAACCTTTTATTTGTGGCTGAGTGTTGCAGTCTATGTTGTCATGGAAATTCTATTGAATTTATAGGTCCATTTATCCAAAATGATTTTCCAGACTTCATTTCATGGTGAATCATGTGGCTGTTACTCCCAAGTACAAAGCAATTTCTAAAAAGTTTCATATTACAAAGAGCACAAACACTGTGGTAGTGATTTTTGTGTTTTTGAAATACAAATGAGTTCCAGATGCACCTAGGGACCCCTCCCCCTCCACTATGTCCAAGGCGTTAAGCTCCACTGCATTTCAGAACCAGCTTTATACATAAAATAGCCATGCAAGCAAGGAAACGTTTCATTAGAAAAGAAAGCCATTGCAGTCACCTCAAGAGAAGTTGAAATTACTGGTTTATGTGTATGGACAAAAGTGCTCTCCTGGCTGGGCACGGTGGCTCATGCCTGTAATCCCAGCACTTTGGGAGGCCGAGGTGGGCGGATCATGAGGTCAGGAGATCGAGACCATCCTGCTCAACATGGTGAAACCCCCTCTCTGCTAAAATTACAATAATTAGCTGGGTGTGGTGGCACGTGCTTGTAATCCCAGCTACTCAGGAGGCGGAGGCAGGAGAATCACTTGGACTCAGGAGGAGGAGGTTGCAGTGAGCCGAGATCACGCCACTGCACTCCAGCTTGATGACAAAGTGAGAGATTCTGACTCAAAAAAAAAAAAAAAAAGATCAACTGCTCTCCCAGTTTCAAGCTCCCTCACAGCAGACTTGATCCTCCCCGTCAAGGTTCAGTAGTGGTGTGGAAGGGAAAGAAAAACAAAGTGCTTTACCATGCCCACTGATCATGTTTCATGTTGACAGTGGGTGTAGGACAGGGTTTCTGCATCTCAGCACTATGGACATTCTGGGTGGATAATTCTTTTCTTTTCTTTTTTTTTTCTTTTGTCAACCTCCAAAGCGTGAGTAGGCACAGGAAACTCCCATGATGTGGGGGCACTATTCTTTGCATTTTGGGGTGTTTAGGAGCACCCCTGGCCTCTACCTGCTAGATCAGTGGTCCCCAACCTTTTTGGCACGAGGGACCGGTTTTGGGGAAGACAGTTTTTCCACGGACCTTGTCCGGGGTGGCGATAGTTTCAGGATGAGTCAGTTGCATTGTATTTATTGTGCACTTTATTTCTATTATTATTACATTGTAATATATAATGAAATAATTTTACAATGTATAATTGTATAATGTAGAATCAGTGGGAGCCCTGAGCATGTTTTCTTGCAACTAGATGGTCCCATCCAGGGATGATGGGAGACAGCGACAGATCATCAGGCATTAGATTCTCATTAGGAGTGTGCAACCTGGATTCCTCGCATGTGCAGTTCATAATAGGGTTTACGCTCCTGTGAGAATCTAATGGCGTCCTGATCTGACAGGAGGCAGAGCTCAGTCAATAATGTGAGCTATGAGGAGCAGCTGTAAATACAGATGAGGGGGTTAGGGACCTCTGTGCTAGATGCCTATCACCCCCTCAAAGAGTGACAACGAAAAATGTCTCTAGACATGGCCATATTTCCTCTGGGGTACAGAATCACCCCATGTTAAGAACACTGCTCTGGAAGCTTTGAACTAGGATCCTAGAGAGAACTAACAGGTAGTGCTCATTGCTAATGGAATTCTGGTGAGGATGTTGTGTGGTAGAACAGTTTTAAGTAAGTGGGCTCTACAAGCAGATGCCTAGATTTGAGTCCCAGTGTTAATTACTTCTTAGACAAGACCTACTATCTCAGCCTTAATTTCCTTCTGTATAAAATAGGAAAAATAAGAGTATCACTTCTAGAAAATAGTAGTATTGATTTAAGGAATTAATTGATGTAAAACGTTCAGAATCGGGCACATTTAAACAACCCTCCTGAGTGCTTTATGCTTGAGGCTGCCTCAGGGGAAAGGGCAGGCAGGGGCAGTGCCTGGCTCTTGTAATAGTTATTGGGCCCTAGGCTGGAGGGATTCTCTATGTTAAGGCCAGTCACTGGAACTTGCTCCGTCAAGCAGATAAGTTCAATCTGACCACACTGTCAGATTTAAAGTAGCTTATATTAAATGGAATGAATGCAAAACAGGGCAGTAAACTCGGCCCTGCTCTGTTTTGGTTTGTTTGTTTGTTTTTAATTGAAGCAGAGTCTCACTGTGTCACCCAGGTTGGAGTGCAGTGATGCAATCACAGCTCACTGCAGCCTTGAACTCCTGGGCTCACGTGATCCTCCTGCCTCAGCCTCCTGAGTAGCTAGAACTACTGGTCTATGCTATCATGCCCAGCTAGTGTTTTTGTTTTGGTTTGGTTTGGTTTGGTTTGGTTTGGTTTGGTTTTTTTGAGATAAGGTCTCGCTATGTTTCTCAGGCTGGTCTCAAACTCCTTGGCTCCAGGAGATCTCAAAAACATCCTGGCACCCAAGTATATGCCTCATAGCCCTAGTGTGCACCTTAGGTTCTACTGCCCCAAAACTTGGGATTCCTGCTGTAAAGTAGTTGAAGATAATTCCCTGTTACAGGGCAAATGAAAACAGGAAATAATTAAGGATTAGTGTACTCTGTGATTAATGATATTGCATAAAGGAAGTGTTTGAGAATGTTTATTTAAATGCCACCTTGCCTGCAAAGATACCCACTACCTACTATTCTTCAGAGCTTGGTTCCTCTAAAAATATTCTTCCAGTGAATGCCACACACTGGTTTCTTTGCCACACCCTGTGGCATGACTTATTGGGATGTTGGCTAGCCTGTGGAAATGGTTTATTTGAACCTTACTTTAAGTATCCCTTCTGGTCATAAAGAAAGTCATCAGGACATATTGTAAGAGAAAAATGAGAGCTGTTTCATCAGTTTTTACTTTTCCAAAGCAAGCGCTTAGTGAAAATGTATTACAACAGCCCCTTGAGGTGTGAGTATTACCTCTATTTCACAGAAGGGGACACTGGGCCTTAGAAATCTCCAGGCTCTTCAATATACAAATCCGGTCTTATTCTATAGCAAATACTCTTAGATCTTCATCTAATACTGCCAACTTTATGGATATTTTTCCGTATGCTGTAAGAGTGTGAACTGGGCTGTAACAGGGGCTACATTCTGCAAGGTAGAAGCCTGTTAGAAAGAAGTGAGAGAAGATGATAGAGTTCAGAGCTCAAAGAAGCCCAAAAAGTAACGGAGTTGCAAAATGGTTTTATAATGTGATACACAGACAGACATACCTGTGTATGTTTGCTTAAAACCAGTAATGATTTTAGGGGGTATATTAGTCAGGGTTCTCCAGAGAAAGAGAGCCATAGGATCGATGTCTCTCTCTCTCTCTGTCTCTCTCTCTCTCACACACACACACACACACACATGCACGCACAGAGTAACTCTGGCCTATAATTCATGAATTTTAGCTAAGTTGCTCTAGCTAAGTTGATCTTGCAGTCTTGAGTTCAAAGGCTGGAAACCTGAGCTCAATCTGTGTTGCAGTGTAGAGGCAGAATTCCCTCCTCTTAAAAAGACCTCAGGTCTTCAGCTGATTGCATGAGACCCACCCACATTATAGAGGGTAGTCAGCTTTACTTCTAAAGTCTACTGATTTAAATGTTAATCACATGTAAAAAATACTTTCACAAAAAATAACAATGATCCTTTTAAAAAGTAACTAGGAATAGAAACTTTGTTCATTAGGATAAAACAAAATACCCAGTGTTTGTGTTATGTATTTTCATGTAATATGTATAATGTATATTTATCATTTTCTCCATAATTTAAATGAATAGATCTTCTTTTGTTGAAGTATTAAAATTTTAGGCCAGAGTTACTTAGACAATGGTTTGACTTTCTTGTGGATTAAAGAGAAAGTAACATAATCTGTATTTAGCAGAACCATACCTGGAGTCACTTGGCCATTTCACAGTGATTTTGGCTTTTATTTGCACCTTTCTGAGCATTTACTCCAGCAGTTTAAATTCCTTCATTCTTTCAATATCTTGAGCCCTCCTTGCCACTGAGTTTGTTATTTATTCCAAGAGATGGCATGGACTTTGTTAGTGTTTATGGCTTTATCACTTGGCTGTCCTTGCTTCAAGCCACTTAGAGCTCCCACTCATTTTATTCATTCCAGAAATAAATTACTAGTATTTACAATGGGCAGCACTGTGCTAGGGACACAGCCTTGCACTGCACAGACTTACGTCCTGCGTGCATACATCTTTCTGTCTACAGGCAATGGCAGAATTAGAGTTAGGGTGTAGTGTGTTGAGTGTGTGCGTCCTGGCCTCCTTAATACTAGCCATTACAAAATAATTTAAAAATCATGTTAGATTAGGAGCTTATTTTACAAAATGCTTAACTCTGTCATTATCCTATGCATGTCATCAAAAAAGCAGAACTGGCAGATTCACTATGTTTGGATGTTTACTTTGCCTTCACTTCACATCTTTATTCTTAGGTACCTGTTTCTTGTCCACCACCACGTTCCCAACTGGCAGGTTAACACCAAGCTTGATTAGAAAAATACATTTCCACCTCCTCAGTTCTGTTGTCTGCTGCCTCCTATGTGATTTTTAATTCTGCTGTTGCCTTTTTGGTTACCCTCTTTATCTCGTCCTGTTTAAGTCTCATCTCCATCTGTTCTTTTCTGTAGCTTTTGCCTGTGTGTTCTTCCACTTTAATAAAAATCCCCAGCAGTATCGTGGAAATGTCTATTGAGTCTTTCAGTAGATTGCCTTCCCCCTGAGCTATCTGCGTGCTGTTTCCTTACTTACTCCATCATGATTTTTTTTCTTGGGCCACGTGTGGGGGACATGTGGGAGAAATCGCTTTTTGAGAGGAAATAAAACGTAGAGCTTTCTAAATCTACATAGAAGTTACTGCTGGGTTTTCTACTCTCATGTTGGGATCATTTCCTTTTGCTTCCATGATCACAGCAACCAGGGAGCTGACTCAGGCACACAACTATAATAGTAGGCACACAACACACCTTCTGGGAAATGCCCCCTCCTGCCCATTGCCTGTATAAGTGTAGTATTTGTTTAATAGATGCCTCACTTGACCATGAGCCATTCATTGCCTTATGCTTTTATTTCGTGATACACTCAGTCAGCTTTGGCACTCAAAAATAAAGTTAACCTTGTCTCATTAATGATATTTTAGTCTTCCTAAGTGCAGACTGTATCTTCATCTGTCATGGTGCCTTACAGACAATAGGCATTAAGCAATACTCCTGCCAATTGGAAGGAAGCGCAGTGATTAAGATCTTGAACTCTGAGATTTGAAAGACAATTTTGAAAGATAATTTTTCTGTCTCAACCCCACTTTCCTTCCTTAGGAGCTTTGTAAATTTGAAATTACAAATTTTGTAAATCCTTGGTTTCCTTGCCTATAAAATGAGAATCGTATGGATACCTACCTCACTGAGTGCCAATGAATCATAGTACAGTACCTAGCATACAGTAGGTACTTACTAAAGGTTTGAAAAACATTAACAATGTTTTAATATGATTAAAAGTATCAAAGGCTCAGGTTTTCAGATTTGTTGCTTTCTATTCATTCAACTTAACATGGACAGTGACACATGTAGGAAACCAGACATATACACATTTGTAAAGTCAAATTGCAACTGGAGTTATTTTAAATGTAAGGGAGAAGTTGCACAAGGCAGGAGAAAAGGGAAGCTAGGTGGACATTTTTTTGTCACTTTGTATGTGTCACACTAGTACCTTACAACAGTGGAGCATTGACTGTTGTCAACCCTGTACTCACAGTGTCCTTTTCACCTCCCTCCCATTACTTGATAGTATTGGGATTCATGCAGGCATTTGCCATATATGTATTTTAGGACATGTTTCCTGGTCGATGATGATGCTTTTAATGTGATTTGTTTTGCCCCTGTAAAATTCCATTTTCCAAATGTCAAATTATGCTATATGATACTCTATGTTATCCATCACCTTGATCTGGCTAGAAAAACACCTGGAGGGTTTTGCAGTCAAGACATTCCACAAGGCAGAGCTGAATGATCCATTTGGGCTAATGACTCTCACTTAGGCTTTGAAAAATTTGGCAGAACTGGTCCCATGATTGTGCCCTGGTGCAAGCAGTCTATCGGTGGCTTTTTAAGTGAGTTTCATATAGTTTGTTTCTGTGCTTGAGAATATATATATGTGTGTGTGTGTGTGTGTGTGTTTTATGTATATAATATATAGTATCTGCTATCTCATGGAACTCTACATGATGAAGGAATGTCTGTTTATACAGGATTGATTCAACTTTCCTTCCCTTGCAAAAGAGAGGCCTGCTTGGAATAGATTCATCGACCTTTAAGCTATATAGTTTTCTTAAAGAATCAAACCCAAAGTATTCTATTTCAACTATGTTTGGAAAATACTGAGTTAAAGTTACTAAGTCTTCGAATAACCTTTGAACCAGGACTTAAATGGCCAATTCTAGGGATAGGGCAGGGAAAATGTAGGATGAGCCCAAAACATCTGTGCTTGATAGGAGTTACTAAAAAATAAAAAAATAGGAGAACGTGGCAGAGTGACAGGGAAATAGTTTTGAAGGGTCTCCTACTGGGCAAATCTGGGACAATCTGAGCATCAAAATACATAATGTTAGTAATGGAATCTGATAATGGATTGAATAAATAGAAACAAAAATAAACAAGTCCATATGGATGTAAATGAATGAATGAATAAGTGAATAAACTGCAGTGCAGGGAAAGCAATTCCTTACTCTAGAATGCCATTAATGAATATAGAAGGAATGGTGGAGTTAGAAAGTCACCCAAGGATACTAAAGTAGTGAGTCAACATTAAATGAGGAGCAGGATATTTATCTCATGCCAAAGTATCTCTCTACAAAATACTTTTTAATTATGAAAGGAAAATTAATAACATTATAGTGGAGAAGCCCAATAGATAGCACCTTAGCCACATGATCAAGATAAATACCTCCAATAGCGGGATAAACCCGCATAAATGTGCTTGCTGATATGATGCACGGAGAAGATATAAGTTTTTTTTTTTTTTGAGACTGAGTCTCACTCTGTTGCCTTGGCTGGAGTGCAGTGGCGCAATCTCGGCTCACCACAACCTCCGTCTCCCAGGTTCAAGTGATGCTCCTGCCTCAGCCTCCCAAGTAGCCTCCCAAGTGGCAGGCACCTGCCACCGCACCTGGCTAATTTTTGTATTTTTGTAGAGACAGGGTTTCACCATGTTGGCCAGGCTGGTCTCAAACTCCTGACCTCAAGTGATCCATCCACCTTGGCCTCACAAAGTGCTGGGATTACAGGTGTAAGCCACCACACCCAGCTGACAAACCTCAATTCTATGAAATTTCTGCCCTGTACGCTTCTAATTGTCAGAGTAAAGAAAGAGGCTCAGTAACTGTTCCAGATGAAGATGGGGTTGGAAGAGGTCAGTGTAAAAAGACAGGACAACTAAATACAAAGTTTGATCCTAGATTGAATTCTGGACTGAGAACCAGAAAATGATCTGTAATGGACTTTATTTGGGCACTTGCCAAAACTTGAAAATGGTCTGTGAATTAGATAATAGTATTGTATTAATGTGAAGTTTGGTAATTCTAATAATTATTCTGTGATTATGTAAGAGAGTGTCCTTATTCTTAGAAATTACACACCTAAGTATTTAGTGTTAAAGGGGCCTATTATCTCCCATTTGCTCCCAAATGATTGAGGAAAAAAAGTGAGTGTGTGTGTGTGTGTGTACAGAGAGAGCGCAAAAGAGGTATAGTATAAATAATTGGTGATACTGGGTAAAGGAGATAGGGAACAGTTAATAGATCCCTTTATTGCTGGATTTTCCAGATCTTTTTTTCTTTTTTTCTTTTCTTTTCTTTTTTTTTTTTTTTTTGAGACAGGATCTTGCTCTGTCACTCAGGCTGGAGTGCAGTGGAGCCATCAGTAGCCTCAATAGCCTCAACCTCCTGGGCTCGAGCAATCCTCTCACCTCAGTTTCCTGAATAGGTGGGACTACACTCACCACTCCTGGCTAATTTTTTGTAGAGATGAGGTCTCACTGTGTTGCCCAGGCTGGCCTCAAACTCCTGTTCTCAAGCAGTCCTCCCACTTGGACCTCCCAAACTGCTGGGGTTACATGCATGAGCCACATTGCACCTGGCCCCAGATCTTTTCTTCAGCTTACGTACACCACGTTTCTTCATAGAAGGATTGCTGTAGAGTGAGCATCACTTAGATTAACATTACTAGAAAGAACACACTTTGGGGAATATTGAAGGGAGGGCTCTGGGCTCTAGAGCCCAGAATGTTGAAGGGAGGGCTCTGGGCACAGTTCATTTTGAGGATAAAATTGATGGTAGCTACCCCAAACACCTGCCAAAGGTGTTTTTGGAAAATAGTTTCCAGCCTCTGTCCAAACTTGGACATCACCACCGCTGACAAAGTATGTTTCAATTCACGCATGTCCAATTCACTCAGCAAAACCTCATCTACTTATTCTTACATTTTAGACACTTCAAATATTACCGTAATTCGTTAGGCTACAACTTGAGAAAAATAGTAAGAAAAATAGATATTTCAGACCTGTGCTACTGTCCTTTTTATGAGACATTTTATTATCCAGATGGGTGGAGCTGTGACCCAAACACATTTTCTAAAAATGTATTTTTTTACCCACTTGTAAATGAAAATGCCCTTGAAGAGGTCTTAAAGTATTTTGTATCACACACTATTCGGGTGATGCATTAAACAATGCTGCTCCTGCACATGGGCTGAAGTATAAGAAAGCCTTCTGTGAACCTACTTAATTTGAGGGCCTGAGTTTTAAAGAGAAAGTGAAGTGTAATTTTCTGAATACACCTGTGTTAAGTTTCTTTCTTGGGTTAGTAGTATTGTATCCAAAGCAATTCACCTAATATTAAACCATTCTAATCTGCACCTTATTGAATGGATTTTTCTCTAAAAATTCATGATGTCTAAAGCTGTCCAAACCGTAAGGCAACACATTTGTAAGAAACTGCCAGAATTGGTGCGAATTTACAGTCTTAGGAAAAAGAATTACCTTTAAGAAAGAAAACTCTCCAAAAGAAAACTACCCATCCTTCTCCCATGTACTTAGGTATCAGAATTTTTCTAGGAAGTGTCCTGATTTGGGCTACCTGATTGCCCTCTTCACAAAAGAAATGCCTTTGTATTCTTAGCATTTGAGTTAATTCAGTCATCAGAACTCTGTTTACCTTTGACCTATATTTAGCTTTTCCTGCTGGGACTTTATTGTTCACCGTCAAATCTCTAAATCTCTCTGGGGTGTGGTTGTTCAGTCTATTACAGAAAATAGCATCACGCCTTTTGGAAAAGTAGGGAAATAGAGGTCATGAAAGAACTAATTATATAGAAGATACTGTTTTCTGTAAGGAGTACCATCATTCTAGATGATTCAGTGGAATCACACTCTTACTAGAAATGTTAAGATGTTTGCCAAATGTTAATCTTAAAATATGATGATGATGATGATGATGACCAGGCGCAGTGGTTCATGCCTGTAATCTCAACACGTTGGGAGGCCAGGGTGGGCGGATTGCTTGAGCTCAGTTATTCTAAACCAGCCTGGGCAACATAGTGAGACCCTGCCTCTAAATATATATATATATATATATATATATATAAACTAGCCCCATATGGTGGTGTATACCCGTAGTCCCAGCTGCTTAGGAGGCTGAGGTGGGAGGATCGCTTGAGTCCAGGAGGTCAAGGCCGCAGTGAGCCATGATCATGCCATTGCACTCCAGCCTGGGTGACAAAATGAGACCCTATCTTAGAAAAAACTACATATGTATATATGGTGATGATGATGGTGATTTGTTGAGCATCGATGAGGTCTAACCATGGTGTTTCATGTTATACGCTACGTTAACTTATTTGAGCCTCACAATTAGCCCAGTAAGTGGAAATACTTGACTTTATGCCTAAGAAAGCTGGTGCTTGCAAGTAAATAAGGAAGCTGGAATAGGAACCCAGGTCTGGTTTTTTTTGTTTGTTTGTTTGTTTGTTTGTTTGTTTTAATCAGTGTGGAGGCTTCTGGGGATACCCAGTGGTTCATTTTTGTTCTCTACATCTTTTTTTTTTTTTTTCGAGACAGAGTTTTGCTCTTGTTGCCCAGGCTGGAGTGCAATGGCATGACCTCGGCTCACCGCAGCATCTGCCTCCCAGGTTCAAGTGATTCTCCTGCCTCAGCCTCCCGAGTAGCTGGGATTGCAGGCATGCACCACCATGCCTGGCTAATTTTGTATTTTTTGTAGAAACGGGGTTTCTCCATGTTGGTCAGGCTGGTCCCGAACTCCCGACCTCAGGTGACCTGCCCGCCACGGCCTCCCAAAGTGCTGGGATTACAGGCGTGAGCCACTGCATCCAACTGTTCTCTGCATCTTTTTAAATGTCAAAATGTGTGCCAGCATTAAAGTTGTATAATGATTCTGAGTTGACTTACCTGTGTTCTGCTTTTTGAATAAGAAATTCTAGTCAGGCCCAGTGGCTCACACTTGTAATCCCAGTGTTTTGGGAGGCTGAGGCATGCAGACTGCTTGAGGCCAGGAGTTTGAAACCAGCCTGGACAACAAGGCAAAACCCTGTCCTTACAGAAAATACACAAATTAGCTGGGTATTGTGGCATGCACCTGTAGTCCCAGCTACTCAGGAGGCTGAAGTGGGAGGATCTACTGAGCCTAGGAGATGGAGGCCGCAGTGAGCCGTGGTGGCTGCCACTGCATTCCAGCCTTGGCCACAGAGTGAGAGTAAGTTTGTTTGTTTGTTTGTTTAAAAAAAAACAAACAAACCGTAATGCTAGCCAAATGTAAGAGAAGATATTTAAGGTTGGGATGAAAGCACATGGATTTTGGATTCTCTCTGATGTGTAATAGTAGGCAAATTATCATCAAATTTCTGAAGCACTATTTTCTCATCTATAGCTGAGTATAGTAATTTCTGCCCTAATTTTTTTTACAGGGCTTAAGAGGATTAAGAAAAATAATGTGTGGGTTAGCTTTTTGCAAAAAGGTGGTTAACTCCATTAAAATTTTGCTTCTTAATAGGGAAATTTCACCGTGACCTGGCTATTAGAGGACTAGAAGGCATTGGTTTTACTTATTTTGGGTGGCATGAATGCATTGTAGTTATGTGAAAAGATGGGATATATTCTGACATATCTAGGGGTAAAATGACATGATGTCTGGGTTTGTTCTAAAATATGTTAGCAAAGGGCCGGGTGTGGTGGCTCATGCCTGTAATCCCAGCAGTTTGGGAGGCCAAAGCAAGCAGATCACTTTAGGTCAAGAGTTCAAGACCAGCCTGGTCAACATGGTGAAAGCCCATCTCTACAAAAATACAAAAATTAGTGGGCATGATGGCAGTTGCCTGTAATCCCAGCTATTCGGCTGAGGCAGGAGAATCGCTTGAACCTGGGAGGCGGAGGTTGTAGTGAGCTGAGATTGAGTCACTGCAGTCCAGCGTGGGCAACAGAGCGAGACCTTATCTCAAAAAAAAAAAAAAAAAAAGTTAGCAAAGGAAAAATATGAATAGGTGAATAAATTTGGCAAAATCTTATTAGCAACTGGAGAATATACATTTATGGTACTATTCTCTCAACTTTTTATTTATGTTTGAAAATTTTCCTAATACATTTTTTTAATTGTTCTTACAGATGCAGATTTTCTTTTACAATCCAGATGACTTTGACAGCTTTCAAACCGCAATTTCTGAGAACAGAATAATCGGAGCCATGGCCATATTTTTTCAAGTAAGTTAACAGTGGCTGAAGTACTTCAACCAAAGAATTCTTTGAGTATTTTTTTTAATTGGCCGAATTGTTTCATGTTTAATGAATGCATCTGTTTTCTAGTTCACACCTGTCCAAATGAAAGATATTTCATATTGTCTAATGTGTGATTTAAAATGTAAATAAGTATGTTTCGAAACATAATGAAAATTTTTGCATGAATTACTCTGATTTTATTGCTACTTGACTGGTGCACAGATTGAAGAACACATTTATCATCTAAGTTACTTCGCCGCTGAAGCATTTTGAACAGGTTCCTTCAGCATATTAAGAGACTGATATAAAAAAAAGGTGTTTTTTTGAGCAACTTTAAAATTTGACATTACTTGCAAGTAGGTTAATAAATAGCATCCATCACTTTTCTAAAGAGACCCCCTCTCTTTCCCTCTCAGAAATCCCCATAGTAACTAAAGTTTTTGTTGCAACTATCTCTGTGTTGGTACATTTATGAACTCTTATCCTTCCGTCCTCTCTTTTAATATGATTGTGTTGATGAATGCTCATAACTCAGTGTTGATTCTGCACCTAGAATCCCAGCATTGCATCCTTCGATAAAATAATGCTGTTCAGGCTTTTTGATAAGTCAAATCAAAGTAGTGTTGATCAGTGAGTGCCTTGAGCAACTTGCCTGTAGGAGACCTTGGTGCTTTTTAGTGTGTAAGGTAGTCTGAGTAGTAGGCATCTGTGATTTGTCTTTCAGTATTAAAGTTGACCTAGCGACTACATAAAGGTGTTCATTTCACCAATGAGTCTCTGTTGGAAAATGAAGTCTTTTTGACAACTAAAGGAATGTTAAAGACATAAGAGCCTTCTCCAACACGTCTTTGACGTCTGCCTTTTTGAGCAAGTTTGTCATTGAGGTGGAGCCATTCTTGTTTGGAGTATGTTAATTTCACCACCCTTTTCAATGGGTGACACATGAGTGACAGTTTTCTCCCTTTTAACTACCTTTCTCCCTTTTCTCAAGGGAGATAAAGGCTCAAATGAGAGATCAGATATGAAAATTTGAAAAGCTTGATATTCTACCTAGAATAAGAACAATGGTTGTCATTGGTGATTATGGCACTGGTTTTCAAACAGTGGGTTCTATCTTACTGTTGAGCCATGAAATTATTTCAGTAAGTTCTGATCAGCATTTTAAAAACAGTGACATAGAATAATATAGAATAGGAAATAAGTCAGAAAATATCAGTAAAATATAGTAAAGGTAAATGTATTTATAGAATTTGTTTATGCACAGTAAAGCATACTGGGTGTGTGCTGGGTCATGATATAATGTGTATTGCTTACTGTGGGTCGTGGTCAAGTATTTTGGAAGTTGTCTGTTTATGCTATGTATTGGTCTAATTTACCCATTGTTCTCCAACACATCTCTTTTTCCTGATTACTTTTCATGAACACAATAGAGCATAGTGTTTTAAGAGCTTATTCACTGGAGTCAAGATACTTGCTTTTGAATTCCATGATTTCTACAGTGTAATGATAATGTAGTTATTTAAACTTTTCAATCTCAGTATCCTTATCTGTGAAGTAGAGAGAACAGCTAATACATCATGTCGATTGTAGTGGTAATTAAAGGACTTCCTAGTATGGCTCCTGGAACTTAGTGGACACTTGGAAATTCCCAAATAGTATGCATCTATAGCCCTCCATGTTTCTGTGGGATGGAGACCCCATGGTATACATATTATCTTTTTATGAACAGAAGTATGTTCTGGACACTGCCCTGTTGGCAGATGACTTGAGTTCTGTCTGGACCCCTTCGATTCTTTTTTTTTTTTTTTTTGAGATGGAGTTTCGCTCTTGTTATGCCCAGGCTGGAGTGCAGTGGCGCTATCTCAGCTCACCACAACCTCCGCCTCCTGGGTTCAGGTGATTCTTCTGCCTCAGCCTCCTGAGTAGCTGGGAATTACAGGCATGTGCTACTATGCCCAGCTATTTTTTTTTTTTTTTTTTAGTAGAGGCAGGGTTTCTCCATGTTGGTCAGGCTGGTGTTAAACTCTCAACCTCACGTGATCCGCCTGCCTCGGCCTCCCAAAGTGCTGGGATTACAGGTGTGAGCCACTGCGCCCAGCCCCCTTCTGTTCTTAAACTGTGATTGGTTTGCGTTTGGTAGCACTGGGACCACACAAACTGCTCTTAAACAGTTCCCACGTGCCTGGCTAACACCTGGTTTTCTGTCATCGTTCCCTTAGCATGCTGCTTTTCATGCAGCTGGACCTCTGCTCCTGTGGACCTGCCGTCAGATCCACCCTCGCTTCCTTCTCTGTCATGCCAACCTGTGCTCAGACCTCCAAGATTCTACTTCATAGGGAACCTTTCTTAAATGAAAATTTTAAAAAAACTTTTTAATGTTTTTATGAGTACTGGAAGGACTAGTTTATAGCATGCTCTATCCAAACACTTTCTATTTTTTTCAGCTCTATAAACTCTTGTTAAATATAAGACCAATTAGAATTTTAGGCAGGCAAGACACATTGGTGTGCAAATCAACAAAATACCTCACTGTGAAATCTAGGTTTTGAATTTTTAAAGTATTTCGAGGACACGACTACTAGTTTGCATATAAAGATATTTAATGTACACTTCATTTGTTAGGTCCTTTTCTAAATTTGGCTTGCTATCCTATAGACACAAATTAGAGGTCAGATGATAAAAAATAGAACATAATTAGAGGCCGGGCGCGGTGGCTCACACCTGTAATCCCAGCACTTTGGGAGGCCGAGGCGGGCGGATCACTAGTTCAGGAGATCGAGACCATCCTGGCTAACACGGTGAAACCCCATCTCTACTAAAAATACAAAAAATTAGCCGGGCGTGGTGGCGGGCACCTGTAGTCCCAGCTACTCAGGAGGCTGAGGCAGGAGAATGGCGTGAACCTGGGAGGCAGAGCTTGCAGTGAGCCGAGATCGCGCCATTGCACTCCAGCCTGGGCGACAGAGTGAGACTCCGTCTCAAAAAAGAAAAAAAAGAACACAATTTTACATAGATAGCAGCTGTATTAAGCTGCTTCCTTTGTCTTTCTTATTTATTTATTTAGATACAAGTCTCCCTGTTGCCCAGGCGGAAGTGTAGTGGTGCAATTATGGCTCACTACAGCCTCCAACTCCTGGGTTCAAGGGGATCCTCCTGCAACAGCCTCTTGAGTAGCTGGGACTACAGGTGCAGGCCACCATGTCTGGCTAATTTTCTTATTTTTTTGTAGAGACAAGGTCTTGCTTTGTGGCCCAGCCTAGTCTGGAACTCCTGGGCTCAAGTGATCCTCCTGCCTCAGCCTTCTAAAGTGCTGGGATTATAGGCATCAGCCACTGCGCCCAGCCCCTTTGTCTTTCTTGTAAGCACACACGTGCTTATATGCTTGAATTCTCACTATGTCATGCAATGCAAATAAAAAAAATTGTTACTTGAATTTGGCATTCTAGTTAGATCTCATTTTTTTATTTTTTTGCTCTCTATAAGAATGATAAATTTGAGAGTTTGATATTTCTTCCCAAAATAGAGAAATCTTGGTGTATATTTCCAAATTCAAACCTGGCATCTTACATTTTGGTATTGAAGAACGGTTTGTCATCTATCTATTCAACATCTATTCGATGCCAGGAGTGGTACTAGTTTCTATGTTAAGCATAATAAACACAATCTTCTCCTGTGCACTAGAACCTCACTGTCATGGTCCCACAAATAACGGCCAAAAAGAGTTGAACTCCTCTACTTGTAAAAAGGGTATACTCTGACTTGGTGCTTATAAACCCACATATTCATTATTCAGAGTGACACAAAGAGAATGACCCAAAAGCCCAGGCCTAGGCAAGGCCAAGTTCTGCAGAGATACCAGTAGTCCAGATGCTGATTTACTTCATGTACTAGAAGAATTTTTTTTACTGTTTCAATTTTTCACTATCCATGCTTCTTTTTTTGTTCTCAACATGTGCCCATTATTCCTGGTAATTTTGGCTTTCTCTCTGCCTTTGCTGTGCTTAGATATGATGAAGTTCATAATGTTGCCCCCCAAAAGCACCAAAATAGGCACAAACCTAGCAGACATCTGGTTGTCCAATGAACCCTTACATTGGCCTAGAGTAGTGGTTACTTGCACTGTGCCCCATTGTGGCTCACAGGCATGATTTGTTGAATTTACACAGTGTTTATGATTCTTTTCTTCAGTTAAATATGGAAGGTTTTACACAAAATGTCTTGATGATGTAGCAGTAATCGAGATGTGTCTAGTGGCTACTTTGGAGGGAGTGTGTGTTCCCATTGCAACAAAATCATCAAGCAGTCTTATTCATGTGTTCACATCAACGTGATCTTAAGATCATGATGACTGGCCCGGACCCCAGTAACTCTGAATGGCAGCTGATATATTTTGGTAACAGATAAGAGTTGAGGGTCAGTCTCAGTGCTGAAAGATGATGAGCCAGGTCTGCTGTTGAGCACAAGTGAAGGAAGGAAGAACAACCTCCATGTGTGGAAGACGGTGAATCAGGGCAGCCACATCTTGGCCCAGACAGCTCTAGAAGGTGCGCTCCCTTTGTAGCCACTGGTTAAGTGTAATATTATAATTTTCCATCACATGGTAGTAATGTGTCTGGAGGAAGGATCACCTTTTTCTAAATCACGCAGATCACCTTTGGGTTTGTTCCCTATCGAAAGCATAGGGGAACAAGTAAGAGTAAAGTTTGCTTTTAAAGGATTTAAAACATAAATTTAAAATAAAAGTATTGTCAAGGGATAGAGGAATTTGTTGTTAAAACACTCAAGAGAATAAATACTTGTTTAGTTGATTTATGTAAGTACAGAAACTAAAATAATTATTTTTTATTTGTTAAAGTAAAACTTCTGTTCTCTACTGTCAACCTAATTTGAATGCCTATGAAAATATAAAATATCAGAAGTTATTATTTGGTTGGTGCAATAGTAATCGCGGTTTTTACTATTACTTTTTTTTTTTCTTCCTTTTTGTGGAGAACGGGGTCTCACTATGTTGCTCAGGCAGGTCTTGAACTCCTGGGCTCAAGCTGTGCTCCTGCCTCTGCCTCCCTAAGAGCTGGGATTACAGGCATGAACCATCGTGCCCGGCTTTGCCATTACTTTTAAAGGCAAAAACCGCAATTACTTTTGCAGAAACCTAAAATGCTGTTTCAAAATATTGTGTGATTCTGATAACACCCTACATGGTTTATCTGGTGAAACAAATAAATATAAAAACCCAGCTTTACATGAAATAGAATCAGTGGAATCATTAGGCAATTTGTGGAAGGATACTTTGCTTTTAAAAACTGTAATTCACAGAACAATTTCATTGGTTTCTTTTTAAGTTGGTAGAAGAAAGAGTACCCAATACTTAGAATGACCTTATCTTTAAGTAGTCCTGTTCTTTTGAGGCCAAGAATCTTTTATCGTCACCCTCAGAATTGGGTTCTGGTGTTTTTCCCTTGGCTTCCGTCTGTTTCTTCACCATTAAATGCTTTCATCTACTTTCTCACTAGGACCAAAGTGTCTTTTAACCATGCAACCTTCTTAATGGATTTCAGTCAGATGCCCATAGAAGTTTGGTATTCCTGTTCTTTATCTTTGATTAATTGTGTTTTTTCATGAAGTATATTGTTACTGAATTTATTATCTTAAGGGGAACATCTCATTCATTTCATTACCCAGTTGCCATTGTCATATGAATGCTTGAAATTTCATTTATATTTCATTAATTCCATTGAACTTTGGAATCATAAATGCATGATTCTTCAAGAGCGTCTACATTAAGAAACGTTTCTTATGTGACATTGTTTCCAGCCTCCTTTATGGCTGTGGTCAGTTCTGAATCTTTGCATCAGAAACAAAGATATAAAATGATTGTCATGTCTGTATCCAGAGATCTAGTCAATAGGTATATTTCTGAATACATTTAAGAAATAAGTGAATTGCATCTGATTTATTCATCATTCTTAAACTATTTCTTTTTGACAAACTGTCGTCACCAACTCTACTGCAGTTTCCTCATTTAATGTTCTCCTTCTACTGGGAGAGTTGAGCTGCCTTCCTTTGTACCAGTTTTCATTTTTATTTAAATTCTACCCAGAATATGACTGTAGTCCTTTGGTTTTTCCCTCAGGTCTGTAGAGTCATTTGCCCCGTTTTCATTTCTGCCCTTCTTTCATAGTTGAAAGGAAACTTCAGAACTCAAATGCTTTGCAAGTTGCAAACCCATTCTTTATATCATGTCGGTGTTAGAGACTGCTTAATTATTTTTCTCCATCTGGAGAGGCTTAGTAATTAAATGAATTGCAGCACCTGGGATTATTTATAGACATTGAGAAGGCAGGAGGAGTTCTTGATGACTCATCCATCCAGGGCTGGCGAGGAAGCCTTTCTCTCCACTTCCCTGCATTTCACCTTCCCCCTCCTTCCCCACCATAGGTAGATATGATCTGTCCTTCCTTTGACCCACTCTGACTTACAGCGTTCCATGCTGTATTAATGCTGTTATTTTACTTGCTTTCTTCTGCATTAGTACTGTGAGATCATTGAGGCTTGAGAGTCTTCATTCATCATTATGTCTCTTGCACACGGCTAAAACTGTGGCTTGATTGTGTAAATACTTAGCTGAATTTCATGGAAACACATTTAGGCTCCATTGTCTAGATTGGAAAGGGACAGCCTAATAGCTTATTAGCTACAAATTATAAAAAATAGGCATTAGGGGGTAGAACCTGAGACTACTGGAGTATAAACTCTCTGAAGTTGAAGTCTGTGTCTTGTTCCTCTTCTTTTTGTATACCACCCACCCACCTTTCCCTAGCCCTCACAGTAGTGCATTGACCTCAATTATTGCTCAGGAAATATATACTAAGTAAAACTGAGCTAAAGGAAACCTCTGTGTTTTATCACATTATTAATTATTCAGGTTTTTGAAAAGCATATATCTAGATGGCTGTGTAAACTTCACCCAAAAAGGATGCTGTTTGTGTCAGAAGTGTAAGATTCTTGAGCTGGTCAAGGACATTGAACATGAAGACTGTGTAACGATTCATTGAGGATGGTAACTCTCTTCCCTGTGGCTCCATTGGGTCAAACATGTTAAAGGGATGCATCTCCATTCCGTAGTGCGTTCAGAGGCCTTAAAGGACTGTTTTACTGTAAAGAGTATCGGGGTGTATCTTTATAAGGTTTCCCAACAAAATGCGTTTATTTCACTAGGTGATGAGTGAAGAGGGTTTTTTGGATCATTTTGCTAATTTTCTTTCCCGTTGTCTCTGCCTCTTTCTTGCATTTTTCTTTACTAGGGTTCCTCTATGATAGTTGATGAGTTAGCTTCTGTGTGTTTTAGTTCATCTGTTAACTTTTTCTTGCTCTTGCTGTTCTTTACATGTCTATGTTTTTCTGCCTCTTTCCCCCCTTTCTCCTTCAGATTTTCTAAGCAAACAATGTAAGATTTTCTTGCTTATGTATTCATTCTTGCATTCATTTGCTAACTCATTTGTTCACTCTGCATATTTCTTAAGCACCTTCTCTGTGCCATGCTCCATGGAAATCATGAGGTATCCTCAGAATTGTGTCCTGCCCTCAAAGTAATTGAGGGACAGTAAGTTTTCAGAAGGACCTTAAAATTCTTTCTTCAAAAGTAGCTTCATTTTATCATTGGGAGCTAGGGGAGGACAGATCAAGTCAGGCAGATAAAATCTCAAGAGAATAATGCAAGAATTATATCTTATGTATATTTTTAAAATGATAAATATTTCAGTTTGAGAGTATGAAGTTTTGACTTGTAAATTTTAGAATTGGACTCTTCTTTCTCCATTTTTCTTCTGTTCTGGTATAAAGCAGAACACCACTATTAAAGTATAATTCATTCCTTTTATTTATGGTGACCTAAATTAATCTTTTTATTCTTTTTAACTATCCCAAAAGAGTCTTTTTCTTTTTTTGATGAAGAATAAATTTTCTATCGTGTTATGGTTTTAATTTTTTTTTTCTTTTCATGGTTCTGATGGCAGTGTGAAACAAGGGCCTTTAACTCTGGAGAGAGAGAGAGAAGGGATAAATTAGTAATTTTACCCATCTGCCAAATTCCCACCCTCACCCCAGACCCCCAGAAAAAAACAAGAACTATTTTTGAGTCTGAGAAAATTGAGTTTGTGTTGGAGAATGGTGGTAGATTATTTAGAACTTCCTTCTTAGACTGCTTTATAAGATAATGACGGTAAACTAATATGATTCCTAATTTATTCCTTTCCAGTTGCTGCTGTTTGAATATCGTCCTTCTGACATTTTCCACATCCTTGGTTTTATCCAGATATAAGTTCAATTCTTTCACTACATTACCTAGAAGTGCAATTGCAGAATGTTTTGGATTGATTAAGAAGACTTTTTTTTAATCCACACACAAAAATTAAAATACATATGTTCCAATTAAACTATTTTAACAGCTAATTGATTTCATAGGACTTACCATTAAGTGAAGGCCAGAGTCATTCTTAATGGTCAGTTGCAATTTTGGAATAGATTTGTGGATGTACAACATTGAATTTATAGCCTATCAGGTGTTTTCAGCACATCTCCTGTCTGCAAATGGCCTGTAATTCAAATTTCCTCTTAGTGGACATTACAGAGGACTATTTAATTATTGGCGAAGCATTACATAATTAAGAGACTTTGAATTCTTTGAATGTGACCATGTGAAAATCTATTTTAATTAAATCATTGCACTTCAAGGACGTTACCAAGTACTTCGCTTTTGTACATCATTGAATGATAGTTTAAAATTGTTTTGGCCATTAGTTTTAATGTAAGTCACAGAATTTGATTTTCATAAACTCAGAGAAGATCTTAGGCACTCTGTAGTAACCTTACTATGACAGATGACAGGCCTGACCCTCTGATTGACCATGGTCTCCTAGCTCTTTGCAGTCTGCCAAGCCAAGAATTTGAGTTGTGTGACTCCCAATCCAGCGACTTTGTTTTTTCCTAGATTTGGTCTTCCTGGAATATGACCTAGTAGGATGCTTTAGCTGATTAGATTTATCGGGAGAACTCCTGACATAAAGCACTTTATATTCACAACCGTTCTTACCTCTCTTTCCTCCCCCAGATAAATTAGTTGCAAGATGTTTCTAAATAGAATACAAACACCACTAATAAAAGTTAACATTTGCTGAGGACTTAACTGATATAAAATGCTAATGACAACTACTATACAGTGTCTCACTTAATCTTCACTGGGACCCCTCAAGGTATTAGTACCTCCA
The DNA here is from genome assembly GCF_028858775.2 of Pan troglodytes. Lineage (NCBI taxonomy): Eukaryota > Metazoa > Chordata > Mammalia > Primates > Hominidae > Pan > Pan troglodytes. The sequence continues at coordinate 66,082,906 of NC_086015.1, forward strand.
TTTTATAGATGTGGAAGCTGAGACATGGAGCTTTTTTCAGTATAAATTACTCAAAATTACACAGGCCAATAAGTGTTGGAGCCAGCATTTCAATGGCAACCATATATCTCCAGGGTCTGTGCTCTCAGTGAAGAACTGAATGGGAAAAGTTGGGTTTTCTGTGGAAGAGGGTAGAGGGAGAAGTATATATTATTGGTCCCAGTTATTGTCATCTGCATATAATTGCGTTCAGGCCTCTCAGTTTTGCTGATAGCTGAAGAGGTATTTTCTTGTAACTTAAAATTATGTTCTTCTTCTTTTTGTCCATAGTTAAAATCTTCGATCCTAAATTATCTTAGGCTATGTGTCTGTAATTATTTTATAGATTTGATGACATCTTTTTTCTTTAGTTTCCTCCCTTTTATAAAAAGGCTATAAAGAGTATAGAATAAATGCTGTGGTTATGTAAGCATAGTGTGAGTGAATGGGGTAAAGATTTGAACTTTGAATTGAATGTATTAACTTTTTAATGGCAGCAGTTCTGAAGTGGGGAGGGAGGGAATGGGGGTTTTGCCCCACAGGCAATGTGGCCATGTCTGGAAACACTTTAGGTGTGTCAGGGCAGAGGCACTGCTGGCATCTCATGGATAGTGCCCAGGAATGCTGCTCAACATCCTGCAGTGCACAGGAGAGTCCTCCACAACCAACAGTTAGCAGCCCAAAATGTCTGTGCTGGCTGAGGTCAAGAAACTCAGCTTTATGGTCATCAGCTAGCTAAGTGACTGAAGATACCAGAATATCTTCATCTCAGTAGAGGGGAGGTCAGTTAGGGCTATTTGGGTTATTTTCTGCAGGCCGAAGGCCATAAGAATAACTAATAATCCCAGTCCTAAGAACTCCAGTAGTCCCTGGCTAACCAAGACTTGGACAACTGGGATTCCAACATAAGGTGCAAAACTTGCATGCCAAAATATTTAAATTTGCCCTATTCCTACATATCCTAGGTTTACCTCTGCCCTGTTAAATTAAAGCACCCACATGGGTATTTGTTTGCAGACACTGCAGTGATTTTTGAAACAAGCACCAATTTAATAGAACATTGACTTAGATGTAGAAAAGTAAACAGAGGTAAGAAGGTAAGAGCATGTACAAATGCTTTTGAACTTGAAATCAGCGAGAGCTAGTTTAAAAAACTCATAAGAAGATCAATGAAACTCCCTTGCAGAGGTTGTAGGAGAAACTGCTTCTGTAAATTACAGCACTACACAGTTTCCTTAGCATTATCGAAGGATTTTCCCAGGACAGGATTTAAAAATGATAAACGCTGGCTTATTTTAGAGGGTTACTGTTGTCTCTTGCGAAATCTTTTTACTATCTGGCCATCTAGGCATTGAGGGCCAGGATTATTAACCATCTTTAACTGTATGCATACAGATGCTACTCACCTGTGCCCATTTGAGAAGAACTTTACAATTCTCTTTTGATTTTGTTGTTCAGGGTTTACACTGAAGCTACTGTTTTCTCTATCTACAGCATCTTAACATTTATGATATGTCTGAACCCATCTGAAGCCCAGAACTTTTGTTCTTTGTCTTTTCTGGATAATGCCTGCCTGTCTCTTGAGTATCCCTGTGACCCACATTCCCAAAGCAGATATCATGTACATCACATAGATTATATTTTAAGACAGACCAGTCTGCACAGATCTTTCTGATTTTATGGAAATACATTCAAACATTTTTACATGATGGCAAACTTGGAAGAAACTTAATTTTATTTATCCATGTGAGACTTTTTATGATTTTCCCCATGTTCCTCTTTTTCTGTTAACATCTTGATCTTGGTAACACTGTTTTGCTGATTGTGATATTTTTCAAGAATGCAACTCCTGTGGTTTGTAAAGGATTAGGAAACGGTCTATTGCAAGAACGTCCATGATAGAAATATTTTATCCTTCCTGCCTTTTAACTTGCCATAGGTCAGAATCTCAATGTGATATAGTAAAAGACACAGTAGTTGGTGCTCATATCATCTCTTTATTATGATTGTACAGGTGTCTTTTGAGAAAATTTTTAGCATCAAATCCCCGTTTGGGGTCTGTTGGGAGCTATGAGCATACCTGTGCATTCACTCACCTCAACACGCTGGTACAGCAAATTCTATTTTTCTTGGCTCATTGTGTTCTCTGAGTATGTATTAAGTTGTATGATTTTTTGTGAGTGTGCAAATTCCTAGGTAGCTGTATAAAAATGATATAAGGGAGCTAACTAATTTAGGTCTTGCGTATTTAGAATTTGGATTTGTCCAAAGTTGATGTAAGCCAAGAATTACTTATGCATTTTTAAGAAGGCATTTTATTAGACACATCAGGACTGTAAATAAAATTGCAATGGGAGGAGTTGCTTACTCCATGTATCAACTGGCCATTGTCAACCCATTTTATGTGGGTATATTCATTTAATATAGCCCTTTGGTTATAACAGAGGACTCTTATGTGTTCACACAAATGGATTTGGTGAGAGATACTTCTAAAATTACACTGTCAGTAGTTTGTTTGCACCACATATAATAAAATGTTCTGTATATGAAACAATACTCAATTCTGACTCTTGGATAATTCACTTCCAGGGACTTCTCCACCCATATTACTGAGGTCTTACTCAGCACTGTGCAGCGTATTCCCTGGTAGCTTGGCATCCCTGAACACCATTCTAATGAGGTTTCAGTGAATTATTTCTATTTTTAGGCACTCTTCAAAGGTGGCTGCCAGACACTAGTTCTAGTTTTTTTTTTTAAACTGAACCGATTATAGGGTTTAGTGCCAGATGCTTCAGAAATGCAAGCAGCTAACTAACACAAAGCCAATACCTAAGTCTTTTAGAAAAAGAGATGAATGTTTAGGGTCGTATCTGAACTTAGTAGCACAGCTACTCCCCCGCTGCCCTTTTTAATGGCTGTCAGACCAAAGTTTTGTGGTTTCTCTCTATTTTGAATTTTGTAAGTGAAAAATGTCCTCATCCGACTAAAACAGATCAGACAGGTAAAATCCCAAGTCTTCTGAAAAGAGACTTTCAGTGTCTGACTCTCTTTGAATATTAACAATAGTAAAAATAACAGTAGGTGATATTTATGGACTCTGCTCATGTGTCAGCGCCTCTGATAATTCTGCCAAGCATTCTATGTGCATTATCCCATTTCATGCTCATAACAGCCCTCTGAGAAGGAGATTCTGATTCTAGAACCTTCCCCAGATGCTAAGAGTCCCTTGATTCTGAAATCCATGTCTGAGGTGTTGGAGTGAGGCGTCTATGTATAAATTCCAAATTGCCACTTACTGGCTTGTTCCTTTGGACAAATCTATTTAATCCCTTGCCACTTCAATCCCTTTGTCCATAAAATGGAAATACCAATATCTGATTGATTTGCTGTGAACTTCAAATGAGATAATGCTGTGAAAGTACTGTGGAGAGGTCTTTGACCCAAAAAACATTTTGATGATAAAAATAGTTAAAATAACAACGTTGATGATGATAATTAGCAACGACTAGGGTTAAAAATGCCGAAATAAAAGGAAATACTTTGAACCATTACTTCCCCATACCGTGAAGTCTGTCCCAGGACATATATCGCTTCAGTATGTCAAATATACACATCCTCCTGACCTACTTGCATGTTGTTGGAGGGTGCTTCACATCTGATTGCAGTTGGCTGTGAGACAAAGTCTTAACTAGTTGTTATTGGTGCTATAACTCAGTAATTCAGGAGGAGGTAACCAAATTCAAATTTCCTCAAGGAGCATCTGCATGTCTTTCTTACTACTTTAAAGAGGAGCTAAAGTAATTAGTCTTAACACCTTGGATGATAAAAGAAATAGATTTAATTGGAGCAGCCAAGTTGGCTGAGAGAGAGACAAGTAACACATTGATATGGACCCAGATGCCTCCAGATGGTGGTGAGGCCATTAGAAGGTAAAAGGGTGCCATAAGATTTTCCCCTGGACCCCAAGGAACTGCTTAATTCCTAGTAGTGAGTTCCTCTCCAGGGTCAAAGTCATAAAACGGGGATCCTTTATGTGGCCCTATGTATGCTGGAAATGTATCCTTTCCTGTGAGCTTCCTTATTAGTGTCTACTTGGTTAGAGACAATGCCAGCAGTGGCATGTGATCGTTGGAGATTTTAGAATGCTAGGGCATGGGAATTATTACCTGTTCTGGCAATTTATTTCATTAGTCCCAGTGTTTGCCGTGGAGGGGAGGTGGGAGTTGAGTGGGGGATGTTATTCTCTTCTATATGGGGCAGTCTTGACTCTTGAGTTCCCCATGGGCTAAAGGGACGAGATACCCCCATACAGCATCCCACCTACCTTCTCTCTTGTGTCCCTTCTCTTGCCTTCTTTGTTCATTTCCTTTGCAATGTTGTGGAATCATTATGGTGTCCCATATATGGTGGTTCAGCTGCTGTTCACAGAACTGAATTAAACGTGGTCCCTGTCATTAGGGAGGTTACCCCTTATACATGGGGACACACACACACACACACACACACACACACACACACACACACAAAATCTGTAAACTCCTTAAGACAAGGACCGGCCGGGTGCAGCAGCTCATGCCTGTAATCCCAGCACTTTGGGAGACCGAGGCAGGTGGATCGCCTGAGGTCATGAGTTCATGACCAGCCTGGCCAACATGGTTAAACCCCATCTCTACTAAAAATACAAAATTTAGCCAGCCGTGGTGGCAGGCGCCTGTAATCCCTGCTGCTCGGGAGGCCGAGGCAGGAGAATCGCTTGAACCCAGGAGGCAGAGGTTTCAGTGAGCTGAGATTGTGCCACTGCACTCCAACCTGGGCAACAGAGCAAGAGTCCATCTGAAAAAAAAAAAAAAAAAGAAAAAGACAAGGACCTTTGCTTGTTTGGGGTTAATATCCTCAATGCCTATCACGGAGAGATAATGAATGAAAATAAGATATTCCTTGAGAGTCAGCTTGGTGAAGAAAATGGACTCTAAATCCAGATTGCTCAATTAAATCTCAGTTCTGCCCATTAGTAGGAGTAAAATTCAGTCAAGTACACTTAACCTTTCTGTGCCTCAGTTTCCTCATTTGGAAAATAGGACCAGTAATAAGAGACCTACCTTGGAGGGTCATTTTGAGGTTTGTATTAGTTAATATGGGTAAAATCGACAGGTGACTGGTATGTAGTAAGTCCTCAGTAAATACTAGCTCTCATTATAATTTAAACAATAGCATGCGCCTGTCATATGTGTAGTGATAAGCATAAGTTACCATGTACAACAGTTGTGCGGTGGGAAGGGTCGTTAACCTGCATGTGTGAGAGAGGAAAGGCATTCTCACCTAACAGGTTTGTGATGTGTTACTATTTTCTGTTTCTTCCTCTCCAAACTCAGTGGGCCGAGAAAGTGTAAAACAACTTTCCTCAATCATGGCTCCACACCGGAATCACTGAGCAAGCTTTAAATAATACCGATGCTCAGGTTCCACCCCTGGGATTTAGGTGTAATTGGTCCAGGAGATGGCCTGAACATCAGTATTTTTAATAGCTGCTTGCGTGATTCTAAATAGTGCACACAGGTTGAGAACTAGCAGAGCTTATCAGAGATCCCTTGGGGTCCCTTAATTGCCCTCCACCCCGGCTCCTATCACGCTAGCTTGCTGCTTAGGCGGTTGATGATTCATTTAGGCCATACTCTGGGGACTCTAGTTTTCTTAAAGAGCATGTTCTCAACTCCTGAGATTCATGATCCTCCCGCCCTCTACTTCACAGAGTCACACCAGTCCAACTTGAATTCTCTTCTCATTTTATAGTGAACGGCAGGAAGCCAAGTGATCAGACGTGCCATTGTCTGTTGGTTTCCCCACCTTGGTTTATTATAAAAAGTAGTAGTAATCTCACAGGTGGAGGGGAGCATGGTCATTTGTCCCACCTCATTGGCACCAAAAGAAACCCAGGTATGAGATTTGCTCATAAGGTGGATTGGAGGATATGACTGGCACCAGAGGACGGTATACGTTTTCATGCTTCCTCCCTTGGAGATGAGCATGTGGAACAAGGCCTGCCTGGCCTATCAACTCAGGTACAAGGGATTAGGAGCAGGTGCATGGTTGGCCCATGGACCTGCATATACTGGAGACTGGAAGTAAGATCATCCCCTCGGGCTGTTGCCTGAGAAGATAGCTCCAGAGGAAAGGGTTGAGCTTGCTTTTCCTTTGAGTGACCCTGCATTAAGATGGAACTATCCTTACCTTGGGGAGAGGTAGCTGGGGGTAGAGAGTTGGAGGGAAGAAAGACAGCTTTTTTTCCAAGCACTTTGGAATAAATTAGTTTTGGTACAAATTCCTACATCTGGTGAGAGAGGAAGGGCAAGTTCTTACCTTCTCTCTTCCTTTTCCTCCTGCTTCTCCTATTACCAGTAATATTAAGGAAGAAAACTTTGTTTCTGTGTGCCAGTTCATATCCATTATCTGCTTTGATGCCTCAAACCTGTAAAGTAGGAACTTCTATCCCCAGCTGACAAATGAAACCAAGGAACAGAGATATTCAATGATTTGCCCAAGGCCACTCAACTAGAAAATGGTAGGATTTGAAGCCATGTCTTTCTTACTCTGGAGGCTCTTTCCCTCTTCTGAACTTCAGTATTAGGCTGCCTCCTACCCTCCTGGAAACTCCCTACCCCCTTTTTCTTCCAAAGAGTGTGGATCTAGGGTAGGGTCAGCCACTCCAGTATATGTCTGGTCATCATCCCTTGGTGGGGTGCCCTTGTGACAATACTTAGGACCTAAGACAATTAGGACTTTGAGGAAAAGTCTTTTTTTTCAGTGGAGATCTTGTACTTTGAAACCACTTCTTCTGCAGGTCGCTCTCTCCTAAAATCTGGATGGTGCTATGGTCGTGAGAGCTTCGCGTTTTCCACTAGTCTGCCTCCAGACATTCTGTTGAATACCTATGGAATCTCACTTCAAGCTCATACAAATTGGTTTTTGACGGTTATTGCCATGCAGCTCCCCTGGTCCCATTGCTTCAGTAAAAGATTTTGGATATTCTGTGCTAGGATGTTCCAGGCTCTGGCAGCACCTGCTGAGTTGCTCAGTACCCAGAGCCAGGTCTCTTCTAGTCCAACATCCCCACTGAGGCTATCCAGGGCCTATGCTGAGAATTTATTTCTGCAGTGGACCAGAAAAGATGCTTGTCTTATGAGACTGGGGAGAGTAGGGAGGCTGATGGACCCCTCAGCTGCTGCTGAAACTTTTTAGAAGCCCAGAAGCAGTTCTGCTCATGCCTGGCTGTGTTCTGCCAAGAGGCACTTGCAGACATTCCCACATCAGGAAGGCTGCGACCTGCCGCAAAGGAGCAGTTGTATCCACAGGCCGACTGTGACATGCAGAATGGTAATCTACCTTCTGTGCCTTTATCTTCCAGAGCAGCAACATCATAATCTTCTCTCTGGCTTTATAAATGATGAAATGTCACACAGGGTTTTCTGTCAGGCAAACATGTAAAATCAGCCTGGATACCCAGCAAAGTACCATGCCTTCCATTACATCCTTGTTATGAAAGCTTCATTTAAAAATTCTTGGGTCATAAAGCGAAGAGAGAGCATGGTGTACCATCACCAGTTGTTAAGCAGACAGTCTTGGTGTCAGAGGGGACTCTTTTATGCCGTGATGCTATCAGTTACAGAGAATGTCAAAGCTGCATCCCCCATGTGAACTTCAGTGAGGCAAAGGAAGAATGTCTGCAAGGAGATTTTTGTGACTTGGTGTGGTTGCAGCCTCGCTGTGGACTTAGGAGGCTCTCTGGGATACAGATGACAGCAGTTAGAGGTTACACCAGTACAGGAGATCACATACCATCCTGCGTTCTCAATGAAAGAAGAGTGTTACTGTCTCAGCCTGTCTAGCTTATACATATATAGTATAACCTGGCCTCCTTCAGTATTCATTCATCAGCTATTTCTTGTAGCCAACTGTATGCCAGGCACTGTGCTAGGCACTGAGGCTGACCTGATTAGAAAATACCTGTGTAGCCTTGGTCTTTGTGGACATCACAGGCTATCGGGGGAATAGAAGTTTATCATGTAAATGTGCCAGTGGACATATGATTCAACATGTGTGAGGTCTAGTGAGTGAAAAAGACATTGATTGCTTTGAGAGCATGTGATGAGGGTCAGGTCCAGGTTTGGGGGGTCAAGAAAGGCTCTCTGGGAGAAGACAGGATTCAGCTGAAGTTAACTAGAGTGGAAATTACAGGCTGAGCAGAGGAGATTCTCAGCTACTAGCAATAGCATGAGCAATGGCCCCAAGCAGGAGAACTGAGTGCTCAAGGACCAGAGAGAAAGCCCTCAGGGCTCAAGCTAGAGCATTGACTTCACTAGACCACAAAGAGCCTTGAAGGCCATCAGCCCTAGACTTTTCTTGGGGAGCCAATGAAAAACTGGCAGAGCAAGGGGACTAACTTGGTTGGCATTTTGAGCAGATAAGGAGCACTACCGAGACAGTTGAGCTGGAGAGAAGTGGGGGAGGACACATGGGCACCCCTTTGGCAAAAAGAGGAGAGATGGTGGTAGCTGGGACCTCGGGAAAAATGATATCTTTTTATTACCAAGATTGTAAGGATTTTATGTTCTTATATAGGAGGAAGGGAATTTGTTTCAGGCTCTGGGAGCATGCATTTGAACCAACTTGGTGACTTATGAAAATAACACTTCCGGAGGATGAAAGCAGGTCAGAAGGGGCTTTAGAAATGCTGCTCACTATCAGGCTTATAGAAACACTCTTATTGTTGTTTTGATACTGGCAATTTTTCTGAGCTCACTTTTTGCTGCTTTTCTCATTTGATATTTTCTCCTGTCGTCTTTATTTCTTGTTTTATGTGTGTTATGTGAGTGTATTGAATGGGCTTTCTGCTTTCTTCTGGTTCTGTTTTAATTTTGGAGAGCTGGACAAGGGCATGATTATGATGATCAGCTCATGTGTATGTTTTGCCATGTGTTGTCTCTGCAAATACAACTGGCTGCTTTCCATTGTAAATGTTAATGTTGCAGCCATATTGTAAAACCTGTAAATCCATAGATTGAACTTCTTGGGGGATTTCATTAGTGTATTTCTGCAAACAGTCCATTGATGTCTAATATATAAAAAAGACAGCATTCATATAGTATCATATTATTCTCTCCAACCTCAGAGCTTCAGGACAGATTGATGACCAGGCTGAAACCTGATTATAATTATCCAAATAAAAGAACAAATTAGGTGGATGGTTCCTAGCTGCATTGGGCTTTAATGCCAAACACATTTTATACTCAGTTATAATTTGCAGTTCCAAAGACCTCCCATTTAGGTTTCATTTGTAGTACAGAAGGATTTTTAAATGTACACAGTTTACTAGCCCATCTTAGAAACATGAAGCAAAAATCCGCCCATCTTAAAAGTGAAATTATGGGCCAAGCTGGCTTAAGTTGGCAACATTAGCAGCCCACTGTCAGAAACACAAAGACACCCCCAGCCAGCCATTACTATTATCACGCGCTTAAGCAAAGGGCAAACTCAGAGTCTCTTTGGAACCGATTGCCTTTGTTCCACTTAGTATCATAAAGGAGATATTGGCTGTAAAAGCTAATGGTATAAGATAGGCTTGGTAAAGGACGCCCTTTTCAGTTCCTTAGATCTTGCTCATGTAATCTTTCAGCTGAGAAGTGAGAATGTGACTCCTATTAAATGCAGTTCAGGATGTTCTGCCAAAGGCGATATTACTCCAGACCTGTGTCCGTTCCAGCAAATGAAAACCTAAATAAGTCCCACAACAGCACCGAGTGTTCTCGAAAGGACTGTGGTCTGACATTTTCACGTGAAATAAACTAACACTTATAAGTAATGGTGCATTTTCAACATGCTCATGTGACAGGTATATGAACGCGATTGGTGGGGGGGGGGGCATATTTTTGGGGGCAAGAGAGGACTCCTCATTCACCCTTCCCCAAGTTAGAAAATGCCATAGCATAGTAGGAATACATTCAAAAAAACAAATTTCTAGATGATATCCTGCATATGAAATAAACTTCAGTCTTTTGTACCATCTGTATCTAGCATACTTATAAAATAGAACAAAGTGTGCATTTTTAATAAAGAAGCATGGTGTTGATTTTCTTCTTCAGTCCTCTTCTTCTTTTCTATTATTTTATAAGGTACGCAAAGTATATTATTTGTTTTTAGGAATATTTTAGTGGGGCAACAAGCGTGGCCAAACATTATCTCGTGAAGCACTTTTTAGAAGAGGAAGCATTTGAGATTCTCAAAAGCACTTTCAGCGAAATGTTTTTAAATGCACATTATAATGTTAAGAAATTAACTTGAGTTATTAAAGCGGCAAGTATGTTAGACTAATAACTACTACCATCATACTTTCCCAGGTTTGAAGAGCTGCTATCACAGAGATTTAATAATTCTAATTCGAGGTTATCTTCATTAAGAATACTAAGCTTTAGAATGATTGCATGACTGATAAAAGAATTAGAAAAAATAGTTTAATATCAATTTACTCTTCTATAGGGCTTGACAATTTATCAAGTGCCTTTACCTGTATTACATGATTTGATCTTTAAGACAAATACAAGCCCTCCATATCCTTGGGTTCTAGATTTATAAATTCAGCCCAGGAATTGAAATTATTTGAAAAAAAATAAAAAAAATACAACAATATGAAATCATACAAATGAAAAAATAATACCATTGTTTGCATATCACTTACATTGTATTAGGTATTATGAGTAATCTAGAGATGAGTTAAAGTAAGCAAGAAGATGAGTATAGGCTGTATGGAAATACTACACCATTTTATATAAGGGACTTAGGCATCTGTGGATTTGGGTATCTGTGGGGTTCCTGGAACCAATCCCCTGTGGATACTGGGGATAACTGTGGGCAAATAAGGCATTGCCAATTTTATCCCACCCTCCACCTTGGCCCCAGCTTTTATTCTGGCCATTAAAAAAAAAATAGAGTTGGGGGAAAAGATCAGAGGTTAAGTAACTTGCCCAAGGTCACATGGCTGGAACTGGCACCCAGACCCTGTAGCTTTTATTCCTGTATTCTTTATTGCCTTCCAGGAAACCTGGTTTTTCTGTAGTAGTTGGCCTTTTCTTAGGTTTTATGAGTGGACAGGTTCTGTGAATATTCTAGAAGGCATGCTAAGTATGTTTATATTTTCTCTCAGAAAGCTAGCAGAGTCTGGTATCTTCCAACCTTTCATACTTACATCTCCTTGTTAACAGATGGTAGAACTGAAGGGAATGCATAAACTTGAAGGGTTGTGGTCACAGAATATGTTCTGACTCCACATATAGGGGTGTGAAGTGTAGGATGTTTTAGAAACAAGAGGCATATCCTAGTGCCACTAGACAGACACATTGTGAGATGATGCATTTTTGTTATAATTTAGAATTTAGAGTTGTTTGAAACAGGACGTATCCCTGATGCCCACCTGCCTACACATATAGTTGCATTTCTTATTTGCTCTTGAAATTCCCATGTTTAGGAATTTTCACCACTGGCACTAAAACTGGGGCCCTTGTCCGGGATTTGATGGTATGAGGAAGATTTGCCTGAATTTGTGACTCAGAGTAAAGCAATAAAATCCAGAGGTCCAGTAGTTGAAGATTCTCATAACCATCTATTTCTGCTTCACCATTAATTCTGGTGTAAGCAAGCTCTTACTGTGGAATGTCATTTTTTGATTCCTTACTAACCGTCGCTACTTCCTAGTCTTTCAAAATGGTATTTTAGGCCTGAAAATTAATTCTAAGAAAATAATTCAAATACTAGAAAAGTTGTGGCCACAAAAGTGTTGATTCCACTCTTATGATAGTGAAAATTGTTAGGAAAAAAACACAAATGCCCAACATTTTGGAAATTATTAAATAAATTAGGTCCATCCTGAAGTTGGAATTATATGACCATTAAAAATTACGCTTTATGTTCTTACACAGAAAGGTGGATGGAAAAAAAAGAAAAAACTTATGTTTTTAATGACATGAGCCATGTTATCAATTAATACTGTTATTGATAAAATGTTAATACCATAAGCAAACACTGCAATTAAAAATAGCAAACACGTATATGGTTCTTATTACAAGGCAACTCATCAAAGCATTTAATGTATATATCAAGTGACTTTGAGGTAAGTAGTCATAGTACTTAAGTGATAAATCTTTTTTTTTTTTTTTTTTTTTTGAGGCAGAGTCTCACTCTTTTGCCCAGGCTGGAGTGCAGTGGCACGATCTTGGCTCACCACAGCCTCCGCCGCCCAGGTTCAAGCGATTCTCCTGCCTCAGCCTCCGGAGTAGCTGGGACTACAGGCGTGCACCACCAAGCCTGGCTAATTTTTGTATTTTTAGTAGAGACAGGGTTTCACCATGTTGACCAGGCTGATCTTGAACTCCTGACATTGTGATCTTCCCACCTTGGCCTCCCAAAGTGGATAAATCTTTTAATAATGTAATTTTTAGATGAGGAAACTGGAATCTAGCTAGTAGGTCACATACCTAATAAGTGGAGGAGCAGGAATTTGAACCCCCGAACTCAGCCACAACTGCTGTTTACCCCAAATAAGGTCCACAAATCATGACACAAAATGTGTTTTTGTGTATGAAAAATTTAGAAGGGTCTGTGACCCAATTCTCAGCTCTGGTGACCTGTGTGGTGGGAATTTGGATGACTTATTCCTGTTCTAGTCTTTTCTATATCTTAAACAGAAAACCGACACTTTGGTTATTACAACATAATGCAATTTTAAGTAAATAAGCAGGAGCCGTCTTTACCCTCCTGGGATTTCCTTGTGGCCGAGTGAAAACCCACCCCTACGCTGTCATTTTATGTCTTTCAGTTTCTGTGCAGTCAGACCACAGAGAGGGGCTTTCTTCACCATGGATTTGGCATCCCTTCAGTTAGAGAGTGGATCTGGACATATGCCAGATTTGCCTGGATGTTTTTCTGCTTTCCAATCATAAGCCAAAAAAACAAAAAACAAAAACAAGAAGCACACAGGAATGTATGATTTGAATTCTGGATCTCTCAGTTCCCATCTCTTAATTTTTTAGTTGTTTGGCTAAATGCTTGGGCATTTTAGCCATGGAATAAATACTAGTAAAGACTTTATGGAATACGTAGCAGGAAGCATTTTTAAATGGTGCACTGTTTCCACTGAGCTGTGGACAGATGGGTTGTTTATAGGCTGTTTCATATCCAGCCTCCTTTTTTGTTTTGTTTCGTTTTATTTTGTTTTGGTCTTTTGCTGGTGAGAAGTAGAACCACGCTTCTTTTGTTCTTTTTCTACCTCTCTGCTCAATCTTCTTTTATATGTAATATTCTTTAAAGTATAATTTGCAATGATAAAGTGGCATCCAAAATGCTACAGGAACATGTTAAGACATTTGAAGAATCTCTTTCTTCTAGAAATATGTATGAAAATATTTGTTAATAAAAAATGATTGAGGGTTTGCTTCAGCATAATTGGAGGAGTGTGAGGATGTAGACAGAAGAAGACTGGTCATGAAGCTGAGTGATGGGTACGTAGGAGTTCATTACACTTATTCTTTCTACTTTTGTTTATGTTGAACAGTTATCATCACTTAAAAAAAATGAAGCAGTCACTTAACTAGTATCTCAGCAATTCTATTGCATCACGAGATGCAGCAAATTTAGTTTGAAAGGGTAATTTTCAGGAAAGAAAACTTTAACATAAAACTTTAGTCTGTAAAAACCAAAACAAACAACTGAAATATGGAAAATTCCGACAGGCCATCACATTGTGTGCATACGGAATCTATACCATGCCAAAGAATAACTGATTGTTCATTTCAACTTAACTTTATGATGATATTATTAATCAGTTTTGATATGTTTAATTATGGCTTTTGAGCTTTAAGCCCTTTATAAACACTTCACTGTCTTACCCTTTACTACTACACAAGTATCTGAAATGTTCACTTTGACTGCAGACTCTCAGCCTTCCAGGCCATCCTGCAGTCTCCCTTGATGCTAACTAGGAGCACTTTTCTTTCATCGTTATCCTCATGTAGAATTTGGCAGTGGCCTCCAGTGGCCTGTGAATAAAATCCAGATGTTTTAGTTTGGCCCAAACCTACCCTTGCTGATTGATTTCTTCTTCTGTGAACCACTTCCTGGGAATGGAACCACATAGAGCAAAAATAATGAACTATTTAAAAACTCTTATTTCCAAAGTCTTCAAAAACAGTTGTATCAATTTGCACTCCCATCAAGTATGTAACTCTGCCCATTTTGCCGTACACAAATAAACAGCAGGCATTATTATCTTTCAAAATCTCTCCTGATGTAAGCCAAAGAAAACGTATCTCTTTCTTTTTTTAAGTTATCATTGAGAATGGACTTTTTTTTCCTACTTTGATTGGCATTCCTTCTTTCCTATTTAAAATGTATTTGCTCGTATCTTCCCCTATTGTTATCATATTCCTTAGTAATATTTTGGTAGCAGGATAGAGGCTCATTGTGTGTTCTCACATGTAAACTTCCTGAGGGGGTCTTGTTTCTTATCCATTTTTGCATCCTTAGTGCCTGGTCTAGAGCTTAGCACAGCGTGGATACTTAAGGTAACTGTTGCCGTGTTTGGACACCTTTCTTTCTTTTTTCCTTTCTTTCCTTTCTTCCCTTTCTTTTCTTTCTTTTCTTGATGGAGTCTCACTCTGTTGCCCAGGCTGGAGTGCAGTGGTGCAGTCTTGGCTCACTGCAACCTCCGCCTCCTGGGTTCAAGCAGTTCTTCTGCCTCAGCCTCCCGAGTAGCATGGGACAGGTGCACGCCTCCACGCCTGGCTGATTTTTGTATTTTTAGTAGAGATGGGGTTTCACCATATTGGCCAGGCTGGTCCCGAACTCCTGACCTCATGATCTGCCCACCTAAGCCTCCCAAAGTGCTGGGATTACAGGCGTGAGCCACCACGCCCAGCCTGGACACCTTTCTTTGAAAAATGAAAATGAACAGAGTGGTGTCCATTTTGAGTGGGTATTTCTGTAATACTGGTTGCTAGGAAATCTGGTTTTTTCCCCCCTCTGCAGAATAAATCATCACTACTCTCTGCCGGTGACCCCTGGAGAGGTCTGAGAGGTCAGTGGCTACAACACAGGAATAATTGTCCTTCTGATTTGTAAGCTTTGTTCCCCATATCAGGAGCATTGGTTAGGAAAAAGAAGTGTATTGTGCTGAAATCTAAAAGTTGCTCATATTACAGGGCACCTACCAGTAATTTCTCATGCCATCATCTAAATTGAAGACTTAGTATTGTTAACAAGTTTTGAAAAGGCATTTTTTAGCTTGTTCCTCTAGATTATTTAGTGGCATTTTCCCCCACTGGTACTAAAAATCAGGAGTTAAATCACAAGTCTTTTTGTTATATCCTACCAGCCCATCTTTTGTGGCATCCTGCTTCTCTTCTTTTCTTCCTGTAAAAGAAGATTTTTGAACTTATAAAATCACTTTTTAAAATAGACATTTTTTCCTAACCCTCAGCTGTTCCTCATCAAGTTTTTTTTTAAATTTATTTTGTGTTTCCAGCTATTGGAACATTCAACCTCAAGACTGTGATCTTTCTGTGGCATGCTTGGACTCATAGCACGCGGAAAGGAAGCCTGTCTTGTGCATTGTTCTAGGACAAAGTCCATTAAGTGAAGGTCTTAATAAAATATTGAAGGTCTTAATGAAATACTCTCAACCCTCACCAGCTCCCCACCAGTGCTAAGCAGGGTTTTGCCTTCTCCTCCCACATGTCTAACTAGAATTCTTCTAAAGGAATAAACTAAGAGCAAAATAAAAGTTATCCATCTCCAGTGCCTGGGATTCCGATCTCACGGTTTTTAAACCTTTTTCCTGTTTCCATAGTCTGAGGTGTGCCTAGAAAGGCCAGCCCTAGAAAGGAATACATAATTATCTTCTAGTTTGCTCCATCTCCTTGGTTCCCATGAAGAAATTTCAAGCCTATGATGCCTTCTCCTACAGATAGATCCTCTTTTCATTCTGATGTCATTTTGTGACAGATGGTGAATAAAAGCAGCAAGCCCAGGCCAGGTGGCAGAGTATCTGTGTCTGCATTTTGATGACACCTGTCATCGGAGAATCTAGGCACACAGGCTGGGGCAGCATCCATGGACGAGGCAGAGGAAGTGGGTGGCCTAGAAACTCCACCAGCTGAGGAGTTGTTTCGTGGTCTCAACAGCTTATAGAGTGTTGATGTAATTTTGCAGGTAGACCCAAACCTTTAAGCAACCTGCATTTTACCAAGAGTTGCTCATCATTTCAGCCTCTCACTCGCTATTCTCACCATCAGATGCAGAATCCTGTTGCAATAAAATCATAAATGAAATAAAAGCACAGTCAAAACTGTGCCATCCCTCTAATTAACCAATGTTGTTAGCTCAGGGTCTAGAGTATTAGGTATATTTTTGTTACTTTATGGAGCCTAAGCTTGCTGCTACATGGGAGGGAGCTCTACTTGCTTTACTTCCTGCCAAAACACAAGATGCACTTTATGACAATACTGATTTGGAACCTTCTAGGGGTTTTTTTGTTTTAATTGCCAATGGCAGAAGGACACTACTATGGTACTATTTTATACGACTCATGGACTCAGGCACAGTGTCATGGTGAAATGATTGTATATAGCCCTGCTGGCCTTCCATCTCGTACTCCTTCCATGATTTGTGGTTATTGTCTTCTTTTGCTTTGTTTTGTCAGCCAAATATGAGATTTGAGCATGAAATCGTATAGTTTTAGAAATTCCAGAATACTTCTTTAATCCCTGAAAGTCAGTACAATTCTACCTAAGGACTTTCAGCCCTTTGCCTTGTTATCTGAAAATTGTCTTTCTCTGGATAATTATCTTGACTTTATTTATTTGTTCATTCAGTTATCCACTTAGTAAATTATGATGAAGTACCTTGTATGCAACAGGCAGTAATAGGCTATTTCGTAGCAATTTCAATGTCCAGTGGAGAAATGTAGACTAGTATTTGTGTTTACGCCAGTTGAGGACCTTTTTAAATAGTGGACTTGAGCTTAACTCTCTGCTTCTTCTTGCTTTTGATGAGGAACAGAATTGACTTACACATTTCACTGGGAAAAGACCTTCCCATGTGCATTACTACTAGTGGGAACAAAAGCTGGAATTGATGATCTGCAAGGTCATATGTCATCATATGTCAAAAACTTCAGAGCTTTGCAGATTTTTTTAACCTTGCATTATGCTGGGATTATTGCATTGTTCTAGAACTATTGCATTGAAAAAAGCCTAGAAGTGTAGTAATCAAAACAATAACATTGCTTATATCTAGGTAATAGGATACATTTTTATTTTTAGTTTGTCTATTCATCTTTCCTAATTTCTTTGCAGTTTATTATACAATAAAGAAATCATCATTACTTAAACAATATAGTTCAGGCAAGAAACGCCTCAGTTAACTGTGGTCATTTTGGAATGGTGAATTGCTGTATTTTTTATTAATGGATCTGGAAACTTCATTGCTATAGCGTGATGTTGGGGGAATGAAACAGTTGTTCATAGATATTTATGGATGGAGCTACACAAAGACAAATAACATGTTTTAGTCATTGTCAGTGGGAAAATTGGTTGTATTTCCAGGGCATCCGTATTAGCAGGAGTAGCCAAATAGCAATGTTCTGGTGTGTGATTTGAGTTAATTACTGCCATAGTTTTGTTAGACTTCGACATGATTTCTTTTCCAGCAAATAAAACTTGAGAAAATTCAAGATTGGTATTAATTATGTTGCTCCAAATGAATTTCTAATGTAGACACCTAAAATCAACAACTGTAAAGCCATACTGTCAATAGGAGAGTGAAGATCTCCTAGCATAGACATAGCATAGAAAAACCTCATTTTGATTTTCACCTCCTTTCAGATAAGATTAGTTTACTTGTCTAGAGAGGCATTTAAGAATAGAAGGTTTCCTGAAGACTTTCTCTAGGAGAGGCTGATGGAATTGCCTCTGGGTGCATAAGAAATTAGCTTAAAGGGAACATATGCTAGGGCCACAATATGGGTGGATTTGGTATTATTCAGTCTGGGCAGTTGAGGTTCTACAAATCACAGATTCTACAGTTTTTAGTGATACCATGGAATCTTTGAGGTATAATTTGTGAATCAGGAGCTAGTCAGTTGCCCAACATTCATGTGTCAACCTAGATCTCTTGGTGTCTTCTCAAGGTCATTAAATCATTCACTTAATAAACGTTTAATGAACATTCTACTATGTGCCTAGGGAACAACAATGAATATGACAGATGCAAGCTATGCTTTAAGGATGTCTGGTAGGATTAGTTTTGTAGAAACATTAACACATTTAGGGATTTTTTCTACCTTATAAACATCAAGACTGTATCACAGTAACTGATCTTTATAGTCATCCTCTAAAAATGAAGTTCCTAAATTTTATTTTCATGGTGACCTTACTAATCTATATATGTGTGTCTCCCAGATAAAACTTTTATCTATAGCAAAACTGAAAAGAAGGTGATATGGGCAGATTTTCTAAATCTATAGTTTTGCCATCATGGAAACAGAGGTAGAACCTAGAGAAGGTTGGGGAGGGCATCACCAATTCACAGTGAGTGAATTTTCTTTGTTACTGGACTCTAACATCACAGTTGGGTAGCACCTTTGTGGAACATCTCAGCAGACACCATACACTAAGCGGAGCATTGCTGAAAGTCGTAACTCAGGAAAGTGAGATCAGAGTGCGGGATCTCTTGTCAGATATCCAACAGCTAAATGTTGTCTGTCCTGGGGCATTAATAGATAATTGTCTTATAGTCCTAGTCCTGAATTTTTTTGGTCCCCTGCAAACTCTTAAAGGCTTTTTTTTTTTTGTGGCAGGATCTCACTCTGTTGCCCAGGCTGGGGTGCAGTGGCGCAATCACGGTTCACCGCAGCCTTGACCTCCCCCAGGGTTCTAGCAGTCCTCCCACACCAGCCTCCCCAGTAGCTGGGGCTACGGGCATGTGCCACCATGCCTTGCTAACTTTTGTATGTTTTGTAGAGATGGGGTTTCACCAAGCCCTCTTGATATCTTTTGTGAAACTATACACACCTCTAGGAACAGAAACAGACAGTCTTGTGTTTCATCTGGCCTGGCTTCCTCTGATGGGAGTCATATACCTAAGAGTATTTTAATTGTATCTATTTCCATAGCCCTGAGTATCTTTGGGTGTATGACTTATATCCAGTCTCCTTTCTAAGGAATCATATGGTTTCCATAGGAAGAATATAATGGTCGATATTAATACAGGAACCTTATTGAAGAGGAAAATGATAACTGCCTTTTCTGGATTACCTTCACTGGCAATATAAGTGTCAGGCTACTCTCAGCATTAAGAACTTGATTTCCTATTTTGAACCAGGATCTCTCTCACCTGTAAGTTAGAGGTGTTCCAATTAAGAGAAATGTGAAACAGTTATAGAAATAGAAACGACAGTCATATGGTTGGTTATATCTCACTTTTCACAGTTGGCATCCCTGTTAAGAATTATGTTTCCATCCAAATCTTGTCCATAGAATCAGATTCGTAGTTACATCATGGGAGCCAACTGTTCCAGTGATCTATATGGCAAATCACTCATACCATGAAGCATACTTCTATAATATGATTGGTCACCTCCTAATTTGAGATTTTTGTGTCCCCAAGTTTTCATTAAAAGGAAGCTTCTGGGCTATTAAAGATGCATTGATATGCCTACAGCACAATAAATGCACATGAAATACTCCCATAACAGATAACACAAAGAAGATAGCTTTTTATAACTCAAACAAAATGTTTCTAAGTCCCAGGCAATAACCTGCTAACTTGAAGACATGTTTATTTCTGCTATAAATACCAGTGTATAAAATGGATTAAGACCCCTCTGGAGATTTTTTTCCATGTGAATTGAATTTTGAATAATATATGGTACATACTACAGTGAAAGTTTCCTAACTGATCTTGTAACAGAGAAAATGTACAAAACACATATTTTGGTGTCTGAATACTGATATTCTCTTCTCAAACTGGAAAACTAACCAGAGTCACGGTCAAAGATAAAACAGTAAAAACTCATATTTGTTTATTCATCCATTCATTCATTACATGTTTATTGAGCACCTATTTGTGCTAGCCAATGTACTACTTACTAAATTCCCATTCTTCTGTTACTGAGAGAAAAAGCTTTTAATCAATGCCTTATAGACTTTTTAGCATATGCTGATGATAAATCCATGGAAATCTCTGCACTCTCACTCAGACTCTAATGGAAAGTATGCCAGTTAGTCATTTATTACCTCTGAGTTACAAGTTTGCCTTTTCTTGCCCAACTTTGTAATCTTGGTGTAGAACCCTGGAAACATTTCTCTCTCTCTTTTTTTTTTTATATTATTATTAAAGTTTTGGGTTACATGTGCAGAATGTGCAGGTTTGTTACATAGGTATACACGTGCCCCGGTGGTTTGCTGCACCCATCAACCCGTCACCTACGTTAGATATTTCTTCTAATGTTATCCCTCCCCCAGCCCCCCACCCTGCAACAGGCCCTGGTGTGTGATATTTCCCCGCTGTGTCCATGTGTCCTCATTGTTCAGCTCCCACTTATGAGTGAGAACATGCAGTGTTTGGTTTTCTGTCCTTGTGATAGTTTGCTGAGAATGATGGTTTCCAGCTTCATCCATGTCCGTGCAAAGGAGATGAACTCATCCTTTTTAATGGCTGCATAGTATTCCATGGTGTATATGTACCACATTTTCTAAATCCATTCTATCATTGATGGACATTTGGGTTGGTTCCAAGTCTTTGCTATTGTGAATAGTGCCTCAATAAACATATGTGTGCATGTGTCTTTATTGTAGAATGATTTATAATCTTTCGAGTATATGCCCAGTAATGGGATTGCTGGGTTAAATGGTATTTCTAGTTCTAGACCCTTGAGGAATCACCACACTGTCTTCCACAATGGTTGAACTAATTTACACTCCCTCCAACAGTGTAAAAGCGTTCCTATTTCTCCACATCCTCTCCAGCATCTTTTGTTTCCTGACTTCGTAATGATCCCCATTCTAACTGGTGTGAGACGGTATCTCATTGTGGTTTTGATTTGCATTTCTCTAATGACCAGTGATGATGAGCTTTTTTTCATGTGTCTGTTGGCTGCATAAATGTCTTTTGAGAAGTG
This sequence comes from Pan troglodytes, assembly GCF_028858775.2. NCBI lineage: Eukaryota > Metazoa > Chordata > Mammalia > Primates > Hominidae > Pan > Pan troglodytes. The sequence continues at coordinate 66,104,144 of NC_086015.1, forward strand.
TCTGTTCATATCCTTTGCCCATTTTTTGATGGGGTTGTTTTTTTCTTGTAAATTTGTTTAATTTCTTTGTAGATACTAGATATTAGCCCTTTGTCAGATGTATAGATTGCAAAAATTTTCTCCAATTCTGTAGGTTGCCTGTTCACCCTGATGATAGTTTCTTTTGCTGTACAGAAGCTCTTTAGTTTAATTAGATCCCATTTGTCAATTTTGGCTTTTGTTGCCATTGCTTTTGATGTTTTAGACATGAAGTCTTTGCCAATGCCTATGCCCTGAATGGTATTGCCCAGGTTTTCTTCTAGGATTTTTATGGTCCTAGGTCTTACATTTAAGTCTTTGATCCATCTTGAGTTGATTTTTGTATAAGGTGTAAGGAAGGGGTCCAGTTTCAGTTCTCTGCATGTGGCTAGCCAGTTTTCCCAACACCATTTATTAAATACGGAATCTTTTCCCCATTGCTTGTGTGTGTCAGGTTTGTCAAAGATCAGATGATTGTAGCTGTGTGGTGTTATTTCTGAGGCCTCCGTTCTGTTTTATTGGACTATATATCTGTTTTGGTACCAGTACCGTGCTGTTTTGGTTACTGTAGCCTTGCAGTATAGTTTGAAGTCAGATAGCGTGATGCCTCCAGCTTTGTTCTTCTTGCCCAGGATTGTCTTGGCTCTGCAGGCTCTTTTTTGGTTCCATATGAAGTTTAAAGTAGTTTTTTTCCCACATTCCTCCTTTAATAGCTGGTGCAGCAGTGGGTTGTGCCTGTAGAGGACACTGGGGGCACTGCAGAGGGAAGTCAGAGGTGGGGCTTTGCCTCCTGCTCTCTTTGCTGCTTAAGGGCCCTGTAGGCAGCTGATCAGCAAGAGGGAGGCCCAGCCAGTGCCACTCATCTCAGCAGCTCTCAAAACAGCTGCAGCCCACACCCTCCAGCAGATGTCTTTCTGGGCTGCTCCTTCTAACCTATGCTTTCTGGTAAATTTTTCCACAACCCAGTGAGCCACTCTTCTGGGTATGTGCTGGTCAGCTCTCACTCCACAGAGTTTCTTCATTACCTAGTGGGCCATTCCTATAAACCATCACCAGCACACCCTCTGGCAGTTTCTTTGCCACAGGTTCCATGTTCCTGTGACATTCATGCCCTCTCAAGGTCTAAATATCAGCCTTTGCACAGAGGGCCCTCTTCTGAGTTCTTAGTTTCTTCCTTATTCGGTAGCTCTCTCTCTCTATTCTAGAAATAATGGCTTTTTTTTTTTTTTTTTTTTTTTTTTGCAGTAGCTTTTCCTGTACCCCTTAGAGACCCCCCTCCCCATTTTTGGTAGTTACCTATCTTTTACTTGTCAGCAATTCTTTATATATTAAAATTTCCCTGCTCAAATTACTGACATGGTTTCTGTCTCCTGACAGGACCCTAACTGAAAGAGATGTGCTAAGAGAGAAGCCACCTACAAAAAGAATTGCCACCAAACTACCAACTTGTGACCAACAGCTGTTTTGTTCAGCATGCTCAATAATTGATTTTAGTCTGATTACATCGGGCATTCCATAATCAGGTGCTGAATATTTTCCCCAGCGCGACTTTATTGAGTACAAAATAAATAAATGCCCTCTTATGCTTCCATAATATGAAGGCATTTATCCACTCAGTAGAGATTGTTTCAGTAACGTCTGCAGGCTTGGCATTGGAGTAGATGCTTTAAAAAAAAAAAAAAAAAAAAGGAATGCTACGCTCTACCTTGCAAATTTTTCAGAGAGACAGGACTTCTGTGTGTGAAAAGTGCAATAGGGTTTGCAAGGCAGCATACAGTCCCATTAGCATTTGTATTGCTTCATATTTCTAGACTAAGTGATGTTGCAGAACACCAGTATTCTGTTCTATACAATCCGTTCACATTTCTAAGAGCATGAGCGTTCATTTGTCTTTTCAATTGTTTCCCACTTTCTCTGCATACACAGTACTTGCTGGTAGAAATTGCGAGGGCTGTAAGTTGGTAGGTTCTCTGTAATCAATGAAAATAAATAGTTTCTGACACTAGATCTTTGAAATGGTGTCTGAATATGCACACTTTGGGGCTTTAGGAGGCATCTCTTTGGCTGTATAAATTACTGGAAGCAAGCTGTGTGGGATGAAGCAGGAGAGCTTGTGGAATGTCATTGTTTTAGAGATTGTAGGGCTCTGTGGGAAGTGATTCTAGCTTTGGAACTTTACACAGCCAAGATTCTTGGAGCCAGATGTAGGGAGTCTGGTTTCTCTTCATACATGTACACTGTATGGAATAATATTTAAGATGTTATTATGCCAGAATTGTTGTAGTGAGTTCCTTGAGTGGAACTGTGTCTCCTTCTCTGTGCATTTCTTGTAGAGAAGTTAAGTCAAATCAACAGGCAGTGCCTGCGGAGCTCGGAAACTGTTGGTGAACGTGGTATTCTGGAATCCTTGTGGTACTCTGGAATCCACGAGGCCAGCCTTTCCCAGAACATCCTTTGAGGAGCGCTACTCCTGGAAGATGCTCCACCTCGATCAAGTCCTGGAAAGTGCTGTCTAGTCTAGCACAGCTTCCTCTTAGAGACTGACAGTGTGCTTTAACATAATAAAGGCTGTCTGATAAAGACTGAAGTAAAAAGAATCTGTCATTTTCTTTTCTTTTTAGAGACAAGGTCTTTCCCTGTCACCCAGGCTGGAGTGCGGTGTCATGGTCATAGCTCACTACAGCCTGGAACCTCCTAGGCTCAAGGAATTCTCTCATCTTAGCCTCCAAGTAGCTGAGACTACAGGCACGCATCACCAAGCCTGGCTATTTTCAAATTTTTAGTAGGGACAGGGTCTCACTGTGTTGTCCAGGCTGGTCTTGAACTCCTGGCCTCAGGTGACCCTCTGGCCTCGGCCTCCCAAAGTGCTGGGATTATAGGCGTGAGCCACCACCGGGCCCATTTTCTAACATAGTATTCCAGAAATATCATTGTCACCCTGGATCTTTTTTTCCTTTAAATGTCAATTGTCCCACAGAAACATTGTTTTCCGTATGCAAATTGAGGATGTTGATTTTGCATATCTGTCCTCAAAGCCCTCATCTACGTGTATGTATGTATGAATCTGTAGGACTTAAACATTTTTGTTCTGGTGTTCTCTGCCATTCTTAAGGATTTGAATGATTAGATAAATGAGGCCTAAAGAGGAAACCATGCATGTGAGTTATAGGAATTATGATGAGTAGGCAGTGGCTTGGGTTGTACCAGAAACACCATGGCCCCAGGTTTAAGCCCAGTCACTACCACTTTCTTTTTTTCTTCTTTTTTTTTTTTTGAAGTGGAGTTTCACTCTGTCGCCCATGCTGGAGTGCAGTGGTGTGATCTTGGCTCACCGACTGCAACCTCTGCCTCCCAGATTCAAGTGATTCTCCTGCCTCAGCCTCCTGAGTAGCTGGGATTACAGGCACGCACCACCATGCGCAGCTAATTTTTGTATTTTTACTAGAGGTGGGTTTCACTATGTTGGCCAGGCTGGTCTCAAACTCCTGACCTCAAGCAATCCACCCACCTCGGCCTCCCAAAGTGCTGGGATTACAGGCGTGAGCCATCCCGCCCTGCCAGTCACTACTACTTTCTAGCTACGCCTTTAGGCAAACATTGGTTCTCTCAAAGTCTTAATTGCCAGAGCTGTTATATGAGAATGATTATTTGCTCTAACTCTTAAGGTTGTTGTAGATAAAGAGAAATAATGAATGTAAAGCACTAGTATAGTGAATGGTCCTTTATAAGCTCCCGGTAGATATTAACTGTTACTATTATTTGAGGAACAGATTGCTTCTAGCATTTGAGGTAGACCTTTGCGAGTCCTACCTGGGCATTAGAGGCAGGGACTGCAGTCACTTTTGCTAAGTTTTCAGAGGTTCTGTTGGTGAAATGAAAGATGTCACAACTGATATCAGGGTAACACCTGGAAACATTACCATGTCCCTAAGATGTATGTACGTTCGTGTCTGTGAGTAGTGGTCCTGAAGGAATGGGAAAGAAAAACAGCAACTCAAACCTGAGGTGACTTCTCCAGTTTGGTGTCAGATGTCCATGCTTGACTCTTCTTCTGCGACTATTTCTTTGGAGGTCACTTTGGAGTGTATGTCTTTAGGTCTCTTTCACCTTTCAGAGCAGACCATGCCACCTGAAGTCCTGTTGATTATAGAGAATCGTATGTATCACAATTCTTGGGGCAAAAAAAATGATTCATGTCTGAGAGATGCTTTAACTTTGGGCCTGTTTGGGAAACCAGCTTCTTAGGTTTAGTGCAACATCTTCTTGTGCTCCTTACCCAGGTCAGGCTCCCAGAAGTTTGCTGAGAAATTCCATATTGGCATCTCCTGACCCCATCCAGCTCCACATGGGAGGAGGAGTAGATTAAAGATTAGCTGTGTGGGAATATGGCCTGTTCCTATTACCCGCCACAGAGGAGTCCAGCTGTGGTTTGACAGCATCTGACACTGTGTCAGAAACACAGCAGCCAGCTGGAAACCGATCAGCACGACTCTAGTTCCTGCCACTCACCCTAGGTTACTCTTTGCTGAAATGCTTACTGTGATATATTTAAATACTTATTTATAATTTAATCATTTATACATCTGATACAAATGTGCCAAATTTGATATATACACAGATCCAAATCGTAAAATACACATACCAAATTATATATAAATATATGAAAATTGACATGCAGTATATCAACATTTGAATACAATGTGTTTTTGAAATGCAGATCACTTTTTCTGGTTCTAAAAATAATCATGCTTGTACAAATGTCAAGCAACATGAGGGACTATTAAGGAAAAGGGGATCCTACCCTCTGGAGGGAACCAGTAAGGTTTGCCTTTCTGCTGTCAGAAGTTTTAAAAACACCTATAAATATGTTACCTGAATAAAACAAAACTACTATAAAGTGGTTTTGACCCTAGTAATATGTAATAATCATGTCTTGATATTAGAAGATACAGACTTTCCTCATCCTTTTTAACTACTTCATAGTTGACACTAAATGGTGATGCCATAATTCATAGTAGGTAGCTATTTATGGATTTATTAGAGTAACTTCAGATTGTCATCCTCTGATAAAAAATACTGATACGTTGTATTGATATGTTTATGCCCATATCCACTTATCCACATTATTTTTTTGAAGTCTTAGAAGTGGCTTTCCGAGCGGGTGCGGTGGCTCGCACCCGTAATGCCAGCACTTTGGGAGGCCGAGGTGGGCAGATCACCTGAGGTCAGGAGTTTGAGACCAGCCTGGCCAACATGGTGAAACCCCATCTCTACTAAAAATACAAAACTTACCTGGACATGGTGGCACATGCCTGTGATCCCAGCTACTTGGGAGGCGGAGGCAGGAGAATCACTTGAACTTGCGAGGCGGAGGTTGCAGTGAGCCAAGATCGCACCACTACACTCCAGCCTGGGCAACCGAGTGAGGCTTTGTCTCAAACAAAAACAAAAACAAAAAAACACGTAGATTTCCTAGGTTAACAAGTATACTCAGTTTTAATTTTGAAAGGCTGTTGTTCATGTAATTCCCTTAACCAAGTACACAGGTAATCAGTTGACCATATTCTCATTAACACAGGGCATTTTTGTTGTTGTTGTTTAGGAGTCATTATTTTATCTTACAAGTTTCTTGTGCTTTTATGATATTCTTTCTCTTTCCTACATGTAGTAGCCAAAGTACTTCATATACTTCAACTATTTGAGTTATGTAACAGAGTCAGTAAGAAGCCGAATAAGGAATGTTAACCTCTAAACATACCAAGATAATTTTTTTAATGTGTTTATTTATTTATTTGAGACAGGATCTTGCTCTGTCTCTGAGGCTGGAGTGCATTAGTGCAATCATAAGTCACTGCAGCCTCGAACTCTTGAGCCGAGGCAATCCTTCCATCTCAACCTCCTGAGCAGCTAGGACAGGTGCATGCCACGTTGCCCTACTAATTTTTAGTTTTTTGTAGAGACAGGGTTCACTATGTTGTCCAGGTTGGTCTTGAACTCCTGGCCTCAAGCAATCCTCCCATCTCAGCCTCCCAGTGTGCTGGGATTACAGGCATAAGCCACCACACCCAGCCATAAAAATGTTAGTAACTATTTTAAAGCCTCAAATAACTATGGTAATTTAAATTCTTGGGCTACTATTTACTGACACAGTTTTGCTAAACTGGGATTCAACTGACTGTTGCAATTGTACAGAGGCAGAGTTAAAGCTCAGATTTTCAGGTCATCAGAAAAATAGAGATTTTCAGAGCATCGTCACATGTTTCTCATCTCTTATCTTCCTACCTCTTGATCCATACCCGAGTGACCTGACTACCAACCAGACAGAGTTTTAATCTCCCTCAGGTTTCATGGAAGGTGGTGTACAGAGTATCTAAAATTCATAGATAACCTTCCCATTGGTTTATCTTCTCAACATTAATGCAGATGACTAGAAATCACACATGAAAAAAATCCCTTTCCCTTGGGTGATTTAAAGAGTGTTTATCTTTGGTGCAGACTCAACTAAAATTTTTTTTGGTAGCATATATCAGGAGGTTTTCAAGGGTTGAGGAGTATAAGCAGGTAGGTTACCACTCGATGAAAAGTGATTGGTAATGGAGGAAAGACTGTGAAACTCATGTTTGCTCTTTACTGACAGCCAAACCCAAAGAGAATTAATATGTCACTCTATATCTGCTTGAAATCAATATTATTAATTTCTAGTATCTCAGAATTTCAACTTATAGAGTATAACTGTATCAGGCACCATATAAATTGATCCAAGGCACATTCTTTTTTTTTTTTTTTTTTTTTTTGAGACAGGATCTCACCCTGTCATCCAGGCTGGAGTACAGTGGCACTAATTTTTGTATTTTTTGCAGAGACAAGGGTTTTCCGTTTTGCCCAGGCAGGTCTTGAACTCCTGGGCTCAAGGGATCCACCTGCCTTGGCCTCCCAAAGTGCTAGGATTACAGGTGTGAGCCACCACTCCTGACCCCAAGGCACATTCTTATAGTGGGAAAGAATATCATTACAAGGGTTGCTCAAAAAATAAGTTTCCTATGATGTTTTTAATTTGCCAGTCAAGGTTTCAGTATATTGAAAGCAACTTTTTCAATTACAGTAATAACCAGTATTTTGGGGTGTTTATTCGATAAGTGGATTATTGTAGCAACTCTCATGACAGCTGTAAGAGGTTTATTGTCAGTGTTGTCTTTATTGTCAGTTGTTGTCAGAGTTGGGGGAATTGAGTCTCAAGGAGGTTAAGTTACTTGCCCAAAGTCAGCCAGCTAACCAGAGCCCAGAACCCAAACCTGAAGGTCTGCCCAACTCTTAAAGTCCTTGCACTTGCCTATGAGGTTCTGCTGACTTCCGTTGTCATAGGACGGATTGAAAATCCATCTAGTATCAGGTAGGCCTTTTAGTATCCTTTGGAAAAAATTAAAATTCAGCATGATTGCTGTGCTGCCTCCTTTCCTGAAATGTTACACCCTACTCTGATGTGCTTTATTGGCCGGAAATCTTCTTTCCATAAACTGCATCAAGTTGGTGATGCTTTATGCAACAGAAAGAGAAATAATTTACCATAAACACAGCAAATCATTGGATAAATCTATCTTGATATTTTCACATAATGGTATTCTCTACAGTAATAAAAATGAACTACTACTTGGACAAACATGGGTGAATCTCAGATATAACGACGAGTGAAAGAAGGTGAGACAAGATTCTGGTGTATGTTTCCATTAATGCATATGGAATATGGGGCTATCAACTGGAGGGTCTTAAGGAAGCCTTCTAGAGTTCTGGAAATTTTTGTCTTCATCTGGCTGAGGTTGCAGGGGTGTATACAGATGTGAAAATGCATCTAACTATATACTTAACATTTGTGTAGCTTACTGGTTTATGTTACACCTCAATGAAAAATAAAGATAACAGGCAAATCACAACACACGTTTCATCTGGGACCTCAATGTCTAATGGGAAGACCATTTTAAACTAAGGACCTCCACGTTTTAGAGTTGTTTCCTAATGAGACTTCTTGTAAGTCACCCAGCTTACAAGTGGATCAGTTACCTGACAGTCTTGAGGAGCTAATGCACAGGCAATAATTTTAAAATAATTTTAAAGGTTCACAGGCACCAATTTATATGTCACCATATCTATACATTAAAACACACATACTACATTCACTAGAGAGCTCTTCAGCATTCTGTGTGTCTTTACTTTCTATGACACTTGCAGAAGAACATGTACCCTGAGACTTCTGCTTTATTAGAACCTGGTGACCCAATTATTATTCAAACGGACCATCTTTAGTCATTTATAGAGGCTTAAATTATGTTTAAGGAGGCAATGAAGCATGCAATACATTTTACAAAGGTTTCATCTGAAAATGTAAGAATAAAGTTTGAGAATTTAAAGGGGACTTTTCCCAACTAGCTCACAAACTGCTTGAATTCTGTATATTGTTCTACCAACAGAATCATTGCACTGTGCCTTATATAAATGTTGAACTTTGCATATTTAACATTCTAAAATAATTCTCACGTTTCTCAGAGCATGCCCAGTCTTTTAAATTACATTTGCAGGGATACCAAGATCTGATTAACACAACACTTGTAAAAAGCTGTTTCTAGATTTTTGGAGATGTTCCTGTGATGTTTACAGGTATGGTTCATTTACTGTGCCATAAAACTTGTGCAGTTTTTTATCATTAGAAGCCTCCCTCGTTGGTAAAAACTATCAATCTATCAGTCATTCCACAAGATATTTTGAAGGCTTACTGTGGAAGAGGCACTGGGTTTCCTATTGCAGTATATCTTCAAACAAAACAAAACTCGTAGTCTGGTTAACATAGTATTAATACTATATCTACTAATATCACAATTACACAATTCACAGGGTTCGAGCATCTGACTGGCAGAAAAATTTCATTTTCTTTTGTCTGTACTTTTGTTTGTCTAATAGATATATTTGCAGTACAATACATCCTAGTATAATTGTTGGCACTTATTAGGTGCTTAGTAAATATTTGTTGAATGTATGAGTTAGTGGGTGAATTAATGAATAGGTGGATGGATGAAGTTTAGCACTGATAATTTTAACAGTAATGTTTACTGTTCAGTAATTTCATCAGTGAATTCTTGCCATGTGCCTGGCATCGTGTGAAGTATTTTATGTGGATTATCTCATTGGTCTCTCCTCAGCCCTCTGAGGAAAGTACAGCCCTAAGAGGGAAGTATTGTTAATATCTCCATTTTCCAGACTGAAGAATCTGAGGCTTAGGACAGTTAAGTAATTTGTTTGTGTAAAACTGGAATTGGCAAACTTTTTCTATAAAGGGCCAAAGGGCCAGATTGTAATATTTTTGACTTTGCAGGCGATGAGCTCTCTGTTCCAATTGCTTGATTGTGGTTTTTTTAGCACAAAAACAGCCACCAATGATATGTAAATGAGTGGACCTGACTGTGTTCCAATAAAACTTTATTTACAGATGCAGTCTGTGGGTGGGATTTGCCTTGTTGGTCATAGTGTGCTGGCCCTTGTCACACCTCATCCATGATAGAAGTGTAATTTGAACCAAGGCAACCTGACTTGGAAGACCTTGTGTTTAACCAGTTAAGAGCAAATTCTACACTTGATCTTAGCCAAAAGGCTGAGAAGTGATAGGAGCAAATTCTGATCTAGAAAAAGGAAAAAGGCTAGAAACTTGCTTTAGAAGTCCTTGTTAATAATGACGACTATTTTTTTTTTAATTTTATGTTTTTTGCTTTTACCTTTCCTTCTTAATTCCATACCACTTTTCAGTCATGGATTAAAAGAAAATAAAAAGGAATCTCACCACAATGTGATAATCCCCTGGTCTGTATACAGTGGAAAAATAATGCCTGTGTCACAGGCATCTTTTCATTTTACCCCTGCAGAACAACCCAGGAGGTGTGTGTCATTGTCCACTTGCCCAGAGTGATTAAAGTCACTTACCTCAGGTCACACAGCCAAGACTTGGATCACATTTTTTGGACATAAATCCCAGAACTCTTTGAACTCTCTAAATACCCTGGTTAAAGTCTTCTTTTAGCTTCACCCTCCTTAACGTCTTTTCCCTGCTTCACCTCTTTAATAGCTATCTGCTTTTCTTCTAGGAAGCAAACATCTTGTTAGCACCAGCTCTGTATTGGCACTAAGATAGAGCTGGGAATATGAAACAAACTAAATAAAGTGCAAGCCCTGCCCTCAGGGAGCTTCTGGTCCAGTCACGCGATCAGATTTCTAAACAGGTAATTACAATGAAGGGTAGGAAGTGCAGGAGAGAGGTTGTGTTACAGGTGGGTGTGAGCATTTCTGACCTGCTTAAACTTAAGAGACTCTCCTGGATTTCCTCAGCTGACGCAACCAGTTGGGCTGTACCCTGAGCTTTAGGAATTGACAAACAGACTGGTGCCAGGAAGGAACTAACAAGAGTACTGAGTTAGCAAACATTTGGAATGGGCCAGGGAAGGCCTCCTGTGGGAGCCACATTGAGCTTAGCTCTGATGACTGAGAACTTGCCCTGCAAAGTGCTGAGGAATGAGCGGCCTAGTCAGTGGGAACAATGCGAACAAAGGCCTAGAGGCAGTGAAATGCTCTGAGTATTTGAGGAAGAGGAAGGAGGCCCTGGAGTCCTGTAGGGAACCATGGAAATCCTGGAAGAATCCAGAGGTCAACTGGGCCCAGATTGGGGAGAGCTTTTACGCTGGCATGGGTTGTGATTAGATTTATTTATTTTTATTTTTTATTTTATTTATTTATTTTGAGACAGAGTCTTGCTTTGTCACCCAGGCTGCAGTGCAGTGGCACAGTCTTGGCTCATTGCAAACTCCACGTCCTGGGTTCAAGTAATTCTTCTGCCTCAGCCTCTCGAGTAGCTAGGACTACAGGCATGCGCCACCACACCTGGCTAATTTTTTTTTGTGTGTGTATTTTAGTAGAGGCGGGGTTTCACCATGTTGGCCAGGATGGTCTCGATCTCCTGACCTCTTGATCTGCCCACCTTGGGCTCCCAAAGTGCTGGAATTACAGGCGTGAGCCACCGTGCCCGGCCAGATTTATTTTTAAAAGCTCATTCTGACTCAGTGGTTCTCATCCCTGCCTGCACATCAGAATCATCAAGGGAGCTTTTCAACATCCAGATGCCCAGGCCACACCCTCAGGTCAATCAGAATAGTGTTTTGTCATTGTTGTAGTCTACTTTTGTTTTTAGTTTTTTGGGTTTTTTTTTTAAGCTGGTTAAAGATGATTCCAGTGGGCAGCCAGGGTAAAACAACTACTGGTCTATCAGGCAGAGAAAGAATTGGAGGGTACAGCAGAGAAAGCAGGCAAACCAGTTAGGTCAGGCTTCTGGAAGTGGTTTAGGTACAAGATGGTGTTGATCCAGGATATGGTTAGACCAGAGGAACTGCAGAGAAGTGGTGGTCATATTTAAGATGCATTTAGGAGGTAGAATCTTCCAGAATTTTTGGGCATCAAGAAAGGAAGTGAGTGGGTCAGGAAAGGGGTGGAATCAAAATAATTCCTAGGTTTGAGGATTTAGTCTGCTGGATGGAAAAATGTTAAAATTGTATTAAAACAAAAGATTGAAGGCCAGGTGCAGTGGCTCACGCCTGTAATCCCAGTGCTTTGGGAGGCCGAGGCGGGTGGATCGCTTGAGGTCAGGAGTTCGAGACCAGCCTGGCCAACATGGTTAAACCCCATCCCTACTAAAAATACAAAAATTAGCCAAGCGTAGTGGCATGCACCTGTAATCCCAGCTACTGGGGAGCCTGAGGCAGGAGAATTGCTTGAACCCAGAGGTGGAGGTTGTAGTGAGCCGAGATAGTGCCACTGCACTCCAGCCTGGGTGACAGCAAGACTCCATCTCAAAAAAAAAAAAAAGATTGGAAGATGAAAGATTGGGGTGTGGGTAGACGATTATGATTGACTGAATTTAGTTCAGGACTCAAAAAATGATTGATCTGTCTGTAGCCAGAAGTGGGAGTATTTTTGGAACTTTGTGTGTTCCTGGTTGGGTATCAGCAGGGCATGCCTGCCTCTTTGGGAGAAAGAATGGCTTATAGCTATAGGTTTTTTTTCACAAGACAGCCAGCTCTGTCGCCCAGGCTGGAGTGCAGTGGCCCTATCTCGGCTCACTGCAAGCTGTGCCCCCCCGGGTTCATGCCATTCTCCTGCCTCAGCCTCCCGAGTAGCTGGGACTACAGGCGCCTGCCACTACACCTGGCTAATTTTTTTTTTTTTTTTTGTATTTTTAGTAAAGACGGGGTTTCACCATGTTAGCCAGGATGGTCTCGATCTCCTGACCTCGTGGTCCACCCGTCTCGGCCTCCCAAAGTGCTGGGATCACAGGCGTGAGCCACCGCGCCCAGCCTTTAGCTACAGCTTTTAAGGATCTTGGATGTGTTAGGAACTGTGCTAAATACTCACGGATCTTGGATGTGTTAGGAACTGTGCTAAATACTCATTTAACCCTCTTAACAACCCTATGAGGTTTTTCAGGGGGGTGATCTCAACATTACATATGAGGAAATTGAGGCACAACTAGATTGTAATTCACTTTCCCATGACTATACAGCTGCTAAGTAGAAGAGCTGGGTTGTGAATCGGGCTCTAGCATCCTGGTTTCAGAAACCCTGTACTTAACCACTACACTAGTCTTAGGTACCCAGCTTGCAGTTTAAAATGAGCTCATCATGTTCACCTACAGGGGATCCATCTGCACGTTTTCTATGGAGTTACTTATTCCCAGGTTACTGTCAATGGCAGTTTTCATAAGATAAGCCTCTTCCTGGCTAAATGTTACCTACACCACCCTCTCCCCTACTGGGACCATTTTTTTCCATCCGAACTGCTGGAAGAATTGAAAGATCCTGAGCACAGTTGCTTAAATAAGTAGACTACATGCTCTATGAAGAAATCATATTATTTTCTCAGAGGAGAGAGAGTTGGCCCAGTGAGGAAATGATTGCTGGGAACAAACTTTCTGGTTTTCCATTTTGTTCTGCTACAAATGGCACGTTCTATCATTCAAGGCCTGCCGGGAAAGATTTTGTCTTTCCTCATTGCAATTTAATTTTATCCTCTGTTGAACTCAGGTGCATGTTAAATACAAAGCTGAACTCTTCAGTTAGCATTAATCTGTGTCGTCCTCGAGATGGGGCTGGATTTTGTTTAGACTGCCTCTTCCCAGAAAGGAATTTCCCTAATTTGTGGATTTTGAGATGTTTGTCCACTTAAATAAGCTATCTGTAACCCCCCACCCTGAAAAAACATAGCTTTACTGAGACCCTTAAATCAAATGCTCCAACAGCTTTAACGGTAGCTCCCTAAAAACAATTTTCACTGGTTTGTCTGTGAATGAAGTATAATGTTTAGGTGAGTTAGCAGGTTTATTTCATAGAGGATGATGACAAGGAGCTTAAGTTTCTCTTGTAGTATCAGGCAGCAGACCCCTTCCATGAGCCCATGGTTTGGAATAGGGAATGGCCTGTGAGGTATTGCTTAGGACAGTGAATTGATACTTAATCTTCAGAGACTACATTATGAGAGCAATCATTCAGTGCTTCAAGAAAGCATAGAGTAAAACTACCCCCTCTTAAAAGAAAAAAAAGCTTTAAGATATGTAATTAGTTTACACTTAACTTAATTGCTGTGGATATGAAATAGCAGCACCCATGCCACTGCATAATGCTTTGTGCCTTGTTCAGTGGCAGCTTTCACTTAGGTTCTGTGCTGCAATTAATTGGTTTTCTATGTTTGCTTAAACATAAAAGCTACTGAAAATTCTATATCCCAGAATTGATTATCGATGTTTATTTGCTGCATTTGGGGTTCGCTCATTATTTTTGCCAAGTTTTCTTGGTTGGAACTTGGATTCTAAACAAACTGCTTCTTTTCAAACTCTAGAAACGGTGACATAGCAGCTGAGGTCCATGAGGGGCAAGAACTCATCTAGAAGGAGGGGAAATGCCTTTTGATAGCTGATGCAGCAGTGTAAGGAAAATGGTGATGTGTGGGTTCATTACAGAAGCCAGGGCCCCCAACCTGTCTGTGGGAGCTAGAACTAGGTCATCAGTTATATGAGGGCAGAGCACTGTGATTTGTTCAATGACATATTCTATTCCGCTACTCAGTTCTTGGCATACGGTTATCTACTGATATGGAGCAAATTACTGCAAACTCAGCAGCTTAAAATAACACACATTTATCATCTCAGTTTGTGTGTGTCCTCAGATTCAAGGTTTCTCACAAAGCTACAATCAAGGTGTCAACTGGGACTATGATCTTATCCGAAAGTTCAACTGTGGAATGATTCACTTCTAATTTTACTTAGATTGCTGGCAGAACCCAGTTCCTCAAGGGCTATTTGACTGAGGAGCTTAGCTTCTCCTTAGCTGTTGGCCAAAGGCCGCTGTCACTTTGTTTTGGCATTATCATAGCTCACTGTAACCACTAACTCCCGGGCTCCAGCTGTCCTCCCGTCTCAGCCTCTGGGGTAGCTAGGACTATAGATGTGCACCACCAAACACTGGCTAATGTTTTTTTTTTGGCTTCAGACATGTTTTTTTATAATCTTATACAGTCTACATAAATTCGAACTTGTATTTATTTGGGTTCAGTTATAACATAGCATAATAAAAATCAAAACACTGGTCCTCTGAAATAAAGCAGGCAATCACCATTCAATAAACACACTTGATTTATTTTGTATAAAAGGGTTACGTTTACAATTAAAAGTTTAAACTTTTATAAAAAGTTTAGCATGAATAAGTACATCATTACACTTTTTAATGCAGAAATAGACATCTCTGCCACTGTACAAGAAAACTCTAATTAAAGAGTTAACAAGGTTTCACTCAAATAGATATATTTATATATAAATATATACACAGCATTCAGTAGGCTTGTGTCAAAAAGGTAATTTCTGACCAAAATACTTCATTTAAGTGACTGAATACTGGATCCTTCTGGTATTCACACTCCACCTTTGAAAAAAGGCAAAGTCTGCTTAGATTGGGCAATTCCTTGTGATTTTAACGTTTTTGCTCCCCATGGTGGGAACAGTATATAAAAAAACCCTCCAACTGCAGAAAGGGCATTTAAAAGTCTTTTTCATAAATAACGAATATCACCGTCCAAGTGAGAGAACACCCTGGGAAGATGATCATTCTTAGTTTTCCTTCCCTTTTTTTTTTCTTTTTAAAAAGGTCCATTCAACTTGTCCTCCTTGTGAAATGGTTGAAAAATAAGTTCAGCACTTAAAAGATTCTGTGAATTTGTTGTTGTCGTTGTTGTGCAAAGAAAAAAAAGAAGTCATGATTATTCAGCCACACAGTGCTTTCCTGTCATTTGACATTAACTCCGAAGGGAATTCAGAAGCCTGCAAGGACAGGATGCTGATGTCCATGTTGAGGGTGGTCAGTGGCATCCTGGATGCCTGGTTCTGCCTGGGTCTCTGGTGATGCAGGCTGACAATAGTGGGATGCAAGTCCAGGGTGATCTGCAGGTCCAAGATGTAGTCGATCACGTGCTGCAGGATTTCCATCTTGCTCACATTCTTGTTCTGGAGGATGCTGGGCACCAGCTCCTTGAGCTTGGAGTAGCAGTCATTCATGTTTTACAGCAGGCTCATCAGGTCATCCACCGGGGTTTTGCTCTGGGAGATGCCCAGGCGGTGGTCCAACAGGCTGTTTTTCCTAACGGACCTCACGGGACTGAAGGCTTTCATGCTGACCGTGAGGGAAGGTGAGACCGGGAGGGAGCTGGCTGTCCTGAAGCTCAGGCCGCCGCTGCCGCCTGCTGAGCTAGCTGCGCTTGGCACCGGACTTGGCTCAGAATCACACTGGCTAATTTTTAAAATTCTTTTCTAGAGATGTTGTGTTGCCCAGGCTGGTCTCAAACTCCTGGCCTCAAATGATCCTCCTGCCTCAGCCTCCCAAAGTGCTGGGATTACAGGCATGAGCCACTGCGCATGGCCAGAATCTTTCATAACATTGCTTTTGCCTTATTCTACTGAATAAAACTAAGCCACTAGATCTAGCCCACCCTCAAGGGAAGGTGATTACATAAGGGTCTGAATACCTGGAGTCAGGGGTCTTTGAAGGATCATCTTAGAGTGAGCCCATCACAGTCTTCAGTAGAATTCAGTATATATTGGTTGAATCAATGAGCTTAAGGAGCCAGTGCTTGTAATTCGAGCTGAGGGCCCCTAGCTTTGTCCTCCTGTCACCTTATTATATGACTATAAAGGGGTATTTAAGGTCATTTACGTCATTTTAACATTCTACATATGATACCTACATGATATTTACATTGTCTTCCCCCGTTCCTAATACTGCAAAATGATAATCTTCCCTACTCCTATGGAGGGATTCTTTTTCAAAAGAAGGATCAACCTGGCAACCTCTTTGATCCAATGTGCCTTGTCTCTTATATTTTTCATGCTGCATGCATGATGGGAATTTAAAGCCATCCCCACTCAGTGTTTTCTGGATTTCGAGCCTTTTGTAAATGGAGTGCCCCTGAGTAGCTTTTTGCTTCCAGGGAATGAAAAAACAAGGGTGAGAGTTCACATCTAATGTGTTTTGGTTGAAGTCACTTGCTACATGTGAAAACAGTCGGCTCTGCCTTCTCCACTAAGCCTTTGATATTGTTGGGGCTTTTCAGTGTATGGCGGGATTATTAACAAGGGAAAGTCAAAGTTGTCCAGCACTGCCACACAGAATCAGGAGAAACTTGCAAGCAAGTCACTGAACCTGAAATAAGCTCCTTTTGCCCCAGGCTTCCCCAGATCTCATACTTTTTTTTTTTTTTTTTTTTTTTTAATTCAAAGGTCATGACAATATCTGTGTGAAACAGTTTGCATTGTAGCTTAAGACTCTAGGTCATGCTTTGCAAAGCTGGAATTTCTGTTTTGCCTCTCCAGTTCAGGAGCAGCCTGCACTTTGAGAAGATTGGCAGGGGTGGGACAGACAGGTTCTGGGACCCCGTCTTGAAATGCTGTAAAGCCTTTCCCAAAACCTTCTTGGCTCTGAAACACAATGTATTAAAAAGACAGAAGGACAAAAATCACCATGCGGGCCCCCACGGGAGTACCATTTGCCAGGCACCCCAGCCATCCCACTTCCTCCCTCTCTTCTGCTCTGGCTTTGAAATGGTGTGTTGAGAGAATCCAAAGTTTGATCCTCATGAAAATGAGAAATTGCCTGTATTGACAATCTGCAAGACTGTTCCTGGCAAAATGTGCCATTTTGTACGGATTTGCTACCACCCTTGCTGTCGCCCTGCGGGGATTGGTTTTTCCAGTAATGCACTCCTCCAAGCCAAGTCTGACAATGAGATGGTAAATACTCTGGTGGGTTGGGGAGGCAGGGGCAGAGGGCCAGAGAATGGTCAGTTTAAGTAGATCAAAAGCACAAAATTCATTTCCTCAAGTGGCCTTCTGTGACCATGAATCTCAATTCTCTGGAGATGAATAACCTGTGAATTAACTGGTTTCCATTAATATTATGAATTAACAGTAAGTAAGCCATGTCCGTGCTCAAGCTGCGTTTGAAGTGGGGAGGGTGAATCCTGTTAGCATTTATAATTGTGTTTCCTTTTCATATTAATCCCTTCCCAAGGCTGAGGAATTAGGAGTTTTCTCATCTGCCGATGGAAACCAGTCCCAGGAGTCTGTCCCTGTCAAATCCTGGAAAATAGATGATGATACAGGGCCATACCTTTTGCTTCAGTCAGGGGCACTTCTGTGAGAGGCCTCGGTGACATTTTGCATGTCTGTTAGATTAGGCTTAATGTATGATCCTGGAATTTAGTAGTTGCATTTAAAGCAATTCTCTAGACCAGGAATCCACACTTGGTTATTCATCTTTATCGGAATTTCATGAAAAGTCCTACAGGTTTACAGAGCTCCTTTTTCCCTTGCCATTCATCACTCTGAATTGTGTCTCCGTATTCCTCTCCGACTTATTTCGTGGCAGTTTGGGATGCCACATGTGCCAACATCTCTGATTCTGCTTTTTGTAATATCCCATTGCAGCAGTGATAGGAGACACTAGAAAATGATGTTGGAATGTCAAAAGGGAAAAACTACATTTCTGTATCAGAAACTAAGACCATTGGCTATACAAGAAGGAAGGTAATATTTGTGAAGACTAAAAAGAAAAGTCAGGAAAAGAAAATTGTTTTCAATATAGCTCAGTGGTTAGTGGTTTCATGCTAAAATTGTCTTCTTGAACATGGCCACATTTCCTAAATTATTGCCAAGTGTTTAACTTATTAATAAAGGAAGCCAGGCAGTCATCTCTTTCCGGGTAAGGGCTAACCAAAATGCAAGGATGCAAAATAACCACATTATAAATGCTTTGTGACAGCAACGTGAACCAAAATCTAGTTAGTGGTCACTAGGATGTTGAAGTCAGAATGAAAGAAGCTACAGCATCCTTGCCACGTGGCTCTTTAGGTAAGAGCCACGGAAGGAGGGGAGATTCAGATGTGAAATCAAACATCCTGAGAAGTGCTTGCCCTTGTCCTAATACAGCAAATTAGCTTCTGAATACACAGTTACCTGCTAACTGCTGGGGTGGGTGAGTCCTCTTCTCTGCAATTCTGGAAGGCCATGTGGAGTCTCTGGTCCTGCCCTTTGTCACTTTCCTCTGCAGCCATGGTTAACGGTATAGCCATTCACCCTCAGCATGCATAAATCCTTTTTTCCCACAAGAGGATATTGGCCGGATGTGATGTTTATGGAACTAAAGGAGCAGCTGGCGGTGTCGGATTCAAGGCAAGTAGGTTGTCTTGACCATCCTATTTAGCAGATGGCCAGGACTTGATAGAGCAAAAATTATTAGGATCCAAGTCAAGGGCCAAATGGCATGGGGGACAGTAGAAGTAAATGGCAGCACATATCTGAATGCAGGCACATGTCGTCTGATGAGGTCTCTGTGCTTCCTTTTCATTTTACTTCAAGCAAGAGTAAACACAGGCCCTCCTGTAGAGCCTCCAGGTAAACATATCTCTAGAGATTATTGATAGCTTGGCTACTAATTTGATAATTGTGTGGATCCTTATGGTGGGCTATTAATTGAAAAGAAAATGTTACGAAGTTTAGATTTCATGAGCGTTTATATGAATTTGGCCTTCAGTCCAAACCTAGGTTTCATGGTTTTTCTGTATTGTCAGTATCTCTATATACTTTGGTTGTATCTAAAGACAACTGAAAAGCTTTAATTCAGAGCCCTCTTTCGAGTTTGTGTGCCATCCTTTTGAAGATGACTAATGCCACGAAAGCTGCTCCGAAGTGGAAGTGCCAGGAGTGAAGTTTTGCAATGAGAGTACGAACTCTGCAGGGAAAGGGGGTGTCTGTTTCTTCTAGTCCATTTTAAGCTCATTTGTGCAATTGCTGCCTTCTCCGTATTACTGCATAACTCCTTTGATCTTAAAGTGGAAGGAAGCAAATTTCAAGAGCCAGGATCACTTCTCATGTGGCTTTAAAAGGAACAGCATATTACAAAATTGAGTGGATGTCAAATAAAACATAAATTTGGATCTTTTGAAATTTGAACTCAGGGAGATATTACTTTCAGAGCCAAGCACGTTGACAAGCTCAGGGATAAATTGCATTTGTTTGTCATTCATTTAAATTCAAGTGTTAGGTCAACTTGTTGCCCAGTGTTATTGTCCTTTATTGGATGTGGCATTTGTACTCAGCATTATACTCTAAACTTTAAACGTTTAATCCTCATGACAACATTATAAGACTGTATCCCCATTTCACAGACAAGGACACTAAAGCTGAAAGCATCCATACCTGACTCAGAATTCCATATTTTCCCCATCCCTGGCCTCCTGCATCCTAGGTGGAGAATAAAATGTAAACACAGGTTGCTAATACAGCCCTCTTCACTGTTGTCATATTTAAAAGCTGCCAAAATTGCTTAGCTTATGCCCATGACATTTTTTTTAAGTGGCAAATTGATTGAAGCAGTGAGTGAAAGGGATTATTTCAGTTAGGGTTATGCCTGACTGGAACAAATCCACTTATTAGCGTGCTCTTTGGATTCCCCACCCTGACTTTTGGAACCAAGACATAGACCAGACAATGAGCTCAGTATTATTAGTAAGTTACTTTGACCAGCCAATAATCTCCATTTTCTGTCCTTTTCTCCTCATTCATCTTCTCAACCCCAGCCATATTAACCACCAGTGAAGACGATGGGAGCTGAATGGATGTTGTAGAAGGCTTTGCATTTGTGCAGTTGTTTAGAATCTGGGGTCAGGTTCCTGAGCTCAGATGAGGTGAAGTCTGAGTATCAGACACGGAGAAGCTGTAATCAGAAATGACCAAAAATTGAACCTGGGCTAGGTTGACTGGTTGTTTTCCTTTTGCATAGCCTACAAATATTATTGGTGTGTGTCAGTCATGGAAGATTAGAAACACTTTCTTTGAGCCTTCACATTATCAGATAATACTAAATGCATTAAAAAGTTCCTGTCATAGTCTTTTTTGTGCTGCTGTCACAGAATGCCACACTGGGTAATTTATAATGAACAGAAATGTATTTGGTTAACGGTTCTGGAGGCTGAGAAGTCCAAGAGAATGGCCCTGACATCTGGCAAGGCTTTCTTGCTGCATCATAACCATGGCAACGCGTATCACATGAACAAGAGAGAGAATGTGAGAGAGCAAGAGGGGGTTGCAAGGGGTCCAAACTCACTTTTATAACAAATTCCCTCTAGCAATAATGATGATAATCTATTCATGAGGGCAGAACCCTCATGACCTAATCACTTCTTAAAGGTCCCACTTCTCAACACTGTTGCATTGGGAATTAAGTTTCCAACACGTGAAATGTTGGGGATGCATTCAAACCATAGTGGTCCCCCTGACTGTAAAATATTCCCTCTCATTCAGGATCCAAGATCAGAGTATCTGAGAAATGTTGCCATGGTAGAGAAGGGATAACACCTTTTTGGAGGAGCACATGAGTTGATCAGGTGGCCAGCAAATGCTGTGTCTTGTGATGTGGAATATTACTGGGAAACTTTTAAGACAAACCATAAGCCAGATATATTGTTTCAAAAAACTACTGGTATCATAGACTGTTTCTCATTTTTTACCTTTGCATACAACTCATAGAAACTAATGGCTAAATTTTGCTGTGTACCAAATGATTCCAGTTAGTTAAAACAGATCGTTTTATGGGTCAGTAGGTTGGCTGGTCAGTTCTGGGTATGGCTAGTTCAGCCCATCTCTGTGGACTGCAGATGGTTCCACTGAGGCTGGATGGTCTTAAATGGACTCACTCACCTGTCTGGTCGTGGCAGGCCAGTGAGTCTAGAAGAACGTTAGCTAGGACTACCTATGTCTACTCCTTGTAGTCGCTCATCCTTTAATAGGCTAACTTGGAATTCTTCATTTGATGTTAGGATTCCAAAGAATCTGAGTGTTTTATGAGCTTGTGTCTGCATCATGTTCACTAATTCTCCATTCACTAAAGCAAGACATATGGACAAGCCCAATTTCAAAGAATGGAGTAATTGGTGTACACTTTTCATAGAGGAGGGCAAAGTCAAGTTGTAAAGGCACATGTAACAGGGATAGAGGGAATTTGTGGCCATTTTGTCATTTCTCACAGATATTAGAGTAACTAACTACAGATAGTTAAGCTGGCATCCCCACCAGAATGAATCAAAGGGACCATCTTTTTGTCTATAGCTTCAATTTGGTATGGAATCATTCTCTGGGATCCTTATTTTATTCTATTCTGGCCTCTTGAAACTTGGCCACTTTTACTGGTTAGGTTCTCTTCTCTTGCATTCCTGAGCTGTAATTCCATTTTTGACCAGGTTTTAAAATTTTGATCAATTACCTGCTAAGGTACAAATACGATGTTTCTTCTAATGCAATTTTGATTTGGTGTATTCTGTGCAGTTACCTTTCAAGAATGTTTCATGCTTCAGTCCCTGGCTGGAGCTTCTTCTCAGGCAATTTGTAGGCACACTTATGCCAACTCCCAGAATTCCACCTTTATGGTCTGATACACTGGGTTCCTATTCACTGATTTTTTTTTTTATCTGTAATGTTTACAATGTAGTAGCAAATTCCACATATTTTATTAGTCTATAAACATAATCCTGTGTTTAGCAGCACCTGTATTCTGAATTTACGCTCTAGACATTAAGATATAATCACTATTAACTCATAGAGCATCTAATGAGGGCTTCTGACCCTCAACCTCTGCACCACTGACATCTTAGCCAGATAAGATATTGTAGAGAGCTATTCTGAGCATTATAGGATGTTTAGCAGCAGCTCTGGCCTCTACCTTGATGTCAGTAGCCCCTCCCCTTCTCATCCCCCTCCCACTGCTATGTGACAACGAAAAACGTCTCCAGACATGGTCACATGTCCCTCTTGTAGGGCAATATCTCCCCCATTTGAGAACCACTGCTCTCTTCTGGAGATGCTGAGGCTTAGGAGAGATGGAAGTGTGTGGAGTGTGTGTTATTGTCAGAGAGGACACACTAGGAACAGCAACCCAACAGGGAAAATTCGTAAGAGTAAAAAGGAATGTGGAAAATTTTCAGTCACCTTAAAGTTAATTCTAGGGGTGGCTCTTGATTCCTCTGAATTGACCTGAAAACATCAAATTGGATTGTGCTACACAGTGAAAGGTTCATCAATATCTCAACTTCATTATGTGAGAAGTGGATTAGATATAAATACTATCAATGGGGGATGGGGGAAGCAGGAGCTATGCTGGCCATAGATAATAGATTTTTGAAAAACTCTTTATTTTGGAAAAACTTAATTATACATAAAAGTAAAGAAAATTGTATGACCCATCCTATACCCACCACCCAAGGTCATAAATGATTGATTCAAGCTAATCCTGTGGCATGTATACCCCACTCACTCCCCCTGCTGTTCACTCTTGGATTATTTTGAAACAAATTCAAGACGTCATTTCATGTCATTTGTAAATATCTCTATATGTCTAAAAGAAAAGACTTGAAAGCCAAAATTGTAATATGCTGCTAGAATTTTAATCTTCTAGAATGGGCAAGAATGAGGAGTTCTGCTGAGTAGTATCAGAAAGTTAAGGGAAAGAAGAGGTGGGAAGAAGACTGAAGAGGCTTGACTTTTGGGGGGGATTAAAAACCCCAGGAGGAAATGAAGGTGGGAGACACTGTCTCTTCAAGCTTCTCTCCCCTCCTCTTTTGCTTTCCATAACTTTTAGAATATGTGATTTTTCACAGGGGACAGGGATCCTTACGAAGGAGAATAGGCTGGCAGAAAACAGATTCATTTTCTAAAAAGAAGGGGAAAACACAGTCACCAGAAGATGTTGAAATTTTCCGTCAATGATGGATTGCTCTCTCATGACTTTCAATGACTTTTTAGCCGATTGGGCCTACTTTTAATAAAACAAGGCAAGAAGAAAATCTTGCGGTTGCTTTTTAAGATTTTGCTAGGACTATAGTATTTCTCTCCTGTTATAATGTATTCTGAGAAGTTTCTTTCTTTTGATTTAGACTTCCTCACTTGATTTTATGATGCCATAAATCTCCTGCATTTGGTGAGAGCCATGGTGTATGTGAGACCTAAGCAGCTTGCTAGATAACATTCTATTCTCCCCCTTCTCTTTAGAAGATTAAACTGAGACTGTTGTGCCTGATGCCAGAATAGATTTAACCAATCATGTTTCCTTTACATGTAGGTCAGTCCGAGAGACAATTCTGCACTGGATCCTATTATCCATGGGTTGAAGGGTGTCGTACATCATGGTAAGTATGCCACATACACTTCCTTTTGCTGGGATGTGAAGGGCTCAGATCTCTACCTAAAAGAATCAGGTTGTCTTGCAGAGGACAGAGGGTGACACCCATTCCTCATCCCCTGATGTTGAAGGGCATTAGAGCCATTATTTGATGGGTAAAGAGCATGCCCATTTATTACCTGCAGATGGGTCTGTGTTAACAGTAAGCAGTTTGTTTCTTTTCAGATACTAGTTTGAATGCATATGTTATAAATCAGAACACCTTAAGATGTACTATTCTTATGTGTTGAACTTGCCATTTGTTTCATATCTCTCCTAAAAATATTCTTTCAATTGTCTTTTCACCTATAAATGTTTGGTTTGCGTCACAGATCTAGGGAAGCATTTTAAGTAGCCAGACAAGTTATTAAACTTTGCAGCATGTGAACAAGCGTCATGCAGCTACTAGAATGGAAAAGGCCAGGCTGCTGTTCTGTGCTGCAGATCTCTTATCCTCAGGCATAAAACCGGGAGAGAAAGTAAGATAAATGGGTTCTGTCTTTTCCAACTGGTTTTTATTGGAAGAGTTTCCCTGCAACTGTATTATCTGCACTGCATCATTACCTATGACATCAAGATCCTCTAATTTCAAAAGTACCCTTGTCGCAGTGAGGTGTGTAGTCGAGATGTAATGTAATGATTTGCAAAGTTTTAATAATCTAATTAGAATTCCAGAGACGTTGACAGAAATAGCATTAGTAACCATAATAAATCTCCCCTTCATCTCCACAGCTGTGATAAAACATCTTCACACCTTTTTGAGAGGATTGTCTTTAGACATTAGCCAACTCCATAGAGCTTAACAAACATCTTCCCCCTCTCTTTCCGTGAAACTAAAACCAGTTGTCAGGGTTCAATTGGAGCAAGTAGGATTTTGGATTAATTGTTCCGTTCTCAAAATTGGTCAGTCATGCAGCAGGTAACAATAGTAAACCTACTCAGTGTAGAAAAATAGGGTTACTGAAAACACCACATAGAGGCTTTCATTTTAAGATATTTCTGGGCCAGGCACGGTGGCTCATGCCTGTAATCCCAGTACTTTGGGAGGCCGAAGTGGGTGGATCACCTGAAGTCGAGAGTTTGAGACAAGCCTGGCCAACATGGTGAAACCCTGTCTCTACTAAATACAAAAATTAGCTGAGCATAGTGGTAGGCGCCTATAATCCCATCTACTCGAGAGGCTGAGGCAGGAGAATCACTTGAATCCGGGAGGCGGAGGTTGCAGTGAGCCAAAATTGCACCATTGCACTCCAGCCTGGACAACAGAGAGAGACTCTGTCTCAAAAAAAAAAAAAAAAAAAAAAAAAGATATATATTTCCATTGTTTCTTCCCAGTTCTCAGTTTCTGGAAGGGTACTAGCCCCATTCTTCAGGGCTCTTACCTCCCAAAGCCTCCACCTCATGTCATAAACTTGGGGATTAGGATTTCAACATAGGAATTTGGTTAGGGGACACAAACCTTCAGGCGACAGCAGAGGCTGCTACATATGGAAAAACGATATCTGGCTCTGGGAGGGTTGCCAAGATGCCCGGGGTGTGGTTTCAACCCTACCCTCTAAGTGGGAAGTCAGACGAGACCTGCAAAATACACTGACCTACAAAGGAAGTTCACTTATTCATTCAGCAGAAATATATTTCATGCCCACGCTGTGCAAAGCCAGGTTTGGAACACTGATTAAGACACACACAGGCCAGCTCTCATGGACCTAGAAGGGAAGTGAAGTGCTGCCTTCCTCTCCCGCCAGTCTGCCTGGTATGCAGCCCCTCCCAGCTTGTGCATTTGCTGTTTCCTCTGTCGGGAGAGTTCTTCCTTCGCTTGTGCCAAGGGTGTCTCCTTCTTATGCCTTCAGGTCTCAGCTCTTATCTTGCCTCCTTAGAAAGTTGTTTCTTAAGTATCCTATCAAATTATTCATCCCACCCTACTCCCATCACTCTCTGTTACACCATCCCAGGTTTCTTTCTTCAAAGCACTTAAATGTATCTGAAATAACTGTGTTTGTGTTTTTGGTCATATATCAGCTTCTTGGGTATCAGTTTCCTGAGGGCAGAAAACCATGCTGATGTGGCACGCTGTGTCCAGCAAATAGTAGGTACTCAGTATCTTAGTCAAATGACTGAATCAAGTAAGCATACAAATAAATAAGTGAAAAATTTCAAAATATGAAATGGGATGAAGGGAGGGAGGAACTAAAGCCCATGTGGGTATTGCCTTGATTGGGAAGAAAAAGGAGTAGGAGTATGTCATTCTTCCAAAAGGGAATGGAGGACATTAGAAATAGTTTTTAAAAAAACTGTTGTTGGAGGCCAGGGGCAGTGGCTCATGCCTATAATCCCAGAACTTTGGCAGGCTGAGGTGGGTGAATCACTTGAGCCCAGGAGTTTGAGACCAGCCTGGGCAACATGGCAAAACCTTGTCTCTACAAAAAAATACAAAAATTAACTAGGCGTGATGGTACATGCCTGTAGTCCCAGCTACTTGGGAGGCTGAGGTGGGAGGATCACCTGAGCCCAGGAGATCGAGGTTGTAGCGAGCCATGATCATGCCAGCCTGCAGCCTGGGTGACAGAGTGAGATTCTGTCTCAAAAAAAAAAAAAAGAAAGAAAAATAAAAAAGCTTTTGTTGGAACTAGAAGCATTTCGGTTGAAAGTCCTGTGAGGGATTTGAATGATCTGTTAATTTGAAGGAACATAAATAATCATGTCCTTCACAGTCTCTGGCTTGGGAACAATGATAGAGATGTGTAAAGAGAAAAATCAATATGGATTTCTCTTGCAGTTCAGAAATGACTTTTATTTCTTCAGCTCTGGGAATCATATATTAGAATGTTAATTTCTCATTAATTTTTTTTTAAACAAGAAGCATCTTAAATGTTTCTTCAGCTGAAATGTGAAGGAGTAACCTGCTCATATCAGCCAACTGTATTTGGCAGTTGGTCATTGGGGTCCTCTGTTAAGCAGACGCCAAGGTGGAATTTGAAGTGCAAGAAAGATTTTTGGCAGGGAGGGTCTGCCTGGGAAGGATCAAATGGAGAAGGACCAGGGGTTGGTGGGGAGAGCGTTTGGGCCACGCATAGTGCAGGTCTGACACCTCTGCAAGGAGAGAGGTGAGCTAGGAGGATTGGCCGAAGGCAGCTGTAAGGAAGTCTTTGCCAAGCTGTCAGAGAGCCCCAGAGCAAAGACTGCCCCTGAAAGGAGTCCTGTGTTGGCAGGAATGGCCCAGCTCTTGTTCCCCACCATGCGTTGTCATTGGCTGGAGCGTCCCAGCAAGAATAGCCTGATTGTAGATGCTGGGCAGATCCTGGAGGTGCAGCTGCTGCAGGCTGTCAGCTCAACAAGCTCCTCACAGCAGCTTGTCTCTGGAAGGGGGATCTCAGGGGTGCACGCTTAAGAGTGGCACAGAGCTTCACGTCCCCTTCCAGAGGCACCTTCCTAATCACACTCCCGTAGTGCTCAGAGATTCTTACAAACAGTCCTGGCTCATTCTGTCCATAGTTACTGAGTGCCTAATCTCAGTACACCATGAAGCTAGGCATTGAGACATGGACCTGCCCTCACCATGTATGCATATGCTTGGTAGAGATGTACAATTAAGTATGTAATGACATTAAAGTGTGGGAAGCAGCACACTTAACTCAAACTTTGGTGATTGGAGGTGGCTCAAACCAAGTGAACATTAAGACCCAAAGAGTGCATAGAGATTATCCAGACAGAGAAGGGATGCAAGCAGGACCAGTATAGATGAAGGTGTCTGTTGGTAAGAGAGGATGTGGAGAATGGTGAGAATGTGGAGAATGGATTGTTGTCATATAAAATCCACTCTTTGTCGCATGTCACAGTCTGATCGAGAAACGATTCATTGTTGTTGCATAGAATAAGAGAAGACCACACCTCAAAACAGCAATTTAAAAAAAATTTTTGCTCAACTCATGAGGCACCCACTTATCGAGCTTTTTTACTGTTCCAATTTGCTTCAAATGTCGAACTACTGTAGAATGGTTATTGCTGAGTTCTTTGGCAACTTCTCATATAGTTGTAAGAGGATCAGCTTCAATGATTGCTCTCAATTGGTCATTGTCAACTTATGCTTCTCATCTTCAAGGCTCTCTTCTCTTTTGCAGAACTTCTTAGACCACTGCTGCACTGTATGTTCATTAGCAGTTCCTGGGCCAAATGCGTTGTTGATGTTGTGAGTTATATCTGCCGTTTTACAACCCATTTTGGACTCAAATAAGAAAATTGCTCGAATTTGCTTTTTGTCTAACATCATTTCCATAGTCTAAAATAAATATAAAATAAACAGCAAGTACTAAGTCATTAGCAAAAACACAAAGTGAGAAATGTGCATTAAAATGATGTGTAACATAACCATATTTATTGAAGAATGCATTCCCGTATCATTGTTGCAAATTTGAACAGTGCAAAAACTGCAGTTCCTTTTGCACCAACCTATTTGCATCAACAATTTTACCTAACTGGTTCATGTTAAGAAATGTGTGTGGGCTGGGTGCGGTGGCTCATGCCTGTAATGTCAGCATTTTGGGAGGCCAAGGCAGGTGGATCACCTTAGGTCAGGAGTTTGAGACCAGCCTGGCCAACATGGTGAAACTCCATCTCTACTAAAAATACAATTAGCCAGACATGGTGGCATGCATCTGTAATCCCAGCTACTTGGGAGGCTGAGGCAGGAGAATCACTTGAATCCGGGAGGCAGAATTTACAGTTAGCTGAGGCTGCGCCATTGTACTCCAGCCTCAGTGACAAGGGCAAAGCTCCAAAAAAAAAAAAAAAAGAAAGAAAGAAAGAAAGAAAAGAAATATATGTGCATTATACGTCGCTTCTCATCCTTTCGGCTAAGATCGAGTATGTGTGCGTTATGTCCTGTGTCAGTTAAAAGGTTTGTGTTTTTTCTTTTCATGTTGTTGGAATACATAATTTGTCTTCCTTTTTATAGTGCTCACTCCAGGAAAATCCAGCAGGCTGTTTGTGTACACACACATATACTGTGAAAAGGCTTCAAAACACCATCCTCTTGTGTCAGTCGTCTAAAACGGACCACTTTTGTATTCCTGATAGGAAACTTGCCTGTGGTGATTGCTTGGTATTTTATCATTGTCTGCTTGTCCTCTTTTCCCACCCCTTCCTCACTGTCACTTCCCTCTACTGGAGAATGTACCATCTTAGTGAGGTGTAATAGGCTTCTTTTTCTTTCAGAGGAAGTGTGAGGGGGACAGTCAGAAATTGCCACAGACAGCTGGGTACAGTGGCTCACACTTGTAATCCCAGCACTTTGGGAGGCTGAGGTGGGTGGATCACCTGAGGTCAGGAGTTCGAGACCAGCCTAGTCAACATGTTGAAACCCCATCTCTACTACAAAAATTAGCCAGGCTTGGTGGCGGGCACCTGTAATCTTAGCTACTCGGGAGGCTGAGGCAGGAGAATCGCTTGAACCTGAGAGGCGAAGTTTCCAGGGAACTGAGATCGCCCCACTGCACTCCAGCCTGGGAGACAGAGGGTGACTCTGTCCCCCCTTCCCCCAGAAAAAAGCCAAAAAGAAAGAAATTGCCACAGACATAATGAAATCTTCTGCTGGTCAGAGCTAGACGGCTGCTCTCTCTGGGTCTTCCCTTCCCTGGCTCTTCCAAGAAAGCTATCAGTGAAAGGACAAATAAGTTATCACCTGAGAACTCGCTTCTATTAGTGTCACAAAATGAGGCTCTTGCAAGCTTTTCTTGTCGAAACACGGCACTGGCAGTTGTGTTTATGACAAGATCAAAACTTTTCTTGCAGACCAGCTTTCTCATGTGACTAGTCTGTTCACTTGGCTCACATTTGGGGTCTCCCTCCACCTTTTTGCCCCTGCCCTGGGACACCCATCATCTCACCAAATCTATGGACAAAGCCCTAGAATAGCTAGAGTCACTCCAGGCCTCTAGCAAAAAAGGAAGAAATAACAGTGAATTTGCAAATATGCATTGACTGCCCTGCCAAGCATTTCCAGAGAGTAGAGAAAGCTATCTGAGAAACTCCACATCATTCACCTTTCCGTATTCCACCTGCTGGGACTGAAGTTTCTACAATGCAGAGTAACGGAGTGTCATCTCCAGGTCAGTCCTCTGAATTCCTTCTAGAACAGTGGGTAGACTTCATCTTATACAATTGCTGTTGCATCACCAGCCACACATTCACTGTATAAAAAGAAACCAGCCCCAGGGTATGGTGCTGCCTGCACTGTTCCCCTGCTGGGGATGCACTTGGTTCAGCCCCTTCAGAAGACCATGTACCTATTTCTGCTGACGTTACACATGCACCCCGCCCTCTGAGCCAGAAATACCACACTTAAGTATATCCCCAAGAAAAATATTGACAAAAGACTTGTGCATATGAGCCTTATTCATAATAACCACAAACTGAAAACAGCCTAAATGTCCATCAGTGGGAACAGGGATATAGAAGTTATAGACTATTCATACAATGGAATATTATGCCGCACTTACAAATAATGAACTATATAGATTTACACAAAAGCAAAACAGTGGGTAGTGCATGATTCCATTTATGTAAAGTGTGAGAACAGGTCCATCCACAAAATTAATCCATAGTGATGAAAGTCAGAATAGTGGGGAGGAGGGGCCGGGTGCAGTGGTTCATGCCTGTAATCCCAGCACTTTGGGAGGCCAAGGCGGGCAGATCACCTGAGGTCAGGATTTCAAGACCAGCCTGACCAACATGGTGAAACCCCTTCTCTACTAAAAATACAAAAATTAGCCAGGCATGGTGTTACGTGCCTGTAGTCCCAGCTACTCAGGAGACTGAGGCAGGAGAATCACTTGAACCCAGGAGGTGGAGGTTGCAGTGAGCCGAGATTAAGCCACTGCACTCCAGCTTGGGTGACAGACTGAGATGAGACTCGGTCTCAAAAAAAAAAAAAAAAAAAAAAAAGAGTGGGGTGGAGGAATATATTGAGTGAAAAGGAACCTGAGGAAATTTTCTTGGGTAATAAAAATATTTCTCTATCTTGATCTAGAGGATGATTGCCCAGGTATAATATAAAAATTTCCATGCTGTCCCCTTAGATTTCTGCATTTTAATGTTTGAAAATTAAAGAATAGCTCATATATATTACACATTAATTTCCCAAATATATTGCTTCCACAAAGCTTAAAAAAATTAGCAGCACATACCAAATAGTCAAATATTAAAAATCTTGACAGTGTCAAGTGTTGGCAAGGATATGAATGCAGGAACTCTCATGTTGTTAGTAAGAGGATAACTGATATGATCACTCTTTAGAAAATAGTTTGGCAGTATCTAGTAAAATGAATCTAAGAGATTCCATTTCTGTGTATGTCCCCTAGAGAAACTCATATATGTGTACCAAGAGATGTATAGGCCAGGCGCAGTGGCTCATGGCTGTGAGCCACTTTGGAGCCGAGGCAGGCAGATCACTTGAGCCCAGGAGTTTGAGACCAGCCTCAGCAACATGGTGTTTTATCTCTAGAAAAAGTAAACAAAATTAGCCTGGCATGGTGGCACCCACCTGTAGTCCCAGCTATTTTGGGGAGCTGGGGTGGGAGGATCGCTTGAGCCCAGGAGGCAGAGGTTCAGTGAGCCAAGATGGTGCCACTGCACTCCAGTCTGGGTGACAGAGCAAGACCTGGTCTTAAAAAAAAAGAAGATATGTGGCTGGCCGCAGTGGCTCACGCCTGTAACCCCAACACTGTGGGAGGACGAGGCTGGTGGATCCCTTCAGGTCAGGAGTTCGAGACCAGCCTGGCTAACGTGGCAAAACCCCGTCTCTACTAAAAAAAAAAAAAAAAAAAAAAAATTAGCTGGGTCTGGTGGTGCGTGCCTATAATCCCAGCTACTTTGGAGGCTGAGGCATGAGAATCACTTGAACCCAGGATGTTGAGGCTGCAGTGAGTCAAGACTGCACCACTGCACTCCAGCCTGGGTGACAGAGCAAGACTCTGTCTCAAAAAAAAAAGAAGACATGTGGGCAAGAATGTTTGTGGTGGTGATTTTCCTAATTACCCAAACCTAGAAATGCCTCAGGTGCCCATCATTAGCAGGCTGGATAAAGACGTAGTGGTGCAGTCATAGAATAGAACATTTCACCACGATGGGAAAGAATGGCCCACTCAACAATATGAGTGCATCCGAGATTGGTAAAGTTAAGCAAGGCAGGCTGAATGAGAACTGGCCTCAAATTCAAACCTAATCTAAAAGGAATCACCTTTGAAGTCTTTTTACGTCTTAGCAAGCTTCTGAAGAAAACACTGTGCATTCCCAAAGAAAACTTCAAAACATGAGAAAACCCAATCTTTATTGCTTAGGAGTTTATATGTAGGTGGTAAAACTTAAGAAGAAACCCAAGTGATTATTTCAAAATGAGGATGGTGGTGACTTCTTGGGGGTGGATGAGAGAGTGACAAGGGGCTGGCTGGCCGGGTAGGGGAAGGCAAGGTCTTCTCGTGTTCTGAGTGTTGGTCGCACACCCACACACCAGAGCTCACTTCAGGATCATTTTTCAACAGTACCTTGATGTTTTGCACGCCTCTCTGCATGGGTGTTATATTTCACAATCAAAGAAGACAATGATTAACATTAGAAAGGAAGAGATTCAGACATTGCTTTCCTCTGGGACACATCAAGTTCCAAGTGGCCTCACAGCAACCAAAGGGGAGTGACAGCACTTTTTAAAAACTTTTTTACCATAACTACCCCTGACAGGCTGTGTGTTCTCTCCACAAATTGATTGTGGTCCAATGAAAGAACTCTGCCTGCCTTGGAATTGTATCATTAAGAGGTAACTCTGAAAGCAAATATCTCCTTGTAGAGATTAGAAACAGGAAATCAGAAACAAAGGGGATGGGTTGTCAAGTGACAGGTTTAAACACAAAGGGCGCCTCACTGCTGCTGTGCTGGGGCATGCTTGCTCTGTCTGATTAGCCCAGCAGGGATCACTACATATTCCAGAAACCCTATGAGATACAACCACCATGGTCCCCATCATATAGAAAGGCAAGCAAAGCAGTCAGAGGCGGGGTGACTTGCCCCAGGGTCACATCATGAGAAGTGACCCAGCCCAGAGTCTTAACCCAGGTCTTCCTGACTTCAGACTGGCTCTTCTGACTCCAGGTCCTCTCCCGCTCAGATCCCTGCCAGGCTCCCCACCTACCTTTTTCCATCTTGATTGAAGCTCATCATATGGGTTTCGTTGAAGGGGCAAGTGAAGACATATTGAACAGGACCATAATCTGTCACTGTCACCCTGACACCATTGTGACTATCCTTGTGGTCCAAAAGCTCGAAATAAGCCATCTGAGGCCAAATGCCTGAAGGTTCTGAAAATGTCTTTTGTGGACTTTGGAAGAAGAGGACAAATTCTAGAACAAGCGACTTTTGGGAAAAATGAATCCTGAGGCAGAAATGTCATTATAATCCAGCAGCAAGAAAATGGAGCAGAGCTGAGTTGCTGTGAGGGGTTCTTGCCTGTTTTTGTGTGTGTGAACTGCCAAGCTCCCTAAATCAGAGTCCACACATCCTTCCATCAACTGACTGCCTAAGGTGCTGAGGGTAAAATGAACAAGATTTCCCTTGTCCTTGGAAAAATTTTAGTCTCATGAAGAATCTTTTTTTTTTTTTTTAATTTTTTTTGCCCTTGACTTTCTTAATGTAAAGACTAATGTTACTTGCATGCAAAGTAATCTCACGTTGAACCTTTGGAATGGGCTTTATTAAAAGTCTCCATTATGGAATACTTTTAAAGAAACGGAATTTTGTTATTTTTCACTTGAAGTTGGACTCTTAGGAACACAACTGAATGAGGTTTCTAGAGCAGTACTTCAAAGTTCAGGCTGGCCTGGGTTTGAATTCTGGCTCTCCAATTTGGGAGCTGTGTGACCCCAGTACAAATTACTGAACCTCTCTGTCCCTGACTTTCTGCCTTGTAAAATTAGGATAATGAAAGTGCTTATCTCACGAGTATCATCGCTAAATGCATTAAGACAGGGAAAACACAGAGAAAAGAAGGCGTGCCTGGTATGTGTTCAGTGCCCTCTAAATCAGTGGTCAGCAAACTATAATCTGCAGACCAAATCCAGCCCACTGCTTGCTTTTGTAAATAAAGTTTCATTGGAACACAGCTGTACTCACTTGTTTACATATCATCTATGGCTACTTTTGCACAACAATGGCAAACTTGAGTAGCTGTGACAGACGCACTGGCCTGCACCACCTTATGTATTTAATCTCTGGCCCTTTAAAGAAAAAGTTTGTCAATCCTACCTCATCTAAACGGTAGCTATTGTAGTAGCTCTACTAATAGTGTTGCCTGCACCCAGTAATTTGTTTATGTTGGGGCAATGTAAATACTCAGGTCATTACTTACCATTTGCTAGGCTTTACAGAGATAGGTTTCAGTTTTCATTTTGCCAAGATCATCACGTTTCAACTGAATTAATGAGGGTTCTGTTTTAAAGTTTAACTTAAAGAAATCCTCCAAATTATTTTCTCCCTTTTGAACAGGAAAACCAATGCTGTATTATCTATAGCTCACTGATAATTTTGAACATCTTAACATGCAACAAAGTTTCCCGTTTGAAGTTTGTGTTTCCAGCATTTAATTACATGGAACTTTCCTGAAATGTGCTATAAATATGCAGCACCCTGATCTTGGCTAATTGGCTCACATCTATTAAGGATCCAGGAAGGACTGATGCTTATCAGAACACGTTTGATCTCAAAATCTTCTAGAAACAGGCACACTTAAGCCATTTCCACCATTTCCTGGATTTCAGTGCATCAAAACCACCACCATAGATGTGAGCTATTTCCACTTCTTTTCTTAGCCAGGAAATGGGATGCTGTGCGACTTCTATTTTATCACTAATAGTATTGTTAACAATAATGTTAAGACGTAAAAAGACTTCAAAAGTGATTCCTTTTAGATTAGGTTTGAATTTGAGGCCAGTTCTCATTCAGCCTGCCTTGTTTGTCAATATTTTATCGTTTGAACAGGATTATGGGAACCCAGGGAAATGCCGTTTTCCTGCTTGTTTCAGTGGGATGTGAAGAGCAAAGAGAGCTCTTAAAAAAATACCTCCATTTGCCTACTGCAAAAGTGCCTGCTAAAGTGCTTGGGACTACCGTGTGTGATTTTCTTACCCTGCTCGCATGCTCTATGTATGTCACCTCAGTATAGGAGAGACAGACACTATTGCGTAGTGGGTTTGAAATCCAGTTCTGCCTTTGACTAGTCGTACAACCTGAACAAACCACTTCACCTCTTTGTGGCTCAGTTTTCTCAACTGCATCGTGAGGTAATACTAATACCAGTCTTGCTGGTTTATCCTGAGGATTCAGTGACTTACTGTACATAACTGTGCCTGGCATGTGGTAAGCACTCAGTGATAGCTGTCACCACTGCCACCAACCCCCACTGCCCATCATCATCATTATTGTTACTTGTGGACTTGAATATGGAAACCACATGATGACAGGAAATGACTGCAGAGTTCTGGGTACTGCCACCATCACTGCCCATGTAGTACAATGGAATGCATGTTGCTCAACTTAATTCGTCCATACAAAAATAAAATGAAATGATGAAGAAGATGATGATGATGATGATGATGATGACGAAGATGATTTGGGTAGCCAGTTTCTTTTGAGATCAGGGGAAAGGGTAGTGGACAAAGAACCAGGAAGTGGGTGAAAGGAAGAAGCAGCAGCCTCTCTGCTTCTGCAACTGTTAACCTCTGTCTGTGTACCTAACCCTACCTGGATGTTCTATAAATACAATCTTATTGAATCCCATCAGCAACACATTGAGGTAAGAATTCTTAATCCCATTTTATAAATAGGTAGAGTGAGGTTTTAGAGAGATGAGCGAATGTATCCCAGCCATGCAGTGGAACAGTGATTTGAACCCAGTTGTATTGGACTCTGAATCACATTTCTTTGTGCTCTGCTGGGCCAGCTTCTAAGTCCCAGCATCGACTAACTTTCTGATAACTGTCAAAAGCACTTAACTCTTGTATATCTTGGTTTTCCTTTGTGAATTAGGTCATTGACTGAGCATCAAAAGGAAACTAAAAGAATGTACACGTCGTGTCAGTTATGGCCACCAGAACCCTGTAGGGGAGAAAGGCAATCAATGAAACTGTTCAGTGATAATATTGGGTTTTTGTCACTGTATGACTCTATATAATTTAAATGTCATGTTCATTTCCTTAATTGTTGACAAGACTGCTATCTTTATGTGCTTTCTCTTTGGAAATATTAATGTCAACATACATTTCATTTAAACATCAACCCTTAAATCAAAATGCCATCCTTGGTCAGCTGAAACCTCTAATAAAGTTGGAGGAGGCTAGATGTCTTAGATGTCTTTGAACCCTATGAGGTGGCTATTCATGACCTTGGATTGCCCTTCTCCAGGTGCTTCAAGACAGGGATCTGATTAATAAGGTGGACTGTCTCCCTCCCAGGCCACCTGGTTCAGACCCCACAGCACTAGTTATTCATGCCATAGTATGGGCCCCGGGATTTTCTCTGGACTGTGCCTGTAAGGAAGGCCATGAGGCATGCATTTAATCCTCTGCCTACTGATGGAGAGTGTTTCACAGGCAAAAGTAAATTCCATACCTCCATCACTGCATGGAGTTGGCCCTATTCATGCTCATATGTATTGCCTGTTGCTTTTAAAAAAAAAAAAAATACGCCGCCCTCATATAGGAGTGCAGGGGTTGGCAAAATTTCTCTGTAAGGTGACTGATAGCAAATATTTTAAGCTCTGTCAGCCATATATTCTCTGTTGCAACTACTCAACTCTGCAGTGGTAGCCTGAAAGCATCCGTAGACAATGCATAAACAAATGAGCTGTGTACCAACAGAACTTCATTTACAAAAGTAGGCACTAGGCCAGATTTGGCCCATGTACCATAGTTTGCCCACTTTTGACTTAGAGATATGTCGTGAGTTAGTTTGGTCAATTTCTTTTAGCCATGTATGAAAGACCTACTTTATAAAGTGCTACGTTGGGTGCTGGGGATAAGGTCAGGAGGCATGGTCTTGCTGCAACAGAGCCTACAACCTGTCAAAGAGACCATGTTAGCCAATTACGCAGACTGAAACCCAGGTCTTAACAACCTATGACCTTGGGTAAGTTCTCAGCCCTCACTAGGATGTTGATTCCTACTTCACAGGGTTATGAAGCTTCACTTAGAGAAAGGCCACAGCAGGGCCTGGCACCCAGTTTCTGAACCGTAAGTGTGAACTGGGAAAAGGAGGCAAACTGAAGCAAATCCCACAGTGTGGAATGGAGTCTTGGGGTGCAGGTCAGTGAAGGGTAAACTGAGGCTAGAGAACCCAGTCACTGTAAACAGATGAGAGTCAATGCTGCTGCCGCCTGGCCCTATGCACATCCTTTACTGTGGTCACATAAAACAACAAGCTCTAGACCTGGCTTCTACTAGACTCAGAAAGTTGACGGGGCCCTTTGCTGTGAGTCCTACTGAATAATGTCAGTATCTTAGTTAATCAATTCTGCGACTCTCATGTCTTCATTTTTTAACAACTCTAAAATTGGGATGCATCTTTGAGTTCATATCAAGTCATTGTTTAATTAGCAACATGTTTCCTTTATTAGTGGTATTGGAATAATGATGCATCTCACGATTGATGTTGACTTAGAGATGAGGAAAACAGTATCTAGGACTTGTTTGTTATTTAAAATATACCAATAGCTACTGTGCTTGTTTGTTTCTTCATTCTCTTTTCACATAATTATTAGGCACCTACTGTGTTCTGGGGAAGTGTTTTAGCTGCTGGATATATGTACAGGCAAGGTCTTCGCTCTTGTGGAATAATCAAGCTGTTGTGGCAGACAGTAAACAAAGGAATGCTGGAAAGGAAATGAAGGTGTGATGCAGAAAGTTAATAACAAGCCGGGCGTGGTGGCTCACGCCTGTAATCCTAACACTTTGGGAGGCTGAGCCAGGTGGCAGGAGTTCAAGACCAGCCTGGCTAACATGGTGAAACCCCGTCTCTACTAAAAATAGAAAAAAATTAGCCAGGCATGGTGGTGCACACCTGTAGTTCAAGCTACTCGGGAGGCTGAGGCAAGATAATCACTTCAACCCGGGAGGTGGAGGTTGCAATGAGCCGAGATCGTGCTACTGCACTCCAGCCTGGGTGACAGAACAAGACTCTGTCTCAAAAATAAATAAATAAATAACAGAGAAAACATACTGAGATGGGGGGCTCAGGCAGTGACATTTGAACTCAGACATGAAGGATGAAAAGGAATCATCTCTATGGAGGGTGGTGGGAGGGGAAGCATTCCAGGCAGAGGGAACAGCAAGGTGAGGAGGCAGGTAGGTGGTCAGCAAGGGAGAGAGAGGAAAATACAGGCTGCAGAGGTAGACAGGTCATGTCGGGCCCCATGGCCACTGTAAGGAGTTTGGATTTTACTCTAAATGAACCAAGAAGCCACTGGAAGATTTTAAGCTGGGCAGTGTCAGGATTAGTTTTACATTTAAAAAGCTAAAAGAGGCTGGGCGTGGGGGCCCACCACTATAATCCTAGCACTTTGGGAGGCCGAGGCAGACAGATTGCCTGAGGTGACTCAGGAGTTTGAGACCAGCCTGGGCAACATGGTGAAACCCTGTCTCTACTAAAAATACACAAAATTAGTTGGGCGTGGTGGTGTGCCTGTAGTCCCAGCTACTCGGGAGGCTGAGGCAGACAATCACTTGAACTCAGAAGGTGGAGGTGGCAGTGAGCTGAGGTCACGCCACTGCACTGCAGCCTGGGGGACAGAGCGAGACTCCGTCTCCACAAAATAAAATAAATAAATAAATAAATAGCAAGCTAAAATAGTTGCCTAGTCTTCAGTGAGATTTCCTCACCTGATCCTGCAGATGAGGACCCCAGAGCCCAGGGATCCAGAATGAGGGTGGTAGAAAGATGGGCATAAGGAGAGCCAGATCCCTTCCCATGTCACACACAGTGCAGTTGTGGTCCAGCCTCTTTCCTTGTAAACCTTGTTTTCCTCTCATATATAAGACGAAAAACTAGTGTCTTTGAGACCTCCATTTCCCCATCACCCAGTCATAACTTCAGTCTTGTGCCTGTTCCTTAAAATCATTTACTGTGAAGCCTTGCAGATGGCCCTACTTTGCAAACAGGACAGCCCCATTCCCATGCCGTCATTCCCATTACATCCTACTTATTAATGACAGAACGATGACATGCTTTGAGAATCAACACCCCGCTATAGAGAGCAAGTATTTTTGTTTGTATTTGGATCATAAAATTAACTCCCTCTGGGGTCCCCCTAGGGAGGCCTCTTTTTTTTTTTTTCCCCCCTCAAGGCAGAGTCTCACTGTGTCACCAGGCTGGAGTGCAGTGGCACGATCTTGGCTCACTGCAACCTCCACCTTCCCAGTTCAAGCGATTTTCCTGCCCCAGCCTCCCAACAAGCTGGGACTACAGGCACACGCCACCATACCTGGCTAATTTTTGTATCTTTAGATGGGGTTTT
This sequence comes from Pan troglodytes, assembly GCF_028858775.2. Lineage (NCBI taxonomy): Eukaryota > Metazoa > Chordata > Mammalia > Primates > Hominidae > Pan > Pan troglodytes. Next base: position 66,143,540 of record NC_086015.1, read on the forward strand.
GCCAAGTTGGCCAGGTGGTCTGAAACTCCTGACCTCAGGTGACCCACCCACCTCGGCCTCCCCCAAAGTACTGGGAATACAGGCATGAGCCACTGCGCCCGGCCATCTTTGTTCTAATCTAATACTTTCTCACCTCCCTGCTGCCTTCTGGATTCTCACCCTCAGCCTCTTTCTTTCCTCCCAACTCGCCCCTGTGTTCGGCAGGCCCTCCTGTCGCCCACTGTCACACCCACCTAAGACTCCTCCCAGGTTACACACTACATTCATGGCCGGTCTAGACTTAACCCAGAGCTGCTGACTCCATGTCTAGTGTTTTACTCAGTTGTGTCACCTCTTCACAATTCTGAGTGGGATTATCAATTGTACTTATCCAAAAGCTGATTTTTTCCCCCCTCAATCCTGGGAAGTTTTGGACAGTTGATCTTTTCCTTCTGTTTTCCCTCCTGCTTACTTCACTCCAACCATTTCTCTTTAAACCAGGCAGAGTCCCTCTGCACTGGCTTTTCTCCCTTCCTGGAGTGTTCTTCTCCCCATGTAGCCATGTAGCTCAGTTCCTCACTGCCTTCAGGCTTTCAATCAAATGTTTCCTTCTCAGTGATCCTGCCCTTGAAATTGCTGTTTGCAAAACAGTGGTCAGGATAGGCCTCATTTAGAAACGGTGATTCAAATATGACTAAGTTTGCTAACAGCTGCAGAACATTTGGTCCAAAAGCAGCCGTGAATGGAGTAATGAAGAAATGTTCTGGACAGAGTGAAGAGCCAGTGCAAAGGCCCTGGGGGCAGTGTGTTCATGGGACAGCAAGGAGGCCAGTGTAGCTATACCTAAAAATCAGAAAGTAGAAGTGAATGAGGCTGCACAGGATGTAGGAACCCTTTGATACAGTCCCTGTAGAAAGTGGCTAGTCAGATATGGTCCTGAGACCAGCAGCATCCATTTTATTAAAAACGCAGAATCTCAGCTCTCATCCCAGACCTACTGGATCAGAATCTGCATTTTAACAAGCTTCCCAGATGATTTGCATGCACATTGAAGTTTAAGTGGCGCTGTCATAAATCATCTTTCATTTCTAATGACTTAATGCCCAATTCTTTCCACTATCCACTCCTTCCTTCCCTCCTTGCATAACACCAGGCAGAGGCTCGCCCTGCCCCAGTGATCTTAGGCATTTAAGGAAAAGTTAATTGCTTTTCCTCTAAAAAAAAAAAAAGTTGTGGGAAACCCTGAAGAAACCAGATAATCATTGGGCTAAAAACAGAAGCTTGGGCTTTCATACACTTTCCTAAAATTAATTGGTCCTTTGTTTAGGGAATGCCTCAGGTTTTCTTCCCCTAGAAACTACCACATCCTGTCCAAATAACCTTCCAATCTTCCAATGTAATACATTGTTTATTGGGGTGTGTGAGTGGGTGTTCAGTGCACTTCCACAATTCCTGATTACTGCACAGGTCTCTTCTATACATTGACTGTTCATCATATTTTATAAAGAGCTTTCTTTTTTTCCTATATAACCAAAGCATTGAAAATATTAGGCTATTAACATACCAAGAAATGCAATCAATCAGCTGATTATCATCTAATGTTTTAATGATCACATTTTTAATCCAATTATCCATGTTTGAATCTTTCAAATTTTCTTTAATTAAAAATTGCCTCCTGGCACTGCTATCAGAAGTACGAAATTGAACAGAATCAGCCAGATATAATTTAATGTTGAAAGGAAACTGCAAGGATAACTGGGCCACGCTGGGCTTAATGGTTGACCATGACTTTGAAGCCCTTATACAAAATTTCCTAATTGATAAGAAAAATTTAATCATCTTCAGGTATAAACCCTTTGCATTCAAATAAGGTATTTCGTTTTCCAAATAAATCTCCCCTAACTGGTTATTCATATTGTCATTCAAAATGCTTAAAAATGAAAGAAAGCGTTGGGTAAAATGTAGACTACTTAATACAGTGTGTATTTAATATAAAAGTCATACATTATTCATTTTTGCAATTTGAATAACTTTGAATTTAGCATCCCTGTTCCTCATCTTTTTCTTTGATGAACAATTAATTATTAAAATATAATATTGTCTGCATACAGCACCCGGGATCCTTGAAGGTGGAATACGAGATGCATTTCTTTTCAATTCTTTTATCTGGTAATGCACAGTACCTGCTTATTATGGTATAATGGAATGAATGGTGGTATAAATAGTTTTTCAAATATTTTTCTCAACTAGTAAGTGGCTGGGACAGGAATGTTTTGAATTCAAATGACTAATTATGATAAAAGTTGGAGGCAGAATGCACTGATCAGGATGGGCATGGAGTCACACTGCCCTTTTATAGCAAGACTTATTTAACAAGCACTATGCATGCTTACTGTGTCAAGCGCTCTCCTAAGCTCTCACCTGATGTTAACTCATTTGAGTCATACTCAGAACCTCCTTGTAATGTCAGTGTTATTATCCCATTTTACAGATGAGGAAACACACAAAGGTTAAATAACCCTTCTCAAGTCAAACCTTTAAGTAGAATAGTTAGGATTCATATCCAGGGGACCTAGCTCTAGCACTTCTCCCCATTTTATAATATCTACATTTATGAAGATTTTATTAGCCAGGCATATGGGCTCACAGCTGTAATTTCAGCACTTTGGGAGGCTAGGGCTGGAGGATTGCTTGAGGCCAGAAGTTTGGGACCAGCTTGGGCAACACAGCAAGACCTCATGTCTACTAATTTTTTTTTTTTTTTTAATTAGGCAGGCGTGGTGATACAAGCCTGTAGTCCTAGCTACTCAGGAAGCTGAGAGGGGAGGATTACTTGAGCCCAGGAGTTCAAGGCTGCAGTGCCACCACAGCCTAGTGAACAGAGTGAGAATCTGTCTCTAATTTATACAAACAAAAAAAAGATTTTATAAATGGAAGAGTTGACATTTTCAGCTGAAAAGTGCTTTATTTCTTCCTCCCAGTGGCTATACTCAGGAACCACCAGTCTTGAGTCTGGCCAGTTGAGCCCCTATGGCTTAAGCTGGCATCAGTGGACAGTACTAGAAATGCAGAGCTACCATTTCTAAAATTGTTTCTAATTTGTAATTAAGCATTGCAAGCACCCCATTTATCAGTAGAGCACTGTCAGTGGGACTGAGCAGGCAATGAAATTTTCAGAAAGATCACTGCAAACTGCTCTTCGACTTGAACTGAGATGGGGGAAAAAAGTCGAGAGTTAATTGTGTAATGTATTGCTCGTGTTAATTCTGTAATGCATTGTCATTTACTAATGGGGACACCTGAACATATAGCATAATTCCCCCCACCCCACAAGTCTGGCTATGGCTGTCAAGGTGACTTTCTGATACTTGGGATTCCTTTCCCACTTCCCACCCCCAACACTTGTGTTAAAATAGGGGCAGGCAGAATATGACCGAAGGCCAAATCCATTCTACTGTCTATTTTTGTATGGCCCCTGAGCTAAGAATGGTTTTTACATTTAATTCCTAATTAAGTGAAATGTTATTCCCCCAAAAAAGAATCATATTATTCTCATTAAGTAGATATATATTTTGAAAATTGTTCTCAGTTGTTAATAGCATTTCAAATACAGTTAATAAGATTGTGAAAGTGTGCTTGTTATTTAAGTACCTACATAACATCTTCAAATTCACCTCTTGGCCTGCAAAGCCTAAAATATTTACTCTTTGGTACTTTATAGAAAACAGTTGCTCGTTCCTAGCTTAAAACCCAAAATGAGCCAGCCTGTACCTCAGCTGGGCTTGTGCTCAGCCACATGCTTGCCTTGATAAATCTGGGCTTACAGTGGGCCAGGAACTATACCAAGCCCCTTATGTCTGTTAACTTGCTTAATTGTCACAGCAACCCTGAGAGTAAATATTCTCATTATTCCCATTTTACAGATGATGGAAGTAGCTCAGAGAGGTTAAGGCCTTTGCCTAAGGTTGCACAGCCATCAAATGTCAGTTAATTCGAAGCCCATACTGGAGCTTTGGCAAAGAAAGCTTTAACCTAGACTGCTCATGCTGATGGACAATATATCTAACATGGTATGCCTTTAAGGGCACAAGCAGTAATCCAGTTAAAAAAAAAACACACAAAAAGACATGCACAAAACATTAAAGAAAGTACGTGACAAAACATTGGTAGCTTAGAGGAATAATAGTAAAAGTAACAACAATGAGAGTAAGAATAATATCTATCACGTATGAGATGTTTACTGTGTTCCCAGCTCTTTCTGAACCTCTTTCTTTTATTGACGTATTTATAATCTTCACTACTGCAGCCTAGGAAGGTTTCATAACTTGCCTATGCTCACACAGCTCACAGATAGCGGAGCTGGGATTTGAACCTGGGCAGGCTGAAAATCTGTTCTCCAGCAGCAACCCTTGAAGGAACGCACAAGTGCTGGGGGTGCTGGTGCAGGCAGTGGTTAGATGTCAGTTTTCAGCCCTGAATGATGTTTTCTGCTCTCCAGGCATACTGTTTCAGATTCCCTGAAGAAAGAATCCCATGTGAGTCTCTGTATTCTTCACATGTTTTTGACCTTAGGTCTTTTACTTCATCCTGGTCTTCTATTTATCCAGCCCTAAAGTCAAAGAATTGGACTAAATCGATGGTTTTCAAAGTGTCCCTGGATCCCCTACTCGGCTTCAGCCACCAGGGCTGACTTAACTTATTTGAGTTGCTGGGGTCTTGAGCAAGATTTTGTTTGAAGAGACCATCCTTTGGCCTCCAAAGCCACTGAACTAAGCCACTGAACTGTCCAAGTCCCTTCCAGATCACAAAGTCCTAAGATTCAATGGCAGTGATAGTGGTGCAATGAATAAGCAGTGAAGCCAGGCCCTCCTCCCCTGTCCCTTGTACTGGGTCTACCCACCTCGCCACCGATCTGACTGCACGTGCTGATCAGCAAAAGCCAGAACTTGCCTCTGAAGCCCTGGTGTTGGTCAAGAACAGAGATGCCCTTTTGAGTTTGCAGCAGGGGTCACACGCACTTTCCATCATGCCTGCTCAATCCGTGAGCCCATCTGAGAACTTACATAAGAGTCCGACCCTGCCCAATCAGTGTTCCCCTTTGAAATCTAATCTCCTCCTGTTGGTGGGGCAGGTGCTTTTGCTTTATCTTTTGATGCTCTTTAAAGCCATGGCCTCTTCCTATAGTGTGTTTAGATGGGGGCTCGGCTGCCAGGGGTTTGCCGGGGTTGTCTTGTCACTTCCTGTCAGCATACAGCATGCTTAACTGCAACCCTGATGTTAGACTCGGCTCTGAGGGGAAAACTCTTCTGATTCTCTAGCCATTCGGCCTGGATCCCTTGATCGTAAGGCAGGTTGGTGTGCTGCAGTGTGACTCGAAGTTCACCTACAACATGAGGGAGACATGAAGGTGGTAGTTTTGCAGTTGGTGGTACCAAGCCCTACCCACACCCTCTATCGCTTGGGGCTTTGTGTTGACTATTTACACAGCCCAGGAAGCTCAGAGGCAGCAAGCAAAGGCCAAAATATTTTCTTCTCCGGGCCAAACCAGTCCCCGCCAAGCATGCTTGCAGAGATTTCCCCTGTCATTAGGCTGCTGGTAACCAGGTTTAAATTAAAGCCCAGACTTGCCAGTGGGCGGAGGGGCAATTCCGTTATTTCTAGCCTTTTGTACAACAGAAATTGTTTTTGTAATTTTGATTATAGAACCCTATGATTTGAAGACTTTTGCATTTATTGGGTAATACTAAATTTTTATTTTAGAAAAAGACGAATTGAACACCTCTCTGAGAATCAGCCAAGGTTTCTGAGCCTCACGAATAACTGCTGTTACTTCGCTGTTCACTAGTGCTTGGGCTTGGTTATTTAACCTCGCTGTTCCTTGATTTCCACATCTGTAAAATGAGTATTAGAAAGCACACACTTCATAGAGTTGTGAACTAAGAGAGCATAGTGATGTGAATAATAAAAGCCTGGATTCTAAACCCAGCTACCTGTTTCTGCATCCCGGCTCTGTAAACTGGGGATAATCATAGAACTAACTTCATGGAGTTATTTTAAGCATTAAATAAATTAATCTTTATAAAGCTCTTAGAACAGGGCCTCTTGCATATAATAAGTGCTGTTTAAGTGTTTGCGACATGTAAATACTCAGAATAGTGCCTGGCATATAGGCGAAGCTAAATCAATGTTAAGTCTTCTTCAACTAATCTTTTCCAAAAGGAAATTGCAATTTTAATTATAATATAGTTGATTCTTGTTGGGTTTTTGCATTATCCCCTAGTTACACAGACTTCTCGAGTCTGGGGATGCACAGTTGCCCAAATGCCTGTACTAGTTGTTCTGCGTGAAAATGAGAAGAGGAAGGAAGGAGGAGGCATGAGGCTTGGGAATGATATTCCTGTAGGCTCAGGTGTGTCTATGAGGTCACCTGGAACCCTGTTCCCGGGGCCCATGGTGGAAGCCATGAAGGAGCTAAGGGACCCCATGAGCAGGACTCCAGTAGTCTTATTGCATCTGTAACAGGGAAGGGGAGAGAATACCAGATGTAAATTCAAGACTAGATGTCTGGAGATGTATGTAGAGACTAGAACCTTCTCTGACTCATGAAAGAAGCTAGATAGTTTACTGGGCATGCTTGGAAGAATTATAAGATATTTTCCTCATCTTCTCTACGACACTATTCCTTCCTGTCCCAGGGCCTTTGCTCATGCTGTTTCTACTGCTTACAATGTTTTTCTTCACCTTGTTTGCCCCCACCCTTGCATTTTCACCTGGCTAACCTCAGTGCCTTCTATGGCTGAGTCAGAGCTGTGTGGAGTCTTTGGTGTCAAGACACCTGGATTCACATCCTGGCTTTGCTTCTTAGGAGCTGCGTGACCTTGAGCAGACACTAACCCATTCCATGCCTTGCTTTCCTCATAGATTAATCATATTTTCATTGTTGGGTCTGAACTTGAATATCATTTCTTCTGTTTAAGGGAAGATACCGCCACATTTGTAAAAAGAATGCTGGTTCCTGGGGCCATTCTTTTTAAATTTCTAGTTGTGCCTTGGTTGGGCTTCACTTCGATTTGGAGAGGACTTGGGTGAAACCATAATGAAATGTAGCCAGCTTTGGAATTGCATGTTACTGGTGACTTACAGTTTTCTTTTCACGATGATTCTCTCATTGTGTCCCAAAGTTTGTTCCACTGATTATCTATCTGTTCATAGATAATTAGAGAAGAGTTCTATGATGAAACAAGATTGGGAAGGGGTGGGTTAAACAAAGTCAAGCCCATTTCTTTTCTGCAAGACTTCTCAGAGATTTTGGTATGCTAGAATATTTTGTCTATTTCCTGGGGAAGGGAGAGGGACTTTAATGTGGCCCAACCATGTTCATCATGGAACCTGTATTTTATTGAAATATACTGTGGTACTGGTGTCCTCAGAACACACCCTGGGAAATGCTGCTTTGTTTACTGAGGCTCTCCCACCACCAAATGCTAGTGCTTCTCAGGATATAAACAAACATAAGGCTTGTGATGTGGCACCAGCATGCCGAGGGTGTTGACTGTGTCTGCGGCTCGGAATGGCATGACTTACCATTGTGCTTTTCTTTTCCCTTTTTCCCCAAACAGAGAAGGAGACCTTTCTGGATCCTTTCGTCCTCCGGGACCTCCTGCCTGCATCCCTGGGCAGCTATTATCGGTACACAGGTTCCTTGACCACACCACCGTGTAGCGAAATAGTGGAGTGGATAGTCTTCCGGAGACCTGTCCCCATCTCTTACCATCAGGTAGATATTCTTCCTCAAGTGGGGTTTCTGTGTTTACTTGTTTTGTATTGACTTAACGATCCAGCATGGCTAGACTATACCACTAAGGAATTTGTTCTTGATCCTGTGCATATCATTGATTCCTGCAGTCTTTCCCACAAACATGTTTTTGAACCCAAGAACTGCAAGCGATAGAATGTGGTTTCTTAGCCACAAATGAAATTAACTCACTAAAGAGAATTGCACTCATGAAATCTGAGTATTGTTTAAGTATTCAATCTTGAGGAGGTAATAATAGCTATCCTCAATGATGATGACCTTTTGTGCCAGAAACTCTTCTAAGCTCTTTATAAATGTTGACCCATTTCATCTTCATGAACAACACTCTTGTGAGGTAGATGCTATTTGTACCCCCATTCTACAGTCTTATGAGGAAGGTGCTGTGCATACCCCCATTTTATAGAGGAGATCAAGCCACACAGAAGGTTATTTGCCCACAATCACACAACTGGTAACCATGCCATGGTGTCTGATTCCAAAGAGCATGCTCTGACCACTAAGCCTACCCACAGTTCAGAAAAGAAAGAGATTTGTGGACATGGAGAAATGAAATAAAACATACCATTGATTGAGTTCTTTCTGTGTGCTACGTACTTTACTCAGCACTTTATACATATCAACTTAATCAGTGGCAACACAAACATAGAGAGATGGGTATTCACATAGAACATCATGGCATGGAGAGATTGGGTAACATGCCCAAAGATTCATGGTTAATGAATGATGAAGCCAAAAACTAAGCCTGGGTTTGCCTGATTCCAAAACCCATGTTTCTGACCACTATATTGTACTGCTTCCTTCTGAGTGTGGACTGAGCACACTTCATGGGAAGGCATGATTTAGGCTGAGCAGTTAACTGTGGGTAGGAGCTGATGAACTGGAGATAGAATTGAGGCAGTGTCAGAGGAAGGGGAACCATCCAGGCAATGAGAGGTCTTTAAATCACCTCATGAGGTTTGAATGCATGGTTGGGGATGATTCTTAGGAGGGACATGTTAGTTGTGCAAAATTCAGCATGGATTGAATTACAAAAAGTGTCAAATTTCTTCTGCATTACTCCCAAAAATAGAGCCAGGAACAATGGGTAGGATTTGTAAGAAAGTGGATTTGAGCCATTAACCAAGACTGTCCAAAACTGGAAGGTACTTAGGATGTCTTTCATAGAAATGACCACCCCCTCCAGTCTGATCGTTCTAGTACCAGTTGACCTTCTGGGTCTTATGTCAAGTATTCCAGTAGGTGGGTCTGAATAGACATTGGCCAACCAACTACTTGGCTGGCCTTGGGTCACATGTCCATCTTTGAATGAGCCATCAGAGGTGAATGAGCCATCAGAGGTGCCAGATAGCATCCTGAAACATCCAGTGTTACCTGTCAGTGGGTAAATGGGGCAGGTTCCCTAGAAGAAGGTAGGGGCAGTAGAGACACTATCCCCCTAACCAAGTTAGGTCATGTAAGGCCAGGCTGAACAAATTTATTTGGCCTCACTGCTGTTTTGGCAATCATTTTACTTTCAGATTTTTTTTTCCTTTTAATCTGAGCCTGACAATAAAGAAAGGACTGGTGATTTGGTTTCAGAACAGGATCTGCCAGCCTTAAGGAGATAATGAAATAAGAAATGAGTTTTCTTCCTAATGGTGATGCCAACATTGTTTCATTAAAAAAAAATAATAAAGTTACAGCCCAAATATTTATATATACAGCGTTGGTGGAAGGAATTTTTTTTTCAAGATCCTTTTTTGTCAATTAATAAATACTTTTGTTTTGAAAGATTGAAAGGTTTACGGCTCAGTGGCTCATGCCTATAATTTCAGCACTTTGGGAGGGTGAAGCAGGAAGAACCCTTGAGCCCAGGAATTCGAGACCAGCCTGGGCAACATGGCAAGACCCCGATCTCTACAAAAAAAAAATTAAAAAATTATCCAGGCGTGGTGGCACATGTCTGTTGATCCCAGCTGCTTGGGAGGCTGAGGGGGGAGGATCACTTGAGTCTAGGAGGTCAAGGCTGCAGTGAACTGTGATCATGCCACTGCGGTCCAGTGTGGATGACAGAGTGAGACTGTCTCAAAAAAAAAAAAAAAAGAAAGAAAGATTTGAGATAATGAAGTTAAGAAATACTGATTTGGCTACTTTTCATATAGAATTCCATGTAAGGAGAGGCAGAGAGTCGTTGATTAGCTGGAGAGAAATAAGGACCATTAACATATGCTGGGTTTCATTATAGCTCCAGATTTGAAACAAAAAACAGTTTGGGGCTTGGATGTTTTGCCAAGTGTTTGTCTTTTAGAAGCATTTTGATCACCATTTTTGTAACTGGGGCTCTGAGAAAGTGCTTTTTAAATATCTGCTCACTATTCCACTCTCTGCCACCCATACGCTCAAAGAAGAAATAATGTAAGATTTGTATTTGCCTTCCAATATATAACTTCTCTCTAGGTATTGTGTTTCAGGGAAATAGAAAAGAAGTCAGTCATATTTGCTTTCCAGGTTCTTTGCTACAAACCGTCTTAAGATAATACTTTAGTTTTATCAGACACTGCTTCATGTGTCCCTCTCTCTCTCCCAAGGGAGGAAAACAGCTCATATTCATGTGGCCAAACTGGATCCTTGCTGGCTGGCTTTGTGGAGGTCACAGCTGTGTCAGCCCTTGGAAAGGAAAGCATTCGCCATCCAAGTATTATCGCTTCAGACCTTCCCACCCTGACCCTGCCAACATTCTTTCTGAAGTTAGCACAGAATGTTCATTTCAGAAAGGCGAACAGCCAATTCGGAAAAGCCAAGTAGTCATGAATTCCATGTCTGCCTCTGACAGAAAGAAAACATTCCTAGTCTCTCGTTCTTCTACTTCTCTACAGTCTCTGTATTCTCTCTTTTCTTCCCTGTCATCCAGCATGGGTGCCTGCACTCAATGAAAATTTGAGCATATTCACCATGAAATATAACGGTTAGCACAAAGTGTTGACTTGTATGATGTGGATTTCTTTGAAGCCTTTCAGAGTACATACAGGCAAACAGTAATCTTTCTTCACTTGTTCCCTTTTGTGAGTCTAGTTGGGCATTCAAGTCAGCCCTGCCAGCCTGTGCACTTGTACCTCTGGCTTGTGTGATAATCTAGATTAAAATACAGCATTGCTAATGGAACCCCACATTGGTTTGGGATTCCCCACTTAGCATGGCTTATGTGGCCCCTCTAAACATCTTCTGAAAATATCAGGCCAAAATCATGTCCCCCAAACAAAATGGGTCACCCCAACAAAATGGCAGCACTCTCGGCCCTTCTGTGGGATGTCAGAGGAGCCGGACAACACATGGAGATGGTTGCAGGCAACGTGTTCATGATCAGTCATAGAAGATGATTAGCTTTCAGTCCAGTTAACTAGGATTTGTTTTCTTCTAGAATAGTGCTTCTCAGATGATGGTTCTTTGCCCATAGGCAACTAACCCAACCCTTCCTTTCCAGGACTGTTTGCATCTTGTAGGTTAAAATAAGGCACTACCTATGATTTTCCCCAGCTTGAATTTTACTTAAGTGCTTGTAAGGGGTGCTATCAAAAAGGCAATAAATAAGTCTGACTGCATCTACTTTGTTTACCTTTAGATGTGTGATTTTTTTTGTTTTTTTTGTTTTTTTTTTTTTCTGACAGTAAGCTGGAGTGGACAGAAAAGGTTTAATTGCATGACCCTTTTTAACCAAAGGTATCTGTGAGAAACAGTAGAGCAGTTCTTTGAAATTAAGACTGTGTGCTTTGGCGGCAAACTGCCTGGGTTCCATTTATGGCTTTGTTCTTCGGCCAAATTACTCAAGTACTCTACTATTTGGTGCCTCGGTTTTCTCCTCTGTAACATCATGATGATAATACCCCCCTCATGGAGTCACAATAAAGGTTAAATGATGGAATACATATAAAATGCTTAGACTAGAATATGTATAAAACGCACATCACAGGAAGTGCTTGGGAGATATTAGGCGTTGTTGTTGTTGTTGTTTTTGTTGTTGTTGCAGGTATTAAATGATCACCAAGTCTCTAAAGCAGGACTGTCTGGTAGAAGTAAAACCACATCATTTAAAATGTTGTAGTGATCATGTTAAAAAATGTAAAGAGAAACAAGTGAGATTAATTTTAGTAGTATAATTTATTTAATCAAATGTAGCCACAATATTATCACTGCAAATGTAGGGCTAGCCATATTTCTAATGGAATAGCCACGTGTGGCTACTGGCTGTCACAGCTGTAAGGTTTATCTCAAGGCCACGACAACTGGTGAGTCACTTAATTCAGAACGTTTCTATTTCAACACATGACGTGCAGTGCATGTGAATGAAGGAGGTTTTTTAATGATGGGGTGAAGATGCCATATTAATCCAAGAGAGATGGCTTTCTTTGTTAATTATGGTTAAGTCCTTTTCCTTCTATAAAGCCCTTTCTATAATCACCTTCATGCAAAACTGACTGTAGCCACAGGAGGGGCATGGCCCTGCATTTAGCTAGCTGTTCTTAGATTTTATGTTTGCAGCTGTGGTTCAGTAAGTAAAATTTTGGATGCTTCAGGCTACTGGGAATTTAATATTCCATTATCATTGTCTTGTTTAATAAGGAGGCAACAAACACGACCTGCCCTGTCATCCCTCAAATGTGTGGTGAAGCTAAAATAATCTCCATGACCTTAGGTGAGATTTTCCAGTTTCTAGTTAGTATCCTTGGGTTCCTTACTGTGCTAATAATGGACCGTGGTTTTGTTTAATTGCCATTATATGCCCATCCCTTAAACTATTGTACATATCAGCCTTTAAATGGCTCATAGTTATGTTACTTTTGGTATTCTCTCATTTCTCCCTTTCATCCACAGTGGTGTCCTGCCCAAGTCTTGTGGACAGGAGCTCTCGCTACACACGAAGGGCATGAATAGATTTCAACTTGCCTTTGATTCGAACCGACAGATTAAAAACTAATTATTCTCTGTAATACTTTTATAATAAAAACTAAGTTGAAATGATTTATATACACTTCGAGCGAACACATTTGCAATTCAAGGTTAAAATTGTTCTTGAAACAGCACCAGTTAAACTGCAATTACAAATCCCCAAGCAGGGATAAAAGAAAGAAATGTTTTACACATTCACTTCAAAAGTTTAAGAGTCAATTTAATATTATAGAAATAAAAACTTTCATTTATTTTTACTAAATGATAAAGACTTCATTAGTTGTATTAAAGTCAAGATAAATCCAAGTGTGTTTATTACCCTGCTGTGGCAAAGGATCAGCCAAGAAAAGTGAGGGCTTTGGGAGGTGGACAGGATTTTCTCCTTGGGCCTGCTGTCTTGTTCATGCCTCCCAGTTCTTTCTGTGTTGGGCTATTGGCAGTTTCTATTCAGAGTGCAGAAGGATGAAGATAGATAGATGTATGTTGCTGATGCAGGGTGCCCTGTGTGGAATGGCCTTGAGGTTAGCTAAAGGGAATCGTTTCAGGACTTATACTATCACTGCATCCATTTCTCCACTGCAGTGTGGCTCTTTCAGTGGATAATGCTAAGGCCTTTTATGCCTGTGGCATGAAATAGCTGAGAGCATACAAAATAGAGTCACACAGACCTGCTATTCTAAGCCTCACTTCACCTCTTGGTTCCCGTGCCTGCATTAGTCCATTTTCACATTGCTATAAAGAACTACCTGAGACTGGGTAATTTATTAGAAAAGAGGTTTAATTGGCTGTGCAGGAGGCATGATTGGGAAGGCCTCAGGAAACTTACAATCATGGCGGACGGGAAGCAGGCATGCATTACATGGCTGGAGAAGGAAGAAGAGAGAGAAAGGGGAGGTGCTACACACTTTTAAACAACCAGATCTTGTGAGAATCCACTCACTGTCACGGGAACAGCAAGAGGGAAATTCCGTCCCCATGATCCAATCACCTCCCACCAGGCCCCTCCTCCAGCATTGAGGATTACAATTCCACCTGAGATTTGGGTGGGGACACAGATCCAAACTATATCAGTGACCTTGGGCAAGTTACTCAATGCCTCTAAGCCCAATTTCCTTACTAGTCAATAAAACTGATACTAATACTGCTATTAATAATAATATTACCACCAGCCTCATGGGATTTCTGTGGATTAAGTGAGAGAAAGCACATACCAGTCTCAGCACAATGCCTTGCATGTAATAGGCACTCAGCAAATATTGGCTGCTAGTGTTCTTGATATAATAAGAGTGTTCTGTAATGCTACTTTAATGTCATTATTTAATGTCATTACTTTAAGCTAAAAAGAAGTTGGAAACCAAAATAATGTCTGTAAAGTACTTAAAGAAGTACCTGGCATGTCATAGGTTTGATAAATATAAGGGGGATAAGGAAGGGAAGGTTGATACAGCATTTTACAGTTGTTGTAAGCTTAGAGTACAATTGTAGTTACCACATTCCTCATGAAATAATAATGACAGTAGTGATAGTACTTACTGAGCACCTGCTGTGTGCCAGGAATTATTCCAAATATTTTATATATCACAACTCATTGAATAGTTACAAAAACCACAGGAAATAGGTAATGCTGTTACCTCCATTGTACAAACAAAGACACTGAGGCACAGAAAGATTAAATAATTTGACCAAGGTCACACATTTAGCAAGTAGGGTTTAAAAACAGGATTTTGTACCCAGGTAGCAGGGGTAAGGGTTTTGAATTTGGAGAATTAGGCATAGGCCAGATCATAAGGGCCCCACCATTAAGGATGGGAGGCTGTTAAAAAGTATTGAACAGAGACATGTCGTGATCTCATATACATTTTTCAAGGATCACTGTTTAGCTATTAACCAGATCTAGAAAAGCAGAACAGATTACGGACCAAACATAGGACCGGTCAAAGACCCAGAAAGACACAACTTTGTCCGTATGGTTTGTTCTGTGACTCCAGCCTGATTTCCATATTGCACAACTCTAGGGGACACTTTCTCATGGTGGGCTTATGGCACCTTTTGGAATCAAACAAAGTGGAGGTCCAAGGCAAGGGTCAGGGTCTGGGGACAGACTGAAGTTGCTGTGTAATGATGTATCTGTAGATTTCATCACTGCCCACTTGCCAAAGTGAGAAATGTAGACTCCTCTCACCAATCCAAGGCTCCTGGAGGTTTTTAACTCACTGGCCAAGCATGCCAGTTGCCAAAGAGACAGGCCACTGGCGATTTTCATTTAAGTTAGAAAAATGACAGGGTTTTAGTGAATGCCGCCAACCCACAGAAGGACATTTGATGAGTGTGCTAAGCTCGTCCTCCTTTCCCTCTTTTGTATGACTGTCAAGCGCAACTGTGAGCCAGTTGACAATATAATATCATTCAGGTCATCAGTTCACTCCCAGAACCATCACATCCTTTCTTCAAAATCTTGGGGCAAGTTAAGTTAATAACAAGGAAGCCACCATGCTTTTAAACCGTAGCATGTCATTAAGCTGTAATAGCAATTTAAGTGAAAGCATTTTTGTGTTAAATTCACAACCTGCCTCATTTTTACAGTTATGTGACTTGTTCTTTCCTGAGGCTTCAGAAATAAACTTTTTAGGAGAATTTAATGCTGGCTCTGAAAGAAGCAAGTATTCTAGAGAATAAACAAACTTCAGAGTCGTATTGCTGAGACAGTTTTCTGAGACAGGCCATTCTTTTCTGGCATCTCAGAGATTAAACTATTTCGGGACAGATGGCTGTCTCTTCCAGAAAATTTCCGGTCTAATTCACGATGTATGGCAGCCCAGTCCATTTCTCTAAAAAGTCATCCTGAAAGTTAAGGAATGTCTCTCTCTATTAAACTCACGTCTCTACGGCTTTAATTTAAGCCAATTTCCTTTTATTTGGTCTTCTCTGGACATGGAGAAGAGCTGGTCAGCATCTTCCACATATGAGGGGCTTTATGAAATTACTCCTTACTTGCCTTTTCTTCAGGCTAACCAATTCCACTTCCTTTAACCTTTCCTCACAGGATTTATTCTCCATCTTTTTAATCATTTTGATTGGTCTTTTTCTGGGCTGTCTCCAGAGGGTCTTTGTTAATACTTCTCATATGATTTTAAGAAGTTATTTTCTCTGAGAAATCAGAAACCTGCTCTCACATTTGATGCATTCAGTTCTGACTTTGGTAGTCCTGTCAAGTGAGTTCATATCATGAGGTGGAGGTGATTTTTCAACATCTTTAGTTGTCTTCATTTGAGTGGCTCACATTTGGACAAAGTAATCAGTCCAATTTTCCTAATTTTTCTGTCATGTCTTGCCTTTCCTTTGCTGTAAATAAAGAAGGAATAGCAGAAAGAATGGGAAGGCAGGCAGATGCTACCTAGAGACACTATGAGTTTTTATGAGAGTAAAGTAACTCAGAGAATTGAAGTAACACAAGAGTAACAGGCTGTTTTGGCTTTTAGGCTGGTTGTGAATCTGTCCAACCAAAAGGCAGAAAAAATTCCATGGTTTATTATCATTTTACATAAGCTGTGGAATTGGAGGGGAGGTAGAATGATAGGTGAATTCACATACTTAAATGATTTTTGCATGGCTAATAACACTACCTCAATTCATCGCTTTCTCATGCAAAGAGAGGGCAGACTGTTTGGAAGCAGGTCATTTTCTGTGTCATTCTCTGAGGCTGTTTGAGAAACAGTGGGGGTTAGTTCCAGGGTTCAGGATGACCACCTAGAATTTGCAGAAACCCAGAGAGTGATTTCCCTTTTTTATTTTCCACATTAGTATTAACTGCCTTCTGGTTCCCCAAAGCCTTGACAGTCACTCAATGCACAGAGAGCATCTTTCTAGCACCATTCGACCATTTCTCCTGCAGAAAGCACTCTTATTTGGCACCAGAGGATCCAGATGGGCCAGAAACAGTTCATTCAGCTTTTCTCTTCATTCTATTTTCTTCTCCTATTAGTATTTTTGGTGGCTGCATATTTCAAATTACAGTTCATTTTTTTTTTTTTTTTTGGTGACAAGAATAACTTTGTGGCCTGTTGAGGACAAGTCTCTGTCACTCAGTTGCTGTTCCATTCCTCATATGTAATAGAATGACTTTTTTTATTTTTAAAAAGTTTTTTATTATTTTTTTGAGACAGAGTCTCATTCCATCACCCAGGCTGGAGTGCAGTGGCACAATCTCGGTGCACTGCAGCCTCCGCCTCCCAGGTTCAAGCAATCCTCATGCCTCAGCCTCCCGAGTAGCTGGAATTAAGGCGTGCACCATTATGCCTGGCTAATTTTTGTATTTTTAGTAGAGACAGGGTTTCACCATGTTGGCCAGGCTGGTCTCGAACTCCTGACCTCAAGTGATCCACCCACCTTGGCCTCCCAAAGCGGTGGGATTTCAGGCATGAGCCACCGGGCCTGGCCAGAATTACCTTTTTTAATGATCACAATGTTGAGGGACACAAAAAAATCCCTTTTTTGTTTTGTTCTGTTTTTGAGACAGGGTCTCACTCTGTCACCCAGACTGGAGTGCATGGTGCAATCATAGCTCATTGCAGCTTGCAACTCCCAGCCTCAAGTAACCCTCTCACCTCACCCTCCCAAGAAGCTGCGACTACAGGCGTGCACCACCACGCCCGGCTGATTTTTGTATTTTTTATATAGGCAGGGTCTCGTTGTCTGGGCTACTCTCCAACTCCTGGGTTCAAGCGATCTTCCACCTCAGCCTCCCAAAGTGTTGGAATTATAGGCTTGAGTCACCACACCTGGCCCAAAGAATCCCTTTTGATAATAGAAATATGATTTGGGCACCCTGATTTTTTTCCTTTACTTTCCATAAAAGTTAGATCGGCAGTCTTGTAAGAGATGTTTCTTAATAATATTAATAATAATGATAGCAGCTAACCTTAATTGAGGACTTAACTGTGTGCTAAGCAATTTACATAAATTTTAATACTTCTGACAACTTTATAAGGTAAGTATTATTACGTGTTTTACAGTTGTGGATACTTGAGTTACAGAAAACTTGAACAGTTCATCTCCGATTACCCATCTGGTAAATGTTGAACTTAGGCAGTTTGACTTGCAAGTCACACATTTAGTGACCTGGCGACTTTGCCAAACTTGATCACTAGTATGTCGGAAGATGCCAAGAATTAAATCCCTAATATTTATGAAGCTCTTATGATATGCTAGGAACTGTTTTAAGCACTGTACTTGGATTAAATATTTTGTCAGCACTTAATATTGACAAAAATCCTTTTGGGTAAATATTGTTATGATTATCACCATTTTATTGAGGAAAAATGGTGGCTCAGGTTAAGCAGCTTGTTCAGGTCACAGAGTGGGTAGGCGATGGAGTTAGTATTCATACCCAGGCAGTCTGGCTCCGGGACATAACAGTTTGACTGTGACCCTGTGTTTCTTGCTAGAATGGTAAAGGCCTTTCCAGCAGGGCACTGCAGAAAGACTGGGACTCTCTCATGGGAGGCACAAACTCAGAGTGCGGTACAGCCCTCAAATGAAGTGTTTTCCTGGTTAGTTGGCAGGACAGAAACCACAGCCAGATGAGCCTGTTGGCAGTGTTTCCAGCAGGCAGCCTCAGGTCCTGCTGGGTTTAGCAGCCCTGGCATTGGGCACTTCCTACCGTTTCATGCTCTTATCACCTTCACCTGCTTTAGACCGAATAGCTTTTCTAATTGATGTGTGTTTCTTGTGTTTCTTTTTTTTTCCCCTCCCCTCTCTGGTCCTCTGTTCAGCTTGAGGCTTTTTATTCCATCTTCACCACGGAGCAGCAAGACCATGTCAAGTCGGTGGAGTATCTGAGAAATAACTTTCGACCACAGCAGCGTCTGCATGACAGGGTGGTGTCCAAGTCCGCCGTCCGTGACGCCTGGAACCACGACATGACAGACTTCTTAGAAAACCCACTGGGGACAGAAGCCTCTAAAGGTATATTTGGCTTAAGTGCCTTGCCCAGAGGAAGATTCCTTATCATAAATTACTTTAAATTAAAAGGAATTCAAAGCCAGCCAGGAATTGGGACTTGGTGTTAAATGCATATGTTTCTCTGCTAAAGGGAGCCTGTCTGGCTGAAAAATAGGAGCAGGTGTGGGAATAAATTCTGTTAAATAGGTATGGTAGAAATTGCCCTTTTGACCAATAATAGATAATTCTGTCTGCATTTCTGCCTTGTAACTTCAAAACTTACTAGCAGTGTCTAGAGAAAGCTTTCTGAAAAGTGTCTTACTTTTTATGTGTTTCCCTGTTGATCAGGAGTTTATCTCTGAGCTCAGACATCAGTGAAACGGGAGAGTTCCCTGACCCCACTCCCTGCTTTGAAGGACATGCAACAGGAATGTGGCTCATCTGTTGAGTCACCATTCGCTGCTCAGACACATAAGGTCTGGGGGAGCACATAAGGGAGGGGGAGCACACAGATGGGCAGGTGCAGGAGCCAGGGCGAGTTCCTTGGGGCTCTGGCACTAGGGTTATGTGTCTGTGACTCCTGAAGCCCAAGTGGGCATGTGTTACAGTGGGCTCTTTCAGCCTTGCCGTCTGTGGACAGCTTAAGTGTTAACCAGCTCAGTGACCTCTTGGTACCCAGGTCCTTGTCTGGCGTCCAGGAACAATCAAGTCGCCCATGGACTTGAAGGATGAATGTGGGGGTTTTATTGAGTGGCGGAGTTGGCTCTCAGCAGGATGTATAGGGAGCTGGAAGGGGTATCAAGTGAGAAGATGATGGAGTTTGGCCATTCGGTGGCCAGTCTCCTCTCTGATTGTCCCTTGACATTCAGATGCTCCTTCTCTTCTCCCTGCCATGCCATTCTGCTGTTCTTCTGCTCTTCTATTCATCCCTCTTGTCTGCTTCTGGAGCCTGGGGTCTGGGGTTTATATGGGTACAGGATAGCGGGATATGGCGGGCCAAAAGGCAACTTTTGGTCATGAAAACAGGAATGTCTGTTTTCACTTAGGGCCCAAGGGTCTCCAAATTTGAGGGTGGGGCCTTTGTCCAGGAACTGCCCTCTTCTAGCCAGTATTTCCCTGTCTCCTGTCCATATCATCAGGACCTTTGAATTGCTCCCAACACCCCAGTATATAGCAGTCTTACTACCATCCACCCCCGGCAAGAACTCCCATGCCAGCCTCACCCCTACTGGAAATCACTTGCTTATTATTTTTTTAACCTATTATTTAACAGTTTAACCCCGGTATCTGATAAACATAAGTTTATCATTTTCAGGCATCTCAGTCTTTTCCATCTCTACTTGCTCATGTGAGATGAATATGAATTTCTCTCCCAGGAAACTAGAACTTCTGGTTCTACCCTCACACCTCTCCCCTCAGGCTCTGGGATTTATCAGAATTGTGTCACAGAGCTCCGGAAATGCTGAGGGGAGCAAGGCTGATCAAAGCCCTATTACTTGGAAGGGAGGAAGGAAAAAGAAGGAATTTTCTTTTGGTGCCAAAAGGGATATTTCCCAACCCAGTGCTGTCCTTCTTCAAAATTATGAGCTTGGGTAATAAAGGGAGAGCTTGTGTCATTTATCAACACTGGAGGTAGAGTGGGCTACTGTTAGTGTGGTACGTTATGTGGAGAGGTTTTCTTTCAAGAGTGCCCTCACCCCCAGCAAAAGGGAACAGTTTATTGGCATATGGACTTTGTAGGAACAGGGGGAATGGGATTCTATTCCACAGGTAACTGCAGTGACATGCACTTTGATGATATGAAAGAGCCCATTTTCTAGGCTCATGTTTCTGAAAAGGAGCTAAAAGAAGAGGAGAGGGAGTTTAAGAATGTGATCATTTCCTTCCTGTCTGTGTGATTTTGTTTGAGGTTAGTGAGGAGAAGTGAGTCAGGCACCAGGTTCCCTCAAGAAATGCTTGGGATTCAAGTAATTTGGGGACAATAGATTGTCAAGGGCATCATTCTCTGGGAACAATGGGAGAATTAAGAAGCTCACAAACCTGTGAAATATCTTCGGTTGGGCTGCCGTGGAAAACCTCAGATGAACTAATTTTTTTTTTTTAACCTAGCTAAAAAAAAAGAAAGAAAACAACCCAACTAGAAAGCTTTCTCCCAAGAGAAGTTGACTGAGAAAATCAGGTCTCCTGGGGATTTTGTGAGAGTTATATGCAGAGGACATGGATTGGGGGGGTGAGGAATTCCTATCACAAGTGAGTGCAAGATCTGATAGCTCAGAATTGCTGAGATGGTGACAGATACAAAGCTCTTTCCTGAAAAATGGGCCAAGCATATGATATATCAGCTGTACAGAGAAAATGCATGGCCTTTATTATCCAAGAAAGCTAGGGAGGATAATGGTTTCTATTGTGTTAAATTGTCAAAGTAGGCATGATCTTCCACTGAATGGGCCTTCTCTGAATTTGACCACAACCACAGAACCATCCTTAAATACGGCAAATTCATGCGTCATTCTACTAGGTTTGTTTGAATTATCATAGTGCTCGTTGCTGACTCTTTAAGACATGGGAATATTAAAATGTTTTCTGATATTTTTAGAGCCAAAGAGAGAGCAGGATCTAGATGCAGTCCTATTTGTGTGTTTAACTTATTATTGGAGAGCTACACATACATAAAAGTGCAGTACCTGTAATACGTGCACAGCTTGATGAATTTTCACAGCCTGAGCACACCTGAGTAACAAGCACCTAGATCAAGAAACTCCCGTCTAGGATCTCAGGACTCCCCCATCATCCCCCTTCCTAATCACTCTGTGTTCCCAAGGGTAACCACTTCCAGAAATTCACTTAGCCTGTTTAATAAATTGCATAAAGATAGAATCATTCAGTATGTCCTCTTTTGTGTCTTGCTTCTTTTGCTCTACAGTGATTTTAAGCATCCTCTCTGTTGTGGCCTGTAGTTGTAGTTTGTTCTTCTGTATTGCTAAATCCCATTGTGTGATTATACCTGAATATATTTATCCATTTCAGTATACATGTATATGTAGATTATTTTCAAGTCTGGGTGATTACGAAAATTCTTGAACCTGCCTTTTAATGAATATGTGGATATATCTCTATTGGGCATACACCCAGGAGTAAAATGGCAGCATCCTAGAGTACACATATTTTCAGGTTTGGTTAGAGACTGCCAAATGGCTTCCCAAAGTGATTGTATGTGCCACTTTACACTTTTGCCAGCAGTTTAGGAAATTTTCCTATTTTTACAGCATTTTTTTAAAGGCATAATTTACATACCATAATATACAGCTATGGTAAATGTATAATTTGATAATTTTAGCAAATTTATACTTGCATAGCCATCACTGCAGTCCAGTTTTAGAATATTTTCATCGCCACAGAAAGTTCCTTCCTGCCCATTTGCAGTCAATTATTTCTCCTGCCCTCAACCCCAGGCAACCTCAGGTCTGGTTTTGTCTTTCACTTGGTGTTAATGATTTTAACATTTACCCATGTTTGGCATGTATCAGTAGGTCATTTTTTTTTTATTGCTGAATAGTATCCCTATTTTTTTTTAATAACAGCTTTATTGAGATTTAATTCACATACCATGAAATTCATTCTTTTAACGTGTACACATTAGTGTTTTTTACTGTAGTCACAAAGTCATGCACCCATTGCCACCATTTATTTCTGGAACATTTTCATCACTCCAAAAAGAAACTCCATCTATAGCAATCACTCCCATTCTCCTTCCCTTCGTCTGCCCTGTATGTCCCTCCCTCCCTCCCTCCAGGGCTAGGCAACCACTAACGTACCTTTTGTCTCTATGAATTTGTCTGTTCTGCACATTTTATGCAAGTGGATCATATATGACTTTTTTGACTTAGCATAATACTTTCAAAGTTCATCTGTATTAGGGGCTATGTATCAGAATTTAATTATATTTTATGGCCAAGTAATATACCACATAATATGTGGAGGTGCCATGTTTTGTTTATCCATTTATCAATTAATGGACATTGAGTTTTTTCCACCTGTTGGCTGTTATGAATAATGCTTTTGTGAGCATCCATGTCCAAGTTTTTGTGTAAATATACATTTTCAAGTCTTTTAGATGTAAACCTAGGAATAGCATTGCTGGGTCATATGGTAACTTTCTGTTTACAGTTTTGAGGAACTATCAAACTATTTTCCAAAGTGGTGGCATCAGTTTACATTCCCATCAACAGTGTATGAGGGTTTCAATTTCTCCATATCCTCACCAACACTTGTTATTGTGCATCTCTTTTATTTTCACCAACCTAGTGAATATGAGGTTGCATCAGTTTATAGTTCTGATTTCCATCTCCTTAATGACTGATGATCTCCCTGTTTGTTTTTAAATGCACATGTCATGGAACCACAGCCCACATGACCAAATGTTCCTCCTTTTTTTTTTTTCCCTACGAAGACTCAGGTAACTCAGCGCCACTATAGGCCAAAAGATGCTGACACATCATCAAACAGCCTGGAGGGCTTAGATTATTGACCTTAGAGATGTAAGCAGGAAAGAGCCAAAGCACGGAACAAGTCCTTTTCCTTCCTCTACTCTTCTGCGAAAAAAAGTTTTAAAAAGAGAATGAGTGGTATTCTGTAATCTTCAGGTAATTCAAAACGAGCAAAGCCTGCCTGATTGATATTCTCTATCTGATAATTATTGGAAGCTTTCAATGCCCAGGAAAGCTATGATGTTTTATGCATTTATCGGGCTGTTGTCACAGAAGAAGGAAAAATAAATTAATTACATAAGGCAGGAGTCATTTAACTTTTTTGGTTAAGGGCCAGATAGTAAATGTTTTTGGCTTTGTTGGCCATATGGTCTCTGTTGAATCCTGGGTACTTGTGGGACATTGGTTCCAGGACCCCTACGGACACCAGTATCCTTGGATGCTCAAGTCCCTTATATAAAATGGTGTTGTATTTGCGCATAACCTGAACACATCCTCCAGTATACTTTAAAATATTTCTAAAGTACTTATAATATTAATACAATGTAAATGCCATGTAAATAGTTGTTATACTCTACTGGTTTTTGTTTGTACTGTTTTTTATTGTTATATTGCTATTTTTTATTTTTTTTTCCTTCCAAATATTTTTGGTCTATGGTTGGTTGAATCCATGCATGCAGAACCCATGGATATAAGTGCCGACTGTACTCAATTCTACCGGTATAGCAGGAAGGCACCTGCAGATGATATGTAAATGAGCGTAGAAAATGTCTTGCAGTAAACTTTTATTTCCAAAAAAAGATGGCAGACCAGAGTTGGCCTTGGGACTGTAGTTTACTGATCCCCACTCTATGGAGTAGCTTAAACTGAGTTGGAGAACCCTAAATGGGGAAATCATAGGCTCGTTGTAAGATACATATTTTCTGTCTTCAAGGTGGTAATGGCCATGACTGTGAATGTGTTGGATCTGTGTTTCCATTCCGCTGAAAGACCCTAGGACCAACCAGAGATTCATTAACTTGGTAACCACCCACTTACAATTCACTTTAACACCCGGTCATCTTTCACATCAGAGGGGTAACCAGAGCCTCAGTTGACTGAATATAGCTCCCCGCCTCCTCTGTTCCCCTGGTTATGATTGTGAACTTGAGGCAGCCAGTGGTGGGGGCCTGTGTTCATGCACCCGTATTTTATCAGGATGATTGGACGTCCTGGAATAGAGAATACAGAATCCAGCCTTTCGGTGCCAAGCACAAGAGGCAGGGCCCCCTAAGAAAGAAGTGGGGGAAAAGTCATCTTAATATTGTATTGTTGCTGAAGAAAGACTTCTATATGGATGTCATCCATAAAAAATAATAAAGCTCTAGTTCCAGTAAATGGAAACAATATTTAGGCTTATTGGATTGTTCAAGGGACATCCGATTTGCCACTCTGCCCTTTGTCGGTAAATAACTTAGGCAGACTTTAGGATTTAATGGGCTGTCATTTCAGTTATTCTGCAACACATCCCGGATACATGGGAGAGCATTCAGTGATTAAGTGCTGAATACTGTCTATTGTGAAGACTTTTGGAACAGGGAACAGAGAAAAATAACTTTCCTTCCAACAACATGAAACATATGGTTTATTAATTTAACCAAACCTGTTCAAACCGCAGTGGAATCAAAACCACTTGATCTGATAATTTGATTTGATGGCTTAATTAAAATGACACTGTATAATGTAATAAAAGCAAAGGAAATGGAGAGGACACCGGGCTGCCTGCATACCCTCTAGGCTCCTAAGCCAATGTCGTGTTTTTTTGGTGAGTGTTTTTTGCCTCTGCTGATGGAGGGATCTCTTTTTTAGCTATGTTTTCAATGCTAAACATTGCTTCCTGTTTTGGTTAAAAGCACTTTTAAAGGACATGTACCACTGTGCAAGGATGCCTGAGTAAGTAGCCTATTTAAAATCAGTACATTGAGAAAGAGGGTCACATTTTCTATCCAAATTAGCAAACAAAGAAGTAAATCCATGATTGGTTTAAAAAAGAGTTTGACATTGAAATCATGGTTTTCTGCTATTTTGGGAGAAAATATTAATGTTGTTCTATTTTCAGTTTAATCATTTCTACTCACCAGATTAATGAGCTTGAATTACTTATCTTATTAAAAGAAGCTCTGATATGAACACTTCATGCCTTTGCAGGCAGCTGCCCTCCTAGAAACTCTTGCAGAAAGTTACCTTGTTACTGCCAGAAACTTTTAGCATAAGAAAGTATTAAGAAAAACAAACTTTTCATGCAGCCCCCATGGAGAGTTTTTAACCCCCTTCTTTCAAAAATAACTTTGATTTGTCATTCTTTTTTAACCTTGAGTGTTTAAGAAAGAAGACAAAAAAAGCAGGTCTGTTTCAAGACCCTTGGAACATCCTAGGCTCTCATACTTCTGAAGGTCCTGCCATATTATATCCAACATTTTTAAATGCTCAGACATTTCATGATTACTCTAAGTTTATGTAAATATATGAGTTGGTGTTAAGTTGCATTTGATAGGTTGACATAATGTTGATATTTTATAGACTTTTAATGTAGCATTAAATTTGTATCAATTGTTGTAGCTAGTAAATTTCTTTTCATATGTCAGACATTTTTTCTAGCTTTGAAAAGCTTATTGACTCTAGGAGTGGTGCCTGAAACACCTGTGGTCAGAAAGGCTAGCAAGAGAGCCGAGTGCTGTGGCACGCGCCAGTAGTCCCAGCTTCTTGGGAGGTAGAGGTGAGCGGTTCGCTTGAGCCCAGGAGTCTGAGGCCATCCTGGGCAACATAGTAAGCCTACGTCTCTTAAAAAGAAAAGAAAAAGAAAGTCTGGGAGGAGGTTTTTGTGTGCCAGATGCTGTGCTATTGTTTCCTATTCATAGTTGTTTTATTTAATCCTCAAAACAACCTCTGCCAGGATTTGCTTTTCATTCATTAAATATTTATTGACCATCTACTATAAACAAGTTCTAGGTACTAGAAATAAAGTTGAACAAGGGATGGTCCCTCATCATGGAGTTTACATTCTAGAAAGGAGAAATAAATAAACAAGTCCACTGATGATGGGCTTCAATGTTGTCCCAAAGGGAATCAAATCAAGTCGTGTGCTAAGAGCGGTGGAGTGTGGTGAGGTGGTGGGGAGGAGGCCTTCTAGGGATAAGGCAAGTGAGGACAGGGAGCCAGCCCCACAGAGATCTGGAGAAGAAGGTCATTTGCAAGGGCCCTGAGGCATGGGATCCAACCTAGAGCGAGGTAAACAAAGGGGAAGCAAGATCAGAGGGAAGAGCTGGAGAAGTAGGCAAGAGCCACTCTGGCAAAGACTTCTCTTGGTAAAGAGTTAAGACTGTTAGGAGTTAAGATCTTCTAGCAGTGGGAAGCCTCTGGAGGGTTTTAAAGAGGACTCTGGAATAATCACAACGTCTATAAACTTATTGTTCTGGCTGTTATGTGGCGAATGCTTGCAGAGGACTTGCACTGGAGTCTGCAGGACCCTGCAAGAGGCTGATGGAAATATCGCAGGTTGGATGAGGATGATCATAGTAAAAGTATAAGTGATCATTAGGGATGGACTTTGGAGGAGAGCTTTGGAGATTTACTAACAGTTTGGATGGAGGGGTGGGTAGGGTGAGCAAAGAGAGAAATGGAGTGTTATTGTTTCTCTTTAACAAGTGAGGTGTCTAACGTTCAGAGAGGGTAAGTGAATCATCCAAAGCCTCTCAGCCAGGAAGTGGTAGAGCTCAGACGTGAACCAAGATCCTCTTATGTCCAAACGCAGTATTTCCATCATCCAAGGGACCACCATCTTCCACAAGAACTTGCAAGTGGTGCCTCTGTGTTTTGGATGTCATCAGGTGACTTGAACAACACAGTTTATTACTCCTTCCCTGAATGAAGGAGCTTTAAAACGAAACATACTTGTGGGAATGAGGTGCTCTTACCTTCCTTCCACTGGGCTCAGTCTTTATCTGCTTGGCTTTTATCTATGTTGTCAGGTTATCTTGGGTGCTCAGGGCATAGGGTATTGGTCACAGGGTTAGTCCTGAGAGTCCTGCACCCACTTGACCTGTACCGTGGGGCCATCTAGGCAGAAGATCTTGTGCATCCTTGGATGAGGAGGGCCTAACACAGTACCTGGTACATAGTAGGTGCACAGTCATTGCTAAGTGAACGAATGAATAAATAATAAGACAGGATAAGGCAGTGTTAGAATACAGACTTGGGATTCAGGCATACCTAGACTGAAATCCTAGGAATGATTCACTCGTTTGTGACCTTGCTCAAGCTAGTATCTAAGCTTCTATTTCCTTGCCTCTAAAATAGAGCTAATAAGGCAGAGCCCAGTGGCTCACGCTTGTAATCCCAACACTTTGGGAGGCCATGGTGGGAGGATCAATTGAGACCAGCAGTTCCTGACCAGCTTGGGCAACAGTGAGACCCCATCTCCACCAAGAAAAGAAAAAAAAATTTTTTTTTTTTTAACATTAGCTGGGCTTGGTAGCACACACCTGTAGTCCCTAAGCTACTCAAGAGGCTAAGGCAGAAAGATCACTTGAGCCCAGGGGGTTGAGGCTGTAGTGAGCCATGGTCATGCCCACTGCACTCCAGCCTGGGTGACACAGTGAGACCCTGTCTCAAAACATAATAGTAATAAAATAGAGATAATCACACACTCTCTTCCTCAGCCAGTGGCCTTTCAAATGAGACTTATAGTACGGGATCTTGGATATGGAAATTACTCTGCAAATAATTGTATCTTCTTATCTGTAGGTCAGCAATAGCTTCTTTGTATGCCCAGGACAACCTGTTATATGTGACATGATCACTGGAGAACGTATTTCAGAATAAGGGTGCCATGCCCTCTTCCTGGTAGAAGTGTGAAGCCAGGCTGTTCGAACTTGTCAAAACCTTTCTGATGAAACGTATAATCCTTAAGGTGGTCCACACATCAAGTCCTGTCCCCCTCTCCAGCCCCGTCTTGTACTTTCCTTCCCTTGGCATCCTACACTTCAGTCCAGCAGCCATTCTGCAGTCCCAGCAGGCTGTTGCCTCTACCTGGAAGGCCCTTGTCCCACCTCTGTACGTAACTGACCCCCACTCAGCCTTCATAACTCAGCTCAAGGGTCCCTTCCCCAAGGAAGTTTCCTGACTGCCTTGACCCAGCCACTTGTTTCAGGGCACCAGTACCTTTCCCTTATAGTACTTACCAAAGTTGGATTTTTACATCTGATTATGCGATGTGTGATTTTTTTTCCTAATATCCAGCTCTCCCACTACCCCATAAGTTCCATGAGGGGTGAGACTTTTCCTTTTCTCTGTTTTTATTGGAGAGAGGGTGCTATGGTAACTGTTGACTCCTCAGTAAATACTGGATTGGATGAGTTGTTGGGTGGGTGGGTGGGTGGATGGATGGATGGATGGATGAAAATGTGAATCCATGGATGGATAAGAGGATGGATGGATGTG
Source organism: Pan troglodytes (assembly GCF_028858775.2). Classification (NCBI taxonomy): domain Eukaryota; kingdom Metazoa; phylum Chordata; class Mammalia; order Primates; family Hominidae; genus Pan; species Pan troglodytes. Next base: position 66,172,163 of record NC_086015.1, read on the forward strand.
TGGATCCACAAATGGATGGGAGGATGGATGGATGGATGGATGGATGGATGGATGCATGGATAAATGCATGGATCCATGGATGTATGGGAGGATGGAGGGATGGATGGGAGGATGGAGGGATGCATGGATGGATTAAGCTAACATATACATATCAGGTGGCCAGGAATAAAAAATTCTTACCAAAAGAGTTTGCACAGTTGGGACATGTATGATGTAGCCCAGGCTGGGTGCTCCTACTGGGGAGCATTGCCAGGCATCTGAAGTAGGATGTCATGCCAGTACTACTTCCTGAAATCAGAGAGGCTCCTGGGATTGGGGAAGCCACCTTTTACTCTGACCAAAAGCCACCTTGGATGGAAGCATACATTTCAACAAAACATGGAGCGAGGGCTTTTCTGTCTGCCTCAAGGAACAGCCTAAAAGCAGAGAATGGAGTCACTTAAAGTGTCAGGCACTCGTGTCAGGATGCTGTCAGGCAGAATCGGCTGTTATGGCTTGGGAGCGGTTGAGCTGATACTGGTAGCAGACTCCAGGGGCCATCTAGTGTTTTCACACTTTATAAACATTACCTAATTACTTAATCCTCTCCATCTCTAGGCAGGTAGACAGAGTTTGATCTTCAAGGCCAACTTAGCAACCCTCCTCTGGCTTTCTTTGCTCACTAGAAAAATCTTCTCTGACATTGGGTTTACTTGTGTGGGCACCATGGTGCTTGTGAACAGCAGTCTGGAAATTAATAAAGGCCAACAGCTTCCTTACTCCCAGAGCAGCACACTTCCCCTTTTTCACTAACTAGCATTCACAGCCTATGAAACATGAGGCTGCGAGACATTGGTGTGCCTCTCATTGGAGCCATAGGAGGTATCTAGCTGGGAGACATCTTCCCCATTCATCCCACTCATTATTCCTCAAACAAACACGGGTTGGTTGAAGCTGTTTTTCTTCAGGTATCTGTCCAGGAATATGGACAGAACCCTTCTTTCCTAGGGCATAAGAAACAGTCTCATCTCCCTGCCCCTGAAGCCTGAAAATCAAAGAACAACTGTTAAGACCCAGAAGAGGGAGCCCCATGTGGTGTCCTCTTGAGTCAGGCTTTTCTTATTCCTTCTGAGCACAGCCAGTGGTTGTTATGGTTGCTGGCTTCACTCCTGGGCAACTCTCTTGACTGGTTTTGTGATTCCTAAGCACTGGCTGGGACCGAAATAAGTATCTTGGCTGTCACATTTCAAATCTCTGCCTGTGCTGAGAAGGCGCTGCCTGTATGTCTGAGACTAAATGCTGTCAGGTATTATCAAGTGCACAGAGCTATGCAGTTCTTTGCTTCCGGGCTGGCACCAGGAAAGGCTTGCCAGAAGAGAAGAGCCTTCTCGGTGAGGAGTGTGCTGACTGTTGAAAACTTGGTTTTCACCCACCAGCTGCTCTTCAGAGCGTATGGACCTATTTGCCAGGGGCAGCCAAGAGACTCAAGTGGCTCAGTCCCTGCCATGTGCTGAATTGATGATTCCACTTGGGCCCACTCTCGGGCAGTGCCTGCCCATAGCCTGGTCTCTCCATCAACTGACAGTCTCCCTGTTTCCTTCTTGGGTCCCTTTGACCAAGTCTTGGCCTGAGGGCAGTACCCAGGTGTGGGAGGCCCTGAAACCATACCAGATAGGGCCATCCTTACCAAATGATCAGTTGGTTCAGACGCCACATCTGGGGATTGAAATGAGGTTGGAACCCAAACATTGGAGTTCATCCTACCACTCCACCCACACTCAGCCAGAACAGAGAACAAGTAAGAGTAGCAAGTGGCCAGGAAGTAGCAGAGATCCAGAGTTAACAGGTAAATGCCATGCGTGAGCCAGGATACTACTTTTAAGCATAGTAGGTACCAAGCTGAGCAGACTACCTGTTTCCAAGAGAAATTATTTTAAGGCTCAGATGGAAAACAAATGAGGGCACCTTAACCATTTGCATCATAATAATCTAGACTCAAGTATTTCTATAAAATCCCAGCTAAAGCCATCTGTGTGGGTCACTGGTTGATTTCCTGACATGGCTGTTGGGATCACTAATAAAAACAGCCCATGGGATCTTAGATCTTAGGATCTTAGATCTTAGATCTTGGATGGTGTTTGGGATGGTGTTTGGATACCAGCTTTAGAGCTCTATTTTAGGTGACCCGCTGTTTGTTCATAGTAAAGGGGACTACAACATTGTCTCAGCAGTGGGAAACAGGAGAAAAACATCGTTATGAAAGGACACTGGGCATTTACCCACCCTAGCTCCGCAGCCGGGTCTGTGGTTCAGACACTCAGTTGGAGCCCTTCACTAGGGCAAGACATGGGGAGAAGGTGGAAGGTCAGAAGCACCACGAGGGAAGGATGCTGTGCTCAATTAAAGTGGGATAGGTCCGCTTTGCTCTCTTAGCAGGAAATCACAGCATCATAAAGTTGAAAGGGAGGGAATGTACCCCAGGGTACATGGAATCCAGCCTTCCACCCAGCGTCCAAGATGCATGCAGCTGTTATCAAGTGAGGCTGGGAAGATGCATCATCCTGAACTTTGTCACCTCCCTTAGCGCTGAGCTGAACAATGCTCTTTCCTGCACAGGACATGGACACCTCCCATGGCCTTTAGCTCTCAGAGGAAGAGGGATATCATGTAGAAAAAAGAATCCAAGGAGGTACGAGAGGTCAGGGAGAGCATAACGTGGGAAGTCGAAACCAGTGCTTGAACTGGAGAATTGAATTTCTGCCTCTCCTTTCCCAGATACTGCCTATTTCTGTTTTCTGAGCATGTAGCTCTGTTACATGCACAGCAGAGACAGCCAACAGGATAAGAAACAGTTTTCAAATTTGCTTTCTTCCATGGTAATTGCAACACAGAGCATCTAATACTCATTTGTTTGCTGAGAAACTGAATTGTAATTCAGGGCTTGTTCATGGAAAGGGAGATGTCATTGTATTGTGTAGAAGAAAAGTCCGCAGGTAACAGGTGGCATCAGTGAAGACACCATGGATTTAAAACTTGAAAGCAGTTGTCCTAGCACTTAGGAGAATCTGGGGGCAACTCTGCACCAGGGTCCCACATCGGAAGAAGGTGGCGGGCTAGCCAGCAAATTCTGGCCTCGGCAGCCAGATTCACCCCGGGATAAACCCCAGCTCCAGTGCTTCCTAGCTTTGAGACCTAATCTTGGGCCACTCTCCTCCTCATTCCCTGCTCACCAGTCACACTAGTTTCCTTCCCAGTTTTCTCATCACAGGGCCTTTGTACACACTTTTTTTGTGTGTCTGACATACCCAAGCCTCCTTTTTTCCTCTTTCCTCTATAAACACCTACTCATTGTTCAGATTTCAGTTCAAGCTATGCTCAGTAAGTTCTCTAAGCAACTCCCCAAGTTTAGGTCAGGGTTCCTTATTAAACCTTTATACAGAACTACTATAACATTTTCCTTAAAAAGCATGTAATTACATATGCCTTAGTGCTAGATGGGTTTAACCATTTTGGTGCCATGGACTCCTTTAGCTTATCTTCTCATATTGATGGTTTTAGATGCTTAAAATAAAATATAATAGATTACAGAGGAAGCCAGTTATCCTCAGATATTTTCAAAATATCTTTAAAATTGTACTAATTTATCTGCTTCTTGATGAGGGCATTAAATTACAAGATCCAGCTGCAGATCTAAAAATCATTATAATGTTGAAATAATGATGAACATGAAGGAAATTTTGAAATGCACCTGAGTCCTGAACACCATGGAGATTGGAGTGTCCACACAATCAAATATCCAGTATAAATTTTGACTCTCCAAAAAGTTAATACTTAAGCCTTACCAGTAACATACACAGTCAATTAACACATATTTTGTATGTAATATGTATTATATGCTATATTCTCACAATAAAGTACTCTAGAGGAAAGAAAATGTTATTTAGAATATTATAAGGAAGAGAAAATGTATTTACTGTTCATTAAATGGGAGTGGATCATCACAAAGGTCTTCATCCTTGTCATCTTCATGTTGAGTAGGCTGAGGAGGAGAAAGAAGAGGAGGAGTTCGTTGCCCTGTCTCAGGGGTGGAAATTCACTTATAAATTGAACCATGCAGTTCAAACCTGTGTTGTTCAAGGGTCACCTGTATTGGTAATCACTGTAATCTAACAGGAATAGCTTTGTGATTTCTTTTGGTGATTATCACACAAGTCTCGTAACACTACTGTCGTTTGTTGCCAACATTTAAAATGTAAGGAAATGCTACATTTTTGTTAGAGATTAGTGAACATAAAAGTGGACTTTTTTGCTATCTAAGTTCACAAACTTCTGTGAATTCTATGCAGATCTCCTAAGGACACTCAAGTTAAAACGTCTGTTTTAGGGAGATTCTGTTGTTGATGTGTGTTCTCCCACTGGGCTATCATCTCCAGGGGGTCAGGAGCATGACAACATGTGTTCACCTTTATCCATAGTTCCTGGTCAAGGGCCTGACATATGGCCGGTGCCGAATAAATAGTTAACAGTAACTAATTCTTTGTTTGTTTGTTTGAGATGGAGTCTCGCTCTGTCGCCAGGCTGGAGTGCAGTGGTGCGATCTCAGCTCACTGCAACCTCCATCTTCCAGGTTCAAGCAATTCTTCTGCTTCAGTCTCCCGAGTAGCTGGTATTACAGGCACCTGCCACCATGCCCAGCTAATTTTTGTATATTTAGTAGAGATGGGGTTTCACCATGTTGGCCAGGATGGTCTCGATCTCTTGACCTCGTGATCCACCCGCCTCAGCCTCCCAAAGTGCTGGGATTACAGGCATGAGCCACTACGCCCGGCTAACAGTAACTATTTCTAAAGTACGTTTGCTGTATGTCAGTCCACGTGCATTTGTGCATTTCATGCATTTATCCCAGAAGCTTTTACCCAAGCTTTATCCAAGGCCACACAACTGGTTTGTCTAAAACCAAAGCAGTCTGACCCTAGAGTAAGCAAGTGAATGAATGACCCTCTTAGATCTAGGTCTCTAAAACAAGGGTAATGATAGAGCCAGCAGCCCCACAGAATTCCCGTGAGGATTTGATGACATAATCTGTGAAATGTACTAATAGCCCAGAGCTGGGCTCATCAGATAGGACTCGTTACTATTAATACGTCAGTACAGAGTAGGCCGGGCACGGGGCTCATGCCTGTAATCCCAACACTTTGAGAGGCCGAAGTGGGTGGATCACTTGAGGTCAGGAGTTCGAGACCAGCCTGGCCAGCATGGCGAAACTCTGTCTCTACTAAAGATACCAAAATTAGCCAGGTGTGGTGGTGGGTACCTGTAATCTCAGCTACTTGGGAGGCTGAGGCATGAAAATTGCTTGAATCCTGGAGGCAGAGGTTGCAGTGAGCCAAGATTACACCACTGCACTCCAGCCTAGGCGACAGAGCGAGACTCGTCTCAATTAAAAAAAAAAAAAAAAAAAAAGAATGGCACAGAATAAAGGCCTTGGTGGGTGGGCACCCTAGCAGCAATCTGTATATTTCCAGCATCCTGTCACTCCTTGAAGGACCGTGAGCTCCCTATGCGTTTCTGATGGGGGAAGAGGTGATTGCTGCGTCCAGTTTTAGAGAGACCCGAAGGAGTTGGAGGCTGCTCTGGAAATTGTCAAGAGACCCCACATTCTCATTTGTCATTGAGAACTGAGAAGGGAGTGGGGGTGGGGAAGGATGAAGGAGAAGGGAATGGGAAGGAAGCTTTTTACCTGCTGGGACAGCTTTCCCCTTTTAAGCTCTTGGAGTAATGCCCCTGGCATCTTTATTAGCATCTTGAAGATAGGAAAACAGTTACGGGATGCGTATGGGGCAAGTACATACATGACTGCTTCATGGAGTGCCCTGTCAACTCTGGTTCAGACTCAGTCAGATTGGGTTTCAGTTCTCCATTCTCTTCTCACTCTGGTTCCTTGGCCCAGCCCAGTAACTTGGTCTCTCTGAAGCCCAGTGTCATCATCTTTCATGGGGAGAATAGAGCCCAGCTCTCGGATTCGGTTATGGGTTGTGTGCGGGGGATGATCCGAGAGGAATGCACAGAGCCGGGCCCAGGGCATGTGCGTGGCAGCCGCAGCTCCAGCTAGAAATGATTCAGATGGAAATGCACATTACACTGGAGCTGGGGTCCTGCTTTGATTCCATCGTTCCAGTTCCTTCCTCCGTGTGGTTTGCCCGTCTTGAGCTCTTGGGCAGGGATGGGGGAGGCAACACCCCAAGCACCAAGATTCCAGGTTTGAAGTCCTACGCGGGCTGCTGAGGAGGATTCTGTGTTTACCTAGACCTCTTTGATATAGCCCTTCAAAAAGATAATCACTCCCTGAGGCCATTTCTCTGGAAATTTCCCTTAAAGGATTCCATATTTGAAGGTGATAAAGAAATGACAGGCATTTAAGCAGTCTAAGGCAAGGCTTGGGCTCTCTTCCACCTGACTGGTTCCCTCCTGCTTTTAACAGGAAATGCCTCCTGCTCTTTCTCCCCGTCAGGGCCAGGCAGTCCCCAAGGAACAGGCGTCTCCCCCACGGTCGTCTGCTGGCTTAAGCTAAGCTGTTCCCTCTGACACCGCCCCTGTGTGGCATATGATGTCGCAACACCTCCCACCCAGGAAGCAGCAGTTTCATCTGCGTTGACAGGCACTGTGAAATAGTGAATCTGCACCGAATTGGTTTGTTTGAGTAGTACTGTCTCTTTGACTCCTGATCAATATTTGGCCAGTTGCGTCGGGTGTGAAACTCCGAGGGGGCAGGTGCTGGAAGAAGGCCCCTGGAGGAACCTTGAACTGCAGATAGTTTAAGGCACTTGGAAATTACACTGACTTTCAGACAGAGCATATCACATTAGTTTATCTAAAGCCGCAAATGAAGAGGATGGGGTGGGGGTGGGGAGCCTACTATTTACTTGTGGAACCACTGAGAAAATATCCTTGACATTGATTTAGGATCAGAGGACCTTGGGTGCTCTGCTAGAAGACTCTTCATTACTTAAGGAAGCCTGGCATCATAATTAAAGGTGGTTCAGAGTGAAGGCAGAAATTCTCAGAACTGGTGAGGAGCAGCACCTTCATGCCTGTGAGAAGCAATCGGACCCCAGTGGGAACATAATCAGGCCCCTGAGAGGGGAAAGGCTGTTGTCAGGAGGCCTCACAGGGGATATTTGTTTAGAGATCCGGGTGTGGCACCTCCCGCATGGTTAAAAGGCTTCAATTTTGTGCAAAAGGACGTATCAAGAGGTCTATCAGACTTCCCTTTGTTAGGTGCAGTTTACAAGGACCATTGAGAAGAGATAGATAAGTACAAGTATTGGGCATCTGTGGTGTGCCCTCGAGAGTGCTCCTGGTGTTCATTTTAGACCAGTAGAAAACTCACCTCGCCTTGGGGGCCGGAGAGCTGCCGGGGAAGTGGGCTGAGCAGAGGCAATGGGGAGTGGTGGGGACTATGGCAAAAAAAAAGAAAAATTGAGTACACACTCCCATCTAAAGGAAATGATTGCTCTCCTGCTCTAGCTCACCACTGCCACGTGTGGATGCAGGCGTGATTTTAAAGCCCATATTTATATGTAAAATATACCATTTTTTTTTTAACACTGTGTGGGCCATAGAGTGTGTCCATGTACTTGCCATTGGGCCTGAGGCCCACAACTTTGGGTTTATCCACAGTGTTCCCTCGTAATCCTCACTGCAACCTTGTGAGGAAGATAACTGCTAGACCCTAGTCACCTATTTTATAGATGCGGACACAGGATTTGCGTGGGTCTGGCTCCAAAGCCCACACTTTCTATTATACCAGCTCTTCCAAACTGATCTATAAAGTTCTGTTTTGCTGCGTTTGCCTGTTTCCTTTTTGGACTTTTGAGGGAGGTGTTGTTTGAAAGAAGGGTTTCCATCACTTAAAGAGCAAGCAGAACTTTGGAAGCACAAGGCACAGTGGTGTCTGCCTGCTCGCTTGCCTGAGTTATTTGATGGGTGTCTGGTACTATCGTTGCCCCAGTCGCCAAGCATCGGTGGTTTTTGTTCCCTCTGTAGACTGAATGCTTTTCTTATTAGCAGAAGGCATGAGTTAAAGACCAGAGACAAGATCCTCAACACATTTGAGGCTCCTGGCAGTGACCCCAGGAATGAATTGTGTGGCACTGATTTTGTACATGGAATCCTCTTCAATGGAGGACGCTCAAAACAGCATCCCTCATTCCGTCAGAGAAACGCGAGCCCCTGCCAAGGGTACCAGTGATAAGGAGCTTGGTGGTCCCTGTCCGGGAGATGCTTGCAGCTCAGTCAGGGGGACACAGAGGTGGGTAGGTGGTGAGGACAGAGGGTGATGGGCACACAGGGTGAGGAGGGAAGCAGTGAGAGTGCAAGAGGACACGGGTGGCCCATCGGCCTCAGAGGGGAAGCAGGGTGTTGAAGCTGGATTTTTTTCTTTTCCATTTTTTTTTTTTTGAGATAGGGTCTTACTCGGTCACCCAGGCTGGAGCACAGTGGCATGATCAAAGCTCACGGCAACCTTCACTTCTTGGGTTAAAGTGATCTTCCACCTTAGCCTCCTGAGTAGCTGGGACTATAGGTGTGCGCCACCACACCTGGCTGATTTTTGTGTTTTTTTCTAGAACTGGGGTTTCACCATGTTGTCCAGGTTGCTCTCGAACTCCTGGCCTCGAGCGATCCACCCACCATGGCCTCCCAAAGTGTTAGGATTACAGGCGTGAGCCACCACACCTGGCCTTGAAGCCAGATCTTTAAGGGGGCTGGGGTGGGGGCTGGCCAGAGATGCGTCCATGAAGAGGAAGATGGCAAGCCATGAGGCTGACGATGTGGAAGGGGAACATGTCACACAGGACCTGTGGACCACGGGAAAGACTAAGGCTGTTACTCTATATACAACCAACTTTCTGTTCATTCAGCAAGTATTGACTGAGAGCCCACTACGTGCCAGGCACTGTCTTAGATGCAAGGTAATGAACCAGACAAGACAGAAAAGGCGCCAGCCTTGTGGAGCTTCCACCTAGTGGGGGAGATAGATAATTACAGATCGTCAATGAAGTCAATAATACAACTCCACGTACTAGTAAGTGCTGGGAAGAATCTAAGCTCTGTGAAGGAGCAGGCCTGTCAGCCTGTGCTGAGGGGCAGAATTCAGTGCCAAGAATACAGTGCAGTTGATAATTGTGTTTCAAAAAAAGGCTTGGCCTCTCCTTACTGTCTCAATCCGGGATCAGCACTGATCCACGGGCCGAAACTTACTCCCCACCACCTTTTGTGTAACCATGAGCTAAGAATGGTTTCTATATTTTTAAACAGTTGGAGAAAAATCAAAAGAATATTTTGCAACACATGAAAATCCTATGAAATTGAACTTGTGTCCATAGATATTTCTGTTGGAGTACAGCCACACTCATTCATGTTTACATATTACCTGTGCTGCTTTGTGTTTCAAAGGTGGAATCAGTAGTGGTTACGAGAGACCATGTGGCCTGCAAAGCCGAAAATATTTACTATCCGGCCCTTTACAGAAAAAAATGTTTGCCATCCTCTATTCTAGGCCCTCCTAGTACTCTGCAAATGCCTCCTCCAAATTTGGCCCAGTATAGCTAGAAAAAGCCACTACCCAGGATGGGGGGTAGAGAGCAGAAGAGACATCTCTCATCAGACTGCTCTTCCTATAGCTCCTCAGCCTGCAAAGCCCTGGCCTCATGCTCCTCCTCTCGTGTAATCAGGGACAAGCATGGATCTTTGGAGGCCATTACGTTACAGAATTCCCTTCCTGGCAGGTGATCCCGTTAGAGTGAGGCCAGATCTACCTCCTTTGAGAGCTTAACTCAGTATTTTTTAATACATTGAGACAGTGAGATTCTGTACCATCATTCAAGACAATGACACTAAGCTCTACTTATTGACGAGGAAATATACCCATGAGTTGTTGAGTAAAACACAACAACAAAAAATTCTAGGGCCAGGCATGGTGGCTCACGTCTGTAATTCCAGTACTTTGGGAGGCCAAACAGGGAAGATCGCTTGAGCCCAGAAGTTCAAGACCAGTATGGGCAACATAGTGAGACCCCGTCTCTATTTTAAAAATTTAAAATTAGCTAAGTGTGGTGGTATGCACCTGTAGTCCTAGCTACTTAGGAGGACGAGGTGGGAGGATTACTTGAGCTCAGGAGGTTGAAGCTGCAGTGAGCCATGATCCAGCCACTGCACTCCAGCCCGGGTGACAGAGTGAGACACCACCACAGAACAAAACCAAACATTCCATTCTAGTGCCATCCACATCCTATTCCATTTCTATCAAATTTTACATATGTACTTTCACATGTATATAAAGAGATAACTGCATGTTGGAGTCCCAGAATGTTCACAGTCGTTTTCTCTGGGCACTGAGATTTGGGGTGAATTTTTTCTTTTAACTTTCTTTTTACTTTTTTGTACTACTTGGGTTCCTTTTTTAAAAAATATTAACATGAATCATCTTAATGCACACAGAAAAACCCATCTATTTTAATTTCAAAAAATAAGAAGAATGGTTGCATCTGTATGTGGGTGACAGAATTATTTATGGGGGTATGATGTAACTGTCAGAGAGGGATGCTTCCCCATACAGTGTTCATTGCTATTTGGAGCAGGGGAATGAATGGTTTCAGAATGAGGAAGATAAATAAGAACATGGTGGGAGGTGAGAAAAGATAGAGAAGTTAGGAAATCTGAGATGGTCATCATTATGGGATATAGAAGCTTCCCAATATGTACATCTCGGTTCGTTATTAGTATTTGGAATGCTGGGGGTGTAGCTATTTCCTGATCTTTCCCCCGCCTCCTCCGTGTTCTGTCTTGAAAAACTATGAAGCCACTTAGAAGCCGGAGTATTTAAAAACAGTAGATTGGCGCCACCTAGTGCCCACGTTCTGTCACTCCGCCCTCATGTCTCCGTGGAAGCCTCCCTTCAGATTCTTTGATGTCCCTTCTCTGGTGGCATTTGCGCAGCGGACAGCGTGATGCCTCCCAGGGGTTCTGCGGGGCAGTGGGAATGCCTCACTAATTTATCCCTTCCTCCCTCCCTCCCTTCCTTCCATTTCTGTCGCACTAAGTGAACCTCACCAACTGAACTGGGGTTTGGCAGTTGAAGAGTAAAAGGTGGCCTCCCTGTCAAAACCAATCTACTTTTTTCCACCGGCCAGGTCCTCAAAGCTGGGCCGTGCGTCTCTGGCAGGAAAGCCATCCTGTCCCCAGGGCTGCCTTGGGTTTTGGGCTCTTGAGTAGGAAATACGGGAGTCTGGCTCCTGGTGGGCTGCAGGGCATGTGGGTGGTCTTTGGAAGATGCCAGCGGGTCAGAACCAAGCTGTGGTCCCCTGGCCTGTCTCTGCCAGCATGCCCACTTACTTCTTACCCGGTTCCTGCACCCAAACCAGAAGGTCCTCCTCACTCTCCCCTGCCCTCCTAACCCGGCACATCACCAGGCCTCTGCGTTTTACCTCCTAACTGTAAGCTCTAGGACCTGCCATTCCTCCCTGGTCTTCCAGCAATTGGCCATTGCCGCCCCTCCTCACAGGCCCCCTCCTCCACACTTGGCTTCTCTGGGGCCTTCTACACTCAGCTGAAGTTCAGGGGATCTTTGTAAAGCACCAACCTGATTGCATCACTCTGGGGCTCAGTTCTTTCCAGGGGCATCCAAGGACTCGTGGGAGAAAGGCCAGAGTTCAAATCTGGCCCCAAGGCTTCTCACTGCAGCTACACCTGTGCCCTGCCTGCCTGTCTTTTCTTTGCCTTGCTCCAGCCCCTCAGACCTTCCCACCGGATCCCTTTACAGCTCCCACCCCCTTCATCTCCATAAGCTCTCAGCTCTCAGTTACATGAACCTTCCTCAAGGGCATCTTCCCTGGGTGCCAAAGCCTGAGCCACCTCTTCCTCTCCCTCCTCTCCCTCCATCCTGTCCTGGCGTGCAGTGACGGCTCTGCGCGTGGGATTCTTTGGTGAGCCTCCATCTCTTAGAGTGGAGGTTCTCAGCCGAAGGTGATTGGCCCCCGCAAGCAACCTTTGGCAACACCTGGAGACATTTTTGGTTGTCACAAGTTGAGGACGGGGAGCAGAGCTACTGGCATCTAGCAGGTGGAGGCCAGGGATGCTGCTATACAGTATACAGGACAGCCCCCAAGAGCAAGGCATTGTCTAGCTCAAGAGGTCATGGGTGCTGAGGGTGAGAACCCCTGCCCTGGACCATCAGCTCCATGAAGGCAGGCAGCACGGCCACACGGGTCTGGACACCCCTGAGAAAGCACACATTTCCGGCTGACTGGATTGGACCTGTTGAGCATTTGTATAACTCATTCAGACCTGTCAAGGTCTCAACACTTTCATAGGTTTGTCTGTAAATGGATTTAGATCCACCATGTCCCTTAAACCTCTCAGCCCCAAGGAATAAGAAGATGAATGAGCCTGACTTTTCCTTACACCCCACGTCAGGATAATTACACGGGGTTCTGCTGTTTCAGAGAAAGTCATCCTTGTGTTATGTGACTTTGCTTTAAGATTATTTAAAGTCTCATTTTAAATTTATTTATTTACACTCGGACCTGTTTACAATAAGATTTCGTCTACAATTTTAGTTAGCATACTCCACCAGTCCAACAGCCTGGCTTCTTCAAAACGTCCATCATGAAGAAAAAGGCTGTTGACCATGAGGCTGAAGTCAGGGGGACACAGTGATTAAGGATCTTTTGGAGACAGCGGGGAAAATTTGAATATGGACTATATATGAGATAATAGTATTGAATTCATGTTTAGTTTTTTTGATATGAAACTGGTATTATGGTTACATAGGAGAGTATCCTCAATCTTGGGAGATGCAGGACAGAGTATCTAGAGGAGAAGCGTCAGAATGCTGCAGTGTTTACTGGCCTAGCAGAAAAACAGCTCTGTGTGTGTGCACATGTGCATCTGTGTCCCATGCACATATGTGTATGTGCATTTGTGTCCAGTGCACATGTGTGTGTGCATCTGTGTCCCGTGCACGTTTGTGTGTGCACATGTGCATCTGTGTCCCATGCGTGTATGTGCATCTGTGTCCCGTGCACGTGTGTGTGCATCTGTGCCCCGTGCACGTGTGTGCGTGTGTGCGTCTGTGTCCCGTGCACGTGTGTGCGCGCACATGTGCATCTGTGCCCCGTGCACATATGTGTATGTGCATTTGTGTCCCGTGCACGTGTGTGCATCTGTGTCCCATGCACGTGTGTACATCTGTGTCCCTTGCACACGTGTGTGTGCATCTGTGTCCCGTGCACGTGTGTGTGTGTGTGAGAGAGAGAACAATGTTCTCCCTCTCTCTCTACACACACAATGTTAAGAGGACCCAGGAGAAGGGAGCATGGGTGCTTCCTGTATTACTCTTTCACCTTTTTGAGGCTGCAGTCCTTAGGGGCACGGATTGAATGGCGCATTGTTCTGAAAGCTCCCTGAGCTGAGCCCTGTGTATCTTCAGTTTGCAGCTCTCCACCCATCCACATGAAGGTGCAGCCTCTGAACCAGACGGCACTGCAGGTGTCCTGGAGCCAGCCGGAGACTATCTACCACCCACCCATCATGAACTACATGATCTCCTACAGCTGGACCAAGAATGAGGACGAGAAGGAGAAGACGTTTACAAAGGACAGCGACAAAGACTTGGTATGAAGCCCCTCCTCTGATTCAGGGTACATGCTGCAGAGAGGGACTCCTGCTGCAGCTCTCTGCCAGGCACTGCACAGTGTGCCAGCTCTGTGTCATCTGTCCTCACACTGTCTGGTGAACATGGGCACTGCCATTGCTGCGCTGCTTGAGAGTGCCGGGGAGGACAGTGGATGGAGCCTGCCTGGGCGCCATCCTGACCTTAGACTTAACAGCTATGCAACCCGGAGAGCCGGTTCATTTCTTTAGATTGGTTCCTTTAAAACTGACTGCTTTTTCTTTCATTTTTAACAGCCTCAATTAGGCCCTTTTCATCTGATGGGATTATCATAAATACTAAATGAGCTATGCAAGTATTCAACAGGTCCTATATAACTGTATAAATATTAACTATTATTTATTACAATCATTCTCCTCTTCTTCTTCCCCTACTAAAGCTACTGCTGCTAATGTCACCACCACCACTGTCCACAGTCGCTGCCACTTCCCTTTGTCACATTTGTTCTGCCTTACACATTTCCAATACCTGCCAAACCCCTACAGCTGTGTAATATTTTATCTCTTTTCTCAGATACTCAAATGCTATACTATCTGACCTCACTTTGGGCTACACGTGCCTAATTCAATGTCTCCTCTAAAAATTTACATAAATGTTTAGTGTCCAACACACAAGCCCCTTCAGAACAGATGTTTGCAGAAGCCATCTCCTTCCCTATAAAGCAAACTCTCCACAACTACTGTCTTTTTTTTTTTTTTTTTTTTTTTTTTTTGAGACAGAGTCTTGCTCTGTCACCCAGGCTGGAGTGCAGTGGCGCAATCTCGGCTCACTGCAAGCTCCACCTCCCGGGTTCATGCCATTCTTCTGCCTCAGCCTCCCAAGTAGCTGGGACTACATGCATCCGCCACCATCCCTGGCTAATTTTTTTTTGTATTTTCAGTAGAGACAGGGTTTCACCGTGTTAGCCAGGATGGTCTCCATCTCCTGACCTCATGATCTGCCCACCTCGGCCTCCCAAAGTGCTGGGATTACAGGCGTGAGCCACCGCGCCCAGCCTACAACTTCTGTCTTTAAGTCTTTGCCTAAAAACTCAAAGTGACACATTTGGTTTGAAAGCCTTGCGTTTATTGTTAATCAAAGGAAGGCTCTGGAATAATGAAACCCGTAATTGTATATGCACATGAAAAATGCAATAGCACCAAGTGGGATTCTTAATGACTGTTATCACTTTTTTTCTCCAATACAGAGTCCTCCGGGCCCATTCAATCAGTTCTAGAATAATACTTTTCATATTTCTTTAGATGAAGATTCTTTTACTTCATTTCCATTTATATTTTCAATTTCCCCACTAGACATTGTTATCTGGGTCACGTTAGGGAATGATGAGCTTCGTGAAATCAAAGAGGAATCTGTTGAAAGGCACCCAAGGTTATGATGTATTTTAACCTTTCTCTTGTCACAACTGGAAGTCCATAAGGGATTTTTCTCTTTCTGAAGTGAAGATGGCTTGCATTAATCAGCAGAAACCATCTAGGCGCTTATGCAGTTTCTTGTTCTAAGTGGAAAATAATTAAACATGCAAAGATGAATAGATACCGTCTTGGAGTGAATTCTAATAAATCCCTGCATAGATGGAATGAAGATTTCGCTCTGAACAGAAGATGGGGTCAGAGGTTTAGAGAATGAAGCATAAATTAGTTTCAGAGAAAAAGAGAGATGTAGAGAAAAACATGCATTGACAGCAACTTCTTTCTTACAAGAATTTCTGGGGCTGGTTGTTTTCTTTGGGGACACACAAAATTAATTTTTCTAATTCCTCAGCGAGTGAAGAGTGCTGACTTAGTGGCAACAAAGCTATTCTCTAACTCATCATGGTTATTGTGGCCCAGAAACCTGGAAGTAATACATATCATTTGAGCAGCATTTTCTAGTGGGCATCCGCCTTCCGCATCGTCACCACAAACCTGTGGGCAGGTGTTATTGCCCGCCTTTTCCAAACGAGATCAGTGAGGCTTAAAGTTAAATAACATGGCCCTAGCCTACCCCTCTCACTAGGAAGCTGCTTTCAAGGCAACAGCAGCAGGTGTGGCCACAATAACATTTTAATACCAGTTCAGAGGTTTTCAGTAGCTGTGTTGGGAAAACCCACTCCCAATCGGTGGTTAAGCTCACAGAGCTGCTTCTATACTTGGCCCAGAACACATGCTTTGATGATAAGACAACTCATCTATTAAGAAGAGTCTTTGAAAATCAGTTGCTTTTGTTGTTCGTTTCTTTAGGAAGAAAGTGCTGCCTGTTTTTTAGGTAGTTTCCATTTTCTCATTTTTAAAGGCTGTCAGAATGAAACTGTGAGGAAGAGGGACCTGGATTTGGCTAATGTTTGACAAGAGGTTGGCAAACTTTTTTCTGGAAATGGCCACATAGTAAATATCTGAGGCTTTACAGGTCATGGAATCTCTGGCATAACTACTCAACTCTGCCATTGTAGAGTGGAGGGAGCCATACACCTACCTAAACAAATGGCCATGGCTGTGCCAATAAAACTTTATTTATAAAAACAGACAGTGGGCCACAGCTTGCCAACACCCCTATGTTAGCCAAGTGGCATTCTTTCTGTTGCTTGGTGTGGTCTACCTCTGAGCAAGGTTTGCTGGGCCTATGTTATGTAATTCTCACAAGTACCTATGAAGTAGCTCCTCCTCTCCCCATTTTACAGAAGATAGCAGAGGCTGAAAGAACTGACCCAGAACCCCACAGCTTGTGAATGGTATGAGGAGACTATGTCCTCTGCCTTCTAGCCTGGTGTTCTTCCTTGCATCATGCCCCATACTCTGCGTAATAAAAATACAGCGAGGCCTTTAAACTGTAAAGAAACAGACCTGGGCAGGCAGGGTGGCTCACACCTGCAATCCCAGCATTTTGAGAGGCTGAGGTGGGCAGATGATCGAGACCAGCCTGGCCAACATGGCAAAACCCCGTCTCTACTAAAAATAGAAAAATTAGCTGGGCTTGGTGGCGGCCTCCTGTAATCCCAGCTACTCGGGAGGCTGAGGCAAGAGAATCACTTGAACCTGGGAGACGGAAGTTGCAGTGAGCTGAGATTTTGCCATTGAACTCCAGCCTAGGTGACAGAGTGAGACTTCATCTCAATAATAAAAAAAGAATAATGTTACTCTTTCCTGTGTCCTGAACATTTCGGTGTTGAAAACAGGTTCCCAGGGAAGTTCATAAAAATAGATTCCCAGGCAGGGTCCAAGCGGTCTTTCCTTCCAAAGTGAGCCTTTGGTCAGCAGGGAAGCATCACATCTGTCAGGCTTTGTCACGGCACTCAGGTTTGGCTTTAGAATGCAAAATGTGCCCTGGCCTTCAAAACTAACTCACTGCTTTTTCCTTCTTTACTTACAGAAAGCCACCATTAGCCATGTCTCACCCGATAGCCTTTACCTGTTCCGAGTCCAGGCCGTGTGTCGGAACGACATGCGCAGCGACTTTAGCCAGACGATGCTGTTTCAAGGTGAGGCTGGCTTCCCCTCCTGTGGCCGGGGGCGCCCCTGAGACTCCCTCCCAATGCTTTCTGCTTCTTCCTGCTCAGGTGCTGGGGAAAAATACAACAAGCCTGGCAGAAGAATCAGTGTAGGGTTTTAAAGCCTATGCGGAAAGCCCTAGTAATTTAGGTCTTTTAGGTTGGAGGTTTTATAGGCAGAAGAGGGGAGAAAAAGCAAAACATTTTTGATTGTTTTATTGTTATTTTCCAACTGTGGGGAACCAAGTACTCGGGCCTTTTTCTCGGTCACTGTCCAGTGCTGTGTCAGATCACACAATCACTTCCAAGTTGTACCGCTGAATATCCTCTTTGTCTTTCTAACGTGATTCAGTTAGCTGTTCTCTCAAAAACTGCAGCCCATAGCAGCTACATCTCACCCTTCCGACTTGCAAGCCACACAAACAAGCCCCTGCATGCAGGATCCTTGAGATTCCTGGATCTAGATAGATGGTCCTGATGACTTAGGGACTAATAGAAAGGTCCAGGGCCAGAACTAGGGTGAAGCAAATGGGACATTTGCCTTTGCTCAAAATTTTAAGGGGCACCAAAAAATTGAGTGACCAAGAGACATAACATTTTAATGGGATGTTTTTTTGTTTGTTTGTTTGTTTTGAGATGAAGTCTCGCTCTATTGCCCAAGCTGGAGTGCAGTGGGGTGGTGTCGGCTCACTGCAACCTCTGCCTCCTGGGTTCAAGTGATGCCTCAGCCTCCTGAGTAGCTGGGATTACAGGCACCTGCCACCACGCCCAGCTAATTTTTTTGTATTTTTACTACAGACGGGGGTTTCACCATGTTGGCCAGGCTGGTCTTGAACTCCTGACTTCGTGATCTGCCTGCCTTAGCCTCCCAAAGCTCTGGGATTACAGGCGTGAGCCACCACGCCCGGCAATGGGATGTTTTTTAAAAGCAAAATTAGGCTGAGTGCAGTGGCTCACACCTGTTGTCCCAGCACTTTGGGAGGCTGAGGTGGGTAGATCACGAGATCAGTTGGAGACCAGCCTGGCCAACATGGTGAAACCCCGTCTCTACTGAAAAAAAAACAAAAATTAGCTGGGCGTGGTGGTGCGTGCCTGTAATCCCAGCTACTCCCAGCTACTTGGGAGACTGAAGCAGGAGAATCGCTTGAACCTGGAAGGCGGAGGTTGCAGTGAGCCGAGATCATGCCACTGCACTCCAGGCTGGGCAACAAGAGTAAAACTCCGTCTCGAAAAAATGAAAATATAATAAAATAAATACAAAAATAAAAATAAAAGCAAAATTAATGTAAAAATCTCATGAATAAAATATCTGAATTTTAAGTAGAGATAGATACACTCTGTCTTACTTGCGCCAACCTAATCCCAGTCTTGGTTCCAGTATTATTTAGGCAGCTGTGGGCTGTAGCCACGGGCCATAGTTTGCTGATTTGGTTTGATGACAGGCCTTAAGACCAGCATGGAAGTAGGGACCAGGGTGCTGGACTCTGCTCTGCCAGCCTGAGGTCCTCTTGGATCAGGTCCTTGACTTCTCAGGTCCTCAGTTTTCCCTGAGGGAAAACTTATCTGTCAAATAAGAAAACCACGCCAGGTTAACCAGGCCAGTGGTGAACCCTTTTTGAGTTACAAATCTGATGAAGGTTTGGACATTTTCCCTACAAAGTGCTAGAATTTTGCATACAACTTTGGGGACCCAGTCAGGCATGTGAGTTGTAGACCAGCAGCAGCAGCAGCAGCAACTGCAAGATCTCCTGGAAGCCTCATTTGAGAAGTGCACATTCATGGGCCCCTCCCAGACCAACTGCATCAGAATCTTACCTGGGGCAGGGGGCGTTATCCAGGAATCTGAGCTTTCACAAGTTGGCCCTGATGGCCCTGGGAGCTGGCAGGCACTGTAAGGGGTTCTGGAGTGAGGACCTCTGGTCTGAGTCCCAGCTGCCTTTTGGAAGCTGCACAACTTTGAGAATGTTTCTTAACTGCTTGAACCTGTAGTTTCCCAATCCAAAAAGTGGCAGTATCCATAGTACCTACCCCACAGGGTCTTTGTAGAATGATGTGGGGTAATGGATGTTAAGTCATTCACATAGTGCTAGTTACTGGCACTATGTATAAATCCCCCCCTTAGTATTAGTATATAAAAATAATAAATAATAAACCTAGGATTAGAAGCTCTCCAGCCTAGATTTCCTGCAGGGATCCCTTCTGGCTTGAACATTTTCCATTTAGTATTTAAATATTCTTTGCTAATGTTCACATTGATCTCATCCTTCCGTTTAAACTAATGGAAATGAGCATAGCTGCATTTTTTTCCATAAATAAATCATGCTCCCTGTGCCCACCTTTACTGTGAACATATTGGTCTCTTTCCCTGTGTCGAGGAAGGACTGCAGGCCAAGGCCAGGTCTGTGCTGGCCTAGAGGAGAAGGAAGGAAGGCAGACTGGGAGCTTGCTGAGGCCGGGGCCCTTGGAACTTCGGACACATAAATCATGATTAAGGCCTCCCATGTGCTCCATCCAAGAGCCTAGAATCTGCAGAACTGCCTTACCTGATTAATAGACCCAGAGCTCCCTGGCTTCTGCATGGACTTTGAAAAATTAAATGTTTGTAATATAATGTAATTCAAAAAGGCCCTGTCAGCTAATAAGTTCAAAGCATGGAATAGTTTAAATGTCTGATCACGATGACTTGCTGAAAATGGCCAGTGTCTCCTTGTCTACAGACTTTCTTTCCTCAGAGGTGGACGTGAGTTTACTCATTACATATATTGGCGTTTATCCCTCTATGTTGATAAGGGGGCAAGTTTTAAAATGGAAAGAAAAAAGATATCTCCTTTTTCAGAATAATTAGGTTTCTCAGTAATAAATTTAATCTGGCTTGGGAGCATTAGGAAGCCACATGGAATATTTACCTTATTATAGTAAATATAACACTATTTAGGTTGTATGTAACATTGCAATAAATGTGTTTACCTTACTGTGGAAAATATAACAATAATAATATCAAGCAATATTTGTAGAATGGCTCACAGTGACAGCATTGTTACATAAGTTATTTCATCTGAACCTCACTTTATGGCACCTGGTGCAGTAGGGGTTATTTTACAAACAGGGAAATGATGGCTTGGGTGCAGGTGACTTCAGAAGAACTCTGCTACTAAGCTGAGTTGGGTTTTCTTATTGCAAAGCCCAATCACTAACACACAGCAATGGCCCACCCCAAAGAGTAAAAATTACCAAATACCTGCAGTCTTCAACAAAAGGTTGAAAATATTGATGAGATATTCAAAGCCTTTTTGCAGTTCTCAACAGTCATGGAAAATGGGGGTTTATATGCTTCTTCTTTGAGCCACAGACTCATCCGTGGCAAAGCCCATGGATCCTCTCTCAGACTGGTTTTAGATAAATAAGTGAAATACACAGGAAAGGAACCAATTATATTCAATACAGTTGTCAAAATATTTTAAACACATTTGGGATATAATAATATATGTGCTTTTTAAAATTAAGGTATTAAATGACAAGTGGTTGGTCTGTTAGCTCCAGTGATTTTTGAGTAGTGATGAACATCAGTGATATTCCAAAATAGCTACAACAACTCTAAGGCAGTAAGAAAATATCTGAGATTTCAATCAGAGACAAAGCTGCAGGTCCTGCGAATGCAGTTGAGATTGGTTGCCTACATGCATAGTGGAAAAAAGGGCACCATTGCAGTGAGAGCTTAGAAAAACCCCATTAGGCCCATGGACCCTAGGTTAAACACTCCTGATCTGAAAGGTCCTGTAGAAGCTAGTCCTAGTTACTAGGGCTATCAGCGACCCCAGTGGATATTGACCCCAGTGGAGATTGTTCAAGACCAGTGGAAAGCCACATGCTGATGGAGTGGCTGTTCAGTTTGTTGGCATTAAATAGAGCTCCTTTTAAAGGGCAGGTAAAGTAGTTCCTCCTGGGAATCTTTTTTCCTGTCTTAACTAGGGGAGGCATGCACACCTGTCTGAAGCATGAAGTATTGATCTTTGAGCAGCTCGATGATCATGGGAGGCTATATTTAGGCTGGGTGAGACCCCGTTATTTGCTTTCTTTGCTACCTTATTTGACCTGGGACCTACACGCGTTTGACTTTCCAACTATGCAAAATGGATATATCATCAGGTCAAGGTTGCAAACTCTGGCATCCATGGGGCCAGGCAGGGGGCATGTACACATGAGGGGAGTGCCGTCAGTGGGAAATTGGAGACCATGTGGCCACCTAAAGGGGGTGATAGACACTCCGCCCCAGCCGAATGGTGCCCTGCTGGAAGGTGAGCCTAGTTTTCCAATATTGTGAGTTTTCAGATAAGCAAGAGATTGAGAGCTTTAGATAAAGCTACCATCTACAATATTGGTGGCAAATTCTGTTTTGTTTTGTTTTGTTTTTATAGAAGTTTGCAGGCCAAACAAAAATATATGTGGGTCACTTGCCATTTCTGGTTTTGGTAACTATCATAGCAGGTACAAGTGTTATTATAGCATTTTCGCTAATCTCTCAGTGTATATAGGAAGCAGCTTTTCAGTTTATATAGCACTTTTGTTTTTTGAAAGAACCACATAGAAGCAGTTTGATGGGGTTTTTAAAAAGTCATGTTGTTTAGCATTATTTGCAATAGCCAAAAGGTGAAAGCAACCTAAGTGTCCATTGACCGATGAAGGGATAAACAAAATGTGCTATATACACACAATGGAATATTATTCACCCTCAAAAAGGAAGGGAATTCTGACACATGCTACAAGGTGGATGAAGCTTGAGGACGTTATGCTAAGTAAAATAAGTGAGATACAAAAGGACAAATATGTATGATTCCACTTATATGAAGTATCCGGAGCAGTCAGATTCATAGAGAAAGTACCGTGATGGTTGCCAGGGTTGGGGGAAGGAAGAAATGGGTTCTTCAATGCGTATAGAGTTTCTGTTTTGCAAGATGACAAAGTTCTGGAGATGGATAGAAGTAATGGTTGTACAACTGTGTGAACAACCTTAACACTACTGAACCATACACTTAAACATGGTTAAGATAGTAATTATTTTATTTAATTTTAATTTTTTTTTTTTTTTTTTTTTTTGAGACAAAGTCTTGCTCTGTCATCAGGCTGGAATGCAATGGTGCAATCTCTGCTCACTGCAGCCTCCACCTCCCGGATTCAAGCGATTCTCCTGCCTCAGCCTCCCGAGTAGCTGGGACTACAGGCGTTCACCACCACACCCAGCTAATTTTTTTGTATTTTAGTAGAGATGAGGTTTCATCATGTTGGCCAGGATGGTCTCAATCTCCTGACCTCATGATCCACCTGCCTCAGCCTCCCAAAGTGCTAGGATTACAGGCTTGAGCCACTGTGCCTGGCCATTTTGTTAAACTTTAAGATGATAAATTCTGTCATGTATTTTACCATAATCTTAAAAAAATTTTTTTCTAAGTTATATTGTTTAATGATAACACATAGAACAGAGCTACAGGAAGAAATAAACACCAGAAAGGGTAATGTATGGTTAATACGAAATCATTAGACCATTTAAAACAATTGGCAGTAGCTTACAGGATTTTAAAATATAGGTAGGAATAAAAATATAACAGTACACAAAAGGTAAGGTGGGCAAATAGAGTTAAATTATTGTACAGTTCATTTTTAATAAGTGGTGAAATTACCAATTTAAGGTAAACAGTAATAAGTTAAGGATGGATAATTAGAATCACAAAAAGGATAAGAAATCATGACCAAAAAGATAGTAGAGGAGGAACAATGGTGTAATACGATTCCAGTTAAATCAAGTTCAAATACAGGTAAAACTGACAGAGTCCAAATAGTGGCTAGCTTTGGGGGTGGAGGTGGACATTGACTAGATGAGGGCACAGGTACACCTTTTCTCTAGCAACGCACTGGCGATATGTCTTTATATTACTGTGGGGAGTGGTTACACAGGTGTTTACGTATGTAAAATTCATTCAACTATACACCTATATTTTATGCATTTTACCGTATGTAAGCTTTTACCTCAATAAAACAGAAAACAGTAAAAATTGAAAAATAACTTTTTAACTAATAGCTTAAGACAGGGGTCAGCACGCTACTACCCACAAACCAAATCTAGCTCTCCGCATGTTTTTGTAGGGACTCGTAAGCCAAGAAGGGCTTTATATTTTTAAATGGTTGGAAAAAATCTACAGAATAATATTTTGACATGTGAAAATTATATGTAATTCAGATTTGTGTTCATAAGGAATATCTTGTTAGAGCCACAAAAAAAGTTTTATTGCTTAAATGTAATTTCTTTGTTTCTCAGCTAATACCACTCGAATATTCCAAGGGACCAGAATAGTGAAAACAGGAGTGGTAAGTAGAGAATGGGAAATTGCTTTGTCGTGGCTGGTTGTTAATTTGCTTGCAGTTAAAACTGTCACCACGAAGTGGCAGTATAATGTTGTTGAACTGCTCAGTGTAAAGCGGTTATAGTAGAGAAAAAATTACATTATTCACTTTTTATAATTCAGTACCTTATGAACATAAGCTGTGCAACAGTGTTAGGTGGTTATATTATATAATTTTGTGAAGGTAAAAATTCTTCATATTTTTAGTTATGATTTGTGGGATCAGACAATGCAGGACCACAAAGGAGTTAAATCTGTTTCAACCCTTTCATTTGACATATACTCAAATTCAGAGGTTGTCATTTGCGTAAAGTTATATGGATCTGAAAATTTCTGGAACCAGAATTAATATCTTAGTTTCCCCATTCCTGGTTGGTATAATGAATAATTAAAATACTAATCACAGCAGTGGTGATAATAGTAATAGCCTAAAATTCACTATGCTCTTCCTGGGTTTCAGGCACAGATTATTTTATTTACTTCTCCAGGCAGCCCACAAGGTCAGTGTTACAGTTGTTCCCGTTTTACAGATGAGGAAACCGAGGCTCAGTGAGTTAAAGTAATGTGTCCAGCATCACCCAGCAGGCAAGCTAAAATTAGACTAATAGCTCAGAGCAGCACTTCTTGTTTTCCTAAGATACCTTATGTGAGTAAAACCCCCAGATTTGAGCCCCAATTTAGTATGGTGGTAAGAACAAGCCAAGTCTTAGACCCAGGCAGCCCTGCATTTGTGCCTTCCAGGTCATGAACCTTGTGTAAGCTCTTTAACATCTCTGTGTCTCAGTTTCCTCACCTGCAAAATGGGGTGATGATCATGCCTGCCTCCAGAGTAGCATGGAAAGCCCTGGCACACGGTTGGCATTTGTTAATTGGAATTCTTGTTATTGTTGTTGATGTTGTTGTCATCTGTATGGGCTCAGATTTTCCCACGGATCAACTTAGAAACTGAAAGGTACAGTGACTCTGCAGTGCCCAACATGGAGATGCAGAGATGTAAACCAGTGCCCAGAGCATGCAGTGCAGAGCATGGCTCCTGCCTCTGACCCTGTCATTGCAGACCTGGGCAGGCTGCTTTCCCTCCTTGTCCACCCACTTCCTCACTGGGAGACAGTGGGGTTGGACTGGATCACCCAGTATCTTTCCAGACCTAGAGCTGAGTATCTACTCAAGTGTCAGTGATATACATAAAATCAAAGGTCTTCTGCCTCTCATCACCCCAAGAACAGATGACCATCTGATTTTTCCAATTCATGACTTCTTTGTTGTGTAAGTCAGCTTTAACACTACTTAGTTTTTTTGGCACCTAGCCTCATCTTGGGTAATATCAGTGAAAAGCTGAGTTTGATTGACTAGTTATGCTTTTTAACATGTTCACAATTATAAAACCATTAAAAATAAAAGTTGATCACCCATGGACCACCTAATGTCAACTTTATGCCATACATTGGAAAACTCCATAGCATAGATGAGTAAAATCCTCAGAGGGTGACAACCATGGCCTCATTCCTAATCTTAGTTACTGATGCTTCTCTGCTTTTTCTTCTTCTGCCTCTTTTCTACCCTTGCCGGGTGACCCTTTCCAGCCCACAGCGTCTCCTGCCTCTTCAGCCGACATGGCCCCCATCAGCTCGGGGTCTTCTACCTGGACATCCTCTGGCATCCCATTCTCATTTGTTTCCATGGCAACTGGGATGGGCCCCTCCTCCAGTGGCAGCCAGGCCACAGTGGCCTCGGTGGTCACCAGCACGCTGCTCGCCGGCCTGGGGTTCGGTGGTGGTGGCATCTCCTCTTTCCCCAGCACTGTGTGGCCCACGCGCCTCCCGACGGCCGCCTCAGCCAGCAAGCAGGCAGCTAGGCCGGTCCTCGCCACCACAGAGGCCTTGGCTTCTCCAGGGCCTGATGGTGATTCGTCACCAACCAAGGACAGCGAGGGCACCGAGGAAGGAGAGAAGGATGAGAAAAGCGAGAGTGAGGATGGGGAGCGGGAGCACGAGGAGGATGGAGAGAAGGACTCCGAAAAGAAGGAGAAGAGTGGGGTGACCCACGCTGCCGAGCAGCAGAATCAGACGGAGCCTAGCCCCACACCCTCGTCTCCTAACAGGACTGCCGAGGGAGGGCATCAGACTATACCTGGGCATGAGCAGGATCACACTGCCGTCCCCACAGACCAGACGGGCGGAAGGAGGGATGCCGGCCCAGGCCTGGACCCCAACATGGTCACCTCCACCCAAGTGCCCCCCACCGCCACAGAGGAGCAGTATGCAGGGAGTGATCCCAAGAGGCCCGAAATGCCATCTAAAAAGCCTATGTCCCGCGGGGACCGATTTTCTGAAGACAGCAGATTTATCACTGTTAATCCAGGTAAGTGGTGCAGGTCTTCTTTGAGGGTTCCTGCTCCTGTGAATAGTCAAACCCTTTTTCAAAAAATTGGGAGCAGAAGGTGAAGCTTCAGAAAGTACTTAATATTCTTAGAATCATATATGTCTGTCATAGAAAAGGTGCACACATGTGAAATGTGTATGTGTGTGTCCCTGTTTTACTCCAAAAGCCTACTCTCTTATGCTGGAGTAAGTCTTTCTTTGATATTTGTTTTCTTGCCTCAGAATAACTCCAGGGACTTCAACCAGGCAATGATATACATGAATAAAAAAAGCCATCAATCTTAAGAAGTTTATTTATTAAGATTTCATTCCATATTCATTATGTAATGTATCTACAAATGGCTAGTTTGGTGCCAGGGACTGGGCAGGGTGCTGTCCCAGGGGATCCTAGTCCCTGCCTAAAAAGTTTAAAGGGGAAGGCAGACAGATGACAGACAGTAGCTAGCTGGAGCGCATGCCCAGAAGTTAGGTAGCAGGAATGTTAGAAAGCCAGCAAGCTAGATGGTGGTTAGTCGGCAAGCTAGATGGTTAACTGGCAAGCTGGAAAACTAGCTAACTGAAGTTTTCGATTGTGAAATGGTAATAGAGGAAATAAACAGGATGCTGTCCAAGAGAATTATGGAGAGGATAGGGACCTACCTTAATTAAGAAAGGCCACTCTGGAGAAGTGGCTTGTTCATGGAAACCTACAGAATGAAAGGCTTCAGCCTGGGGAGAGCTGGTATTGGCCCATGGTCCTTGCCCAAGAAATACGGCCCTCTCTCCCAGAGCTCCCATTGCTGTGGGAATGAGCCAGTGTATAGACAGTGAGGCCAAGGCATGAGATCCTCATCTCCTGGTGGCAATTTTCTTGCTCTATCATATGCTCAAATCTTAATGAACCGTCCTGATAGTTTCTGCAAGGGAGCCATAAGCATGAGGAGCTGTTATTGTTGTGAGGGCTTTTCTTAATAAGAAATTCTTCATTTTGCCAGACTACAAGATGTTTAGCAACAATTTTTTTTGCGTCTAAGCTGTTGTGGAGTTATAAGAGTGCAAAAAAAAAGCAACTGGTAAATATTTATTTGCTTTTGCACTTGTAAACATTAAAATTCATCTAAAGCTGAGATCTCGTATGTTAAGATACAACTTAGAATAAATTTTCATGTTTTGAATTACTTTCCTCTTAAAGCTGGTATGAACTAATTTTTTGAAGTGGGGGTCTCCTGCGGGTATTGCTCACTTTAGCTGTGACTGGGGGAAAGGTGCAGAGTAGCCTTTTGTGGAACTGAGTGAAGGAAATATGGGGCCACTTGGGAAGCTGTTTCTGTAAGAACAGTGACATTCCCTCTAGGAATTACTTTGAAAAAGTTGAATTTCTTGCATTTGAAGACGCTGAAGAAACATGTATGGAATGCCCACTGTATAAGAGGCACCAGGCTAGGCTTTGGCAGTAGAACATAGGTAACACAGACTTCTCTTCTCTTGGGGTTTGTGTTCTGGTAGGGGAGCTTGAGAATATGCCAGTAAACAAATACATACCCTTAAGTAGCCTTAATTGCTACAGTTGGGGAGCGGAGGGACAGTGTAGCTCTGAGTGGTCAAGGATGACCTCTGAGCAGAGATCCAAGTGGTAAGAAGGAGCTAGCCATGCAAAGATCCAGGGAGGGGAATTCTGGGCTGCAGGAACAGCAGGTCCAGAGACCCTACAGTGGGGAATTAATTTGGATCAGTTGAGGAGCTATCAGGCCAGTGTGGTTAGACCAGAGAGAGTGAGGGGGAGAGGAGGGGATGGATTTAGAGATTGATGGAGGTGCTCTGGAAAGGTACTCGTTGACCACGCTGAGGATTTCCTTCTACTAGAAATGAGAAACCAGTGGTAGATCTCGGCTGCAGTGTTACTTGATTGATTTTTTGAAAGACCTCTCAGGCCTCTGCGTGGAGATGATATAGGAAGGCAGGAATGGATGAAAGAAGCCCAGTTAGGAGGCGGTGGTAATGGTGGCTTGGACCAGTGTGTTTTCTACGAAGACAGGTGGTGGACTTGGAATTGACTTTCGAGCTTGAGTGTTCAGCCTCTGGACTATGGGCTCTGGCAAAGTAGCATTCTCAGCCTGCTCCTCTTAAACATTTGTTTGACCACATTCCTGAAAAATCTGGCTGCTGAGAGCTTAGGCTGGGAGTATTTACAGTTTGAGAGATGGGAGAGAGGCAGGGACTGGGACTGCCCCAGGTAAGTGGAAATGAGTTCTTGCCATTGGAGTCAGGTTCCAGATTCCAGAGACAGGGGAGAAGAAACGGATGGCAAACTTTGGGGGCTCCCTACTCCAGGTATGAGGTGTGTAGGTCCTCAGCTTCCACCCTACAGAAATCTGAGAGCATCTACAATCTTGGCAGAGTGGCTTTGGGAGTCAGATCAACCCAGTTGGCTCTGTCCCTTATTCACTCAGGGTCCTCAGGTAAGTCTTAGTCCCGTGTCCTCATTTGCAAAGTGGAGCTAATGATCATGCTTAACGCCGAAGGTGGTGTGGCTGCGGAGACCCCCTCACTGTCACTGACAAATAGGAGCTGTCAGCAGCCCAGGTGCCACACAATGACGGTGACTGTGAGGAGGCCCCCCACAGCCCTTTCCTTTGCTATTGTCTGTGAACATTAAAGCCACTGGTCCCCAAGTAACTGCCATTAAAAATGACCTCCAGATGGCTGAGTGCAGTGGCTCACTCCTGTAGTCCCAGGACTTTGGGAGGCCAAGGAGGGTGGATCGCTTAAATCCAGAAGTTCATGACCAGCCTGGGCAACATGGTGAAACCCCGTCTCTAGAAAAAATACAACAATTAGCAGGGCATAGTGGCTCATGCCTGTAGTCCAGCCACTCAGGAGGCTGAGGTGGGAGATCACTTGAGCCTGGAAGGCAGAGGCTGCAGTGAGAAGATCACGCCACTGCACTCCAGCCTGGATGACAGAGCAAGACTCTGTCTCCAAAAAAAAAAAAAAAAAAAAAGAAGGACCTCCTTCTGAAACTCAACACTGGTAAATCAGAGCTTTCCCTTATCACCTTCGGCTCAGCGAGAAGGTCCACTTCTGAAAGCTAAAAAACTTCCTTCAAAATTTCAAGCAGTTCAAGTCTGAAAATGGTGGTGATGATTGTTTAAGCCAGATATAGGCAAACTTTTTCAGCTAAGGGCCAGAGAGTAAATGTTTTTCAGTTTTGCAGGCCACAGGTCTCTGCTGCAGCTACTTAATTCTGCCTTGTAGCACAAAAGCCACCATAGACAAGACACAGCTGAGAGGAGGTGATAGTATTTCAATTAAAACTTTGTTTGCAGAAACAGGCGATGGGTCTGATATGGTCCACAATCTGTCATTTGCCAACCCCTGGTTTACACAGAAATCTGCATGTGCCTGTTGATTAGTAAAGGATGTGAGTGACCTGAAGGTAAAACAAGCAAATCCCACATCAGTCAATGATCCTTAAGGTCTTGCTTCACTTCCATTCACCCTGTCCTTTGCCCTGTCTGCCTCCTCCAGTATGGTATTTATTTTTTAATGAAATCGCCATCATTTTAATGTTAGTGATTTATTTTAAGGACTTTGTGTGTACATTTGCTTTAAATCTGTTACACATTTATTTTTTCTTCATATTAAGAAAAAACAATTACTTTAATCAATACCTGGTCTCTGAAAAGAGTGATAATGTGTAAAGTTACACACTGTTATATTTTTATGAGTATCTCCAAACAGCTTGTTTAAATCCCTTTGGTGTTTCATAACATATTCTTAAGTCCTGTGAGTAGTGGCTTTAATATATTATCTCCCAGGGAAGGAGAAGAAGGGAATCCTTCTATAGAAGAAGTGGCAAACCCAGACACCTACAGAAACCAGTTAATACTAATGAGAAACAAGGACCAGGTGTTAGACATTAGGGAGTGGTAAGGACTGCAGCAAATTAAAGAGCACATGACTTTTCTAAAGAGGGCCATCTCACTCAGCTCCAACAGATTACTGCCAGTGAGAATGCCTAGTGAGCCAGAAATCCAGGTTTTTGTGCAGAACCCCCCAACTTTTAAGTAAGCTCAAATTTTTAAAACAATTTCTCCTTTTTAAAAATGTAGGCCAAACTAAACCCATCCCTGGGCCAGGTAGGAACCGCTGGTGGTCAACCTCTACTGTAGTGTTGATTGCTAGAGTTGCAACTTCCTGAGAAGCCTTTCAGAAGGCTTGAAGGCCTAGGTGTACTCCCTCCCTTTCACCAGGCTTTTTTCTAGCGTTTCTTTAGTGCAAAGCCCTCAGCTGGATGTCTGCTACATGGAAATCCAGCATGTGGTCCCGTCCTGAGGAGCCACAGCGTGAACCCAGAAGCCAATTGATGCGATGAAATGTTCTTGGGGGTACTATACAGTACAGCATACCCTACAAAAACATTTCAGAGTGGGCATCATCTACAAATTCATCATTTGGTGCTGGGATTTTCCATTTTTGTTTCCTTAAATTAGAGAAACTCTTTTTTCAGGTTGAATCTTGCTCAGAAACTCAGTATGTGAACACTCATTGCTGAAGGTTTACTGACTGCATCTTCTGGCTCAGCCCTGAGTCAGGTGCTAAGGGGACATTCCACTTCAGGGGTCGGCATACCACAGCCAGCAGGCCACTTCCATCCCCTGGCCTGCATTTGCATGGCCCATGAGCTAAGAATGAACACAATTGGGCAGAGGCTCTGGGCTGCTATCCTGCTTTGAGACAGAGTGGAGGGTGCAAAGCTGCAGCCACTCTGCTCCTTTGGGCAAACCATGAGGCGCCTCTTTGGAACTCTTAAGCACTAAGGAACCCAACGTGAAAACCTTTAATTACAGAAATAATAACAGCGTCACCAGTGAACATTTGTGCTAGCCCTGCCTGTGCAGAAGGCCAGCTGCATATGTCACTGATCCTAGAGTACTCCCATGAATGTCGTACTTTGTTGCTGTCATGCTGGTGAGGGAAGCGAGGCTCAGATGAAGGAACGTGCCCAGAGCCACACGGCCCATGGCAAGACAGAGCCCAAACATGGGCTCTGACTCTATAGTCCAGGGGGATCCTCCCCATGTGATGCTGGCTTTGGCGCCAGTTCCCAGAATGAGCAATGCCAGATGATTTCAGATGCAGTATTAATTAAGTGAATATTTTAATGTGTGCTTTTAAAAAGAGACCAACTTTCCATTGGTGACAGTGGTTCTCAACCAGAGGGAATTCTGTCCTTCTCCCTAGGAACATTTGGGAGCATCTGGAGACATTTTTAGTTGTCATAACTGGCACTGGGGTGCTACTTGGTGTCTCGTGGGTAGAGGCTAGGCCTGTTGCTAAACGTCATGTGGTGCACGGGACAGCTCCACAACAAGGAACCATCTGGTCAAAATGTCATTAATGCCAAGGCCGAGAACCCCTGATTTATAGTATTCATATAAAGTTTCCTTATTGAAGAAGTTTACTTGAGGACAAATAGAGTAGTAATTTAAAGACAAAAATAAGTACCAGTACAGGTTCATGCAGATTGGGCAGAAATCATGAATGCAGTGCCCAGCTGTCTAGGGATTGGGAGCACTGCAGCATGCTTTATTTAAAATTAGTTACATCAGGCACTTGTAAGGACTATCAGAAGTACTTTTCAGCCAGTGCTAGTTTTGCTGGTCAGGTTTCTTTCTAGAGAAATGTTTTCTTTATAATTCTGCCCACCCCCGTCCTGGTCTGTCATCTTCCTGGCATGTCCGTGGGAACAAGCTCAGGGTAGGCCGAAGGGGTTACTCAGCTGCCAGTATGGTTTAGTTTCTTCTCAGAAAGTATCTGGGTCCTTGGAGTTTCTATTGCCCACTGAACGATCTTTGAATTAAGACACATGGTAAATCTCATGGTATGGAAAACCAGACCCCACTAAGAACAATTAGATTTCTGGAGAGGTTGGAGTCAAGAATTCAGGTTGCAGCAGGTGGCATATTTGGTATAAGATTGGTGTACAACTTCTGTCCGTGACTGATTTCAGAACCACGTACTATTGCAACCAACTGTCAGTGGTGGCCGTCTGATAGGTTAGGGCTTGCCGTCTTTTAGGGGCTTGGAATTAAATTAGGATTTATCAAATGCCTCCCCACTTTCCCACCACCTAATTGAAATAGAGATGACAGACCATCATTTTGATTGTTTGAGTCTGGTGAATTAAGCTCTGCATGAAATGGTAAGGGAGCACTTATTCACAGGAACTCTTGGCAGTGATATAAATGGAAACGAATGATGCTGTAATCCTGCCCACATGTGTTAACACAGAGCCAGTGTCCTGTTGCAAGAGAACATATTTATTTGTAACTGATGAACAATCATCTCTCTGCAGCAGTGGTTTGGGTAACGTCAGGGCTCCAGAAAAATAAAAGGCCAGTTTTGTGGCCCTGTAAAAACAGCAGCCACCTTATCATTTCACACCCGTTAGAATGGCTTCTATCAAAAATATAGAAAATAAATGTTGGCAGAAATGTGGAAAGAAGGGAACCCTTTGTGCACTGCTAGTGGGAATGTAAAATGTGCAGCCCCTGTGAAAAATAGTATGGTAGTTCCTTAAAAAAGTGAAGCCAGAATTACCATATGATTTAGCAATTCTACTTCTGGGTATACAGTTGACCCTTGAAAAACAGTCTTGAACTGCTTATATCCACTTATACACGAGTTTTCTTCTGTCTCTGCTACCCCTGAGAGAGCAAGACCAACCCCTTTTCATTCTCCCCTCATCAACCTACTGAAAGATGATGAGAATGAAGACCTTTATGATGACCCACTTCCACTTAATGAATAGTAAATATAAATATGTTTTCTTCCTTACGATTTTCTTTATAACATTTTTTTCTAGCTTACTTTATTATAAGAATATAGCATATAATACAAATAATATACAAATATGTGTTAACTGACTATTTACGTTATTGGTGAGCTTCCGGTCATCAGTAGGCTATTAGCAGGAAAGCTTTTGGAGACTCAAAAGTTATACATGAATTTCTGACTATTCAGGGATTAGCACCCCTAACGCCTATGTTGTTGGTGGGTTAACTGTATGCCCAAAGGATTGAAAGCAGGATCTCAAAGAGGTATCTGTAGACCCATGTTCATGGCAACATTATTGACAATAGCCAAGAGGTGGAAGCAACCCAAGTGTTCATCAATGAGTGAATGGATAAACAAAATGTGGCATATAGTACATACAATGAAATAACTGTTTAGCCTTTAAAAGGAATGAAATCCTCTCACATGCTACAACATGGATGAACCCTGAGGACATTATGCTAAGTGCAATGAGCCAGTCACAAAAAGACAAGTAATACATGATTCCACCTATATCTAGCATAGTCAAACTCAAAGAAACAAAGTAGAATGGTGGTTGCCAGAGGCTGATGAAAGGGGAAATGAGTTGTTTAATGCATGTGGAGTTTCTGTTTTGCAAGATGAAAAAGTTCTGGAGATCAGTTGCGCATCAGTTGCACAACAATGTGAATATACTAAACATCCCTGAATGGGACACTTAGAAATGGTTAAGATGGTAAATTTTGTGTTATGTGTTTTTCCACTATTTTTTTTTAAAGCAGCCACCTTAATTCACAGATGTGGGAGGTTTTTAATGAGTGGTATGGCTCAGAACAAATATGTTGAAATTCCCCACGATGGAAACAGGCTATAAATTTATGAGTATGCATATCGTCCTTCTCTTTATCTTCCTTGCAAATTAAAGAATCTTGCTCTTCCCTACTCCTGATAGAGGCCTCTTGGATCCAAGCTAGTTTTAGTCTTGACACCAGAGTGGTTCTTGTCCTGTAGCAGAAGTTGAGCCCTTCCTGGAGGGTAGGAGGCATTTCAGATGGGTCCATCTGATGTATTGCTGCCGGTAGCATTTATAGTACATTGTACTCCGTTTTTATTTGCTTCTACTGGGATGAGAGCCAAGCCAGTAAAAGGCAAACAGCATTAATTCAGTGATGACATATGCCACTGAAAACTGTTTTTCTTTTCTTTTTTTTTTTTAATTTTTTTTTAAAAAGCAGAATGGAGGCACTTTACTCAGATTCTGCTGGGTGCTGAAATAAAGATGGAGAGAAAGAAAGGCTGTACGGAGAGAAAGAACGGCTGTGGGGAGGTTGTTAACCTTACCTTCCTCCTGCATATGCTCAGAGAGGGTTCGTTAGCATTTTGCTCCAAGTTTCATGGGGAAGACATTTCAGGAGCAGGCTCATTCTTTGAGTCTGGGCTCTAACTGGCCTCACATCACCCTCTGAGTAGCTGTTCACCTGCACATTACATCCACTGGGGGAGTACTGGGTATCAGTTGATACTCCTTTCCTCATTGTCATCTTCTACACACAGATCCAAATGTGCTGAGGAGAATGGACTATGTTATATGGGCAGAGCAACAGCATGGTTAGTTTCTAATTGGCCTAAAAATAAAATCTCTTCAAAAATAAACAGAATTGGAGAAAGCTGCTTTGTACAGAAAGAGCCTCTTCTCTTGAGCCAGGTTATTGGTATCAGGATCATGGTGAGTTTATTAAACCATGATTTTTACTTTCGTTTTTGAGGCCTTTTCAAAAGACCCGAGTTAGTGTTGTTCTGCAGACTCACTGGGTCAGAGTGCCATCTTGCAAACTGAAACTAGGCTGGCCAGAGTGAGCTTGCAATGGGAGTTGGGAGTGAGGAAAGCTGGTCTGGTGTGACATTAGGGAGTAGTGACGACTGTGGCAAACCAGTGAGACGCACCCTGTCTGAAGGGAGTGTGCCGCTTGGTTCCAACTGATGTGTGCCATGTGGGAATCCAGGCTTTTGTTGCCAACCTTGAACATTTCTAGTGGAAGCTACCATTGCTGATTTTTATCTGAATTCCTTTGCTTATTAAATGTTGGTAGCTATCTCACAATTAAAAAATAACTACTTGGAAGGGGTGTCAAACCAGGGTTGCCAGTTCATAACCCAAGTCAGGGAGGAATTGAAGGGCTAGTCCTGCTGGGAAAACTACATCATCTGGATGAACCAGAGATGGAGGTGAGGAGGAGCTCTGTTAACCCAGAGGTCCTGTCCTTATCTTGGTGTCACAATTTGGGCATCATGGAGGGAAGCAAACCCCCAGTAACTGGGCAGCTCAGTTCTGCTGGACCCTTCAGGAGGCAGCTAGGTTACCAGCAAAGCTCTGAGTGAAAGTGTGCTGCTCCTGACAGAGGGGAGCATCTAGTGTTACTAAACTGTCAGAATTGTTGTTTGGCTCCATTGAAGGAAAGAAAAGAATGAACATTTCTTGGGCACCTCCTCTGTGTCAGGCACTGTGCTTGGTGCCTGGCTGATCCAGAGCAGCTTCATAAGCAGGCAGCCTGTGCACTCACACAGGCCCTGTGCTCAGAAGGGCCTATGCTTGCTTTCATACTCTCTCATACTCTACTGTCACCTTCTCAAAACTCTTTAATAACTTTCGAATGGGCCCCATGATTTCATTTTGCATTTGGTCCTATAAGTTACGTAGCCATAACTTACATGGTCTGTTTTCACACGGACGATCTTTTTTCATCCTCAGGACTCCCCGAGAGGTGAGTGTTACCATTTGTCTCCCTTTGATACAGGAGTGAACAGACACTCAGAGATGGGCATTTACCCAAAGCCACACAGCTGGAAAGGCCTAAGTCAAAATTTGTACTCAGGTCTGCCTGAGTCTGGGGTGCAGAATTGCCCATCTTGTGGCACGCTGCAGCTGTTGTACCGAAAGGCCTACAGCATGTTCTGGTCTCTGGAGGCCTAGGCATGGGGAAGTTTAGCCTCATGGATTGTCGGTGTCTGAGGGCATATAATGATATGGGTGTATACTCAGTGCCACATTTTGTGTGTTGTAGTAGTCCTAGCAGCTTGCTGTTTTATTAGGGCCACAAATTGAGTCAGGGAGCAGGATGGGTATTTCTTCTGAAGGACACAGCAAGAAGTACGGGGGCTGTGCACAGTGGCTCACACCTATAATCCCAGCACTTCGAGTGGGGGCTGAGGCAGGAGGATCCCTTGAGCCCAGAAGTTCGAGACCAGCCTGGGCAACATATCAAGAAAGTGTCTCTACCAAAAAAAAAAAGAGGGAAAAAGCAGTATGATACAGTCTAGTCTCAGGGCAAACTGAGATTCTAGCTCTTTACCAGCAATCTCATCATAGGCAGCCCTTTGTGCTGATACTCAGCACATCTGAAGTTCTGTATGACTGCCACTTACACACTCAGATGTTACAGAGAGGAGTCAGATTCAGCAAACACCCGGTGAGTGCTCACCATCTCCTGCTGCTGTGTGAGGGTGCTGAGGAAGAGAGTGGTGGTGATGATAAGTAATGATGCTGTTGCTAGGATGGTGGCGGGTGATGGTGTTGCCGAAGCTGGGGTGGTGGTGATGACAATAATCACAATAGTTAACATTAACCAGGTGCCAGGCAACATTCTTAAGTGTTTTGTATGCATTAACTCATTTAATCTTCATCCCACCACAATGCCGTATGCAATATTATTACTTCCATTTACAGAGGAGGAGACTGAAGCACAACGAGGTTAGGTTAGTTGCCCAAAGTTGCAAAGCTAGTAGGAGGCAGAGCTTTGTAACTGTTCTTCCATACACAGATGGAAATCAGCCCTGCCTTTGGGGACCTAGAGTAACAAAAGAGCGATTATAATTGAGTATGATGTGTGCAGTAAGAGCAACACAAGATGATGATAGTGGTGGTGGTACTTGGCATTTGCTTGATGCCAGGCACACTTCTAGGTGCTTACATGCACCTTCTCATTGAATTCCCCAACAGTCCTATGAAGTAGGCTCTTTTCATCCCATTTTATAGATGAAGAACTCCAGGCCCAAACTGGTTTAAGTTATTGGTTAAAAGTCACACAGAAAATGGCCAAGCCAGGATTTGAACCTATAATCTCTGCTCTGCCCTTAAGAGATAGTACAAACTGGCGGCTTCGGGAAGCCTCACAGAGAAGGCAGCATTTGAACCAGGACTGAAGGATCAATAAGATGAATTCTGGCATCAGGAAAGGAAAGGCACTCCCTGCAGTAGGAATGGGAGGGGCAAAGACAGAGAGGCGGGACCATGGCTCAGCATGGTCACTGATTAGGTGAGTGTGGCTGGAACCGTGACAGGGAACAGCAGGAGATGATGCTGGGTTGGGGATGGAAGGCTCTGCTCCTGAAGAGCCTTGCTTTCCCCACTCAGGGGTATCCTGAGGGCTATGAGGAGCTACTTAGGAAAGTGACAGGAGCAGATTTGACTTGGTCACCTGGAGATGGAATCCAATTCCAGGTTCCTGGCACCAGGAAGACAAAGCAGTATTAGGAATTTGAAAATGAAATCAACTTTATCATGCCCCACATGAAAATTCAGTCACTCTTATTTTTGCTGGGCTTTTATGTAAAAGACCCAAGCCAATGAAACTGCCTGCCATTAGTCAAGGTCAGAGTGAAACTTGTCAGAAAAACTTCCTTAGGTCTCTCACTGACACTACAAGTTATTGCCAACCTGAGAGCTCCTCCACAGAAACTACCATTTGGAGACTGTCCACAGTGGGATTTCAGATAGGCTCCAACCCCCTACGGGAACCCCCCCGCCAATTATTACACACTTTCACCAAATGTTAGAGGGAGAAATGACTCCATTGTGGAAATCAAGTTTGAGCCCAGCTCTGACCTGGGCTGTGACTCAAGAGCCTTGTCTTCGGGACCTTCATTCTCTCTCTATGCTGGTGGTTCTCACTTTTTCTGGGGCCTGAACCTCTCTGAGAATCTAATGAAAACTAAACACTCACCCTGTAGAGGAGGAGAGGGGGACAGACATTATCACCAACACAGAGATGCCCCTGTGGCTTGAGGGACGATATAATATGCCACTGATCCACACAACCAGACGGTCACTCCCTAACCCCTTCCCAAGGCCGAGAAATTCTGGAGTGGTCACTTTTCACTGGTTTTAGAATGGCTGAAATATGCTGGGCGCGGTGGCTCACGCCTGTAATCCCAGCACTTTGGGAGGCCGAGGCGGGAGGATCACTTGAGGTCAGGAGTTCGAGGGCAGCCTGAGCAACATGGTGAAACCTCGTCTCTACTAAAAATATGAAAATTGGCCAGGCGTGGTGGCACACACCTGTAATTCCAGGTACTTGGAGGGCTAAGGTGGGAGGATCGCTTGAGCCTGGGAGGCGGAGGCTGCAGTGAGCCGAGATCATGCACTCCAGCCTGGGTGACAGAGTGAGACCCTGTTTCAAAAAAGAAAAAAAAAAAAGAATGATAGAAATACCACAGAGGTGGTATTGCCAGTGATTGTTTAGGGATATAAGTGTGAGGGACTATTTTGGCCAAGAGTTCCTTTCTGTGGTTCGGGATGAATAGGACATGGAGTTTGCATTCTTTGTAGCAGCACAGGCAAGAATCCTGTTCTGCAAGGAGTGAGGAGAGGAATAAGACACTGAGAGTCCCTCCTGTACCCAAGGGCTTCACAGAGTGGATACTGATTTTAACTGAACATGTGGCCTATAGCGTCAACCCTCCCAACATTGTTTTCCATTAACAGGACTTCCAGGTCTTTGAGATTCCCCCCCCCGCCTCCCCCACCAGCCAGATAATTGCCTGGCTGGGCCACCCCCTTCTGGGACCCCACAAAATTATTCTTATTTGCAACTCTGGTTCCTCTGGCCAGCCACCAGAGCTCTGCTATAAAAGCATTATGTTGATGGAGAGAAGGCTTGCCTGATCTTTGTCTGCTTTGGCTTAAAACCCTGCAGTAGTTTCTACTGCTCTTACGACTAAAATCAGTTTCTTTATTTCAGCCTAAAAGGCCCTGGCTTCATCTGCCTTCCAATTCCCCATCTGGGTCCTCCTCCCTCTCATTCTTGAACTCCCACTGATTTGATGGTCTCCGTCCAGAACACCCTTCTTCCCCAACTCTCTGTTTGGCTAACAGAGAGTTAGCCCCTTCATCCTTCAACACTTGCCTTCGTTGGGGAGCTCATGGAGACCTGGGCTTGGAGAGCTATTCCCCTATGGCCCCCTGTGCTTCCCCTGGTGCCACATTCATTGCATTCTAATTAATTGTTGTTGTGCCCGCCTCTCCCCATTTAAAAGATTCCTCCCCATGGGTACAGCAGTGCTACTATCTGATGTACTGATGTGTCCCCATCCCCTCGCACCAGGCCTGTGCACAGTAGGGGCTTGGTAAGAATCTCTCCTATCTAATGAAAAAATGGAGCAGGGAGTTAGGAAAATGGGCAGGCACAGCTAGGAAGGCACTTTATAAATGGCAAAGTGCTCTGTGGAGGTTTTTAATCAGAGTGTGCTGCACCTACTTGACTCTGTCTTCTTACCTGTGAGCAGGGGATACATCAGGTCCTGTCGCGTCACAGGCCTGTGCCTGAAACAAAGGAGGTGGTCAACATCAAATGCATTAGAGGAAATCCAGTGAAACGCATCGTAACACACTTCTTCCTGACTCGGGAGTCTTGCCTCTTTAAAAATCTGCTCCCATAGCCAATTCTTTCTTCCCTACTCAGCCTACCTTCTCTCACCTGGAAACTCAGCCTGATTAGCTCTGCATTTAGTCCATCCTGCAGAGGGACACTCCGGGCTGGCTGAACGCTGGCCTCGTTTTTGCAGTGCAGGAGGAATCCTTGCTGGGCTCAAGTCAGCCTGCAGCCAGTGTTAGATTTTTTAAGGGGCTTCTCCCTGTGATCACAGGCAACCTTTGCTTTTTCACTGCTTGCCTCTGTGCACCTGTGCTCTTCCCAGCCCCAGCACCCCAACCGGGGCTTCATTCGGGCCACCTGGCATGTTCCAGGCATCTTCTTCACAGTGGAAGGGAAGATAGGATCTTCTGCTGAGGCTCCTGGGGACTTCTGAAGATATTCAGGGCCTGGAGAGGTGGAGGAAGGAGCTGCCTGGTTAACAGGTATTGGCCGACCAGAGAGAATCCTAAACTATTTGGCAAGCTTTCCCTGCTAACCTTTAGATTGTGGCTGCTGGTTACAGACGTGCTCTGGGAATAGGGTGTGGTATGGCTTCCTGTCTTTGGGAAAGAAAATAGGAGCTTTTGGAAGGATCTGGGGTAGGTGATAGGATCAAAGGACAAACTGGAGAAGCATATTTTAGGAAAAACAGGATCTCTGGGGATCCGGGTGGTAGGAGCCCACGGACAGAAGCACCTAGGTGCTCCTGCTGGGATGTGCTGTTGCTCAGTCTTAGAGTCGGTGGTTGAGATTCTAGGGCAAGATGTCGTTGTCCTGGCTTGAGTGCTAAATCGTTGACCAGAGCAGGGAGCCCCACACTCCGATGATTGTCCCACCATGACTGTGTCTGTTAGGGAAAGGTGGTTTCCCAAAGCAGAATTGGGGTGTAGTTGTTACTACAGGAAAGAGTAAGGGATGCTGAGCAGCAAAGAATAGATGGCCATCGTAGTCACAGCCAGTTCTCCTAGTTATCCTAGTGAAACCCATCATGCCAGCCCTCTTGCCCTTGCCCTAGAGAACCTGAGAGGCTCTTGGACAGCCATTCCACCCTTGCTTCTTTGAGACTTCAGCACATGTCCTCAGCACATTCAAAGGCTCTTCTGGGTCGGTTATGTTCTTGGGGTAAGGCTGGAATGTCTATGTCTTCTGTACAGCTGTCTAAAAACACCTTCAGCTCTATCTGTAAATCCATATAACTGCCAATTACAGAATGCAGCCCATAGAAGAGGCCCTGTGTGGGTTGGGATGGGGCAGGAAATGGTGAGGGCTGTGGATTGCCCCTCCTGTCATGGGGCAGCTCAGAGCAAGTGGCCCAGTTCGCCAGAAACCACACAAAACTGGAACAGAACTCTGCATCAATTCTGGCTCCCACCTCCACTAACCTCTGTCCTCTAACTGGGATGATTTCTCTTGGCAGCGGAAAAAAACACCTCTGGAATGATAAGCCGCCCTGCTCCAGGGAGGATGGAGTGGATCATCCCTCTGATTGTGGTATCAGCCTTGACCTTCGTGTGCCTCATCCTTCTCATTGCTGTGCTCGTTTACTGGAGGTAAGCCAGGCAGCACCTACAGCGTAGATTTGGGGGCCAGATGCTGGCCAGGTTTTGCTCACGGGAGGGGAATCCCACGGCCTCTGCATTCAGGAAGGTGAGGCAGCTTAAGTGTTTCTGGTCTTGCCACCCGGGAGGCCATCTTGTCTCTGTTAGACGATGGCAGGGCCAGATCCACTTTTGAGGTCAAGGCATTTATGGTAAGCCTCTGGGATTTAGTACCAAAGAGGTTTTTGTTTGAGAACCAGGGAGATCCAAGTTCAGATCCAAGCTCTGCTACTTGCTAGATCCAAATCCCGTGTCCACTTTGATCGTTAGTTTCAGAACCAGCAAAATGAGTTAACAAGTCATAGCATTTGCAGTTGTTCTGAGATGATGCTTACTTTGTTGTAGTCACATAATAACTCCTCTTTACCTTAGAATTTTTTTTCATAGTCTTTCACTGAAAATTAAATTGGGTGATAGGAAAACATTTAGCATATTATGTGGTATTTAATATATGTAAGATTAAAATGGCAGATTGTAAGCTATCCGGATTCTCACTGCTTCTCATGGGAAGCCAGGTTGCAGCCTCTGTTTAGAAGTTGTGTTTTTTCAGCCGGACCGTCTCAGCCAGCTCAGCTGAGCAACTCCATCAAGCCCACTCGGTTGGCCTGGGTGCCCTCACCTCTCAGACTAACGTAGGAGGCTTCTGCCCTTTATCTGACAGGCTTCACCAGTGAGAAATAGGTGTCATATTTTCATCTCTCCCTCCCTTCTTTCCATTCACTCAATTTTGAGCCCACACTTTGTGCCAGTCTTCTAGACACAA
Source organism: Pan troglodytes (assembly GCF_028858775.2). Lineage (NCBI taxonomy): Eukaryota > Metazoa > Chordata > Mammalia > Primates > Hominidae > Pan > Pan troglodytes. Next base: position 66,213,958 of record NC_086015.1, read on the forward strand.
ATGATTTCTGAAGAAGTGAGTAAAACAGATAAGAATCCTTACTGTCATGGAGCTTACAGTTTAGTGGAGGAGGCAGGCAATAAACAAAGCAAATAAGTAAAACATGTAATTTCTAAGATGGTGGTAACTGGATAATGGAGAAAGCTTAAATCTGGAAAGGGGAGGGGCCCATGGGGGCCTAGCAGGAGTGTTCAGAGTGGTCAAGGAGATGATACCTGAGCAAAGACCTAAAGGAGGAGGGAACCAAATGGGCTCCACCTGGGGCAAGTTCCAAGTAGAGGAAACAGCACATGCAAAGGCCCTGAGGCAAGGGCATGCCTGGTGTGTACCAGGAACAGCCAGAGGTCAGTGGGGCTGAGACGTGAGGACAGGGGTAAGGTGGCAGAAAAGGGTATCAGAAAGAAACAAGGTAGAGCAGGATCAGGTCATGCTGCACAGCCTTGTGGGCCATTATTAATGCATTGCCTTTCACTCGAAGATGAGTAGGGTTTGGTACAGAAGAATGTTATGATTTGACTTGAAGATTACTTGGCTGCTGTGTTGAATACAGACTGAAGAGGAGCAGGGGCAGAAACAGAGACCATCGGGGAGACCACTGGACTAGTTCAAGAAGGACACGATTGTGTCTCAGATGAGGGTAGCAGTGTAGGTGGTGAGAATTCATTGTGTATAGATCTATTTTGAAGGTGGGAGCAACAGAATCTGCTGGCAGATTGGGTCTGTTCCTAATTGGCTGGAACAGAAGAATAAGGAAGGAGGTCATCTCAGGTTTCCTCGGGCGTCTGACGGTAACCATAAGCCCTTTAGTGCTGCAGACCAGCAAGATTATGAAGTATGTTGTATTTTGGGGTGAGCATAGGAACACTAGACTCACCTTCATGTCATCCCTTCTCCAGGAAAAAGTATTGTGCAAATATGTTTGAAGCCCATTGGTAAACTGGAGGCCACCTAGTGTGAGTTTAACTAATCAAGTGAGGTTAACAAGGTCAGCATGCCTATCTCTTGGCTCTGCTCAGCACTGTTTGGTTTTAGTCTCAGACTGTCACCACAGGGGAGCAGAGAAGTCCCACAGCTGCCACAGCATAAAGAAACACCTTGTACCCAGCAATTCTGGCAAAACCCTCCAGATTGTTTCTGACTGGCCCACCTTGGATCCTCTACCCACCCCTAAATGGATCACAGTGACCAAGAAGGACCATGGGGCCAAACAGGCATCAATACCCAGCCAGCCAAAACATGAGTATTTACTGCAGGTTTCTTATAGGGAAGGGCTGTGTCATGTAGTAAACAGCTTTAAAATCCTTCCATTCAAGATGTATTTTCCGTTTAGAAAATGACAACTGTTTATACTTCTGAAAATCTCAGTGAGTCCAAATGGAAAATATGAATTGAATAATATCTTAATATTTCCTGTCTGAAATATTTTTATGATGTTTATTATACATGTATGCATATATTTCATCAAAAGCTTCATTTAAAGTAACCAGAGCTTTAAACTTCATCCAACAGAGTCTGGACTTGAGCTTTTACCAAATTCCTACTCCCAGTAGCACAAAAAATGAGTGTGAAAAAGAAAATTCTTACAGAGCAAGGAAAGTAAAATTAAATTAGTGTTAGGATGAATGAGTTGGCTAAGCATACAGCCTAGAGGGGACAAGGACCTTTTTTCTGTCCAACTTTTAAAAAATTATTATTAATGCGAAAGAAGAAAGCATTGGGGAGCTCACATAGAAAATTGGTAAATACAGAGGAGACATGCGTTTCCCTTTGGCAATGCAGTTTTTTAGCTAGAACAACAGTGCTTTTCTTCTGCCTTTTGAGGCACAGTAAGACTGGATGATTGGCAAACAGACTTGACATAAGTAGATCATTGAGGCAGATCAAAACCTTCTGGATCATTTCTTCAGGAGGCAGGCCTGGCACCGGGAGGTTCAAACCTGCTCACTGTGGCAGCATTTTCTACCACAACCAAGGAATGGCCCTTTGCAGTTATTCTGATTTTTGAGTGTGTTTTCTCCAAGTTGTTGATACTACAACTTAATAGGTTCATGAAATAGTGGAAAACTACACTCAAGGTCTCTGAATTCTGTCTCTTCCAAGTCTCCCGCTGTACAGTGGTGTTAGTGCTAATGTTCAGTGAGTCCTTTTGAGTGCCAGGCACTGTGCCAAGCACTTGGGTGGCACCAACTCATGTGATTCTCACAACAGATCTGTACGGTAGGTACTATCACTGTCCTTTCTATTTGACCCACATTCTTTGACCAAGGAAGAGAACGAGAACTCACATTTGTTGAAAGCCTGCTATGGGCCAAATAGTTGGCAATATCATCACCAGAACCCTTTTGTTGGTCAGAACCCTTTTTTATTGCAGTTGACAAAAATCCATTTCAAAATGCCTTAAAGCTCAAGGGGAAAAAAAAAAGTTTGATTCATGGAATTGAGAAGTTCAGGAGCATTGGGCCTGGCTGAATTTGTAAAATGGAACATCAGGACTTGGCTGGTTTGGTCTGTCTGTGTTTCTCTTGCCCTCAGTTTCTGGGATTTGCTGTCTGTGTGGTCTTCTCGCTCAAGCAGGCCCTCTGCCTGTTTGTACAGAGCAGCCTCTGGCCATGTTAGACTTACATGTCTCCACCCCAGTGCAAAGGGAATCTTTCTTCTCTAATAGTTCCACTTAAGTCCCAACATGGCATCTCTTATTACTGACTTCTGTCATTTGTCCATACCCCGGAGTCGTCTGGTGGCCAAAAGGATGGAACATTCTTGTCAGGCCTAGGTCTTATATTTAACTCTGGAGCTCAGAAGTAGGATCAGTACCATTGCCATCAAAACCTTGGACTGAAGCCGAACAAGGGATGGCTTTCCAAAGGACCATCAAGACCTAAAAAAGTGAGTAGAAGGTTCAGCTAAGTATTCTGTTACTTAAAAAATTATAAAGCTGTTTCTATTGCATGTGCACTGGAGCCATTTTCAGCTTCCTATTATTTATGCAATGCTTACAGAGTTCCTGCCATGCATCCTGGTGGGCCTAGAGATTTAGAGATCAGGTCCCTTGGCCCTCACAGTCCATTGGAAGAGGCAGATGAGTAAATAGAATTGAGTATGGGGAGTATTTGGAGAAGGATAAATCCAAGTTGCTATAACAGCATATAGGAAGGGCTTCAGCCCAACCTGGAATGGGGGTTGGGGTCAGGGAAAGCTCCCTGGAGGACCTGGGCCTTGAACCACAACCAGCTGTCAGCCAGGTGAAGAGGGTGTGGAAGAATGAGGCTGGGGAGAAAAAGCCTGGCCTACTGCAAGCAGATAATGTGGCTCAGTGTTGTTGGAGCAGAGTGTGGGGACAGCAAGGGCCGGATCATGAGGGCCTCATCGAAGGGAGATGTGCCATGTCCTGAGGATGATGGGAAGGTATTGAAGGAGCCAAAACTGCAGGAGGGCAAGATCAGAAAGAAACACTACTGTGTCTAGAGACTGTAACACGGGCCTATAGTCACATAGCCTGGATTTGGAGCTACACTCCACCACACTGTTTATCTGTGCAGCTGTGGAGCATGTGTTCCTACCAGCAGTGCTGTCATCTCTAAGGTGTGAATTTGTTTTGGGGAGATTTTTATAAACTTATTTTGTGTATAAAGCACAGATTTACATATACATAAATAGCATTGTGCATTCGTGGTATTAAAATTGGCACTGGGCAATTGGGGGGGCGGAGTCTAAAAGGGCCCCTCAGAGGAGGTGCCAATGAAAAACAGGTAGAGAAACACTGCTTTAGGCAAAGACTTCTCCACCAACTTCGGTTTCCTCATCTGCAAAATATAGTTAAGAAATGGGCCACAAGTTCACGTGAGGATTCAGTGCAAGCTATGGAAAATGCGTGTCCTGGTGCCTGGCACATGGTGAATGTGAGGTAGTGTTATACCAGATCTGACTTTAGGGAAAAATGGAAAATATAACTCTGGGTCCTGGTATGCCTCAAATGACGTTGTTTTTTTAATAAGGAAAATCAAATGTACAGATCTAAATGAATTTTGTCCTTTAAATGTCATCACATTGTATAGCTGTACAGAGTTTCCAATATGTCCATTGCATACAACATGCTTGAAAATAACTTTTGGAATTTCTTTCTAGAGTTCATTCTTTTGAAGGATCTCAGTTGTGCAAAGTATTTATCCTAGAAATAGATAAAACTCATCTGTTTGGAGCTAAATATAGCATAAATGTAGGTTAACCAACTGAGCAGAACCACTTTGGGCCAAAAAAGGAAAGGGGTGACTATAATGTTAATGAAATTGGTTTGGGTGATGCTCCTAATAGGCCTTAAAGTCAATTCCAGAGGAGGACATTCCTAAATAACTGGGTTAAAGACATGACCCCACTCCCACCCGCAACCCCAGGAAACAACTCTGAAGCCCAGTGGCCAGCCTCATTAATTCCAGGTTGGCTGTATTAGAGTAAGCTTCACTGATGTTGCAGCAGACACACCCTAGAACCCCAGTGGCTTAATAACACACAAAGGTTTATTTCTCACCCACGTGAGGTCTGACAGGGTTGAGCAGCCCTCCTCCACCAGTGGTTTCTCTTTCTGGAACACATATCTCCCAAACTGGTGGAGCAGGGATAGAGAAGTTGAGGAGGCACCAAGCTCTCAACTGCTTGGCCTAGAAGTGGAACCCTTCACTCCTTCATTCACCACTGGCCACAGATGGTCACACAGCCCCAAGGACACAGATGAGGTAGGGGGAACACGTGGGTATTTGTTAAGCACTGCCACAGTATTCTTAAATATTTAAACCCATTGGTGTCATTGAATTACGTATATGTTTCCTGAAAGGGAGAACTTTGGAGACCATTCATTAGTCTGTACTTAAAATTTGGCTGAAACTAAAAACCATGAGCAGAAACCTCGGATACCTGTATGTCTGAGAGACCTCAGACATCAGTCTCATCGGGGACTATTTGAGCAGTGTTTTTATAGGCAGCAACATGGATCTGTGGGGAGACATTTATTCTAAAATGTTTTTAGCTGAGCTGTTTCAGGTAGGATGCTATAGTTCTCCCTTGAATGTCCCTCGCAAAGGTCTGCCTTGAAGAGCTGTAGGAACCAGAATCTGTAAAAACACAGAAGTTGCTATAAAACTAGGAAGAAATGTAAGCAAAGTGATTTTGGACAAGGGGCAGGGTTGTGAGGCAGATAATAAAAATAAAATCAACTAACAGTTACAGCTTTAATGGCACCCTATTGTGTGCCTTATAAATATTGCAATCTATACAAGCATGCAGTGGTTCAGAGCTATTGGAAATAAGGGGAAAAAATCAATTCAAAAGTTTTCGCAGTGTGCCATTTTGGTCTTTTTACTTAAGATGGTAGTAAAACATACCTTTTGAATTCCAACAGTCAGATACTGCATTCCAAGAGCTCCGCATCCCCTGCCTTACCAAGACAAGCTGTTTTTATGGCAATAATGTGCTGACATTCCTGAAAAGACTTGGAGCAGCACAGCTGCTGCCACTCAGAGAGAAGAGGAAAATTTTGGAAGGTTTCTTTTTGATTTACATAATTTGAGGTTAATGCTGGGAGAGGAGCTATGTGCCCGGTGTCCAATCAGTGTGCTAGGGGGTGCAACTTACTAGTTGTGCTGTAGAATAGCATAGCTATTAAGAGCCAGACATTTCTGTCTGCTTAGAATTGTATTACAAAGATATTTTTAGTTTTTTTTTTTTTTTTCTGTAATCCTGAGGGATGTTGCATAGAAGGTAGTTCTTATTGCTCTGATGAGCAATATCTCACCCCTGAAATGGCTTTGTATATCTGAAAAGGCTTTGTATATATCTAAAGGTTCTTAAGCAAAAAACCTTTTTTTTTTTTTTTTGAGATGGAGTTTCACTTTTGTCACCGAGGCTGTAGTGCAATGGCGTGATCTCGGCTCACTGCACCTCCACCTCCTGGGTTCAAGCAATTCTCCTGCCTCAGCCTCTCACATAGCAGGGATTACAGGCACCCACCACCACGCCCAGCTAATTTTTGTATTTTTGGTAGAGACGGATTTTGCCATGTTGGCCAGGCTAGTCTCAAACTCCTGACCTCAGGTGATCCACCCGCCTCTGTCTCCCAAAGTGCTGGGATTACAGGTGTGAGCCACCACGCCTGGCCAAGCAAAGAACCTTTTATGACTATGTACCATACTAGACATGTGCTCAGCAGATTATACCCCCACCTAATTAGTATACGAATCCTGGGAAATAATTAGTATTGTTATGTTCATTTTGCAGATCAGAAAACAGAGGCTTAGTAAGATCATGTGACATCCCCAAGTCGCAGCGTTAATTTTTGGTGGATTGTGGATTTGAACCCAGACAATTTGACTTCATAGCCCACTGGGTTAGCCAATACGTTATCTTGTCCAGAGGAGGAGTAGCATGCCTGGTGGCATATACTTCCCTCCATAGCCTACTTTTATAGTGCATGTTTATGTGTCAAAAAGACACTCCAGGAAAAGGGGATGTCTCTGCTGCTGGACATGGTGGGAGTAAACTGGTTTGGAAGGCCAGCTATAAATCATCCTTTGTTTTGGATTTGCCAAAATCATGTGGAAGAATACTTAAGAAACCAATTATATTTTCAGGTGTTCTGGAAGCTAACTAGTGGTATTCACTCAGTTACATCTCCATTATTTGAGAAGATTTTGATGTTGAATAATATAACCTATTTGGTCTTAGTCCCAGCTGATCAGTGCTAGTTTTCTTGATATTAAATGTTTAATATCTTATTGACCATAACTCTAGCCTAGAAAAAGACTTTCAAAAGTATAGAGCAGCTTTACTTCTCAAATTCAGATAGGGCTGAGCTAACTGCAGATTCTGGAACAGAAAACTGGAAACTCTCTAAGTGGGAATTGTAACATCTGACCCAGGTTTGTTAAAATTTGGTATGAGAAGGATTTCACACTCTGATCTGGTAGATTCACTTCAGCACATGACCAAGCCATCTGTAAATTCTGTGGTAAATCAGTCAACACCAATTTAGCCACATATGCAAATAGGAAAAGGTCTCTCTTTTACTCTAAGTCCCATCTTTAGATTTTCAGAAATTTTGCCATGTGTTGGTGCCTCCTCATTAAGAATGCTGTTCATGAAAACAAGTGAGTTTTGTTGACATTGCAATTTTTTTTCTTCCCTGGATGTTCAGTGGGAGACAGAGTGTAATAAATATGAAGGGATGCAAACCGCAAATGTGTGGGGGATTTGTGTTGGCATAATGGAGGCTCAGGCAAACAAACAGATGCATGCGAGAGTCGAGAGTGGCATGTGGTAACACCCCTCTCTTGCTTGAGGGATGACTGACCACATGTGCCTCACTGGAACACAGATCCCTCCTGTACTGCCACAGTAGCAACAATGACACCAGAGCTGCTGTGAGCCCAGGCACATGCTCTTCACCCATCTGCTCTAGCGGCCGACACTTCCAGGTCTACTTGACGATGACTGGATTTTTGGTATAGGTGTTTGTCCCCTTTTCACCCCAGCAAAGTCACAAAGGAGACAGGTATCATAAGAATGACTTCTCACATGCAGGTAACTGTGAAGACGTAGGAAAGGGGAAACACCCCTGTTAACCAGCAATAATAGCTGAATTAATACAAAGAACACCTTATGTTATTTAATCCTCCAGCAGCCATGTGTGGTAGGCAAGGCATCAGGGACTGCATCATTCTTGTCCCAAGAGAGGAAACGGTTTCCAGAAGGGGGAATGACTTGTCCAGGATCATAGAGCTTGTAAGTTTTAGAATTTCTCAGACTTAGGGTTTTGGGTTTTTTGTTGACCTAAGACCCTTTATGGCTGGCCTAGTTACTCCTTTGTTAGTTCATTCAACATTTCTTAAGCATCTAGTTAGTTCCAGGCACTGGAGAGCCATTGAGGGGACAGAGTTCCTGCATTTAAGGGGCTCATACCTGAGAGGAAGAGAGGAGCAGGTAAATCAAGGTAATCCCAAATAGAGGTCAAAAACTGGTGGCCTCCAGACCAATTTTATTTAGCTAACATGTTTTTTTAAAATCTTGAATTATTTAGAAAATAGAAAGATGTGATGAAAAACCCCAGTTATCTGGCTTCTTCTGATAAACTGGACAATTTAGCAACGTGTTCTCAGATTCCCTTGTGTCGTTGGTGGCTGGATGGCGCTATGGTGGCCCATTTTTGAGAGGCTCTCCCTTGCCAGTTTGCCAGTCTCTGCCCTCCCCGCTATTCCCTGCCTGTTTGGCGCCTGTGGGTGGTTCATTTTGCATTCCCCTGGGTTGCAATAGTGATCAAGGAAAATAGTGTGTTCTGGGAAGGACTCTGACCACAGCCAGGGTTAGGTGAGAGGGAGAGGGAGCCAAGAAGGATTTCTCGGAGGAGAGAATGTTTGGACTGTATTTTTTACAAAACAAAGAAAAAGGAGGCTGGGCGCAGTGGCTCATGCCTGTCATCTCAGCACTTTGGGAGGTCAAGGTAGGTGGATCACGAGGTCAGGAGTTCAAGAACAGCCTGGCCAAAATGGTGAAACCCCGTCTACTAAAAATACAAAAACAATTAGCCGGATGTGGTGGTGGGTGCCTGTAATCCCAGCTACTTGGGAGGCTGAGGCAGAGAATTGCTTAAAATCAGAGGATGCAGTAGGTGGAGATCACGCCATTGCACTCCAGCCTGGGCAACAGAGCAAAACTCCATCTCAAAAAAAAAAAAAAAGAAAGAAAAAGAAAAAGGATAAGTGCTCCAGGCAGAGGTCGCTGTGTAGGAGATGACCCAGAAGCACTGGATCATGGCACATTCATTATTTCTTAGGGCAAACTCTGCCAAACTGCCCTTCCTTTATGCAAAGCAAAGTCCACTGTTAACGGGTAGAATCAGATTCTTTTCTGGAAGATTCTACATGTACAAAGGCACTGGGTCAGTCCTGGTTGCTCAATGTCCTCTTATGCTGAGGGAGAGTGAGAATCAAAAGGTAGGTTTATATAAAACTTTGTCTAGTTTGAAAAACTCTGAGCTTCCAAGTCATTATTTTTGGTGGGTTTGTGTGATCACCATCTTTTCTACCAACAGACCATTTACTGGACCACAGGTATTCTGGCATCATTTTTTTTCTTTTAAAACTGGTGAGTGTGCCATTCTTTTCTTTTTGGAACCCATATCTGTGGCCATATTTCAAGACTTTTTTTTAATCATTAGGAATAATTTTTACAGTTCAGCTTTTCAAAGCCTGACAATGTGTCAAGCCACTGGGGAGAGCTCAAGCACATTTTGTGGTGCCAAAATATGGCTTGCCTCAGAGGGTTTGAGTTTATGACGACACCGTGGTGTTAAACTATCTTGCTCTGAGATGCTAAAAGAGATGGGGGTAGGGAGTCTTTTGAGGTCCCCAAACTGTTCCTGGAGGTGGTCACCCCTTTTTTTCTTTCTCCATGTGCCTGTGCTGGGAGATCTGGGTCACATGGCAGCTAATGCTGTGGATCCCAGGCAACTTTTTGCTCAATAACTGTTTCCCAAATGGCTACTCAGGGGCCTTTCAGAATTCACGAGAGCTGTCAGTTGTTATAGTAACCGGCCCCCTGCTGTCGAGTTGGCCCTGAGATGCCAGTGGAAGCTCTTGGAACAAGCTAACACATAGTCATTAGACAAAAGCGGAAAGAGATTCACTGCTAAAGGTTGCCAGTTAAACATGCTCCATGATACTTAAAAAGCTGGACTGATTCTGTTAGGGAAGCGGTGGGTGGGTAAATTTTTAAACCAAGCTTACTTTTCAGGAAAGGGAAACTCCTTGTATGTTCAGTCTATTCTAGGTAACAACCATCTTTCTTTGGATTTCTCAGAATTAACTGTCTTCTCCCCCCAGGGTTAATTATGTCTGTTCTGCTGGTTTGCTCAGGTAGCCTCAAATATCTCAATTATTCAAGATATTAGTTATTGATTGTGTGGCATTTGCTTCTCAGCAAAAGTGTTGTCAGTTTACGGGTGGTAGTTTTAAGCGCCTGTGATTGTGTGTGAGGAAAAACTGCGGAGATAGCCGGCTCTGCTCCAAAATTCCTGAAAGAGTGAATCTGGCAGAATTCAGAGTAGGGCTAAGGGTTGAGAAAAAGTCTAAATATTTTAGGAAGCTGCAAATTTCAAGTTTTTATGAGAATTTGTAAAAACATTCCAACACACTCATGATTTCTTCAGATTAATGTTCGTAGCCACACTGAGTATATCCATGATGTTTGTAGGACAGTTGTTGTAGTTCCAGGATGTACTCAATAGAGGGAGACAAGAAGTTCTGTGTTACAGCAATCCCTCCCCCCTTTTAATCGTATTTCCAAGTTTGACTTCTCCAAGTTTTGGTTCCTGTGCCAAGCACTTTTACCCAATATGGAGTCTAATAATTAACACAATCATCGAAAGCTTGTATTAAGGGTGAAGAAAACCTAACACTCCAGAATTAGAGATGTTCATTCCTAGAAGTAAAAAACCACCAGCGGACTCAATAGTTAACAAAATGTTAACTCCTTTGGAATTACATACCTGGCTTCAGAATTCTTTGTGGGACTCAACAGAACTTCCAAAAAAAGAGAACTTCCATATATCTGAGTTTGTCATTGCTATTTTATCAACAGAGTTTGGAAAGAATAGGAATCATTTCAGTGTGAAATCCCATAGCCCAGCTGGTTTGGGAGACTAAATATAATTAAATAAATACTTTCAAGTGTTCTTGTGTGACGGAAGTGCATCTTTCAAATTCTGTAGCCAAGTCTCAGATGCTACAGTTATTTAAGTTTTAAGGGGAAACTAAATATAGGACTTAATATATAGTAATAACTTGCCAACTGCTGTTCCCATCTCCCTGAGGTGCCTCTCCTATTTATTCTCCAATCTGTATTGTGAATTAAGAAAATGTTTGTTCTGAGATGAGAGGAAAGCATGGGGTAAAAGACAAAACCCGAAATGTGTCTAATGGCACCAAATTCAGAGACATTTGTGGCAGAAGGGAGGACCAAATGATCTCCAAGTTCACTTTACTCCAATGATATTTTAAGCCATTCTGTTTGCCAGGGCAGTGTGTCAAAGGTGGAAGAGTGGGTATATGAATGACAAGGGTCATCACTGTGTTTGTGATATCCTAACCTTCCATTAACACCAGGGTAATAGAGGCTGCGAATATGTAAAGATGACTTAAAAGAGTAAAGTTCCCACTGGGTATTTCTTACCTCAGCATAAAAGCTCCTCATAAGCTCCTTTGTGCATAAGCATCCTCTTTTGAAAATGTCACAGATGAGGCCTGATGACGGGGTCTGTCTGTGTTAGATGGGAGGGGAGGGCATTTGTATGCAACTCTTGGTGGCCAATTGAAAATACTGTATTCTACACCTGTTCTCTTTTGTTTTTTGTCCATTTAGAGGGTGTAACAAAATAAAGTCCAAGGGCTTTCCCAGACGTTTCCGTGAAGTGCCTTCTTCTGGGGAGAGAGGAGAGAAGGGGAGCAGGTGAGGGGCGGTCAAGCTTAAGTCGGGGGCGTCTTGATGGCCGGGACTGGCTTGCCAAATTTTTGTTTTGTTGCCATGGGGATTGAAGTCTTGTAGATGGCACAGTGCTGAAACTCACCTGCTTTACCTGAATTCCCAAAAGTAAGACTTGCAAATATCAATTCAGCTTGTGGGTAGCTGGTACCAATTAAAAGTATGTCCTGTGTGTGCTTGCTTTGCTTTATTTTGCAGTTTTGGGGGTGTTGTTTGTTTCTGGGTTTGTATGTACTGGGGGTGCTCTATGTTTGTGTGTCTGTATGTGTGTTGCATCCATTTTCTTTCCAAATTTTCAGATATTTGCATGGTTTTGAGCTTTTAAAAAAACATATAATGCATGCATATAGCCTTATGTGAAAAATACCTCTTAGAAACCTAAATTTGTAGATAAGTTAGGGATGAAGAGTAGGAAGGGGAGAGAGAAGTGAGCAAACATGGATGTACTATGTGTTTTTCCTTAAGAATGGTGAAGTTGTTTTTTTTTTTTTTTAAAAAGGAAACGCATATGAGTTCTGGATAGTTTGAATACTTGGAAAAACTATTGTCCTGGAAAGATTTATAATAAATGTTTGGAACTCATGATTGTACAGTTTTAATCACCACACTTGAGTCTCTTGATAATATTTCTGTAAGGCCTGTCTTAGGCAAACTGTATTTAATATTAATATCTTTTAATATTAAATTGCTAATTAGACTAATTCACTAATCCATATTATGTCAGGAGCAGTCCCTTTTTACTTTCAATGAACCAATTTATAGGATTTATGTTAGAATTTTTACATGGAATGATTCATCTCCATTGGTTGTGGGTAAATCAGATTACTGAGATGAAATTTTAGATATCCAACTATTATAATCAGATAAACCTATGAAATCTGAGAAGGTATAGTTTAGGAGTTGTGACAGATTAATGAGAAAGTATATGATCTATTTTCTTTTACACTGTACTGTGCAATTTTGGCCTTGTAGGGAAAGCAATAACTGCTAATACTGGTAACTAAATTATTCTGTGATCCCTTTTTGCTTATTAATGTCTTTAATTTCTAATACATTTTCAAAACTAAGGATAGAAACTGAAATAGAAACTTCTCTGTATAGTTTTGGAGTCAAAGACTAATCTTAAGAGAGGAAGACGTTGGACATCACTTAAATGCTTAACTGTCATACCCAGTCCATTATAAATATGTTGTGTTTTTGACTATAACACTTTAAAAAGCCAGCATCACCTTATGAATATCACAAAGATAAATGCACATCCAATTTCAAGTCCTCCCCAGAAGTGATGATGTAGCCTGCCAGACTATTTCTTTTATGTACTTCGACCCCCACATCAGTGGGCCCATTATAGATATATTTTAGATCCTAACAGAGATGCCCCAGTCTCTCTGGTATCTTCTCTGCTGCTCAGTGAAGGAAGCACAATCAGTTTCATCTAGGTCTAGGAGTTGGGAACCATCTTGTGAAACTACAGGTATTTATAGAATCCCTCTGATTGTGAATCATATCACTTACTTTTTAAAATAGTGTAGCAGCTTAAAAGACAGACTTTGGCTCAGGGAGATATGTGTTCTAACTGCAGCTCTGCCACTTCCTGGCCCTGCAACTAGGAAGGGCCCATAGGGCCTTAGTTTCCTTATCTAGAAAATGAGTCTAATGATAGCAACTTTTCATGAGGTTCTTGTGAAGATTAAATGGGGGTAGTATATGTAAAATGCTTAGTGTGTGAAATATATTAACCCATTGAGAAGATGAGGAAATTCAGGCTCTGAGAAGTTGTCACTTGGCTAAGCCACCCTGCCTAAGTGGTTGCCTTGGGACTCCACTGCAGCGGTGTGAATCCTGAGCAGTACCCCCTCTCACAGCTACATGTGCTATGCTAAGTACTCCATGAAAACGATATGGGCCAGATACAGATCCTGTCCTCAAGGGGCGCCATGTCTGTGCTTCTTACGCTAGCCGCCCTGCTGTAATGTACAATTCCTCATTCTGGCCCACTGTCCCCTCTCCTTCCCCATGCTCTCTCCCCAGGCACTTTTGCTGCCTCCTTTCCTGACCCATGTCCATCCTGCTGCTGTTCTATAAAAGGGCTTTGAAAGACAGGGTGCCCCCTACCTCTGTCAGGCTTCTGCAGGAGGCTGGAATGCAAGCCCTTCAACCAGGCTCTCTCTCACCTTTGCCTTTTTCAGTCCGCTCTCATTTTCTTTCCTGGCTTGTATCTCCACCTAAAATGTGGCCAGGAATCAGAAGAAGAGCCCCCAGTGATAGCTAAATTGCAACCCTCCAAACAGCTACAAGAGCTGTTACAGAATCCCTACACATTAACTTCATGTGGCATTACTCTTCTGCCCCTGTCATCTCCCTGTCCCACAGCAGGAAGGAAGGAGACTGTGCCGCTAAGACGCGTTGCACAGAGAATTGCTAAAAGCAGGACAACAGCTGTGAGAGGTGATTATCCTCCCAGAAAGGAGAGGAAAAAAAACATTGAAGATCAGACCCAAGTATTTAATTTTTTAATAAAGCTGATTTAAGTTTTGAGTAAGTAATACTTGACATGATTCAAAATAAAAAAGTTTAAAATTCTATGCACCACTAAATTACCATCCCATCACTCACCCACCCTGCTCCCTACCTCCTCACAAATAGGTAGCCCCTATTGCTAGTTTGTTGTCTATTCTTCCAGGGATTGCTACACATATATAATATATAAGCAAATAATGAATATCCTTTTATCTCCTTGTACACAATGGAATACAGCATATGCAATCATGTGCCTTGCTGTTCTCACTTAACACACGATTTCCCTATGCCTATATAATTTCCTCATCCTTTTACACAGAAGCATGGTATTCCTTTGTATAGAAGTGTCATGATTTAATTAACCTATCCCCTGTGGCTGTCATTTTGATTGTTCTCCGTCTTTTGTTATTATAAACAATCGTGTGATGAATAAGTTTATGTGTCACTTTGCAAGTGGATAAGCATGTCTGTAGGAAAATTTTCAGAGGAAAATTTATTGGCTGTATCACAAGGTACATGCTATTGTGCATGTATGGTGCCAAGTTGCCCTCCATAATGGGGTACCAAGGTGGGCTTCTCTCTGCAGTCTATGAGCATGCGTATTTCCCTACAGCCAACCCAGCACACTGCATTGTCAAACTTTGGCCTTTTTACTAACCTCATAGGTGAAAAAGAAACGGTGTCTCGGTGTGGTTTTAATGTATTATCTCTTACTATAAGTGGGATTGAACCATTTGTTTTTCTGTAAACTGTTTATATCTTTTGCTTGTTTTTTCTTTGAGTTATTGGTCTTTTTCTAATGAAGAGAGATAATCCCTTGGTAGCAATGTGAGTTGCAAATATTTTTTCCCAATTCATAGTTTACTTCTTAACTGTATTTATGGTTGTTCTTTGATGTTTATATAATCAGATTTATCTATATTTTCTGCTTTGTTTTCTAGATTTTGAGTTTTCTTTTAAAAGTCTCTCCATTCTGAGGTTACTCTTTTTTAAAATTACTTTTATGGTTTCAAATTTTAATAGTAAATTCATTTGGAATTTAACCTGGTTGATCATGTGATGTCTGAATCTACTTCCCCCCCCCCCCCGATGGTCTCAAGTATTTAAAAAAAAATACTGCAATCTGGGGCTTAGTGAAGAGGCATATAATACCTTCTTAGATCCTTAAAATATCACTCACAGCAAAATACAGTCAATCAGTATATTAACAAAATAAGGAGTTGCCAAGAGGCTTTTACCCAGACATTTTAGATTATAAATACTGAAAAATATGTGCAGTAAATATAATGTGAATTTCATTTCTTACCTCCTCCCCAAAATGAGTTGGACTATCACATCACTGTTAACCTTCCAAAATCAGTGGGATATTGTGTCAGTGCCTTAAAACTGTGGCAAATGAGGTGGAGAGCCCCTCAAGCCTCAGTCCAGATGTTCAGAATATTCCAGTCTAGGGTCTGAAGGGTGAGACAGACACCTTAAAGCCCCTGACTTCAAGCCTTCTTTTCTAGGTAATAGCTGGAAGTCTTGGGAAGTCCTTTCCAGGGCTCACTTTCTCAAAGCCAGCTATAATAAAAGAACTGTCACGGTCTCATCAAAATGTGGTTTCTGAAGAGACCTTTTCTCTCCTATCTCCTGGAAAGTATTACCAGTACTTCAGTCAGACCTAGGTATCTGCAAGGATTTCTTGGCAAACTTAATGCCTAGCTAAGAGAATATAGTTTTGAGACCACTTTTGTGCCTATAATTTATCATTTTCTCCCACCTTCCTAAAGATGTTAATTGCAGGCAATTTGAATCATCCAATAAAATTCTCACTATGGGAATCAGATTTTTGTCACTTCTGACTGTACCAAAAGTCGACTAGGCCATCTCTCCTATTCATGTGAAATCCAAAATATTTTTGAAACATTCTCTCCTCGTTTTAGTATCTGTTTCCTCTTTCACACCCCGTCCATCACTGCATGATTTTGTTCTCTTTTCTCTTCCCTTTTCCCTTTCTCTCTCCTCATATCTGTTAAGCCCTGCTTATCTAAGGTATGACAGCCATATGCCCTGGGACTTCCACAGCCCTCATGTGAAACTTGCCATTTGATTATCCCCCAAAGCACATTGACATTTGTCAAATCTCACGCCCCCTTTTATGATTTGGAAAATATGGCCACTAGAAACATATTTTGGTTTGAGTTTTTCTTTTGAGAAGATCCCTTCCGGAAGAGATACTACAAGTGTAAACTGAGTTTTATAAACTGAATCACTTAACATGCCATAAAAGAAACTTAACAGCAAGTGAGTTGTTGTATATGAAAAATCTCAACTTAGAACTTACATTGGGCTCCTTTCCAAGTGGAATCCCGGAGTTATTTCAGACACTCCTCTTTGAGGAAAAGCCCAACAACGCCTACAGCCTTTTTCTTTTATTGTTGTATTTGTCACTTCAATTTCTTGAAACATTTTGCCCTAATGAATCAATCCATGCCTTTTTAATACAGCTCTCAATCATCCTCCTTGAAAGCATGTGAACGTTTTCAACTTTCTATTTGTAAGTGGCTCTTATTCATGCAGGGTTTACTACAACAGATCCATTTACAAAAGTAAATATTAATGCGATTTCTTTTCTTGACAGCATGAAAATAAATGGGATTATTAGCGGGTATGCTACTGTAAATTTAAATGAGGGCAGCGTGTAAATCAGTTAAGACTGTATAATTAATATTCAGCAGCAGCTCAGCTAACTGCCCTCTCTAGTCTGCAATTAGAATTTTGAGCTACACACTGCTAATAAACTCTTTGCCACCCTGATGTGATTATAGAACCATTGAGTTTAATTTGAAGACAGTCACTTGGTTTCTAATTCCTATATACCAACAATCAGTTAGTTCATGATTCTGGGTTTTCATATGAGTCTGGAGGCCACACTGTGGTCCTCCACCCTGCCCATGTCCAGTAGTCATGATGTTGTTCAGGGCAGTGTTGTAGTAAGCAGAGGACCCTGGATGAGAACAATGTGACATCCCAAGCTTCTCAGAGTGGGTGTACGTGTTGACCCAGATGTCTGTAAACCTCAGGAACCCCTTTTTCCTGTAAGCAGGTTTGGAGACCTGCCTTTTAAGGAGGTTGGTTTGTTTGTTTGTTTTTTAATACAGCAGTGTTGTGTGGAATTCCAGACATTTCTAATGTTCAGTCTTTCTGCACTCAAGTTCAGCACTTTGCTTCTGAAAAATATTGGTCACTAAATTATTTCCAGGTTCTTGTCAGAAGGGCAGAAAAAGATATAAGAAAACTGTTAGCTCATATCAGAGGTTATCTAAACAGGTTCCCGGAAAAACAGAAGCCACAGAAGAAAAGGCCTTTATGCAGAAATTTGGTCATTCTGGGTATTCTTCCTTAAGAATTCCTGGGTGGAAATGGGGGGTCAGAAGTCTAGAGGTTTTCTTTTTGTTTGTTTTGGTTATTTTGCTACATTTTGTTTGGGTAGTAAGTCTCTATAACTGGAATTTTATTAATACTTATAAAGGACTGTCAGAGCAGCTGGGCGTGTGTGTGTTTCATTAGTCAAGAAGGCCAATTAAACATACTGGAACCTGTCATGTGCTGGCAGTGTATATTTTTCAGCAGGGAGCTCAGGGACTTGACGTTGACAGCTGATACTGGCCGATGTGTTTCACATCCTGACTAAAAGATGTACTCTGCACGTTGTGTGTGCTCTGTTTTCCCAAGAGTAGACTTTATTTTTAAAGAGGTCTTTATCCTTAAAATATCTCCCTTATTTGAAAGCATGGAAGGTTATTTTTAGAAATTTCAGTCCAAGAGAAAATATTCCTAATCACAAGCTTCATGTGTCCCATGTGGGCTTTTAAGAAGCCATGCATACTTGCACATTGCTACCATCAGGGCTTCAGACACTGTACAGATCTGGACCACAGGTGTGGGTTGTGGGCTTGAGACCCAGAAAACTGCTAACCAGATGCCATACAGATTTGATCAGCTACTATCACACATTACCCTCTGGACTTCCAATCAAACCTTTCTTAGAAATCTTTTGAAGATATATGAGCCCATGTTTGGTTTTCCAAAAAGGGATGAACAAATGGAGAGTAACATAGGAAGCTTGCTTCCACTCTGCTACTTGGAACTTTCTATAGAAATGTGCATAGATCTAACATGTTAGTCATCTTTGGTCAAGCACCAGAAGCACTTCGGTAGCATTTAGGGCTATGCTGTAAGAAAAGTGCATTCTTTTGAACAGGGACGCTCATTCAGTGAGGCAAAATGCTTACTCTGTGAGAGGCATATGAGAAATGGGACCAACTTAGGGACCAACAGATTCACATCTCCCGTTTCACTTTCATTCTGTCTCACATACCCACTGAGTTCGAACTGAGGAGATAACTTGTGCAAACTGAGCTCTTTCTTGTACCCATCTGGGAGCATTCAGTGAATGTTTCATGTAAGTCCCTCTATCTTGGGTATCTTGTTGATGGGGGTGGGCTTTAGAAAGCCATCTAAAACAGTGGTTTTCCAGTTTGTTTAAGTGGCAGGAAACTTGGAATTCAGGATGTCGGAACATCATTATTATTAATAATATTGAAATAAATATTGACAACTTCAATGCCTTCATAGAAACTGAAATTAATTTTCCTACCAGACAAGTATAGCAGTCCACAAGGGTGGACTCTCAGGAGCCATTTTCCCTTTCTCACAGTGGTTCATAATTGGACACAGTACATACCAGAATCCCTAGAGGGAGTCTTCACAATACACAGAGCTATATATACCCCACCCTGCACCTGCTCTGTTAGAATCATCATGAATGGGGCTTACCCTGCCTGGGTATTCTAAAAGCTCCCTAAGCCAAAGAGCTATGCACTGCTTGTTAATAACCACCATTTGACTGATACTTTACTGATAAGAGAGAGAGAGACTGAGAGACAGACTGACTGACTGTTCAGGGCCCTCCAAAATTAAGGCATACCTAAATCAGAGAACTTAAAGTGTCAGAAAGATATATGCTGCAAATGTACAATAGGGGGAAGTAGAAGATAACTAATATGGGTCATTACTAGGCCTGTCAGAGTCAGTGAAAATAATGTTACCTGGCCTCAGTTTCTTAAAGGGCACAGACAGCACCCAGGCGTTGGGGAAGGGATGAGAAGTAAAAGGGCAGAGGTGGAAACATGAAATATATGGTGGGGAATCACTGGATTATACTTTGTAGTTAAATTTGTAAACATACTTTTTCATTACAAACATCTATTTCATTGATTTCCCTTTTTAGGGTACTTACATATACAAATGTTCACTGAAGAGAAATTATAATTTTGGAAAATGGCTCTTTGTGATCCTAGAAATCTGATTCATTCAGGGAGGGTATGTAAGGGTAAGTTAGTTGAAAGCGAATTAGACCTAGATAGAAAATTGAAATTGCACGCTCAGTGACACACGTAAGCACTTTGAGAAATTCTTTTTTTTCTTTCTTTCTTTTTTTCTTTCGTTTTTTTTTTTTTGTTTGTTTGTTTGTTTTTTGAGACCAAGTCTTGCTCTGTTGCCCAGGCTAGAGTGCAGTGGTGTGATCTCGGCTCACTGCAACCTCTGCCTCTCAGGTTCCCAGGTTCCAACGTTTCTTCTGCCTCAGCCTCCCGAGTAGCTGGAACTACAGGCACGTGCCACCACACCTGCCTAATTTTTGTATTTTTAGTACAGACGGGGTTTCACCATCTTGGCCAGGCTGGTCTCAAACTTGTGATCCACCCACCTCGGCCTCCCAAAGTGCTGGGATTACAGGCGTGAGTCACTGTGTCTGGGCAGCGCTTTGAGAAATTCTATCTCCATTCCCCTGAGCTCAAAATTAGAGACAATACTGCCTCCTTAAGTAGATCACAGTTCAGAGGTTTAGAGGCATTAAAACTTGTGTTTTTCTTTTCCTTTTCTCCAAAATCCCTGCTTTTGCTTTTTTTATTCCTGGATACCTCTGAAGGTCAAGAAGCATAATTTCTCATGGAAATTCCCTGAAATGAGCAAGTTAAAATACAATGTCATGTGATATGCAGCTGCTTTTCTTAGGTATTAAACACAGTGTAGAATTTGTACATGCAAAGGGACCATCTTCATATTGTTAAGGATCATGAAAAGCTGACAATAGACTGACCACCTTCATCAGTCCCTGGCCCAGAGTAGACCCCCCAATAGATAGTTATTAAAGGAATAAATTAAATACCAGCATTGTAATGCCTCCATGAAATGGAAGATTAAGCAAACATTAATAAAGAGGATGCCAGTCTATATTTGTTATCAAGGAGAGATGCATATAGAATGATCTCATTCCGTTTTTTTAAAATAAAACCCCCATGTAGTCCCAGCTACTTAGGAGGCTGAGGCACGAGAGGCGTGAGGATCGCCCGAACCTGGGAGGCGGAGGTTGCAGTGAGCTGAGATCGTGCCACTGCACTCCAGCCTGGATGACAGAGCGAGACTCCGTCTCAAAATAAAATAAAATACCTACTCCCCCAATACCCAGAAAAAAAAAAAAGGAAAACAGCCCATCTGTCTATATTTGGGTGAGATTATAATAATAGCCCACAGATTGATCTCCTTGTTCCATTTCTGCTGCCCTCTAATCCATTCATCATGTAGCAGCCAAAATGAGCTTTCTGAAAGAAGCAAATCAGATGGTGCCTCTCCATGGATTAAAGCCTTTCATTGACTGTCCCCTGCTCCTAGACACCAGTGAAGGTTCTTTGGTCGCTAGATCCTGCATGATCTGGCTCTGGCCCACCTCTCCAACCTTGCTTCCCACAGCCTTTCCCTTGCCTCTGGCTTCCTTCCAGTTTCCTAAAATGCACCAAGCTCCCTCTGCTCTAAGGCTCTTCAACTAGCTGCTTGACCTGCCTAAAATGGTCTTCCTCCAGAGTTTTACAGGGTTAGACCTCCTTAATCAGGCCTCAGCTCAAATGCCACCTCCTCAGTGAAGTCCGTTCCTTCAGCCGACTTCATTTACCACCACATCATCATCATTCTTATTTTCTTCATTGCTCTTGACTATTTGAAGCAATTTATTTGCTTGTTGTGGATTTTTCCCCATGAAGACATAAATACAAGGAGAGTAGGTGCCTTGTGTGTCTTGTTTATCATTGTGCTCCCAGCTCCTCACTGCAGATTGATCAAGGAATAGTGAATAAATGAGGAAAAGTATACAGGGATAGACCTCAAAATATTAATAGTGATCATCACTAGGAGGAAGATTTTGGGTGTTTTTAATTGATTTTTTTCTTTTTGTTCATTTGTCTTGCCTAATTTTTCTGCAAAGATCATCTGTTGCTTATATAATACTTTATCAATTACTCCAGTGCTTAGCCAGGCTTAAGGAAGTAGTTTTAAGGATTGCAGACAGCGGCAGGAATGTGTTGTCTGCATACTTGATGCTGTGCAGTGGGTGCTGAATAAACATTTGCCAAATCCATTGAAATCTTTATTCTACGGGAAGACATTCCCCACAAAGTTCTGTAGTTAGTTGCCCACCCATATATTTGTGTGGGAGGCAAGTGCATGATGTGCAGCAAGGTACAGATGCGGAGCTTTGTCCCCCAGGTTTCTGATCCTTATCCCCAGTCGTGTGCTTTTCTCTGGCAATCATGGTGTTATTTTGCTCCAGGGAAAATCCATTATAAACAGCAGCACATGGGGCACTAGAGTGTGATTTGCTTCAGTACACACTGCTTTTTTCAAAGATAATGTGGGGCCTGTAGTTCCACATATAACTGAGACTGGCTGAACTGTCTGCCTGTCTTGTAGGGAAGAAAAAATCTCCAATATAGTATATATATATCCTTTCCAAGTCACTTTAACAGTAACTTGGCCAATAACAATTGTATTTACTAATAGCTTTACATTTTAGAAGTCTAATAGCCATAATAATTATGGTCTTAAAATCAAAGTTATTTCTTGCATGCATTTGTTTTTTTCAAGTTAAAGGCTAACCCAGTAAATTGCATCCCATTCATCTTAGTGACTTAGAGCACTTATTTGGGCTATTAAGTAGTTGAATAGCTGTCCTCTAACTCAACAAAAGCAGGTTTTCCTTAGCTATGATACTGGATGGTTAACGCTTTCATTCATTTGTGAAGTCCATAACCTGTGTTTTAACTTTTATGTTACATTCTGGAAATCTGTGCAAATTGGAGAAGGTGGGGGAGGAGAGGAAGGAATCCAATAGTAGAAAACTTAATAACTAATTTAGAGAGAGAAGGAAGTTATCTCAAACATCAAAATAATTTGTTTCACATAGATTTCCATTGCTTTACATTCAGAAGATTTGGTTAGCACCAGAGCCCTATAATATTATGTGCATTTCATATCCATGTAGCTTAAGTCTGACTAACTTATGTTCTTCACAAATTTAGGTAAAGGCAGCTACGCAAAGAGTGATGAAAACTTGTTTTATTATTTATATTATAAATGCTGAGCAATTCATAGGAAACAAAAAAAAACACACTCATTTTTCTTCAGTGCTCTATTAGAGTAGTCCTGGGAGGCATGTGTCAAGAGTTGTAGTAACTGACGTTCAAAATCTCCTAATGGTATGGAGCAGCAGTCTAGATTGATTCTAGAGCACTATCCAAATGGAAACTGCTTAGAGCTACTTTCCGTCTGAAAATAGGCACTGCTTAAAGAACAGCGCTTCATACTATGACATGTGATCATTTCTGATTGCGTGTGGTTATAATAGCCTGTATAAAAGCTGAGATGGAAACATCTTTGTAACTCTGTGGTCTCTTCACTCCCAAGGAGATCTTGTTTTTTATAGTTTCTTGATTTTTCTCTAACCTTCCCAACTCTAGCCCCTTCTTTGGCCTCATAGAAACAGGGTATGCCCATTGGAATCATCCCAGGATATTTTTGATTAGATTGAGCAAAGACAACTGTGAAGAAAAGTTGACTTATCTGGTAGTTGGAATACGGGCCCCAGAAAAAGCAAAGCTGTAATGTGTGTAAATGTTGTTTGGTGTGCGACGCCAGAGGAGGACAGATCCCAGTGACACTGTGCAGCAGAAGGATGCCGCCTGCTTGGCTAAAAGACCCAGCAGTAGGGCCAGCTATTGTAAAGCCCCTCCGCCAAATGAACAGGGACCCTTCTCTGGTCACAATAGCCATTCACGCTGAGCAGCTTCATTAAATATTCAGCCTGTGCTTCCGGCAGCTCATTAGGGCCGCAATGAGCAGTGACGTGGATGCAGGAAAGCTGAGGGCCAGCCAGCATCGGAGGCAGAGGCTGAGTGAGCTGCTGATGGCTTTTCTCTTCATTGCCTGTCCTATGATGACCAGTGTGTGCTCTCTGCTTTGCTTGAAATACAGGTAAAAAAAACAAACAAGCAGATGACACGTAAGGGCTTCAAGACCTTGTCTCAGATGTTGTCTGGCAAGGGCCTCTGATTCTGAGTGCTTGCCTTCCTGAAGCCCTCTGACCCCTTTAAAGAGCTGTCTGAGGCTTAGGGGGCCTTTGCATGAACAATGTGGTGCTATTGTGTACTTGGGCTGTTTGATGACGATGTTGGAAGGGGATATAAGGTGTGGTTTTGAACTTGGTGCTGGGGATTTAGAATAGCAAATTATTCCTCTGTAACATACCAAATTTAAAAATATTGTGAGATAACCCTAGCACTCTGTGTGGTAGGTTTACTCTCTACCATGTTTTCACGTATTTGAGTAGTTAAATACTAAGCCTTTCCCTTTGAACTATCAGTTTGGATGCGGTGATGATAAAAAAAAAAATGGATATGCTGTAGCAATTTTGGGCCCCTCCAACAGGCTGAATGTTGTCCTTGTATCTTGTTACTTTTACATGAGTTTACCCTCAGTGCTGTGTGATGTTTAAAGCTGGGAAGATCTGTAAAATAAGAATTAAAAGAAGATGAACTCAAATAAAGTATATTCTGTTATTGACATGTTTTTCTCTTTTCTATACAGAAAATGTTTTCAGACTGCTCATTTCTATGTGGAAGACAGCAGTTCACCTCGAGTGGTCCCTAATGAAAGTATTCCTATTATTCCTATTCCGGGTAAGTAAGACACTGCTCTTATTTCCAATGGGCTAATTGTTTTTCTCTTTTATTCTCAGTTTTATGTGATAAAACAACAAAATATTTTATAGCCTTTTAAAGCTTGCCCAGTATAAGAAATTCTCTTTAGAAGAACAAATAACTGGGTTAACGTAGTATACAGTCATATGCAGGAAAGGGAAGTACAGTAGAAAAAAGGGAAAAACCGTACAAAAACATTCTTAGTATCTACTTGGACTAAATTTAATTTGCATAGGCAATTTGTGCTTATATTTTTAAATCATAATTTGTGACACATTTTTTTAAAGGTGATATTTTTCTAAGATTCTTTCCTCTAAAATAATGTATCTTAATGTTCAAAGTTTTGGTTCTTAGGATGGTTGTGTGGAAATAGAGGGATACATTACTGGTCTGGTGGATATTTCACTTTTCTTCTAGTAAGAAGATAAAGCACTTGGTTAGTGTTGGGGTAGGGAATAATGGAGTGCACACTGTAGTGAATCCTAGCAAATGCCATAGACATTTAGAAGTTCAGCAGTGGGTTAGGTGTAATAGGATGTGGGATTTGAAGATCTCACCCACCATTTTTATTTGGCATCCCTTCTTCTTTGCCAGATTTTAACTTTCTACGTCCTGGTTTCATTATGTGCTTCCAAATACATATCTTCAGATATTTCAGATACATCTATCCTCTTGACATTACTCTTTTGCAAACAGAAGCATCACTTTGATTATAATGCCACCCCTCCTCCACACCTGAAGCTCCCCCATCCTGCTGATCTGCCCTATTCTCCATAATGCTTTCCACCAGCTAATGTGCTATTTATTTCACTTTTTTCTTTGCTCTCTTCCCACTACAATGAGAGCTTTATAAGGGCAAGTGGCTATATCCTCAGTGCTAAAATAATTCTTGGCACATAGTAGGTATTCTTTAAGTACTTACATGAATGAACGTTAGAAAAATTTCCTTAAAGTTCTAAAAAGGTCTTGGCTGTGAAACTCAGAGTTACAGTCATTCTTTGGGTACCATGGAGAAATGCTTCTATTGTTTGCAGATTGTCACTACGTGTGGTTATGGTTGTGGACTGAATTGCCCTGTTATGTGTCTGTATATTGCTAAGTCATTAGATATTACTGGGATTGTCCATGTTTTGTACATTCTAGTCAGCTTTTCTCACTAAAACTTGTCACACAGAAACAAGAAGATTAACAGAAAGTCTCTGATTAACTTCCTGTTGGAGCATTTTGTGGCTGCTAAACTGATTCCCATAAAGATAGGATAAGTTTTGTGTTACTGTGTGTTCTCCACTAACCCTGCCCCTTTTTCCTTGCTGAAGGAGACTACTTTTCCTTTGAGAGTAGAGAAGGCAGACAGGAATCATCAGTCTTCATCAGCATGAAATAAGTAGTTTCATTGAATCTACTGGATTTGCACAATAGCGTGCATATACTTTTTCCTCTTGCTTTACCTACAATATGTGTTGACCACTGGAAAATTCCTGGCAGCCTTTCTCCCTTCTGACCTGATTTGTCCGACACAGACTCAGTTGTTTGGTAGCTGTGTAACTGAAATCCATTTTTGAAGAGTTAAATGGTGAAATACTTACTGGGCTGTTTTTCCATTTCTATTTTCTTTTACCACTGGATTAGGAATCAGAAAACCTAGGTCCACCCTGAAATCTTTGTTCAGTGCCTTCACCTCTCTGAACCTTAGTTTCCAGAATCTGTAAATTAATTAGGATGCCTATTCTCCTTGCCTTTTGAGGTAACTGTCAAGACAACAGTAGATGATATTTGTAAAAGCACTTTGGAAACCATACATTAAGTGAAAAGTGTAAGCTGTTGCAACTTTCCTTCCCAAATCATGGTACTGGTAATCCCAGCAGTCATGGAGAGAGAGCATTTGCATGACTCTCATGTTAAAATTGTGTCCCTGACACCGAACTACATCCACTAGGTGTGCCCTACCTTGAATCACTCTTCTTTGATATAGGCTTTAGAACTTTCAATTCACTAGGATCCTCTGAATATGCCTTGCAACACCTTTGAGTAGGTATATTAGACCAGAAATTGCTTTTGAATGTTTTCTGTTTCATTCCCAGTTACCTATTTAATTAAGAAGTTAAATACTCAAAACCCAGGGGCATTTCTTTACATGTGTCTTTTTCCCTTTTAAATATGTTTCTCCTAATTCATACTCACTACTAGTAATATAACTATATCAAAAGAAGACTGCTTCACATTCTCCACTGAATGAGAAGCCCATGTATTCAATTGTACCTCAGTTGGCAAGGTGAGGCATTCTTGACAAGCTGTAACACGTTTGTAAAGATGAATTATTTTAAATGTAAGGCAGTGTGATGTTAAAGGGCTTACCTAGTGAAATGACGAGTGAGGCTAATCTGCTTTCTCAGGTCTTCATAGCTAACATAGCCTTACTAGGAGTATGCCTAAACAAATGAACTTACTTCACCCTTAACTGAGAGTTACCCTAAATGACCTTTCCTTAAAGAGCTTTCAGCTTGATCACAATCTCTCAGCTTGGTAAATAAAACCCCACAGTCCTATTTAATAGTTACATTTGGAAAATATTTTAATTCACAAAGCACTTTTTAAACAATTCACTGTTCTATTCTTTAGGATTTCTTCTTCTTTAGTTATAGCAGTACAACGATGTCTCATAAAAGAAAAACACAATTCAATTTTTAACAAACTTGTGAGTTATTTTCACTCTACTAAAGCTTTTACCACAACTTTTCTTTAATGGAGACCTCCATGGAATCATTTTAAATGATTTATCTTAGAAATTATCCAATTGTTTTTATTTCTAAAAATAATACGAGATTTATAGAGCTCCTATGAAGTATTTATTCTACCCATTCAATCTCAGTTATATTTTATCCCTGCTCAAAACCTAAATAACAATAATACCAGACCCCAGATTTATCAAATTATTTTACCACTTGGGCTCTTCACTCTCTATAATTGATTTTTTTAAAGATATTTGCAGACAACAGACATAACTAGTAAACTGAATCATTATACTGGCTAAAAATATGTGCAGCAGGGTGAAGTTGAAAATTCTAGTACCAAGCTGTTGTAAAAATAGAGCTCCAGGGGTCATCACTGTGGAATATGCAATACACTGTGTTCCCAGAGCTTATTTTACAGTTAGCCTCTTAAAAAATTGTTATCTAATAATTATTGAGCTTTACCAACAAAGTATGTTTATTTTCACTATAGTCCTATAGAGACAGGTACAGTTGACACCCCCATTTTCTGGATGAAGGAACTGAGGTTCAGAGACTTTTTTTAAATTTGCCCAAGGTTACAGAGCTAAGCAGTGGAGCTAACACTGGAATTATCTCTGTGACTTCAAAGCACAGATGCTTATAAATGGCTCTGCCACCTCTTGGCATACGACTGTAACAGTTTTCATATCTCAAGACTTCAGACTCCTCATTTGGATATTGATTCATTAAATCAAGGCATTTTCAAATACATGTGAATATTCTCTTTAGTTTTTTCTGAGTTATTGATCATTAACTTCTCTCACTAGCACTGACCATTTGGTTTTCCATTAAATTCTCTTTCATCCTCCTGGAGGGAATTTCATAATTCTTGGGTTGACATTTTCCCCATATTAAAAAAATCTCCCCTCTCATCTCTGTTCTCTACTTATTTTTATTCTCTTCCTTCCTGAGAGAAAGACTCAACTCAGCAAGACATCCATTCCCTGCACAAAAACAGGTCTGTGTGATTTAAATGACTTAGGAAACAAGTCACAGCCACGTTGAATGTTGAACAAATTTAGACACTAACTCAGCAACTTTGGATGATTCTGCTGTGGCTAAAATTCATAAATAAATAGCTTGTATCTTTAAATCCCAAAGCATACGTGGAATCAGTAAGTTATACTGACTTTTGGAAACTATTATAAAATAGGTAAATGATTAAGGAAAGCTTTCCTAACCCTTTGATACTCCTCCCTTTGAGATAGCAGTTTATAGGAGTTTTTGAAGAATTTTGAATGACCAGTTTTACTAATTCTAACAGGAATTTAGGATATTCAGTGTGTTCTTCTGATTTAGTATAGCAAAGACAGTGTTTTAAGAACGAAGACTTTTTTTTTCCCCCGGTCTCACCTAACACTTATGCAAAATATGGAAATGCTAGACAGAGACTGTGAATATATATGGTGGCTGAGGTTAATTAGCCATGTTAGAAAAAACTCAAAATGCAAGAGTATTTATCCAGCTTGAAAGAAGTGCTTTTGAGGTTGGCTTCCAATCACTATAAAGGTAGTATCAATTATTTTATCAGATAGATTTTGAATGGTTAGTGCCTGTTCCATGCATGACATATGGGAAAAGTAGGAGCAGGAGAGATAAGTTAAACTGTGACTTCTGCAGGAGAGTGAAAGGGGTTTTGACTCAATATATTTCACTAAGGGTTTTTCAAAAGAAAATGTTCCCTGGTTACTGGTTTCCCATTGTTTCGGTGTGAGGATAAAGCATAATTGAATGCAGTAACCCAGCTGTCAGTCCCCTCATATGCTTTCCATCTTCTAAAATACTGAAGTGGTCACAAAATTCTGTCTTTAAGATCCATAATATTCTTAACATTGACAGGTACTTATAAAAATCTAGTGACTCAGGAATATTCTTTTGAAAAAACAAACTTGAATATTACAATTATTAATGAAGCATTCACTACATTATATTATTCTTTTAGGCTTTCATTATATATAAACTTTTAGAAATCAGAACTTAGCTCATGAAATTAACCTGTTATAGAGCATATTGAAAGGGCTTTCCTAAATATGCATACTGTCAGACACAAATGTCCTAACAAATGCTTTTCTCTGGAAATTAGAAAATCTAACTTTCTAATAAGAGCATTACAAAACAAAATGTTGCTGCTAACCAGTAGCTTAGAAATTCAGAAATGATTCATGCCTTTCCAGCAGTTAAAATACATCTTAATAATTTGAAGGTCACTGGCTTCAGCAGGGTGCCAGAATATAAAGGGGTTTTAAACATGCAGTTTAAAACCCTTGGGATTAAACCAACCTTGTTGGCATATTTTATTTATACAGAGATTATCTCCAAAAGAGATTCATTGGTCTTTTGACTATAATGAAGCCCTTTCTTTATTGACTTCATTGTGTCATAAATGAAAAGAGATTTCTTTTTATGGCAGGAAATAAAATGTTCCAACCTCCACAACACTCCATGCATCCTAAGAGTGGGATTTAGACAAAAATCTATTTGTTGTGTCCTAACTCAGGAAATCTTGATAATGTCCTTTTATTTCATATTTGCTTTATCTTCCTAAGTTGACACAAAGGTATTACCAAACACCTTGAGAGGCCTGAACTTGGCCTCTGAGAGACTGAGAGGGCAGACAGGAGGGGCAGGGGGCTGAATTCCTGAAAATGAGGTCTATCCACTAGAGGTGTGGTTAACAGTACCTGCTAACAGGCCAGTTGTTGGAGCAGGGTGGAGGGAAGGGGGTGGGTAAGGTCTGAGCTGCACTGATTTGACCCAAGTACTATGCTAGGGCTCTGTTTTTCTCTGCCCATGGAGATTTGGTCGGAATTTGGGATAGGGTTGAGAGATCTGCCAAGGGTTAAATGAACTTTACAGGGATTGCTCATAGAGTGGGTGACTTAAGGACCTCTGGAATCTTAATGGTATTTATATAAATACTCACACACTTCCAGAGTAAGCAAGAAGGGATATTTTATTAAATAGACCTTAAGTCAATCAACTGCAGCAGCTAAGCATCTTGTCAGGAAGGTAAATGCCGTTAACAATTTATCTACCTGGCATCATCAAGGTGACCAGTCTACCAGTGTGAATTTTCCAGGTAACTGAAGCTTACCCTCAAAGCCAAAGAATGTCATTTCAATCCTTTTTGCTGAAATGTTTCTTTTAAATGTAAGCTCTAGGGAGGTAATATAATAAGGAAGAACCCAGGCTTTGGAGTCTGCCTGGCCCTATTACTTGATAATGACAGTAGCCTTGGCAAGCTTCTTGGTCCCTGTTAGGCAGTTTCCTCATCTAGAAAATTAGATTAATCACAGCACCTAGAACATAGAGTTGTGCATGTAAAGCAAGTAGCACCTAACAATAAATCATAGATATGAAATGTTTACTAAATGCCAGGCACTCTTATAAGTACTTGTGTTATCTTGTTTACTTTTCATAACACTCTATGAATTATGAAATGTTTACTAAATGCCAGGCACTCTTATAAGTACTTGTGTTATCCTGATTGCTTTTCATAACACTCTATGAATTAAGTACTGTTATTCCCATTTTACAGATGAGGAAAGGGAATCAGAGAAGTGGAGTCACGCAGTCTGGCTCTGGCTTTTCCACTTACACCGCTGCCTCTGGCTTCCTGATACACAGCAAGCATCTCATCACTGGTGGCTGATAAGAATCACAGATACTCAGTTTTACTGAGTTACATGCTAATGGCCTTACCAGGAGCTGTGTACTAAGGCTGGGCCCTCTGTGCAGCTCCTCCCTGTGGTGTATGTTCAGGGACAGCTTTGGCTGCTTATTTTTCCTTTCTAATACCAAATAAAAAACTATGGGCAAGAAAGCTGTTTCTCTTTTTATTTATCTGTTATTCCTTAAGATTAAGAGAAAGGAAATTTAGCGTATATGAGTAGGTTAGAGGCATCAAGTGTTGGTGATTTCCCTCTAACAGTTCTGAAGATGCAAGTACGGCCGATACATAACTGTAGATTTTGGAAACAGCTTTATGTTCGAATGCCATTGTTCTTTATTGCCTACAGTGTTGCATTTGAGGTCAGCATTATCTCAGCTTTGGTGTTTTCTTCTCAGTAGAAGTTGCGGTCATCAGTTCACCCTCTTCTGAGGCTCTGCTTTTGGTACCTACAAACCTAATTTCAAGCTTCATCAAAAGTACATAAGAAGGTTTTGTTGTGGATTGAACAAAATAAAAGGCCCGTTATGTACATAATCTAATTCTAACCACAAAAAGCTAAAATTTGGGAACTTACTTAAGGGTAAATAACAATATTTAATAACAATAAGCCCACCTCTTCAGGTACTGATTCTCTACATTAGTCATTTTATAATCGGGTGATTTAGTGATAATGGTAGTGGTCCCACTTTTGCCTAGTTTAAACCTTTGGTATCTGAAAATTTTGTAAGTACAAATAGTGGCTGAGTAAAGTGGCTCATGCCTATAATAATCTCAGTGCTTTGGGAGGCAGAGGCAGGAGGATCACTCGAGCCCAAGAGTTTGAGACTAGCCTGGACAACATAGTGAGACCCCATCTCTACAAAAAATATAAGCCAGGTGTGGTGACGTGGGCCTGTAGTCCCAGCTACGCAGGAGGCTGAAGTGGAAGGATTGCTTGAGGCTAGGAGTTCAAGACCAGCCTGGGCAACATAGCAAGACTCCATCTCTTTAAATTAGCCAGGCATGGTGGCACGGAACTATACCTAGCTACTTAGGAGACTGGGGTGGGAGGATCACTTGAGCTCAGGAGTTTGAGGTGGCAGTGAGATACAATTGAGCAGCTGCACTCCAACCAGCCTGGGTGACACAGTGAGACCATGTCTCAAAAAAAAAATTAGCACAAAATTATCAAGTGATATTTATCAGATTAACCAGGATATTAAGAATTAAAAAGTTTAATTTGTTATTCCTTGAAATTATAGTACTTTGAGAATGAAGACAAACAGTATATCATAGTACACAGGAATACAGTCTTCGGGTTCAATGGACCTGGGTTCAAATCTCAGCTCTGCCACTTAACTGAGTCTTTTTGGACAAGTTGCCTCGGTTTCCTTATGTGCATTTTGAGAATAACCATGTTCCCTTCATCTGGTTCTTACAGAGATAAATGTGTGAAAAACATTTAGCACAGTCCCTGGTAACCAGTAAGGGCTTAATAAATGGTGGTTTTCCTCTCATTCTACCAGCTTTATCATTATCCTGCTTTTGTTATACCATAATAATCTCTCATTTAATCTGTTGTCAGTGAAAACATCTTCACTTTGATTCCAGCCCCTTTTTTCCTTTATGCTTCTCCCACCACCACCACTGCATCAGTGACATTTACTCCCACTGTCATCAAATCCATCCTTTTAATGGCACTTGTAGTCTTTATCACATAATTACACTGTTCTTGCTCTCCCTTGTGTTCATCTCTTCACCAACACAAATGTCCTTGAGCAGAGACCATCTCCCTAATATCTGGCTGAATACTAGGTGCTCAGAAACAGCTTCATCCAGGGGTTTCCCATTCTCTCTGAGTCGGAGCACTTTTTATCTAGGGTCTGCAGCCAACTTCTTCTGCCATTCTAAACTTTTTTCAGCTGCAAGATGCATATGAAAACAGTATGCATTTCTTGGAGTACATGTTAATACATATAAAGTACACAGAAAGTGCCTGGCCTAGTTAATGCTGCTAATATTCCCTTCAATCTTTAATGAAACTCAGACATTTAGGTGGAGATAGCATGTTTTGGATGAATGTCTTCTTAAAACACACGGGGCCTTTCCAGATAAAAATTGAGCTGATTAGGCCTCTGATGCTGTCCTAGTTGCTTGGCCTTCTGCTAGTTACATTGATTTTATAATCATCTGGCTCATGTTGAGAGAATGTAATAGAAAAATTATGAGAATGATTAGAATAATTAGTCATAGCCTTATATTCATCTCAATATAAAGAAAAGAGATTTATGACTCCTCAGCTATTTATCTTGATTGCAGGGCAAATGCTGTATTATCTGGGTAGCTGACAGTGGTCAGTACAGCATGCATCTGTATGTATGTCCGCCTGTCTGGTACTTTTGTGACATTATTGGTGGTGCCTGGAAACCCAGAGGGTGTGGTTAGGCGTCCTTGGATAAAGATGCAAATTGGAGAGACTAGTGAGTCATATATTTCCATGATTATCATACTGAACTCTGCTGGATTTTTGCTGCTTCTAGCCATAGTGGCAGCAGGCATACTGATTTCTGGGCATGTGTGTGTGACATTAGCTTGGATATTACAGTTGAGCACTTTGCAGAAAAAAAACAATAAGCAGTTAACCTGAAAGCATTTCTTTTAATGATCTGAGGTGGGCTATGGCCTTTAAAATGCTGTGGTTTTTACCTTACAGAGTAAAACAGTTCTAAAGCTGACATGTTTTTTCTTATTTTGAACTAGAGTCCATGTTCCTAATCACGGCACTGTAAGTTCTCGGGAATCTAAAATTCTAAACTATCATTGTCGTATAAATGTTGCCTTCAACTTATTACTCTGCTAAATATGTCACTCTGCCCTTGAAAATAGTGTTGTATCTGTCATTTCTAAGTATATGAAAGTCCTATAGTCTACATACTAGAGCGATTCTGTGGTTAGGTTGTGTCCCATCTCACCCATTTTGCCTCTTGTTTGAAAATGAGTTTATTCTTGGGCTAATCATTTAGAGACTCTCCAGCTTTGTACATAGTAACCCTTTTCTCAACTTGAGATCATTTTCATTGCCACTGATCATTATTGTAGAATTTGCTTCTAAACATTTTAAGTGAAGTGATCAGATAATTTTGGAAATTTTCTTGAACTGTGCATTCTGCTAAATATTCTGGAGAAACATTTTGGCTCCGCTTACTCTGTTAATGCTGGTTACATCATGAGAGCTATAGATTTCTTGGGCATGCAAAATGATTGCATATTCATGAACATCTTCAATTCTGAAATATTTGTAAATAACTTGGCAATTTTTTTCATAAGGTTGCCTATTAACATGATTAGGACTTTAATTGTTCACACAGGAAGAATTTGTACTTACAGAGCACCACCTATTTGATAAGTAACATTTCTATGCTAAGCAACTTGGATTATGAACACATAAGTCACCTTCCTAAAACAAAGTATAAGAGATGCTATTTTCCACTTAAGCATGATTCAAGTTTGAAAATGTCAATAGATGCAAAAAGCCACCCTAGAGCTTTGCTCTCTCGCAAGAAAGAAGGAATGACATAGTCAATGTTAACTGTCACCAGATGAAGAGAAATCAGATTGTCAGGCCTGGATCTATAAAATTCTTGCCAAAGTAGGACCTCATTTACACATACAGATCTTCATACCCTTTGCTAAGAAAAGCATCTGTGGCAGTTTAGATGTTTGTGCGTTTGCCAAAGATCTTTCACTCTGAATAAAGTAAATGTCATGTCTGTTGTTTATCTCAAATTCAGCAGAGTATTTTTAAAAGGAAATATTTGTGGGGGAGGGTCGAGGGAGAAGGGAAGAAGGAGGTTGGGGAGCTCCAGTTAGTTGGGTGTGGCTATTTTATAGCAGTACTCAAGTATCATGATAAATAAGCTTAAAACATACTTTGGGCTTATGAACTGAAAGTCTCCTTTTGAAGTGACAACACGAAATAAATGGGAATGTGGAGTCTTCCCGAATCTATACCTAGTCTGTCAACACCAAAAAAATCCAGTTAATTCAGTCAAACTGATTATTTGGCATCATGTAGACACAGCTGTCTTGAGCTAAAATTTTGAACACTTAAAGATAGATGGCATTGTACCCAGAGCCAGCTGGTACAATGGCATCTATCTATAATTGTGTATAAAGGATTGCTTAAAACTTACAAGATTGGAAATAGAACTTAATTGCTTAAAGTTCAAGCTGGACTCCATTGAACAGCAATTAAAAAAAAAAAACAACAAAGAAAACCCCTGGTGTGATAAAATTTCTTGGCAAATGGGTACCCTTGATAAATTCACACTTTTAGTTAAGAGTATGCTATGGTAATTTAACTATGTAAATTGCGTTGAATATAAAAATAAGGGGAATTCTCTATGTACCTTTTTTTAAAAACCATATTTAACCTGGCTTGTAGGCATTAAAGTCATAATGAGATCCTAATGTAAAATAAATTCTGAGACTTTTCTTCAGGACATCTATTTTGTGTGATACAATTATTTTGCTCTTTGCAAAAATCAAGTATTTGTCTTAAGGATGCTTTGCTTTATCAGTGTAATTTGTTTTATGGAAGTATTCTATGTAACTTTGAATATTATTTTATTCCCCCAGATGACATGGAAGCCATTCCTGTCAAACAGTTTGTCAAACACATCGGTGAGCTCTATTCTAATAACCAGCATGGGTTCTCTGAGGATTTTGAGGTATGTTTCAAGGCTGGAAGTTAACTTCCAGAAACCTAAGTCTTACTTTATGCAGATTTTTGTAAACTTGAACTGAATTCATTCCAAGCATAACAAAAAAGTAACTATGGAAAGTGGAGTTTTTCTTTTCATCTATTATTTTAATAGGCATTCTTTTCCAAATAAAATTTAGGTGAAAGGGGAGTTGATTGTACCTGTCCTGAATATGTATTTCTACAAAAGAACCGACTTAGTGATAGAAAAGAAGCAAACTGGTAGGGATTTGCTTTTCAGGTTCTTGCTACATCTAATTCTAACTGGGAACAGCAATCATAACACAAGGCTCCCTAATTCCATGTCTTTTCTGCAATGCACATGGTATAGTGAAGATAGCAGGTTTGGTGTCTGAGAAACTGGGTGCTGGCTTCATCAGTAGTGAGCTTCATAATCCTCGGACCAATCACCTCATCTCGGATCCCCAGTTTTCCCATTTTTGAAAAATGGCACCAGTGTCACCGACATTGTAACGTCGTTGGAAAAATAAATGATTAACATCTTTAAAAGTGCCGAGTTCATTGTTAAGAACCATGCAAAGGTTGACTGTTGTTGTTTTCATGATTATTAATCCTTGGAGAGAAGACTTGGGTTAACACAGCCTTCTGATTTTAAGAACTGGTGTGTAGGAAACAAGGTAGAGAGAGGCATGTACCACCCTGCCAACTCTGGGTTCTGTGCCAGTTCAGCAGTGACAGGGTGTCAATGAGGAGCTATTAAACAGACTGCCCTTTTCTTCACTGAGGCGCTTAACTAAGGCACATCTCTGGCAGCAAGAGTTGTGTCGAGGAGGCCAAGTTTTCATGGCAGCTCAGCTGTCTTCTAGCTCTGTGGGTAAGTTGGTTCCTTTCTCTGTCTCATTTCTACTTTAAAATGGAAATGATGATGATGATGCTAACCTACCCATCTCTTTCAACAAAATTGGTTACAGGGCAAAATGAAGTAATGGAAGGTAAGCACTTTAAGATCATCTAGGAGTCATACAGCTGGAAGGTGCAGTTACCTTGAATGAACAATGAGAAATAAAAACAGGATGAAAAGCCCCTGTCTGTGCAAATTTAGAATCCCAAAAGGCTATCATAAAGGCAGTTATATTGCTGACTTGTTTTAAATTAAGTCTTTCTCTTAGTTTTTTTGTTAGTTTTTGTTGTTTTGAGCAGAATGAAAACAAAGGTGGTAGAAAGAACCTCTGATTTATTCTACGAAGTCATATGTTTTATGGAACCAATAAAAGCATGTCAAGTATTTAATGCTATTAGATGCTTACTAAAAAAGGTGCCTATTCAACTACAAAGAACATGGTTTAAGTCAAACATTTTGTATTCATGAGGACAGCAAATGTGTGTGGTGTTAAAGTGATTTAGTTCAATTGACTGTTGGCTGGATGACTGAGCAAGAATATTGAGGCATTTAACAATGTTGATGGTATTCAGGACAAACATTTATCCTCTAGAGAGCCGAATTTGATCAGGATGATCAAATGCAACTCCAGTTTCTCAATTATTTATGATTTGAGACCCCAGTGCTATTCATCACAGCTGGTTTTGACACCATTTAATTATTCAAAATAATCAGCTACACCTCTGTAAACTTGATCTGACTTAAAATGGGCTTTGCTGCATCAAAATCATGCTTCTTAACAAATCCTGGGCATCTGTACCCTATTTCTGTCCTAAAAAAAATACTGCAGCTAAAAGCTTTAATCGCCTACATTGAACTTTAGAGCTTAAATAGTATTAGCTGATACTTATGGGAGTGGAATGGGGAGGGCAGGCAGGAAGGTGAAAGGGCTGTTGTGATTTCACTGTCTTTTCAGGTCTGAAAGGTTTAAAATCAGAGCTGTTCACAATAGGAAGAATATGCTTTCTTCTAAAAAGAACAGCAAAGCAGCAACGTAAAGGGGAGAATAAGAAAATAGAAAAGCTCACCAATACTACTGTCACCTTATAATTAGGTGAAAATTTGAAGTACTTTTAAAAGAGTAGTATTCCTTTTGGGTAACTGCTAAAAGGGAAAACTGGTAATAGGCTACATAAGAAGCTATTACGGCTATTTTATAAACAGAGATAGGCTTTATAAGAAAGGATAGAAAAAGATTTTGTGTAATTAAAAACAAAATTGTATTATGGTAAGAGAGTTAAGGTAATCTTAGTCTCAGATTTCCAGACCCATTTACCTGGAATAATGATGGCCAGCATTTACTAGTTAGCACTGTGCATGGATCATTCTATTTCCTGAGGTAGGTGCTATCTTATTGTCCCCATTTTACTGATGACGAAACTACCCATGAGAAAACTGAGGCTGTGGGTGGCTACATTTTGAAATGGCAGCAGTAGGGTTTAAGACCAGGGTATCTGACTTGAACCCACATGGTTCACCTTGACACCATCCAGACTCTCATTAAAGTAGTGTCCTGGGCCAGGCACAGTGGCTCACACCTGTAATCCCAACACTTTGGGAGAACAAGGTGGGAGGATCGCTTGAGATCAGGAGTTCCCAACCAGCCTGGACAACACAGCAAGACTCTGTCTCTACAAAAAAATTTTTTTTTAATTAGCCAGGTGTGGTGATGCACAACTGTGGTCCTAGCTATTCAGAGGCTGAGGCTGAGGCAGGAGGATCACTTGAGCCCAGGATATGGAGGCTGCAGTGACCTATGACTGTACCACTGCACTCCAGCCTGAGCGACAGAGCAAGACCCTGTCTCAGGAAAAAACACCAAAAAGCCAGAGTAATGTCCTGTAATGAGCCAAGGTCAGAAGGAGAAATAAGGAAGCTTGCAAGTGACTAGAAATGATCATGCCTCAGTGCCTTAACAATACAAAAGTGGGGAGAGCAGCCAAATTAGGAACCCCCCCACAAGGGGTATTAGCTGCCCATTACATGATCTTTATGGTCTCGAGCCTTCTAAGATAGCTGAGAATACAACTTATAAAAATCTTATCCAACATGTAGGCCTAAAATTAGTCTTAAAATTATGAGAAATACAACTGAAAAGTTAACAACTGGACATTAAGAGGAGCTAAAACAACCCATCTAACAGTTACTGATGATCTACCATTCTCTGGACATAATATAAGATACAAATATGAATTAGAGTCCTTGCCCTCAAAGAGTTCAATCTGGTATTGGGGGAGGCCAGAGTGTACACAACCAAAACAGAAACAGGACAAAGCAAAATAAGTGCTATTGTACAGGTATAAAGTTCTGAAGAAGTGCAAAGGAGAAAGGCATCTATGTATTTTCATTGGAGATTTCAGCAAAAATTCTCATCCATCATGTTTAAACATCTCGGAAGTAAAAAAATGTTGGTGAATAACTATCGTAGTTTCAGAACTTCACTGCTTGGAGAATGAGAAAAACAATTCACTGGTAATTTTGACTCTTTGTCTAGAAGTATTGCTGTAAGCCAGCTTTTTGTTCTTGTCAGATAAATTCTAGAGACCGTGAAAAGCAACATCATACAGTATTTGCAGTCACTAGAAATAACATCAGTCCTTTTCTTGGGATAGCGTTGGATGACACCATTACCTTGGCTACCTGAGCTAACTTCAACCTCATTGTCCTTCCCAGGGAGTAGTTTCCCAGAGTAGTATTAAAAGATTGACAGCCTCTTCCTTGGCCCCCACAAACATAATGCAGAAGGCTTCCAAAAGACCAGTGCTAGCATACTCTTTCAAAAGGAAGGCACTCCAAAGCTCCATGAGTCAGAAGAATTAACAGGCAGGGACTGGTAGAATCAGAAGTCTAAAAGAGTGCAGGATGAGGCCAGAAGTCCACAGCCCCTGGACAAGATCCTTTGGGGGACTGCCTCTATTACAGTTAACCAGCTGTGCTAAATTTGGGCTGGTTGTTCATCTTAAATCAAAAGAACAAAGCTTAATCCACCTGAGCCCATGCTCTGAGGGACCAGTGGCCACAATCACTTTAGGAAATGAAGGGAGATGTCCAGGGCTGCTGATGATGTATAATAGGGAAGTCTCTGGTCAGAGGTGTAATGCTGCACCGACTGCTGCCTGCAAGAGGGCAGAAAATGAGCCTGTAGGCAGGGCTGTCCAATCTTTTGGCTTCCCTAGGCCACATTGGAAGAAGAAATGTCTTGGGCCACACATAAAATACACTAATGAGAGCTGATGAGCTAAAAAATTGCAGGAAAAAATAAAACCCTCAATGTTTTAAGAAAGTTTACGAATTTGTGTTGGGCTGCTTTCAAAGCCATCCTGGGCCGCCTGTGGCCTGTGGGCCATGGATTGGATAAGCTTGCTGTAGAGTTAGTTTCCTCAGCGTTTTTGACAAAAATGCCAGTTTGGGTCTTAAATATCTTAAGAAAAACATTTTTAAACGGTTATGAGGTAAATCACAGTTTTTTGAGATTTTGGTGAAGAGGGAGATAAAAGGGAGATAGCCAGATTTCATGAAAAATAATTCTTATGCTAGAGACCAGCTGCAGGATAATAATGCTGTGTTATACTCTCCAAAGATAGGTTAGTTTTCTAGGGGGCAAATGCAGTCATTTTGATAAAGATACATGGATTTGGATACAGGAAGAGAACAGGCATTCTTACCAAGGTAAATGGCAATAAAGCAATAAGCAGGAAATCAAATGGTCTTTTCAAAGGGTATGGAGTTAATATTGTCTGGGATTGGGAAGGGTGGGGAAGATAAGATGGGACCTTGAAAGCCTGGCTAAGGGAATGTGGAATCTCTCCACACGTTTCTGAGGAAGGGAATAACAAAGTCAGCACAACGTTTGAGGAAAATCAGTCTGGCAGCAATTTATACCCTGAGCAGAAGAGAGTAGGGGCTGGAAGATGCAGTGTAACCAGCACCTGTCAAAGGCCAGTTCTGTGTCCGACACCGTACATGCACTGGGTCACTACCATGACCTAAACACATCAGTCATCTGTAGAACAGTCTCTTTACCACAATTGTAGGCTGCCTGAACTCAGGCACTAAGAATGTTACCCCTACTTGGTGTAATACTTGGTAACCAGATCCAAATAATTTATTCTCAGCTACCTTTTTGGAACTGAGCAATCCGAAAGATTTCTAGAAGTTTTGTTGCATTATTTTTTTTTGAATTGAGCCACAGTATAGTAGGACAGTAGGTCTTTAAGTGCTCTTTAAATAGCCTCTTGCATCAATGACTGTAGGTAGGAAGTGATTTAGCCTACATCACCTCCCTAAAATTCTCGTTATATCAATTTTTAGGGTTTGTTCAGTCTTCGATTTTTTGCTTTATTTTAAACCTGTTTTATGTCGGCCTTCTCCTATGCTTATGTGCCTGTTAAGATTCAAACTGTTCTTTTTGAGAATTCTAGCTTTGTTACATAGGGAGTAAAATATAAACAAGCTTAAACTATTTATCAAGTTCTGAATAGGTAAATTTACAATGCATACTCCATTGGCCAGTGTCTCTTTAAAGGGTTTTTAACACCTATTAAAATCCTGTTAACTTTGAAATGGCAGTTCTGATAGAGAAAAGCCACTCCCGGATCAGATGATATTATCAGCATCTAAATGAGCCAGGCAGTACAGCAAGGAATTACAGATGACATTATTATCTACATGACAAAATCAGAAGGCCTCAGGCAAACCCCATGGGTTCTAATAAAATCAGATTTGACAATATTTATTACGATTTTTTGTTTCTGTCATTCATCTAATTGGAAAAGTGAAACAGAGGCAACAGATCAGACAAGGGGTTTTAGGTAACAAAGAGTTTGGCCATATTGAATGACAGCTTTAAACAATACTGACAGCTGCTCCCAAGCAGTCTTGGTCAATTGCATTATATTAGAAAAGAGGCTCCAACTTCAGTCCATAGCTAGGGTGGTCAGATCTATACAACAGGAAAAAAAAATCAATAAACAAAGTAAATCTCAGACTAAGGTACTAAAAGCCACAATCTCTCAGCATAAGATACCTGAACAACTCAACCCTAAAGAAGTACATGCCAAAGGTGTGACCTTCAAAACCCGAAAACAAAAGACTAACTTGTTTCAAATCCATTTTCAAAAGTTGTCTGCCCTTGAAACTCTTCAAAAGAGCATGGCTCAGAGCTTATAAGGCAGTTTCAAAAGGCAGGTCCCAATATTCTAAGTTTGGCTAGCATTGCTCATGTTCTTACGTAGACTGATTTGTGATCACACTTTATTATCTCATTTTAGAGAAGAGCCAAAGGGCAGCCTTAAAGCTCCTTAAACCAGTGTTTTCCAAACCATAGGTTATAAACTATGTTAGAACAGAAAATATTGGAGTTTAGTAAGAGTAAGGAAAGGGTAAGAACTGTCATTAAACACACTTTCCCAGA
Organism: Pan troglodytes; assembly: GCF_028858775.2. NCBI lineage: Eukaryota > Metazoa > Chordata > Mammalia > Primates > Hominidae > Pan > Pan troglodytes. The sequence continues at coordinate 66,255,573 of NC_086015.1, forward strand.
AAGGTGGATTGAATTAATGCCTGTGGGGCTTTTTTTTTTTTTTTTTAATGGACAGCTGGGAAGGACTATAATTATGGAAACTTCAATTTACAGTGTCCAACAATTGGAGAGTCATTGAATACTGTTTCTTTGAACACACAGAAATTCTTTGCTTTTATACCTTAAATTCTTTGAGTACAGTAACTTCCTCCTTCTAGAGAAGAAGTGTACTTCTCCCTGGGAAGTACTTTGTGAATATAAAAGACAACCAGTTCATTGTTTTCATTATGTTTAATGTAAATACTATGGAAAACATGCATAATTACTAGGCAACTCCTTTGTGGAAAAAAAAAGTCTGCATGCTTCTAAACTCTGCTACATCTGTTCTGTGTAAAACATTTCTCCTGATAATTTTGTGTTACTTTGTTCAGGCTCTTTGTAGCAGCTGTGTACTGCTAATGACTTCCCTTATTAGTCAGCTCCAGTACTTTCTTGGGTTTGAAGCATATAGTGTAGAAAAATTTGGCTTTTCAGCAATGTTGTATTAGGCTAATGGATGACGTTTAAATCCACGGCCAAGGTAGGATAAGAGCGTTATTTCTGCTACTGCAATTTTTCCAAAGAAGGATAACTTTTAAAATACTAGAGTTCACAAATAATTTGTCAAGACTGTATATATGAGATATGACCATTAGTTGGGCTATTTTTAGGGTTATTTCAGCACTGAGTCTTTAGAGTCAATGCACCCTCACAATTATAAAATGAGGCTATAAGGCCTGTAAGCATATTGCAAATCATGGTAGAGATTATACTTCTTAGAAATTCCCTTTCTTCTTTTAAGACTTAGGTAAATTTTTTCACCTGTCTAAAGCCTTCCTCTGTTCTGTGCTCCCATCAGAGCTTTTTCAGGCCTCTTTTATATTCATCATGTTTGACTATCTTTTTGAATATTTTTCTCACCCATAGACTATGATGTATTCAAAAAGAGATATTGTTTTACATCTCAGGGACTAGGTCAAAAACTAGAATAAAGTAGATGATTGATGAAATAGTAAATAATGAAATCTTTATACCTTTTTCACATTCTTCATAAACTCGTTATAAATATATCAATAATTATATCCGAAGTTGGGATTCAGAAGGTAACGGTGGCTGTGGCCAGGGAGTGAGTAAATACTTTATGCCTTTAAATGTATATGGTGTTCCTTTGTTCTAAACTGTGTCTATAATCTTGCTGTTTTCTTCACTAGGAAGTCCAGCGCTGTACTGCTGATATGAACATCACTGCAGAGCATTCCAATCATCCAGAAAACAAGCACAAAAACAGATACATCAACATTTTAGCATGTGAGTAATAAGCTTTAAACTACCTTCAACTGCGAGGAAATTAAATTTTCATGCTGGGTGTAAGCTGAAAGCCAAGCAATCAGAAGCAGGATGCCAAGAAAGAATGATTCTTGCAAGCTAACCTCTTATTAGCCCATCTTCAACAGTGTAGAAGTTGGGACATTTTCTTCCCCCTTAGCCTTTCATTAGGCTGTCAGAGCTCAGCGAGCTTAATAAGGTGACTGAAAGAAAATGTTTGGAGCTTCGCTATTTTCACATGAAGTGATGTCATATCACATGTTGGGAGCCAAAATTTGAATGTCACTTGGTTATACTGACATTGTTTTTAACCTGTAAGGGCCAAATCTTTTAATACAAATGAAAATATTGGGAATTGAATCAAGCAAGCTGAATTTCAAAGCATTCTTTCAAAGACTACATAATTGGCTTGTACCTTAAATGATGAGCCTCCAGGCCTTTTGGTCCATGTGCTTACTCGTCTCTATCACATTTCCATGGTCAGGAATATTCTGTAGGTTAGGTACTCAAACAAATGGACATTCTTCATACAGAGCCTCAAGGAATACCCTAGGAGCACAAGCTACTTCTATGGCTAGAAGACCACATTTCACAGACATGTGGGGCTTGGCTCACTGGCATATAATATATGCTTTGATACTAAGGGTAGGGGCATAGATATTTATAGTTAACATATACCATGGTAAGGACATTACATAGAATTGTATACAATAGTGCATTTAAATTGGACCACTTAAAATTTGAACAGTACTGTATAATGTTTTCTTAAAGTTTTAGTGAAATATACTTCATATACCATATGAAATTTACCCATTTAAGGCCAGGCACAGTGGCTTACGCCTGTAATCCCAGCACTTTCGGAGGCCGAGGCAGGTGGATCACTTGAGGCCATGAGTGCAAGACCAGCCTGGCCAACATGGTGAAACTCTGTCTCTACAAAAAATACTAAACTTCGCTGGGCACAGTGACTCACGCCTGTAATCCCAGCACTTTGGGAGGCTGAGGGGGGCGGATCACGAGGTCAGGAGATCGAGACCATCCTGGCTAACACGGTGAAACCCTGTCTCTACTAAAAATACAAAAATTAGCCGGGCGTGGTGGCGGGCGCCTGTAGTCCCAGCTACTCGGGAGGCTAAGGCAGGAGAATGGCATGAACCCAGGAGGCGGAGCTTGCAGTGAGCCGAGATCACGCCACTGTACTCCATCCTGGGTGACAGAGTGAGACTCCATCTGAAAAAAAAAAAAATTCTGAAGTTAATGGGGTGTGGTGGCATGCGCCTGTAGTCCCAGCTACTGGAGAGGCACACGAATCACTTGAACCCAGGAGGGGGACGTTGCTGTGAGCCAAGATTGTGCCACTGCACTCAAGCCTGGGGAACAGAGCAAGACCTTGTCTCCAAAAAAAAAAAAAAAATTTCCTAGGGTATACAACTCTGGGGTTTTAGTATATTCACAGAGTTGTACGATCATCACCACAATCTAATTTTAGAACAGTTTTTGCACCTCAGCAAGAAACCTGTTAGCAGGCACTCCCAATTCCTCCTTCTCTCCAGCACTTAGAAACCCTGTATCTACCTTCTGTCTCTGTGGTTTTGCATATTCTGGACATTTCATATAAACAGATTCATACTATATGTGACCTTTTGTGTCTGGCTTCTTTAGCACAATGATTTCAACACTCATCCATGTTGTACCATATATCAATACTTCATTCCCTTTTATGGCTGAATAATACTCTAATGTGTGGATATACAGCATTTTGTCTATTCATTCATCATTTGATGGACATTGTTTCTTTTCCGCTTCTCAGCTAGTATGAATACCGCTATGAGCATTCATGTACAAGTCTTTATGTAGACAGATATTTTCACTTCTCTTTGGTGTATACGTAGGAGTAGAATTTGCTAGATTATATGGTAATTCTATGTTTAAAATTTTGAGGAACTATCAAACTCTTTTCCAAAGTGGCTATTCATTTTACGTTCCCACCAACAATATATAAAGGGTCCAATGTTTCCACATCCTCACCAACTCTTACTATTTAAAAAAAAAAAAAAAAAAAAGCCTTCCTAACCGGTATGAAGTGGTATCCTATTGTAGTTTCAATTTGCATGTCCCCAATTATTAGTGATGTTGAGCATCTTTTCGTGCTTATTGGCCATTTGTATAAATTGTTTGGAGAAATGTCTAATCAGATCCTTTACCATTTTTTAACTGGCTTACTTTTGTCTTTTGTTGAGTTGTAAGAGTTCTTTATATATTCTGGATACAGATCATTTATTGAATATACAGTTTGCAAATATTTTCTCATTCTGTGCATTGTCTTTTCACTTTCTTAATGTGAGTTCTCTAAATTTGTTCCTTTTTCAAAATGGTTTTGGCTATTCTTTCAACAATTGTTTCTGAATTGTACTATTGTACTGCTTTTGTTAAATTTATTCCTAAGTATTTTATTCCATTTGATCCTAATGTAAATGAAACTGTTTACTTAGTTTTATTTTTGGATTGCTCATTGCTAGTTTATATAAATACATTTGTAGGTTGTATCCTACAACCTTGCTGAATCCATCTTTTCTAGTAGTTTTTTGTTGATTCCTTGAATTTCTGTATACACGATGTCCTCTATAAACAAAGGTAGTTTTATTTCTAAATAAAATGTTACAAAAACTCCAAGTTACTTTTGAATAGGATTGTTTGTTCTACTTTTCTGAGAAAATGAACTGGTTAAAAAAGCCAGGGGGAGAACAAGGAAGAAAGTCAAACCTCTCCCTAGTCTTTGGATTGACTTTGGCAGTATTTGTTGGCCAACTCAATCAAGGCTCACCACTGCTGTGACTATGAGGATTTCTCTATCCAGATACACCTCCTTTCTAACCAGAGAAATCAGGCAAGGATATATATACATCTGTGCCTTATATATACATACATACACACACACACACACACACACACACACACACACACACACACACACACCATTCTCTCCACCAGAGCATCCTTTACTTCTCTAATGTCAAACATTACTTACTGCCTTGCTAAAAGTATTGTGGCAAAAAAAGGAGGAGAAAATCAAAGCAACTAATGTGTGATGTGCCCAAAGGTCATGGTGTTTTGCTAGAAAACCATCATCTCTGGTTAAATGTGAATTGCACTTTCACAACTTCATTTGTGATTTTACTTTCACAATTTCAAATTAGATGTAATTTTATTTTTAAACATTCAGGGAGTTAGGTTTTGGTGTTCTCTTGGCCACTCAGATTCTGGGCACATTGCCTGCCTTCATCTACCCCCTATATTAATGCCTTTTCATAGCAAAGAATAGCATAGAAACAAGTAAAATCAGACCGTGAATGAGCCAGAAACATGATGTATGAAAAACCTTCTCTCAGATTCATCACAACTTTCAAGGTATATGTGGATGTTACCAAATCACCTCCCAAATTGATCTATTAATGTCTTATTTGTCAGTCTAAGAAATAACAATATGCAATTAATGACTACTAAGGCATAACGGTTTGGATCCAGATGCCTTAGGAGAAATTTTTCCTTTGGGGCCTATTTATATCAAGCAACACCTGTTTCATGTCAACTGTAAACTGAAAGTTTGTCAGAACAACAAAAACAGTTCACAGTTCCAAAAACATAGAGGGCTCTCAAAAATTGCTTGGTATATTCTGAGGTCAGTAATGCCTATGCTGATCCACTCATTGGACTTCTTTTTCAACTAGCCTTTTATGATAATGACTATAAACAGAAACATAAATTGGGTTTTGCCCATTCTGTTTCTACCTAGGGAAAATAAAATTATAACCTCAGCTTCCTTTTACTTATTTTGCTATCCTAAAAAAAACAGGCACAATCTGCTGGGCAACTAGATACACATGTCATGCATCACCTACCCCCAACTTTTGTTCATTAACTGAGGTTAAGTGGCTCCTAAAATCTGAACATTAACTTCAGATTCCTATAATGAGATTACTCTTAACAAAAGCTCTGGTTTCCTCAATTCCTTAGGTTCTGTTAGGGTAGCAGGGAATCCAAGTGAATTAGCAATGGAATTGCCTGAAAATATTAATAGATGTTTTGGACTTGACAGATCAGTCACCCTTTTATATTTGTATTAATGGGGAGGGAACAGGGGCATAGGGCATAATCAAAGCCCTTTGAACTTGGCTTTAAAATACAGAACAAGCAAATACCTTTGAACTTGGCTTTAAAATATAGAGGACTACAATTTGTAATAGTTTTACATGAGTTTGCATCCTGAGAGCAGGAGATGTAGGAGTGGCTCTGTATTTTGGGATGGGTTTGAATGCTCTATTTAGTTGTTCTGCCAAAAGTTTTCTCAGACTACCTTGGGAGATGTCATGTTACCTGATTGCCTTGTGTTGTGCTTTAGAATGGTGCTAGTTTCTGAATTATCCATTTTATTTCTGTTTTTTTTTCTTATCTTCTATAGATGATCACAGTAGGGTGAAGTTAAGACCTTTACCAGGAAAAGACTCTAAGCACAGCGACTACATTAATGCAAACTATGTTGATGTAAGTCAGAACTGTTATTATAAACCTGTTTCTAGAAATTGAAGACTGCAGCAGAAACTGTTTAATATATTTTAATACTGTACAGAGCTTTCACTAAAAACAAAGCCCATTCAATATGGAAGGCATTTGAATTATTGACTGGTCTTCTGTGATAACTGCTTTCATCTCACTTTGTGCTGTGTCATTTTGAAGGGTTACAACAAAGCAAAAGCCTACATTGCCACCCAAGGACCTCTGAAGTCTACATTTGAAGATTTCTGGAGGATGATTTGGGAACAAAACACTGGAATCATTGTGATGATTACAAACCTTGTGGAAAAAGGAAGAGTAAGAGCCTTTTGACTCACTATCTTAATAATGCACCTTCATTCAAAAAATACTTGTGGAGTACCTGCTTTAGGGTAGGAACTTGACAAGGTATAAAGAGTTACAGAAATGAAAAGTGTTCTCTCTGCTTTATCTTGCTTATGATTCAGAAGGAAAGAGAGCTAAGGCATTATGAGAGTAAGTGTGATGACAGAGATGAACAGGGTATCAGTGGAATGCTGCAAAATGAATCAATGTATCCTCTGTACATTCCTCTGTACAGAGATTTTTTAAAGGAGCAAATACTTGAGACTTGAACAACGATTACGAGGAATTACACAGGCTAAAAAGAGAAGGAAAGGGTGTTCTAAGTACAGGGGACAGACAACAGTAAACAGGGAAATTGAAAGAAGCGTGGTGTAGACAAGGAGCTACTAATAGTTAAGATTGGGGGAAGCAAAAATTGCCTAAACAGTTTAACCATCATTAAGAGGACCTTTTAAAAAAATGATTAATGCTGTAGAATTTATTGGATTATGAGTTTACATTAGATGATGCTAATTTAGGCTGGAATAAAAGCTACACTTCAAGGAATCACCACACTGGGTTGATAGGTGCATCAAACCACTATGGCACATGATTCCCTATGTAACAAACCTGCAAATCTTGCACATGTACCCCAAAACTAAAACTAAAAATTAAAAATTAAAAACAAACAAAAATAAAAATAAATAAAAGAACCTGCGCTTCAGGTTCCCTGCTCAAAATCACCACTTCTTCATGTTGTGGAGTCACTGTTTTACTTTTGATGATCCAAGTTACAATAAGAAGAGTCTCACAGTTAGAAGAGAACCTTCCATGAATCCAACCCAGCCTTCCAAATGATACTTAAGCTCCCTTTATAACAAACCTTACCCACATTTCTTACAGGCCAGACATAGAGGTTTCTTTCTTAGTCCCTTTTAAAAATGCATTATAATGCAAAAATAAAAATGCATTATACATTGAAAGGTGACCATAAATACTAGGCCCATTTCTCACATGGTCTCACACAAACTTATCCCAAGCCATCAGCCTTGTCAGAGGTCACACCTGCCTTTAAGCAGTTAAACTCACGCATTCCTTTTTCAGTCAACTAAATGGCAATCTCACCTGTGTTTTAACATTGTCGTTTGAAATTACATTATCAACAGAATTGTGGCATAGATTGCAGTTATACTTTACAACTTCTTTCTTTCTGCAGCGAAAATGTGATCAGTATTGGCCAACAGAGAACAGTGAGGAATATGGAAACATTATTGTCACGCTGAAGAGCACAAAAATACATGCCTGCTACACTGTTCGTCGTTTTTCAATCAGAAATACAAAAGTGAAAAAGGTATGGAAGGAATTGGGTAGGCTGCCAGGGCATCTCCTTTTTATACTTGTATGAAAATTACTGTACAACCAAGGCCAAATCTCATAACCAACTTGGTTTTTAAAAAGTATTTTTAAAACATTTTTTCATAACTCTTTTGATTGACATCAGTGTATGGTGTGAAAGGTATTGGCAAAGCATCTAATAGAATTTAACTGGCCTGACTGAGCCTTTAATCTCTACATGAACAGGCTTCATTTTTTAAAAAATCATCCTCTTAGGTTTTGGTAATACTCAGCAAATATGGCAGCATCTGTTTGATTTAGCTTTTTTATTCCAATTTTCTGACAGATATAAAGCATTGTTTCCCAAAGTATGTTCCAAGGAATACTTGCCCTGTAAGATTCTTGTAAACATCAGATTCTGCTGTTCAAGAATGGGAAATGAATGCTACATAATATATATCCCCCCAGCATTTTAGAAATTTACAGTGAACATAAGTGACCAGAGCACTGGTGTTAACAATAATACCCTTCTCTATAGAACTACTAATACCCTAGGAATCACATTTTTGTGGAAATACTGTTTTCAGGTTATCTCAGTTTCTTTTTCAAAATCCACTGTCACAACAAATATCCTAGATCAATCATCACAGCTGTACACAGTCTCCCCTTAATTGTGGAAGGTATGTTTCAGGACCCCCCGGTGGATGCTTGAAACCTCAAGTAGTACTGAAGCCTATTTATAACAATGTCTTTTCCTATACGTACATATCTATGATAAAATTTAATTTATAAATTAGGCACAGCAAGAGAGTAACAATACTGAAATAGAACAATAATAATATTCTATAATAAAAGTTATATGAATATATACTGTTTCTCTTAAAATACTGTAATATTTTTGGACTGTGGTTGACCTTGGGAATGTGAAACTGCAGATAAGGAGGAAATACTGCATTAAGAACTGTAAATAGATGCTCATTAAAAAATGTAGTTATTCCACAGAACTTAGGTATGGCAGTTGTTTGCAGCAATGGGATAATTTTTTTTTTTTCTTGGTGTCTTGGACATTTTGGAAAATGTGATAAAACTGTAGCCTCCTTGCCCCATTTATATTCACACTTACTCACATTTTTATGTAAAATTTCAGTGGCTCCAAAGCCCATCTGTTATCCCAGGTTAACTATCCTTTCTATGTATGTTTATTTCCCAAAATGGCAGAAATAACATGAATATCAGTAGCATAGCAATACATCTGTGTTCTCTACTATGAAATAGAGCTGCTGGCTGGCTCAAGATGATCAATAACCAGCAAAAAACTTACAAAGCCCAACTGATGAGAATATTTCAGGTATTTAAACAGGGCCCACTTACTCTTGTTTCAGAAACAGCTTAAGTCAGAGGAAGAAGTCAAATAGGAACTTTAGGTGTTTTACATACTAATAGGAAAAAGTAGAAAAATGAGAGTTAACAGAAGAATTAAATTAAAGCCATCATGGGCCTTTGTACAATAGCACAGGACCAGACACACCTCAAGCTTCAGTGTTAATGACCCTGAGTCATCCAAAAAAAATTTAGAAATTAGGTATTGATAATAAGAAATCGTATCATAGCAAATAATCTATTTGGGGAATATTTCATCTAAAGTAGTTAAAATGTAAAAAGTTCAGACACTTAAAGGAAAACTACTCTGAAAAAGTCATTTATGAAAGTGACAGATAAATGAGACATTGCCTCTGACTCTAAAGACAGAAGTATTTGACATTTAAAATCTTCCCATCACTTCCTGGATAGTTTACAGCAGCAACAAGCACTCTGGCTCCTAAAGGTCCAGCCTGGACAGTGAAGAAGGAATGGGAATCACAGCCCACAGAGACATGAAAGCAAAGTACTAAGATCTGGACTTGGGGCAGAAAGTCAGGAAATGGAGGCCTTGCAGGAAGAGTACAAGTGCTTTGGATAGTTCCAAATCCAAAAAAAACTGATACTAAATGTTCATTCTTAGTACAATCTTAAACAGTCTTCTCTTCTAAGTGATAGTGACACTTCATATCCAGCTTGGTAATGTCTCCAATTTAATGGCATGAAAGTTGGCTACAAGGGGGAATAACCTAGCCTGGGAATAGTGATTAGGGTGAATGTGATCAGTGGTCATGTGTCCTGACACCCTTACATTATTTTTTTTCCAGAATGTCCACCCCCCCCCCGCTTAAAGACATCTTTTTTCACTTTTCTCACAGGGTCAGAAGGGAAATCCCAAGGGTCGTCAGAATGAAAGGGTAGTGATCCAGTATCACTATACACAGTGGCCTGACATGGGAGTTCCCGAGTATGCCCTTCCAGTACTGACTTTCGTGAGGAGATCCTCAGCAGCTCGGATGCCAGAAATGGGCCCTGTGTTGGTGCACTGCAGGTAGGGTCTGGGATTCAACATGTGAAATAGATGGGGCAGGGGACTTAGGCCTCAGTGACCTTGGACCACAATGATTGCTACTGCTTTCACTTAGAAGCTGAATCTTCCACTGGAAACTGGGATGGATAAGACCTATGATAGTCTTAAAGAGGCTCTATTCCTGTAACATTAAGAAATCATCTGCTGCTTCTGTGATTTTTAAAAAACTAGATCAATCTCTAGTTTTTATAAAATCTTCTTATTAATAATATCAGCCAGGCATGGAGGCCAACTCCTGTAATCCCAGCACTTTGGGAGGCTGAGGTGGGTGGATCACTTGAGCCCAGGAGTTTGAGACCAGCCTGGGCAACAAAGTGAGACCCCATTTCTACAAAAATTAAAAATAAAAAAATTAGCCAGCATGGTGGCACATGCCTGTGGTCCCAGCTACACGGGAGGCTGAGACAGAAGGATCCCTTGAACCCAGTAGGTCAAGGCTGCAGTGGGCTGTGTTCACGTAACTGCACTCCAGCCTGGGTGATAGAGCAAGATCGTGACTCAAAAAAAAAAAGAAAAAATTACAAAATCCCCATTGTTTATAGGAAAATTGTAGCCTGATCCTAATAAATAAAAATATGACATTAAACACAAGAACTTTCCACACTAGAATATTGATTGTGTTTTTGTAAATGGCTTTTCTGAAAGGTTCTTCTAAATAACAATATTTATAGTATATATGAAAATATTTCATTTTTAAATTTTTAGTTTAAATGTTCCATATAAAATACCTTTTCAAAAGCACTGGGAAATCCTTGTATAAAGCTTGTTTTTTGTCAGCCACAGTAAATGACTTTAGTTGGTTGTTTAAAAATGCTTTTATTCTGTTTCATTTGAAAATGCATTCTTGCCTCTTTTTTGTTTGTTTTAAACTTTGGTACTCAAATACATGTCGCTTGTTCTGTGATTTATGTTGCAATGCTAAGTGAATAACATATGTCATCTAAGGTTATCTAAGTGGGGTTTAGGCTGGGAGTGGTGGCTCACACCTGTAATTCCAGCAGTTTGGGAGGCCAAAGTGGGCAGATCACCTGAGGTCAGGAGTTCGATACCAGTCTGGCCAACACGGTGAAACCTCTACTAAAGATAAAAAATTAGTCGGGTGTAGTGGTACACATCTGTAATCCCAGCTACTCGGTAGGCTGAGGCTCGAGAATTGCTTGAACTGGGAGGCGGAGGTTGCAGTGAACCGAGATTGCGCCACTGCACTCCAGCCTGGGCAACAGAGTGAAACTCCATCACATCTCAGAAAAATAATAAAATAAATGGGGTTTAGATTGGAATTTTTCGAATCCAAAGTTAACAGTATGATAAAACAAAAGTGCCAGTTGAGTGTCTTCATTTCTTACAGTGCTGGTGTGGGCAGAACAGGCACCTATATTGTAATAGACAGCATGCTGCAACAGATAAAAGACAAAAGCACAGTTAACGTCCTGGGATTCCTGAAGCATATCAGGACACAGCGTAACTACCTCGTCCAGACTGAGGTAAGGAGTAGCTGCCAGCGTCCTCACGACATTCTGGCAAATGCTGTAACTGAAATTTGTTAAATGATAATGAAGAGACAGATTCATTCTTTTAGGGCTTGCAGTAATTTACAGGTTTGTATTAGAAGATATTCTGACAATGATCCTATTCTACGGATCACAGTTTTCCATTTCTGTATGGATCTTAACATTTGGATTCCTAAATAACTACACAAGTACTTACGAAAGAGATACAGTTGTTTCAAGAGCTGTGTTAGATGGTAGGGGGAGTTAAACATGTTGTCTGGCCTGAGAAATACATAGGAGAGGATGGTTCTAAAACCCTTCATTGAACACGATTTTTTGTTTGCTTATTGAGTTGAAGCAATAAGCACAGTATAGAATACCGTGATCCAGGCACAGTATAGAATACAGAGCTAAACTTAACACAGTCTCTACCGTAAAATAAGTTAAGATTGTAAAGTGAGTATTGGAGCAAATCACCTAGCTGTAAGTGCTTGAAGGAAATCACTGGGAGGTCCCTGTTAGCAGCAGAATTAAACTAAGGTACACTTCATGAATGAGTGGCTAACCCTTAACACTCCCTCAGTGACTACCATGTATTGTACCTCTTAGGAGCAGTACATTTTCATCCATGATGCCTTGTTGGAAGCCATTCTTGGAAAGGAGACTGAAGTATCTTCAAATCAGCTGCACAGCTATGTTAACAGCATCCTTATACCAGGAGTAGGAGGAAAGACACGACTGGAAAAGCAATTCAAGGTAGTGCTTTGAAAAAGTTTCTTTGGCATAAAGCAAGAAAATGTTTTAAATGCCTTGAGTTTGGGGGTTATGTCTTCTTTGCATTAACGTATACACCGAAATGGATTACTATTTGTACTCCTTGTACTCCTTAAATGTGATGAAAAAGAAAATACAGTTTTGACCTATGTATGAATTGTTGGTATTCAAGTAGATATACAGCGTTGTATTTTCTTCTGAGCAATTTATGACTTTATCTGAAGATAAACATCAGCCCCTGGCCATAATGACATAGTACTTTAAAGTAACTCGTTTAGTCCAAAAAATGTCCTATTTTTTCTGAACTAATCTATCTTACCTTAATTATTAAGAATGATGACTTGTAGACATATTGTCCTAAAAATATGCCTATTTCAAAAACTATTTCAGAAGATAATTTAGGAATTTAAAAAGAATTACTAAACAATACTAGAGAAAAGTTAACTTTTCCTAAATGGTTGTTCTTTTTCTTTGATAGGGACATGAAGAAGCTTAAAAGCGGTTAAGGTTTATATGGAATTGACTGAAGTGAAGGTGAAAAAGAGAGATTATAAGGACTATTAAAATAATTAAGGCTCAGTCATCTGATAATAAATCAAAATTGCTTCTAACTTTCAAACATCGCCTGTCTCTCCAGTTACCAAGTGCTTTCCTATTTATCTTTGTCTTTTAAATTCTATTTTGCACATTGTTCTGTATGTAAATAGTTTCTCCCTTTGTATCAAGATTCAAAGAATGAGATGAATTTACAGTTTTAGTTTTCGTGGTAAAACTTTCCATAGACTCTGAAACTTTCATTTGAATCTCAGCTGAAGAAATGAGACTGCCAAGCAAATTTATACCAAGTGATATGAAATGAAAAATAGTTTAATTTCACTGAGTTCAGTCATAAAAGTAATTTAAAATTTTTAGCTCCCCATTAACATTCTACTATAAAACCATGAGATAATTAATAATGAGGACACAGTGTATCATTTTAAATGTTTAACATCAGTTCTTACAAAATATTAAGTACCAACATTTCTTAAATTCTGCCTTTTTCGTTTCTTCAATTTTTTTTTATACATACTTTAAAACTTCATTTAAGAAATGCGACCAGGTAGTTGGTTCTTTTACAGGCACTAACCATTTTAGAGCTCAAGATGAAGAAAAAAACAAGACTCAAACTTGAAAATGAAAATTATATCCAGGGACCATGAGTTTTACTAAAGCATCTGGAGAAGAACACTGATCTCATATACTCCATTAGGATGGATGCCAGCCCCCCAAAAATAGGATTGACAAAATGGTTCAACCAAGCTACATAAACAGGAATAATAATCAAACTACTGGGCTGGTTACTTATAAAAGCCTTAGAACAATGTTAGTTCAGTTCAACAGAAATGTACTGAGAACTAGTTAGGTACTCCTTTATCTTCAAGAAACTTGATTAGCTCGTAATAAATAGCATTAAGCAATCTTTTTTAATGTAGACTCACGTAGGTCTTTTATGCCAGTGAGGAATCACAGAAAAAAATTCACAGCAGCAGTGACATCACATAACAGAAGAATCCACATAGTTCTAGAAATATCTATTGCACACAGTATCTATTTCTACCTGATAGTAGAAATAAGAAAGATACAATCAAGGTCACTGAGAGAAGTACCACTAGGAAAGCACAAGAGTGTTCTCTGGGGCTGGGCATGGTAGATTACATCTGTAATCCCAGAGCAGCCTGGGAAACACAGGAAGACCCCAATTCTATAAACAATTTTAAAAACTGGCTGGTTGTGCTGATGCACCTGTGGTCCTAACTACTCAGGAGGCTGAGGTGGGAGGATCACAGTTAACAGTGAGCTACAATCATGCCACTGCACTCCAGCCTGGGCAAGAGAGCAAGACCCTGTGTCTTAAAAGGTTCTTTGTGGCACAGAAATGGTCTTGTTTATCAGTAATCTGATTGGGATTTTTGCCAAAGCATCAAGCAAATGCTATCAATTATATCTTTGAATGAAGACTAAAATGTTTTTTCTTTTTCAGCTGGTCACACAGTGTAATGCAAAATATGTGGAATGTTTCAGTGCTCAGAAAGAGTGTAACAAAGAAAAGAATAGAAACTCTTCAGTTGTGCCATGTAAGACTTTAAAACAGTTTGTTAGTGATCTTTTATACTGGATTGTATGTTATGTACAGAGGCAGCCACTACTCTGATGCTATTGATAGCACCCTTCAATTGTACTGTACGTGGCCGTATGGTAGAAGGTTTTGAAAATGTCCTTTTAGTAACCTCATTAATGTATGACTTTATACCAGCCTCTTACCTGGTACTACCAAAAGGGAAAATGTTATGCTTATTCAACTAAGGTAGTTTAATGAAACTGGGAGAGGTGGTTGTCAGTGTCAGCAAGTGCTCCATCTATCTGACGTAGAATACAGCTTCATTTCACCTTGGAATGCAAGAATTGGGTTACTTCTACCATATTATGACATAAAAAATAATAATAGAGCTGTTATTGCTGTGGCATTAACATTCCTTTAAAACTTAGAATCCTGGATTAATCTGTACAACTAGAACTACTTATTCAGTTACTGTGGCTATTGAGATCAAGGCACTGTTGATTGGTGGTGACCTCTGTATAAATAGCTAAGGACATAGCAGAGGATGCTGTCTGTGTGCTGTAGGCATAGACATGGGTGATCATTTGGGAGATTTATCTCTAATGAAAAAGGCCACTCTTTTCTAAGACCATCATGAGCAGAAAGACATGGAGAAAGGGGTTGGTAAAAGGGCAAAGTATATGTTGGTATAATTGTAGGAATAACAAACTAGAGTCAAAAGTTATCTAAAATCCTCTGTTGTGTCCATATAAAGTATTCTGTTATTGATCTGCTGTAAAAATCTCTCCCACAGTAAAACTGTATTCCTACAATGCCTGTGTCCTTCTGGGTATGTGCAGCAAAATTTCATTTTACATTCTGCCTCAGCTGATAACACTTTAGCTTGTTTAAAAATATAGATAAGTCTTAGAAAGGGAAGCCAGGAGGATATGTTATTCATCAAGCAAATCTCAGAAAGAGCTGTTGGTTCTGTGTGTATAATAAGGCAAATGTGGTGTTTTTGTTTTTTCCATATGATAGCTGAGCGTGCTCGAGTGGGTCTTGCACCATTGCCTGGAATGAAAGGAACAGATTACATTAATGCTTCTTATATCATGGTGAGAGTCAACAGTTAATTATAAATAAAGTCAACTAAACTGAAAGGTGTTAAAGAGCAGATACCACCTGTGTGACTGATGTCATTTTTGAAATAATTTCTCAATGTGTAATATGAAAAGTATAGAGATTTCTGTGTCTTGAAACTTTTAACAAAAGATACCTAATCAGTGCTGGTACAAAAATGCTTAAATTAAGCAGAATGCTTCTTAAGGAATTAATTTTATTGTTAATTTCACACATCTAGTCTTTGAATAAATGTTGAAATTTCCCTTAAGTGAAAACAGCAGGGTTAACTAGAAGTGAACTGCACATGGAGAGAAAATTGTCTGCATAGTGCTAGCAGAAGTACATCTAAAAATTAGCCAAATGTACCGAATGCCTTTCTCAATTATTTTAGTGTAGTCAAAACAGTGCTATCTTATTTCATGAATATATTTTACTACCACAAAGTTAGAATAAAACACTCATATTCACTGATTTTTTTTGTCTTCCCAACTGAAGGGCTATTATAGGAGCAATGAATTTATTATAACTCAGCATCCTCTGCCACATACTACGAAAGATTTCTGGCGAATGATTTGGGATCATAACGCACAGATCATTGTCATGCTGCCAGACAACCAGAGCTTGGTAAGTAAAGCACATCTGCTATATATTAATGAGCCCATGAGGCTACAAGCATAAATTACTTTGATACTTTGCCATAGGGCTATAGTATCCATATATGCTAGGGAGGGAATTTAAAATTTTTAAATTCTCATCTTGAAGTCTGTGGAGATTCCTTTCATAGTCTCACAATACTGTCCCTGTCAGTTCCATTACTTGAGTCTCTGATGCTATTGATATCACCCTTCAATTGTACTGTCTGTGGTGGTGTGGTAGAAGGTTTTGAAAATGTTTTTAGTAACCTCATTAATATATGACTACACCAACCTCTTACCTGCTGTATGTCACTTTTGAAAAGTAAATAATTGTAGCTTACAGGTACTGAGTATGTAACTGTGTTTACATGCATTAACTTGTTTAATTCTCAACAATTTTAAGACATACATACTATTATTATCTCATGTAATAGCTGAGAAAACTGAGAGAACAAACTTGCTCAAGAGCACACACAAGTAACTGGAGCCAGGATTTTAACCTGAGTCATCTGTCTCCAGAGACCATGCTTATATAATCATTTTACTGTATGTCTTACCCCAAAATATTGTATCAAAAGTACTAATAGTGAATTTTTTTTCCCATTCCATAGGCAAGTCAGATCTACTGCAGGGATAGGCTATTTTGTTCCCACTTAAAGGTCTTTAGGACTGAGCTGCTACTACTTTTCCCTCCCTTAGTCCTTCTCTATTTCAGTCTCTAAACTATACAGAAGGGTGAGCAAGTTTATAAAACAGACTTAAATGTTTCTGCTTAGATCTTGTGGATACTTAAGTTTCGGAATTAGCTGGGTCTATAAAAGTTACTGTGTGGACATGTGAACCCATAAGGTAAAAACAAAAAACAATGAGGATCTGCCTTTATGATAGTCAGATTAATGAGTTTTTTAATCAAGGAAGAACAGCATGTGACTGAACCCCCAGTCTTGGTGACATGCATTTGACTGTGTGCCCAGTCAGTAGGAACTTCTTCACTTTGTCGCATTTTGCTCCAGCTTCAGGATACCAAGACTGCTTCTGTATGATGGAATGGCAACAAAGTTGAGAATCTTAAACTAAAAGCTGGAGTGTAAATTTTCAAATTAGCTGGCAATAGGGTCTATTCTGTTTGGCATGTGGAAATTGGAGGCACTTAGGATTGTTAAAACGTTCATTTGTTGGATGAATCAGTATTTTGTTATTGTCACTTAACAGAGGGCAATCACCATAAAGCATCTACCCAGCAGCTCATTTGTATGGGGAGGCTGGAGGGAGACTGGACCAAATAAGTGGATACATGTTCTGCAGACACTGAGGATATAGGAACATGGCATCTCAGTGTCTCTCTGAGGCCTCGGAAGGCTAGATTAGAATCATAAACAACTGACCTCTCAGTTCTGAGATGGAGAGTTTCATCATTGCACAGTTTTTCCTAAAGATTGATATCTCTGAGTTCTTTTTGTTTGTTGTATTATTACTGCTATACCTTTACCAGGTCATAATTCTGTAAGGAGCCCAAAAGTCACTGCTTCCTAACTCACAAAGTACTGATATAGATGCCCAGATATCTTTGACCTATAAATATACTTGTAAGCAAAACAGTCATGAGACCAGTGTGCCTGCTAAATTAAGAAGTAGCATTTATTTTTCTTAGACTTTCAAGATGAACCATTTTTCTACCTTTCTTCTACCATAACTCAAATCCCTTTGGTAGCCTTTAAGCTAGTTAATTTACTATTCATGTTATCATCATAGTATTTCTTTAAAGTAAGTAGTTTTTATTCCCACTTTTCAGATCTGGAAATTAAGGTTCAGATTAATTTACCCAGGATCACATCCACTCATAAATCCTATGCTTAATCTGTGCATATTTGTTACATTTAGATGCCCTGTTCATTACCTTATGTCTTTAATATCTGTGTCCTTGGACAAAACCTATTAAAACCCACGACAGTTACAGACTTCTTTTGTATAGACTAAACCCAGTTGCTAATCTGTTTCCCCTTATGCTGAGCTTTAAAAATAAAAATGTACTTGGCAATAAGCTATATTGAAACTTGAAAGGGTGATAAGTCTCATTGGACGTTGGCTCATTTCTAATGCAACAGTGTAAGATTAAACAAAGCCTTCTTTGTTTTGAACATTATTCAGAATTATTTCTGACTTCAATGATAGTAGCTAGGCATCCTCAGGAAAATGCCCGTAGAAACCTATATACTACAGGAAAACTACAGTTTGCCATTGGAGCTGATTAGGATACGTGGTGTACATCATAATCATATTTCTCACAGTCTCCAACCTATGCAACAATTAACTTTCTCTTAGGCATCCATAGTTTTTAGGGATAGAATTCAAGGACCAAGCCTGCATATCTATTTTTAATCTTAAAATGGATGAACATTTAAAGCTTGCCTGATTCAAGGCTGAAAGACTTTCTATGTTATCCCCTCTTGAAATATAACATTGACAGATTTCTTTTAAAACTGCCTTGTACATACAGCCAACCTACTTACTCACACACAATCTTCCAAAAAAGTTCTATCCCTTACCATTTATTAGCAGTGTGATTTTAGATAATTTATGGACCCCCTCCCCAAGGCCTTGTGTCCTCATCTGTAAAGACAGGTGATAAAAAATCTCCCCAGGGTTAATATACAAAATTTGTACAGAACTCATACAACTCAATAGTAGAATCATGAAATACCTGATTTAAATATGGGCAAAAGACCTGAATAGACGTTTCTCCAAGGAAGACATAAAGATGGCCAAGAGGTATATGAAAAGATGCTCAATCTCATTAATTTTCAGGGAAATGTAAGTCAAGATACCCCACACCCATTAGGATAGCTATTAAAAACAATCAAAAGATACCAAATGTTGGTGAGGATAACAAAGAAAAGTCTCACACACTGTTGGTGGGAATGTAGATTGGTAGAGCCATGATGGAAAACTGTCTGGAGGTTTCTAAATAAATTAAAAATAGAACTACCATAAGACCCAGCAGTCCTTCTTGTGGGCATATACCCAAAGGAAGTGAAATCAACACCTCGTAAAGATATTTGCACTCCCCTGTTCATTGCAGCATTATTAGCAATCGCCAAGATATGGAAACAACCTAAGTTTCCATCAACAGATAAATGGATAAAGAAATTTGTGGGGTAGGGAGGAAATGGGAAGGTGTAAAATAAATCAAGAGGATACAAAACAACAGATGAGGAAGAACAAGTTTAGAGATCTCATATCCAACATGAGGACTACAGGTAATAAAATTGCACTGTATTTGGGAATCATGCCAATATTGAGTACATTTTAGCTGTTCCTGCCACAAAAATGAAAGTGAGATGATGGGTATGTTAATTTGCTCCTAACTATAGTAACCTTTTTACTATCTGTATGTATCCAACATCATACTGAAAATATACAAGAAAACTTATAGTGTTTATGAAAGTCCTTTGCAAAATGCAGTTCAACTACAGAATTATTAACATAATCCACAGGAAATAATTAGCATGTCTTGATTGCTTAAGCAATTGTGAAATAACAAAATTAACTGACCTAGATCCTGCTTTCTTTTTTACTATGTCAATATTACAGAATACTTCTCAACTGTAATAAGTCCCCTATAGTGGGAGTGTTTCAGGTTGCTACACTAACAGGTGAGAGATGCTAGAAAATGATTATCAAAATATATTTTACAATAGAATACAATAACCATTCAACTTGGTGTAGTTCGATGGGAACATATAACTCTATGAATTCAGTTTAAACGATGGCTTGAGAGGGATGGGAAATGACAAAATCAGTATGCAAGAAATAGAAAACAAATCCTTGACAGAACTGCAGAGGCTTTTTTTTTTTTTTTTGGATTCCAAAGGCAGAAGATGAGTTTGTGTACTGGCCAAGTCGAGAAGAATCCATGAACTGTGAGGCCTTTACCGTCACCCTTATCAGCAAAGACAGACTGTGCCTCTCTAATGAAGAACAAATTATCATCCATGACTTTATCCTTGAAGCTACACAGGTAACCTAAACCTCAGTTCCTCACTAATAGCCATACCTGGGCCCTGGATCATCATTCTAAGTAATAATGAAATAATTTGCCACCCTCAAGCCAGGCTCAGGCATTTGAGTAAGACTTAATTTTAAATATGTACATTTTCCGTTTTTCTTCCTTCAAATATTTGCTTTTTCCAGCTGGCTAGATGAAATGTAACAGTTCCTCTGATTCAGCATGCATACAAATAGGTCTGTTGACCTAATTATAAAAACAATATACTAGAACTCAATATTTTCTTTGCCATCAGAAATGTAAGCTTTGCAATGTGTTGCACAGATGATAATACTAAGTTTTTTTAAGTAAATATTTTGCTGCCTTCTTGTGGGATGAGTAAGCGTGGGGGGGCTCTTATATTAGTAATTTAAAGGATGAGCCCCTTCCTTGTTTTCCTTTAATTTTATAAATAAGAAAATAGAGTAGGATATAAGGTCTTTAACAATTTATTGTCACTTGAAATTTTTGACTAAGCCAAATGAATTGTTTCACTAGCATAACCTACTTGGTTGTTTGTTTTGAGACAAGGTCTCACTCACAGTGGCATCATCAAAGCTCAGTGTAACCCCAAACTCCTGGGCTCAAGCGATCCTTTCACACCAGCCTCCCGAATAGCAAAGACTATAGGCATGTACCATATGACTGGTTAATTTTTTTTTTTTTTTAATTTTTTTAGAGACAGGTCTCCCTGTGTTGCCCAGGTGGGTCTTGAACTCCTGGCCTCAAGCAATCCTCCCACCTTGGCCTCCCAAAGTACTGAATTACAGGCATGAACCACTATGCCTAGCCATGCTTTTTTTAAAAAAACAAAAAAACAAAAAAAAAACAACAAAAAAAAACCTTCCTGGTATTTTTCTTCTTTCCAGCTGTGGTTTGGTTAACACAACATTGTTGAGAGTTACCTATAACACATGGCTTTCTCAGGAGCAAGTTCTAGTCATTAGATTGTAGCTATGTGAAATAAAGGAAGGGATTTGACCCATGTTGTATTGGTTACAGGATGACTATGTCTTAGAAGTTCGGCACTTTCAGTGTCCCAAATGGCCTAACCCAGATGCCCCCATAAGTAGTACCTTTGAACTTATCAACGTCATCAAGGAAGAGGCCTTAACAAGGGATGGTCCCACCATTGTTCATGATGAGTATGTATCTGTTTCTTAATTTTAAAATGTAGACAGTTTGTTTAATTTCTTGTTGAAAGCAGTAGAAAAGGAAGCCAGAATTTTAAAACCTATCAACAACCTCAGCTTGTGACAACTCCATGTTATTTCTACTGTGGACATGTACAAAGTGTTGTTGCTCTGTTTACATTTTAATATGTCAAACTCTTCCAAGACTCCAGGTTCTTCTAGAGTATATGTTCTAGAAAGGGGAAAGTATTATATCTTAGCCTACAGAGGTAGACCTGCATGCATTTAGAGGTGTTATGTGTTAGTAACAAATGAGTAAATTAATAACTGTTTACCTTAATTAAATACTTTATAAAAATCCTTACACTGAATTTCAAACACTTGTTAGGGAAATAACCTTTAAAAATATGACTTAGTTGATGAGTAGAGATAAAACTACTAGTATTAATGATAATATTTAAAGTTCATGATGTGTTTTATAGTCTTCAGTATTGTCTTTTGGGATTTAAAGAATATGAATCTCAAAGAGAAAAATAACTTGCACCTGGTCTCAGAGCTTCTAAGTGTCACAATGGTATCCCAGCCCAGCACCTTTCCACTTTAATAAGAAGGAAAGGGTCATAGATATATCTTATTGTATATAGATATTTGGAGCCAAACTTCATGGCCTGTAAGTCAGTTGTATAATTGAATCGTTTCAAATCACAAACCTTTAGCCAATATGGAATCAATTATACATTCCCATTTTTATTTCAGTTCCAAGGTAGCTCTTGGTCAGCAGCATTCATTATGTTCATTAAATTACCAACTAGCTACCCAAGTAGCATAAAATATTAATAAATTTGAAAGTGAAGCTTATTGTGAAGGCTTTTTTTCCTGGCACTAATGCTGTATCATGATGTACACAAGAGCTCAGCACCTTCACCTCAAATCATAGTACTCTCCTACTTGAAGTAATGTGTACTAGCTGCTTCCAAAAAATTTTACAGTCTTTCAAAATGTTGGCCTGACTCTTGATTAGTAAGGTGAAAAATTAAGATTTGAAAAGCATTACAGTTGAAACATTAATTAAATAGCACACTAAGTAAGATCAATGGAAATGTGACAACCATCAACAGTGTTTAAATAGCACAGACAGCCTCAAAATAACTGGGGAGTTGCTACTGAACTAAAACTTTGTGGTATGCAGTTACAGCATAAAGTTAGGGCATTTTCTAGAATTCCTGGGTTTTACCAGCTCTTATCATCTCTTGTCATCAAATTCTAATGTTACTGCCCAGTTACATGACTGATTTTGCTGTTATGGTAGTACTCCGAGGTGTTTTGTCCTGAAGTCAGTAATGCACCTAATCTTATATTTTAGGGTAAGGAAAGAGGAAAAGAAAAATAACCACCAGTTAAATACTAAACAGAAGTGTTTGATTCACTTATCTTCATTCAACTTTTCAGTATATTTGTCTTATTTAGTGATTTTTATGTCACATGCTGAAAATATATCCCCTCCAGAATTAATCAGATGTATACAGGCCTCATTCTTAGGCCTGTATACAAAAAGAGCAAATTAATCCTAAACCAGTAGATCTGCAAATATCATATAGGTGAGATGCCTTAAAAGCCACCAGTAGAAATGTATTAATTCATTTATCTACTATCTGTAGGGGATAAGTTAATTCCATTGAAATTATTGAAGAGAAACTTTAAAATTTTTGAACAGTTGCTAGCTCTAGTGAAATACCCTGAACACCAGTTCCTTTTCAGTTTCCATCTTACCTACTTTCTGTACCTCTAAACATCACTTCCTGATGGGCTACAAACACGTCACATTCAGCATAGCTAAAACCAAACTCATCTTCACTGCCTGCCCCTAATCAACTTAATTGTACAGACCAGAAACATATCAGAGTTCTTTTTGAGTCTCCCTCATCTCCAAGTCTGATTGGCCACCAAGTCTTCTTGGTGCCATCGATTCTTTCAGTAGACTTTTCAAAATCTTTTACAATCTAGTGTAAAGTTTACATTTCCAGTTATCATCCCAATCTGCCACTGAAGTACTTCCTGCATGCCACCTTGCCCCTGCAAATCCTCTTTCCTCTGAGCACCCTTTCATTCAATACACAGTTCAAAAGTCACTCTCTGAGACTCTAATTCATCCCAGAGGTGCTAAGCAAAATCATTAACATGACATCCATACCAGATAAATGTCATTCCTGCTTATCATGTCACACCATAATTATTTGTGTACATGACTGTCACTCTCACATTGCTGAGGCCAGCAATGGTAATTTATTCATCCCAATCTCCACCGGGGGAAACCCAATGCCTGGGACAGCGTGGGTACTAGACAAGTATTTGCACGAACGGGTATGTGTTTTAAATTGTGATAACTTACAAACTATTAAGTATATGTACCCCTATACAAATTGTCCCCAGAAAGCCTTGCTTTTTGTCTCATTTATTGTTCAAAGTCATTTTGGCTGCTTCAATTCTTCTTTTCAAAGTGTTTTTAAGCTCTGTCAAAAGCAGGAGTCAACAGGCTTGGAGAGAAGGCCTGCACGCAGTTGATCTGTGAGGCAGAGAGTTGAACTTTTAGTGTGCAAATGTTGTGACATCTATTTGGTCTTCATAGAGATCTTTTTAACACCTACTTTTGGGGGTGGCAGGTGGTTGTGGGGGGCGGTCTCAGGTGTGTCCCAGGTGGATGACATTTCTAGATAAGTGAGCTAAGAATAAAATTCCTAACCAAAAAGTAAACTGCTTCTATTTGAGGACAGGCACAGCTTAAAGACAAACTGCTTTATTCTCAGCATTCTATTGTCAACTGTTCAAGATTATTCTGCTCAGAGGCTGATCTACATCATTATTGTCAAATTTTAAAAACAGCCTCTGTTCCCATAGATATTTAGAACATAGGCATGGTTCTCATATAGTCTTATAAGACAGCTGTAGATCAGACCTCACCCAAATTACTCTACTCACTCACAGACTGAAGAAGAGTTCCCTTTGCAAATACTTAATTACTCACTCTGGAGATACATTTATCACCCTACTGGATAGCATAATAATATAAAAATACTATCTGCCTTATTCATACCCATTCTGTCATGAGTGGACAATTAAAAAGAGTTTTCCAGAAGTACATGACATGTGATAACATCATGACATGTGATAACATCACTTTTAGGGCTAATCGTATTTTAACATTTTCTCAGTTTTAATTTCTTAATACAGTAAATATTGACATATACAGCCCAAATCCCCTGGAGGTCCTCAATACTTTTTTATTTTAATTTGGCCTTGAGATCAAAGAGTCTAAAGACTGCTGAGATATTCTTTAAGTGACACAAGGCATATGGACTGTTTTCAATAGCAAAGGCTGCAAAGACACCCACAAATCATAACTAATTCCAGTATTTTCGCTTTTATTGAGAGCCTTATGGAAGGCTTTCATGTTGTCTTCTTCCCTAAGATTGATACTTATTCAAGCTTCAATTTTTTTGTTTTCCTTTCTGCCCTACTGATTTCAAAGGGAAGTTGCATTTCTTCACAGTGTCAGGGTTATAACTCCAGATAGCAATCTTGGTTATGATTTTAAAAACAACGTATTAAAAGCTACAATAATAAGTAAATATATGAAATAGTGAAAATGGTTAAATGCTCACAGGTATTATCCTGACTATACAAGGAATCACAATGTGTTTTAAAATGAATATAGACAGAGCACTTAAAAAAAAACATTACTTCAGGAACTTAAAGTACTTTCATTTCTTTTGTAAAATCTTTGAAGTAAATAAAGGCAGGGAAAGATGAAAAAAATAGGGTTTTTTTCTTAACATCACTAGTTAAATAAGCATTACTTTTAATGGAGCCCTTAGAGGAAGTGGCAAACAAAATATCAAAGCCAGTGAATTTATATACTACTCTCATTTTACCTAGGTTATAGATTACTTATACCACTTTTGCACCAAGTCCCTGTAGTTTTAAATGCAAATCCATGAAACTCGATGAACATTCTTTAATCCCACTTAGTTCCTAAACTTTTGAAAGAGAATGGCCCTTACTTTTTGTCTTTGCTCTGTCATTATGTTTGGTATGCAGAAGATATTTAAAAGTATCTGTGCATTTGATTGATTTGACTTGCGAGTTTCTTGTCATGTTTAAGCCATATTGTATAAATACTTCCTTAATTTTACTGCTTATTTAACCGTGGCTAAATACAGGAAAGGCAACCCATGGAAAGGTGAGAATAATCTCACATGGAGTGCATGCATACTCCGTAAAAACATACATGTTACCTGACTTTTCTATATGGCTGGCCACAGATAGCTTTGAAAGAGCTAAGAAAAAAGGGGAGATTCTTAAGTTTAACCATTTCACTAGAACAGATTAAACAAATGTTAAATTCTTCCCCACCTAAACAAAATCAGTACAAATGTTAAATTCTTCCCCTCCTAAACAAAATCAGTACAAATGACTTTTTTTTAATACCATGCTAAAATGAGGTCAACTCAGTACAATTTAGAATCTGAGGGAAGACAACATGCTGAACAAGAACCAAAAACCACAATAAATCAGAGTTAATAGAGCTATCATAATAGGGTATTAAAATATATCCTCAGAGATCTAAAGGAAGATTTTATGAAATGAAGAACATTTATTATGAAATAGGAACAAATTCGGCCTAAGAATGAGAAAATACATTAATTCATGAAACTAAAAACTTAAAAGATAGGATACTAGTGGAGTGTAGAACTGAAATAAAACTAGAATGTGGAAGTCACACACAGAAGTTCTAACATACGTCTAAAAAGTTATCCATGGGGCAATAAAATACAGGTTAAAGAGGAAGAAATAACAGCTGCGGTTTTCTAAAAACAGAATAAAGTATTCAGTTCTTAAACTGAGCGACCAGGATACATTTGATCAGTAGCATTCAGAGAGATTTGAATACCACAGTTGACAAGCGTGATCTAATAGTGATATAGAGAAGTTCGCACCCAAGAGAGACTGCACAGAGAGACCTAGAGTCTCTTCAAACACAAATGGTTTATTTATATACATAGGCCATAAATGGAATTTCAATACATTCCCCCAAAACAGATATCATACAAGGCTACATTCACTGATTACAACCCACTTACATTAGAAACCACCAGTGAAATAACATCCCAAATCCTTATAACTAGAAACAACTAGAAACTGAAATCCTTACATCTAGGATTGCTTATAAATAATTCATGCATCAAAGATGTAACCAAAATAAGTATTTCACAGTGTCTAAAACTAAATGATGATGAAGGCACTGCATTTCAAAACCTGGTGAAATGGAGCCAAACTGTACTTAAAAAAAAAAAAAAAAAAAAACAGCCTGTGTAAACTCTACATATTAGAAAAGTTAAAAATAAACAAACCAAGCATTCAGCTCAAGCCAGAAAAAGCACCAGAGAAATCAACAAAAAGTACAAGGAATTAAAAGCAAATAGTAATGAAAATGGGGGCTGGAAGGCGATAGTAAAATTTAAGCAATAAATAGTTTAATAAGAGATACAGTTTTGGAAATAGGATGAAGGAAAAAACCTACCGTATATCTGTAGCTACATTAAAAACATTCAAGAATTGGCCGGGCACGGTGACTCACACCTATAATCCCAGCACTTTGGGAGGCCAAGGCGGGCAGATCACCAGGTCAGGAGTTCAAGACCAGCCTGGCCAACATGGTGAAACCCCGTCTCTACTAAAAATACAAAAATTAGCTGGACATGGTGGCAGGCGCCAGTAATCCCAGCTACTCGGGAGGCTGAGGCAGGAGAATCGTTTGAACCTGGGAGGCAGAGGTTGCAGTGAACCAAGATTGCACCATTGCACTCCAGCCTGGGCGACAGGGTGATACTCCGTCACAAAAAAAAAAAATTCGAAAGTTGTTAATTTGCTTAGGTGTGATAGTGTGTTTTCTTTAAATGCTTATCTTTTAGAGTTTGATACTAAATTATGACTAAAACACCTGAGATTTGCTTCAATATATATTGGGGACGAAACAGAAATGAAATGAGAATGGCCATGAGCTGTTGATCATTATAACTGAATGATGACTACATGAATGCTACTGTACTATTGGCCTTTGGTGTCTGTTTAACATTTTCTATAACAAAAAGCTAAAAATAATACATATTTTAAAAGAAATAAAATAAGCATTTAAGACTTTATAACTCTATACTAATAAATGTTTAAGCCTATAAATAAGCATAGTAAAATAACATTTAGTGAACACATGGTATGTGGTGTGTGCCAATCTCTGTTCTGAGCCATTTACAAGTATCAGCTCAATTTTAAACTCTAGTCTCACTATGCGATCTTGGCCAGTTACTTCACCTGAATGTGCCTTATTTATTCAACCTCAGAATGTGCCTTATTTATTCAACCTGAAATGGAGATAATACTGGTACCCATACCATAGGGTTACTGTGAGGACTAAGTCAGTACATGTAAATACCTATAAGAGAACATGGCACATAAAGTACAACACACATTAGTGATCACTAAGAACTGAATAAAAGAATGAGTTTTCCACCTGTTAGGGCCCACAAGTCCTGGCCAAGGCTACATATGAACAGTAACACACAGAAGATTTAATGCAATGTTGATTTAAACAAACAAGGCTTAGCACCAGAATGGAAATGTATAGGCCAAGTCTTGCTTATTTGAACACTGATGCAAAAATGACAATAAAAAGCTGTCTAATAAAACCCAGTATATTAAAAGAATTACACATCATGAAAAACTTATCCTAGTAATGTAGAGCTGGTGTTAAGCTTTTGATATATTATCAAAAGTTTATCAGTGAATTCAGGACATTTTGAGAGACATTTCAAAAAAAAATCGATATTGAAAAGCGTACAATAAAACAACACCCATTCATGATCCCCCCCCCCAAAAAAACACTTAGAGTAAAAATAGAAAGCATCCTCTTTACCTTTATAATTGTTATTTACCAGATGTATATTAGCAAACAAACATTTAAATTTAATATTAAAAACTTAGAAGCTTGAACATTTCAGATACATGATACTTGCTTTCAGTTCTAGCACGTAAGCCTATCTAGGTGCTAGCCAACACAGTAAAAGCAGAAGATAGAAGAAGCGTAAAAGATGAAAAGAGGGAAAATTCGCATTATTGGCAGATAAAGATGTGGTCAACTACCTAGAGAAGCCACAAACTATTAAAACTTAAGCAGGGTTCTTCTGTTTGACCGGATACAATTTCACCATGTGAAAATCAGTAACCTTCCCATGCATGAAGTGAAACCAAACAGAAAATGTTATCACAAAAGGAGGCCATTAATAGGGGTAATAAACTCTAAAGTACCTAAAAATTTACCAAAAATGGAATTGGCAAAGACTATAAAGAAAACTATAAAACCTAGTTAAAAGCTATAAAAGGCCTGAATAAATGGAGAAAAGACATTGTGTTCATGAAGAGAAAAACTCAAGATTGAAAAGATGGTAATTTCCTCAGATCCATCTATACATTCAGTGCAACCTAATCAAAATCCCAACAAAAATGTTTGTGTTCCTTAACAATCTGGTTTCAAAATTACTATGAAACACGATGGAGTCGGGTGGAAGGTCAGAGTTATTTGGACATCAGTGTACCAGTAAAAAATGAAAATTATATGTTTGAATCACTAAAAACAATACGAAGTAAATGTAGAGACAGCCAAGACTATTACAGAAACTTGCTTTATCAGATATCAAGACTTATTAAGGAATTGGGATACACGTGGGGAGGTACAAAAAATAGACAAACAGAATAAAAGGTCAAAACAGAGTTCAGAAATAGGCTTGCATATATAAGAATGTAGTACATGATAAAAAGGAAGCTGATGTCAGTGAGAAAAGATCACACTGTAAAATAAGAAGTGCTGGGACAACTGGTTATCCAATGGAAAAATAAAATAACTGTAATCAGACCCCTTCCTTACATCAAAGCAAGAATAAGACTCAGATGAATTAGACAATTAAATGTAAAAAAGTAAAATTAGAACATGTAGGAGAGTATCTTTAAAATACAAGGTTAGAGAAAGCATTCTCAAACAAGATTCCAATAAAAGCCAAAAATAAAAGATTTATCAACTTGATTACATCTAAACTGTACTTCCGTATAACAAAATGACCACAAACAATGTTAAGAGAAACAGATCGGGGGGAAAAAAAACTCACAAGTACTACAGACACTATAAAAATAACTCCTATATAAATCATTTTGGAAGAGGCAAACTTAGTAGAAAAGTGTTAATTAGGCGATTTCAGAAGAGGAAATATAGATGGTCATTATTCATAAAAAGACATTCAGCCTCCCTGGTAATCAAGGAAATGCAAATTAAAACCCTAGTAAGATACAGTCTTCCACTCATCAGATT
The DNA here is from genome assembly GCF_028858775.2 of Pan troglodytes. Classification (NCBI taxonomy): domain Eukaryota; kingdom Metazoa; phylum Chordata; class Mammalia; order Primates; family Hominidae; genus Pan; species Pan troglodytes. Next base: position 66,285,268 of record NC_086015.1, read on the forward strand.
GGCAAAAGTGTTTCAAGTTTAAAATGATGAGGAGAAGCAAGTGTTCTCGTGCTGGGAATAGTATGAACAGGTAACAGCCACTTGGGAAAGAAATATGGCAGTGTCTTTAAAACTAAAAATAGGCATACCTGTGACCCTAGCCCTTCTACTCAGTACCTATGCTAAAGTGCACAAATTCAAACAAGCTAAATGTCCATCTAGAAGGTAAACCTGGTATGCATGTAGCAGATGAAATAATGAGTTGAACTGAAATGTAGTGATATACCTAAATCTGGAAGGCTGTATCTACATGTGTAATAATTTTTACCTCTGGAGAGGTTACCTCTAAAGTTGGGGGGTGGCTAAGGGGGACTCTGGTCTTATTTGTATTAAAGATATAAAACATGTAATATTTTAATTTTATGTAACAATTCAGAAATGACATTTAAGTTTTTCAAAAAACAATGGGCACAGGGCATCTGAACTCCAGTCTCATTTCTGCCACCAGCCAGCAACATCATCTTGAACAATTCATTTAATCCATCTGTTTTCTCATCACTAATGTGGAAACTGTGTGCCATCACAGATTCTTGTGAAAAGTGGAGTTGCCAACCTGGCCTGATGGAAATTTACTACCTTTCTAAGACTTTTTTGTGAAGCAGAGAGAACCACATTTATCTTTCCAAGGATTTCATAGAAAGTGCTCTCATTAGGAAAGTTCCACTTCAGTGCCAAAATAATTATTTCATATGAAATTAATTTTGGAAATTGTCTGTTTTGAGCCATATAATTCCATTTTTAAATTTTTCATATTCTGTAAGTTCAATTTAACTGTTTGGAATTGTTAAAAAAAATTTCAGAGCCCTTCATCACTGGCTGCTTGTCCAATAACGTCTAGTTAAGAGGTTCTCTTTATTGTTTTTTCTATTGTACCACCCAACTCATCACCAACACCAAATCATCTTTAGCTCTCCTAAGTCTACTTCTGAACCTCTCATTTCCTATTAGATATCAAGCTAAACGTCTAATGAACCAATTTGGGATACTCCACTTTCATAAACAAATCTCACCTTTATGCTAGCTTCCAAATCCCTCCCCCACCAGCATTTCATTCATTCGTGTCTTTAGAGTAAATGTCAAAACAGTCTACTTAGTTTCTATGAAAATACATGACAGTAATTTCATTTCAATATATTTGGTCCCTTTGTACATCTGAAATCATATCTTTTTTTTTTCTCCCCCAGGTATGGAGCAGTTTCAGCAGGAATGTTATGTGCCCTTACCACCCTGTCCCAGCAACTGGAGAATGAAAACGCTGTGGATGTTTTCCAGGTTGCAAAAATGATCAATCTTATGAGGCCTGGAGTATTCACAGACATTGTAAGTAGTTTGCTTATGTGTAAAACCTGTACTACATCAGTTGAAACTCAGACTCACAGTTTAGAGCAGTAGTTCTCAACTGGGGGGTGATTTTGCCCCCCAGGGGACATTTGGCCATGTCTGGAGACTTTTTTGCTTGTCACAACTGCAGATGGATGGCATATAGAGGATACAAGCCAGAGATGCTGCTAAGCAAACTACACAGCACAAGACAGCCCTCAACACCATAGAATTATGTGGCCCAAAATGTCAGTAGTGCTCAGGTTGAGAAGCCCTGCTTTAGAGGATAGTATTCTCTGGTTGTCTTCATTAACCAGATATTAACCAGATATTGGTTATCTTCATTAACCAATAATGATTGTTCATTAACAATCAACACTGAGAATTGGTTCCAAGCTAACAGAGATCAAAAGGACATGAAGAAGGTATAGGTCTTGACTATAATAGATTCAAATGATTTTTTTTAAGTTTTTTTAGATAACATTTATGCTATTGCTGTTTCTCTAGTGTGTTTTTCACAATTACCATTTTAATTGGTATTTCCACCTTATGTGAAATCACTAAACTGTTCTTTGGCTCAAACTGTCTTCCTCTTGTTTTTCAGGAACAATACCAGTTCGTCTATAAAGCAATGCTTAGCTTGGTCAGCACTAAAGAAAATGGAAATGGTCCCATGACAGTGGACAAAAATGGTGCTGTTCTTATTGCAGATGAATCAGACCCTGCTGAGAGCATGGAGTCCCTAGTGTGACTAGAATCCTGAAAGGGCACTTAATTTGTAAACTTCTGAAGACTGAGAACTTTTTTGAGGCCTTTTTTGCCAGACTCTAGGTTATACAATAACCCAGTTACTTTTTTACACTGATAAAAGTTTTGATATTTATTTTTTGCCATTTTATGTCTTAACGGTATCCTACTGAGCATTTGCATTTGCACCTCTGTTCATTTCACACAGTGAAACGCAATTTTACCTAGTTTGCACTATATGATCAGTGTTACTGCCTATAATCTTATACAACAGCAAACCCTGATGTGACATTCCATGACGACATACATGCTACTTTTTTTTAGTTCAATACAGTGAAGGTCTTTGTTATGACAGTGAATATTGCTTTTATTATTATTATTGCTAAAGTGGTTGCATTCTACTAGCAGGCAATGCTGTACTTTTCTTCAGTCCTCCTCTCCTTTTTTTTTTAGGCACTGTTCAATACTGTATGCCTTCTGTATTTTAATGGAGTGGATAGCATTGTTTTCTTTTACAGACTAGCAGGCTACTGGGACCTAAAAAGGTCTGTTAATGTCATGGCCTTGAAACAGTTCCATTTATGCTGGTTAAGAGATCCCTTAAGAAGTTAGAAGGCTTAAGAACTGCTTCATGTGAACATCCCTTAATAGTTACAAAGTTATATTCACAGTTTTTAAAAAATGTGTCAAAATAAAGGATAACTCTGTATTACAGCTTTCACAGTAGCTATGTGGACAATGTGTTATTTCCATTTTGACTCTCTAAAATAGCTACATCCTAAAATCAGGGCTATCTTTAACAATAGCAAGATAGCAATATTATATACAACTCAGTTATGAGACCCTTTAGTTATTCTCCATTAATGCTTCTTAGTTTGTAATACCATACCTCACAGTAGGTAGAAGAATGAAAACTTCTGCAGGTGTATAATTTTGAAACTAGTCCTCTAAAAATTCCCTATTACTCCTATAGCAATCTAATAAAAACTACCTACATAGTTACTGTTTTCTTTCCTTCTTTGCCAAATGTTTTATAATAAATCTCTTAATTATATACATTCTTCTACTTAAGATTAAATTGGAAATACTGTATTAGCAAAAGTCTTGGGACTATCTAAACTCCCACACATAGATAAATCTGATTTGGAGAGAGAAATTTAAAATATTTAATTAAAGGTGATAACCACATTTTCAAGTTTTTAAAAGAGGGAGATGGCTTTGTATGCTTTTGTGTAGTTTAGAACAGATACACATTAGTAAAAGATACCAATAATCATTAGAGCTCAAGCAAGTTATTAGGTGCAGCCTCTGGAGCCATACTCACCCTGCAGTGCAATAATAGGAAAATTAGGAGCATTAATAAGAAATTTCAGTAGTGTTTGTAAGGAAAATAAGCTACTTACTGAGATCTGTTTCTTCTATTGCATGTTTGCTTTTGAGGGACAGCTTCTGTCAAAAGTGAAATCATCACCAGAACTGGGCCTGTTAGGAAGAATAGGGTTTTATTTACTTTTTATGTCAATTAACTTCAACAAAAAGGCCACGCTGGCTGCTGTCATGCCATCTGGGTATGCATTAAACATTAATGATGATCAGCACTGAGGTTCTATTTATCTTGATTTGGCTTTCATAAAGTTTGTCAGAATGGTGCTGGACGACCAGAATTGCTAAGGAGAAAGAAGCTATGGGCCAAGTTAAAGAATTTGAATGCAAAGGCCAGGTCAATGGAGTTTTCATAAACTACATAATTTACCAGGGTTTATCTCATCTTCTCAATACATAGATTTAACAACATGGAATACTCTGCTTTTCAAGAGCTGCGTAAGCTAGTCCTGAGATAAGATGTTCAAGAGAGCATGCTAAGTTGCATGTGCTAGATGACAGACACCTTTACAGCCCCTCCGCTCCAACCAGAGGTGACACAGGAAGCTCTGTAAAGTTCAAGTAAAGCTTGAACACAGGAACACTACAACTGCCAGATGCTGAGGAGAATCAGGAGAGCAATGAGCTAGACTCTTTTTTTAGTCAATTAAGTGGGTTATTTTAGTTGTATAGAGTATTGATATGAGTTAACTCTTTTTAGTAGATGGCAAAGTGGGCTTGATGTTCAAAAGTCATGTTTGAGTTAGGGTTCATGGTCCCTTTCTCAGTAATTTTTTCTTAATAAAAGTAAACACTGGTTCAAAGACAAATAGCAAGTATTCCCTCCTGTGCTATTTATAGAGGGCTCAATTCGTAGAAAGGCATACCCTCCAATGCAATTCTGTGGCTGTCCCTTACAGTGGTTTCAGAATCACGATAAAACAGCTAGTAAATAGGATAGAAACAATAAAAGAAAGAGTTTAGAAGTTCCCTGTGAGCAATCTGTGTGTCTTCAGCGAGCTTGAACCAAAGTCTTCATATCCTGACCCACTGAATTATAAGCAATTGCTACTTGCCCATCTTGCCAAAGTAGTCCAAACACACTTCAATGAGGACAGTTATATTTAGCAGGTCCTCACCCCTGCAAGAGACAGCATATCCTCACTATTATTATTCATGTGTTATTGGCAAAAACATAGCTTGCATCTTTCCAGAGGCAGAGTTTCAAAGACAGGGTTTTCTTTGAGACATAAGCACATTGCTTAAGTACATAACAAGGTTATTAACACTTGCACTCAGGGGAAAGGAAATAGCTATTGCAAATTAATGTGTGCAACTTAATAAAATAAGCTGTTTGTGTATATGAATTTAGCTCTAGGTAAGCAAAATGCACACATCATATAAAAATAAATTGCAATGATCAGACCAAGTGGCTGTGCTGGACATCAAAGAAAAGACATGCTGTTGCCATCAGGAGAACTCTTTCTTATATGCGATAGCCAAGATATCTTCTTTAATATGAAAAAAGTTAATTTCTGAATTTCAAAAAGAGTAAGATTAGCTAATTGGTCTTCCTAATTTTTATGCCTTTAGAGTTTTTAGTCTATTCAAGTAGAAGAGTCCAGCGAGGCCAAAGAAGGGTTACGGTGTTCAAGTTCTGGTTGTTGGAGTTTTTAGCCCAGAGTGACATACTGAAATCAGTAAATAATTATTTTATAATGACACAGCACAACTGCCTTGTTTTATGAATTTTTCTTAAATGCATATATACTGTATTTAAAATTAAAATATAGATACCAATTTACCAAAGATACATATTACTAATTCTAAGCAAAACTAAAAAAAAAACCCAACTCATCATAATTTAAGAATCAAAATGTAGTTTGTCTTAAGAATTTAGCAGTTATACTGGAAATGCATTTTCAACTCCTATGTTCTAAAGTTTATGTTCAAATGGTGCCAGTGAATTTTTATATGAAGGGAAAATGCCTGCTTTTTTTTTTTTTTTAACAGATGTAATTTCACTTAACCCTTTGCGCTTTCCCTTAGTTGTCATTTAACATACAATACTGGCTTTACTTATCTCTAGAAAGAAGGCATGCTACAAATAGGAAGGAATTGTAATAATGATATTTGGCCTCTACTTTGTCTTAGCTGTTAAACTGTTTTTAGTATTTTTGTTAAATATTTGCAAAGGGAAGCATTTTCTACAGAGGATAATTAATTTCAAGAAAAATATCTTGAGTTTTAAAAATAAACATCTCCAGAAAAGGAGACAGTCGATTTTATAAAATGTCGCAACTCTCCAACATTTGGGGTAGTGACTCCTTTTTTGTTAGGACATTTGAAACTAGCAAGCAGCCATTGTTTCTAAAGAATTCTGGCTTCACGTTGACTCATGTTTCTTTCACTCCATTTTGAAATAGCTAAAAATCATTAAAACTGTAAATATTTTGTTGCTTGGGTAAGCATCTTCTGGGAACTTTGTATCTATGGTATATAATCATAGAATTTTATATTTTCATATAAAGCTAATTTTTTTCTAGTTTCAACTCCGTCGTAGTTTTTTTTCCTTTTTGTGGTGGATATGTGAATTCAACTTTCTGTGTATTGAAGTAGCAAAAACCATCTTTACATTCCAAAAGAATCCAACATGTGTTATTTCTTTGAGGCAGTGATTGTGAAAGTTGGGTTTTCTTTTTAATTCCATTGACCATTTGTGCAATAGGAATTAGACATAATTAGTCACTGAAAACATTCGTCACATTGACCCATTTGGAAAAAGTGTGCTTTTTTTTTTTTTTTTTTAATTTGTTCAGGGGGAGGGGTTTTGTAACCTGAAATTTTTCCCTTTTTCTTCTGTTTAAACTATATCAAATCATTCTATTATAGTGTTATTTAATATGTAAATTGTATTGCTATACATAAAATAAAGTATGGTTTTTGATGTATTCAGTAGTGTTGAGCATTTCTATGAAAATGTCTATATCCAATAAAATAGGTTACTAGTCTCCCTTAACAGATCACATTAATACCCACCAACCCTCTGGTCTAAGTTTTCATGGTAGTAAAATGAACATTGGTAGTCGTCTTTACACAGGCAGCAAACCAAAAAGAATGGTCTTTGCTGGGTTGATTTATCAATGTTCTTTCTCCTTTAAAGAGTAAACAATGACAGTTTTACCTGCTCATCTAAGGAATCAAACTTTATTCAGTTTATGACTCTGCTGCTAAGTTGTGAACAGAATTACTATTTTCTCTAGTGTATCAACTAGGTTTGTAACAACTCTCTTAATATTTACGAGGTAGGATGAAGGATATATCCTGGCAAGAGTTCTGGAGAATCTATATGTGTAAGATCAGTACAATTGCTTCTACTTAACAAGAACTTTTGACATTTCCAAACAAGTATACAAGTCCCAAACTTGGCAGCTTTGGCCTACCATTCTGTCTTAACTTTTAGTGGCTCCATATCAGGTGCTCAACTCTTTCTACCCAAGGCCCCAGTTTTTCTTCCCATATAGATAAGAGCTGAAACTTCACTCTCGCTGTCATGAGGAATTTAAGAAACAATGTGTGAAGAGTATGTGGAAGAACAACTCTAGCACAAAAGAATGAAATCTCTTAGGATATAATCCTAGTCTTCCTCAAATTATATCCATGGGGAAACTACTGCCCTATATCATAGGATACACCAGAGGTCCACGAATTGATGGCCTGTAGATTGCATTCAGTCCACAGATATATTGCATTTGGCTCATAATTTTAAAGTTTGTATTAGTTACCAATATTTAAAACATGAAAACTTTTGCAATAAGATTCAGGTTTCAAACTCCTTTAAAAAATTTGGGTGTTGGTGTAACAGGCTCACACTCTCCCATGACAGTAACAAGATGGAAATGAACAGCAGTTTTTGCATTTAGGGGAAACATATGCTCTCCAGTTCACCAAAGTCTACATTGCTCCCTATCACCTTATGTCTAGCCATCATCAGTCATTTAATTAACCTGCCTGGATCCTGTGAGCAGTTGCCTCTGAGATATCCAATATGAATTTTGACACCATCTTCCATCTCAGGCTAGTAAACCAACAACCAAGAGTGGCAGTAGAAGTATCTCTAAGTCTTTCATCATGAAAATCCTAGACAACCAGCATACAGCCCAGTGGGTTCCCACATTACTAACTACCTCTAAGTCCACTCAAGATGATTCCATTAATCAGCAGTTATGACTATTCAAAATCATTTAAAAAAATCAATTTTCTACTCCATGGCTTTTACTGCCCAGGACATAACCTTAGACGAGGAAGCTTCATTTATGCTACTACAAGTGGCAGAAATAAACTAGAGTACAAAAAGCTACTGGTCCAAAACTCTATTTTTAAACAGCTAATTGTGGAACTTTGAGATTTAGAAACAAATCACTACTGACCATGCCTGGATTCAGAGACAGGATTGAAGACAATGGCTTTAAATTCCTGCCTACGTTAGTAAAATCGCATAAAGGCACTAGAAGATGGGAACCAGAAGTTGGTTACTAGCAAGTTAAAATTGGCTTTTGTGATTACGAAGTTAAGTTTGGCAGAAAAGGATAATTACACCAGCAGTTTATCTGAACATAACAATTATGTTCCTCAAAAGTTGAAATGAAGAAATTAACTTTATCTAATTTGTGGTAATTTCAAATCATTTGACTTGTAGTTACTGGCCTATAAACTATTTTCCCTTTCTCACACCCTACACTTGCAGGGTATAAAGGCAGACTTTGTAGCAATATCCAGTGGGCCTTGCAAAGCTTAGGAGAACATTCTAAACCAGAGACATCTTTAGCACTATGTTAGGATCCATTCCATAAGCATTTCCTGCATGTCTACTACAGACCACATGTTAGTTATACTCTATATAGAATGTAGAGTTGTTGGCAGAGGCATTTCAAGTCAGATGAGACAAAGATGGTAATTTAGTCTTAAAAAAATTAGGTCTTCAATTTATTCCAAAATATTTAGTTGGCACTATAGTAGAGATGGTTTTTAGGGAAAGAATAAAAAAGACTATTGTGCACCAATGTGAGCAAACAAGTAAAACCTGTAATCACAGACACTCTGTATTACATAGTATGCTGACAAAATTCTGTTTATTCTATATTAGTTACTAGAACTCAGAAAACATTTTTCCATACAGTAAAAAATGTTCAAAGATAAGGACTACAACAGGGTCAAAAAGCCAAGGGTGCCAGTCAATTCTGCCACTTACAGTGTTATGAGGCAAGTTACTTCAGCTTCCTAAGTGCCATTTTCTTCATCTGTAAAATACAGAAACTAATGTTTACCTCATAGACTGCTCTGAGGAGTAAATGAGATGATGCATGCAAAGATCTTGGGATAGTAGACAGTAAGTACTCAATTAATACTAGCCATTTTAAGTATCATATAACCCTGCTTTATTTAATTGCTTGACAGACCTTTTGTCAATAATGAGTCAACCTACCTAAGCTTGCCCAATTAAATAGAAATACTGAGAAATTTCTGTCACTAATGAGGGAGCTCACAAAGTCAAATAAAGGCCGGGCGTGGTGACTCATGCCTGTAATCTCAGCACTTTGGGAGGATGAGATGGGCAGATCACTTGAGGTCAGGAGTTTGAGACCAGCGTGGCCAACATGGTGAAACTCTGTCTCTACTAAAAATGCAAAAATTAGCTGGATGTGGTGGCACACACCTATAATCCCAGCTACTCAGGAGGCTGAGGCAAGAGACACTTGAACCTGGGAGGAGGAGTTTGCAGTGAGCCAAGATCATGCCACTGCACCCCAGCCTGGGTGACAGAGTGAGACTCCGTCTCAAAAAAACAAAACAAAACAAAAACAAAGTCAAGTAAGATCCAAGAGAGGTGAATGGGGATAAAGGTAGGTAGTGAAAGCAACACATATACCCTACTGTCCAGAAACAAGAGTGGCAGAAGCAGGGAATGGATAAATACACATGATGCCCCAAAGCTTGAATATTTCTCTTCTAACCATTTAAGTCACTCTGTGCCTTCTAAGAAAGTTTTTTTTTTTTCAAAAAAGAAAAAAGCTCCATAATTTCAGAAAAGTGGAACAGAAGGCTTAATAATATTTGTTAATGTCAAGGACCAAGCACAGAATATTGCACAATACTATGAAAATGGTGAATGTTATTTCCTTCACTAGCAGCAGCGCTCTATCTCTGCCCCAAAACTCTATAAGCCAGTACAAACAATGATAATTCCTTTCTCCTCAGCCAATTTTTATCTCCTATATCTCTCGCTACTTTCAGTAGATCACTGTCATTATCATAACCATCATCATCCCTTAACCTAGGCTTACTTGGCCTCATTAGCGATTCATTATTGTATTATGAAGAAGTGGCCATAAATTAGAGGCACTTCATGTTTTGGTATTTATATGGTGAAAGTATCTCACTATATAAATAATATTATCTGTTCCCTGTGTCAACACTATTGACTTACTAAATAAGTTATGATTACTTTTCTTATAACACTTGGTGTTTAAACAGTAAATTTAAAAATATATGCCAATATTTAACATTTTCATGACTCAGGAATCCTGACAATGTTTCAAAATTGACCATTTAAAAATAGCTATATGGGATGGGCTCTTACAATAGATTATTAGAAATGCAACATTTTCCATAGAAAGATGGGCAATAATCATGAGAACTTATAATTTATCATTAATATTTGTTATTAAGATACCTTTTGCTTAAGACACATTGCTTAAGAATATGTGAACTGGATTTTGTGTCAGAACATTCCAACATGGTTAGCAGTTCTTTTCTGAGATTTTCATGTAATGTTTCTCTTATCTCACTGGTTAGGAACATGCTAAGAACAACCTGGGGTCCAAAAAATGCAACTCCCTTAGGTGCTTTTGCAGAGTGAAAATTACTCAAAAAGTTTGATGGGATTTTTCACTACCTCAATATTTGCTACTTTTCAAATCGCATTATTGGATTTACATCTAAATGCTGGCATGCCCCATGCTTCTGTTGAAGTAGCCCTTTTTTCTTCTATGTATAGCCTCTGTCCTCAGGTAATTCCATCCAAATCCATGGAATTATGTACTTTCTATATGCCAATGACTCCCAAAGTACATATGTTGTCCAAACCTATGCCCTGAACTCCAGATTTATATCCAGCTGAACATTTATCATCTCCATTTGTATATCTAATCAGCATCCCAAACTTAACATGACAAAAGCACAACTGGAATTTTCCCCCAACTTGTTCTTCCCCTAGTCTTCTAACAGTAGTAACATCTACTCAGGTAATCAAACTAAAAATCTAGCTGTCTTCCTTGACTTCTCCTTATTTCCTGCCATTTAAAAAGAAGAAACAATCCAATTTTTTAACACAGGCAAAAGAGCTGAACAGATACTTCATCAAAGATACACAGCTGGCAAGTAACACATAAAAATATACTCAATATATTTAGTCATTAAGTAAATGCAAAATGAAACCACAATGTAATACACATATTAGAATCAGTGAACTTGAAGACAGGTCAATATGTATAACCCAAAATAAAATACAGAGAGGAAAAGAATGAAAACAGCATAAAGAATCCAAACACTGTGGAATAATATCAAACAATGTACATACTGTATAACTGGAGAAGAAAGAGATAAAGAGGCAGAAGAAATACTTGAGGAAATGATGACTTAGGTTTTCCTGTATTCATGACATCAAGCCACAGATCCAAGGAGATTAGAGAACACCAAGCAGGATGACTACCCCTCCCACCCCCCCCCAAAAAAATCACACTTAGGCATATCATATTCAAATAGTAAAAACCAAACAAAAAAAAATCTTGAAGGCAGCCAGAGTTTAAAAAACACATTATCTAAAAGTAAATAAGAACTTATCTTCTTGTCATAAACCATGCAAGCCAGAAGACAACAGAGCGACATATTTGTGTTCACTTCTGTCAACTCAGAATACTATACCCGGTGAATAGGAGGTTATTCTTCTAAATGATTTATGTGAACAGGTAAAAATATTTTCTATTTAGAGCCATATTCTTACAGACTGTTTTTGTTTTCCAAATGAAAGTCAATACTTGAATAGATATGTTTTGTACTCAAGGTGATGTTCCGCAAATATGGTTAAATGAAAGCCTAATTAGTTGTCATTAAGGTATTTATTTAGGGAAAAGCTTAGGCAGTCAGCACAATCCCTATGTACTAAGCTAGAATTAGCAGAAGGAATGCTTATGTTGCTTTGTTAATAAAGCTCAAATGAAGACAGAAACATACATTCAGATTCACATCCACATTATGCAAGCAGGAAAACAAATCAAAAAGACAAGACTAAAGCCACTTTCGGGAATAACCAGTGTGCTTCAAAAAACACTTTGGCAGAGAGCAAAGAAATCCAAGTACATTGTTGAGTTTGCATCATGCAGGCTATGTGTAAGCCACATGAGATACAGAGCAAAACGGATAAAAGCCAATATGTTTAACGGATGTATTGGAAAAACATTTTTTAAATGCAAATATAAAGTTCTGTTAATTAATCTCCCTTAAAAACCAACTAATTTAATCTTGTCAATCCTGCTTAGAGCATTCAATAGTTCTTTAATGATATCATCATTCCTCACTTTACTACTACCATTTATCCAACTTTGCATTTCCTCCTTTCTTCAACTCACACTCATTTTCTAGCCAAGTCCAATCTATTCATTCACATACTGTTTCATCCCTACACTGAGGTATTTACCTGTCACACCCCTCACTTGAAATGCTATCCCCTTCACTCCAATGCTCAGATGATGACCTTCTCTTTGAAACTATTTCTGACTTGTTAACCTGTAACTATTTTTAGTAAGATGAGCCACTTGGTTTTATACTCCTGCTATGACAAATTATCCCAAGTCTATTCTTCATCTTGTTATGCAGGAGTTGTCTCTGAGAAACAAAAGGTGATGGGTGAATGAGGACATGAGATATGAAACCACTACTAAAGACAAAATGTTCAACACTCCCAAAGAGCCTTGGGATGGGGTGGTATTCTTTTAACATTATAAGTTGACATGGAAGGTGACCTCCCAATTATGACTATGTGAGGTGAGGGCCTTCAATAACTGAGAGCTATAAAAAGAGAATGCATAATGAGTAAATATTGTTCACTTTCCTAAATAATCTTTTAAACACTTTTATGAAAGTTTTTCTAAGAGTACTGTTCTCAGAGATAGAAATCTTATGCTAAGAGTCTATGCCTTAGTTTCTAGGAATGGATTGGGGTCACCCCATCTTAAATGTTAAACCAGTCTTCCAACCAAGAACTACAATAGTTGGGAAGGTAACTATCACAACCATGTTAACATTTATTGAATATATTTTATATACCTATCTCTACATATTCCAAGCCCTGTAGAAGATAGGAACAATGTAAAATAATATGCAGTTTCTATACAAAGATACACACATACACACACACACACACACACACACACGAAGTGTATACAGACCTGGACCGGGCATGGTGGCTCATGCCTACAATCCCAGCAGTTTGGGAGGCTGAGGTGAGTGGATCGCTTGAGGCCAGTAATTCGAAACCACCCCGGCCAACATGGCAAAATGCCATCTCTACTAAAAATACAAAAATTAGCTGGGTGTGGTGGCACACACCTGTAGTCCCAGCTACTTGGGAGGCTGAGGCATAAGAATTGCTTGAACCCAGGAGGTGGAGGTTGCAATGAGCAGAGATCACACCACTGCACTCCAGCCTGGGTGACAGATCGAGACTCTGTCTCACAAATAAATAAAATAAAATATATACAGACCTGAAAAGTTAAATAACACTACATGACAATTTATCATTAGGTTCCAAATAGATTCGTATTACATAAATTACAAATGGACTGGTATTATTAACATAAATAAGTGCCACAAGAGTTCAGAGGAAAAGCTTCAAGAAGGATGTGATACTTCAGCTGGACCTTAAAAAGCAGATAAATCTTGAGTGAAAAAAACAGGTAATGAAGGACATTCTGTTCACGTGAATGTTGGAAACAGACTTGCATAAACAAAACTTTTTGTCTTAAGAAATAAGATGAACTTGGAAAAGTAAGATAAGGTTTACACCATGGAAGACCTTAAATATCAACCTAAAGAGTTGGGACTTGACTTTGCCTGAAGGTGACAACCAAGGAAGATATATCAATAATGTTACTGTCAAAGAAAGACTATAAACAACTTCAGCAAAGTCTCACAATGTGCAAAAATCACAAGCATTCCTATACACCAATAATAGACAAGCAGAGAGCCAAATCATGAGTGAATTCCCTTTCACAGTTGTTACAAAGAAAATAAAATACCTAGGAATAAAACTTACAAGGGATGTGAAGGACCTCTTCAAGGAGAACTACAAACCACTGCTCAAGGAAATAAGAGAGGACACAAACAAATGGGAAAAAAAATTTGATGCTCATGGATAGGAAGAATCAATATCATGAAAATGGCCATACCACCCAAAGTAATTTATAGATTCAATGTTATTCCCATCAAGCTACCACTGACTTTCTTCACAGAACTAGAAGAAACTACTTTAAATTTCATATGGAACCAAAAAAGGGCCAGTATAGCCAAGACAATCCTAAGAAAGAAGAACAAAGCTGGAGGCATTGCACTACCTGACTTCAAACTATACTACAAGGCTACAGTAACGGAAACAGCATGGTACTGGTACCAAAACAGATATATAGACAAATGGAACAGAACAGAGGCCTCAGAAATAACACCACACATCTACAACCATTTGATCTTTGACAAACCTGACAAAAACAAGCAATGGGGAAAGGATTCCCTATTTAATAAATGGTGCTGGGAAACTGGCTAGCCATATGCAGAAAACAGAAACTGGATCCCTTCCTTACACCTTATACAAAAAATAACTCAAGATGGATTTAAGACTTAAAACCTAAAACCATAAAAACCCTAGAAGAAAACCTAGGCAACACCATGCAGGACATAGGCATGGGCAAAGACTTCATGACTAAAACACCAAAAGCAATGGCAACAAAAGCCAGAATTGACAAATGGGGTCTAATTAAACTAAAGAGCTTCTTCACAGCAAAAGAAACTATCATCAGAGTGAACAGGCAACCTACAGAATGGAAGAAAATTTTTGCAGTCTATCCACCTGACAAAGGTTTACTATCCAGAATCTACAATGAACTTAAAACAAATTTACAAGAAAAAAAACCCCATCAAAAACTGGGTAAAGGATATGAATAGATACTTCTCAAAAGAAGGCATTTATGCAGCCAACAAACATATGAAAAAAACCTCATCATCACTGGTCATTAGAGAAATGCAAATCAAAACCACAATAAGATACCATCTCATGTCAGTTAGAATGGGGATCACTAAGAAGTCTGGAAACAACGGATGCTGGAGGATGCGGAGAAATAGGAATGCTTTTACACTGTTGGTGGGAGTGTAAATTAATTCAACCATTGTGGAAGACAGTGTGGCAATTCCTCAAGAATCTAGAACCAGAAATACCATTTGAACCAACAATCCCATTACTGGGTATATGCCCAAAGGATTATAAATCATTCTACTATAAAGGCATGCACACGTATGCTTCTTGCAGCACTATTTACAATAGCAAAGACTTGGAACCAACCCAAATGCCCATCAATGATAGACTGAATAAAGAAAATGTGGCACATATACACCATGGAATACTATGCAGCCATAAAAAATAATGAGTTAATGTCCTTTGCAGGGACATGGATGAAACTGGAAACCATCATCCTCAGCAAACTAACACAGGAGCAGAAAACCAAACACCACATGTTCTCACTCATAAGTTGAAGGTGAACAATGAGAACACATGGACACACAGAGGGGAACATCACACACCAGGGCCTGTCGAGGGGTGGGAGGAAAAGGGAGGGAGAGCATTAGGACAAATACCTAATGCATGTGGGGCTTAAAACCTACATGATGTGTTGATAGGTGCAGCAAACAACCATGGCACATGTATACCTATGTAACAAACCTGCACGTTCAGGACATGTATCCCAGAACCTAAAGTAAAATTAAAAAATAAATAAATAAAGACTATAAAACAGACCATTTGAGTCAGTACAGTTTTTTTACATTTTCCTTGAAAACACTGCTTCTCAAAGATCAGAATTTTCTTGTACAGCTTTAAATATGGTCACTCTACTTAAAAGTATCCCAAGAACATTAAATTTTAATACAAATAGTACAGCTCTCTTTTAAGCAATAGGTCAAAAATAATGAAATCTATTCCACGCATGTGGAGATAAAATAGTATTATAATTTTGTGCTTTCAAAATATACCTCAAAATCCAAGATTTGTTAATTCTACTCCTCTGAGAAACTTTGCTCTGTGAGTTTAAAACGTTTTAAAATTAAGTTTAAATTATTTACTTGTCAATGACTTTTGAGAATTCATTTGTGTAAGTTCCAGGATGAAAAACGAATACCCAGTAATTCTGAGTCTAAAAGACATGGGAAAATTAGTTAACAACGCTGAATGAAAAATATAAATAAAGCTAAGAACACTATTGCAAGATTTACTGTAAAAAAAAAAAAAAACCCTTTATTTGCATGTCAAATCAATGTATAAATACCTTTATTCACCTGCTAAGTAAACTTTAGAGCTTATCAGTCTTTTCAGCTCATATTATTACAAAGATGAGAGAAAATATTATCTTTGAAAAGATAAGGGCTGGAAATTCATAGAATAAATCAGGACTAAAATACACCACAGTCTTGCTATCAAGGAAAACTCAGTCCATAAGATAGGCACATATACTAAGTTAAACAATTTATAAGGTTTTTACACCACCTTAGTAAGAAGACTATGTGTGATACAGTCTAAGAAAATAGATCTAGTTTACTGTTAAAGCCACTCTAAAATGAAAACCTTACACTTCATAGTGTCTTCCAATTCCAAAAGCACTTTCATATCCATTATCTCACTTGGCCCTCACAAGTATCCTGTAACGTAGAGAAAGAAGGTAATTTTTGCCTTTCTTACCAATGATGAAACAGTTCATCAGTAGCAAATCTAGAGCTGGAATCTACATGTTCTCATTCAATAAGATGGCTATTCAACACACTGCCTCTCTAGCAAATATAAGTCTAAGGGCTCAGCACATTTCAATTGTAAAGGTCAAACTCCCTAGTTCTATTCACAGCATAAACTGGAATATGCCTGGGATATGAAGTTTACTGATTTTTTTTATTTCTTTTCCTGTATATACTTTGTTTAAGGGTGTGCTACCCTTACCCGATGAAGGTAGAAATTTGATAGGGATATATTTACATGCAGCAAAGTTGGCAGAGAAGTAAATTTATATAAACCAATTTTTTTCACAAACCTTCCCATAAAGTCACATAAGTACTCTCAACAGACTGTATTTTAAAATATCAATAAGAACTGGTGATCTTAAAATGAATTACAAAGCATTCACGCTGTCAGAAATTCATCTGAACCATAAAATTATATATTTTTGAGAGAGAAATAATATTTTGGGCACATGAAATAAGTGAATGTTCCATCATTATACCCCTAAAACATCTTTTGTAGAGAATTTTCTCACACACATAAAGAGTTCACATGCAAAACAAACTGTAACAAAAACTATTCAAAAAAATCTTTCAGCAATGCTAAAATACTTTAACTATATAACATATTTTCTGTGCTGTGTCTACTGTGAATTACTTCTCTACCAAGAACTTACTCATACTAAGGATATTTAAAGCAAAGCAAATACCATACAAATAATTATTTAATCTTATTTCTCAGAATCCTTAGTTATCTGATAGCAATTCAAAGTACAGTCATGCATTACATTAATGATGGGCATATGTTCTGAGAAATTCATTGTTAGGCAATTTCATTGTTATTTGAACATCACAGAGTTACTTACACAAACCTAGAGTGCATAGCCTACTATATACCTAGGCAATATGGTACAGCCTATTGCCTCTAGGCTATGAACCTGTACAAAATGTTACCATACTGAATACTGTAGACAACTGTAACATAATAGTAAGTGTTTGTGTATCTAAACATATCTAAACATTAAAAAGGTACCGTAAAAATATGGCATTATAATCTTATGGGACCACCTTCTTATAAGTAATCTCACTGACAGAAACTTTGTTTTGCAGTGCATGACTGTATCATTTAAAACACATCCCTAGGATTTACTGTGACCTTCAAATGTCAACACTACGTTGATTCAGAAAGGATAACTTTCTAATACATTTCATATTATTATAGTAGTCCACATGTAAAAACCACACTTTATGAATTTTGTAAATCATTTATGTGAATGTAGTTATAGAAAGCATGTTTAAAATACCAGTTTTTAATTCTATCATATAGAAAGTCAAATTTCTAAAACACAAACTGAAAAAAAGCTATTGTGAGATGGGTTACATGATGGGTAAATATGTCAAATGTACAGCATTGAGGTACCAGCATCATACTTACAGTATCTTCATAGTTTTGCTTCTGCAGCCCTTTCCAATTTGAGGTCTGTCTTGTACCATTCAGTGTCACCATGGTTACCTAGACTTTATTTATTCATTTATTTTACACTTCTCTTCAGCTGAATAGGGCTAGGCTCTCTTCTAGGTATTGGGGATATAGCAATTAGCAAGATAGACAAAGTTCCTGTCTTCATGAAATGTATGTATATGCCAGCGAGAGGAAAGACAAACAAGTAGGCAAATATATATCAGACAGAGGTTAAGTACCACTTTAAATAAAGAAAGAAAGCAAGGTAAGAAGACAGAAAATGATGGTGAAAGGAATTGTTTTTGGCAGGGTGGACAGGAAAGCCTCACTCGGGAAGTGACTAGCAAAGAACATATAAAGCTCTGTGGAAGATATTCCAGGCAAAGGGAACATCAGGTGAAAAAGTCCTTGAAATGGGACTAAGCTTGGAGTACATCAGCAAGATAAGAGTGAAGAAAGGGGAACCTGGTAAGAAACGAGTTTAGAGAAGTAAGCAGGGATCTGATCAAGCAGGGCCTTAGAGGCCATGCCAAGGAGTGTGTATTTTATAAGGGCAATGGAAAGCCACTATAGGGTTTAAGGAGGGGAGTTACAAATTCTGATTTATGTTTTTAAAAAATCACTAAGACCATAGAGAAGACTGTAGAAGGAAAAATGTAAGATAAAGAAAACTAATGATGAAGGTGTCACATTTCTTTAGTACTTGCATGTTTGGACACAAGGTAGGTAGCACACTGTACCTATAACAACATACTCCCATAACTTAATTTAAGGTTATTCTTTGATCATGAAATTAGGAAGAAAAATGTAAAGGATAGGATCAGATATCCAAAGATATTACTCAAGACACTCATGGTGGATACGAAATAAAAGTCTTTTAGAAAAACCCCAAAATCTGATTTTAAAATAACTAAAGTATAACCTCACATATCACCAGATTGTATCCAATAACTAAAAGATTTTAAGCAATCAATTTTACAATATATGTTATTTTTAAATGAGCTAAAAAATGAGAGTGCTATACATTAAAGATTACAAACTCTCAGTCTGCTGGTATGTTTTAAATTTTTTGCTTTGTAGTTTTTTACTTGAATGACTTGCTAACACTGAGAAGTAAGATGATTTCATATGAAAATCCAGGTTTCTGTCTTTACCTCAAAAATCAGCAGCTCCAGGCTGGGCGCGGTGGCTCATGCCTGGAATCCCAGCACTTTGGGAGGCCGAAGCGGGAGGATCACAAGGTTAGGAGATCGAGACCATCCTGGCTAACACGGTAAAACCCCGTCTCTACTAAAAATACAAAAAATTAGCCTGGCGTGGTGGCGGGCGCCTGTAGTGCCAGCTACTCGGGAGACTGAGACAGGAGAAGGGCGTGAACCCAGGAGGCGGAGCTTGCAGTGGGCCGAGATCGTGCCACTACACCCCAGCCTGGGCGACAGAGCAAGACTGTCTCAAAAAAAAAAAAAAAAAAAAAAAAATCAGCATCTCCAGCACCTTTTATTCTTGCAAGGCAACAATCTTGGAAGTGAGCAACTCTATTTATTCTTATAGAATTCTACTAGAAGCTTCTCTAAAAATAAATGGATAAATTCTTTTACGTTACTTTTTGAGTAACATGGGACTTTTTATGTTGCTTTAAAAAGAAAAGAAAGTGTTTATCCTTTTGCCAACTTAAATATATTCCACTAGCATCCATGAAGAACCCATTATGAAACAATAACTGCTATGAAGAGTTTGGAGTCCAGGTAAATAATTCTAAAGGCACAGGAACTCTTGGAGATTCTGCTGAACATTTAGGCAAATGCTGACTCCAAGATCTGAGGTGTCCAATAAGGTCCTAGTTTCCAGTAGGGTGACCTGCACCTCCACACCTTTATGCATGACAGTAACATTTCTTACAACTTCACAGGGCTTACAAAAGTGGAGAGCAAGTCCCTTCACCCAGGGCATCAGCTGCCATGTATGAGCTAATCCACTATTCAGACAGATACTCAGAGCATAAACTGCTATATATAGGAAATGAGAATCAAATCAACTAATCCTCTCAAAAGGATTATGTTATTTCATATAAAATCTACAATAAAGCATTTTTAAAACATATCACATCCTTTCCTTTTTTAAGCTATCTGACAAGTCAGATGAGACTCCTTAGGTCTACTTTAAGTTATTTTTGTACTATTTGCTAGATACCACATAAATGTATGGTGTTCATAAACAAGAAACAGTTGCACTCTACAAGTCTATAGAAATGACAGTACACAACGAGCTGAGACCATGAGATGACAACAAAGTATAATCAAACAAGCTTTTCTTTTCCCTCATAAATACCATCAGAAACATAATTTTAGCACCCCAGAAAGCAACAAGCTAAAATTGTGAATTAAACAGATGTAAAAATATATTTTTAATGCAAAGCAAAGGAAAGAAAAATGCGATCTCAAATGTACATGCATGGATATCTATGGCAGATTTTGAAGTCTACTTTTATGGAACACACTTCATGAAAATAAGCTTTGCTTCTACTTAAACATTTCAAAACATTAAATGTGTAATAGTTTTCCCAATGGCATATGGTTTGAATTGATAGTGGTAAATAATTGTACATAAAATGAAACTACACTGAACTAAATGTTAGTAAAAGTGACAAAATAAAATACTAGCAATATAAACCATTGCATGGGTGTATGCCATATTACCAGGTGAAAAAAAAATTATTGCAATTACAGGCTTTCATTATTTATTTCGCCTTTATGTAATTACATCTTATACATGTTTATTTACTAATATCAATCTGAGACATCATTTTGAGAATATAATTAACTGGATAGTAAAACAGAACGTGTGCGTGTGTTACTATTTTTCTCTTTATTTCAAAAAAGTTGGTCTTTGTTAGTTGTGTTTAACTGCCATCTAGAGTTAAAATGAATCCATTTCTTTTCCCCTCTACTTCTTTTCAAAATTTTTGGCATACAGGCAAACATGTTTCACTTCTTCACATCAAACAAATATTCATCAGACAAAAAAACTGTAAAAGGATAACTTCATGCAATTTTTCAAATTACTGTTAGCAATTACACCTACTGCAAATACTTTAAGTTGACCAAAAATTAAGACTTACATTTACACTAGTTAAAACGCTATTTTTGACGATATAAACAAGCCAATGAACAACCTAATACACATCTGGACTTTGGGAAATACATTAAAAACTTCAGGTTATAGTCTATTTCATGACCTACAATTTGTTTTTTTTTTTTTGAGTCCAAGAAAAGCAGACCCAAATAAAAAGATATTCAGTAGTTACTTCATTTTTTTCACATATGAAAAATATGATTATGAAAAATTAGCTAAATCCCAGGCCGGATGCGGTGGCTCACGCCTGAAATCCCAGCACTTTGGGAGGCTGAGGTGGGCAGATCACCTGAGGTTGGGAGTTCAAGACCAGCCTGACCAACATGGAGAAACCCCGTCTCTATTAAAAATACAAAATTAGCCAGGTATGGTGGCACATGCCTGTAATCCCAGCTACTCGAGAGGCTGAGGCAGGACAATCGCTTGAACCTGGGAGGCAGAGGCTGAGGTGAGCTAAGATCGCACCATTGCCCTCCAGCCTGGGCAACAAGAGCAAAACTTTGTCTCAAACAAACAAACAAAAAAAATTAAAAAAAAAAAAAGAAAAATTAACTAAATCCCAACTGCATATTCAACTAACTAAACTTTTTACTATTCTTATGTTAAAAGTGGCATTCAAATCCCAATTTCAGCAGGGAGTTTGTAAGAATAAGCCATCAGTACAATTACTCAGCTTTCAATTTAAGAAAAGGCATTATTAAAAATCTATTTTAAAAAGGGATACTGAAGAGAAAAATGAAATTAGATTTCAAAATAAGACTTGATGCCCTAGCACAGAAGAAATGTATTCACATGAAGTGTTCCAAAAATTACGTAAAATATTACTGTTCTCATATAAATAGAGTATAGGTTTTTTTAAATTAACTTTCCCAAATGCATTAAACCACAACAGCTTTTTCTAACAATATTTTTATACATCATTAGATTCTGAAACAAAGAAGTTGCAATCCAGTAAAACTGCAACTCTTGTTCAAAGGAAATTATATGCAAGTTTTCAAGTGGATGCACACAGCAAACAATGATGATGAAAAACCGGCTGGTGCAAAGAGCCTTGAATGTTTTCAATAAACACAACTGTAGAGCATTACAAGAAGATGGCAATAGCAGAATACAATACTTATCAAGTACAGTACTCAAGTACGCATTTAAGAAGGTTCTTAATTGCTTGCTCAATTGTGGACTAATAAAGTTATTACAGGATTATAAGAATCAAAGAGGAACAAACAGAGAGGAAAAAAAATAAGCAAGCCTGAAGGCCGTGAACGAGAAAACGCCTACCTCAAGAAAAGCCTGGATTAACAGTCATAGAGACTAGTGAATGTACTGAGAGCCACTGGAAAATCATGGAAACAGGATTGAAAAAAAAAATAAAACCTTCTATAAATTTTATACGTCTGGAAAAGTGTCCATTTAAGACAATGGGTTTGTCTGAGCTCTAAATTACTGAAATTTGTGAAGTAAAAAGTACAGATGGTCCCTGACTTACAACAGTTCGAGTTATAATTTCTTGACTTTACAATGGGCTTATAGGGTATTAAATGCATTTTTGACTTACAATATTTTTGACTTACAGTAAGTTTATCAGGATGTAACCTCATCACACATTAAGGAGCATGTGCATACACATTTACTATGTATACTGTTGGGGCTTAGAAAACAACACTGCAAAATGAATGGCGTTTTGGCATGCTGAACACTTTGAACCATAATAGGAAGGCCTTAGAAATTACCTCAGAATCAAGGACTTTCTTCTTTATTTTTTTTTTCTTTTGAGACAGGAGCTTGCTTTGTCACCCAGGCTGGTCTCGAACTCCAGGCTTCAAGCGATCCTCCCACCTCAGCCTCCCAAAGTGCTGGGATTATAGCCGTGAGCCACAGCACACCTATAATCCCAGAATCAAGGACTTTCTAATCTCTCCTGTCCTCCCTTCTCCCCACCCCCAGAACAGGGTGAAATTTAACTCTTAATATTCCTTTATCCGCCTTAAGACCTGGCCCACCAAAGAGAACACAACTGCCTTCCATCCCCTCCTTGAAATTTTATTACCAGGAAAGAAGACTGAGGCATGTAACCACACCTGAAGGGATTTTGTTCTGCCTGTTAGGCTCAAATTACAAAGAAAAACATTTACAAGCTAGTATTTCTACCTCCCAGGTCCATTCATCTTCCCTAAAGTCATGTATTACCTCTGTAGAAATTGTCTACAGCACCCCCTTCACCATTTCCCTCTCCCCGCTGGAGTATTTAAGCCTCAACCATCCGGCCCCTCTTTGAGCCTCATATTTTATATGGCTCCTGTGTTTATGCACATTAAGTATATTTGTATGCTGTATTAGTCCATTCTCACACTGCTAATAAAGACATACCCAAGACTGGGTAATTTATAAAGATAAGAGGTTTAATTGACTCACAGTTCTGCATGGCTGGGGAGGCCTCAGGAAACTTACAATCATGGCGGAAGGTACCTCTTCACGGGGCAGCAGAAAAGCGAATGAGTGCACAAGCCAAGGGGGAAACCCCTTATAAAACCATCAGATCTCTTGAGAACTCACTACACGAGGACAGTATGGGGAAAACCACCACCATGATTCAATTCTCTCTACTTGGTCCCACCCTTGACACAGGGGGATTATTACAATGCAAGGTGAGATTTGGGTGGGAACACCAAGCCAAACCATATCATATTCCTTTTTCTCTTATTAATTTGTTTATTGTCAGTCATTTCCACAAAGGTTCAAAGAGAGTAGAAGGGACACTTTCCCTCTCCTGCTATAATACAACAAACAAATGACTTCCTAAGAATCAACATGCGTGCTTTCAATTTAAAATTTCTAATGTATTCTCAAGTGCATTTTACAACTACTGCGGTTTTTGTTTTTCCAAGGAAGGAAGAGGCATATGCAAATTCTCACTGGCAATCTCTAGGATTGAGCATAGTTTTATCAGCAAGATCTCCGCTGAGAATGTCTAGAACATAAACATCAACTGTCAGAATGATTTCTCTATTGCAGCATTTTATCTGATTGAACCTAAATTGATACCTGGTTCACTAACAAAAGCTCTAAAGAAGTATCTGCTTATAAATTCTCTCTACTCAATATCCATCAGGGCCAATTTAAAGCATTTCAGATATATTTTGAGTATAGAATATTTTACCATAATAAAATGAACAGACTATAATTATGGAACAAGGTAAATTTCTGATTATTTTATTTCAAAGTAAAGTACGCAGGCAATTGGACCCACTACCAAATTTCACCCAGGATTTCCTGAAATAGGAAGAAAAACTATGTCAGTCATGAGCTCTTTATTTTTTTAGTACTTGTCTATCCAGAGAAAACTCAAAGTGGGTCTAAAAAGATGGCCTTCATATAAACTATAACAGAATTTACTGTTAATAACTTGGAGTATTTGAAATAGTCAAGGATTCTGCAATTTTTTTATTTCTTACTCTTTAAAGCTTGTCCTTTCTTTTCCATCCTCCAGCCTTCCTTTTCTGTCTTCATTTCTATTTTCTACTCACCAGTCTTACCTCCTCCAATAATTTCATCTCTTTATTACTATCAAACCTCCGTTTTCAAATTATATGGCATCAGAAATGAAATCTTCAAAATTAAGGAAAATGAGGAGAAAACATTCTTCCCAATGCTTCCTTTCCATTAGGCCTCACACCAGATGTACTCACATGCACACATTTCTATGCAAGCTGCTTCCCTCATTTAGAACACTCCACACCACACTCTCCTGCCACCTGATACACCCAATCACAAAATGACTTCCAAATCAGCCCATTTTTCAAGGTCCACCTGAGTCTTTCAAAATGCTGTCTATACTATTCCAGCTCATAGTGCTCTCTCCTGTCTTCTCTATCATCCTCATAATCGGCATACTTTTTAATTCTATAACCTCAAGATAACATACAGAATTATTTAGAATACTAACATCAAACACTTTGAAGTTCATTTACTAGCAGTGTGATCTTAAGTAAATAATTTCTCTAAGTCTCAATTTTCTCAGCTATAAAAATGAGGATACTAAGACTTTGGCACACTTGCTCATAGGGTTTTTATGAGGATAAGGTGATTCATGGAAAGTGTCTGGTACAGAATAAACATTCAATAAAAACCATTTTTTATGTTGTCAGCCATCATCCTCCAGCTTTTTGTGTATACTTTAAAAGCTCAGCCAGATTCTAGGCTCTTAAGGGCAGATTACATCTTACAGATGTTTAATACATACATGTTTATAGAATGTATGACTAAATGATACAATGTTTTCTAAATAATGAAGCTGGGGGCAATTATAGAACATTATATGAGGCTGAGGAGATAATTATCGCATGCTGGTGCATAGAACCAGTCCAGGGGTTAGGAAACATTAATTTCACACCACCTTTGCAGATTATCTCATTATGGGTCAGTTGTTACTTAGTAGGTTGCAATAATTTTCATGGCTGTGAATGCCTCACTCCAGAAAGTATCCAAACTTACCTGATAAATACAGAAGCTGTATATTAATAGATACAATGTTGCCATAGATTCTTCCTCAACAGCCTGGTGTCTCACAGAAAGGATCAGCTGTGGGCAATATAATGAGAAGGGCAGCTATCACAGACCTTTAAGTAGAAAGTAACCACCTTTATTGGATGCTATAAAATAAATTATCAAAGTCTATCTAGATAACCCCCAAGTGTCTGTGATATATTCCTGATTGCTGTTCTTAAAAACTGCAAGAAAACTCCCAAGGTATTCCTTAGTTCACAGCTAAGGCGGATGGTGACCTACAAAAGTTGGGCTCAAAGTTGAAAGAGCCGGATTTGTCCCAACTGTGTTACTATGCAAACTTACGCAAAGCAGGGAGGTCAGCAGTTTGTCAAGCAACATACAAATGCTGTAATGAGCCTACAGTTATTATTTTCATGCAACCCATTACCAACTTAAGAAAAATCCTTATTTGTAAATGTACATAAAAAATAAACAAGAATTCCTTATAACCATGCAAAAGCTCTATTTCATTCCTAGAACAGAGGACCACTCAAGGGTCTACTTTTCATCTTTCCTAAGTGGTAAGGGTAAGGAACAGCAAAATCAAAGTTCCTATCAAGTGAAGTTAGAGTACTCTGAAATTATGATGAACGTTAACGGGAGGAATTACTTCATTCGTTCATTCAAATATATTTACTGAGCACTTACATGTCAGGCAGTTCCGGTTGCTGAGGATACATCAGCAAAGCAGAGACAAAAATACCTGTTCTTAGGATGTTCAAATTCTAGTGGTGGGTGCACCTGCTAAACAAATAAATGAGTGATTACACAATATATGTAATGTTACTGTGTTATGGAAAAAAATAAAGCAGGTGGAGGATAGGGAGCCAGGAGGTGGGGATATTCTTCTATTGGAGATTGAAGGAATGGTCCTGTGAGGTGACAGATTGAAAGATACAAGGAATCAAATCTATAAATGTCAGAAGGGGCTTTCCAAGCAAAGGAAACATTAAGTGCAGAAGTCCTGACGCAAGAGCTACGTTTTATGTAAATATTCTGCGAGGAGAAAATTTAAAAAACACCTTGGATTTTGGAGTCCTAGCTCTTTGTCTTTTACCAGCAGAGTATAATTTATAAAGAAAACAACTTTACCTCTCTTGAACCTGTTTCTTCCTCTGTATATTAGAGGACTGATACTACCATATACTTATTTCAAGGAACGAAAATTAAGAAATGCACTTTACAGAAACGAGATATTACAAAGTGCTAAATTAACAACCAAGCTTGTCTCCTTGGCTGTCAAATGAAGCTAATGTGCCCATTTCACAGGGCGTTGCGGGGACTCAATGAGATAACCAACGTAAATATGTCGACTGACACTCAGAAACCCCTCAAGGCATGATCCAGCAATACTACTGTCAACACAGGGTCTACGAACTATGAGCAGGCAGGGGCTCTTGCTGCTCTGCTCAGTATAAGACGCCCAGGACGAAGCACCTCGAAACTGCTCCACAGGCATTCGTTGAATAAACCGACTGTAAACTCCACTTACTTTAGAATACTGTGCCGAATTTTTCGCATTTCTACATTCTGCTGGGACATTCCAGCTTCTAAGAACCCAGCTTCACTCTCTGAAACTCTTTCAACATATGCAGGTCTCACTTTAAAAGGTCTTGAAATGGAGTTACTACCAGACGGCCTTTCCCTAGGGTTCATAAAGACCCTTTCAAGCCACCCTCCCGCGCGCCGCGTACCACACGCCCACCTCCTAGTTGCCGCGACTACACCTCACGAACCTTTCGCGCCCCAAGGCGGCCCTTTATAAAGATGCGGTGACGTCACCGCGCGCCGCGCGTGCGCAAATATGGTAACGTGACCACGCCCTGGCCTGCGCTGAGGCCCCGGCGTCGGCGCAGTAGCTGGTGCCTTCCCGGAAGGGCTCAGAGGCGGGCTCGGTGAGTGGAGTCGGACAGTGGGTGGGTGCCCTGACTGCCTGACGGCCGCGCAGGGCCCTGCAGGACAGCTGGGGAGGATGTTGTTAACGTAAAGAGCCAGGCTGATGAGGAAGGTTCATGAGTCCTTTGGGTATAAGCGGGAGTTGGGGCGGCCGGAGGGCAGATGACTCTGAGAAGGTGCGGATCTTCGATTCTAAGGGGAGAATTTGATTTGGTTTCGTCTAAAGTGCTGATAGTGGGCCTCACAGAAAAGTTACCATGAACCGACTTTCCGGGATTCCCTTGGCGCTGCATTAATTGGCCTCGTTGCAAAAGGAAACCGAGAGGAAGGCGGCAAGGCTTGGCCTGCGGATGATGTTAGCGGAAAATATCTGTAATTAGACCCCGGAGGGCGGGCCTGTGAGCGATTGCTGTCCGCGGTGCTGAAGGAAAGGCAGCCACGCCCAGAGGAGGAAACCTAATGAGGGCAGGGCGGTGTTTCCGTTTTCCTTGGCCGGGTTCTGCGCCCTACACTCAATAAGCGTGGGCTTTCTAGCAGGGCTGGACACTCAGGCGGTGTGTCAATCTTTAGACAATCTTTATAGAGTGCATAGATGTTTAATTTCATAAAATTTAGGAAAGCTTCATTTCAGGAAGGAATTTTATTCCTCTTTTTCTCCCTTAGGGCAAGCACTTTAACCTTTTAAGCCCAACCAGATGAGTTGCCTGCAGTTTTGGAGGCCTTCAGAGCATTTCACTAGACCTCTGTCTGTGTCGGTCCAGTGTCTTTAGCCAAGGTGAGCTTGCTCGTGGTGTGAAGTGTGCCACGAAAATGGGCTTTCCTGCACTCCACAAATGAGAGTGCTTAGCAGCCAGGGGAAGGGGAAGGTATCTATCTAATTGTGCTTTTCCTCGCAGTTACGCATGAAAAGTACTTTCCTATTTAGAAGAGAGATGGTAGAACTGGGCACTCTTCCAATAAAGGAAAGACCTTGAATTTCCAGTTGGTTCTCATACTTGTTTGCCTGCCTTTCTGTCTATGTGTGTTTGCACATGCATAAGGGATGGTGTTCCTGTGTTGAATTTTACAGAGCAGATTTTTTTTCTGTTGATTCAATAAAACGTTTAGTAGTCTTAGTACCAGCTGCTTGTTTGTTTTTAATTCTGATTAAGGTTAGAATCTAGAAAGAAAAGAGAAGACAATATGAAATATGTTGGGTTTACCTAATTCATAGTATTCTTAGATGTATCTGGCATGCTGAATAAAAATGTGTTTAATTGCATCCTTTCATTTTATACATTATTACATCTTAAGTTTTCTTTTCTCTTCTGAGAGAACCAATGGATTAAGGTACTAAAATAATCAAATGTTGCAAAGCTGAGGACATGTGGTAGAAGTAACTTTAAATGTTTTTATTCTTTATGACAGCTTTGATTAAAGATGACTTCCTTGTTTGCTCAAGAAATTCGCCTTTCTAAAAGACATGAAGAAATGTAAGTTTTTTTAAAGGGATGATTCAGATATAGAAATTGGACTGGCTTTGTTAGTGAAATATTGTATACACAGGATGACTTAAAAATTTGCAAGCATGTCATTTTAATTTTCTGACACTTAAGAGGTTTTAGTGTTAGGGAATTTCATTGTTTCTTATGAATAAGCAACATTAAAAGGTATGTTCTATGTATTTTTACTCTTTGTAAGTAATATATAGATAAATTTGCCCCTCCTCCCACCCTTTCTAGGCTCCACATTGGCATTTAATGGGCTTCTCTAAACCTCTTACCCAGGGCTGGCTTCATGGGTATGTGACTTATATACAGTCACAGGTCCTGCATTTGGTTTAATGCTCTCATGCCATTGTCTTGCATCATTTTGGACTGGACCCTGCAAATTGTGTAGCCAGTCCTGCTCTTTGTTTTGTATTATTCACTCTTTTCCTCCTCCGTTTGTGGGCTTTCAGGTTTTCCTTTTCTTTAATTAATTACCAGACGTTCTTTCCTTGGCTCCTAAGATACTTTCCTTACCAAAAAATTGACTGTTCATAGACCTGAGATTTTAATTCCACCTTTAAGACAGCCTGATGAAACACAGTGTTTCTTGAGAACCTCCACAACTATTTGGGAAACAGTTTGACTGTTACGTATACCAACGTATGTATCTTTTAATCATCTTACATATTGTCCTAAAAAGAACAAAAACATATAAAATAAGCATTTGACCAGCAAGAAACTTTTAAAGTATATTATATGTAACGAAGTAGTTTGAAGATGTTTACTTGTAATTTTTTACATCTTTCTTCAATTACTGTTTTACCTTGTTGTGAGTATGCATACATACACACAGCCTCTCACTCATATATCAAACCATCATCTTTCTCTTGGAAAAAGAGGGAAAAAATATTTTTATTGCTTCTTCAAACATATGGAAGTTTAGCACAATTCTAAATGTGTAACATGAGATTCAGGGGTACTGAAGTGTTAAGCAGAAGGTTTCATATAGCAAGTTATATCAATGTATGTGTGTCGGGAGGTATATATAACTATGTGTACAAAGGGATATGTATTACAGTTTGCATTTTCACCAAAAATTAAAACATATCTTCAACATTCTAAAATAATTTCAAAAGACCAGAGAGGCTAAAAAAACAGAAGCATGTACTTATGGCATATATAAAGAATATGTTAATGAAAATAAAAATAATTTTAACCAGATTGACTTAAGACTTATTGAACTACCTCAGATTTTTCACTGTCTTATTAGTCGACATAGTAATTGACTTTCAGAATAGGTTAGAGTTGAAGTGAGGTGCAATTAAGAAATGAATTTTTTATATTGGTCAAGCAGTAAAATGTTTGCTTTTACTTTTTTAACTCTATATAATCTTCATTTTTTTTCTAGAGTATCACAAAGATTAATGTTACTTCAACAAATGGAGAATAAATTGGGTGATCAACACACAGAAAAGGCATCTCAACTCCAAACTGTTGAGACTGCTTTTAAAAGGAACCTTAGTCTTTTAAAGGTAAGTTTCCATGACTTGAATATAGAGATTTATCCCACCTTCTCAAAAATCTTTTAGGTAAGTTTCATAAAATTGATTTATATAACTTATTGGTTCTCAGTAATAAGTAGAATTACTAAAGCACATCTTTTTTAAAAGCCCATGTCAGTTAGATAAGTAGCATATGTATCCTCATCCTCATTTTTTTAAATTAAAAAAATTGAACTTTGCTTAAGCTAAATGTTTGCAATCAACTAGAAAATCAATGACTACAGAAGGAATTGTAAGGTCACCCTTTTGCAAGAAGTAAGAAACAGAAGATGTACCTTTCCATCTTTCATCTTCTTTTATTTGAAAGGAAATCCTGAAAGGCCATAAAGTACCTATAAGATATTGAGAGCCAACTCACAACTATCAAACATCATAAAAACAAGAACAATTTGATTTTGCCTGACTAGGCAAACACACAGAATTCATATCTATGATAACAGATTTCCCAGCTCCCTCTTGATGGATATGGAGGAGTGGTCAAAGTGTATGATTGTGCGGGGCCTCACCATTTGGCCAATGTGCCCATTTGGAGTAGAATCATATGTGTAACATTTTTGGCTGCTTGTTATACTTTGCTTCCAGAATTGTATGGCTTCATCCATAATTAAAACCCTAAAGTTTGCTTCCATTCAAGCTTCCAAGAGATCCTATGACTAAAACATTTGGTAGTAAGACTATATTATTTAAGTTATAAAGCAGTGTTTTCAGTTTTTTATTGTTAAATATTTTCATCGATAGGCATGATATAGTTATCTTCTGTCCTCACTAGAGGATAAAGGAAGAGGAAAATTCAGTTATCTTCTCAGCTTCTGGCAGTTTGATCCACAGTAATTTAAGTCACAGCCATAGTGCTACCAAAGCATTCTATATTGCCATATGTCTTACTTGCCCAATGGTGTTAGCAATATTTATTTTTAAATGGAAATATATAGGATAATCTGGAATTTGCTCTGAAAAGTTAGAAAAACTAAATTAGAAGGCTTAATTGCTACCTACCTGCAGCACGTGATATGATATTTGGTTTTCAAGCATTTTCCTTTTAATGAGCAAGTATTTGATGAATGCTTAGAGGGTCTTTACTATTGAGCTAGTTCTGGGCAGAAAGTAGGGACAACAAAATAAGTATAAATCAGAGCTCTTGATATCAAGAACCCAGAAACTTTGTGTGATCAAACATTAAATTACATGGAATGGAGTCAGGACTACAGAAATAAGAGTTAAAACATCTTTGAGAGCTAGAATATTCAAAAAGGTCTCAGAGAAGAAGCTAAGCCTAGCCTGTGTTTCAATAGGCAGAAGGCAAGGCATACTGTTGGATTCTTACAAAAGAGCCAAGACCAGAAGACTGACCTTGTTAATGATCCTGGGAGCATGACTAACTAGCTTAGAAATTCACAGGAAGCAAGGTTGGATATGTGTTATGGGACCAAAGAAGTTGAGACTTGATATATAGACATAATTCAGTACTGAAAATGACTAAGCAAAAGGAAAATATAGACTTATATAAGAAATAAATGAGTGGGTATTTAAGAAAGATTCATTTGCTATTTAGATGCAAGATGATTTCAAAAATGGAGAGAATAGTGTTCAGAAGGGTAGCTAAGAAATCATAGTCATACATATATAAGGAACATAATGAACCTGGTTTCATAGTTATGAGAAACTTCAATTTGGTATGATTTTTCCCCTGATTATCAAAGTAATATATTCCTACTGTAAAAAAAAATTTTTAAAGGGTAAAGAAGACGAAATAGCATACCTTCCATATCATCCTATTGATCTAAAATTAATACATTTTTGTATATTTTCTTTCAGTACTTCAATAAACATTTATTGAGCATCTATTATATCACAAACACAGTGCTTGCTGCTAGAGATGCTGCCTCTTCTCTTTTTTTGCATTCTTTGAGTCATTGCATATGCAATTTTTAAAATCCTACTTTCCTCATATGTTTTTAAACTTTGGAAAGAATTTTAGTGGCTCTACCATAGAAGTCATTATGAAAGTAAAATAAATGAGACTTAGCCGGGCACAGTGGCTCATGTCTATAATCTTTGGATTACACGTGGGGAGGCCAAGGCTGGAGGATCACTTGAGCCCAGGAGTTCAGGACCAGCCTGAGCAACACAGCAAGACCCTATCTCTAAAAAAAAAGTTAAAAACTAGCTGGACGTGGTGGTGTATGCCTTTAGTCCCAGCTGCTTGGGAGGCTGTGGCAGGAAGTTCCCTTGAGCCCAGGAGTTCAGGGTTACAGTGAGCTATGATCATGCACTGCAGTCAGTGAACTTGCAGCCTGAGTGACAGAGTGAGACTCTGTGTCTGGGGAAAAATAAATAAATAAGACTTGATTGCAGAATTTTGAGTTGGTAGACACTTTAAAAATATATATATTAGATTTGATTCTCATCTAAAGGTATTTAACTTTTTTTAGCATTAAAACTTTTTTCATGTTAAAATAGATAGAGGTGGACCTGCTTTGGGTCAAAGCCTCACTGTTCAGTCTTTCCTTGACTGCCCAGCTGTGGCTTTAAGCAATTGTGAAAACCACTGATCTGGGCTAATTCCTTAATTTAAAGATGAGGAAACCATAGGGCAATTACTCCTGATAAACTTGTTCAGGACAAGTTAAGTTACATCTAGGATAGGTACTTCAGAAGTACAGCCTACACTTTAAAAATGGTTCCAATAAAACTTGAAAGCATTTCTGTAATAAGAGTACAAAATATGGATGACCTCTATTAACATCCATTATTTGACCTTATTTAGATCTTCTGACCAATATAATAAACATTAAAAAGGAATGAGCTTTCACTTTTGAAAAGGAAAGTATAACACTAGCATTTTGGAATGATATGGTTATATACTTTAAAAAGCCAAATTTGTTCTAAAAGTAGTATAATATGAGTTAAGTAAAACTGATGGATAAAAGATACAAAAATCAATAGTAATTCTATGTATACAACTGGAAAATATAAGAAATCAAGTTCACATTAGCAATAAAATTCTAAAATACTTGGGAATGATCTTAACAAGGGGTTTGCATGATTGGTGTGAAGACAATTATTACACTGAAATGGAAGATTTAAAAGAAAACTTACAAGGAAACATATGCCTTAATCCTGACTAGGAAGACTGTTGTTTTTTTAAAGTCAGCTGCTACACATACCCTCTGAATTGAGTCTTTGTAAAAACTAACATAAAATAAAAAAACAGCTATCACAAAATTATTTTTAGATTTAAATAAGTTCCAACAGAATTTGCCTTGAACTCAATAAAATTTCTGTAAATTCCTTTGGAAAGTAGCAGGAATATAAAATATCAAAGAATGTATTTTAAAAAGGAGCAGTGAGGAAGAGACCAATTCCATCAAATATTTGAACATATTAGTAAATGAATAGATATGAATGTAGGTAGTGAAGAATAGGCTTCAGTCAGTAACTATCATAAAAGATAGTGAACTTTGAAAACACAGGGTGGGTGATTTTTCCCTGTTAGTATTAGTAAAATGGAATTTATCTGCCTTTTAAGAACATAACAGAATTGGTATAGATTTGAAAGAGAAAGAGAAAATTGTGTTTTTTATAAATACTGCCACACTGTAAGCTGACATCTCTCCCCACGTACCTACCATAAAATTTAGTTTTATCTAGAAAGGCAATTGTGTAAGTAGGGCCAGGTGCGGTGGCTCACGCCTGTAATCCCAGCACTTTGGGAGGCCAAGGCGGGCGGATCAAGAGATCAAGACCATCCTGGCCAACATGGTGAAACCCCGTCTCTACTAAAAATACAAAAATTAGCAGGGTGTGGTGGTGCGCGCCTATAGTCCCAGCTACTCTGGAAGCTGAGGCAGGAAAATTGCTTGAACCCGGGAAGCGGGGGGTTGCAGTGAGCGAGATTGTGCCACTGCACTCCAGCCTGGGGACAGAGTGAGACTTCGCCTCAAAAAAAAAAAAAAAGGCAATTCTGTAAGTAAACATCACCTCAAGAATAAGCTCATGAGTAAGCTGGACAAACACTCCAGGGTGAGAAAGAATGAGAAAGTGCTGCAGCCGGTGAGAGAATCCTTCCACTGAAGAATGCCCTGGAAGCCTTTATGGGGCAGTTGGCAGTTAAACAGAGACTTCAACAAACTGCCATCCAAGATGGTCGGTGACTTACAGGACCCTATCTCTCCTTTTTCCTTCTTACATTTCTCACCTCCGGTTCCTTGAAGAATATGTTTAATAAATGCTTACATTGTACCAATGACCCTGTATCTCATGCTTTAGTATCTTATTTTTTCTATCCCAGAAATTGGCCCTCCAGCAGATTAAAAGATTAAAACCAGCCTGGCCATAGCTGGATTCACTGTATATATTTATAGTGAGGTATTAGATTTCAAGTTTTGGAGGAAGTGGCATGTATAGGGATGGGGAGAGAAAGAGATCTCAGCATGTGACTTTCTGTGCTCATATTTCACCTTTCCTAATCATGAATCAACTCATTTAAATATAGCCTTCTCAATTCTGCCATAGAGTAACATTTATACCATCATCCACACTGGGAACTTGTTTTTTAACTGTTATGAAGAGTTTCAAGCCTATATAGAAGAGGGAATGGAAGAATGTACTTGCATGTGCTTATTACCCAGATTCAATAATTATCGAAACATGGCCAATCTTGCTTCATCTATATAGCTCATCCCCTTCCCCAACCACTCAGATTATTTTGAAGGTATTCTCCAGAAATCATATTTCTATAGCTATTTCTGAATATATGTATTTTTTCTGTGTATATCACTAAATGATAAGGACTATTTTACTATTTTAAGCAAAATCACAATACTATTATCAATAAGAAATTACCACTAATTCCTCAAGTATTCAGTCAGAGTTCACATTTCTCTGATAAATCTGTAGGCATGTTTACATTTGTTTGGATTAGACTCCAAATAAAATCTAACATTGTACTTGATTGATAAGTCTCTAAAAGTATCCCCTGACCTTTTTATCCACTTTTAATTTATGTGTAAAGGAATTAGGTCATTTGTCCTATGCGTTTCCCAGTTTGGATATTGCTAATTACATCTCTGACGTATCATTTTGCATGTTCCTGTATTCTCTGTAATTCCTATAAATTGATCTAGAGCTGTGCTGTCCAACAGAAATATAATGTGAGCACATATGTAATTAAAATTTTCTAGTAACCACTTTTAACAAAGTCAAAAGAAACAGATGAAATTAATAACATTTTAATGAGGCATGTACAAAATATTATTTCAAATGTTTCTATCAAAAATTCGTAATTAAATATCCCATATTCTTTTTCTTACTAAGCCTTCTGAATTCAGTGTATGTTTTGCACTTACAGTACATCTTAGTTTGGACTTGCCACATTTTAAGTGCTCAGTAGCCACATGAGGCTAATGGCTATCATATGAGCAGTGAAGTTCTAGAGGCTGGATCAGATTCAGGTTCATTGTTTGGGGGAAGAACATTTCCATAATTCCTGGCTGTCTCTCATTTTGGAACGTTGGCAGTCATTGATGATCATTGCCTAGATATATTCATTAGAAGTTGCAAAAAGGATATTCAAATTCTTTTATTCCTTCTCTTTCAATAGCTTGTAACTTACATGAAGAGAATCTTCCCCTCATCACTTACTTGATTACACTGAAGTACATACAGTTCATGTAGGAAAAGGTATGATGACTGTTGAACACTTTCTCTATAGCTTTCAAAATCATAGTTTGGTTCTCTGGCATCCTCTAATGGTGATGAATGAGGTGGTATTTTGTTTTTAATTTATCTGGGATTTGCAATGTTTCAATCCCTTGCCATTTTTGTTCTTATTTATGCCTGATGTGTCCCATTTTTACTATGGGGAAGCCTCTTCAAGTTAACTCTTGAATGTCTTTGACATGATCCTAACAGTCTTTGATAGTTTCTTTTCTTTATGATGTGATAAGTTATTCCAGGCTCATTGTGTGCCTTTGCTGCCCAGACCTGGAATTGGCCATTGCTCCAAGAAGCCCTGGTTCCTTTTGGCAGGAAATATATTTAGATCTCTCAATCTGGGCACTAGGAATATTTATTGCAACTTGTTTTGTTGTTGTTGTTGTTAAGATAAAATACATCAAGAGCTCATAACAGTATCTCCAATTCAATTGCACGATTGCAGATTTAAATTAAAATCGCTGATCTTATGCATCTAACCTTCTTTTTCTAACACCAAAAATCTGTTTCCAAAGAATTATTCTATGATACAGGCATAGCTATCACCAATAATATGATTACTGAGAATGGTTTTCAGTAAGATAATTTTTACAATTTCTTTTTGTCCCCAGGGTGTACCCCCACTAGGGGTGTCCAGTCAATACTGTGTTCTAAGAATACTTGATGTAGCTCTTCTCTGTGTGGTTATACCACCAACTACATAATAGTTAGATTTGTCACATTTGGTTTCCATTTTGGGGGGAATTGCTTTTTTATTTGTCCTATAACTATATAAAATTTTAAATGTTCTAGTGGCAAGTCTATAAGACAAAGAAACAAAGTATAGTCAAGTAAGCATTGCCTCCCTTTTCGCCCCCCTTTTTCCTTTGCCTCTGCCTGCCTTGGATACCTTTTTTTAAAAAAAGTTTTGGTTTATAATCAGGAAACTTTGACATCTTATTTATGCATTTAATGAATATTTAATGCCTAGTACATGCCCTGCACTTTGTTAGATACTCAGATGCATAAAGGTTGTATGGGACACAGTCCTTACCTTCTGGTAGTATATAATCAAAGGAAAGGTTCTTATATGGAAGTATTAGGGTATAACTGGCTACAGAAGGCTAGGATCAAATTGCAAAGTTTTTTGTTTTTTTTTTTTTTTCAGTCAGGCTAAGGAATTCACACTTCATCCTCTATGTAGTGGGTACTGATGATTTTTTAAGACTAGGGAAAGACATATTCAAAGTAGTTCTTTAGAAAAATGAATTGATCCCCTCTTAGGTAAAACAAGACATACTCTAGGCATGCATCATAGAGTAAGTACTCCTCAAGTATTTGTTGAATGAATAAGTGTAATAATAAGGCCATAGCATTGGGAATGAAATGGAAAGGCTAGGAGAGATATCCTGAAAGAACAATTTATAAACCTTTGAAAATTTAAATGGCAGGTATAAGAAGAGTTAAAGATAGAGTATAGAGCATAGGTATCTGAGGGAAGAGAATTCCCACTATTGTTCATTCATTATATCCAGTAGGAATAAGATGAGCTTAGTTTCATTTGGTTGAGAAGTAAGGGCTAGGAAGAAAGGTTAGCCATGCCTCTACAGTAAAAGTTATTAAAGCTAGATAGACCACAATCTTGAGAGAGATAAGGTAAAAATAAGAGGACAGTTGCCACAGATCTTAAGAAAGCTCACACTTAGGAACAAGGAGAGAAAAATTAGCGAGCTAAAGAGGAAGAAAGGTAGTAATCAGAAGTGAGCATGTCATCTAAGAAAGCAAATATCTCTTAAGCTAAGGAAGAAGTTTTTCAGAGGGCTGATCATTTATAGTCAGAATGCTGCAGAGGTAACAGTCAAGTGTCTAACCATAGGCCTGCTTTACCAGGCCACATGTCTCCTATTTGTATCTGCTTTTCCATTTACAAATCTGCTCTCCTGTAAGAGAGATAATAAGTATCCTTATTTTCTGGTCTTCAAGAAAAATGTTTATAATATTGTCTACAATGCTAAGTGGCACCAAGATCTGCCACTAACAATAATCTTATAACTTCTTAGAATAATGACCATAATTGGACTTGTGATTATTTTATTTGTGTTTATTTGATTTATAAAGGTAAAAAACATTTTTTCCAGGACCTTGTAAAATCTCAGTGTAATCGCACAAATGTTATTAGGCTTCTGTATCTGTCATAGCGTCAGCATCAAAAGCTCTTTAGCAGGCATCTTAGCTATTAACTTCCGGTATGGGATAGACATGCTAAAAATCAGCTTTTTTCCCTAAATTCATGGCTTTTTTCCTTCAAATCACCTTCCTCTAGACAGCAGGTGCATTAATGGTTGTGCAACTTTGGGGAGTCCCTTTAGGGAATTTCCTGTTTTTCCCTTTTACATTTCACACCCATTCCTTGCTCCCGCCGCTACCATCTGCTATCTCTTTTCTCCTGTTCAGCATTGGCTTCTTCACACCCCACTCCCACGCCCTTTTCCATCTCTCTCCGTCTGTCCAACAGCCCTCTACTTAGATTGCTCCAATGCTTGTACAGGAATCAGAGAACTTTCTCTTTTCTATCAACTCACTAAGCTCAAAAGAGAGACAAAATTTATATGGCCTGTGACCAAGGCCACTGTGAACTTGACAGACATAAGTGGGAACAAGACAACATGGGTGCTGATTTTGGGAGCATTTATTAGACAATGCTCAAATGTTTCACTAAAAATTTGCGGAGTCCTGCATTTCTGGGCATTTACTTCATGTATATATCAAGATAAGAATCTTTACCAGGGTATGAATGAAGTTTAGTTACCTTGGTGTTTTTACAGCTATAAGAGAAAATACACATATGTACAAGTAAAACTACACATTAAAGCATGGTGCTTGAATACTTTCAGCTGAATGACATACTAGCTAGCAATAAAACTTGCTATTGAAATTAGCTTAGAAAGCTAGTACTAAAAAAATCTAGACAGTATAATGAAAAGGTTCTTGTCACTAAGTACTGAGGTATCTTACTGAGCTTCCATTAAATATATGTAATATTTGCATATATATAAATTTTTAAATTGAACATTGAACAAATGAAATGTGTGCCATTGATACACTATTTGCATCATCTGGAGAGACTAGAACTCTTCACTTTTAAGATTAGCACAGGGTGGGTCTGAGTATCTGACTATTTTTGTATCTGAATATTTTATTATTTTATCTTTCTGGCTGTTTTTTAGTGATGTAAGAGCTAAATTAATGCACTGAGCAGTATTATAAGTCACTCTTGGTGCATGAATTACTGACATTTACTAGCTATTCAAAAGTGAAAAGGCAGAACTTAGAAGTACCACCTCCCCCACCTCTATCAAAATAAGAAATGCTGTATTCTTTATCTGAAATGGAGTAATTGAACAATGATCAGTTTTCCTACCGTAGTGTGCCTCCATCCATTCAGACTATATCCAGAGAAGAGTTGAGGTGAGAGATTTGGGATACAGATATTGCTAGTACAGGTGCCATTTGTTTTATGTAAATCCACTTTAATATAAAAAGCCGATATCTGTTACAGGATATAGAAGCAGCAGAAAAGTCACTACAGACCAGGATTCACCCACTTCCACGGCCTGAGGTGGTTTCTCTTGAGGTGAGCATCTTAAGGAACAAATGTAAAAAGAGAGACCCTATCTATCTATCAGTAGTGCACTACAAGTTAAACAATGGTTATGTGTATTTTCCAGATATATTTATTCAGTAAATTAAAGAAGATATGCCTGTTTGAGCTTTTTATGTCCACAGTACTGTGCTTTATACATAGTAGGTAACTGAGAAGTATCTTGATTTTAAAAAGTTTAGCAGTTGGAAATTTTATAAAGATAGGGATCTTTTCACCTTGTCACTTAGAAACAACTATCCTGTTAAACCGTAACAGACAATATGCACTAAATCATGAGATGACAACACGCCTAACTCAAATGCTTTTGCTGCTTGCTGATGTTAGAAGTAGCAGTTTAGTCCCTTCACCAAAAATTTAACCATAGCTAATTAAATGCATATTATCATACAATATAGTATGGCTTTTGTCTGTTTTATTTTGTTCAGTTCAAGAAGAGATTGGGAAGATGGTTAGCAAAAATAAACTATATTTGGTATATGAATATGTTTGTGATGAATGGGAATTTACTACATATAGAATAGTTTCATTTTGTATTTTTAATGACCTTTCTCAAATACAGTTTTGCTTTCTCCCCAACTGGGGATAAATAGACTCAAAATTAGAGGCTGAGAATTTTCCCCTCAATTTTCTGTGTCATCTAGGGTAATAAAACAAGGCAGTGATCAAGGATACAAAAAACTCTGGTACAAAGTTGTGTCTTGGACATGCTTTTTCTTTGTTTGATTCTCCTATACCTTACTCTGGCATATACAGGACCCACACAATGGGAGTTACTCCAGCTGTGAATGTCAGGGAAACTCCCAACCACGGGCCTCAGATGGTATTTTTCTTAACTAGTCTTTCACAGCAGGATGACCTTTACTTTATGTATGTCAGGCTGTTTCTCAGACCACATGCATGGATATATAGACATATAGAATCCCTCACCATTTTCAACTTTCAGAACTGCTGTATTTAATGCTTGGAGTGAATATTTTTGTGTTTCTAGTGCTATCTCATTGGCTGAATTTCCAAAAATGAGATTGATAGTGATGATCTAATATCAGTTGCCCTCCTGTGACACAGGGCTTTGGGCAGTTTAGTTCTCTTTGACCTCTCTAGGGCAGTCACCCAAGAAACCAAAGCTAGACACAACACAGCAATGTTTCATGAGCTTCTAAAGCCTATAGACTTCTACAGTCAGACCAATAATACAGCATCTCAACTTCCAAGCTATTTGTATTAAAAATGGTTAAATTATATTGACATTTTGTCATCATAAAAATGGGGAAAAATTATAGTGGATATA
Organism: Pan troglodytes; assembly: GCF_028858775.2. NCBI lineage: Eukaryota > Metazoa > Chordata > Mammalia > Primates > Hominidae > Pan > Pan troglodytes. Next base: position 66,326,534 of record NC_086015.1, read on the forward strand.
TATTTCCTACACAATTAAGGGTCCAATATATCTAATTCCTGTACTATAACGCACTAGTTGTATTTCAGTTCCTGATCTCATCCCAGGTCAAATCTTTTGATGTTAATCCTGAAGCATGATTTATGTTTGATAATTTCATTGTAATAATTTCAGTATGGGGTAATCATTTGGTATGGGATTTGGAATATTAAACAAAAACATTTAATGATTATATCACCATAAATGATACTATTAGCAATAATCATGAAGTTGGCCACAAGAGGGCGTGTAAAATCACAATAAAATTCTAAAACCTGTAATTCTGCCAGGCTCTGGTTTTACTGAGAAATTTGAAAATTAACACTAGTAAGTAGCCAGATTTTTTTCTAAAATTAACATAAAATATTCTGTAGAGGAAATGCATTCTACATATATGTGTGTGTGTGTGTGTGTGTATACACGCACACACACTCTTAAGTGAATAAACATTTAGACTATTATGAAGAGCCAAGTTCAATTGCTTGATATGCTTTTTTACTTTTGGATTTTTTTTTCCAGACTCGTTACTGGGCATCAGTAGAAGAATATATTCCCAAATGGGAACAGTTTCTTTTAGGAAGAGCACCATATCCTTTTGCTGTTGAAAATCAAAATGAAGCAGAAAATACCATTCAAAATGAGGCACAGGGATAACTTCTTCACATGCTATTTCAAAAAGCCTGTTTAATAAAGCTGAATGTTAAGGTGTATGTAGGTTATTGCAGGAACTTTAGGAATTAAATATGTTCATATTCTTGATTATCTCCTAAGTGACAGTGAAGATATGAGAATTTACTGGCAAGTTACATGTTATCACCTACTACTATTTCAAGGTCATGAATTTGCTTTCTACCAAACCCATAGATGTGTTAAACACGAATATTAAAAGGTGGACTCTTTATTAATTAAATTATTGTCAGTGTTGTGAGTGTGTTGCTTTAAAAAAAAAAATTTACAATCATTCTCCTCTAAGCAGGTATCTTGGTTCTGGTTTGAAGTTTTTTAGAATCCTTACTTTTTAGGGACAAGGTATAGGATCAACATGGTTCTTTTTTTTTTTTAAACCATTATTGTTTCTTTTAACAAATTAAAAGACAATGACACCTAAACTGCTCTAGCAAAATAACTTATGAGAAAATAAATTCGTAGGATTTTGTCCCTCACAGATAGCCAAAGCTCTACAAGTTCTGGAGACAGAAAGAACTGAACTATAAAGCAGTCAATAAGTAGCCAGTTTCAAGAAGACTCAGACTTGGTTTTGAAAAAGGATGCCTTTTAGAGCTGGGAAAGGTTATTGGATTTTGACTTGGTTATTTAAAGATTGCCAACCTTGTGAATGCAAATAACCCCACTCTTGTCTTTTCATCTTTAAACTTCCCCTTCCCGCTTCCTTCTAATTTCATTATTCCTGAAAAAACTGTCAGTCAGAAAGCGTTGGGTCACAACCCTAAACAGCTTTGAGATTCCTCAGTCCACCACTGCTTGAGCACTTAAAAAAAAAAAAAGAAAAAAAAATATGTATATATAACTTTCCAACTATAGCGGCAGCCTCTGCTAGTAAAGGGTACCTATGCTATATTACAATGAAATGTTTTAAATTTCAAACTGGTTTATGTTTTTAAAAGAAGACAATAGGAAAAGCTAAATACACAGCAACAACAACAACTATATTGAAACGTCCATTGTGCCGATAAGTTCCTTTAAACTACCATCTTGGAAATATCCTGTTGAGTGGGTGTTGGTGTGGGTAACAATAATGTTGTTTTCATAATATGTGCTGGCAGATTAGCACACTTCTCTACAGTGTTAACAGTTGTAATTAAGGAATAAACAGCACAGGGTGTCAGTCCGATGACAATTTCATCTATAGTGTCACAATACAAAATGTCACAAAATATTAGAACTGTTATATAACTATAAAAAGTATCAGCTTAAAAGCTAAAAGCCTTTGAAAAAAGAAGACAGAGGAAGGAAGAAAAAAGAAAACTGGCATAGCAACCAGAACAATTTTATACCTTCTCAAGAATGTTCTGTCATGAAAATAAATTGATAATTTTTTTCTGTTACATTACAGTTTGGTTTCTAGCCATCCAGTTGATTTAGCAGGAGAATGCAGGTTTTTTTAGCAGCTTTGAATTGGTAAACAGATTTAGATGTAGTAGAAAGGAACATGAGGAAGTTGTTTTTTTTTTTAACATCCAATCTTTCCCAGCATATGCACATAAGAAGGTGAATGAAGCAATGTGAAACTTACTTCTCTTTAGTCAAGTGAAAAAAAGGCTAAACATTTGTTAGATGGTAAAATATTGTGTCAAGCGAGTAGGCAAATTCCAAAATTACACAGTGGTTGATACATTAACATCCTCAAATATTTGAGCATGCACTTCCTTTGAGATCTGTAAATTAAATCACCAGTGGGTTAGATAAAAATACAAAACAAATGGCAATCTAACCATCTCAGAAAAGGTTCAGGTTTTTTTCTCCCCAAAACTGAGAACTTGCTAAATAATTTTTGAAAAGCATAAACGTAATACACCCTGGGTTACGATCGAGGGCAGAAGGGAAGGCATTTCCAAGGCTCCTGCTGTAGTGTTTTTCCCATTTTTGTTAATACCTCAAAAACTCCCAGAGATGACTTTATTCCTGGCCCCTGCAGAGCTCCCCTCCCCACCCCCACCTTGTAGACTGTAACAGATTGCACCACATGGTGTCTGTTTAAAAAAAAAAAAAAAATTCCCATAGGGACCTGGATATCCCATTAATGGGCTTTATGTTCCTCATGGCAAATTAGCTTTACACAGGAATTTCCAAACATTGTTTTCTGTTAAGAAGGGAGGAATACCATATATAATGTATATTTTTTCTACAATTAGTAGGAATCAGACAAGGAAAAGGAAATGTCATCTATTCATACCTTTCTCTCCAAATTCAGTGTTCTTTCCATATGCTCCATTGTACTCCACCACTCTTCTCCATGAAAACTATGAATTTATGGGTTTTTTTTTTAGAAAAATGGAGTTTTCAAAATGAAAGTCAAATAATTTTTTCCAAAGCCGTTTGTGGACTGTTGCAAATGCATAAATATTCAAAGCTCATTTTCTGCAGAAACACTTCTGGTATATGAAATTATTAAACTGTAGAATGCTAAAGATCAGAAGAAGCTACAGTTTTTCTTTAAACTTGAAAAAAAAATTAAGTATTAAGGAAAAAGCTTAATACTCTGGAAACCAGACATCTGGTCTTTCTCATGCGTAGGGAGCAGTGTGAATGAAAGTGAAGTCAAACGGACAGTTTTTTTCTGCATTATGCACAAGGTGTTTTAAATTGTCAGCTTAAGGTTTAGATGAAGATAATCTTTAACTTTGTTTACAATTTTTGCTATTTTGCATTATCCCCCTTTTTCCATAAAAAATAAAGTGAATATGTGTGCATATTTATTTTGAATCAAAATTAAACTTATTTTGAGATTATTTTGTCACTTCTGAGATAATTGGAGACACACATGTGTGCACGTGTGTGTGTGTGTGTGTGAGAGAGAGAGAGAGAGACAGAAACCAAGGGTTGCTGTCACCAATTCAAGAGGAAGATATTAAGCTTTAAACCCACTGGGAAGTAGGTTTTTAGTGTGTAAAGTTAATGCGCAAGGCCATAAATTTGGCTTATCTACAAAATATAGTCTTCCCTCTCCTTTCATTAGTGTATTAATTTATCTTTTTTACTGTAAGCCAATTCACATCTTTTTCTTTTTAAGCTAGTCTTTTATTTAAAACACAATAAAGTTTTCAATCCCGCTAAGGAGTTCCCCACCTCCTTTTCACACACCGCCCAAATATGAAGTTAATAGCTACATGGTTTAAAACACTATACATTTCAATAGTCACCTATTTTTTTAAACCCATTCCACTGTAATTAGTATAAAGAGATATCTTTTTTAAAGAGTTGCTGACCAAAACCTATTCTTCAGAGAAGGTAATAACCAAGTGATGAGTTCAAGCAGAAAAAAAGAAGTCTGGAAAATATGTAGGAGAAAGAGAAGAGAAGAGATTACTTTGGGAAACCTTCAAGTTGGAACAAGGGTCCCTCCCACCCCCATCCCACCCCATGTGTTTCTAAACACGTGTTTCTCTTATAATTTAGAAGTTAATTTGTCTATATGGGAAATTTAATTCCCCATGGTTAATAAAAGGGCATTTAGAGTTTTCTGGGACAAACATGGGGATGTGTCAAACTTTGGCAATTAAGAAGAGGATTGATTTGTGGATTTGACACCTGGCATTGTGATCTCCCTTTCTAACTGGATCTGAGATTATATCCTTATTAAAATCCAAGAAAAGGAAAATGACTTCAACAAAACCAGAGGCTCAAAATGCTTCCGGACATCACTTTACCTCACAGAGTCAAGTTTCCCTACTTACAAAGAAAAGGGACCAGGTCCCCTAAGTTATAGTAATGTTTTAAAGTTCTTGCTATTTTAAAAACTGAAATTCATGTCTCAGACAAAGAGACTGAGAGTCCGCAAAGTAGTATCTAGATTGACTATAGTAAAAAACAAGAAATAGTTGCACTGAGAGGAAACAATGAAATGTTCTCACTTTAGAAAGTGATGACTTAGTTTCTTTTTTATGTGACTGGTCATTCAGACTCCACTGTAAAACTCAAAGGATTTTTTGTTATTTCTCCCTAAATCTAGGTTATCAAAGTAGAAATTTTTCTGATGTTTTATACAATACCACTTTGGGACCAATGCAGTCACATTAGAGGGAGACAAAATTCCTTTCATATATTTTGTCTAGAACATCTCTAGCTTCTTTCATCTCCCAATACCACTTAATTATTTTTCATACCTTGTTCCAGACATTTTTAAGGTCTGTAGAACTTACAAGCATTTCCTTGTACTAGAATACTCCAGCCTAGTAAAAACAATACTAAGATGTTCAAAAGAAGCCAAATCTAGAGCCCTTTAAAATGATACCCAATAAACACAGAGGTAGAGAACACTTGGACACCATTGATTCATTCATTCATTAACAGATCTTATTGACTGCTTTCTGTGTAGCAGGCACAGTTCTAAGCACCAAGAATACAGCAATGAAGAAAACAAAACAAAACAAAAAACCTGTGTCCTCATAGAATTTACATTCTGGTAGAGGCAGCAAGTAGAGGGGGCTAAAGGCAGACATAAACACCAGAAGAGTAATATGTGGTATATCAGATGGTGAGAAGGGCTAATATAGTATGAACATCTAAAATGTCTTAGTACAAGAAAATAAAGCAGACTTTGTAATTTTTCAGTAATATGATAGAACTGAGAGTCTCTTTTCCTATTCAAGGATCTTGAGTTGGGGTTTTCCAGTGAAGCAGCATTTCCGCTGCTTCTTATTTGTAAATTGTGCAAGCTTAATGAATAGGTTTATGATAAAGGATGAAAAAAACTTCTCAGTACTTCAGCAGATGTTTATACACAAACGTCCATAGCAGCATTATTCACAATAGCCAAAAGGTGGAAACAACCCAAATGTCCACTGATGGATGAATGGATAAAATGTGGTGCCTATATATATGGCGGGACATTATTTGGCCTCATAAAGGAGGAGAATTCTGATACATGCTACAACATGCATGAACTTTGAAGATGTATGCTAAGTGAAATAAGCCAGACACCAAAGGGCAAATATTGTATAATTTCTCTGATACGAAGTACCTAGAGTAATCAAATTCATAGAGCGGTAGTTGCCAGAGGCTAGGGGGGAGGAAGAATAGGGAGTTAGTATTTAATGGGCATAGAGTTTCAGTTTGGGAATATGAAAAATATCCAGAGATGGATGGTGGTAATGGTTGTACAGCAATCTGAATATCCTTAATGCCACTGAACTATATGCTTTACAATGGTTAAAATTTTTTATATTCTGTGTATTTTACCATGATAAAGAAGTCCTTTACTAAACATAACCTGAACACTTCCATATTGTAAGCGATTTGATTTAAATCTTATTTGTGATCATATATAAGCATACATATAAGCAAAGTTAATTCCTTCTAGAAAATGTCTATAAACATTGTCCTCCATGTTTTCAAATTAGTTGAATGTCTGCCTTTAGAAAGGTTGGTGTCCTGAGTTTTTGGTTGGTTTGTTTTTGTTTTGTTTGTCTATGAAACTCCTTACAAACAAGCTTCTAGTCCTGGTTCTGCCATTAACTGCTGCTCAGTTTCTTCAGTGAATTGAATTGGACCTCAATTGTCTAACAGAATTTTCTGCAGTGGTGGAAATGTTCTATATCTGCGCTGTCCAATATGGCAGCCACTAACCACAGGTGGCTATTAAGACTTGAAATGAAGCCAGTGCAACTGAGAAACTTAAATTTTATTTAATTTCAATTATTGGAAAAATGTTAAGTATGCCTGGGACAACTTGGGCGTGTGAATCTACTTTTTTAACTTTAAATTTTATAAAATCTCGAAAGAGATCAAGTATTCCAATGAAAATTTAGCATCCCAAATGGAGGTATGCTATAAGTGCAAAATACACACTGGATTTCAAAGACAGTGATACAGTTTGGCTGTGTCCCCACCCAAATCTTATCTTGAATTGTAGTTCCCATAATCCCCATGTGTCATGGGAGGGACCCAGTGGGAGGTAACTGAATCATGGAGGCGGTTTCCCCCATGCTATTCTGGTGATAGTAAGTCCTCACAAGATCTGATGGTTTTATAAGGGGCTTCCCCCTTCACTTGATTCTCATTCTTCTCCCTGCTATCATGTGAAGAAGGATGTGTTTGCTTCCCCTTTCGCATCATTGTAAGTTCCCTGAGGCCTCTCAGCCATGGTGAACTGTGAGTCAATTAAACCTCTTTCCTTTATAAATTACCCAGTCTTGCATACGTCTTTATTAGCAGCATGAGAATTGACTAACACAGACAATAAAAAAGATATAATATTAAAATTAATTTTACCTGTTTTTTTATAAAGTAGCTACTAGAAAATTGAATCTTACATATGTAACATATTTTCTTGAACAGCATTAAACTAGACAATTCCTAAGAGCCCTTGCAATTCTCTGAATCAATATCTTTTTGTTGTTGTTGTTTCTTTGTTTTTTGGTTGTTTTGTTTTGTTTTGTTTGAGACAGAGTCTCACCCTGTCATCCAGGCTGGAGTACAATGGAATGATCTCAGCTCACTGCATCCTCTGCTTCCCAGGTTCAAGTGATTCTCCTGCCTCAGCCTCCTGAGTAGCTGGGACTATAGGCATGTGCCACCACACCCGGCTAATTTTGTATTTTTAGTACAGATGAGGTTTCACCATGTTGGCCAGGCTGGTCTCAAACTCCTGACCTCAGGCGATCCACCTGCCTCGGCCTCCCAAAGTTCTGGGATACAGGCATGAGCGTGCCCGGCCTGAGTCAATATCTTTATAAGCATTTTTTAAATGCACCCTAATATTTGACTAGAAGCCCATAATTGCTGAATTTGGGGGAAAGCTTAAGGTTAAATATTTAATTAATATTTGTATGCTTCCAACAGAATGCAAAAGAAGAATGAAGGTAAATGAAAGTTTATAAAGCCAGAGTAACCTGGGCATGGTGGCTCACACCTGTAATCCCAGCACTTTGGGAGGCCAAAGCAGGAGGATTACTTGAGCCCAGGAGTTCAAGACCACCTTGGCCAACAGAGCAAGACCTTGTCTCTATTATTATTGTTATTATTTAAAAAGCAGAGTATCATTTTGTTCTCAGAGTTATATTTGAATGTGTGCTCATTTTTAGAATCCCAAGTCCAAGTGGAAAGCCTAGAAGATATTAAATGCTCAAGAAGTATTTGGGGTTGGCCGGGTGCGGTGGCTCACGCCTGTAATCCCAGCACTTTGGGAGGCCAAGGCGGGCGGATCACAAGGTCAGGAGATGGAGACCATCCTGGCTAACACGGTGAAACCCTGTCTCTACTGAAAATACAAAAACTTAGCCAGGCGTGGTGGCGGGCGCCTGTAGTCCCAGCTACTCGGGAGGCTGAGGCAGGAGAATGTCGTGAACCCGGGGGCGGAGCTTGCAGTGAGCCGAGATCGCACCATTGCACTCCAGCCTGGGCGCCGGAGCGAGACTCCGTCTCAAAAAAAAAAAAAAAGGTATTTTGGGTGAATGTTAAAACCAGGATTTGCATTTTGACCAGACTCTTAATTAAAGTACATTTGATGAGAACATTTATTAAAGATGAAACAGCATGAGGCTGCAAGCCAGAGTAAATAATTTGGCATTGGTTTTCATATGGTACAATATAAAAAGAAGTTGGATACTGAAAGCAAAGGTATGTCTTTGCTTGGAGGACCTTGATAATCACTGGAAGTAGTGTTAATATTCAGTGATAACAAAGCATCTTTTATAGGAAAAATACATTATAGATGAATACTATTAATCGTCAAATTATAGATGGTGGAATGGAAGCAGTATGACATTAAGTGATTGTCAAAGTCACACTAGGGATTTGCCTCTTATACCTGGGGTCTCAGCATTCTTAGTTTTTCCTTCTCCCCTGTTCCCACTACCACACTGACAGATTCTCCAGAGGAACCATGGAGAAGCAATTACCAGTTAAAATTAGGTTGAAAGGAAACACTGGTTTCACAAAGCATGTATTTTAACTTTATAAACTTAACAGGCTGAGAGTCCGAAATGGAATTAACATCATTGTCACGAACTAGTTGAAGACTGAGCAAAGACCTTTGTATGTATTAACCTTCAATCAAAATTACCGTTTTTTGTTTTTGTTTTTGTTTTTGTCTTTTTTACAGATACACCAGGTCCTCAAAGTGCCCTGACATGCTGCCATTAGCAACACCAATAACCTGAGAAATGGTGCTGTTTTTGCAATTAGGTGATTGCTTGCTCATCTCACAGACTTTTTCTTTATTGACTTCCTTACATGTTTGTCAATTTCAGAAACTCCTGTAACTAGAAAAAAGCTTCCTTTTACCACATTCTCCCTTTTTAAATTGAACCAGAAATGAAGTTCAACTGAACAAATATTTATTACTTAGACCCAGAGTGGACTAGAAATTACAAGTGGAGATAAACAATATGCCTACCTCAGAGCTTTTTGTCTCTGGGGAGTCAGCTGGATAAACAGAAAAAGTAGAGTGTTATAGAAAGACCAAGGTAGGGCTTCTAACACGGCCTGGGGAGTGGAGAGGAACGGGGTGGTGAGGTAAGGGAGCTGGGAGTGAAAAGAGAAGAAACCTGTGCTACAGAAACTAGCCAAGAGACTTCCAGTAACATGGCAGGTAAGCAATACTAACATATCCCCCTCTGCAACCTTTATACATGAGGGACATGTTCACTTTCTCGCCTCTGATTTTCTCCCCAACTCTCTCCACTGACACTACTCTAGTTTGAGGTCCTTAGCACCTTTGATCTTACTAAATCCAATGTTTGTCCTAAGCACTCATCTTTCTAAATCCCTTGGCAGCATTTGACACAATTTATCACACTTTTTTTTTTTTTTTTTTTTTTTGGCAGAGTTTCTCTCTGTTGCCCAGGCTTGAGTGCAGTGGTGCAATCATAGCTCACTGCAGCCTCAAATTTTCAGGCTCAAATTGCCTCAGCCTCCCAAGTAGCTGGAACCACAGTTGTGTGCCACCATACCTGGCTAATTTTTTGTTGTTGTTGTTGAGAAGGGTTCTCCCTGTATTGCCTAGGCTGGTCTGGAAATCCTGGGCTCAAGTGATCCTCCTGCCTTAGCCTCCCAAAGTATTGGGATTACAGGTGTGAGCCATCTCACCCAGCACTTCCTCCTTCTTGAAACGATTCTTTTATGTTCTCCAGCACTGACAACTCCTCAGTCTACTGGCTCCTTTCCCTATTCCCTGTCTCCTAAATATTGGAATACCTCACAGCTCAGTCTTTGACCCTCTTCCCCTTTCTAGATATTCCCTCAGTGATATTTACCCATCCATAGTTTTAAATATACCCACTAAGGGACAAGTCCCAAGTAAATATTTTCAGCTCTGATTTTTCCCTTGAGCTGAATCAACACTTGACACTTGGGTATCTAATAAGCATCTCAGATTTAACATGTCCAAAACAGCTCTAGATTTCTCCCCTCAAACCTACTCTTCCCACAGTCTTCTCCCTCTTGGCAAATGCTGTTATTACCCCTCCAGCAGCTCAGATCAAAAGTTTGGAATCCTCCTCAACTATTCCTTTTTCCCCTCCCACCATACTTATGATCCATCAGCAAATCGTGTGGGTGCCACCTTCAAAATATGTCCCAAATCTGACTGTTCCTCACCACCGTGATCCCCAATATCCTGGACACCCTTGCCTGGATGACTGCAGTATCCACTTGACCGTTCTCTACACTTGCCCCTCTTTTCACGCAGAATCATCTAAATAACACTGTCCTGCCCACAAACCTCCAAGGCTTCCCATTATCCTTGAAATAAGATACACTCTTTATCATGGCCTAGAAAATCCTACATGACCTGGATCATGACTATGCAACGTTCTTTCCTACCATTCTACCCCTGACCTCTGAGTTCCAACCATACTGACTTTCTGCCCATCCCTTACCCCCACCTCTGTGCTTTTGCACTTGCTCATGCGTCTGCTTGGAAGGTTCTTCTCCCTCTCATTTCATTCAGGTCTCTGCTCAAAATCCCACCTCTTGGTAGAGACCTTCCCTGACCACCCTCTCTAACATAAGACACCATCTCCACATGCCCCATAAATTTCTGTCATCTGACCTGCTTTATCTTCATGATTGACATGGTTTGGATCTGTGTCCCTGCCCAAATCTCATGTCAAATTGTAATCCCCAGTGTTGGAGGAGAGGCCTGTTGGGAGGTGATTGGATCATGGAGGCAGACTTCCCTATTGCTGTTCTCGTGATACTGAGTGAGTTCTCACGAGATTTGGTTGTTTAAAAGTGTGTAGCACCTTCCCCTGCACTCTCTTCCTCCTTCTTCAGACATGTAAGACATGCCTGCTTCCCCTTTGCCTTCCACCATGATTGTAAGTTTCCTGAGGCCTCCCCAGCCATGCTTCCTTTACAGCCTGTGGAACTCTGAGTCAATTAAATCTCTTTTCTTTATAAATTACCCAGTCTCAAATAGTTCTTTATAACAATGCAAGAATGAACTAATACAATGATACAATGACATTGTGTCATGTACCCGCTTATTAATGTGTTGTATATGTCTGCCACTGAAATGTAAGTTCCATGATGACAGAAACTGTCTTGTCACCATCATATCATCGGCCCCATCACAGTATCTGGCACCTAGAAGGCACTCTATGAATATATTTTGAATAAATTAAAAGAAAAAGAAGCAAATATCTCTATAACCCTGTTTAAAAACAAGAAGAGAAACATCAGAGAGCCAGAAACAGTGAGAGCAGAGAAGCCACAGTAGCCATAGCCTAAACAAGAAGCAGTCAGAGAGGGTGGCCAGAAGCAAAGAATTCACAGAAAAGGAATGACAACAGCCAATAAAGGCAAGAAAAGGTGCTAAATCTCAAATATAAATGGAGAAATGTGAATTTGCCCAACATACCATTTCTCACTCCTCACATTGGAAAAATAAACAAAGTTTGATAGTATTAAGTGTTGCTAAAAATGGAAGAAAATGTCCTTTCATATGATGCTGGTAGGACTGTAACTAGATATAGGCACTTTGAAGGGTGATTTTGCAGTATCTACAAAACCTGAAAATGCACCCCCAATGACCCAATATTTTCATTTATATCCTAGAGAAACATTAACACAGTTGGACAATGATGCATATGTAAGAATGCTTCAGTAAGCATTTAAATTTAGATTTCTAATTTAAAAAATTAGAAACGAATATCCTCAGCACAGAAATAAGTAAAATCCCCATTGTCAAGAATATACTTTCGGTGATCATTTCTTTTTTAAAAACTGGCCTGTCGAGTCAAAGGGATCATTTCTATAGGTCATTACTAGAGAAGTTTCTCTGAATGTGTAAAGAACTAAAAAATAAGAATAAACTTAAAAAATGTAAAAACCCATTGTCTAGCCATACAATGGAACACCATGTAATAGTTATAAGGCATGAAGTACATCTATACACGGTAATATGGACCTCCGTATTACCAAGACATACGTCTCTCCACGACACACTTTTAAGTAAAACAGGCAATTTGCAGAATAATTCAATATGTTATTTCTATGAAAAATATACATGCACAGTATGACCATGTGTCTTCCAAAGAGATAATCTATTTTTACGTTAAAGAGTACAAAAGGAGGTGGATTGTCAAAGGAGACCTCACCTTTCTCTGTAACACTTTACTCTTTCACAGGTAATACATGAATATATGTGTGGTTTTTTTTTTTTTAGTATAAGGAAATTAACTGAGAAAACTGGAATAAGGTTGGTCTTTGGAACAGAGCTAACAGCAAGAAACCATGAAATCGTTCAGCATATGCGAAGAACAAATAGGTCTTTATTGTTAGAGCATAAAAATTGAAGTAAGGAGTGGCAGAAATTGAGACTGGAGAGGCTGTCTGAGCCAGATTGTGGATGGCCTTGGGTGCCAGCCTAAGGCTTATGGACTTTATCCAATGATTCCACACCATTCATCCATGTCTCTAATATACATCATAGCTTTGAGAATGATAAGAAGTTTCTCAGTAGCTTACCCATTTTTAAAAATACACCTTTTTTTGATTGTTTGTTTGTTTGAGAGAGTCTTGCTCTGTCACCCAGGCTGGAATGCATTGGTGGGATCTCAGCTCACTGCAACCTCTGCCTTCCACGTTCAAGTGATTCTTGTGCCTCAGCCTCCCAAGTAGCTGGGACTACAGACACAAGCCAAAATGCCTGGCTAATTTTTTGTATTTTTAGTAGAGACAAAGTTTCACCATTTTGGCCAGGCTCGTCCCAAACTCCTGGCCTCAAGTGATCCGCCCGCCTCAGCCTCCCAAAGTGCTGGGATTACAGGTGTGAGCCACCACTCCTGGCCTAAAATACATATTAAACCATTGAGTTCTCTTGTAGCCTTGCAAAACAGTCATTATCTATAAGCCCCTTTCACAATTTATAAAACTTGCCCCACTAAAGCCAGATTATTTTAAACATCATAAAAAACAACAGACTAATTATGGCATGTAATAAATTGCTCATGACCTACTTCTTTGGAATCTTGGGATTAAAAAATTAAATGGAAAGAAAGACAATGATGGTTAATTATAAAGATATTGTCGCCAGGCTCGGTGGCTCACGCCTGTAATCCCAGCACTTTGGGAGGCCAAGGTGGGTGGATCATTTGAGTTCAGGAGTTCGAAACCATCCTGGTCAACATGGTGAAACCATGTCTCTACTAAAAATACAAAAATTAGCTGGACGTGGTGGTGGGAGGCCTGTAATCCAGCTCCTCGGGAGGGGAGGCTGAGGCAGGAGAATTGTTTGAGCCGGGGAGGTGGAGCTTGCAGTGAGTAGAGATTTTGCCATTGCACTCCAGCCTGGGCAACAGAGCAAGACTACATCTCAAAATAGATAAATAAATAAAATAAAGATATTGTCAGTCCAGGCATGTTGGCTCGCTCACTCCTGTAATCCCAGCACTTTGGGAGGCCAAGGTGGGCAGATCACTTGAGATCAGGAGCTCGAGACCAGCCTGAACAACATGGTGAAACCCTGCCTGTACTAAAACATACAAAAATTAGCCGAGTGTGGTGGTGCATGCCTGTACTCCCAGCTACTTGGGAGGCTGAGGCAGGAGAATTGTTTGAGGCTGGGAGGCAGAGGTTGCAGTGAGCAGAGATTGGCCACTGTACTCCGGCCTGGGTGACAGAGTACTGACTTGGTCTCAAAAAAAAGAAAAAAGAAAAAGAAAAAGATATTGTCAACCTGCATATTTAACTGCTTTACAAGTGACAGCATTCAGTCCAGTAGTCAGCACTTAATTAATTCATCAAATATTTGTTGAGTTCAACTGTGTTAGGTGCTGAGGCTGGATGATAAGAAAAGACAATCCCCACTGTCATGGAGCTTACAATGGAAGGGAAATAGATATTAGTTGAGTTACTGCAACAGAGAAATGTAGAAATGCAACACCAATAAGTTTTATAAAGGAGTGGCCCATGATGGTTGAAGCACATAATGGGGGAATATGACTTAGGAAGGTCAGGGAAGGTTTTGCTGGGGAAGGGGTGATTGAGGTTTAAAGGAAGAAAAGGAAAAACTTAGAGAAGTGGCAATGGGTAAGGAAGTTAATTATTGACAGTTGGAAAAGCATATGCAAATGTCCTGTGGCTGAAAATACACAATGCTGATATTTTAATGGACCTTTAAAAACACAGTTCCTAGGCCAGGCACAGTGGTTCACGGCTGTGATCCCAGCACTTTGGGAGGCCTAGGCCGGCAAATCACCTGAGGTCAGGAGTTTGAGACTAGCCTGGCCAACATGGTGAAACCCCATCTCTACTAAAAATACAAAAATTAGCTGGGCATGGTGGTGGGCGCCTGTAATCCCAGCTACTTGGGAGGCTGAGGCGGGAGAATCACTTGAGCCTGGGAGGTGGAGGTTGCAGTGAGACAAAACTGCACCACTGAGGTGACAGAGTGAGACTCCATCTCAAAAAACAAAACAAAAAGCAGTTCCTAAAAAAAAACTTTTTAAAATTTCTGGCTGTTCTCTAATTTGTTGACCTGGAGGAAGATGAATAGAATATAAATCGAGCACATACCTAAACACTTGACCTTGACATTTTGCCCCACATAATGCTATTTCAGTGGCAGACAAAGCTCTAAATCCATTCTGTTTGAAGATGACATTCTTAAAATTGAGACTGCATCTTCTCTAGTAAAGTGCCTAGTCTTTAGTTACTTAATAAAGTACCACAAATAGTCAAATTAATAGCCACTAAGAATGAATTGCTGTGTATTCATAAGAAAATTCTAATTTAAAATAATGTCAAAGCATTTCTTTAGCTCCACACAAAAGAAACAAGCAGTTGATTGCTGAAATTTATACCTTATTGTATCTTTTTTGACATCAGTAGAAGCTGTGTATCTACAAGAGGAAAAGTTTGTTCCCAATTCCTGAGCCAAAATTTGTCAATGCCTTCAGCAATGACTTCCTAAAATGTTTTTGACTGCAACCCACATTAAGAAATCTATTTCAACTGTGACTTACCACAAACAGACATATAGAAAGATATATAAATAAAACAAGTTTTGTCTTTCAAATAGAACCACTGGGCCGGGTGTGGAGGCTCATGCCTGTAATCCCAGCACTTTTTAATCCCAGCACTTTGGGAGGCTGAGGCAGGCAGATTACCTGAGCTCAGGATTTCGTGACCATCCTGGCCAACATGGTGAAACCCCGTCTCTACTAAAAATACAAAAATTAGGCGGGTGTGGTGGCATGTGCCTGTAATCCCAGCTACTCAGGAAGCTGAGGTGGGAGAATAGCTTGAACCTGGGAGGTGGAGGTTTCAGTGAGCCAAGATCGCACCACTGCAGCAAGACTCCATCTCAAAAACAAAAACAAACAAACAAACGAAAACCAAAACAAAAACCTGTAAAAAGATTTTTAAGAAGAGTCAATTTGGGAAACAGGAATACAGATTAGATATCACATTAAGTCAAATAATAATTCTTAATTTTTTAAAATGAGGTCTCGCTCTGTTGCCCAGGCTAGAGTGCAATGGGGGGATCATGGTTCACTGCAATCTCAAACTCCTGGGCTCATGCAATCCGCCTGCCTCAGCCTCCTGAGATCTGGGACTCCAGGCATGTACCACCATGCCTGGTGAATTTTTAAAATATTTTTGTAGATACAGGGTCTCACTATGTTGTCCAGGGTGGCCTCAGACTCCTGGCCTCAAGCAATACTCCCAAAGTGCTGGGATTACAGGTGTGAGCCACTGCACACCTGGCCTATTATTTTCACTAGTGATCATAATAATTACACTGTGGTTTTTTTAAAATGTTTATACTTTTTAAAGATACATGCAAAGTTTATGGTGAGAAATGATGTAATATTTGGGATTCCCTTTAAAATATATTTCATAAAAGAAAAAAAACAAGCTAATGTGGAAATGCTAATGCGGTAAAAACTTAATTATTTGATCTGGGCGATGGGTACGTGGGAGTTCATTAAACTATTCTCTCTAATTCTGTATATGCTTGAAATTTTTATAATATAAAATTAAGTTTGGCCAGGTTTGGTGGCTCACACTTGTAATCCCAGCACTTTGGGAGGCTGAGATGGGTGGATCACTTGGGGCCCAGGAGTTCAAGACCAGCCTGGCCGACATGGGGAAACCCCATCTCTACTAAAAATACAGAAAATTAACCAAGCGTGGTGGGGCGTGCCTGTAATCCCAGCTGCTTGGGAGGCTGAGGTGGGAGAATTGCTTGAACCCAGAAGGTGGAGCTTGCAGTGAGCTGAGAACATGCCACTGAACTCGAGACTGGGTGACAGAGTGAGACCCTGTCTCCAAAAAAAAAAAAAAAATTAAGATCACAGCCGGGTACAGTGGCTCATGCCTGTAATCCCAGCACTTTGGGAGGCCGAGGCAGGTGGATCACCTGAGGTCAGGAGTTCGTGACCAGCCTGGCCAACATGGTGAAACCTCGCCTCTGCTAAAAACACAAAATTAGCCAGGCATGGTGGCGCATGCCTATAATCTTAGCTACTTGGGAGGCTGGGGCAGGAGACTCACTTGAACCCGGAAGGTGGAGGTTGCAGTTAGCTGAGATCTCGCCATTGCACTCTGCCTGGGTGACAAGAGTGAAACTCCGTCTCAAAAAAATAAAAATAAAAATAAATAAAATTAAGTTCAAACGAAATGAACCTACTTTATGTACAATGCCCTCTGATATTTTATGTATCTTTTTAAATTAAATAATAGAAGAAAAAATGCTAATAATAAGCCCAGGTTGATTTCATGATGCACTAAAGCCTTGTGATGTATGGTTTGAGATGCTAGCTACCTCTGTCTCTGCTCTGCTCATACAAAATCACTGTAACACAAAAGACACTTTTTGGTCACTTGAATGCAAATTCAAAACAGAAAGCCTAATTCTGTTTCCAACTTCCAAAAATGTAATGCTTCTTGACATTTCCATAGTTGTCTATTTAAGTTCAATGTAAATAGCTGCTGCTACTTTGGGAGTGCCTGATAATGTCTATCACAGTACAAGGATGTATGTCTCTCTGGTGACATCTAAATGTTGATCTTGTAAATTCTGCGGCAACACATAATGTAGTACAAAGATATGCCAAGCAGCATCAAAGACTTTTTTTTCAAAATCTGAGTTTAATCTAAATGTCAAATTAAATTTAGAGGAAAACAAATTACAAAGTGTATGTAGATGACTTCAGCTAATTAATTCTCCCCATTGATAATATTTTGAACTTTGGACACAAAGGTTGTTAAATGCTTTATTTCTGTTGTTACTTACAGTTGCTGATTTACAAAGCAAGTTAACTGTATAACCCAAAGTTTTTTAAAAGGCAAATTCTATTTTTACACGAAGTGGGAATTTCCAACATTAAATCAATCTATCTATACCCAGTGTTTGTATTGTGCTGAGATTTAGATTTTAAAAAGAACCCTCTAGTTCAAAAAATAAATATATCACTCTCTACCTTTCTTTTGCTAATGGGGGAAACGTGTCCATCGGTTCTAAAAGGTCACTTTTTGTGAATTTGTGAATTTATGAATTTGTGATTTTGTGAATACCTTTCTTGCCCTCTTTCCTAAAACCCTATGTAGCAGAAACCATTGGCTGGTTATCTAACATCCTTACTACTCACCTTCCCCTTACTTAACTGCAACAGAATTTTATTCACATATCATCTTTTTCCAAGACATTGAGTGCTCCAGGGAAGCTGCTCCATCCCAATTGATAGTTCCAGGAGCTACAAACCAACTCATCTAAACCAGTCATGCTAATCCCCTTCTCCTTGCCACTGATTGATTTAGGACTAAACATGTGATAAAATTCTGGCCAATGAAACAGAAGAGTAAGTTGGCAAAGAGCGTTTCTGGAAAACGTTTTCTTGCTCCAAAGAAACAGAATACTTTATTCACCTGGACATTCTCAGAGCTGCATACGAGGCCAGAACTCCTGCAGTATCTTTCTACCAGCCTCGAGGATAACCTCACACAGAGGATGGCCAGTCTAAGAGAACACAGAAACAGACTTGAGGCCCCTACTTCTGGGTTTCTAGTAATATGAAATGATCAGTTTCCTTATTGTTAAGCCACTTGCATGTTACTTGCAGCTAAGAGCTCTAAATGACACATTCACTTTGTAGAATTTCAGGCAAAACTTCAAATCCTTATTTGTTAAGCAATTTGTGATATTAAACAGAGAGTGGATCTGTGTAACTCTCAAACAGCTGGTCATTTCAATTCAAAAACAAAAAAATGGCCAGGCATGGTGGCTCCCTCCTGTAATCCCAGCACTTTGGGAGGCCAAGGTCGGTGGATCACTTGAGGTCAGGAGTTCGAGACCAGCCTGACCAACATGGTGAAACGCTGTCTCTACTAAAAATACAAAAATCACCCGGGTGCAGTGGTCTGTGCCTGTAGTCCCAGCTACACGGGAGGCTAAGGCAGGAGAATAGCTTGAACCTGGGAGGCGGAGGTTGCAGTGAGCCGAGATTGCACCACTGCACTCCAGCCTGGGAGACACAGGTAGACACCGTCTCAAAAACAAACAGATAACTGTATGAGTTGATAAAGTATCAAGGAAAGATCCTAATGGTACAGGTCTCTGAAAAGTTTAGGGGTACTTTGGCAAATGAAGTGAATAGAAAGAGCAAAAAAGATGGACAAGTAGAATGATGACTCAGTTAACCCTATTAGAACAAGGGGGAGGGAAAAAAATCTCACACATCTGAATTTCACTCATCATTATCCTCAATGCGTTTGAAGGCATGATTATAAGATTGTCAGCTCCTACTGAGTAAGAGTTTGGCATTCTGGCCAATTATGAGACAAGCTATACTCTTACAAGGATGTCCAAATGGCTAAAGTTCTGAACACATACACAAGATGGGTCGACCTACATATTTCATTACATGGTACTGCACAGTATGTATAAGTAGGCAATTTCTGAATTTAAGTATCAGCAGAGAGAGATGCTGCTCTAATACCTGGAGAGACAGGATAAAAAGAAAATTGAATATTGACAACAGATCTTTTTATGGTAAAGGAGAGATTAGGCCACTCTCCTTCTGCAACTGATGAGCAATTACTGGGCAAAGAACTAGCAGAATTGCTGTATCACTCTGTCTTCACCAAGGACTGTATAATTACTCCTTTCCATTTCTAATTTTTAGAAAAGCATGCCTGGTGGAAGAAAAGGTAGGTAGGACTTGGTTTCCATTTTCAGGGGGATAATGTGAAGATAATGTGTTTTGACTCTAGAAACATCTTGAGCTCCTTGAAAGAAAGGAACTATGTAATTTTAAAATGAGAATAATTATATATTTTATGTAAAAGAGTTATACGCTTGGCTTATGATATTTAAAGCAAAATGATCACAGCATATGTTTGTTTTCTATGATTTGGGAAGTGGCATTCGATTTTAGAACATTGGCTGGCACATAGTAGGCACACAGATATTAGTTGAAGGAATATTTGTTAACTAATTGCCAGAAAAAAAGTTTAAAAGGATAAAAATATGTTGTTTATTCATCTGAATAGGGAGAAAAAGCCTTTTTTAACTTCTAAAACTTCTAAATAAGTTTAAAGTCCTTTTTTGCATGATACAACTTTAGAATAAATTATTTCTATTATTACCTTTGGGGTTTTTTTAAGCTGACAATTTTTAAAACTAGCAAATATATTTTTAAACAGTTTCTAAAACTAAATTAAGCTTGATAATTAGGTGTAAATTGAGATGTGAGTGGCAATTCTATTTAAACTCTTTAAAAATCCATTCTATACTTATCAGTATTCTTAATAGAACATTTGAATTTTAGAAGAATTTGAAAGGAGATAATGTTTAGGCATATCTGCCTTCTATGGAGGCTTCCATGGATTTATTTCAAATGTACTTTTGCTTTATTTTTAAAAATCCCATAAAGTAAGTTTAATAATTCAATGGGATTTTCATTAATGTGGCAGGACATTATAAACCACATTTGAAACCATACAAGTACATTTAATTCTAATTTGACCCATACATGTACTATTTCTTAAAAGCTTATCAAATCCAGACCTTTGAAAATGCATACACTGTAACAGATTTTTTAAAAACATGATGGAAAATATATACCACCCAGCTAAACACTCTCTTGATTTAGAATCGAGGCCTATATGTTTCTATTTCCATAGTGACTATTGCTGTGGAATCGACATGTTTTAATTTAGATATGAGATTATAAACATCATTTGGAGGCAGAATTTATTTTTTTCTCCTACAATTTCTGAAAATTGATCAGTCTAACTGCTGAACAGAAGCAAATTCTGGAGCAGGATTTAGAAATTATTTGGCTTTTGGGGCATTTGTGACTAACAAAAGATGAGTTTTCACAGAAACTCATGGCTTTTAAATCTTTAATCCTTAAAAAATGTAACTTTTCATACTTTATAAAACAAAGAAGAAATTCTTTATCAGGACTCCTTCAGAAGTATTTAAATTGTGCTAACATATAGTTTCAAAAAAGAAAAAAAATCAGGGCAATTAGATAAGTACAGATTCTGCTTGCATTTTTGTCTAAAAATATCCTAAAAAGTTGAAATGAGACATTATACGGTCATCAATTACCTAAGAAGAGTAGTGACAGTGTGACACACATTTAGGTCAAGTAAAAGTTAGCAACCCAAATCACTCATGAAAGAAAAAGAAGGAAAACATTGTATACATTCGCTTTTTTCCATGAATTTTTTTGAACCCCTACCATTCCTGGTCAAGAAGCTCATAGATGAGGGTAGGCCATGAAGAGGAAACAGGCAAGTGTAGTGGAGGCTTGTAAGTGCTCCCGTGGAGAGAAGCTGAAGGTGTTGGCAGAGCACACAGGAGGAAGAATGCAAAGGGTGGAGGAAAGGGTCCCGAGGGTTCTACAAAAAGAAAAAGTTGTAGACACCAAAAGGGGCTCCTTCTTAAAAAATAATAATAAATAAAGACGAAACACTCAGACAACTCTGCCTAATATGGTGGAATCACAGAGCCCAGCTGGCACATAAGCAGACACCATCCCGTTCCTTATGACCGGAAGTTATTAAAAGTCATACGATTTCAATAACCCTTGAAATGCAGCTTTTGGATTAGGATGAATAAAGTTGGAAAAGGCCTTCATAAATTCATTCTATACTTGTCACTCTTCTTATTATAACATTTGAATTTTAGAAGAATTTGAAAGGAGATTATTTAAACATCTCCAACTCTTTCTGATAGCTTTTTGTTTTCCCTCGTAAGGGTAGAGTGAATCCAAAAGTTTATACAACTCAAGGATTGCTAGAATTGCCCCGCCTTCAGAAGCCAGCTCCTTAGCCCAGGGATAATCTATCGAAAAGAAACTGTGGGTCTGCAGAGGGGAAATCATAAGAGACGTCAGCCATGAGGGGAGAAAAAAGATGGCGAGAGAAGACATTATTTTGTTTAACTGATGATCAGCCAGACTCATCAATGACAACAGAAAGCAAAAAGCTAAAGCTTTTACAGCATTATTTCAGGCTTAAATTTTCTCTGAAAGTCCTGCAGGTGTTTGCTGAAGGTCTTCTCCAATTTAATGAGGTGTGTCTAGTATACTCTTTGAAAGGATCATATTTAGGCCAGGCATAGTGGTTCATGCCTGTAATCCCAGCACTCTGGGAGGCCAAGGCAGGTGTATCACTTGAGGTCAGGAGTTCGAGACCAGCCTGGCCAACATGGTGAAACTCCATCTCTACTAAAAATACAAAAAATTAGCTGGGCACGGTGGTGCGTGCCTGTAATCCCAGTTGCTTGAGAGGCTATACTAGACAGGAAAATCACTTGAACCCAGGTTGCAGAGAGCAGAGATCACGCCATTGCACTCCAGCCTAGGCAGCAGAGCAAGACTCCATCTCAAAATAAAATAAAATGAAAATGCCATATTTAACATCTATTGTCAGGCTTTTTCACTCTTTGAAATGTTATTAAATGAAGACCTGCTGGGACTCTGGAGGCTATGAAAAGCAATGGGGCAGATCAGAAGGGACAAGACAGTCGTTCATGAAATATTTACTGAACACCCATTATGTGTTGGGTACTATTCTGGGATCTGAGGAATGCAGAAGTGAAAAGAATGTATAAAGATCCCTGCCTTCACGAAGCTTACACTCTAGTAGCTGGAGAAAGTTAATCAATAAAGCAGGGAAGGGGGACAGGGAGTGTATGTGTGGGAGGGGAGAGAGAGAGAAGGAACGTGCCATCAGGGTAGATTTCATATTTCAAACAGATCTGTAGAGGAGTAGATTGGTAGAGGAAAGCCTGCCAAGATCTCAAAGGGCAAGATCTGAGCAAAGACATGAAGGAAGAGAAGGATGATCCGTAGGGAAAAGGGTTCCAAAGAAGGCACAGCAAATGCAAAGGTCCCAAGGCAGGAATGTGCTTGGCATGTGAGAAGAACATGAGGAGGCCAGCATAACTGGAGTAGAGAAGAGGAAGAAAGTAGGTGCGCTCAGAGACATTCATTTGAAGGGATGGGGGTGAAGGTCTTGCAAGTCACAGGAAGCCTTTTACTCTGAGTGGTAAATGGTAAAGCATTGGAGTGTTTTGAATGGAAGAGTGACACGATCCAATATTTTTCAACAAAGATTGACTGCACATCTACCGTGAGTCAAGTACTGTGCTGAGCCACATACTTAGGTGCTAAGAGTACACTAATAATCATGACAGACACAATCCTGGTCCTCGTTGACATTATATCCTAGTGGGAAAGAAAGAAAAAAAAACAAGTAAAACAACCCACAAAAAAGAATTTCTACTGTGATAAGGCTACAAAAAACAAAAACAAAAACTCAGGCACTTGAATAATGAGAGATGGGGTGAGAGGAGTGTATGGGGAAGTTTACTTTGTGTAGGAGCATCAAATAAAACTTCCCTGAGGAGGTGACATTTGAGGCAAGTCTTAAGAGATGCAGAGGAGTTAGCTCTAGCTAAATATAAAGTTGGGGAGAAGTATATCAAAGGGACGGAACTGCATGTTCAAGGGCCCCAGGAAACAAAAGGATGTGGCTTGTTACAAGGAGAGAAAGAAACCAGTACAGCTGGTCCACAAAACATGCAGAGAGAGAGGAAGATAGGATGAGACTGTAGCTATAAGCTGGAGCTCGACCAGGATAGTAAAGGGACCTGAATATGAAACTGATGACCTAAGGTAGACAAAATTTCAGACATCATAAGAGAACTATAGATTTTAAAAAACAGTAAGTTTTGAAGAAAAACAGCTGGCATGGGGCATTTGGAAGGAAGTAGTGTTGAACTATTTGTTGTGGATGCATTGAATCTGGCCATGTTCAGAAGGGAAGACGACATTATGAGAAGACAACATCATGGGAGTGGGTCGGAGTTGCCTTCAAATGCCTACTCAGCCAGTAACAGCTGTGGCTAAACTGACACTTTGAGAGCCTCTGTTTTCCCCCACCTGAAATGATGACATGTGCCTTGCAGGTGTGGGAGAATTAGAAATAATGTTCATAAAACTCCTCATGTATTGCAAGTGCCAAATAAGTGATAGTTATGATAGAATATGAGTTCTGTTGATTTGAGTTTCTACTCCCCAGCTTGAGTGAAAGCACAGAGCCAGTGACAGCCACCATCTGAACCTTGCAAATCATTTTCAACACATCACTTTATTTGTACCTCCAGCCTAGATTTGTTAAGTGCCTACAAGGTGCCAGGCATGAGCTTGGCATTGGAAATACACTGCTGACAACAAGCTCCTGCCCTGTGGTACTTCCAATGTACTTGGGAAGCAAACAAAGGAATAAGGAAATATATGTCTTGTGATAAGTACTGTGAAGGAAAAGAATGAAAGAAATGTGGAATGAGTAAGGAGAAGGATGGAGGAAGAAGACAGGAAATCTAGGAAAATGATGTGAAGTAAGGGGAGACAAAGGCTCTTTCTAAAGTAAGCCTCTTTGTAAGATAAACTATCCCAAGTGTTACTACAATTAGTATTATTTAACTCCCTCCTTTTCAGGAAAAGCTCTTCTTAGTACCCTATACTCCGAGGAGGAGAGGTAGCCAGCCAGCCACAGGAAAAGTGAGGTAGAGGAGGGAGAAGGATTCTCACTCCTTGGGCTCACCTCAAAACACTAGGGGTGGGAAACAAACTAAGGAGGAAATCAGCCCCCATTAAAGGGCTCATAGGGAAAACTGAAAACTCCCAAATCTCTTTTTTCTCGCAGACACTTTGGCATTTATTTTCCCAGAGGACAGAATATATAACACTGACTTCCAAAGCCATTGATTTCCCTTGATCTAACCAGAAGTGATGTGATGAGTACTTTAAGCTTAGAGCAGCCACTTGTGAGTTCTACAAAGCACCCCTCGAGGGATGCAATTGCAAACATCAGTACATTCTTTTACAACACAATATTCCTATGCAGTAGATAGTTGACTTATGTCAATTTTATAGATTTGAGAGAAAACCGTAGAGACTTTGTGTGTCTTCTTCAAATTAATCCTAGACCTACAGCTTAAATCCCATGTTTACGCTGGCTCAGGCAGAACCTCCAACTCTGCTCTGCCTTCATCCCCAGAGAAACCCTGCAAATTTGATCATAGATGTATAAGATATGAGAAATTTATATGAGAGAAAATTTTGGCCAAGAGGGCAATTTTACTAAAAGTCATGCATTTTTATGAATCAGTCACAATAATCAGAGAGCTTTGATTTCCTTCATTTCTTTTTCCACAAACTGTGTCATGACTGAAGTTGTCTGGCAGCTTCTAGTTGTTATTAGGCAACACAACTGGTGCTAGCCTATGAGAACTTGATCTTATAGGTTAAGACTTATGAGCCTATACGAGAGCTTATGAACACATACTTCACAACATTTAAGGTTGAAGAGGTAACTTGAAAGAAAATCTGATCAAGGAAGTTGTGTTTGTTTTCTGATGTCTCTTAAAGATCAACAGTACGATATAATCCATTGTCCTTTCCTTGTTCATCTTAGGCCTTAGGAGACTCAATGTCTATTGAACCAGGCTTCTCTCTCAGTAATCTTTGTAGCTACCGTATTTTTCTCTTATTTGTAACCTTGTTTTCTATTTATACTAATAACTTTATTGAATATACGGCATCTTTATTTGAATATATGGAATCTTATTAAATATATGGGACAACCTTATTGAAATATGTATTCACTTTTGGAAAGGAACAAAGGATAGATACAGAAAACTTCTTCCCCAAATGTACAAGGTTGTAGGATCTGTGTTCAGTTAACAAAGCAAAGACTTCTAAACTCAGACTCTGGAAGCTAGCCTTCCTCCCATCTCACTGCTTGGCCTCAGGCAACTATCTTTCTTTTTTTTTTTTTTTTTTTTGAGACACAGTCTTGCTCTGTCCCACAGGCTGGAGTGCAGTGGTGCAATCTCGGCTCACTGCAAGCTCCACCTCCTGGGTTCATGCCATTCTCCTGCCTCAGCCTCCTGAGTAGCTGGGACTACAGGTGCGCACCTCCATGCCCGGCTAATTTTTTGTATTTTTAGTAGAGATGGGATTTCACCGTGTTAGCCAGGGTGGTCTTGATCTCCTGACCTCATGATCCGCCCATCTCGGCCTCTCAAAGTGCTGGGATTACAGGCGTGAGACACCACGCCCGGCCTCAGGCAACTATCTTTCTAAAGTCTGGGTCGAGATGCTCTCTTTTTTAGTAGACTGCATTTAGCAACTTGTTCCTACATCATGGGAGTGCTGGGGGGAGAAAAAAAAAAGTTATTTCCTAAGAACTCTTTCTAAGCAAAACAATCCTAACTCCCATTATTGTTGTGCTATATTTTTAACTTCTCTCTTTCCTAAGCTGTTTGACCAGTGTCAGCCCTTCTTACCCTAAAGACATTTTTATTCTGAATATAAATATGGGGTGTGGATAGTGTTTTCTTCCTCCAAATTTTTTTTTCAAGAAGCAAAGCAGAGCACTGAATGTGTAAAAGCCACGCTGCCTGAAGGACCCTCAGGAGTATAAGGAGGGATTCAGGTAGACAATAAAAATCCTGGAAAGGGAAATCCAATCTTGACTGTGAGGTGTCCTGGTTCCAGGACTACAAAGAGAAGGCGGGTCATGGAAGGAAGCTGACTATACTCATCTGCATCTTTGGTGGCAAGCCATAGTGGACAACACTGACCAATTTATGTGAAAAAGGAATTCACTGGAATGTTATTGGGCAGCTAATAAAACAAAACAAAGGTTGTAATGCCAGATTTGGAAAGGCAAAAATTAGAGCAACTCAGGGTGTGTAACTAACAGGTCCACAGTCTTCTTAAAATAAATTGATTCACAGTCTCCTTGGAATGAATGAGCATCAGTTATTTATAGTCTTATCCCTCTGCTCAAGGGTCAACAGAGAAAGCATCTGTATGACCTAGCTTGGGTCCCATGTCTGTTCCTTGGCCAGTGGATATGGCATGGGGGGAAGGACAGATTGCTTCACAACAGTTCCAGTGATCTGTGTTCAGTGAAGAAGGGCAGCTATCCCAAAGCAAATTAGAATGCTGATAACCAGAAGAAGGGAAAGTGGATGCTGCTCAGGCAAAAACAAACAATAAATCATCCTTGTGTTTAGGAATTGTTCATTAGTGACAGTCATTGGCACTAAGACATCCTACAAACCTCATCATTCTAAGAGCTTGTGTAACAGTTCACTCTGTCGTTCCCTTCTCCTGACACTACAGCTAGGTCTCCGACTTCTGTGACTTCAGGAAGTGTGAGAGAAAGAGTGGTATCCTGGAAAGCTCTCACCCAAAAGTCTGTTAAGAGTCTCAAGTTCCTAAGACAAGCAACCACCTCCTTGTGGAAAAATATGGCCTACCCAATATAACTGTTAAACAGTCACATTTAAGTCAAGGATGTGTTGCTTCGGTGATTCCATCTGGAGACTTGGCTGGGAAATGCACGGTTTAAAAACATGGCAGCAGTATCTCTTTCTATAAATTTTTTTACTTTGATCAATTACCATTCCATTCAGTGGGAAAATGGTATGTGGGTCAATGGCCTACTCCACCCACTGGCCAGGAATGTTCTTTGTTTTCTGTGGCATACCCTCAAAAACTCCTTTTCTGAGTCCTAAAGCAGATTTGAGCTGGATCAACCAATGGGCAATTTGGAGCTCTGGGGGAAGGGAGGCTTTTTTATTAAATCCAAGTGGATTAATCTGAGGGGCCAACTGGAGTTGTATTGATGCTTCTCTTAGTTCCTGGGTGCATCAGGGACTTAAATTGCACCAAAACTGGTATCGGCCACCTATTTAAAGTAGCCTTCTCCTAGATATGTCCTATCTGGTCACTCTCTTTTATTTCCTTCCTGGTGTTTACCATCATCTGAAATTACTTCTTGTTACTTGGCATGTTTATCATGTGTCTCCCACCATTAGGATGTGAGCTCCACAAGGTCAGTCTGTCTTCTTTAGAGTTGTGTCCCTACTGCAATGCCCAGCACAGACCAAGCCTTCAAAAAATATTTGTTTTATGACTAAAGTGCTACAGAATGGAGTGCAACATGGCTATTCATAATACTGGGTTTGGTAACCTTCCCACCCATGGGGAGGAGTGGAAGCTGATATCCTCCTCTTAAATTTAATGTACCCACTAAATGCCAAGCATAGGACACAACATAGCCAACAAAGCAGACATAGTTCCTGCCCTTATAGTTCTTATAGCATTTTATTTGCTAAAGAACACTGTAGTCTATTTGCTCTGCCAAGCAAGTATCCCAAGATTAGAGTGGTAATAACATTAGCAGTAGTAATTAATCATAAGAGTAAATAGCTATAATTTATTCAACATCTATGTGCCATGTACTTTGCACATTTTATGTCATTTAAATCCTTCTAACAAGACACTGGGGACTCCAAAAAGTGGGAGGATGGGAGAGGAGCAAGAATCAAAAAATTGCCTATCAGGTACAACATTCACTATTTGGGAAATAGGTATACTAGAAGCCCATCCTACCAGACCAGTATGCAATATACCCACGTAACACACAAGCACATGTACCCCCCAAATCTAAAACAAAATGAAATATCTGGAAAAAAATCTTTCTAAAAACTACCCTAGTAATATTAAAGATTTCAAAGATGAGACTACTGGGTCTCTGAATGTTAAGCGGAATCACCTACGGTCATGCAGCTGGTAAGTGTTGAAATCAGCTGACTTATGTGACTCGAAAGCCCATGACGTTTCATCTACCTCCTACTGCTTCACTCAGAAACAGGCAGGCCTCAGCAACTGTTCTCTCTGCCCTAAGACATCTCTAGCTCCAGAAGTCAACTCCATTGGATTATTCAGGAAATTTAGAATGCTGTCCAGTCACTACCTCGTAAGGTCCCTCACCTTCCAGCAATAATAATTGCGGTCACTTACCTAAATGCTGGCAATGGATCAGGTGTTAGACTTGTCCTATTGCATTAGATCATCATAACAGTCCTGTGCAGTAGATGTTATTGTGCTCATTTTGCAGATGAGGGACCTGAGGCTTAAAAAGGGCAAACCTCTAGCCCAGTGTCCCACAGCTGCTCAGCAGCAGAGCAAGGTTTCAGAGTCAGATCTGTTAATACTAAATCCAGCCATGTCAAACCACATATAGTTGCCATCAACTTCCTGTCTTTTTTTTTTTTGCTTCTGTGTTTTCACTTAAGTTGTCAGAGATATCTTTTCCTCCTTTCTTCCATAGCGAACACCTGCTGCTCTTTGAAATCTCAACGTAAGCATCACTTCCTCAAGAGGAGTATCTTAGACTTCCCTGTCTTCTGCCCAGTATCATTCAGGAATCTTAGGGTTAGAGCAGAGAGACTGCATTTAAGCAAATACATAAGTCCACATGTGCATTTGGCTTCAGTGATACCAGGATCCAACGAGGTTAAGGGCCAGGTCTCAACTTTTCTCATGCTCTACCTCTAACATTCTCAGCACAGGAAGGTCTTTCCTAACATTGTAGCACACCAGATCCCCAGACTAACATCTAACTGTAACCTATTTATCAATCCAGAAGAAAGACATCTGCTCTGGCAAAGTCCTGAGTAGAACTCTCATTGGCCCTATTTGGGTCAGGTGCACAGTTCCGAGCCATTGGCTGTGACCAGGAAGGTGCTGCACTCTGATTGGCCAGGCCTGGATCACAAGCCCATGCGGAGGGCTGAAATAGCTTCCACCTTAACCGTGTGGACTGAGAATGGGGGAGGGGTGGTTTTTCCAAAGGAAATACTGGGTGCTATTACCAGACGGAAGAATGATTATAGCAGGCAAAAATAACAGATGTCCACTACACACACCAACCCAGACTAGATTGAATGCCCAATTTCATCTTCTTAACCACGCACTGTATGGGGATTTTTGTTGTATGTGTTTTTCTCCTCCACTAAACTATAAACCCCTCCAGGGCAGAGGCTATGTCCTCTCTCTCTCTCTCTGTATATGTATGTATATATATATATATATATATATATTTTTTTTTTTTTTTTTTTTGAGACGTAGTCTTGCTCTTCACCCAGGCTGGAGTGCAGTGGCGCAATCTCGGCTCACTGCAAGCTCCGCCTCCCGGGCTCACGCCATTCTCCTTCCTCAGCCTCCCTAGTAGCTGGGACTACAGGCACCTGCCACCACGTCCGGCTAATTTTTTGTATTTTTAATAAAGACGGGGTTTCACCGTGTTAGCCAGGATGGTCTCGATCTCCTGACCTCAGGATCCGCCCGCCTCGACCTCCCAAAGTGCTGGGATTACAGGCGTTAGCCACAGTGCCCGGCCTCTCCTCTTCTTCTTTGTAAATTCAGCACCCAATAGACTGCCTGACACATAAGAGATGTTCAAGCCATATTTGTTGAGTGAATGTCAAATGTATGAATTTAAGAAGAGCTGATGGTATTTCATCTTACGTCTTTCTTTCAAAGGCAGCACCATGGTGAAGTGGAAAGAACACACGTGCCAAATCAGTGTTTTTCAAAGTATAGTTTGGGGAACCACCTGCATCAGATCAGATGCAGATTCCTGGGCCATAAACCAGATCTGTTGACTTGGCATCTCATAAAATGCTAAGTTTCATGGGGTCCAGAAATCTCCATTTTTAGCAAAATGTTTATGTGATTCTTATGTACATTCCTGTTAGTACCGTGGCACCACTATCAGACAATCAACTGAGGGTGAGTCCCAGCTTTATTGTGTGTCAGTTATGTGAACTAAAGGGAGTCATACCCTCTCAGCAACTCAGTTTGCTCCCTTTTAAAATAGGGCTAAGTAAACTACCTCATAAATACGTAGTAAGCCGGGTGCAGTGGCTCACGCCTTTAATCCCAACACACTGGGAGGCTGAGGAGGGAGGATTGCCTGAACCCAGGAGTTCAAGTCCAGCCTGGGCAATGTAGCAAGACACTACAAACATTTACAAAATTAGCTGAGCATGGTGGCACATGGTGGCGCATGGTGGCACACGCCAGCACATGCCTGTGGTCCCAGCTACTCAGGAATTTGAGGTGGGAGGATCACTTGGCTGCAGTGAGCTATGATCAAGCAACCACATTCCAGCCCGGATGACAGAGCAAGACAAGACACTGTCTCAAAAAAAAAAAAAAGTAATGAGGAGTCAACAAGATAACACTGGTAGTTTCTTTATAAAGAGTTGTATAAAAGTTTTAATACTTGAGTTTTTCTAATAATAATGGACTCTGGAATGCTTAGTATATACACGCCAGTTGTTGTTCTGCAGTTCTAATTGTATGTGTTAACTCATTTAACTCTCACAACAACCCTGAGAGATAGGTATCCTTAATATTTCCATTTTGCAGATGAAGACACAGAGATAAAAGTTGTTTTCTGGCAAGTGGCTGAGACACGATTTGAACTCAGCTTGCTCTTATGCCAGACTCCAGGCTCCTAGCCACTCACCCTTTCTTCTTAGAGATAACATGCCATCCTTCCTTAGGCAATTAAGCACCAGCCACTTCAGTGGCAAAGTGAGGACATTTGGAAAGTCTGGGGACACCATTGAAACTTTCTGAGGCAAAATAACTCCAAAATAAGACCTAGGACTGAAAAACACTGAAGAAAGGAGAGAAACAATGACAGTCATGTTGGGCCATGTAGCTTTAACAGGATGCCTTGGTGAAGAATTAACTGTATCAGATTCTGGTCTCTCTGCAGTAGAAAAGTCTCATTTTCACCTCCCTTTCCTGAAACACACCTTCTTGATTCTGTAACACTTCTGTGCTTTGAAAACCAGAGCTAGTCTCTAATCTTAGATGACTGTTTTTATTTTGAATTTGGTATACTTCTTCTTCCTCCTTTCTAACTTCTAGACACTAATACATTTTTTTCCATGAAGCATGAGCAAAGCCTGGAAGTGCAAGCCAAGCCCTCAGAAATGTGATAGCTGTTACCAAGGATTTGAGAGTAAGAATACAAAACCTAGAATCAAGATTTAAATGCTGCACTCTAGTATCTGAGATGGCACCCATCCACCTCAATGATGGAATCAACAAGGCATTAAGAAACCAGAGAATTTGTTCTGGGTTGCTTAACTAATGGACTAAACTTAAAAATCCTGTCACACCTCTAGGTTCTGTTTACCTGGCTCTGCTGAACACCGAGTGTAAAAGAACCTCTTTAACACTTCTGCTGTTGGGATGCCTGGACGTTTATGTTTAATTAAAATGTAATATGTATCTCATATAGACATATACTGTTGACCTACTTTGTTCAAAAAAGGAAACATTAAAATGAGGTAGTTTCTTAAAGCCAGAAGAACAACTATAATAATGTGAATGCTTCATGACCTATTCCACAAAGCCGTGGCAGGATCAATGTCTTCATTTCCTTGCCATCTCTGCTCCGTGCAGAATTAGGAAGGCAATCACCTAAGGGTGAAGGTTTTGAATGGTCACTAGGACAAAGGAGGGTAGAAACACTGAATGTGAGCTGGTAACATATGGTGCCCTTGGGAGGCCTATGGGTCTAGAAGAGAGGGGGGTGGCTTGCTGATTGCCAGCAGCTAATTACCAAATTATCAGAACTTTTGGGGAACCCTCGAATGCTAGCCTGATACATTCATTTTTCACTCATGAAAGAAACATCCAGAGGGTGGGGGATGGGCACCAAGAGCTTCAAATCAGCACCTCCAAAGGCCTGGGGCTGGTGGCTGGAGTTTGCTCTGCCATGGAGAGTCAGTCCACCCTTCTGCTTATTTCCTAACTCTTGGCCTGTTGAGTTCTTCACACTATCTGTCCACTGTCCACCAAGGGACCTGGCCATGGTTCCCTTTTCTTGGGCTATGTACTTTCAACCAGTTTTGAGCAGCCCCATTTCAGATTGGCCTTTTTATGTTTGATATAAAGAATAGTTGTTGGCCAATTTCATCTTTTCATCGCTGTTCTCTAGGCCTGAATCCAAGCAGTTTGTCAGATGCTCATTAACTCCCCCTTTGGCTCTTTCTAGTGTGTCTCCTAAGCTCATTGTGCCAAGAACTAACGCTTTCTTTTACACGATTCTCTTTCTCTGCTCCATCAGGGAGACAAATTACTTTCCAAAAGGGATCGCCAGGGATGGTTTAATGAGAATTTCTTTGGGGCTAGGCATAGAACGCAATGTAGTTAACATTCGGTGGACTTAATTGGACTTTTCTTTTCTGCCTCTTTTAAAAAAAATCTGAAGCTATCCTGTTAATCTCTCATTTGTAATCAATTGTGTTGACTAAACAAAAGTCTAGGTCGTCTTTTCTTCCTGTCCCAGACAATCCTTTGTTGCCTCTAAATGCCTCATTCTTGAGTGATCCTGGTCGCGTAGATGGGCCCGATTGTTGACAGTTCATTATTGCGCTTTTGTCCATTTAATCTTTCTTGCTGTGTTTTGCATGTGCATGCCTTAATGAGCTCCGTTGGCAATTAACATGTTTCTAGGAGCAAACTGGTTGCTCAGACGTTTGAGAGGGAAGTGCAGGGAAAAGGGCAACGCAGCTGCCTTGAGGTTGTTTATTTCCCAGCGTTTTCTCAAGACTCCTGTCCTCTCTTTGGCAGCCCCCCCACCCTTCCTCTTATCACCTCTTTCCCTCCCCTGGCCCACTCACCACCAGCACACCTGGACGCCTTAC
The DNA here is from genome assembly GCF_028858775.2 of Pan troglodytes. Classification (NCBI taxonomy): domain Eukaryota; kingdom Metazoa; phylum Chordata; class Mammalia; order Primates; family Hominidae; genus Pan; species Pan troglodytes. The sequence goes on from NC_086015.1 coordinate 66,359,793, forward strand.
TGCTTTAACTCTTGGACCTGGCTCAAGCAGCCCCCTACTCACTTGTGAGCCAAGCAGCAAAATGGGGACCATCTAGACCCACTTCTGCGGCTAAGGCAAGAATGAGCACAGTGCCCCCCAAAATGTGTCTGGGATGTTGGCAACTTTTCTGTGTCACTCTTTGCAGAGAGGAACCTCTAACCCGCCTAAGGCAATAGGACTGTACAATCTGTTATGTACGAGGCTGTGGCTTTGGAAGAAGGTTTTTTTTTTTTTTTTTTTTTTTTTTTTTTTTTTTTGAGTCTTGCTGGCAAGATTGCTGAAGTGTGAGCAGTCATGGACAGAACAAACATCTTGTAGGGGAAAAGATAATTGGAGTCTTTTTTGTGTCTGTGACAGGATTCCCCTCCCCCGCAATTTGATTTTTTAAAAATATTTTTTAAGGGCAGCCTCTTCAATTTAATCAAGGTTAGAATATTAATATGTAGCTGACGACTACCTTGTTTAAGTCATTTATTAATATTATAAACTACAAGTCATGCAAACAGTTTAATATTAAGAGAGAGAAAAATCAGAAAACAGAGCCTTTCACCCATCAATTCCGATGCATGGTGAATAACTAAGAAGGATGAATAGCTAAGATGGTTACTGAAAGGGCTTAGTGTTGGCTTTAGAACATGTGCTGGCTGTGAAAGGTGTTTTGTAATTCAGGCAGAAGGTTCATTTTCTCCTCACACTACTTTTCAGGTGAAGGAATCCTTTCCTGGATCCCACACCTGAAGGAAGCCGACATCTTAAACCTGGGAGTGACTTCAAACTTGTGGAAAGTAGAACTAAGCCCTATAGATACAGAGAACTCTGTTTATCTACAATTAGCACCAGATGTGAAATAACACCTTCTCAGGTGAGAGCGATTGACAGAAGCTGGTGTGAAGGTTAAGTAACAATCAAGTTATGAGGAAACAACCTCAAGGATGTTGAAGTGTGCAAGAAACTCTACTCAGTTATACCCCTGAGCTACAGTTAATGTTCCTCCCCCCACCACTACAGAGATGAGCAGTCCATGAGAGAAATGCCTCCACCTCTACGCATGAGTTTTACATTATTTGCTGCCTAGTTTGCAAGCAAGCACGCCCCCATCCCTCTTCAGAATTTTAAGCCTGGAAGCAAATTTCTCCAGTTTTATGAGATGGGGGACCCTAGGAGTCTCTCTCCGTGAAAACTTATTACAGACTTTCTCAAAGAATGTTCTCTCACTTGATGGTTAGGGAGTTATTTCCCTGGGCAGTGGTGGGGAAGGCGTTCTCTCTTTTATTTATCTCTCCTTCTTAAAGAGAACTTGACCCTGATTTCCACGTGCAGGCCAACTTTTCCCATAACTTTTAAAAGAGGAGATCTTGCATTAAATTTTGTGGTATCTGTCCCTCACCCAAAGTTTTGGAGCTATTTAAGAAGAAGGTGGGCTTGCCCTGGTCATTGTCTGGTCTTCAAGAACCACATTTGCAAAGGATCCTCTCCAGAGGAAGGAAAAGATTTTGGTTGAGATGGCTGTCATAGGGCACTGTCATAGAACACCCAAGATCTCCCAGACATAATGGGGGGAGAGCGCTAATAAGACACTATTGTACTATATGAGGACAAGGAAAGGGAGCTGACTCCTTAAACCGGCCTGCAGTCTCCCTGGGGATAGATGTCTGGGAAAAGCAAGGCGATATTTTCATATCCTTAGCCGCCAAGTCCTCCTCGCCCATCCTGGGGTTTCCTGGGGTTTGTGGCATCCACCGAGATTTCGGAGTTAAATCTGCATATTCCTCTGGGTCCCAATCTCCCCTAAGCGAACTGCAGCCAGAACGAGCTAACATTTAAATTCCCCCTCGCTTCCTCTTCCCCCCTCCCCTGGCTGCGTCTTCCTAGACTTGAGGGGAGGAGGGGAGGAATACAAAAAAACGAGGCCGCTCTCCTTTCAGGAAATGGAATTCTAATGTACGCGTTCCTATTTCTGAATCGGAGGTACTAAAAATACCCCCGCGACAGCCTGAGGAAGCTGTCGCCGTCCTCTGTGCAAACAAAATCGACAATTCTCCTTCCCCGCGCAATGGGTCTGCGAATTGGGCGGCGGGCGGGGACAGAACGGTTGGCTGACCAGGACACAACCTCCATCCTGCCCCAGAGCGTCTTTCTCCGAGCCCCAACCCCGAGATTCTTCCTCCGCTGAAGCCTAGGCCTCCTAAAACCCCCGGAGTTCGAATTCCTGCTCTACCAAGCCTGGTGACCCCAGGCATGTCACATAGTTCATCTCTGCCTCTATTTCTCCGTCTGTAGAGTGGGAATAATCATGCCCAGCTTGAGGGTTGTAGTCACCGTTCGAGAGGATGTGTGTTAAGTTCCTGGCATAGAGCAAGCCCTCGGGAGATGACAGGGTTTTCGCTAGTGGAAACCACTGGCACTCTCAGCACTGAGCGCCTACTGTATACCAGGTGTTGGGCAAACCCGCACTCCAGTCACTTTCTGAGTTACTTGGCGGAGTGAGGGGGTGCCCTTTGCGTTAAGCATCTTTCCCTTCAAATAGTCGCCTCCCGCCGTGGAAATACGCGTGGGGTCAGCTCCCAGCCACACTCGCCCCCTCAATGGGGAGGTTGCGTGGAAGCGCACTCCCGGGCCCCGCGCCGCACTTCCTCCTGGCGCTGGGGAACATTGTTCCAAAAGACGTGGGCTGAATCGCCGCGCGGATATTAAAAGTGTGTGTGGGGGGAGGCCCGGAGCGACGCGCCAGTAATCCGAGCTCTTGATTATCCAGATTCGGATCAAACGGGGCGGCGGCGGCCGGCCCCCTCCTGGGAATGATTAGATGATTAATGTAATGCTGTTTGAAGGGTCTCTGTTTTCTCTCTTAATTTGGGTCATTACTTAGAAAGCAAGCGTGAGATCATTTCATCAGCGTGCTCGGCAGCAGAGATAGCTATTCAGGAAATGGGCTAACGGAGCGGTAATCAGGACCCAGGAGGCGGCGGCGGCGGCGGCGGCGGCAGCGAGCTCGGGGAGCCCGGGCGCGCCCTCCGGCGGCAGGGCTCAGGGCACCGGGAGGCCAGCCCCAGACCGAGAGCGCAGGCCAGTGAGCCCCGAGGCTCTGGCTGGCCTGGGGGACCCTTACCCTCCAGTTCTCGCCGCCAAGGGAGATTGGGAGCGGTGGTTGCCCTCCTTAGGTCTCCCGGAGAAGGGGACGCGCCCAGAAGCTCTCCGGTGGGGTAGGGCGTAGATCGCTTACCCTCGCGGGGCGTGGCGCTTTGCTCAAGGACGTTCCCACAAGCTGCTCCCCAACACCCAGTCGCTTTTAACCCTTTTCTTTGAATTTGCTTACCCAAATAAGGCAACACCCAGAATCCCAAGCGTCTGAACAGTCACCAAATAAAAACTTGGCACCTGCTGTAGGCCGACGTAGGCCTGCTCGCCCTCACTCCTGGGGGCCTTAGCACACAAGCCCAGCAAGAACACCGGTTTGGCCTCAACCCTGGCCCCAGCGTCCCAAAATTGGTGCATTTAGGAAGGAGATGCTATAAACGCCTAATTCCTTCTCGTTCTTTGGGGTTGCTGAGCTGACCTCGCCGCGAGGGGAGAGGGGGAAAAAAACGCGCACTAATGATTCTGTTTATTGAGTTATATATGTATATATTCCGTGTTCGCTTGTACAGGAGGATTTACATGGCTGTATAAAGATGGCTAGGGGCGCCGCGCTCTTCTGGGGCGCTCACGGTGACAGGCTGGGGTTAAAATTGGCTGCCCCAGGAGAAGCGGAGGCCTGGAATTAAATACGTTTCGGCGCACTGGATTTAAATAAGTTTCCTGAATATACAAAGGTGGGGGCCACGAGTTTGCTGCCAGTCATCGAGGAAACATTTAGCTTTCCAAAAATATGCTGGTTTCGATAAATAGATTTTAGCCTCTCTGCTATAGTTTTTTTTTTCTTTTAATTTTAGAAATAAGTTTATATGTGTGATCTGTTTTCAGGTGGTACAGGGAGGGAAGGAAGGGCAAGGCAGTAGCTCTCAGCTCTGCACTGTCCTAGTCAGGTCCTTTGCGGAGGGGGCAGCAGGGCCCACGCTGTCGTGGAGTTTGCGCACATGTTTCTTTAAGTCAAAGTTTCTGCAAAACCCTTTGCCGCAAGTGGCGCACGTGAAAGGCTTCTTGTCGTTGTGGGTGTGCATATGGAAGGTTAGGTTGTAGACCTGGTGGAAGGCCTTGTTGCAGATGGTACATTTGTACTGCTTCTCGCCGCTGTGGGTCAGCTTGTGGTTCTTGTAGTTCCCTACAACAGATCAAGAACAAAAAACGTGGGGGTATGGAGTAGAATGGTGGGGAGGAAGAGGCGGGCGTCCCAGGGGCAGCCCAGGTGCCTGCTCAGAAAAGGCGACGCTTGGCTAGGCGGGCGCGACCTCTTCGAGTGAAGAAGTTGTCAAACTTCGTAAGCGTCAAGCCGGGTGCTCTCCCGACAAGACCGAGACTGAGTCCCGCGGAGCCGCTCTGCGCTCCTGCTCTGCCCGCCACAGAGGCTGGTGCAGCGTCCCTCCCGCCGCGCTCCGCGGGCCGGGAAACTTTTGCGTAGCCCAGAGACGCACCGAGTCCTTCTCCTGGCTGATGCCTCGCTAGAAGAAATTCGCACGAACCCGGGCTTCATCCTTTTTCTTTTCCCCCTTCTCATTTTTAAAGTTACTTCTTTCTCGCCCCCCAACTACCAACTGAAGATCCAAAAGTGCCTTGGAAAATCCGATCCGGGGGCCAAGGATCATACCGGTTTCCCCCAATCTTAGATTGTTCCCGGGAGGGTTATTTTGCCTCCAATATTTTTCATTTGAAAGGGAAGTTCCGGATACAAAAGGAACCTTTTTCTATAGGGCAATACCCTCTCCTTTTCCTACATCCTTTCCCTCTGTCCCCGTGCTTCCTTCGACCTCTCGAATTCGGAGTCTCTCAGTGCACCCAGCCTCCATACAGCGTGGTCTACTAACCCCGCTAGGAGAGCTTCCCCCTACACCAGGCACAACCCGATTCTAAAGAAATGCTGCGCCCGCGCCTGCAGATTTCGCCTTCTCTCTCCAGATCCCTCTTTGCCTTCCTGCCAGCCAGCCGCGACCCGAGTCCTGAGGTGAGGTGAGAAGAGAAGGCCTCGCCTGGCACGTTACCTTTTTGGTGAAAGCCTTTGCCGCAAAATTCGCAGACGAAGGGCTTGTAGCCCGCGTGGATGCGGATATGCGTGTTGAGCGTGGAGCTGCGGTTGAACGCTTTGCCGCACTGGTTGCATTTATGTGGCTTTTCCTGAGGAAAGGGGCGAGTGCACAGTAAGGAGAGGCCACCTCGGGAACACCTGGAAGGGACATCCCCCCCACCCCCACTCAACCCTAGAGGGTAAGGGATAATCTTTGGCCATCGTATCCCCAGTGTTATCACTAAGATTCTGGGGGTTGCGCGCGGGCTAGGCCCGACCCGGGGGCCACGTACCTGGGTGTGGATAATTTTGTGCCTGCAGAGCGTGCTGGCCTGGCGAAAGCCTTTGCCGCAGACTTTGCACACGAACGGTCTGGCTCCGGTGTGGACCGGCATGTGGCGGGTGAGATTATAGTGAGCGTTAAACACCTATGGAAAGACATGGGGGGCCTTGTGGTGCGTCTGTCCGAGGGCCTACAGTCAGCCCCGGGGGGGCCACAGCCTACCTCCCCCAACCAACACCCCCTTCAGAAACCAGAGCCTTTTTCAGTTTGTAAAGTGCTGCCCAAACTCCTGCTTACACCAATACTGTGTGGCCGCTGACAAGGGCATCCCCATTTTACAGAATAGGAAACTGAGGCCCAACGAGGCTCCCAATTTGGGTAGTCAACTACTGGGGAGCTCCTCAGCTTGAAAAAGGGGCGTTCCAGGCTGCCCCAAGGAAGCCGCCGCCGCCGATCGCCCCTCCCGGCCCCCCTCGCCGAACCCTGGGCCTCACCTTGCCGCACACCTCGCAGGTGAAGTTTTTGGGCTTGCCATCTGCGGAGCCTCCTGGCAGCTTGCTGTGGCCCTTGACGCCTCCGCGCTCGGCAGTCAGGGCCGAGTTTTCCTTCAGTACCTGCTCCAGCGGCGCCGGCAAGCGCTCCTTATGGGGATAGGGAGCCGGATGGGGGAACTTGTCCGCAGCCAGGCCGGCCAGCTTGGCGTTCTCCAGCAGAAAGAGCTTGGGGTGAGCAGCCAGGGCGGCGGGGGCCTGCGCATTGAGGAGGCCAGACGGGAAGAGGTGGCCGCTGAGGAGCTCAGACGGCGGGTACGCGGTCGAGTCCAGGTAGTTGAAGTAGTAGAGCGAGCCGCTGGCCGGCAGCCCCACAGCCTGGTTGATGACCTGCGGCTTGATGACCCTGCCCGCGGGCAGCGCGGACGGCGCCAGGCCCAGCTCGGCCTTGCAGCACACGCCACAGTTGGTTTTGCACAAGCCGCTGGCGCCGCACACTGGGGCCCCCCCGCCGCCGCCGCCACCGCCGCCGCCGCCTCCGCCGCCGCCCGCCCGGAGGCTGCTTTTCCAGAGCTCCGAGTAACTGAGCAGTGTCTTTGACGGCACCTCGTAGCCTAGGGGCTGGAGGGGGATCATACAGGGCAGCGGCGAGCAGAGGTTGAGCAGTTTCTTGCCCTGGCTGCCGTCCGCCTCTAGCGCTCCAGGCCGGGGCTCAAAGGGCGCACGGGGCTCCGACGTCTTGGCCATGATGCGCTCGATGGAAAAGGCCAGTGTCTTGGAAGTGGCCGGCGACGCTCCGGCGCGCGGGCAGGCCGGGGGCACCATGGTCTCCAGGGAAGCCGAGCTTGCCATGGCGCGCGGAGCTGAGCCGAGCCAGGCTGGGCCAGGGCGCAGCCTCTCTCCTCTAAGTCTGCATTCCGGAAAAGGCAGGGGGGAAAACTGCAATTTAATAAGCACCTAGTCGGGCCCGGGTCACCCATTTGCATTCAAATGAACAGGGGCAAAACAAAGTGCACCCAAGGGTACCAAATTACCGCCCATTAACCCGGCGCGCAAAGGAACCCACCAGCCCCTGCCCTGGGACTTTGAAAGGGGGAAGAAGGGGGAGGGTTTACAAAAGAAAAGGGGGGGGCGGTGAGAAAAGAGTCTCAAATTAACCCCCCTGAGCCCTTCCCTGGACCCGGGCCTCTGCCACGCGTGCTGGGAGCTGGACAGTGAAGGGGCAAAGTTAAAGAGGACCGGAGAGCCACCTCGCATTTACCTCTTTCCCCCACCACCAAGGAGATGCGTTCCGAGCCATGCAGCGTGTCTCTTCTGTCACATTTTGATGGCAAACATCTTCCCCTCCGCGTGAGATCACTGTCTTTTACATTCAGCTGACATCACATGAAGTCACTTGAAGTGGAATGACATGGGCGGCGGCGCGGCTCCCGTAGCGGCCCCTGTGTTCCCCCGCGCCTGCCGGCCGCCGCCACCACCGCCCCTCAAACTTTAAAAGGAGGCAACTGGCGCCCGCGCTCCTCTCGGGAAAGTGCGAGCGGTTTGCGAATAGGGAAAGAGGGAAGAGACGGGAGGGGGAGGGGGAGGAATCGTGATGGTTTTGCCGGTGGAAGGAAAGGGGGGGGGACCCAAACCCAAACCTAGGCAGAGTTCCGTGCGTGATTCACAACTTTGGAGGCCTGCAGGTTTGGGGGACGCGGGGAGGGCGGAGGGTCCCGGACGCGGCGCCCCCAAAGGGCCCCTGGGTGTCAGTCTAGTAGCCGAAGTATCCCTTAGCCCTCCGCAGCCGAGCTGGGCATCGTGCTAATAAACTGCCATTTACCCACGGAACCGGCGCCAGCCCCGAACACGCGCAAATGATAATTACCTCATTAGGATGTGGCGCATGGACGCGGGCGCCGCGTTTGGAGGGGGGAACTTGTTAATGGGGAAATATTAATTTATGCAAAAGCAATGAGCTCGCCTTGGCTGGCGTCGGAGGTCGGGAGAAAGCTCCCACTGCCTAAGGACGACCCCGAAGCGTCACGGAGAGCAAGGCCGCTCGCCGGGATCTCGGGGGCCTCGGCGCCGCGCAGGTGCGCCTCCAGCTTTATGGCCAGCTCTGGGTCTGAGGCTGGGGGAGACTAAACCGAGAGCTGGAAGACTTTCGGAGATCCTAATAGATCAGAATTGTTGATTTATGATCGGGTTTCTGAGGCAAAGCCGAGTTCTGCTTCTGGTTTAGGGCTGCGTGCGGGGAGGATTCGGAGGGCAGCTCTCCCAGCTGATGGGTACTTACTGTTTGTATAATTGAGAAGGTCCAATCTCCACCTGTTTAAGGAGCAGATTGAAACAGCAGAACCTCCCCTGGATCCTATTAAAACGTTTTTCCTCCTAAGGCCATTCAGTCGAACCAATTTTCCGAAGTGATTCATAGAGCTGAATTCTGCCAAGGCAGCTCTTTCACTTTTAGCCACTAAAGCACCGCGTGGAACCGGGTTTTGTGTTTTTCTAAAATAAAGAGAAGGATTATCAGAGAGGAGAGGGAGGGGGCCTGAAGGGGGACGGGCAGAGACTTAGTGTGGCCAGAGGTACAAGCAGAGGGAAGAAAAGACCCTTTTCTAGACAGGCCCCAAGTAAGTTCGGAGGAATTCAGCGTTTTGTGCCTGGCGCACAAAAGCAGCGCGCTCCGCGCTTGGTTTGGAGGGGCTGAATTCATCTGTTTGCAGACCATTCCACCTGCGTATCACAACAAACTGCTCAAAGACGCTCCAGCACTTTCAACAGGCCGGGTGCTCTTGGCGACAACAAAAGTGGTCGAGGCTGAGGGTTCTTATGGAGGGGGGTGGTGGTGGCTAGCAAGAGAGCGAGCGAGAGAATTAGGTTTAGGAAAGGGGGAGGACTGGGTGCAAGGGTTTTTTGAAAAGTTTTGGCTGGTTTTGTTCGCGGGACAATTATATCTTGCTAGCCAGCTTTTGCAAGACCACGAGCTTTGTAGCCGCAACCACAGTTTAAGAGGATTACCGTGGATATAATATGAGCAAACAGGGTTTGATAGTGAATTCCATCTCCAAAGACACACGATCATGTGAAGCCAGAGAAAGTGGTGGTAGAGGTAAACCCTCTGTTTCTTCACCCAGGAACAAGTCTTGAGAGGGCTGAGTATCCTGTCCTAGGCCCCTCCATGCTGCGAAACATCCCTGGAGAACGTTAAGGGACGGGGGAGAAAAGCTCTAGTTTTAACTTCAGGCAAATCGCTCCCTTTTTCCCTTCAATAAAAGTCTCTTTCCTTCTGCTCACCCATCCAGTTGCGGCTCCTTTGAGTTGCAATTTTAGGCAGGATTTGGACATAGCAGGTAAAGGAAGGAAAAGTGTACTTGGAAAGAAAAGAGAGGGAACAGACAGAGGTCCCTGAGGGAAAGTGGCTTGGAGGTGGACTGCAATAGGCTAATGCTCTCACCCTGCCAAACTCTGAAACTGCCCCTAAATTCCGCAATCATAAGTCTGTTCCCATAACGTCACCCTCCCACCCCCTCCCCAAACTACCAGATTTCTAAGCCAAGAGGCTTGCTCATCTGGAGAAGAACATTTCCATATAGCCCATTTAATTTAGAAGATGTTCAGAGAGACAGAATTCCAGACCCAGGGTACCCCTATCCCTATGTTAATGTGAACACAAGAGCACAGATTACTCCCTCCTCCCACCAAACATGAAACAAACCAACTCACCCCAACATTGAAACAATATCAATACACCTGCAGCATCTCAAGACCCGAATTTCTATCCCGATTCTCCTGTGGATCCCGTTTGCCACAAGTACTGCACCCCAACCCTTTTTCCAAATTGGGTAATTGTTGCTCTCCGCAGCAGCTCGAAAGATCTGCTGGTTTGAAAGCTCCATCAGGCTGAAAGGCTTCCAAGGGCTTCCCATGAACCTGCCTTGCCATTTCTATCGCTTTTTGTGGCTGCATAAGCCATCTCTCGCTCTCTCTCCAGCATCACAAAGGAGTGCTACCTCCACAGAAAGAAAACATTTGGGTAAAAACAAGTTGCCCCTAATGTGCCTCTCTTTCCAAATGTTGGGTGAATACACTGGCTTTTATGAAAGTATTTAATTAGCTTCCACAAACTTCTCCTTCCCTCGCCTGCAGATTATATTGAAGTGGAGGGTTGGAAACTATTTTACACCTTGCCACTCACATGTTAATTAATCTCTATCTAACCCTAATTGCAGTTTATTCAAGCACCGCTCAACAGCTCACCCACACAATAAACACTGATCCTACTTTTATACATATTACTTCACGTTAACACATTGAGTAATTAACTCCAGTACCAACTAATAGTGCAAACAAATATTTTCTGTAAACGAGATGATTTCAGGCAGAATAATAGAGGACTGGGGAAATGTGGCGCATGGTGGAGGGAGTGCTGAGATTTCCGTTCGCTGTCCCCAAATCCTCCAAATTCATTCTTATATACAGCATCTTTTTTTTTTTGTTTGCTTTGAGGCTGAACTGCTTTCTTTTTTTCTTTTCTTTCTTTTTTTTTTTTTTTAAAGAGGGACAACTATAGAAATTAAAATCTCACAGTTTTAGGGAGTCGGTGGAAGGGTTCTGTGGGATTTGGGGTGACATTTTTTCCACCTACGCATTTTCAGTAAAGGAAAATCCAAAATAACTCGACATGAAGGGCAACATGGGGCTCCAGGGCTGAGCAGATGTTTCAGGGATGTGGATTCATTTATGGAAAATAAAGTCATCTTATCCCTCCCTCCCCAAGAAGTCTGTCCCTCAAAGCATGATTTTCCAGTAGAAGTGGGCTGAGGCTATGCTGACATTCTGGAAGTCCCAGTCTCTTTCCCAACCCAAACTGGTACACAAGCTCCACGTTGGAGGTGTTGGTGCCTTCGGGTCAAGAGGAGGACCCAGCAAGCCGCCTGTCCGGGAGGCACGCGGTGGCGGCCCAAGTGAGGCCTACTAGGCCGCAGAACGCGCTCCGCTCCAGGGCAGGAGTCCTAGGTTGCCCTGTGTAATCCCCGGGCGCCCAGGCCCGTGGCCGTCCGATTCGTTCCATGGCGTGGGCTGCAGCCCGTCACGCACGGCCGCCGGGCCCGAATCCACCTTGACGCCTTCCCTAGCCCGAGGCCTCAGCCCCAGGCCTATTTCACTCGGAGCGCCTCAGCCTAGAGCCGGACGCTATGGCTTCTTCGCCATCTGGCCCTAGGTTGGGCCTCAAACTCCCGGCGGCGGTAGGGAAACAGACGATCACAGTTAGGCCTGAGGCCCCTCGGCGGCCTGTGTCCTTCCCACGCCGAAGAACAAGGCGCCAAGGCCGGGCGCGTCCGCTGCTCTGCGGGGCCTGACCGGGGCGGCGACCTCTGGGATCCGCGGCGGTGCGACGCCGCGCCCTGGCCAAGCAACCCGCACACCACTGACTGGGGATCCGGGCCCAACCTCAAGGACTGGAGAGCAGTGTTTTAATTGAAATCGCAGGTTTAAGCACAGCTGGCGGCTGTCTATTGATTTTTACAGGAGCTTCTCTTATGGGAAGCATATTAAATATGACTGGCGCGGCTAGAGCTGAGACTCTCCTCCCTCCCCTTCCCTCTGTCCATTTTATGGTCACTAACCCGAAGCACTGTAATGATGACTTTTGTTTAAAAAACATATTTTTTAAATGCCCGAAATCGCCCTCACTTTAGGACAAATTAGCAGATGCCTTCTTGCGGTGTAGACAACCTCAGAAGAAAATCCCTTTCTTGCGCAAAAAGCTCACACATTTGCACCACGGAAGAAAAAGGCAAGCATTTCCACTCCAAAAAGTGTTCCAATTTCAGCCCCTGTGGCATGCATATCTTGGTTCTGGATGACAAGGGGCACTATTATTTTAAAAACCGTTATTATTTTTTCATCTGGTTGCAATACATAACACATCGCCCTATGTATGCCATCTCCCCAGGGAGCCGAGCAGCTTGGAAGGAGAAGGCTTGCCCGCGGCTCCCGAGTTTGGGGAAACACGGGCACTGGGGACCCCGCTCCTTTCTGACTTTTTTTTTTGGCGGGGGGGAGGAACAAATCCTGAAACAAACAAACTTTATGGTTTAAGGAATGTCTTTTCTTATTCCCTCCCTCCCTCCCTCCTTCCCTCCCTCCCTCCCTCCTTCCCTCCTTCCCTCCCTCCCTCCTTCTTCCCTCCAGCTCTCCTTCCTTCCTCCTTTCCTTTCTTTTCTTCCTTCTTTCCAAAGGAACATTTAGAATCTGATTTACTTGGTGCCGCGCTTAACCGCTGCTGAAAATAGATTAACTTCTGAAGAGAAATTCTTTTGCTATCCTCTCTTTTTTCCCCAGGAAGCATTTTATTGAAAACATTCGAACTGGCTTGCCCGTGGCGGGCTTGTCCAAAGCACAGGGGCCTCCGCCTTCGGTGCGCGTTGTTCTCAGGATTAGTGCTGTTGGGAGACAAAGAGCCCCAGATACCCGAGGCTGGGAGCGCCGGAGAGCTCCCAGGTTTCGGGTACCCTCGCGGAGCACGCAAGCACAGTCCCAGGCCTTTAGGGACAGATGGGCCAGAGCCGTCTGCATCTGCCCGCATCCTTTGGGAGGCTGCGATGATCGCAGCCAGGGTGGCCGAGCGCCCGGCCCACTGCACCCGGCGGCTGTTTTGCAGCGCCCCTGGCATTCAGGGACTGGTTTGCAAATCTCAATGCACCACAGACTAGTTTTCACCCTGGAGCAGGAAAGGCGCCTATTAGCCAGGGGCAACCGGCTTTGCAGCCCTGGGCGGGGGCGTAGGGGGAGGGGCGGTGGTGCAAACCTATCGTGATTTCCAGGATCCTCCCAACTCCCTCCGCGATCACATCAGAGGACATTCGCGGACTCTTCGGAAATCTGGGCAGCGAATACACTTCTAGGCCAGAAGAATTCTCCTAAAAGAGCAGATCTGCAGTCTATCCGTGCAAGCTTAGTACTCTCCTCTCTGCCCTGGATGCATATATATTCACAAACATATATATGCATATCATATATATGCATATTGTTTATATGTATGTATGTATGTATGTATATACTTATATACTATCGACAACCCATCACTAGAAATGCTATTTAATTAGGAATCTGATCCAATACCCGCGTGCAGCAATTTGCCAGCAGACGTGTCATTTTGTAAGGCGCAGTGAGGGAAGGAAGTCGTCTCGCCTACCTGGGTTTTCCACTTGCTACGCGATTTTGGTGTGCAACCCAAAGGAAATAATCGTTTATAGAGAACGATGATGATATATTTTTATATATGATATAACACACACATCCGTGTATGCATATTTGAAATTAAAAGGCGTTTTGGTGACTGACTGGCCCTGCGTAGTTGAGAGATGTCGGTTTCCGACTCCCTGGGAAGACGGCTTAGGATCCTCCGCGTTATTTAACTTGGCAGCTGGTTAAACTCCGCGGTGGAGCCTGCCCAAAGGTATTAGCGTTAAGTGCTGAGAGCAGGAGTTAAGCCGGCAGCGAAAAGGGACCGGAAGGGGTACAGGGGTGAGGGAAACCGATTTCAGACTTCCCCCCAACTTCTGTAAGTTTGCCAGGCAATGTAGGTCTGAGCTAGATGGTGCATTGAATAAGAACCTGAAGCGTTGTGATCGCTTTGCAAGCGAATCTCTCAGCTCTGTTTTGTTTGTTTGTTTTGTTTGGCTTTGATAAGAACTTCTCGTGTGTACCGGCAAACGGAAAAGTTCTCTCTTGCCCGCATCTCTGGAGCTCTCAGTCGAATCCCATCTTTTCTTTACCTGGGTAAAGATCCCTGATGCTCCACCCCGGGAATTTATAGTCTGACTTAGGTGAAGACAAAATGAGAACTCTAAAATACTGCGAAGAGCACATCAATCAATCAAAAAGGAATCAATCTCTTCTTTCTGCTTCCATCGCTGCCTTCATCACACACACAGACTCTCCCTCTTCGGGGATGAATCTAGGGTAGCAATTAGTAGATGATTACTTATTACTGAGGGCCTATTGTATGCCACAGCACTAAGTTTAATACCCACCCTAGTCAGTCCTCAACATCGTCCTGTGAATCCAGTGTATATAATAGATATCTCCATCACACAAATGCAAAATTTGAGGCTCTTGGAGGCTGGGTAGCATGTCAAAGCTCACGTAACTGGTAAGAGGTTTTCAGAGGTGTACTCCTAAGCACCATACTAAAAACCCAAAACTAAACAACTGGCTTGTACTGCTGGTGGAATGGAAATAGGGACAAACACTTTGGAAAACTGCATGGTGGTATCTACTATGGTTGAGTGTTTGCATTACTTATGACCCAGCAACACCACTCCTAAGTATATACCAAACAGAAATGAGTACCCATGTTCACCAAAAGACACGTACTATAATGTTTACAGCAGCACTATTTGTAATAGCCTTAAATTGGAAATTGACTGAATAACCATCAACAGTGGAACCCATAAATAGTGGTATACTTACAAAATTAAATACTATACATCAATAAGAATCAACAAACTACTGCTACACTCAGCTTCATGAATGAGTCTCAAAAATAATGTTGAGCAAAAGCAGCCAAATCCAAATACTTGGTACTGCATGATTGCATTCAAAATAGGCAACATTTGGGGACAGAAGAGAGGGGCTTCTGGGGTACTGAGAAAGGTCTGTTTCCCGATCTGGGTTCTGGTTTGTGAATGTTCATCAAGCTATGTACAGTTTATTTGTATACTTTTCTAACTATCTGTTAAATACACTTTTTATATTTCTATATACATATTATAATATCTATATATCTGTTAAATTAGTGAATCATTATGAGTTAGTTTGACTTGCTCCCATCCCTCAATTCCTCAAAGAGACACTACTCCTCACCTGCCTCTTGAGTCACGCTCTTTTAATTTCTTTCTCTGGACCAGACAACCACATCAATTAATTGGCCTCTCATCTAGACTTTTAAAAATAAACTGCATCCAAACTTCTAACACAGTTGTCTTTGGAGCCAGGCAGTTAATCCAGCTTCTTAGGGAACCTGCAATAAGCTCAAGAATGCTTAATCAAGGGAGCTCATTTGCAGCATTCTTCTCACCCACAACCTCAGCAGAGGGGTGGCAGTTGTGAACTTGAACCTGTACCCCTTGCCCTGGGGTTCTAGGTGAATGACTTCAGGCTAGAGACTGCCTCAAACTTTCCAGAGACATCATCTGGCAGGTTGCCTTTGGAGGTGGAGGATCTGGTTGAGGTCAGGAGGACAGGGTCTGAGATGTTTGTAGGAACTGGCATTAATAGAAAGCCTTGGCAAGTCCTTAGAGCTCAACTCACTGGGTCTTGGCCCTAGACAAGACCAGGGGAAAAAAGACAAAATCTTGGCTCCTTGGCAAGTGACCCAGTTAGCAGAACTGGGAATTTTGCTCTGGGAGAGGGTGGGGAAGTTTATTTTAGCAAGAAAAAGCCTTGGGACACAGAAACCAAACCAAATACTTGACAATCCCTTTGTGCAAACCCATGGTGAATCCTGCCAGGGACATAGGTTACAAATCCGACTTCGGCACTTCAAGAAAGATACCAAGAACCTACAGCTAAAGCAATTAAGGTGGGGGCAAGGAAAAGGTAAGAGCTGGTGCTCCAATTCATATAAATTAAAAAGATAATTCTTGTCCCCCAAAATTGAAAGGAGATAGGACCTGAGGCAATATAATTCATTCATTAGTTACCATCTTGAGCCTTTAGCTATCTTGAGCCTTTCTATACTGGGCACCATCTAGATGCCATATATACAGCACTTCCTGAGATAGACACAGTCCCTGCCCTCATGGAACTTACATTCCATCATTCAACCAATAGGCATGCCTAAGTAAGTATCCTCTGTAAACCACTATGTGCTGTTATTGGAGTATTGGAGAATGAATGATGAGCATGGTGGGGTGATATAAGACTCTCAAAAAGGGTGGAGTTAAAAAAAAGTACAAGCAACCAGAAATAAACTCAAAGAATTCCCTGGCAGTAAGGTTAACAAATTTTAAAAACTTCTCACTCCAGCAGAAGTTACAGGCTAAAATCACAAATAAAGAGTTTCTGCAGGCATTTCCATGATGTGTGGGTAGATTCACCCTTTGGCAGCTCATTGCTTGGTGCTTTTTCTAGAGACAGATTTCTGGCCTGGATGGAACTTGGGTCTCCTTGGAGCAGGGCATTTCTTAAAACGTTATGACACAACATAAAACTCCTTCCTGGGCTTTGTAGGGCTAAGTGTCTTTGAGGCAGTGTGGCTTCTGCAATCAGATCAAGATAGAAGCCTTGCTTGTCAGTTCTGTGTGTCCACAGGCAACTTACTAAACCTCTCTGCAAGGCTGAGTTACCCTTCTTTGGCAGGAGAGAAATACCTGCTTCATCATAGGTAAGGACTAAAAGAAAATGCACAGAAGGATCTCAGCACTGGTGGCTGGCCAATAGAAAGCAGAGTATTCACTATTGTGGTTATAATAACTATTTTGATAACAATGGTTGTTCAGGCTGACTAGAGGACGAGAGGAAAGAAGAGGGCAAAAAAAATTCTTTCTTATTCTGTTCTTTACTTCTTTTATTTGATTTTGTAAATAAGGTGGGTTTTTTTCTGATTTAAAAAATAATCGATGGACAAATTTTGGGAAAAGTAGAGAATTACAAAGAAGAGAAATTAAAATTGCACAAATCCTACCACCCAGAAACTGCAGACAAGTCTTTGGTGTATATTCTTTCTATGCATTTACAAGATGACATCATATGATACATACTGCTTTATAATCTGCTTTTCCATTTAATATAGCATGAATATTTTCCCATGCTTTAAATATGCTACTAAGACATTATTTTAATGTCTCTGTAGTACTTCACTATATGTCTTTCACGTGAGTTATTCCTTTGTCATTGGATATTTAAGATGTTTACAATTTTTTTGCAAGAGTTCCATCGGGAACATTCTCACACATGAATTTTGTGCATAGCTGATCCTGTAGGACAAATTCCCAGAAGCAGAAGTACTATGGTAAAAGATATGCACATTTTTAAAGCTTTAGATACCAACTGACAAACTGCCCTTCAGAAAGGGGATACATATTTAGACCCACTCCAGTCAGCAGGATGCGACAATTCCTTGTTCCCAGTACCTTCACAAATACTATGTATAATCATTTAAAAAATCCTTACCATTGCCTGAGCCTGGGAGGTGGAGGTTGCAGCGAGCAAAGACTGCGCCACTGCAATCCAGCCTGGGTGTCAGAGGAGACCCTGTCTAAAGAAACAAAACAAAACAAAAGGCTGGGCTCAGTGGCTCACACCTTTAATCCCAGCACTTGGGGAGGCCGAGGTGGGCAGATCACCTGAGGTCGGGAGTTTGAGACCAGCCTGGCTAACACGGTGAAACCTACTAAAAATACAACTGGTGAAACTCTACTAAAAATACAAAAAATTAGCTGGGCATGGTGGCGGGCACCTGTAATCCCCCTTACTCAGGAGGCTGAGACAGGAGAATCGCTTGAACCCAGGAGGCGGAAGTTGCAGTGAGCCAAGATCACACCACTGCACTCCAGCCTGGGTAACAGAGTGAGACTCTGTCTCAAAAAAAAAAAAAAAAAAAAAAAAAAATTCCTTACCAATTTGATAGACTCCAAATGGTATCTTATTGCTGTTTATGCCCATATATTCTTACCCAGGGCAGACTTGGGTGCCAAATTACAGAGAACTTAGAATGTAGAAAGAACGGTGCAGACCTAGGTAATAGAAAAGAGGAAGACATGTGGGAAAAGACATCCAGAGAGAGAAGCATCCAGAGAGAGAAGCATCCAGAGAAAAAGGAGACCCATGTCACATCCCTTTTGGCATGCAGATGTTTCCAGATTACTTTAGGCTTTGAACATTTTCTTGAGTAGCCTTCTCTTCTCTGCTCTTGAGAACCCCCTAGTCAGAAAATGGGCTGCTAACCCTCTACCCACCCTTCCTTTCTTCCTTCCTTCCTTCCTTCCTATTTTATTTCTCTTCTTTTCTTTTCTTTCTGACAGAGTCTCCCTCTGTTGCCCAGGCTGGAGTGCGGTGGTACGATCTCAACTCACTGCAACCTCCCCCTCCCAGGTTCAAGCAATTCTCCTGCCTCAGCCTCCCAAGTAACTGGGATTACAGGTGTGTGCCACCACACCAAGCTGATTTTTGTATTTTTAGTAGAAATAGGGTTTCACCATGTTGGCCAGGCTGGTCTTGAACTCCGGACCTCCAGTGATCCTCCTGCCTTGGCCTCGCAAAGTGCTAGGATTACAGGCTTGAGCTACCATGTCTGGCTCCTCTACACTTTATTTTTTTCTTTTTTTTTTTTTTGAGACGGAGTCTCGCTCTGTTACCCAGGCTGGAATGCAGTGGGGCGATCTGGGCTCAGTGCAAGCTCCGCCTCCTGGGTTCACGCCATTCTCCTATCTCAGCCTCCCAAGTAGCTGAGACTACAGGCGCCCACCACCATGCCTGGCTAATTTTTTGTATTTTTAGTAGAGATGGGGTTTATACCATGTTAGCCAGGATGGTCTCGATCTCCTGACCTCATGATCCGCCCACCTTGGCCTCCCAAAGTGCTGGGATTACAGGCTTGAGCCACCGCGCCCAGCCTCCTCTACACTTTCTAGACCTTCTGTTCTACAGCTTGCTTGTGGGTGCTTATCTGGCCACCTGAACTTGAGCCTAGTGAGCAGGAGCCTGGGGCTAATGAAGCCATGGTGGTCTGTGCCTCTTCCAAAGGGCTCCCAAACAATTAGGTTCTGGCCTTGGCCAGATGTTTTACAAATGCAGCCTGGCTGGCCAAAAGGGAGGACACTCATGAGAACTGCTGGGCCAGTGCAAACCTCTCACCATGCCTACCATGCCTAGAAAAAGAATCAGAAGCTCCAGCCAACGGAAGTACTAGAAATGAGAAGAGGGGTCCTGGCCATACCCCACAAATAGAAGAGAAGGTACAAAGAGGAGGATTATTTACCTGCATGAGCTAGACTTTTGTGCTGAATTTGAGCTCTCATCCAGCCAGAGAACTGCATGCTTGTAGTTGCTTCTCTGATTTCTGCTCTATCTCTTGTTGTGATTTAAAAATAACCAAATCTTATTTTGAGGAATTTTATATATGCACAAAGGAAGCACAGAGTAATATCATGAACCCATATACCGTCATCCAGCCCCAAAAAGATCAATCCATGGCCAATCCTGATTCATTTACATACCTATCTATTTCCTCCTCATATTATTTTAAAGCAAGCCCCAGACATAATACTTTGTTATCCATACATTATTTAAAGACCATCACCTAAAATACGATAATTCTTTAACATCATCAAATATGCTCACATTTCCAATTTTTAAAATAAATGTCATAATTAAAAAATCTTTTCTTTAAATTATGGTCCAGATAATGTTCGTATATTATGATTGGTTGTTCTGCCTTTTAAATCTCTTAAAATTTATAGACTTCTCTCCATTTATTTATTTATTTATTTTTTATTTTTTGTCCTTGCAATTTACTTTTTGAGAAAATCAGGATGTTTGTCATGTAGTTTCCCACAGTCTATATTTTGCTGACAGCATCCGTGTGGTGTTGGCGATTTTAAAGACTCACTTCTTAGGATGCTGTCCTTCTTTCCACCACCCCTTATGAACATTCCTTTGGGAATAAAACTTTGCCGTTTAGGCCCCCTGGCCTGTGAACTCCTGGAGAACAGGGGTCTGTCTTGTTCAGCTTTGGTCCTTGCAGTCACATTCATCACCTGGGCCATAGTTATGCTTGGTTTGTTGATGAATCAAATGACTCAAAGAATTTTGCTCTCTTTTCTTTATATTTCTGGCATGTACACCCTTGCACTCAGCTTATAGCAGTGTATTTTGTACAGCTGTTTTTTTCCCCACATGCATGTTCAGTGTCGAAGGACAGGACAAACTTCATGTTAGTTTAAATACATAGACCTTTTCCCCACAGTCCTGTAGACAATGCTCAGTGCAAATCAAAATTTTTAGTCACTGTTGGTGGCTTACAGGCTGACTGACTTTCCATTTTCTTCGGTTCCAGAATGTGTATGCTGGTGCTTTCATTCTCCTTACTAATATTTTTTTTTATTTTTATTTTTTCCTTTTTCTTTTTTGAGATGGAGTCTCGCTCGGCTGCCCAGGCTGGAATACAGTGGTGCGACTAGCTGGGACTACAGGTGCCCGCCACCATGCCCGGCTAATTTTTGTATTTTTAGCAGGGACGGGGTTTCACCATGTTGGCCAGGCTGGTCTTTGACCTCAAGTGATCCACCTGCCTCGGCCTCCCAAAGTGCTGGGATTACAGGTGTGAGCTACCGCGCCTGGCCCTTACTAATATTTTAAAAGGTGCCTAGTTTTTAACCGAAGAGAAGGAAGTCTTCCCAGACTGTCCCTTGAATATTAAGAAAATATCTATTTTATTTCCATAATAAAGAATTCCTTTAGAGGTTCTTCTCACTCCCACCCATACCTCCACAATTTCCTTGGGAGTGGAAGTGGTACAAAGTAATGTACAGGAGAAACTTAACATTCTATGAATAAGGGCTTGCTAGGAGAATCAAAGGAAAGCTGAGCAAGCCCCTATTGTTTAATTAACTTTGAGCATCGGCTTATTTAACAGAGTTTGCTGTGGTAGGTATTCTCTTTTGATTTCTGTTTGTAGATGAAATTAAGTTTTCACTTAGCATAAAGAAGTAAATAAATGAATACTGATCAACTATGGAGCTATTAGTAGATTAAAGTTTTGTGTTTCCTCACTTTTTTTTGGATGCAATAATAAAAATCGCTAACACTAATTGAATTCAAACAATGTAATATAATATGTAGTGAAAATCAGGTCTCCCTTCCACCCCAAATCTCTACTGTCTTTCCACAGAGACAACCACTGTTACTGGTTTCTGTACCTGTGGGTATGGTAATTATGTACAATGATTGTTATTATTGTATCAACAATGTGAACCTATAAAGCAGGTGGACTGGTTATCCTCCTCTTCAGATGAAGTAAATGAGGTTTGGTGGGTATTAGTGATTAGTCTAAGGCCACATGTTTATTTGAATGGCAGAGTGGAAACTCATAGCTAGCCAGTTGAGACCACCCTACCCCCCTCCTTGCTCATAACCACTAATTTCATCCAATCACAGTTTCATCCTGCCAAGAAACACAAAAATATGACCTATTAATATCCTCAAACAATAAACTAGAGACTATCATTTGTTGAATTGCTTGGCCGGTTTGATGGTTTGACTTTCTTTCAAAAAAGTAAAAGTAGGCCAGACACAGTGAATACACCTGTAATCCTAGCTACTTGGGAGGCTGAGATGGGGGGATTTCTTGAGCCCAGAGTTTGAGGCTGCAGTCAGCTATGGTCGCACTGCTGCACTCCAGCCTAGGTGACAGAGTGAGACCTGTTGCTAAAAACAAACAAACAAAGAAAGTAAAAGCATACAGCTTATGTGCTTTGTACAAAAAAAAGAAAAGGACACTATTGCTACTTTATAGGTAAATAAATTAGGATAAGAGTAAATGGACAAAGCAAAAAGCGAGATGAGGAAGAGAAAGATGAAGAGCTTTGGCAGATGTTCTCAAGTTTTCTGTGTGTGTGCACACAGGCACTGCACCATGGACCCCACTGGTAGTCTGGTAAGCCTGCGGACCCCTTCTCAGAATAATGCTTTCATTTTTAAAAAATTTGTTATTATTATTTTATAGAGACAGGGTCTCACTTTGTTGCTCAGTGCAATGATGCAATCTTAGCTTGTTGCAGCCTCAAACTCCTGGGCTCAAGCAATCTTCCCACCTCAGCCTCCCACATAGCTGAGACTACAGGTATATGCCACCACACCAGGCTAATTTGTAAATTTTTTTGTAGAAATGGGGTCATGTTATGCTGACCAGGGTTGTCTTCAACTCCTGGCCTCAAGTGATCCTCCTGTCTCAGCCTCCCAAAGTCATGGAATTACAGGTGTGAGCCACCATGCCTTGCCCAGAATAATGCTTTTAAATGAATAAGATAAAATATATAGGCTTCTAAAAGATATCAATCATATTAATAATGTAGTTATTAATCAAAATATTAAAAAATAAATGTGTGATACAGTGATATATATGCTTCTTTCTTTCTTTCTTTTTTTTTTTTTGAGATGGAGTTTCACTCTTGTTGCCCAGGCTGGAGTGCAGTGGCTCGATCTCGGCTCACCGTGACCTCTGCCTCCCAGGTTCAAGCAATTCTCCTGCCTCAGCCTCCCAAGTAGCTGAGATTACAGGCATGCACTACTACGCCCAGCTAATTTTGTATTTTTTTTTTAGTAGAGATGGGGTTTCTCCATGTTGAGGCTGGTCTCGAACTCCTGACCTCAGGTGATCCGCCCGCCTCAGCCTCCCAAAGTGCTGGGATTATAGGCGTGAGCCACCGTGCCCAGCCCCTCTTTTTTTTTTTTTAAATTAGATTTTAAACTTATTCATGTTGCCTAACTGAAACTCTGTACCCTTTGACGAACATCTGTCTGCATCCCCTACCCCTTGTTCCTGATAACCATTGCTCTACTCTCTGCTTCCATGAATTTGACTTTTTTAGATTCCACACATAAGTGAGATCACACAGTATTTGTCTTTCTGTGCCTGGCTTATTTCATTTAGCATAATATCCTCTGAGTTCATCCATGCTGTTGCAAATGACAGAATTTCCTTTTTTTCAAAGGCTAAGTAGTCTTCCATTTATATAGACACCAATTTTCTTTATCCATTTATCTATTGCTGGGCACTAAGGTGGATTCCATACCTTAGTTTTTGTGAATAATGCTACAATAAACAAGGGAGCGCAGATACCTCTTTGGTATGCGTCTTTCCTAATGCATGAAACAAGATCTAGTGGCAGATCTAATAATTAAGGTAATTTAGAAGCACTTATCACTCAGAAATCATAACAACTGTAATGTGATAGGAAAATACCTGATTTCCATTGGTCACAGAGTCACAAATACTACAAATGCTACTGTAGGTTGCTGCCTCCTATCTCCACCCCCATCCAAGCTCACGAACCTCTTGAGTCCTAGCCAAACTCTTCAGGTTAAGAAGCTCTTCTTTGTAAGAGGACCTGAGCAGAGGTTAGAGGGTGATACTTAACCTTCCATCCTGTGTCTGCTGCTAGGACTACACTTTAATTCTACATTTTTCTTGTCCAGGTACCACCTTTATTGGAACACTTTTTTTTTTCTTTTTTGAGACGGAGTCTCTGTCACCTAGGCTGGAGTGCAGTGGCACGATCTCGGCTCACTGCAACCTCCGCCTCTTGGGTTCACGCGATTCTCCTGCCTCAGCCTCCCGAGTAGCTGGGATTACAGGTGCCCGCTATCATGCTCAGCTATTTTATTTTTGTGTTTTTAGTAGAGACGGGGTTTCACTATGTTGGCCAGGCTGGTCTTGAACTCCTGACCCTGTGATCTGCCCGCCTCAGCCTCCTAAAGTGCCAGGATTACAGGCATGAGCCACTGCACCCGACCGGGACACTTTTTAAAAGCAAAGCTGTTTAAAATGCAATCTTTTAAAATGTCTTAAATTTGAAAGAATTGTAAATGCACAGGGTTGAAATAATCAAACAATAACATTAAAAATAAATTGAACTGAAAAATAAATCTCCTTTCCATCTGAATTTTGCCATCCCCTTTCCCAGAGATAAGCACTCTTATTAGTTTCTTCTAAATTTTTTTCCTACATCAGCCATTGCTCTCAGTTCTCAACAGTAGAACTTGACAGCAGAAAAGGAGTTTACACAGTAGCTCCCAGAATCGGCTGAAGGCTGGGACACAGGCTCCATCAGGAACCAATGGAACAGTGATGTGAGACACAGCCAAAAGCAACCATAGGGCAATTCTGCTTGGGCTGCTGCTGCTGGGCCCACTCACCAGTCTCCGGATGCCCCTCAATGATCCCGAGGCCCAGGAAAAGTCCTTCAATGCTGCCATGCCTTTTGGTCCTTCTCTCAAGAGTCAAGATTCTGAGCTAGAGCATCTGGTTATTAGGCACATTCTAGTTGTCAGGGGCAGGGAGAGGGAACATCCCTTCCTCTTCGGTTTCCATGGATTTGGATTCTGGGAAGCCAAAATGATAACTGTTCATTTGATTTATTGAAAAAAATATACACACACATAAATAGATTTGCTTATTTTTTTAAACAAATGGGAGAGTTCTTTAAATGCTGGTCTGCCTCTTGATTTTTTTTTAACTTAATGAAATATCAGCAATATATCTTGAACATTTTTCAGTACCAGTGTATATAGATCTACTTTGTTCTTTTTCCTGGCTCCATTGTATTCCACTGTATTGAAGGCTGGAATTTATTTCACCATCCTAGAGAGCCTTCCAAATCCAGCCTGGCCAGGCAATGCTTCTGGCAGTAGAACTGCTAATTCTGTCTTGCTGTTCTTAGGCCAACATTGACCACAGACTCTGTCCTGGGTTGCAAAAGGGTCATTGTAGCAGATAATGTTGGTGTCCTGCCCACCTCTCTTACCACTTCATTGCAACTAGGCTTGACTTACCATTGCTGTTCTTGTACTTATTTGTCTTAGGGCTTTCTGTGATGATCAGAGTCTGCTTTGCCCATCTGCCCTGCAAGTCTGAATTGCTGGAAAATTAACATTGCCTGCCCTCTCCCCCAGGCTGTCCTCAACCAATAATGAAAAAGAGTTGGAGTATAAATACCCCAGCTCTCTCACTCCTCAGGAGGAATAACTGAAAAGTATGTTCTACCCTGGCTCCCAGATTTTCCCAGAGCAATCAAACTTCAGTTACCCATAGTGGCTGCCTTGCTTCTCAATCTTTTCCCCCATTCCTCTATTAGTGTTTCCTGGATCACCTCCCAAGTAAACCACTTGCACTAGAATTCTTTTCTTAGGGTCTATTTATTTCTAGGGAAACACAAATTAAAGCAGTGATGATGAAGAAGGGGAGACATGGAAAGAAATTCATTTATTTATTCATTCCTTTAATAATTATTTACTGAGATCCATAGTCAAAGACAAGTAAAGGAGAATGTGAAGAAATGTAGACAAGGGGAACAAATGCTTCCCTTTCAAGGCATAAAAGCAAACGCTAAAAAAAGAAGTGGGTAGCAAGAATACCTTTCTTGACACTGCTTAACACACTGCTGCCCAATCCACCACTGATCATGTGCTGTTCCTTTGGGAAGAAATGGAATAAGAACAGTGAGTAGCAGAATTCAGCTTTCTAAGCGTAGTGACTTGGCCATATCTATCATCTGTTCAAAGCCTGAAACATGTGGCAGGCTCTTAAATCCTTAAGAAATTAACAGTAGGCCAGGCGCAGTGGCTCACACCTGTAATCCCAACACTTTGGGAGCCAGGCAGGTGGATCACTTTAGGTCAGGAGTTTGAGACCAGCCTGATCAACATGGTGAAACCCCATCTCTACTAAAAATACAAAATTAGACAAGCATGGTGGAGGGCACCTGTAATCACAGGTACTTGGGAGGCTGAGGCAGGAGAATCACTTAAATCTGGGAGGCAGAGTTTGCAGTGAGCTGAGATCATGCCACTGCACTCCAACCTGGGCAACAGAGTGAGACTCTGTCTCAAGAAAAAAAAAAAAAAAAAGAGAAAGAAATTAACAGTAAAATATTAGCTAACATTTGTTGAGCACTTAGCATGTGTGCCTTTTTTTTTTTTTTTAGCACTTCACACATAGAAATACATTTAATCTTGATGACAACCTGATGAGCTTATAACAATGGGTAATACCTAGGGTATGATTCTATTTATATCTTACAGATGAGATAACTGAGGCCTAGGGAAATGAAGTAATTTTCCCAAGGTCACATGGCTAATGATTACCACTGATCATCTGAAATCTGGATCAAGGTCATCCTGACCCCAGAACCTATGAGAACCTATGCTCACAACCTCTTCCTTCTATTCACTCCTGTGATACCTGTTGCCCAATGGTCTACAAATCCTGTGGTCTCTTGCTTTCATCTTTACTTCAATATTTTAAATACAGTGGTTTGAGCTCCATCCTTTGTAATAACAAGATCTAGCCCTCCTTATTCTCAGAGATCATCTTTCTCTAATTTACTGGGAGAGGAATGAGTGCTTGTTTCAAGATCAACTCCTAAGTCTCTAGTTCCACCTCTGCCCTCAGTTCACTTTGTGAAAGTTTCTTCCCTAGGACAGCACCAACTTTTCCTTGTGCTCTCCAAGAGAATATTAACCCAAGACTGTGTGTATAGCAGCCTTGTTACGGAAGTTTGAAGATGACAAAGAGTAGATGCAACCTGAAGTTTATTAATTGTCATTTAATTAGGGCTCGGAAGAGTTCAGATTTTCCAAATACATTGTGATGTCAGTACCCTTCATATGCCCTGGAATTTTTAATCTATAATCTTGATGTCTTATTTTAAAAATTTTATTCAAAGTTAGACTAATTGAACCAAAAAATACTATGGAGGAATTTTTCATGCTCAAAACCCTATTCCAGCAGGTGTTGGAGGCGACTGAGTGAGGTGCATAGTTCAGTGGTCCTGTTTACAATATAGTGACATTAGAATTTGAAACCTAGCCATAGCTTCCACATAAACTGTACTTTTCATTGCACCAAATACCACCAGTATTTGTCTTCTTATGTTGCCTTTGATTTTCTTTTAAACACATTCCAAAATTTCTGACACTTTCTCTGAAATTTGTACTATCTTTAATCACATGTTTCCTGCTTTAAGCAAAGCCTTGTTTATTCTTTGCAATTGTATTCACTGCCCAGGAAACAAGCCAACTTGTTTTTGATGGACAGAGGGAAATATGCCAACTGAACCATGTTTACAATTGCTTTTGGCCATCTCACCATCAATTCTTAGGAAATAAGAAAAATTTTATTTGTGTACTTTTTGCTTGTTGTCGCCTTTGCATTCCTCTTAATTTGTAGCTGTGTGTATGTATTAATTGTAATCGTCTTATCCCTCCGTTAGCTGGTGGCTGTGATTAATTTGTGTTCAGTGTTTTTCTTTGACCTTCAATGTACTGTCAGGGTAGAGAACTCTGCTGGCAGATTGCACCATCGTCAGCCCTTTTCTCATGTTTTGCTTAGTTACAACAAATGCTGATTTACAACTTTAGATGAAATGCATGGTTTCATAAGAAGGAAAACAGATGATAATTTTAGTATTTAGATGAAGAAGCAAAACAACCTTGAATAAAAGATGAATATTGATTTTTAAAAATTTGTTTACCAAGAATTACAGAATTGTGCCTAATTTGACTTAATTTCAGACTTGTTAATTATGTGTCTAAGTTAGCCACAAAGAGAACACAATTATTTTAAATTTTAAAATTTAAAGGAAATGAACTTATTCAATTTTGTGCTTAAACACTAGTCATACAACTCTTGTAGTTTTGTTGATTTCCTAAAATTTTTATAGAAATTCAAATTTGTGACAGTATGGTTGTTCATACCTGCACTGAAAATTCAGGTGAGGTCAATAGATTTTCTAAAGCCATTGTGATTCCCCATCTTCTTTGTAATTCCTTCTTTATAGACAGAATATATTGCAATAAATTTAGTTTATGTTTTCTTGGTCATGGTCATACTCAGGTGTATATTGCTGATGTGCACCCATTCAATTCAACCAACATTTATTGAGTGCCTACTACATGCAAGGCACCAGACTGGCATACAGAAATGGATACACAGTGCCTGACCTCAACTAGTTGGCAGTAGTCTAGCAGGGAGACAGACACATAAACAGATAACTGTGATATAGTGCAGTTAGACTGGGATTGGATTTGGGGTGTTTCAGAAATTCTTTAGTCACACATTTTCAAACAGTCTTTTGGGTCACTTCCACAGATGGCTCATTTCCTCCATTATGTTTTGATCCATCCTAATTTCATCCTAGATTTTCAGTTTATCTTATTTTGCTCCTGTTTCTTCTTTGACCAGAAAATCTCCTTAAATACATTACACCCATTACCAAAGTACTGGTCTATATGTGGTCTATATGGTCTATATGGAAAGTCTATATGTGCAGAGGTACAAATGATCCTATCTATACTGATAAATGGAAAATGTGATCTGCCAAATAGTAGGCTCAGGATGATTCTCATTTATATATTGGGATCATTTATATATATATAAAATCTCCAATATACTTGTATATGATTTGAACATATTTGGAAGAATATATGCCCATCTGTTAGCAATGGCTACTTTGGGGAAATGGGTGTTGGGGGGGGGGAGGCTTGAACGTTTTGTTTCATATAATTCTGTTCTATTTGATTTTTTTTAACTTAAAAAATTTCTTTAAATGTTTTGAAAAAATTAAAAATAGTAGTTAGTTCTTGGCTATGCAGACCAACAAACCCAAACTAAGTGGAACTAAATGTCCTCCTTTGACACTTCAATCTACTCTTCCCATGACAATCTCTCCCAACCTCTTGCCTAAGCCTTCCCATGAAGCAGGCTCTCTTAACACACTGGGCATATTCATTAATGTCTTAAGTTAACATGTATATGTTGAGTGTTTACTATATGCACTGGGAATCCACCAGAGAAGAGAATAGTTTCCCATTTCTATGTTCCAGCCAAGTGGCACATCCCCTGGCCTCCCCATGGTCTTGTTCTTGTCCTTCCCAATCCTCTTTATGGACTCTTTAAGGCCCATCTCCTCAAGGAAGCCTTCCTTTCCTTCTCCCTCCTCTGAGTCTTATAATATTTAGTTTGTGTCTTTGGAAGATTCATACTACCTATACTATAAGTTCTACGAGAATAGCAACAGATCATCTCCATCCTTGTACTTTCAGCCTTCATTATTAGTCATATATTTATTGAGTAC
Source organism: Pan troglodytes (assembly GCF_028858775.2). Lineage (NCBI taxonomy): Eukaryota > Metazoa > Chordata > Mammalia > Primates > Hominidae > Pan > Pan troglodytes. The sequence goes on from NC_086015.1 coordinate 66,388,593, forward strand.
CTTGGGGACAGAGTGGGGAAGCTGGTATAGCCTGTACCCTCCTGAAGTAGAGAAAAGATATATGAAACATGTAACAGTGTACATAACCCATTCAGGAGTAGTGTGAATGCTAAGAAAGAGAAGTAGATACTGTTATGAGGATATATACTAAGGAAATAGATGCTGAACTGAGGGTGGTGTTTGGAAAGGCTTCCTTGGGGAGATCCAGTTTAGTGGGGATTTGATGGATGAGATGAGGTTGTTCGGAGGTTCTTCCCCATGTGGGAAGAACTACGGTGCACAGCAGGAAGTTGAAGGTGGTGGGTGTGGATGAACCCTGGGAATAAGAGGAGTAGAGTTAACAGAAGAGGCTGGAGAAGTAGGCAAGGGTTGGATTGTTTATGGCCTTGAATGCCACCTTAAGGAATTTGGGTTTCATTCTAAGGAGAGGAGAACAATTGGAGGCTTTTAATTAGAGGAGGAACGGGATCACACTTGCCTTTAGAAAGGTCTCTCTGGCTAATGAAGGGAAATGGAATAGAAAGAATCCAGGTGTTCCTAGCACAGTGCCTGCCTGACCAGTATGTACTCAAGTATTTGTGGACCAATTGTTCATAAAGTGAACGCCTATCAGGTTCACAATTTCCTTGATAGTTCCTACATCTAACTGGCACTTTTTCCTGTGGTCTCTTCCTTATCAGCCTTCAAATAGCTCTAAATTTTTCCATTTATTAAAAAAAAAAAAAGGAAAAAAAAAAAGACTTAAACATGCACTTCACAAAAGAGGCTATCTAAATAAAAAATGTACTTAGCTCTCCTCCAGGGCTCCTGAACATTTTCCTACTTGTGCTAACTTTTATACACTGGACAGATGCTCCCTCTTTTACTTTGCATGTTTTAAAAAGACTTAAACTGGCACTTCACAAAAGAGGCTAGCTAAATTACCAATACACATGTTCAAAGGCAATCAACTTCATTTGGTAACTAGTGAACTACAATTATAAACCACCACAGCACTTACCAGAATGGCAAAAATTAGAGTGACAACACTTAATGTTGTCAAAAATGTGGAACAACGGAGACTTTAACTTGCTCCTGGTGTGAGCATAACTTTGTTCATCCTCTGTGGAAAACTGGCCACATCTTCTGAAAAGGAAAATACCTTCACTCCAGGACCCAGCAATTGCACCAAAACATATGTACAAGGAAATTCATGGCAGCATTATTCATAATAGTCCAAAATGTAAAACAACATTTTTATATGGATAAATCAATTATGGTCTATTTATACCTTGGACTACTATACAGCAATGAAAATAAATGAACCAAAATTACACCAACAATGTAATGTAGCGTAAAAGAATCCAGACACGAAAGAATATGTACTGTGATTGCAATGACAAAAAGGTTAAAATAGGCAAGTTGATATTCTATGCCATTAGAAATCAGATGGTGGTTACCTTTGGGGTGTAAGGAGTGGGTAGAGTTTGGGAAAGGGCATGGACATAGGGTCCTCGGGGGTCTTCAGTATGTTCTATTTCTCAGCTAGGTAGTTGTTCCATGAGTGTGTTCACTTTATGATAAATCATTGAGCTGTAGGCTTAGAATTCATGCACTTTTCTGTATGTATAATAAAAAACTAAAAAAGAAAAAAGAAGATCACTCAAGATACCATCCCAAAGAAACAAAAAGGAACATCAAAGCTGTCTTCTTGACTTTGCATTTGTGGTCAGAATAAACTGAGGCCAGCAGTGGTCAAGGATAACATGGTCGGTGCTTTCTGATGTGTTCTGATGTCATTTCCTTACCCATAACCCCTTTCCTAGGGTTGCTGGGGGTGCTATTTAACAGGATCCTCAGTGCAAGGCAGTGGAATCTTTTTTTGAAGGAATTTTTAAATTTAACCTTGGTTTTGGAGACAAAGTCTTTTCTGGTTTAGTTTCCCTAATGACTTTTACATCGTGCCCTTTGGTTAGTTATCTAACCCATTCACTTAGCCTTCCTCCAGGGCTCCTGAACATTTTCGTTCTTTTGCTAACTTTCATACACTAGACAGACATTCCCTCTTTACTTTGCATGTTTTAAAATTGTAGGCCGGGTGCGGTGGCTCACACCTATAATCTCAGCACTTTGGGGCCGATGTGGGCTGATCACAAGGTCAGGTGTTTGAGACCAGTCTGGCTAACATAGTGAAACCCCGTCTCTACTAAAAATACACAAATTAGCTGGGCATGGTGGCACACACCTGTAGTTCCAGCTACTTGGGAGGCTGAGGCAAGATAATCGCTTGAACCTGGGAGGTGGAGGTTGCGGTGAGTGGAGATCGCGCCACTGCACTCTAGCCTGGTGACAGAGAGAGACTCCATCTCAAAAAAAAAAAAAAGATAAAAAAATTTTAATTGTTACAAGATATATGATTTCATTTTGCAACTCAAAATATAATAAAAATATGTTTTAAAAAATCTTGGCTGTGCCATTCTGACTTAACTGTCTATCCCTGGGCAATCAAAGTTTTGTCATACCTGAAAGACATATCCCCACCATTTGTATTAATAGTTTTATTCTCTAATTTCTGGATTAATGCTTCTGCATAGAGTTAACTATTGGGCAAGTTAGCGCAACCCTTTTGAACTTAATTTCCTAATCTATAATGAGGATAACAATAGTTCTCTCCTCTTATGGTGGTTGTGAGATTTAAATGAGGTAATACATGCAGAATGCCTGGCATTCTGATGTATAGCATAGTTGATCAATAAATAGGACCTCTTTTTGTAAGCCCACAAAGGCAGAAAGTACTGTTGCCTTGTACCTGCAGGCCTCAAGTAAGCAGAGCAAGACATGTTGTCTAAAGTGGTTGTTTTGTAGAGGACAACTGGCGACCATTCTACCTGGTCCTATTGGAAAAGTAGCTGTTTCCCTAAAACCTCAGTCAGCTTCCAGGAAAGATCAGCCTGGTTTAGTGACAGATGCAAATAAAGCAAACAAGGCTACAAAATGTTTAATTTCTTACAAACCTAGGTGATTATATTGCTGACAGGGCCTGAGGAGCGAGTAGACTACTCCATATCTTAGGGAATCTTTTAAAATGCTTTAACAAATATATAAGAATCATATATAATTGGCACACACTTTGTTTGAATGCAAACACTGCTGTTAAAGTGGTGCTTAAAAACAGTTTGTTGGCCTTCTCTTCGTACAGGAGAAACATTTCTCTCGTTTACACTACTTACTTGCTTAGCAAACCCTTATTTATCCTATAATGCAAGTGTAATCTGTCCAACATGTCCAAATGCCCACGGATTCTGAATTAGTGGAGTCTGAATTAACGGAATTTTAGGCAGTCTCTCATGGAGAACTACGAGCATTTGAAAACGACCCACTCCAACAGTTTCAAGAACACTCTACAAAAATTACCTCTTCCCTCCCCTTTCCTATTTCTTCTTGTTGTGTTTCAGTTCTGGCATTCAAAGTAGACAGAGGACGACAGACCCAAACGTATATTCTTAGGACATTTGAATATTTATTGAGAAGCCACAGTTTTCCACACTTCCATAACTGTAGGCTTTATATAAGGCAAAAGCAAGATGGATCCACTACTTTACATGGAAAGAAATAGCTCTGCAGCAAACCCCAGGGTTGTGCAGTTACAGATCAAAATGCAATGTACATGACAGATATAAAAAACAGTGTGGAACAAAATAATTTAAATTATGGTTACAATCTACTGAAGGAAATATCCACATCTTATTATAAACACATTTTTAGTCTAGGGTTGTAATTTAAATATTCGTTTTTTTTACATACACAGTTGAGACGTAAAAGCAAAATAACATTTAAGAGGAGAAAACTTTGACAGAAGACAGTAGTTTTGAACTGCGCGCTTGATGTTAAGTCATGATAGGATCGCCCCCTTGCCGTGGCAATTAAGAGAATCAATCCATTGGTATGTAGCCATCCTTTTTTTTGGCTAATTATATGAGTAAATGAAAGGATGGGTTAACAACGACACAAGGGGTTCATTTTTTAGTTTTAGGGGAACAGAAAGAATCAAAAGTTAATTGTTGGAGACTTGCCTTTTGTTTTTCAAAAAATAAAAATAAAAACACAAAGCAGATCTATGTGTTTTAATTAATTTATTTACGTACTCATTTAATTAACCGGCATCCACATACATGAAACAGAGTGAATGTACTTGATGTACTTGCCCTCACATCCATTTACCACCAATGCATACATAGTACATGAATGAAGCATCATTGATCTTTGCTGATAACAGGGACACGCCTAGTGGTTAGACTATGTATTCTCCATGAACAGTATTTAAAGAATGGTGCTCCATATTGCTTGTAAACATATAGACATGGACATCAGGAAATCAGTGGATATGAAGGTCATTTGCTAATCTTGGTACCACATAGCTAAAATGGCAGTTGTATTGATAAACATCTCATGGGCATGGTAGTTGACAGAAAATTCCTAATGGGTTTAACTAACAGACTAAGGACATGCACTGATTACAGGACTCTGTCCCAGCGGACTCTAGGACCAAATGGTCTAATCGTCTTCTTCGTCTTCCTCATCGCTGTCCTTCATGCTGATGCCCTGCAGTCCCCCACCTTCACTCACTGATGCTGTGGCTTCCTCCACAGTGAGACGGTTCCGGATCGTTTCATAGGTCTTGCTGTTTAAGGTGGAGTCCAGGACCCCTTGCAATCGGAAATCTCTGTAGGTTTTCTAAGGAAGGAAAAGATACAGTGATAAGAGAGATCTCATCTCCATGATGGGGAGGGAGAAGGTAAAAGCAGGTGTGGGTGGGAGAGCACTGACCTTCAGCTAAATATCACACTTTATGCATTGTCAAATAAAAAGCCACTGTGCTTAGATTTCACTTGTATTGAAAACTGAGATCCTTTGAATGACAGAAAATGAGAAATAGTGACAGGATAAACTATATTAGATGAGACAAAGCAAAGAACATAAGCTTGTGTTTATTCAGTTCCATAAAGGGAAATGTTCCATAATTGTTTTGGTTCCTTTTTGTGGACTGGTTCTTTCTCTTAGGTTAGTGTAATGTAATATGATAGACACAGGAAGGGGCTATAATATACAAATAATGGATTGAGTGATTATGGTATTTTGTGATTTCTGTTGCAGTCTTGTTTTAGTATTTTTGAGTCTTGTAACTGCATAAGCTGTACTGATATCCCTCTGTCTCATTCACAAGACAGACATATGTATGTTGGTATATGAAACCTATTACAGGCAGTGGCAATTATGAGAAAGATGGAGCGCTAATGCCTCATCAATATGTTGCAGACATGTGACTCATTTCTTCTCTCCTTGGGAAAGAACTGTATCTATTCTGTTCACAACTTTATGGTCTCAGGGAAGAAATTTGGCTCTTTTTCAAGAACAATGGCTTGGTATTACTGCACCACAAGTTCTTTCTTTGTTCCTTCAGGCAGTTTCTCTCAGATTTCCTTAGGTATCTCAAGGACTGTTTTTCTAGAAATCCTTCAGTGTTAAATGAATATGACCAGAAGCATCTGGCTGTTGTCTACTTTGTAATTTTTTTGTTTTTTTAAAAGGTCTCTAACTACAACTCTCCTCATCACACTGCATATCATTTCAGCTACTGATTCTGCTGTTTGTTTCTCCTATTGATATAGGAAACTTGCTAAAGGGGCAAGACAAAGAATGCTAACATACGTCAACACCTCTCCCATCATTATTTCTTTTTTTTTTCTTTTTTTTTTTTTTTCAAGATGGCATCTTGCTCTGTCACCCAGGCTGGAGTGCAGCAGAGCGATCTCGGCTCACTGCAACATCCACCCCCTGGGTTCAAACGATTCTCCTGCCTCAGCCTCCTGAGTAGCTGGGATTATAGGTGCCCGCCACCATGCCCAACTAATTTTTGTATTTTTAGTAGAGACAGGGTTTCACCATGTTGGCCAGGATGGTCTTGATCTCCTGACCTTGTGATCCACCCGCCTTGGCCTCCCAAAGTGCTGAGATTACGGGTGTGAGCCATCGTGCCTGGCCCATTATTTCTATTTTTAATAGTCCATCTAATGCGGTCATGATAGCAACAATCACAATGTCAACCCCTCTTGAAGGTCACATGTTGTAATGACTACAGAGTTAATGAGTGAACCCAGTTCAGCTTACTGAAGCCCAATAACAAAAAAGTAATCTGGTTTAGACATTAAATTATAAGGTTATCCTCAATCATGCATCAACCTGCAAGGCTCGCTGAGAGGAGGAAGCTAGACAGTTACCTAAACTGTGTTTTCACTTTGATGGGGACGGGTAAGAGACTGAATAAATGTTAGGCATGGTGTGGGCCAGATATCTACACAATTAACTTAAATTTTTGTACTTTTCAATCATTTGTTCTGTTGCCACTTAGAATAACATAACTGTTGCCAGAATATGATGGGGGAAAATAAAGGTAAAAAGCATTTGAGCATTCTCTCTTTTATTCAAATTCCATAGCAACGTGTATACCAACTAGACTCTCAATGCCTAAGTGCAGAGACCACATCTAGTCATTTCTGAATCCTCCATCTGGTAATATACAAGTAGAGGCCCACCTAATATTTATCCAATGTTGAATGAATAAATAAATGCTTGCTTAATAATAAATGAATGGGTGAATAAATGAAGTGGCTGTGGATGCAAGAAAGAAAGCCAATTATCCTTGGAAATTTGCCCTGGAGGAGGAGGCCTCTGGGTGGTGTTCTTGGTTTAAAGTTTGTGAATTCTGCTTCATAGCTCTGAGTTGTGGCATTAGTTAAGCTGAACCCACTTTTTGCTAAAGTGAAGGGGTTCCTTTGGCAGTGACTTTTCTATGTCCCTTCTCTGTGGTTCATACCACATTTTTTTTTGTTTGTTTTGGCAAAAGGCTAAGATTAAACCTCCCCTCTGACTTATATTTTTCCTTCATAAAATATTGTTAATTTCCAAAACCAATCTGGAAATAGAAATAATGGGAAGATAATTTTTAAGTATGAAAATTATATCTTCTTTTCATGTCTACCCAATAAGGGTCAAACAGACAATTTCCCCAAAGTGCATTTATGCACAGAAAATGGAATTCAAGTGGTCAGGCGACCACTTGACGATTGAGCTGGTCCTAAGGAACTGAAGTAAAAAAAATGTGAAAATGAGGCTGGGTCCATAGTCTAAGTGTATACATTTGTTTTTTAAGAGCTGTAATACACTGCTGTCTATAACCTTTCCCGGGTGGATGCTTTGTGAGATGAAATGCAGATAATAATAATTCTCCTTAATTACACACAACGGAACAGCAATTGGTTGTAAGTCAGCACTGGGGTAAAGTGAAATGGTGCTGATCCAAAAGAGACTAAGAAACGGGGTGGGGGTGGGGTGCCCAGGAGTGGGTGTTGCAGGGACTTTTGGCAAACTGTTAAGAAATAGACATTCAGCTACATTTATTGTTCAAATATTTTAAAGGACTTTGTGCTTTGAATGAGATTTTTGCATACAAATGTTTTAAAACCCTCTATGGTGAAGCATCAAATAGAAACTGAAATGATCAAAAATGTATTTACCCCCTTCTGTGATCTTATTATTTCATGTAAACCACTGAGATTTCACACTGAAATAATTATCATTAGTCCAAGGTGCACACACAAGAACAAGGGAAAAAGCTACTTTCAGGGTATGTTATCTCACCTTTGTGATCCTTTACATTTGATTGTATACACGCATTGTAAGATGAACTACTTCAGTTAACTATGAGAACAATATTGATTTGCATTCTGATAATGATCACAGGACATATTTAGAAATAGCTGGGGGTAAATATTTCTATTAAATTAATAGCGGCAAAATTTTATTTAATTAAACTATAAATGAAATTGGTAATGGATGTGATTAACATAATGACACCAAAAGCCAGTTTTTGAAAGTCTAATGCAAAGGACACGATGGCCTCTGCCGTATTTTTGTATGGCAAAATGAAGTATTTTTCCTCTTTGGAAAAAGATATCAAATTCATTTGTATTAAATTTCCCTTTGCTGTCTGAGTAACACATTTATCATGCATCACAAAACAATTGCATAGGTTTTTCTTGTATGAGATACTATTTTATATGTAAACTAATATTCTTTGTGTTAAGCAAGCTTTGCAGCTTGCCAGTGAAATATATTTCAGTAAGCTATTTGCAAAGAAGAATAATTATCTTTTCTTTTACCTTTACCATCCTAATTAGTGTTTTCAACTGATAAATGTGAAGCTGTAAGTCCATCCGGTCCGTCAACCAGGTGCAGATCACGTTCATGGAGCTGTTGTACCATTGCTGAAAAAAGAGACAAAAGTTCTCCAGCCAACACATCATGGAGCATTTATAGGGCAGAGAGAGAGCAGGCAATGTTTGAGTACCCCACTCTGTTCCAGGAGGAAACAAAATGGTTAAAGAGAATTTGAGAGCATAGAGATTAATGAACGTTAGTTAGTTTATACAAAATTACAAGGTACTGAGTACTGGACCAATCCAAGACAGACAATCTAAGACAGTTAGGACTTCGAATCTAATTGAACTCTTCCACGACAGACATTTCCTATGTTTCAATTCATAGAGACCATCTTTTGCTCTTCTGATTCTCTTTTTTATTGGTTAATTTTACACCATTTATATTCAATACACTAATTATCTCCTAATGTCATTGTCTTTGGTGCCAGAGAGATGAGGGCTTCTCCACTGGATTAATTGATGTTCCTTGCCACTTACCGTTTGAAAATTCCACACCCTGTCTGCTAAGTACAATACTGGAAATTGGGCTGAGAGCCTTAGGAATTTAGGGGCAAGTTTATCTTCATTTACCTGATTGAGGAGTGCTGATAAAGACAATGAATGAAAATTTCTCTTTAAGGGCCAAACTGTACTCTGGGCAGCTTATGTGCCCTTATATTGGCTATGCAATCTGTTTTAATCTTAACACCAAAAAATTATGGAAGATGAGAGAAAAAAAAACCATCTACAAATGAGCTCATTTCAAGCTGTTGAAATCATACTTCCCCTTAAGGGGGTTAAATTTTGCTTCTTGTCTGTGAAAAATGCTTGAAGCTGTGTCACTTTAGACTGCCACCCCTGTGGTGCAGGAAGTCTCTGGTGCAGTATAATTTTGCAGTACTGCTCATATATTCATAAATCTCACTCGGAGACATACGAACAGTGTTATGAAGTGTCAGTATAAAAAAAAATCTAATCTTTTAAACTTCACCAGGTTTCATTACGCTCTGCCGCTTATACCAAACAATTTACAAATAAAATGAAAAGGTGTGGATGGACCTATATATTTATTTATAGGGGATCTATATGAACTGTGCACAGAAAAGATGCAAAAAAGGAAGACTGGTTAGAGAATTGAGATGATGCATACTCTCATGCTAACCAATACACACGCACATGCACGCGCGCGCACACACACATCGCACACCAGTGGGGATTCGAAAAGCATAAATAAAAACATGTTTCTGATGGTAACTCCACCCTTTCTCACCTAAAGATCATCCAAAATCAGTTTATGCCTAACACTCACAGTTTTTCCGAAGCCTTGTTTCTGACTTAATTTCTTTTAAAAAAATTAATTTAGGTTTTTACTTGCAAGGTAGAACTGCCAAGTTTCACCTTGCAAGAAACGACACAGTCTCAGCCATGGCGTACAGAAGCCCTCTTTGCAATCTTTCATTTCTAGGCTCCTTCCTCATCAGAGCCAATTGTGGCTCTCCTTGGAGCCCAGCCGCAACAGAGACCACACTACCCCAATCGAGGCAGCACTGCAGCCTCACAGCCAACTTCTGCTCTTTTAAAGATCATGGAGGCGAAACTGTCAGTTTTAGGAACCTTCTGTCCCTCCCCAGGGAGCAGGAGGGGTAGGAAGTAGATTTTGTTTGTTTTTTTTTTTTTTTGGAGATTTGCAGTTCACTCCACGGAGGCAGGGTGTTTGCTGGGGTCAAGCTGCTTCAGGCATGGACAGGTTTTCCCCTCTAGGGGTGAGAACATTTTACTGAAAAATTTTTTTTGGTAATGGTTGTTGGGGAGTGTTTTTGGCACCTCCTGCCTTGGGATTCTGGAGCTTTTGCTGTCACTGCATCTGGGCTTGTTAAGAAGGGGCCCAGGGACAGGGTGATCACTGGGTCACTGGTATTCTGGCAGCCCTACCTTACTCCTGGCAACTGGAGGGCTCTCTTGTGCTAACCCCAGGCCTCAAATTCCACATTTACTGGTTGTAGCTGACATGTAATCTGGGAGGGGGGGGGGGGGGCTCAACAGATCTATTTTGAGAACTATGATCAACCTCCCCTTACCCCCAGCCTCCTGGGATTGGAAGATGACCTTCGAGCAATCCCGGCAAACTCCTGGCCAAACCTACAATTCCAGGGCCTCATGAGGGGTACATCTCAGGGACACAAAAGAGGAATGTGGCACTCTGGCTTCTAGGCAGAGGTGGCATTTTGCTTTGGCTGTGACAACAGGCAAACCGGCGCTGGCTTATATCACTGCCAGCAAGCCTTGTGCAACATGCCTTTTTCTCTTTGCTGAGAGACGTGCCACCTTTCAGGAAAAAAAAAAAAAAAATAACGCAACCCCCTGCCGCCCCTCCATTTTATGTAAGCAGTTCCCACTCTTGTAAATGGCTTCTAGTAGTAAAAAATAAAAATAAAAATAAAAAGGTAGGAGACTATCAACAATCTTGCTCGGCTGCCGAAAGGATAGGGAGGTAGAAATTGCATACAGCAATGAATCAGTGCATCACACGCAGCCTCCCACCCCAGGAGAACAAGAAAGCCCTGGAACATCCATGCTTTCCTTCCTGGATCTCACATCTAGCAAAAGAAGTGTAAAAAATGTATGATGCCCCATTGGCTACACATTTAAAGAGGCAAAAGGGAGTAAGTCACTCGTTTCCAAACCTTATGCTCAGGAGATGAAATTGGAGGCACTTTTGGATGCAGCACAGTGCTAACTTGGTTTTCCAGAAAGGCGCTTCAAGGCATTTGGATGTCGGAAAAAGCAGGAGGCACTGCCTTCTAGAACTTTAAAATGTTAGAGGTACAGGGGATCTTCCACGTTATCTGTTGTAGAGGAGGAAACAAAGGCCCAGAGAGGTGAAGTGACTTGCCAATGTCACACAGTGAGTGCCTCCGGAAGCAGCAGCTCTCCAAGATAGCCACAGCATTGAAAGAGCGGACTGTCTTCCGTTCCTCCTCCCTAAGGGATGGAGCAGTGTGTTTGCCGGTCATGACAGCCGATCTTGCACATCTCTTCCCGAATCCGCGTTCAGGGATATCACATTGATAGCTAGAAATAGGCCTTCGTGGGGGATTTTTTCATCATGGGAATTGGCAAATGCCACAAACCAGGGCTTTCTCCCTCCCAGAAAGCCAGTCATTAAACATTTATCAGCACAATCCTTGGTGTCTGGGTTGTTCTGCTCTTCCTCACGGGGCTCACAGTGCTTATTAATCGGGTTTGCTTTATTTGAGATGGATGGGAATGCAGCAGATTTGTTATGATCTTCAAAAGAGGAAATTAATAAAATATTTTAAGTGCTCCCTATTTTGTTTAGTCCTTGGTTCAGATATGCCTTTTCCAGAGCTACCCTAACACCTGGGCACTAACTTTTCGGTAAAATATACTCTAAGTCTGTAGAAATAAGAATTATGGGCTGACGACATGTACTAAGTATTTAAGTATAATTTCTACTCCTTTACTGCCTCCCTTTAATTCAAATATATTAATTTGAAACTTGCTAAATAAAGCTACTTTAATCCTAAAACACAGCACTAAAGAAATAAAGCCCCCAACAGCCTGGGCACCTTTAAAATATGCCCTCTGGGGAAAATTCTGTGAAGGTTTTGAACTTGTCACCCAAAAGGATGCCCATCATAGACAACAGGGCCCTTGGAAAGGTGGGAACTTCTTCAGCAGCTGAACTGGATCTGAAGACTCTATTTAAAAGAAGCTGGAAGGCTTATCTAAAAATTTGCCACTTAATTCTTCTTTCTACAGTGTAGTGGTTAAGAGCACAGGCCCTAACATCCACCTGGGTTTGTGATCTTGGGCAAGTTACTTACGTTCTCAGAGACTCAGTTTCCTGATGAAAATGGGGACTAACTAGCCTTTTATAGGCTTTTTCTGATGGGTAAATGAAATCATGCTCATAAAGCACTCACAACAGCATTTGGCACATGATAAGGCCTCAATAAATGTTAGCTACCACCACCTCCACCACTGCAATCAACATCATCATCATCATCATCTTTCTTCTCTTCTCTCCCTCTCTCAACCTAAAAGATTCCCAAAAACAAGGGAGAAAGTGGAACACGTTACCAGGAAAAGTCATGTGGTGGTGAAGAAAATTATTCCCATTGGAATATTTCTGGAATTGTATGCATGCCTTATAGGACACACAAGTAGCCCCTTAACCATGCAATTGTGTTGTAAAGTTTTTTCTGGTAGATCATCACCCAAACTTTGGGTTCATAAAGCACATTTTAAACTATATTGACCTAGATTTACTTCTTGAATTAAAAAGATTCAGACACAGAATGAGTGATTTCTCAAACCCTGTGGGGTGAGTTACAGCTTCGCCTTACACTGGCTACTTATTAGCTGGGTAACCTCAAGGAAATTACTTAATTGTCTGACCCTCAGTCTCCTTTTGGGGTTAATACCAGTACTCTCTTCATGGGATTACTGTGAGCATTAAAAGAAATCATGTATGTGGAGGGCCTAGCAGAGTGAGTGTCACATAGTAAGGACTCAATAAAATGTACCCACTGTTGTTATTCCTCTCAGAAACATCATGGATATACTTTCTTTTTGTTTGTTTTTCTTTTTTTGAGACAGAGTCTTGCTCTGTGTTCAGGCTGGAGTGCAGTGGCATGATCTTGGCTCACTGCAACCTCTGTCTCCCAGGTTCAAGTGATTCTCCTGCCTCAGCCTCCTGAGTAGCTGGGACTACAGGTACAAGCCACCATGTCCGGCTAATTTTTTGTACTTTTACTAGAGATGGGGTTTTGCCATGTTGGCCAGGCTGGTCTTGAACCCCTGACCTCAGGTGATCTGCCCATCTTGGCTTCCCAAAGTGCTGGGATTACAGGTGTGAGCCACTGCACCTGGCCCATGGACATACTTTCAATATGTGACAGAAAGACATTTTTTTGATCCTCCCTTTCTAGTAAGAAGCTTAGATCATTAATATGCAGATACACTCGGGTCACCCATTCTGCCCTGCAAACATACTGACTTCATGTAGAGAAATCCTTAAACATAAAATATTTATTCTCTAACATTCGGGTTCACCAAGGCCAGGATTAGGGTGAGGGAGTAGGGCAGGGTTGTACAAGTGCAGGATCAGATCATGTCTTTAATGAAAATTTTGATATTTCAGTCATCATGGATTTTTTGCACTAATTTTGATTTTATAAAAATGTTGTATTAAAATGTTATTTATCTTGGTTGCTATATTTTTTGGTTCTCCCTTAAATTTTGTGATAGAAAAGTTGCTCACTTACCTCTTCCTAGCCCTGCTCTTGGGTTCACTGTTCCCCTGGAAACTTTACCCCCTGGAAGGGATTAGGCTTGAGACACAAGATGGGTAATTAACACCTTATTGGACATTATAGGATTCACAGAAAATGGGCTTTCATTTAACTCTGGATACTATCTAATCAGCTATATAGAGTGTTGCTACAATGATTGCTACTGCAGTTATGTCTTCTGTCACGATAGCCACTCTCATTTACATGAGTCTTAATTCCTGACTCCCAACATCTTGATGTTAATTTGATATCCTACAAAGACATTACTGTTAATGGTACATTTGTTTTCAGAACAAGCCATATATCACAGATGAGTGGCAGTGGAAACAAGGAGTAGTGGCTGAGAGGAGATAGAACCACTGACTGTATTTTCATACTCACTTGTCACAAGAGTAATTTATCCCTTTAACTTACAGAAACCCCTGTCAGACCAGACAACTCCGTAGGACTTTAGAGTCTACTGTTTTCAGCAAAGTACTATTTTGTACAGGATTCCTAATATACACCCATATGCACTCACATGCATGTACAATTCATAAGAATAGTTGCCTACTCATTGAACATGGAGCCCTTATAATGTTCAGGCACTACACGAAATATACTACAAGCATTATATAGTTTAATCATTGAATTGAACTCAAGATGTTGATACTATTAACAGTCTCGCTTTGTAGATGAGAGAAAAGGGCATAGATAGGTTACATAAGCAGCCTATGGTCACACAACTAGTAAGTGGTGGGACAAGTTTCAAGTTGGTTATTTACCACTAAGTCTGTATAAAAGTTGTTTGCATTCAACTTGGTACTTTATAGAAGTAATGGATTGGTTACACAGAAACAGCTCTAGTCCTAGGTGTCCCTAAAGCAAATTCATTCAGCTTTGAAGTTCTCAAAGAAGTGCGTGGGTAGGACAACGCTGTTGAAACTGTTTCTCTTAGAGCCTGAGCTTGGCTTGGTGTCGGAAAGATTCTACATTTTATGAAGATAGAAAGTTGCTAAGCAGAGTGTGGGGACTCAGGGGCATCCCCATGGAAAACCACTCAACAGCCTTAAGCACTGATGGATGAGAGACAATCATTGCTGACTCTTAAGGGAAATGATAAGAAAAAGGTGAATGAGTCCAAAGGCTACCATTTCTTGACTAGCATTGACATAATTTTTCTTGTCCCCTATCATCCTACCTCCTCTTCTATTTTAGGTTGGTAACTCATCAATTGCTAGTGAAAGAAACTAGAAAAGTTGCCTTCATCACAATGATTGAATATTCCTCACAGAGTTTTAGAGATAGAAAAGCTATAACATTGATCAAAATTTCTGAAAAATTACATATCATAGGCTTTACAATTTTTAGTGAATAAGGAGAGCAAAATGGTAGAGCCTTTTCATGTCAGGGGAAAAAACTGTCTCATGTGAAATTAAAGATGTCATCAGGAAGCACTAGAAGAGAAGAATTTTAGGCAAAGTCACAAATCCAGTGAAAAAGTCTAATCCAAACTCAGTTCTTCCTGTGTTGCTTTTTTCTTCACAGGAAAATTTTATTGAAGTATAACACACATACTGTAGTAAATCACTTTTAGCAACACACACACATACATATACACACACACACATACTCCCAACAAGATATGTTACCCCATGCCTGTGAGGGAAATATTTCACCCAATATCATAAAAATGAGCTCTTTAAAAAAATAATGGCCTAAGAACTAATAACCATACCATGCAGAAACACACACCTTCACACACCTTCTTTGATTGAAAACTTGTGACTCAGTCCAGTGTATCTCCATCCTGAGTGATAGTTGAAATCCACTAGGAACTGAGTTCTATTGTTAGTTCTTTTCTAAACATGTATTCCTTTGAAACTGGCACGTTCAAGCCATCTATATTAGGAAAGCAAAGCATTAAATGCCTGGGCAGTTCATGTCTAAATTCTAAACAGTGCTGTGGCTGAATCTTTATCATCATCCATAGTTTCACTTCACAGATGAGGAAACTGAGACTCAGAAGTAAAGTGGTCTAGCAGCTAGCAAGAGATGGAGCATCGACTTAAAATTCTGAGAGGCAGTGCAACCTGTGGCTAAGAAAATGCACGTGACTCAGACCACTTGTGTTTGGATCCTGACAAATTCCTAACACCCCTGTGCCTCAGTTTTTTCATCTGGTAAGTGGAGATAATAATAAAACCTACTTAGGATTAAATGAGTTATTTAGGTGCTGAGTGCTTATAACAGTGCCAGGCACATACTAAGTACTGGGTATTATTATCTGAGCCATGTTGTCCTAACCTGCTTCCCAAATAAGAAATCACAACTCCTTAAGTGTGAGCTACTCAGGGTTGTACAAAACTTTCTGAGCAGCAGGCCAAGCACAGTGGCTCACAGTGCCTGTAATCCCAGCACTTTGGGAGGCTAAAGTGGGAGGATCACCTGAAGCCAGGAGTTTGAGACCAGCCTGAGCAACACAGTGAGACACCGTCTCTACAAAAAATTTAAAAATTAGCCAAGTATGGTGGTGCGTGCCTGTAGTCCTAGCTACTCAGGAGGCTGAGGTGGGAGGGTTGCTTGAGCCCAGGGGTTTGGGGTTCCAGTGCTATGATTGTGTCACTGTACTCCAGCCTGGGGAACAGAGCAAAGCCCTGTCTCTGAAAAAACAAACAAACAAACAAACCCCACCTTTTTGAGCAGCTTCTGTTTTTCTAAAAATGCCTGAGCAAGCAGGTAATTTGGTAACTGTTTGGTAACCAATCGGTGTTTTTGAACTGAATGCTGGAGGATTTTTATATTTTCTCTGGAAAGTTCCCTTTCTCTAACCCAACACAGCCACACCTCAGAGAAACTGGCACAGCATCTTGCCTAGAGGGGCTAATGAAATAACATTTTGTTTGTTGGCAAGGAGTCAAAGAGGAAGATAATACTTTGACCACGCCCATGTGACTAAGTTCTTCATTTTGTTTTTGGTGACAAAAGTGAACTATTATTTAAGGGAAAAAACCCCTACAACCTATTTCAATTGCTATATTGAAATACTGTAATGAAATATTTTATGTTTGAAGCTTTCAATGCGTATTTCTTCCTTATAATTTGGGTAATTTAAGAACATGTGAAAAGCATCATTCAGGGTTTCTTTACACTTCCACCAAAGTCCCTGTAGCTTCATTAGCCTGAGCCAAAATTCCACAGCCCCCTGGGTCTCTCAGATCTAACGATTACCGGGGATCTGGTTGTATTTGGTGTTCTAATCAAAGATTCACAGAGGGTCTGACAAAGAAACCCTGGCACGTTCAAGCCGTCTATGCCAAGTGGGCAAAGCACTAAAGGACGGCACGCAGTTCATAGCAAGTTTCCAGATTTGTCAAAGCTTCCCAAGGGCTGAACAAATACTTTCTAAAAGGGCATATCCTCCAAATGCGTTCAAGAACCAGTATGCCGTTGAAAGATACAATCTTCTGCCTTACTTGAGTGTTGCTATAATTCAGGATTCATCCTTCAAAACAACTGCTCTTAGAAATGGGTATTTCCCAGTCACAGCTTCAGGACGCGCAGCTAACAGCACAAAGCTATAATCAGACACCAAAGCTATAATCAGACACCGAAGCTCTAAACAGACACCAAAATCAGAGGGTACAGATAATCAGAATGACCTTCTCAGCTGCCCTAAGTGTCATTTTTAGTTGAGGGTAGGATTTTTTTTTTTTTAAACGTCCGTAATTCTTTGGATACCTAAAAACCCATGCCATAGAAGTCTTTACAAAGCTATCAGTGCTGTGGCTTTTCAGGATGGCTGGGTCCTAAAGTTTGGACAGCAGCTCCCTGAGGACTCACTGACGGAGGAGTCTGAGACAACGTGTTACAACCACAGTTTCAGAGACTATGGCTTTCTATAACCTGCTGCTGAGAGAATTCAGCTCCTCTTTTGCCTTTAGCCTTTTCTCATTAGGAAGAGATAATGCAAAAGACATAATAATTTAAAAGATATATTTAAATTGTTACTGCTTAAAATATTTGCTGCTTCTGTGGGAAGGTATAAGGGATTTAACATTTGGGAGCATTATTTCAACTCCCTTAGGAAGGTCCCAAATATCTTGATTTTTTATTAAGATAAGCAGTTATCTATTAATGACCAAATTACAACTCTGTAAAATGTGTAATAAGTAATTCTTTAGCATCAAAATTTCAAACGAGTGATTAAAGGGATGAATCCACAAGTAGACTCCCGACTTAATGCATTTCAGCCTTCTAACCCAAGTCAGTCCTGTTGCATGGGGGAAATTTCAAGGCGAGGCAAGAGTCCAGAAGGATCCTTTCTAAAAGCAAATCAAGCAGGGGAGTTTAATCCAAAACTTAGCTTATATGAACTATCTAGGGGTCTCTCTCTGGAAGACACATCTTGTGGGGAATTTTTAGCTAGCCAAAGCCAGAATACAAGTAAATATGTTGCTTCTGAATCAATCTGATTGTCTAAAACCCAACAAGTCACAAAATCCCCCTTTATCCTACCCAATCCCACTTTTCAATATGGCGGGTGGTCATCAGTGAGGAGGTGTGATGGTCTCAGAAAGGCTATCTTTCCTAATAATCATAAGATATTGCTGGAAATGGTGTACCATCTTCAAAGGAGAAAACTAAGCCAAAGTTCAACTCATTGATACCAACTTAAAGACACGAAGGCACAAGATGGGAAAGCAGAGGCACTGATGTGAATTTTCAGTTAGGAATACTACCTCCAACCCAAAAGCAAATACCACTTTTCCGGTTTCCACAACCTGAGTAAGTACCATTATACTTACTCAAAAGTGGAACTTTTGAGTATAGATGCAAAAACATTGAAAGTAGGATCTAGAAGAGATACTCCCACATTGATGTTCATAGCAGCCTTATTCACAATAGCTGGAAGGTAGAAGCAACCCAAGTGTCCATCAGAGGATGAGTGGGTAAACAAAATGGGGTATATGCATACAATGGAATATTATTCAGCCTTAAAAAGGAAGGAAATCCTGTCACATGCTACAATATAGATAACCCTTGAAGATATGTTAAATGAAATAAGTCAGTCACGAAAAGATAAAAACTCTATGATTCCACTTATATGAGGTATCTAGAACAGTCAAGTTCATAGAAACAGAAAGTAGAACAGTGTTACCAGGGGCTAAGGGGAGGGGTAAATGGGAGTTGTTTAATGGGTGAGAGTTTCAGTTTTGCAAGATGAAACGACGTCTACAGATCGGTTGCATAACACTGTGAATCTATATAATACTATTGAACTGTACACTTAGAGATGGTTAAGACAGTACATTTTTTGTTATGTGATTTTATGACAATTAAAAGAAAGATGGGAAATAAAAATCACTTCCCATACTTAAAACGAAACTTTGCCTAAGAAAGAACAGATATGTAGCAATGTACATATTCTAATCTGGCACACCCAAACATACTTTAAAAAAAACAAAAAATTTCTTTGTAAGATGAGTGTAGTCATTTCATTTAATCCCAGGACTGAGGCAATTTCTCAAGCTCTCAAGGCTCCACAGAATTTTGAGATTATGAAGAACAAAGAACAAATCTGGTAGCATTTGCTCAGTCATTTATTTGGTTTATTTAAAACATGCCACGGGGCCAACATTTCTAAATCTGTGAAATAGAATTAAATGAAGCCCAGAGATGAGAACTGAGAATCCTCATAGAGGATTGGATCCAAACAACAAGAAAAGGATGCATTTTTTTTACACCGTGAACCACATCACCTCATATGTTTTCACAGAGACTCCCCTGTCCCTTATCCACCAGCTCCCCCTCCAATTTTTCAAGCCAGATCTGCTCAAGCAATACTCAGCCCTGAGACCCCAGTTGCCCAAAAGGGCAACAGCTCTCCATCCAGAATCACTCCCACCACAACAGACTTATTAAGGTTTGGAATGTGTGTTCAGGAAGCCCTTATTTTAGGAAACAATTAAGTAGAATTAGGCTAATAATGCAAGGCAGGCAAAGCTTTTGCCCTTTGCTGAAAAATAACTCCTACGTGGAACAGTTATACTAATAAAAATCATGTATTTCTTAAATGCCTCAAAATGATCTTTGCACCAAGCTCAGCAATTAACACTGCCCCACTGAGGAGCATTTATTCTCCAGGCTTGGGAGGATTAATCTCCCTGTTCGCCCAACCAATGTCTTCTGTTGGTGAAAATACAGTGTGAGGCTTTGGGGTCTGGGAATAGAAATTTCTGCAAGTGGGAATTTTGCAGGAGGCTTAATTCCCTTCTCATCTCAGAGGGTGGCAAGGTGGGAAGGAAGGGCTGGGAGCCCCCCACTAGGCCCAAATAGAGGCCACACCAAAACTCTTCTCGGGCCTACCTGTTCTTGACCTCCAGGGAGGATGGGAAGGCCTTTCTTCAAGTGGCCTGGGCCTTGTCTACTGGGGGATTGTTCCCAACCCCCCCAAACCCACTCTCCCCTCAAAGTAGCCATTCATGGGCCTTCCTCTGGGCCAGAAGCAATAGATATCCCAGCTCCAAGTCTGGGCAGGAAGTGACCGCTGGGCAAAAGCGGGACACAGACCCTCCCGTCTGATGCTTTGTCTCCTTGACAACACCCCAGCTGGTGGCCCGAGGCACAGGCTTAATTTCTTTTCTTTCTCTGCCCACCCTCCCCGCCCCATACTTCTTTCCCTCTTTCTCTACACGCACACGTACGACATCCAACATAAAGTTGCCGAAATAGCAATCTTGTCTCTGAATATATAAATTGCAAAAATTGATATGAATAAATCTGCAAGTAGCACACTGATTGTGGCACATTTTATCAAAAAACGGCGCTCGGTTGCTCGGTGGCTGGGGAGGGGGTTGGTGTCATTACACATACAGAAAAACATCTGCAAACTCCCAGTTTCTTTACTTAGAACTGAATGGAGGCATGACCTCCTGTTCCTTGCCATGAACCCTGAGTTCACACTCATATTTTACATGTTACAGGAAGCCACAGCTCGCCCCAGGGGTGCTGCAAACAGACACGCAGAAGCCAGATGTAGCCTGCCCCCCCCCAACTCCTTAATGCACCTGAAGAAGCCGGCAACTCGACATTCAAAAGCTGACATGCTCGTAGCTTAAGGTCACTTCAGATTTTGTAAAGAGGAGGACAAAACCAGGAATGCTTCTAGGGCTGGGCTGTCAGCGGGGAGGCAGAGGGATTACAAGAAACCTGTGACTCTGCCTCTTTCTGCCTTTGCTGGTAGTTTTTTTGTGTGTGAACAAGTGCCATACAACAGATTGAGCCTCGTATAAAGGCCTGAGACTGTGCAAGGGTTCCCCGCTGGGCCTCAGCTGTGCTTGCAATTAGCAATAGGCACGGAGTGATTATTGTTGGGGTAGCGGATGGCAATGCGAAGTGACAAGTTTTATGGGGGAAGTTGGGAGTGGGGATGCTCTGCAAGTTTCTCTTTCTTTCTTTTTTCTTTCCTTTTTTCTTGTTCTGCAAAATACCCTTCCTTGGGAGGCTGCAACCTCCTGTTTCAGTGAAAGCTATTTTTCTTTTTCCCTCATCATTCAAAAGAGTCTTAACAAAATTGTTTGAAAGAATATTTTTCTCAGTGCTTCAGAATGCGGGTTTTCTAGGTCAGAGCTTCCTTGCTGCCCTATTTAATGTCAGAAATACCCATTTGCCTCAAATTAGCAGAGAGCTTGGAGTTGAGGGCAGGAGATTAAGCACACAAAATTACTCAGCAGGTGACGGTGGGGTGGATTTGGGGGTTGAGAAGTCTTTAAAACTGACTACAAGACATTATATACTTCTGACAAAAGAACATAGTAATCCTACCTGCTTGCTTTAACCACTGTTGTTTGCCTATTATTATGTGCTTTAATGCTCATGAGAGCAAAACTATTGCTGATACTACTCAATTACCATAGTAACTCACACCAGTGACCTCTTATCACAGGGCTCCCAGCCCAGCTAAACCAATTCAGACAGTTTGTGTCTTTTTATTTATTTAAACGGTGACATATACTTGGACTGGAAAGCTCCAAATAGAGTCGACTCCTCTCTTTGTCTAGAATAAGAACTTGTTTTGAAATTTTGAGTAAGGGCCTTTTCACCTTTTGAATCTGAGGTGGTTCTGAAGTTTAAGGATTTGAGGCTGTGGAACACCTTCAAAAACATGAAGACACCGAACAATGCCCAATGAAAAGAAAAGAACATGTGTACATCAGAGACCAGCAGCCTCCCAGCTGCAGGAAAAGTTATGTTTCCCCCTCAGGTCTCCAGCTATGGTCTCTCAAAGATTGGTAGGAGGAAAACTGGAGGTTCTTCCTGGGGGACCATTGCTATTTTATCATTTCAGTGGGCTAAACACAGACAGGACAAAATGACTACTCAGAGAGATTTAACTCTAAGTTTTAAAAAGGAATTAAAGGTGACATTAATATACATTTTTTTTTTTTTTTTGAGACAGGGTCTTACTCTGTCATCACCCAGGCTGCTGTTACCCAGGCTGGAGTGGAGTGGTGCGATCACGGCTCACTGCAGCCTCAACCTCCCTGGGCTCAGGTGATCCTCCCACCTCAGCCTCCCAAGTAGCTGGGACTACAGGCATACACCACCGTGCCCAGCTAAGCATACATTTTTCTAGCTTCGCATTTTTCACTGGCCTGTGAATGTATATGTGAATACATGTGTGCATACTCTATGCTGTAGTCTGTCTGAACACTATTGGTGATTCTGATTTGTTGTGCCACACTAGCATATTAAACGCTCTGAGAAGTCCTGTAGTAGAGAAGTCCATTTAACTTTGTGTTTTTCCAAATGTACTTAACACAATAACTATTTTTCTTTTCTTTTTTTTTTATTTTTATTTTTTTTTTGAGACTGTCTTGCTCTGACGCCCAGGGTGGAGTGCAGTGGTGCAATCTCGGCTCACTGCAGCCTCTGCCTCCCAGGTTCAAGCGATTCTCAGGCTTCAGCCTCCCGAGTTGCTGGGATTACAGGTGTGTGCCACCCCACCTGGCTAATTTTTGTATTTTTAGTAGAGATGGGGTTTTGCTATGTTGGCCAGGCTGGTCTTGAACTCCTGGTCTCAAGTGATCCACCCGCCTCAGCCTCCCAAAGTGTTGGGATTACAGGCGTGAGCCACTGCACCTGGCCAGAACAGAAGAACTATTCTTCATGAGCCACCCATTAAATTCTCTCAGGATGTTTATGTCTCATTGAATCTGATTTGGAAAAAAGTTCTATAGTGACATTAATAATATTGCAATGACTCACACCTGTAATCCCAGCACTTTGGGAGGCTGAGGCAGGAGGATCACTATAGGTCAGGAGTTCCAAGGCTGAGGTGAGCTATGATTGCACCACTGCACTCCAGCCTGGGTGACAAAGTGAAACTGTCTCTAAAGAAAAACAACAACAACAACAAAAAACTAGCAATAATAATAATAAAAGTAGGCAGAGAACAATGACATGTGCCTATAGTCTCAGCTACTTGGGAGTTTGAGGCGGGAGGATCACTAGAACCCAGGAATTTAAGGCCAGCCTGGGCAACAAGTGAGATCCTAGTATCTTAAAAAAAGAAAAGAAAAGAAAGGAAAGAAAATATTTAGTGAGCACTTATTATATATCGGGCACTATTCTAAGCAGTGTATATGACTTAAACTCATTTACTTCTCCTAACAACCTTAAGAAGTAATGACTTGTTAAATCCTACTTTACATTTCTATAGTATATAATATTTATATGAATTTGTTCTCTATGAAAAAGGAAGAAAAGGAAATGTAATTTCATATGTAATAAATTGGCTTTTAATTTTTATTGTATTTTTCCATGTTTTCTTTTTCTTTTCTTTTTTCTTTCTCTCTTTTTTTTTTTTTTTGAGACAGGGTCTTACTTTGTCACCCAGGCTGGAGTGCAGTGGCAATCTCAGCTTACAGCAGCCTCAACCTCCCAGGCTTAAGTGATCCTCCTGCCTCAGCACCCCAAGTAGTTGGGACTACAGGTGTGCAACACCATGCCCTATTTTTTTTTTTTTTTTTTTTTTTTTTTGGTATTTTTTTTGTAGAGATGGGATTTCGCCATATTGCCCAGGCTGGTCTCAAACTTCTGAGCTCAAGTGATCCACCAGCCTCAGCCTCCCAAAGTGCTGGCATTATAGGTGTGAGCCACCAAGCCCGGCTGATAAATAATGTTTTCTATAACTACATGAATGCCCTATTAATATGAAGTTAAATGAAGAGCAAGGCAAAAACCTTCAAAACCCTCCCACCTTTGAACTCAAGGTGCCCAAATATCAAAATATACCTTCCCCCGTCTATCTCTTTTGATTAGCCTCCAAGGCCTTGCTGCCTTGAAAGAAAGAATCTAACTTAGATGTCAAAATTAGATCTGTGCTTGCCTGTGCACAACATAACTTCTGAAACTGCAGAATGTCTAAGAAATTAAATAAAAATGTAACCAATGGTCAAACGCTGAATGAAAAATGGAACATGGGCCAGACACCAGCTGCTCTAATACCCCTGGCTCAACAGCAGGACATATCACAACAAAATCAGGAAAACTCGATTTTGTGACACTTAGATAGAAAAGTTTTGTAGCAAACACCAGAAGCTGACCCCTTACTTTCTGCAAGCAAACCGGGAAACTGTGATATGTAAAAGGAATGGCTCGCTTATATACCTGAATTTCTCAGTTCAGACCATTTCTTTCTTCAAGATACATAAATAATGAGCCCAATGTAATTAAGCCCCAATCAGCTTCTAACCAGGCCTTGTCTGCCACCTGTGTCTCCCAGGGCAGGTGTGCAGTTTGGGCATTAACAAACTGACCACTGTTAACAATACCTTTTTCTAGGGCCTATTTTTCTCTGGATATGTTGGGGGATTTATTCATAGGCCTCCCTGTGCATTGAGAAAATGGACCCCCATGCCTTTAGCCTCCATCCTCTCAAAGGAACTTACTGTTTTGAGAAAATGTATAGTTACAATCTGAATTTGCACTTTCAAGTCGTCTCAATCTTTTAAAGCTTGATTATGTCAAAAAGAAAATTCCAGTTTTGGTGGCACATCCTACCACCCATTATCCATGTGAGCAGTGTGAATAATTTATCTGAAAACTATTCTCTGATATGCATACAAGAACTTAAGATGTAGGAGAAGGATTCAGCGTATGAACTGAATTCAGATTGTTCACGAACAGCATCTGCCCACTCCCCTGATCGCTTCTTAGGTATGGGAACTGCATTTAGAGTGAACTGCATTAATTCGCAAGCAGATTGACGTAAGCAACTGAATAAGAAATTTGCATACCATATAGAAATGATTATAGAAATCATACTCTAAAATAAGGATAGTAACTCATGTACAGAACGGAAAGATAAAGTGGAGTGCCAACTTTGCCTTCTTAAAACAGGGTTGGCTAATCATATTAGGGCTAATTTCATAATTTGCGCACATTAAACTTTCTAGAGTCATGAATCATTAGAGTTTTGTGAGCCAAAGTTGAAGTTCTTACTTAGGAAAATTCAAATTGACTTTAGGGAGTTGGTTTCCTGGGCTGAGGTGGTTTTCATCATTACTCTCAACATACAAAAGCATGGTCTACATATGTACATAATTTCCAGGCTATTACATGGAAAAAAATTCAGGTGAATAGGTAAATGGAATGCTTTACATTAAACCACACAGCTGGTTTCCAAGCAGATAGTGAAAGGACACAAATATACCATCTAAAAGGTACTGTCTGGAATCCTAGAATTTGAAGACAATAAGACCCAACAACTCTAACTGGGTTAAGAACACTTTCCAAAGTCCTCTAGACAGTTTTGAAACTAGATCTATTTCAATTCAATGAACATGAGCTCTTTGGGGAATGATTTCTCATAAGGGAAGAACATGATCTTTTTAGGAGCTGGATATGGCATTGAGTGGTTTCCAAAAAGCAGTCAACATACAAGGACTGGGTGCAGGGACAATATTCAGATGGTGGTCCAGGAGTTGGGAGGGGTGCTGGGTTTCAGAAGAGAAGGCAGAGTGGCATGAAGGCTGGAGAAGGGAAGATGGCAGCAGATTGGTGAGAGCATGGCAGGCAGAACAGGTGGATGGAGAGGGCATCTTGATCTTCTAGGAGGGAATATTTGGGTGTCCATAGCGACTGCCCAATTAAGGGAGTCTAGAAAACAGGTTCTGATGCCTGGGGCCCAGGAATGAGGAAAATAAAGACAAAGTGCTGCTTTTTAAAAGTTAACATGTGTTTTCACCATGTACAGCTGGGTTCTGCCTCCAATGGCGCCCTTTCCTCTTGCTTTATTTTTACTCTCAGGAAACCGTATTCTCCTCTTTCTACTTCTCACTGCATATGACTCTATTTTTTTTCTCTTTATGGGAGGGAGAACGAACACACACACACACACACACCCCCACACACATACACACACACACCACACTTGCCAGATCACTTACCCAAACCTTACCCTGGGGAGCCAGCCATCTCATTTCTGTAAAAGGCACAAACCTCAGACCATTGTCCTTATACAAGATACACATTCAACATGCTGGGTGCCCTCGACAGCTACAGATGGTTTGGGATCCACCAGCCAGGAGGTAAGAAGTCTGCGTCAGGTCCCCCATTGAAGTGTTCAGATGGGTCTAGGGCCTGAGCACAGAGAGTTAAATCATAAATTAGCCATGAGTTAATATGTGAGGCCCGGATCACTCTGCCTTGCCGTCAATGCTTCCCGTCCACAAGGCTCCCTCCCCCTTCCTCCCCACACCCCCCACCCTTTTGAGGTGACAGAATAAGAAATTAAACACTTGTGGGTTCATTCGAAAGAGTGAATGAAATTGAATAAGCTCTCAGTACTTGAGGCGCACAGCGAGCGCCTGAATGGGGCAAACCTCCTAAGTTGAATGGAGTGTCTTTTGGGACCAATTTGTCTCTTTTCACTCTTTATTCTTCCCTTTTTGCTGACAGATGTACAAAGGCGGAACTGCGCCGTGCAGCTTATCCGCATGCACCCACAGCAGCTGTCACTTTTGTCGAGCAAGTTAATCAAGCAAATGCCACCATATCCCACTTTCTATAAGGAACAACATGTTATAGACAGTAGTCTTGCTAGAAAGAGACTTTATTTTAACTTTGATTGGCTTCGTTCCCCCACCCCTCCTGACGCTTCCCCCTTTTCCCCCCAAAGGAGGGGGAAGGGGGGACTTTGCCCAAGCCAAGGATTTGGCTATGACAATGTCAGATTTCATAATAATATTGTGTGTGAGGCTGGAGACGCATTTGGAGTTCTTTCCTAGGGATGGAGGGATGCCCCGGGTCTGGGTTTTTTTGGAGTGTGCTATTGTTTGTGCTGGACTGTTAGGCTGCATGTCTCAAGTTATAAAAAGAAAAGCCGAGGGCAGAAAATAGTATTACGCCACGAATGTCTTGGATTAATTTTATTCTTTTTTCCTTTGTAAAGCAGGTTGTGTTATTTACATATTTCTTTTGATAAGCCTCCTTGCCTGGCTAAGCTTACAAAGACTGTGCTAAATACATAATAGCATTTCTTTGTGCATCTTGTCGTTAGTGAGTTCTTTAAGTTGAATGCCCAAATTTATTTCTAATGTGCACCAACAAATGCAAGCAGGCCTCCACTTCTCTAATTCTGTGTAAGCCAAGTGGGGAGCCTTTACAAGAATTCCCTCACGTCCACATCCACTTACCCTTCTGCCTCAGTTACCACTATTTGATGGTGTTCAGAAACCAAAGGCAAGAGTGAGCTTCATTAAATGGTACGCAGTGCTGACCTCAGCCACTGCCCCTGAGCCCCCAACCTGAATGCCAAAACCAGACATATTTTGAATAAACAAACTCTTTAGAAACAATGCATATAGGCCACTTTCCAATGGCCAAGGGATTTGCCACTTTCAAGAGTTGGCTAACAGCTGACGATCTATCTGGTAAGCTCTTTAAAGTTTCAAGAGAAAAAACAACTCCCTTTTTTTCTTTTCTCCTTTCTTCCTTCCTTTCTCTTTCTTTTCTTTCTTTCCTCTTTTCTTTTCCTTCCTTACTTTTTTTCTCTTTCATCACCTTGTCACATTGTTTAGTGTAAGCTTTGGTTAGAAATAAATCAAGAAAGGACTTTGGTGATACCTGATCTCAAATTTTCACATTGCTGACATCTTAGGCATTATTGGATAATGACCACGTAATGATTTAGTTGCAACTCCATTTGTATTATGCACAGATTGTATAACAATGTTATTCTATAACTGTCGATTACTCACTTCCCCTTTCCATAAAGTATTGCTAATCTGTGAAACCTCATAGTGCCATTGAAAACTTAGCTATGTAGGTAGGTTAAAAGAGTCAACAGTACCTCACTGGAAAATCTTGAGCATTGTTATTTAATAATACCACTGTGTCAAGCTTTGCTTAAGGAACTTAAGCTGCTACCCTAAACCATTTATCAACTGTCTGGGATGTAATGCTATTGTGTTACCAACATTTTACCCCCCAAACAAACCACAAAACTTTATTCTTATGGGATAAAAGATCTTAGAACACAGAGGGAGAGTTAGACTGAAAGCTGAGACCTACCCCTTAGTTAGGCCTAGGTAGAAGTGGATTTTGAAGCATATATGGTATGCAAGATTCCCTACTGCGCTGTAGTAGTCTCTTTCAGCTGAGGATGGGGTATCACCCTGAAGTGGGTTACAGAAGTGCTTTCTGGGATCATTTTAGGACCAGGGTCTGCTGGTATTCATAGAGCTTGAGTCCAGTGACAATGTCCCACATTCACGAAAAGACCTGCCCTAATGGGGTTGAATTTTCATTAAGGGGTCTCTCTGATTAGCTATGCAACACCCACCATTGTTAGTGGACAAGCTGTGACTAATAAGCCACGTTCTAGCTAGAGGGTCATAGAATCACAAGTTCTGTCTTATATCCTGCGGTGATCCATGAGGGAAATAGTGATTACAGTAAGAACTCCAGTGGATGAATTTGGGACACATAGCACTCAGTATAGCGGGGGCTTTTAGGGGTAGGAAGCACATATTTGAATAGTGTAAAGTTTTTGCCTAAGATATTATAGTTACATGGCTATTCTTGTGGTCAGAAAGAAAGAGGTTGGATCTAGGACTATTTTCCAGGCTTCTGAATTTGCCGAAGTGAGTTTGCCACTCAGTAAACCAATTTCTTCATCTATAAAAACCTACCTCACAGGGAGATCATGAAAATTACATGCATTATTACACTTAAGTGCCTAGAACAGTACCTGGTACATAGTGCCCAGTGAATATTGGCTCTCATTGGCCTCAATACCTGTAACATGGAGATCATGAAGGTTCCTATATCCTAGGGCTGCTAAGAGGATTTAAAAGAAATAACACATTTAACAAGATGGTGCTGCTATCTCTAATGTACAGTCAGGAAAATATACATTTAAAAAACTCTAAATAAATGTTATAATTGTTATTATTAAACAGCCATTTATTAGAAACTTCAATTAATTGGAATCTTTCCTCGTGTTTTCCTCTTAGGAGAATGCTGCCTTTTTTTCTCTCCCTAAAAGCCCTCTTTGGGATTTGTATCAAAAGAGCAGCTTTCAGAATGTGCTTTGGGCTGACAAACACTGTAGCCCCATCTTCTAGAGGCACAGAGTATGGCAGAAAGAGCACTGTATCCAGAGTCGGGGAACTTACTCGCAGTGCAATTCTGGATAATTCACTTTTTTTTTTGAGACGGAGTCTCACTCTGTCACCCAGGTTGGAGTGCAGTGGCACGATCTCAGCTCACTGCAACCTCCGCCTCCTGGGTTCAAGTGATTCTCCTGCCTCAGCCTCCCGAGTAGGTGGGGCTACAGGTGTGTGCCATCACTCCCAGCTAATTTTTTGTATTTTTAGTAGAGATGGGGTTTTACCGTGTTAGCCAGGATGGTCTCGATCTCCTGACCTCGTGATTTGCCCGCCTCGGCCTCCCAAAGTGCTGGTACTACAGGCATGAGCCACCGTGCCTGGCCTGATAATTCACTCTTTTAACATCTTTGAGACTGGATAGTGACACCTGGGGTTAAGTAGTGTGAAGCAAGAGTTCTAAAGTGTCTTGACCCAGAGCATTAGACTTGGCTTCAGATGCTCAATAAGGTGGAAAACAGAACTAAAACATTTACAAAATTGTTTCAAAAGTTGTCGAAACAGAAAAGGTTTTCCAATGAATCTTCAAATTCACCAAAAAATCAAATGGGCCAAAGCGATTCATTACCCATTACATGAACCAGAATACTATATTTTCAAGGCTTACAAAAAATCAACTGACAATTGCAAAAATCCACAGTGATATTCTTTAAGGACTTAATTCATGTTTTTGAGTTAGAATTGGAAACCGAAAATATACCCAACAAAGTACAGAAGATACTATCAGGGCTAGGAAGTCACCAATACCTATTTAACAAATGGTTATTGAAGGCTTACATATGCCGGACACTAGTGGTGAATTAGGTAGACAATAACAGTGCTCTCAGAGGTGGGGATGAAAATACCATAGTTTCAGAAGAAAGGGCCCTGAGGATCTGGGCAAGTTCATTTTGGACCTCAGGTTTCCTGTCTTAAAATGAAAATAATACTATCTCTTCCCATCTCTCCACAGTGTTGCTACAGAATAAATAAAGTTATGAAGTCTTGTAAGATACAAAGTAGGAAGGGTATTAACAGAAATAAACATGTATTTCAGTATCTTTTATCCTTAGAGTCAGGGTTCAGCCACCTCAGCACTATTGACATTTTTGCAGATAATTATTTGTTATGGGGGGGCTGTCTTGTTCATGGTAGTATGTTCACCGCCTATCCATTAGATGCCAGTAGCACCCTCCCGTCACCAATCAAAAATGTCTCCAGACATTTCCAAATGTGCTGTAGGGGACAAAATCACCCACAATGGAGAACCACTGCTCTAAATTAGTGGTTCTTGACCAGATTAAGCTCTCGGAACTTATTTTAAAAACAGATGTCTAATCCCTACCTTAGATCTACCGAATCAGAATATTTAATGTACAACTGGAATGAGTACATTTTTAAAATAAAAAAGTACATATGTAGTTCTGATGCACACCCCTGGTTAAGAAGCAAACATTAAAAGACAAAATTACACACATATAAAAAGAATTTAGCCCTCAAGTTTCTCGAGCAGCGAATGCCTACAAAGCAGGTACCTACATGCCTAGATTGGAGTCATCATAACTGGGTGGAAGCCATCCTTTGTTTAAAAGTGAATAGTGTAATTTCTGAAAGAATATTTCCAAGGAGAAGCTCTGTTAAGGCTAATGAAGATACAGTGTTGGTAAGTCAGGGACACTCCCAAAGGAAGCAATAATGTTTCCTTGCTTAGTGCCTAAGCATAGACTCCTGCCTCTTTCGCCTCCCCAAATCCTGGACATCTGTAGATTAAGCCCAGTCCTGCCTCCTGGCGCACCTTCTTTGAGGCTTCCATCTCACTGGGATATTACTTTAGTCTAAGAAAGATTTCCTTTAGCGATACTGTGGCACAACTGAGCTCTCTGCTACTTGCTATCATGTTTTCTGATCATTTCATCACTGGTAAAGATCCCTGTTGGTGTGGAATGTATCGCTACTTTTCTCTCCGCTGCAAAGCCTACCTTACTATTAGGAAAGGGTGTGGGGTGTGTGTTGTTTTTTATTTATTTATTTTTTTAGATAGAGTCTAGCTTTGTCGCCAGGCTGGAGTACAGTGGCACGATCTCGGCTTACTGCAACCTCCACCTCCCAGGTTCAAGCAATTCTCCTGCTTCAGCCTCTGGAGTAGCTGGGATTACAGGCACGCGCTGCCATGCTCAGCTAATTTTTGTATTTTTAGTAGAGATGAGGTTTCACCATGTTGGCCAGGATGGTCTCAATCTCCTGATCTCGTGATCCACCCGCCTTGGCCTCCCAAAGTGCTGGGATTACAGGCGTGAGCCACCGAGCCCGGCCGTGTGTTGGTTTTTTACACCACTACCACTACTGATGACAACAACAATAAGAAGAGATATTCATGGAGTCATTTCTATGTACCATGCACTGTGGTTTGTGCTTTAGAGGCATCGCCTCATTTAGTCCTCCTAATTCAAAAAGCTACCTACTGTTTTTATCCACTTTTTTTACAGAAAAGAAAATTGAGTCTTGGAGAGGGTAAAGTAGCTTACCCGATGTCACACAGCTAGTAAGTGGCAGACCCAGGAATTAAACTTAGAAATGTCTGACTGCAAAGCCTATGCTCCTAACATCTGCTCGATATAAAGAAACAAGTCCCTTGAAAAGTTGACAGGGCGGTCGGGCGTGGTGGCTCACTCCTGTAATCCCAGCACTTTGGGAGGCCGAGGGGGGCAGATCATGAGGTCAGGAGATCGAGACCATACTGGCTAACACGATGAAACCCTGTCTCTACTAAAAATACAAAAAAAAAAAAAAAAAAAATTAGCTGGGCGTGGTGGCAGGCGCCTGTAGTCCCAGCTACTAGGGAGGCTGAGGCAGGAGAATGGCATGAACCCGGGAGGCAGAGCTTGTGGTGAGCAGAGATTGCGCCACTACACTCCAGCCTGGGTGACAGAGCGAGACTCCGTATCAAAAAAAAAAAAAAAAAAAAGAAAAAAAAAAAGAAAAGTTGACAGGGCACCTTTCAGTAGAAGGAGGCTGTAGTGACTCATTGAACTGACAAGATCTGAGTTTCTGTTGAAGCATTAATGCTCCATGGGAACTATAGATGGGTGAGTGTTAAGTTCAAGTTGGCAAAATTAGGTGTTAATAATTGCTTTTTATTTTTTAGCTCCTAAAAACATGTTTTTGGATGAAGCTTGTCAAAAGGATTTCTGAGACGAGTTCCCGAGATATCTACCAGGTAGAATATCCCTTAGAGACAGTCACTGGAGTCCCACAGATCATGCTCATGATTTAAACTCAAATAATCCATTCACTAAAGACAAATGATTTGTGTCGGTGGAAGTATCATCTAGAGCATGGTTTTTCAATCTCTCTACACTATTGCTATTTTGAGCTGGATCATCCTTTACTGTAGGGGCTGTCCTGTGCACTACAGGAGGTTCAGCACTGGCCTCTGCTTGCTAGATGCCAGTAACATGCCCCCAACCCCCGAGTTGTAGCAACCAGGAATGTCTCCAGACATGGTTAAAAGTCCTCTGTGGGACAAAAATCACCCCCCCGGTAGAAGCACTAACTCAGAGTTCCCCAAACTAATGAAGCACCTAATAACTGAGTCTTTTCTAACAGGATGATTTCCTAGGGCAAAGAATGAATTTTCTGAACAAAAGGGAGTGATATTTCTCTTCCTTAAAAGATGATTTTAAAGAAATTTCACTAGAAAGCAACTCATGCATTTAACTTTGCTTACTTTACATATTATTTGTTCTTTTCTAAAAAAAAAATCTTTTTTTCTACACAAATAATGAGAGGGGCTTTATACCTTGGTTGGCATACAGATTTGGTAATTAATAATACTCCCATCCTGGGCAAGACCTGGAGCTTTGTTGGTATAACTGGCTTTAGTCCAGGGATGGTCAGAATGGAAAATTCTGCCAAAGGCAGTCAAGGCAGCCCAATATGGCAAGTGACACTATCATTGTAAGCCTTTTGATACAGGAATATTCACACTGGAGGCAAATCACTAGACTCTATTAACTGGATTTTTAGTCAACTCAGCAGGAGCTTAACAGAAGAACAGGAGGCTGTTAACTGTTCTCTTCTGAATTGGGAATTTGGAATGAATGAAGTATTTAAGTTGAGCCTTCTTTTCAGGTTTTTGGACACACAAAAATAACTTGCAGCCACCTGGTGGAAGCAAGACTTTTTTTTTTTTTTTTTAAATTGAGGTCCGGGTGGAATTATAAAAAGGAAAGGAAAGAGAAGTAATCAAGGGAGGCCAAAGTGGGAAGCTGTATTGCTGATCTAACGTGCTGTTCCAGTTCCTTCCTTTGGCTCCAAGTGGGACTATTCTGGATACAGTCAGGGGAGAAGAGGGTCCTGGATGTCTAACAAGCTTTTCCCATCATTGCATGGAGTCCTCCAAACATAATCTCCTTCAGAGACTGGCAAAGGCTCCCAAGCTAACTCCCAGATGGACACATGGACTTCTTGAGTAATCATTTTAACAATTCCTAAGCTCGACTTTGTTGTTGCTACATCATACTCATCGCGTTTTTGTGTGATGATGGCAGTGGCAGGGGGCTGTATTACATCCAGAGAGGAAGGGCTACCTGTATACATTTAGTGGTAACCTCTTTTCTAGTTCGTGCAGATCAGTGGTTCTCAAATGGGGATGATTTTGCCCCCCAGGGGAAATTTGGCCATATCTGGAGACATTTTCTTCATTTTGAGAAGGACAGTGGCTGCTACTGGTGTCTAGAGTAGAAACCAGGGATGCTGCTCAACATCCTTTAATACACAGACTAGCACTCTACAACAAAGAATTATCTGACTCAAAATGTCAGTGGTGCCAAAGACGAGAAACTTTGCTTTAGAAGTATTTTTGAAACTGAGGATTGTAAACTTATTTGTGTGTAGTAGAATCATTTTATCTGTTACCACTGAAATTTTTGAAATTCAGTGGTAATATCAGGAACTATCAGAATGCATCACATAAATATTGTTTTATAAACTTTTGTTTCGTGTGTGTGTACACGCACACTGGGTTGCAATGTAAAATTTCTTTCTTATTGTGAGTTGGGGCAAATAAGTTTGAAGTAATTGATCTTGCCCACTATTTGCCAAACTTTTATGTGCACTTGAATCAAAGAGACTCTTGTTAAAATGCAGATTCTGATTCATTTGGTTTGGGGTTAGGGCTGAGACTATATATCTCTTAAAAACTTCCAGATGATGCTGATGCTGAGGGCCTGTGGATCACATTTTGAATAGCAAGAACCTATGCAAAATTTAAATTCACTCATTAAAATAATTAGAGCAGTAACTATGTATCTAGGTATTGATCGTGAAATCTTTTGATAGCCTATCTGGAGCCCAGCAGGGAGAGAAATAGTTACTTGTTTAATAAATGAGAAGTATTTGAGGATTTAGCACAGCTCGTCTCCTGCAATGCAATGTGATAATATTTGTTCCACAAAATGTGCTTTGGCTACTCTGTGTGTTTGTGTGTGTGTGTGTGTGTGTGTGTGTACACGCGTACTTGCACATGTGTACTGTGTTTGAGTCTGTCGCTTACTGCTTCCATGCCGTAAGTCTGCCATAAGAAAAAAAAAAAACCCTGTTCTAAGACACAGAAGTATTGTGTGGGTCATGTTAACAAGAATACTGTGACCTTAACGTAACAGAGCAATCAGCTTGGCTTCTTAGAATGATTAATGGAACATTCTCCTCTGGAAAGGAAAACAAATTAACTGTCTTCACCAAATGTCTTCTGGAACACAGAAAGCTGTTCTGATAAAGACACTTAGCAAAACTCTTCATTGCCTACAAGCTCCAGGGAAAATTCAAGACTGGCTTTATGTAAGGTTTGCCTGAAAGTAAGAGAGATCTATTTCTATGAATGGCTTTGGAAGGAAATAGCTAGATTAGAAAACTACTTGAAGATATGTTACAGAAATGTAAATCTGTGAGAATACCAACAAAAAACCCCTCAGTTTCTTTTGGATAGTAATAACCCATTTAACATGATTAATCCAAATCTGTTAATGCCCCTTATCTTTTTTTGTATGCAGGATTGTTGAAAGTTCAAATTACCCAGGCATGGAGTAAAGCATTCCCAAGTCCATGTGGAATGGAAATGTGTTTCTATACCTAAGACTCCAAAAGCAAAGTAATTAATTGTTATCACTTACTTGTAATTGTGAAGCCCATGGGGAAGAGGGGATTGACATTTGAATACTATTCACTGCAATAGGGCATCAGAAAAGCACCAAAACACTCTGTTCATCTCCTCTCATCCTAATAGAAGAGGAATTATCAAATCTGTTAAAAGCAGATTTGGATGGTGGGAGTTGCAGAAAGCATGAAGACACTGGGAATTTGAGTGGCACTGGAGGGCATAAGTCATGAAAACGAACTTGGATTGTTTTTTAATTTTAGCTTGGAAGTATCCTGAGGTTCACTTCCAAGAATCCAAACAGAGCTTAGATTGGGACTGAATACATGGTTTTCCTCTGCCAAGGAAACTTAACTCCCTAATAAGGTATATATCTTACATACATACATACACATACACACACACCCTATTTTAAAATATATATATCATATATATATATAGATACCCGTTATGTAACAATATTTAGTAGGTAATGTTACCAATCAAGGTGAGTGATGGGTTTCTCATTTCCCTCCAACTTGTCTCCAGTTTCTGTATTCCTTTTGGGAAATGACACTCTACAGCTGTAATGCATGGCCTAGGGTATGACTTAACTGCCAGAGTTTACTTTGGGGCTCAAAAATAGATGAAAGAATCAACTGTCTCTTCTTCCTGTAACTGCCTTTCCCAGTTCATTTGGATTAGCTTTCTGGTTTCAATACACATAATCTCAGAGATTCTAAGGGATGTCCTAGTAGCCTGGCAGACATGCTCTTTAGCTTCATAATTGAGGATAGAGATGAGGTCACAGTTCAATTAAAATTTGATCTAAAGAGTATGGAAAAGCTCAGCTTCAGACTGATTTGGAGGGCTTAATTTCAGATTGATAACCTCGGGGAAAATCCCAGTAGAATTAACAAAGGACCCTTCCCAATAGTTTGGGTATGTGTGTGTCAAAGTCACCAGTCTAAGACTTCAAAGCAGTTACAGTGACACAAGAAATGCTGGACTGTGACCCTCTGATTTACCCACCCAGCTCAGATAGCTGTGCCTTATTCCAGTAGTTAAAATCTCTGTATGTCTTCACATGGCCACCTTGTACTCTGGCCTCTGTGAGTTTTTTACAGTTTAGCCCCCCCTCAATCTTTTTTTTTTAAACTAGCTTCAGAAGTTTTCCTTACATACAGAGAACAGCTTAAAAAAAAAAAAACCCTGGTTGAATTCTGCTAAGTTACTAATTATGTTTAAAAGAACTACTTGGTTGAATTCAGCTTGATTTTTTTTTTTTCTCAGCAAATCAGTTCTATGTTTAGATAGTAATAAACTCCTCCAGTCTGCAGAACAATTGGCACGGCAGTCCCTATAACAAGTCAAGATCATGAAAAAAGGGCCAGTGCTGGTTCAAAATAAATTTAAGGGGCATCACAACCTTGCCCTGCATCAAATCCTGGTTTGCACAAACCAGCTGTAAAGAATATTTTGGTGACAAGTGGGTAATTTTGAATACAGTGTATTAGAGGAAAATTTACTGGCATGGGAAATAGTGACCATTAACTATAAAAAGCAATTTTTTTGCTTACTCATTTTAGAAAAAAAGTACATTATATATATATAATTATATAGAAAAAGATTTTTAAAACCCCACTGATAATAATCTGTGGGCGCTGGGAACACAACATTTTAATCTTCTTATTTTTTGGTTAGCTATATTTTCTAAATGTCTACAATATACATATACTGCATCTTAATAGTAAAAGGTATTAATTACTCCCTCCCTCTCTCTGCCCCCACCCCCCAAAACCCTGAAGTTCCGAAGGTTAATTCTGATTTATTTGGCAATGCAGTGTAGTTTTGTTGAGGGGGTAGAGCTAGGCTATTTCAAAATCACTTGAAGGAACAAGTAGTTCTATGAGATGATAAGGATGATGATGATAAAAGACTCATTGAACTTTTAACTACGTCTGTCTACATTCATTATATCATTTAGTCCTCACGAAAACTGTAAGAAGCCAGTGTCTTTACAGATGGGGAAATTGAGGCTTAGGGAAGTGAAATAATTGACCCCAGGTTAGAAAGCTCGAAAGTGGCAAAACCAAGTTTCCTCCTTCTGTCTGTCTTACTTCAAAGCCCCACTCCTGACCATCAATATTTTGCCTGTTTCAGGAAGATGTTTTACCAAAAGTAAAAAAGGTACCAGGCTGCTGTACATCAAGCAATTCTAAGCAAGCTTGGGGTTAATGTCTTAAAGTGATGGGGAGACTCATAGCACCTTAACATGAATATGAAACTTTGCTTAACAAGGAAAAAAAGAAGGCTGGGAAAAGCATTTCCATTTTGATGATGATGATGATAGTGATGATGATGGTGGTGGTGGCTAACACTTACCAGTGCTTCCTCAGAGCTCGATGCTGCAGATTCATATGGCATTTCACCCTCATAATAACTCCACGATTATCATCCCTGTTATATAGATGAATCAGCTGAGGCTCTTAGAGATTAAATGCCTTGTTCAAGGTCACCCAGCTAGTAAGGATCAGGTCTGAAGGTTCCAGAGGCAGGGCCCATGATCACTGCACAGTAAGTCCCATTCAGGGCACTCACGTCTGCTTATTGCTTAGAGAGGAGATAACTCACTGTCTCAGTGTCTAGAATGCCATATGCCTTGAATTTCTTTAATCAGCCCCTTAGAAGTGCAACTTATTGTGTTAGTGAATCCTACGCACCTCTCCCCACTTCATATTTTTGGAAGTGGTTTCCCTTACCTGGACAGCTGGTGATATACCTTACAGATATAGTGTCATGTCCTCCTTGTAGCCTATTATTTGGTACTTTCATCCTCCAGCAGGATGATTCCTACTTTGATTGATATATGCTCACATGTATGGTGCTTTAGTAATTTAATAAGGTTGTTAAAATAAGGTTATCTGTGGTTTCATATATAAATATAGCAAATATATTTTAACAGGCAAAGGTTTCATGTTTCAAATTACCCTTTTCAAGGGAAATAGTCACACTCAATTATTGTTCTGCCACACAAACTGGACAAATACACGATTTGAAAATGGAACAGCAAATTAAAATCCGTGCGAGGCAAAGAATACTGAGCAGCAGCCCCTTCCGAAGCTGACCACACTGCTTGATTAAGTTCTTATGAGGCGGTTTGGTAAGAGGCCCTTTCCTGATCTGATAACTGCCACGGAGAAGCCAAATGCAGAGTCAATCTGCAAATACTTAATCCTCCAGAAGGCAGATTAAGTGTATAATTGACCTATATAATCCATGTATCATCTCCAGTCAAATGTTCCCTAGGCCTGGTTCACAATGACACGGGGCCTGAAGAAAGCCAGTGCGGATACGGCATTACTACCAATGTGGATTCCATCCAAGTTCGAGATGGCTTTTTAATCACTCATCTCCGAGCCTGTGAGGTTTAAGCAGATGAATTCACCCTAAGCACATCTCTTTTAATCCCGATTTTCTTCTCAGTCTGTGTCTTCAAGAAGTACAAGGAAGAAAGAAAATTAATTTTTGTTTAGACCTTGAAATCTTAGGTGCTTCTCTTGATGATCTGATCTCTAATTTCAAAAAGCATGTTTTTATTTTGGGGAAGATGTTGAATTAATCACTAGAGAAGGAGGGAAAAGCCATCTGCATGATTTATGGACACTCCAACTTTAAATCACTGTCTTCAAGTTATTTCTTGAGCTTGTGCTTTCCTCTGTAGCTGCTGCTTTAGGAATATGGAGATTATTTCATATCCATGTTTTATATTTTCTTTGAATGTCAGCAATAATTTTCAAGAAGGCTAAGCTTCCACTTGAGTCTCACAGCAGTCTGATCTTCTTTTAAAAATTCAGCATCTTTAATCTATTTGAATTCATTGTTTTTGTGTATATTGGAATATTCTCTTGCTTTAAATCTCAGAATGTTTTGTTTCAAAATGTTATAAACTGTTATTTTGCAGCAACTGAAAACAATATACAATTACACTTCATTTTTTATGAAAAAATATAAAAACACAGATAAAAAATGTCCAGCTGCACATCTGAAATATTATGGGAAACAGTTTGCCGATTCTTTTCTGATCAGCACTTTGTCTTGGATTGGTTAGTTTTTTTCTTAGGTGCGTTATCAAAAAAGTCATTAGTATTTTATAGAAAGACTAGGTAAATCAATTATATTAATAAACAAAGAAATCTTAATGGCAAAAGCAACCCAGTTAGGCAACATTATGTCCAAATGTATTTCTCCAATAAACCTAGAGAATGCTTGGTTAAAACAAAAAAAATCGGTGAAGATGAATTTGGAAAGCCTGTTCTTAAGTTACGTAATAAAATAGATAAAAATGCAGAACATCAAATATAGAGTCCCAAATGCTATGCCGATAATCTCCCACAAGCACCCACTTCCAGCCAAAAGTACAATGACGTGGCAGAGAGAAAACTAGCTCAGAGAGC
The DNA here is from genome assembly GCF_028858775.2 of Pan troglodytes. Taxonomy (NCBI): domain Eukaryota; kingdom Metazoa; phylum Chordata; class Mammalia; order Primates; family Hominidae; genus Pan; species Pan troglodytes. The sequence goes on from NC_086015.1 coordinate 66,428,373, forward strand.
ACTGGGTAGGGGCCTAGTTAAAGCAGAAAATGCACCGTTAAATGACCAGCTATTAATCCAAATATTCTCAAATACAAACACACACTAAAACCATCCAGCCTTTTCTACAAGGGCACACTCAGAAGGGCAAAAACAGGAACAATACCAAACAGCAACAACTTAAAGGACTTATCAGGTAAATAAAACTGAGACTTGAAACACAGTTAAAAACAACAGGAACTCTTAGAACATGCCTCTGAATGACAGATGCCAGCAGGAACTAAAAACCAGAGAATGACACAACAGTCAGAATCAACAACCCCCAAACAGCAAACAATCTCGGAGATATATATTTTTTTCTTCATTCAAAATGTTAATTTGCTATTATTCATTTTTGCCATTTATCAAAATGCAACGATTTGGAAGAAAAATCTCACAGAGCAACAAGTCTTTCTCAATAGGTTTCTGCCAATTGTTTAGAAACTTGCCCCAGGACCCCTATCATTAAGGAATGGGATTTAAAGAATAAGTTCATTTGCAGCAAGAAATTTAGAGTGGCAGCTTTCACAGACCCTTCTGCCTTGATATTCCTATTCCCTTGTTTAGCTTGGTGGACACAAGAGATTTGCAGAGCATGTACACAAAGAAATAAACACCATGCTTGAGGAAACAGAAGCCGAAAATAATCAAACATGTTGCTAATCTGATGTTTTGCTGCTAGATTATAGAAAAACAGTAAGTACTGAATTAAATTACTAAGGCTGCATGGTAATGAAGCTTTTTGAGAAGCTCTGGGTTTTTAAAATGACAAATGTTTTAAATCCATGACAGATTCAATAACTTTTTTTGCACTACATCAGTTAGGTTGCCTAGCACCAATATTCTGTAAATTAGGAGATCAGGTTATTTAGAAAGTAAGAAAGTAAATGGCAAAGAAACTTGTTATATCTAAATAAGCTCCTGAAAATTTTTTTTTTTTTCCATGGGGCCGGGAGTGATGTGCAGTGAGTGATTGTAATAGTTAAGCCTTTACAATCAGATATACTCAGGAGGGTATAACTAAGATTCTATTGGGAAAACCAAATTGGGACAACATCAGACTAAATTGTGGGGGTTTCCACAATGTTACTGATGCTATTTTATGCTGGCCAGTGGAATTCAACAAGGGACTGGAGGTACTTGTGAATTTTTGAATGTCCCTAACTATAACTTGCTTTCGGAAAAAAATATTCTCAGTAATATTTCTTTTTACTATTAATTTACATTAAAGGCTGGAGGGCTTGAATTTTGCCTGTGGTCTTCAACAGTCAGGCAAGTCCAGTTTTACCACCTGTACTAGCCAAGGCTGCACTTTTCCTTTTTAAATGAAGATTTGGTTGCACTTTCCTTTAAGAACAGCCACAAAAGAGATAATGTGCCTTGCTGCGTTCAGCAAGGCTACCTTGCTTGTACTTCTAATTTTAAAAAAAGAGAGGCAAGGGTGGATTATTTGTCAATTAAGTAACAAGCTAAACTGCAGATTAAACATCAAATTCAGTACTAGATTTAAGTTTTAGAGAACACAAGGTTATTGGTTATTCACACACACTCACACAGTAACACACACACACGTACACACGGGCCACATAAAACTGAGAATCGGAAGATACTGATCAAAGGAAAAAAAAAAGGCAACCTAGGCATTGAAAAGAACAACCCACAGGCTTCTTGAATATTTGTGGTTTGGAATTTAATTCAATGGAGATGGGCAGAGTGTCCACACTCCTAACTGCAGACCCGAGGGTCCTGCCTGTCTCTGTTTTCAATGCCTATTGGATGGTGATTGTGCCCCGGACATTCTAGGCTCAGTACTTTCATATAAGGCATGCATGCAGAGAAGGGGGAGGACCCGCTGGTGAGCTTTATGCATGTATGAGGCATTCTCAGTGGATGTGGGTCATGCTAGAAGATGTACACAGGAAGATTATTTGATTCTAATTCATGCCACTTGATATAATGTGATAAAACATTTGACATGAGAGATAAGTTCCATTTTTATCTGAGAGAGGATGGGTGGGAATTAAAAAGTAAGAAGGGTTTTGTCGAGGAAAGGTGATGCAGGGGAAAGAGGGGTATCAAGCACAGAAAGGGGATGACTGGAAAAGAAAAGAAAAAAAAAAAAAGAAAGGAGCCTTTCAACACACGAGGAAAGCAAATGAGCTGGAAGACAAAGCATATAAAAGTCAGAAGCCGCAGAATCAGAAAGCGGTGCCAACAATGAGCTCACTTAGCTGTGGAACAAAAACACACACACATACACACACACACACAAACTCAATGTAAATTGCTGAACACAATCACAGAAAAAAAAAAAGAAACATGGATTCCATAGTAGACCAAAACATTAATGTTCGCATTGGCACTAAAAATATGGAAACCTGGACAGGAGGAGCTCACGTTTCACAAGACAGAAGTAGGCTGCACACTCAGAGCCACAGGGAGACAAGAACATGAGCTTCCATGCACTCTGGCCGGGTCTACACTGGCAAATTCGGTGGAAACCCGAGATGAAATATCTGGCTAAATTAGGTAGCCCCATCTGCTTTGGCCTAAAAGAGACAGGCAATTTGAGACTGAAGCAGGTTCCTTTTTTTTTTTTTCTTTTTGCCTCAGTGGCTTGCTTTGCTGTGCAGATGCAGTCCCAGTGGAAATAAGATTGCTCAAAAATGATTAACCCTTGGTAATCTGCATTTTCTGAAGTTTGATCTGGGTTCGCAGCCCAATGTACTCATTCTTTGTACACCTGCTTCTCATAAATTATCAGCTGGCCTGGGTGGGCAGGGGGCACCATGGTTTAAAGCTGCAACTGACTGAGCAACTCTAATGTAAGTGTTTGCCAAAACCCAGGGTAAGGATTTCGAGTCTTCCAGGAATGAAATTATCTTTGAAGTGATAACGATGCGACATTTACTGCACATCTGCACACCACAGCTGGTGTCAGGGAGGCGCCACCCCCAGGAGAGGGAGTTGGTCTCAGCCTCCCTGATGAGAATATCTCCCTAAAGTGAGGCCAGATTGCAAGGAGGAAAACCATGACCAAGAAAGGTCTTTGCCAGTTAGAGAAAGCTGCCTTGCAAGCTTCGTGCAGGAATGAGCCTGCTTGCCGAGAGGCTGTGTGCCGTCCTACGTATCACACAGATTGGGACTGAGACACTGCCACACCAGAGTGGGTTCAGAACAGACACAAGACAGATAAGAGCCTAAGGCAGAGGGAGAGGAAAAGATTTAGTCTGAATCAGAACCAATCCATTTTCTCAAAATGTGACTTATCCTCCTGTCTCTTATTTTGTCACATTTTGGAGGGTCTCCTCCTTGGTTTTCAAGGAGGAGAAGGCATTTACTTACATCAAATAACCTTTCTATGTACATCTCCTCATTGACCTTATCACGCAGGACATCCTGAGAATGGCGGACGAAAGTCACGTAGGCGTCGGCCACGTCCATCCCGGGTTTCTGTAAAGAAACAGGAAAACATGAAAACGAATTTTCAGACAGCCACTCTTCCTTGTTTACCATTCACTTTTACCCTCTACTTGCCCTCACACACCCTGAGATGCTTCTGCTGGATCACCTTTGTAGGCATGGGATTGCTGTCCACAGCCTGGGCTGGTAGGAATTGATATTGGAACTGCTTCCTCTTTCCAGAAATCAAGCCTGGCTAAGAAGGGCATTGAGATTGTAGGATTTTATAAATATTTTTTCTATGATAAATTTTTTCCTGGCAAATTTATCTAATGGATAAGTCTTTACTGCATAACCCACAGATGTTCTCTGACTTTGCCTTGGATTGAAACCTGCATTAAAGAATACCCAAACATACTGTTTTCCACTGTCCTTAATATATTATCAGAAGGGTGATGGAACTTCCCATTCCTTTTTCCTCTTTTAAAATATTGAGAAAGTACTAAGTAAAAAAAATTGTGTTTCAATCTATACCTCTTCTACCCAAGTCTCATTTTGTGTGTGTGTGTGTGTGGGTGGGTGTGGGTGTGTGTGTGTGTGTGTATAGCTTAACCTGAGTGGATATAGTATTTGCTAATTAATTAGTTCACTCAGAGGAGACACTAAACCATTTGTCTTTGCTTCCAATGCAGCCTTAAAGTCCAAGGATTAAAAAGAAGAAGAAGAGAAGAAAACAAAAGGCAGGGGAAGGAGGAGAGGATTTGATTTTTAAATAAATCAGATTTTCTGGAAAGGTAAGCTGGTGGTTCATCCTGCAGTTAGGAAATGATTTATTGTAGGGAAGTAAAAAAAAAAAAAAGAAACTCAGAAAGCACTCTGCTTGAGATGTCACAATCAAAGTTATCTCCAAAGAAACCTATTAAAACACTGTAATATAGGTCATTAGGAGAGTGGCCACAAACCCCTCAAATTTCCACAGTAGATATATATGTTTGCTAATAACTAAAAAGATTAGTTTTCATTACTGTGATTTACCTTAGATCACAAAGTATCATTTCTCTACTAGACGTGACTGTCAGGCACTGTAAATTGAAGTTAGTTAACACTTCTGTGTAATTTCCAGGGTGAAAATGAGGAAGGTTTAGAAACAGTAGGACTGTATATTTTTTTTTTTCCTGACACAAAGCAAACAATTATCAAGCAAAGGGCCAATGCTTGGCCCCTGGGATGCTAGTAACATTTCTTAACACCTGCTGAAACAATGACAAGGTATTAATTTGAAAAACAATGAGGACAACCCAAAGCCACAGTAGTCAAGTGTTACACTTTCAAACAATTTTCAGCAAATGGATTGAGCAGGTTCCATGATGGTCCTATAATTGTTGCAGTTTTATGATACAAAACAATAGAGGTTCTCCAATGAGATGTAAGTGATAGCTATCAGTTCTAAGCAGGCACCTCTCTCCTTCTCTCCTTTTGGCGACTGCGCATCAAAGGGCATTCTCAGTAGGGATGGGGATCTCTACCTGGGGGACTTGAGAAGCTTATTATTGTTTCTATTTCTCCCCTGGTGATGCTTGTGGCAATATGGCCTTTTCCTGGGCACATGCAACCATCTTAGAGCTAAGGTGCAAAGTCAAGTGCGGCAGATCTATCAGTAACCCAAAATGTTAGAAGAAACAGTAATCTACAATGATGCGTATTTGCATCACTCCTTCTCTTTTCAAGAAATTTCACTGTCTTCAAAGGGGCATTTCATTCAAGTTTTAAAAACTCTGGTATTTTAAAAAATCAGTGTGGTTCATCTTACCCATGTAGTTAAGAAACTCCATGATTTGCTCCCTTTTGACTCTTCTTTTTCCAATAGCACTTACCAATAGCTGATGTTGTATTATATACTATTTGTTTGTCTGTTGCCTCTCTTATCCCACTAGAACATAAGCTTCATGGACCCAGGAACTTTGTTTGGCCTGTTTTCTATTGTATCCCCAGCATACAAAATGGTACCTAGCATATAGTAGGGGCCCAGTAAGTATTTGCTGAATGGACAAATTCAAGAATGAATGAGCAAATCCTTTCTCCACCTCCTTTTTCAAGCTCTTCAGTCACACTGCATGGATTTTTACTGGATCTCCCACAAATTGGAATTTGTGAATATCACTTAAACTTTTCTGTAAAAGAAGAGTTTAAAAAAAACTTCTCTGGGCCTTAGTTATGCTATCTATAAAATGGGATTACTAACAGTTCCCCTACTTACCTCCAAGGACTGTTATGGTCATCAGCTAGAATAATGTATGTAAAAATGTTTTGAAAGCCATATATTGTAATACAAACATGAATTACTATGATTCCCCCCCCCCCATAATATTATACCATTCCACAGCCTTACCTACCTTTAGAATCTACTCTAGAACCAAGAAGTAAAGGGGACCTCGGAGGAGCCAACGTCAAAATAAAAATGATAAAGCCTCAGCACAAAACATGTGTAGTTTTCTCATAATGGAGTCCTCAAGCTCCCACTCCCAACCAGTTCCAACAAGTTTGGTTTCCATCCCTTGATGCAGCAGAAATAGGGAAGAGGGGGATTGTTTGAAAAAACTGTGCAGATAAGAGAGAGCCATCATTTTTCCTTATGCCTGACGGTGAGGGAGGAGGCTGCCCAACTGCAACACCAGACACGCAGACTCACCAACCGCTGGGGTTTGGGACTATCGAGGGCAGGGGCAAGCCTCCCCTATATCTCGGGAGGCCCTGGGGGGGAGTGGGTCACTATGCAGCCACTGGGGAAAGACACGGTCACAATGGTGATCCTGAGTCATTGAGAAAAGATTATAGTCAGTACCCTGTTTAAAAAGGCAAGAAGGATGTGTAATGCATTTCAAGTAGATTTCCAATCAAAACAATTAAAAGAAAAACTGTTCACAAACAAGCTAACCCTTAGTTATAGCTGGAAAATATACTTGACCAGACAGCTGATACTATTAAATTCTGCTTTTATATCATTGTGCTACCCGCACACACTGGGACAAACTTTTAGATGTTTTTTAATATCTCATAATGACATTGTGTATTTTAAATGTGGCTTGGACAGACTGATTGAATATGACATAGATTTTAGAAAACACTTAAACAAATATCTGTATAGTTAACTGCATCCATGTGTGGAAGACATAATTTGTGAAGAAGCTACCCTGTGGCTCAGAAAAAGAAGAACATTTTAATCTGAACTTGCCCCTACCGGAATACTTCTGAGCTTGAGAAAAATGAGCTCAAACTTCCAGCATCCTAAGTCAGCCCTACTTATGAATGCAAATCTCCTACATATACCAACGGGTCAAAAACTACATCTAAAACAAAGACATATGCTTTGGGGATCATGTAATGTTTTAGGTGACTGGCACTAGAACTTCCCTCCAGTAGTGTGGATAGTTAAGAGACAAATCTCAAAGGTGACTAACCGCTAGTGCCCACATGGAACTAAACCATTAAATGTTCTAACAAAAACCTCACAGGGAAACACAGGTGAGCTCAGAGGCTTCAGAGGTAGAAATGAGTTGAGAAATGATTTTATCTGATGGTTCTTAAGCCTGGCTGCAAATCTGAAGGACCTGGGGAGCTTTAAAAATACTGATGTCTGGGCCCTGAACCCCAAAGATGCTGTTTCAATTTTGTCTGGCAAGCGACTTGGGCATTAATGCTTGCAAAAGCTCCCTAGTTTCCAATATGTAGCCAAGGTCAAGAATCACTGATTTAGTCCATTGGTTTCCCAACTTGTACTACTTATCAGAATTATGTGAAGAACTTAATGGAAAGCAATATCCAGGCTCCACCCCAGAATGACTGAATCAGAATCTCTGGAGGTGAGGGCCTGGGACTCTGTATTAATAAAACAAAAACAATTATGTGCCCATTAAAAAATAATAATAAAAGCTGAATATATTAATTAATAAAAACCAAAAACAAACCAGAAATTTTTTTTTTTGGCCAAGTATTGCTGCTGTACATTCTAGTTTGGGGACTGCTGACTTAATAGGTAATAGTTAGTGGTATGCTGGTAAACTGACTCTTTTTTTTTTTTTTTTGAGATGGAGTTTCGCTCTTGTTGCCCAGGCTGGAGTATAATGGCACAATCTCGGCTCACTGCAATCTCTGCCTCCCAGGTTCAAGTGAGTCTCCTGCCTCAGCCTCTCTGGAGGAGGTAGCTGGGATTACAGGCACATGCCGCCACACCCAGCTAATATTTTGTATTTTTAGTAGAGGCGGAGTTTCACTATGTTGGCCAGGCTGGTCTTGAACTCCTGAACTCAGGTGATCCACCCACCTTGGCCTCCCAAAGTGCTGGTATTATAGGCGAGAGCTGCTTCGCCCGGCATAAACTGACTCTTCAAAACCAACAACAAAACAAAACAAAACACCCTGATTTGTATTGTTTACCAATTTGCATGGTGTAAATACTCCCATCAAGGCTAATTTTGAGCTACCAATGTGCTCTCATTGAAGGCGGAGTTGGAGAGAGACGCACATAATTGACCTTGGGAACCAGTGCTAGCTACTCTACCACACCCCTGGAAGTGCAGGCTTTATGGTCCAACTGACAGCACCTGATAGTCACACTCTGCTTATTCACCAGGTGACCTTGGGCATGCTAATTAACCTCTTTGTGCCTCAGTTTCCTCAGCTATAAAACAGAATGATAATATTAACCCCCTCCTAAGATTGATTTCAGAAGCAAATGATTACTATTATCTACCATATATAAACAATGTACATATAGAATATACGTGTATTATGTACTATTGTTTTCTATAAAATTGTTATTTATTTACTAAAAGGTTTATTATAATATTATTAGCTATTAAAGCATATGTTAATCAACTTAAAGTTTAGCTTTGTCCTAAGTCATTAATAGCTGGTAAAAAAAATACTTTTTCTAATATGCACTAAAATAATTACCACTATCCAAATCAAGGTGTTTGTTTATGCACTAACTGGAATTATCTTGCAGTATGGCAGAATTTATAAGGGCATTGGCTTAAATCTCAGCTCTTCTACTAACCCAATGTGGGATCCTGAGCAAATTAACTTCTCTGTGCCTTAGTTTCCTCCTATTTAAAGTGAGGTTATTGTGAAGATAAAATGTAAACTGTTTTAGTGAGTACTTTATAAAGCTTGGTTGTAGTAGCAGTAATAGTAGTTATTATATTTTGTATAATCAGTGGTAAATGTACCACATTTTGGAACATGCTGCATCAACTTCTTCTGCCCTCCAGAGTGTGAAAACTCTACTAATTCAATTTGTTTCCTCATAGCCTAATGATATATGGTTTGGCTGTGTCCCCACCCAAATCTCATCTTGAATTATAGTTCCCACAATCCCCAAGTATCATGGGAGGGACCCAGTAGGAGGTAATTGAATCATGGGGGTGGTTACCTCCAGGCTGTTCTTGTGATACTGAGTGAGTTCTCAGGAGATCTCATGGTTTTATGAGGGGCTTTTTCCCTTTCACTCATTCTTCTTACCTCTGCTGTCTTGTGAAGAAGGACGTGTTTGCTTCCCCTTCCGCCATGATTGTAAGTTTCCTGAGGCCTCCCCAGCCATGCCGAACTGTGAGTGAATTAAACCTCTTTCCTTTATAAATTATCCAGTCTCTGGTATGTCTTCATAGTAGCATGAAAATGGACTAATCCACCTAACGAGTCTTCTAATTTAGCATAATTAATCCATAAACACTTAATGAGTACAGATCAGGGCACCCTGCATTTTGATATAGAGTCCATTTACTGCCCTCCCATCTTTATAATAAATCTGAACCTAGCTTGCAGGAATTATTAGATCGAATCATATGAAATGGCTGATATTTGACTTCTTTGACCTCACCAATAGGCCAATTTCATGTGGTTCAATCTAACATAACCTGATGTTAGTACCAATGGCTGGATCAAGTTTCTCTAGGTGTTTGGGCCTTGTCTACAGGCTACCTGTTCAAACCTGGCTGAGATACCCCCTCTGCTCTGGATCCTACAGAGAATAGACCACAGCTACCAAATCTTTGGGTCGAAAGCCGAGAATTTCAATTTCTATCACTGTTGAAGACCAGTGGAGCCCAACGCTGATGTCTGCAAATTCATCCCCCATCCATCTATATGCAATAGAGTGTGGACATCACACTACCACCACCACGTGTGTCCTTCTCCTGGACTGAAATTCCTAATAAGTGCCAGGTATGGTGCTGGATGTTCTATGTATGTTGTGTCATTTAATTTGCACAGCAAACCCATGACTTAGGTATTATCGTCATCTCCATTTTAAAGATGGAGAAACAGGGCCAGAAAATTTGAGTAGTTAGCTCCCCACGAAGGGGAAGTTTATACTTTGGAGCCTTGAGAAAGTAAATTACTTAACTTCTCTCCCTGCTGCAGTTATGTGAGCTTTTTCTATTCTCCATTATAAGAACTGTCTACCTGAAGGAGTCTGAGGTTTGTTGATAGGAAGTATCATATAAATTCAAAGCATAATTATTGATTGTACATTCTTTCTTTAAACAAACACAATATATGCTAATGCTAAATTCACTCCAATTTTCTATTTTGTCTTCCTTTGAGAAATAAGCCAATAAACCATTACACACTTAGCTTCCTGGGGAAATGAATTTAAATGTTAATACAAATCCTTTTAGAAAAAAACAAATTTTAACAAATAAGTATTTGAACAAGGGGGGTACTTAACCACGTTCAGAATGAGAAATGCTTAGTACAAGACCCTTGGTGGCTGTTGAGATAAGCTCTCTAAATTTAATATTTTATAATAGACTCACACCTCTTTTGTTAGAAATGGAGAAACAAAATCATTTTCTTTTTCACTTTACTGGAATATATTAAAATCTCTCCAATTTTATTTTGCTAATAGGCAGGGCAAAGTCTGTCCATAAATGTATCCTGATTTATCACAGGTAATCCTACACTTTAGCATTCATGTGTTGTACTTAACCTCAATTTAAATGTAAATTTTGGGCAACTTCGAGTGCTTTATCTGTGAACTTTGAGAGCTCTCTTCATTAATGAGGCCTGCACTAAATTATAAGCAGTTTTGTGAGGTTTCCTTAAAACAATTGCAGAATTGACCCCAAAATGAACAAATTTAGAATTTATTTGTTTTTTTTTATTAGGTTGGTGCAAAGAAATTATGTTTTCCACATTTTTAATTGCAAAACCACAATTAACTTTTTCATCAACCTAACAAAAAATACTGTCACCCTTGTGCAAGTTTCTAGCTTCATGGCTTTCCTCTGAAGGTGTGCACACAGGAGGGTTGGTGAACATGATGAAAACAGAATGAAACAACAGAGGAACCAATGAAAATGAAAGTGAAAGTGAAGTGGGTTTACCCTCAAACAGGACCTTTCTTCCTGATGAAAGAAACCATACCGTCTTCTTATCTGAAAAAAAAATTCTACTACAAAATATTCTTGGCTTCTTTCTGATGATCCAAGTCAGGAACACACAGTTTAGCTAGCAGCAATTAATATGAGTAGCACTATCAAAATTCTCATGAAAACAAAAAGTAAAAATGAAAAAAAAAAAAAACAAAAAAACCCCACGAGAAACAATTTTCAAATACTCACAGGTACATCCACATATTTGGAAGCTGCCTTCACCTAAAGAGGAAAGAAGAGGATGGAAGTGAGGCTGGTGTTTATGTTTAATTGTTCACTGCTCAATGCTGTATCCCCATCAGAATCAAAACAACATGCTGGCACATGGAGCTGACCAGGAAAAACAAAAAGGTACTAGAAAATAAAATCTGTTTGCTATTTTTTCAAGCCATAGCCACTGCTTTGCAGAAAGAGAGAATGCACACGCAAATTTACTGATTCAGATTCTGTTGCTGGAGCGGGAGCTTTACATTTTCCTCCTTCTCTTTGAAAAAAAGAAAAGTGACTAGCTAAACCCAAATGGATTAGTCTGGGGCTTACCAGTCTAGAGAAGCAACTAAGATTGCTGTTACTTCTCGTACCTTGGGTCTTTGTGTAATTTGGCTGCAGGTTGTCCTAACTAAATAACTGAATACCTCAGTTCTCAGCTTTCATTAACTCAGGTTTTTAAGAGGAAGATGGACATCCTCAACCCAGAGGGAGATGGTGTCTGTGGGTAGGGGGAGGAGAACCTTTTCAAAACTGCCCAAAGGCTGCTGTTATGTCTCCTGCTTTTATGTGCTAAAAATTCCAGATGGGAAGTGCAGGAAGTGGTTATAAAATTTTTAGTCTTGTGGGGAGGGAGTATGGTAGTGTGCTAGAGTGTTATGTTTGAGAGCATGAAGTTTGGAGTCAGACCTCAGTTAGAATCCCAACTCTACCACTTACAAGCTGTGTGACCTTGGGCAAGTTGCTTCATCTCTCTGAGCCTCTGTTACCTCATCTGCAAAATGGAGTTATCATTAGTAATAGTGCTTATTTCCACAGGTTGATAAGGGTGAATTCACACTTAGCCCCAGGATGTAAATACAGAACAAATGGCAGCTAAGACGATGAATTCATAAGCAAATGTGGGTGAGTTCTGAGTACTGTGAAAAGTCAATGAACAGCTGGGTTTGAGAAATAAAGCCTATGGGAGTATGTTTAATATTCTGTGTGTTTCATTTTGACTCAGGTCACACATGTTTCTCTAGGCACAATTAAGACTAAGGAGCTACATTTGGGGTCAGAGAGGGTTTCCTGATTTTACTGGGAACTACAAAGACTGCAACGCACAAAAAGCAGTTAGGATGTCTTTTCACATCTCAGCCAGGCTTCCTCCTGCAATTTGGCTGAGATCAATATTAGGAATCAAGCTTCACCCAAATGTCTCCCAGAAAAGTACCCAGGGGAGTGATTTCCTCTGTTGCTCTTTTCTCAATGCTAGTTTCCAAAATGTCAGCTCTCAAGAGAAAACAGCCAATGAACCAATAGGGTGGGGTGGAAAGAGCCCAGAATATAGAGTCAAAAGTTCTTTCAGTGCCAGAATTCGTTGACCCTGGGGAAGTCATGCCAAGTTCCTTAGCCTTGGTTTCCAGATTTCTAGACCAAGGTGACAATACTGTGTACTTTGCAGGGCTGAAAGCTTGGTGAAATGAGAAAACACATGAGAAAGTGCTTTGTAAACTTTAAAGCAAGGAACACACATCAATTAGGTAATTATCGAGAGGGCAATGCATTCTATCTGCTTGAATCATTGCCAGCCCCCAAGACGATTCCTGGAGTCTCCTGTTACAGATTCTCTTAGAACCTTACACTTGTTCTTGCAGCATTGATTGCAATTCAGCCGAAATTTTTTTTTTGCGCAATGTCTACCTCCCATATAATGTCATGAGAGCAAAGGCTATCTTGGTCTTGCTCATGGCTGTCTCCTCATTGATTCACCTGGTACCAGCTTAGAAAGGAAACTCAGGGAAAATTTATAGAGGGAAGCAATGAGAGAAAGCTAATGACCAGTTCTGGCCTCAGGATGATTGAGAAGTAAGCAGAGGCAAGATTGGATCAAGGAGCCACTTCACTGATCAGTCTGAAAACCAACATAGTTGTATAGAAAGCTGACTGCCTGCAGAGGCTGGTGGGTAAAGGAGAATACTCTTAGTCCTTAAAGGGATTTGAGGCAGGCTCTCCAGATTTTGCACAATTATCATTTCTACTAAAAGATTCTAAACCCCAAATCTTTCCTCTCCATTGCTATGCTAGAACTTAGTTCAGGAAAGAAGGTGGCTTGCCTTTTTTTTCATGTCTCCCCCATGTATACTATTATCTAACATTTCTGTGATATTTTTCATTTGCAAAACACTTCCACAAACAGTTTCTTCTTTAAGCCACCCTGCAAAAAGGGGGTGATTCAATCAGATCCGTTTACAATCAAGAATGTAAAACCCATAGAATTTAAGGAATTTATTTGCTCATGATCACAGACAGGAGGCAGAGAAGCCAAGACTCCTATGTGGTCATCTGAGCCCAACTTTCTCCCTTGGAACTCTTGATCTCCTCAATACTGGTAGAAAAGTATGAGGAATTCAAGCATCAGTGGTCAGAGCAGGTGATAGCAAAACAATTCTTCTCAGCTAGAAATTGCCTCCTGTACTCTGTGATGTTGATGCTTAGCAGTTGGTAGGGGTTTTGTTACAGCTGAAATGACCAACTTTTAAACACACCATTTACCATTTACTACTAACATGCAGTTACAATCTGGAGAATGACACCAAATTCTATTCCTTTACAGGCAGTTTGGGAAGATGAGGCAAGTTTCTGTCACAAATGAAAATCATCCACTCTCCCTCATGCACCAGCCCTCGGTTTGTTAGGATTGTTCTTTTATTTAATAAATGATGACTTGCACTTAGTCTTATTGATCCTCCTCCCATCCCATAATAACAGGAAAAAATAACCCAGGGTAAATTGTGGTCTATTATTATTTAGAGACATGTGTGTATCATTTTTGGTTCGGGATATTGAACTTTTTTGGGGGGGTGGTATGGAGTCTCACTCTGTCACCCAGGCTGGAGTGCAGTGGCGCGATCTCGGCCCACTGCAACCTCTGCCTCCCGAGTTGAAGCAATTCTACTGCCTCAGCCTCCTGAGTAGCTGGGATTACAGGCACCCACCACCACACCCAGCTAATTTTTGTATTTTTAGTAGAGATGGGGTTTCACCATGTTGACCAGGCTGGTCTCAAACTTGTGACCTCAGGTGATCTGCCTGCCTCGGCCTCCCAAAGTGCTGGGATTACAGGCGTGAGCCACCAGGCCCGGCCGCTGGATATTGAACTTTAAGAAGGACATTGATGATGAGGAAAAGGGGGATTCTGGCAGTATATTCTATAAGGAAAGTGAAAGAAAAGGCATCTTGCCTAGAAAAAGATGGGCTAATTGCAAAGAAAACCATAATATTCATGTAGTTAATTAAGGAGCTTCAGTGCAGAAGGATTGAATTTGTTCACAATGGCTCCAGAGCATAGAATCAGAATGAATGTGTAAAATTACAGGGCCCTAGAAAAAGGTCTAAACAGCTATCACACTCCAGCCAGGAACTGGCCATTTCTGGTGTTAGAGACCTCCACCTCACTGGAGAAGCTCAAACAGAGGCTAGGTAGAAGGCTCTGGACGTGTTTTTCTTTTCTTTTCTTTGGATTTGTTTCTTTACCTACATGAGAGTTTATCTCTAGGGCTGCTTTTCATTCTCTGATTCAAGTCCCCTTAGAGGTAGGAAGTTGTCACCAGTTACATTCTTTACAGTAGATAAATGTAGCAGAGCGGAGAAATTGACAGAACCAGGATGAGAATCTTTTCATGTACAATGTCAGCAGTGCTCCCTTTTTAAGGATCACCTTTTCTTAAGTTATCCATATCCATATCCATAGGAATATGTCTTTTTGCCAGCTATACTCTAGGTAGAAGGGAATGATCAGATCCTCCCAACCCACTAGAGTTTTGGAATTATTGCCAGAAAATCCAAGCATGCACCAGGCACTGTATCTAGATCAAATAACCAACAGCCCTTACCATCTACACAAGGCTATTTTACATTATAATAAGATATTGTTTTGATGAACAAAACGCAAATTTCTTTAAAAGCACTATATAATATAGTAGCTTTTTGTCTTTGTGTATTTTTTTCCATCAATGGTTGTTAAGAGTGTGTGTGTGTGTGTGTGTGTGTGTGTAATTTTCTTTTCTTTTTTAACTTTAAATCTAGAGAAGTGGCTTACAGAATGGGTTCAGGATTAGCTAGGTTAAAACTCTGGCTTTGCCATTTTTTAGCTTGGTGACTAGCCATTACTTAACTTCTCTGAGCTTCCTTTGTAAATGGGACAGTAATAACGCTACTCAAAGGGTTCAACTAAATGTAGCTGTGCTTATCATCATTACTGGTAATACTGGCTTACCGGTGTAGACAAAGCACATGCTCCTCAGCCTGGTGGTGATAGTCAGTTTCACTACCCACCTCTGGCCCACGGGCAATTTCTTGCTATAAAAAAGATTCTGGAATCTCCCCAGGTTACCAACAGGTATCTGAGCTGATTCTCAGTCTGGCATACTTTCTGCCAATTCTGTGACACCCTATGCACTGAGAACTCACCCTCTAAATGTTGAGGCTGACAGCAAAGACCTGTTCTCTTTGCTAAGTATGACTGAGGGTGGGCATAAGTGAGAGGGCAGTTCCCCAGGCCAGTGTCCTGGGTTATAATCAACAACACAATCTATTACTCTCCAGGACCAAGCCATAGCCATGTACCCTAGGGCACAGGAGACAAAGGGGAGGGGGTAGGGCTTGCCCCAGATACCCGGTCTGGCATACCTCCTGAGCAAGTTCTTAACTGCCCTCAAAGGGAGGCAAGAACTGTGACTTCAGCAGAACTTCATCTCCTGGGACTCCCTGCTTTCTGACTATCCCCTCTGGTAGGACAACCCATATCTTTTCTCTAGCAGCATTCATGAACCCTCTTGTCCCCGACTCTCCAGATAGAGCCAGTTCTGGAAAAAGCTTAGAAAAAGAGACACAAATCCAGAGAGGCTGACGGAGGCTAAGGATAAAATTGGGAAGAGCCGCTGTCAGTGAGCAATTGTTCATGTTTTCCTGTGCCTGAAACAAAGAACATTTACTATGTACAGGCACCACAGTAGGAGCTGTAGGATGAATGTGCTTGCTCCATGATTTCTGCCTCAACAACCTTTTGAGGGGGATCCTATTAATATTCCCATTTTACAGTTGAAGAAACCAAGGCTAAAAGAGATAAGCAACTTGGCTTGAAGGCACATGACTAATAAGTTACAGCTTTGGACCTCCCATTCCCTAAGCTGCCTATCATCCTATTATTTAGTTTCTTTTTTTAAAAAAACTATGAAACCACTTTTATTAATTAGTTATATTTAAGTCTTAATTTTTTCTTGTAACCTTAAATGGCTTCTCAAAAAAAAAAAATGTATGAGGGACTTGAATACATTTGAGTCAGTGCAGAAGGTCCAAAATACTTTCTCTGGCTTGAATGTCCCAGCTAATTACCTCGACCCTCCACCTCACTTAGCCAGTGTAGACAGGCTTAATGGTTTCTCTATTGAGCTCTTCCATTATTTTTCAGGTGCCCAAGGTAATCTTTTCATTGAGCACTCACCATTCTGGGATTTTCACAATGCTGATGACTAAGGGATTTTCTTCTGCCTGGCCCTAAAAAGGGGACCTGAGTTAATCATTGTGCAGCTTTGATAGGGAGCGCGGCAGGGGCTTAAACCACTTCTCTTGCTTCATTAGGGGAAAAAGCAACCCAGGTGCAGACCACGAGGACCTCAGGGTTTGATACTATTAAATCAATGCACAGACAAAAAAAAAAAGTGGATTAGGCCCTTTTTGCAAACAGAAATCTGGTGGGTAAGACTCAAAGATGGAAGAAGAAAGAAGTCTGAACAGATACCACCGCATTAGTGACTGCCCGGGCGCCCCATGATCTCTCAAAAAAAAAAAAAAAAAGGAAAAAAACAATCAAGGAAATCATTTATTCTCTCCATGAGCTGACTCCACCCCCGCCTGTTTGACTTCACAAGAGCTCTGAGTTAATTTTTTTTGTCCTTTGCCTAGATACTGCAGACCACACCACCATGTCAAAGGGCTAGCAAAATTTACTTCAATGTTTGGCCTTTGAAATTTCTGCTGCAAGGTTAATGATGCTGTTTTGCTCCCTTTTCCACTTCCCTAACCCAAGCAATTTAGAAATGTAGTTTTTTTCTGTGTCAAGGCAATTCAGTATGTAAAAATGTTACTCAGTGCCATGCCTAAAATCATTTCGTCTCCTGTTGGTTTGATTTTTCATCTCTCACCAGCCTCATATCTAGAATATAGGTGCTCTCTCTCCTTAGTGTCTACACTACCTGGTATATAGTAGTGGCTCAATAAAAATATATTGAATGAATGAACTTTAGAGAATGGCACTCTTTACTCAGTACCCAGGGCAGAGGTTAGAGGTTTCTAGCACTTTCTTACAGTAGGTGTTTGAGCTGTAGCACTCTTATAGGACAACTAAGAAAGTACCACTAGGCACGATCAGTTCAAAAGGAACTGGTATTTGGTGATGCTATAAGAGCTTAAAGGATCTCTTGTTTTGGTACACCCTAATTAGTGCAGTACACAAGGTAAGTGCTTGGGATCAGGAGACAGATGCTTGATCTGGCATCTGGTTTCATCACCCACTAACAGTGGGCCAGGTAAATAACCTTTCTTAGCATCAGCTTACTTTTTGGAAAATAGAGATAATGATAATAACAACAATAGTTCCTCCTTATAGGGTGGTTGTGTGGATTATTAATTTTTAAAAAGATGAGTTTGTTAAGTGCTTACCACAGGTGGGATACTATTCTAAGCATTTTCCCTGTATTAATTCATTTACTTCAGGTAAAGGGCTAAAGGAGCTAATACATGTAAACAACTTTGCATAGAGCCTGGCCCATAGTATGTGTTTAATTAGTGTTGGCTATTATTTTTATACTCCTTTTCCCTCCACCTCCCAAGGGGCTGATTTGATTGGTCAGGTTCCAGTGCACTGGCTGGGCTATTTTCCTTTCGTGGTTGGGGTCATTAAACCTTACATATCTGAAACTTGGGTGTGCTGCCTCTGTTTCAAGGTTAGAATTCTTCAGGTAAGAGCGTGTGACTTATCCTGCAGCAAGAGGCCTGACCATTCTACTTCTGCTCCTCTTTACTGGCCATGTTCCAGGTGTGCTGTAGACCTCTCTGATTCTATTTCTCGCTGGCTTATCAGGCCTAACCTCATAAAAAGAGATCCCTGGAGACCACTACAGCTCTGTGGCGTTCTCTGCATTGGAATGTAGACCTGAAGTCCAGTTCACATTGTGATCGTTTGTTTCCAAAGAGGTTTGCCATCAATTCTTTTGCTTCCTGTAGGTCCATGCTCTTCCCTCACTGAGAAATGGAGTCTATTCCTCCATCTGCCTGGAGTCTGGGCTGGTCTGCAACTGCTTTGACCAAGAGAATATAATGGAGGTGGTGCCGTGCCAATTCTGAGCCTAGTCTTGAAGAGGTCTGGCAGCTTCTGCTTCCTCAATCTTGAAAGCCAGCTGCCATGTAAGTGTAACTACCCTGAGAATACCATGCTGCAAGAAACCCAAGCCACATGGAGAAGCCCAGGAGGATGAGATCCCATTTGGAAAGAAAAAAGCCACATGGAGAGACACCAAGTTATGAGACATTCAGCCCCAGCCCAGCCTATTCATAGGAAAGTGGTTAAGAGCATAGACTCAAGCTGGATTGCATGGGGCCACATTCCATTAGGTTGGTGCAAAAGTAGTCAGGGTTTTTGCCATTACTTTCAATAGCTCTGCCACTTACTTGACAAGTTACTTAACCTTTCTATGCCTCATTTTCCTCATCTGTAAAATGAGGATAATAGTATTGTTCATAAGGTTGTTGAGTTATTAACTGAATTCTTAGAACAGTCCCTGGGCATAGTAAGAACTATGTGCCAGAAATCATTGTCATTTCTGCTGGAAAGTCAGGTTGTTTTAGTGAATTGCACTTGTATATTAAGGTTGGTCTGACCCTACACATGTGGCTCTTTAAATTTAAATAAATTAAAAGAAAATACAAGTAACATTCAACTTTTTAGTTGCACTAGTCACAGTTGAGAGTACTTGAGAGCTACATAAGGCTAGTGACTATTTTGGACAGCTCAGATACGGAATACTGCCATCATTTTAGACAGTTCTATTGGACAGTGCTGGTCTAGACTCAAGGGACATTCATAAATATAGGTTATTACATTTTTAAGTGATATGAATTAAGAATTCCTATGTTAGAAAATGAAATTAATTGGAGGAGGAAGCAGGAGAAGAAAAAAGATATGGGTGTCATAGCCTCATTTTGTGGGTGAAACAGGAAATAAAGGTGGATGGGTACAGCTTAAAGTTATAATGGTACCAAGACAGGAAGAACAATACTGTAATAACTGTAACAGAAGGAGAGTGGAGGAGAAGTGGATGATGTAAAGTGAGCTGAAGCTCTATCTATTACAGTAGGGAGTCAAATAATCACTAAGATTGACCAATCAAGAAATGACAACAAAGGCTGGGTCCAGTGGTTCGTGCTTATAAACCTAGCACTCAGGGAGGCTGAGGCAGGAGGATTGCTTGAAACCAGGAGTTCAAGACCAGCCTGGGCAACATAGGGAGACCTCAGTTTCTACAAAAACAAACAAACAAACAAACAAACAAACAAACAAAAAATTAGTCAGGCGTGGTTGTGTGCACCTATATTCCCAGCTACTCAGGAGGCTGAGGCAGGAGGATCACTTGAACCCAGGAGTTCGATGCTGCGGTGAGCTGTGATCATGCCACTGCACTCCAGCCTGGGAGACAGAGTGAGACCCTATCTCTAAATAATATTAATAAAAAACAATATAATAATAGTACTTAGCACTCCAGGGGTTAAAAAATTGTTAAAAAGTTTCATTTTGAAGGAAAGGATTGAGAACAGAAAGGACTAGGACAGAGAGCTGTGTTTTTTTAAAAAAAATTATGAATGTTTCTGTACTGTTTCATTTTTTTTAACCATGTGCCGATATGGCTTTCATTAAAAATTATTGAAAAAAGGAACAAAAGTGATAGAATTTTCAATTTTCAATTCTAGTGGAGAAAGGGATTTTGCAGAAAGAATATATCTTTCTCAGGGTGACTTTCTCAAGGTGTTTGGTTGATGAAATCATGGTTTAGAGGTATGTCCTCTATAAAGGCAAAACCAAAACCTAACAGAACCAACACTCAATACATAATCTGGATGCTCTAAGTGCATCTTGGGAAGATGAATAAATTTTAAGTGCCAACTGAGGGACTGACTGCTTGGGTGAGACAGAATGTGTGAGTGGGCGGATGTACTGGGACTGCGTGTGCGGGTGAGCAGTTGAGCAAACCTCAGTGGCTTCTGCCTGGGGCCAAGTGACAATTACGGTGAAAGCCCCTTCCAATACTTTCTGAGGACTGGAGAAAAACACAACCCTTGAAGTATATCTGGAATCATAGACAGCATGATGGATTCCCAGGGCTCTGTCACCAGAGGGCCTGAAATGTCTTCTTTGCTTACTGAACGTCAGTACTGTGCTGGGCCAGTTGGGAGGCACTATTTCCATGTGAGCACTGGGTCAAATGCTACATGGACGCACATACATCATGAGGCCATTGTCCGTTGCTTCCTTTTATAAGAGGGCCAGAGTTTGTAAATGCCATTTTTACAGAGGTGGGAACCGTGACACCAAAAATTTCTCATAAGTAGCTCACCAGATGTCCATTGCTTGAAAAATGATCACTGGCTTTCAAAATTTGATTCCCATTTGAAAGAAAAGAGTTAAAGTTTGAGATGTTTAAAAAATAAGGTTTCTCTAAGTTGCCTATAAATGGAACCATTTCAGATAATGGAAAAGAGAATACTGACCAAGTCTTGACTCTTACTCCTACTTTCTCAATTAGTGTCTATGTGACCTTGGGAAAAGCAATGAACTACTCAGATTTCTCATGAACAATACAGAAATATTTAATAACTGATAGTCATATATAAAATCAGGATGCATTTACCAATGATTGAACACCTAATTTACAGTATCTTATTCACGTCTTCTAAGGACTTGTCTTCTTCCTTTATGAATGAGGAAACTGGGCTCAGAGAGGTTAAGTTGCTGTCCTCAGGGCACATAGTCAAGAAGTAGCAGAGCTAGGATTTGAACCCTAATGGGTGGGCCTGACTTCAAAGGATTCTGTACTATATCAGGTTGTCCCTACACTGCCTTTTCACAAGACAATTTAACAAAGTTTGAAGGGAAAAGTCCTACCATGACTGTGGAAGTATTTTGAACAACAAAATGTATTATAATATTCACTGACCGCAAATAAGACCTCATATATAAAACTGTAACCATCAAGGATAATATTCTGAAATGACCTCTGTGAACCACTGCAGAGCTTCACAGGGGGCCATGGGAAAGTGGGAGAGAGCGGAGGCTTTCCTGCAACGCATCCTTAGGCAAGAACATGAAAACTGAGTTGCAGGGCTACTGGTTGATTGTACGGCTTCTGTGCATGTTCGTAAATATTGATTGTGATTAAACTATTATCATAGTAATGAGGGTAGTAATGCCTCCTACAGCCCATCCCACCATACTCCTCAAAGTCCCTACCTTTTATTAAACAAAGGGCTGCTGGCACTGCTGGGGAGTTGGGCAAGAGGCAAGGAAATGATCTCTATTAAGCAAACGCATTCTATTCCATGCTCCGATTAGGAGCTGCAGCCTCATTAACGATGAGAATTGTTCTCATCTCCTGTTGTTCAGGGTACTGTGCTCTGAGACTAGATCCAGGAAGTGTATGTTCTATCTCCCCCCACCCCCAACTCCCTGGGGCTTCTGAACAGATGCCTGATTGAAGTAGACCTGTTTTTCCTTCCAGTTTTCCTATTCCTCATTTCTGTCCCAATCCCTCATTCCCAGAGAGGATTTTTCCAAGGCTCAAGGGCTCCTTCAGACCCAGCCTCTTAACACTGCTGATACTTAACAATGGTTGCATGCTTACTCTTTGCCTAGCACAAGGTTAAGCAATTTATAAGGAATTCACCCTCACAATGGTGGGCGTGAAATTCTCATTGCTTACAGATGAGGAAACTGAGGCTCAGAGAGGTTAATCGACTTTTTAAAAGATCCACAACTAGTGACATTATGGAGCTGGTATTTGAAGCACGGTTCCCTTGGACTCCAGGGTTTGCCCTCCTAATGGCCACATTGTATGCTTTTCCATTTTGTTGATTTTTGTGACATGATCTTATTTTAAGAGAAACTTGGAAGTGCAAATTGGAAAGTTTTAATTTTGTAAAATCTCCAAGCAGATATGTAAGCTTATTTTTGCAGATTTTAAGTGGGGGCCCCTGCCCCCTTCTGGCATTTTTGTGTTTTGTTTGCCTTTTGAACATCTCTCAACACTAAGAAGGGTGACAGAATGCAAGCTTGAAGAGGACAAGGGCCATGTCTTACTTGTGTCCCTGGCTTCCACATGGCTTTGGTGCTGAGCAAGTGAGGGCTATATTGTTGTTACTGAATAGTAATGCTTCTGCACGAAGGGGTCACTTGTGACCTCTGGTGTCCTTGACTTTTCCTGCAGGCTGCTTTAGCCTGAATTTGAAGGTATAAATTATGTCACTGCTGCCAGTGACAACTTATCTATCATAGCCTGGGTTTGTAACACAGTGGTTTGGTTTCTCTCTCTCTCTCTTTTTTGTTTTCATTTTCTCAGGTAAAGAGTGAAGAAAACAAGCAATCCCAGGGAGGATTTTTGCAAGGCTCAAGGGATGAGTTAAGAGGTCTGAGTTCTATTAAATTAGCTGTGCAAGTCATTTTCCTTCTCTGGTCTCAGTTTCCGCAACTGCAAAATGGAGTGGCTAGAAAGTATCAGTACTTCCCAGACTTCCAGCATCAATACACCTTCCTGATTTTGGCTGCAACCCATGAACCACCTGTATTATAGTTACTTATTATTCCTCCTTAAACTAGCTCACTTTAAAAATACTTAATTATAAAGGGAAACATATTTCTACTATAAATGAAAAAGCAATATCACTCTCAATAAGAAAAAAGCCAGGGTGAAAATAAATACAATATAACTAAAATAATGGTAGTAAATTCTGGGTAGACATGGTTGCCTGCTAAGGGTCCTGAGCCTGAAGCCTCCCCGTCCTCTGTTACAAATGAAAATTTGAGATTTTTAGAAAAGTGTGAAAGACAAACAAGCACCAAATGGAAACTTTCTTCTTGACATAAGGATAAAGATGAAAAGAGAATTAGAAAAATAATAACCCTCTCACAATGTGATTGGTCTTGTTTAATGATGAGTTTTTGGAGCATCTAACACCAGTAGCATCTGAGGTCCCATGTGGTACATATCCTGCACTTGGGATATACTCAGTGGTATGCTGGTTTCTGAAAAGCTCACACTCTCTCTCTTCCCTTTCTCTTTATCTATCACTGTCTAAAAAAAAAAAAACCCAATATAATAATATACTGAAATATAAGTAAGATAGTGTTTGCCAATTTCAGTAAAATGCTCCTGCTGTGGTCAGTTTTAGGCTACCAATGTGACATCCCTAACTTTGAACATAGGAAGAGAAATGGAGATCGGCTCTCACCAGCAGGTAGGAGCCAAGCAGACTCTAGCATATCAGTGGAAACATTGAACCAGAAAGTCTAGAAAGTTCCTTTGATTGAATGCACTCTAGACACTAACTTCCAGACAGTAGAGTAAGATTTTTTTTTTTAAACCTATCTCTACCACTCTTAGTTCAGCAATTTACATACAGCAGTGGCTGATTGAGTAGCTGATGCTAACATTTGTGCTCAGTGATAGAACTACACTAATAATTACAATAATAACAATATCTAACAAGTGTCAAATACTTACTCCAATCCACCATTTTCTCATTTAATTCTACCCACACCACATAATGTAGGTCTTATTGTTCCCATTTTACAGATTAGGCAACTAAGGTCAGAGATTAATCAATCTGTCTAAGATTATACTTTAGGAAGTGGCAGAACTGGAAAAATAAGAAACCCCAGTGCACACTGAAATAAACCTGATTCAAACCAAAATATGCTTGGAGAATGAGATATTCAATTCTAGTTAAGCAAACATTTTGATTAATAAAGAGGTGTTTTAGAGACTATGTAAAAATGAAACATTCTTTTGGCATTAAAATAAAACACAAAATGCTAAAATACACTAAACATAATGGAAAATGACTTCGATGAATCAAATTTTTGCATGAAAGAATATGCTAAAATATAAGTCACAAGAGTTTTGGTTGACCTTGTCATGGGTAATAGTTTGGATTGCTTACAGGAGAAATGATTGGTATGCTAAGACTGAACTGGTGAGAAAATGGAACCAACCCAAATGTCCATCAATGATAGAGTGGATAAAGAAAATGTGGCACATATACACCATAGAATACTACACAGCCATAAAAAAGGATGAGTTCATGTCCTTTGCAGGGACATGGATGAAGCTGGAATCCATCATTCTCAGCAAACTAACACAAGAACAGAAAACCAAACACTGCGTTTTCTCATAAGTGGGAGTTGAACAATGAGAACACATGGACACAGGGAGGGAAACATCACACACTGGGGCCTGTTGAAGGGTGGGGGACTGGGGGAGGGATAGCATTAGAAGAAATACCTAATGTAGATGACAGGTCGATGGGTGCAGCAAACCACCATGGCACATGTATACCTATGTAACAAACCCGCACGTTCCGCACATGTATCCCAGAACTTAAAGTATAATTAAAAAAAAAATTTTTAAAAAGCACCAGGGTCATGTAAACTTTCTTACAGTTTTGAATAATTTGACAGTAAGGCTAAGAATGGCTATTTATGGAGCACCTACTTACTATATACCAGGTGTTATGAAAGGGCTACTGTTTATCTCTTATTAGCCCAGTGGCTCTCTGAGGCAGCTATCAGCATTCCCACTGTATAGATGAAGAAACCAAGGCTCAGAAACGGTCAATAGCCTGCCTATGTTTCTGTTAGTCTGGGCTTCACAGTCACACCTTTATCTTAATCACTCTCTAACTTTCTGGCGATAAACTTCCCACTGCATGTGATTTGGAGGTCAGGATAGAATCTATAATTAATTTCATGACAACTATTTCCTGTTTGAAGCCATGTACCTATTCATTAGGTATTTCTTTTTTCTTTTTCTTTTTTGAGACGGAGTCTGGCTCTATCACCCAGGCTGGAGTGAAGTGGCACGATTTCAGCTCACTACAACCTCCGCCTCCCGAGTTCAAGCAATTCTCCTGGCTCAGCCTCTCAAGCAGTTGGGATTACAGGCACCTGCCACCATGCCTGGCTAATTTTTGTATTTTTAGTAGAGATGGAGTTTCACCATGTTGGCCAGGCTGGTCTCAAATTCCTGACCTCAGGTGATCCACTCATCTCTGCCTCCCAAAGTGCTGGGAAATACCCATATTCTTTAGGTATTTCTTTTGTAGCTAGCATTTCTGTGACCTGGTCACTTAGACCACACAGTCTGGAGAAAATACTGTGTCTGTCTTATGTTTGCTTTGAATGATATTCAGCTGTTCACTACACAATATTAAGTGAAATAGTTAACTTTGGATACTTATCTTTTCTCTTCTGTAAAGCTTCTGAAGGGTTGCTTCAGACAGCAAGTGTGTTAATTGTTAACTCCATTTTCATGGCATCAACTGGAAATAAGGATGTCCTAGTAGGCAATAAAATGATCTGTCACAGACCCCAAAGGGGATGTCAAATTCTGAAACACTAGGGAGTGGCTGATGAAAGAAACTGATAGAAGATATAGCAGATCAGTGTTTTAGACTTCTCTAACTTTTTAAAGCGCAGTGTTTTTTGGTTGGCCCATATGAACAAGATACATTAGAAAAAATAAATGGTGGCTTCCATTGGAAGGTGGCCCTCAGCTCCAGCATCAGAAGGCCACAAACCCAGCTGGCTTATAACAGGGAGCTGGTCTCTCTGTGACCTCGCTTAACTTCTCCAGCTGAATTGATTTTGCTAAATTCCCTGCTGAAAACGCTGAAAGTCTGTACCATAGGCAAGCTCCTTCATGATCAGGCTCCTGCACTGATTGCTCTTTAACTCCATGTCTGTCATTTTTCTCCTTCTGGCCTGGCCTTTCACAAGGAACGTCTAGTTCCTAAAATTTACTAGATCTTCCCTTTCACCTCTAGGTCTTTGTATATTGGAATACTCTTTGTTCTCTCCTTTGCCAAGCAAAACTCTACTTATTCTTTAGGTCTCAGCCCAAATGTCATTTCCTTCAATGGTCTCCCAGATGAGGTTGGGTCCCTTTGGTCCATAGTTACACTGCACCAGCTACTCTCTCTTTCTGAGTAATCACCATGCTTGTAAACTACTTGTTGAGAATATGTATCTCCCTCATGCAAATGTCCAATAAACAGCATTGTCCATCTTATCCATTGCTAACCCCCCCCAGTGTCTAGCACATAGTAGGCACTCCATAAACAGGTATAGAATGAAGGACTAATGTAAAATGAATGATTATCTGGACAGCACAAAGGAAGTGGGGAATTTTGAATGTCTATTACTTCAGTATTACGGTAAAATAGCTGGCTGGTGAGTAAAATCTTTATAAATTATTTTTGCTGGTAATATATGAAAAATAGATGACTCTTTCCCTTAGAAGTAGTATCAGCTAGTGGATAGTTTCTGGAAAAGTCACTAATTGACTTCATCTACAGATTTCTGTGTATATATGGGGAATAA
Organism: Pan troglodytes; assembly: GCF_028858775.2. Taxonomy (NCBI): domain Eukaryota; kingdom Metazoa; phylum Chordata; class Mammalia; order Primates; family Hominidae; genus Pan; species Pan troglodytes. The sequence continues at coordinate 66,455,121 of NC_086015.1, forward strand.
CATTTTTGTAATAATAAAGGAGCAATTTAGGGTAGAGTCTTAATAACTATGTGACTTTGACAAATCACTCAACATCACTTATCTATAAAATGGGGATGCTAATTAAATCAGTTGCATAGACTGATTGTGAGGATCAAATGAGAAAATGCATGCATACACTTAGCACAGTGCCTGGCACATAGTATGTGTTCAATAAACGCCAGCTACTACTACCACAGTTGGTGCTTCTGTCCGAGGCAGACACCTCCATTCTGAAATATAGAAGCCAATTGACTTAAAAATTACATGTATTTGGCAGTGAATAATCTGGTGATGTTACCCTCTGGAGGGTGAACCAAAACCTCTGTCTGCATCACTCATCATCAACCCACACTGTAAAAAGCCGTCTCTCCTACCCTGGACATTCCCTGAAGCCAAAGCATGAGTGAAATGCCATCAGAGAAAATACTAACAAACTCTGAGGAATATTCACCCCACTCTAGAATTCAGACTGCCTCTTAACCAAAATGTTCTGTGAACAGAAGTGAATGTCATTGATTCAGTTTGGGCTTTAGACCCAGGTGGTATTCTCGTTCTAAGGCAGGGCATCAAGAGCTCTGCACAAAAGCAGTCAATGCTACTGATTTACACAAACGTCTCGCAAATTCTAGTGGGGAGAAACATATCTGTTTTGTTTCATTTCCAGGTGGCAAGACAATCAAAATGCTGGCAAAAGGAAAACAGGGTGAATGAGAGTAACTTAAGACAAAGAAGACTGGACATACGGTAGGTTTCAGGCCCTTGACAGCCCTAAGATAGGCTTTATTCTTCCTGTTGTGAGTGGCTTCCATGTTGTGTTGTGACCACCTCAAATGGATTTATTTGATCGGAGGAGGATGTCTGAATTCTAGGGGACTTCAGAAGACTTGATATAAAGTTCAGACAGAACTTGATAAGGTTCTGTCTGCTTTGAGGTGGGGCCTGGGCTACTCCTACATCTTTATTCCTCTGCAGGGGCCCCAGGGTTTAGTGAAGGAAGAATTCATGTGAGCTGGGGGGAACTTAACCTTTCCAAGCCTTAGTTTCAACATCTGCAGAAGAGTGTTGTTGGAATGGGATTGTTCTGAGGATTCAGCAGGAAAAATACATTTAAAGCACACAGCTTTGTGCCAGGCACTTAGCAAGTGTTTAAGGAATAGGAGCTGTAGCTCTTATAGTTATTTTAGACTTCTGAATTCATCTAATATAACCATCATCATATTACACTGAAGCAGATTAAAAGCCAAGATGTGGTACCTTGTTCCAGGTCACACAGCTCCTTGGTAAGGGGCAGAGCTGGGTTACCATCCCAGTCTCACTACCCTGTGCTGTCTTTTTCACTGTACTCCATGGACTCTCAGGACTCCTAGCTCAGCTGAGCTCTTCGGTATATCATAGTTCTCCGGCTTTCCACCTTTGCCCTCTCCAGTCAAGTCTCCACCCCCCAACATTCACTTAATCCCTAAACCGTGTTTATGTGACCTCCAAAATATCCACAGAAGTGCCTCCTGCTTTCCTGCCTCCTGGCTAACGCAGCTGCTATTTTGTCCAGAAGATTCTCCCCTCTTCTGTATCCACCGCTGACTCCTTCAAGCTTGAGAGCTCAAGTCGCTCATGTCCTCTGCAGAGAGACCTTGCCTGAGCATCCTGACTAAAGTAATATCACCTCCCCACTTTCTCTTGCTCTCCAGTTTATGTCCTGTGGAAATGCTTCTCCCACCGGATAATTTTCTTTCGTTTTTAATTGCCTGTCTCCTTTACTAAATGTAAGCTCCCAAAAGGGCCGAGAACACACCTTTCTAGCTCGTTGCTGTGTCCCTAGCACCTAGCACAGAACATGACACATAGGTGCTCAGTAAATGGAAGTTGAGTAAATGAATGAATGAATTCCAGAACCAGCATATTTGTTAACACTTGCAGAGGACAGAGAAAAGCATTGTCACTTTCTGTGGGAGGAAGCTGGGTACCTGCTTGCCCTCTTCTTGGCCTCCTAAAAGAACAGCGAGTGGCTACCCACAAGACAGGGACCCTTCCAAACAGGCATCCCACGCAAAAGCACATCTTGTAGTCAAGGGAAATGGGCAGATAGTTGCTAATTGCGTCTTCCAACTGGGCTGATCTTTCAAAAGTTCGAAAGGCGCCTGCCTCCATAAATCCCAGGCTGCTACTGCTGCTGAAGCTGGTGAGGGAGGAGAGGAGGGTGCGCTTGGGCGCCTCTCGGGCTGGCACGAAGAAGCCACATCTCATCCTCCCTCCTCCCCCCAGCTCCTCTCCAAGAGAGGAAGCAATGCAGATGGAGACGAGAAATAAATATTCCTGCCTGCTCCGTGCCACTGCAGACGTTTTCCAAAATGTCTGGCTTGGACCATGAAACAAGCCCACCCAGGAAAGGAGGCGCTCAGCGGGAGAAAGAGGGGGAAAGGGTGGCATATTTGTCGATACTCGTCAGCTTTCTGGGGGGCAGAGCACATGGCTCATCCTTGGCAGCCCTGCTGAGGTGGGGACGTGGTAAGTGCACAGTAATACTTGAGGAATTGAATCAGAAATGGGAGTGGAGTTAAGAAACTCATGCCAGAGCGTCGGCACTATCTCTGTGCCTCTGCACAGGGTCCTAGGACGCACAGCTGGTTCTTTCACAGGTTTCAAGCTCTTTGCACAATACCTGCTGCCTCTGCTCATCCCTTTTACTTCCACTCCACTCCTGGGGAATTAACACAATTGGGCTGAAGGAAGCCATCAAAGGCCATTTGGAATTTGGGCAGGAACTCAGAATCCATGTGTGGAGATATTCCTGCCACCTCTAAACACAGTTCACTTTCTCTAATACTGGAATACTGGCAGGAGATGAGAACACGGGCTGCAAATGATAAGTGGGTGCTTTTGGCCTGGGGTGGCCAAGTGTGTGGGAGAAGTGTCACTAAGGAGGGAAGTTACAGGCCCAGCAACAGGCACCGAAGTGTTCTGCATTACACTGCCTTTGCTAGGCATGCTGTGAGGCTGCAAAATGTCTCTGAAAAGGGAGATGAGAGGATGGGAATTTCAGTTTGAACACTTCCGCATAGGATGCTCTGGGTGTCCTGTTTCTAATCTTACTGTGAGACTCTCTGGTGCCCTGTTCTTGATATCGCTGCCCCTGGACCACCTTCCCATAGTCCTCTTGGTAGGCCAGTAATTAGGGTGGGGCCCTTGGTGGATTGAATTCTGCTCAGTAAAGAGTAGAGGAGCTTTCCTGAGTTTCACAGGTTCAAGTCCAATGCAACAAAAACAGTTGCTCAAAGTGAAGACACAAAGAAAGCAATGTCTTCTACGGGTGTCAGGGAAACATTTTCCAGAAATGTTGCATTGAATTCTGTTTCTTTTCACCATTTCCAGGACTTCACTGAGGAATGAAACATTGTCTAATATTTCCCACTCATGTGCCCTGAATCCTTCTTTATGAATCTTCCCCACTCATTTGCCCATCTGCCTTCCAGTGCCAGGCAATTGCCAGCTGAATCCCACTCTCTCCAGGAAGCCGTTCAGTGGTGGGGGAAAGCTGGCAGGACACATTGGTTCCTGTCCCCACTCTGCCCATTGCTGTGTGACCTCAGACAAATCACTCCCCTCTCTGGGCCTTCATTGCTTTGTCAAAGGAGTGGGTTGGATAGGTTTCCTTTCAGCTGTGACACATTATAGGAATGTTCCATAAGTGAAATTGGATGGAATTCCTACTGTCATTATCCCCTTCCCACCTCACCTTTGCCAATAAGCTCCAGGGATAGGGGCCATTGCACCTCTGGGATTGAATTCAATCCTCGTACCTGGGAAGGTCAGAACTGCATATCAGAAGAAACTGTTTTAAATGTTCTGTTTATATTTCCCTTAGTTCCCAGGAAGATTAATGTATGGGTTGGGGAAAGATCAAAGTAGGGTATATTTGGAAAGAAGTTGTGTGCGTGTATGTCTGCATTTTACAATAATCATATTAGTTACTTTGTAAAAATAATAGTTGCCATTTATTGAACTCTATTATGAGCTAGGCCTATGCTAAGCTCTTTTGCCTACGTTATTATTTTCATGATAGCTCATTAGGGAACATATTATCTGCCCTGCACTCCCTTACAAATGAGAAAACTGAGGTTCTGAGGGGATGGGACATTTGCTTAAGATCAGACAGCTGTTAACATTGGCAATGGGATTTGAGCCTGGATCTGTTGGATTCCAAGGACAATAATGTGCCATCCACTACCCTGTGCTGGGCCTTGTCTTGGCATTCAGTCACTATCTGGGACATTCTTCATACAGTGAGGCTGTTTTAAAGACCCACAGGCAGTGGGTCCTAAATTGATTCCCTTTCCTATGGTGTTGTCAGAGGAAAACAGATAGTCTCAGAGCCAGCAGGAACCTGCTGTCAGAAATGGCAGGGAAGCATGCAGCTGTGGTGTCTGCCTAGCATCAGGAAGAGTGGGAGAACTGGGCCCCCGAAGCAGTCCATTTATAGCAACTATCTCCATTGATCATTTATCCATAGAAAATAAGGCTGGTTTCTGCCCAGACTTAGCTACCTCATTTCTATGGCCTTGCCTAATTCTGGCACAGAATCAGGGCCTCTTGGAATTTGCAAATAATTAGATCATATGTCCCAGAAGTTGTAAACTTAAATGGCTCCTAAGCCCAGGTAGGTATGTGAATGAGTGAAACAGCCAGGAGGGGGTTACAGCAAACTGCAAACACATGTCCAGTCTAAGACCCCCAAGACACAGCTCCAGCAGAGTTGCTGTGCACCTAGCATGCTATGCAGGCACCCCCAGAAATACAGAATTTTCTGTGAATTCTCCTGATTTTTAAATGTAGGCAATTCAGTTAAGAAGAACGTACTTGACACAGTGAGGACCATATAAAACATATTTCCAGGACTGAGTGCAGGTCTTCATTTAAAACTCTAAAATTAATTTTTCTTATTTACAGATGAGGAAATGGTGGCCCACATTAAGTCATTTGCCAGAGCTAGCTAAGGTGGGCTTAGGTAGGCAAATCTCTGGATGCATACATATAGAAATGTGTGTGTGTGTTCATAAAAATACACACATATTGTACATTTACAAATGAAATAGAAATGATGTTGGATTACCTGCTGTTATTAAATGTTTGGCTTTTCACATAGTGTTAATATTATACAATAGTTGACTATAATTAACACACACACCCATCCCAAAACAAAATGACACAACATAACTCCTCTCCCAAGCCGAAACCAAAAATTAAAACAAAAGCCAGGAAATAAAGAAGCTCTTTACTTACGGTAAATGACAGAAAAGAGGAAAACAAAGTCCCTTCGTCATATCTGGATAATTTTGCCAGCACTCCTTCCAAGATAGTAACGAACTAGAAAAACAGCAAAAAAGAAAAAAATGTTATTTCAAACTATAATTGTTCACCATAAAGCACATCATTTCCCAACCACATAAAGGCTGGGATCGAGCCCTCCGTTCATTTCTGCAGTCTATTATTTGATTCCCGCCTTCGGAGAAAGGAATAGACTGCCTTTACATAGAAATATTTGACTTATCCGGCTTTCTCTTCATTATTATGTGATTGCAAATATAGAGTGTTACAGAAGTGCAAAGTGACAAAATATTATTGAGTTGCATATAGCATGCGATAATATTAAATGCACTTTTTAAAATCCAAAACTGCGCAAAGCAGTTTCTACGTTACATATTAGCACTACATTTAATCCAATCTATTTTTATTTGTATTTTATCAGTAATTTGGGGGAAACAGAAGTTTAGCACTGGCAAATATAAATGTCTTCCCATTCAGCATTACTTAGTTAAAATTCTATAATTCATGAGGGTGACTGAAATAGCTTTATCTGACTTTTATGTTTTATTATGACTCTCACTGCATGTGAAACTAGAGGAAAAGGGGTTTTCATGATGGCAGAATTCCTTATTACCGTTTAACTTTCTGTATTTAAAAATCTAACTTTGTCAGAGCTGAAAAACAAAACAAACATTTCTCATATAACCTAGCGCAACGTTTGGGGACAAATTCTTATTAAGTTAACATATGCCACTTCATCAATTTATCTTCACATGGCTCGAGATCATCGGAAAATCATTTCGAGCTGAGGCTGGGTGATGTACAATCTTGTTTCCTGAGAGACACAAGTATCCAGCTCAACTTTTTAACGTGTTACATTTTAATGGAAATGGAGACATAACAAAGCAGTGTTCACAATGAAACATTTCACCTGAAGCTGGAGGTTACCTTTGCAACCAAGAGTGTTATCATTTCTTTAACAGTTTCTTCAATTAGTTCGTCTATTTTTGAATGGTATTGATGCTAAGAACACAGAAAGACAAATATTAGCATGTTTGGGAGGTGATGGCATTGCATCCGTCAGTAATTTTTAGACAACTTAATTTATAAATAAAGCCTGGCCTGCGGACCCCGTTTATTTCCTTAGTCCCAGAAATATTTATAAGATCCTGACTCCAGTTCTTTGATAGAGAGAGATCTGAAGCTCTTAAAAATATTACCAAGTTCATTGTTCCTCACTCAAGGCTTTCGATGCTTCTAATGTGTGTAGACACTTAAACACTTTTACAAATAGCACACATGAATGACTTAATGACCCAGCAGTGTGTTGATTTGGATCTTACAAAGCAGGATACTGTAATAATTTAACACAGGAGATTAAAAATTATCTTTGGAAAACTGCTGGGGGTTGTGGCTTAGGTAGTAGATTCCCTTTCCAAAGGGAATTTGATGAAGACACTGTGACTAATTTTGCAAAAACTGTTCTGAAACCCTCAGGTTCTTTGGGTTAATACCTCAGAACTCCTCATTTTGTCTCCAAGTCTTGACTCAGTATAAAGGCAAAGTGTCTCTTTCTGAACTCTTGTGGCAAGCCACTCATTTCCTCCATACATGGATAAACAGACCCAGTATGAGAGCCTACACTGAGACCACTGCTAAGTTTTTAAATTTCTCTAACTGTGCCTGTCAATTACATTTAAATAGTAATGTGAAAACAAACCCCCACACAAATAAAAATCTGCTGTAAATGCCAGGGAAAAAGGAAAAGTGATTTTAACACAAAATATTATATGCCAGCTCCTTGACATTTATTAGATCATTTTAGTATCCATTTGAATTATCCCATATTTCCCTAACAAAAAATAACAATGCAAGACATTGTTATTTGAAAAGGAAAATGCACTTACCCACATTTTAGCAAACTTTCAGAAGGATGATTAATTAGGAACAGAAAAAAAAGGAACAGTGCAAATAAAAATTAGGACAAAAGGACACATGAGAAAATAAAAATTAAATAAAATATTCAAAAGTCTATGTAAACATATGGAAATAAGGCATAGTAATGTGGTTTAATATTCTGATAACTGGCAATCAGAATTATTGAGAGTGAGGAAAGGGATGTGAATTAGGTAAATCCATTTAGAATCATAGGCGAGGTTTGTTTGTAATTGGAAGACCTGGATAAAGCCCCAGTGCAAAGTTGGGAAGTCATGTTACCTATGAAAATTTAACTCAGTTTCCTTATCTGTAAAAAACAAACAAAAGAGATAATAATACTATCATCCTGGACCAATAAGAAGGGAGAAACCAGTATGAAACTCTGATTTTGGAACGGGAACAAAGCCAACCCTGTATAAAGATTTTTAGCGGGTCTATGCTAGTATTATTATTTTAAAAACCAGTGCCCGAGTCCTTTCCTGTAGTCATGCCTTCAGACTCATAAGTCTCTGTTTGGGAGATCAAGTGAGAGTCTAGATGTGAAAATATTTTGTCAACTGTCATCGTGACTCAAATATTGTTAGTTGTTCAAGTTCATCAAGTATTAGATAAGGGTAGAGAGAGACAGTCTTATTCCTTAGTCATCTCCTCCAGTTTCATTTTAATTGATTAGAGGAAAAACAATACAGCTAATGGCTTGTATGTTGTAGTCCCGTTGAATCAGAACCCATGTTGGCTACACTGCTAGATTCAAAAACGAATTTACTCCTAAGTGGCATAAACCTGAAGCTAAATGCAAAAAATTTATCTGCAGAATTCTTTGCTAGAAACACAAAGAAAGATGTCAGAGCAAAAGAATTCAGGAAAATTGACAGGGCTCCAAATTCATTTTTAGGTCTTGAGATAAGATCCAGAATCACATGCTTACTTTTCCTCCTCATATGACTGCCTCACTCGTCTAGGTTTTCTTTGCATTGCTATAAATGATTCACATTTATTAATTATGGGAGTAAACTAAATCAGAAAAGCTAGCTGTGTGCAAAATAATATGAAATATACCAAGCAAAGAAGAACATCATTGAGAAACAAAACACTCTCTTGAAAAACTGGGCTGAAGTGGCAAAGAGACTAGAGTAATTGTTCTCCACACGCCAACAAAGATTTAGGGTCTTACTCTGTGGAGTTAATGATGTCATTCTTTCTCCCAAGAGAAACAAGCTTTCTCTTCAGGAGCTAGGAACCTCAAACCCTTTCATAAGGAGACATGGTTGAGACATCGTGGCTTATGGAAATATGATGGTTTATGGGAACCTCTTCCCATTTCAATTCTTCCATGCCAAACTTCGCCTTAATTTTTCTCCAGGCAGTCCCACTATCTCTCCCTTTCACTCCATACACATTTGATCATCTCCATTCCTTTTCTGTTATAATGAATGTTTCTTTTTTTCTGCTTATAAAACAAAGTATTTTGATATGATTATTCTGTCTCTCCCATCCAGGGGAAACTTTATCATGTCAATCTCTGTTGATCTATTTCCTCATTTTTGCAGTGGGGCTAGAATTATAACTTGTGAATATAGACATCATATTCACTTAACCAAATAATGAAACAATGCATGGAAACGTGGTTTAGAAACTGAGAAGTGCTATGTGGCAGTATTACTACTACTACTATTATTAATAGATTAACATAGTGGTTGCATGTGTATATACATTTCTCTAAACTCACCTAAAATCTCTATATTTTGTTGTATGTAAATTATGCCTCAATTTAAATATAATCTTCTTTGTGGAAGATAGCAGAGCAGGGTAATAATTACTCTGTTTATCATGTAGCAAAGAGGTAAATATCAAAGCAGCCCCTATTCCTATTCAAGTAATTACAGAATACGTGAATCCCTTTTGCCAGTTTTCCCTGATATATGAGACTTATTGGATTAACTTGCTTTCTGGAGTAATAGTGAGTACTCTGCTTTCACTCCTTGATCTTTCTTGGGAGATATATTGTTCTGTGCAGATGTGAAGCTCCACGAAGGGGTATATATATATCACTGGGGCAACTTTTAATTAACAAACATTCCTACTAGACAATTTTGTTATAAAATGCCTTGCAGTCTGATCGACTATCCAGATACGGTACAAAGAGGGAGCTTTACCATTTTCCCATTTTCCAGTCCTCTCTGCTGGCCTTTTTTTTTTTTGAGATGGAGTCTTGCTCTGTCGCCAGGCTGGAGTGCAGCAGCACTCGGCTCACCGCAACCTCCGCCTGCTGGGTTCAAGCGATTCTCCTGCCTCAGCCTCCCGAGTAGCTAGGACTACAGGTGTGCGCCACCACGCCCAGCTCATTTTTTTGTATTTTTAGTAGAAACAGGGTTTCACCACGTTGGCCAAGGTGGTCTCGATCTCTTGACCTCGTGATCCGCCCACCTTGGCCTCCCAAAGTGCTGGGATTACAGATATGAGCCACCACGTCCGGCCTCTACTGGCCTTCTTGGATTAACTTGCCCTATACTCCAAAATTATATCCTGAGGGAACTACTAATATTCAATGGCCTGGAAAGTTTGGTCAGTTCACTTTTGCTTCTGATGGGCTGAGTTGCAAATTCACAATTACTGTGTGAAAATCATTCCACTTGACTTCCTGTGCTACACGTTTTGCCTTGTCATAGAACAGATTGTGTGTATGTTGTCTTTCTGTTAAGACCATCTGACCTTGGAAATGAGATGAAAACACACTAGACCAAGTGAGAAACTATTTAATACACAATTTCCCTTCTATTGGTACTTCACAAATTTTAATGAAAAAAATAAATATTTAAGATGGAAAACTATGCTTAACAAATGTTTCAGCAGCTGTCTTTACATGTGATATTACCCAATGATGAAATCCAGGATGCGATCTTAAAAATGGAGATTTCATCACCTGGCCAGTATCTAATCTAAAGCAGGTTGAGGGAGTTGGGACCCAGGTGGAGGCTGGTATTAGTAGCTAGGTCTATAATATGGGCTTCATATCCCACACTCAGAAATACAAACTACATAAAAACATTGGACTTTCATCTATTCTTATCCCAGTTCCAGGATGTTTCCAGATATTCTTGTTAAATCTCATTTTAGCAACTCAGCTTTACTTTGGAGATGAATATTCCCATTCTACAAAGTGAGAAAAATCAAGGAGGAAACATTTCCATATGACTTTCCATTGAAGTTCTGATTAAGGTTACAGCCACTGTGCTAGACCACTTAGAAGAAGTACATATTTACAGACAATTAAGTCAAGCTAGCTTTATTCTCACCTGTTCTCAGCCACTTGGCATTCAAAGAAGCCTCATTTCCCGCAGCTGGTCATTTAAGTGTCTCAGATTCAATTATACTAAGGAAAAATGTCATGATAGATCTCTCTAAGATGGCTTGGGAAAAAAACCAACAGTCTTACAATAAGAATCATAGACTAGGATGCATTATTGGATGGGCCCTTAATAAAGATATTCAGTCTAGATGTGTGTGTGTGTGCGCGCTATTTTGGGAGAAACAAGAAATGTTTACAAGCCTCGGTTATTTGTTTTCATTAAAAAAATTATGTTGAGTCACATGGGGAGAGTATGGGTAGTCTTTTCTACTTTATCAAATAGAACAATGTCTAGAAAGAAATAGACACTGCTGTTTCATGTCAAAAATGTTACTGCAAGTCCAAGACAACTTTCTGATTTTATATCCAGAATTAGGGGACTTTATTTAATACCCAATTTTAACAAACCACATACTTCCCAAAGGTTGTGTGTTGCATGCTATGTTCTTCATTCAGCAAATGATGACACATCGTTTGGCAGCTAAGGTATGGAGTCCATACGATGTCATGATTAAACCAAAAGGCAACTTATTCTTCTATAAAACCAGACTCCCAGGTCAAGCTAAGGTCATTCTACCTTGGCCCAGAAGCGATTAGTGGTAAAGAGAAAAGAAGGGTCCGCCATTGTGATAAAAGTCAACTTGGTCTTTCTCATCCTCTGTCTCCAACTGGGGTCTATGGTTTGGTCAAGGAGGTCCCCAGGTCCTCTGAAATTGTAGAGTAATAATATGTGAAAGTATTTTTTTCCCCTGAGAAATGGCTCCATACCTTTTTTTATATTCTCAGTGAAGTTTGTGACAGCAACTCCCACGCTCCCACCACTCTCCCTAAACCCCCAGCTCAAAAGCAAAACAGCCCAGATCAAAGTGACTTGGCTTGTTTGGAAGAACTGTTTAACCATCTGACCAGGTATGTGGGAGCTTTTGAAACATGGCCGTCATTGAATCAAGCTGGGGAGGGACTGCAAAAGCTGCTGAGGAGAAGGCAAGACCAGTCCTGTTGTATCAACCCTTCTGCACCCTGGCCTAGCACCATCCTTAGAAAACTCAGTTAAAATGTACATCTCAAGAAGATTTAAGGGGAAATAGGTCAACTGCACTGCATTTAATTTAAAAGAAACCTGTTATGTTTTAAAGGATCCCATCGAGAAGATGAAAAAGAAAACCCACAGAATGGGAGGAAATAGTTGCAAATCGTATATATGATAATGGTCAAGTATCCAGAACATATAAAGAACTCTTACAACTCAATAATAAAAAGACAAATAACCCAATTTTTTAAATGGGCAAAAGATTTTGAATAGGCATTTCTTTAAAGAAAATATACAATGGTCAATAAATACATAAAAAGGAGCGAACAATACATGCTACAGCATGGATAAATCTTGAAAACACTGTGCTGAGTGAAAGAAGCCAGACACAAACGGCCACATATTGTATGATTTTGTTTATATGAAATGTTCAGAATAGGTAAATCCTTAGAGATAGAAAGTATTTTGGTGATTACCTAGGGCTGTGAGGAAGGGAGGGGAGTGAGAATTAATGGGTACTCAGTTTTTCAGGTGATAAAAATGTCCTAAAATTGACCGTGGTGATGACTGCATAACTTTGTGAATACACTAAAACTACAAAATTGTACATGTTAAACTGCTGAATTTTATGGGTATGTGAATTATATCTCAATTTTAAAAACAGTAGCTCCAAGGGGAGAAAAATTAAGGAGGAACAGGATTCTGGAAAATATGAAGTCAAAGGGATCTCAATGAACTTTTGAGATCACCAAAAACAGGGCCTTTAAAGTGGGCTTGATGAAGCCTAAGAGGTTGTTTAAATATTCCAGAGCAGCTTAGGTGGGTGGTGGGCAGTGAAGAGGTGCAGAGCAGAGGGCCACCTGGCAGCTTGGACTCTAGGCCCCCTCCTCCCCTCTCCATCCAGAGCAGCTGTACTTTTATTTGTGTCACATGCTGGCCTTCTTGATTTGCTTTGAAAAACAGATTGTGCCACTAAAAACAGCCTGAATAAAACTAGAATAGTGCTACCATTTTACAGATGAGGAAACTGAGGCCCAAAGAAGCTGAGTGATTTGTCAAACTCCAGCTTTCAGCTCAGCCAGGGGAAGAATCTAGGTTTCTGAACACCGAACCCAGGTCTTCCCCAAGGGGGGCTATCCTTCCTACCTGAGTCCTTCCCCTGAAGTCAGGTTTACATACTGAGTATCCAGATCTGTGGTTCTCATAGTGTGGTCTCTGGAACAGCCAGCAGCATTAGCATTGCCACGGAACTTGTCAGAAATGCCAATCCTTAGACCACACCGCAGACCTATCTGAAATTCTTGGGTGAGACTCAATGATCTGGGTGTTCAGATGCTCTCTGGGTGAGTTTAACGTACACTGAAACATGAGAACCACTGCCCCAGATCATTCATATGAGCACATGATGCTGGGACAGAGAACCAAGGGCACCCTGAATTTGACTCCAGTGCTTAGAACTTAATCCCCAGGAAAAGGTCCTCGACAAGAAAATTAGTCAGGAACAGAGTTAACCAGGGTGGGGGTGGGGGCTGAGGAAGCTGACTTGTAGGGGAAACAAGGTTGAAGATGATCTTGCCAGGAAGAGAATACCACCAACCCACATTTAAAAATGGAAGGTGCTGAAAGAGAAAATAAATAACGAATAAGGAGCAAATATAATTTAGTAAAAATTCTGAACATGTAAGGCTGGTATCGAAAGATCTGATTTAGGAGCAATTTATGCCAATTGGCAACAACATAGAGTTGCCAGAAATGCTTCTGAATTAATTCTAAATTGGTATATGAATATCTAGCTGGCTTAAGGCCATCAGAGAAAAATGATCATGATAGTCTTTAATCAAGCCCAAGTCGCTGTTTCCTTCTCCTTTACATTTTAAATACTGCTTTGGAATTGCAAACTTAGCAAAGGACTAAACTTTTGGTCAGGAAAGATTCATGATCAATTCAGTCTAAGGAAAATTGAAAGTCTGCAATTTTTTTTTTTCTTTTTCTTTTGGAAATTCAGAACCTGCTGGCTGGGGATTGGGTAGCAGGGTGATCTAACATTATACATCCTGGAAGTTGTTTGATGCAAGAAAGGCCTCTCTTGCTGTCCAGATGTTCAAAGTGATAAAATGCACTTCAAATGTGAAAATGACTTTCATTCTGGCAAACACAGATCTGTTCGAGACACCAGCCTAATAAATAAGGTCGTCAAACTTCATTTAGCTTAGAGGAACTTTATGGCCACCCCAACTCCAGCCAAGAATCACTTCCAAGTGACTGACATTCTCATCAGCACATGCCTTAGAAATCTACTTGACAAACAGATACTGAACACTCATCCATGGCTTAATCCACAAATGTTAGAGTGTATTTCTGAAACTAGCAGACTAGGGTAGATGGAAGGAATTTGTGAAGTTTTCTTCTACATGATCAATGAAGAGGGAAAAAAAATCTGTATTTTTTTTTTTTTTTTTTACCTCTTGGCCCATTTCCATGCTGCAAAGTTTTGTTGATTGAGCTTTGGCATCAACCATAACATTAAACATGGTGCATATTGACTGTGGGACTCGAAAATCTGTTGATCGACTGGTTTTTTGCAGCTTAACTTCAAATGCAATCCTGGTTCTATTAAAACAAAGTAGGAAAAGACCAATTCAGTGTTCAGATGGCAGCAGGTGGAGGAGATATTTTCTGAGAGGTCAGTGAAAAAGAAAATTGAAGGCTGTAATCAGTTTCAGTCAACAATGACTTCACATGTGTTCCCTTTTAAATAACTTTCCCAACTAAGGAAGGCCTATTCACAGAGACAGACATGCACACCCTTCCTTTCTCGGCAGTACCCGGAACACCTGTAGCTTGGCGTATTTCTCTCTATAGTTTACATGCTATGGAGAACCTTAATTGCAGGAGAATGAATGAATTCACAAAAACCCGATTATAGCAGTATAGCATATGTAAGTTCTCTCACATTGGCAACTGCCTACCTTGAATTACTTCATTAATAAAACAAAACAAACAAACAAAAACCAAAGCAGTTTTTAATCTTCAAAACCTCGTGGTGGGGAAAAAAATCCTAAATGATGTTTATTGCTGTGGGTTTTTATTTTCCCCTTTCTGGTTTTGAAAGAGACAAAAATTTAAAATCCAGCAAGTGTATTACATTGCTTTAAAGACTACAAAATTTATTTTGCTTGTTAAAGGACATAAAAAGGAAATACATCAAGCTGTTAAAGATGGCTACCTTTGAGGAGGGGAGTGAAATTAGGAGGTGTGGTATTGGGGGACTTCCACTATGTTTTGTTTTCAATGTCAATGTATTATTTTGCAATAAAATACATTATTTTATGATTTAAAATGTCATAATATACAACTATTTTATATGTACGCTTAATATACATATACAAATTCAAGAATTGTGTGATGGTGGAATCTGAATGTAACATAATTCTGACATTGGTCAAATTAGGATCTCAGCAATGTGCTAACAACTCATAGAAAAAGCCTAGCCTGACATGGCCAGCTGGTAATACAGGTGGGAGATCTTATCTTTGACATCAGCATTGTAAAAGGGGCCTAGTTATATTTTAAAAGGTTTCAGGGAAGTGGGTGATATCATCAAATGTCTTTAAAGAAAAGCACCTGGTTAGTAAGTGGCTTTATTAAGGCCCCATTTGCCTGATGCATCTTTTTGGCATTGTTCACTGCCAAGTTCTGGAGATCATACAGCCACCAGGAAAGCATTACTTTAAGAGGAATTTGTAGCAGTTTTCTAACAGTGCATAGGAGGACCACACAGCTAGTTAGCTCAGGAAAGGATGCCAGCTTGCTAACACACCCTGAGTGCATGCAGAGAAGCCAAGTATAATTTCTAAGGTTGGGAGCCCAGTTCTTAAGGAAAAAAAAAAAAAAAAAAAAAAACCTAAAAATCCCAAACCCTTAAAACACCCCTATATATTATATGATCATGTTAAAGATAAATGTATCTTGGCTTCTGAAGATTCAGTGCACTCAAGTAGCTTTCTAATCATGATGATCATTTTAAGCTACGCTGAAAATACATCATTTGCCGGTTTTGTGAAAAGGAGGCCTGATGAGGACTGAGTTGGACATGTCCCTGTGCTGATCTTCTGAGGCTTGTGTGCCAGTTCCGGCCCAATTTGAGAAATGGAAATGCTAAATTGCTCCCTTCCAATGAAGTAATCGTCTTCAGTTTTCACAGGAGAACTGTTCATAGCCCTTGGAGTGCAGGGCTGTGAAAAGAGGAAGCTGAATGCAAAATTAATATGACTGAGAGGGCTCTGTAGGACCAAAAAGCCAGAAAAGGAGAGGTCATTTAACTCAACTGACTCCTTGAGGGCAAAAGACAGCATGCCTTGTTTTGTGTTCAGCACAAGTAACCTGATTTAGACTAGACTAGAGGCTCTGTAAATGTCTGTCAAATTGATGAATTAAATTTCTGGAGCACTGAAACATGAGGAGTGCCTTACTGACTTTTTGTCATTGCATATTTATACCTATGAAACAATGTCCTTGCTATGTTGGCCTAGAACAAGGGATACAGAATCTGTTCTACCAAGGAGAACAATGGTTCTAGGCTCTTGTAATGTAGATTCTATGTATTAAAACATTCAAAAACTCATCCATGCTCTGTCCTCTGAATCTGTAGGTCTGGGGATATTTCCACCCATTTTTGCTCTTGTCTGCTTTTGGGCTGATTTAAAAGGGACATCAGGAAATTTAAGTGTCCAGGGCAGCCATACATGTGCAGTGGAGCAACTTCTGTCAGTAAAAGGTTGCTTAACAGCTACTGTGTGCCAAGCATGGTGCTGAGACCTGGGGAGGGTGAGGAATGCCAAATGAACAAGATCCACTCCCTGGCTCTGTGCAGCTCACCCTCTTTAGGTGTCTGAACCGTGAAGACATGATTACAGCATGGTAAGGGATAAGAGTCCCTATCCACCTGTGACATCCTCATATCTGTCAATTTTCTCTGAGCATCTTCCCGTTTCTTGCTCCCTACCCAGACTGGCCTCTCCATGAAGGACATGCATGTCTTTCTGTACAATTATGTGCACAGTTTAGGAACTGGTAAGCCTTTACTGTAATGCATTTCACCCCTAGGACAGATCACGCAAAAAGTTTTTTTATGGAATGGTTTGGCCATTGGAAAAGCATTGCTTTTCCTAAAATTGATATAGACTATCTAGGAGATCGTGGAATTCAAGACCCTAAGGAAATATTTTGATCTTGAGTTTGAGAAGTAGGCCTGCCTTCAGTTCTAAGAGTGAGAATAAAAGAGCAATACTAAAAAATCTGGATCACTACAACTTTAAGCTTCTGGAAGTGGCCTCAAACACCTGCCCAGATTCTCCATAGTGCATAGTTCCTTTCTCAATTCCTGCTGAGATGCTGGTCACCTACCTGAGATTGCATTGTTCTTTTGCTTTTTTGCTTTCCAGTTCTGATGATATTACTTCACCTTTCCTCTTCCAAGATATGAAATAATAAATTCAAAGAACTTCCAGACAAACCCGGCCCCCATCACCCACAACTGATCCATCAACCAAGCTACACAACATCTGGAGATATGGAGTAGCCTGTGCTGCTTGCAATCTATTTTTTTTTTGAATGAGGAAAATAACGCAACAGTTATGAACTAGAAAAGGAACTTGGATGTGTATCTGGGGGTAGACAGAGTGATGATGATGATGTCCCCTCAGTGGAATTTTATTTCTATATTTGATATAGAGACACTCCATGAGGAAAGGGATTCTACTACTCTCATTCTTCATTGTATGCCAAGAACTTAGCCCTGTGCCTGGCATATGGGAGGAGCTCAAATGATGTTTGCTGAATGGATGAATGTTGTCCTCATTTTTTTCCCTCACCTTCTCAGAACAGTCTGCCTGGGAACTTCAAGTACAGCATTTCTAACCTAGTCCTAAAAGCCACAGTGACAAAACAGGGAATCTATGTGCAGGCAAAATGTAATGTTCAATGTCTCATGCCCCGCTGTTGAAATCCAGCTAGATTTTCAACAAGACAACTACAAGTTGGCCCACATATATGCTCATCTTTTATATATGGAGTGAATGATGATGCTGAGGCCCTATCCACATTGTTAGAAAACCATTAGATTTCTGCTACCCGTACTGGATACGCCAGCTCCAGAATTGCATATTCTTCTTTTTTTCCCTTCTAATTGTCCACTCAGGCACACATTCATACATTTAACAAATACTTACTAGTTAAGTATTTTGTGCCAGACACTGCTAGATATCAGGGATACAAACAAGAATGGACAGGGATCTTTTCCTCTTAAAGCCAACAACCATGAAAAAATTGGCAGCCAGATTATTTTGGGTTTGGGACAGATGGAGGGCAGGTGAATGGAAGTTAGACGTTGACAGCCACTACTACAGCTGACTTTGACAAGCAATCCCCTTCTCCAATTAGTTTCAAACTACAGCCAATTGAAAGAGCAGCCATCTACCCTTCCCTGAGTCTGTGTATGGTGGGGAGGGTGTGCAGAACCTGTCCAGCCACCTATACTTACCTTTTGACACAAGATTCGATCATGTCACTTGCCATCAACTTCAGCCGTTGTTCCAGGTGCTTTCCAAACTCTTCTTCAGGCCAGTGCAGGTCCCGAATGAAGGTCTGAAGGGCGTCAAGTTTCCAAAACAGATCTTCTGAGGTGCCTGACCCATTACTGGCAGGATAAAAATTAGAAAATGAGAGTCACCCACTGGCCTCAGGCTCTACAAAAACTAACACAGAGACAACTGGGGGCTAGAAGGCAAACAGCAGCTTCAACATACAAAACAACGTGTGTTGGCGGTGGAGGCGGGGGCGAGTCTCCACCGGCAGATTTTGAGTTTTACCATACATGACTTAGTGTGCTTTGCTCAGCCAATTACCCCAGACCAGTGAGAAGTCTGGGGAAGGTGTTGCCCCATAACAACCAGGAGAATGGTGTATGGTAAAAATCAGCCTTCTTTTAATAACCACATTAACACATGTGATGATTCAGATGAAGGCCACGAACCAGGGGGAGAAATAGTCTCAACAGATAATAACTACATGGCAACATGCAGTTATTAAACTTCAGGGTTTCATGCATTTCCCCAGCTCCCCTCCAGAGTGGAGACCTCTTGGAGATTGCACAAGACTTTTCGTTTTCAAAGGACAGTGCTAACAAAGTGGTGAGCGAGGACCTGCTTTCTCTCTTGAAGAGCTGGAAAGAAATTAGGGTGACTCAGATCAAGAGGGGTACACCTGGATACCTTGATTCCAAAATTCTAGTTCAGTTTGGTTACTGTTCCAATTTTCATAGACCAGCCCATTGCATAGGCAGGGTCCTCACCAGGATGAGGTGAGTCGGGACAGTGGAAGTTAGTGGACAAGGGATATTGTCACTGCTTTAGGGCTCAAAACCTGAGCTCTTTTACCGTTGCACCATCTTACCCAGTCCTGTGTGCAGTTGGGGAAATTGGTCTTGATGCCTTTCTGTACGATGACGTCTAAGAAACTTTTACCTGGGGCATCTACAAAAAGCCTGTGTATGAAAAATGCTCCATCTCTCATCCTCCTGCCCTTCTCTGGCTGGCTGTCTTTTTTGTAACAATCCCATTTGGAGCTCTGAGGGGTGTCCTCCCCCCCACCCACTTCCTCGCATACCACTAATGCTAACACAGTAATTTATAAAATGTCCAACACACCATGCATTACCACTTGTTCTGACATCGTCTATAGAAACAGATGAGAGTGGGTGTTTCTATTGTGACGGATGCCAGCTGCATTGAATTAATGCTTCAGAGAGAAATATAGCTAGTGCATAAATGCATACACAGCTACTGCAGGGCGGGGAGGGGGCACACGCCCAAGCATGCTGAGAGGGAGCCTATGGCCTGGACCAACAGGGTAATGTTTTCAAGGACAGACCAGTCTGAGGTCAGTACGTAGACGTATCTGACACGAAGGAGCAGGTAACATATAAACACGCCCTTAAAATGAAAGGTGGCAAAGGAAGAAACTGGAATTATGAAAAGATATAGAATCAGGCATTTCCTGGTGGGTGATTGAGAATCCACGCCTTCTTTTCAGATACTGCCGTGAGCATTGTTCAAAAGTGGGGGAATGCGCTGTTTCTCCGTGAAAGTTCAGCCTTCCCCCTGCCCCAACCTATGCTTGGGAAAAAGAAACCCCAACTTTGTCTAGTCTAAGCCCCGTTTTGGAACTGCATGGTTGTATGTTTTAAATCATTAAGTACATATGAATGCAATAATTGGTACTTATTACAACAACATTTTGACACCCATCTGGTTTCAGAGTTTCAAAAAATTCTTGTAGGGTTTTTTTTTCTTTGAAGAGCTTATTATTAAGTTTTGACATGAGGAAAAGAATATTTTCTTTTTATTTTTAAGATAAACTGTTAATGTTAAGGCAATAGCACCAAGATTATTTTGATTGCTGAGCAGTTACCAAAATGTGTTCCCACTCATGCCTTAATTAATTGAACGGAGACCATTATCTGCTTTATTACAATGTCTTGATTCATATCTTTTCAAAAACAGTGTCACAGAGCATGCACAGAGGAAGATAAGAGAAGCTTTCTGATATTTTTAAATTTTTCACAGATACTACCTAATCTAATTTTTTCATATAGTCATCTTAGCATGAATATGATTTGTGTTTTTTTAGAAGCTTTTTTTCAGATATAAATTTTTGGAGGTTGTAATTTGCCTTTAAAAGAGAATCAGACACATTGACCATATGATTTTAGTGTGAACTTGTGAGCAATTGTAGGTTGTAGAAATATTAGGCAGCTTTGGAGGAGCCAGCTAGAGCAGTCATTTTAATGGTCTGTCCTCCACCCGGATTACTGCAAAAATAAAAATGCTGAGGGCCGTCTTGATGAATGTGATTCTAAGATTTCAAAACATCACTGCCAGTTTCAGACCATTTTTTATTCCTTTGATAATAACACTTCCCTTTGAAAATGTGCCAATTTATTCTTTCAAGAAAAAGCTTATCTGGTCTGTAATTAGCTGTGGTCTAAGAAAAGGATCAAAGAAGGGTACAGAATCGCTAACCCTTATTTCACTTATTAAATCATGCACGTGGCTCTAATTTCCCTGAGGTAGACTTTAGGGGTGCTCGATCTTCTTGCTAACTAAAAAAGGAGAGAAGATTCATTTTTGAAGCTAGAAGAAATGGCTTCTCAACCCTCACTCCCCCAGACTGCTGGCTTTCAAGAAGTGGCCCATGCAACTCTGACATTCATGTGGATGAGTATAAAGCATAGCCCTATATTCAGATGATATGGCTACCAAAAATTTAATTATTTATTGTTTGAATCTTGTGTTTCGAGAATTATTGAACTTCTCATTACCTAGTTCTCAAAGCACCATATTGTACTGTGACCTTGGAAAGTACATAATATATTTTTTTACATAACATTTATATGACTAAGGCTTGATCCATTCAGAAATTTTCATTTAGCCCTGAACATACTGTTACTATATCCTGCCATTTGCTGACACCAGAAATATGCTTTATGGTTTAAACATTCTCTAGGAATTTTTTATTTTTATTTAAAGAAAACACCCCAGATTCTAGGTAGGTGTGCTTCCTTCTTAGATTTAGATCAGGCCAGAGATGACTGGCCAGCCCACCAAAGAGGTTTCCTCCACTATTTTTGGATGTCTAGCTCCTAAAGTCATGTCACCTGCCAAAAAGGGTAGAATCCTTTTGCAAAAGAATTCAGGAAGTGAAACATAGTCCTCCAGCATTCAGTGGGCGTAAGACAAATTGTTAGTGCTGTATATATAGCAAACATCTTACAAACATGATGCATGCCAGAAATAAACAATATTGTCTCTGTATGATCAGCAAAATATGTCTAATTATCCATCTCCATCTCTGTTATATAGGATGTATAGAAATAAACAATACATATCCATGCCAAGATCACTTAAATTTAAATGAGATCTAATGTGAACTGAATACACACTCCGCATCATATATAGCAGCCATCCATGACGGTGCCGAAAAAGTAGGCATTTGTGGGATGCCTAGAGGGATGTTAACTGGTAGATTTGGTACTTTGGGAAGGTTCACATTGGGTAGGTTCACATTGGGTAGGTTACTGGTTAAACTCCTGTGGAAGAAACAGACAGAAAGAAAAAATACCATCACAGTGACAATGCAGATGTGGCAGAAGCACACGACAATTGTAAATAAATTGACCAAGTCCACAGCAAGACAACAGCAAAAACTCAAGCGACACACTTCAGAAAGCAGCTTACAGATGGGAAGCTGTGGTGTGGCTCTGTATCCAGAGAAATGACAAAAGTTAATGGAAAAATTAACCACACAGTGACTTAAAAGTGCACCCATACACAATGATCACATGCCTTTGGGAGGGGCCTTTGGTTTCCATATCCATTGCCATAAGAGTCTAGAACTTTTCTCATGCTAAGAACTTGAAGTTCCTGGAATTCTTGGTGTGGCTGGGGCTGGGGTTGCTGTGAAGTCACTGGGATTGATAGAAATGGTGGAGCACTTCAATTTTCTTATTTTTAAAACAAATTACTGTTGATGGAGGCATATTTCTCAATCAGACGTTAGATACCAAATAGAGTAGGAAGTTCACCCACTTGGAGGCACACCTAATGGTGATGTACAGAAACCAAACTCTTTCTAACTGCTGCTTCTAAAGACAGGTGTATGGGCAATGAGGTGTCAGTTGATGGTGAAATTAATGAAATTGTATCAAGAAGAAAGATCAGATTTGAATAATTTTATAGAACATTTAAAGAAAATAGAAACTTTCTCTCTCAAACTAAGTTCAACAAAAATGCAGAAATGTTTACACACAGAAACAGACACCAAGGAAATGAAAACAATCCCCAATTCAGCTCTTGTATTAGACTCTTTGACCAAAAGTGGATTTAAAATGTGGCTTCATATCATAATAGTTACCCTTGGAAGTGGGACAGACACTGGGAGAAAGCATGAAAGGGACTTCTGGGGAGGTTCCACTTTTTGATCTGTGTGATGGCTTACATGGGTGTGTGTTCAATTTGTGAAAATTAATCAAGCTCTGTATTTTTCTGTAAAAAGTTAAAATAAGTGACTAAAAAGTTAAAAATGTTACCTCATACCAGCCTTTTGTTTTTGGACAAAGATGGATCAACTGATGTGATGGAAGAGAGATGGATGGTTTTATAAGTAGAGGGAGAAAATAAAACAAAACAAAACCCCCAACTTGAATCAACTGTATTTCTTTGGAAGGACGGTGTCATACACGGCTCCTCAAGCTGGCACCGTGTGTCTCAGTAGTGGCATTTTAAGGGTGTTCCATCCAGCCAAAGTCACTGGCACGGTAGAGCCCAGCCTAACTCTGCATCTGAGAGGAGCCTTCCTGTTTAAGTGAAGTTGACAGCACTTTGGCAAAGGACTTGAGGTTCTCTTTTTGGATCTTGCAGGAGAAGAGCAAGTTTTGCCAAAGCAGCTCTGCCCTGGGCAAGCTGTGTTTGACTAACAGGACTCCTGCAAGAGCTGGAGCTGCCTCTGGGTTTGCTTGGGTGGGGAAGTGGGGGAGTAGGGGAGTAGCGGAGTGGGGGAGTGGGGGAGTTAGGGAAGGGGGAAGTTAGGGGGTGGGGGGTGGAGGTGGGTACATGTCTTCTGCTAAGTCAGAAATTCTGGACCTTGAAGATCACCTGGATACCTGTCTCCCTCTAGAAACAGATTATTCTTTCACAATGGCAATATAGCCCCAGCTCATAGACTGAAAAACCTAGAATGCAAAATTGTCTACCTGGCATTCTCTTCTGTAAGGGAAACAGGTGTCTCATAAATTTATCCTTTACACCTCACATTTTGGGAAAGCCAATTATACATCTCTACTTGGAACTAAAGGGTGCTCTTGTGGGAATGGTCAAGAAAAGATTAACTATATGACTATTAAACAGAAGGGAAAATGGAACTTTTCCTTTTATGTGTCTCTGTTTAAATGGGGAATTTGCCTTTGAATTCAGTCCCTGGTGGCTCTTAGTCTTAAACACTGCCATGTAACAAAACCGTTGGCGATTTCCACTGAGACATGTGTAAGCCTATATAAGCAAATGTGATCATTAAATGATACACACACTGAATAATGATCAAGGAATTAGAAGATCTTAGAGATGGCAGCCCGGAAAGTTAAAATGTCAATTCTGAGCAAATTAAAAGTAGTTAGGAGTGAATAACATACAAATGTATGCAAAAGCAATTTAATTTAAACATATTAGCGGGTGGCGGGTACACAAATTAGAAGCAAGCTTCATTTTGCACACAAAAATAAAAAAATACTTCTATTAATCAAAACATATTGTATTTGTAAAATATGACATTTCAGCTAGACTACTGCACTGGACTCATAGAAACATTTCCTTCTCTTTTTTTAATGCTCTACTTTCAAATTTTATAATGCTCTACTTTCAAAAGGATGAAACATGCTTGATATTTCTGCTTTTAGAAAAATAATGTAGTGTATTACTAGTGTTACTAATATTTCATTTGGATATTAATAACATAAAGAATCAAGGAGGTAATTCTAAGCATAATATTTTACTAATACACATGTGAAAAGGGGGAATTTTTAAGTAGCACTTAGTTCCAATCAGGCTCCTGGAACTGCTGATGACTATAATGAATTATTACTTTAAAGAGGGCCCTTTTAGCAGCTACCTTAAAACAAGTTAGTTATGCATCTCTGAGAGAATCATAATTGGATATGTCTGGATAGTACAAGAAGTATGAATTGCAATCCTAACAACTTATATGCATTAAAATTTACACTCTTTCATTCATTTTGGGGACTCTTGAAAAAGAATAGCTTCCATTTAGGCCAAAGTGCCCATCCGTGGATGGTTTAGAAACATTCTCATCTACTCACTCTTACATGGATGAATGTCACAGATGTGTGCACGTCTCATCATTTCTATGGATAGAAATGAGTGGAGGTGAAGTCATTCCTGCTTCTAGAATTGACTCTAATCAAGACACTGACTCCATGCAGAAGGGATATAGTTGTGCCTTTCTCAAAGATTTTGGCTTTAGATTTATGGATGGGGTTGTATTTAAGATACAAAATGCCTTCTACTTTTATGAATCAGTTGTTGCATGCATATATGTAGCACATCTTGTCTTTTCTTAGTGCTTTGAGCACTGAAGCCTCTGTCAGTGTTTGTGCTTAGGTCTAATCCCTACTTTGGGGCAGGGGCATTCTCTAATATCTTCCTAGAATCTAGAGCAGTATTTTACAATCTTTTACTCATTATCACCCTGCCCCACAACTTCCTTCTCCATGAAAATTTAATACAACAGATATATAGAATATCTGTTTATGTATTATATGTAGATCTGTGCTATATATATAAAAAGAGTAAGACGTTTTTAAGCGCCACCCTCCCACCTGAGTCAATTTTCTCAACTTATGAGCTGTAAAGCCCCCATTGAGAATGTATCATCTACAGAAAAAAAAATTCCAAACTTCGTGGGACTTTAGAACCTCCCAAACATCTCTCCAACTTTACGGCTTGCCTTTGTTATAATCCATGCTGGCAAAAACTCAGCGTTTGCATGCTCTCCCTCCCTTGTATTTCTACCTTTGTACATCATCTTTCCCAGCATCCCTACCCCTTTTGAAATCTTGCTCTCAAGCTATGTTTTTCATGACCCCTTAGTGGAAATTGATTCCCCTCTATTCTTATGTCCTCATAACTTTTCCTTATGTTATTTGTAAATTACAGATTTTACATTGGCAAATAAAGTCGTTTTTCCTTTTTCATGATAATTTTGACATTTCATAAAGTCATTTTTCTTGTGTGTATGTTGCTCAGACCCAACTAGATTGAAACCCTCATCTGGGGAAACATCCCCATAGTTTTCCCATTACATCCTTATCATTTTCAGCCTGTGTGGGTTCTTTAACAAATATGGCAATTAATCAACAAACATTTATTGAGCACCTGTTATGTTCCAGGCCCTGTTATAGGTGTTAGGGAGGCAGCGATGATCAAATGTGCATATGTGTCTGAATATGGACAGTGATATTTTCAAGAATGTTAGCATTGGAAAAGCTTTGGTTATTCAAAGTCCTTGTTTGACAAAGTAGGATACTGAGCCTCAGGGAGGTGAACTGAGGGAGGATCTCAACTCAGAAAACTTGGTGGCCCAAGGTCACCCAGCAAATTATTGGCAGAATCATGAGATCTGACACCAAGTACATTACTTGTCTATTTGACACCAGGCCACCTGCATATTGCTAAGGTGTCTTTGGTCTGATGGTTGATATGCTAATATGTTCCACCATAGTAACAATTTTACTACATATGTATCTTATGGCATTATGTTTTATATCTTAAATATATACAATAAAACTTATTTTCAAAAAAGATATTGATGGCCAGGTGCAGTGGCTCACGCCTGTGATCCCAGCACCTTGGGAGGCCAAGGCTGGTGGATCACGAGGTCAGGAGATCGAGACCATCCTGGCTAACACAGTGAAACCCTGCTCCACTAAAAACACAAAAAATTAGCTGGGCGTGGTGGCGGGCACCTGTAGTCCCAGCTACTCGGGAGGCTGAGGCAGAAGAATCGCTTGAACCCAGGAGGCAGAGCTTGCAGTGAGCCAAGACCGCACCACCGAACTCCAGCCTGGGCGACAGAGCAAGACTCTGTCTCAAAAAAAAAAAAAAAAAAAAAAAAAAGATATTGATATCTATGACTATTTGGAAAGTGACATTAAAAAATACTTTTTATATGCATATCTGAGGCAGAGTGAGAAA
This sequence comes from Pan troglodytes, assembly GCF_028858775.2. NCBI lineage: Eukaryota > Metazoa > Chordata > Mammalia > Primates > Hominidae > Pan > Pan troglodytes. The sequence continues at coordinate 66,481,582 of NC_086015.1, forward strand.
GTGCATTTTGAGAAATGAGAATCCCAGATTTTACAGTGTGCATATATTAAGAAGCAGTGTTTAGTTCTACCATTCAGAGCTGATGCAGGGCAAGAGAGCCCCAAAGTAGGGCTTAGCCCATGAGGGTTCTTGGCTTCACCCAGGAAAGAATTCAAGGGTGAGCCGATGGTAAAGTGGAAGAAAAATGCTTTATTGAAGTGGTAGTGTAAAATCTCTGGTGGTGTTACAGAGCTGTGACTGCTCCTGCAGAGCAGGGCTTTCCCACAGGCAGTGTGCTTGGAGTAGCAGCTCAGGGCAGTTTTGCAGTCATATTTATACATGCTTTTAATTACATGTAGATTAAGGAGAGGTTTATGTAAGATATTTCTAGGCAAAGGGTAGTAACATCTGGGTCATCAGGTCATTGACATGGAAATGAGTGGTAACTCCATGGCAATGGTAAACTGACAGGGCACACTGGTGGGAATGTCTTATGGAAAGCCACTTTTGCCCCATCCTTGTTTTAGCTAGTTCCCAATTTGGTCTGGTTTCTGAACCCCACCTCCAGAGTTAAGTTCTGGCTCTTGCCTCAGAACAGTCCTAACCTGAAGTGGGCAACCATGCAGCCAAGGATTCCCCACGCCTGGAGGTGTTTAAGTAAAGATTGAGTGACCATCTGTCAGGGAAAAGGTAGTAGGCAAGGGTGGTGGAGGTACTAGACTTGGTAAGACTTTGAATGAGTTGTTTTCTAGGTTTTCTTTCATATTGAAGGCCACCATGGCTTATTACCAATGAGCTAACACTGAAGAGCTGATGGAAATGTTGTCCATTTCTTGTTAGGACCAAAACCTCATATTCACAGCTGCCAGAAGGATTGTGGGCAACCTGCCCAACTGTGAGTGGTGACCCTACTACATGTCCAGATGGAAACCCATGAGAGGGCCATGGGCTCCAGATTTTATTGACAACTTGGGACTGTCTTTGAGAAGCTGACTATCTTTAGCTATGGTTAGAAGCAAAGAGATGACATTTTCCACCAATTCATAGAGATTCTAACCATGACTGTGTCTGGCTTAACGGAAACAGAGATGTAGCTTCCCTTTTCTCTTTTCGAAGAGATGGAAGACTGTCTTTCTAGGGAAAGGCTGCCATAGGACTCAGCCATTTTACCCTTTCCGTCAAATAACTTCAATTATTTTTGTTGTTGTTGTTTTTGTTGTTCATCTTAAATAACCTTAATTGTATCAAGCCTAAATGATGATATCTATTTTCTTTTACAGGGCCATATTTTGAAATAAGAAAATCTGAAGAATAAAGGATATTTTTCATTCTCTTTTTAGCAAACTCAATACATTGGTAGCATTTTCTTGTCAGATTGCTATTTTTCTTCAGCATTTTGAATGCTAATTATTTTGAACATTACATTGCATTTCATTACAATGCATTTCTCATTTTACTTATAATGAGGTGCTTATAAATTTTGAAAAGAAGAAGAACAGAACTACTTGAGGATAACAATTGTTTGAAAGAAAGGCTGTGTGTGTGTATGTATGTATTGGAAGATTCTGTGGCAAAAATGGAAAAGACTGAGCAAACTAAATCTATTTACCTAAGTTAGTTTCTTGTTTTGGGGTGAGCTTGATGAGAAGTATGCCAAAAAGATCATTCTTCACTTGGAAAAAAAATCTAAGAAGAGAAATGAATCTGCTTCTTCATCAACCCACCAATAAGTAGTCAGATGGAAGTTCACACTTTATTTCTATTCACGTTGTAGGAAACATGGAGAGAGTCACTCCTCTTAGCACATAACATGTCTCCAAGCTCTTTTTTACACTCCATTTTATTCCATTCTGCAAAGCTGTCCCGTGGCATCCACACTCTGTTTAAAAATCGGCTGATACAATGTGTGTGGTAGCTTGTATTTTAGTTAGCACTGTTTTTATTATTTATTTATTTATTATTATTATTTTTTAATAGGGACTCACTCTGTCACCCCAGGCTGGAGTACAGTGGCAGGATCATGGCTCACTGTAACCTTGAACTCCTGGGCTCAAGCAATCCTCCCACCTCAGCCTCCTGAGTAGCTTGGACTACATGCTGTGCCACCATGCCTGGCTACTTTTTTTATTTTGTAGAGATGGAGTCTGGTTATGTTGCCCAGACTGGTCTTGAACTCCTGGCCTCAAGTGATCCTCTCGCCTTGGCCCCCCAAAGTGTTGGGATTACAAGTGTGAACAACCACACTCAGCCCTTAGTTGGCACTTTTAAAGATCTCCACATACTCTGAAAGGCATATACTATTTAGTATGAATTGAACAAACCACAATCATATTCACTAACAGCATAATTTTAGATAGCAAAAAGCTACTAAAAAACACACACGTATCTGCATAATTCTCAGGTTATTATTCACAACTATTATTCCTTTATTCACAATTTGCAGACCTTTAAATTGCCCATGCAAGAGTTCAAATTTTTTTTTAATTGGTAAAAATATTCCCAAGAAAACATCCCTAGACTAAGATTTCCAGGTATGAAGATGATTTTTGAGTCTATCTTTATTTCTGATGGTATTAAGAATATTTAATGCCCCCAAAGAAGTAGCAGTCATGTGTTAAACTTTTATTATTATTTTTTTGAGACGGCATCTCGGTCTGTCGCCCAGGCTGGAGTGATCTCGGCTCACTGCAAGCTCCACCTCCTGGGTTCACACCATTCTCCTGCCTCAGCCTCCCGAGTAGCTGGGACTACAGGTGCCCACCACCACGCCCAGCTAATCTTTTGTATTTTTAGTAGAGACGGGGTTTCACCGTGTTAGCCAGGATGTTCTCGATCTCCTGACCTTGTGATCCACCCGCCTCGGCCTCCTAAAGTGCTGGGATTACTGGCGTGAGCTGCCGCACCCGGCCGTGTTTGACTTTTAAGAAATTTAACAGATTATAAAATGACTTAGTGACATTATCACAAAGTTCCATGACAATTCTCAGACACTGGACAGGCACATTTTTAAAACTTCAGTTTTGCAGGGGAGCAAACAAGTTCATAGAGGTTTGAACCCTTGACTTCTGGCTAGTAAATGGGCACTAAATCTAGGGCTCTTCAAGGAATAGTGAAGGATACCAATTGTTCTCTTCCATGTGTGTTGGTAGTAGTAGTCTCCGTATTTAAGTGCAAGTAAGTAAATGTTATTTCAAGACCACTGTTATTTTAAAACGTAAATATTACTCATTTTAACCTTTTCCTCTTAATAGCTATTCTCCAGCACAACTGTCTTCATTGTATTGAACATTGAAAAAAAATAGAGCCTCTCAATAATTTACCATCAAGGGATCCAGTTCTACCCTCATGAGTGAAAAGTCAGTAGGGCCATATTAAGAGACTGTTATAAACTGGAGAATAACAAACTAAAATTTAAATTTCTTGGTATTTGCAAAGGAGGAGCTACTGGTTATTAACCTCCTTGCAATAGGGAAACTTCTCCTGTGGCTCAGATGTGGAAGGGGGGCAGAAAAGCCTATTTTGCATTAATTTATCAGTGAGAGCCTTATACAGTATAACATTAGAGGAGGGTCTCAGTTCAGAAAACTGCTTAAAAATAGGCTGCAAGTCAAGGCTTCCAAACTGAGGAAAGGCCTCATGAATATTTGTTCTGGAGTTCCTAAAATGTGCTTGTAACATCCCTCTACTTTGCTCCATACTGTTTGCTGCATCCCAAAGATGTAAAATACTAGCATGAACAAAATGATTTCCTTAAAAAAAAAAAAGAAAGAAAGAAAGAAAGAAACTAACAAGGCAAATCCAGCAGTAGGCTTTACCGGAGCTTTTCAAACCATCAAACCATAACCATCAAACTCTCCATATAGGAGTCTCTATTTTTTCAGAAAGGGGAGTCTGAGACTGACACTCTGGAGCCTCAAGTCAAGCCCTCTTCCCATCTGGGGAATGGAGATGGCACCAAGCCTGCCAAACATTTTCAAATAAGACCTAAAATTTGCCAAACATTTGCGGAAATTGACAAACTTGCAACCCACAAGATTTCCCATAATTTATCCTGCAGGGTATATGTCCCATTTTAAAAAAAGCACACGGTTGTCAAATACATTTAGGAAAATCCGGGTTAAACAGAGTTACACAAAATTCTAGGTCAGTGGGGTAGGTATTGTTTCCTAAACATACTTGGCCATAAAGGTTTTTTTTAAAAAGGTGCATCTAAAAGGCCTAGACCAGGCAATGGCAAACTATGGACCTGTTTTGTTAACAAAGTTTCATTGGAACACAGCTACACTCGTTCATTTACATACTGTCTATGACTGCTTTCATGCTACAATGACAGAGGTGAGTTGTGACAGAGATTATGTGGCTCCAAAAGCCTAAGTATATAGTATATGGCCTTTTATAGAAAAAGTTTGCTGACCTCCCTGCCTAGAACCCCACCGAACACACTTTGGGAAACACTGAATCCTAGAGATAACACCATTGGAGTAAGACATACCACACAAATATCACAGCCGAGTTTATATTCCTTCTTCCTTATTTATCTTGTGCAATAAGAGATTTCATTTCATAAAATGTTTTTTCAGCCTCTTCCCCTACCCTGCCCACCTCCTCCATCCCCGACCCTCCTGCCATTTGGGCAAAGAAGCTATGAGCATCATAGTAGAAGAAATGTATGGTGTTTCTCTCTGTCCACAATAACAGTGAAACCCATATGACATCATTAATCCATTTCTGTATTACTCTCCAGCCATTTGTACCCAAACTCCGATGGTATCAAAAAAGGTTTCCTTACTTGACTGGTTCCCATGACTCCCGCTCAAAGCCCCTGTGAATGGATTGTGCAATTGAGGACTCCATCAGATCCACATATCTAACAACAAGTGGGGCAAACAGGTCTTGCAGGTGTTTGTGAAATTTTCCATTGCACAAATTATCTAGAACAGATAAGCAAAAGCTTGTTAAGAACCCACAGCTACTTTATCAACGTACAACACACACACACACACAAACACACACACACACACAGATGATTGATTGTCTTCTACATTTAATATACTGCTTCTAAGGAAGCCAAAAAGAGAAGAGAAGGAAAAAAGTACATAAAAAGCATTGAAATGGAATTCGAAAACACTTTACCCCTTGGTATTGATCTTCTAAAAGGAAAAACGATCATGCTACTTTAAGAAACAACAAAAACAACAATCCACACTATTTTTTTTTCTGTTTTTCTTGCACCCACTTCCCTTCTTCCCATTAAGTTCCTAGGAACAAAGAACACTCTTCATACTCTGCCCTCCTTCATCACCCTCCCTGGGGAGGAAGGTCTATTTTATGGCTGTTGTCACTATAACATACTCTGAAATGCTTGACATGTTAGTCAGCTGGAAATTTTTTTTTTTCATCTAGAAAGCACCTTTTGATAAAAATTGCAAAATATGAAGAGGTTAATTAATCTGAGAGACAATAAAACACACAAAAAATGGATACCTCTTCTCACATTACTCTCAGGTTATTCTGTCTAGTTAAGAGAGAGCGTCCCTAGAACGCTCTCTTTGGAAGAAAGAGAATACCCTTCAGCTGTATGTTTCTTTTTGGGGGGTGGGGTTAATAATAATAAAACCATGAAGAGCTATGCCAAGCCTGTAGTCTGCTTGGGATAAAGACATCTTAGTGATCTGTTTATCTGCACACTACTTAGGAAAGTCAAAGAGTCAAAGGTAATACATACAGTCAGTACGGAGAAAATCATTCAGCAGCTGAAATAGTGGAAAACTGTCCCATGTGTCTGGAGGTTGCACCTCTAAGGCTGCATCCATGTCTACTGCAAAGAGTGACAGGAACGTCTCCGCATGCTCCACCATTAAATCTGACCACCACGCAAAGGCCTTTAAAATTTGGCAGAAAAACAATAGACAAAGAAGTGATGAGCTTCTTTCTCGGACATAAGACGTGAACTCTAGCCCTCACTGTTCAAAATTAATGGTGCATCCAGCAGGGTTTGGTAATTTTATTGTAAAGAGAACAGAATTTTTGATACAATTGGGGTGCTAAGTGTCTAAGGCAGTGCTTTGCGTGATTCCAGGCCTGCCATAGAGAGCCTTTATTCTGACCTATGGGTCAGAGGATGCTGCAGTAGAAATGACAGACGTGGAACTTCTGTTCAATTTACAATAACTCAGTACGTTTTGAGTCATGCTCTTTGTCATTGTTGTTGGCTAGTTCTTGCTCTAAGGTATTAAAATCTGGGAGTTTCTTCACTGTGTTTATGGGTTTTCTGCTGGTCTAACTTGAAAATTTGTAATTATTGTTCACTTATATCTACATATCTGGGGCTTGTCTATGGTCTCATACAAAAACTCAAGAACTCATGTTTCCCTACACATTGGAAATGTTACTCCTATTTCATACTAAGTCAAAGAAAACCATTGTTGCAATTGTCACAAAACTTTTGAGTTGTAATCTTTTTAAGCAAGGAGGCTTTGGTTTTGTATCCAGTCTGGAGGAAAGATCAGGCTTAGGCTAGAAAACACTGAGTAAGATCAGGACTTATTTTTCTGGGGGTTGGACACATATGTACATTGAAAACCAAAAAATATCAGTGAAGTAACTCATTTTCATGCACATGGGCCCTCGGAAATCATTGTGCAGGGTCTCAGGGGGTGACATTCACATCAGACTGGGCCAGATGTGAATTCAATTCAAAGGCATGCATGCATGTTGACTAATCATTTCTGGCAGGGAGCATGCAGAATGAGTGGCAGTGTCAACAGGCCCTGTTTTGCCGATTTCAAAGAGAGCAGAAAAACAAAAACAAATTGCCAGCCCCTTCTGGTCCCCCACATCCCCATTCAATGCCGCAAAGTATTTACATTGGAAACACTTTCCGGAGCATTCACCAAAAAAAGATGGGAAGGCATTTGAAAATATGAAAGATGATTATGGAAAAATTCCATAAATGAAAGGGTTTGTTCAATGGCCAAGCTCTTCTGTGATCTATTAGTTATTAGAGGGATATTCTAACAGCCACTAGGAGGCAGAATAGGGGTCCACCTCTCTTCTTTCACGAGATTTCACTTTACTTACTTCTCCTTTATCAACATGTGGCTGGTTTGCAAATTAAATGAAAAAAATCAAGTCATGGACCATTCTGCAAGGTTGGCTTGGCTGGAAATAGACACCTGCTGTTTCCATTTTAATTTACAGTAAAACCTCACTGATTCAGATTAATGGGAGAGGGGAGATGCTGGCCTGTCAGCAAAAAAAAGCCTAACTTATTGGACTTTCTAAAAAGAGATATCCTTTTACTGTTTTTGAATGTAGCCTATAATTGGATACTAAAGTAAAAAGTATTCATTAAGTTTACATTAGTTATTAACGCAACATAAGTGTAAATGTTTTTTAAGCATGTAATAATTATAGATAAGTTGACTTATAAATTGAAGTCAAAGAAACAGTAGATTTAATTTCATAGATCCTAGGATGGAAAAAAGGGTATTGGATTCCTCTAACTTGTAAGAAGAGTCTTTAGAATTTCCTGAGAAAGTTGAGATCAAGTCAAATATATTACATAAGAAAAAGAGTCACATCTGCAATTGAATTGTCACAGATTCCAATATTTGGGTCTGAACCGATGAGGTTTTATTGTAGTTTCACCACCTGCAGATGAGAGCCCTGGGGTTTAGGGCTTACTCCACTGACTACCTAGCTAAGTCCAGTAGATAGAGAAACCCTCCATGCCACCCCCAGAACTTTCCCAGACACCAGCCTTTTAGGCAGAGACCATCTAAACCCTGGAACTTGCTGGATGAAGTTCCATCTCCACCCCTGTGTGGAAGGCTGACTCTCATCAATCCTGATTCCAGACATTTGAAAAATTCACAAAGGTACACTAAATATTGGCTAGTACTTATTCTTTAGTTATTCAACTAACTTTACATCTTCAGGATGAGTCCAAGAAAAGTTACTGGGAAGACTGAGTTGCCTCCCCAGACATAATTTGCCCTAGAATGACAGGAAAAAACAAAACAAAACAAAAAAACCAAGCTCAAATGTTTGCAATTAAAAGTTTATTAACCCAACCTCATACCTGGCTCTTACCAGCAATTTTTTTTTTTTTTTTTTTTTTTTTTTGGGACGGAGTTTTGCTCTTGTTACCTAGGCTGGAGTGCAATGGTGCGATCTTGGCTCACTGCAGCCCCTGCCTCAGCCTCCTGACTAGCTGGAATTACAGGCGCCTGCCACCATACCTGGCTAATTTTTGTTTGTTTGTTTGTTTGTTTTTGTATTTTCAGTAGAGACGGGGTTGCATCATGTTGGCCAGGCTGGTCTCAAACTCCTGGCCTCAGCTGGTCCACCTGCCTCGGCCTCCCAAAGTGCTGGGATTACAGGCATGAGCCACCGCACCTGGCCTCTTACCAGCTTTTTAGCTTAAAAGTTGCAAACCAGAGGTCATAAGAAGTGCCACTTCTATGATCTATAGAGAACTTCGTCCCTCATTGTAATTTAATATATTATTGAGCAAATATTTACCATCCTTGCATTAATAATCATTTAGATATGAATAGCCCTGCAAAGAACGATGACTACTGTGGCATGAATCATTGCTATTGGAGTCTGGTAGAACAGTTTAGGGATCTAGTGAACCAAGAGAATTTAAATTTGGGGACTGTAGAGCAAGTGAGGACCAGAGCTATTTTTGTACATTCAAGGGAATTCTTTTCAAAACCTTATAATCAAACCCGACTCTCCAAGAAGAACAAAATGATTCTAGCAAGGGCAGTAACAACCAGAAAGCAAAAGTGTAATTCCAATTAAATGAACAGAATCTGTGTGACTGGGTTGGGAAAGGCCAGGCTTTAAAAATATTTCTTTTATGCTTGCTCATACAGGTGAATGCTATTTTTGTACTTGAGCTAACTCACAATGTTCATGGGCATCTAAAGTCTTATAAACCTTTTCCAAAGACGATAAGGAGAATAAAGAGTTATACTTCGGCTACTAAATACTTACCCAGAGCTTTTCATTATTCAAAGACAAAGATGTGTGCTTTAGGGGTACAGTCTACATCAAACACACTGTATATTTTGCACACAAACTAACATGTATATATGTACTCCTCTATATACCACAATACATATATACATATACATACGTATACATAGAGAGAGATTGGGAAGGTGTAGCAACCATACATGAAGGCATAATTCGTGTGTGTATGTTTGTGAATAGATTAGACTCTGGAAACAGAGTTAAGCTGCAATTAAGAGATAACTGTGACCACTGCTACCATATACTGTGTGTGTGTGCATATGATGTATTCTTAGCTGGTGAGATTTCTTTTCTTGGGACATTTAATTACTTTATCTTGGAATTTAAAATGCCTTTAAGGATTATTGTTTTTATTTTAGGTGGAGGAGGCAAGCCTACTAGTCACTTTGATTTGAGTGGTACCACCAAACAGCATGGCCACACAGCCAAGATCCAAGCTTAGGATTTAGTCTTTTGTTTTTCTTTTCTTTTCTTTTTTTTTTTTTTTTTTTAAATATACTGAGCACCCAGAGAACATGGTAGTGAGTACTGATCAGTAGAACATAATTGTCTTACTTTTTCTTTTGGGGAAGAAAAACCCCATGTTTAGTGTGCCAGCAGTAAGGCTACCTCTTCCACTGTACTCCAGCCAGTCTTGAGCCTGGTTGTACACTGGAATCACCTGGGCAGCTTTTAAAAATTACCCATGCTCAGCACCTCCCTGGAAGATTTCAATAAATTGAGCTGGGACAAGACCTGGGGATCTGAATTTTCAAGAGCTGTCCACGTGATTGCAATCTGTAAGTGAAAGTTGAGAACAGGTGGTAGTGCCTTTCTGGCCCACTGTACCTTGAAATGAATCTGCTCTCAACACGTTCTGTTTATTCTGTTCATTTGGTACTTTCCACACAGGTTTAGTCACTTTGATAATCAGATATTCTTATATTTTGTTTCCTTAGCAATTTGTTCCTCATAACAAAAGAGCCAAGCTTTGTGGAGTGCTCACTTTGTGCCAGGCATAACACCAGATGCTTTAATGAATGTGGCCTTCCACTCTAACAATGACCATCTATTGTTATCTCCACTTTACAGGATGAGAGAAGTTATACTGGAAGAGAAGAGGCAAAGCTAGGATTCAAAGCCAAACTTCTCTGGCACAGAGGCTAAACTCCTGGACACCCTGCGTTCTACTGCTTGAAGGACAGGCTGTCCTATGCCTAGTTGTCTTTCAAAAAGCACCAAGGTAGTTGCCTCAGTGCTCAGAAGGTGGAAGACGCTCAATAGGTAGCTTTTGATTGATGGAGAAGATTTTGTGATTGGGTAAAATTTTTAATTTTGGAAAGAATCCTGTGCATTTATCTAAAAGAAAATTTGGTCTCAGGCACTCCAAAGTATGCTGAAGTTTTCATTACTAAGTTTTAAAGTTGGTAATGGGAATTGAGTTGATGTCTACTCTATTTAATTTGAATGGCTTTTGAATATACGAGATTAAAATATTTTGTGATGATGGTTATTAGGGCAGTTTAGGATAAGGATTAACACAGCGAAAAAGGGCTTTTTGGAAAAGTGAAACGTGCCTTGTTTAGCATATAAGCCCTCCTTTGGTGTTTCTTTTGAGCAATTTAGAAAAATATACATCCTTTCTTAGCCCGTAGCAGCCTCCAAAAATAACTTGATTATAAATCAAGTATATCTGTCATTTTTCTTCTCCTCTGATTCACTTAAAAGCACAATTGTGACTGAGAAAACTGTGCTCTTTGTATTTATGTCTTCAAGAATGTGTGGGTTTAGTCCAGCATCATGGGAAGAGCCTCAACCACTCAGATCAGAGGAGGGCAGGCTGGAGCCCCTCCATGCCTCTGGAGATGACTTTGTAGACACGTGGGAAGAACACACTTACCATCACCGGAACCCCAGATGCCTGCAATCTGAAAAGAACATCCTATAGGATAGCGTAGGAAAAATATTCTAACCCACTTAATTGTTTACATGTTTGGAGGCTATCGATTTGCTTTTCCTTATCACTCATGGCTGTGCGTTGTGGATAGATGCTGCATGAATTAGTTCTACCTGCCTCAAGGGGTCTTACCCCCATTCTTTAAGGGTTTTCAGGGAAAAAAATTCTTCAGTACTCTCTCTATATATAAATACTGTATATATGATTCACATAGAGACGGTTGTTGAGGAAGATTAGTATCACTCCGGCGAGCTACTGGTTACTAAGTTTGATACTCATCTGCTGTAATAAAGGTAAGTACAGACAGACATAGGAAACTACACCAGGCTAAGGACAGAATCAAGGCAGGTAGGAGGCGTTGTGTTGGGATGTAACTGCAGTCGTTGTTAAGTATATCAATTGCTTCATGCACGCACAAGAGAATCACCCACATTGACCCTGCCGTGGAGGGTCACCCATTCCACAAGCAGTCCACTGGAAGTTGCTGTTACATTCCTTGGGTCAGTGTTAGAAAGCAGGAGCACCAGGAAAAGTCCCATTAGAAGACATGGTACTGGAAGGGCATGCACAAAGTATGACAGCAGGTGGCTGGTTCATTCGGTTTAGTCACATACCTCTTTCCCCTGCCACGATCAGCCAAGATTGAATAAAATAGTAGAAAAACAGGGAGGAAATTTAAATATGCAATCAGGCATTAGTCGGGACGGTTGGATTTATGGCGTATTATATATTATTTAACTATACTGGCAATTTCCATTTAGTCATGGAATGATCATTTTAGGTACTTGAGAAATTACTTTTAGGAAATGTCATTTTTCCCCTTTGCTGTAAATCTGAATGTAGAGAAAGGGGGAGAATTATGCAGTTTTCAAAAAGATTATTTTAAGAGAGATGATTTTAAATCTCAATTTTGAGACGAGCATTGATATAACCATTTAACCATCACGAAATTTTGGAATTTTTTTGGAAGTGTTAGGTTGTTTAAGTCCTTATAGGTTTGGGATTTAGTTAGCCTTGAAATCCCTTGGTTTATAATTATTATCAAAAGGATCATTTTGACAGTGGTTTCTTAAAAAAAGTAAGCTATATTTATTTAGATGTATGTTGGAGAATCGACAAGTTGAACAACACAGAATAATTTGCTTCTGTCACTGTGTTTAACAACCCAGGCAATCTAAGATGAAAAAAAAAGTGAAGACTCTAGTACAAGCAGAGTAAGTTACAGAGATAAATTGAGAAAGAAGGTCTGTGGTTCACATACCAAATAACTAATAAAAACAACAGTGGTGGCAACAAAAACAACCACAAAAAACCAAAAAATATTTTATGTTCTGGACAATGGTAACCAGATGCTGCTTGAATGATTAACTTTAAAAAGCACTCACCTCATTTGTTCATCGCTAGAAACATCTGAAAACTTAGGCCGAAACATACAACATGCAACCACTTTTTGGTTGGTTAAAATAACCTTCCAAAGACTTCTTGCAAAACTTCCACTTTCATTCCCTTTGCAATCCCAGTTAAAAGAAAATGGGTGTTAAGGCATCTTATTCACAATCTGGCTGGGAAAATCAGCTCTGCAAGCTCAGCTAAGGGACAGTAAGATACACTTCCCACCAAGCCTGCTCACCTCTGCATGGTGCTCCTCATTTTGCTGAAGAACTTCAATGACTAGTTCAGCAAGACGTATTGTATCTTCAAGCTTTTTGGCAGGAGTGATTAACCGGCCTACATTTTCTGTAGTACAAGAGTTTGTGTTAAAATTCAGCGAAAGTGGCAGGCTACTTTTATGGCCATTAGAACTAGTGGATAAGAAATTGAGAATAGTTATCAGTTTTTTAAAAAAAATTCATGCAAATGTTAAGTGCCATGTAATTAGTAGTGAGCAAACCATAAAGCCATTTTATTATTATCACCATTATTATAATACATATTAGAAAAAAGCAGTGCTCCAGCTTCAAATTTGCATATGAAGCTATATTGTCTATGACAGCCCATATCAAATTTAGTGACATTTTGTACACATGTTCTTTAAAGACAGCATAAATGTACTATACCACTCTCTAGATTGTAATTATGCTACCTGAAGTGGGAAGATTAACAGGAGTTTAATATTGATTGCTGTTACATTTGTTTTTTAGATTAGTTATTAAATGCTACAGTGTAATTTTTCATTGCAGGCTCGCATATGTTGGAACGTTCATTTTGAAAATGCAGATTCAAATGTCTGCTTCAAGTTGTCCAGGGAGGAGATAGAAAAGAAAAATTGGATATGCCTGGGCCATTAGTCAGGAATAATAATTGTTAAAAGGGTGTTAGGAGTAGATTATTGAATGGGTTGTGATAGTTGGTGCTACTGGTTGTTACCATTGAAATTTTATCAGTTAAATTGAAACAATGTACTTAATTGTTTTCTTTGTTTTTAGTTTCTCTTAAACTGAAAGTGTTGTATTTTTACCCAGCTCAAGAAGAATCTGAACCCTGGCTTATGTTGCCTTCTTTTTAGAGCTGAGTTCATGAGTTTGACAATGTCATTATGTTCCAAAAGTTACAAACTTTTTTCCTTTGGGAAAACAGTAATATTTAAAACATAAAGGAGGTTTTCTTTCTTTCTTTTCTTTTTCTTGTTTTTTTGGAGACGGAGTCTCATTTATTCTGTTGCCCAGGCTGGGAGGGCAGTGGTGCGATCTCAGCTCACTGCAACCTCTGCCTCCTGGGTTCAAGTGATCCTCCTGCCTCAGCCTCCTGAGTAGCTGGGATTACAGGCACCCGCCACCATGCCGGGCTGATTTTTGTATTTTTAGTAGAGACAGAGTTTCACCTTGCTGGCCAGGATGGTCTCAAACTCCTTACCTCAGGAGATCCACCCGCCTCAGCCTTCCAAAGTGCTGGGATTTCAGGCGTGAACCACTGTGCCCGGCCAAAACAAAGGTTTTCTTGGCCAGTGAAACTGCTTGGATTCAACCAGTCTGAATTCCAGGGGAACTTGTATTTCATGTTTAGCCCCCTTCAAACCTTGAAGCCTCAGAGTCAGAGCACATGGGATATAGTGAAATAAATATCATTTAGTAGAATTCCCCAAGTAGGTACAAACATTTGCAAAAGAACTGGCAAAATTTATTTTCATCTCTTCATCTGAAACAGGTATATTTTGGCTTCAGGATGTTTCTTGCTAGAAAGAATTACCTATTACTAAATAGGAAGGTTTCTGGCAGGCAGCAGGGGGTGGGAGGAAGTAGGCAGACTTAAAATCATAAGAGATTGCTAATTTACAAAAAAAAAAAGGCTCTTAATATTCTTTTATGCATTTCTTAGGTAATGAACATATCAGGTCATTAGTAATTTAGGATTTAATAATGAAAAATAAATTCAGCGAGACACTATGCAAGAAGAGTGTTCTAGCAAATGGGATGTAAGAGTGATTAGTGGGACAGGGTAAGATTAGCCAGGTGTTGAAAGTCTCAGTCTAACAGGGCCTGACGGCTAGTGTGAAAATGGGCTTCCTGGATTCAAGTCAATGGAAAGCTCCATTATCTCTGCCAAACCCAGATGGAAATGTGGCTGGATCTGGTTAGAGCCTGAAGGTGGGGCTGTGGGAAACATAAACATGTGGATTAGGCAGAGAATAACCAACACTCAGAATAAGGAGATGTGGGAGCTTAGGTGCTGAGAGCCCATTGCCTGGTCTAGAGCAACATATATTTAGAGAAAGAGTGTATGACAAGATTGACTTCTGTGCTTTTGGGGCATCTGACCTGTTAGTAATTTGATAAATAGACTATCATAATTTCATTCGTAGACTTTCAGGCATTTCTACAAACATACTGTGTATATATTTTTGGGTAATATGTGTAGAGTGAGGTATTTGCATTTTGATAGTAAATATGCACAGGCTACTATTTTTTATTCGTTGATATTCACATTTACACATCAATTTGCAAATTCCTCATCCTATGCTTATTACCCATTCGACACATACACCCACATACACACATCACACACTTACATACATTTTCTAGTAACAGACAAGCCTGCACATTAATACAAATCTTCAGGAAATCCCACTTGGGGCACATCTTTGACATCTCTTGCTTTAAAAATAGAGAGCTTTGTCCTTTTGGGTGAAACACTCACCGAATCTAGGGGAATTCTGGCTGCTTATGACATAGGATACATAAATAATTCATACCAATATTTTTATGCACTTTTAAAAAAAAAAGTCAATAATTTTTATGTTTGGAGAAATCCAAGATGTTGAAGCTAGGACCACCTGAAGATTTGTTTTAATAGGCAGTACTCTTAGATTGACTACAATAGATATCAATAGATACACATAAATTGTGCATGTGCATGCAGCCATTCTATGAGTGTGTGCACATGTACGCAGATATGTGTATGCCTGATGTATATATACAGACAGTATGTTTAATAAAACCCTTTGCAATTTTACTTGAACATAAAACCATTAAAGTAAGCAGGTTAAGGATCCTTTAATCTAGAACACTTGATCTGCCAATTAACCCATGTAGCCAGTTTTTCATTTACTATTAATTAGCTGTGATTCCATCATCTGTAGATCAAGCCACATTAGTAAGACACTGCACTATTGTCCTGTTTGTTTGCATAGCTGCTGTACTACTAGCTAAATGGCAAAATGGAACTAAAAGTAAATTCCCTAAGATGTTGTCTTTAAAGAAAATATTGTGCAAAATCCTTTAGCACTTCTTCCCTCTCCCCAACAGAGGTCAAGGAGAAATTTGTGCTTAGAAGTGATTTTTTTTTTTTTTTTTTTTTGGCCACTTACGCTGTCTTCAGATGAATTACAATATTCCTATCCCCCAAGCTTGCACTAGCTGGAGCACTGATAAAATGGAACTAAAAATATAGTATACTTAAGAACCATTTCATACAATAGAATTGAAGCTGATAACACAGAAAAAATTGTCATGCAAAATGTTATGCAACAACAATGTTATTTTGTGCTGACATTGAGATTTGAAAATGTTGCATATGTCAGACATAGCTAGACAAAAAAAAATGTGGACATTTGGAAATAAATGCTCTCTTTTGAGTATCTCAAAACCTATAAAATTATAGTTGAGAGCCCGAGTCTCAGCTTAGTGTTCCAAACTGAAACAAAATTTCAAGAAGAAAGGTGAACAGAAAAGCAAACTAAACTAGAAAGCTGCCAAGTAGAGGAATGATGAAAGTTTACGGTACTTGATTTTGACCTAGGCATGCCTTTGAGCCTCTGATATAACATGCTGGTCTGCGTTTGGGTGGGTGGAGGAGGAGGCCCAGGATGTGGCAGGGGAGCTGCTTGGGTAGGTGAAGAGAGACAGTAAAAAAGTAAAGACAAAGTGACTCTAACAAAGGGTGACAAGTAAGATGACAAACTCTGAAAAGAACAACCAAATAAGCAAAAATGATAAAACACAAACGGAGAGCTGCTGCTTTCTTGGCAATACTTCAACACTACAGAGGTGTGACATTGTTTGACAAGGACTCTTACCAGTGTCACCAGCAACCCCCACCCACCACCACCACCGAGACACTCAGAGGCTGAATGCAAATACCAGATGCTTTATCCAGATGGATACACATGAATGATGGCAGCAGCAGCACTGACCAAAAAAAGATACACTTCATACAATGAAGAACACCTATACATTAATAGCTGCTTCTTTTTTACAGATGACCAGAAATAGGACTTGATATATTAATAGTTGGAAGATCTGGCTTGTCATCCCCCATATGTTACTTACTTTCTACGTAACCTTGCATCTGCTACTTGAACCTCTCTGTGCTTTAGTTTCCTCATCTATAAATTGAGAGTATCTTTTCTTGTACATGTTACAGGGTTGCTGATAAGAGCAAAGAAAGCAATCTATGGGATTGATCTCTGTAAAGCTCAAGATGCCTACACATGTTTATTGCTACCTCCACATTGTGAGAAGGCTGCAATTAATTGCTTTGCAAAAGCAGATGAAGGGCCGTTATTAGTTCAAGTGAGCTAGGAAATATTCTTGCTCCCTTTGTGGAATTTCAACATGTCAAAATCTGTCATTTTGGGGGAAAATGTGTGGTATCTGATTGTTTCCAGCTCATTTAATTATTTTCAATTTGGAATTCTCGTGGCTTTTATATTGTGGGTTGAATCATATATAAAAACTTGCCAGCTTATCAAATATGTTACTTGCTATTCCAAATGTTAGAATACTGTAATCAGCACTTGACCCATCTGTCATGTGGTTTACAATATCAGCACAGCAAACATCCTATAACAATAGCCTCTCCTTCAATACAGGCCCAGAGCACTATCAGCTTCTGCAATTCTCTCTCTTTAATGAGTGTCTCATTAACCTTGGACCTGCTCCTTTCTAATAGTTCTGGTTTATAAAGCAATCTGTATGGTGAGAGGGACATACTCCATTGCCAAGTTTGCTTCTTGGTTTGCTTGAATTTTCAACTGGGAAAATGAATTTTACTGCAGGCATGTAGGAAATGGAATTCTAGTGACATTAATAAAAAAGATTGAAAAATATGGATAAAATATAATATTCTGGCAAAAATCATCTATTAAAAGCAAGAGTTGATGAGATCCTCTTCTTGCTGGACCATTTCAGTGTTTAGAATACAGGACAAAAAAATTAACAGTTTCCTCTTACTGAAATTGTTTGGGAAAAAAATGTGTGTAAATAGAATTTGGAAGACTCAGTTTTAAATGATAACCATTTAAAAGGAGGCAAGTACTAATCCTTTCATCATAAAAAACAGTACTCCATATTGTATATTTTGTTAAAATCTGGTTTTCCACTGACAGCACTGCCTAAAGTTAAGAGCATTTCTGGTAATCCATCCTCATGGCTCTTTCAGTGAATGCATGTTACCTGCATGTGCAGTTCTCACAGAAATTCCTGACTCATTCTCACCCAGTTAACTGAACCTGGGTAGAGAAAGACTTGATCTGGTGGTGAATAAAACAATAAGGTGCCTCTGGGTTGATCTGTCACCCATGAGGCAGCAGATACATATTTCAGCTAAATGGGTCTTGATGAGAAATTCATAAAGGGATTTCCTCCTGCCAACTGTCTGTCCAGAATTCTGACAGTGAGGTTTGCCACCATAGAAAAACAAGCTCCCTATTTTTTTTTCCTCACAGAGCAAAACAAAAACATCATACCTTGGTTTCCAACTTCATTTACCCAATTACCATTGCTCATGTTTACACAATTAAATCTGCTTGGCTTCCAGAGAGAGAGTTAAATGTGACTGCAGAAAAACAAAAAGAGAATTCCGCTGCATGCTCATCTGAGCCAAGGAAGAGATGCATCCAGGAGCAAGAGACACTCCAATTAGCCCTTAAATAACCTGACCAACTCTGGCTCTAGCTAGTGAATTGCCAGTCCCTGAAATATCATATGAGAGATGAATATGATTGATGGAAACTAACTTATTACCAAGTTCCAGCCTATTGATGTGTTGCTGAAGATGCTAGTATTTGTATTATGTAATTACAGAAAATAACTAGCCTGTAGCAATTTGCTATGATTTGGGGGTGGGGGTAGATAAAAGCTCAAGTAGCAACAGAAAGCTTAGCAGATAGCCACATCATACTATCCTGAATACCCAGCTTCCCTAAAATGATGGCTACATAGGCCAAAAACATGCAAGGTTGAAATCTAATACAATTTCTTTAGTGGGACTGTCTATTATGTATACTTGATCCCCTTGATTCTCCAATATCCACTCCCTTTCAAAAGGTTCCAGCTCTAGGTCAGTCTAAAGTATGTGTTAATACAGGCTGTTGGATGGATCATGGATTTTTCCCATGCTTTTCATTGGAGCCATCGTTGTCTTTTCCCTGTAAGGACTTAGGTGGTATAGCTTGTCCAGTCTACCTCCAAAATGTCTCTTGATTTTATCTCACACCGTACTAGATCACGTGCTTATCCACACTCTTGCCGAGGGGGTGGGCATATGACTCAGGTCTCATCATTTCCACCTCAACTGTTGCTAAAGCCTCCAGGGCAGCCTTCAGTCCCTTTTCTCTTTTGCAGTTCATTCTCTGCCATGCAGCAGTCAGAGTGATCTCTGTTAAGCACACATCTGAACTTGTCATGCTCCTGCTTAAAAATCTTTGAGAGCTTCCCTTCATGACAAGGGTTATGCCTTCATATGCCATAACAAGAGAGTGCCATCATAGCAAAGCTTCAGCTCCTCTGTCGATGCTTCTACTTGAGCACTTCTGGCCCTGGATAATAGGAAATTATATACATTTGTCTATCTGCCTGTCTGCCAGGGAATTCTGTATTTCTAGGGCCTAGAGCAGTGCTGGGGCCAGGGTAGGTCATCAAATATTGGTAGAAGGGAATTCTCAGTGGATCCTGTCCAATGCAGTGCTTTCATGAAAAATAAAATGCTCTGTGTTTTCAGTATACATACAAACTACACAGGAATTCTTATCTCTTATCCAAAGTCCCTGGTTACTTAACAAATGTACTAAGCTGAATTCTGAATAGTAAACATCATAACTTAAACTTCCAAGCCAGAGAATAACATCAGGTTTCTTAATGCAATGAAATACTATTTAAGACAGCTGTGCGCGGTGGCTCACACCTGTAATCCCGGCACTTTGGGAGGCTGAGGCAGGAGGATCATGAGGTCAGGAGTTCGAGACCATCCTGGCCAACATGGTGAAACCCCGTCTCTATTAAAAATACAAAAATTAGCTGGGCATGGTGGTGTGCACCTGTATTCCCAGCTACTCAGGAGGCTGAGGCAGGAGAATCGCTTGGACCCGGGAGGCGGAGGTTGCAGTGAGCCGAGATCACCCCACTGCACTCCAGCCTGGGTGACAGAGCAAGACTCCGTCTCAAAAAACAAAAACAAAAACTATTTAAGACAATTAAAAATAATTTTATTTAACTTAATACAAATTAATTTAAATTAAAGAAAGAAATAACACTCTTGTAATGGTTTTTCTTCTCTAATTTGGTATTGTATGCCAACTCAGGCTTTGTTCCTTGGGCTGAGCTGTTGCATATAAGAAAAGTGAGCTTAATTCTGCATGGACATTGTGTTGGAAATCTGTCCTTGTATGTGCAAGAACCTTGCTCAGGGGAGTTACCTTCTCTACTCCATGTTATTTTGGTGGGACTTCCAAGGAAAGTATCCTTCAGGGGAAGTCACATGAGCTACACCTGGCCAACCATAGTACCTCATACCATCATGGGTACTACGACTGGCTCTGGGGTTAGCATGTGACCCAAGCTGGGCCACTGTGGCCCTTCTCTGGAATTGTATACAGTTGCTTGGAGAGGAATGCTCTTTTTCTTCTAGAGTCATTAGCTAGGATAAAAGGCTGGTGCTATTTGTGGCCATATTGCTTCCCAAACTTCAACCATTAGCTCCAGTCACATTAAAGAAGCCTGTCAGCAGCTGGAGATATGAAAACACATGAACATTTTTCATTTCTGAGACCAACTCCTTCATGGATTTCCTAGCTACATGAACCAAAAAATTCTCTTTTCTTGCTTAGGCTATTTGAGTTCTTTTTTTCTCTGATTCAGTAGTACTACTAAGTACCCACTTAGTCCCCAAATAAACTTTTATGTACATTGCCACAAGCTGTCTTGGGCGGGAGCTTGGAGCATCTGGAGGGATGATGAATAGAGGCAAACACTGAAACAAGGCTAGGGAACACCCCAGTCAGTTCTTCTTGGGGGTCCAGTCTTTGACCTACATCATGCCCTTCTCTGGCACTATCCCCTGCTCTGCAATTCATCAAAGACCCTGGCCTGGGTAAAATTCCCTTGTGCTGCACTCCTGTGACACCTTGCTTGTTCCCTTTACTATCATCATCAGATTGTGACTGCTTGTTTCATGTCTCTGTTTTCTTTTTTTTTTTTTTTTGGTAAGCTCAACAAGGGTAGGGAGCATGACTGATTTTGCTCATCACACACTCCCCTGGTGTCTGGCATAGCTCCTGGAACCTAGTGGATATTTAACAAATATATATGGAGATTGCAATGTTGTATTTGAAATTTATAATAAAAGGCAATTTGAATACCTCTTATATTCCCTTGGCTCTCAAAGTACCATCCCTGGATCAGCAGCTTCAGCATCACCTGGAAGCTTAAGAATGCATATTCCCAGGCTCCACCCCAGACCTGCTGAATCAGAACCTACATTTCAACAAGATCCCCAGTGATTCAGATGGACATTAAAGTTGAAGAAGCACTGTTTTATGATTCATTTCTGAAATCAAATGATATCATTATACTATACATTTCAACTTGGAAGAACATCCTTTTAAATACTTTCAAACAAATAATAAATTAATATATATAATGAGCACTTACTATGTGCCAGGCATTTGTGCTAACCGATTTATTTAGAATATGTATTTTAATCTTTGCAATAATTCTCTGGGGGAGGAACCATTATTAGCACCTTTTACAGAAAATAAAAGTGAGGTTACAGAGGTTAGAAAACCCAGTGGAGGCAAGATAAGGATTTGAATTTGGGGTATAACAAATCATTGAGTGCTCAGGCTGGGTTTGAGGTAGTGTTTTCTTAGAGTTGCACGTATATGACTCTAACATGTGGATGCTGGATGTCATCAAATGTCCTACTGGAAGCTCAGACCAGTTAATGGATTGTGGATAGGGCCGTTATATCTTGGCTGAAAGGTAAGGCAGCCTGGTGGGGTGGTGATGGCTCTTGAATAGCACATAGGACAAGAGACTGGAGAGTCACTGACTACTCATTTTATTTTGAACCTGGCTTCTTTTCTCCAGGCCTTGATTTTTCTACCTGTCAATGATCAAGAAACCTCTTTTGTGTCATACAATTTCATTGCTAACAAATCACAAGCATTTTATAGTGTAGAAGTTGAAAATGGGGACTTTGGAATTAAACAGGGTCATGTTCAAATTTTGACTCTACAACTAACCAGATGCTTAACCTTGGGGAAGTGACTTAACATCTTTCTACTTCAGGATTTCCATGCATGAATGCATAAGTTCTTATTTCATTGAAGTAAGAGGCACATTGTAACATTTCTGAAATCCGGATGCATCTTATGTTTGATAGCATGTCACAATACAGTATATGAATGGCGCAGCTTATAATTGATGGCCCTTTAGATTCAATGAAATATGGTGATAAAACACTTATCTCACAGGGTCATGGCGAGAATTAAATGAGATATGTATAACTACTTAGCACATACTAAATTCTCAATAAACAACAATTTTTATCATAATCTGCAGCATCACATCTTTTTTTCTGATAGAAGAGAGAGACACTGGTTTCATATTTGTGGGTTCACAGCATATTTTAACACATCCTTTTTTTCCCCAAAATCTTTCTTGGTGACAGTGTTTAAAACATGTTTCTCTTTGTCCTCCCCACTTATTGTAAAGTATAGATGAGGTGCTAGTCCACAGAATAATCTGGGCTTGGAAACCCTGATTTATGCACCACTGAAACAAAAAGGATGGAAAGGCTGGGTGTGGTGGCTCATGCCTGTAATCTCAGCACTTTAGGAGGCCGAGGTGGGTGGATCACTTGAGGCCAGGAGTTCAAGACCAACCTGGCCAACATGGTAAAACCCCATCTCTACTAAAAATACAAAAAATTAGCTGGGCATGGTGGTGTGTGCCTGTAGTCCCAGCTACTTCGGATGCTGAGACAAAAGTATTGTTTGAACCCAGGAAGTAGATGTTGCAGTGAGCCAGGATCCTATCACTGTACTCTAAAGCAAGACTCTGTCTCAAAAAAAAAAAAAAAAAGAAAGAAAGAAAGAAAGAAAGAAATAAAAGAGAACCACTTAGTCCCTCATGTATAAGACATGAAGCATGAGATGGTCCTCATCTCAGAATGGCCATCCTGTGGGGATGAGATTCACTATTATTGGTCCCTTGTGGAAGACAGTGGGGTGGTGGCTTGGCTCTATGTGTTGGTGAGTTTTACCAGCTTGGTTCTCTTTCTCTCTTTCAACAAGCCTTAGATCTGTAGGAAATTTGCCTGGAGACAGAGAAAGATACAAAACCTCAACATCACACAATCTTCCTGGAAGTCCTTTGGATAGATTTGACCTGATCTAGAAGGTTTCTGTCAATTGGAGAGAAGAAAAGTCCTCAGTTCTTGGACAACCTTGGGGAATCTCAACTGCCCTCGGGAAGAATTTACAATGTAAAGATTTTGTCAATGATCCATTTCCAGAAAGGACTGCTCTGTTAATTTGTAGTCTTCCTATGTAAAAAGTGGTAGGTATTATACTTGACCTTATCCACTGAATGAATGGATATTGTCTAAATGCTCACCACATCAGGCAAAAAGTCTACATGGTAGAAAGAGACAAAAATGCATGGTATTTAAATTTAGACAGACCTGAGTTCAAATCCTGCTTCAGAAAGTTACTTATCCTCACTGAATCACAGCTCCTTCATCTGCGAAGGGTGCAAAAATAAAGACTTCTTTATGAGTCTAAGGTTAAGATTGAATCAGAAGCCCTTAGCACAGGGCCAAGGCCCATAGGTTCATAGGTGGCTGCTCTCTTCTCTCTTTGTCTCCCCACCTACCCATCATTCATCCATCCACCCACCCACCTATCTACCTACTCTCCTCTCCTTTCCTCTCCTCTCTCCTCTCCTTTCCTCCCACCTACCTATTTCTGCATCTATCTATCTATCTATCTATCTACCTGCCTACCTAATTATTTCTGTCTATATCTATCTGCTGTCTGTCTACAAATCATCATCTGTCTGATTTTGCAAATCCTTGCCATATTTGGAGGAAAAAGTTGTTTTATTTCAAATTCCAGTGGAATCGTTATGATGCTCAGAAAATTATGCAAGTATTTAGCCAAGAACTGAGGCAAAACAGCAATAGTAGTGTAGACTTTCTCAGAGCTTGCTGGGTTCAGAATGTGTGACGGTTTACATGGAAATGTATTTAAAATAATAGAATTCATTTGCAGGAGTCACAGCTTTTCTTTCATAGACTAGCAGGCTTTTGCATCTTTTTTTGGAGGTACTGTAATTAAATTGAACATTTAACTTCTAATAATGCCACCAAACATAAAGCATAAGTCCACCAAAATGCCATCTGCATAGCCCTGTAGATTCTTAAAGCATAGTCTGACTAAAGTCTGTATTTCTGTCCCCAGTATTCTACCCACCTCCCTACAATTTGCACATGTAACTCCGGTGGTACCCTACCACCTCCATACAGTTGGTTATGTAGACCTATCCATGAATTTGTGCTCTATTCTCATTGAGAAAATTGAAAAGGGAGGGAAGGGGTAAGAAAGAAAAAAACATTTAAAGGCCAGGAAAGAAGTAATTATGATTAAGATTGCAATTGAGACCTGATATACTTAGAAAAAGCTTCACTATACCAAGCTTCAAACCCATCTCTGCTTTAACCTCAACTTCTAAGTCCAGTTCTACCCTATTCCCTCTCTTCAGTCCTTTCTCTTAATTCCTGCTAGTGTGATTTTTCTGCAGTGTAAACCACCAACCCATCCCTTTGCATAAACAGCCTTCAATGACCCTTCATCACCTTTGCAGTTGAGACCTGTGGAATCTTTCTTCTGAAAAAATCCATATGCATGCCAAAGTTGGCATGATTTTCAAGTTAAGAAATTTTGAATCATGAGATATAGTCTGAACTCAGCATTATTATGGCATAGAAAGACCTTTGAAGTCCTGTCCCTGCCTACCTTGCCATCATCAGCACCCATCCACTACTATCATTTCACTCTGTTTTGCAGCTACGTTGAATTAATTACAGAGTAGTTAAAAGTGTGGCTTCTGCCTGGGCTGACTCCAGCTATACCACTTATACTTCTGGATGTGTGTTTTTTAAGTTCTGTGCCTCCGTTTGCTCATCTCTACTGTGGGAATAATAATAGTTCCCTCTTATAAGGGATTTTGAGGAGAAATAAGTTAATAATATGCTTAGAATCATACCTGGAACATGATATGCATTAAATAAGCATTCATTATTTTTTATTAGCTATCTGGCTTTACATATTTGCACATATTATTCTCTTGATGTAGGATGACTTTCCATTCCCAATCCTGGCTCCCCTTTGCTTATTCTAATTCATCTCTCAAGATGCAGTTCAATCCTCACCATCTCGTGAAGACTTCCATGGTTTTCTGACAATGCCCCATCCCTTTTACACATAACTCTACCAATAGGCCTTGCAATATAGTGATTTACATATATAGACCCATTTGCACGTATACTCCATGAGGCTAATAGCTGTTTCCCTCTTGTTTACATAGTCTCTGACTTTTAACACTGTACCTGCTACAGGGTAGGCTCCCACTAACCATTTGTCTAATAAATGAATGAATGAGTGAATAAATGATTGAATAAATATCTTCCCTACCAGAGAGAAAGGTTCATGTGTCTTGAACATAGGTTTATGAGTCTTCAAATACTTATTATAGCCCTATGCTTGGAATGTGCTCAGGAATGCTTTCTGAAATGTTTTGAAATGTGCTCAACTGTTAATTTGGATTAACTGATAGTTATTTTTGACAACCCTTTAGACTACAAAAATGATGATCCCTATTCTAATTTATTAAAGTTTTAAGTCAGACTTCTCCTCAAAATAAGATCAGAAGTTTTGGGACCAAACAAGAAGAAAATTTCCGAAGCCAGAACTTTCCAAGAGCTCTCCTCTAATACAACTTCCAGCAACAGCCCCTGTTCGGTCATCCTGTCCATGCTTCCTGCTTTATCATGGGATACATACAAGAACAACATGGATACAACTTCTCTCTGTCTTGGCTGATAAACATTCATCAAAGAACACAAACTTCTCAATAGGGCAGAAAACAGAAAAAAGAAATGAAAAACAAAGAGGAAGATTCATTTGGTTAAACAACTTTTTAAAAAATGCACATGAGGCCAAATCACTGGAATCCTATAACCAAGGATGAAATGAAGCTCTGCAGCAAACCAGAATTCTATTCCTTTAAAGCTTATGCCTTTTCAGAAATTCTGCTCTATAAAGGTCAACATCAAATGGGCATGAGATGTATTTAGACAGCACAAATTAACTCCTTAAGTATTATTGCAACTCCACATGGCTCTCTGGGAGTACATACCTTAAGGAGCTATTGAAAAACAAAAACAAAAACTGAATATAACTCAACAGTCCTGATAATTTATAATGCATATACAATTGGTTCACCTGCATCCTTTTGATTCTCTATTTGAAAGAGAGAGCACAACAAGGAGAGAAGAGAGAGAAACAAGAACACATATGCAGAATTAATGAGCAAGTGGACCAAAATGCCCCCCACTTATGTGTGATACATGATATTGGAAAGAAAAGGTTGCCCTTGGGTTCCCACCGCCCCAAAGTTTGGGGGCCAGCAAAAAAGGCTCCTTCACAGAGGTGGAAAATGCTGCACAAATAGAAAATTAGTAAAATTAAGTTTAATGTGAAATCAAGCTATGAAACATACATGAACTCTCCAAGTGACAATTAAGTCATATGTTCTAGGCAAAGTTTAGAGGACAAGGACAAGTCAAAATCTCTAGAGGGAACAAGGAAAAGCTTCCCAGCTTGATAGAGAACAGACAGGAGGCATATAAGATCTAATTTTTACAGAGAATGGACCACCTGGTGTGGTCTCATACCCATAATAGTTTGGCATCTTAAACATGGAAAAGAAGGCATGATTTTGCCCCAAATATCCTTTATCTGACACCTAACGCATTGCTCCCCAGCCTAGCTGCTACCTTTTGATTGTGTACCAGTGACAAGCACTTTACAAATTAGGGTTACACACAAGCAAAGTAAAAATGCATTCAGGTCACAGACAGAGAATAACTGAAAAACTTACAGACAAATCTGAGTTTATCACAAACAAATGGCTTAATTGTCTAACCTGTTTTAGGCTGATAAAAAGTGACTGGACTTCTCACACTGGGTTTCACAGACAGAACCAACAGACAAGCCAATGCTAAAAAACTTGAAGCAAGGAGAGTGAGTTGGTTTGGATCTGGATTTTCTTGAAATAATGAAAACAGAAAGAGTGAAGACAGCATGGTGAGGAGGTGGTAGGTACTCACGAATGGTTAAATCCATCACTTGGGAGGCCAAGCAGAAGACAGGATGCTCATACATTTCTCTCTTTTTCCCTATAAAAGAGGATTTGGGCATGCAAGAGGCTTAGGTCAGAGGTAAAGAGGTTAAAGGTCATAGGTTAGAGGAAAATGTTACATTAGCTCAAAGGAAAATAGCCACAGAGTATTTTGGGATAAACACAGGATAAAAGAAAAAGGAGCTTCAAAATTGGAGATCTACTGGATTAACCATTCAGCATGCCGTGAGTCACGAGAGAGATTGTGACCATGATTTTACACGTCTCTTTAGAGCTGTTTGCAAGAATACAATGACCAAAACATCATGAGTAAAGGGAAACAAAATTTCATTGATTTAAGGCTCCAAGATACTAAGGATTTAAGACTTTAGTATCTAAGGCTCTTGAGGTATTTCTTCATAAACATAGTCTCCAGCAATATTACTACAACTTCTTTCCAGAATTCTCAGATAACAAAGCTGCTAATTCTCACAGAGGGGCTCAAATGTAAAAAATGAAAGATTTCTTCTCTGAGGGTAGGATCAGAGCCTTGTAAAAGAAAGTTGTCTGGTAGTAATATCTTTCAGGCTGCAATGTCTCAGCCTATGGTGGACTATGTTCATGAAAGAAAACCTGATACATGCAGCCAGAGGATGTTGGGTTGCCTGAATTAACAATCCCAGCATGCTTTGAAATTGGTGTCTCAGCCACTTTTGCAGAGGTCACATTAAAGTGGCTGAGCCAATCACGGACAAGGAAGGAGAGAAGCGGAAGAGAGCAGGTAGTGTGGAATGAGGTACTTCTCTGAAAAGAGAGTTGAAAAAAAAGAATTGGTTTCTTCAAAGAATCCCCAGACCTAAAAGTCACAGTGCAAAAGATAATTAACACAACCAAGAAGAATTGAGGCACAAAAGGAAATTACAGACCAGCTGATCTACTTTGGAAATGAATGCATTTTTACTTACAGGTCTTAAAGTTTGTTTTTGGATAGATTTATCTGAAAGAAGAGAGCAGATCTTACCAAAAGACTAGTAATAGCTAGACCAAGACCTATGAGGCAGCAGCCATGGCAACAGAACGTTTCTTGATCCCATCCCATCTCTGGCCTTGCCTAGAATTGTTAGGTACCTGGCTGACTTTACCAAATACAACCAATCATTACGTCCTGGGACAGTAAATGCTGGAACAATTATTTGCTAATATAGCCCTTTAACGACCTCTTGTTCCTCTATTTTTGTCACTCATTACCAAGTCAAGAGTTGATAAACATCCTTTTGGTGCCCAATTCTTAAGTGTTTCTCCCTGGATGCATAACAGTGAATTCATTACCACTGGTACACAATTTGCATTGTCAGACAGACAAAATTGAGAGAGGGAGGACACGTAATGTACAGAACACTGTGAATTTGACATAATCTTAACCTAATTCTCTAAGGAAACAAGGATTTTGGCAGAGTAAGTGATGGGGTCTGAGTGATTGGTTAGTTTCTTTTCCCCCCAGTTGTCTTGAGGCAGACAATGCGCATTTGCTAGTTTTAGTCAGGTGTCATGTTTCACGTGTGAGAGAACATCAGATTCCAGAATGCGGACACATCGAGTTTTGCACACAGAACTTCCACATTTATACACTTACACCACTGGTCAAGTTGGGTGTGGCTTTCAAATCACCCTATAGCAGCCAACAGGGTAACAATGAAAAGTGATTAATACCTTCGTGAATGAATAGGTCCCAAAGAACCATATCTTCTCAAGTAGAGTTTACTCAAAGCACCTTTGGTGATTACTGGGTCATCAGTGACCACTTCCCTAAAACTTGAGAGGGCAGTGGTAACAAGCATCTAAGGTCTGGAGTAACAAGAATGAATGAGATCTAAAGCCAACTTGGAGCCATCACAGATGGCTCAGCACTAACCTGCCATCGAGCTTGAAGCGCTACCAAAAGACAAGGTACTTTTGGGGGCAAGAAAGAGCAAAACCTTGATCTTGCTCTTTTCAGTTCTTGTATTGCTTCCAATGCTATCAGCAGCGGACAACAGACTGCTTTATTTTCCTCTGTTTAAAGAAGGGGGCAATTCTACAGAACTCCTTCATAGGAAAACATCAGCCACAGAGCCAATACTTAGGGCCAACACAGACTCTCAGAAGGAATTTAGTTATCTGATAACATCCTGTTTTCAATATTGTTCCCTTACAAAGGGAACTGTAATTACAAAGCCCCTGTAATGTCTTTTAATTCGTTTACTTGGCCACGGCCAAGGAAACTTCGACATTTCAGGTGCTTCCAGGTTTCAGCTTAATATACTCAGATGGACCACTGTTTTCAGGTGCCCTTGAGAAAAGAGAAAGACTTCCCCAGGGAGGCATATCAAAATTTAAATTCAAAACTGGGGGCAGAAGGGAGCCTTACCTTCGATTTTGGCATACTCTGAGAGCCGAGAATAGTTGACTAACGCAGCCTGTTCCAGACATTTACGGATAACTGTTTTTACCTCCTCTTGTGGCACTGGGGTAACAATATCTTTCATCAAAACCTTCAAGTAGGAAAAGAGGGATTATTAAGAAGGTTCAAGCAAATGTGTCACTCATCCATACTTCTTAGAAGCGTGAAAGTTTAAAATCAGTTCTTTGTGACTTAATAAGATTGAGAGCCATGCTTAAAGAGAAAGCACCAGAAGTGCAAAGCATTGGCAAAGGCCGTCCATGAGTCAGGGAAGGGCTAGGAACATATCTTCTGTATATCCTATTTGGGAGTTTGAAGATAAAATATCAAGAGTTTTGGCAGTTTCCTCGCTTCTATTCTGATATTTGATGAATGGTAAACAAATCCTATAAAAATTACAACTAGGTCATTCAACCAAAACATTTCATTACAATTATGCTTATGTCTTTTTATATATATGTGATCTATCTTTTACTTTCATTCTTACCCTTTCCAAGAGTGAGAGAGTAGCTTTCAAAGCACCTTCAGGTCGACCAAATGGAAAGCAATACCTAAAAAAGACAAAATTCTTCAGGTTGCCTAAATTATTACATTTTAGCATGAAATATGCTGCAATTTGATTCCTATAGCAACTCTCTCTGAGGAATGGAAAATGCTTTTTATTTTGTCACGTTGTGTTATGTTAATCTGAATTCACACCATATATGTGTGTATATAATGTATATATGTGTATGTGTGAATAATGACTAAAGAGGGACTCTGCAAATGTCTGCAGCAGAAAAGAATATTCAGAGTGGTGACATAAGGCTCTGTTTAGATTTCTATTGTGAAGGAGAACTATTTGTTAGCTCAAATGTGACCTTATATGTTATTATCGAGACTGGCGTTAAAAAAGTATTAGTTGGAACAGGCTGAAATTCAAATACACTTACTTAAGTCCCCAAAAGATCAATATATGGAATAGAAAAGTGGATTTAGAGCAAATTCATGATTCTGCTAGCTATCCTTCCCTGCTTGCGGTTTCCTATTGTTATGGACCGTCTGCTACTGGTAATGCATTTTACATATAGTGTATGATCAATAAAGATTTATCCAGGAGGATTTTGATGGCACAGAAAAAAACTATGTCAGGTACCACTACAAGTTCCAGTGACTGGTTTCAGGTTGTCACTGGCCCTTCAGAACACTGTGCATGGGACAGAGAGACTAGCATGGCTGCTTAAACCTGGACTATCTTATGTAAGCATCCCACTTCTTCCACTTGCCAGCTGGATTGCCTTGGGCAAGTTCCTTAACCTCTCTCAGCCTCACTTTGTTCCTGGTTTAAATGGGGATTATGATAACTACCTTACAAAGTTGTTATGCCACGAGTTAATACTTCTCCAGCCTCCAGTTCTATATCTGGTATATAGGAAGTATTTAATAAATAGGAACCATTAGAAATGCTATTATTATTTTTCAGTTACTATTTCAGGATCTCTGGTCCAGAACCACCAGGACAGCACTAAAAACACCTAATGTGCTCCAAGGGAGAAGTGGGCTATGTGATGTAAGGCTCAAGCACAGAATCTGCTGGCTCTCTTGAGTATGCAGGGGAGATTCAATCCACCCAGGCTGACGCAAGGTTCATTCTTTCCCTGTGTTGCCAGCCAGTGCTGTTTCTGCGGTAGTGGAAAAAGTGGAGACTCTCCTAGGAGTATCACTGCCTTCCTTCCTTGTTCACCATGTTCTGATTCACAAGATTTTTTATTTATTCATTTTTACTTAGGAACCTTGAAGAAGCTTCAAATTCAACTTTTTATAATAGATTGTTGACCAGGGTCAGCTCAAACATGGAAGAATTTGTTCTTTAAGTGGAAATAACATGAACTTAAGAATGCAAAGTTTTCTGGTTATTGCAGAACCATATCTGATTGATTTGCTTGTTCTACTCAGTTATTTCTAAATATGCAATGTATCCTCTGGTAGATTTACAGTTTTGGAAAATTAAGTCCTTTAGTTTTCCCTTCCCACTCTCATCTCCTAATTAAAGCTCTCCAGCCCCAGATCCTTACCTAAAATGTGTAATCTGATTTTCTAGCAGAACTCGGAGCCTCTCTTTGATTTCTTCAAAACGTTCCTTTTCTTCAACAGTCACAGTTCCGATTCCATCAGGCCTGAAAGAAGACATGTCATGAAATGACGGGAACCTCATATGCTGACACCATCAAATCAAATCTCTAGCAGGAGGAAACTGTCCATTTTAGAAGAAACAACTACAATGATCGATGTGAGCTCAGGAGAAGCCCAGCTATTCAGGGCTAGCTTCCAAAGGCGATGGGTTGTGTTTGGGTTATCATTTTGGAAACATGTGCAGAGCTGTAGCTCTTTTCTTGTGAAATGGTAAAATGTACAAACCGGTGGCTTGAAGGTTAAGTCCAGCCCCTGAACTTGTTCTGTTTGGCTCACAGCGTCTTAAGAAATTTGAACCAGTTGCCAACATTTTTTTAAATCAGGGAAGTTTGAGAATACAATTCTGATTTCTGTTTTCTTGAAAATTTGGAACAGTTAGCATTATTAATTGGTGGCTAACAGCTTCTTCCTTACCTGGGACAGGCACTCACCTGGTTCACATTGCTAAATTGTATTACCTATCTCTCTTGTAGGCACTTGGGTTTGGGGTCCCTGAATTATGCACAAAAATTCCTATGAAAATCAGGTGACTTGTAAGTGTTTGTCTTTCCCGGTGTCAGACGTCTTAAATGGCTCAATTTCTTGCCTATAACTACCGATGTTCAGATTTATTTAAGTGCTCATGTATTCATTGAAGAACAAACCACATGTTTTCCAATTTTAGCAAACTGTTACTCATTGTAATAAAAAGGACTCCAGCTTAAATAAATGATTTCAGTTTGATCATCATATTCTCATGGTTCTGTGTCATCTTTAGGTGCATACATATATACTCTATTTGTTATGGACCATTCAAGTTGAAAATATAAAGGGAGGATACATATTTATAGCCCAAATTTATCTGTTCCAAACTAAATGCAGGATAATCTGACCCATTCAAAGCCTTCAGCTTCCCAGATCTCATAGTGACTTGTTTTGACTACTGGCTGAGCCAGTTTGCAGATTGGTGTGTCACCATAAAACTTCTATTGGAACATTCTTCAGTTTGCAAATGCAAGTCATCTTGAGACCAAACAAATGGTCTTATTTATAGGCCTTCTCAAGGATCCAGCATAAGTTGGGAAAATCCTTTATACTAGACCAGTCTGACTGCACAAAAGACTTGGCAAATGACAGCAATGTACCTCCTGTTACGGGTTAATCAGTCAGCTTTCCTTCTTTTTTGATAATAAAAATGCCCTATTTGAAATATGCGAAAATTTCCTCTTCCCCACTTTATAAAAAATACCCCCAAACAGTAAAATCCTGTTCAGTCCATTTCTTCATACTCTTCCAAAGAAAGGCAAAATGATAAACAACAGGTAGGTTGTCTTCAAATTCTCTGTTAAATGTCAAATGTTAATTTACAAAGCTTATTAAAAATTTTTTTAAGAGACGGGGTCTTGTTCTGTTGTCCAGGCTGGGGTGCAGCAGTGTGATCATAGCTCACTGCGGCCTTGAACTCCTGGCCTCAAGTGATTCTTCTGCCTCAGCCTCTTGAGTAGCTGGGATTATGGGTGCAAGCTACCATGCTTAACAAAAACAATTTTTTTTTTTTTTTTACATGAAACGTCCGTGAATCTACAGTTAGATAACAGGATGAATTTACTGGCCTCCACAAAACACGTGATGCTTTTGTTTGTAACTTTTCGTGTATATGCTACAACCTACAACTTCCTTAAGCTGTGGTTTTTAAATTTCTTTAAACAACCTTCAGCTTGTTAATGAACTGAACACACATTTGTTTATGTAATCAGCATGTGCATGCACACACTCAACTGGGGGAAAAATGGAGCAATTTAAAGCATTTTGTTTTTTAGTGGAGAATTAACCCAGAGAAAAATGCTGTTAAATATAATTTTACAGTTCAGAAAAGGTTTACAGATCACAGCAAAAAGTATGGAGACTATTTAACATGAAGAGCCAGGATATTTGTGGTCATTATTAGGAGATAAATATCTCTGTGAATAAAACCATTCATTCATTACCCTACAAGCCTTCTAAGGCAATTAGGCAATTAGAAGGCAGCTTTCTGCTTTGTGTCTGAGATGATAAAAACTGAACATTTAGTGTATGCTTGGCCTTCTCAGTTAATTCTCACTATAAAAGATATTATTACAAACCTAACAATGGATTATGTTTTTTCCTTTTGTTCTGATGATTCCCATTTGTAATTATTAAAAGTATCAGATAGCAGCTTCTGCTTCGCTGATAACCTCTCCTCGGACTACTTTCTGAACACTATTAATCTCACTATTCCAATAAAAGTAAACAACTGAAAAGTAGTGTTGTCTCTTAAATTTGCTTCTTGATCACCTATGTCAGCGCGACAACTTTTATTTTAAATAAAACAAACTAACTTTACTAAGTCTGTAAGGTACAAGTACAGAGTTCACCAATAAAAACAGGTGATAAAACAATTTGATGTTGAATGATTTTGACATAAAATGTAAATTTGTAACTGCCAGAATTGCTCTGAAATGGTATTGGTAACAGGAGATGCTGCTTTACAAAGTGAGGAAAAGACATGCAGGAATAACAACTTGTCAAAGATCATAGGTTGTAACCAGGTCAGTTAAAAAGCAAAAGGATCCCTTTTTTGTTTGATTTCACTGCATTGTTTTCGAAAATTCTGTCAAACATCAATTTCTTGTTCATCGACCCCTATAATTTGGCAATGTTAGCTATACAGGTTTAGATAGATCTCTATAGAACTATTAACTGAAAAATTCAGGTTACACGCTTTGGAGAGCACTGTTTTTCCACAGAAGCAACAGCATACTTTTTCTAGAGCAGTGGTTCTCAAACTTGAATGAGCCTCAGCATCACCTGGTGACAACCTGGATTGGTTGGTCCCCTAAAGTTGCTGATTCAGTAGAGCTGGGGGGTAGGGGTTGAGAACTTGCATTTCTAACAAGTTTACTGGTGCTGCTAGTGCTGCTGGTTCGAGGACCACACTCTAAGTACCACTGTTCTAGGGAAAAAAAATATTAGGTGGGTGGTTCTTCCAGTGGCAGAGAGGGTATATTTGATTCAGGGTTCCTGATTTCTCTTAGGTTGGAGTGGATTTGGAACCCAAGATATTCTGCAAGAGATACATGGTATTATTTAACTATGAATCCCTTCCAAAAGTGGCATTTGTATTGTTTACAAGGTGCCATTCCAAGTAGTGCTGGTTGCAAAATAAATAGTAGAGCTATATTGGTATCTTTCAGACGCCATGCTTTTGTTTTGTCTTTCTGAAAATATTTGGGGGTGATTCTACAACTGTCTTAAAACTAGCTCTGCATCTTGTTCCTATCTCAATGCTAAATCACTAAAGGAGACACAAAGAGTGAGAGAAGAGGAGGGGTGAAGCTGGATTTTAAACTGCTAGCTAGAAAATTCCAGGCTGAGATGTGTCTACACAGAACACCTGTCTAGAAGCCTGACTCTCTCATGCTCTCGTGTCCTGACTGTGAATATTCTGGTCTTCTTGCTTTCAGGCTTTTTAGCATCCATTGCCAATTTCTAACCCCTGGATTTGGAGGAGTGGCCTCAGCCACATTCTGGCCACTCTTGTGTGAGGGTAAATCGAGGTGCCTATTCCCCTACTATTAAAGCTGAAGGGCTTCCTAGAGGCCAGCCCCTCCCTTTCACAGCCACTCCATATCTAAGCTGGACTATGACCTCAGTTCAGCTACCAGGACACCCTCCTCTGGAATCTTTACGTTGAATAAATGATACAAGGCTAGAATAAACAGATGGAATTTGCTTGTTCCAGCAGCTGTGCCTTGACCAGACTGTCCTTACAGGTCAGTAGTTTTTGATCTTGTCTGTTTCTTAGAATTGTGAAAGGTCGCATCCTCAAAGCTCTATCTATCTATCTATCTATCTATCTATCTATCTATCTATCTATCTATCTATCTAACTATTGAGACAGGGTCTCATTCAGCCCAAGGTGGAGTGCAGTGGCACAACCTCTGTTCACTGCAGCATTGACATCTCAAGCTCAAGCGATCCTCCTACTGCAGCCTCCTGAGAGGCTGGGACTGCAGAAGCATGCCACCATATCTGCTAATTTTGTTTTAATTTTCTTCAGACACAAGGTCTCATTATGTTGCCCAGGCTGGTCTCTAACTCCTGGGCTCAAGGGATCCTCCCACCTCAGCCTTGCAAAATGCTGGCATTACAGGCACGAGCCACTGGACCCAGCCTGACACTGGCATTTTTAAGGTTTCCCGTGTTACTCTAACATACAGTAAGAACCACTGTGTCAGTCCTGCTTTCTACTCTTCCATAGCTGACTTGATTCCAGCATTCCCTTCCCTGTCTTTGAGGCCCCCAGCATCATCCTAATAAACTCTCCTTTGCTTAGATTACCCAGAGTTAGTTTTTGTTACTTATATTGAACTCGATATAAGTTCATAAAGCACATATCTCTTCCTTCACAACGTTCCAAATTTTAATAGACGATGTCTTTGAACTTAGCTTTAGAAACACATACACACATGAGCACATACACATGCGAACATAGCCCCTGGTCTCTGGTTCCACCTAACTGCACACTGGCTAACAACTCACTTCTTTTATATCATGATCCTGCAAACTTGAGACAATATGCAGGTCAAGCGCAGTCATTTTTGGAGCCGTGCTGAAGCCTGGAAGCTCTCCCACCTGCGGGCCATCACTGGAGCCAGAAATGAGTCTCTCCAGCCACAGCAGACTATATCGCATCTGACACGGCAGGCATCTCCGGAATCCACCTTTCAAGTTTTCGGCAAACCATTTTCTCACTGTCCTTCACAAAGTTGACATTTTCGGCAGCATGATAGGAAAGATGTCATGTCGGCTGCTCTTCAAGTTCTTGTCACAGTGGTTAGCACCAGTTCTGTCATCTTCACTCTCCTCACAGTCTCCCATCTTGAGCCATGTCACAAATAATAATACATCTAGAGTTGCATTTTTCTTTTTTTTTGTCAAATTGAAACTACCATAACCCAGCTGCCCAACCTTTGAGTGACTAGTTATGCAAATTGTTCTCTTTTTCCCAAATGCTTCTGACCTGGAGTTTATTAACTAATATCTATTATAGGATTAATATAATTAAGTATTGAGTTTTTAATGTGAAACATTTTAATATTTGAAATTAAGTGTGAACAGTGTAGTCAAAGAATTCAAGATTCAATGTGTTTTGTGAAATGATTTTACCTCTTTAGTGTTGTTAAATTGTCACTACACACCCAGGTGAGCACACAGACTTTTAGCAGTTCATTATCTTTCTAGAATGGTTCTCCATATTATGTTAAAAGCTGGGCCACAAAAACCTTCTTTTGAAAGGTAAGATGTCTCTTCAAGAGGGTCAGAATGCTAAATTAATTCAAAGCTTACAATGATCTATATGTTCTGATATTGCATCTATTTGGTGATTAAGGGCAGAATCCAGGTGTAAAAAGAAATGTATGAATTCCACAGAAGAGGAAACAGTGTCTGGTCCACTGCTCCGCATACAACCAGCTTTCAGGCTCCAGTCACTACCAACAAGGGGTAAAACTCCAGCTGAAGAGGGAATATACTTTCATCTCCAAATGCAAATGTCCACATATGCTGGTGCAGGCACCGTAAACATGATATATTCTCTCTCTCCAAATGGATGCATGCCTGCAGACCGCATTATGGATCCATGAAAATGTCCTTAAACAAGCATGATAACTGAATCCTACTTGCTACGAAATTGTTCCAGCCCAGAAACACGAGAGCTTAAAGGGCCAGAGAGGGACAGAATATCTTAGTAGATGTTCTTTGCAGTGCTCCCTAAATAGGACATTTAGACCAAACATCCTCTCTTAACCACTGACTTAAAAAGAAAAAGAGTTCTCCCAGAAACTAACTCTTTATTACTTCTAGTTTTAGAATGATACCTTTGAATTTAATCCTTGCATGGAAAGTGTTCCTTTGTCTCTCTCAAGTGATTAATAACCACAAATTCAAGATAGCACCAAAGCATTATCTTCTCAAAAGGAGATATCCCTGCTTGCTCATCTATATGGTTTGTACAATCCTATGTTAATTATAAATTATAATTAGGGCCCTCACATCTCATAGTTACTGCTTCATTATGAAAGCCAGCCTCACCCCTTCCTCTCCTTTCCTTCCAGCCCATGCCCTTTTCTAATTATGCCCTGATGCCCTGGGGCTCAGACACGCTGCTAAAACAAATATATCAAAGCGTTTGTATCACAAAGAATAAGATAGGAAGCAACAATAAGCAGTTTCTACAATATTACAAGTGTGCATTGTAGCTTCTTGGGGCTAATAATTAATCTCCAAACAAGGCTTGGAAGGGGCAAAGATACACCAGTGAGGACTGTCTTGACTTATTTACAGTTCTCCTAAATATGTGGTTATAACCTAACAGTATCAGAAGGTGTCATTAACTCTATTAAAGGATGAAAGTCGTGCAGAAGTCTCTCTCTACTGAACAGTCACAAAGAATATGGATGCTATGGGCACAAGGACATTAGTCAAAGTGGCTCAGGCTCAGTCCAGGTACTGAATGAAGCAAGAACACATCAGATGATTAGAGAAATTGTATAAAATGCAGGAAAGCATGCATTTTACCCCCAAGAGGACCAATTTTAAAAATTGGCACTGCATAGATTTTTCCCTTTGAGGAATAAGAGATGTGTTTCTTTATTTCTAGACAAATATAGACAACTAATCTTTAGATTCCTTTCTGAAGACACCATATACAAAATTCTGAGTGGTCAGACCAGTAGTATGTGTGGCTTTTTGATATCACATCCACTCTAAAAGGAGTGTAACATCTGAAAATATGTTTTTGTACCAGTTAATTCAATGACTATGGGATAAAGACACATTGTTGGAATTTTAAGAGGAAAAACACATTATCTGATGGTTTGCTATGGGCCAGAAAGATTGCACCAATGGAATAGGTAATTTAGCATATTTCACAAGATTTCATGTCTCGATGGGAAAATCTGCTGTTCTCATGGGGAAAGTCAGAAAGAGAGTCACGTGGGTTAAAAGGAAACAAGTTCCAAAGTGAATTTCTCCTTGGACATCTGGGATGCCTACTGATACTTAAAATTTGTTTGAAAATTTTTCCCACTTTCTCTTCCAAGTACTTCCTATTAAGTAAAGCTGGCTCCTTAGAATTTAGAGAGCATGACTCAGCCATGTGCACGGCCTGTACTTGCTCAGAATTGGAAGGCCAGCCAGCAACATGCTCATGTTCACAAGTGCAATAATCTTTGTGTTCAGTGTGTAACATGAGACCAAGAATGTGGAGGTGTTTTTTATACCGCATCAGTGCCTGCCTGCTATATAAAGTGCTACATGCAGAGGTTAGTAAAACACAGCTATCCCCACTACACAGTTTTTGCTCTTTATCTTTGTGGGAAAAAGGGTTGAGAAGCACCAGACATAATGTCATTATGTGTGTGTGTGTGTGTGTGTGTGTGTGTATGTGTGTGTGTCTGTGTGTCTGTGTATGCACGGGCATGAGAAAGAGAGAGGAGGGAGTTAGAGTGAAAGAAAAAAATGTGTTACTCATTTACTGCTAGGAAGGCATTCACCAAAAAGAAATAAAAGGAACCATTATGTGACATGGATTGAAACGGCCACCCAACATTGGAGGCAAGGGCACAGTCAATAGGGCAATCATTGTGGTCCAGAGGAGAGAAGATAGAGACCTAAACTCTGGTAGTGGCATTGAAGAGAGGGAGAAATGGTGGACTTGAGAGATACTTAAGGGCGTTGTCAGGATATAGAAATTGAGTTGTTGTGACACACTGGGGAGAAAGAGAAGTCAAGGGTGGCT
This sequence comes from Pan troglodytes, assembly GCF_028858775.2. NCBI lineage: Eukaryota > Metazoa > Chordata > Mammalia > Primates > Hominidae > Pan > Pan troglodytes. Next base: position 66,521,073 of record NC_086015.1, read on the forward strand.
CTTGAGGTTCTATCTTGGGCAACTGGGAAGATGAAACCACTTACTTAGGAATCCTGGCAGAGTAACAGGAGAAAAGTGAGTTCCATTTGATTGTTTGGTTACTCAAATCTTAATCTACAAGGGATCACATGGTCTCTGAACATGGGCAGCACCTTGGCTCCAAATACATCGCCCAAAAGAAATCTTTAGAGCACACTTTCAGAGATTTTTAAGATTCATACCCTCTTACATCTGCTTTACTCATTAATCTATGCAGCTTACTTTGGATTGGGGCGGTTGGCATTATAGATTTGTTAATTGCTGATACAATGTACTTTCTACACAGGCCATATGTGAAGAGCAGCACTGGCATTCAAGAAATGTTAAATAATAATGTAAATGAGAAAAATTTTCAATCCCAATAATAAAGGGATCCAAGGAACATTGACGCAACTTGCAATCATCAGAGCTGTTTGATTGCCTTGTCACTGTGGGATAGTGACCAAAGTGATGCTAATCTAAATGTCATCTAGAAAGAATACTAAAAATATTATGGTGAGAATTAAGTACTGCAACCTTAGAAGCTGATTTAAAAATTAGAAGATATAGCAATTTACATCTGTGGATTTTATGATCGCCAAATGCAACCAGCTGAACATACTCACATTTTCCTTTTTCTCCTGTCTCTCTTTTCAGAAAATGGGTTCAGTTTTAAAAAGTTAGTTCAAACTAATGTTCCCTCAATCAGTGGGTCTTGAACTTTGCTATATATTTAAATCACTTGAGATTTTTAACTCATGAAGTTTGGGCCACATTCCAGATTAATTAGAATCTCTGCAGGTGGAGCCCAGGCATTAGCATTTTTACCCTCTCCAAGTGATTCTAGTGGGCAGCCTAGTTTGACAACCAAAATCCTAAATATGTATGATCTAAAGACCAAATGCTTTAGGTTCATGGTTGAGAGGGGTGCTTAGTAAAAGTGCAGATTCCCAGCTCCATTTAAGACTTGTCAAATGAAATTATTTGAGGATGCCACCTAGTACTCTGCATTTTATAAAATCCCCACATGATTTATGTGCACAATGAAGTGTGAGAACCACTGTACAAATTGAAAATCGGTGGTGGTACCTGTTAGGCTTTTAGACATAGGGTAAGTCTTGTGTAAAAGAAACAACAAATCCATGTAAAGGAAAAATGCAGCTCATCACCAGGGAGTTTGGTTTAAAACAGGGTTTCTTGACCTTGGCACTATTAACATTTTTGGCTTTGTTTTCAGGAGGCTCTCCTGTGTATTATAGGATGTTTAATAATATCCCTAGCCTCTACTTACTAGACAAAAATGGCACCACTCCACCCCAGCTGTGGCAATCAAAAATATCTCCAGATATTACCAAATGTTCTGTGTGTGCTGGGGGTGGGGGGTGGGGGAGTGGGGATTACCCCCAGTAATTCTAAAAATGCCAAACATGTGGATGGTTCCATACATCCCAGTGTTTGAAATTATGAACAGCAAACATCTTCCTGATTGACCAGATGTGTCTACACTTGACTACAGTAACTGTGATTCACAGAGCATAGTTTTTCATGGAGATGGTGCACAAGTTTCCAGAGCAGTTGGGAGAAACTTGGTCCCTGCCACGTCAGCGGTCATTAATGATTTCCAGCTGCAGCAGGGCAAGGTTCTGCCTCTGCCGGTGGAAATGCTGAGTTAATAATAGGTAAAAAAACATCTTTTTACCTAATCCGAATCTGGTTGTGAGATCTCAGTGGAAATGGGCTCTATTCAGTTAAAGGCAGTTAAAGGGCCATTGCTTTCATGAGTCATGAATTGCTTTTAAATCTGGAACAAAGAATAGATAACATCTCCACATCCAAATGCTGGTCATGCTGGTGAAAGGTTTGGAATGTGGTTTCCCCAATCCCAAAGGCAATTAATTAGTGTTCATAGGAGACTCTCCCCTTAGGTGGTATAAAACTCCAGATAAATTCTGGTTTTCCCCACAAAGCTAAAATCTCCAGGTAGGCCATATTAGTTTTGGCCATCTTCAGGCTTCTCTTTAATTCAGATGACTGCTGTAGCATCTCACCTGGAAATGTTGAAACAAATATCAAACGGCCAGGTTTGCCATCTCACGCCATATACAAGTGCTAATCTTGGACAGGTAGGAAGGTAGAGTGGTTACAAATGCAAGCACCAAAGTCAGAATATCCATGTTTGAATCAGGCTCACACAGTTATTTGTTATGAGTTTCAGGCAAGTGACTGAATTTATGTGAGCCTCAAGCACTCATCTATTGGGTGAGGGTAATAATGATATTTATCTCATATGAATGTAATAAGGATAAAATGAGATAACATATATCAACAGCACTTCACTTAGTGCCTGGAATATAGCAAGTAATTATTAAATGGTAGTGATTATCCTTATTTTAATTAAACTTTATTTATGATTATTTAAATTGCGCCTTCGAAAACATTTTTATTTATGAAACCTGACGATGGACTATTTCACTTGTTATTGTAATCCATAGAAGATAATTTTAGATGTTAAAGGGATATTACAGATACTATGATTCAGTCTGCTCATTTTACAGAAATGAGAAAACTGAGGCACAGAAACGGGATCTGATACTCCTAGATTTATGCAGAATAGGTTCTAACATTCAGGTCTTCAGCATATAAGTACAGTCCTGATGTAGTGCAAAAGGAAAGAGCTTTGGACTTAGAACATCTAGGTTTGCTACTTAAATTTACAGATGTTTGACTTTATCATCTGCAAAATGAACATAAAAATAGCTAATCTGAATATTTTATAGCAAATGTTTGGAAGCACTTTGTGGCTGGGCGCGGTGGCTCATGCCTGTAATCCCAGCACTTTAGGAGGCTGAGTCGGGCAGATTACCTGAGGTCAGGAGTTCGAGACCAGCCTGGCCAACATGGTGAAACCCTGTCTCTACTAAAAATACAAAAAAATTAGCGGGGCGTGGTGGCAGTCGCCTGTAATCCCAGCTACTCATGAGGCTGAGGCAGGAGAATCGCTTGAGCTCATGACGTGGAGGTTGCAGTGAGCTGAGATCATGCCATTGCACTCCAGCATGGGGCACAAGAGCGAGACTTTATCTCAAAAAAACAAAAACAAAAAAGCACTTTGTAAACTGTAGAATGTTACACAATTGCTACTTAATATTATGATTTCTTCTTTATTAAAAAAATGCAATGCAAACGAAGATTCTGAAACACACACATAAGCCTCAATAGGACCAGTCAAGATCCCTTTAGTTAGTTTTTCGTGGCCTAAGAAATAGATCAGGTTCAAGCAAGTGTGCCTTTCAACACTGGCCATTTGTTCTCTGCTCCACTTGGATGTTGAGCCTTCCAAAAGCAGCATCTTGGACAGCAGCCAGGAAGGCTTCCTCTCCGAAGCCTTGTCATTCTGTCAGACCTCACCTTCAGGCACCTACAACATTCTGCATGCACTTTCTTCCTAATTGCAAGTTGCTGTTGCCTTGCGATCTAACTTTTACAGTGAAACACAAACAGAAATTGCATTTCACCTCTATCCTTACATATTGCGGTGAAGGAGATGGATGGCCACATGGAATCAGGGTTTTCTTTGACCTTCCCTATTGGACCCGCATATACTGATTGACAGCCTGCCACATTCTCTAGAAAGCAAAAGTTTGCATTTTCATTTGGCCTGTCTACAAGTGAGCTGTATACATTTCAGGACTTAGAAATATTCAGTGAATAAATTTATAATGATGAAGCATACAGCATACACGCTTGAGAATTTTGGGTAGCTTGGCAATGCCAGGATCAGAGTCATCAGTTCTAAAACCAAACAAAAAACTTTAAAATGTCAGTGTTAATTTTGGGTGACGGTATAAAAGGTGAAGAAGGGCACAGAATAAAACTGGAAATAATTAGTAAACCTAGTTTAAAAGGGAAAAAGTTCACCAATTTGCCAATTTATAAACCCGCAAAGAAAGGACATAGGAAACAGGACAGGATAAACAAAATTTTAGAAGTTCAAAGTGCCTTAAAGGTGACCTCAGTATATAAGTGATTCTACTAAGAAGCATTAATTTGGTAATAGAATTTATCTTATGCCATTATTATAAATCATTATTTGAGATGAATTTCTTTTTATGAGATGAATGTAGAACTAATAGGTATTTGCTGAAAATGATGGCACTACTATAAATGCATAGGCCTATCTTATGCCAATCTATTTTATTTGCTCCTTAAGCATAATTTCAAAATTATAAAGCATGGGTTGCTTATTATGAATGACTTGGTAAGGTACCAGGCCCCTAACTAGATGCCACTAAAAAAGCAATCTGACTCACAATTCTGTTTACATATTGCTCAATTAGTCTTTTCAATATGAACACGTTTTAAAAGTCACTGAACACCTGACTCAAATTTAGTCCCAATACACGGTATTTTTGCCCATTGCTAGAATTTTTTTTTTTTTTTTTAAATTGCACCTTTGAAAATGCTTAAAGAGAGACTTTAGGAATACTCAAAGCTTGCAAAAGTGGAAGTGATGGCATGGATGGAGGCTTGGGGAAAGGGTAAAGATATTACAAACACAAGCCAATACACACATAACTTCTTACCTTTTCAGCTCTTGATTTGCCTGGGTTTTGGAATCTTTTCTTTTTTTGGATTCCTTTTTGGTATCTTTTTTAGCCTCTGGTTCAGGTGGGGAGGGAGTTTTGCTCCCTTCAGGGTCTGTATTTGGTGGCAGCCCACTAAGGTACACATGCATTTGTTGACTTTGGAGAGGGGGTGGTCGCATGAGGCATGCACAGAGTGTGGCCAGCCATAGGAGAATCAAGAGCACACGCACATGCACAAACAAAAGAAAGAAAAAGAAGGGTGCATGAAAAAGCAGGCGCAAATGCATTCAAACTAAAATAATAAGAAAAAAAGATGCAAACTTGCATAAGGAAAATCAGAACTGAAAAGAAAATAAGAAATCCAAAACTGTTTCCATGACAAGATGTATAAACCTAACTGTGAATCAAGTGGCAGTCTTACAATATGAAATCCAGACAATGTGTATCATAATTCATGATGATGTTTACCAGGGAGTTTACAAAAACACTTCATTATTTTATAACACTTTCTTATTCAGTAACATATGTAGAATACAGTGTGACAACCCAGAGAATATAATGCAACTTCTCTCTCTCTCTCTCTTTAAAAAATTCAGTCCAAGAGGCTGTAACAGATAGTCATCAAAGTGTACATATTTATAAAAAGCAGAATTATGCACAGATACCCCCCAGGTATCAGAGTTTTCATGAGTATCTTTTATGCAAATAAAAGGTCACGTGCTGGGCTAGCAAACCTCATAACAATGGGAGGTGATGATAACCTTGTTGCCTGTTAAATATTCAAACCTATGATGCTATTGTTATCTAGCTCTAAATGTTGAAGTTGCATTTCGTAAAAATACATCAGTGCTAGAAGGAGGAAAAGCACAGAAAAAATCCTACAGAGATTTTAGTTGTATAGCTTGCAAAGATGAAGACGACTGACACAGTTCTGATTTAAAATAAATGTAGTCAATTCTGGATTCTCCCACATGTGGATTTCTCCAGAGCAGCGACTTTTGCATCTGAGGCTGGGTTTCTGAAGCCACCTAGTGTTTCCTGGGTGTGGCTTCACTGGCTGTTGGTTGGGGAGCTTTGGGATAATATAGGCTTGTCTTTATACTAATGCAAGGCTACATACATTGAGATAGTAAACTGGCTGTGGCAGTGTGGAAATTTATTCCATGTCTCCAGAGCCAAATGGCAATGTTCTTAAATTATTTGCTGCTTTGCATTATTCAGAACATGGATCTTTTCCTCCAGGAGCTGGGCAAGGTCTAAAGAAAGAGAGTACTTAGTACAGAGTCAGGAGACTTGACGTTCTGGGCTTGTATATAAAACCTACAAAATGAGGGGGTTGATTAGACTGTGATCTCAAAAGTTCTTCCAGGCTCTACGGTTAAATTAAAAGTGTTATCATCATCTTTGCCTTCCAGCTTCACCTAGCTTGCTTCAGCTCTGGAAATGTACTTGGCTTCCTCCTTCTGCAGGACATTTGTACATGCTGTTCCTTTTGCCTGGAACCACTCAACTCCTACACACGCTTTAGTTCTCAGCTCCAGCATCACTTCCTCAGGGAGGTCCTCCTTGCCATCTTGCCATTCCATCTGAGTCATGTTTCTTTATTAAATTTTGTCATGGAATTTTATTCCCTTTCCTCAGAGTCAGAGCATCAATCTGAATGTAACTCTGCCCTTGTTTGATGTCTGGCTTTTACTCACCACACATACTAAATGTGTACCAGAGTGACTGACACTAAGGAAGTAATCATTAAGCAATTATGAAATAAATAACAAAAACAAAGGCAAATATTTATTGTTTTTGCCATGTTTCAGGCACTATGTTGAGCCCTTTATAGGTACTTGCATTCTCTCAACAACCCCAGGGGTATACAATCATCCCATTTTACAGACGAGAAAACCGTGGCACAAAGGGCTTAATTACCAACCAGGGTTATTGCTAGTAAATGGAAGAACTATGATTTGAATCTAGATTGGCCTAACTTCCGAGCTTGCCCTAGAAGCCCTGCTTGCCATTTATTTTAAGTTTCTTGAAAGGAGAAGAAAGTTAGTGCCCTTTGTGTGTGTGTGTGTGTGTGTGTGTACGTGTGCACATACCACCGAAGGAATGAAGACAGGCAGATCCTAAAAGCAAGACTAGCCATAAACCATTGCCAGTGCCATTTCTTAAGGATCACCTCTAGACACACGAACACACACTTACCTGTTCCCATGGACATGGGATGCACAGAAGGCAAAGCTGTAGTGAAGAAGGGTGGGGTCGATCATGGCGCCATTTTCTGCCCGTTCAAGCAAGTCTCTGAGGTAGCAGAGATGTCGGTGACACCCCCGGACTCCATTTCGGGCGCAATACTCGTCTAGTACAAACACCTGGCCAGGACTGAACCAGCCCTATATAAAGAATAAAGGAGAGACTTTCTTTTAAATACAGGTTGTTTTCTGGAGAGCTGCTAGAGTTGGGAGTGGCTAGAGAAGGGGACTGAAAAATAGCCAGAGCTAACACTCCTTGATTGCCTATTATGTGCCAGCCACTGTGCACAGCATATTGCGGTTTAGTCCTCACAGTGGAACCTATGAGGTACATTCTGTTATCCCTGTTATAAAGATGGAAAGATTGAGTTCAAGAAGGGCATAAAATTTTCTAGTGAGTGATGGAGGGGGATTAGCAGACAGCTTGGTTCCAGAAACAGTGTCTCACCTACTGCTTGAACACGGAACCATACAGGTTAAAGGAGTATTGGGGTGGGGATGTGGCAAAGTCGTGGTTACTGATAAGAGGAAATCATAACATTAATGCTCTTCATTGATATAGAGCTTTACACTTAACAGAGAACTTTCAGTTGAGCCCTATAGCAACTCTGTAAGGTAGACAGAGAAGGTTTATTTTAAAGACAAGAAAATGGAAATCCTGGTCGTTAAGTGACTCACACAGATAATACAAAACAGAGGCAGGACTCAAATCCAGCTCTGTCATATTCCAAGTCTTCTTGTTTTCTCTACTCTAGAGCATGAAGAAATTTTAGGGTTGATCTACATACATGCCAGGACTTCATAAATCCTTTCACTTTGGAAAGAGTGTTTTTTAAATTTTTTAAATGAAGGTAATAACGCAACTCTCCAAAGAGAACAGCATGGCTTAGTTTTCAAGTTGTGAATCAGATGTAATTCCATTAAACTGAGAGGAACTTCTTGTGTCCTGGTTTAGAGTTTTATTTTCTCTTCTGGTAATTGTTTGTATTCTTATTATTTATTTGCTTGCTATGGGACCAGTCCAAACTCTGCTATACAAGACAATGGGAATTCAGATCTCCAAATTAGAGCAGGTTTGGTGGCATGATGGGATGGAAATTGCTAGCCCCATTATGCACTTAAGAAAACAGGTGCTCAGAAAGGCCAAGTGAGTTGCCACTCAAGGTCACCCTTAAGCAGAGCCTGAAATAAAATTGTGTTTTCTGGTTTCAGTGTCTGTTCAAAGCAAGAAATAAACCAATTTAGGTGATACTTTCTAAGCTGGAAATTTGGGGCTATTTTAAATATAAACTTAATTTTACTTTGAGGGTCTTCTCTGAGTCATCTTTTGAATATGGCTCCATCTTGGGAGAGAAAAGGCAAAAAGAGAAAGTGACTTGGGGGCAGGTAGAGGCCACAGAAGTACAGCGAGAGAGGCCTTTGCAACACTCTAATCTTGTATTAGGGATCTGGGAATCTTCAATTGACAACATGCAGCTCAGTGATGCATCCAACGAAAGACGGCATCTTTCCTATTTCAAATTATAAGTTACTGCAGAGGGCGGAGAGTAGTCGAGGCAGTGGGCTGCCCCTATAGGCAACTTCTTTGCCACTCCATCTGCTACCCCAAATGCTAAATCTTAGAAACAACACTGCTGTGAAAGATTAAAATATATTTTCTACGACTCAGATGACACCAAGTCTTTTGTAGATGCCAAAATAGCTGCTTTGAAAAGAGTTGAAGAAATATCAATTAGGAACTCAGTCGAAGACACAGAAAAATTTATGTATCCCTGCTGGTCGGTCTCCAAAACTAACTGAAAAAAAGATTGTAATAATGAGAAAATGGAATATACAGAGGCAGGAGATAAGGTCCTTTTTAATTTCTGTTATTTTCTGAAATTTTGGAATAATGACTAATATATACAGGTATACAAATGGGGAAGGAAGCTATTTTATGCTATTCATAATTAATTTTAGATTCTGGACCATAATTTTAAGCCTATAAGTAATTAATGGAAAGCAAGTTTTAATATTTCATTTCTGGTTTAATTTTTTTAGAGAGCATTTATAAACTCTCCTTCACAGTGAATCTCAAAACAAAGAAAATTGTTTTAAAAAATGATAATGTGAAAAAGTCTTGAAAATAATATACCTCAAAAAAATTCCTTAAGGGAATAGTAATTATATATAAAAGGGAATGATTTAAGTACAGAGGCATATTCTTACAAGTTTAATGAATGCCATTTATAATTATGTGAACAATCACATAATTGTACAAAACACATTTGAGAAAAATTGCCTTGCAATGCAAGGTAAGCTTTTTTCTTTTTCTTTTTCTTTTTTTTTTTTTTTTAAGTCGAAGTGATGTGTTCCTTTCCAATTTGGCAAAGTTCAGATCCTTTTGATGAAGGAATTCTAAACCTGAGATAATCAATGAATCTTTCATGAGATACAGATTAATAAATTATTCCACATAATTCTGTTTCTGTTTTTAAGACTATTTTATCTACAATTTTTTATATCTTGGCTTTTGGTACAAAAAAAGAAATTTAAAATAAAAATTAGAAAAAAGAAAGATTGTCATTATACATATTAGTATCAATAATATGTTAACCCTAGTTATTATATAGTATAAATATTACATAGAGATATTTTTCTCAACTTTAGTGTTTAGAATCAGGGATGAGAATTTTCCTCTATATAAAGACATTTCATCATTTTCCCTCATCTTTCCTATCTATAAAGTGGGATTAATAGCATTTACTTTTAAGAAATGAAATAACAATTTATGGCTTGAGGAAGAAGTAAATTGGGTCTTTTTTTAGGCGTTTGAATTTGATAGTTTAAAGCCAAAAATGTATCTTCAGAAATCCAGTAAAGATATAATAGCACTCCCTTGAATTTAAATCATTTAAATCTAGCTTTAAAATAGGATTTCAGGAAATATTGATACTCCTGCTGGATAGATAGCTGAATTTCCAAATAACTAAAGCACCATAAAAAATTCCCTGAAAGGGTGAAAAAATGCTGTGAATATTGTGAAGAAAAAAAAAAGCCATCCAAACAAACAAACAAACCCAAATCAATTTAGCTTATGAAAAATAAAGTTTATTTACAAATCATTTTAACCTTTAAGAAAATACACAAAGAGAATACATTCATGTAATGAGATAGGATTACCAGATCTGGGATGGGGAGGGAAGGGCATCTTAAACTCTAAGCTACTGAGGCAATTTTTACAAGTTCTCCACAAGCAGGTGCCAAACTCGATTACCCTCTTGGGAATATTTCTCATGTAGCAGCTGAAAAGGGGGAAGCTAAGATAGGGAAGCTGGGGAATTGGATCTGTTTCTACTGATAACTTCCTCCCGCTCAGTCTTGTTTCTTTGGTAAGTAAAACTATCTCAACCCAGGAAATCGGGAACACATTTATAATTGTTAAAGGGATTCTGTAATGGAGAAAAGAGCTTCTGACATAAAGGTAGAGAAATATTTAAATGAAAAAAAATGTTATGTTTAAATTGCTGTAGACCAAAGAATATACTTGCCAGGCAAGAATAGGAATCATTAAGTCTGTGATCCAAAGTAAGGCGTTGTACCATCTCAAAGAGGGAAGCGTGGTCAAAGTTACAGGGGTTGGAAGAGATAAATTCATCCATGCCATGTTTTTGAGCTCTATCTGCGTCTGTTCATTTATACATGTAGAGAGAGACACAATTTAGAGAAACACATCACATTTTCTTTGACATTTCAAATACACAGGAATTCACTAGACATTATGAACGTTAGCTGTTTCCCCGTTGCCTCCCACCAACATCCCCAAGATATTCTTTTTACGTCCCATTGTCAACTTGCATCACTTACTGGTGAGTTTATTGCATTTAGGCAAGAATATATTGGCATCAACATGTTTATCAAATGATCACATTTCCAGTGCATTTATGTTGTTCTTTAAAAACTAAGCATAAGACCGTAACTTCGCCTGCATTTCACCAAACACTGAAAGCAGATCGGATCTTTGCTTAAGATAGCCTGTTTAGCTTTGCTGGTTTTTAATAGATTCTGCCATTCCAGTGGTTATGTCTACAGCAATTTCTCTGCAATTACTGGGATTATCTGGAAAAAGGGTTATGCTGATTTTCAGCAAAGTGACAATATTTATATCGTCTTCTCCCAAATCCCCATTGCCAATTTGGTTTCATAAAAGGTTTGAGTCCCCACCCTGCAAAATTAAAAATAAAAAAAACGATTTTCATTGAAACCTGGAGATTAAGTTAAATGGGAATTTAGTTTGTGAAAATCAAGGACATTTCCTTATAGTGTGCTTACTCAGTTAGCAAAGCTTAGGAAAGAGACAAACAAATTTACTCAGCAAGGGCTATGATCTGCCATTTATTGTGAATTAATAGTCTCAATGTATTCACACTTTTCCTTACGGGGTGAAGGCTGTAGGCAAAACCTCCTAAGGGCTAACTAATTAATCTCAACATGTGTAACTAAAATACGCTATACTCAACAGGCAAAATAACTCAGAGAATTCAACTCGTGTGTGTCCAGGCAAATCCTAAAGAGGTAGAAATGAAGGTGCTCTCCATTAAAGAAATTGGCTCACTCCACCTCATCTTTACTGACTCTCCTGATACGCAGACTATGGAGAAAAAGAATCTTCTATCAAATCGAGCAAAAGATTTTATTCATCCTTTTGCATGAAACATTCTACTGGAATACGGGGACCTGCCAGGAACTAGCAATGCTGTCAGGACACGGGAAAAATCGATTTCTGACTTGGGAGTAGTTTGGATAACATTTTCATGTGTGGCCTCAGTCCCAGGCAGCTTGTTTTTTTTCCTCTCCCATGCTTGGGGTATGGCTGTAAGCTTGGGTTATGGTTAGCAGTGTCACTTCCAGATGATGATTTCTCCTATTATTATTGATACTGTATTAATAAATCATTCAAACCTAAATCCATGGTATTGTCAGATTTATACCTCCTTATTGTTTGACTTTTTAAAAAAAAGTTGTCATTTTTCATAGAAGCAGCAAGTGGTCCTTGTTTGAACGAGATGTGTCGTTTATGCCCAAGACTCGCAGAAGCAACGGTTTCCAGAAGGCAAGTTGAAGAATGTGTATTTTAACAGCCAAATCGCTCCATTAGAATAATAAAACACAGCTTTTGGAAAGGATATCACATGTGCAGGAATTATATTAGAGAATCTGAGAGAATCCTCCTTGCTGCATTAACTGCCTCAGATTTATCCTCAGGAAAGTGCTTTCCACTTGAGGTTGGCTGCTTCATCTAGGAGGCTTCTTTCAGTTCGGTTGTTTGGTCTCCAAACTACATTTCTTCTTTGACTTAGGATGGCCAGGAAGTTGTTGCTCCTGGGAAAGCTAGCTGCTTCTAGGGCATGTGTGTGACTCCTCTGGCCCAAGGCAAGTGTCTTAAACCTGCTCCAACTGTAGTCTCCCCTGGCATAATGACACTCCTGCAATCCAGGTGACATTTCTGTATCCCCTTTGATAGACTCTGCCCTCTCACCTCCAACCTGTCAGTCCCAGATCAATTTAACTCAGGAAAAACTAAGCATGGGGTACACACGAATTGCTCATGCTGTTTCATCCTCATAAAAAGCCTCATCCATCCCTCGCCTCCCAATTTTAACAGATAGATCAGGCATTTTGGCTAGCAGCAGCTTCTTGCTCTCGGGTTTCTCAGAAAAGGCTGCAAGCTGACAAACCGGCCGGGGCCTTACTCTGCCAGTTTGGCTTGGCTATTTTATTGCCTTCAATTATGATGGTACAACTGGTCATTTAGCTCAGAGAGAAGGGGGCTCTTTTGTAGCTGTTAAAAAAATATGGCACATGTTTCAAGTCTCTTTCTCTTTGTTTGTTTGTTGAAACTCTTGAAAACTTTGCTGATGACCTATTTCACTTTGCTGGCCACTCAGGAAATGGATCTGAAAAGGCGACTTGGCTCCTTTACGGAGACCTGGATTCAGACCCACTCCCCACCCCTCAGTCCATCACGATGGCTCAATGAATGCAGCTTTGTGGTGCTAATTCTAGTCGAAGTCTAAAGAACAATTTCATTTTTTACTAACGTTTTAAAGCAAGCTTACAGAAAAGCCTAAAATCAGCCTGCTTTCATTTTCAAAAAGTAACCTTGTCAAAATAAAACTTCCTTTTCCCTTCTTCCTTTCTTTCTTCTTTCTCTCCAGCCACTTGTAGCATGAGCCTAGGACTGGATCTAGGAGGTCTAGATTTTAGGTTGAGCTCTGTTTTTAAAAAACTGTAGGATGCTGGCTGAATTGTTTATCTCTCTGAGCATCACTTGCCTTCTGTGTAAGAGGAGCTGAATTTTCAGTTCCCTTCCTGCCGTTATAGGCTGTAATTTAATGATCCTTAAGATCCCTTGCGCACTATGTGTGGAATGGAGCTTAATGCAGTGGGAATTTCCAGCAAGTAAAGCGAGCAGCCTCTGGATTTTACTTGCCCCAAATTATCATCTACTCAAAATTGGGCTCATTATTCTAATGGTTCCAACAACTCAAGAGCGCTTACAAGGGTGGCTGGCTCCCACAAAATCTTTGAGTTTCATTGAGCTTATTATATTTACTGAGCTTATTATGTTATTAAAAAAAAAAAAAAAAGAAGGAGGAGTAAGCCAGGAGTGCTGTTTCAAGGTGCTAATGAAAAAAATCTGATGTTTAAGCTCATCCAAGCAGGGGTTTCGGTATTTTTTGTTTGTGCCACATTCCCAGCCCTAGAATAGTACCTGGCACAGAGTAGGCACTAAGCACATATTTGTTAAAATCATAAGTTTATCTTCTCAGAATAAATACAGAAGCTCACTCTATTAACAAATATTTTTCTTTCTTGATTTTATGGAATATTTATATACTACATTGATTGGAAACGGCTTATTTAATGGGAGCTAGCATAGCAAGTGGTTAAGTGGCTGGGCATAGGCAGGTCACAAACACTAGATTTGAGACTAGCTCTGCCACCACTAGGTATATGATATGAGGCAGGTTGCTTAATGCCTCTGGGCCTCCTTGGCCTCATTTGTAAAATGAAGTTAAATTCAAGTCCACCCTCAGAGGACTGTTGAGAGGATCTGAAAAGAAGTACCTGGAAAGTACCTAGGGCCCTGGCATATATTAAGGGCTCAATAAACATTAGCTAGGAGTAAACAAACAGGATCTTTAGTGTTTGAAAAGCCAGTTTGCTTCAAGTAGTTAGTGAGCCAAGGATGTCTCTGCATTTATAGCTAATGTTCTATTCCTTCTTTGCTTCTTAAACCTTATCATTTCTAGGAAGCTGGGAGTCCTTCTCTATCTCTCTGCTTTATTTTTCTTTTCTGCCCCTGCATAACCAATTCCTATGTCCTGTTTCTGTGTTTTCATTGGGTTATTTTCCAATTTCTCTGTGGTCAAGACACATACATAAAATTGAATCCCTTGGTAGATAACATGTTCTGTGACGGCAAGTTTCTAATCTGTTATTTCCCCTGCCAGCTCTTAGAGGAGCCAGGTCCTCAGGAGGGGTTATTAACTGGCTTACTCTGACACCTTCATCCCAGTAAACTTCTCATTGACTTTATTAAGGAGTCACACACATGGGGATTCAGATGGTATCTTGCAAATCCAAAAGTAGGAACATGTGCTCTTAGGGGAAAAAAATCTTATAGAAGGAAACAGAATTCTAGGTGCAGGTGTCTTTGGATACCATTCAGATTGTCTGCCTGTGTCTCCATACATGTCTAGGACCATATGCATTACATATGTTGTCTATTTTAAAATAAAACACTGCAGTGGTCCAGCTGTTCCAAATTCTGTTTCAAAGAACTTGTGGGCGCTTCCCAAGCAACACCATACAGTCATTCTTGCACTGTCCCGGTCTGTTCTTCCACAGTGTCAAACATAAAAAAAAAAAGCTCCTTGCAACTCCATTTTTTCCCTGTACAAACAGTTGGAATTGGTTGATTAAAGAAAAAGAAAACTCCAATGTTGACATTAGCAGAGGGAAAACAGCCCAGAGCAAGCAGTATGAAAGAGTCAATTCCTGAATTCAGGACATTCTGGGATCACTTCCTTTGCCAATATTTGGCATGTGTCAAGAGAATGAAAATGAATTTGAACATCGGGTTAAGCAAAAAGGAATTAGGAGGGTAAAGTGGCGCTTAAAACCCCAGTGATGTTTGGATGATCTCTTGCTTTGGGAGATGCATCCTAATGCTCTTTTTCATTAACCGTATTTTTCTAGAAATCAACGATTGACATTTTAAGAACCAATTTCAATCATCTTTACCTTTGTCAGACCTAGTCTTAGGAAGTAGTTCCTAAGTCCTGCTTGGTCTTCAAGGGCTCCAGATGTACTGATGTACTGAGAGTGAGCTATATGATTTGATAGGCTCTGCAGCTAGGGCATAATTCAACACACCTTGCAAACATTGCTACCTGTTTCACTTCGGGGGTTTAATTACATAAGGATTTTTCAGTCCTTTATGACATGGGCATAGGAGACTGACTTCAAACTAAGCTTGGATGGATAACGCTGCTATTGGTACTGACATTAAGAAATTTCAAGCACTGTCAATGGTTTCTATGACATAGATGCAGGTTGATGAACATACAGACTTACGGAGAGCAGGTGCACTTTCAAGCGGAAACTAGTCTAAACCTTGCCCCAAGTTTGCTTGGAAGTAATTTTGGCTTGACATTTAAGGAATGTTGGGAAAACACTGGTTCCTAAAGTGATACTATTATGTGGGTTTTATAATCTCATCTCATTTAATCTACTTTATTAAAATTCAAGTGGTATGGTCCCTAATTGACTACTCTGTCATCTATGTTGTTCTTTGATCATGATATTTGGGTTCATTTCATGTTTGATAGTCTTTTCCTTTTTTCCTCCCTCACAAATGAAAACCATATACTATTTTTCATGGTCTATTATCTCAGTATCAAGCACACTTATATGATCTTGTTTCTAACATATATATTTTTAGATAGACTTGCAATAATGTCTAGCAAATAAATGTAATTTTCCTGGAAGAATAATGTAGTTTTCAAATTTTTATTTTATTGAAATTTTCCTATTATACTAACAGCTTAGGGATTGAAGATAAAAGGTCAAATCTACCTTTTTATTCTGTAATATTACATTTTGGAAATTTTTCTGGGCTAGTGAAAAATTCACTGTTGAAAATAATTATGATTATATTACTAACAAATTGTCTGAAAGAGGCTCTTCTCTCTCATGAATCCCTTTTGTAATAAGCTAGAGGTAGCTGTTTTAACATTGGAATTTAGAGCACAGTTATGGCTGTTGCTACTCCTGATGGATGCTAGAGGCAAGAGAATAGCTAATGCAACTCTAAAGTCATCTGTGAACCCAAACTGCAAATTAAAAGGTGACTTTGTATTTCTCTTATACGGAAAATGTGTGCTTGTCATATCTGCTTGACAGTACAAGAGTGAATGTATGGTTTGGACAATAACGAACAATGACAGTAGTCAGCCTCATCAGAAGACATGAAATAAAGAAATGACAATGATTGATGGCAGCTGGTTGTTTATGGATTTTTCTAGAAGAGCTTTCCTTGGAATAGTCAAGTAACCAGGGGATGTTGTGCCCTGCCTGAGCTCTGCACAGCAAGCAAAAGACTGGTCCTCACATGCCTGCTGCCCAGAGGCACAAATGGACCACTTAATTGAGAAACAACTTAATTGCTTCGTGGTCCCTTTAGCTAAACTGGGGTAATATGAATGGCCAAAAGAGGATGGCTTCTTTGGAAGCTCTCAAGGCTCACATTGCATCATGCAGAAATCTTGAATTTAAAACTACTATGGCAATACCCCCAAAAGGATAAGTGTGTGATGTTTATTTCAATGTTAATTTCTATAATTATTTGTCAGACAATTGCTTTGAGTAAAAATCATAACAGAGATTTTGTCAAAGATCTCAAGCAAAATAAATAAATGATTTTAGTTTTCTCCTGCTGTAGTTATATTAACTTACAGAGTACTCGATGTTTTTTATACTCACTCCAACATGAGCAAAAATAAATTTTCTATACCTGATTAATAATCTTACTATAACTCACTATATGGCATGAAAATACTCAATTAACTAGTGAATAATATGTTAAATATGTCTTACGTAGTTAACAGTGAGGTAAACCTTCATTTAACATGGTCTGTTTAGATCAAATCATGGTGTTTGGAAAATTTTAGACCTGATTGTGGGAACATATTCTTTTACAAAGTGATTTACTTTTACAGTGAAAAGGGACATGATTTACAGTATGGTTTTGGGTCACACAAATTATGTTAATATTGAATTAATTATTTGATATTGCATTCCTGCAACGTAGCAACTGCAAGTTGACAATATAAGAAGATATAGCAAAATTTTATGAGATAAAACTACAGAAAGGAATTAAGGCAAACAATTGTTTAAAAATCTACTAGGATAGCAATGCGTTGTTGTGCAAATACATGTAAACTTGTTTAGAACAGAATTCATTCAGTCAACTATTCATCCATCCTTTCTTTCATTCTTTAAAAAAAGTATAGCAAAATCCTAAATTCCCACTAAGTTTACATTCTATGATAAGCCTTTTAAAATGCCTCATCAGACATTCAAGAAAAGTAAAGTTAAATTAAGTATCTGCTTGAAGTGGTGAAAAACGTCTGTCTGCTAGCCAGGGGTACATTTATGCAAAATAAAAGAAAAAAGAAAGAAAGGGAGGAAAAAGCAAATTAAAGAAGGAAACAAAAAAAACATTGAAGAAAAGACTATCATTAAATGGTCAGGAGAAATGATATGACCTAGTTCTTCTAAATTAGCATTCAGAATACTCAAATACATAGTTGCCTGCTCTCTTGACCAATTTTTCTAACTCCGTCTAACGTCAAGTCTTTCCTCAACACATTTTTGGTTGATAGTTTTTTCCTATATAAATTAAGGAAGTGTGTGTTCTTTTTTATTAATAACTCAAATAGTTAAGAGAAATATTTTTCTAAAGTTTTAATGTTTCCTTTTTCTCTTACATGGGTATTTTTAGAAAAATTAATACAAATACAAATGATGTCAAAAAAGTTATTGTTGTCATTGTTCTTGGGGGAGTAGCAGAATGACATTTGATACCAGAGGTTAAAACCCTCCTTGGCATTGTAAGACTGTGAATCCAAAGCATTTGTAAATGAGTGACATGGATTCAGTCTTGTCCTTAATTTCCTGTTTTTGTGTGTGCTAGTTCCATGTATTGTAGCTCTCTTTTCAAAATTAATCCTCTATTGGGTCTTACATTAGAGCACACCCTTAAGCCAGGTAGAATGAACTCTTTAGTGTTCAAATAATACATTTGCTTTCTTAATTGTATTTTGCAATTTCTTCTAGTCTTGCTCAGTTAACAACTCTGGGTTTCCTACCCCACTTATTTTTTAAGGTATCCATGGTTACCACACCATTGGTACTCTGACCATTCGAATCTTTGGAATGGGAAAGGAAAAACAACAACAACAACAACAGCACATTATCAGAGTGCAAAATGATCTGTTTTCAGGCATTAAGCAGTCAGGTAGCTGTGAATTACATGAAACAAAGGCATTATTTGCCATTTTGTTGTGATGTTAATTAATATTCTTGGAATGAAAAAAAATTAGACGTTAATGGTTGGCTTTACTCAGAGGATCATTTGATGCCAATATGAAAGCCAAGGAGAGGAGGCAATTATGCACACATCACATGCATCCTAGTTTCAGTATGGAAGCTTACATTTCAAACCTAAGGTCAGGAAAATAACATGAAAAGTTGTACTACAAATTCTAGACATGAGGAAGATTTAAGGGGGAGGGAAGCACATTGCAGGTGTCAGATAATCTAATCTGATTATCTGAGCTGTGCTAGCTATAGGGGAGCACTTACCCTTCAGTCCAGCTAGAAGTTAGCAGGGTAAGAAGGAACAAACCAGAATAACATAAAGACTAGCAACAAGGCTCAGGAAAGCAGACAGGAGTTCTAACCTAGCAGCCTAAGTTCTTGGGTTCGAGCAAAGATTGAACAAGAAAACTTAAACAAAACAAAACAAAAAACAAAATCAACCTCCCCCAAACCAACAGTAACCCAAATCCCCCTAACTGTTGAAGACGTTCAGGTGGTAGCAAAAATAGAACAGTTCTCAAAAATACCCAGCTTTGGGGTTCTATGATGTGATTAACAGTTATTAGTTGAGAAACAGACATTAAAATGACTCATTGCAAGTGATATATTAAATAACCATTGACCAAATGTCAAAGCTTAAAATACCCTCTTCCCCCACCCCACCCTAATCCAAATGAGAATTGAGGTACTAATTTTTACTGTTCCACTAACACATAATGGACAGGGGATAAGGTATCTCAATGAGAGGCCACTCAGCATAATAAATCGTGGAACACTCAGCTACAGATTGACATCATTTCCAAGGTAAGCAGCATTGGCCTTAAAAATCGGAGAATTGCAAGAATTTGTTTAAAAACGTTGTATAGCGAGGTACTGACTTAATTTTGTTAAATTTTAACAAAAAAGAAAAAAATTAAATCAACAATGACACACACAAAAAAACTACAAAAGAACAAAAAAGTTTTAAAGGTTGGTGAAACCCTCCCAAAAATCTCTGTAGAGTCACACACAAACTAATGAATAGCAGGATCTATTTTTTTCAGTTTTTACAATTCCACATAAATACCCCACTCCACTCTTCTCGAAGTGTCTTTTCATTTTAAAATTGAGCTTTTGAAATTGCAAAAAATAAAAACTGTTAAACTGAATTTAGAAAGACCCAAATAAACTCACAATTACTCCCAAGTTTTCCAAACTATAAAAATGGTCCATTCTTAAGTTTCCCTTAAACAGACAGTGACATGACAAGACTGGAGTGTTTCTTTTTCTCTACCCCAAAAATATTTCTATATTGCTTCCCTTCTCTATGTATTTTTCCATTTCTACGTAGCTTCCTTTTGTCTTGTAAATACTAATAAAGCGATTATAGAGTTAAGTCACTGAAAGATTGTTGTTCTTAAAAATTATTCACTAGCAAGAATGGCAAGTACTTTGAACAAATATTCAAAAACAAGATTTAATGAGATGTGTGCAGAGTTAAGTACTTAACAACAACCCTTACCTTTTTGGAAGTCAAGGAAACCTTTTTAAAATGCAATACTTGATTTTTTTTTTTTTTTTTTTTTTACATTTTTTGTTAGCTAGAGAATCTGTGATTGACTTAATTTTTGTGATGTGACTTGATTAAAATAAATCAGTGTATAGATTGGCAACCAAATGTAAGTGAAGAATGAAAATTTGTTCTTTACAACTATGTTATGACTGTTTTTCATCTTTCTTGCGTGGTAGTACCTGGTGACCAATCCGTCCTACTTTGCTCAGGATTGAAGCGTTTCCTGGGACACAGGATTTTCAGTGCTAAAAGGAGAGACGTCCTGGGCAAACTAAGATGACTTGGTCACGGTAAGTATGAATCAACACTGTGGGTTTGACTGAGTTACTCATGTGTAAGGCTTGATCTATTCAGTACTGACGGTTCGAATTTTACAAATTACAGCAGCTGTGAAGTAATTATGAACTAACCACCATTCTGTGGCTTACTCCACTAACAATTATGCAGTCAGCTCTTCAGTATCCATGGGTTCTGCATCCATGGATTCAACCAGCGGTGGATTGAAAATATTCAGAAAAAAATTACATCCATACTGAACATGTACAGACCTTTTTTTGGTCATTATTCCCTGAACAATACAGTGTAATAACTATTTACAGAGCATTTGCATTATATCCAGTATTATAAGTAATCTAGAGATGTTTCAAATTACATGGGAGGATGTTTATAATTTATATGAAAATACCATGCCATTTTATAAAGGGGATTTGAAAATTCATGGATTTTGGTATCTGCAGGGGGTCCTGGAACCAATTTCCCATGGATACTGAGGGAAGACTGTATTCCCTCATATCTAGACACTTTTTTCTCTTTTGGTTGCTGTGCATAACTACCCAATGATACCATGGAATGTAAAATTCCTGGTTCCTTTCTTGATCTTTTTGTAGATGCTCAGGCATAAAGGTTGGGTTGATTAAATCCTAACTGGTTGTCTCTGATGGCTTGTAAATTATAGGAACAGAAGCCACACTGGCTGGTACTCTGGCTGCAGTTTTTATTAAGTGCTTAAACTAGCAACAGATAGAATTTGGAGCAGTGTTGAAGCTCTGTTGCAGGGATAATAAAGTAACCATGGGACGGCTGGGATCCACACTATTAGACTGAAGTTCTGGGTAAGGGCTGCCATTTATTACATGGCCACTGTGTACAGTTGTGCAGATTGGGCACTGCAGAACTCAATGGGTGCCATTCATATTTTTGTGTATGTGCAAGGTGTTTCCTGTATTACACAGTCTCCATAGCTGATTGTAGTGTCTTGTTCTTTTAGAACCTGGTAGATGTAGCAGGGCCTCATGCTCTCTGAAGAACTCCCATTCCTAGGCAGTAATAAAGGAGACAGTACAGAAGAAGGTAGATCTACCACTAGGTACTGATAAATCCCAATGGCATGCATGATCTGGTTTTCTCACTCATTTCTCAGCCTACTTTACATATTCCCTAGGGATGATATCATTTACCCCCCCCCCCAAATTCTAACTCTTAGGAGTTTGCTTTGGATGCTCCATTTAACAAAAGTTCCTTATTTCAACTAGAGTAGTGATACACATCAAGCTGTGTGTATTCAATTGAGTCTTTCTGCTGATGCCTAACAACTAGTGTTCTAATTTCACAACGAAATGAATCCTATCCACAGACAGAAATCTAAATCAAGAGCCCCCATGCATTTCCATGAAGAGACATCTCTTCTTCAGCAGCTTCCATCACAGGTTTTCTTTTTTAATCGGTTTCTTGTCTCTAATTTTACTCCTGAATGTCCTTCACCTTATACTAGTGAGGAAAAAGTGGGGTCAATAGCAAACTATGTAGCAGTTTCTTCATCTGGGCAGATGATAGAACAGAGACACTGAATGTAAGGTGAAATGACTTTAGAAGAAATGAAGATTATTTGGAAATAAGACCAGTATTTTCCAAATATCACCTGAGATACATGCTTTATGAGGTTGATTTGAATGGTGATTATAGTTAGAATTTTTTTCTGATACAGGGGTAACTTCTTTTCAAGAGGTTACGATAGGATGTGTTGTTTCCAAATGAATTACAAAGGAGCATGTTGCCCAAGGTGAAAGGAGGGATTTTTGTCATACTTAAAAAAAAAAACACAACAATTAAACAAATACTGGGTATGATTTATCTTGACTAATAACTATTACTCTCTTTACTGCTCTCAAGTAAACCTAAGTGCAGGAAGATGTTAGAGAATACAAGAGTGGAGAACTTGGTGGTAGGTGTGGGCAATCTCTTTCTTATTCTTTCATGATTTTCTGTGTGGAAACTCACAGCCATTATATGATTATTTACACTGTTCCACAAGGGCATGCATCACCATCAGTACTGGACAGGAATTCCTGGGAGCATCTGATAGACAGAATTTGTGATCCAAAAGAAGTTGTATTTCCTGATCAACAAGGGTGTTGCAAGGTGTAAGAATATAGTCTTGTTGGACAGAAATGGACATGGCAGTAGAATTCACCGAAATACAAGTTTACCTCTATTTAGTAGTTACAGCTGCAAAATTATTCCACCCACATCCATATTCTGTTTAAGAGCAACAGAGGAGAGATCATGTAAGCACTGTGTTAGAGGTTAAGTCTCTGCATTTGCATTTGTTTTCCTTCAGCTGCAATTCTCTTTCCTCAAATATCTGTGGGGCTGACTACCTATCCTTTGAACCTCAACTCAGGGAAAGCTTCTTTGTTTGTCTAATGTCTCTCCTTCTCACTCGGTCACCACTAAATGACATTCTTCATGGTATTTACCAGTGTCTGAAGCTCTCTTATTTATCTGTTCACTTGTTTACTATCTAGGCTTCCCCATTGGGATGCAGGTATTATAAGAGCTGGTACCTTGTCTGTCCTTCTCATTAGCATGTCTTATTTCTAGACAGTTGCTCAATGACCTAGAATGAATCAGTGAGTTCCATACTAAAGTAATAAATCATCATGATTATTGCTAAAAATGACTTGTACCTGTGTTATCTCTGATTGACTTGATATTCAGGGTAAAGCAAAAGACTCTATTTAGAATGAATGTTTGGAACGAAAATGAATTACTTTATTTCTCCATTTTCTTTGTTTTAATAAATATTTCCAAACATGTACTGGCTTTCACCTCACCCTGTGTATCAGAAGTATTGATAGATAAAAGCCATTTTAGGTAGCAAGAAGACATGGAAAAGGGGCAAGAAATTAAATGTATGCAGAGGTAAGAGGAGAAAAAACTCGAATATGAACTGGGGCTGTTTAAGGAGACAGTTTCATTTTTGGGTCTTCGGTATTTTAGCTCGGAATGGGATTTTAGGTACCATGTTTTGTGTTTTTTTTTTTTTTTTTTTTTCGCTGCATGTGATAATGTCATCATTTATTTTTAAATGGTTCTAAATTGCAGATTTAAGTTGATTTCAAATCAACCCTATTTTTAAATTACTTTTAATAGGAAGAAATGAAGCAAGGACATACATAATCTACTATATTTGAAGGACTCAAACAAATACATGTTTGGCTGTGAATTCTGTACTCTCACCAAAACAGAGATAAAAATCCACCTAAAATACACTTTCCTTCATTTAGTGCTTGTGGGAGAAGGTCAAGTATTGCACTTTAAAATTACTTTCATCTAACATTTGTCCCAACTTTCCCCCTGAATTCACTATATGTTTTCAGCAAACATGATTTTATAAATTTTAAGTATAAAAGCAACTAGGTTTTCTAATTCAACTTTGGAAGGTTTACTTTACTCTACAGAGCTATTTTTGTAAAACGGCATATTTACTTACAAAATTGAGAGATAGGGGCATCCAGCTGAGGTACATTTCCTCCCTTGGCGTTGAGTTTCTGGACTTGGGTCGGGGGCACAGGCTTGTGTGACTGCCCCGTGGCCCGATACATGGCCTGGACCCACAGGATGCGGTCTTGTTCATCGTCACTGGCAAATATCACGGTGTCTCCCTCCTTGACAGCATTGAAGAAGGCTCGGCCACCCTCCAAACCTGGAAGAAAAGGGAGTAACAACTTCTACTAAGCTGAGCTGTGATGTTCTCAACTGGACTCAGCCTTTGAAAAAGCAGTTTCTGCTGCTTTTCCTTGGGACAGAAGAGGGGGGTAGTGATTAACTTAGGATGGGAAGTCTGAGATTCACTTGTCCACAGAGTGGGACCGTGATGTTGAAGAAGTATTTCTGAGCCTGGATCTTATCTTTTTGTGTCCTGCTGGGGATAGAACTGCCAAGCAGGCTGCCTGCTTGGGGGATAAACATCTGCCTATAAACATACTATTTTCTCCCTCATCTTTAAACACAAACAAAACAACAACAAAAACCTCTCTTTACCACATCTCTCCCTTCAGCTACTGTCCTATTGTTCTTCTCTTTACAACGAAAGGGAAATCTCTACCAAGGCTTTTCCAATTTTAGTACCCATACGAACCCCCTGGGCATCTTGTTAAAATGCAGCTTCTGATTCAGTACGTCCGGAACAGAGCTTGAGGTGCAGCATTTCTAACAAGCTCCCAGATGATTCAGATGGCGCTGGTGTGAGGACCACATGTTGAGTAGCAAGGGTCTCTCCCCTCCTTTTCTGCCTTACAACCCCTCCAATCAGGCTGCTGCCCCACTGAAACTCGTCCAGGTTTCAGTGGACAAATTGCTGAATAACCAGTGACCTCCACATTGCTGAATCCAATGACTGATTAAAAGTCCTCATTTTATTGGGCCCACCCACCTATCAGCAGCATTTGCACTCCCTTCTCTTCAAGATGCTTTCTTTACTTAGCTTTCAGGAGGAAACCCTGACTTTCCTCCTACCATCCTGGCTGCTGCTCCTTAGTCTTGTCTGGTGGCTCCTCCTCCTCCTCTTCCTGATTTTTAAATGCTGGCATGCCCTGGGCTTCTGTCCTTGCCCTTCTTCTCTTCCTTAGCTACACCCTCTCTCATGGTGATGCCAACCAGCCTTTAAGTACCATGAGTATGCTGATGGCCTTCACACTTCTCTCTCCAACCTGGACCTCTCCCCTGGACTCCAGACTTGAATATCTTTCTTGACTTTTCCCCAGGGATATCTGATAGACATCCCAAGCTTGTGAAACCCAACAATGAACTCCTGGTCTTTCTCCCTGACCTCCTCAGCAAAGCTGAGCCCATCTCTCTTGCCACTCAAGTCCCCAGTCTTGGGGTCAATTCTGACTCTTTGCTTTCTTTCACTACCCACTTCCAATGAATCATGAAATTCTGATGGTTCCACCGTTAGGACATTACCAGAATTTGATCACTTCTTCCATCTCCAGTTGCGGCCATCCTAAATGTAGCCAGGATCATCCCTGGATTATTTTAATAGCCTCCTATCTGACCTGTCTGCCTCCATCCTCATTCTCTATAGTTGATGCTCACAAGGCAGCCAGAGTCCCTGATTTAGCACTAGAGTCAGGTCCTGTCACTCTTCTGCTCAAAACCTGCCAGCAGTTCCACGTTCCACTCAGAGGAAAAGCGTTGGTTCTGACAAGGCCTGAAAGCCCCCCATGAATTGGTCCTCTGCCACCTCTAAACTCCTCTCCTAATACTCTCTCTCTCCCTCTATGCACACATGTACTCACTTCATTGTAGCCACACTGGCCTCTTGCTCTTCCTTGAACACCCCAGGCATGTGCTCACCTCAGGACCTTTGCAATTGCTTTTCTCGGTGCCTGGAGCACTCTTTTTTCAGGTATCTGCATGATTCACACTCTTATCTCCTTTGTATCTTTTCCTAAACATCACATTCCTGTTGAGACCTTCCCTGACCTCCCTTCTTGTGACCTATCTCTTATCTTGCTTAATTTTTCTTTATTGCTCCTATTACTTTTTAGCAAACTATATAATTTACTTTGCTTCATAAGTGCAGGTAGTTTTTGTCTGTTTTGCTTACTGCTGTATCCCTGGAGCCTAGAATAGTGCATGGCACATAGTGGGTGCACAAATATTTGTTGAATAAATGAATATGCTCTAGATCCATCTTTTTCCATGGGCAGTTCTCAAGGTTAAAATTTAGCGAGAAGTGCATGTTCTCACTCATAGGTGGGAATTGAACAATGAGAACACATGGACACAGGAAGGGGAACATCACACACCGGGGCCTGTTGTGGGGTGGGGGGAGGGGGGAGGGATAGCGTTAGGAGATATACCTAATGTTAAATGACGAGTTAATGGGTGCAGCACACCAACATGGCACATGTATACATATGTAACAAACCTGCACGTTGTGCACATGTACCCTAAAACTTAAAGTATAAAAAATAAAAAATTAGTGAGAAGTAGGTGGAAACTTCTCTTTGGGTTCAGGCCAAAGCTACATTGTGTCCATCAACATATTCTAGAAACCTGTATTTTAGATTACTCAGCATTCTCTAGCTGGAAATAATACTTCATATCTTCATCAGGTTCCTCGTCGCCTCCTCAATTATTAAAAACTAAGAGGAGAATGAATGAGTTATTAGCATCCCCAAATTTCCAGTGAGGTCCAGCCAGTAATCTGTTTGACATTCGTCATTGGAAAAGATTTCTGGTAACATTAAGACTTCTTCATTGTGCCGATGCAATTTATTGAGGTGTCTATGCTGCAAGCGTGGGTGTGTATTGATAGTTTTGCACTTGGAATGGCCAGGGATTTAGGACAATAAATAGCAACTTCTTTATATGGAGGGTCTGATAATATCACACCAAGAAAGCTTTACTAAAAGATTGTTGGTTTTTATTATAAGGGACTATTTTGCTTAATTTCATATGGAAAGTTTTAAAATACCTAATTTGAGTAGGATGATGTGTAGTTAGCAAGCTGGGAAAATCTGATGAACCTAATGAATAGCACAATAAAAAGGAAAATTCTGAAAGGGGAAGGAGGAGGAAGAAGAGCTCTGAGAGTTGTTTTAAGCCTGAAAAGTGAGCAATAAAGAGTTAAAAGGAAGAGCAGGTCAATAGACCTGTAGCCTAGTCTCGTGGTATCCTTAGGAATAAGCTGTTTTGCTACAGTCAGGGAATGCCAGGACAAACACGATCAGGTATCACTTTTACTAGCCCCAAGGCCTCCCCCTCACCCAGGGCCTGCTGCTGGGGTAGAGATACTGTATTTCTGGAGCTACCGTCAGAAAGTCAGTTCATGGAGTTACTTTGGGGAAGTGGACAGCCCTCTCCACTGTGCAGTTATTTAGAGGTAGAGATGGAAAGACACCAGGAAGTTTTTATATTTTCATTCAATCCTCCCAACAGCCTTATGATGTAAGTACTATTATTCCATTTTACAGATGAGGAAACTAAGTCATGGGGAAGGTGGTAACTAGCCCATGGACACAAAGCTGGGTTGTATGTGTCAGAGCTGGCTTTTGACCTTGGCTGTTTGTCTCCACAGCTGATGACTATAACCACTGTGCTTTACTGCACCAAAGCATGAATCCAGGGCCGGGCCCTCACTAACAGCTCTCTAAGAGTCATTATTAACAATAAAATGAAGCCTAATTTTGGAGTGGGTAAGGGCAAAGAGAAACATCTAAAGAAATGGCAGCAATGACAAGCACAGCAGCAGAGAGCAACAGGGCTTTTTCAGAAAGCACCAGAGGCTGAGGACACACCAAGGAAAGCAAGAAGGAGATAGAAGAGCGACAGATGGAAGAGAACCAAGAGAGGAGAAAGCAAAGTGAAGATCCACAAAGTGAAGATCCACATGTCATAACCACAAGGCCATCAGTCTTAGAAAAAGCAACAATTCCTGGGGACTGAATCTGAAGAATGTGATGTGTCACCTCAAATGGGCTCTCCTTGGAGAACGAGGGGCACAGTCCCACAATTCAAAGACAAAAAGACACGTCTGGGAATAGATGGAGGCAGACCAGGCAAAGGAATGCTGGCCAGCTCTCTAGGGGAAAGGGATTGCACTTCCAACAACTTGCATGGCCGAAGTCCATTTATGAGGGTAAAAAAGGTCTTTATGAGTCGTATAAGAATAATTCAGTTGTTTGACAAACTGTGGCATTGAATTATTCTGGATTAATATTCTTTTATTTGAAGACTTAATTATCTAATCGGATAGAAATTGAGATTGTTTCAAACTTTCCAAACCATACACAGGGAAAGGTAAAGTGATGCATTTTTATTTTTAGCTTAAAAGGAGTAGCTTGTAAGTGAAACTTACATAATTTGCCAGTTCACCAAATGAACACGTCAAGGACCCAAACAGGTAGAGTTTATTTAGTGGAAATGCTTGTGGCTGGGGGAACCACGTAGATTGTAGGCTGGTACTAAGGCAACAATATTAATTGCATCCCTCCCTTCTATGGCAGAGAGAGCAACAGGCCACAAGGGTTCTTAGCACACAAAATCGCCACCAGGTGGATTCACTGACAATTTGGATAAAACCAAGAGAAAGAGGGAGAGAGGTAGAGTCTGAAGTCCTCCCCATTTGCACACTCACCTTTCAGGGAGCAGTTGAGGAGACTCCTCAAATCTGAGGACATTGGTTAAAATGTGCATTACTTGGCTCTCCAGCTGGCAAATGTTACTGTGTTCAGGAATCCCCTGCAGTGCTTATTTAAATACAAAGATTCTGACCTCTCCCTACTTCTGGTTCACAGGTTAGAAGTGGGGCCCAGGAACATTTATTTTTAATAATTACTTTTTTGTTGTTTGTTTGAGACAGAGTCTCTCTCTGTTGCCCAGGCTGGAGTGCAGTGGAGCAGTCTTGGCTCACTGCAACCTCTGCCTCCCAGGTTCAAGCGATTCTCCTGCTTCAGCCTCCTGAGTAGCTCGGATTACAGGTGCGTGCCACCACGTGCAGCTAATTTTTGTATTTTTAGTAGAGATGGGGTTTCACCATGTTGGCCAGGCTGGTCTCGAACCCCTGACCTCAAGTGATCTGCCCACCTCAGCCTCCCAAAGTGCTGGGATTACAGGCGTGAGGCACCGCGCCTGGCCAATAATCACTCTTTAAAAAATTCTGAGTTAGACTTTCCCATGACAACTGAGAGAATTTAAGTCTCCGTTTTCAATCAGACATTACTTGGGGAATAAATAGGACTTAGCACATGGGAAGATAGAAGAAGCTGCTTATTATTCTCAAGAACATAATTGATTTACATTTTACATCTTTCCATTTACATCTTTCGTATAGAAATTTATAAATTATATCCCATGGGATCGATGTAAAAAGAAATAAGCTTTAAAAATATATGTGCACAGTTACTCCTTACACATGTAGATAGAATAGCTCTCTCCACTCCTGCCCTCCCCACTGAGGGAAGATAATTTTGCTTTCATCTGATAAAGTAACAACCATAGCTTTGCTATAGCTGTTCATGCAGCTATGCTTTACTGCAAGTGCCAAAGCGTGACATGGGTTAGACCCGGAGTCCCAGCTCAGCCACCAGGCAGTCTTAAACAATAGCCTTTGATATCTCAGAATCTCAGTTTCTTCATTTACAAAATGGGGTAATGATCCTGGTCTTATCCACTTTGTGGGATTACCATGAGGGCTAAGTACAATCACATGGGGGGAAAGGAAAATGAACTGGCTTAAAAGCAATTATTGTCATAAGGTGGTATTGATTTCCCTTCTCAATTGGCCCTTTAGCTTCCCATTTTATGTTTAAAAATTAATTATTCTTTACAATTCTATTTTTTGAGTTGGGGTCTATTTCTGTCACCCAGGATGGAGTGCAGCAGTGCAATCATAGCTTATTGCTGCCTCCAACTCCTAGGCTCAAGCAATCCTCCCACCTTAGCCTCCCTAGTAGCCTCCCTGTAGGTGTGTGCCTCCACGCCCTGGTTATTTTTTAATTTTTTTGTATAGATGATGTCTGGCTTTGTTGCCCAGGCTTGTCGTGAACTTTGGTCTCAAGCGATCCTCTCGCCTTGGGATTGCAGATGTGAGCCACCACTCCTCACCCTACCCTTCTACTTAAAAATAAAAGTCCTAAGGAGGACTGAATCTATTTTTTTGAAGGATACACAGTGGCTTAAGAAGAACACAAACCATCACAGAATGTCCTAAGGACTGGTTTCCTAAGGCAGGAGCCCCATCCTTTCCATGAGAAGTTGCATGAAATTGTTTGTTTCAAACCCGTTGGTTCTACTCATTATGAAGGATTTCCAGGCAGAGCATTTAATTCATGCCTTATGTGGTCAGCTCTGCATTCTGCTCTGGCAAGTAGCAAATAACATATGAAAGTCCGAAGGGGTGGCGCTGGGCCCAGTCACTCGGCTGAGATTCTGCAGGTGCTAATTTTACTAAGTGGGCTGGGCCCAAGGCCTTCCCTGCCACACCTTTTCAGGTTAGCACCCCATCTTCTCTCAAACTCTGTTTTTCTTTTATGTGTATTTTGTTGCATGTGGAAGAGCAATATGGGAGTAGAAAAAAAGGTTTTGGGCCAAATAATGCAGTATGGTTGGAAATGCTTTCCTTGTGCAGATTTGGCATAAAAATAAACTTCTCTGGGAGAGGGCTGTTGGTGCTTGTTGTTCATTAATATGCTGAAATGATTTCGCACCCCCCTCCCATTTTGAAGGTTCTTTGAGGCTGATTTCTATTCATTTTTTTTTCTGGGAAAAAGATAAAATGGGTGGGGGGAGAGGTGCGAGGGGGCAGGATGTAGAACTTATGCGGTGTAGAACTTTTAAGAAATACTACCGCTCGTGTAGTTTTCTTAGCTACATAAGGCTTAAGGGCTTCATTGTCTCTGCTTGTGGATTGGTGTCTTCTTAGGGAAAAAGACATTTAGGGAGGGTTTTCAAGTGCTACCAGCTAACCTTATGATCTCTTGAATTGTAGCTAGGGAAAATGGATATGTTGGGCAGGCTCCCTTGGTCACTGAAACCTGCCAAGCCCACACATCACTGGTGAAAAACAACACACACACACACACACACATACACACACACACACTCCTTGGTGTACATGTGGGACTACTTCTTTTTCAGAATTATTTTTTTAGCATTGTATGGTGGAGTCCATATTTGATGTGGATACAGGCAGGTAAAAGAAAAATGCTCTTACTTTTTGGGTTTAAATTAGAGAATCCCTTGAGTAAAACCAAAGCACTAGGTTAGGATGGCATTTAACCAACCGGGATGGAAACGGCATAATATCAGGGATTGTGACTGTCACGCACACGGCTGAAACCCTTAGTGAATTGACTTAGTGCCTAGCATGGAGTAAGTGCCCAGCAATTATTAGTTGACCATTGATTTGGGAAGGTTGAGGGTTTGTGGGTTCGTGGCCTTGAGGGTCGGTGGGTACCTGGCTGGGGGTCGGTGTAATCCACAGTGTAGCCATCCAATTGTAGAAGTTCCTGAGGCTCCGCTTTCTTCTCCCGATAACTGCACATGGCAAACGTGTACTGACTGACCTGTTAAGGAAAAGCAGATTGTGAGATTGACCCCTAGAGCCTGTCTTCTCCAAAAAACCCTCCCCCATGTTCTCTCCTCTGAGGATCTGGACCGAGTGGCTGGGTTCAAACTGAGTTTTGCTACCTCCTGGCTGTGTGACGTTGAGTATGTTACTTAACCTCTCTGGTCCTTCATAACCTCATCTGTAGACTGGATACAATCTTAGAACCTACCTCATTGGCTTACTGTGAAGACTGAAAGAGTTCACGTGTGGAATGCACTTACAGTCTGTTCCTGGCAGTTAGTAAGTACTTGATGAAGGTTAGCTATTATCATTATTGCTTTTAATATAATTGGGTTAAGCTACATGTGACTGCCATTTTTGTAGGTCAAAAGTGGTTAAACGACAGCAATTTTGTATGTTCTACCTAATGTGACTGTGGCCTTGGCTGAGACTGCCATGCTCGCAGATACAACATGGGCCTTTTGGTCAGAAGTTAGAGGCTAGACATTCATTTATTCATGCCTTTTTATTTCAGTATTTTATTTTTTGCAGCATTTTGATCAGCATCAAACTACATGTTTCGTCCCCTTCCTCCTGCTGAAGGAGTACTTTGGTTGCTTTGAAGTCTTCTTCTTATCTCAGACAAGTGCAGGAGTGACATGCTGTCACAAGCAATGAGCGCTTGATCGCTAGGTGCCAGTCACAGTAGAGCAATCCTCAGCCCCCACAATGGCGTGGCTGTTGTCACTTGTGCCCTAATGGCAGCCCTCACTCTACCAACACAAACCATGCCAGTGCAGGGTGGGTGCTCACAGCTGCAGGCCCGCCTTCAGGACCCTGTCACTCTAGTGCATCCAGATCCAGCACATATACTTAGCATTTCTACATCTGGCTTGTCTGCAAGGAGCCCGTGGGAAAGCAAGCATCCTCCCAGCTTTGGGCTAAATGCTCTCAGGCATATTTACTATCCACGGATGTCAAATGTCTTAGAGAAGGAGTGCCACATCCCTCATCCCTTAGTTTCCTTTATTAAAAGAGACACTTTCTAAGTGAACTTTGATCCCAGTGGGAGACATTTTTAGTCTCTTCTATAGTGAGATTTGTTTTTGTTGTTTTAATGGTGATAAGAAACTGATGCTCGCGAGTGCTACATGCATCTCCCGCACTGTCCGAGGCTTGAGGGTCCCAGTGGAGAGATGAAGGGTGTCCGCAGGATGTTTTTGGTAGTTGGTTTGTCTGTTGCTGCCCTCTGTTGGCTCCTGATGGAAACTTTACCACTCCACTTGGGTTTCTTTATAATGTATAGGGTTTGCAGAACTTCTTCCTTATATCACAATGCCAGGGGAAACCTAAGGCTGGGTCACTGAGAGTATTTTCATAAAGGAACACATATTAATTTTTTGTAATAAACAAAGTAACCAATAGCATACTCTTCTAAAATGGAAGGTTAAGAGTGTAGGCTGGGGGTTCCATGGGCCTGGGGTCCCATCCCAGCTCTGATAAGCTGTCTGTTCTGTAAGCCTCAGAGTCTTCATCTGTATTTACCTGCATCTTATTGTTGCTAGAGAATTGAGTTTTACATACCTTGTGTGATACCCATAGAGCGAACACTTCATATACACATGCATTTATACAGGCAGCTTCCTTGCATTTGACACACATTCTAATATAGTATAGCTTAATAGGTGGATTTACCTACCGGATTATAAATTCACTGAAGACAGGTCTAGGGAGTCATATGTCTTGATTGTATTTTCAGTCCCATAAGCAAAATCTGCCATATAATGGGCATTCACTAGTTGAATCTGATTGGTTCTAGAAAGTTGAGTACATACAATCCAATAAAGAGGTTTTACCCCCCAAATTTACAGGGGATTCCAAGTACAGTACCAGGCCTTTCCAACTTGTTATTATTGATCCTAGGGATAACAGATTTCCTGTGACCCTCTGCATGACAATGATCATAGATACTGCTGGAACGGTCCCATGGGGAATTTTTTTTTTTTAGATGGAGTTTTCTTCTTGTTGCCCAGACTGGGGTGCAATGGCATGATCTTGGCTCACGGCAACCTCCGCTTCCTGGGTTCAAGTGATTTTCCTGCCTCAGCCTCCTGAGTAGCTGGGATTACAGGCATGCGCCACCATGTCTGGCTAATTTTGTATTTTTAGTAGAGACAGGGTTTCTCTATGTTGGTCAAGCTGGTCTCGAACTCCCGACTTCAGGTGATCTGCCCGCCTCAGCCTCCCAAAGTGCTGGGATTACAGGCGTGAGCCACCATGCCCAGCCGGATTTTTTTTTAACCTGGCATTTCTCATCTGACAACATGAAAGATGACATAGTTTGTTAATGTGATTGGCCAAACAGAGAGTTGCCGACACTCACTTAAGATTTAAAAAAAAATCACAACAGAAGGGTGTTATTTCAAGATTTATGCATTTACTATTACTACATGGTTTGGGCTTTTTAATTTTTTTTTTTTTTCCTTTTCTATTTCAGTGGCTTCCTTCTTGGAGAGCTGTATGCTGATGCCCTCTTCTGGTTATATTGTTGAAGTCACTCTCCACAAACTGAATTGCTTTGAGTTGGTAAACCAAATTGAGTTGGTTTATTGGGAGCATCTTGATTTAGGATTTTGCAATGTACTTTAGGAAATAAAGGAGGGGAGAAAGAATGATTTCTCTTTGAATGATTCTAATTATTGGAACTTTTTGGGGGAATCTCACTTTTTATAGACTGATTGAATGGTGGGAGAATTGCAAAGATTTGGAAAGCCTTACATTTATGTTTTAAACTTCCACAAGACCACACTAAGTAAAAGCCATTTCCCATGAAATGCATGTTCCTCTGTCATAGTAGAATTCTTTTAAAACTGTATTTTGTTGATGAAAAATTAATGAGGCAGTGAGCACTGTTGTAATAAAGGCATGGCAGAGCCTGGAATGCATGTTAGAAGTGAGAAAGTCAGCCACCCTTGTCAAACAGCCTGACCTACAACAGAAAGCATAAAAATCTAGTGATCTCAAATGATCAGCAGACATCTGAAAGTGCACTTTGCAGAGAAGGGCTTAAAGGACTATGTCTTTCACATCCTTGGGATTTTCAGAGGGTAGGTACCTTCTCATGGAATCACAGGACAGGCAGTTGGGACTTCTGAGGGAACAGTCAGCGAGGTTTTATTTTAAAGCTGGCTGCACCTCAGACACACCTTTAAAAATCCTTAGTTCATTTCCAGTCACGTGCTTAAACTACAGAATGCTTTGAAGTAATGTTCCTTAAAGAGTGGATGGCGGGCTGGGTGCAGTGGCTCACGCCTGTAATCCCAGCACTTTGGGAGGCTGAGGCAGGCAGATTATGAGGTCAGGAGTTTGAGACCAGCCTGGCCAACATAGTGAAACCCCCTCTCTACTAAAAATACAAAAATTAGCTGGACGTGGCGGCAGACTCCTGTAATCCCAGCTACTCCGGAGGCTGAGGCAGGAGAATTGCTGGAAATGGGAAGGCAGAGGTTGCAGTGAGCTGAGATCGCACCACTGCACTCCAGCCTGGGAGAAAGAGCGAAACTCCATCTCAAAAAAAAAAAAAAAAAAAAGAGTGGATGGCGACAGCTGCCTTTATTATTAGATAGTGTGTGGGGGGTGAGGGGGTGGATTAGGTTGTAAATATGTAGATTCTTTAAGTCAGACCAGAATCAGAATCTCAGGTCAGAGTGGGCCTTAGGATTATACATTTTTCATAACTGTCTCAGATTCTCTCTTTCTCTCTCTTTCTCAAAATAGGGTCTTGCTGTCGCTCAGGCTGAAGTGCAGTGACACAAACATGGCTCACTACATCCTTGACCTCCTGGGCTTAAGTGATCTTCCTGCTTCAGCCACCCTAGTAGCTGGGACTAGAGGCATGTACCACCATGCCTGGCTATTTTTTTTTTTTAAATTTTTTGGTAGAGATGGTAGGGGGGATGTCTCACTATGTTACCTAGGCTGGTTTGAACTCCTGGGCTCAAGTGATCTTCCCATTTTGGTCTCCCAAAGTGCTGGGATTACAGGCATGAGCCACCACACCTGGCCAGATATCTCTTAATACATGTTAAAATCTGAGAACCACTGTTTTAATATATAGGAACTGTCCATAACCTCTAAGATTGCCCCTGAGTTTCAATTATAGTTAGCAAGTAGATGCCAGTCATGAGATGAAAAGGTTAGACTTTTCTGTCCCCAACTCTCCTCTCCCCTTCTTATCACCTATGGGAGACTAAAATACTTGGACATACAACAGTAGAATGTATTTTGTCTAAATCCCCTTTCCTTGCTTTTACCATCATTCTTTGAAAATTAATCAGCTGTTATTTTTACTGAACTCTGGTCACCAGCCCTTGTCCAAAATTCACATACATAATTTAGAAAAGAGTTGTTTATAATAGATACATTCATTCATTCAACAAATACGTAGGTAGTGTGTTTGGTTCGAGGACTATAAACATGCAAAAAACCAGATGTGATTCCTGCCCTCATGTCTAGCATGAAGGTAGACATTAATCCCATTATTTCACAAATGTGTTATTTTAATAGTGGCAAATATTAAAAAGAGAGGTATGTGGTACTGTAAGAGCTTGGAGATTTGGTCTAGATGGGTGGTTGGGCAAGGAATTCCTGAGGAAGCATTGACGGATTGAGCCAAAATCTGAGGATGGAGAAAATTTTTATGGTGTGAATCACACAGTTCCTGGAGACTAAGGACTATTTTTAATGTGATGTAGTTGCGAATGAAGGATCACAGTGTCTAAATCCCAGACTCCTGATGGGCACTGAAGTGAAGGCCATTTGGTGGAGGAGAAGGAGAATAGATTTTAGAGTCATGCAGAACTGGATTTGGTTTTCAGATCCATTATTTTCTATGTGAACCAAGGCAGTTCAATTAACTTTTCTGGGACATGATTTTGTGATCTTTAAATGGGGATGATGATAATATCTGTGGGACATTTCTTTTTTTGATAATTAAAAAACAATTTATTTCTTGTAGACGTGGGGTCTCCCTGTGTTGCCCAGGCTAGTCTCAGACCCCTAGCCTCAGGTGATCGTCCCAGCTCTGTCTCCCAAAGTGCTGGGATTATAGATACAAGCCACTGCACCTGGCCTTCTGTGGGGGCATTTCTTGTGTGTGCATGCAGGCCATTCATTGCCCTCCCACAACTGAATCCTGGTCTTCCTTTGGGAACCACTCTCTTTTCAACTTTCAGGGCAAGTGGTTTGTGTGGGAGTAACTGCACATCTAGCTGGAAGTAGGGTGAGTAAAACACTTGGCCCATGCCTGGCCAATCAACATAGTATCTCCTTGGTTGCAGTGACTGGTACAAGGATTTGGCACCACATTGGGCCAAAGAAAGCTAACTGAGGGCCTGTACTGGAACAATTGGAAAAGAAAAGTTTTCTCTGGGGCTGGTAAACTTTTGTAAGGCTTGAGCTGCCAGAGATCATGCCTGAGGGTGAAGTCAATTCAGAGGAAAGCAGAGCCAAAAGATTAAATATATTGAGAGACAGAGGCTTGATAATATTGCTTGAGTCCTGGATCTAGTCATGACAGAAGACCCTCCAGCTAATTACTAGTTTAATTAGTTAACCAATACAATTCTTCCCCTTTTAAAACTTAAGCCTGTTTGGGTTGATATCTGCCATTTGCAACCAGAATATAAATATAAATGTCTTATAGAGCAATTGTGGAGTGGCAAAAACAAACATTTGGAGTTATAAATCCTTCAACTACTCATATGTCTTACAATTCATTTTTGTGGTTAACTCATTTTAATATTGTATTCCCAGGTGACTACTATTGTATTCCAAGGCATTATATATTATCTAACAATATTTTATCTTATTCTGATTTAGTGATTTTTCTGAAAGCTAGAACATAATTTTTGGTAACATTCTCAGTTGGGAATCAGAAACAGAGGAGCCATGTTGGTTCTATCTGAGTAATTCAGTTCTAGAACATTCTTTTAACACAATGCTTTATTAAAAAAATTTTTTATTTCCATAGGTTTTTGGGGAACAGGTGATATTCAGTTACATGAGTAAGTTCTTTAGTGGTGATTTATGAGATTTTGGTGAACCCATCTCCCAATCAGTATACAATGAACCCAATTTGTGGTCTTTTATCCCTCACTCTCTTCCCACCCTTTCCCCCTGAGTCCCCAAAGTCCATCGTATTATTGTTATGCCTTTGCATCCTCATAGTTTAGCCCCCACTTATGAATGAGAACATATGATGTTTGGTTTTCCATTCCTGAGTTACTTCACTTAGAATAATAGTCTCCAATCCCATTCAAATTGCTGTGAATGCCATTAATTCATTCCTTTTTATGGATGAGTAGTATTCCATCATATATATATATATAACATTCTGTATGCATCAGTCTCTTCAGGTGCCAGTCCTGTCTAAGTGCTTGGAGTTATTGAAGGCACTTGCAATCAAAAGACCTGTGCTAGGTTTCTTTTTTTTTGAGACAAATTCTCACTCTGTCACCCAGGCTGGAGTGCAGTGGCATGATCTCGGCTCACTGCAAACTCCACCTCCCGGGTTCATGCCACTCTCCTGCCTCAGCCTCCCAAGTAGTTGGGACTACAGGCGCCCACCACCATGCCTGCCTAATTTTTTGTATTTTTAGAAGAGATAGGGTTTCACCATGATAGCCAGGATGGTCTAGATTCCCTGACCTCATGATCCACCCGCCTTGGCCTCCCAAACTGCTGGGATTACAGGCGTGAACCACTGCACCTGGCCTGTGTTAGGTTTCATATTTGGCTGCTTACAAGCCATTGACCTTGGGCAGGCCACTTATCCACTCTGAGCCTTAGTTTCCTCTAATGTGAAGTTGCGAAAAGCCTTGTCCTCACTGTAGTACAGAAAGGTTGTGAAGACCAGCTTGACGAACACTTTGTAAACTCTAAGAAACCATATAAATATAAGTGATTGTCCACATTATTAGAGGAACCACAGAATATTACAGTTTGTACAGTGCTAAAATGGGGGGAAATGTCTCAGAAATTATTTGAACACCAATCAAAAAAGCAGATTTTAACCAGAAATCTTTTTTTTTTTTTTGAGACAGAATCTTGCTCTGTCACCCAGGCTGGAGTGCAGTGGCATGATCTTGGCTCACTGCAACTTCCGCCTCCTGGGTTTAAGTGATTCTCCTGTCTCAGCCACCTGAGCAGCTAGGACTACAGGCACATGCCACCATGCCCAGCTAATTTTTGTATTTTTAGTAGAGATGGGGTTTCACCATATTGGCCAGGCTGGTCTCGAACTCCTGACCTTGTAATCCACCTGACTCAGCCTCCCAAGGTGCTGGGATTACAGGCATGAGCCACCATGTCTGGCCACCAGAAATCTTTTGATCACAGAATAAAAATATTTTTTAAATAAAAAGATGAAAGCGTTAAGACTTTCTAACCTGATATGGGTGATAAGTTGGCCTGTTTTCACTGTTCTCCTTACACACACACACGGGGTGGGGCGTTCTGGCTATCCAGCAGTGCTCTATGGAATTGGCACCTTTATCATTAGTGTTGATTTGGTCACATTAGAGTTACTAACAGTAGTAATCAATGTGTTTGGTTCTCACCATGGACCCGAGGGTTTAGAATGAGGCCCCAGTAATTTCTTGACTCAGGGTACTGAAGGCCCATTTCCCCTTGATCTCTGGGTTAGGGTTTGCAGCCAGCCAAGTTTATAGGACATATATTGGAATTTCAAGGAAGATGGCAAGAGGAGGCTTTATTGTGCCATTTGCATA
This sequence comes from Pan troglodytes, assembly GCF_028858775.2. Classification (NCBI taxonomy): domain Eukaryota; kingdom Metazoa; phylum Chordata; class Mammalia; order Primates; family Hominidae; genus Pan; species Pan troglodytes. The sequence continues at coordinate 66,560,258 of NC_086015.1, forward strand.
TAGTCATCTATTTAGCTACTCTGATGCTCGGTTCCATAGAGAACATAAACTCTAAGATGGTGTCATCTGAAGGGAATGAGACCCTTCACTTTAAGCGGGATAATGACCTCCAAGGCAGTGTTTCTCCAAGGGTAGCCTTTGGACCACCTGCATCAGTATCTCCTGGGGTGCCTTTTATAAGTACGGAATACTGGGCCCCACCCCAGACTTACTGTATCAGAGTCTTCTGGATAGCACCTTGGGGTCTGCATTTTAAACAACACCTAATGCAGATGGTCCAGGCCCCCATTTACAGACACTCTCTCATTGCACAGGAATGCTTGAATCTCTGTCACAGAAGCTCCTTGCAACTGCTTCATTCCCTTCACAGTTGGTAGGGTAGACTCTAGCCACATCTATAGTAATTTTAGCTCTGATCCTTAAGAAATGGGAATTGCTACTTTGGTCCAGCACTCCTCTGAGTATATCCTTTATCCCTGGCTAGTAGGAAGTCCGTTTATAGTCTAAAATTTGGTTCCCCAAGACAGTAGTACTAATAGGAAATCTCAGTCAGGGAGAATTTTAATTGTTACACGTTATAAGCAAAAAAGTAGACTCTGTGTGTATGTGTAGACCAGGAGATGAATTTTGAGGAGACTAATGTTGGATGTCCTCTCTTCGTCTTTGTTTTTTCAGACAATTTTCGTTGTTTTAAATCTAATGTATTAAATCATAATTGTGTTGGAAATTGTGTGCTGCTAGCTCTCTATATAAACACATTCCATAAGATCTAACATCTGAATTGAAAGACACAAAGATTCCGTAAGTCACTTGGGTAGATATACTTTCTGTTTGGTGGTTTCCACACTGTTTTCCAGGGAGTTCCCTCTAAGGCTGCCTGGGAGCAGGGGCGGGGTTAGGGGAATCTTCTCCCTTCCCCAGAACTCTCACGCTTCTGCAAATTGAACCAGGGTGGTTCTCCGGGTTTCATGTTTGCATTTTGAGTTTCAAAGTAAGGGTTTGGTGACTAAAGAGAAACTGAAAATCGTTTGTACATATGACTGAATTCAACATTGCATGCAGCTGTTGGGGGCCAATTGCCACCGCTTGGATTGACATCCTTTCCTTCAAACAACCTGGGACATTTTAGCTTCCTCTGAATTGGACCAGCACTGGTGGCCTTGAACTTTCCTCCTGCAGCTCTGATGGCATTGGGGTTGTTTCAAAGGGAGTGTGTTTTTTTCTTTATGATATTGATAAAGTGCTTCTAAATGTGATCACTTAAATAGGGGAGAAGAAAAAATGGAAAGAATTTAAAAATAATGCAGTATTTTCTGGGTATGCCAGCAAATTGCTTTTAGATATTGTTGTGGTGAATAGGACAAGAATTGAAAGAGAAGACCTGAGTTGTCATCCTGGCTCCCCCATTATCTTTGTGATGATGGGACTCTCATGTCACCTCTGTGTGTCACAGAGGTTGTTAAGGGAGAAATCGGATTCAGGCTGAAACAGATTTTTTTGGGGGGATGGATGTCCCCAACATACCTTGACAGCTCTTTAAAGTTAATGAGAATCATATGTACATGAAAAATTTCACAGAATTCTGAACTTATTTTCTCCTGCCTTTCTAGGAAAGATACTGAGCTTTAGATGAGAAGTGCCCTTTTATGATTCTCAGAAGTGAGCACAGAGCTTGCTTTTTAGCTGCTGTGTGACTTTCATCTTCTCTTATTAGAAGGCTCAGTGTGAAGGCTCTAAACACCTGTGTTCCAGTTGCCTGAAAAAATCATTCTCTCCCTTTTGGTTCTCCCTGTACTTACTGTACAGACATGGCTTTACTGATGTTTTCCACATATTTCCTCTTGTTTTTCCTGAAGAGTTTCCTCTCCCAAAATAAGAAGTCATCTACTTCTCCTAAGTACTTCATCATATCAAAAGTTCTCAGAAATCTGAGAATGGTTGTCACCAGCCACTTCTTGGAGCACATGATCTCTCCTTTTTCAGCACCACCCAAGGTATTGCCTGAGCTTTTCTCCTCTCTCTTCCTTTTTCTTTTCTTTGCCAGACACTGGGCTAGGGACTGTGTATGGGTGTGGTGGAGGAAAGAGGGAAAGACACAAAAAAGAATCAGAAACAAAACTGGCCCTGAAACAGTGCACAGTCTATCGGGGAGGCCAGGCATGCTCCCAAGTGATTCCAAGAGAGACTGCTGTGCCAAGTGCAATGAGAAGCACTGAGGGGCGAGAACCATTCATGACTCAGCACTGCTTTTTTTTTTTTTTTTTAGACAGAGTCTCACTCTGTCTCCCAGGCTGGAATGCAGTGGCACAATCTCAGCTCACTGCAGCCTCCGCCTCCTGGGTTCAAGCAATTCTCCTGCCTCCGCGTTCCCTGTAGCTGTGATTACAGGTGCGAGCCAGCATGCCTGGCTAGTTTTTGTATTTTTAGTAGAGATGGGTTTTCACAGTGTTGCCCAGGCTGGTCTCAAACTCCTGAACTCATGTGATCCGCCCTCTTCAGCCTCTCAAAGTGCTGGGATTACAGGTGTCAGCCACTGCTCCTGGCCAGCACTGCCTCTTGATGTGTCTTGTCTTCCCATTTACATTGTATGCTCTTTAAAGTGGATACCAGTTATTTTTACCTTCCCAGTATCCATTTCTCCTTCTGGTAATGGCATCCTGATTTTGCATGAAAGACAATCCAGTGGGACTGTCAATCCAAGTGCCATCCCTTCTTCCTGCTAAAAGTTGGGAGTGAACAAGGTTAGACTAAACCAATTCTCCCTTTATGAAATTTGACCCTCTATGAGAGATGCAAGGATGGAAAGTGGTCAGAGCCAGTCTGTCTCATGACCACACCAGCAGCACTGGCCATGGTTCCAGGACTTGTGATGGTTAATATTAGGTGTCCACTTGATTGGATTGAAGGATGCCTAGATGGCTGGTGCAGTACTGTTTCTGGGTGTGTCTGTGAGGGTGTTGCCAGAGAAGATTGACAGTTGAGTTGGTGGCCTAGGAGAGGAAGACCCACACGCAGTGTGAATGGACACCATCCAATCAGCTGCCAGTGCAGCTAGAACGAAGCAGGTGGAAGGAGGTGGGATAAGACTGCTTGCCGAGTCTTCAGGCTTTCGTCTTTCTTCCCTGCTACATGGTTCCTTCTGTTCCTAATGCCCTTGGGCATCAGACTCCAGGTTCTTTGGCCTTTATACACTGGGACTTGTACCAGTGACTTGCTGGGGGCTCTCAGGTCTTTGGCCTCAGACTGAAGGCTGTACTGTTGGCTTCCTTTGTTTTGAGGCTTTCGGACTCAGAATAAGCCACTATCAGCTTCTTTCTTCCCCAGCTTGCAGACAGCCTATTGTGTGGCTTTGCCTTGTAATCATGTGAGCCAGTTCTCCCTAATAAATGCCCTTTCTTATATACATATATCCTATTGGTTCTGTCTCTCTGGAGAAACCTAATACAACTTGGATTTCTGGAACTATGCTGGCCCTGTTCTTAACATGGATGGGTTAATTCAGCCTTTTTCACAATTCTATGAGTTAACTCCAACACCTTCCATATATTCATTTTTTAAACCTTAATTAGCTTGAGTCTACTTCTGCTGTTTGCATATGTAGAACTCTAACAGATTCCTTTCTGGGAGCTAAATACCAGACCTGATAGTTCTCCATGTCCTCTCAATGCACTCCACACAAAGTAGGTGCTCAATAAATACTGGTCAGTTAATAGTCTGAGGAAATGTACCACAAGCTAAAATAGCCTCAATTGCTTAGCCATGGGTTATTTTAATTATTTATTTTTTTTGGAGACGGAGTTTTGCTCTTGTTGCCCAGGCTGGAGTGCAATGGCACAATCTCAGCTCACTGCAACCTCCACCTCCCTGGTTCAAGTGATCCTTCTGCCTCAGCCTCCCTAGTAGCTGAGATTACAAGCATGCACCACCATACCCGGCTAATTTTTTGTACTATTAGTAGAGACAGGGTTTCACCATGTTGGCCAGGCTAGTCTTGAACTCCTGATCTCAGGTGATCCACCCGTCTCGGCTTCCCAAAGTGCTGGGATTACAGGCGTGAGCCACCGTGCTGGGCAGCCGTGGGTTATTTTGAGGGACGGGCATCATTCCAAAATGTTCTTTGCGGCTAAATCACTTTAAGGTTTTGTTCTACCCTACAACAATACTGAAAGCAAAGATGACCTCTTGCTTATTAGAGCCAGAGAGCTGTATTTTGCCTTAGCGGCACAGCAGAGACTTAAGTAGATCTATAGACAGTCTAGCCTTAGAAGTTCAGAGTTGGTGAAACCCTCAAGGTCATTTAGACCTAAAAGGGAGTTGCTTTGTAGTCAGGTCTCTGAGTATAAAGCACTCTAAATATTGGTAGCACTCTAAATATTAATCCTAGTCAAGTAACCCAGTAAGAACCTTTGTCACTCAGTTCCAAGTTGACTCACTTTGTGAAATCTTTCAGAGTATAGCATAAATTAGATTTCTGCAAATTGAATTATAGTTTAAATGCTCTGGTGGAGTCTGAAAATTAAAAACAGACACTGGAAAACTTTGTAAACTGAAAAATCCTGATGCAAAAAATAAACACCCTCCCCTACCAAAAAGATGGGGTCTTTCAAGGACAGGTATTACTATTTCTGGAAAAAAATTTAAGAAATGCTCAAGAGTAAAGGTGTTATTTATATATGACTAATGTATTAACATCAATATCTGCATCTACATTTGTATCCATATACACAGATATTCCCTGCAGCCTTGTTAAGAATAGCCCAAATTGGGAAAGTCCAGAAGTCTATCCAAAAGGGAAAAGTTTACAGATATGAGAGCCAGAGCTATATATGTAAACATTGAAAGGTATCTAAATAACTTGTGTGGAAAAAGCAACTTGCAGAACAACTTGAAGAATTTGGTTTGTTTCAATTAAAAAAAAAAAAGAAGTTTAATAGAAAAATTTATCCTAGATATTAAACATAGTTATGGGACGTTGGCTAAGACTTTTGGAAGCACCAGGCACCAAGAAGAGTAGAGCACTCCCACACAGATAATTCAAATTCAAACACACTAAATAATAAAATAGAGGCAAAAAGTCCAACTAAATTCTGACTTTACTCATAATGCCTATCTCAGTTCTTTTCAAAATACTACATTGTTTTCAGTCAAAGTTAATGTCCCTATAGCCCTCATTTGGCATGAGCTTGCTCCCTTCTGGAATCCTCCATCCCTGGCAGGAGACTGGGCAGGGGTGGGAGTCTACTCTCCCCGACTTATCTCACATACTACTGTATTGTTCGAATTAAAAAGTTATGAGTATTCATTAATTTTTTAAAATTTAAAAGTGATATAAAAATAGAGAATAGAGCACAAGGGAGCCCTTTGGGCATTGGAAATGTTCTGTATCCTCCTCTGAATGGTGGTTACCTGGATATATGTAAAAATTCATTGAGCTAAATGCATGAGCTCTGTGTATTTAAGTTATACCTCAGTTAAAAAGCATTCATTCATTCTAGCAAATCTTTAATACTGATGTCTCTTAAGAGTTGAAGAGTTAGTTACCTGCACCAATACAAAAAACCTTTTCTTCCATCTCTTCCAGACATTCTTACCGATGGCCCATAAATACCTAAGGGAAAGGAGAAAGACCAGAGCTGCATTAATTCTTGAGTGAGTGAATTGTTGAACACACTTTGCCGTGAAGCTTGGTACTTATAAACAAGGAAACGCACATGGCTCAGGAACGGGGCACAGATTTTGGAGCTCTGTGGTTGAGCATAAACAACAGCAAGCACTTTTCACTTCCACTTACAGGAGGAATTGAGGCCTATCATGAGACTTAGACTCCTTGACTGATTCCAGAAAGCACCTTGGAAAATGTGACGCTGCAACTTAATTTGTGTATGTGCTAAAAGTCTTTTAGGTAGGGGAACTCCTGAAAGACATTGCACAGGAAAGAAAAAAGAGGGTGCTAAATCTCACAACTCTTTTGCATCTTGTCAAGTTTCATTCAGGAAAACCTTCCCTTGTTTTCTTTTGCTGTATTGCAGGTGTATTACAGGGAGGAATGCAGGTACATTACAGGGAGCAAATTCCAAGTCAACATAGGAAGGTCTCCCCACTTCCTTCCTCCTTCTCCAAAAGCTCTTCTGTTGAAAGAAATTAATTTTTTTATAATGAAAAATAAAATAAAACGGAGGGTTGAGAACTACAGAGGCAGAGCTCAAATCCGTCCGGACATGTTAAGATAAATATTATTATTATTATTTTTTGAGACAGAGTTTCACTCTTGTTGCCCAGGCGGGAGTGCAATGGTGTGATCTCAGCTCACCGCAACCTCCTTCTCCTGGGTTCAAGTGATTCTCCTGCCTCAGCCTCCCAAGTAGCTGGAATTACAAGCATGCGCCACCATGCTTGGCTAATTTTGTATTTTTAGTAGAGATGGGGTTTCACCATGTTGGTCAGACTGGTCTCGAACTCCCAACCTCAGTTGATCCACCCGCCTTGGCCTCCCAAAGTGCTGGGATTACAGGCGTGAGCCACCGTGCCTGGCGTAAGGTCAATATTACTAATCAATTCATGTATTATCCTATCTGCATTGTGGATTGTTACATATTGAACTGGCACCGATCTGGGAATCCAGGCCTGGCATTTTTCAGGCTCTATCCAACTAAGAAAGGAGAGATCTGGTCATACCGAAATACATTCAAATACTGAGTTCTAAAACTGGCTTTACCTGTCTACTGTCATCAACACCCACTGGAAAACTTCCAAATCCTCACTTCACCTCAAATCAGACAGAATTTCTGCTTTGGAACATAATGAAGAATGCACCTAATTAAAATTTTTCCTGCCTGACAAATTTCAGGGGCCCTTAAGAGTGGCTGGCAGCCAAAATCTATTCAGATCTTCAAGCCAGAAACCCAGGAGTCATCCTGGGTCCTTCTGTTTCCTCATCCTTATTCCTCAGTCGCCAAGTGCAGTTGAGTTTTTACCTCCTGGGGAGTTCCTCACGGCTCTGTCTTCCCTCTTCCCACTTTCACTATTTCAGTCCCCACCCACATTTTTTGCTTCCATGGACAATTATAGAGGAACCTCTTAATTGGTTTCAGGGACACGAGAATGATTTTCATCCTATTCCTGGAAATGAGACAGAGCTTACCACCTGCAAATCTTATCATGCCTTTTCCAAGCTAAAATTCCTTCAGTGCCTCCCCCCTCCCCCCACCATTTATATGAAAAGTGCCTCAAACTTTGGCCTCTTACATTTCATCATTGGTCCCACGTCTGTTCACCTATTCTATGACTTACTTGACATTTTTCTTTAAATTAACTTACTTAACATGAATAAATTTATTTTGAAAAGTAAACTATATTATAGGCTTGATATACCAATTATACATTATGTAGCACATATTAAAATACATAAATGATTACACTTGTCCCTCAGTATCTACAGGAAATTGGTTCCAGGACCCCTGAAGAATTCAAAATCCACAGACACCAAAATCCACCACCCTTACATAAAGTGGTGTAGTATTTGCATGTAACCTAAGCACATCCTCACATATACTTTTTTTTTCTTTCTTTGAGATGGAGTCGCACTCCGTCACCCAGGCTGGAGTGCAATGGCACGATTTCAGCTCACTGCAACCTCCACCTCCTGGGTTCAAGCGAGTCTCCTCCCTCAGCCTCCTGAGTAGCTAGGATTACAGATGTGCACCACGATGTCCAGCTAATTTTTGTATTTTTAGTAGAGATGGGGTTTCACCATGTTGACTAGGCTGGTCTCGAACTCTTGACCTCAGGTGATCTGCCTGCCTCGGCCTCCCAAAGTGCTGGGCTTACAGGCGTGAGACACCTCGCCTGGCCCCTCCCATATACATTAAATCTTCCCTAGAGTACCTATAATACTTTGTACAATGTAAATACTATGTAAATAGTTGCTCTACTGTATTATTTTTTATTCACATTATTTTTTATTATGGTATTTTTATTTTTCCTTGTTTTTCTCCCCCCACATATTTTCCATCCATGGTTTGTTGATTTCTCAGATGTAGAACTTGTGGATGGGGAAGGCCAATTGTATTTGATCCATGCTCGTCTATATATCATTAAAACCATCTTGTGCACTATCAGTGCCATGAATGCACTTGGGAAAACTTTAGCCTATAGGGACAAAGTCCAGCATCTTGACCTAGCCTAAAAACTTTTAATTTTCCATCTCTGCTTACCCCCTTGACTTGGCTTCTGCACATTGTATTATCTACATTGTGTATCTGTAATTCCTGACCACACCATAAAAATTCACACCTCTGTAACTTGGTACAACCTATGCTGCCTGGGATGCCTTCTCCCTGCTCCTCATGGGAAAACTCATATTCTCCCTCAGTTTAAACCTTTACTTTGATGTCATCATCTCCTAGGCCTTGTAGATAATTCTGCTGTTACAGTTATCACACAGCTTTAATTTATTTGTGGTTATATTTATTGTTCCTATTGAACTGTGAGTTTCTGGAGGGAAGGAACCCTGGTCCTGCTTTCTAAATATCTAGCATAGAAACATGTTCTTCTTTCTGCATTCCTTTCAGTTCCTGATAGATGGTAACTGGTCAATAGACATTTGTTATAGTTCAGTTGGTTTTAAGTGCCATGCTCTTGCGAGATCAGAGCGATCTTTCTAAAGATTTCTGATGAGATTTTAAAACACTGCATAAAAACATGTAATCCATTGCCAAGTTCTTCAAGCTTTCCTTCCCAAATGTATCCCATCTCATTCCATCCCCACTGCAACTCCCCAGTCAAGTCACCATCAACACCACCTGGACCATGACAGGAGTCCGCTAACTGGCCTCCCTACTTTCCTTCTCATCTCTATGCTCCATTCATCCCATGGTAGCTAGACTGACCTCTTAAATGGGTAAATCAGATCGCCAGTATGCTGATTCTAAATATGAATGGGAAACTATGGCAGGGTTTTAAGAATGCAGGAGGGGTGACACCATCATATTTCAATTTAAGAAGATCTCACTGGCTGCTGGATAGAGAATACACTGTAGGAGGAAGCGGGGCAAGAGAGAAAGCAAAGAGATTAGTGAAGAGCTGGTCACAGGGGCTCAGGCAAGAGAGGTGATGGCAGGACCAAAGCTGAGCCAGGGAGCATTGACCAGATGACTGATAAGTTTATCAACCTTGTGCTGCTGATGAGGCCAGCACAAACAGCTCTGGGGTTACATAGATCATCTAGCTGTCCTGGTCAGTGCTTAAAATAATATATTAATGTTTTCATGCAGTAAATAGACATAAGAGGGAGGTTCAGCCAGGGCTAAGGAGAGAGATTATTGGCTTGTAACAGTTAAGAGTATAATCTTCCAGTTCCAGTTCTACCAGTTACTGTGAAATGTTGGTCAAGATGCTTAACCTCTTGGTGCTCTGTAAGACAGGTCAGTAATGGTTCCTAACTCACAGGGCTGTTGTGAGGATTAAACGAGACAGTGCTTGTGAAGTATAAGCATGAGGCATGTCAGGAAGTAGGTGTACAATAAATGCCAGCTTTATCACAAAATCTCTGTACGGGCAGAGAAAATGTATCATTTTAGCAGCAAACAATAACTGAAATATGTGAAAGGAAATCTTGGACTTAGGTACATAGGGAAGTAGATGACTTAAAAGATCAAATTCAGGAAGTGGGCAAGAAATTTTGTAGTTGTTTTAGTAATGACTAGCAAGATTGTAACAGCCTCACACTTTTCTGGAATTATATCTGGCAGCTACTAACCATTTCCCTTTACTTTGCATCCATAGAAAGAGATTTGCAACAATGAATATAGCTACAATATCTATTGTGTATATAATCATAAGACATGAGAATAAAAGTAGAAAAAGAAGTTCATAGAACCCATAGAGTGTAATTCATATTGAATCATTAACTATTTCTTCATAATAAAAACAATAGCTACTACTTAGTGAAGTGTTACAAGTTTTCTGTGCTGTGCCAGTCACTTTACGTGAATTTATTACACTCATCTGGAGGAGTTAAGAGCTTAAATCTGGAGATATGTTACCCAGATTCATGTGCAAACTTGGGCAAATAAATTACTAGAGTTATCTCTACTTCAGTTTTCTCATCTTTACAATGGGGATAATAATAATGGTACCTACCTCAAGGGTTGTGAGGATTAAAGTAGAAATATAAAGTGCTTAGAACAATAGCTAGCTTAAAGTAAATACTTGCTATTAGACATATCATTATATACTATTATTCCTATTTTACAGTTGAGGGAGCTGAGGCTGAGAAAGTTTAAGTAACTTTCCTAGGTTCCACAGCTGATGAAGGACACAGCCAGAAATTAAACTCAAAACAGCCTAACTCTAAAGCACCCTCTTCTTCACACTCTTCCTCCTTCCTTCTAGATGACAAACTTTGGTTTCTTTTTTTGAAGTAAGAACATGAGTCACGATTCTAATTGAACAGAGGGGATTTCTGGTTAAAGGCTTCTGAATGGGAAAGCTGGTGGGATCAGATAAAAAGTAACAATTTTCCTTTGGAAAGTCTGCTTGAGGGAGGGGCTTTGCCTCTGAGGTTTTCCTCGGAATTTATTGCTAATTTGGCACATACCAGAAGGTGTCAAAAACCAAGAAAAACTGAGGGCTGAGATGTACTGTTTCTGTCTAGTCAGCTCCGGCTCTGCGTTTTCTTGGGTGGAAACATGCTCATTAAATAGGATACACAGTACCTGGAGCAGATGGAAGTTCTGTTATTGCAGACATACAGGTGGCTTCCCTCCTAGCTCCTCACACTACAGGCAGATCTATTTGTGTGGGCATTAGTGGCCCTGAACTCTCTGTTTTCAAGCTGTCCGGGTATGTGGAAATCTGGATTTACCAATAGACAAAGCAGTATTCTAATGTAGTCAGTGGCAGTTTAGACCAGTGGTTATATCTCAGACTAAAGGAGAAACACCTAAGTGGGAATTCTGGCCCTGTCATTAACTTTCCTTTGGCTTAGCTGCCCTGTGCCTCAGTTTCCTTAGCTGTAAGATGGGGATAACCTAACAGTTACTTTATAGAGTTCTTGTGAGAACTCATGGGGGTGATATGTGTCAAGAGCTTAGCATGCTCACTGGCACATGGTAAGGGCTGGATAAGTATTATTGTTATTGTTGTCATGTGTGCTACTATTTGTAGTATTAAAAACAGCAGTCCTTACGGTGGCTCACACCTGTACTCCTAGCACTTTGGGAGGCTGAGGTGCACAGATCAGTTGAGGTTAGAAGATTGAGACCAGCCTGGCCAACATGGTGAAGCCCCATCTCTACTGAAAAAAAAAAAAAATTAGCTGGGCATGGTGGTATGCATCTGTAGTCCCAGCTACTCGGGAGGCTGAGGTATGAGAATCAGTTGAACCTGGAAACGGAGGTTGCAGTGAGCTGAGATCACACCACTGCACTTCAGCCTGGGTGACAGAGCAAGACTCTGTCTAAAAAAAAAAAAAAAAAAAAAGCAGTCCTAGTAGAAAGAGTAAATAATTTTGGGTGCACATCAGTTGGGAAGGAAAGTGAGGTACACATGTCTGGGTTTGGAGCTCCAGGCCATATTTTGCATCATGATTTGAATGTATCCTCTCTTATGATATTTTTGTAAAATTCTTGCTACTGGGTCACTGACATCCCTGTTATTCACTGGGGACGTTTTAGTTATATGAGAGACCAGAGTGAGCAAGCTACAAAGGATTAAAAAAAGAAGAGGAAGATTCATCTGTGTTCAACTTTAGTTCCAGGAATCCCCCAAAATTGCTGAATCCTGGAAGACCCCTCTGGCCTCAGTGTCCCTCTGCTCTAGGACTACTTGGTAGGGTAGCACCCATGGCAATGCTTGTAACTTTTCATTTGAATAAAAAAATGAGGCAGTCTTCTCTCATATGGTATTTGTGAATTTAACGTGAATTAGTAACATGGCTCTTTTTATTAAATATCTACTCTTGGAATTTTCAAGTATACAATGTATTGTTATTAATCATAGTCACCATATTGCACAATAGGTCTCTTGAACTTATTCCTCCTTGTCAGAAATTCTTCATAAAAATTTCTTATAAGAACAGAAGTTGCAGTGAGACAAGAACCATGATTCCTACAGGGATGCTTTTGTCCTCTTCTTGGGTGTCAAGGAGAAGATGGAGAGCAGGGAGACTCCAGGCACCTCAGCTATCTTATAGCAGCCCAGCAAGAAGAAGCATGGGCTGGAAAAAAGTACAAAGAATAAATGAAAGCAAATAACAATGATGATTACAACCAACACCACTAACAACAATAACTCTTCTATAGCTGTAGCTATTAACCATGTATGAGACCTTGTTCTAAATACTGCACATGTATTAGCTCACTTAGTCCTCACAACAACCCTACAAGACAAACACTGTTGTTATTTCTGCTTTACGTTGAGCAAAATGAAGTCCAGAGGGGTTAAGAAACTTGCCTACAGCTAGTAAGTGGTTGTGGCAGGAATTGCATTCTAGGCAATTTGATCTAATTGGCATTTAGGGATAACAATACAATAAAGAAGACAAAGTAGAATCACAAAGATATTCAGCTAATTCCAAAGAAAGCAGAAAAATAGGAAAAAGGTAACAAAGATCAGATAGGACAAACAGAAAATAAAAAGCAAGGATGACAAACAACAAAATAAGTTTAAACCTATCAATAATAACATTAAATGCAAATAGGCTAAATATCTCAACTAAAAGGCAAGGATCTTCAAATTTGAGTTAAAAAGTTAGACCTCATTCTATGCTGCCTATAAGAAATGCACTTTTTAAAGACACAAATAGGTTAAAAATAAAAAGATAGAAAAAAAAAGATTTACCATGCTAACACTTTTTTTTTTTTTTTTTTTTTTTTTACAAAAAAAGCTGGAGGGGCTATATCACTGTCACACAAAGTAAATTGCAGGTGAAGAATATTGCTGGGGATCAAGAAGATTATTTCATAATGTAAAAGGAGTAAGTCAATCAAGAAGACATAACAGCCGGGTGTGGTGGCTCACGCCTGTAATCCCAGCACTTTGGGAGGCTGAGGCAGGCAGATCATGAGGTCAGGAGATCGAGACAATTCTGGCTAGCACGGTGAAACGCTGTCTGTACTAAAAATACAAAAAATTAGCTGGGCATGGTGGCGGGCACCTGTAGTCCCAGCTGCTTGGGAGGCTGAGGCAGGAGAATGGAGTGAACCTGGGAGGCGGAGCTTGCAGTGAGCCGAGATCATGCCACTGCACTCCAGCCTGGGTGACAGAGCGAGACTCTGCTCAAAAAAAAAAAAAAAAAAAAAGACTTAACAATCTAAAATGCTTCTGCATCTAATAACAAAGCTTCAGAATATATGAAGCAAAACGAGACAGAACTACAAGGAGAAACAAATTTAAAATTCTAGTAAGAGCTTGAGAGCTTCCTCTAAATAAATGAAAATCAGTAAGGATATAGATTCTTTGAACAACACTATAAACTGACTTGATCTAATTGACGTTTATTGATAAGAAGTCAACAAGGGAGATAAAATGAAACACTAAAGATATTTGATTAGTCTAGTCCAGTACCCTGGTTTCAGAGTCTGTACCAAAAAGCATGGTATCTTGGAGACCTATGAGGAGGAGAGAAGTGTGATGATTTTGAAGAAAAAGAGGTCTAGAACAGTGGTACAGCTACAGAAATGGAAGGGGAAAAGAGATTTTAAGAAGATAGCCAAGTGTTACAAACTGTATTCCTTTTGAAGTTTGTTAAAATATAAAAGGAAAATCAGAATTGCTGCAAATTACTCCCGGTTGGTGGACTGTGGTTCATTGAATGAATTAAATGTGGAGTCATGAGGAGCTCTCTATTTTAGTCAAGCTTCAGGTCCTCAGTTAAGGTCGGATCGAAAGCAATAACTGTGGACCGAGCTCTAATGCTTACTCTGACTTGGGCAAGTCTTTTAACCACTTTAAGCTCAAATTTCTCTAAGTGTAAATGGGGGTTCTTTTATTCACTTATTCATCTAAACAATAAATAATTCACTGGACTTTTGCTACATGTCAGTCTCTGTATGAAGGTCCTATGAAAAAAGGAAACAAATTTCCCTTCTGACAAGGAACTCACAGTCTAGTGGGGAAGACAGACAACAAACTAATAAATAAAGAAGTATATGATATACATGATAAGAGCTCTGGTGAAAACAAAACAGAGTAAGAGAGAGAGGGAGGACACAGCGGGGCCAGGTAAGGCTTTCTGATAAGGTATAGAAATGTTGGAGATCTGGGTGAAAGGGAAAGGAAACAGCCAGGACAAGGGTCTTGAGATGTGGGTGTACTTTGTGCCTGGGTGGAAAAGCAAGGAGGCCAGTGTGGCTGGAACAGTGATCAAGACCAGGTACGTAGGGTCTTGTAGTCATGGTAACAACACTGGCTTTTACTCTGAATGAGATGGGGAATCATTGGAGGTTTTCCTGCATTCGAGTGGCAGGATCTGACTTGCGTTTTTTAAAAAAAATTGCTTCACAGTAGGAAATAGACTACTGGGAGGCAGGGGCAGAAGCAGGGAACTGCTTACGAGGCAGGAGCAGCAAGTGAAGGAGAGCAGCAATGGAGGCTTGGAAGCCAATGGTGAGATGGAAGCAGGGGTGAAGGGTTGAATTCTAGATTTATCTTGAAGATGGAGTGAAAAGAATTTGATGACAGCCAGGTTTGGTGGCTCATGCCTGTAATCCCAGCCCTTTGAGAGGCTGAGGTGGGAGGACTGCTTGAGGCTAAGAGTTCGAGAACAAAGGACTGTAAATCATGCTGCTATAAAGACACATGCACACGTATGTTTATTGCAGCACTATTCACAATAGCAAAGACTTGGAACCAACCCAAATGTCCAACAATGATAGACTGGATTAAGAAAATGTGGCACATATACACCATGGAATACTATGTAGCCATAAAAAAGGATGAGTTCATGTCCTTTGTAGGGACATGGATGAAACTGGAAATCATCATTCTCAGTAAACTATCGCAAGGACAAAAAACCAAACACCGCATGTTCTCACTCATAGATGGGAATTGAACAATAAGAACACATGGACACAGGAAAGGGAATATCACACTCTGGGGACTGTTGTGGGGTCGGGGGAGTGGGGAGGGATAGCATTAGGAGATATACCTAATGCTAAATGACGAGTTAATGGTGCAGCACACCAGCATGGCACATGTATACATATGTAACTAACCTGCACATTGTGCACATGTACCATAAAACTTAAAGTATAATAAAAAAAATTAAAAAAAAAAAAGAAAGAGGCAAGAAAAAAAACCACTGACTGTATATGAGAGAAATCCAATAAGATTAACTGCTAATATCTCATCAGGAACAATGAAGGCCATAAGGCAGTGGGAAGACATATTACAAATGCTAAAGACTAAGGGTAAGAGAATGTGTGCCTTGCTTAAAGTAATGAATCTATAAAAGATTAGAAATAGAAATTAAGCCTAAGTTTCATTTCTCTAAATCAGTTAGTTTAGTAGTATTCAATGGATCTCTGACCTAAATAGACATAAAATTTCCCTGATGTTCTTATTTAAAATGCAGATATTTGGACTACAACCTTAGAAAATCTTATGCTGGATTTGGCATGGGTTTCAAGAATCTGCATTTGAATGTGCTTTAGAAGTAATTTTATGTGGGTCATTTGAATTACGGTCCAATAGCACAAAGAGATACAGTAAAGAGTGATCATGGAGCTAGAGAGATAAGCACTAGAATCCTCATTCATCACTATCTGTCTGTTTAACTGGTGTAAAGAAGAAGTTTCTTGCATTTCTAGTTGTTATAGTTAGTAAAAATGGTAACTCTAATATCTTGTAGAGTTGTTGTAAGAATTAAATAATATATATGAAGCTAACCGCCAAATCTGATAGGCATTTGTTTTCCTCTCATTCCCACTTTCTTGCTCATTCTACTGGCATTCCCATTTTCTGATGCTACCTTCCCCTAAAACCATCATTATTTTCATCTCAAATTGTAACTTATTTTTCTTCTATTATGTCTTTTCACAAGAAAAAAATAAATTTTAACTGAAATTGTCTGTTTGGATAATTAAAATAAGGACATTAAATTTTGAACCTGGTTAGAAAATTAAAAAAAAAAAAAAAAAAAAGGAGTTCGAGACCAGCCAAGACAACATAGTGAGATCCCACCTCTACAAATTAAAAAAAAAAAAACTTAGCTGGGCGTGGTGGTACATGGCTGTAGTCCCAGCTACTTGGGAGGCTGAGGTGGGAGGACTGCCTGAGCCCAAGAGGTCAAGGCTGCAGTAAGCTAGGATAGCACCTTTGCACTCCAGTCTGGGTCACAGAGCAAGACCCTGTCTCAAAAAGAAAAACAAAAATTGACGGTGGATAAGAAAAATGTCAAGGATTACTTCAAGGTTTTTGGTCTGGGTATCTGGGTTTGGGGGGGGGGGCATTTATTAAGATGGGAGAATGATAATACCTAATCCTTGTGAGGTGGTTTCAGTGATAAAATGAGAGAATGGATGTGAATGCACTTCCTGAACTTGAAAACACCATGCAGATATAAAAGATGAAAATTAGAAAGGCATCTAGGAGTTGCTGATTCACAAATATGCCCAGATGCTAACATTTTAAGGTCAAGAAGCAGTGTTGATTTTTCCCATTGACACATTTCTATTCAATAAAGTTATTCTGAATGGCCCAGTGGCTCATTCAAAGAACCACAGTGCACACCAATATTCATAATTCCCAGCGATTCTTATGTTCCTTTTATGTTAGAAAAAACCTTAACATGGGAACAATTTATAACCTCAGCTATGCTTCTTAAAAATTGCTTTTTCGGCCAGGCGCGGTGGCTCATGCCTGTAATCCCAGAGTTTTGGGAAGCCAAGGCAGGCAGATTGCTTGAGTCCAGGAGTTTGAGACCAGCCTGGCCAACCTGGCAAAACCTCATCTCTACCAAAAGTACAAAAATTAGCTGGGTGTGGTGGTGCACACCTGTGGTCCCAGCTACTTGGGAAGCTGAGGTGGGAGGATGGCTTGAGCCTGGGAGGCAGAGGCTGCAGTGAGCAGAGACCACACCGCTGCACTCCAGCCTGACTGACAGAGCCCCACCCCATCTCAAAAAATTTTTTCTTTTCCTTTTTTTCTCCCATTTTCCAAGCTGTGACATTGCTCTCATATTTCTACCCTCCTTTACACAGCTGGGCTCAGTAAAACTATTTTAAGTTTAAATGGAAAAAAAATGTACTCCATAAACGTTTTTATTTTCTCTGAATAGTCCCTTAGGCAACTAAGGTTGCTCACCCCTGATTTAGGCCACATTGGGTCCGATGGTGTTATTAAGGCATTCACCGTTCACTTTTCAGAGCTATTTTAAGCTCTCTTGGTGTATCTCCTGGCAGGGGTAATTTTAAAATGGAAGTCCAGCAATATGAAATAGCTATGAAACCTGTCAGAAGTGAGCTACATATTTCTTCTGTCATCTGTAGAGTCAAGGTAGCTTGAAATATGTTAATAATTTTACAAACAAGTCAACACAAAAATTCCCCAATCCAAATCAGGTAGTTCAGTTTCTAGAAGAGTGAATGAAGAGAATGTGGGAAATGGAAATTCATCCAATAGGGAAAACAATACCTGTGTCATGTGGTTGCTGTGGAGAACAAGTGACACAATAAAACTCCTAGTACAGTGCTTCAGAGAGAACCCGAATGTAGGTTGAGGCACTGATCATTTTTTTAAAGGAAGTTAAAAAAAAAGCACTTTAGAGGACAGATACATTCATTCATATTCTGTTCTTTATTTTCTCTCTTTGATCTGCCCTATCCTCTTTGTCTCTCTCTCTCTCTCTCTCTCTCTCTCTCTCTCTCTCTCTTTCTATGTCTGTTCTGCTCACTCATGTGCTGGTTCCTTTAGCAAATATTTATGGAGCATTTATGAGGCAGGATTTTGCTAAAGATGAAGATCTTTTCTTGTGTACTACAGAAACCTAACTGAATTATCAACCCCTTTGTCTTGAAAGTAGGATGTTCATCACAGAGGGGGAAGACATATTAGGGAGAAATTCCACGAATATTGTCAGAATATATACCAGGAGCATGATAAGAAGGAAGAATGGTAGACCTCAGCAATGTTTCATGGCATTCTAATTTAATCGAAGAAAACCTGGTTGTACTTCATCCTGGACAATTGACAAAGGACTGAGTGTGTCCTTAGGGCCCTGCACATGCTCCTGTGGCTTTTTCACACCCCAGGCAGAAGAGCTTTGCCATAATCCCAGCTCAGGCTTGGCATAATTTGGCCTCAAGACAATGCAAAGCAAATTCTCTAAATCCAAACCAAACCTTGGGTTGAGTCACTGGTCTCCAGCTCACAGGTGACCTTTGCTTCCTCTGGAACCCTTCATACCTGAACCTCTCTGGTGCCCTGACTGGTAGGTCTTTGTTTTTCTCTGGAACCTTGGGCTTTTTTCGCTTCCTAGAACTCTGAGGCACCATGGCTAGGCTCCTGTTCTTTACTGTCTGACTGCATGCTGCTGTGGTCTGCTCATCTACTGGGAAATTCAATTCCTGTCCTGGTCACGCCCTCCTGGACTTCATGTGGGCTTCTGTTTAGACCTGTCTTAATCACGGCTAGGCCCTGAAATTGGGTTTGTGAATTCCCCAAACCTCTAGTACATCTACCCAACCCTCTTTTTTTTTTTTTTTTTTTTTTTTGAGATGGAGTCTCATTCTGTTGCCCAGGCTGGAGTGCAGTGGTGCAATCTTGGCTCACAGCAACCTCTGCCTCCTGAGTTCAAGCGATTCTCCTGCCTCAGCCTCCTGAATAGCTAGGATTACAGGTGCCCACCACCATGCCCAGCTAATTTTTTTGTATTTTTAGTAGAGATGGAGTTTCACCATGTTGGTCAGGCTGGTCTCAAACTCCTGACCTCAGGTGATCCTCCCGCCTCGGCCTCCCAAAGTGCTGGGATTACAGGCATGAGCCACTGTGCCCAGCTGTAACCCTCATTTTTAATGGCACTTTTAGTACTTTGAGCTTTATCATCAATATACATACACCCAAAAAAGAATTAACGAGACCTCTCTAGGGCCCAGAGGGGCTAAGCAGAATGATAGCCAGTTGGCAGCGTACCTGCAGAATACCCGCCAAACACTCCATTCCCTTCTACTAAACTTTCCCTTTTCAGAGTTACACGATTATCATGTTTTCTGAGATAATGACATCCATGTGATTTAGTTTAATAGGTCATGGCTCAGCATATACTCAGTCACCAACAAACATTTTCTAGAAAAATCACTGGTCTTATTTGTAAAAAAAATATGGCATCTTACCTATTCTTTTTGCTTTACTTGAAATTAATTGGTCATTTTTCTCAAACCTTAAGAAAATGAAGATGATCACAAATTTTCTATTTTTTTCTCATGCATTTAAATGCTGCACTAAATACTAAAATATATTAAATGTGAGTTGATTGAAGGTGGCCTCTCCCTGCTGCTCACACCTCAAAGATGTGGGTTGCTGATTGAGGTGCAAGTGAGTCATATGCAGAGTTTGAATGATCTGGATGCCTCCGACAAGGTACGCAGAGCCTGTAAGACCTCTCCAAACCAGAATCACCTAGCATGCTGCTAAGAAAGTTTTGAATTGTCCTAGAAACCCTATTAGAGAAAGAGAAGGACATTTTTCTATTTTGACAGCAAAAATGCAAATACGGTCATCCTAAGAATTGAGGAAGTTTACAGTAAATATCAAAGTCAAATATTTTAATATGAATTCTTTATATTTCCTTCTACATAGTTCTCTGAAGATCTTGTGTTTGTTTCTGTTTTCGTTTTGAGAAATGAACAGATGTGTGTCCAAAACTGCGAGTTGGGGAAGAAACACTTACCCAGAATGCTTCATGTTTTGAGGCTTATCCATTCGGACAGCAAGTTTGATTTTGAGATCTTGGTCGGGGCAGTTTTTGGAGACTGTCATTTTGTGCCACTCTGACTGTTTGGGGCTGTTCGGGGTGGGATGGAGAATAACCTGTAGGGGAAAAAGGACAAGCAACTAGAAAAGAGAAGCACCATTATGTTTTTATAGATTAGAAACTTTGATTATGAGTAGTGGAGTGACTTGAACAATTCCCACTGTGGAGGAGCCATGCCTGGGGATAGAAACACATTCTTTTGATCCTTCCTGGCTAATTTTGTAAAAGTAAAGATTTCTGTAATTCTGTAATGATTCTGTCATGAAAATCATGATCTCAGTGATTCTACTTTGACTTTTCTAATGTTCAGACGTACTAAACAAACCCAGAATGGAGAATATTGTCCACACATTATTCTCTACATCTTTGTATAAGAAGATGGATGCATAAAAGGAAGAAATATGCTTATATATTAGACAGTCCTTTTAGTCCACTCTTTTTCTCCATTCTTTCGGATTTCTTTCACTTTTCAAGAGGAGAAATTCCTCAAGGCCCCCAGGGGAAAATGGAAGGAACCTTATTAGATGGATGAGAAATGTGAGACTCAGGGAAGGAAAGGGACTTGCTTGGAGTCACACATTTCAACCTGATTTCACCTGGCCTGGAAATCTTATCACACAACATCCAACTTTGCCCTGGCATGGAGGAAAGCACACATGACTTGAAGAAGGACCATTTCTTAGGAAATGCCTTTCATCAGTGTGCTTCAGAGATGGCAGTTTGATTTGGGTCTTCTGCATCCATTCTTATTGTCTGGAATTCTGAGAGTGAAACAGGAAGTGAGTAACTCACTAAATCCACTTTTCGCTTTGTGATCACAGAGTTCTCAGGAGACACATGGGATCTGGGGAATATGCATTTAGGGAGGAATTGAATATTTGGAAAATCCTTGAAACTAAGGGAACATGAACTAAATATAGACACAACAAAAGCTGGGCTTGCTAAGATTTGCTTCTGTGATGGCAGCATGCCCTGGTTTGTGGCACATTGTTTTGGTTGTTTTCAAAGTATTTATTTTCTGTAGGTGCAGGGATGGCAGGCCCCTTTCCTGGGCTTCTTTTACCTCTGGAGGTGGCCGTGAGGGGCTCATGGTCTTATGGGTGGACACTCTGGCCTTCTAGATGCTGTATCAGCTTCACTAGTCATGCAAGCTTGGCCCATGCTTGAAGGGCAGACACATATGGCTCTCTGTGTGATTGTGAAACAAGACTGCTGAGAGGAAGAGGAGGAGGCCATGGCAGAAAAAAAAAATCAGCCCACTTAGATGTGCTTCATTTATGCCGATTTCTCAGCCCTTCTCTTTCTGGGCCTGACCCTTTTTCTTCATTAAGTTCCCTGTCTCTGATGAAATATACATTCTTGCTAACCACAAATTTCAAGTCTTCCCACTGTCTTATGACATGATTGAAATACAGAAAAGCCTGATTTTTCAGAACAGAGGCTGTCAATGTTTTTTGATCATGCCCTACTTTGGTACAATGTTTTTGAGCAATTAGCCCAGTATCTGTATACTAACATTTTATATTACATAAGTTTACTTTGTATTAATATATTACCTTATCACATATATCATAAAATATACAAAAATCAAAGATGGGCTAAAGATTTAAAAATCTATATTTTGGAATAACTTGCTAATTGTGGTGGCTGTGGTGTTATTAGCTATCTTTAAGGTACCACATATATTTAGGGCAAGGTACATTGTTGATGACATTGGTTATAAATCTGTGGTTTGAGTTGTCTTCTCAATAATTTCATCATGTCTTGACTGACATCTTGTCCCATCTGATTACATTGGCATTGTTTTTATCTCATGATATGAGTGACAGAGTGTTTGCCAGTAGGTCAGGTGTTGGCTCCACCATTTTCTTGTTTGCCAGGCTTGCATTGCTAGTACTACCTCCAAATCAGAGCTTTTGTGCAGTTATCTTCTGAGGTCGCTTATTTTGTAAAGGTTGATTTAGTTAGAGCTCCAGCATAAAATGTATAAATTCACTTAACTGGCACCAGAGAACTGCAACATATCATAGGACAGATGCTGGGAGGAAATGAGTGAGATAGGGCACTGCTGGGTTGTGGAGACCTCTCCCTTTTCTCCAGAAACTGCCTGTTCTTACACGTCACCCTGTATCATGTGCCACATCCCGAGGCCTGACACTTTGTGGGAGCTGCTGATCTCAGTGAAGCTGACCCTCCATCCTGAGCTGGTCTGGCCTAAGAGAGGTAGGGGTGAGATGTGCTGGGAAGCCAGAAAGGGAGGTGCTGGTAAGAGACACCCCATCCAGGGCCAGAACCGTGGTAAGTGAGAAAGGCCCTGGGCTTCTGTCTGCTCCTGCCTGTTTGGCAAAATCACAGAGGGAGCAGTGCTCTGGGCACCCGCAGCTCATTAGCAGGCCTTTCGCCATATGGATTCTGGGCGTGCTTCCCACTGGCAATATGGTGTCCATTCGTGACGCAATAGCCGCAGCTCATTACCGGCTGTGCCACAAAGACTTCTTCCCCTGTGCAACTGCTTGTTGGGGAGCCCTCTTTTCCAGGGTGGATGGAGAGATGAAGTGACCACAGCTCTCTTCTGTCTTTGCCCCCACCCTGCCATGCCTCTGACAGGCTGATGACTCATTTGTATGTGTCAGCACTGCTGAATTATGAGGGTCCTTCTGGGTGCACATGAATCCCAAGCAGACCAGACACCTCATCTGGACATTCCAGGCTGCTAATCAAGCACTTTGTCAATTCAGCCGAGGACCATGTGTGCTGCACTTTGATGTGGGGATGCTGATGTGGCCGCCACGACCCACCCCCTGAAGTAGCTGCACTCCAGCCAACCGTGGCTTCTCCTAGTTGCCTGGGCACACAGGCAGGGCCTGCTAGGGGGCTGCTTTACCCTCAGCCTTTACCTGATAGATCCCCTCCTCGACTTAGCCTATATCTCTTCAGTACCTCTTGCATACCCCAGGAAAGAATCCCTGTCCCTGAGACTGTATGACTGGATTCTGCCTTCTTGCTAGGTGCTTCATTTCCAGGTGTTTCTTTCTTTTTTTTTTTTTTTTCCTAGCAGAACACTTCCCACATTGCACTATAATTTCTGTTTTTATGTCTGTGTCCCTTATGCTTTGTGAGGTTAAGGGTTTTTACCAGTCATTATTCCTATTTGCTCTGTGCACAGCACAAATGATTGGACACAGAGGGCCTACAATCCTATAATATTGCAGGGTTGGGAAGGATGCAGGAAAACAGGCATTCTCTTATGCCTTTTGTGGAAGGATCAATTGGTGCATGCACTTTAGGGGACAATTTGGCAGTATCTGTCAAATTTCAAATTTCAGTCAGCAAAATATTTTTTGAAAATTTATTCTATAGATACCCACACATATACAAAGAAATAAATTCAAGGCTATTCACTGAAGCATTGTTTATATAGCCAAAGATGAAATAATCTAAAAATTCATCCATAGAGGATTTGTTAAATAAAATATATCTACATAATGGAATACAATGTAGCTATGTAAAAAGGAGACAGGTCAGTCTGGGGTCATATGAAAACTAATCACCAAATATAATGATTTCAGGCACCATGTAGAGAAGTGTGTATATAGTAGCTTCCAATTGTGCTTTTTTTTAAAAGAGGGGGAATATATACATATGTGCTTATATATGCTATGTTGGTACATGCAGAGACTATTTGGGGAAGGATACCATAAATTGAAAACAAAATTTTTCTCTGGGAAGAGATACTAGGGTGAGATAGAACAGAAAAATTAATTTTCACTATATATCAATTTTAACTTGTTTTCACAATGTGCATGAATTTTTTTTAATTAAAAAGGTTATTAAAAACAAAACATAACCCTAAAGAAACAAACCAAAAAGTGGTTGAATAAGTAAATGTAACGCCAGGATTCTAAACACGGGTCTGCTAAGTGTGGGAAGAATTAGAGCACAGAAACACTCTCTCGTGAGGTCCAAGTGTGGCTTCACTGCACTCTTAGGTCACCCAGCTGCTGCCCATGAAGATGCTGCCAGCAGAGGGTGTCCAGCCAGCACAAGAGCCAGGCAGGCCAGCTCCACTGCAATTGGCAGAAAGTTTCTTTGGCACAAAGGAGGGGTAAACTAGCATCTGGGGGAATGTATGAGGGGCCTGAAGAAGAGAATGAACCATTATGAAATGAGCGTGTGTGGGGCTGTGGCAAGCCCATGGTCTTCACCACCACAGCACAGCCCAGGGTTTTATTTTTGTGTAGGGACAACATAGTGTAGTGCAAATAGCCCTGGAGATGAGGCAACATGATTCCTGAAGTAACTGAACCCTCTGGGCGTCAGCATGCTCTTCTGTACAAGAGAGGTGATGACTGTGGCTGCCTCAGTAGGGTTGTCTTGAGAGAGCACTGAGGGGCTGTGCACAAAGTCTTTGGGACAGTGGCCTGGCCCATGCATGGGTCCCTGACTGGCTGGATGGCTCTGGAGAAGTCTCCTGCTTTCCATGGGAGCAAGTTGTCTCATCTATAAAACAAAGGATTTCAATATTTCAGTGGCCTTAACTTTTCTGAGTAGAAATGGCTTTGAGAAGTCGGTGAATGCTTTGGTAGCCAGTCCAGAAAAATGCATATAGGCCCAGGCACAAACACATTTGTAAACTATTTCCACGCTGGGTGCAGTAGCTCACGCCTCTAATCCTAGCACTTTGGGAGGCCGAGGCGGGCGGATCACTTCAGGTTAGCAGTTCAGACCAGCCTGGCCAACATGGTAAAACCCTGTCTCTACTAAAAATACAAAAATTAGCCAGATGTGGTGGTATGCACCTGTAATACCAGCTACTTGGGAGGCTGAGGCATGAGAATCACATGAACCTGGGAGGTGGAGGTTGCAGCAAGCCAAGATCATGCCACTGTACTCCAGCTTGGGCAACAGAGAGAGATTCCAGCTAAAGAAAAAAAAAAAAATTCCAGGGCATCCTGGATCCTGGGTCTTCGGAGGCTCATTGTGGACCCAGGTTGAGCATCCTGGGCTGGTCAGTTACGCTTGTTCCTTCTAACACTAATATTCAGGGTCTCTGAGACTCATGATTCTTAACATCTGCCTTATTGGAAAAGGAGAAATTTGAAGAAAAATGAAAGGCAGGATAATTCTTCCACTGTATGTGTGTCTATCTTTCCCTAGGGACAGAAATGAGTATCGTTTCTCAAAGAAAACAGCTAAACCTTTTCTTTTCTTTCATCATCCCCTTTCCTCCCACTTTTCTGGGTAGGGACACTGTTTTATGTTTTTGCTGTTAGCTTTATTTACTTTTCCTTTTACCTCCATCTGTGGTCTATGCTGTAGTAATATGACTCCAGGTTGATTCTGTAGATGAAAGCCAGATTGGAAAAATGGGTGAAAGAAAGGAAGAAAGAAAGGAAGCACAGGAGATGAATTCTTGCTGGCATCGTTAGGTGTGTGTGCCTGTGTGCTTGTCTGGGGTGGTCTCTCATTATACTATAGATGTTATATCAGAGGCTCAGAGAGATTCTCTGAGCTGAGATCACATAGCTTTCAGGAGTGATTATACATTAAACCAGAATGAAATAAAATTTATATTTATTTATTTATTTTATTATTATTATTTTTGAGATGGAGTTTCACTCCTGTTGCCCAGGCTGGAGTGCAATGGAGCGATCTTGGCTCATTGCAACTTCTGCCTCCTGGGTTCAAGTGATTCTCCTGCCTCAGTCTCCTGAGTAGCTAGGATTACAGGTGCCTGCCACCACGCCCGGCTAATTTTTTTTGGTATTTTTAGTAGAGATGGGGTTTCACCATGTTGGCCAGGCTGGTCTCGAACTCCTGACCTCAGGCGATCCACCCGCCTCTGCCTCCTAAAGTGCTGGGATTACAGGCGTGAGCCACCGTGCCTGGCTGAAATAAAATTTATTGAAAGTCTATGTGCTGGGCTCTGGGTATAAGGTAGTGAACAAAATAGTTTAGGTTTCTGTCTCAGTGGAGATTTTACAGTCCAGTGGGGCAGACAGAAGCCTGAATGTCTGTCAATTCTGTTTCTTTCTTTCATTGGTGATCACTTTAGTAGTATATGTGAACAAGGAGCTGAGATAGCAAATGAAGGGGACTGAGCTGTCAGGAAAGGACTCTCCAAGGAGGTGGCATTTATGCAGAGAATGCATTTATGCTTTTTGAAGGGTTGGGAGGTGGGGAGATGACAACAGATAGAAAGTCCCCTGAGGAGGGAGAGAATTTGGTTTATATGAGGGATTGAAATTTGGCCAGTGATGCTGGGGTATAGTAGGCGGGGAGGAATGTGGCAGCAGATGGGGGTGAAGAGGTGAGCAGAAGCCAAATTAAACGAGTTCAGATTTTACCACAAGCAGGTGGGGTTATTGGCAAAATCAACTTGTGAAAATATTACTGGCTTCTTGGTGCAGAGTCAATGGTTCAGATGCAAACAGAAATTTCACTATTATCTCTGTGGTTTTTAAGGGGGTTGGTACCACCTCTCAGGGATGTCTCAGAAATTTTCATGATGTTTTGATTGACAAAATAATTGGTGCCAGTCCCTGTTGGCACTGAGTGGGTGGGTCCAGGGATGCTAAACATCCTGCAAGGAATGACATGATGCTCCTTAGTGAGGCATCTTCCTGCATCCCATCTGACTTTTGAATATTCCCATGGGATATTGGTGGAGGTGAAAAAATCTGTTTATAATGAACTACGTGGAGATCTTAACTCTTGTCTTACATTTCAAATCAAAGTCTTTTTGGCACATTTCTAAGGAAATCAAGGAAACTTTACAAGTATTGCTTAACATGTCAGTAAATCGGTTTACTGATCCTCAGGCTTAGGAGTCACCACTACAGCATACATCCACACCCCACAGTGGATTTTGTAGCTGTCACTTTCACAGTGACTCTTCATATGGGAGCAAGCAAAGCACTCCTCTATTAGATCTTTGAGTATGTACATTTTGAAGTTTTTTATTATTAATTTACTTCCTTTTGTTTCTCTCTTATGTCATTGTGTTGACTTTAACATTGTCAGGTGGGCAGGCAGTTAAATCATCTAAGAACTCCACTTTAAGACAGTAAAAGACATTACAAATCTTAACTCTAAAGGATGTTTGGGTCTGATAGTATTGAGAACTCCTGCTCTATCTCCTGTAGGGCACACTCTCGTTAGTCCAGCTTTGTAGAAGAGAATCTGAGGATCAGAGAGGTTGAGGAACTTGCTTAAGGTCACCTAGCCAATGTAGAGGGGAGTCCAGGACTTAAAGTCCAAAACTGAGCCTCTCAGCACTTGGCAATGCTGCCTCTTGGTGACCTGTGCACTGGAGACCTAGCTGGGGAAATCCTCTCTGTGGAGTTCCCCTTGTGATAAGAAGTGCTTACCCGCCCGAGCTCCTTGTCCTCCAAGGCCAGGACGCCTGTGCTCTCTGTGAACAGCTTCACCTTCACAGCTGGCAGTGCATGGGTTGTGGAGAAGTCACCCTGGGTGCCCCAGCTGCAGACAGAATCAAAGAGGTCACTGTAGACATATCTGCCTTGATGAGTCTAAACTATTCCATTGTTCCCAGGTCAGGTGAATGCAGGGTTAACCCAAGGCAGCATTAGCTGTCACATCCTCTTCTCCTCCCCTTCAAAGCTGCCAGAGTAACAAAAGTGTTAATTAACTTGTTAGGCAAATGAAAGACAGATGCTCAGAAAGTTGCCATGGTCTTTACAGAGCACTATAAGGAATGACTTGAAATTAGCATAAACTCATGTTGGTGAGAACTTGTTCCCATGCATTTGCTGTATCTACAAACGATTCCAGGGAAATCACTAATATTTCATTGCATCCTTTGACTTCCTCATTCATGGAAACTGCAGTTGTAGATCTTGGGATGGGGCTTCATTTGGTTCAAGCCAACACCTGACTTTCAAATGAGACTTCAACAATAGTGGTGGGGAGGTGGGGAGCCCCATTTTCACTGGCATTCAAAGATGAGTTGAATAAGGAGATTATGGACCTCCACCCTGTTAAGGTCAAAGAGAGATTGGAAGGGAGAAGGATGAGGATGTGGGAAATGCCATTCCCCGATCATAGTTTGTGGATATGGGAGTCTCAGTTTTCCACACATGGGAGCCTGGCTTACCCAAAATCTGGGTAGAGCACCAGGTGTGGCTCACATGAGCCCTTGATGTGCCCTTCAAATGCAGCCTCTTCATTCACTCATTATTATTCTTACAGAGAATTCATCTCTATCCATTCTGTGCCTGCAAGCAGAGTGATCTTCCAGAAGTGTTAACTGGATTGCACTGAGCCCCAGGTCCATGGCACCTGTTCCATTGCACTCAGGGGGCAATCTGGACCCCTACCTATGGACTGCCACTCATCTGCTCCAATCCCACAAGCCTCCTGACTCTGCCATCTCAGACCTGTTACATGTATGTTTCCTCTGTTGGCAATGTTTCTCCCCACCCATTCACTGGGCTATGTCTTTGGGGCTCAGCTTAAAACCACTGTCCTTTGATCTCCCAATCTAAACTGGGTTCTGGTATTAACCTCTCTTTAGCATACTATTTAATTTTGCATCTTAGCAATCACTGGATTTAAATTATTGATTTGTGTCATTGTTTTATAGCAGAATCCCCTAATATTCTGTAAGCTCCATGAGCACAGGGACTGTGTTTTTATGTTGCATACCCAGAACTTAGCACAGTGCTAGACATATAGAAGGAACTTAACAAATATTTGTTGAATAAATGAAACATGCCAAATATAATGTCTTTTACAGCACTAGAAAACAGCATAGATACAATTTCATTTAGAGAAGTTTTTCATTTTACTTTATACAATGACCAACTTCCATACTTTAAAATGCTCATTATGATTTTTAATGATTCTATAATATTACACTTTCTATATGTACCATAATTTATTTAGCCATTGTTCTATTATTGAAATAGAATTGAATATTATTTTTGTTTTGTTTTGTTTTTTGAGGTGGGGGTCTGACTCTGTTGTCCAAGCTGGTCTCGAACTCCTGGGCTCAAGCAATCCTTCCACCTCAGTCTCCTGAGTAGCTAGGAGTTAGATATTAATTTTTGATTTCATCTCTGATTGTTTCCTTGGGATAGAGACCTAGCTGGGAGATCACTTCTTTCATCAACAAAAATTTAGAGATCTTACACTGTTGCAGGAGCTGTGTTCCTCAATGCACACTTTCAAGGCTTGAGATGCCTATTCCCAAAATGCTTTCCACAAAGGCAGTGACTATCCTGCCACCATTTGGGAATGAGAGTTCAAATCACAGGGCTTCCTTCTTGCCTGTTCTGAGTATCACTATTCACTTTTTCTTCTGGCCTATTTTATCATTGTTGTTTTCATGGATATTTTCTTGACTACTAGTGGGCTTGAACATTTTACCCTGTTTGTTGGCTGCTTGCATTCTTCTTTTGTAAATTATGGAAACCTGCATCCTAGTCTCAGTGTTGCCTTCAATCAAATAAATCCTATTAACTCAAAGACACAGGGAATCTAGTGAGAGTTGACAAAAGAAGACCAGAAAAATTGAGATGAGGGGAAACCAGATCCATGGGGATCTCAGTGCATGAAACCACTGAGAAAGCACAACAGTCATAGTAGAGACAGAGAGGACATGGAGGAGGCCATGAGATAGGACAAAAAGTGACAGGTTTCAAACACATTAGCAAAACGTTTGAGGTACAGATAGAAGCTCCTAAGTGGTTGTCAGCAACTGCAGCAAGACCCCGAGATAGGGAAATCTTTGTCTTAGCAATGGCAAGGGTTTTGAGCCAGATATCTTTAGTTCAAATTCTGGCTTAGTCACTTGCAAACTATGAAATTTGGGGCAAGGAATTAATGTCCCTGTCAATTTCCTCAGCTATAAAATAAGCTAATTTCACAGACTAGTTGTAAAGAACAAACAGCTGCAAGTTTGGAACAGGTTGAGAACCCAACAAATTTTGGCTACTTTCCCTTCCCAAGGTAAGGAGATGTATTCTAGTAATAGTGATTATTGCTTATATATTTATATTTATTTATTTAATGATTAGATGACATGTAATAATTGTACATATTTATAGCTATGATGGTTAATACTGAGTGTCAACTTGATTGGATTGAAGGACACAAAGTACTAATCCTGGGTGTGTTTGTGTGGGTGTTGCCAAAAGAGATTAACATTTGAGTCAGTGGGCTGGCAAAGGCAGATCCACCCTTAATCTGGTGGACACAATCTAATCAGCTTCCAGCGAATATAAAGCAGGCAGAAAAACGTGAAGAGGAGAGACTGGCTTAGCCTTCCAGCAGCCTATATCTTTCTCCCGTGCTGGATGCTTCTTGCCCTCAAACATTGGACTCCAAGTTCTTTAGTTTTGGGACTCAGACTGGCTCTTCTTGCTCCTCAGCTTGCAGACAGCCTATTGTGGGACCTTGTGATGGTGTAAGTTAATACTTAATAAACTCCCGTTTTTATATATATGTGTATACACACACACACACACACACACACACATACACACACACACACACACACACACATCCTATTAGTTTTGTCCCTCTGGAGAACCCTAATACAATGGGGTACAGAGTGCTTTTTTTTTTTTTTTGACAGAGTCTCGTTCTGTTGCCCAGGCTGGAGTGCAGTGGCATGATCTTGGCTCACTGCAACCTCTGCCTCCCGGGTACAAGTGATTCTCCTGCCTCAGCCTCCCAAGTAGCTGGGATTACAGGTGCCCACCACCGTGCCCAGCTAATTTTTTTGTATTTTTAGTAGAGACGGGGTTTCACCATGTTAGCCAGGCTGGTTGCGAACTCCTGTACTCAAGTGATCCACCCACCTTGGCCTCCCAAAGTGCTAGGATTACAGGCATGAGCCACCACACCTGGCCCAGAGTGCTATTTTGCTACATGTATACAATGTGTAATAATCACGCCAGAGTAATTAGCATATCCATCACCTCAAATATTTATCATTTGTTGTATGTGTTGGGAACATTCAAAATCCTCTCTAGCTATTTGAAAATATGCTATTAATTATTGTTAACTATATTCACCCTGCAGTACTATAGAACACTAGAAATCAGTCCCCTTATCTTGCTGTACTTTTGTATCCTTTGTGGCTTCTACCCAACACATATTTATCAAGCACTTACTAAGTAACGGACCCTGTGTAAAGGAAGCAAGATTGACACTGCCCTTTCTACTACACAGATGAATGGTAAAATAGCTATTATCATTGCCATTTCACAGATGAGAAAACTGAAGAGACACTCAAAGATCTTGCCTATTTTATTCCAGGGAATTATGACCAAGCTGGACCAGAACCCAAAATCTCATTTTAAAGCTGTTGCTGTTATTATTGTAAAAATTATCAGTAATAAGCATTATTAGTGATTAGCAACACTGGAAAAAATGTGACCATTAATTTACTTATGATTAATTGTACTATTAATCTCTTTGCATGGCTGGGTGTGGTGCCTCACTCCTGTAATCCTAGTGCTTTTGGAGGCCAGGAATTTGAGAGTAGCCTGGGCAACATAGAAAGACCCAGGCTTTTTATTTTTTTACAAAAAACAAAGTAAAATAATTAGCTGCATATGGTGGTGCATGCCTGAAGTCCTAGCTACTTGGGAGGCCAAGGCCTAAAGATCACTTTGAGCCCAGGACTTTGAGGTTACAGTGAGCTATGATCACGCCACTGTACTCCAGCTTGGGTGACAGAGCGAGACCTTGTCTCTAAAAGAAAATAAATAAAAATAAAATAAAAGACACCTCTTTGGGCATTCATTATACTTGGTCATGGGGATGAGAAAGATTTCTGCTGGAAACCAAAAGAGTTCTGAAATGAGAAGCTTTAACACTAAGCCACAAAGAGAACTTGAGCCCAGTGTCCTGGAGATACCCCACTGTGTGTTTCCATGCTACTGTCCTCAGTGTGGATGGATTTCCTGGCATGTTCAGTGGGTACCAACCCAGGATGCCTGAACCCCTGCTGCTACCCAAAGATGCACAGCTTATAAGGCGTGTAACAAGAGTCTGACTGTGGGGCAGTCAGTGCTTCCGAGAACCCACCAGCTGGACGGAATTCAGGCCGCTGGAGGCTGCCCTGACAACCCCCATCCTATTGGACACTGAGTTTCTTTTCCCTTCCACCAGGCCTGCAGCTGTGCTTCCCACCATGACCCTTGGCTCACCTCAAGCTGTCAGGTCACTAATGAATCCCAGTTTAACTATTTAACTATCAGATTTCAAAATGGTAACCTGGTCCAGTGAAGCAGGCCAAAAGAGAAGTTCTCTCATCTAAACAGGACTGGCTGTGTAATTTTCAGGGCCCAGTGCAAATAAAAAATGCAGATCTCCTTGTTAAAAAAACAGCAAACTCCAAAACTCCAAAACAAAACACACACAAAAAGTGCCATTCAAGGTACTAAAATATAAAGCATTTTCATTTTCTTGAGTATTTCCTCTCCTCAAATCCACAGTCCATCGTTCCATGGGATGTCACAAACACAAGCTCGAAGATAAAATTATTAAGAATTTCGAGATGGCAACAAAAGAGCATTAAATCAAATGGGGGCCCCTTCTGAATGTAGAAGATGTGCAGCTATACAGGTCACATGCCCCTCAAGCTGGCTCTGATCCAATGTCACCCCAGTCTGGTTAGCCTGGATTGAGAAGTGGATGTTGGCTGACACTGGCTGTTGACATGAAACTTTTGGTCTTAGCCACAGTCATTGGATTCTGTGAGAATTCTGGCCTCTTTTTGTCAATGCTTCCTACTCTTCGTAGAATCAAGAAGGTTTAAATATTTGCACCCTTCCTTATCTTCCTTTCCTCTGTAGGAAAAAATGTCATGAAAAATATTCATTCTTTGTCCTTTTGTAGCCACGGAGAGATCTGGCTATACTTGTAATAGAAATAGCTAATAGTTATTCAGATTACTATGTGCTAGGCACAAATTCCTATCTCAAAAGTGTGACACAGCCATACATGCATTTGATCATTTGAAAGCCTCTTGGACATCCTGTGAAATGCCTACAATTATCACCTCCAGAGTTATAAATGAGTCACAGAGAGGCTGGGTAATATGTTCAGGGTCACACACAAGGAGTAAATGGCAGTTAGTGACCTCAGAATTCAAACTCCTAATCAGGCCACCATGTTGCCTCCCTTGCTCATTCCATCATTCACTGCTTTATGTCTTGATTAAATCAACATGAGTTACCTCTGTAACTGAAAAGGGAAGTTCTGTTTCAAGACTGGTGGGACTTTGGGCCACTCTGGCTTTTTACTTTGAATTTCTTTCACGTGTTCAATATACTTCACAGAGCACTATATCCCAGACAGACAAATTAGCCAGTGGAGGAAGCATCAAAAACTTTGGCCTTTTGGTGGGGCCACACACCCAAAAATGAATCTCTTTTGTTCTCTGCTCATTTCTTTGCCCTTGCTGTGCAATTGATTGTGGCTATTAAGATGAATACCTCTTTAAAGTGTCCCAGAACTGAAATACAATTGCATTTTGATTTGAAAAGACCAGAGGTGGATAATATTTATTGCAAGCAGAAGGTGGAAAGGTTAACTGACTAACTTCTCTCTGAAGACGAAGTAGATAATGTAAAACGGGTTAGGTGTCCCTATTCTGTGATTCCATCCTTTCCTCCACTGTACTCACACTGTATGACTAGCTTACATAAACGTTAAAAATAGCCACCAATTATTGAGTACTTATGATTTGCCAGGCCCTGGGCTTAGTGCTTCTAATGAATTATCTCAATTAATATTTCTGACAAATCACAGAATTGGGCTTCAAACTCAGAGTTTCTGACCTCAAAAGCCCATGCATTAAATGAGAGTGCTTTACTGTGGTTTATTTTATTATTTATATTTTATATATATAATATATAATATATATACTATATAATATATAATATATACTATATAATATATAAAATATATAATATATATAATATATAATATATACTATATAATATATATACTATATAATTACTATATAATATATATACTATATAATATATATACTGTATTATATATACTATATACTATATACTATATATGCTATATAATATATACTATATACTATATATGCTATATAATATATACTATATACTATATACGCTATATAATATATACTATATAATATATACGCTATATAATATATACTATATAATATATGCTATATAATATATACTATATAATATATGCTATATAATATATAGTATATTGTATAGGCTATATAATATATAGTATATTATATAGGCTATACAATATATAGTATATTATATAGGCTATACAATATATACTATATTATATAGGCTATACAATATATACTATATTATATAGGCTATACAATATATACTATATTATATAGGCTATATAATATATAGTATATTATATAGGCTATATAATATATAGTATATTATATAGGCTATATAATATATACTATATTATATAGGCTATATAATATATACTATATTATATAGGCTATATTATATATACTATATTATATAGGCTATATTATATATACTATATTATATACTATATTATATATACTATATTATATATAGTATATATTATATATACTATATTATATATAGTATATATTATATATACTATATTATATATAGTATATATAATATATAACATAACATATATACTATATAATATATAACATAACATATATACTATACAATATATACCATATTATATATACTATATAATATATACCATATTATATATACTATATAATATATATACCATATTATATATACTATATAATATATATACCATATTATATATACTATATAATATATATACCATATTATATATACTATATAATATATATACCATATTATATATACTATATAATATATATACCATATTATATATACTATATAATATATATACCATATGATATATACTATATAATATATATACCATATGATATATACTATATAATATATATACCATGTTATATATACTATATAATATATATACCATGTTATATATACTATATAATATATATACCATGTTATATATACCATATAATATATATACCATGTTATATATACCATATAATATATATACCATGTTATATATACCATATAATATATATACTATATAATATATACACTATATAATATATATACTATATAATATATACACTATATAATATATATAATATATAATATATACACTATATAATATATATAATATAT
This sequence comes from Pan troglodytes, assembly GCF_028858775.2. Classification (NCBI taxonomy): domain Eukaryota; kingdom Metazoa; phylum Chordata; class Mammalia; order Primates; family Hominidae; genus Pan; species Pan troglodytes. The sequence continues at coordinate 66,595,457 of NC_086015.1, forward strand.
AATATATACACTATATAATATATATAATATATAATATATACACTATATAATATATATAATATATAATATATACACTATATAATATATATAATATATAATATATAATAATATATATGGCACCCAACAGAGGGCCTGGAACACAGTAAATATTTGCTTAGTAACTAGGAAAGTGACAAATTCAGAATAACCATGTCACTAAATTCAGGGGATTGTAGAGAGGTGAGACACATGAAATAACCAAAGGTGTGACTGCCCCTTTCAACTGAGGGCTTTTATCTCCTTGAGGAGTTGATTTCTTTTCTTTTTTTTTTTTTTGAGCAGACAAACTCTCTGAAGTGCACACAGCAGCTGGCAGCATGCAGAGGATACTCAGCATACAACAGCTCTCTAGGGAGCAAGGCGTCAATCCATGAAGGCTGAGGAATGGCTCTCCAAGGGCTGGCAGCAATGTGGCTGACAACGGTATAGTGATGGAAAGTGCCACCAAGTTATATAATAAGCTGCTATTATTACTTTTGGTCTTTTCAGCCACAAGCACATAAGCAGAGACTGTAGAAATGCCATCACCCATAGCGGCACCTCCGAAGATGAAGGAATGTCTATTGGGACATGTGTGTCTATTCCAAACCAAATACTTCCTGTAAGAGGGTGGCAAATAAATAGATGAACAGTGTAACTGACTAATCTAAAAGCGCCATATTGGCATCAGATGAGGCTCTAACTTTCACTGCTTAGGGATTATATCTCCAAATAGTGCTCCATTTAGGAAACACTTCCTGAATGTCTACTGTGTGCAAATCACTATGATAGGCACTGCTATGGATCCAAAGGTGAGTGAGATGTAAGTTCTGCCCTCATGGATATTACATTATTTTGGGGGAGATGCCCCGTGCAGAAATAACACTTATAACGTGTGAGAGTGTCTCAGCTTTCACATCTATAAATTGGGGATAAGAATATTTAGTTTTATTATAAATATAGCCAGATGGGAATAGTGGTCTGCACCTGTAGTCCCAGCTACTCAGGAGGTTGAGGTGGGTGGATTGCTTGAGCTCAGGAGTATGAGGCCAGCCTGGGCAACATAGTGATACCCAGTCTCTTAAAAAAACAGAACTGACCCAGAGGATGGAGTCCTTGACGGAAGGATATGTAGGACATAAGCTATTGGATATGTGGTGTTTACCTCAATACGTGGCACATAGAAAGCACTAAAAAATGTAAGTCTTCATTTTAGGATTATAGACCAGGGGTTGTTAAACTATGGCCATGGGTATGGGCCTGCTTATGTATGGCTCATAAGCTAATAATGGCTTTATATTTTCAAATGGCTGAAAATAATCAAAGGAATATTTGCAACACATGAATATTATATGAAATTCAAATTTTGATGCCCATCAATAAAGTTTTATTAGAACATAGTTATCTTACTCATTTTTGTTTTGTCTATGGCTTCTTTTGTGCAGCAATGGCAGAATTGAGTAGTTATGACAGAAAATACACGGCCAACAAACCGAAAATTTTTACTTTCTGGTCCTTTATAGAAAAAGTTTGCCGATCTCTGTTACAAACAGTTAAATTGCTGACTTGGCCTAATGGAAATACTTTTATTTTCATTAGCAGATTAGCAGTATGCTCATCTGGGCATATCCACAAAGACAAACTATAAACATGCACTTACAAAGACAGCTGACCCCATGGGGATCCAATTTGCTGCTCTAAATTCTTCATGGAGCTCTTTCTAGCACTCTTAGTTTATTAGAAAATTGGGGCTTGTGTATCATAGCATTTCAGACACGTGGTGCCCAAATGCTGCTTCCTGATCCACTTGAGCTGGCTGACTCATTTAGTCACACTACATCATTATTAATATCAAATAATAAACATGAGTAGCAGATGATTCATATTTAGGGGGATGGGGATGACTTTTAAAGTCACAGCACATTATTTCTCCAAACCTGTTCCACAGTACCACCACTTTGAAAGTGAACACTTTGATCTGGGGGAGAAAATGAGGGAGAAGAATATGCTTTTGGGAGAGTGGAGCTCAGAAAAATCTATGGGTAAAACAACCTTGTTCTCTGTGTTTGGGGAGCATCTGCTTGATCACAGTCGCATCTCTGTTTACTATTTAAAGCCTCTTATTTGCGGAAGCCTCCTCAGACCATATGTTATCAACAAATGTTGCTAATCAAATACACACAGTAATTTTCATTAGAATTTTTCCCCCCATGAACAAAAAACAACATTTGCCACATAGGGAATATACCTCCCAAAATGACAGTAAACATCCACTGCAAACCTTTGACAACAGAGTGATATTTACGAATGCATATGTGAGTAAGCCAAGAACACATCTACGTTAGGCAAATAAGGACCCTTGGAGAATTGGATTTTGTGCAGGTTGGTGCTGGGGTCGGGGGTGGGGGGATGTCATTAGTTGCCATGGTGATGCTCAGCATAAGGCCATAATTCATGTCTCGGAGACTGGATCTGCATTTATTCAAGGTATATGGCTCATGTGAACTGGGTGTTAAATTGGTGCGGTTCATAAAATTAACTGTGGGCTTTAACAAGACAGAAGTGTCATTTCAAGGAATGAAAGTGCCGTGGTCCTGTTGCTAAGAAGGAAAGTTAATAATTGCCTGGAGACAGCTGCATTAAAATCTTCTGGCCTGCCTTTGAGGCGGACTGCATGATATTCCACTCCAAGGGAATCAATTGTGCCATCGCAGTGTGTCTCATGCAAACTAATTGATAGGCTGGGCTTTGGGTTCTTTAGTGTACTAGAAAAGCTAAGCTACCTCTCATCTACATAAGTGAGGCGTTTGCTTTGTAGAAATTGGGCTGTCTGGGAGGCAGAGATGAAGGCTTTGGTTTGCCTCCTTGACATTTCCACTGGAATGTCTCCTCTCCAGGAGTCTGAGATCAAATGTGTCCAAACCTCAGCTTGAACTCTTCTCCCTCACATCTGTTCCTCTAAGGCTTCCCCGGCTTAGTTAAAGGAACTGCCAGCCACCCAGACACCATTCTTATTTGCCTCTCTTTGCCACATGTCCATCTTGTCACCGGATCTTTCATATCCCCTACGTATATCACAAATCTGATTTTTGCTATGGAGAAAAAGAAAGCAGAAAATGGAGTTTGGAAGTACCAGGAAGCAGGCGGGGGGAATATTTAAATAGGGTGGAACATGAAAACTTCACCACGAAGCAATTGTCACCTGTACTATGTACTCCTTTATCTGTTTTGTTGGCTGCTTTGTCTCTGGCCAGAATGTAAACTCACAGGACAGGGTTCTATGCCCCTGGCTTCTAGCACAGTGCAGAGCACATGAGCACACTCAATAGGCATTTGCTGAAAAAATGATTTCATGAAACTCTGAGTTCCTCCACACGCACAAATGTGTGGAGATGAAATTCAAGTTGAAAATGAAATTTAACAATGCTTGATTATCCATGGACATTATTTGGTATGGTTCAAGAGGAAGTGAGGAAAATTCTATGCTACAAACTTCATAAGGACAGAGACCAAGTCCATCTTACTTATTGTTATATTCCAGTTGTTTAGCTCAGTGCTCAGTACAGAGGAAACTTTCAATAAATGCCTATCGAATCAAGGCTGGAGGGAATAATGTATACCACACTTTATGCACATATAGAAGACCTGCATCTCAGTCCTTATTTTCTCACTAATTGTGTAACCTTGGCCAAGTCATTGGCAGAGTCTGTTTGCATACCTGTATAATGGGCTGATTTTTTTTCTGTCCTAAAACCAAGAGCCTGGTATTTGATTTTTAGCATTTCCTTTTGATTCTTTCTTAGAGCTTCCATCTCTTTGCTTATATTACCCACCTCTTCTTGCACTTTTTCCATTAGAACTCTAAGCATATTATAATCATAGTTTTTATACATTCTTGGTCTGATAATTCCAACATCTCTGCCATATCTGAATCTGGTTCTGATGCTTGCTATCTGTATGCTGTGTTTTTTTTTTTGAGACAGAGTCTCGCTCTGTCACCCAGGCTGGAGTGCAGTGGCGTGATCTTGGCTCACTGCAAGCTCCACCTCCCGGGTTCATGCCATTCTCCTGCCTCAGCCTCCTGAGTATCTGGGACTACAGGCACTCACCACCACGCCCGGCTAATTTTTTTTTATTTTTAGTGGAGACGGGGTTTCACCGTGTTAGCCAGGATGGTCTCGATCTCCTGACCTCGTGATCAGCCCGCCTCAGCCTCCCAAAGTGCTGGGATTACAGGTGTGAGCCACCTCACCCGGCCTGCTATACGTTTTTTCAAGTATGATTTCCAATTTTTATTGAAAGCAAATTTTTGTTGATGCACTGAGTAAAAGAAACCCTGCACTGACTTCAGTGGCCATTTCTGCTCTTGGGCTTCTGCTCCAGTAAGGTGTGATTCTCTGGATCTGCCTGCCTGTCTCTCCAATTTTGGGGGCAGTGGTTTGCCCTGTAACCTCATTTCTGATGGATCTAAGAAGAGATGCTGATTTTCAGTTTGTTCAGCGTTTTTCTTGTGGTGAGGACAGGAACAATGACTTCCAAGCTCTTCACATGCAGGACTGGGGACTGGAAGTCCGGCTGAGCCTGTATTATTTTGAAATCCTATTCAGCTGTGAAAGCTTAGATTGCATTATTCATTGAAGGTTGACTCATAAGAAAATACAGAGTTGGGCAACAGGAAAGTCTACATTTTCCAAGGTTGGAGCTAAGCAACAGGATGGCATAGTGAGGAACTGTCAAAGGCTAAATTAGAGAGATCACCTGATTTGAATGTCAGTGTTGCCTTCTCTGAAATGGAGCTCATGGGGCATCCCAAGGATCTCCCCCTTTGTTGTAAAAGGAGGTGAGATTTTTGTCCTTCGAAATGTTGGCTCTGTCATCCCAGTCTAAGGCTCTTCTGCCCCATCTCCATCACCTAGCTGCCTTCTTCTAGACATCTGTTTATTCTTAGTTCCTGAGTATCTTTAGAGAAAATGAACTGCTCACTGCATGGCAGACATAAAAAGGAGCTCCCATGAAGCTATAGGGAAAGCATTCATTTATTCCCTCCTCTCAGCAATTCTGCTAACCACCTCCTATTTAATTTCCAACACTGGGTGTTTCCCTATAATTACTTTTGTAACCTGAGCTGTTTGTTACGGTTGCAACTGTGGTTCCCATAAATAACTGGGAGACTCTGGCTAATTGTGTCTTTGGAACTTGAATCTGCCTTAAGACACCTTACAGGCTCCAGAAGACTCAAAAGTTTACAAAACCTACACTACAGCCAGCTAGGCAAAAGCCACTGACAGGCTTGGGCCAGGGGAATTGTAAAATGCATTGCACACCCCTTTGCATTCCAACCAGCTTCTCTGAAAACATGAGCCAAATGAGGGGAAAAACAAAACAAAAAAAAACTGGGAGAGACAGAACAACAGCTTCTGAGCTGAAGAAGTCCTGAAGACAACTTTGGCTATGCCCCTCATTTATAAATGAATAAGCTGGTGAAGTGGGGAGGAAGTTTGGAGTAAGACTGTTCTATATCTATCATCTAACAGCTTTATGATCTCAGACACATTTATTAGCCTCTCAGGTTTCAGTCTTCATGTCTGTAAAGTGGTCACATGAATAGCATCTACCTTATAGGGTTTCTAATCTGCCTTGCTCCCAATTAAGTGGGAGAATGTAAGTTCTTAATACAAAGCAGTCAGCGTTATCCGGGCAGCACAGGATTAAGAGTGCAGGCTCTGGAATCCAGCAGTCTAGCTTCTACATCCAGCTGTGCCACTTTCTACCTGAGTGATGCTCAACAGCTGACTCTCCTGCAGACTCTATTTTCTTACTTGTAAAATGGAGATGTCTATAGTGCTTTTCTCCTAGCTTTCTTTTGTGAGATGAGGAAATACGTCCTAGCCTGATTCTCAATAAATCCTAAAAGTGTGGTGATAATTATTCAGTGACATCTCAAAGATGCACAAGTAATCCAAGTGCCAGTAATGGAATCAAACATCATGAAATGAGCTGACCTTGCAAATGTTTTCCAAACCATCTGAGCAATGGCTTTTGTGTTTTCTCAGTCTGGGAAACATAAAATCGGGGCTTGAATTTGGGTCTGATTTTTTTTGGCAGCTATGGCAAAAGGACTTGTTCTCATTTTTCTGACTTCCTTCTCTGAGTGCCTGGAACACTTCCTCTCACTCCCAATCCTCTTATCTTCCTTCACTGGCCCTTCCTGACCCCAGGGGATAGATGAGATTATTGTTCAATGGGATTCACACTCTCCTGCCCTCTCTAAGAGAGGAGCCTTCCTCCTGCCCACTTGATGTTGGATTTGTTCATGCAATTACTCCTTTTGGCCTCTGCTATGGTTTGAATATTGTCCCTTCAAAAACTCATTGTAAAATGTAATCTCCAATGTGACAGTATTGAGGAGTGGGGCTTTTAAGAGGTGATTGGGTCATAAGGACTCTGCCCACATCAATAGATTAATCTATTTATGGATTAATGGGTTAACAGATTAATGGGTTATCAAAGGACTGAGACTTGTGGCTTTATAAAAAGAGGAAAAGAGACCTGACCTAGCATGCTGAGCCCTTTTGCCATGGGATGACTTGTGCCACCTGAGGACTCTGCAGAGAGTCCCCACCAGCAAAAGTCCCTCACCAGATTCAGCCCCTTGACCTTGGACTTCTCAGCCTCCATGACTGTAAGAAATAAATTCCTTTTCTTTATAAATTATCCAGTTTCAGGTATTCTGTAATAAACACCAGAAAATAGACCAAGACAGTCTCCTAGGCAGAGTATACATCCTTGCAGCTTGACTTTAAAATTACCCATGTGACTTTCTTTGGCCAACGGGGCATTGGCAAATGTGATGCAAGCACAGGCTTAAAATGGTGCTTGAGTGGTTGAGCTTTTTCTCCTGTGTCTTTGTCGCCAATGTGAGCAAAGCCTCCTCCAGGTAGCTGCTGTCCTTTCAGCCTGGATCCCAGAATGAACTATGTGGAGTAGACCTAAGCCAAACCCACAGTGAGAATCCAAGGCCAGCCAGATCCAGAACTGAAAGCAGAGCCATTCAGCCGAGCCTGGCATGGATCAGCCAACCTCCAACTGATTTTCAGATGACAAATGAGAATAAATGACTATGGCTTTAAGCCACTGAGTTTCGGGGTGGTTTGTCACACAGCAACAGTGAACTGATACAACCTCTTTACCTGTTAATCACATCATCCTGTTTCTACTCTATGTTCTGTTGGTCTGTCTGCAGTCCTTAGTTAGAATATCACATTATGCAGTGCCCAGACATATTTTATAGCCCTTGCATATTATATAAAGTCCATGGCAGTCACTCAATAAACACCTGCCTAATGACTTTAGTGACTTGAAAATGACAGCTCTGTTTTGCCAGTGTCAAATTAAGCAGGATCTACCCACGGTGTGAGAGCTGCACTGAGGCCTGGCTATGCTGGCCAAGCCTGCCACAGGCACTGTCTAGGTTCCCGAATAAGCAAGTGTGTTAACACCTCCCAGGGCTAAGGCAGGCAGCCAATGTCTCTCAAATCACGAACGGTCAAGTGCTCCCAGGAAAAGCCCTAACCACATCAAAGGCACTCCCGATCGAGCCTCCCACATGGAAGCAATGACAACGAAGCCAACCTCAGTAGCACTTGAGTGTCCCCAACATTTGTGTCTCTGAATGGGGACCCAAATTGTGGTGGGTACACAGAAGCAGCGCTTAGGGGTGCTCAGGGATAGCCATTCAGGGCTTTGGCTGCCCTCCAAGCAGCCAGCCCCATCCCGTGAGACCTCCCGGTTGCCTTTGATAGAGGGGATTATGGAAGCTGTTGTTGGTTTGCATTGGGGCGGGGGTTGGCTGCTTTCATGGGCTGGGTTCCCATCATCCTACTGAAGGGGACCCCTGAGGACACTGTGAGCCATGCTTGTCTCTTTCCCCAGGGACTGGCTTGTGGGTTTGGTCTTTATTTTCTCTTTTCAACACTTGTGAGAAACCACTAGGAGTGGCCATGAATGCCAGGAATCTCAAAAGGAAATGATGAATGAGGCCAGCTGGCTAAATGCCCTTCAGTAAGGACTGAGGTGTTGTCTTAGAGAATTGGGGAAATGGCTCTGGAGGCCAAGTGCATGACATAGGCTCAACCTGGAGCCAGAGAGTTGTTCTTGAAAAGTGATGAATCTCAGTTGTAGAGAAATAACTGGACCCTGGTATATTGACACTATCACAGCAGAGTGAAAATACTACCTGAGTTCCCAGTTGCATCTGGGGCTCCTTACACTGACCACTGGGGCTATGTTAAGTTCACCACAAGGCCTAGTCACTCTTACTGTGGGACCCCACACCCACAAAATAACAAACATACTAAAAACTATCTTTGAAAAAAAAATACCAAAAACCTGTATGAAAGTTGTTTGTTGTTGTTGCTTTTTTTTTTTTTTTTGAGACAGGATCTTGCTGTGTCACCCATATTGGAGCATATTGGCACAATCTCGGCTCATGTCAACCTCCACCTCCCGGGCTCACGTGATCCTCTCACCTCAAACTCCTGAGTAGCTGGGACCACAGGCATGTGCCACCATGCCAGGCGAATTTTTGTATTTATAGTAGACATGGGGTTTTGCCATGTTGCCCAGGGTGCAAACTCCTGGGCTTAAGTGATTCACCCACCTCGGCCTCCCAAAGTGCTGGGATTACAGGCATGAGCCACTGCACCCAGTTGAAAGTTGAATTGAGTTGTAATTGACTAGTTGATATAGGTTAAATTTAAAAGATGTATAATTAAATATAATTTTTGATTTTATAGTTATCTTTATATATTTTGGAGTTTATACAGTTCCTTTTAAAATGTAGCTTCCTAAGCTCTTGAAAAGCATTTGGGCCCCACTGGCCAAAAGTCTTAATCCCAGACATAACTAAAATTTGATGACCAGTACTCAATTTTTCCTCTGAAATAATAAATTTGAAGGCTTACCAACTGATAAGGGCCAGAATTAACTTTAATTTCCTTGAATGCCAACTTGTACGCCTCCTTCCAAAAAAAATTATCTTCATGTCCTTTGCCCAGGTAAAGTAAGACAGCAAATATTTCTGCCATGCATTTTCTCCTAAAAGGTATTCATACTCTCCTTTATCTCAGTCCCAAGGAGACATAGACATAAGGGAGGGTAGGTTCAACCAAGAGTGTCTGAAATACCCAATACAAGAACAAATCGCTCACCCCTGGAACTTTTCTTTCAATGCATTTGACAATAACAAAACTTGCTTTCTTTAACCCCTGGGGTAGATAAAGCATTAAGGTATGAACCTTAATGCTTCTAAGGTTCTTACAAATGTTAGTTGATCTTTTTTCAGTGGACCCTCTTTTTTTTTTTCTTTTTTTATGACACTTCCAGCCTGCCTGCTTCCTTCTTTCCTGCATCCTCCTCTCTCCTTTCTCATGTTAGAGATAGATTCATGGTATACAGTTAAGTCCATTTGGAGCCTGCCAGCTTCTGGGTACCTCTGCATTCCCACTGCTCTGTTTGTCAGGTGCTCTGTTTTACCTTTTAAGGTTTCCACCACATTGAGTGAGGCTCAGGACTTTGGAAAATTAAGCGGCAGAGAGTAAAGCCAGGCACAGCCAGTGGGGAAATCTAGAGATGCTGTGGTTATAAATGTGGACTTTGTAGTTAGATGGCCTCATTTGAGTCTTGGTTTCACTTACTAGGAGCTGGGTGATTGTGGCCAGGAGATATAACCTCTCTGAGCATCAGTTTCCTCATCTGTACAATAGGAATAAGCAAAGCACCTACCTCATGGTTGTTAGTAAAGATCGAATTAGATAATTCAGGCAAAGCATTAACACATGAACACATGGTATGGCTTGAATGAATAAATGTAGCTACTTTTATTAACAATGTCCTACAAGTGACAGAAGTTTAAAAGGCCCTTTAAAAACCCAAGTAGAGGGGCTGGGTACAGTGGCTCACACCTGTAATCCTAGAAATTTGGGAGGCTGAGGCAGGTGGATCCCTTGAGCTCAGGAGTTAAGAGAACAGCCTGGGCATGGTGAAATCCAATCTCTACAAAAAATACTAAAAATTAGCCGGGAGTGGTGGTCCGTGCCTATAGTCCCAACTACTTGGGGAGCTGAGGTGGGAGAATCGCTTGAGCCCAGGGGGTCGAGGCTGTAGAGAGTCAAGACTGAGCCACTGCACTTCAGCCTGGGTGACAGAGTGAGACCCTTTCTGGAAAAACAAACAAAAACACACCAGAAAAAAAAACAACAAAAAACGAACAAAAACAAAAAACCCCAAGTGGTTGAATTTGGAGCCTTTTCTTTTCTTCCTTCCTTTCTTTTCCTTTCCTTTCCGTTCTTTCTTTCTTTTCTTTTTCTTCTTTTTCTTCCTTTTCTTTTCTTTCTTTCTTCCTTTTTGGAGTCTTACTCTGTCACCCCGGCTGGAGTACAGTGGCACAATCTCAGCTCACTGCAACCTTCGCTTCCCAGGTTCAAGAAATTCTCCTGCCTCAGCCTTCCCAGTAGCTGGGATTACAGGCACCCACCAACATGCCTGGATAATTTTTGTATTTTTACTAGAGACAGGGTTTCACCGGGTTGGCCAGGCTGGTGTTGAACTCCTGACCTCAAGTGATCCACCCACCTCGGCCTCCCAAAGTGTTAGGATTACAGGCATGAGCCACCATGCCTGGCCAGAGATTTTGTTGAGGAAGGCCATAACTAAACTTAAAAACACCTTTCTTTGGTACAGCTGGGTTGTTCAGTATCAGTCATAATCAGCTTACTATTAAATTCTATGCTCCATGATGGACTTGCTTGTAGAGGTCTTTATCAAGATAACTACTTAGAATCATTTGAATAGCAAGGGGAGTGTGAGACCCCCCTCTTCTGGCTCTCCCCTGTCTCACTAGCCAGGCCTCCTCAGTCCCCTTTGCTGATTTTCCTCATCTCCTCTCTAAACCTTAGCACACTTAGCCAACCTTAGGCCGCTTCTTTTCTGTCTACACCAATGGTTCTTAATTGGGAGGGGGGCGTGGGGGGCTGATTTTGCTCTCCAGAATACATTTGCAGTGTCTAGAGACTCATTTTTCGGCTGTCACACAGGGGTGTGGGGGAGAGAGTAGGACTACTACTGGCATCTAGTGAGTGGAGGCTCGGGATACTGCTAAACATCCTACAGGGCAGTCCCCACAGCAAATAATTATCCAGCCCAAAATGTCAGTAGCACTGAAGCTGAGAAATCCTGGTCAGCACTGACCACCCCACTGTCTCATAGGCACCCCACATAACACTCGGCTTCTGATCTTCCCCATCCCAAACCCACACTGGCTCTTCTGAAGGCTTCCTCAGGTCAGCAGTTGGCAGCTCCATCCTTCCAGTTGCTTAGGCCCAAAGTGTAGAGTCATCCAGGACTCCGTTTTGTTGCCTACATCCCACACCTAATGCCTCAGCAAACCTGTTGGTCTGATCTTCAAAATGTAGGTAGAATCTGACCACTTCCCACCACTTACACTCATTCCACCCTGGACCAACTTTCCATCATTTCCTCCCTGATTTACTGCAATGGCCTTCTAACTTGCTTTTCTACATTTGCCCTGTTTTCCTCAGTCCCCAGAAGCCAGAGTAATCCTTTAAAATGTAAGTCAGCTCTCACTACTTTTCTGTTCAAACCCCTCAATGCATTTTTTCACTCAGAATGAATGACAGTGTTTTCACCATGGCCTACAAGGCCTTTGATGAGTTGAACCTTCACTGTCTCTGACCTTATCTCCTACCCCTCTCATTCTGGTTCATTTAGCTTCACCTACATCAATCTGTTATAGCTGTTCTTCAAAAATGCCAAGCATGCTTTCCATTCAGGATCTTCATACTTGCTGTTCCCTATGCACAATCTGCTCTTCCCTCAGCTCCCTGCATGAATCACTCAGCTTGTTCCAGGAGTGCTGGGGATATTACTTTACGCAGGATGATCTAGGAAGGCAAAGTCTTCCCTAGCACTCCTTACTCTTTTTCCCTGCTCTTTTTTCTCCTTATCACTTATTGCCACCCAACATGTTTTATTTCTGTTTTTGTTTGCTTATTGCCTGTCTCCCCCAATTAGAACCAAGCTCTGTGGAGGACAAGGACTCTTGCTTGCTTTATTCTCTGTTCTATCTGTGTCTAGGTCAATGTCAGACACACTGCAGACACTTAACAAATATTTTTGAGTGAATCATCAATTTTGAAATAGTTCTACTGAAGAGTTACAATGTCAGAATGACTTTCATTCATTATGTATAGAATACTCCAAATGGGAATCTCTTCTTTGCCACTTAAATGCTATATAACTATGAGAAGCTACTTAAATTATTTGGGCTTCAGTTTCCTCACCTGAAAAGTTATCAGAGTTCTTATGAAGTTCAATAAAATCACATATTAAGGTGTCATGAGGTTAAATGAAATAAAACATATAAAGCATTGGACACATACAAAGCACTGAATAACTAATAACTGCCACAGTGATATTAAATGGTGCTACACATAGGGATTTTCTCTAGTCTGTACAGGAGCACACTAAGAATTTCCTCTCCAGCTGCCCAACCTCAATGGACTCTACCAGAGTGTTGCCACTTGCCCCTTCCCCATTCATCCCTTGTGGGACTTTCCAGGCTAGTTCCAGGGTCTCCCAGGCTTCTGAACCCTCTGATTCCACTTATTTTAATCCAAATAAATTAATTGAGTAAGGGACTCATTGCTGAAGGCAATAGTTATGTCTATAATGGAGATGAGTCACCAGGTACCAACCAAATGACTTCTACTCTGGGCTTGTGAGGAGCACAAGATGAGAGCTGGAGCAGTGATAGAGAATGGGAGACAAGAGGGAATTGACTGGACAGCTGTCCTTGCTGTATCCTCTGAGTTTTCCAGTGAATGGGGGCAAGTTTACTGATTTAGCCTCCTTTGTTCCCATTTGTTGATGTTCATCCATTCATCCATTCACCCACCTCTCCAATCCATAGTGAGCACCCAAGGCACTGTTCTGGGCTCTGGCAAGACTCAAATGAATAAGACAGAAAATCCTTGCACTCAGAAAGGAGTTCATAGTGTTTGGGCAAGACAGACAATAATCAAATAAACAAACAAGAATCACAGGAGTTGTGAATACAGTAGAACAGAGTCAGGACACGGAGAATGACTGAGGCAGGACCACATTAGATGGGGTAGTCAGGGGACATCCTGCCTGAAGACATGGTGCTTGAGCTGAGACCAGATGGAGGAGGGGTCCCCATCAAGCTGCTCCTCCTTCTCTGTTCCCTCTTAGTGTACTAAAGGGATAACAGGGTGTGGAAGCACAGCTTCAAACTCAACAGAAGGAAGCGATCTACTTAAACCCCTGCTCTTCACTTTGTCTCTGGAGCCCAGCATCCTAAAAGTATTTTTTGAGTGACTAAATCCATTTGATTGATAATCTCTCTCTGTGGCTCAGCTCCAGAGTTCCTAGGTGGTAATACCTAAGCATTGGCAGTTTAGTTAGCAGGCAATACAGGTGTTTATGAGGAAGAAGGGTCGTCCTCATAAGACTCTTCTTCATAAGTTCAGAAAATGTTGGCTTGAACAAAGATCAGTTCCTTTATGTAGGATTTCTCAGAGCCTTTATTATGTTAATGTGCATTCCAGATTTTCAAGAGGGGCCACAGCACATAACATTTCCCAAATTTTTGTGACTATAGAACCCTTTTTCCAAAGAGCATCATGAATGGTTAGTGTTTGGTGGAGGATAACTTGACAAACCTGAAAGAGTTTGACAAATGTACCAAAGAATTTCTTATTGGCTAATTATCAGTTTTAGATAACCAAGATAATCTCAAAGGGATGTTGAGACCAGGGGTATCATCTCCTAGACATATATTGGTGTCTTGATGAAATCGGGTAAAACCGATAGCTGAAATGAAGGAGACAATAATCAGACCAATTAAGAGGCTTGGTTAGAAGAAAGGAGGGCAGCCATTCAATTTGCTGTGGGTGGAGTCACTGGTGGGATTTATCTGGGAGATGCAGAGAAAGGAAGAGGAGAGATCTGTCTCTATGCTTCTTTCCCTACTCCCCTCTGTGCTCCCCGAGTGACTGCCAATCTGCATGACCCTGAGAGAGTGCTCCCACCTCCAACTCCCTGCCTGCTACAGGGGAGGGCCTGGGAAAATCTCAGATTGTTAAACTCAAGGCTGAGTAAGATAATATTTTAATTATTAATCACTACCATCATCATCAATTCAGCCTAACAGCTCCTATTTATTGAGCACTTACTATGGGCCAGGCAATGTTTCAAGAGGTTTCCACATATTATTTTATTTAATCCTCACAGTGATGCTATGGGGTGGTGAGAGCTGTTAGCCCTGTTTTACAGATGAGGGAACTGAAGCTTAGGAATAAATAATTTGACAAAAGTCACATGTTTGCTAAGTATATGTGACCCTCCCCCTGTCCCCATCTTATGTTCAAGTCCCACTCTTATCCACTTTACTCTGATGAATCCACTGCAGGATCACAGGGTGGCTTACTTCAGTCAATGATCCTTGTTGAGCATTTTAATGATGATTTTCTGAAGGCAGAGAGGCAAGGACCTGGCCACTATGTTTGAAAAGGCATCACGCCTGGGCAAGCAGGAAGCTTACACACTAAAAGCGTAGCTCCTTTATCTTGTCCCTTGCCTCAGTTTCAGGCATCTGTATTCTGTATTTGTTGTCTGGCCCTTGTAAACATTTATGTTTGTGATCCCTGTTGAAGGGAATAAGGTGTCTTTGGCAGGGGAGTGATATAATGATTACTGTGTAGATATGTGCATGATGTATATGCATACAATGTGTACATAATGATGTAATTATTATATAATATTTTGAAGCTGGAACTCTGGAATCAGACACACCTGGGTTTCCTGTGCCAGGCATTGGTGTCTATACAGGTGTGGCAAAACCAGATATATGCAGATCACTAACTAGCTATGTGATCTTGGATAAGTACCCTCACCCTTCTCAGCCTCTCTTTTCTTGTCTGTAAATGGGAACATAACATATGTGTCTCTTAGGGCAGTGAGAATTAAATGGGACAGTGCATGTTAAGAACTCAGCAAAGTGTCAGACACCATTGAGAGCTCTCAATAAATGTTAGCAATATGTGATTTAGGACGAAAATTTGTCAAGGATACAGGACCTCAGAGTGAGGAGAGGCTGGCAGCATGTAATAGTTTAGGTGGGACAAGAGAATGGTCTGAGAATAATGGTTTGCAGGGATGATGGATGTGGTATTGAAAGAGATTTTCAGGCTCCGTTCCATAAATACTGTGCAAGACAGGTCTTGGTCTCCCAGTCATGAAGGAAGGAAAGAGTAATTACTCAGTTTTATTGAGATGCTGACCCCAGGCAAACCACCTTCTCTAATTTGTAGCCATCAATGGGCACATTGGAACAGTGACTATTGGAATGGCAGCTTTGAAAGGGTTACTACAAGAGTGACTCTTAGTTGGGAGTTATGCTAATGACTCTCCCACTTCCCAGCAAATGATGATGACAGTAACAAAGCATCAGCTGAGTGCTTACTCTGAACCAGCGACTGTGTTAAGTGCTTTTACATGGATAATCTCATTCAGTAAATTAATAATTGAACCTGAGTTAAATGAATGTTGATTATTATGTCTCACAAGGTCAGCCACAGTCAAGAAGACTTGATTCATGAAGCACGTCTGGGACCCCGGTTTACACTCAGTTTCTGAAAAACAGCTGCATGAGCAGAGAATGCTTTGGCAAACAGTGACTGTCTCACAATATTGTGGGAATATCAAGTACCCGATGGATACAAGGTCAACCACACCCCCAATACACACCCACCCACACCCACAGAGGAATAAGAGAAGAGAATGAGAAAGTGGAAGAAAAATGCATTTGTCCTAGAGTAAAACATTATGATAAGTAAATTTGTTGACAATCAGAATTCTGTGACTATTCATGTTTTGAACTCTCCTCTTATAGCTTTCAGATTTATAGGAATAATAAGACAACCCTGCAACCTTCTGAGTGGTGTCATATAGCTTCACCTCCCTTCTCATGATGAAGAACAGATTCGATACTACATCACTTTACAGCTAAACTCCAGTCTCCATCCCTCTCTAAAGATGTCTATGTGTTTTTTTTCCTTTGCCTACAAATGTTTTTCCCCTTTTCTATCAGCAGCTTAGGCTCTGACAGTTCATTATGAGCACAATAAAATCCAGTTTATTCCCTCCATCAATCATCGAAGAAAATTCACAGAATTGTAGTCATTAATTTCATCACTTTAAGCACAGAATGATAATTTCATTTTCCATTCTGATTGCTTGTAAATTTTTATGAATTATTTGCATCATTAAAAATTTGACATGTGTCCAACATGAAAATTCAGAGCTGTTTGGATTAGACAGACTTTTTTTTTCTCCTTCTGTCTTGTGTCAGGCACGTATATTGGTTATGTTTAGTGTGTTGAAACTTTCTCTTCTCTGTGGAGGGTGACAAAAAACAAAGTTACATTCCTGGGAAGTGAGAGAAAATGCCAAAAAAATAAGATACATGACACAATGAGTGACTGATATATAATTTAGCTCTTCCTACAGCAGTGGTGTTCAGGGACTTATATTCAGATCTTACCATGTGGAGTTAAATTGTAATTTGCTGGTCATGTCCAGGGACCCCGGCTGGGTCAATGTTTTATCTGTAATCACGTTACAGCACATCTAGTTTGCAATCCCACATTTTTGTATATTAACAACAGTAACATGTATTAAATGTTTACTATATCCTCAATATAATACTCAGCACTGTACATATAGCATATGGTATATGTGCAACAGTCCTGTGATCGGGATATGATTACTTCCATTTTACATATGAGGTGTCAAAGAGACTCACCAAGGCTGAGGAAAGTTTTCATCTAATGCTACAGATACTTATCATATTATCTATATATTGTTATTATGCCCCAAATGTTAAAAGTTTGCATTAACTTAGACATGTTCTTTCTTAGAAATAATTTGTTTTAATCAAATGTCCCTTTAGCCCTGTAAAAAATATCCTGCAGACAAAAACAGACATCTTAGATTTTATAATTTTATTTTACCCTGGCATTTTGGGAAAAGATGTATGATCAGTCTCTCAATAAACATTAATTGATAATCTATTCTTTGTATATCACAATGTTAAATATTGGAGTGCTGCAAAGATGTCTAGCTCCTGGTTTGTCTTAGTTCATTTGAAGAACTGAGTAACTACCTGAACAGTTAGAGAGCTACACAGAGGGACTAAACAGTTTGGTATAGTTCAAGAAATGTCCCAAGTGAGAACACAATGAGCCAATAAATGAAAAATAGTGCTAATTAACACTGTGGTTCAGAGGAGAATGAGATTGATGTGGTAGCAGGGATTTGGGAACCCATTACTGGGGTTAAGGGGCAGCTAGAATGGGTCTTAAGAATGGAAAAAAATATATGGATGAACAGAGTAAGTATATTGGAGATGGGAAGTTGAAAGCAATTGTTACTGAGCATCCTGAAGTATTTTCCTTTTGCTTTCAAGATAAATTTCAAAGTCTGTGTTTATTTCTTCAATCAGTAAATATTTATCAAGTACCCTCTGTGCTTAGAGTTAGTGTGGACATGGTTCCTACTTTCAAGGGGCTCATAGGCTGGTGGAGAAACCCCAAAATGAACAACACATGTGTGATGAGATTTATGAAGGTGAAAGTTGAGGGGCTAAGGATCATATAATGTGGTAGCTTATTTAATTTGGGGATGAGAGAGGGGAAGGCTGTTCAGTATCCCTGTAAGGACACCTAACACACATGGTGTCAGTTCTTTCCTTTCACAGAGAAGTGCTGGTGGTTATGGAGGGTGGCTTACTTAGGTTGCTGAAGAAAGGGTAGAAACCTGTAGGTTGGGTAGGATGAATGAACTATGTGAGGGTAGGCAGAGTTGGGAAAATTGGTGAAGTAGGCAAAGTTCGTGAACATCTGTTGTTTTTGCCTGCTCAACATCCTTGCCCCTGCTTTTGGTCACAGCATTCAAATTCTTCTTTGGAACTACCTCTCCTTGAACTTGGTACACATGGTTTGGGTGAAGGTGACCCCACCCCTAAATTGACAGGTGGTCGTTCTTGACACTGCATTTCCTAGGCCACGGACTGGTTCATGGGTGGATATCTGACTCAAATGACTCAATAAGAGTCAGCCACAAAATTTAGGCTGAAACCCCAGGGAAGGGAAAGCTATTCCCATTGGAGTTACTCCATTGCAGAATGCAAGCCATGAGTTACTGGTAGCAACCAGCTTGCCTCCATGAGGAGAAAGGCTGCCTAAGACTAAAGACCACCCAGAGGAAAACAGCTGAGGGAAGGAGAGAGAGAAATTCTTAATGTCATCGTTTGAGCATCTGGATCCAGTCATGCCTATAGCCCTAAACTCTTCATTTATATGGACTAATGAAATCCTGTCTCAGTTTAAGCCAATCAGAAATGGGGTTCTGCACCTGTTGGGTACGATGTTTATGGCCTGAGTGATGGTATCATTGGGACTGCAAGCCTCAGCATCATGCAATTTACCCATGTAACAAATCTGCACATGTTCCCTTTATAATAAAAGTTAAAATAAAGAATTGGAGTTCTGTTAATTGCACCAGAGGAAAACTAGTAAAGCAGAGCCCCGCCTGTCCGTATTTCTTCACCTGACTCCTGATTTTTCATTTGCTTCTTCCCATCTTCCATGTTCCATGCTTTCCTTCCTTTCAGATGCCAACTGTTTCATTCTCAGAGGCTGATATTTTGTTCTTCCCACTGGGCTGGCACTACTGCATTATTTGAAACTTTCTTAAGAACTATTAATCAAACCTCACCTCTCTTGAGTTCCATTCCTTCAGGCTTTTAATAGAACATAGAGTAGTTTGAAAGCTAAAATTTCCTTTATATATGTATTCATTTGTTGGCACCTAGCAGGCCTAGGCATTATGCTAGACATTTCAAGTACTAGATAAAAAAGATCCCTGCTCTCACAGAGCTAACAGTCTGGATTGTTGTATAATAATCTTATCTTAATTAGGTATTGATGACTAGGGATGGTCTAATACAGGAAAAGGCAAACTAAGGCCCTTGGGCCAATTCTGGCCTATTGCCTGGTTTTGTAAATAAAGTCTAATTGGAGCACACCCATGCCCATTTACTTACAGAACCTCTGTGGCTAATTTCGTACTACACTGGTAGAGTTCAATAGTTGCAACTAAGATTGTATGGCTTGCAAAGTTGAAGTATTTGCTATTTTGCCCTTATAGAAAAGTCTGGTGACTACTGGTCTAATTTGTTTCCCTACAATGGTACCTGCAGCATAAATGAGATCCCAAGATATCTAGTGTCTTAGTTCAGTGCTTCTAAATGGTGAAGGTGAATAAAAGGTAAACTTGAACCCTCAGGAACTTGGTGGCACTATGTGAAATCCCACACAACAAGCACACCTATTTGAAATATTCTGGTTTTAAAAGCCCTACACGTGCTGCATTCTACCCCATAACATGATTGCTTGTTTCAATAAAAAAATGTTTCAGATTTTATCAATACATTGATATGACAAGAAGATGCTCTCTGTTGAACTCTATGACCTCAGGTTCCAGCTTGAAAAAACATGGTATGAATTAGAAATAACATGTTTCTAATGTGAGACTTTTCACACTGTGGCTTAGAGGAGAGGAGGCTTTCTCTAGTCCCTGCAACCCCTCTGCCTCCCATTAGAGAGACAATAGCAATCAGGAAAGACCATTGTTTCTAGGAATTTTTGGCCTCAGTATGTCCCATCCGCCTCTTTGGAATACTTGGAAATTACAAGGGACAGAGAAAAGTTTTTGTTGTACTATTTGTTTAGGTTTTTGAAGTGTTACAGTTTTCCTAATGAGAGGAGACATTCTGATATTATTCAATGTACTGTGTTTTCTTTTCTTCCCCCTAGTGACTGCTCTTTGAGGTGCTTTGTTGGAGACCATCAATATATTATTTGTGGACAGAGGCTGCTTCAGGACACATCTCTTGGTTTGAGGTGACGATTATGGATTATTTTGTTGCCTTTGTTTGGCATGCTTGGTAGTAGAAAGATTGCTCTGTGTGGTTGGAGCATTGCACTTGTTATTGACGCACAAAAGGACATTCATTATTTATTGGGTGCTATTGATTTTTTTTTTTAACTCTTGGGAAACAGGGATCTGTTCATATCATTAGGTTTCATTTAACCGTATTGGAAAGAGAATCACTTAATTAGACAGAGCCAGCTTTTCTGTTGTTGGAATAGGGATGGCAGGCAGGGCTGAGAGACTGCTGTCATTTAGGGATCTCTTCCAGTTCACTCATTAAAGACATTGACTGAGAGCCTATTATGTGTTTGGTGCTGTGCTAAGTGCTTTTGCTGCAGGATCTCATTGACTCAGCACCACAATCACAGCAAGGTGGAGTTTTTACTCCCATCTTACAGATGAAGACATTGAAATTTAGAGTCTCTAAGTAACTTGAGCAAGGTCACTCAACCAAGCAACAATGAAAACAATAACAATTATAATTTAACATTTACTGAACACTTAATATACTAGGCACTGTATGAAACACTTCAAACACAGTGTCTTGTTTAATCGCCACAACCACCTTATAGAGCAGGTACTATTATTGCTTCCATGCTTTAGAACAAGACACTGATGTCCAAAGAAGTCAGAGATCCTGCTCCAGGTCACCAGATCAGTGAGGAGTGAAACTAACATTCAAGCCCAGTTTGACTTCAGAGTCATTTTTGAAAAACCTGTGCTAGTATAGATGTCCTTGCTTCTTAGGAGTGGAACTGGCATTCAGCAAATGCAGCACCCTTTGAAACCAACACCCTTGCTCTCCCATTAGAGCTGGCCTCCACCACCTGTGACAGCCTGGTACCTGTGACTGAGGGCCTGGAAGGGATTCCTCACTTCAAGCAGGAATTCCACAGTGGGAGACAAACTCAGCCTCCCTTTGCCTCTGTCAGGATGCAGGATGATGATTAAAAGGAGCACTGGACTGAGAGTTTGGAAGCCCAGGTTCTAGCCCCTCTCCAGTCTTGTGTAATGCTCTGGCAGTCATTTCATCTGTAAAGTGAGAAGGTTGGACAGGACAAACTCAACACTCTCTTCTGGATCCAGCATCTTTGTTTCTGTTATTTAATCTGTATCCAAAGTGTCATAGGTTTTCCTGTAAAACTTCTGTGAATTAAAAGACAAATCTCTGGATATGGGGGCACCACAGATTGCTCTGTGAAGTGAACTTTGATTGCTGTATTCTTGGAAACTTGGTGCCATTCCCATGTCCAGAGGACTGTTACCTAGAGGGAAGTACGGAGGATGGGGGAGAGGAGCAGAAAGAGGATGCTGGTCCGTGAAGCTGCTTAGAGGAAGTTGAGTTGTGTGTATCCCTGTGGCAGATCAGAACATCCACCTTCAAGGAATGGGAATGTTTAGTGGGTTGGCAGAATCCCAGTGAGCAAAACTCTCCTTTTCTCACTCCTAATGGTGACTTCATTCCACCACAAGCCCCAAAGTCCTATTCACTTCTTTTAAGAAATATATATTATTTTGTAATTTTAAAACTTAATGTGTTATATGTATACATATTTATGGGGTATAGTTTTTAACAGAAATATACATAATTACAATTTTCAGGTGATTTTTGGGTGTTTTTGTTTTTATTAAGTTCGGGGGTATATGTTCAGGTTACTTACATAGGTAAACATGTTTCGTGGGGGTTTCTTGCGCAGTTTATTTCATCACCCAGATATTAAGCCTAGTACCCTTTAGTTATTTTTTCTGATCCTCTCCTTCCTTGCACCCTCTACCCTCCGATAGGCCCCAGTGTGTGTTATTCCCCTCTATACCTCCGTGAGTTCCCATCATTTAGCTCCCACTTACAAGTGAGAACATGCGGTATTTGGTTTTCTGTTCCTGTGTTAGTTTGCTGAAGATAAAGGCAGTCCTACTTACTTTTTTTTTTTTAATTGAGAGTTTTTATTTCATCTGGAGCCTGCCTTCTCCAGCAGTAATGGCTCTTCACTTCCTTCTTATGTAAATCCCACTCATCCCACCCATCCTCCTACAAGTTTCACGTCCTCTGTGCACCTTTCTGGATAAATCCAGCCCTTGCGCATCGCCTCTTGCATTCAAACTTCTCATGCATATTTTATTTCTCAGCTGCCTTTCATTGGTTTCCTGGGTTGGTTTGGCCTGCAGCTGGTCTGTATCTCCAGAGAATCAGCCCTGAGGTGTATGCTGAGTGGGCCCTCCTGGTATCTCAGAGGGTCTGAGGTGTAAAAAGGAGATGGGATGGAGTTCAATGTCTCTGACTTTTGGATACTTCTCGCTCTCAACCACAAATGTTTATTGAATTTCTACGATGTCCGGGGCTTGGTGCTAGGGATTCCGCAGGGAACAAGACCAACATAGCATCGTTACTTGTTTCCCAGGCCTTTTCGTTTTTTCCGGGCCACTGAAACTTCTTCCTAAAGCTGAACAATCAGGCCCATATGCATACACACATCTGATTTATTTTCCAGACATGGCAATTGTAGGCTTTCCAATTTTAGCTATGATTTTAAAGGTAGGGAGCTAACCTTGATGAAATAAGAAATATTTTTAAAAAGTCTTAGAAATGGAAGGGGCCAAAGAAACATTAACTACTAGTATTTTTAGGGATCCTAGTTCCTTCTTTTATAATTCTATGTTGTTTATCCCTGAGCTGAGCTGCATGGGTACACTGGTCCACTTGATGATTTGTTCCCTGATAAGACACTGAGATATAAAAGGTTGCTGAAACCCAGGAGAAAAAAAAGAGTCATGATAGAATTTAGCCACTAGATGGCAATCCCAGGCTGTAAATGTTCCCCTAAGTTTGACAATAGCCAACTTCAAAGGCCTGCGCTAAAATTCAGCCACAGTGCATTTTTAATCCTGCGCTTCCAAGTACATTTCCATTTGTTGCAGAAACATTTCAGCTCATTTGGAAATGTTCATGAACACACTAAGTCCTTTGCATTCTTAACTACTTTTTAAATTCAACCAAGTAGAGTTAATCAACTAATAAAGAGGAATTGTAATTATGGCTAATATTCAAATGTAATTTTGAAATGCACCTTTGTTATTTATTTTTAAACAAACTTTGATTCTGTTTTATAACAATGATACGGATACAGTATTATGGTGATATGGAAGGTAAGTGTATCTCAAGAAAATTCCATTTTCTTTCTCTGGGAGTAAGTCCCACATGTGAGGTGAAGATGGGCTCCTGGGTTTACATCTAGCCCCTGTGGCTCTCCCCAGAGCTGATCCAGAAGAGAGAGCTGACCAAGAAGAGAGAGAGACACAAGGTCAACACAGAGTCATTCCAGGTCTTATTCTTTAGAGAATAAGAAACTTAGATCAAGGAGACAGAGAGACAGGGAGTTGACTTTTTGGAATGGAAAGCTCCACTGGATTATTCTTTATTGGTGGTTGATAACTCCTCCTGATTTAATTAGTACTGATACACAATCCCTCCATTTCCTCTGATTGAATCATTAAAATCAAGTCCTATCCCTGGACACCATCAGGAAATATACTACACGGGAATGGATTTCTATTTATTTTTGGCATATAAGATAATATGACCCAAGAATCAAGCCCTAAATTGATTTACAATAAATTCCTAGTCCTTCTGCATGCTAGCTGTACCTTGGTCCCTATTTGTCAATAGTGTGAGGAGTGTTAGATCCTGGAAGGATGATTTTTCTGAGCTAACCCTTAGGTAACCAGACTTTTCAGCACTGTCTTTCGTGAAAATGTTGCCAACAAGAACAATGAACATAAATTGTAACTTCCCACGGCTGAACAATCATTCTCTTAAACCACTGTTTCAGTCAATAAAAATAAATTAAAATGGTTTGATATCATAAATAAAAAGAATTCTTGGCTAAAAGAGATGATTCTCAATTGGGGGTGATTTTGCCCTTCCACTCCCTGGGGACATTTGACAGTATCTGTTGACAATTTTTTTTTTCTGGTTGTCACCACGAGGGGTGGGGGTGCTCCTGGCATCTACTCAGTTTATAGTTATAGATTTCTTTCTTCTCTAGTCCTTTTATGCCATTTGAGAGCCTTCTAGAACGTTTTAAAGTCCAGAGATGCTGCTAAGCCTCAATAAAACGTCCAGGACTGCCCCCTGGAACCAAGAATTAACTGGCCTGAAACGTCAACAGTGCTGAGGCTGAGAAACCTTGGCCAAATCTTTCACCTTCATCCAGTAGTAGGGAAATTTTAGGTAGTTCTAAGAGTTGCACAGGTCCTTGAAGGAATGATGGGGTTGTTTGTATCTGACTGCTTTGGTAGAATACAATGTTTGGGCCCTAAATCTCTGTCCTTCTGAATCTCTTCTCCTCATTCCCATCCCAGTGCATTTGCAAACCCTTCCCAGTTCCAGCTGTTGGTGAGTTGCATCAGACCATCCATATGTTTCAGAAAAAAAGATGCCAAAAATGCAAATGAATTGTTCTCTGTTAAGTATACAGCTTTGCAAAGAACCATTTAAACTAGGGCTGGTAATATATATATTTTTTTAAAAAAAACCTATTCCAAAATGTCTCCAGTCTCTTAAAGAATCACTGGAAAAAAAAAAAATCTCTGGTTAAGAGATGAAGTTGCCCATCTTTTTTCAGATGAACTTGCTTCCTGTTTTACTGAGAATCTGGAAATTCCCAAACACAGATTTGCTTATCTTCTTTGCTTGTACTTTCAAGTTTCTTCCCCTTCCATAGGGCAAGCTACCTGATGGTACTAAGTCTTGGTTTTCTCTATTTGTAAAGTGGGAATGATAACATCTACTTCACAGAATTGTTCTGAGGTGGGGTGTGTAGATCAGGGTTATCCTTTCTCTATGGCCCCACCTCCATGCCCTGGCTTGGACCTCCAGGAGCCATGTCTGTGGTACATGATCTTGCCCTCCTGGCCACAGCTGCTTGATCCAGGTATAAGCACCTGACCCAGGACGAGCCAATCATTGCCTCATTCCAAAATTTGAAACTTACAATGGAGAGTCTTATTTTGTCTGGTGATGAGCAGAGAGGGTGTGTGGGATCCATGGGAGACAGAGTGTTCTCCTCTTCTTGGGTTGACTACAGCTTGTTGGAGGTGTGGGTAAGGCACTTAGGGTCTTTGCTCCTTTGTTAGTCTGAGGCCCCATGACAAGTTTACCTATGTGACAAAACTGCACATGTACACCTGAATTTTAAATAAAAGTTAATAAATTTTTTTAAAGACTACACACATTAAAAAAAAAACTAGTCAATTCCCACACCAAGAGAAAACATGGTTTTATAGCAGAAACAAAGACATAGATTATCCAAGTATAATGGCTGCAAGCTTAGATGCATAAACATTGTAAAATTCAATGTCAAAATGTATGACTAACAATGTCATTTCAATTTTGTCATAAAAGTTTTTCACACACACGCACACACATGCACACACACGCACACACATGCTCACATGAATGGAGAGGCACAGAAACAGGACACCACTGGAGCCGGGTCACACTGGTTCAGGAGCTCTCTGTCCCCAGTGTTTATCTTATCCCTGCTAAATGTACTTGTTTCTTTAAGCTCTCTTCCTCTTAGTTTCGTCTGCAAAGCTCTTTTATACCTTGACTCAGCCTATATTTATAGATTTCTTTCTTTTCTCTTCCTCCGTTTATACCTCCTTTTTAGAACCTACGTTCCCTACACAGTACAGCACTTCTGAGACTATAGGTGTTGGCAGATACTACTTCGTTTTGCTGGAATGCCCTTGCCACCCTTTCTGTACTTGCAAATGCTTTCTAGCCAAATTCAAGGGCCATTTTCAAGAGCCATCTTCTCCAGGACCATTCTTTGGTTTTCTCAACAAGAAGCAATCTGCAGTTTTCCCCAGAATGGAATCTTTACTTTTTTATATTCACTACTAAATGTACATGATTTATTTCCCTGTAAGTATGCTGCATCCTGAAAACAGGGTCTTTGCTCTTTATTTTTTAATCATTCGCATCTATAGTGTTTTACACCTTGTAGATAATTGAAATTTATCAAATAAACAATTTATTCATTTTATTTATTTGTGTCCTGGGAACTTTGTCAATAATTGTCATCTCATCTTTTTGAAGGCTGTAATAAAATGCTAATGTCTATCAAAATAAAATTCAGAGAAAAGTGAGAGCCTCTGTTAAATGTTCTCTTCCCCTGAAGCTTTCATTGGTATCCCCATTAAGAATTAACACGTTCACTTGACATTTCATTCCGGTCATTGAGAAGACAAAGCCAGCTAAGGGGGAAAATGTTTTCTTTCTTTTGTCTTGAGTGTTCACATTCAACAACATTACTAATTCCATCTTTCTCATTCACGTCACTTTGCAAGCTGGCATGGATTTACTAAACAGAAAAGAAACCATGGAATGCTCTAGGAAAAACACTGAAAAGGATGTGTGTAAACCAGGGAAATACACAGACTATAGTGAAATTATTCAGTAAACAGAGATTGGGTACTGTGACTCTTAAAGCACAAATCTTGTACCCCTGGAGATGATTTGACATGGCACAAAGACGGGACATCAAATGGCACTGTGAGGCAGTTGTTCTCTTCTGTTTCTCCTGATTACCCTAGGAAGAAGTTCTCAGTGTGAAGGAAGAACGTCTTAAATTTGCTAAGCCTTTTTTGTTCTACAAAGAAGGCAATTTTGTTGACGTTTGGAGCTCCTTCTGCAGGGAACAGAATCAATCTAGAATTTACTAACATTGTTTTTACTGAAGTTATTTTTATGGCTATTCTATATTTACAATCAGACAGAACAAGATTCCTTTTAAAATCTAAGTTAAAAAGTGAAAATAGATTTAAAGAAAAATATAAAACAATAGTATCAATGATATGCTGATATGTTGTGAGGGGTAGACAGAAATGACTGAAGTTTTAGAAAAATGTAGCAAGTACCTTACCTTGTATATTTAATTGCAGTGAATGTTAAAGATATGTGTCAGATTTGAAAAAGGGAGGGTGTCTTACAAGTAGATATATGTCCTAATTCTTTTCAAAGCCATATTTGGAATAGATTTTCCTATGAAACCTCATCATTAATATGTATATATGAGGATTTATTCTTAATCTTAAGTTCTTAACTCCTCTGAATCATTTCCATGTTACATTTTACTTTCCAGTTGTGTGTGTGTGTGTGTGTGTGTATCCTGAGTTAACAGAAGAGCAAACATTAATTGTCATATTCTGATTCTGAGAAATTATGCAAACCTCCACCTAATCCAATTATTCAGTATAATTAAAGCAGTTAGTTTTAAATTATAACTGAGCTCAATTTTAAAGGAAAAAATAAATCTCTCTTTTTAATTTTCTAGTGCTTTAGTTTTATCCAGCTTTGCAAATTGTACTTATGGCCTGTCTATAAAAATAAACATAATGTAAATTATGATTTAAATCCCCATGGGCAAGCTGTTCTGCCTTCTTTGTTAGAAAGCAAATAAGACCTACTTTATGGCCTGTTTACTAAAACGGAAATTTCAAATGTAGGGATTTAAGAGACATCAACTATATTGGTGTTGTAAGTATAGAAATAACTACACAGACTAATTCTTTCAGGATAATCTGAGAATCTTTAAAACAGACCACTATTGGATGCTTTTCTTTTAAATTATATGGTAATACAGAATTAAAAAAATGTATATATCCACATTACTTATGCTCACCTCCTAAGCTGTTAAGAATCTATATATTCAGAAGACCCTAACCTGTGAAGTTCTGGTAATTTAGTTTTGATCATCATGCTCGCTCGAGTCTGCCTTTGTTCCCCTCCCTCCCTCATCTGGATTGCGTCATTACTGATGCTTCCAAAACCAATGGGAAGAAACAGGATTCCCCTTTCCTCAAAAAGCCATTATATTTGAGGTCTCAAATATATTCAACCTCAAACTGTCATGTGAAATTCTAATTGAGGATCCTCATGGTAAGCAATGTGTTCATAAATCAGTCAATCCATCCCTTCCCCTAAGGAAATTTTAGCAGGTGAAATTTTCATAGTAATCATATCTAAATACCTAGCTCTTTTCTATTGTGGGTGAAGTAGAGTGTTCCTCCTCTGTTCAGATTCACAGTTTAGGAAGAAACAAAGTAGGAAGGCGTTCTGCTGTGTGACTTGCTCCTGTAAGCATATCCAGATTGGAGAGAAACACTCCCTGACACGTGCAGAGGAGTAAGGCATTATACCAGTTTGTATTACTGCAACAGTGAACACTTCCTTAGCTGCAGTCACTGGCTGGGGGCCTTGACACAGATATGGCAGAATGCAGATGAGATGAAATTCTTTGTACATGTTAGCCATCATGCAATCACTTTCTTCTGGGCTCAAAAAAAAAGCTTATAAAAGTACAAGAGCATTACAGAGATCTTAATATAGAGATAACTGAATTTTCTATATTTAATGAATTTTTTTGAATGTCAGCAAAATCTAGTAATATGCTTTGTACTGATAGTGACTTCCCAGGTGGGGTGACAAATTAATAACCTGCTCTTTTGCAACTGTCTGGTTGCTCAACCTCCAAACCTAGATGCTATCCTTGATTCCTGTTTTGCCCCTACTGCTTCTACTCCTTTACACACACACACACTCTCTCTCTCTTCATTCAACCATGAGCCTTTTTTTTTTTTTTTTTTTCTTGAGACAGAGTCTCGCTCTGTTGCCAGGCTGTAGTGCAGTAGTGCAATCTTGGCTCACTGCAACCTCTGCCTCCCGGGTTCAAGCGATTCCCCTGCCTCAGCCTCCCGAATATCTGGGATCACAGGTGCCCGCCATCACACCTGGCCAATTTTCATATTTTTAGTAGAAATGGGGTTTCACCATGTTGGTCAGTATTGTCTTGATCTCTTGACCTCATGATTCACCTGCCTCGGCCTCCCAAAGTGCTGGGATTACAGGCATGAACCACCGCGCCTGGCCAACCATGAGCCTTTTTGTATCATTCTGTAAAACATCTATTTGTCTTCACTGTCAATCCAGCCTAAGCCACCATTGTCTCTTGCTTGGAGGACTGCAATAGTCCCCCCACTTCTCTCCTTATGTCTACTCTCTTAAGAAAAGAACATATGTAACATGGATAAAATTTTCTCTCCTGATGATTTTTTTTAAATAAAAGCTTTAGTGAGAGATCATTTACATATCATAAAATTCATGTTTTATGTGTATAATTCAATGACTGTTTTTGTAAATTTATAGCATTGTGCCACTATTGCTGTACTCCAATTTTAGAATATAACCAACAACCCCAAAAAGATCCTTTGTGTCTGTTTGTAGTCAACCACACTCCCACCCACAATCCTAGGCAACCACTAATCTACTTTCTGCCTCCATAGATTTGCATTTTCCTTATAAATGGAATCAGATAATATGTGGTCTTTTGCCTCTGGCTTTTACTCTGCATAATTTTTTGGAGGCTTATCAATGTTGGAGCACGTATGAGGACTTCAATCCTTTTTATTGCTAAACAGTACACCCATAGATGTAATTTCCAAAGAATGATAGTTAAACATCCGGGACGCTATCACTCAACTTTGAACTAGAATATTACAAAGCTATTAAGTACCCTGCATTTCCCTGCAATCCAGTTCCCACAGAGTAACCACCACCATGGCCATTCTTTGTATAAGACTCTCTGAGGGCTTCCTGTTACAGTTAAAACGGAAATCAAAGTCCTTTCGTGTCCTACAAGGTCTCCATGATGTGGTCCTTGCCTATGTCTCTTTTTACTTTACCTCTTGCTCACAGACTCTGGTACAGTTTTTTTTTTTTTTTTTTGTTTTTTTCCTGTCCCTTGAATATTACAAGCTTTTTCCCATCTTGGGGACTTTAAACTTGCTTTTTTTCTTTCTTGACTGTTCTTCCACTTGATCTTCAGGTGAGTGGATCTTTGACATTGAAGTGTCAACTCAAATAGCTCCTCTATAAGGAAGTACTTTGAAGCTAATCTCAAGGGAGTTTTTCCCATCACACCAGTGATTTCCTATCACACTACTCTGTTTAATTTTTTTCATAGAATTCACTGGTGTCTTAAATTATTTCATTTGTTTACATACTTTTTTTGGTCTCCACCCACTAGAATATAGGGTTGCTGAGGGTGGAGACTGTGTCTGTCTTGCTAATTGGTGTATCCCTTGTGTCTAAAGCAGTGTCTAATACATATTTTTTTGTAAGCATGTATTGAATGAATAAGGAAACAGGTAACAGGCTAAATCAGAATGCAAAGTGAATCTGGAGAGTTAAAACACATAAACAGCAAACCCACATCAAACTACAGTCTTTAATTTGGTTGAATTGATAATATATTTGAATCCGAATCTGTATTTTGCCCCAGCCTCTTTTATTTATTTTTTTTGGAAATAGAGTCTCACACTATCACCCAAGCTGGAGTGCAGTGGTGAGATCTCTGTTCACTGCAACTCCCACTTCTCAGCTTCAAGCCATTCTTGCATTCTTGTGCCTTAGCCTCCTGAGTAGCTGGGATTGCAGGCATGCACCACCACACCCGGCTTTTTAAAAAATTTGTTAATTTTTGGTAGAGATGGGGTTTCACCATGTTGGCCAGGCTGGTCTTTGAACTGGCTTCAAGCGACCCACACACCTGGACCTCCCAAAGTGCTGGGATTACAGCCGTGAGCCACCATGCAGTTTCTTTTTAAAGTAAGTATTCCTATGAAGAAAATATAATCACTTGTCCCTTGATTGGTTTAACTTCATACAGAGAAAGTATGTACCTGTGATTTGTACTTTGGGCATAAAAAAATCAGTGCAAATAACATGTTATAATGCTGACTTGGAGTTTTGTGTGATTTACTCCCACTTTTTAACAAGGTGCTTGATGTAAATTTTAAGAGACTTGTGGTTTCAGTCACCCTGACAACCAAGGTTTAGAATTAAGTCCTATTAACTGCCTTTCTATTTTGAGTGTCCTCAAGGTTATGTAGGTTTCTCATCTTATTTCCCAAGTGCCTAAATTTTCCATTTTAAATATGGGTCAAATTTTTTTTTTTTTAGTTTACTTTTAAAAAGAGACAATAAAAGCTGAAATGAAAAGAGACTTCTTTCCTCAAATTATAAATGCATATTTTAAAAACTTTACCTGTGTAATACACACACACACACACACACACAAATATACACACACACTTATTTTTTCTATATGTAATACTTTTTCCTAGAGCCTGGAAAAATTTAGGTGGTAGGTAATGAAGTTGGTAGTTAATCTGAGTTTACTGTAATTAAAACTAATTGTATTAACCTTGGTTTTAATACTTGCTTGGCAGACCCATTGTCACTTAAACTTAACATGTACAATATGGCTTTGGTGCCCTGATCACGGACGGAGTTTTAAAAATTAGGAAGAAACTAACAAAACACTCTATTTACAAAAGGACTTATACTGCTACTAGTCCTTGTGAAAGACCTGGAAAATTCCCACAATGATTGTGTTTGTTTCATGTGCATTTCTCTGAATATTTTAATCCATGGCTTTGTTTTCTCCTGATGCTTCCACGCAAGATCCTGCACAAATATAACTAAGACATTAATTGCCCTCAGTTCCATGTACAAACACCACAGTGGAATCTGCTTGTTTAGTTACATGAAGTATCACTCTGCTGTTTATATAATAACTCTAATTGTGCAGCTTTTTATATATCCAGACAAATGGAGCAAATTGAGATTGCTCAGTGAGACCAGGCAGTGACCTTCATTTGAGCACAATGATTTGCTTGCTGTTTGTATACAAACAGCTGAACCATATCTTAATTCCAGGCTCATATTTAAAAGCTGCAATGAATTCTCTGAGGCTGCAAGAGAGAGACAGCTTCCTAATGGTAGAAGCCGAAGAGATAGAGGTCTCCCAAAAACAAATATAGCAAGTGACCTTCAGCCATTCACTTTCTCTCGCTATATAGGATGATGGAGGTTGAGCAGATGTGATGTATTCACTAAAACAAGGTGACCAAACTGTCTGTTTGCCCCAGGATGGGGCAATGCCAATAATGAAAAGTCCTGGGTAAACTAGAATGATTTGGTCACCCTATTCACCAACATACAAGACATAACTAGCTGTGAACTAATAACACTATTTCCTAGGAATTGATGCAAAAGGAACAATCATATATGAGTATACAGATTTTCATACGAGGTTATCTATCATATGCATATATCTCTGGATGGGTGTGGACACACCCACAGATACAGAAAAACTGGAAAACAACGCCAAAACATATACAGTGATTATTGCTGGATATAGGGATCATGAGTAATATTTAATTTTTCCTTATACTTTCCCTCAATTTTCTGCAACAAGGATTATAACTTTTTGGTCAGAAAAACATAAAATATTATTTTTAAAATGTAGCCAATAATAAGACCAAGCACACTGCCTTATACAAAATAGTTACCAAACAAATATTATTTGAAGTGTATGCACAAAGTATGCATTTTTCCTCCAGACTTTTTAGCGGTTTTATCTGTTGGGAAGGGTCCTGGGTCCAAGATTCCACTGTAGAGTTGGAGCCAAGCCTGATTTATTTACATGTAATTAAACATTATCCTCATGAAAGACTTCAAGTACCCAACACTGACATTATCTACAGAGAACAGCTCACTTGCTCAGTGGGACTGGACTCACTGTAGGTTATTTCTCAAAATAGTTTCCCGTTAATAATACCTCCCCACCCAGCAGCAAGCACGACCACAAGCACAGTGCAGTCTGACTTATAAACCAAGCAGGAAATGAAATCTAGAAGGGGAAGGGAATGCGTTAATTTTTTTTGGTTAGGTGTCAATGTCACCCTAATGTCAGCATGTAACATTCTGTAAAAGACACGTCTCTGCTAAAGTGGAAAAAGAACAAATTTGGTACAGCTGTAGAATAATCCTTATGGGAATAAAATGGCCAGCTTGAGAACTCACTGCCCCAGTTCACATCTGTACATCCACTACCCACATGGTTGTGAGAGATGCCAGGTGACTTCAACTCACTCAAGGTCATTCACCGAGACGCTAGCACTACAACTTACAAATTGACAAGCAGTGTGTGCAGAGCAGCATCTGGTGGTAATAAACAATTGCAAACTCCGGAGAGAAGAGCCAAATGTTGTCTGCTGCTAGAATGCAACCTCCAGAGGGCATAGTACCACCCTTGGAAAAAGAGCGGACAATGGGAATGAAAAGGAGAGAGTTTGGGCTCTACGTCCCAATGTATCTTGAACCTGTCCCTCTCACTTGCTTTCCTCTGCCATCATCGACCACCATCCTGTCTTACATGATGACAGCCACAGCCTCCCAACTGGTGTCCCCACTCCCATTGCTGCTCATGCCTCATGCAGTCCTTCTCCATATAGCAGCCACACTGATCTGTTAAATACATAAATCCAACCAGGTTACTTTGGGACATAAAACCCAAGCCTCCTGCCTTGACCTCCAGGTCCTGTGAGATCTGGCCCCGCCAGCATTGCTGACTTGCTGTCTTCTCTCTTCCCTCTCCCTGTGCTCCACCCTCAGGTCTTTTCCTTGCCCCTCACAGGTGCCTTCTTGCCGTAGAGTCTCAGGACTTGGCAATTCTCTCTGCTTACCATGCTCTTTACATAACTGGTTCCCTCTTGCTTAGGTTTAAGTGCAAATGCCA
The DNA here is from genome assembly GCF_028858775.2 of Pan troglodytes. Classification (NCBI taxonomy): domain Eukaryota; kingdom Metazoa; phylum Chordata; class Mammalia; order Primates; family Hominidae; genus Pan; species Pan troglodytes. Next base: position 66,629,215 of record NC_086015.1, read on the forward strand.
CCTCTTGGGGATATTTTGTGACCCCTCTAATTAAAACAGCTTCTCCCCAACTTGGTAAATCTCCACCAAATCACCACCCTACATCTTTGCTTCACAGCAGTGGTGCAGGGGCCCTGAACCCACATTTTGGCTGAATGCTAAATGGGCTGAGGATTAAAAATGAACATTTGGCCAAAGCCAAATATAGATGTCACTGAATAAACTTCTGAGGGTACAAGAACAATCGAAATTAACACTTTAGTTATTATTACAATGTTGCTATTAAAAACTTAATTAGCTAAAATTTAAACTTTTTTTTACTTTCCCCTGCTGCCTCTATACAACACATTTAGGACAGACGGCAAATGGATATTTACTTTGACTTGAGGTTAGTGGAAAGTGAAATATTTTGGGGCCAGCTCTTTCAGTATGGCCAATCTTTGACAGCGACATTGACAGCGGGTTGTTAAGCTTTTTCTCCTTCCAGATAGGAAAGAATTAAGGTAAGCCTTATCTTATTTCATTTAATATGATGAATGCTAGTGCCTCAAACAGGTCTAGAGAAATTACCATTATGATATAGCCTCATCTTTACTTTTCTGCTTTGCATCATTATTTAATTTTTTTGAAGATTTCTTGGCTCAAAAGTGATATAATGTTCTTCTTAAAGATATCGAGTTGTACTGTTGTACTATTTATCTTCTTACTCATTTGTTTATTCATATAAAATAGTTTTAATGAATAATTTTTACATGTTAACATGTTAATACATATTTGTACATATTTTTGTAGTTCCACTAATAGAATTCAACATATAGAGCACATATGAAGATTTTTTACTCCAACGTGCATTTGGAATGCTCACCTATTTTAAAAATGAATATTCAGATTTTAACAATAAGTCAGAATGATATGCCTTGCTTGTATTACAGACATTGTCACATTGATTGGGTATGATGATTATCTATGTGTTTCCAAGATCACTGAGCATGCGCAAGTCCAGAAATTTCAGAAATGACTTTGAAATAACACTTGACTATTTGGTCTCCTAAAGGCAAGTTGAAGCCAAAGGTATATAAGATATTTTAACTGAATAAAAAGGCCAAAGCCAAACTTGAAGGTATCTCTACCCAATGACTTAAATGTGCCTTGTCTATTGTTTGTGCCGTTAGATTGTGGGTGCCATAACAGCTACATTTCTGCTTTTGTTCCCTGTTGTAGCCCCAGTGCCTCAATGGCACAGTGTTTATAGCACACAGCAGCCACCCAGATAAGTGAGATGAAGGAAGGGCTGCCCGAATGAACCTAGGAGTCTGGTCAATAGCATCTTATGCACTTCTCTCTGTGATTTGATTCTCCCCCTGATTTGTAAGTATTTGTGAGATCTGCATGGGATGCTTGGTTCTGATTACAAATGACAAAAATTACACACTGAGTTCTTCCAGAGGCTGCTATTTCTAGAGACCAGGCTGTTTTTGAGATTCATTTCATTTGAGGTCTGTTTAAAGCAGGAAGGTGAAAAAGAGAGAAACATTTTCTAGGTTCCAAGTCCTGCTACATTTGGCTCAACAGAAAATCACCTAATTCTGCTTTTGGGGTAGAAATAGGTTGAGTGATTTGACACAGCAGGGAGAAAAACAAGGTGACATCACATGGCAGGGCAGAACTGGGACATCACACCCAGAACCTTCTGCCTCTAATAGTCCTCAGTGATTGATCCTGCAACTCTATTGTACTACTGCATGTATAAAGTCATGGGAGACAAGAGCCCTCTTTTCATTCCTTCCCTCTCTAGTAAATTTACAGAAGAAGAACATCCAAAAAACAACACCCTGTCATTATTAGATTGTATAGTGTGCTACTTGCTAAAAGTCAAATTTACAGAGATTTACTTGTGTTGGACCTAGCAATTCCTTGGTGCATATATTTTTATGTGTGTGCATGTATTTTATTCATTACTTAGTAAATGACAGTGATTTGGTGTCAAGCACTCATACAATGGGTTCATTTTACTTTTCAGGCTTTCTCTGTTTTTTTTTTTTTTTTTCCCCTCCTCAGATATTTTGCAGCCATCTTCTGTTCTTTTAGGTATGGAGCCTCATCTAGATGGAGAGATCTGCACTGTAATTATCTTTATGGTCATCAGTACTCTGAAGAGGTTTTCAAGCCCATCACATTGGGCCCCTTCTCAGCTTTTCCATAACCCTTTACCACTTGCTGCTAAGGTTTAGCTCTGAATCAACCAACATTTATTAATCATCTTTACATGTAAGCATTATAAGAAAACTAGCTTGCTATATAGTTTTTTTCCAAGTACAAGTAAGGGATCTACATATAAATGAACACATTCCAAAGGAAACTAAAAAAGGCATCTGAGAGATAAAGCGTCTTTAGCTTCTTTAGTTCACACCAACTGACTTTGATGGTCTGTGCTGTTTTCCTTTTTTACCCTGGGTCCACTGATGGCAATAACGATTAAAGTAAGAATAACATCTCTTACATTTGTGCCAAGTTCTTTGCATATGTTAAATGTGAAATGTTATTAAGCAGCCTATGGTGTAGGTATCATCGGTATTATTTTGTAAGTGAAGAAACTGAGGTTCAGAAGGATTTAGTAGCTCACCTACCATAACAATGACAGTGGCACAGGTGAGATTCAAACTAGGGGTTGTATCACCCCAAAGCTTTTGCTCTTATGCCCATGCTGAACCGTCATTTTTCATATAATCACTGAAATGTTTCCACCCAGACTGCAGCTGTTAAAGACTGCCTGAAATAGCTGCCTCATCCCAAACCATCTAAACTGGCAGCTACGGGCTGGCATGAGAGCTTTTGAATCCTTACCAAGGAACCCAGGTGACTCTGAAGGACTCCAGAGTTTAAACACCAGAGCTCTAGAAATTTCCAAACCCCCTGATAATTGGCATCATGCCAAGATGCTGTGTCCTCCCCGAGGGCCCACATCTATCTGCACCCTTATAGTGAAGTGAGTTCCATATCACAGCACAGGGGCGTTGCTGGAAGACAAATAAGTAACTGACAAACACATAGAAAGTATTATCTTAGCTGCACTCTAGCCTCTGGAACAATGGCCCTGATCCAGAAAGAAGCCAGAACAACAGGCTTGTGGAGACCCAGGCTGTAGAGGGCTGTGCCTCTGGAAGAGGACTCATGGAGGATGCTGCCTTTTGGATTCCTCTTGCCTTTGAGAACTAGTTCTTTTATCATCAAATCGAAGGCAGTCCACCCTCAGAATATGTCCTCTGGCTCTGGAAAGCATTTTGGCAATGGTACTCCCTTCTGTTTTGGCACCCTTGGCCAATTGATTTCCAGGTGTTTGGAGCCTGGGTGTGTGGAGTTGTAGGATTTGGGGGCAGGCTTCCTAATTTCTCTGAGCTTCTCTTTTTTCCTTCTATTTCTTAACAGTACCATGTGGAGTTCAGTGACATTATAGTGAGTTTTAGGCTATTAATACTATTTCCTGAGAGGTTACAATATGCTGGTCATTGAACTCAGCCCTTAACACAGATCAGATTGATTTTCAACAACAACCTGATGGGGCAGTTGTGTCTTGTCTCTCTTTCAAATTTAGGGAAACTGAGGCTTAATGGGGAGAAGCTACTTGGTCAAGGTTACCCAGCTGGTGAACGGTGAAACTCTGATTTAAACCCAGCTCCGTCTGACTCTTAGCCATATGGTTCCAGCTAGTTCAGTGCCTGGTACTTAGATTTCAATAAATGGTAGGGGCAGTTGTTACTGATAATAATTCCCTTGAGGATGATGATCATTATCATTAGTGTCTCTCCTGGGATTGTGTAAATGCCTCAAGGGCAGAGATCCTCTTTTTAGACTCACATGTGATACACCTCACAGTGCTGATGTATGTGGGTCGAATTATGTCTGCTGAGTGTGTACACTAATGTGAAACACCTGTGCTGGTGTGTGCGCCAGCACATTCATCTCCCTTTAAATATGGGCTGGGTTTTAATCCACAAAACAACTGAATTTATGGAAAGGAAATGCACACTTTTAGATAGTTTTGTTGAATATTCAGTGCTAATTAAGTTACTCTGTTTTAGAGATCCAATTTCTTTTAGAAAGGTAGGGTGGCAGAATGGATGAAAAGTACAGGCTTTGGGTTTGGCTTTTGGCTTAGCTATTGTATCTGCAACTTGACTAAATAACTTCACCTCTCTGGATTTCAATATTTCCATTAGTAAAATGAGAATAACAATAGTACCTATCTCATAGGTTATGGTAGGGCATTAAATAAAATGATGACTGTGAAATACCTAGCATGGCACCCGGTCCATAGAAAACACTGAATCAACGTTAATGATTGCTGTTTTAGACTCAGGCCACCTTGTTTTCCTCCATGTCCTCTTCGTCCATCTAAACAAGAATAAAGCCATGATTACAATAGTCAATAGGACTACTATCTGCCCAAGCATTGTTTTAAGCATTATATATATATAGCAATTAATTTTCATAAGAAGATGGAAATGGAGGCACAAAGAGTTAAGCAGCCTGCCCACTCACACAGCGGAAATAGGAGCCCAGTGCTCTGGCTCTCAATTTTGTACTCTTGTCCATGACACCATACTGCTTGTGAACACTGATGAATCTAAATCAAGTATCTGTTATTTTCTTATTAGTGAGGATTTAGAATTTCCCCCTCATTCTATCATTACAGGGAAATAACTCTATGACATTCTTTCCTATGTTCTCCCTGATCACTAAATAAAAAATACAGTGGCTTTTCACATTTGGAGAGAAATGTATTAAATTTGATTTCTACTGAACAGTGATAGAAAAACAGTCCAGTTTTTAGATTTACTCCAGATATAAGCGGCAAGTAATCTTCTCTGGCAAGGTAATAGAGAAGCTGAATCAGAAAGGAAATGACCTACAGTCACTTAGTCCTTAAGGATTTTTTTAAAAAGAGTACAGCCTTGTTTCATAGCTACACAAGATTAGACTACTCATGAAATCAGAACTTTTATAGATTTTTCACGTTTAGATGGAGTATCAACGTCTAACTGACAAACTCCAGCCGCTACTTGATCATCCCATTCTGAAACTCCAACTAATTTCAGAAATTTCACCAACTCAGAGTCAGTTGCAATTCCTGAAACCTCTGTCTTAAGTTCTGCCATTATGGTTCTTCTCTGGACCAGTTAGTTGGATGAAATAATTATAGAACTGTTGAGGTAGAAGGGACCTTGGATTCCACTTTTCAGGACTTGGAGAAGTTGGAAAGCTTGATGGCTTACATAACACAGGTTGGCAAATTTATGACGGAGCTGGGAGCAGAATTAGGAGCTCTCTCTCCAAAACTTGTTCCCTAGCACCTTGATTCCTTCCCACTGTCTATCCTACTATCTGTTGTCCTAGCAGTCTGCCCACCTTCACCCTCCAGCTCACAAACACACACAAACTGATCTTAAATAAACATTGGGAATTCTGGACCAAGCATTCTGGTCTGAGAGGCAGGACAGTGTCTGAGCATCCCAAAGTGTGATTATAATTTTACTTCCTCCCAACCTACGTATCTTCTGGGAGCCTAGCAAAATTTAATTTCTGGGTCAGTGTTGACTTTTACCATTTATGATTTAATTAACTTAGAAAGAAATTAAACCTTTTTCTGGAAGGAAAAAACAGAAGAAATAGTATCCAAGCTCCACGTTCTCGCTACATAATGTCTCTACGTAAATATCTCCTGGACTGTGAACTTGAGCATGGAGTGTCAAGACAGGAAAGGAGCTGATTCTCAGGAAGCCTCATTCCCTTTCCCATTCAGTGGCCTTTGAAGTTCTCAAAAGCTACTGAGGCTCCTGGAATATAGACCATGCCCAGGCACTCAGATTTTTCCAATCAACTCTCCTCCATGGGTGCACAACTTCAAAGGTCGTATCTGTGTTATCCCCCACTCTAACACTAAAGCCTGGCAAATAGTACGTGTTCAATAAATACTAGTTTACCAATATATGGTTCCAAGTTTACTCCGGTCCTTAAAGATATTTCAGGTTTCAAGATGGAAATATAATCATATTTTCCCTGGCTTAAACTCCACCAATAGCTTCTCCAGGGTCTTGGAATAAAGTTTAAACCCTTTGCGTGGCCCCTAAGACCCCTAAGTTGTCTGGCCCTGCCCTGCTCTCTGCACTCTCCCTGTAAACACTCTCCCTCAGTGACTAATCTCTAGGCACATTGTTCCCCTTTCTGGTCCAGGACACATCAAGCTCCTCCCTACCTCAAAGCCTTGCACTTGCTGTTTCCTCTTCCCTATGCCCCCACTACTTTCTATCACAGCAGCCTGCTCATTTCTTTCAGAACACAAATTATAATCTGTTGTTACCCTTATATATTCATTTGTTCATTTGTTTATTGCCTATGTCCCTTACTTGAATGTTTGATCCACAGGCCAAGGTTTGAGATATGTTATTCACAGCTGTAGCCCCAGCACTGGTTGGACATAAGGAAAGCATCCTGTGTACAGTTGCTGAAGGAATGCAAGTATCTACCCTTTCATATCATCGTATCACATTTGAATATCAAAGAAGCCATTCAGGAAAGATATTCTGCCTTGATTTAAACCATTCCAAGGCCCAGTACACAGAAAACATTTTGCTTAAATTGAAAAAGGAAGCACCATTAAGAAGATAATACATGAAGCAAGCAACTGGAGGGAACAACTTCCTTTTCTGACTTTGTAACTGACTTAATGTGGGAACAATTTAATAGAACTCCATTTCTATGAATAATTTGGGTATAATAAGCCTGGCTCATTCTACACTCTACCATTAGGATGAGTAATATATTTCACAGAAGAAAAATGTTACAGGAAGTTGTTGTATTTTGGTTTTGTCTTTTGTCTCATCAGATGAGATGTCATTGAAGAACCCTAGGGCTGTGGCAAGATCCCAGTTAGGGCATTTTATTTTCTCATTCCCTTGGAAAATACCAATTTTCCAAGTTTGGTTGTGTTTTCTAATCCCTGGCAATAATGAAATTCGTATGTCACGAAGCCCATGGCCTGTCAGGGAGTAATGAACTTGCTAAATAATCAAATGCCAAGTGGCATCTTTGGTTTCAATCCAGTAGAATATAATTTCAGACACATTAGCACAATACTGGGTTGCTAATTCAAATTTCCTTTCTTTTCAGCAAAATTATTTAAGTGTTCCAGTATTTAATCCTTGGGGCATGGTTATTACAGAGGACAACTTACATTATACAAAACTACCAATAAATATAATTTTGGAATATATTTTCTACTCAGGGAATATGTCAGGTTTCTTTACATCAATTTTTTTTTCAAATTAACTTAATTTGCCTACCATCTTCCCAATCTCTGCCATTGCTGTATACCAACACAAGATACTTTCATGATTACTTTTCATTGTATCCAGGTACCACCTGTGCTATTATTTACTTAATATATTTTATTTAAATTGATTCACTTTTTAAATGTTAATGTATTTCTTTAAAAAGGAAATCTTACGTCATTGCTACAAAAGACAAAACAGCACCACCAGCCATGAATGGAAGGTAAGTGTAATGGGATCTAAACAAGGCTATGAAATCTTAACTGGATGCTGTTGCCTGCAGAAGGCTCTGAGACTGAGACCTGTGGAGGTGTTAATGACCTACTAGCATCGAATTAAAATGTTCTCCTTGACCGATCAGAAGAATTGAAAAATAAATGGTAAAGGAGTGCCTTCTTTTTCACATAATTTCATCTCACTCAATGCCATGTTCTGGTATCACTTAACATAATCTCTGTTCTTAGTAAAGGTAAGAGTGCCACCCTTTGAAATATATCACCTTAGAGCAAGAACAGCCCTCTGCTCTATTTCAAAGAAAGTGGGAAAATATATTCCAAATGCTTTGGAATCCCCAAAGCATTTCCTTCTCCATCTCCCTGCCTTCCTGAGGCTGCTGATCTAATGGCAGGATTTCAAGCACTTCTGCCTAAGTATCCCCATTGGTTTCCCATCAGAAGCAAAAACAACCTATTGCAAATGGAGACAATGTTGTAAAATAAATACAGCTCGTGAAAACTTGATCGTATATTCTCCTGGCTTTCTATGTTAAAAACGCAGGAGAGAAGGACAACAGAAATGAGAGGATACAGTCTGCTTGGAAACAACCCACAGGGAGCAAACAGATTGATCAACTGAAGGATAAGTATGGGCCACAATTTAGCTGAGAGTATAAGAGGCTGCCCCGCCTTCACCACACACACCATTTTTTCCAACCACAAAGTATTAATATATTTAACTAATGAACACAGTGTTATTATATTATACAACTGATCCAATATGACGATGCTGAGCAGGGTCCTGGCCATAAGTGAAGTGATGGCACTGATAAAAGGAGGTGAAGGATGTGTAATGTCAATTCAATACATGAGGATTCCAAATAACATACTCTTAGACAAATTGGGTTATGTTATATACTCCTAAATTTTTGGCTATACTTGAAAAAAAAAAAAAAAGACAACAGCCAAATTCCTTGTAGACATATGCTATGGCACAATGTTAGGGTTCCAGTTATGGGGTGTAGTACTTGGTAGCAGCAACCATGGAATTTGAGTAATAAACAAAACATGCTTGGATGGAGTTTTGGTTTTAGAATATATAAATAAAGCATGGGCACCAGCTGGCTGGAAAAATAGTCAAAGACAAGATTCAGAAGATGAATAGGGCAGGAAAAGGGCTAAACTTGTCAGAGGATGAAGTGGAGTTATTAGGACAAATTAAAGATAATCCCTGAAAGGAAAATTTCTGGAATAATAAAAATCAAGTAGCAGAGATGACAGTTGGAGATTAGTAATAGGAGAAAGTGTAAGTGGGAGGGGTGGAGAAAAGGAGAAGAAATAAAGCTTCAAAGAAAAGAGATGATGAAGAGGCTTCTGAGTAAGTTAAAACTAGGGAGGCAGGAAGAAAATGGAACTGCACAAACAGGCTCGTTCATGCTACCAGATAAAACTGGAGGCAAGCCAGCTGCAGTGGCCCATGCCTGAATCCTAGTACTTTGGGAGGATAAGGCGGGGGCAGGTCACTTGAGCCCAAGAGTTCGAGACCAGCCTCAGCAACATGGTGAAACCCCATCTCTACAAAAATATACAAAAATTAGCTGGGTGTGGTAGTGTATGCCTGTAGTCCCAGCTACTCAGGAGACTGAGGTGGGAGGATCACCTGAGCCCAGGTTGGCCAAGGCTGCAGTGAGCTGTGATTGCACCACTGTACTCCAGCCTGGGTGACAGAGTAAGACCCTATCTCAAAAGACAAAACAAAACAAAACAAAAACAAAACAAAACCCAAACCTCAAAACAAAACAAAACCAAACCACTTGGAGGTAGAGAAAAACTACTAGAAGTGAACTGTGACAAAGAAAAATGGTTAAAAAGAGTATTGAGTACAGAAGTGTGGATTTAGAAGGAAAATAAGTAAAGGATATAGGAGAGTCTACATGTAAAGGATAAAGGAAGAGAGGAAGACACACGAGTGTTGTATATTTCAAGCTCCACGTATATCCCTTTGGGATACTATAGAAATGGCAAATACAGGGCACTTGTACTCCTTCCTCTTCCACGGCAGACGTTACAAGTTGACCTTGGCACTATTTTCCTCTGAGTATGGATTTGGCCTCGAACCCTTCTCAATACAGCACTTCAGGTAGCTACCACTGACTGATTTCACTTGACCCTGGTCATGAAACCTGAATCCTTAAGGTATTACAAATCAACCAACCTATTGACTGAAGAGGAATCAAAAATGTATACTTCTTACTGGAAAAGCAAAATGTTTCAATGTGAGCTCTTTCTGTACATAGACATCATAAGCCACATGTATAGTTATGAGTAAGTATGTGTATGAAACATGAATATTTCATGCAGGTAGACCCAATCATTCTGTAATTATTTGTAATCTGAAATTCTGTTTTAACCATTTACAAACACAGGAAAATCAACTCATGATTTACCCTGGTAACTGAAACCATTGCATCTGATCGAATGTTACAAACTATGTTTTGAATTATAATAGCTCATATGAAACAACAGTCTGTTAGAATAATCAGAACTTTCTTCTTCCTTCTCAATTTTATAACGCCATATTGGGCCCAGCATCTTAAAAGGTTGGCAGAAACACCAAATAGGTTGTTCTTCCCCCATGTATCACACATTTTAAAAAAGCACAAATAGTGCAGTATAACATAAGAGCATGGAAAATGATCAGACCATTTGAGGAATAACTGGGATTTCACCAATGGCAGTAAAAAAGAAACCACATTCATTGTCAGTTTGAAACTCAGTTGTAAAAAAAGGGAGGAAGGGTGATGTGTGACAAGGTGCACTGGTTTCCATTTCCTCTTGTACACACTCATTAATTTCTCCCAGCTTCTGAGCATCTGAGGCTTTTGCCTATTCATGCAAAGAGCCACTTGAAGGTATACAATGCCCTGAGATTTTCTGTAGTCCAGGAAACATTTCGTGCTTTCTTTGAACTATTTTGTTTGAACATCCTGGCAAATTATTCATGTTCTGCCAAACAGCTCATAATGCTCTGGGGGAGGAGAGGCAGTGAGCTGCTGTTCAGGGTTTCTCTTTTGATGACTCTCTTATGAATTAACACCAACACAAAAAGATGCTCATTAGTCTAGATGGGCTTAACTGAGATAGAAAAGGAAGGGAGAGAAAAGTAGTGGGTAGGGAGGGAAGGGAGCAATGATCTCTCAAGAATCTTTGAGGCCTGAGAGTCTACTGACCCTAATGAATGAACCCATTATTGCTCCTGTGGACCGCTGAAACAGTACCCTAACTGACCTCCTGCACAACCCTGCCCACCCACTCCCCATCCACTGCAGCGAGAGTCATCTTTTCAAAATACATCTCCAATCCATACTTTCCTCACCAAGGCCTAACAACTTCCTCATGGTATGGCCCTGCCTGCCTCTCTGGCAGCTTATCCACCCCTTATTCTCCAAAGGCCAGCCCTGCTGGCCTCCTTTAAATTTCTCCTTGCCCAGGGCCTTTGCTAACCACAGGACCTCTGCACAAGCTGTTTACTCTGCCTAGAATGCTCTCCACCCATCCCCACTCCCATTGCTCAACTTTAATAATATTAGTTCAAATGCCTCATATGTCCTAAGGAAGGCCTATTCTGCATCTGTCCTCACAAACTGGTTCAGGTGCCTCCCGCTATCTCCTCTCAAAGCATTCTTTGTCAGCATTTATAACTACTTATAATTATATATTTGTGCCATTACTTTTCTGATGGCCCCATGAAACTGTGAGCTGTGGAGGGCTACAGCAGTGACTACTTTCCTTTCCACCATACAATAATATCTTGTACACACACATTTTACTAAATTGTATTGACCCAATGAATTAATGTATTATGTAACATACTACCTTGCTAATACATTCAGAACTATGACATATAGGAAAAAATTAGACAAAAACCCAAATATCATATGTTCTCACTAATAAGTGGGACCAAAGCTATAAGGATTCAAAGGAATAAGAATGATACAATGGACTTTAGGGACTCAGGGGAAAGAGTGGGAAGGGGGTAAGGGATAACAGACTACAAACTGGGTTCAGTATATACTGCTCAGGTGATGACACCAAGATCTCCCAAATCACCACCAAAGAACTTAGTAATATAACCAAATACCACCTGTTCCCCAAAAATATATGGAAATAAAAACATTTTTATGTCTTATACTGAAAACCAAATATTTAGAAAATTTAATAAAAGTAAACTTATATCAAACTTTCCTGCACATTATATTGATGAATGGAAGTTGTGACTAATCTCTCGAGGGTGAATACTTAAAACCACTAGAAAGGAGACTGTTTCTTTAATTTTCTTCAGTTCTCTGCTTTGAAGGAACTAGAATCTTTGCTGTGGCTGCCAAATAAAAATGTAGGCAAGTCATCTTGTTTGAAAAATAAACAAGGTTTATGTCTTCTCGTATCTTCTGGGGAAACCAGATCTTTACCTTGGAGTTGGCCAAAATGGAACTAATGGCAGCAACCCTCTATAAGATGGACCCCGGAGAAACATAACTTACGTTGGTTTAGAAGCCTCGGCCTGATCAGTCTGTAGTTTCTCTCCTCCTTCCACCTCCATTGTGCAATATACGATGCGATTTGGAGCCAAAGATTTGAGGCCTTGGACTTCCATAATTACCACCTGAAAAGAGAATTCCACATAATGGAGGTTATTGGCAAGGCCCCTGGCAGCATCGCCCAGAGGAAAATACACAAATGAGAAGCTACAGAGAAAACCAACAGGTATCTGATGGCTTCTGTTAGGTTTGTACCAGTCATGCTGGGACCAGTCTAGCACGAAGACGCAATTCCTCATAGTGTAGCTGATTGCGTGCCAGATAGAAAGACAAGGCTCACCAATTCAAATGCTCACAGGGGCCAGACAGGCATATAAAATGGGCTACTCTTTCTGCGTTAAGCAAATAAGATCAGTTTTTCATTTCTACCAAGGAATCGGCTCTTTTTTTTTTTTTTTTTTTTTTTTTTTGAGATGGAGTCTCGCTCTGTCACTCAGGCTGGAGTGGTGCAATGGCGTGATCTCGGCTCACTGCAACCTCCACCTCCCTGGTTCAAGCAATTCTCCTGCGTCAGCCTCCTGAGTAGCTGGGATTACAGGTGCACGCCACCATGCCCAGCTAATTTTTTTTTTTTTTTTGTATTTTTAGTAGAGACAGAGTTTTATCACTCTGCCTAGACTGGTCTCGAACTCCTGACCTCAGGCACGACGCCCGCCTCAGCCTCCCAAAGTGCTGGGATTACAGGCGTGAGCCACCACGCGCGGCCAGGCTCTTATTTTCTTTAAAAATAGTCTGGCTTTTGGTTCAGCACTTTAAAGAGCCACAGGCTCATAAATTCACTTTTTGCTTCACAATAAGATAAGTAATAGTGCAAATACTAAAATAAAGGGCAAGTACTATTCAGCATTAGATTCAGAGATGCAACAGGGATTAGCGGGGACTATGACAAACCGGAGAGCACATGCTCCTTCTGAAGAGAGCAGCTGCCGGTTACAACCCGTCGTTGCCTTGTCTTTTCTCACTTTAGAGTTACCAGATACTCCAATTTTGCCTTCCAGAAAATGAAAAACTGAATCAGAGTCACAGTGAGAAAGCTGATTTTGAAATGCTGACAATAATTCAAATAGGGAGAAATAAAATACACAAACTCTGTACAGGCCAACATTATTGAGTCAAAACAAAAACATGTCTGCAGCTGCATAGTCTTTGGTCCAGACTGAGAGAAAAAGCCGGTGTCATGATGGATCAAGATGTATCATTTACAGTTTCTGGCACTTCCTACCACCTCCCCAAACTCCACGTAATCACCTACTATTCTGATATTTAGCAGTATGGCTTGTCACAAGAGACGGGGGAGGGAGAAGAATGCAGAAAGCAGAGAAGAAAGAGATCAATTTAAAAATCTGAAACAAATGACTCACATCAGAGATATACAATTAGTCCTTATACATGAAAAAATCATTCAGTTGTACTCCAAAACAGGTAATGGTATTACACAAGAAGAAGAATGTGAGTGTGCAAAAAATGAATACTTCCTTAGTGGATCAGATTCAAGAAAGTACAATAGGGTTAGCATTGAACCAGGATTCCACAAGTCACAGTTTTGCTACTGGTTCTCAAACTTAATGTGAATCAGAAGCATTTATAGGGCTTGTTAAACTAGAGATTGCTAGGCTGTATGATCCGCAGAGTTTCTAATCAGTAGGCCTGGGTTGGAGCCCAGGACTTTCTTTTTCTAACAATTTTCCTGGTGATGCTGATGCTGCTGACCCAGAAGCCATACTTTCAAAACCATTGTACTACTCGCGTGATGTTGGGCAAATGATTTGATGTTGAAGTCACTTCATTTTTCTTTCAAATCTCCAGGGCCTCAGTTTCCTGATCTGTAAAGTGGGGATAAAAATATGTATCCTGTGGCTGTTGTGTGAGGATCAAATGAGACGATGCACATAAGTGAACATTTTTACACTGGGAAGAACCATATAAATAGAAAGAAATGGAAGGCACAATGAAAGAGCACAAATTTTGGAATTTAAAATATCTGACTTCACATCCTGATTATGCATCTTCACAAGCTGTGTAATCACATGCAGGTTTCTCAACCTCTCTGAGGCTTAGTTACTACACCTGCAAATACCTGAAAAGACTATTGTGAGGATTCACTGTGTTATGATGAAGAAGCACCTGGCCCATAGTGGCATTCTACAAACACCTGTTGCTTTCTGTTAGCACATGCCCTTTGCCCTTTGTCCTTTGCCCAAGGCCTGGCTACTGGGCACCCTGGACCTTCCTTCCCTCACTGCAAAGTTGTTTACTACCTGGTGGCCCCTCCAGCCATGCAAGCGTATAATTATGTAAAATATGACTTGCACCAAGCTGCAAATTCAAATCCTAGTCTGCCCTGATGAGATGACAATCCTTTCTCCCTCTTCTTGCCTGCCCTCATTGTGCCCACCAAAACACATTCACAAACAGATGTGCAATGGTTTTTGCTGGCAGTTTTCTATGATGTGCAATTCAGTGTTCTATTTAAAAAGTATTTGGGAATCCTAGGACATTTCTTTCTGTACTTTAAATTACAAGTCAAACCATCTGAATCAGGTACACATAGGAGTACGGACTTGTCTACATCTATATTTCAGATAATCAGCTGTGTAATATCGAGTACTGACAAAGAATTAGAAAATTACAGATTTAGCAGGGCATGGTGGTGCACGCCTACAATCCCAGCATTTTGGGGGGCTTAGGTGGATAGATGGCAGGAGTCCAGGAGTTGAAGACCAGCCTGAACAACATGGCAAAACCCCACCTCTACAAAAAATACAAAGATTAGCTGGGTTTGGTGGTGTGCACCTGTAGTCCCAGCTACTTGGGAGGCTGGCTGAGGTGGGAAGATCACTTGAGTCCAGGAAGTTGAGGCTGCAGTTAGCCAAGACTGCACCTGCACCACTGCACTCTAGCCTGGGCAACAGAGTGAGACCTTGTGTCACAAAAAAAAAAAAAAAAAAAAAAGAGGAAAGAAAATTACAGATTTAAAATACTCATGAAAATCAATAAACCACTTTCCCCCCGTTTCTGTAGGAAGACAAGAGGCAGTAGGGAATAAATTGACACCTTTAATTGGCAATAATCAAATTCAGACACCTAAGAAAATACATTCAGTACCTCAGGTGGCAGTATTGTTTTTTAAAAAAGAAAGTTTCTGTGAAATTACACGGATGATTTTTTCACACACTAAGTACTCTATATTTAATTGAATACTGCCTCTTCCAACTGCACAATACATGTTGAAAACACTAATGTGAGTATCTCCATCCAAACTTAGCACAGAAAAACAAATTACCTGCAGTTAATTCACAGCAGGCTTTAATGATGTTTTAGAAAATTAATTTAGTTTTTACATATTCTAATTAACTGCACAGAAATTTGATCTCTTCTCTTGGTCTCCCCAAATCTAGGGTTATCATAAAACCCTTGTGGGGTTTTGAACTTTAATAAGTTACAAGTGGTTCTCAAATTTTGGAGTGGATAAGAAGCACGTAGGGGCTTGTTAAAGTATACAGTCCAGGGCTGCATCCTGTCTAGAATTTTTTTTCTGACAACTTGATTGTGGCATGTTTTACATATCATATAATAAACCCATTTTAGATGCACAATTCAGTGATTTTGGTACATTTACTAAGTTGCATGACCATCATCATAAATTAGTTTTAGAACATTTTTAGTTTTCCTAACAAGATTTCTTATGCCCTTTTTCACCCCTTGCCCCAGGGAACATTAATCCACTTCCTATTTCTGTAGATTTGCCTTTCGGACCTTTTATATCAAGGGAATCATACAATACGTGGTCTTTTTTTTTTTTTTTTTTTTTTTAAAGACAGGGTCTCTCTTTGTCACCCAGGCTGGAGTGCAGTGGCATGATTATGGCTCACTGCAGCCTTGATCTCCCTGGCTAAATTGATCCTTCCACCTCAGCCTCCCAAGGAGCTGGGACTACAGGTGCACACCATCACACTCGGCTAATTAAAAAAAAAAATTTTTTTGTAGAGGTGTCTCATTATGTTGCCCAGGCTGGTCTTAAACTCCTGAGCTCAAGCAATCCTCCCACCTCAGCCTCTCAAAGTCCCGGGATTATAGACATGAGCCACCATGCCAAGCCTGGCTTTTTTCACCAGGCGTATTTTTGAGGTTCATCCATGTCATGGCATGTATCAGTGGGTTGTTCCTTTTAATTGCTGAATCATATTCCATTGTATGGGTATACCCCATTTTGTCGATCCATTCACCAGTTGATTAACATTTACGTTGTTTCCATTTTGGGCTATTATAAATAATGCTGCCATAAATATTTGCAGTCAAATCTTTGTGCAGACATGTGTTTTCATTTTTATTGGGTATCTGACAGTGGAGTTGCTAGATCATATGGTAGTTTTATGTTTAACTTTTTCAGAAAATGCTAACCTATTTTCCAAAATGGCTGCACTATTTTATATTCCCATTCCCTCGAGATCCTAGCTCAGTAGATCTGGGTGGTACCCAGGAATCTGCATAGTGAACTACCTTCCCATGTAATTCTGACATAGGTAGATCAGAACTACTCCTTAGATTATATACATATGAAAAGAAAATGTGTGAAGAGAAATTATAGAGAAACTTACTGACATGTTGAACATTTTGCCACAATACTAGCCTGAATGGGTACTTACTTTGGGAGCTGAGATAAACTAAAAAAGCCTCCACCACAAGGAACTCTCTACCTTGTAGCCAACAGGAAGGATGATGGGAAAGAAAATTTACAGCTCACCACAATATGATGCTAGCTTGCCTCTCTTATAACTGTAAAACTGGCTGCCAAAATTTTTAACTTTCTAAATTATATAAGGTCTTTATAAAATCCTTGAGCACTGTTTTAAGACAGAAAGTAATGCAAGATTAAATTTAGTAGGTGGTTTTCAGATTGCATTTCCTTAAGAAAAATGTGGGCTCCTGGAGATGGGGAATCACTTGCTGATTAGCTGACCTAAGCTTAGCATGCTGTTATTTTAATAACTGCTCCTGGGGTGCAACAGAAAAAACAAGCTGATTGTGACGCATCTAATCACCCATGTCCTACTTGCTGTGCCAAGAAACTTTCAAGGGCTCGGGGCTTTTTACCTCCAATGAGAAAGACAGCACGACATCTGACTTGGAGAGCTGGTTCTCACTCTCCTCACCCATGTCGATGATGGAAGCATTGTGGCTGCGTTTGAGTTTCTGGAGCTTGAACTCCCCGCCTTTGGATACCGGCATGCTCTCCAAGTTGGCCATGAGCAGGTTGACAGATGACTTCAGCTCCTCAATGTACATGTTTTCCATTTCTTTGGATACAAACTTGGGAAATTTGCGTTCCTTGGGAAGAAAAAGAAAAGTATGAGCAGAGGAGAAAATAGAGAGCTGATTTATAAAGAAGGTCTTTGTCTCATGGCCCAGAGTTAGAATCACATCTACTACTAGTGAAATTCACCCAGATTTCATGGTCTTGTGCTAGAAAAATGTTCAGCCTAGTTGAGTAGACAGCTGCCTGCCTGCTAGTTATTTATACATTGTAACAGGTAAGAAACACGTACATAAACATATAGTAAGAAACATTGAAATGCTTTATTACAGTTCTATTTTCCCCCAGTTTCCTTCAGCAAATTTGATTTGTAGGAAGAAAAATGGGGTGTTATTTTTCAAATATGGTTTCAGTTCAGTTTTTCTTTTTAGTAAAATGCAGTCATTTGTTTTTAAGTGAGGGAAACAGAAAGAGACCCTATTTCTGGATATCTACAGAGATTTTCTCACATGAATAATTCAAAAGGAGCTCATTTGAGAGGTTTCAAACATAGTCTGTGTCTATTTCTAAGAATAATAGTTACTGTTTTCAAGAAAAATTGAACCAAATTAATGAAGTGATGAAAAATGTGATTAAAATTCTTTAGAAGATAGAGCAATTTGGTATCATAACTGACCTCTATTTTTTCCTTTCTTGCTTATACATTTAGTTGTAATTGCAACACGTGCTAACCATGCTATTTGTTTCTTCATACTTCTAAGTCACCTGGAATGTGCTTTGGATCAATCACCTTCCCAAACAGTCATTTACCACTTGAAACATAAACTCGCCCTCCCCAAGCCCTATTCCATAACTGATGGAGTGAGAAGCAAGCCAAGTCAGTTTGACATTTTTATTTTTTTTTGCAAGTGACAGAAAAATCCACCTCAAACTGGCTTAAAACAACAAAAGAAAATATCCTGGGGTAGACCCAGCTTCAGGAAAGGCTGGCATCAGGGCTCAGGTGATATCACCACAACTGAGATTTTTGTTAAAATCTTGGCTTTGGTTCCTCTGGGGTGGCTTCATGCTCAGTTTGGCTCCCCTATCTTCACAGAAACGTTGCTAAAGATGTGGACTGCACAACATCACATCATGCTATCTAACGGAAAAGTGAATATTTCCTCTTGTAATATGCAAGGAAGATGGAGACAGTCTTTCATCCCCAAATTCTCACCGAAAGTCTAACTTAAGTACATGTCCAATTGGCCATATTACTGGCCAATTTCTATGGCCAGTAATATGCTGTGCTGATTTGCATAGGCATAGCTTATGTCCTCTGTCCTTGTGGCTGGGAGTAGAACTCCACCTAGATCCCATGGAACATGAATTGGTATGCCAATTCTGTGTGGCCAAAAAAAAAAAAAAAAAAAAAAAAAAAAAAAAAAAGCTGTGTAACATATGGGCATCTGAGTCAAGATGAACCAATTAATTTTATTAGTGCCCAGTCATCAATCAGATTTACTCTCTCAAGCAGTTGAACTAGACTGAGAGACATTGAGACTGCAATTGGCTGGTAGAACTGAAATAGTAATATCTTACAGACTCAGGGTTGGCTGCCACACTGGATCAGGTCAAAGCAGAATAAGACACTTAACAAAGAAGAGAGAGAAAGAGGTAGAGACAAAGAGAGAGAAGAAGTAAGGGAGGTAGGGGCTGAAGGAGGGAGGAAAAGGGAGAGAAAAGAAAAGAAAAGAAAGATGCTTTCTAGAGTTACAGAAAGGAACTCTGACTTTTATCATTTTCTAATTTCCACAGGACTAGTTATTTCTCCTGTAATTTTGTTCCTTAAGAATTTATTTTTCTTTCAGTAATTCCCCCACCCACTAGTTAGTTAAAAGGGTTTTTCTTCCTTGCCATCTCACAGCTTCAGTCAAATACGGAGAGTGCTTCTTCTCCATAGAGCTTGGAGATGTCTTTGTGCTGGTCCAGTGCCAGTCTCCTTCCTACATGAAGGCTGTCATAAGTCTTGTTCCCCTCTCTCCCTATCTCCCTGCATAACTAACAGCCTTGTTTTCATCTTCCATATTTCAGCTTCAAAATTTCACTTCCCTGGGTTGGGTCCTCCTGTTGTACTTGCTAACTTACCTTCTTGGTAGCATTTATTGAAATGGATTGAAGGTTTGTGTCCTTGCATAATTTATATGTTGAAATCCAACCCTCAATGTTATGGTATTTGAAGATGGGCCTTGGGAAGATGATTAGATCATGAGGGCCCTCATGATGGAACTAGTGCCTGTATAAAGGAGGCCTCGGAGAGCTGCTCATTTGTTCCTGCCAGCATGTGAGGACCTGGTAAAAAGACAGCTGCCTATGAACCAGAAAGTGGGCCCTCATCAGACACTGAATCTGATGGTGGCTTGATTTTGAACTTCCCAGCCTCCAGAACTGTGAGAAACAAATTTCTCTTGTTTATGTCAACTATGGCATTCTGTTATAGCAGCCTGAATAGACTAAGACACTTGTTATAATTATAATTAATCAATCAATTGTGGAATTTGTTTAATTTCTGTCTTTCCTGCTGGGCAATGATTCAGGACCATATCTATCTTAATACTCCTGTTGAATTTTCTGTGTCTAGCATAAAGTTTGGCACATAATAAGTATTCAATACATATGAATTGAGTGAATAGATCAATGACTTGTCAAAAATGTCCATATTAAATATCAATGTAGCTAAAATTCAGCTGTGAGGAGGAGGTAGAGAGATGATAAATTAAGTTCTGAAAGAACACCGAGATTCTGCTTTTCCATGTGAATAAAATATGGGGGTCTGAAATCCACTCCTCAACGTCACAGTACCAGTTCCTTCTGGAACTTCTTAGTATAATCACGTCCTGCTTTTAAGACTGGGCTAAGCTCACTGTGTGGTGCTTTCTAAACACGCTGTGCATGAATGTGAGGGAAGGAGCAGGATGGATGCTTCTGAAATGAGATGATAGGCTGATGATCTTGACAAGAGCTACTAATGATTCATCACAAAAGAATCTCAAACGTTGTATTTCTCTAAAACTTCCTGCACAGTGGCCTTGAAGTTTTGTCATTCTTGGACTTGATCAGGGACAAGTGTGAACCTCAGAACTTGGATATCTTTTATGAAAAACCATCAAGATGCGAGGACTTGGCTGCTGGGTCCCCATCACTTGGAAAACATTTACTGCCACAAACACTGTATATGGTACAGAGTTAGGCACTAGGGGGATCATGTTGAGAGGATGTAAACTGTCTTCCTTGAGCTTACAGCTACTGGGGAGAAAGATCTATAACGGAACATCAAGGTAGGTACTGTAATGGAAGTATAATGTGATGCAAATCCTTCCTGAGAGAATCAAGGGTGGCTTCCCAGAGGTGGTGACCTTTGGGATGAGGGTCTGATGGATAAAGAAGAGTTTGCCACCAGGTTGAGTTGGCTGAGATAGGGCCACTGCTCTTTTCTCCTTCCCATGGAAAATACTGTAGGCAACCATGAATCCAAGAAGGTGTATACAACTTTACATAGTCACACAATATTTCCTCATATTTCTTGGAATATGGCCTCTCTGGAGAGTGAAGGGAAGAGTGAGGTAGGTTAACTCATGGTCTGAGAGTAGTCCTTAGGCCCCATTAAAGGCTGTCATGGAACAAAGGTTACGTCCCAAGAGCCTGAAACTCATTACACTGACCTGTATCTTGCCTCCTCATACTGGGGCCAAAACCTCAGTGAACTACATGGTATTTGGTGTGGGTGGGGGAACTTGGTAAGTGGGGAATTTCTGATTTTAATGCCAGTTGCTGGCTTGGTAGTTGCCAGGAGGATGAAGAAAATAGCTAGTGTTTGTGAAGTGGGTTCTTGCTAATCAATTTTGAGAGACTGTCTTGTCAAGTGCAGTTCCTTCTATCACAACTTATCTTAGGGACTCACTCAGTGCCTTTTAACTCCACAGTCCTGAGATTTTTTTAGGAGGCCCGGTGGTTACAGATGCCACCATGCTGACTGAGGGTTAGCTCCACCAAATTCTATCTAGCAAAATATTGGAAAAATCCAAAGAATGATCACTCCTCCCAGAACTTGGACAGCTCCTAATGACATCATAAAAAGAGGCTCATAAAAACTGAAGTCTGCAAGGAAAACAAGGACATTTTTCTGGTCCAAGTACTTAAGCCTTGGGAAGAAATAGCATACTGTCAATCCAGGCTGAGGTTCTTGAGTGGAGTTTTTCAGTGGCAGACCCATTACAAACACATTTCAAAGCTGAAGTTGTGCCAAAATAAGGAAAATGCAGTCGCCCATCTCCATTGCTACTTTTTCAAGCACAAAAACAGATTAGCCTTGACAGAAGAATTGTTTATTCATATTGCTTTATGAGAAACATAGCGTATGGGTGGGCAAAGTCCTCCAAAAAAAATCTCTGTTGGCCATTTATTTTTGTTTTGGGCTGATAACATTCCTCAATGGAGATAGCCTCCCAAGGACAATTCCCACTAGGGTTATTTACGCTCTGAGGGATTTTGGAACATCTTGAAAAATAGCATTTGAAAGTTCTAATGCCTCCCTTGGCTCCTGGCTTTTCTTTTCCGGTTTTGGATTTTTACCCAGAAAGGATGAATGGGGTATGTATAAATGATGACAAGCCTGCCCCCCTTCAGAGTGAGGTTCCCTAGATCCCAAAGACTCAAATGACAAAAGTTGGTGGGCGATCAGAAGGAGGAATGTGACAGAAGGGCCGGTGCTAGACACTGGAGCTCACTGACAGTGCTGCAGCTATTTAATCCAATCTCTCAGACACTTCCTGGGCTTCTGTCATGTGTCAGGTGGTATGGCTGTCACTGGAGATGAAAAAACCTGCCGAGAGGTGATGGTATGGGGGGACATGCCAGAAAGTGACCAGTTAGTGACACATGAAGCAACAGAGGCGTGCAGAGTACAAAGAGGGCATCAAGGAACTCATCCAGTCCATGATAGTGAAACGGACTCGACCCTGAATGCTGGGTCTGCTGCTTACTAGCTTTGTAAGTTTGGACAGATTTCTTCACCCATCTGAATTTTGGTTCCCACATTTGAAATGAGGATAATAAACCTCACAGAATTATTGTGAAAAGTAGAGATCATAACATGAATATGTTTTGATCACTGACACACACAGCCTCTCTTTACACACACACACACACACACACACACACACCCCTTGCAAGCACTATGCTCCTACCACCACCACTACAAACAACAATAGTACTAATAATGATGGTGCCTATAGTAAAGATAATAATGTTAGTTGGCACTTACTGAGTGCTAACTATGTGCTGGACACTAGGTGAAAACTTTACAGGCTTTATTTTACCTTATCTGATCCTTCCAACAACCCACTGATGCACATGCTTCTATTTATCCCTATTTTTTGGAAGAAAATGAGGCAGAAGTGTTAAGCAATAATTACTAGAGTTAAACTTGAAACCAAGCAGAGTTTTTGTTCTTAGCTATGATAGGATAAGGCAGAACTATCTGGCTCCAAATGTCTATAGAGCTGAGGCAACTCTAGGGTTTCTCTCTGCATGGTGCATCCTGTATGCATCATCTCCTTTCATCCTGGTCAGCAGAAGGCTGGTGACGGCTGAGCCCTCCACAGCAATGGCCATTCCACCATTGCCCAGACAATGTGCACTCTGTAGGATTAAGCACAGGGAGTAATGAGGATGGGGTCAGCAGGTTAAATGAGAGAAAGAGGTCTTGGTATTAATTTGTCAAAATAGGCATTGCAGACATTAAAAGGCACTTTGGGCTCAGGCATTATAGTTTTCTAGGCTAGCTTATTTACCCAATTGGTCTTACTTCCTCAGCTTTTATGAACTAGATGGACTTCCTTCCACTTGAACAAGCTTCAGAGGACCCCCCTGGCATTTATATTTTTCCGTGAGCTCATATTTCCCAGGATTTTTAGCTATTGACAAAGGCCAGAGTCAGAGAGGGGATCCCTGCACACACATTTTGTTTAACTGTTCAGGCAACAAGTTGAAAGAAGTTCCTACTGTGTGCTGGACACTTACGTTACTTCATAACACAGCGTGGGTGCCATGTCCAACATTAGTTTGAAAGTTGGGGGTTAGTATCTTTCTCTGGTAGGAGAGGATTCCATTTGTATCTGGTTTATGGCAATGTGTGGAACAGAACTTTTCCATCAGATAAATATTTGGATATTATTTCTTACTGATATTTGCAATAGGGCCAGGATATGAGCTACTAATTGTGCTCTGTGTGGAATACGGGTCTAAGTGGCATTTCCATATTTAAAATGATGGCTTGAAGAACCAATGGTGTTTTACTCCCAGACCTCTGCCACTGACACTACAAAAGCTGTATGATTTGTCTTAAATAATTAGCTCAATAATTTTGGAATTTTACACAAAAATTCGGCCAAAAGAACTGGCAAATATCACAGCAGCACTAATGCCACAATCCGTCTGCTTAAGCTCAAATGTCAACTTTTGATCACACAATTTAAATAACTTAGACTTAATTCCTGGGTGAAATTTGGGAACACTTTAATATCAACATGAGAGGATTTGGGAAAATGTTTGAGCAGGGATTACCAAGTCTTTTCTACCAGATTTTTAAAAATGCATTAATATCTCTTTCTGGAACTTTTAAGGCAGCATGACTGATGTTCACAGTGAGACCATCTCTGTCTGATGTTCTTGTGCAGCCTTCTCTGTCTGATGATTCGTGAGATGCTGGTGCGATTGAATTGATAGATTACACTGCAAGGTCGTGGGTAAGGAAAAGTCAGCTTGCTTTTGCCTCCCTTCCCTCCTAGGAAGAGGGGACAGACATGTCTTTCAGTGGAAATATGTGATGATGAGAATGCTACTGGCAAAATAACCAGGGTCCCTACAATATCTTTTCCAGATTCTAAAAAAATCAAAGTAGAGAGGATTCTGAATTCTAGGAGCCAAATCTGCCTAATGCTGCTGCTTCATTTGGGCTTCTGGATAAGCTGCAGGGAACACACAGCAACTTCTAGTGGAGAAAAGAAAGCAGTTTCCAGGAGGGGGAACCAGCAGGGAGTGAAGAATTGGGGGAGTCCTGTCCTGGAGTAACTTCCTGCCTTTCTTCTGAGTATTCTAAAGAAATAGCATGAAACGTGGAATTAGACAACTCAGTTTTCTGCGTAGTAGCTGTGTGCACTTGAACATGTGTACACTTCTTGATTTGCCTATACTTGGGAGAATTAATGTAACGCCAAAGATTTTTCATCACGGGTCTAAATGAGATTTTATGTGAATTGCACAGCCAGTGTCTGACTGACACATTTAATAAAGGACTGATTAGCAGAGAGAGAGTTCAGGATGAGGCAAGGTAAAAGCCTGAGTAAAGGGCATAATGGATCCTTGGATTGGTATGAGGGGAAAAGTGAGGGCCTATATCTGGGAATATATTTTGTAATGATAGTATGCATACTGGTTAAGAGTGCAGACTCATTAGAGAACCTTGGTCAGATTCTCTAATGTCTCTGCTTTAGCCTCCTCATCTGTGAAATGGGGATAATAATAGCATCTTTCTCATTAGGTTGTTGGAGGGTTAGATTCTCAGATGTAAAAGGCTTAAAAGAGTATCTGGCACATAGGAAAACACTAGGTAAGTGATAGTTATTACTATTGGGTACATCTGGAGTGTTTCCCAATTCATAATGTCCACTCCACCCACAGCCCCACTTCTTCCCACCCTCACCCTAAATGATATATCCCCAGCATCCATGTATTCAACGAGACTTTCACCCCTTTTCCATTGTAGATTGGTTAACTGCACCAGGGGTTGGCCCTTGAACCAAGTTGGGCCAGTGAGAGTTCTGATTCTTAGCATTGTGAATTTGCAGGGGATAAGAAAGAAATGATAATGAATGTGACACATGGAGATGGGAGATGCAGGGAGAGTCCTGATCACTCTGCAGGCCCTGGTTGTTCTTTCTTGGGTTCTGGCTGCAGTTTCTCTGCAGGCTCTGTGAAGTAGTCCTCCATCTCCAATCTCCTCTTTTACATAAGCTTGCTTGAGTTGGTGCCTCTTATTTGCAATCAAAAGTGCTCTACCCATCTTTTAATTCAGAGAACGGAGTGAGTTACATATGATGGATGACATCTATATCCAGGAATTTCTGGTTATGATATTTACAGGAGCTGACATTCAGCCATATGGGTTGAATTGCACATCCTCACGAAAATTCACTGTGATGCTGGAAATAGAAAAATCGGGGCATGCTAAAAAGAAGATAAGCAGAGGTGATTTGTCTCAATATCTCTTCATGAACTAGCCAATATCCGAGATCTTGATATTTTATTTAATATTTAGTGGAGGAGATATTTCACAATTTTCATCAGTATTAGCCAGGCTGGTTTAGGCAAGGGGAGAATTTATTTTTCTTGAGATCCAACTAAATTGAGGGAAAAGCAGGTACATGGCTGAAGCTTAAGAATAATTACAATCGGGGGCTTAAACGGATGACCTCAGGATTGAGGGCTCCTTGACATCTCAGTGTAGACTCTGTCTCTGTTTCTATGTGTTGGCTTTATTTTCTCATCATCTTTTCCCTATATGCAAGAAGTGAACATTGCTACAGGTATCTTTCTACCACTGGAAGACAACAGCCTTGCTGACCCACAGTCCAAAGGCCCTACGAAGGAATTCATTGGTTTAGTTTGCATCAAGTTTCCATTTCTGGACCAATCACATGTGGTCAGGGCAGGCTGGAAACTGACTGGTTCCACCTGGGTGAAGAAGAGCTCACTCCAGGACCAGTTAGCTATATAGCAAGGGGGCCACTGGCGTGAACGAACATTGCAGAAGACAGTCAATTTCTGAAAGAACAGGAGACAGTAGAGGGCACTCTATCTCATAGAAACCCTCAATACCCTATACAGGGACCCTCCATATATACTGAAATCATTTTCCATGCTCTGTAAATAATAATCAAGATCCACTTTAATTGCCTACTTCATTGTCTAAGAATGCTTAGGTCTAAGTTGTTAATCATATCTCATTTAGCTTCAGAATATTTAGTGGTGGGGGTTGGGGGAGAGAGTTCTTTGATTTACCATTCAGAGATGAGCATCTTGGCTCATCCAGGTTCTATTAAAAATTAAAATTAGCCTAACACCAGTTTCTTAAATTATCATGTTAAGCCTTAAAGTAAACAAAGCAAGTAAATTAAAGGTGCCATGAGCTTGTTTTTGAGGTGTGTGTGATTTTTATTTAGATGGGATGAATACTTATTAGTTGGGAATATACTCGTTGTCTAAAATGCAGATGAATGGACCAAATGACCTCCATTTTCTGGATAATCCACCAGTAGGAAACATTTTTACAGGAGAAGTAAATTCTAAAGCTTTATTAATGTTTACTCTCACATTAAGTGGGATTTTTAAAGCGTAACCTTTTATAATACCTTTAGCCAAATCCATAAGCGCATACTATTTTTAGCCACCAGGCTGACTTGATTATAAACTTTAAAGATGTCCAAAAACAAGATGCAAGACATTTCAGTAAAACTGCTTAAGCACAGGGGGATTTTGATGCTTCTTGGAATCTCTCTGGCTTCTCCTCCAGTAGGATTCTTTTCCATACCTCCAAGTCTGGAGACACCTCTTTCCATAAAGTGAAAAGCTCTACCCTGTGCCCACCCTCCCTGCTGTTTCTAATAACCCCCACCCTCATATGCCCACAGGGCCTGTGAATACAGTAGGAATCATCAGGAGCCTGATGCTATCTACAATTTTTATATTTTATTCTTCATGGATTTTTTTGGTATTAATTGTAATTGAAAAATACTTTACTAAAATAGTTTATTTTGATTACCAGAGGCCCGTTTAAATTTTGTGCCTGACATAAGCCTGGTGCCAGCCCTGATATTTAGACAGACTTGAGCTGAGGGTGTGCCACAATCTCTTTGGTGGCACCCAGCAGGTTCAACCTGGACTTCCCCATCTCTAAACCAAGAATGATAACTGAAATATCCTTGGAGGGCTGTTTTGAGGATTGACTGAGTTGGTACATGTGAAGCATTTAGCATGCTAGACACAGAATCAGCACTCAACTAATATGACTGGCATGACTACTATTACTAATATCAGAGATGGCAGGGATAGCAATAACGGTAGACAACACTTAGCTGTAGTCATCAACAGTAAGACATAACCTCAACCCTTGAGGAGTTCTATATACTGGGAGACTCAGACATGTAAATAAATGATCACCATTCGATGAGCTGCTATAATAAAGGTTGATATGCAATCTGACGAGAACACAAAGGTGGAAAGGACTAACTGCTAAGCTCTTAGAGAAGGTGTTTTAAGTCAGGTACTGAAGGCTGAGTAGCTGAGTTTGCTAAGTGAGGGGAGAAAAATGGTTACTCCAGGTTGAGACACCAGTGGGTATAAAGACACCAAGCCTGGAAAGGGCCTGGTATATTTGGAGGGAGACATTCTCTGTAGTTGGACTCGGGAGTTCCGGTGGGAAAGTTGTGCAAGGTGAGGCTAAAATGAAAGGGTAGAGTCTGTTGGTTAAGAGTCTTGATTATCATTCTAAAGAGGTTAGATTTTGTCCTGGGAGCAATGAGGGAATCTATTGAAGGATTTTGAGGCTCTGTTTTGAGATGTTTATATATGAGTTTTATCAGGGCAACTGTGTGCAGGATGGATAGAAAATGGGGGAATTGCAGCCAGGGATACCCATTAGGAGGCTATTGTAACATCCAGGTGCTGAAGATGAGGGCCTGGATCAAAGCACCAGTAGTAGGGCTGGAAAACAGTCAAGAGATCTGACCCACATTTAAGAGGCAGTCACTGGAGGCAGGGTGGCTGACTGAGTGTGGAACATTGCAGGGAGAAAGGAGAAACTGACAATGGCTAGGAGGTTTCATCCACAGTGATTGGATATAGAACAAGAGAAGAGGAGTAAATATAGTTATGTGTGTGGGGTGGGAGGAAGACAAGGAGCTAGATTTTGAAGGCATTCAACCTGAAATGCCAGGAAAATGTTTAAGTGGAAATGTTCAGTAGACTGTTGGAGCTATGAGTCTGGAACTCAGAAGGAATGTTGGAGGTCTGAGCTTGGGTATTCACTGGAGCATAGGAAATGCATGAGGTATCTCTGGGAGAGCTTGCCTTGAGAAAGGAGGGCTGAGGGCCCAATGAGGGTGATTGTCCTCATCTTCCCTCCTCTCTGCTTCTTAGCTTTATCCTTTAGAGGCTGTCAATAATCAGTGTGCTTCCTGAGTGGGACTTTGGCCTGGACCCCAGCAAACAACCACAATGTTTCCTTACCCTGGCTATTTGGTCTGCCATTTGTAGACGTCCATCCAGCTCTCGTCTGATCTGGGCTGCTTGCTCATCTGGATTGTCCAGCTGCACAAAAGCACAGACATTGAGACTTTTAGTTTGGGTCACAAGTGCCAATAAACTCATGACATTCCATTTTATACCCCTTGCACTGTGCTCCATGGACATATTTCAGTTGAAAAAAAATTCTTATAACCGACAAATCCAGTCTGAGTGAAATTCCAAGTTAATTCTTCTAGACAGAGCATGATATGGTAGGCAGTTGCTAAGACAGGCATTTGAATGACCTTGCAAAAGAATCATCAATCTCTTCTGAACTGTTAGGCAGCAGTGTTTCTAATGAGGACCCAATGCACACTTCTTTTTGGCCCAGTGACGAAAGTGCTTACACGGCAGATGTACAAGGAAGGAGATGGCAATATAACTATTAGAAATGTCAGGAGCAGACATAGTGCATATCCCCAGTGCACACATGGCACGGGTCCAGCCGCTCTCCACCTCTGGACCATGGAAGATTAATAAGTCATTGCGTTCCTTCCCTTTGAACGCTGAGACCTGTACCAGCCCTCCAGATGGCTACATCCAATCAGCTGGTGTTGATATCCAAGTTGAAATCTATCCCTGTCTTCCCTGATAAAGAGAACTATTTGGATATAAAGATCAGAGCACCCAGGCATAAATAAGCCTGGACAATTCCCTAACTTCTCTGTTTTCAGTTTTTTCTATCTAAAGAAAAAGGGGTCAGTTATGTAGTCTTCATCCCTTTTACATATTTCTGTGACTCTTTGAAAGGACTAGCAGACATTTCTGTAAAGGGACCTATATTCAAAACTTTAGGCTTTGAGGGCCATAAGATCTCTGTTGCAATAAATCCACTCCTCCCTTGCAGGTGAAAACAGCACTAAACAATATGTAAGTATAGATAATATATAAGTGAATGTAAGGGCTGTAGGTGAATGAGACCCATTATATTCTAATAAAATTTTATTTACAACAGGTGGCAGGCCATAGTTGCTCAGTTCCATTTTATGAGTTGAAACTATTATTTCCAAGCAACCCCAGCATTTCCTTTCAAGCTGTATTGAGTCTGCTTATTCAGCAAGTTATATTTTATTCACAGAAAAGTTTACTAAGGAGCAGTGGCATTTAAATAAAATGGTTTTTATTCCTCTTTTTAGTATATATTAATTCAAAACAAAAAGTAGCATAAGAAATATGTGAGTTTTCTAAGTCCCTTTCTTCTAAAATCAATTTTAGAAGAAAGTTTAAAGCTCCCTGCCTCCCCCCCCCAAAAAAAAGATTCTCCCCTATGCTGTGAAATGATATAGCAAATAAGTTATTTGGATTATGATATAAACAATAACACTGGAAAATGTATGGTCATACTTTTGAAGCATCACAATTAACCTTCTTTGGTTTATTTTACAAAACACATTGAAAATCCATCTGGCTTTATGCTGTACATTTTAATCACCCTGTTCAATTCAGGAACCAGCATCACTTTATCTTCCCCTTTCCACAGTTTGGGAGAAGGACTTTTCCTTAGATCATGAAAACTGGATTGCAACATTTGGCTAGGTATTCTAAGGCAGCATTTTCCAAAGGGTGTTCTGTTACAAAGTCTTCGAGAAGCTCTGCAGTAAGAAAATTTGTTAGACTTTGACCAACTCAACTATTTATTTTTCTTCCCCCGAGATGAGGTCTTGCTGTCTTGCCCAGGCCGGAGTGCAGTGGTGTGATCTCGGCTCACTGCAACCTCCGCCCCTGGATTTAAGCAATTCCCCTGCCTCAGCCTCCTGAGTAGCTGGGATTACAGGCGCATGCCATTGTGCCCAGCTAATTTTTGTATTTTTAGTAGAGATGGGGTTTCACCACGTTGGCCAGACTGGTCTGCGAACTCCTGACCTTGTGATACGCCTGCCTTGGCCTCCCAAAGTACTAGGATTACAGGCGTGAGCCGCCATGCCTGGCCCCAACACAACCATTTTTAAACTGAAGCTAGAATTTTTATTTTTTGCATAATACTCATAGAACATGAGTTGGAAACTCTCTTCTAAACAAACGTAAAGCACACCACCCAAAAGCAGTCACATGACTGACCAGTCATCCATCCCAATAACCACTTGTTGACAGGCACACACACGTGGGAAATACAGTGTCCTCAGTGCTGTTTTTAGGTTCCAATGAGCTGCTTTTCTTTTTATTCCCTTGGGAAGCCCAAAAGTTCTTCAGCTCTAAGTGCAAATCCACTGGGAACACTCAGAAATGTCTTGTTCAAAATACATATGCAAATGAAACATTCAACTACTTCACTGGGAAGCAGCAAAATGATTTGGTTATTGTCTAAAGTTGGTTAAGAGCCAAATGATTTGGTTAGGAGAATTTCGTCGGAAGACATGGTGCTCATACAGGTTAAAACAGAAGTGGGAAAATACAGCCCAACAGAACCAGCTCCATTACTAAATTTTCCAGAGGCATTTGGGTTCTCCCACTGGTTTCATAGAAGGCAACTGGAAACAGCAGAAAATGCTGGCAATGAAGATGAGTAGGCAAGGTCTACATTAAGCTTAATTTATTCTTTTATTCATTACTTCACTAATTTACTCATTCATTCATTAGATTTTTATGGAATATCTTGATATGTCAAGATATTGGAATAAGAAAGGAACAAGTCCCTGACTCCATGGAGCTTAAATCCAGCAAGAACAGGCATGATTTGGGCATAAAGAAGAAAGGATTAGCATTTATCGATGCCTGTACCAAACACCAAATACCCTATGACCTGTTTTACAGCCTTTTCTAAAGGGTCCCAAGAAACAGAGGCTAATGTGCATTCACACAGGAAAAAGGATTCTGGGGTGAGGAATTGATGATTCCTCTTGAAAATTTGTAATATGTCAACATAATCAAGACTTTGAGAAATTCTAGAGTAAATAATTGTTTTTAACTGCATTTAACCTTGTCTTTTACACAATTATCCCACCAAAAATCACAGAACAGTTTGGAAAATTCCACATGTGAAACAACTTTGTAAGGTTGGTATCATTATCCCCATTTGATGGATGAGGAAACTGAGTCTTGCTAAGGTAGAGGAACATGCCCCAAATCACACTTCTGGTAAAGTGGTACTAGTCACCTGAAACCAAGTCTGCTCTGCCTCAAACTGGAACTCTTTTGCTCTGCATTATGTTGGCTTCATAGTTAAGTGCCTTGTTTGGTTTTCTAATTGATCCTGACAGTTAACTAGCTCAGCAACCTCACTTTGTTCCTTGTAGACACGGGCCAGTTTGAGCCATAGAGCCACCACTGGGGGCAGAGAAATGTCAACCCTCTGTCACTTGTCATGACTGATTTCTTTTGGGGAGGCTATAGCAGTGCTGGATTCCTCCCTAAGAAATAATAGCAATGGGTGTGTCCTTATCCTGGTTGTGCCACTTAGTAGCTGTGTGACCTTGGGCAAGTTATTTAACCTCTCTGTGCTCCAGCTCTTCTCATCTGAATAATCAGGTTAATGAGACCTGAGGTTGTCATGAGAATCAACGGAGACAACGGGCTTAATCCATGGCTTGGCATGCAGCAAACCCTCATGAATGGTGGCTGCTGCTCCTTGTGTTGTTATTTTAGAGCAGTCCATGTTGGCTGCATTTCTGACATGGGCCACAGTGGGGCGTCAAAGGTTCAGAAGAGAAGGCACCAGATGGGACAGTGTCCCTCACTGGCGTGAATGTAGGGTGTCGGTCTGACAGTCTGTGCAGCAGAAATGATGTGATCAGAGGCTCCCATCTCTTGACAAATTTCCCTGGCTTTTCTGTCTCCCACTTTCTCTGGGGCCGAGTCCCCTTGCTCTGTTAGACTTTAATTAGCGGGAGTGACCAGAAGGCGGCCACTGCTGCCTGACAGCTAATGATCTGAAGAGAGGATGAAAAGGGAAATGCAAGTGAAGCTCCCTAAAATAGCTTGGCATGATAGAGAAGGCCATCCTCGCGTGAGGAGCTTGACAGCTCCACTCTATGAAAACCCAAAATATAAAGAGAAATCAAGTAATTACCTTTTCAAGGGCTGCAAAGAAAAAGCAAGAGAGTGAGCTTCCATGGAAACAAGGTTCTGTTTATTGCGCTGGTCTTTTCCACTGAGGAAAGGAAAGATCAGCTGGAGAACCAAGCCAAGGGCAAGCCTTTCACGTTGGCAGCTCATTAGGGTTCAAAAATGTACATGTGCATAAAGGCTCTTTACCTAATTAGACAAATAATCTTCCTACTAGAAGAGGTCAAGCAGAGGCTGTGTGGTTGTTTTGACTTGTCAGTCAAGCAGAGGAAAATAATTCCTTGGGCTTTTCCTTTAAAGTGTTGGAGAACTAAGCCCAGCACTGTGTAAGTGTAGACAGGTATTGCCTGAGCCATCAGTTCAAGTCCACCAGAGACAATTGTCTCTAGCTCATGGGTGGTACTCTTTCCGTCAATGCAGAGATGAAAACTCTGTCCTGTCACTGTAGGGCCAATTTAAACACAGGCTTGAGATATAGCAGGGTGGAGTTGCACCCTTGCAACCTTGTCAAGTTTCTTAACCTCACCATGCCTCAGTTTCTGCATCTGCAGAGTGGACATCATTTTATCTTGCATTGTTATTTGAAAGGACAAAATGACAAAATGTGCTGCATTGTCCAAGGGAAGTCAGACCGACTTGGTTCCAATCTTGGTTGTTTTTTTTTTTTTTTTTGCCATTTCCTTACTGACACGGATTGAACAAGCAGTCGAATCTTTCTGAACCTCAGTTTCCTTATCTGTAAAACTGGGATAAGATACCTACCCTGGCATGTTATGAGGATTAAGTCAGATGATATACATTCAAAGCACCCAGTGAGGTAGGTGTTGGCACATAGAGGTCCTATAGTTTAGCAAAGTTTATAGAGTTATCCCCTATTTTAGAATGGGGAGTCACCAGATGTTAATTCTCCTCCCTGCCTTTAGGATATATGAAAGAAATCAGACCAGGGTGGGGAACACTGGGACCCTGGAATGAATGTTAGGAACCTGTGTTCTGATCCTTAGTTTGCCTTTAGCTGTGGGATCTTGAGCCAAAGTCGTGACCTCTCGGTGCACAGTCCCTTCCTCTGAGAGAAATGACAAGATTTCAGCTATTGTGTTTCAGGATTATCTGAAAAGCCTAGACTGGTATTTCCCAAAGTTATATTCTAGGGAAGATCAGTCCTACGTGTTCTCTAGATCCTCGATGGGAAAGGATTCTGTGATCAAATAAAGTCTGGAAACTCACTCTATCCCATTCCTAGAGACACACAACACACATGAGCAAGAAATCCTACACCAAGGCAACCTCATGCAGCCCCACATTCCCAAATGTACCTGATCATGTGTTCCCAGGAACACATTCTGGGATGTGCTCACCTAGGCAATTTTCCTGTGTGCTTCATTTTTCTCATGTCTGCAGACAGAATTTTGGGGGTGGGGGGAGACAGGGAAGAAGCAATCCCACTATGCAAATAGGTCTACATATCAGCAAAATGATTCATACCTGGGAATGCCCTGTCTGACCTCTAGGGGGATGAAGAAATTGTCAAAGGGCCTGGGCCTGGAGCCTCCTCATTAGCTTCAGAGGCCTTGGAGAATTGGCCTTGACAGTGCGCCTGGGAGACATCCTTCGGTACCAGCTACCCCTGGGCATGCCTGAATTTTCTGGTGCTCATGCACTAACGATGATAAGGAGGCAACTTCAACCCTAGACTCTTCCAAAGTCATCAGTGTCGCTGCCAAGAGGCAGCCTTCGGTCAACCAAAGAGAGGATGTGATTCAAATACACAGAAAATGTAAACAGAAATAGGCAGATTACTTTATGCATTATTTGAATAATTGTTCTGCTTTCTGGAAAAACCTATGGTTCTCAGCCTCAGAGTAAATGAACCAACTTCAGCCTCAGGACTAAAGTGATAGTGATCCAGACTGGCTGGAAGGAGTTTCAGGGATAATGTAGTAACCTCAGACTAATGGTGTGGCCCCCTGCTGAGCTCTGCAGCCTTGTCGGGCACCACATCCTCCCCCAGTATGCTCCATTGGATACTTCACTCAGGCTTTTGGGAGGGCTAGCTTTCTCCTGCTGCCAGGTTTTTGCACAGGCTGTTCCTCATGCCTGGAGCACTCTTCCTTATCTCTCCCTTGACTGGTAACCCTTTCTTATCCTTCATCCTTCAGCTTTGCAGCAACTCTGCTCTGCTCTCCAGATTTGTGAATTTCTCCTGTCTCTCCTTATAATGATGCACCTTTCCTTTCCCTTACTAACACATATCACCATTAATTTACAGGTACTTATGTGATTTGGTGTTTGCCTACTAGGCTGTAAGCTCCATAAGGGCAGGGATGGGTGTTATTTTGCTTATCTCTGGATCCCTGGCACCTACTTACGTAGGTGCTACTTGTACATTACAGTGGCAAATACAGAGTGGGCTCTGGGTAAATGCCTGGCAGATGAATAAAATGACTGCCTGACTAGCTACAGGACTGAGTTAATCAGCTGTGACCCAAAAAGGAATGACCTACCCACAGTCGCACAACGATCAGTGAGGGCTGGGACCAAATTCCCAATCAGCTAACTTCTAGTTTGCTCTGTCTTGCTGCCTAGTGGCTGTGTTCCAGCAAGTGCCATTCTCTGCAGAAATCAGTAAAGACTGAACTTTGCTGGCCTATAACCAGT
Source organism: Pan troglodytes (assembly GCF_028858775.2). Classification (NCBI taxonomy): domain Eukaryota; kingdom Metazoa; phylum Chordata; class Mammalia; order Primates; family Hominidae; genus Pan; species Pan troglodytes. The sequence goes on from NC_086015.1 coordinate 66,664,631, forward strand.
CTGTTTCCTGATTAAAGCTTTCCTTATTCTGGGATTTGGGGATGGAGACAGGGGTCTCTATAAGCAGCTGCAGTGCAAGCCACCTGCTGACCTGGGTTTAGCTTGTTTTCTCGCTACTTTGCTTTCTCTCTACTTCCCAGTGTGCCCCTTGGGTTCCCAGAGATTAGTGTCTGAGATGGAGGCTGCCAAGAGCCACTGCAGAGGAGGGTGGAGGCACCTCCCCATAAAGCACTCCCATCAGCTGGCAGGGCCCTCCTTTCCTCCACAGCCCCATGTTTTTTTATCCTCCTTCAGAGACAAGCTGCTCCAGCAAATGCTGCTTTCCTGGTGCACTGCAGTCTGGAAAGTTACAGCTGGGACAGTGTCAGTTCCCAACCAGGAGATGGGGGTGCCCAAGCTCCTGCCACAAGACTGCACTGGGGTTTGAACTGTGGCTGTTTTTGCCGCATTAAAGACCTGGTTACTGCCTCCAAATTCCTTCCTCTCATTTCCTAAAGCCTGTCTCTTGTGTGTCCACCTTAAATGTAGAGCCTGTAGAACACGGTCAGCAGGTGCCCCCACTCCACTGTCCAAGTTCAAATCTTTGCCTTTCCACTTTAAAGCTGAGCAATCCTAGGAAAGTGATTGGACCTCTCTGAGCCCTAGCTTTTATTTTTTTCAACTCTTTTAACTCAAAATGGGAACAATAATGATAATACCTACCTCATAGGATTGATAAGAGATTAAATAAGATGGATGCATATGACAATTAGCAAAGTGCTTGGCATGCAGTCACGTTCAGTAAAACTTAGCAGCCATTAGTCCTTGGCATTCCATAGCCTGCATATATTCTCCCTTACAGAAGTTCTGATTCTGCAGCACTTAAAGTAGTATAACAGATTTCCTCCCCTTTTGGGTAAGAAACCAAGCTTTAAAAGGTTAAGTAGTTTGCCTGTAGTTTCAGAGATGATTAGCTCGAGATAGAGGGAATAATCCTTAGGAAAAAAATCATGGATTTCAGAATCAGAAAACCTTGAGATCTAATGCTGCCTGTGACACATATTCACTGTATGATCAGGGCCAGATGCTTAACCTCTCGGAGCATCTATAGCTGCTGCACTAAAACAACCTCAAAGGACTATTGTAATGATGACAATAAATATTCTCAGACAGCAGGGGTTCAACACATTGTAGGTGTACATAACTCTACTATTAATACTGGAAGAGACTCTGATGAAATCTGCAGCCTTGCCATCCATCCGAGTCTTCACTAAGGGCTCTGTTTCAGGGTTATTTGTAGAAAGAACATGGAGTTTGGTCTCCCATGCAGTCAATTACATTCTGTTGTTACAAAAAATCATCCAAGGAGATGATACTACCTAATTTGTGGAAGAGTTAAAATAAGATCATTTGTGTCTTTCTTTATCATGCCTTATTTCCTTTGCAAGAGAAGACCTTGGGTAGGTCCAAGTTTCCATTCTGAATGATGTACTTCTTGATTGCAAAATGCAGGGTTTAGCTCCCAGGTTTTGCCAGCCAATGAGAACCCTGTTGTATTTGAGTCACCAGTTTTATGTCTTTGCTGGCTTCTGGCAATGCAGTAAATATAACCCAAGAGCTCCAAATGCAGCAATTTTCTGAACAAGCAGCAAATAAATACATTAAAAAAAAACCCAAACAGAAAACCAATCCAGTTCTTTATGATCCTGTAGTGCTCAACCAGTCTTTCCCCATCTTCCCCGCAGTCCTGAAATGACCTCCCCTCTTCTTTTCCTTTCTACCATTTCAAGTCTGATGTGTCATCAGAATTTGGCTTCAGGCCTTTCTTCAAGAAGCCCTCCTTGATTACTTTAGCCAGGCATCAACCCACTTTTATAGGAATTGCCAGCAAGCTTTCTATGTGCCCTGTGCCTTAGCTCTCTCTTCCACTCCAGAGCAGTCATAGCACATGGTAGTCAGAGACCCAGGAGCTGGAAACAGTCAGATCTGGCTTCACATCCTTGCTCTGCCACTTTCCAGCTCTCTGACATTGGACAATCTACTAAGCTGTCTCTGTCTGTGCCCTTATTTGCAAAGTGGGAGTCCTAACAGTAACAATGCCAACAGCAGAGGCTTGTTATGAAAATGAAAGAAGATGGTACTCATAAAGCACTTAGCATCATGCCCCAAATATGAGGGGTTGCAAGGTTAAGGCTATAATTTATTACTACTGAGGCCAGAGACTATGTTTTTTATCCAGCATAGAGGACACAGCTGTGTTTTTTTTTTAATGGATTATCTTAATAATCTTTATATCTGGGGCTGGGAGACTGTCCAATTCACCTGCACTATCCTGAAGACATAAGGAACTGAAGCCATTCAAAGAAGAGAGTGGGTGTTGTCTTTCTGTGTAAGTGTGGCAGCCAAAACCAAGGGTATAGAGGAAGCAGGTGGTTTTGTGAAGAAAAATACAGGGGACTAGGCCTGGTCTATCCCTTGCTAGCTGTGCAGTCACCTCCTAAATATCTCTTGAATCCATCTATGCTGTGCATCCACTTCCCTAAGCCAGGCTCCCATCATCTCCATCCTCAACCACCGATTTCACATTCATCCTCTTTTGCTTCCCTCTCATACACAGCAGTTCTCCCTCCTGGCTGCATATTTGAATCCCCAGAGAGAGATAAAAGGCAATCCTAATGTTGAGGCTGCACCTGGACCAAATAAATGTGATATTCCGGGTTGGGGCTCAGGCAGCAGTATTTTCTGTTTGTTTGTTTTTTGAGACAGAGTCTTGCTCTGTCGCCAGGCTGGAGTGCCAGTGGCATGATCTCAGCTAACTGCAACCTCCGCCTCCCAAGTTAAAGTGATTATCCTGCCTCAGCCTCCCAAGAAGCTGGGACTACAGGTGCATGCCACCACGCCTGGCTAATTTTTTAATTTATTTTAATTTTTTTTTATTTTTAGTAGAGACGGGGTTTCACCATGTTGGCCCGGATGGTCTCGATCTCTTGACCTCGTGATCCACCCACCTCAGCCTCCCAAAGTGCTGGGATTACAGGTGTAAGCCACCACACCCAGCCAATTTTTTTTAAAACCCTCCGAGTGATTCCAACGTGCAGCCAGGATTGAAAACCTCTATTAAAATCCAGTGGTTCTCAAACTTTGGTGCCCATAAAAATCAACCAGAGAACTTGTTAAAACACAGAGTCCTGGGCCTCACCCTGGGACAGTTTTGATTCAGCAGGCTTGAGGTGACAACCAAGAATTCATCCTTCTAAACATCTCCTGGGTGGTGCTGATGCTGCAAAACCACACGCCATGAAGCACAAATTTAACTCAGGCTTTGCAAGGCAGGCTGCTCATCTTTTTGGAACGTGCATTTGCTCACGTTACTCTCCTGCTTAAGACCTGTCAATAACGTTCCACTTCCCTTGGTAGTAAGAGCCTGAGACCCTTATCAAAGCATTGAGAGCTGTTGCCATCTGGCTCCTGCACAGCTTTCCAGCCTCATCTCCCACCACTCTGTCTTGCTCTCTACGCTCAGACCATTCTGTACTTCTAGGTTCATAAACATGACATACTCTTGCTTGGCCCCTGGTCAATGTGAATTCTCTTTCCTCTTCTGTCATCATTCTTTTCCCCCTGAGACAGGGTCTTTCTTTGTTGTCTAGGCTGGAATGCAATGTTGAGATCATAGCTCACTGCAGCCTTGACCTCCTGGGCTGAAGTGATTCTTCCACCACAGCCTCCTGACTAGCTGGGACTACAGGCATCATCATGCCCAGCTGATTTTTGTATTTTTCGTAGAGACGGGGTCATGCTACGTTGCCCAGGCTGGTCTTGAACCCCTAGCCTCAAACTCCCACATGGGCCTCCTAGAGGGCTGGGATTACAGATGTGAGCCACTGCACCTGGCCCTCTGTCATCTTTGTCTGGTTAACAGTAAATCATTAACCCAAAGCCTAGTCTCAATATTGCTACCTTAGGGGCCTTCCTGGTCTCAGCCAAGGTCACCTCTTCTAGGCCACCCTAACATCCTGAACCTCCTCTTTTATCACTCCCATCACATTTGTGTGATTTGCTTCTTGGCATGTTCTGTGCAAGACTGTAAGTGCCTTTGGCAAAGACCTTGTCTGTCTTGTTCATTATAAAAATAGCCAATGACTGATGTATGGTAAGGGAGTAATAAATATTTGCATAGTGAAATTTGAGATAGAGATAATAACGTCTATGTGGCAGGGATGTTTTGAGGAGTTAAGGTGATGTTTTTCCAGGCACCTATTAAGTGGTGTCTGACACTTAATAGGTGCTCAAATCATGACCTAAATAGAAATCTGAATGCAAATGGTTTAAACTTATTAAATTCTGTTGAATGAGTAAATGAAAGTGAATATTTAAGTGCAGAAAGGACAGAGAATAACTGACTAAAGTGGTGGGAATAATAGAGGTGTGAACCAATTAAACTCCGGGAGTCTCTGCTTCCTCATCTGGAAATTAGAAATATTAGTATTCAACTAACCATTTAAAAATATTCACTAAACACTTGCCTTGTTTCAGGCATTATGTTATGAACTGTGAAAGCAGGATAAATACAGAACTTGATAACTTTCAGAATTATTTCAACAAAAAGAAGAGTTATATTTTTCAAAACTAGTAAAACAATTCATATATTTAAATAATTATTTTCATTGCCATTCGTTTTTGAATTTAGTTTTTACTAATTTCTGAAATTTAGTTTGGGCAGCTGATTTGATGGGAAATGGTCACTTTTTCAAAACAAGCCAGAGGTGATTATATTCTCTGGAGATTTTGACATAAACATTATGGGAAATGAAATGCCTTTTTGTACTGTTAAATAATCTTGCTCTTTAAGCAGCATCAAGTCATGGTAAAAAGCATTTTATAAATGGCAAAATAATGAGCTCAACAGGAAGTCCAGAAAAACATCCAGTGATGTTTAAAATACCTCTAATCAAATTGAATGCTTCTGCTAAAAAATACCTGCTCTTTATTTTAAGAAGAAGTGAACCTCATTTTCAAACGCTGATAGCATTGTATAAAATTATTCACAAAGTCAAAACGAAATTGAGTTTTCCAGCTTCTGCAATTGAGGCTTTTGTGAATGTGTACGTGCATGCATGTGAGTGGTGTGTATGTATGTGCACGTGTGTAAGAAAGCTCAAGTAGTAAAAAAATTCAGATCTGTAAATCACAGAGCTGCCCATGTCAATTAAAACTGAGGTGAATTAATTAAATTAAAACCTTTCCAGGGTACTTGAGAACTGTCACATGCACCACTGTTTCCTTTGAGCAACATGTCACAAATATAAGATGTGCTTAATTTCCAGTCCCAGGCTGATCATTAAACAGTACCTGGTGGAAACTGGGTCTATTCATAAGTCTACCCACATATATCATTATCTCATTTTGCCTGCTCTAAAGAGTATGTCTACCGTGGGGTTGCCATTGTTCAAAGTCAAAAATATTTTAAAAGGGTGAGTTTCACCTTGATTAAGACCTGTCAAACAAACAGTTTGTTCCCAGTATCAAATCCATAACCAAGTAGTTTTTTTATTAGTTCTTTTAAAAGTATCTGTGCTTAAGAAGAGGAGGTGGTATTAAAAAGAGTAAGCGGCCAAATTCTCCAACAGATGGGAGAAAAAGAATGAACTAAAAAACCCAAAATTACATTATTGGCATTTATCAAGTATGTCCTGCTTATAATATACTGCATTGTGTGCAAATGCACAAAGGTATCAGGGTATCATCTACTTTAACACATGAGACAGTTCTTATTTGTTGGACTATATAGATGCCTACTCTCACTATATTCAAGAAGTTGGAAGTAGATTTTGTATGTTTGGTGAAGCTGAGGTCCATAATCCCATGTCAATCATAAGCAAGGATAATCATGTGTTGTACTGAAAACAAAACAAATATTGAAAAATAAATTTAAAAAGGAAAATTAATTAATTAGGATAGGTTAATTTATTCCATGGTAACAAGTTAACCTTGAAATCTCAGTTGCTTAACACAATAACCATTTATTTCTTGCTTACTCTACTTACCCAGTGCCAATTATGGGGGACTCTCTTCCACAGAATTACTCAGGGATCCAAGCACATGGAAGCACCACCATTTTGTGACTCTGCTACCTCAACATGTGGCTTTCAGGCTCAGTGTGACAGGGAAAATAGAACTTGGAGGACTGAAAGCCAGTTTGCTGAAACTAATCATGTGGCCCTAACCTAGCTGCAAAGAAAGTTAGAAAATGAAAAAAAAATACATAAAATATTTTATAAGCATTAGTGTGTCTGCCTCAAAAAAGATTGTAGATTCTGGTTAAAGTGCTTAAAATATAGACTCTATTTGAATATCTAGAAATTGCTTGATTCTCTAGTTTACCTGGCCTATGTGGACACTTCTACACCTAATTTAAACTTAGCTTGAGTTTAAATTAACTCAAGTGAACATGGTGTAACATAATTTAATTTGCATTGTGAAAGGCAAATATGACCTTGGCTTAGAGGAGGGAAATAGAAGAAAGTAGTAATCTCCTCTGAGAGAGAAACCTGCAAATAAGCAGTATTTTAACCAGTATAAATTAAAACAATATTGGCTTCAATACACAAATTCAGCACTGGGAAGTTCAAATTAAGATGGCCCTAGGGTCTCGTAATCTAATTTACTTCTAATGTACCTACAAGTTCCCAGCCTGAGAAACACTTTAAATGGTAGACCACCATCAAGACAGATGACTTCTTATCTCTTGAAATTGTATTTGTAATCCAGACACCAGGCTAATCCTCTGTGAAACTGTTTTTAAGATTAGGTAGTTCACCTGCTTATGTTGCCCTTTCATATTTGCAAAAGCTAAGAAAATGCTTTTTAGGGTCTTCAGAGAAAACATTCTGTAGTGATTATGGCAAATCCCTCCTCTCCTCCTACCCCAATTACTGTAAAATCTCAGAAGGAACAAAAACGTATGCAGGAAACTTAAGTAACCACTTTTACAAAAGGAACTTACTTTCACAAAAAAGTAAATGTACAATGATGGCAATTGTGTTTTTAAAAAGCAATACCAAATTTATATATCAGATCAATACTCTGCCCTTTTATGCTAACATTCCTAGACACAGAATTGATTTGTAAAATGATGCCTTTCAACAAGATGCTTGTTGTATTGTAAGGTAAGAGAGTGGAAAAATACATTTTTGAGAAATGGCTTTAAGATGAAGTGAAACCCAAATGACTTTCAGGTTAATATCTCAGCAAGTTCCTGACACAAAAGAGGTGTTCAATATATATTTGTTGGGTGACTGCCTATAAATGTTTCATCCTCCATGTAACAGGGAACTGTCAATATCCTAACATGGTCTATGCGATTTTTTAAAATTGAAAAATTATCTATGCTTTTATCATTCAACCTGTAATGGTCATCATTATCGACTCAATTGATTAAGGATGACGGGATCAGCTACCTATTCATTTTATTTCATAAACATAAGTGGGTGATCTAAAAGTATAGGGTTTGGGGAAAATCAGATACCTAAATAGTTGTGAAAATTCTTCCAGAAGTTGAAAGGACTGTTCAGAGATTATTATTGTCGGTGTTGATGGTGTTTCACCTCCTTTTAAGTCCTGCAGGCATTCTGCTGACATTTCAGCAAACTGTGTACTCCTGTGAATTTTTTATTGTGAAATTCTGCCATAGAGATATCAAATCATGATGCCACAAGGCCCCTGCTGGTTTCTGACGGTGCTTAATAGATTCTGTCTCTACAGCCTGACATGTGCAGTTGTGTTGGAAAATGGCTGATTAAAAAATTTAGAGTCAACACATGCAGCCAGCCTGCATGGAACAAGATAGCGCCCTGGGTGACAGCCTGGGGCTTTGATGCAGGAAGGTTGGAAGGGATCTTATGCTCCTGATAGGAAGTCAGACATGCACCCTAAGAGGAGAAAATTCTGAAAAATTCATAAGCTTCCTTATCATTAATAATTAATCTCTAAACCAACAGGCACTGGCAATTTATACTAGCCAACACGGGAGAACAGCCAAGGGTTGGAGATATATCTCCCTCTGCAAACCCCTCTAGAGTGATTAATTTCATGGCAACCTTCAGTTTATTATCAGAGAAGCAAAGCTGCAGAAATTCAGGAAATAGTCTTCATAAACTGTGACATTAGCCATCACAATTTATAAGACAAAGGGGTCAAGTCTCCCCCAACCAGTCTCTTCACCTTCCTCCTCACCACTAGCACCAAAAACAAAAAACCAAAACAACAACAACAGCAAAAACAACAAAAAACCAGAAAAACCCACAAAGGTTTAGATTTGACACTAGCTCAGATTGGGATTTTTCTGACAAAATTCTGTGATCTCTATAAGTTCTCAGTAGTTATCACTTGGATAGGGAAGGGGGAGCAATTTTGTCCCTAGGAAACGTTTGGTAAAGTCTAGAGACATTTTTCGTTGTCACAATGGAGGGTGAGAGGTGCCACGGCCAATAGTGGGTAGAGGCCTGGGGTGCTGTTCAACACCATACAATGCACAAGACAGCCCCTGCAACAAGGAATTATCCAGCTTAAAATGTCATTGGTGCTGAGGCTGAGAAACCCTGCCGTAAACGCTGATCTCAGGAAAGTAAGATGTTTGCCCTGACAACATTTGACTATGGGGGCAAAGAGAATATTACTAAACTGACAATGGAGGCTTAACTTCATAATGTTAATCCTCTAACTGTTAAACCCTTTCCAGTATTACCAGCTGGGCTAAGATCTAAAATAATTTGAGGAAGAAAAGAGATAAGAATGAGAATTTTGACAGTTCATATGTGGTGAAAAAATTTGTTCAAGAAGGCACCAGGTTTGCAAGAACAATCCAGACAGGTATTTCCGGAATTCTGCTTTGGAGTGCTTTGGAGGTTTTTCTCACTGAGGTGTGTAATATCTTACACAGGGGTTAAACAACTGGGGTCTTGCTGACCCCTGTGTTGTATGCATATTTATGTTGCAAGCCTCCTTGTTCCAGGAGACAGCTGCAATAGAGTGACTGGAAGCATTCACTATCTTCTAACACTCTGTCACAAGGCTGCTGATCCCGACACACTCACAAACCACACCTTCAACCTGTTGCTTGCAAGGGAAGGGTCATGCAAACACAGAATCCCCTCTCCTTGATTTAAAAGCCTGAGATGCTGCACAGAGCCGAATCAGAATAAGAGATGCAGAAAATCTGAGGGTGGGGTAGAAGTAGGCACAATGAGGAGGTTTCTAGAAGGCAATCATACTATCTCGTTATTTACTTCACTTTAAGATAAAAGTAGAAAATCCCCATTCTTTTTCCAGTAAGGCAAAATATATTGCCCTCCTTTCTCACTAAATTCCATTTTTAGTTAACTTTTTAGGTTTGCTAATGTCACTATTTCATAAGGAAGAAAAAATTAATGCTTGATTCTAACATCTGTGTTTCTCAGAAATTTTTTTTTCCCACTGGAATGAGAAACCACACTTATCTTGTACAGAAGGAAGAAATTGCAATGAATTCATTTTACAGAAGAACCTCTTAAGCCAGTTTCTCTTCCCTGCTAAGTGAGGGAGAAGTTGAGATTTCTGGGCCCCAGATTTATAGCATTCTTTCCCTGCTAAAAATGTTTTAAGCCTAAATGCATGCCTATTATTACATACGAGTTTTACATGAACAAAACTACAAAAGAGAAACCATGTTGACGTAAGGAAACTTCTGCAGCAGAGTGTTGAATGGGATTCTTCCTGGTGTTCAGGAATTGGAGACATAAATTTTGGTGGAACATTCATACCCTCCATGGCTTATTAAAAGGTGTCCAGCCTAGCCCTACTATCCCCAGTCATCATTCCAATGACTGTCCTCACCAGTTGTATATAAGAAGAAAACAGTGAAAGGAGAGGCAAGGGACTGGTTGGAAAGAAAAAGAAACCCCTCGGGGTTCCCAAGGCATTAGCCTGAGAAAGGAGATTGCTGTAGCTTTTCTTTACCCCACCTGTGGTGCTTCCTGCTGCTTTCCTCCAAGAAAATAACCTTTAGAGATTGGGATTCCTGACAAAAAGTGAGCATCTTGTTTTCATGGTTCTGTTGGAAGTCTGCTTTGCAGCCAGCTGGTTGACCTGCCTTGTGTCTAGTTGAGCAGATCTAAAACACAAAGAATTGGAGGGAGACAGCCCGCTGGAGTGGGGTACTTGTGGCTATATTTCTACTGCCACTATTTGATGTGTCAAAGTTGTGTGGGTTTCTTACAGGTTAAACGCACACTGAGGAAGGTATTATAGCTGAACTAGGGCCATCTTACTGGAGCTTCATTCTAGAGGTGGATGCTGGTCCAGAGAGATGCTGGTCCAGATGCTGGTCCAGATACTTCCTATAGTCCCAGCTATAGGAAGCTCTAGGATGAAGCCCCAGAGATGGGAGCTTATGTGTGGTTGGAAGACAGGAAGCTGATGAAGATCTCCCTAAGAGTAGCAGCTCCCACTGATGGGCTCCCAAGTAACTCATCCATGTCTCTCATGAGAGCACCAGCACTTAGCTGCCACCACACAGTGGGACCAATGGAGAGGTAGTGAAATAACTGGAGAGGAGATTGCACTCACCAGCCAACTAAGTAAAATGAACTTTTCCTTTCCCCGTCAGCACTGCCCAAGACTTTTCAACTCCCTGCATCGACCCTGGAAAAGCTAGTCACAGAAGAGGCAGGGAGGTTATGAGCTTTAAGTTGGACATAAAATTGACATTGTAAATGAGACTGGGTTTTTGAAAGCGACTGGAAAGCTAAGAAGTCTATACAAGGAGTCATTAGATGGAAGAGGGAGTTCTGGCACAGCAATGCTGAAGGTAAAAACTGGAAAAAAATAAAGCTGTGTCATATTTGTCCTCCACTGGATGCAGAATCATTGATAAATTAATTATAATTTATATAAAGATCCTTCCATAAACTTTCCTTTTAAAAAAACTGTTACACAACTTTTAAAAAAGAAAACTACCTCTACAGGCTATGGGGAGCCACTAAAGGTTACTGAGGAAGGGAGCACCATAATCAGGTTTGTGTTCTGGATTACTCTTGGGGCAGTGGAAGACGGAGAGTAGGCAAGGAAAAAAAGGTGGAGCAGCTGCAGAAATTGTCCAGGTGAGACATAATGCACAGTGGCTAAGAGCCAAGTTGAGTCAGCTATTTGGAAATTCTGAGACTGAAAGAGTGGCTTCATGTCTATAAGCCTAATTTCCTTTTCTGAAAAATGGGGATAAGCACAGCGCCTTCCTCTTTGGGCTGGTATGAGAAATCAGTGAAAACATACAGATGAAGTGAACACATTGGCCCACCCTACCCCAAGCTGTCCCTCAAGCAGAATTATCCATTGTTATAAATGGCTTTGGCTCTTCCAGGCATTTAGGCCTGAAACCTCAGCATGTCCTTGACTTTCTTCTCTCATTGTCACACACATCTAATCATTTGCCAAATGCTCTCCTGTCCTCCTCTGTCTGGCAGCTCTCCATACGTTTGTGTCTTTCTCTTCATTACCTATTTCTTCCTTACTTCAGCACCTTGACATGTCTCCCCTGGACTGCTGTGATAGTGGCTCAACTTGTCTCCCTCCCTCGTCTCTATCTTCCGCTGACGCAGATTGATCTAAAGCACACATCTGGTCCTGTCTCCCACTGTCCATGAAGATGATTTTCAATTTTTAAAAAATCAGTGTAGCTCTTTTAAAAATGAAAGTACCATCCAGATGCTCATAATACAAAACTATGAAACCAAGAATTTCTCTGTGAGAAATAGTGACAATATTGGTGGTGCTTGTGCTAGGAGTTTAGAGGCTCATTCCTACACTACAGCCCTGAGAGGTTCTGAAACCATGTGGATTCCATGAGGCAATCTTTAGAAATGATGAGGACATATCCTGGTTCTTCATGGTCTGGGCTCAGCGCCCACCTTTCCAGCCTCCACTCCCGCCATGTTCCCTGTGATCCTGCTGAACTGACCATTTGGTGATTCCCCGACCCTGCTCCATGCATTTCCCTTCCCTGTCTTTGCTGACACAGTTTTCTTGGCTGGGAACACATCTCTGCATGACTAGGATCTCCTGGCTTCAGAACCCACCTCAGATGTGCTGTTGCCCTGTCTAACAGACTCCTCCCCTACTCTTCCCTAAGTTAGCACCTGCCATCCTTCTCCCCTAGGGCAGGTTTTTCACCACAGCCTGTCTCTCAAAGACTCTTCTCAAAGACTTTCAAAAAACCATGCCCTCTCCATCACAGAACCCAGGTTAGTTTGTAATTGTATATCTGTTGGTGCGGTCACCTGACTGACCTCTGTTTCTCCATTAGGGTATGAGTTCCATGGCTTTTGCTCAACATCATAACCTTAGAGACCGGCACAGGGCCTGGCCTGTGTTAAAGTTTCAATAAACAGTATCAGTGGAAAGAAAGAAGAAAATGGATCTTCCTTCTATTGCCCTTCCACTGGCCCTCACTTTGTTCTACCTTGATGTTATTATTATTTGCAGACACATCTAATCCTCCTACAAGACTAGAAACTTCTGAGGGCAGAAACTATAGCTGGCTTCTCTCCTGATCTTCATAGGCCCTGAAGAAAGAAATAAATGGTGGGCAAGATTTTTGTTGTTTGACACGTCTACATGAACAAAAACCTACACTGGATTCCCATGTAATGCGGTCCCTCAGGGGCCTTGTTACAGAGTGTCATTTTGAAAAGCTCAGGTTCTCCAGTCACTGACTCGATGACTATAACACATCTACATCATCCCCAAGATTCCTCCACTTTATTCTACATTTCATTTCAGACTGACTTCTGTAACAGGTAGGGGAAAATAAAGGGTGCTGGGTGTGGATGAAAACTGAGGGAGAAAAATGGCAATTCAGGCCTTTTGTTCTCCAGAGGACCTCATTTGGAGGAAAATCAAGGCAGAAGAGACACATTGTGTCTGTATCCATTGATGCATTACGAAGTATTTATTGTCGGGCTGTCTTATTAACTAAGAAATTCAAAGGCAGTAAGAAAATAATCAGAGGAAATGCTAGTGAGCAATTTTTGGCAGCACAAGGGACAGAGACAATTTGGAAAGGTGGAGCCTTCCTTCTTAAGTAATTGGAATCCTACTTCACAGTTCACAGATTTTGTGGCTGTACCACAATACAAGTATTTCTGGAATCAAAGAAAGAACCCCACTTTTTTTGGAAATTAAGGATAAGTGCAGGAGCTATTTTTTTCAATGTTTATTCTACTTTAGCACAGGGAATCTACACCCCTAGGAAGCAGTGAAACACTAAATGACCAGAAAATGCCAGAATGGACTGGAGCTTAATTGGGAATTCTTGCAAGGAAGCCCAAAAAGCACTAGAGATGCTGACTACTCATGACTGCCTTGTGTACACCTTCTGCAAGGACTTTCTTCCCACTCTAAATTTTAGTGCTTCAGAAATCATCTGTGAAATCTCTAGTGTTCAGTGAGTGACAGGATTTTCAAACTAGTCCATTTGAATACTTTCTCTCACTTTGCTACTGAACAGAATTGAAAGCTGAGAGGTCAGGAAACTAGTTTAACATTTCAAAATTCTTATTTAAGAGATCTGGATCTCTGGAAAATAACCAGTTTCTAAAAAGGATGGTACCAGAGGCAGTTTCTTCTTTCCTTCCTTCTCCTTTCCCTTTTTTCTCCAAATGTTTATTAAGCATAGACTGTTCCAGAAAAGGTACAGGTCCTAAGAATACAATGAAGAGTATAAAGAAACTGTTTTTTCCTCATGGAATTGATAATCTAGTGAGGAATGCAAACATTAATCAAATAACCATGTACATTAATGTAAACTGACCAAGAGATAACTGCTGCAAAGGATGAAAACAAGATTATGTGAAAGAAGTCTGGCCTAGCAGCTCTTGAATTAGGAACTAAAGATAAGTAGAAGTTAACCAGGCAAAGAGAAGTGAAGAGCATTTCAGACAGAAATAGCATGTCTCAATGGCCTGTGGCCAGAGGAAATGTTGGAAGCAGGTCAGTGTGGCTGGAGTAAGAGTGAGGAGGAGAGTAAAATGGGGATGGTCTGGGAAGGCAGGCAGGGCCAAGTTGTGTGTGGGGTCTTGTAGATCATGGGAAAGCTAAGCGTCTCTATGAACATGCTAGAAGCAATAAGACGTCATTGAAAAATTTAAAGCTAGAGATTAGGGTGAGACATATTGGGAGGAGGGATGAGAAGTTCAGATGAGCATTACATAAACATCATTCTGGCTCACGCAGAGGATGGATTGGAAGGGTTAAGGGTGAATACAGCTATTGCCAATGGTGGCCAAACCGACTAAATATACCAAGTGCCTACCATGCATAGGCTAGGCACTTTATAGCATACAAAGGCTCGTTTGTGATTACAATTCTGTAAGAAAGGTTCTTTTTTGCATTAAATTAGCTGTTTTAGAATCATTTTAGATTTACAGAAAAGTAGCAAAGATAGTACAGAAAGTTCCTGTCTATCCCACACCCAGCAACCCTTCTTGTTAACATCTCATGTTACCATGGCACATTTGTCAAAACATATGAACAAACATTGATACTTCATTATTAACTAAAGTTCTTAATTTATTTGGACCTCATTAGATTTTTTCCCGGCATCCTTTCTCTGTTCCAGGATCCCATTAAGGACACCACATTACATTTTGCTATCAGGTCTCAGACTCCTTGGGCTGTGACATTTCTCAGACTTTCTTTGCATTTGATGACCTTGATAGTTTTGAGTACTGGTCAGGTATTTTGTGGAATGTCCCTTGATTTGGGTTTGTCTAGAGTTTTTCTCATGGATAGGTTTATTTATGGGTTTGGGGGATGAAGACTACAGAAGTGAAGAGCCATTCTCAATATGTCATAGCAAAGGTATATGCTGTCAACATGACTTCTCACTGATAGCAAACCTGATCACCTGGCTAAGGCAAAGGTTTCCAGATTTCTTTACTGTACAGTTACTTTTTCTCTCCTCCCACTCTATACTGCTTTCTTTGAAGTAAGTTACTACATGGAGTCCAAACTTACAGGGCAAGTTTTGTTCCACGTCTTCGGGGTATATCTATTTAAGTTATTTGGAATTCTTTTGGATGGGAAATATGTTTTCCATTTCTGTCTCCTTCCTAATTTATTAATTCATCCAATTATTTATTACAGTATGGACTTAGGAAAGTTTATTTTATATTTTGAGTTATAACTCAGTATATTATTTAATTTCTTGCTCAAATTTGGGCATTGAAAATTCTTTCTGTTGGCTCCCAGGTCCCCTTGACATATGTCCATCATTTGGGGGGATTTTTTGGAGCACTTTTCAACTTTTTGGCTCTAATGATGATCCAGGCTCAGCTTGTGTATTGCCTACCCCAGCCGTAGAATCAGCCATTTCAAACAAGGAGCCCTGGCTCTCTTTATGGGAGAAGGATATTGCAAACTAAGATGTGGACACTGGATGTACTCACTGTTACTGGGGAAAGAAAGATTTTTATCCTCAATTCAGATGAGAACATTAATGGTTAGGGAGTTTAAGTGACTTGCCCGAGTAAAGGGCATACCCAAGATTCAACTAAACATCCTTTTCTTCATTTTCCATTGTAAAAATATCCTAAATTTCAATCCATATCCACCATTTCCTCAGTGGTCTACACACTTTGGGGAAAGCTCAACCCATCCTCAGTTCTAGGTGAGTGTCTTCCCTGGTTTAAGACATTCAGCAGATTCTATGCACCTGGTCAGAGTAATGGAATTAGGGGCAGGATATTTTAGTACAAAGTACATGCACCAATCAGATGCAAGACGACATTTACTAGACAGTTTCTGGGAAAGGGGCTTTCAGACTCTTCTGAGAAAGATGCTGGAGGAGAATTCTCTCTTCCTGATAGAAGTGAAAGGAACTGTAAGAAAACCCTATGGCAGGTTAAGATTATGCAGCTCATTGTGAGGGAAACTCTATCCCTGAACTTATAGCTCACAATCAAAGTAGATTGATTTTACTACTCTGATTTCATAGAGTTGAAAAGTCTGCTATCAATGAAAGATAGTAAGGGATTCACCCATTTGATAACTTTTGTAATTCACAACACACCTTCTTTGCTTCCACAAAAGCAAACAAGGCACAGTGCAACAGATCTCTGAATTAGATGAAAACGGAGTGGCGATTTCACTCAAAAACTTCAACTAAGGAAACTTACTGAAATTGAGCAAAAACAAAATTTTGAGTTCCTAACTGGCCTGGTAATACCCACTAAGGCACACAAACAGGTAGACATTCCTGACACAAGTGATCAAGATTAAGGAATCTATAATCAAAGAAACAATGCGTAGAGTTTATATGGAAGTGTTTGGTGAAGTATAAACGTGCCATATAAATAAAAAACTGGTGATAATAATGTTAATGTTTAGAAGAGAGAGGGACCTTAAAAACAGACTAATCCTAACGCTTCAGTTTGGAGGTTAATAAACTGAAGTCCAGGATGTGAAGTGACTTATTTATACAGCTAGAAAGTGGTGGAGTCAAGAAAAAAAGGATACAAAATTACAGCTAGATAGGAGAAATAACTTCTAGTGTTTTATAGCACCGGTCCCCAATATTTTTGGCACCAGGGACCAAACTTCGTGGAAGATAATTTTTTCATCCAGGGGGTGGGGGGATTGGTTGGGGGGATGGTTTCGGGATGAAACTCTTCCACCTCACATCATCAGGCATTAGATTCTCATAAGGAATACACAACCTAGATCCCTCGCATGTGCGGTTCACAGTAGGGTTTGCGCTCCTATGAGAATCTAATTCTGCCACTGATCTGACAGGAGGCGGAGCTCAGGCAGTAATGCCTGGTACCTGACTGTGGCCTGGGGGTTAGGGACCCCTGTTTTATAGCACTATAGGATGGCTATAATTAACAATATATTATATAGTTTCACATAGCTAGGAGGAGGATATTGAATGTTTCCCAACACAAAGAAATAAAATCTGAGATGATGGACATACTAATTACCTTGATCTGACCACCATACATTGTATATATCAAAACATCACTATGTAACCCATAAATATGTACGATTATTATGTGTCAATTAAACAAAATTTTAAGCAAGACAACTACAAAGAATGAGGCTAAGAAAATAAGTTAACTATATTCCAGTGAGCAAACAAACAAACAAACAAACAAAAAACCCTGCATGTTTTGGCAAACAGAAGAACATTTTTGTTTTCTCTATGTATTATAACACTTCAGAGGCATAAAATATCTATGTCTTCCTGCAGAGGGAAAACAACAATTTAAAAACCCCATCTATTTAAAGTTCTTTCAGAAAGTCAGGTAGGGGAGGAAGTCAATGGGTCAGCTGACATCAGTGGACAGAAAGGCGTCTTTGGCCCCCAAATAATAGAAATACATTTAAATGCTAAATGTGAACTAGAAAGTTATTTTCCTTGAATTTCTGAAGTTTTTCTCTTTTTTCTCCTGTGGCTAGAGGGGAGAAATGGAGCTAATGTACAAGTGATGATATAAGATAAAAATATTGTCAATCTGCAGATCTGCAGACAAGCAAAGCCTAACATAATCCCCATATTTCACAATAGCATGTACTTAAGGGTGTGTCATTCCCATTCTTTCTGATTTTGCCTTTTTGAATGTCCTGTTTATGGAATATATTTCATAATGTACCTTGTCTGTCTTGTATTGGTGACTCATAATAAGTAAAGCCCAACTCATTTTTATTTCAGTAGGATTTTAAAATGACCTTTTATTTAACATTATGCATTTTGATTGCATCTTTTGCTTACAGAGCCTTCCCAGAATGCAATGGGTAGTTAGGCAGAAATGTATTTTAAGCCATCAGGGACTAGAGAATTTGTCATTATTACATGTATCCTTTGTTCCTCCCCACACAGTAATGCTCAAAAGGTGCTGGCCTCATGCTAGTTCTTAATAAAATGATTGCAATGATGGTGATAGCTGTGGGCTGCCACCAAGTAGCACATCTGCAGCAGCTGTAGCAACAGCCTGGGAACAGCCACAAGCATGGGTTGCTTCCTTTATGGCCAAGGGCAAAACACCAAAAGGAGATTTGTTATGGAAGACAAGAGGGATCAACAGTCTTGTTTGCTTAGATCAGGGTTGAGGGGGCCCAACACGGGGGTGGCAAATCCCTCCCATCTGTTCTTGTTTTTCTGGAGGGCTGATGTCACTCAGCAATTTAAAATGGCTAAAATTCACCACTCGAATCAAGGACAGAAAACTGCCTTCAATATCAGATCATAGGTTTGTAAGTTCACGATGACCACCTCAGGGAATTTGTGAAACAGTCCCAAATGGGGCAAGAAATACTGCAAAATGCCATTTGATTCAAGTAGAAATAATTTCTATCAACAGCCAGGGGCATTTTATTGAGTGACCGTTAATAAGACCTAAGAAAAAGCACTTAACTGCTGCCAATGAAAGGACTTTGTTGTTTTTAATTAAATGACTAGGAAGTAAATAATCAGAAAGGGAAGGTTGTGAGACCCCAGGGTACCAGGGACTTAGAGCCAGGATGAATTGGCTTGAAGATTTTCAGTTTTTGGGGGTGATTATCATGAGTACTTTTTCTTTCTGCTGATATTATCTATTGTGTATACTGAAATCTTATGCTTAAATTTCAACATTGCGTATTGAGTTTTCATTGCTACTTCCGGGATTCCCTTCGCATTTTTTTTTTTTTTTTTTTTTTTTTTTGCTTCTATCTTAACGCTTGCTTCTACGGTAAAAAGCTCTTATTATGCAGTCTTTTTCTACAACTAATAAAGAACTTTCAAATATATTAGCCCACCTAAACTGCGTAATAATACTGTGAAGCAGGTGCAAGTGAAAAAAGTCACTAACCCATTTTACAGCTCAGGAAATTGAGACCCAGAAAGGTAAAGAAAAATTCCTAAAGTAAAACAATTCTTCAAATCCCTTTCATCATTTATTCAACAAGCATTTATTGAGCATGTGCTTTGCTAGGTGCCCAATCATATTATACTGGTCAAGTGGTAAGGCACTGTGGTTAGAAGAATATGCTTCCATCAGTTAATCAAGAATCAAGGTTTTTCCGTTGTAGCACTACTAGTATTTTGGAATGAATAGTTCTGCGTTGCAGGGCCTGTCCTATTCATTGTAGGATGTTTAGCAGCATACTTGGCCACTACCCAATGTAAACCAGTAGCTTTCTTTCCCCTGTCATGCTGACCAAAAATATTCCTAGACATTGGCAAATGTCCCCTAGGGGCAAAATATTCTATATTGAGAACCATGGAGCTAAGTGAGTTTTGTGAGCCTTTGTTACTCATCTCTAAAATGGGAATAGCAGTCTCTAATAGCATTGTTATAGCTAGTGAATTGTCTGGAAGTGGTCAATAAGTAGGAGATGTTGTTACTGTATTGCTATTACTACCCAGGTCATCAGATATTTTTAAGGTGCCTACTATGTGCCACTGCAAACAGGAAGGTGGAGGAAGACTCAGGCTTTAAACTCAGGTCTTAACTTCCACATAGAGTGTTCCATCTGCTCTGCCAGTTGCCAACTCTTCTAAGGCACCCAGCTAGTTAACAGCCTCATTTTATTCTTGCTCTTGCCATCTTTAAATACCTTCCTGTCCTAGTCTGTCATCATCTCTTGTTGCCAAAGTTGTAAGGAAGTGTTCAAGTTTTGAAAAGGCTTTTCTCAGGCTGACCTCTAAGAACTTGCCGTCCTCAGACACTCAGTGTCACCTTGCTCTCCCTTCTCACTAATAACCCTCACAATGGATCATAAAGCCCTCAGAGTGTCTGGGTGGCAGAAGGGATTCAGAAGACTATAACCCACTTTCCACAGGGCATCCATGGTACAGCAATGGGTAATGTGGGAAGGGAGGAAGAGGACAATTCACGTTGACATTGACAGCAATTTTCTCCAGATGAGTCCCAGAAAAAAATCTTTCCAGTGTGTGAATAGGAATAACAGTGTGATAAATGATGCTTCTTTTCACTTCCTTTGTTACTAGGCTGTGATTTGACAGCTTTCAAGAGTTTTAGTGACATTTATTTGTAGAAAAATTTCTTAGTTCTAACAGTGAACACATGTTGAATAAGGAATGGCTGACATTTGATTTCCTTTAAGCACTAAAGTGTTTTTCTCTAGGCAGAACAGCACAATTAAGTTTTCCATGCTGTACCTGAGCTGAAAAAAAAATGCATTCCTCCATTCCATTTATTTTCCTGTTATGACCTTAGGTGGCTTATAAACATTTTCCTTATAAGAGGAAATGTGAATCTAAAGAGACCATACACAATGAACTTTAAAATTATAATGTAAACATAATCAAGAGATAATGCCAAGAGAATAGGATGCCATCTTGAGGTTATGACCTCCAACTGCTGTAAAAGTGTGCAAGGAGAAGCAAACTGATGTCTAGAAATACAGGTTGGGTGTTAGCCAAGACTTTCACTTGAATGCCAGTGTCCTGGGGCTCCCCGAATGATAACTGAATCACTCTTTTATAAAATGTAGTCTTTTTTTATACCATTCTCTGGAGGGGGGTTGTAGGGCATAAAAAATTAGATTGTATTTGGATGACATGTTTGTATAACCCTTTGGACGCAAATGTACCTGACATTATAGAATTTCTTCCTGCCAAGTAACCGAAATTTACCAGACCCTTGTCCTAATCTTTCAAAGCCTTAGGTTTTGCTTCTGGTTGTGAAATCAATTCACACAAATGTGTTAATAGTTCCTTGAGGCAAGTGGAAAAGCTTCTAGAAAGAAGTAGCTCCTGAGATGGGAGGATGGATAAGATTTCAAAAGGTGACAATGAGAGATTGAGGGGGTGGGGAGGCGTTCTAGCAGGAGAAAACAGGAAAAGCAAAGTATGTTTGAGGAGATCCCATGGCAAGTTCAGCAGAATGATTGCTAGTTTGGTTTGGACACTGGGCAAAGCTGGAAAGGAGTAATAAGCATTTTAGCTGTGAGAGGTACTGATTCTTCTCTGGACTAGAGTCCCAAGCAGCTACCATGTCGACCATGTTTGGAGTAAAGGTGTGTTTGACTGTACTGGGCAATCTACATTTTTTTTAATGGAAATTTTTGGCTTCTCTTCCCTTTCTGGAAGATCTGTCAACAATGCTGGAGCTGGAGCTGATTGGCAGCTGCCCCTGTTAAGTGGGATATTAACTGTCCAGTTGGCCATAGTCCCCACCATTCCCTGGTGTCTTCCCCATATACTGAGAGGGAAAACAAAAGTTGTGACTTATTGTCAAGTTTTTCTTATGACAGAGTATCATAATCTCCAAGATGATGCATGGTCATATTGTTTTGTTCTTATGCTGTAGGTCACGGAAAATAAAGTTGACTTTTCTTCCATCAAGTTCACTTCACTCGTTTGTGTGAACTTTTTCAGCATTAGAGATCATGAGCCCTGCTCTAGATAGGGAAAGGCTAAGTAACTTTCCAAGGCCACAGGGAAGTCAGTGCCTGACTTGGCAATACAATGCAGCAGGTCCATTCTCATCTCTGTTAAGTTAAAAAGAGAACCTGGACTGTCCCTGTGTCCATGTGGCATGGTAGGAAGCACATTCCTGCCCACCAAATTCTGCTTGGTACCCACCAACCTTGCTGGGTCCTGGATCTTAAGATTGCCGTCCAGAAACCTAAATTAATGCTTAAGCTGGATTACTGCATGAGTCTAACAGAGGGGTGAGGGAGAGAACCCACCTGCCTACTCACAGAATTTCTTAAAGGTCCATCCACTTGTACACAAAGGAAAACACATGTCAACAATGATTCCTTTTACTCCTTGGTATTTACCCAAAGGAGTCAAAGCTTATGTCCACACACAAACCTGTACACAGATATTCATAGCAGCTTTATTTGTAATTGCTAAAACTTAGAAGCAAACAAGACATTCCTTAGTAGGAGAATGGACAAACTGTGGTACATTTAGACAATAGAATATTATTCAGCATGAAAAAGAAGTGAGCTATCAAACCTTGAAAAGATGTCGAGGAAGCTTAGTTACATGTTGCTGAGTGAGGAAAGCCAATCTGAAAAGGTTACACACTGTGTAGTTTCAACTATATGACACTCTGGAAAGTGCACCTATGGAGACTAAAAAGATCGGTGGTTGTCAGTGGTTGAGGGGGAGGGAGTGATGAAAAGGCAGAGAACAGAGGATTTTTTAGGACAGCGAAACTGCTCTGTATCATGTCATGATGGTAGAGACATGTCATTAGGTATTTGCCAAAACCTATAGAACCATAATGTAAACCAAGAGCGAACCCTAATGTAAACCATGGACTTTGGGGGATAATGATATATCAGTGTAGGCTCATCAACTGTTACAAATGCATCATTCTGGTGGAGGATGTTGGTTGGTAGTAGGGGAGGCTGTGTCTGTGTAGGGGAAGGAGGGATATAGAAGATCTCTACTTTCTGCTCAATTTTGCTGTAGCCTAAAACTTCTCTGAAAAATAAGGTTTACTTAAAAAAACAATTCTTTCAACAGCAGTCAGTAATGGTGGGACCTCCTTTCCTGGAGGTCCCTGAGTTAAAATAGTGAATAAAGAGATAGTAGGCAGCCATAAAAAGGAACTAGATCATGTCATTTGCAGGGACATGGATGGAGCTGGATGCCATTATCCTCAGCAAACTAAAGCAGGAACAGAAAACCAAACATTGCATGTTCTCACTCATAAGCAGGAGCTGAATGATGACAACACATGGACACATAGTGGGGCAACACACACTGGGGCCTGTCGGTGTATGGTCAGGAGAGGAAGAGTACCAGAAAGAATAGCTAATAGATGCTGGGCTTAATACCTTGCTGATGGGTTGATGTGCAGCAAATCACCATGGCACACATTTACCTATGGAACAAACCTGCACATCCTGCACATGTACCCCTGAACTAAAAATAAAAGTTGAAGAAAAAAAAAGATAGGATTTTTTGATAATAATATGGTCTTATCTTATGAAATAAATTTATAACTCCAGAGGCATGTGATTTTCTTATAGAAACATTGTCACTTAGCATCCATCATCTGAAATTTTCAACACCACTGTCTTTACAAAAACTCTTGAAATATGGATGATGGTATTTTAGATCAGGTACTCAAACTGGTCAACATCTGAATTGCCTTGGAGTTTGTTAAAAAAAAATTATATATATATATATATATATATATATATATATATATAGCTACCCAGAACTCACCCCAAAGCTTTTGATTAAAATTTCAAAATGGTGAAGTGCCAGTCCCTGCATTTTAACCCTACTTCCAAGGTAATTCTTCTGCTCAACAAAGGATAAGAATCACTGAGGTGAAAGGAACCATTTAATCCAGAGAAAGCAAATGCCTGGCACACTTACGAGTATGGTTTTTTCCTGCATAGCAGCAGACATCACTAATTCATCTGCATTCTTTCCCATGAACCTCAGAATTGCTCACCACAACTACCATTTGAAGAGAGTTGGCTTAGGAGGTAAACCTATTTGTTGGCCCAGGAGATAAAACTTATGCATATATTATTCCAGTCTTTGGAAATCCATAAGCCTACATCTCACTGGCCTATCACAAACACAAACCTGACCCTATAGCCATATTTTAGAAAGATGCCATTCCTTTCAACTCTCACTGCCATCAACCTAGTCCAAGCTACCATCATTACCTGCCAGGATGGTAACAATACCATCTACCTGGTCTCTCTGCTCTGATGGCTTGACTCCTGTAATATACAGCCCAAATTAGGTTTTTAAAACAATGAAATAGAAACTGCTGGTGCTTTTAAATTATGATCAGTTTGAATTTTAGATTAATTTAGGGACAGCTGACATCTTTGTTATGTAAAGAAGGTCATGTCATGCCCATACTTCAAAACCATCCAGGTCTCTTCTCATCTGTATCTAGAATGATCATGGTCTCTTAGTAGATGATGTGACCTCTACAAAGCTCGCTAATATCACCTCTCATCTTGAGGCACTCTCTCCTTCACTGGTTGCTTTTTCTTCAATCTTTTACCAGTTTCTTGCCCATCGAGTTTTTCCCCATCCGAGAGCCCGGCCTACAATTTCTCGTCCCTCTCTCAGGAACATTCGGTCCCTCCCAATTCCCACTCAAGTTCCTGCCCCTCCCTTCAGGCCTCTGCTTCAGTCCACTTTCTTAGAGGGGTCCTCCCTGACCATTTCATCCCCAGAAGTGCTCATCACCCCCAAGTCATTGCTCTTTGTAACTCCCTCTGTTCATTTCCTTCACAGTCCTTCTGATGAGCCACGATTATTTTGTGTATTCACTTTTTCACTTTTAAATGGCATGCTTCTCACCCTGGGTTGTAAGCTACACATGACAAGGACAGGGACAGTATCTGTCATGCTTATCAATTGTGTATACAGAACCCAGCCTCATGCCGGACACAGAGCAGGTTCTCGATACATATTTGATGAATAAATTTATGGGAACATATTTTAAATTTTGTTTTTGCCAGGTGCAGTGGCTCACACCTGTAATCCCAGCAGTGGCTCACATCTGTAATTTGGGAGGCTGAGACAGGCGGATCACTTGAGGTCAGGAGTTCGAGACCAACCTGGGCAATATGGTGAAACTCTGTCTGTACCAAAAATACAAAAAAAAATAGCCAAGCATGCTGGCGCATGCCCGTAGTCCCAGCTACTCAGGAGGCTGAGGCAGGAGGATCACGTGAACTCAGGAGGCAGAGGTTGTAGTGAGCCGAGATTGCATCACTGCACTCCAGCCTGGGTGACAGAATGGGACTCCATCTTAAAAAAAAAAAAAAAATTCTATTTTCCTTCATGTCTATCACCAGGATGAGCTAACAATAAAAACTCTGAGTTTCTTCACTTTCTGTTTCGTGATCCTATCTGCTAAGTTTATGTTCATCAGTTCTAACCCATTTCATTTGTGTTCTGCATGAAGGCTCACCAAAGGACAACCACAGTCACAAAGGATATCACAAGATAGGAGGAAAAAGTGACATGTTCTGTTGATGTCAATAAGCCTCTTTATCTGGTCACCCCAGTGCTCGCTCAATGGGCCTAGGTACTCAGTGGCCATGGTGGCAGGGATAGAAGCTACACATGGGCTTAACCCAGACTTCCTCTCACGAAGGCTGGCCTAGCTAAGGCCACTGCTGACTGCCTAGTGACACTCTTAGAAAATCTCTATGGCAATAATATTAAGATAACAATAACCTGGTGAAAATAACATTATTTTGATTATCAAAGTCCATTGGATCAGGTCATAGATAAATCTATGTTTAACTGAATTCTGTGCCATAATTGGTTTGATCATGCTCTAAGGTATTTATCTTATTGGTGCATTTATTTAAGGGTGTCCTAACTAATTCTATCACTGTCAATGTTGTTTACTTTAAACGTTTTAATTGTCTTTGTACTTCAGTTAGCACAGTTAGGCAAACCCAGAGACCAACACTGAGTCCTTAATATGGCACCATACCCTGGAGGAGTAGCCAGTTACCTGGGGGCAGATCAATTACATTAGACCCCTTCCATCATAGAAGGGACAGAAATCAGTCCTCATTGTAATATTCTGGATATGAATTTGCCTTCTTGATGTACAATGCTTCTACCAGCACTACCCTATGGACTCACAGAATGCCTGATCCACTGACAAAGCATTTTGACAGCATTATGTCTGATCCAGGAACTTATTTCACAGCAAAGTAAGTGCAGCAACAGGCTTCTGCCCATAGAATTAACAGGTCCTTACCCATACCCCAGTATCTGAAAGGAAATGGCCCAACTTAAAGGTAGAATGGTTTACTGAAGACTCAGTTATATTGCTGGTTAGGAGACACCACCCTAAAAAAACGGGACTTTGTCTTACAGAATGAAGTAGATGCTATCAATCAGATAATTATATGGTGCTGTTTTCTCCAGCACCACCGAATTCACGGGCCCAGGAATCAAGGGTGGAAGTGGGAAGGTCTCCTCTCACTGTTAAGACATTCACAGAATATTGTCTTCCCATCCTGCAACTTTGAGCTCTGCTGGTTTCCACATCTTAGTTTTTCCTTCCACTCATTATATTATATGAGTTTTATTGGAGATTAAATTTACAGTTTAGTCTTTAGATAACAGAAAACTCAGCTTTTAAGGAATTAACAGAACACAAAGATAGATGTGATGATTGCTGAGATTTTTTGACCTGATTTTGGGATTAGGGAAAGAATGTTTTCTCGATTGTACAAAGGATAGTTGCATCTTACAAGGAGAAGACAGTTGTTTTGCTGTTGTATGGAAATTCAAATATGCATATGAAGGAAATAAAAATATTTTACCCCCAAATGTATTTATTTGACATATTTTGAGATCGCTGACAGAGAGCCAGCAAACAGAAGTGGCCCTGCAAAGCTGTCTGTTGAAGGGGAAATTTGCATCTATAGAGAATCTGCATTAATACAGCCAGGCTTTATCCATATCTAGGAAAGATAAACTTGAGTCTGACACCTTAAAGATCTGAAAGAAACATTTACCTGACTATCCTCTCTAAGGGTTGGTACCTGTGAAGTTTCAGCTATGATACATAACAAGAATACCTTTGCTAGCCAAGCCTCCTCTTTTCTCCTTCCTCTAAGTTGTCTTGCCACTAAAACCTAATTTGCCACCATAACTGTTTTGGTTGTTTTTTTGTTTTGTTTTGTTTTTGAGACAGGGTCTCACTCTATCACCCGGGCTGGAATGCAGTGGCATGATCATGGCTCACCACATCCTTGACCTCCTGGGCTCCAATGATCCTGCCTCAACCTCTCCAGTAGCTGGGACTATAGGCATGAGCCACCAGCCTGGCCCCCAAACCTGTTTTTGGCCATGCTCTGAGCCCATATTATTTCTCCAACTTCAAGTTGGTATATAAGCTTCTGAACCTCTTTTAGGGGGTTGGGCCTTTATTCTGAACGCTCCCATGTATACACGTTAAATAAATTTGTATGTCTTTTCTTCGATTAATCTGCCTTTTGTCCGTTATCAGGGAAACTTCAGGGGGCCAAGGGCCTTGACCCCTACATATAAAAGTGTGGGTCTGGATGCCCAGTAGTCAAAGAGGTGACCTGGGCCAGTAATTAAGTTACTCTCCCTCAGCTACAAACCCTGTATTTGGCTGGGTGACATTGGGGCCAGGACTCTGCAAACCAGGCTTCTGCTCTGCCAGCTGCTCCTTGCTGGGTTCTGCCAATAAGTGATGCTATGGGGAAAGCTGCAGGGTGGAAGAGGGAACAGGTACTTGCTCCTTCCTGGTTTCTTCTTTTACATTCCTGCAAACCCCCTGCCACTGGCAGCTACAGTGCCTTCCCCAGCAGCAGTGAACTCCAGTTTGCCACATTGTCAATACTTGCAGATACACCCTCTTTGCACCTCATTGCATCCCTGCTTGAGAAGTCTGCATATTAGACCCATAGGGCCCTGCCTCTGAGCTCAGAGGCACCAGCATCAGTGCCCAGCATCTCTCCTCTGAGGGCTGGTTTTTCTTTGTGTGCCTCTACCCTCCCTTAAACTAAGTTTAAATAATTCCAACCTATTCCCTTTGTTTCCTCAACTCTAGGGGATGGGGGCTGCTGCCTGACATTGCTGCCTATATGATATCTTAAAGTTATCCTTTTACCTTTGTAGTTACCCAGTTAACTACTTTAAATATTGCTAACAATTCCTGATGTTCGATCCTCTGTTCACATAACAGACTGGCTTCTGTTTCTTGACTGGCCCTTACTGATCCAGTAAGGCATCCTCATCAATTAGGGGACACAGGATTGGCTGACCAGAATAGGATCTTTTGCACATGAGGATGTTCTGATCAATAGCATATCTAGATCACCCCTCCTTGATATCCTGGAATGTGAAAATTGACCTTCTGTGATAAAGCCTGACATATGTATGGTACCCTAATATTTATAACACATATTCACAAATTATCTGAATCAATCCTTAGAAGAACCCTGAGAGATGTAGCAAGGCAGTCAAATATATCGGCTTTGGAGACACAAAGACTTGAGTGCAAGTCTTGCCTCAATCAACCCACTCATGGGATCTTGGGCAAATTACTTAAATATAGTTTTTACATTTCCTATTTCCATAGGTTTTGGGGAACAGGTGGTGTTTGGTTACATGAGTAAGTTCTTTAGTGGTGATTTGTAAAATTTTGGTGTACCCTTCAGCCGAGTAGTATACTCTGAACCCAATTCATAATCTTTTATGCCTCACCCCCTCCCCATCCTTTCCCCTGAGTCCCCAAAATCCATTGTGTAATTCTTATGCCTTTGCATCCTCACAGCTTAGCTCCCACTTATGAGTGAGAGCATATGATGTTTGGTTTTCCATTCCTAAGTTACTTCAGTAACTTAGTTTCCAGTTCCATCCAGGTTACTGAGAATGCCATTAATTCATTCTTTTTTATGGCTGAGTAGCATTCTATTGTATATATACCACAATTTATTTATCCACTTGTTGATTGATGGACATTTGGGCTGGTTCCATATTTTTGCAGTTGTGAATCATGCTGCTATAAACATATGTGTGCAAATGTCTTTTTTGTATAATGGTTTCTTTTCCTCTGGGTAGATATCCAGGAATGGGATTGCTGGATCAAATGCTAGATCTACTTTTAGTTCTTTAAGGAATCTGCACACTGGCTTCCATAGTGGTTGCACTAGTTTACATTCCTACCAGTAGTGTAGAAGTCTTCTCTTTTCACCACATCCATGCCAACATCTATTTTTTTAATTGTTAAATTATGGCCATTCTTGCAGCAATAAGGTGGTATCACATTGTGGTTTTGATTTGCATTTCTCTAATCATTAGTGATGTCGAGTATTTTTTCATGTTTGTTGGCCATTTGTATATCTTCTTTTGAGAATTGTCTATTCATATCCTTAGCCCACTTTTTGATGGGGTTGTTTCTTTCTTGCTAATTTGAGTTCCTTGTAGATTCTGGATATTAGTCCTTTGTCAGATGTATAGATGGTAAAGATTTTCTCCCTCTCTGTGGGCTGTCTGTTTACTCTGCTGACTGTTCCTTTTACTTAAATATTTTGATCCTTACTTCCCTCTTCTTTAAAATGGATGCTGTAGCATCACCCTCCTTAGGTCTGTTGTAATGGTTGAGAGACAGAAAGTATCATTCAGAGAGAGAACATAAAGCACTTAGCATATTGCCTCATGCAATAAATGCTCTAAAATGTTTGCTACTATTTCATGAATGAGAAAAGAGGGAACTGAAGAGCTGAGTATACTTGCCCAAAGTTACTACATGAGGCATCCAGGACTTGCACTTGTCTCTTTGCACTCAAGTTACTTCCCACTGTTTCATGTGTGACACAGTTCTTCCAGAAGCCCCTCTATGAGGGGTGCAGGACCCTGGCCTGCCCAGGTACGATGTTTTGTGTAGGCAACACTTTACACTTAGTTTCTGTCTGCAAATACCTGCTCAGGTGCATCTTTCTGGTAAACATCAGCTGGTCCAGGCACACCAATGTGGGTGTGACTCAGGGCTCGTCTTTTGCCCTGTGGGACCTCAATTTCCTTAAGTAGAGTCATCATCTCCCACATTAGTGGTGGTTCTTGTTCTTGTTCTTCTCCTTCTCCTTCTTCTCTTGCTTATTCTTTTCCTCCTCCTCCTTCTCCTTCACCTTCTTCTCCTTCTTCCTCTCCTTTTCTTTCCTCCCCACTTCCCTCTTTTTTTTTTTTTTTCAGACAGGGTCTTGCTTTGTCACCCAGGCTGGAGTGCAGTAGTATGATCATTGCTCACTGCAGCCTTGGCCTTCTGGGCTCAAGCAATCCTCCTGCCTCAGCCTCCCATGTAGCTGGGACTACAGTCACATACCACCATGCCCAGCTATTTTTTTTAAAATTTCTGACTGATAATAATTTTGTTTTTTGTCACTATGGCTCAAGCACTTTATTTTTACTTCAGTAGGTTTTTGGGGAACAGGTGGTGTTTGGTTACATGAATAACAAGTTCTTTCATGGGGATTTCTGAAATTTTGGCACACCCATCACCCAAGCATTGTACACTGTACTGGATGTGTCGTCTTTTATCCCTCACCCCTCTCCCACCCTATCCCGAGTCCCCAAAGTCCATTGTATCATTCTCATGCCTTTGCATCCTCATAGCTTAGCTTCCCCAGCTAACTTTTTAAAAATGTGTTTTGTAGAGTCAGGGTCTCACTGTGTTGCCCAGGCTGATCTTGAACCCCCGGGCTCAATTGATCCTCCTGCCTAAGTCTCCCAAAGTGCTGGGATTACCGGCGTGAGCCACTGTGCCTGGTGTCCGTGGTTCTTCTTAGCTCTGGCTGCACTTTAGTATCACTAAGGAACTTTCTTTAAAACAAATATTGATATTTGGGTTCTCACCCCCAGAGATTCTAATCTAAGTGAACTGAGGTGTGACCTAGACGTGGTCATTAAGTAAAAAACCCTTGGAGTCTACTGTAAAGTCAGAATTAATAAACATTGTTCATCAATGTGCCCCTGGGTCAAATCTGGCTGATGACCTGTTTTTGTAAAGTTGTTTTGTTTTGAGACAGAGATTTGCTTTGTTGCCCAGGCTGGAGTGCAGTGGTGCCATCTCGGCTTACTACAGCCTCCGCCTTCCAGGTTCTAGTGATTTTCCTGCCTCAGCTTCCTGAGTAGCTGGGATTACAGGCATCTGCCACCACACCCAGCTAATTTTTGTATTTTTAGTAGAAATGGGGTTTTGCAACGTTGACCAGGCTGGTCTCAAACTCCTGGCCTCAAGTGATTCACCCACCTCGGCCTCCCAAAGTGCTGGGAGTACACCGTGCCTGGCCTGTTTTTGTAAAGTTGTATCGGAACACAGACACACCTATTTGTTTACATATTGTCTATGGCTGCTTTTGTGCTATAACAGCAGAGCTGAGTAGTTGCAACACAGACCATGTGGCCTGCAAAGCCTCAAATATTCACTAATTGCTCCTTTACAGAAAATGTTTGCCAACCCCTATTCTACAAGTCTGTATGAACTCTATGCGTCCTCTATCTCTACCATGCTATGGATCTAAGATTCCTATCTGATAAATTAAATAATATAAACCACCCAGAGGAGTGGCTTTCAAACTTTTTAGGCTACGACCTATGGTAAGAAATATATCTTACATCTGTAGTGGTTTAAAACACATGTCTACAAAGTCTTTGATGGTCTTCCCTTCAAGAGGTGGAGCTTAATTCTTCTTAGTATGGGCTGGACCTGGCGACATGCTTCTGAGGATTGTAATTCTTCAGCAGAAGTGATGGTTGGTGACACTGAAAACTTGGTCATAAAGAGGCATTTTGGTTTTCATCTTGGTAGCTATCTCTTGGATTACTCAGGTTATTAAGTTAGATAATGCAGGTCGGACATTTAGCATTGTGTTTGGTAATAGTAAGTGTTCCTTAAGTAAAATCTTAGTTCTCATTATTACAATGGTCTTAACAAAATCCCTAATAGTGAGTCATCCTACTAGAGATGATATGTACATTTTATAGGGAGGAATTGGGGACCTAATCTTATGACTCATTGGTGACATTAAAGTGAGAACTCTAGAGCTGACACCCTAACCTCTGTTTACCTCTTGCCATACCTCAAGAAATGCACTTGCACTTCACGTGCTTTGTCTCCCTTAATTGTCACAGCGACTCTATGAAGGACATCCCATTCTTATTCTCAGTTTAGGGCTGGGAAAACTGAGCACAGGATTTTTAACTGAACTCCTCAAGGCTGCACAGTTAGTAGTAGAAGCAGCATGGGAACTGTCTCAGTCAGTTTGGGCTGCTATCACAAAATACCATAGCCTGGGTGGCTTATAAACAACAGAAATTTATTTCTCACAGTTGTGGAGGCTGGAAGTCTCAGTCCAGGCTGCCAGCATGGTCAGGATCTGGTGAGTGCCCCCTTCAGGCTTGCAGATGGACAAGTTCTTTTATCTTCACAAGATGGTGGAAAGAGCAAGAGAGCTCTCTGCTATCTGGGGTCTCTCAGAAGGGCACTAATCCCATTCATGAGGGCTCTATTCTTATGACCTAATTATCTCCCAAAGGCCCCACCTCATAATACTATCACACTGGGTGTTACGATTTCAACATATGAATTTGCGGGGAGGGACACAAACATTCAGTCTAAAATAGAAACCCTTAGTTGGATCCCAGAAACTGCCATTACACCCACATTACTCTTTTAGGACAAGAAAAAGAGGGAAGCAATTTTGGGGAACCATCATTACTGCTGATGTCAGTGGTTGTGGGGATTGGGGCTGCAGGACTGAAGATCCCAATACATGGGCTGAAAGCCACCCCACTTAAGATACAGGTATGAATGGAATGTGGATAAGACCACTGCTTCTGGACTATGACAGGGAACTCTGTGACCACTGAGGAGTCTCTTTCCAAAGTCCAAGGGCAAAGTGATGCTTAGAAAAGATGCCCTGTAGTCCCAGCTACTCGGGAGGCTGAGGCAGGAGAATTGTTTGAACCCGGGAGGCAGAGGTTGCAGTGAGCCGAGATTGCACAACTGCACTCCAGCCTGGTGACAGAACAAGACTCAGTCTAAAAAAAAAAAAAAAAAACAAAGAAAGAAAGAAAGGAAAAGAAAAGAAAAGATGCCCTGTTTGCCCTCTGATTTCAAAGCACCTGCAGGCTCACACCTGTAGGCACTGCCTCAGGGCACAGATGTGGTTCAGAGAAAGATGCCTTGTAGAATGACTATGAACCAGGTAGAGCCTTCTATCCCCTGGAAGAGCATGGTTTGCTCATTTATCCATAGATCTGTGAAAGGAAAACAAAAACTCAGGACCCCAACTCACTATGTCAAAAGGAAAAGGTTAAGCTGAATGTTGAGTCATGCAAGAAACTGCTTTTCCTTTTATTCCTAAGCAGATAGCTATAGATTAAAAGTTAAATATCTCCACAGGTAGCTACTCTATGTTCAGCTTACCTTATGTAAAATGCTTATTTACCAAGTGCCAGATGTATACCTAATTGACTATTTCCCTACCTGCTTCTTTTATCCTGCAACATGTGGATTCAGTAATGCTATCATATCCTCACCTTTTCCCCTCTAGTCTGCTTTTCCCTTTTAAATACTGAAGCCCTCAAAATCATCTTTGGAGAAAGTCACAAACCTCTTCCAGGGCATGTCCTTAACCTTGGCCAAATAAACTTCTAAATAAATTCAGGCCTGTCTCAGATACTTTTGCTTTACAGATTCATTGATTCATGCAAACATTTGAATGCTTATTATAAGCCAAAGATTGTGGGAGATACAGATATAAATAAAATGTGGCCTCTGCCTTCAAGGAGCATGAAGACCAAGGCTTAAGTTGCCAGTTCCAATTCTAGGAACTGAGCCTGTCGGGGGAAGAATGATAGTGGAGTTCAGGCCTGGGAGACTCTGGAGGGTGCCACAGAGGAGGAGAGATGTCAGAAGACCAGTTGAGCAGTATCATCAAGGAATAAATAGATTGGTGATGATGGGAACACAGAGAAGGGAACAAACGTGAGATGTTAAGGACTCGATAGTACCGGGTCACTGACTGCATGGAAACAAAGGAAATGTTGGAGTTACTGGGATGGTTTTAAGTCTGTTCTGGCAATCTCTGTCCAATAGAACTTTCTGCAATGGTAGACATGTTTTATCTGCCTTCTTCATTATGACAGCTACTAGTCACACATGACTATGGAACACTTGAAATGTGGCTAGTGCAACTGAGGAATTAAACTTGCATATAATTTTAATTAATTTAAGTTTAAATCAGTTCTGTATGGGTAGGGGCTACCATGTTGGACAGCAGAGTTCTATAGTTAAGCACTTTACATGAATTACTTCATTTAATCCTCACAATGATCCCATGCAGTTAGGTATCACCATTAGCCCCATTTCATGGAAGAGGAAGCTGAGGCACAGAGAGGTGAAGTCTCTTGCCCAGGATGACATAGCCAGTAAGTGGGATTTTAGCTGAGATATCCTGGTGCCAGAGCCCATGTTCTCGACTGTTTCATAATTATGTCAGAATTCTGTTCATAAGCATCTTTTTACAGATATAAGCACCATTATAAAACAAATATATTATTAAAAACTTGTGAGATTTTGGAACTAGAATTATTTACAAGCTATTAATGCAGTTTACTCTTTAAATAAATTCATGTGTGTACGCCCTTCAACTCTTTGCGAAATCTATGAACATTTACTTGAGACAGTTCACATCTCTAGCTGAACGACCCAATGAATGAATAAATTCTGGGAACTCCAGAAGCTTTTCTACCAGAAGTCACTTAATCCAGGGAGGGAGCTCTTGGTAGGAATGGAGAATGGTCCTTAGTCAATTTAAGGAAAATCAGTGGGTATTTTTTGACTTCTAGTGTAGGGAATTGGCATTAGAGCTCACAGCCAGGGACTCTGTTGTGTGGATTTGAGAATGCTTCTGGGAACATCTGTCTACAGTCCTCAAATATTGCTGACATTTGGCCTGTCCTGCCAGGAAGCTAAAATTGAATTCTAATGCCAGTTTTTTCTTCAGTGGGATTAGCGGCAAGTTGAAGAGAAAAATCTTAGAAGTGACATGCCCTGGGGAGGGAGTTAGAATGAATCATGAGCTCTAAAATAGATTTGAACCAGTGGCTCCTAGGGTAATGTGGCACAGCTACAGAGACCAGCAAAGGTCACATGATGTGTTACTTCAGGATGAAAAGAAGGCAAATCATGCTGAGATGAAATGCCTGGTTGCATTTTCCCTTAGTTGAAAAAGGTGTAATTCTGAAAGAAGAGTAAAGATCCCCAATGCAGCAGTCGGTACATAAAAAACAATGTTCAATCCAGTTGACTTATCTTCATAGCAAAGCATGTTCCTCTGAAAGTTCCCTCATCTATAATAGGGTGTCCACAAATGAATTCCTGGAACATAGAGAATTTTTAGTCAAGCAATGTCAACTCATCACGCTGCAGGACTTAACTCTGACTTCATTCCTTCCTACCACCAGGGATATTAAGTACTCCATGTCAGGCAAGATTTTAGGTACTGGGGACGTAGCAATGAATGCGTCAAACAAGGTCTGTGCTTACTTGGAGCTTACATTCTAGTAGGGGGAAAAAGGCAATAAACAAGAACATCAGACCAAGAAGAAAATTTCAGATAATTACACTTGTGTTGCAGAAAATAAAATAGGACTTGAGACAGTAGTTTAATTGCACAGGGGCATTTCTCCTGGCCTGAATGACAGAAGGTAACTTCATTCTTCATTACCCTCACAGAATATTCCTTCCCTGCTCTTTGAATCTGTTCCACCAATCACTCCTGGTAAATTATAGCTGTGAGATGCTTGTCTGTGCTATAATCATGTGAGTATAAATTTGACTTTGATTTGATTCACCCTGTTGCTCACATACGATTTAATGATATCTAAGGAAATTTGGTGGTATCCAATGGGGCTCTATTTACTTCAACTACCATTTTATTTATTTACTTTTTGTGCCCCCAACTAGAATCCCTAATTTGGTCTACCTTTTACCTGGCTGGCTTCCTTTCTTCTGCCCACTCTGCATTGGACTTTGTCATTATGATGGATTTGCTACACTGAAGTTGAAGTTATCATCACTGACAAATGCTAGGGATTATTTGGGATGGTTTATTCCTCTTGTATAAGGTAAATAACATCAGCCAGCCATAGCATTACTGGAAGTATAAAAAGGTGCCATCAAATTTTATCAGGTATGGAAGGATCCAGTATCAAACAGCATCTGATAATTTCTGCTTTTTCAGAATTCGTAGGCATTGTGTAGACTATTTTCTGACAACTTTCCAAATCAATTAACGAATCACAGCATGGAAAGATCTCTTTCCCTCTCTTTGTTGTATCACACCTGGAAAGCACCATATGGGAGAATGCCCCCAATGGAGTCAACAAAGTGGAAAGATCAAGTGCACAGGAACACCCCTCATCAGTGAACCAAGCCCACCATACCCGCACCTTGATGATGTTTGGGATTCCAGCTTAGCCTTAAAAGTAACCTGGGTTAAAAGTAACATTCCTTCAAGTAAGACAGAGGAGGGGCTCTGGGAGACACTAATGGAACTGGTTTCATTTGCTGTGCCCTCACTTGATGATAGACTTTGAGTAACTCTCTCACCATTTGTGTCCTGTGCTCTAATTGAAGAAACCGAACAGTGTCTGGGGTGAGGTCATTTGAGATTCTTCTCTCCCTTTCGAGGCAGTAAGTGTCCTTATCCTATAGGTAGCTCCCACAAAAGACAAACTGAGGAATCCTCCTTTGCCCACAGATATCCATCTCTTCCAGCATCTTTCCTCAGTTGCTCTTCATTTCCTACCAGACAGGCATAACAAGGGATATCCCAGGTGCGATGGTTAATATTGAGTGTCAACTTGATTGGACTGAAGGATGCAAAGTATTGTTCCTGAGTGTGTCTGTGAGGGTGTTGCCAAAGGAGATTAACATTTGAGTCAGTGGGCTGGGACAGGCAGACCCACATGCAACCTGGGTGGGCACAATAGAATCAACTGCCAGTGCAGCCAGAATAAAAGCAGGCAGAAGAACATAGAAAAACTAGACTGGCTTAATCTCCAAGCCTACATCTTTCTCCTATGCTGGATGCTTCCTGGCCTCAAACTTTGGACCCTAAGTTCTTCAGCTTTGGGACTCAGACTGGCTTCCTTCTTCCTCAGCTTGCAGATGGCCTATTGTGGGACCTCACCTTTGTGATTGTGTGAGTCAATACTCCTTAATAAACTCCCTTTTATATATACATCTATCCTATTAGTTCTGTCCCTCTAGAGAACCCTGACTAATACACTGGGATTCTCCTCCATTCCTTTCTGCTCTCAGCAGCCATGGTGGTCTTTTGAAAACATATATCACATCATGTCATTTGCCTCCTTAAAAGCTATTCTGCTGCACTTAGAATAAAACCCACATGGTTAGTGATGGCGTCCAAGGCCCTGCTGTGTGGCTCCTGGCTTCTCACCCACCCTCAAGTAATGTTGTCACTATCTGGGCTGCCACCCTCGGGGTTACATGGCTTCTGACAGCTTATAGAGTGCGGCAGCTGCTTTTCCACTTTAGGGACTTTGGTAGGCATTCCTTTTGCTTGGGATTCCCCAGAACATTGCTTCCTTTAGATAAAGACTTGAATGGCACCTCTCTAATGAAGCCTACCATGATGTCCTCATCATAGTAAATTTTCTGCCACCCCAATATTATTCTCAGTCACTACACCTTATTAACATAATTTGTGATTGTATATTTCTTTCTTTACACATGTATTGCCTTTGTCCCTGTTAACTTGCAATTACCTTTACTTTCCTCATTAATTTGATCACGGACTTTGCAGTTGGGCCCTTTACCACTCGTGAAGGTGGAGGCCTCCCTATCTTGAAATATGAGAGAAAAGAACTATATGGGTTTGCTGAAACTGCTGTCACAAGTACTGCTGACTGGGTGGCTTAAATAGCAGAAATGTATTCTCTCCCAATACTGGGCTGGAAGTCCAAGATCAAGGTGTTGGCAGGGTTGCCTCTGAGGCCACAAGGGAGAGTCTGTTCCGGGCCTCTCCCTAGCTTCTGATGCTTTGGCAGCCACCCTTGGTGTTACTTGGCTTGCAGAATTAACACCCTCATCTTTGCCTCTGTCTTCATATGGTGTTTTCTCTGTGTGTCTGTACCCAGATTTCCCCTTTTTATAAGAATATCATCATAATGGATTAGGGCTGACCCTATTGGCCTCATTTAACTTGTTTACCTCTGAAAAGACAATATCCAAGAGTGGAATAATCACTGGGGACTCAGAAGGGTGGAAGCGGGGTGAGGGATGAGAAACTACTTAATGGGTACAATGTACACCACTCAGGAAATGGCTACACTAAAAGCCCAGACTTCCTCACTATGTAATATATCCATGTAACAAAACTGCATTTCTACCCCTTACATTTATACAAAAAAAGGATTCTATCTCCAAGTAAAGTTATATTCTATTACCAGAAGTTAGGACTTCAACATATGAATTTTAGAGCAGAGGTCCCCAACCCTCTGGCCACGGACCCACTACCGGTCCTTGGCCTATTAGAAACCAGGCTGCAGCAGTGACTGAGCATTACCTCCTGAGCTCCACCTCCCAACAGATCAGTGGTGACATTACATTCTTATAGGAGCGCGAACCCTATTGTGAACTGCACATGTGAGGGATCTCCATTGTATGCTCCTTATGAGAATCTAACTAATGCCTGATGATCTGGGGTGAAACAGTTTCATCCCAAAGCCATCCCCTGCAACCCCGGGTCTGTGAAAACATTGTCTTCCACAAAACCAGTCCGTGATCCCAAAAAGGTTGGGGAGCACTGTTTTAGGGGGACAAAATTCATAGGACTACATCACCATTATATCCATAACACTCAACACGATGCCTAACACATAGTAAGTACTGAATAAACCCTTTCTGAATGAATGAATCAAAAGCTGATAGTGGGACCTGAAGGGAAAATACTGGATTGGCAAGTTTTCATAAAGTTGGATGATAGAATAAGGTTGTGTTTTCCATTATGTAGTCAATGGTTCACTGTAGCTACTGAGCACTTGAAATATGGCTAATCTAAGTTGAGTTGTTATTGCAAAATATATACCAGAGTTTAAACTTTAAAAAACATCAACATAAGAAAACACAATGTAAAATTTCTTAATTTTACTACTGACCATTTGAAGTAATATTTTAGATATGTTAAATATGTTACTAAAATTAATTTTACCTGCTTATTTTTTTCTCTAATGGAGCTACTAGGAAATTTAAAATGACATGTATGGCTTGCATTATATTTGTATTGAACAGTGTTGGTATAAGGAGAGTTTGGAGCACAGACACAGTACTGTTTTTGTTTGGAGACAGAGTCTCTACTCTATTGTCCAGACTGGAGTGCAGTGGCATGATCTTGGCTCACTTCAACCTCTGCCCCCTGGGCTCAAGTAATCCTCCCACCTCAGCCTTCTGAGTATCTGGGACCATAGGCACAAACACCATGGCCAGCTAATTTCTAAATTGTCTCTAGAGGTGAAGTCTCACCTGTTACCCAGGCTGGTCTTGAACTCCTGAGCTCAAGTGATCTGCTTGCCTCAGCCTCTCAAAGTGCTGGGATGACAGGCATGAGCCACTGTGCCTGGCCTAGCACAAGGAAGTGTTAAAGTGGAGAGAAAAAAAAAGCCAGGAAATAACAATGATGATATTTGTATATGTATTATATGTATTTGTGTGTGTAACAGTATGCACGTGTATATAGTACTGTTGATGTATATATTATATATGTGTGGATATATATTTTAGTACATATCCAACATTGTGCTAAGTATATGCAAACCCTTAATTTTTATGATCTGATGTGTTAATATTATTATTCTTATCCTCATTTCACAGATGAGAAAAGTGAAACACCAAGAGGTTGGGTAACTTGCCCAAGGTTACTATATGTAGAGATGAAAACTCAGGCATCCTGTCCCCTGAGCCCTCTCCTACAGGCCCTGCTTCATTTTCATGAGAGAGCTATCTCTGTGGAGAGGGTAAAACACGAAGACGGGCTGAGGTGGGGAATGTAGAAATCTGTAGGAGAATCCTATCTCCTTCCCAGTCTTTATTAGGAGAGAGCCAAAGCAGACATAACAAAGAAGCTGAGCCAAGTCGCTTGTGACACTGCTATAATTGCCTCCACTGTGGGATCAATGAGGAAGCCAAATGCTGAGCAGCTGTGACATCTGCAGTAGCTGAACAGGTTAAAGAAAGGGGTAGGGGCGGAGTAAGAGCATTTAGACTTTCAGGGAAGCCTTGGGACTGGAAGTCAAGCAGAAAGCAAGTGCAGACACAGAACACAATTAGCTACTGGAGCCTCTCTCTTTGCAAGGGCTCCACCCTGGGAGGAGGCTCTGTGCAATGTGAAAAAATGAGCTCCCATGCTGGAACACCTTCCTTTTCACTGCAAAGGCATTTGAAGGTACTTATAAGAGCTAATTCTAACAACAGCTTCTAGATTCCCTGTCCCAACATCTAACAGTTAATACTGGCTTCATTTAGGGTACCTCCAGCTCTGGCTCAAACAAAGGGTGTGGCAAGCAATAATCTGACAAATTGGGTCACTCCCTCTTCTCTTCTCCTAACACTAACTTTCCTCAGGGGCAAGCAGAACAAAACCACGTTTCTTCATGCGTGATCAGACTTTGAAAAGTTTATGTAGACTTTTAGAATTGTAGAAAATGTGTGGCAAAGCTCTGGTTCAGGGTGCAGGGCTTTACTTTTGGAGAATTAAAGAGACATGTGCTTAAATCTCCACTCCCTGATTTTATTAACTGTTGGACCTTGGACAATATTTTTGTTTTGTTTTGTTTAATGTCTCCAATCTACAGTTTCCTCCTGTGAGTTTTCTTTAGTACATACCCTTATTGGGTTGTTGTTTATCATTCACTTAGATACTGTATAGAAAGCACTTGGCCCAGCAACTCCTACCTTCAGTAGCTATTTGTTGCTCTCCTACTATGCGTTAGGCATATGCCTGACCTAGCTTATTTACTGTTCCCTTAAGCAGATTCCTGAGGCCTCAGTCCAGACCTATTGAATCAGAATCTCTGGGTGGAGCCTGGAAGCCATAATTTCAACACGCTCCCCAAGTGATTCTGAGGATGGACACTGAAGATGGAGGACCACTGGGTTTTATTTTTATTTTATTTATTTATTTATTATTATTTTTGAGACAGAGTCTCATTCTGTCACCCAGGCTGGAGTGCAGTGGTGTAATCTCGGCTCACTGCAACCTCCACCTCCTGGATTCAAGAAATTCTCATCCCTCAGCCTCCCGAGTGGCTGGGATTACAGGCGCCTGCCACCACACCTGGCTAATTTTTTTTGTATTTTAGTAGAGACAGGGTTTCACCATGTTGGCCAAACTGGATCACTTGAACTCAAGTGATCTGCCCACCTCGGCCTCCCAAATTGCTGGGATTACAGGCATGAGTCACCGTGCCTGGCCAGGTTCTATGTTAATATCTATGTTAATATGTAATAAAGTAATTATTACTTTATTCCGTTAATAAAAAGTCTTGAGAACAGAGATTATTTTTCTCTCTGTCCTCACTACTTAGCACTGAAATCTCCGTGAACTTGTTGACTGAGTGAATGATTCCATCTCATGAAGCGTCTAGGTGGTTCTCAATCCTGGATGCACACTGGCCTCAACTGGGGTGGGGGAGGGGCAGGTGTTTTTAAACAAATACTGATTCCTGGGCCCTGCCCCAGACAATTAAATTAGACTCTTCAGAGGTGGGGCCAGAAAACTGCTATTTTTTTAAAAAGTTGAGATATAATTAAAAAAAAAATCTGAGATAAACCTTGGGAAAGTTACCCAACCTCTCCATGCTTCACGTTCCTCATAAGCTCAAATCTTAAATATATAGGTCAATGAATTTTTATATATGGATCCACACATTTAACCACAGGCCAGATCAAGATGTGTAATATGTTCAGCCTTCTAGAAGGCCCCCTCATGCCTCTCTCAGTCAGTAATATACATTATCCCTATTCCCTCCCACTGAGAGAGTTTTAAAAGCTCCCCAGGTGATTCTGATGCACAGCTAGGGCTCCGAGTCACCAATTTAGATTCTAGAACATTGGACTTCCCACCTCTGCCACCTCCCACCACATTTGTGAACTTGTCTTTGGGCAATTTCTTCATGAGGTGATAAAGAATAGGAAATAGTAAGATTAATCTTAATTAAATTAATTATCAGAGCAAAGAGGAAATTAAACACTCAGGCTAACCGGAGCTTATTATCGCTGCCTCCTCCCCGTGCTTATCATTTCTTTTAATTCCTGACTTATGACTTCCTCTGTGCCTATTCCTTCAGGATCCCCCAGTGAATTGCTACCTTTGTGAGGTTTGTGCCCCTCCCCCAGAAGCCAGTCACTGTTGCTTCTGTAACAGGAAAGCAAACAATAAAAAGCAAAGCATCGGGATTTTTAATTTCTTTGGGGCCAAGAATTCCTCAGTACAGTCCTATTTAGCTTATAGACCTCTTTTCAGTGTAAGGTTTTAAAATGCATAAAATATATGATATTATAAAGGCATCCAATTCTATTGATATACATATATCAGAATAATTTTAAACATCATTTTAATAATAGGTATTTATTTATTCATTAAATTACAAGATCTAGCAACAAACCTAATATCTATGGTAATCTGGTATAGTGATAAGTGTAAACAGTGTTTCAAGGTATCAGCAGCAATTGTTAACACGATATAAATGTTTCTGCTAGTATTATTTTGGTTTGTTGCCTACATTCATAATTGAATGAAATGTTACATTTCAGGTAAAGGTTAGTAAAAATAAAGATGCAATTTGATTTTCAGTTGAATTCATGGACCTCCTAAATATAATTCACAGACTCCTCCAAAATACCCCTGAATTCTTTGTGTAAGATAGTTTCAAGTTCTTGTCTAATTGCTATTTTTCTGGATTATGAGCCTTAGCTAGTGAGAGTGATTAGCTTGGCCAGCTTGGTGATTTTCCCTGCAAGGAAGCTGAGATAGGAAGGCTGAAGTGATTGTCCACTGGTAGCTGAAACTGGTAGGTAAAACTGAATCCCAAGTCTCCCCTCAGGTCAACACTCCTAGCAGCTTGGTTATGATCTGATCTTTTGGTTTGTCGCAGGTTTGCTCATTTCATTTGTTTGTTTATTGATTCATTCATCTATGGTATTGCTTTATATTCTAATAGCTATATGCATGACTGAGGAATTTAGTATCCTTCTGTTACCTCACTAATTCCATCGTGGCTACTCAACAGCAACTTAAAAAACCAACACAATCCTGAGTAAAAGCTTTTCAGTCCTTCTAAAACATCTAGAAATACATATTTATAAAATGGGATCATACTGCCAATTTTCTGCAACTTAGTATTTACACTGTAAAATATATTTTTGACATCTATTTCAGGAGATATATACACTTCTTTAATGACTACACAAAATTTCAATGGTATTGTTGTATGAAAATTTTAAACAACTTAATTGATGGCATTTTAATTGTTTTAAATTTTTTTGCTATTAAAAATAATGTATATTTGTGTATATATTCTTTGATCACATATATGAATATTTCTTTAAAGAAGACTACTAGAAGTGAAATTCTTGGGTCAAATGGTATTTTATAATTTAATTTTGATAGATCGCATCTTATTTGTTCTCCAGAAAGACTGTGCCTGTTTCTATTCCTCCCAGCAAGGTGTGAGGGTACAAGTCCCCTGCACCCTTGCTAACACAGATATTGGTAGTCTTTATTTTAAATCCTTCCAATAAGGCAAAAAATCTGATACTGCTGTCAAATATTCATTTCTTTGTGTACTCACAATGTTGAAACTTTTTTCATATGCTTGCTGCATGTTTGTACTTATTCAATGTTTATGCCCTTTGCTCATTTTCTATTTAGGTTATAGATGCGTTTCTTAAATGATGAATTAAAAATGAAGACTTGTTGTTCATCTCTTAATGTCGTTTCTCCAGCTTGCATCCTTAATTTGATTAGCTAAGAGTTGAAACATTTGCTACTTATATAAAATATGAGCAGCCAAAAATCCTTTTGGAATGAGGCAGGGTTATAAATAAAATGCACTTTTAAAAATATGTGAAACATGGTTGTGTGTAACTTGCCTCAGTTCTTCCCTTTGATTCCACTGGAGATGTTTGGCACTAAAATCCATGGATTTCCCTGAGACTTTGACAACTGATCATAAATTGTGCTCTACAGCAGTCCTCTGACTTAGCTTGGTATTATTACCACCTTTTGTGAGGGGAGGAACAGGCCAGAAAGGTTAAGACTGAAGGTCATATAGTTAATGGATGCAAATGAGCCAGCCTCAAACCTGGCCAATTCTGAGAATTCTAGAGTAACCATATCAGGACTTTCTCATAGTGAAGGAATTGCTAATGATTATATAGCCTTGCAGCATGGCTGAATTGTTGCTCATTTTCTCTTTTATACTGTAATAATAATACTGACTACAATTTGCTGAGCTTTTACCAAATGCCAGATATTGTGAACATTATGTATTAACTTCTTTAATCCTCATTAAAACTCTGTGAGATAATGTGATGGGAGTTTGTTTTGTTTTGGTTTTTTTGTTGTCCAGACCATTTCTCCTTCTCCTGGTAAAGGACTACCATTTCTTTCAGGGGGATGACCTCTTCCTTACTGTATTTATTTGTGTCGGTGAGGTAGGAGGTGGGGCTCAGGCTCCAGACCAGATTGAAGACTGGCTGAAACAAGGAAGAGACAAAACCACCTCTCCATAAGACATGCCCACCAAGGCCTTGTCAATTTACCATTGCCATGACAACACCTGGCAGTTATCACCCCTTTTCAGGGCAACGACCTGGAAGTGGCCAACTTTTTCTAGAAATCTCTGCATGATCCACACCTTATTTGGCATGTAATTAAAAGTAGGTGTAAATATGACTGCAGAACTGCCCCTGGGCTGCTATTCTGGGCATACCGCCTGTGCGTTAGCCCTGCTCTGCTGCTGCTGTACCCTGCCGCTTCCATTAAAGTTGCTGTTTAACACCACTGGCTTGCCATTGAATTCTTTTCTGGGTGAAGCCAAGACCCCTCCTGGACTAAGCCTCAGTTTTGGGGCTCGCCTGCCCTGCATCAGTGGGACCTGTCCATTAAGGAGCCTTGTCAAGGAGTGATACTGTAACCCAGCCCTGGCCAGTGTCACTCTCCAGGGACTTGGAATCTTTCCTTTTGGAGCTGATGTTTCTCAGGGGTTGTGCCCTGAGATCATTCATTCCTGCTACTTATAGCCTTATAGCCACCTGAATTTCTGCCTTTTCTGAACCTCATATGCAGCTTTTTAAAAAAATTTCTGTATATTCTTTATATTATTCCAATACCTCGACCTTTGGTTCAATCAACCTGAGTATTTATATAGTATTATTAGCCCCGTTTT
Organism: Pan troglodytes; assembly: GCF_028858775.2. Taxonomy (NCBI): domain Eukaryota; kingdom Metazoa; phylum Chordata; class Mammalia; order Primates; family Hominidae; genus Pan; species Pan troglodytes. The sequence continues at coordinate 66,709,626 of NC_086015.1, forward strand.
ATAGATGAGGCCATTGAGGCTCATCCAACTTATAAATTAAGGAGCTGGGAACTACAAAACATCTGTTCAATACCAAGAAACTCTTAAATGCAGGTAATGTAAACAAGGTCACAGCTAGTTGGTACAAAAGAAAAGCAAGCAAGCAGACAAGCAAGCAAAAAACGTTGGTAGTTTCTATTAATTTCTCTGTTACAAAGCAGTTGAATTAAAAAGTCATTTTCATAATAAAGGAATTATATATACATTAAATAACTTTGCATCATGGTTAATTCATTGATCATTTTCTTCATTTTTGTGACTGGGTACTGTACATGTTTCTAATGTGGAGAGATCATTCGGGGAGCCAGAATCTCCATTAGGTCAATTCTGGGGTCCTAACAAGGGAATACTCTTCCCTTCCACTTACTGTTTTGGAACTGCTGTTTAGCTTTGGTAAATGGAGGCCAGAAAGATCATGGGAAAGCCAATTACCACACGGCTGTGATTCCAAAGGCATAGGGAAGAAATGAGGGTGGGGAGCAGTGTGGGTGAAGGGAGGAAGGTCATTTGTGTAAAGGAAGACATAGAAAGAAGCCTGCCTGCAAAGTATCAGGTGGTTCAAAACATAAGGTACCCACTTAGAAGGGCAGAAAAATTAGCTAAACAAGAAACACTATTTGGCAAAATTCACAGATATAAACAAAATATGATTGGGTTAGACTCCTAAAGAAAAGATGCCTAGGAGCAAAATATTATTGTCATTTTAATATTATTGATGATGATCTCCTGCCATATATGACACAAATTTTTTCCGGGGTCAGTAAAAGTTTTATTTAAAAAAAATTAAGTTTCTACCTATAGAGTAAAAGAGGCTCGAGAGAGATAGTACCCAATTCACTATGTATGAAGCTCATTCAGAGAACAATTTAAATTTAAACAAAGTTTCAAAAAATTTCCAGATATATACAAAAACATGGAAATGTGACCATATTTGATAGCAGATGATAAGAAATGTTTGTAAATTTGTTATAGGCATCATAACGGTTTCCTGCCTATGACTTATGGGTGGTTGTTCTTGTAAAAGTGCTGTCTTTTCAAGATACATGCTGAAATAAATACAGATGACATGATGTTTGAAATCTGCTTCAAAATCATCTGAGGATGGAAGAATGGGGGGTGCAAAGATGAAACAAGAATGACCATGACTTGTTAGGTGATAAAAGCTGGATGATACCTACATGGGGCTTATTATACTATTCTCTTTATTTTAGCACATAAGAGGCATTTAGCTGGGACTAGAGGTGCCCACCACCACTCCCAGCTAATTTTATATTTCCGGTAGAGATGAGGTTTTGCCATGTTGGCCAGCCCTATCTATCTATCTATCTATCTATCTATCTATCTATCTATCTATCTGTATTATATATATATATATATATATTTTTTTTTTTTTTTGCTGGGGAATTAAACATTATATTACATTTGCTTGAGTCAGAAAAGATACCATATTTTGGTAAAAAATGTTTTACATGAACCTTAGAAAACATTGCCACATATTAACATATGCACGTTAAATATAAATACTATAATACTTGCGGATAAAGTCTTTAAATAATATTTAAGACATTTCCCTTAGTTATTTAAAATACCACATATGACATTTGGAATACCATCAGACTATGCTAATTCACGTTTATCCCTTGCTTGTGGACAAGAAAATAATAGATTGTAATATGTGGTACCACATTTCAATTTATAATGATTATAAATCTTTTTTTTTTTTTTTTTTTTTTGAGATGGAGTCTTGCTGTGTCGCCCAGGTTGGAGTGCAGTGGCGCGATCTCAGCTCACTGCAAGCTCTGCCTCCCGGGTTCACGCCATTCTCCTGCCTCAGCCTCCCGAGTAGCTGGAACTACAGGCGCCCGCCACCACACCTGGCTAATTTTTTGTATTTTTAGAAGAGACGGGGTTTCATCATGTTAGCCAGGATGGTCTCGATCTCCTGACTTCATGATCCACCCGCCTCAGCCTCCCAAAGTGCTGGGATTACAGGAGTGAGCCACTGCATCCGACCATAAATCTATTTTTTAAAAAACACTTTTTTTTTGAGACAGAGTTTTGCTCTGTCGTCCAGGCTGGAATGTAGTGGCATGATCTTGGCTCATTGCAACCTTTGCCTCTTGGGTTCAAGTGATTCTCGTGCGTCAGCCTACCAAGTAGCTGGGACTACAGGCACCTGCCACCAGCTAATTTTTGTATTTTTGGTAGACACAAGGTTTCGCCATGTTGGCCAGGTTGGTCTCAAACTCCTGGCCTCAAGTGATCCGTCCATCTCGGCCTCCCAAAGTGCTGAGATTACACGTGTGAGCCATTGTGCCTGGCCTATGATAATAAATCTAGATTTAGTAGAGAATGGTAGAAAAGTTTCTGGAAAAATCTAGAAAGCTTAGGGTTCAGACCTAAATGATAGTTTTGGTTTGGTTTTGTTTTTAAAAATGTAAAGTCAGACCTTTATGCAAACTCAGAATATTCCATATCATTTGCTTGCTACATGGTCTGACAGATCAAAGCACTTTGCCCTTTTCTGAAGGTGGCATTACATTAGATACTGTCACCCAAACAAGATGACTTTACTGTAATTTTCTACCACTGTCTATATCAAAACCAAACCCTTAAAAAAATGACAGAATTGGGACAGAGCAATGACATGATCTTTGTCTTTTACATCACATTTATGGGGTATCAGACCAATTAACTGAAGAGTATATTGGTCCTCCATCATCTGCTCATTGTGACTAACGCCTATCATGTAGTTTGACTGATTTTTTTTGGTTGAATTAGTAGATACTTTGGAGACAGTCAAAGCATCACAAGATCTTGAAAAACTAGTGTTCTTATCCCAAATGGAACAGTTTTTCTACTTTCCTGGTGGTACACCTGCAGATTCTCCAACTGCTAATGGTTCATAAGATCAACGTTAGGAAGGCAGAGATAATTAAAAGAATAGTGAAGCTCATGATGTAGACCATTCAAGCCACCCTTTTAATTTTTGGTTATTTCTTTTTTTTTTCTTTTTTTTTTTTTATTATACTTTAAGTTTTAGGGTACATGTGCACATTGTGCAGGTTAGTTACATATGTATACATGTGCCATGCTGGTGCGCTGCACCCACTAACTCGTCATCTAGCATTAGGTATATCTCCCAATGCTATCCCTCCCCCCTCCCCCCACCCCACCACAGTTCCCAGAGTGTGATATTCCCCTTCCTGTGTCCATGTGATCTCATTGTTCGATTCCCACCTATTAGTGAGAATATGCGGTGTTTGGTTTTTTGTGCTTGCGATAGTTTACTGAGAATGATGATTCTCAGTAATTTTTGGTTATTTCATAACTTCTTGGTGGCAGGGCAGTTTTCTCTGTCAGCAACAGCCACAGAAAATCTACATACTGGAATAGATTGATTTTGTAATTTTCCTCTATATGCAAATATCTCCATATCATTTACCTCTCACTCAGTACACCCACTACATTGAAGACTAGACAGATAAAACAACCAACAAAGAGTTGGATTACTGGCTCATCACCAGCCAAGATGAAATCTCATCTGCTACGGCTCAGTACAGAATCACAAGCTGTTGTATTAAACACATCTTTGTTGAATGAAAGATAAATGCCAAATGGTCTGGTAACAACGCAAATGAGTCCTGTGGTGTTTAGCATTTATTACACAACCCAATAACCCAATCATATCTTTGGCCCTGAGCTACGTGTATATTTAATTGTCCACTTAGATATCTAATCAAAATATCAAAGATAACTTGCACAAAAGAGAAATTTTGACTCCACCCTCCTCCAACCGGTTCCTTTCTCATCTTTGAAAATAACACCTACATTCAACCCATTGCTTATATTTAAAAACCTGGGAATCATGCTTATTTCCTTTTTCCTCTCACATTCCATATCTAGTTCAGCATTCTTATTGGCCTTGTTTCCATATTGTTCTGCTGAATTTAACAGCTTCTCAATATCACAAGACACCGTCATCTCTCACTGCATCAGATTCCTACCTGGTCTCCCTACATCCACATTTCAGACCAGTTTCCTTAAAATAGCCAGGGTGATCCTCTCAAGGCATAAATGAAATCCTATTACCATTCTGCCTAAAATTCACCAATGGTGTCCTGTTGCATCCAAACTCATCATCATTAACTACCTGATTGACCCCATTAGATCCTACTCACCTTTCTGACTTCATCATTTACCACCACCTCCCTGTCGCATGTGTTCCCACAACACATCACACTCAGTTTCTTCTTGCTGTTCCCTCTACCGGGAAACTTATTTCCCATCTAGCTCATGGCTGCCTCCTTCTCAATGTTTATTTCTTGGGCCATATGTCACATCTTAGAGTAATTTTTTTTCTCTTGACCACTCTAGCTAAAGAAATCACTCCTCCCTTTTCTTGACATTCTATCTATTGTCTTCTTTTACTTATTTCATAGCACTTACTACCTACCATCTGCAATCTTATTTCATTAGTCACATGTTTATTATCTGTGCTTTCTTAGCAGAATGAAAGCTCCCTAGTGCCAAGAACCCATTTATCACCTTTCCAGCACCATGTCTGACTCATTGTAGGTGCTCAGTACATGGTGTCTTGGTGAATGAATGAATGAATACATTTCTTTAAAAAAAATCTACTCATGTAAATGTTTGAGAGACCACTATGAACCAGGAACTTTCTTCTGAAGCTACGTAGGTCAAACAATTTCTACCTGTAAAGAGTTTCTAGACTGTTATCTTTGAACTCGAAGAGAAATGACCAGAGAACTTGCTGTTTTTCTGTACAGGTCCAAAGGGCAAAATCTAAGCTTCTTGTCTTCTGTAGCATAGCCAGGTGGTATTCCTAGAATGCCAGTTGGAGAATCCTAGATGTCTCCTAGTTGAGTAACTATTGCTCAGTTATTCTCATTCATGTGTAGACATGAGACTGGGGTGGGCTCAGTAGGTTGAGTCAGTTTGGCAGCAGATCTACAAACTCCAGTCCTCTAAGGTTAAGGAGATGACACATTCTAATCCTACATTTCTGAAAGACAGAGTGCAACCCACATTCCCAGGAGGGAACAACATATTGTCAGCCGCATCAGGAGCATTTTGCTCTCTGCAGGCAGTGGCACTGCTGTGCGTGGATATCACATTTCCTTCCCAGAGTCCGTGGGAGGCCTCCTTGAATGTGAGAAGTGCAAACAGAGAGGGACACATTTGTTGTACAGAAGCTGGCTCCGGGCTTTGGGTTTGGAGACAGGCTCAAGATATTTGCTTTAAAATGTCACAGGTAAAGTATGGACCTGTGACTATAGAACATTTTTCGTGAGAGGAAGGAATCAGAAGGCCTTCCAAACACAGGGACTCCTTTGTACATTCAGAGGTCCTGGTGATGCCGTCTGGGTTTATATATCAATCCCTTACATGAGTTGAGTCCCTCAAAGGCTTCAGATCAGTAGAGATAATGACTCAGATCCTGAAGAGACCTCAGCTGGGATGTGCATGGCCTAGCCCCTGCCTGCCTTTCCGGCACTGTCTTTTATCATACCCCTCCTGGGCCCTGTTCTAGCCATACAGACTTTCTTTCAACCCCTGTGACATCTAGACACTCTCCTGGCCCAGGGCCTTGGCACATGCTGTTCCTTCTGTCCTAAATGTTTCTCCTGCCCTCCCTACTTCACTTAGTGAAAACCTACTCATCCTTTACATACCATACTCAAGCACCAGTTAGGAGAAACTACCCCTGACCCCACAGACTATATCAGATTCCGTCACAGAGCTCTGTTTCTTTCCTTCAGAGTTTTAATCTCAGTTTACAACTATAAACTCCCTGGTGTGATATTTAAATTAACTTGTGTCTTCCTCAATGATCTGTATGGTATGCAGTGCAAGGACTTTACCTGTGTTTGCTTACCATTAGATTCTCAGTGCCAAGCACAGTGCCCACCTTTAGCAAGGATTTGTTACATATAAATAATTGGGTAATCTGCAAATAAGGGTAATGTATCCCTGGAAAATATACATCCTGAAAAAAGTAGCCATTGCCTAAGGAAAGGCTCATCCTACCATTACACCAACTAAATGGCCGTGATGGTCATTCATCATTCAGTTGTTAGGAAAACATTTCCAGCTCTCCACCTTCTGGGAGCACGGTAGGATTTGACTATTTTAACCTTGGGATTTGGTGGGGTTATATGACTACTTCTGGCCTATGAGTTGTGAACAGAAGTGCTCTGTGTCCCTTTTAGGCTGAAACCTGTATTTTCTGGTGAAGACACTCCAGAGCTTTCTTTTGCTCTGGCACAGCGAGAGCATCACTTGAAAACGGGGCGGCACCATCAGCCTGGGACATAGGGTAACAGAGTCTCTGTCAACTGATGATGGACACAAAACACAACAAAGAAATAAACACTTCTCTTTTAAGGTACTGAGAGTTTGAACTGTAACCACAGTACAATGTAGCTTACCCTGACTCATGGAAGAGCTGAATCCAAACTTCCTTAATCAAAAAGTAACCATAGCAACAACAATAATAACAATCATAAAAACTTGTTGAAAAGTTAACATGTGTCAGATACAGGCTTTATAGGAATTATCTATTTCATTTCAACTTCACAAGAATGCAGGAATGGTATCGGGGGGCATTTTTGCTTTTGTTTTTTTTTTTTTTTTTTTTTTTTTTTTAAACATGGTCTCGCTCTGTCACTCAGACTGGAGTGCAGTGGTAAGATCATAACATTGAACTCCTGGGACTTCTAGGCTCAAGCAATCCTCCCACTTTAGTCTCCTGAGTAGCTAGGACTACAGACGTGCATGTACCACACTCAGCAAATTTTTAGAAAATTATTTTTTGTAGAAATGGGGTCTTGTTATGTTGTCCAGTCTGGTCTCAAACACCTGGCCTCAAGTGACCCTCCTGCCTCAGCCTCCCAAAGTGCTGGGATTACAGGCATGAGCCACTGCACCTGGCCCTAGGGAAAAACATTTTAAATTTCAGTATACAGATGGAGAAATTAAGCTCAAAGAAGCCAAGCAAATTATGCAAAATCAGCTTGTTTGTAAGAGATGGGGCCTGATTCTGCTTTACTTCAAAGCCCACATATTGTTAATTACCATTCTTTCCATATTGTCCATTATATTGTTAGTGTTTTTTTTTTTTTTTTTTTTTTTTTTTTTGAGGCAGAGTCTCGCTCTGTCACCCAGGCTGGAGTGCCATGGTGCGATCTTGGCTCACTGCAAGCTCCGCCTCCGAGGTTCACCCCATTCTCCTGCCTCAGCCTCCTGAGTAGCCGGGACTACAGGTGCCCGCCACCATGCCCGGCTAATTTTTTGTATTTTTAGTAGAGACGGGGTTTCACTGCATTAGCCAGGATGGTATCAATCTCCTGACCTCGTGATCTGCCTGCCTTGGCCTCCCAAAGTGCTGAGATTACAGGTGTGAGCCACCGTGCCTGGCAGGTTTTTTTTTTTTTTTTTTTTTTTTTAAAGAAAAGAAGAAAAAAGAAAAAGTAAAAATTAAAATAGACACTCAGGTCTCTGTGTGAGGAAAGAAGGCATAAAGTGCTTCTGCTCATCAGAGCAGCTGGGATCTCAGGATAGTGGGACCATTCTCCCACAAGAGATTTTTGTTGGTGAGAAAACCGCCAGGACCCCTAACTGCATGTGCCTAACAATACTGTTCACCAGGGGGGTATTTTAGCCAGGTTTACTCAGGAGCAGATTTTATGGAGGAAATTACTTTACTGTGGAGGAGAGTTTGTCCTTGAACCCAGACAACAGTAGGAAACTTGGAAAATTGAAGTTCAGTGCTCTAAGCTGTGGGTAGGTAAGCACACAGATTTGGAGACCACCATATCACCGCCTTCTAAGAGATTCAGAAAACACTTTAATTGGACTGCTGTGACGCTTCCTGAAACAGACAACTTCCAGACTATTCTGCTGCTTTACAACATTGTCAGTATCTATCTAGTTTGACAGATCTTTCCAACTTAGATTCAACAAAAAAGCCAAACAAAACATTAACTACTTTCAGTTAATAATTATTTAAATAATTTATATGACAATAATTATTATTACTACTGCCAGGCACTATGCTAAAAGCTTTATGCACATTATTTTATTTAATTTATTTAATGTTCACATCAACCTTGTGAAGTAGGTACTATTTTAAATCCCCATTTTGCAAATGAGGAAACAGAGGCAGGGGAAGTTTAAGTAATTGCCCAAGTCATGCAGCCACTAGTGTCAGATCCTGGTTGTGAATCCCAGTCTGGGTTTAAAACGTGATGCTAATGACAACCACATAAGAACATCACCACAGTAATAGAAAGCACGCAACAGATATTAGCTGTCAGGTGCTAGAAACTCCACTAAGGATGCATGCATCTCCTCATTCAGTGCTCATAACCACCTGATGGGGTTGGCACTGTCATTATAGTTGAGGAAATGCAGGCTTGGAAGAGTTAAGTATCTTTTGCAAAATCACAGAAGCAGCAAGGGGCAGCCTCTGAATTTTCACTTAGGTTGTCTGGCTCTAGAATGCTCACTGTAGCCTGTGTTGAGCAAAGATTTCACATAGAATTAGGGAGAGGGGCTTCTTCCTATCTCTCTGTGGAAGACGGCCATGCCGACTTGGTGAGGCTGCAGGGCACCTCAAGGCTTTGCAGCTTTGGAAGTCCCTTCAGACAGGAACCCGGAAGGGAGCCAGAACCTTTATGGAGGACAGTGGCCACAGTGGTGTGGTGAAGACCACCCTCAAGTGGCTTCATAAACAAGGATATAAGCCCAAGTGAACATCTCATGAACATCTCATGAACATCTCAGAAGTAACTAAGGGAGATTCAGGGACTGGCTGAGATCCTGTGTCACACAGGTGGAGGCTGGAGCCAGAAAGTGAGTTGCTGCAATGCTTTCACAGGCTCATTTGCCTTTGAGTAAATCAACTTCTATCTTTGCTCCATTGAGGAAAATCTAAGATAAACAGCTTCTTTTCTGGCGATTGTCTCTCCAACCATGACCAAAAAAGTATGACCCAATAGTTTCCATATTTGAAAGAGCAAACCTGCCCTGCTTAGGCATAAGCACACATGAACAGAATGATCCAGCGTATAGTTTCTCGACCTCATCACTACTGACATTTGAGGCTGGGTAATTGTTTTTTTGTGGGGGTGTGTCTGTGTGCGTGGTGGGGGCCGTGAGGGTCCTGTGCTCTGTGAGACATTTTGCAGCATGCTGGCCTTTGGTCTCTACTAGATGCCAGTAGAAAAACCCCCTTATCCCCAGCTGAATAAAAAACTCACACAGGTCTGGGAGAGGAAGGTGGTGGTGTCAAAATTGCCCCCAGTTGAGAACCACTGATCTAGCAGCTAATTTTATTCATTAGTTGAGGACTTAATATAGTACTAGGCTTTGAGGATGGTAAAGGGTGTAAGCTGGGGCCATCAGAAAGCTCCCAGTTTTAAGAAAAAGGAGCAGATGTTAACCACACAATTATGGGAATAACTTCTTGTAGAAAGTGCTACAAGGGAAAAGTACAGTGCCTTTAGCTAAGATGAAAAACATTCTTAAACCCAGCTGCAAGGAGGTAATTCAAATAGACTAGATTTTTGTCAAGAGAAGATGTTGTAGGTCTCCGATGAATGCCAGTAGATACTGCTGAACCCGAGTGTGACCAGGCTCTAAATCATCTTAAACTCTAAAGCTTTTCCAGTTCAGGGGACCCTGATGCCAGCCTTAAGGTTGCAGACGGGTAGAGGAAAATGGACACAGTGTAGACAGCCTTCCTTTCACATAAGAGAGCATGTGGGGCTCACCTCTGCTGTCTGAATATACATGAGCTAGACTCTACTATGCATTTGATCTATCCAGTAGCTGTCAGAGGACTCCACAGGTCTGGGAATAATGTACTCAGATGTTTATCAGGCTAAATAGGAAAAAAAAAATCCACTGAGACTGAGGCAAGGGGAAATATATCCCTCTAAAAATAAACCTGATTTTAATTTCAAACTGGGTCAGTTTGGCTTGGGAATTATTGGGGAGTGTGTCTGAGCCGCTCAGGAGATGAAGTGGAACCCTTGCTAATTTAATTTGCATATGCTGCTTAAAATGCGAGAAGCCTGCTGCTCTGAGCCTGGCAGCTCCCTGCACGCTGACACTTTGCTGGCTTCCTCTCCTGCCTCTGCAGGCTCTGTCTGGAGAGGCACTGAGGTAGCCACGTTCTCAGAGAGGTCAGAATTCAGTGGGAGGCCTTGGAGAGCCTTTGTCTCAGGGCCACATGCCCAAGGCAGGGTGGAGGAAGAGCACTGGGTGGAGGGTGTCACAGTTCAGGTGGCCTTATGTGGGCACTGCTGTATCCAAGGGAGCTGCACTTGTGGCTTGCTGGTGCAGTGAGATGGGCGCCAGCTGTTTCCCTGCAAGCACTTAACCTTGATGTATCTGCGCTCAGGAAGAATGCTCAGGAGCTCCTCCAAAACAGGTGCAAAATAGAAACAGGGATGACGCTGCAGCAGGGCTCAAGGTCCTCACTCACTGCCTCTGCTGCACTTTCATTCACCATGGGCTCTTTGGAGACCACCACCTTTCCTGTATTCCCTCCTCCTTGATTTTTTCCTCATCCACATGTCTATGAGCTTTTATCTCAGTCACTCTCAAACCTGCCTCCCTTTTACCGATGAACTCATCAGCTCTCACCTGCGCACGATTGCAATGGCATGCAGCTCAGAAGTTCCCAGGTTTGGGGATTTCATGGACTAAGAAACAATAACAGTTTAAAAACAAATGAATCAAGGCACAGACATACATTTAATTTTGTCTGGTAATGACATAAAAAAATTCCTACTATTTACTATCCTACTGTGAACATTATTTCATAAACAAAAGGAATTTTAGTGCCAAAAAAAGTAGAAAAGCGGTAGTTTCCAAATAATAAAGCATTCTCAAGAAAGTACAACTGGGACTGTTGGTATTCTCATATATGTGGTGTTATGCGTCACACACACACAGCCTTTACCTTCCTCATTTAGCAATGCATCAGTGAAAACTCTGCCAAGAACTGTCACCAGCCCAAGGGCCCACACATGAGAACCAGCATCCTCATTTCCCCAACTCATATTTCTCTGTTGCTCTCCACGAAACCTTCAAAAGATAGCTTCCGAAAAAGACAAATCTGATCATACCTCTCCACTGCTGAAAACCCTCCAATGGCGCCTCAGCTATTCTCAGGATAAGCTTAAATACACTTGGGGAAATAGATGCAAAATGATCTGCTTGAATTTCACGGCTAATTCTTGACAGAGCCTGGGTTTGAACCCCAGGCATGTCTGACTGTAGTGAGAGTGCTCTGTGCCAGTGAGCCCCAGGCTCCCCAGGTGGCCTGGCCAGCCTGTCTGCCTGTTGGAAGACTTCCAGTTTTCTGCCTTTGCTCCTTTCCCATACTTCTGGACTACCAGCCTCGGAATTCCCAATCTTCTCCTCAAAACCCAACCTGAACTTCTCTCTCTTGCTTCCTTTATCAAAAATCTAAAATCTAGTAGAACTGTCTCGAATGATGGGAATAGTCCACACCTGCACTGTCCAAGATGGTAGTTAACAGCCCTAAGCAGCTAGTGAGCATCTGAAATGTGGCCAGTGTGATAGAGGAATTACTTTCTATTTTGAGTAAATTTTAATTAAAGTTGGATTAGTGACACATGACTAATGATTATGGTACTGGACAGTGCAGGTTTAGACATTTCTCTGTACATTTAAATCCTAACAATAAACTTCAGCCCGGATCAATTATCCCATCAATGTTCAAAGGAAAAGTTAGTATAGCAGGGCTAGACCCTCTGGGTTTGAATCCTGGCTGTTGCACGAATTAGCTCTGTGATTGTGAACAGTTTATTTAACAACTCAGTTTCCTCAACCATTGAAGCAAGAATGATAATAGCACCCACCTCATGGGGTCGTATGATGATAAAATGAGTTAATATGTGCAAAATGTTTAGACATTGCTGGTATACAGGAAACACCGGTACATTTGCTATTATTATTATTTACTTAGTTCATACTATGTGGGAAGCTCACAAGCAAGTCTGTACTAACTGCTGAAGAAAAATACATTAGGTCTTGCTCCTAAATCAGTGCTTTAGAGGAGTCACCCTAACTCATGGCAGCAGTGGCCCAGGGAAACATTTATCATGGCATTCTACAGGATCACACTTGACACTCAGTGCCTTACTAGCAGGCATTATCACCACTCTCCATTTCAAACACAGGGTAACTGAGGCATTGAGTCATAAGCAGTTTGCCCAAGGTCACATTGCTAGAACCTGCCAGAGTCTGGCTTTGGACACTAGGCTCATCACATGGTGCCAAACAGCCTGCTCCCTGACCGCTGAGAAGGGAGGAGGCTGACGGCCTATGGTTAAGAACGCTACTCTGACCAAAGGCAGAGCATAGAAGGAAAAGATGAGGGGATCAACAGGGTGAAGGAGGAACACAGTAGATATTTTTGAAGCTCCATCCTTGGGTAATTGAAGGATGGAGGGATGAGTAGCCTCTGGGCAGTCACTGTCTGCAGCTATTGTTGGTAACTCTGGCCTGGCATAAATCCACCTTGGGAAGGATGACAGGGACAGAAATGTCCACTTTAGGTCCATGGAAGAGCTTTTGGATTCATCTGGTTGGAAGAATTTCCTTCATTTCTCCTCATAGCATAAGTAATGGATTTGTACCTCCTTGACTTTCCTATATTCAAATTTGTAATAAAACTTTGGTTCCAGACTAAAGAGTCATACCCCTTGGACTGAATGAAAACAACCCTGAGTTTCTCAGTAGACCAGGCCTTAGCCACAAATATCAGGTGGATTGAGTATTTACCTCCTTCTGTCAGGGGCCATGGACTCACTCCTCACTAGAGGAGACATGGAATTATCTCTACTAGGAAACCTAATTTGCTTTATCTTTAATTACAGGAATCCAAGATTGCTCAGTGTCTGGTTATGCAGGGGGTGTGCGATAGCTTTGAGTGACCCGTTAAGTGTATTGATCAATTGCTAATAATAATAAAGGATTCCAGCCAAAGGAAGCAAAAACACTATTTACCAAAAGTAATTAACCCTTCTGCTTCCTACCAACCAATAAACCCTCAGACAAAAATTCTTCTTTTTTTTTATTATACTTTAAGTTTTAGGGTACATGTGCACATTGTGCAGGTTAGTTACATATGTATACATGTGCCATGCTGGTGCGCTGCACCCACTAACTCGTCATCTAGCATTAGGTATATCTCCCGATGCTATCCCTCCCCCCTCCCCCCACCCCACCACAGTCCCCAGAGTGTGATATTCCCCTCCTGTGTGCATGTGATCTCATTGTTCAAGGAAGTCAGTGTGGCGATTCCTCGGGGATCTAGAACTAGAAATACCATTTGACCCAGCCATTCCATTACCGGGTATATACCCAAAGGACTATAAATCCTGCTGCTATAAAGACACATGCACACGTATGTTTATTGCGGCATTATTCACAATAGCAAAGACTTGGAACCAACCCAAATGTCCAACAATGATAGACTGGATTAAGAAAATGTGGCACATATACACCATGGAATACTATGCAGCCATAAAAAATGATGCGTTCATGTCCTTTGTAGGGACATGGATGAAATTGGAAATCATCATTCTCAGTAAACTATCGCAAGAACAAATTCTTCTTTCTTAATGGCACAGTAAGACTAGTAAAACTTTCCACAACAGAGTCAAGTTCTTGCTCTCTTCAAGTTTCCATCTGGTATTGGTAGGCATTTGGCAGTTACATGGACTTATACAGGTTTTTGCATGCATCTCTTTAAAAAGAAGTCATTGCTTTAAGATCACACGGGTAAGTCGTATTTTGGAAGTGAAAACAGGAAGCACCTAGACTGTCTTAGATTGCTGGTAGCTGTGCTTATTAGTAAAAACACCTTGGAAAACTTCTTGGCACTATTTACTAAAGCTGAGTATCTATTTATAGATATCTAGATATCTATCTCCAGAATTCCATTCCTGTGCTTCTACCCAAAAGAAAGAATTGAGTGCTAGCATACACCGAAGAGCATGTATAGGAGTATTTCAGAACAACTTTATTCATAGTAGCTTCAAACTAGAAGCTTCAAACTACAAACCAGAATACTGCATAGCAGTGAAGGAGAACAAACTACTGTTACCTGCAACAATAGAAATAAATCTCAAAGATGTGAAGTCAATCAAGAGAAGGCAGACAAAAGAGGGTAGATATTTTACAATTTCATTTATATGAAGTTCAAAATAGGCAAAACTAATTTGTAAGAACAGGTTTAGTTGGTGAGAAATCTGTGGAGCATTGTTGATTTTACAGGCCCAATACCCAGCTTTTCTCTGATTTTGCAGTTGTCTCCATAGCAATAGTCACAGACTCTAAAATGGGTAGCCTTTTCAACAAAAGAAACTGTCATTCTCAACAGCTGTCTGTGAAAGTGTGCAATGCCCTGCTAAGGAGGCACCTGCAGAGATGTGGGGCTTTTCCTCATTTAGAAGAATTATTTTGCAAACAATAATACTAATACAACACTGGATGAGAAAACCATAGGAGGCCTCTTATAACCATTGTCTTGAGGGACAGAACTAACATTCACTTAGAAGCTAACATTTCCATTCTGGGAGTTTGTGATTCATCTGATGGGAATTGGATACAGGAAATGGAAATTCTGATGAAGCTTCCCCTCAAATACTTAGCTCACTTATACCCAGAGTGACACTAAAATGAAAATGTTCTGGCTGATAGTCGTGTTCTTTTTCTGTAAGTTCAGGAGCAAGAGTAGGTTTTAAGAAATGACACCAACTCAATTTTGGTTCAACTTGTGTTTGCTTAGCTCTTTTCAGATTAGAAATGGCCATATATACATTGCATCCTTTGATTATGTTTATAACTCTACAAGGCCAGTAGAGCATATGGTACTGTTATTTTTCAAGTGGGGAAATTGAGGCTTATCAACACGAAGTCGCTGTCCCAGGTCAAACAGCTAATATTTAGGCTGCTGCAAAAGTAATTGCGGTTTTTGCAATTATTTTTAAGGGCAAAGCCGCAATTACTTTTGCACCAATCTAATAAGTGACAGAGCTGAAACTCAAATCCAAAAGGGTCTGTTTGCAAAGTCCATGTTCTTTCTACCATCTGGGCTGTTTCTCCCAGCAAAGATTGTCCTTCTCTCGAACATCTGCAGGGAGGTGGATGTTATATGTTCCTTACTACCTTTAACAATCTGTTTACAACCTAATTAGGAAAGTTTTTTATATATCTAACACTCATCTCACTTTTTCCTAAAATAAATTCATTTAATTAATTTTTCGAAGATACTGAGCCAAATCTCAGTTTTCCTTTTTCTGAGTATATCTTCATTTCCTTAACTTTCCCCTTCACAAATAATTGTTACCAAAGGTCTTCAGCACCCACCTCAAACATGGCATTGAAAACTAGAGCTGGAGCTTGAGGGAGATTTTGGATTCATTGTTGTTTCATTTCCAAATGTAAATGTTCTCTTAGTGATAATAACATAAGTGACTGAGTTATCTCATTCTGGAGGCTTCTTGGCAAAGCCTGACTGCTTGTGTTTAATATTCTCAGATAACCCCTTCAACCAAAGGAAGAAGAAAGTGAAACATATCTGTGTTTTATTCTCTATTATCTTTAAAATAAATATTGTAAGCTTGACTTGGGGGCGGCGGAAAACTAGAAAGAGATGAGCAAGTGTGTTTAAAACCTTAAGCAGCTTCTTGTGTCCACTAGGGTGGATAACTGCTTGCAATTTGGAATGAAATCCGGAATCCCTCAAAAAACCTGCTGGGTGACCTTCGTTAGTTCACTTTTCACAACTTTTCTCATCTATAAAATGGTGGTATTAACACTATCTACGTAAGATTATGCACACTTATACTAATACCTGGCATAAATGCTAATCCTTTCTATCATTGCATGCTTTTGTATTTAACCCCTTGGCCTTAGCATCTGGATCTACTTCAAGTGGGGTGGTCACAGCACCCAAAAGGTTCACATTGCTGACTCCACTACCTGAGTTAGTGTGTCAGTTTTCTTAGTACCCAAACTGATGTGGAGCCATTGCTCTCTCTCAATGTTTGCAAACAGATTTTACTTGTTTCTCTGAGCATGATCGCCCTCATAATGGAATGACTAAGGGCTTCTTCCAAATGCTCCAGGAATGGTGAAATCCATTAAGAAAAATTGTCAGGGAGTGGAAGGATAGAAGGCATTTGCAAATGCCCTTAACTGAAACCACAAAGGTGCAGAGCAGGTTACAGGGGAGATGACTTGCTAATTCAGCCCCATAATGAGAGAAGGTGGTTTGCACACCAGCCAAACTGATTTGTAAAGTGGGGTCTAAGAGCTCAGTCTTTAATATCAGAGAGAACTTGGATGAAATCTCAGGTCTGCTACTCACTAGAGTGGTTTTAGGCAAGTTACTTAAGCATTTTGCATCTCAATTTCACAATCTTTAAAATGAAAAGAATAAAAGTATTTACCTTATTGGGTTGTTGAGTGAGAATTAAGTTGTCTGATACATAATAAGCATAATCCAAATTGTAGTCACTATCACCTCAATGTTATTATTGTTGTTGTTTTCTGCCAAGTGCTGGGTAACCTTGTATATCCTGCCTTTAACACTTTCTCATTCTACATCAACAAGGAAGGGAGACCTTCTTTGTATCTGTGGTGGCCATTAGTGCTGCCTGCCAAGTATTTCTGGTTCTCGTCTCTGCTGGGCATGTGGTAAGGCTATACTCTCAGCTCTCCTTGTATTGAGTGAGTCTAGTTCTGGCCAGTGGGTTGTGAGAGCAAGTGATACAAAACTTTTGGCATAAAGCATTTAATTTCTGGTTTGAGACCTTTCAGAGCACTCTATTCCCTCTGGCATGGCAATTCATGATATTGGATACATTGGCTACTCTATCAGCCAGAGTCTCTGAAGTAGACTGTGAATCTGTGAAGTATCCGTGAAGTAGAGTCCTTCTGTCACTTCATGACGGTCTTCTTTGTAGCTATTGAGATGATGGGGTTGTTGCTATGGCGTATCTGGCCTATCCTGACTGACGTCACATTCCTACCCCGGTCCAGTGCTTCCCAACTGGTGGTGATTTAGCCCCTCCCACATCTCCTGGGGATGTGTGACAATGCCTGGGGACATTTTGGTTGTCACCAATAGAAGGTTATGCTACTGGTATCTAGTGAGTAGAAGTTAGGGATGCTGCCAAACATCCTACAATGCACAGCACAGCCCCTAAAACATTGAATTATCCAGCTGAAAGATTTGAGTAGTATTCTAGTCAAATACTGAGCTCCTCTCAGCCCCTCATACTCCTCACCCTATCTCACTTCCTATGTTTGTATAATATAGCTGGAGTGGCAGGTACACTGCAGGGACATGCTCATTTCTTACTAAGCTTCTAAGCTTGGTGACTTGGGTCACTGTGAGCTAAGATGGGGCCAATAAACATTCTGCCATGAATATTCTGCAGGCCACTCCTTCAAAGGGTACCTTCAGGGTTGCACCAGACTGGGAGACCAGACACTGCAGGAGAAATAAAACTGCTTTCTCCTGCAGAAGTCTCTTTCTGTTCTTCCATTGCAAAGCTGTTACTTTTGCCAATGAGTTGCATACTTTCCTGATGTCTTCTGGCAAAATTGCACAAAGACCATATTCTAGATCATGAAACATTTTAGTGTGAAGGCTTGGAATGGAAGAGGAATTTGGCATATGTATGAGATGGCCATTTGGGCCCAGGTTTCTGACAGTCCAATAACTGTTAGCAGTTTGAGTTGAAATTCTAACAGACCTCTTTCAAAGACATTGATTAGCACAGGTTTAAAAATGACATGTCCAAGGTGACATGATTAGAGATATAACTATGACCAGAAACAAGACATGCTCATTCCCTCATCTTTAGTCTTTGTAAATCTATGTTGGAGAGGAGAGAGGTCTTGGTGAGTGGGTGTTAAATACAGTGCATAGAGGAATTAGTTTGGCCTTCCAATTCTGATGGCCCTGAAGTTTTGATTTTACTTTATCTGTATTTCAGTCTCCTGTATAAAAGTTGTGATGAGAATTGTGAAGGACATGTATAAAATCTTTAGTCAATGTCTGGCATGTAGCTGTCACTGACTAAATGGTGGCTATTACAGCATTGAGAAATTTAGTCCTTACTTCTGCAGTGGAGGGTGGAGCTGAGAGGGATGGCACAGAGGTGTAAGGCTGCTGCCTACTTTGGAGGTATAAAGAAGTCTGGAGAAGGCAAGGTAAGGAGATGGCAAAAATCTCAAATTCAGTATCATGTGTGTGATGGTGTCTCACCTTCCAAACTGAGGTAGTCCACATTTGTCACTGTGGTTTATTAATAACTTGTACCCCAAATTAGTTTGCTTTGTTGGCATGTATACTCTCTAATCCCAGAACAAGAAAGAGTCCCCTATACTGGTGCAGCTCTGGTTCTAAACTTCTGAAAAGCCATCACAAGTACTAGCTCTCCAACTGGCAATAATTTTACAAAGCAAATAAATTGCAATGTGAGGTAGGAATACAATTTGCCAACACATATTTCTTGAGGTGTATTATACGTAAGGCACTGGTGAATGAGGAGTGAATCAGACAGGCTAGCTCCTGCCCTCATGGAGCTGACTTCCCGGTGAAAGAAACTGATCATATGCAAAAAAAAAAAAAAAAAAAAAAAAAAAAAGTAAAGGAAGGAAGAAAGGAAAGAAAGGAAAGAAAGGGTAATTCGTGCTGAAAAGAAAAGGGCGCTGGGCTAAAAGCATGGCTCCGGGATCATGAAGGCCCCCCTTAGAGGTGGAGCCATGTAAGCTGAAACATAACAGATGAGAAGGATGTAGGGGCAGTGCATTCAAGGGGGAAAGAACAATCTAGAAAGAGCAAACGGCAGAGCTATCAGAACTTTCACAAACATTGTCTCATTTTGAACTTCCTCATAGTCTTGTGAAGCAGGCATTTGTGGTAGGTAGCTTCTAACAGGCTCCTAATTTTCTCTGCCTTGGTATTCATGCCCTTGTGTAACCTCTTCTTCTTGCATGAGGTCTGGACCTAGTGACTTGCTCCTAACAAATCAGATACAGCAAAAGCCATGGAATGTCACTTCAGTGATTAGGTTAGAAAAGCCTGTGACTGCTGTACTGCAAACAGACTCTCTCTTGCTGGTACAAGCTGTCAAGTTGGAAAGTGTCACATGGCAAGGAAGTGAAGACCTCAGTCCAACAGCCCACAAGGAACTGAATCCTTCCAACAACCACTGAGAGAGCTTGGCTATAGATCCAGCCCTAGTTGGGAGGACAGTGACTCCAGCCAACACCTTCGTTGCAGCCTGTGAGAGACCCTGAAGAAGTGGACTCAGCTAAGCTGTGCCCAGATTCCTGACCCTCAAAAATTGTAAGATAAGAAACGTGTGTTGTTTCAAACCACTATGTTTCAAGGGAATGTTACACGGCAAGAGACAATATAGCATTCATGCACTTATTCACTGATTCACTTATCCAACAAACCTCTTTTGCAATTTCCTGCAGGCCAGGCAATGGCCTAAGGAAATAAACACGCACCTTGCACTCTCATAAACTCATAGAGGGAATGCTGCGCCTGGTACTAAATGACAGGACATGTGCACTCTGTACTTTTCCTGTGGTTGCAATGTCTTATGGTGGAAACAAATATAAGGTAGATAATACTCTGTCAGGCAGAGTCAGAGAAGGCAGGAAGTGAGGAGACTGAGGCTCTGAGAGGGTAAGAAGTTGCCGAGGGTCACCGAGCTCTTCCGACACATTCTGCTCTGTTCAGTTGTGATGGAGGGTGTGTGTCTATTTCCAGTGCAAGACTATTTTGACCTACAATAGTCCATGGCTTTTCTCTTATGCTCCCTGATAATCTAGAAGCTATATGCTGAAACGCATTATTTCTTGCAAATGCAAACTAGGCAATGGGTTAATCAGAGTTCTGTGACAAAGATTAAGTATACTTCCAATTAACTTTCATAAACCAGAAATCAGGCCACTCTAACCTAACTCATTACTCTGTATGCATTTGATCACAGTTGGGGTCACCCATCTCTACATAGGCAAATATGCTGGTGTCAGAGAGAAAATGATTGAAATGATACTTCATGATGGAATCAAATTAGCGACAGAAATTAGTTACATAGAAATGTAATGAAGGCAAAGATGCCAGAAGAGCATCTATGGATGCTTCAGAATTTGAAGAAACTTGCCTGAGAGATGAGCCTAATGTTTTCATTTTGTTTTAATAATTTGCCAAATCTGCAAACCTAGAAGGAGCCTAATTAAAGTTAATGAGAAATAATCTCCATTTTAAAAGTCTTAATAATTTGATACTTTTGTACAGAGCTCTTGTACATTTTTCTCCTGAGGTCATGAAATATATTACGTTCAAAATTCAAATTTAAAAGGCACTGAAATATTTTGTTTTATTCCTTTCCTTTTTTTCTCTTTCTTTTCTTAGTTTCCTTCCCATTTTAGGAGGCATATTTATTTTGAAGCATATTTTGTTTATGAGGCATACATACGAGGCAAAATTTTTTAAATTTTCACATTTTAATTTGGGTAGTTTTTGAGGAAAAGGTGGTTTTTGGTTACGTGGATAAGTCCTTTAGTGGTGATTTCTGAGATGTTGGTGCTCCTGTCACCCGAGCAGTATATGCGATACCCAATATGTAGTCTTTGGTCCCTTACCCCAACTCCTACCCTTCCTCCAGAGTCCCCAAAGCTCATTATATCATTTTTATGCCTTTGCATCCTCACAGCTTAACTCCCACGTAAAAGTGAAAACATGTAATAGTTTTCCATTCCTGAGTTACTTCTTTCATTCCGTTTTACGGTGAGTAGTATTCCATGGTGTATATGTACAACATTTTCTTTATCTACTTGTTGGTTGATGCACATTTAGGTTGGTTCCATAATTTTTGCAGTTGTGAATTTTGCTGCTATAAACATGCACAGGCATGTGTCTTTTTCATATAATGACTCCTAAAAGGGCGAGCTTTATGGGCACAGTTTCACGAATTTTTACCTATGTACCCATTCATAAATACCACCCAACTGCAGATATAGACCAATGCTGCACAAAAGAGCTTTCTGTGATGGTGGAAATGTTCTATGTCTGTGCTGTCCATTTTAGCAGCCACAAGTCACATGTGGCTACTGAGTAGTAGATATGTGGCTAGTGTGACTGAAAAATTGAATTTGAAATTTATTTACTGAGGTAGTGGCTACCATTTTGGACATTACAGACATAGAACATTTCCATCATCTCAGAAGCTCCCTGGTGTACTTTTAAATCAGTACTTACCCAGTGCCCCCTCCTTTTCCCCCTGAAGTAGCCACTATTCTGATTTCTATTGCCATAGATTAGTTTTTCCTGATCTTGAGTTTTATATAAATGAAATAATAGAATATATACTCCTTGGGTTTGGACATTTACTCTCAATACAATGTCTATGAGATTTATCTTTTCTGTTGAATGTGGCAGCCGTTGTCCTTCTTTTTAAAATTTATTGTTACTGTATTCTATTGTATGGCTATGCCATAGTTTGTCCATTCTACTACTGATAGATATTTAGTTTAATTCTAACTTTAGAAATAAAACTGCTACAAATATTCTTGTGCATATCTTTTGGTGGTCAAATACGCTCATTTCTCTTGGGTATTTACCAAGAGATGGAACTACTGAGCTTTATCCTCCCCATAGCAATGTAGAAAACATCCAGTTGCTTCATTATAATAAAATTTTACATTTGAAACATGGCTATTTGTAAAGAGTAAAATAGTTACTTATATTCTATTCAAGGGAATGTACAACTAATTGAAACATTATGGATAATATCCAATAACTAAGATGCAATTACCTTATGTCCCAGTAATTATACTTATAGGTATGTTCCCTGGAGAAATTCTTATATATGTGCACAAGAAGTATTTATAATGCATTTTTTGTAATAGCAAAAAAATACTTATTTCATTAAGTAAATGATGGTGTATTCATATTGAGATATCACCCAGAAAAATAGAGCTACATGCATAAATATAAATCAATCTCTCCACTATAACGATGAGTCAAAAAAGCAGTGGCAGAAAATTACAGTTCAATATGATGTATATAAAGATTTAAAATAGTCAAAACACTACTATAGATCTGTTAAGTATATGTATTTCAGTAATGAAAGTATTAAGAAATGTAAGAAAGGGATTAACAGCAAAGCAATAAATGGTTACTCTGCGCTTGGGGGAGATTGAGGGAAGGAGACTTCAACTGCACCACTACATTTATTCATTAACCTGTGTAACAGGTACACAGGTATTGATACTGTATTAGGTATCATTTTGCATGTCTTAAATATTATATAATAATAAGGAATCCAGAAAGTGGTGGAGACTGCTAAGCCTGTGCTAGTATCCATTTTAACTCCCTTTTCAATGCTTGAATCCCTCAACCCCTACAAGAGTTCAACCCAGTACATAGCTGCCCAGCTAGAACTACACTTCTCAGGCTTGTTGTAAAGAAATGCGGTCATGTGACTGAGCTCTTGCCAATGGGATCTGAGCAGAGGTGAGTGCAGCCTCTGGGTTATATCCTTAAAAGGAAGCATCTTGCCTATCCCTACCACCTTTTCTTTTCTTTGGGCTGAATATGAACGTGTTGGTGGTGAGACAGCTTTGGTTGCATGCACACAGATGATACTGTAGGAGATGATAGTGTAATGAAATTGAAGAACTACTAGCTCAGACTTTTACATCACAGAAGAATAAAGCTCTCCGGGTCTCTTAGGTTATAGCAGTTTATACTATATCCAGCTATTATAATACAGTCAGCTAGACCAGTGGGATCTAACTGATATAACTGATCTCCCTGATTACCATAAGGGGGAATCAGTTTTAGAGATGAGGCATGAGAAGTACCACAAGACTGCAAAGATTCACATGTGGAGGTTGACATGTTGGGTTCAAGTTCCAAGGATACCTGTGTTACCTTGAGCCAGTCCTTCACCTGTCCAGGTATCATTTTCCTCATCTTTAAGGGGAAATAGGAAGATGTTCTCCTTGCTTTGTTGTAGAGCTGTGAAGACCAAATAAAATAATGCCAACTGCCTAACTTGGTATAAAATCTAAATTAGCATGAAGAGAAAGATACTGCACGACCTGATACCATTTCCCCAAAACATTATTTTTTAAACAAATTAAAAACTCAGTTAATTCCAGTAGGTTCATAAAGAATTAACCACATGAACATATTATTTAAAATATGATTTATAGGTGAGACATCCACAGAGCAAATCTTGGACACTTAAACAATCATCTGGGGCAGTTTGCATGCAATTCTCCTAGTAGGCAAATTTTTAAATAAGCATTTTTTATAATTTCTTGCATGAACATTCTTGACCCATAAATTCTACAACTTTCTATCTTACTCCAGAAAGAAACAAATACTTAGAATAAACCTAAGGAAAGTGTTGAGTCATTATATAGGAAAAATTAAATTTCCACCTTTATGTTGTTTGTTTCTTTAAAAGAAGTTAGACTGAATTAGATAGAAAGACTGAGGAAACAATGCTAGAATATGAAAAGAAGTCCTTATTTCTTTCTAGTGGATTTCTTACTATATCCTGCATACATGTACAACTTGCAGAAATCCAGATACCATGGCGAACAATTCTATTTCCGAACTACAGATTTATTAAACTTAAAAAATCTAAGTAGCTGGGCACAGTGGCTCACGCCTGTAATCCCAGTGCTTTGGGAGGCTGAGGCAGGTTAATCGTGAGGTTAGGAGATCAAGAGCAGCGTGGCCAACATGATGAAACCCCATCTCTATTAATATACAAAAACATTAGCTGGGCATGGTGGCACGTGCTGTAGTCCCAGCTACTCAGGAGGCTGAGGCAAAAGAATCACTTGAACCCTGGAGGCAGAGGTTGCAGTGAGCCAAGATCACGCCACTGCACTCCAGCCTGGGCAACAGAGAGAGACTCCATCTAAAAAAAATAAACAAAACAAACAAACACACACACAAAAATAACCCCCACAATCTAAGTAAATAAGTCATATAGGAAGCCAAGGTGGGAAGATCACTTGAGGCCAGGAGTTCGAGACCAGTCTGGGTAACATAGTGCCACCCACTGTCTACAAAAATTAAAAACAAAAACAAAAACAAAAACATAGTAGCCAGGTGTGGTGGCACATGCCTGTAGTCCCAGCTACTCAGGAGGCTGAGGCAGGAGGATTGCTGAGCCCAGGAGGTAGAGGCTGCAGTGAGCTGAGATTGCACCACTGTAATCTAGCCTGGCCAACAGAGTGAGACCCTGTCTCTTACAGCAAAAAAAAAAAAAAAAAAAAAAAAAAAAAAAGAAAAAAGAAAACGTAAACAAAAGAGTCATATCAAGATTCTATAGATTCTCATCTTTCCTTCCACTGGGCAAATCAGATCTGTCAGTCTCTCACTCGTAAACACCTAAGAGCTTCTTATAATCCTTGGAGTAAATCCAAGCTCTGAGATATGGCCTAAGATAGCCCAGCCTTCTGAATGTACTTCCTTTCCGTTTCTGTTTGGTCTCTGTGCTCCATCCACACTGATCTTATGTCTTGGTATCCTTTGAACCAAGCTTATTGCTTTGTTTCATCAAAAGCACTTCCTTTTCCAGGTATGATCTTCCCCAGGCTGTTCCTTCATTTCCATCAGGCCTCTGCTGAAGGGTCACAAACCCTACAGAGACTTCTCTGTCTACATAATCTCAAATACCACCATTATCCTCTGTCTCCTCATTCTGATTTGTTTTTCTTTATAGCCCATATCTCTGTTTATATGACATAATATACTTTTTTTTTCTTGTTTTGCCCATTAAACATCAGTGTTTTGAGAGCAGAAATCTCATCTGTTACATTTGCTGCTATATCCTCAGTTCCTGGAACAGTGTCTGGTGTATGATAGACACTCAATTCACATTGAATAAGTGCACAATTGAATGTTGTTTTATCATTAATGGTGCATCCAGTCTTACACACCTATTTTCACTCTCACCTCACGTTTCTATGAGGTTTTGCTGATTTTATGGTAATCAAAACAACATTTTAAGATGGAAAAGCAGTGCCTGCCCATTTCAGAGTGACATAATGAAGTAGCTAGTACTTCTTGATGACTAAAGGATCAGAGAGAAAATATGTTCTTTCCTCTGAAAGATATGTGAAATAACAAACTAGTGACTCTCAAAACTGCCAATTAAAAGCATGATTGGACTTACGTTTCTACTTTTGCTAACAATCTCTGAACAACAAAAATACTTACACATTAAAAAAAAAATTGATGCCTTGTGTGGTGTCTCACGCCTGTAATCCCAGCACTTTGGGAGGCCGAGGCGGGTGGATCATCTGAGGTCAGGAGATCAAGATCAGCCTTGCCAACATGGTGAAACCCCGTCTCTACTAAAAGTACAAAAAAATTAACTGAGCGTGGTGGCAGGGACCTGTAATCCTAGCTACTTGGGAGCCTGAGGCAGGAGAATTGCTTGAAACTGGGAGGCGGAGGTTGCAGTGAGCCAAGTTTGTAGCATTGCACTCTAGCCTGGGCAACAAGAGTGAAACTCCGTCTCAAAAAATAAAATAAAATAAAATTTTAAAAAATGATTCCTTTTTCATTAGGAGAGGTCAATTACCTTCAGGTCTTAATTCCATGTTATATGTAGTGGTTTTATTTACTGTAGCAATAGAAAACATTATTTTATAATAAAACATTGACTGTTTACTAAAATAAATTGGTAAAATAAGTTGGGCATATATTGGCTTTAAACAATTTTATGCCAGGGCATGTCAGCAATAATCATAGTTTGAGAAATTATGGTAGATTCAAAAGTGGCCATAATCTTCCACTCTGATTATAACGACACCTTTTGCAATATGAATTTATAGCTCCTCCCATCAAGAGATGGAGTCTGTTTCTCCTCGCTTGAATTTTAGCTGGCCTTGTGACTTCCTTTGCCAATAGAATACAGTGGAAGCAACAGTATGACAGTTCTGAACTAAGACTTCCAGAGTCCTTGTACTTTCACACTTTTACTTAGAACCCTGTCCAATGGCCATGTGAAAAAGTCCAGGGTGTGGAATCATTCCAGCTGAAGTTATCCTAGATCAATCCGTAGTCATCTGGCCTTCTAATAGAACAAAGCTTCCTACCAAACCCACGGCTGACAACAAACACAACAAACTCAATAAGTGAGCCCAGCCAAGACCATAAGAACTACCCAGCTCATGTATAGGCTTGTTAGCAATAACACATGTTTCTTGTTTTAAGCAATTGAGTTTAAGAATTGTTTGTTATGCAGCAACAGCTAACCCATACAGGTATTATCACAATAGTAAAATAAACACATCCCTTATAAAGGTAAGGGCTTTGCCGCTTTCTAATGATCCTTGTTAAATCTTTTTGGCCTCCCTATACATAAGGATTTCACACTTCTTATCTCTTGTCCAGCTCCAAAATCTACTCAGATTCTGCCCTTACTCTTGAATAATGAGGAACTCTATTTAGCTTGAGTTCCTTTACCTCAGCCAACCTATCATCTCCTCACTTCCAATTTCAAAGAAGCAGTCTTTTAAAGCTAGCATATCAGCATTGATGCCAGAAAGCAAACACACCAGTATAGTTTAGAAAAGTGGACAATTTAGGTTGAAGACAGCAAATGAAAGAGACAAAGGAAGAGATTTCCGATTAGGACAGTTGCCACAGTAAAGAGAGGTTGGTAGTTAATACTAGAACCCCACTGTAGTTACACCTGTATCTTACTAGTCATCTACTACTCATAATGCTTACTTATTTTAAATGCTGTTTGTGTTCATAAGCTATTTTACACAATAATGCTGGATAGCCAACAACCCTTGAAATCAGTGACTTACACTAATATATGTTGATTGCCATGTTCATGGGTCTGTGAACTGATTGGGGTTCTGTTGACCTAGACTGAGCATGGCTGTAGGTTTTAGACTATGGGTTGCTTCGGAGTTGGCTTAGCTGGGCTTGGCTCCAGGTTGTGAGTTCAGTTAGATTTGTTTCATTTGTATCATGCAGAGGCCCAGGCTACAGGAGTAACAACTGCATAGGGCATGGTCTTCTCTTGGAAGATCCCCAAAGTGCAATGGCAGCAAAACCATGTGCACAAGCACATCTCAAGACCTCTGCTCATTTAGTCTGCTGACGGCCCACTCACAAAGCAAGCATGATGGCTGGTACCAAAGTTAAGGGGTTGAGAAGCTCACTTAATGCCCCATGAGCCATGGTAGGGTGTTTAATTTTAATACACAGTAGCAAAGAATTGAGGCAATTATTTCATTCAACCACATTACACTTATGATACAATTTTGTCTCTACTTTGGTCTATAATTGGGTAAAAGAAGATACCAGACATCTCAGATCATCTCTCTTTATTCAGCCTAAACAATTTCTTCATCATTCAAACCCAGCTCACCTAATACCTTCTCTGTGAAGCAGCAGCTGACCAATCAAACCCCATTGTTATCTGATAGCTCTAAAGTGCTCCAGCTGTTGAAACTTATACCACTCTGCCATGCCCCCTACTACCCCTATCACCATGCCACTAACTACCATCACCAACCCAGGCTATCATTTACTGAGTTCCTATCATGTGATGGGCTCCTTACATACCTTATTTCTATCTGATAGTTATTAATATCTGTTTTATAGAAAAGTTAATTAACTTGCTAAAGGTTACATAGATAATGGATAGCTAAGCCTGGATTCACACTGCCACTATATATTACAATTGTCTACTATTTTACATATTGACTTTTTAACAGTTAGAATGTATTGTGGATGGATTTTATTCCTTCAAATTGCATTGTATACTTATTGAAGGCACTTCTTCAGATTGTTCCCTGGCACAATTTGATGAATTGTTGCAATAACTGATTCCAGAGAACCAGCCCATCCTATACTTCATTATTCATTAGAAAAGAACTTTCTTAAGATGTGAGAATTTGATTAATTAATGGTAGCTAATAATAACTAGCACCAACCACCTTATTAAATGGGTACTATCCCAGCTATACAAGGAAGAGCTGGTACCATTTCTACTGAAACTATTCCAAAAAATTGAGGAGGAGGGACTCCTGCCTAACTGATTTTATAAGGCCAGCATCATCTTGACACCAAAACCTAGCAGAGATGTAGCAAAAAAAGAAAACTTCAGGCCAATTTTCTTGATGAACGTTGATGTAAAATCCTCAGCAAAATACTGGCAAACTGAGTCCAGCAGCACATCAAAAAGCTAATCCATTATGATCAAGTAGGACTTCAACCTGGGATGCAAGTTTGGTTCAACATATACAAATCAATAAATGTGATTCATCACATAAGCAGAATTAAAGGCAAAAACCACATGACTATCTCAATAGATGCAGAAAAGGCTTTTAATAAAATCCAACATCCATTCATGTTAAAAACTCTCAATAAACTAGGTATTGAAGGAACATACCTCAAAATAATAAGAGCTGTCTATGACAAACCCACAGCCAACATCATACTGAACAGGCAAAAGCTGGAGGCATTCCCCTTGAAAACCAGTATAAGACAAGGATGCCCTCTCTCGCCACTTCTATTGAACACTGTATCGGAAGTCTTGGCCAGGGCAATGAAGCAAGAGAAAGAAAAAAAGAGCATCCAAATAGGAAGAGAGGAAGTCAAACTATCCCTGTTTGCAGATGACATGATCCTATATCTATAAATCCCCCATAGTCTCAGCCCAGAAGTTTCTTAAGCTGATAAACAACTTCAGCAAAGTCTCAGGATACAAAAATCAATGTGCAAAAATCACTAGCATTTCTTACAACAACAACAGTGAAGGTGACAGCCAAATCAGGAAAGAATTCCCATTCACAATTGCCACAAAAAAGAATAAAATACCCAGGAATATAGCTAACTAGGGGGTGAAAGATCTCTACAAGGAGAACCACAAATCACTGCTCAAAGAAATCAGAGATGACACAAACAAATGGAAAAACATCCAATGCTCATGGATAGAAAGAATCAATATTGTTAAAATGGTCATACTGCCCAAAGCAATTTATAGATTCAATGCTATTCCTATTAAACTATCATTGAGATTTTTCACAGAACTAGAAAAAAATATTTAATAATTCATACGGAATCATAAAAGAGCCTGGATAGCCAAGGAAATCCTACCAAAAAAAGAACAAAGCTGAAGGCATCATTCTACCTGACTTCAAACTATACTACAGGGCTACAGTAACCAAAACAGCATTGTACTTGTAGAAAAACAGACACAAAGATGAATGGAACAGAATAGAGAACCCAAAAATAAGACTTCACACCTACAAATATCTGATCTTCCACAAACCTGACAAAAAGAAGCAATGGCAAAGGATTCCCTATTCAACAAATGGTGCTGGGATAACTGGCTAGCCATATGCAGAAGATTGAAACTGGACACCTTCCTTACACCATCCACAAAAATTAACTTAAGATAGATTAAAGACTTAAATATAAAACTCAAAACTATAAAAACCCTGGAAGACAACCTAGGCAATACCATTCAGGACATAGGCACAGCAAAGATTTCATGATGAAGACACCAAAAGCAATTGCAACAAAAGCAAAAATTGACAGATGGGATCTAATTAAACTAAAAAGCTTCTGCATAGCAAAATAAACTATCAACAGAGAAAACAGAAAACCAACAGAATGGGGAGAATTTTTGCAACCTATGCATCTGACAAGGTCTAATATCATGCATCTATAAGGAACTTAAACAAATTTATAAGAAACAAACAACCCAATTAAAAAGTAGGCAAAGGACATGAACACTTCTCAAAAGAAGACATACATGCAGCCAACAATCATATGAAGAAAAGCTCAACATCACCGATCATTACAGAAATGCAAATCAAAACCACAATGAGATACCATCTCACACGAGTCATAACGGCTATTATTAAAAAGTCAAAAACTAACAGATGTTGGAAAGGTTGTTAAGAAAAAGGAATGCTTTTGGGTGGAAAAGGTAAGATCTTACATCCATGGAATAATTTTTTGAAAGTAAATAATTATTGCTGTTATGATGCGATAATTATTTAATTTAGGGGTTAACAAACTGCAGCCCTTGAGTCAAATATGCCAGCTGCCTGCTTTTGTAAATAAAGTTTAACAAGAACACAGCCATGCCCATATACCTTATGTATTATATGTGGCTGCTTTCACTACAATGACAGAATTAAAAAGACCACAGGGTTCACAAAGCCTAAAATATTTACCAACTCCTAGTTTATTTATTAACTGAAAAGCTTTGCAATTTGGAATTTTATGTATGATGTTGTATGTTCTTCCTCCAAAGAACAACTTTTTAAAAATTTTGCCCAGCTAGGAAACAACATGAAATAGCTACACTTTTCAGGTCATCCAATTGGCCAGATCACACAAAAGCATGACAAGATAAGAAAAACAAGCATTCCCTATCCTTCAACCATCCTCTGAAGACTGCAGGGCTTTGTTAACTATGTTTTTAAAAATTAAATCAGGAAACACTTGGATTGCTACAACGGAACGTAAATGAGCGAAGCAAACAAACCTAAGTAGTCTCCATTGAATAGATGCGTCCATTAAAATAATTCTTAGCCAATATACAGAATTGAGTCTTCAACTAAGCTTTCTTTTCCTCCAACAAATTTTAGGGGAAAAAAGAGCAGACCAAATAAAAGAGATTCATAAAAGACTTAGCAAAATACATACATATCTACCACCTTCCTAAGCAAAATACATACATATCTACCACCTTCCTAGAGTCTAGACAGGATCAATAAACTTTCTACTTAATCTCCAAAATCTTCTCTATGGAAAAGATGACTACTTAGGAGCTTGCTTTGAAGTCTTGAAATGTTGAGTTCAAATCCAAGCTTTGTTGCTGACTGGCTGTATGACCTTGGAAAAAAATTGTACAACCCCCCTTTTAGCTTCTTTACTAAAACGTAGGTAAAAATGTCTGCTTTAAAGGCTTGTTATGAGGATTAGATTTGATGATGCATATAAAGTATTAGGCTTACTGTCTGGCACATAGTAAGTATTTAATACTTGGTAGGTATAATTGATGTCCAAACTGGAGGTCAGGACATAGATTATGAAGCCTCCACTAACAGTTCACTCTAAAAGAATGATGTAGAATCATTCACTACCCATCAAGGAAAGGGAATTAATGTATTTTATTCATATTTTCCAAAAAAAAAAGGATTGAAACACAAAGGGTTAACAACAAAATTTAATCAATACACTATACTCCACTACCCAAGCTTCTGCTAATTTTAGGTCTGAATCACTGAGGAAACAAAAAGGCTGCATGTTGGAAGAAGAAAAATTCAAATTATTAGCATGGGGAATCTGGACTGGTGAAACGTGTTCAAAGGCTAGTAAAATATCTCTATTTGCAAGGCTGTGCTAGATGGCTTATCATAGATTTTGTTGTTTGGCAAAAGGTAGAAAAAAGCAGAAAATATTATTTTTGTATGTATCTTTCTGAAAGTATACCTCTTTAACATCTCTGATTACAATTTTGTGGCTCAATGCATATGAAAAGACTTTGAATAAATGAGCATACTTATGAATCCATTTTGGCAACAAAGGAAAGAGATTGCTGAAATGTCTATAGCAGTTTTGAAGGCTGCATAGAAAATGCCCAATTCCCTGCTCCTTAGATGCAGGATACCCACTGTCTCTCAATTTCTACTTTCCATTGCTGTTAGCATCTTGGTAACAGCAGGTGCAGTCAGATAGAAATATCTGGCCATGTGTTCTAGAAACAAGTGATAGAGAAGTAAGAAAAACCACAATGGGGTCTTCAGAAAATTGTGGCTCTGGGAAATTAAATATTGCCCTCTGGCCCTGTACCAACCACATCTTTAATGCCTCTAAATTTGTCCCTAGTAACTGAGTATATGCATCTTTTTGCTTTCTTTTTTTTGAGACAGGGTCTTGCTCTGTCACCCAGGCTGGAGTGCAGTGGCACAATTACAGCTCACTGCAGCCTTGGCTTCCCAGGCTCAAGTAATCCTCCCATCCCAGCCTCCCAAGTGTGAGCTACCACGCCCAGCTAAATTATTTTGTATTATTTTTTGTAGAGACGGCATTTCACCATGTTGCCCAGCCTGGTCTTGAACTCCTTGTCTCAAGTGATCCACACTCCTCAGGCTCCCAAAGTGCTGGCATTACAGACGTGAGCCACTACATCTGGCCAGTATATATGTATTGATGTATTTTCACATTGGAAGATTGCTGAAATTAAGGTACATCTGGCAAGCAAAGTCACTTAAAACTGGCAGTCCCTTGAATATCTAATGACTTCTAGGGGCAGTGTATGACTTTGAAAAGACATGGTTAATTTCTGTCCCTCTTTGATCAACCATGTCTTGGAACAGACAGATTGAGTGTGGTCAGAAGGAAAGTTTATGCCTGGAAGATTACTGTGACCCTGAGGTAACATCCACATTATAAAACAGGAGTACCGGCAGGTGAATTCAGGCTGAATACTGAAGACCTGTGACACTGCTGCACTTTGTTGAACCAGAAAAAAATGACCAAACATGCACCTTGTGTAATGTGGGCATTTAAGCTCCTTGAGGCCATAACTGCCTTGGACTCTGCATTTACTGATTTAGTCAATATTTAATTGTGCATCTATTTTGTGCTGGGCATTGTGCTAAGTGTTGGCTGTATAGTGGTGAACGCAATAGACATCACTCTTTGCTTAACGAAATCTGGAAGAAGAGATAGACAATAACAGAAAAGAAGTGTGCAAAGCAATTTCAGACTGCATTAAGTGCTGTATAAACAGGGTATTGTTTCAGGAAGGAAAACAGCAAACACTGAGGAGCCCATTTTAGGCAGAATAGTAAGGGAGAACTTCTCTACAAAGGTTACATTTAAAATGATACCTGAAGGAGCCAGCCTTATGAAAGCATGTGGGCAAACAATGTTTGGATGCTTCCCACAGTGAGTTATGCCCTACTTTGGTCCCACCCTTGAGTGTGGGAGGAAACTAATCAATAGTATATAACTTCTATCAAGAGTATACGCTTCTAATCAATAGTATATGACAAGAATGAAGAGATTTTACAGATGTAAAATTCTTAATCAGTTGACTCTAAATTAATCTAAAGAGAGACTAACTTCATGGGCCAGACTTAATCAAGCAATCCATTGATTGATTGATTGAGACAGAGTCTCGCTCTGTCAGCCAGGCTGGAGTGCAGTGGTGGGTGTTATCATGGCTCACTTCAGCCTTCACCTCCTGGTCTCAAGCGATTCTCCCACCTTGGCACCTCAAGTAAGCTGGGACCACAGGTACATGCCACCATGCCTGGCTAATTTTTTAAATGTTTTGTAGAGATGGAGTCTCCCTATGTTTTTCAGGCTGTTCTCGAACTTCTGGCCTCAAGCAATCCTCCCTCCACAGCTTCCCAAAGTGTTGGGATTTCAGATGTGAGCCACTGTGCCCAACCAGGTAATCCTTTTAACAGTGCATCTATAAATAAAAAATTTGATGCACCAGAGACTCTCTCTCTCCCTGTTGCTGGATCTGGAGATTCTACAGCTGCAAGGAAAGGAGTTTTGCCAACAACATGAAGGAGCTTAGAAGTGGATCCTTCCCTGTTGAGCCTCCAGATGTGAGCACAGCCTCGCCAGCACCTTAATTCCAGCTTTGTGAGACCCTTAACAGACGACCTGGCTAAGTCATGCCTGGACTTCTGACCTAGAAAAACTGAGATAATAAGTGGGCATTCTTTTAAGCTGCTAAATTTGTGGCAATCTGTTACACGGCCAAGACAACAAAAACAATAATCTAAGCAGGACAACTATAAAGTCATTGAGAGGTGTGTAGTGAACAAAGAGGGCAATTAGTCAGGAGCCACATCATGGACCATTGTATGACAAAGTAAGAAAGTTTAGGCTCTATCCTCAGCATACAACACATGATGCCTAGTGCACAGCAGATGCTAAAATCTGTTGAACGAATGATGAAAGTATGCTTCTAAATAAAAGGGTTTAATATTAGCCTTCCATCACTACTTCCCATCTCCAGATTTTAAAACATTTCTTCTGTAGACATTCAGTGAAAGATCATTCATGCAAAGAACTATATTGTTGTTACAGGATCAAGAAGAGAGATGAAGAAATAGAGTCTGGCCCCCAAAGCAAATGTTCAGTCAACAGACCTACCGGAAACTTCTGGACAAGGAAAAAGCTATGTAGTTATATGGAGATTAAGGGTTCTGTAATGAGGTATGGATACAACCCAGCAATCTGGGTCACAGCTGAAGGCCTGATAATTTGAGGTTTCTCTTCAGAGTCTAATAAACTATCTGAAAAGCTGCCACGTGTTCATCAAGTTCAAGGAAGATAGTGCTGTAATAAGATAACCACATCATCAAAGGCCATGCTGATGATGGTTTGGAGGAAAGGAAATTAAATGTTAAGAAAATTACCAGTTCAATAATGATAGAGAATCCAATATTGAAAATGCAAAGGTGTTTATAAATTGAGAAATCAAGTTTCCTGATTTCCTTCTTCTTCCTTCCAGACTTACCTGAAAAACCTCTAGAAATTCAGAGAGAATAAATGAACAGATTATCGTCTTATCCTATTAGTTGGAATGTGGATGTTATCCCTGCTGCCAGTTGGGCACATGTAATGGCCAAGGAGAAGGTTAGAGTCATGCTGCACTTCGTTTAGAAGGGAAGAGTGTGATCAGTAACAGAAAAACCAGAAATGGCATTTTCAAAGAGCAGAATGGAAACATCGAGATACAACTGACATCCTTAGCTCATATTCACCACATCTTCAAAATTAGCTGGATTGCTTCACTAAGAAGAGTCTATTTGCCTTTAAAAATACATGAAGATGGCCAGGCGTGGTGGCTTACACCTGTAATCCCAGTACTTTGGGAGGCTGAGGCGGGCGGATCACAAGCTCAGAAGATCGAGACCATCCATCCTGGCTAACTCGGTGAAACCCCGTCTCTACTAAAATTACAAAAAAATAAAAAATAAATAAAAATAAAATTAGCCGGGCATGGTGGCAGGCACCTGTAGTCCCAGCTACTCAGGAGGCTGAGGCAGGAGAATGGCGTGAACCCGGGAGGCGGAGCTTGCAGTGAGCCCAGATCGCGCCACTGCACTCCAGCCTGGGCGAGAAGTGAGACTCCGTCTCAACAAAAAAAAAAAAAAAAAGAAGATGTAGACCTTACTCCTTCTAAAATGCACATTTGAGGTATTTTTCAAGGGAAAATATCCGCACAGTTTTGAATGAGATAGTTAAGGATAACTTATAAAGTTAAGTAGAGGAGTAGAAAGTAGCAGACAGCTGGTACAACTGAGAATCAAATTTACGCCAAATTTGAAGGTTACTAAAGGGAAAGGGGAGAGATGGTGCATCTTGAAAATGTTTTTAAATATCATATCATCATCATCATCATCATCGCTGTCAGCTTTGCATTTCATGAAGATGGAAAGCAGGTCTGTCTTAGCCTCATTTCTCAGATAATACAACCTATTCTCAAATTATCTCACTTAAAAATTTTTTTTGAGACAGGGTCTCACTCTGTCACCCAGGATAGGGTGCAGTGGTGAGATCATGGCTCACTGTAGCCCTGACTTCCCAGGCTCAAGTGATCCTCCCACCTCAGCCTCCTGAGTAGCTGGGACTATGGGTGCATGCCACCACACCCAGCTAGTTTTTAAATTTCTTGTAGAGATGGAGCCTAGGCTGGTCTAAAACCCTTGGACTCACATGACCTTCCCATCTTGGTGCCCCAAAGTGCTGGAATGGAGCTGTGTGCTCAGCCTACCTTACTTTTTTTGAGTTACCTTTAGAATTCAACTCAAATAGCTACATAATTGACTGCATCTTCCCAAGGGTCTATGAAAAATAAAAACAACACTGATTCATAATAAAATTTGCCATTTTACTTTGCATATTATGTTGAGTATGAATTTCTTCTATGAGATTTATCCACTAATTCTCAAATAAACAGAATAGATGTTAAGAAACTCCGTGGGCAAATTCAGAGACATTTGTTAAACTCTCTTGCTTTTCTCTTATGTTTTGATAGACATGGTTCATGTTACAACAGATAACTGATATGTAACTGATATAATCGCGCTTTGATAAATGTCATTTCTCATTTGAGATAAAAATGGCACTTACTGGCAGAACCTCATAAAGAGAGAGCATGGGAACTTTCACAAAGCAGCAGCAGAAATCAGATTACAGCTTCCCCTAGGATACGATATGCGTAAGAGGAAAACATTAAGCACATTTTGGGTTTGGGAAGCACCTAGAAATTGCTTTGTTTGGTAAGGAGAAGAAGGTCCAGAAAATACAAAATTAAACAAGAAACAATTTCAGCAGAGTGAGGATGAAAGTGATACAATATCATTTCTGTATTCTTGCTACTGTGAGTTGATAAGAGTTGTGCAGAGCTGAGTGTAGTCTGCGAGAAAGTGAGTAAATGTATAATTTCAGACACCTGATGGTAAGGCATGACAGGTACACTATCTTTGCTGCCTGTCTACATACAGCCTGCCAGCAAGGAAAGAGGAGGGAGGTAAATTAAATCTCTGCTTTGCTGCCTGCCTATGCAGACTTCATATGAAAGCTGCTGTGGTCAGTCTGAGGCTATTTTCAGGGATGGAGTCAGAGAGCTCTGTCCCACCAGCTTCAGTGCATCAGGGCACTGTCTACTGCCACCGTGTCTTCTGCATCACTGTGGTGTGAGATGATTTAAGAGGGCCAGCCAATGAAGAGTTTCTATTTTAATAGTTAGGTTTCACTTTAATGCATATTATTTTTTTGTAAAAAGAATATATCAAAGCTGTGATTTTATGTACATTACCTAAGATAAAGACAGGTTTAAAAAGTGAACTTGGGGCCAGGCACGGTGGCTCATGCCTATAATCCCAGCACTTTGGGAGGCCGAGGTGGGTGGGTCACCTGAGGTCCAGAGTGTGAGACCAGCCTGGCCAACATGGAAAAACCCACCTCTACTAAAAATACAAAAATTAGCCAGGCATGGTGGCACGTGCCTGTAATCCCAGCTACTCAGGAGGCTGAGGCATGAGAATTGCTTGAACCTGGGAGGTGGAGGTTGCAGTGAGCTAAGCTTGTGCCACTGCACTCTACCCTGAGTGACAGAGTGAGACTCTTAAGCTCAAAAAAAAAAAAAAAAAAGAAAAGAAAAAAAGGTGAATTTGGGAGTTAGTTTAATAAGAAACATTAAATAATCATCCAGGTAGTACTCGGAAATGGCAAAGATCATGAAGGTGGTATGTTAATGCCTGAAGTCTAGAAAACAATTCAGAAGATAACTTTCTTCATATCCCATTGTTTTGACGGTTTCTTTGTTGAGACTTTTGGTATTTGTTTTCATTTACAGAATAACTGTGTTTAAGGTAGAAATTTGGAGACATGAAAAAAGCACAAATGAAAATCATAAAAATCAACCATAATCCTATCCTTTAGAGAAAAGCATAGTTAACATTTTGTTCTTTGCCTATCCAGTACCTTTTTCCATCCTTTTTTCCCATAGAAATGGGACTGTGCCTGCATATTGTGCTTCATAGCCAGATTCTCCACTTAGCAATATCTAAGGAACATTTTCCCACATGGCAAGCTTTCTTCTTTAACAACTCTTTCATTGCTGTTCTATTGGATAAAGAAAATTCCCTTGTATGGTTAAATCAAAATCTAATTAATTAATCCTATACTGCTGGGAATTAAGCATGCTTCCATTTTTTCACTATCATATAAAAGGCTGCAGTGAACATCTTTGGACTTAACACTCTTGCACACACTTCTGCGTACCTACTTGTAATGAATTCCTAAAGGTAGAGCTCCTAGGTCAAAAGGTTTTCCCATTATGAAGGTTTTCTGCTGCAAACTAACAGATTGCAGAAAGGCTACATTAAGAATTTATTGCCACAGTAAGTTTAGAGAATAGCCATCTCTATATTGTCATAGAAATGGGTATTATATGTTGTGAAATATTATCATGACCAATATTTTCTTTCTTTTAAAATACTTTTGTTTGCCAATACACCCCTGAAACTTAGATTACTAAAGACATAGAAATCAAAAAACCATATATTTAGAATTCATGTGTATTTTTGTATGTATAAATTACTTTCATATGTTCTTTTGCCCTAATTTCTATTGATATGAAACCCTGAAACAATAATCAGATTTAGATATGACTAGAGAGTAAAATACTAAATGTCTTAAGTATCCCTGTCCCAAGAAGAAGTACTTTATCTTGTAATTTTTTTTTTGTTGGAGATGGAGTCTCGCTCTGTTGCCCAGGGTGGAATGCAGTGGTGTGATCTCAGGTTCAAGCAATTCTCCTGCCTCAGCCTCCCTAGTAGCTGGGATTACAGGCATCCTCCATCATGCCTGGCTAATTTTTGTATTTTTAGTAGAGACAGTTTCACCATGTTGGCCAGGCTGGTCTTGAACTCCTGACCTCAGGTAATCCACCCGTCTTAGCCTCCCAAAGTGCTGAGATTACAGGCATGAGCCACCGTGCCTGGCCTATCTTGTAATTCTTTTTTGGCTAAGAGTACAATCTTTATTCTGGAGAGAGAAGATATTCTTTAATATTATTGTACTTTTTTCTATTTCACAAAAAAGATTTTGAGGGTAAAATGAGTTGGATTAATTCATTTTTTAGGAGAAAACAGTAAAATATGATCCTGCCACTCAATTCAACAAGTGCAAAAACACTAAGATAAGACAAGAAATGGCATAGCAATGGATTCACTCCAATGAAGCTGAGTTTGAGCAAGCACAGAAAATATGCATAAGCTGTTGCAATAAGAAGAAAAATTAATCCCTAGAATAATTTTGTACCTAGAAGGTTTAGGAACACTTGACTCTCTCTGTAATTCTGAATCTTGCTTATAACTCAGGTGGATGATTTTTCAATATTGAAGCTATGACACCTTCTTGTGGTGGACATGCTGGTGGAGGTGATAGTGGTGGTGGAGGCTAACGCCACCTGCTTATCCCATTCTGAAACTGCTACATGTTGGGATGTAGTCATATTTTAAATAAAATAATGATTAAATTTAATTTTATATTGATATGTGAAATCTCTAAATACTTTTTGACCCATCACAAAAAACTTTTCATCTCCAGATTTGTAATCAATGTTTTCAATTAGAGTTGGATGAGATGAAAGTAGATACCAGCAATATCTTTGAATGTGGTGCATGTGTTGTATTATGAAATGCTAAACAGACTTTTACTAAAACATCCAGAAAACTCAAGGTGATATATCATAGTTGATAAGACCCTACCTACTAGTTAAAATAATTTTCCATTATCCATTTATTAATTCGATAAACATTTACTGAGCATTCACCCTGTGCCAAGATTTTATATACTGGGAATATTAGCAAACAAGGCAAAGATGAATCTCTCTGATAGTTCTTTGAAGGTGAAGGGCAACATAATTACCAGGAAGGAAGGTCCTTGTTTAAAATGCAGATTCCTGGGCCATGCTCTGAGGCTGCAGAATGAGAATCTCTAGGGCTAGCAGCTGGGAATGTGCATTTTTAAACTGCTCCTAAGAGACATCCAGTAAGAGTTTCAGACTGCAAAATAGGCACATAATAAATATTTGTTGAATAAACGAATATAATGCTAAGCTTAGGCAGGTATCAAGATATGAGATACCTTGCTTCCCTAATTCCCCATCTATAGGAAATACAGGCCCATTTTGGGGTGGACCCAAGCAGAGCCTCAGCTCTCGCCATCAGAACCACTCAGAAATTCATGATGTGACTAATGTACAGGTATCGGGCCTTTTGCAAGCTTTCCATTTTAAAAAATTATTCTTGACAGGCAGGTGCTAAGTTCAGTAGTCTTCCCAGCTGAGGAAGCACAAGCCCTTCAACTGGCGAACACCAAAGGCAGAACCATATTTTTTAAAAAATTGATTTTTAGCACTTTTGACATGTGGAAAACAGGCCTTACTCATAGGGCCAACTTACCCATTAGACACAATGAGCTCAGTGCCTAGGGCCCCTGAGACTTTTAAGGGCTCACAAAAATGTTTTATTTATTTATTTTTTAAATCAGAAGAAAAGCATGAATATACTCTAGCCTAAACTGTATTCAACTTTTTACCAGTAGAGTAATAAAATATAAGTTTTAATCCTTTTTTTAAAAAAATCAAAAAGTATCTCATAGAAGTTGGAATGCAGCTCTGCTTACCCACAGCTCTGGGCCCAGGCGAGAAACACCTTACCTGGCAGGCATTGTACAGGAGCTGATGTTCGAACTTCTTGATCCCAAGAATGTTCTGGAACATCTCATAGAGTTGCTCCTTGCTCAGAATCAGCTCGGAGGCTGCGCTGGCTGTCATCCGGGCCTGCTGCTTCCGTGGGTCCTCTTCTCCACGGTAGATGGCATCAAATTTGGCCATCCAGGAGCTCAGCACAGTCTCCTTGCTGAGGCCGTCAATCTCAGGCAGGCTGCGCACTCTCTTCTCAATGTGCTTCTTGAAGACCTCCCGGGAGTCGTTGGCGGAACAGCCTCCACTCTGAACCATGCGGGCCACACGGTCGCTCTTCAGGAACACCTGAGCAAGAACAAGGCCAGGAAAGACAGTAGGTACCAGTTCCCTGGGGCTGGACACTGGGCCAGCCCACCTCACGTGCATCCCAGGAGGAACCACTGTGGGTCTCATCCTGCCCCACCACCTCCTGGCCGTGCAAACTCAGAGTAGTCACTTACACATTCTGCTTCTGTGTCCACATCTGTAAGATGAGAATAACAATTGTACTTACCAGGTTGGTGCAAGGATTAAATGAGATGATACTATCATGAGAGGCAGCACATGGTATACAGACCTGTGCCCGGGCTGCATAGGTTCTCTGCCCCTTAGTGGCTGTGGGACTTTGGGCAAGTTAACCTCTTTGTACCTCAGTGTTCCCATTTATAAAATGGGGATAATAGTATTTATTTAATGTTTAATTTCTTTTTGAGATAGTCTTGCTCTGTCACCTAGGCTGGACTATAGTGACAATCACAGCTCACTGTAACCTCTGCCTCCCAGGCTCAAGCGACCTCCAGCTTCAGCCTCCTGAGTAGCTGGGACTAACTGCATGCCACCACACCTGGCTATTTATTTATTTATTTTGTATTTTTGGTACAGACAGGGTTTCACCATGTTGCCCAGGCTGGTCTCAAACTCCTGGGCTCAAGCAACCCATCCACCTCGGCCTCCAAAAGTGCTGGGATTACAGGCATGAGTCAATGCACCCAGAATTTAATTTTTTATTTTAAATAGAGGCAGGGCTTTGCTCTGTTATGTAAGCCAGACTTCAGTGGTGATCACGATGCACTGCAGCCTCAAACTCCTGGACTCAAGCCATCCTCCTGCCTCAGCCCCTCAAGTAACTGGGACTATAGGTGTGTGCCAATATGCCTCGATAATTTTTAAAACTTTTTGTAGAGACAGGGTCTCGCTGTGTTGCCCAGGCCAGTATGTATTTTGAAATGAGGATTAAATGTGTTAATGTGTAAAACACACATAAAATAGTGCCTGGCCCATGTTACACTTGTTGCTGTTATTATTATTATATGTAAAGTGCCTGGCATGATATCAGGCACATAGCATTAAACATTAACCACTATTTGTATCTCCTTTTATCCCTTCAATGATACTTTTAATTGAAAGTATACAAGTATCAGGTAAACATATATTTAATTTTCTCTCTTCCTTCCTGAAATGTAAACTCTACTTGGACAAGGAACGTGTCCTTCTTGTTCCTCACAATGTCTTCAGGTCCTAGAATGTCTTCAGCACCTGACACTTTAAAAGTGAATTAACAATGAATATAGGTGTTAGGTTAAGTTTATTTTGTAGATGAAAAACCGAGACTTCAGAGAGGGGAAGGGACTTCCTTTTGGTAGCTCAAATTGTCTGACTACCAATGGGTAGTCTTTTTACTTCACCCTGGTTCCTTCCTTCCCTGCAGGGTTCTCCTGCTTGATGAAAACCTCTCCCGCCTGGTGGAAAATCCCTGGTTGGTCTGCTGGTGCTACCTGGTTGAGTCCTGGGACCAAGCCTTCTTCTATTAAGAAAGTCTTATTTTCGCTCCACTGCCCACCATTCGGAAGCTTACACGAGCTACATGGTTCTGGGGTGTAATACAAGGCAGTGAAGCCGCCGCTTCATATTTACAGAGGAAGCATCTGATACGTTTGAGCTGCGTCCTGGTCACACTTCAGAAGGTGCATAAATATCCTTCAAGAGGCAGAGCAAACGTTCATTCCCCTGTCAGATTTCAGGAAATGCACTTGTTGGCCATGAGACAGCACTGCCTGGGGGCATCTCATTGCCTCATGCTTCATCACAAAGCGTTTCTGGGGTGGAGAGATGTTTTTTTTTTAAAAAGGCTCTGGTTTATTGTTGACTTTAATGAACTAATTTAGAAAGGAGGGCTGAGGGTTTGCCTCACAGGGTAGAGGCCATGGCCTGCTTCCTTATGAGTGGGAACTGGTACTCAGATGAGACCTTAGAGTTAATTTGAAAATTAATTATAGACAAAATAGTTTCAAATGAATCCTCAGGCCTTATGAGCCTTAATGAGCTAAATAATTCATCTGCAAACCTGTAACACTTAATGGGGATGGTTTCTCCATCTAAACAACACATTATAGATCTCAACCACCAGTGTTTTGAGGCTAGTGGAGGAAGTCTCTGGAAAGGCAATGGAGCATTGTGGCAGGAGCTGTAACTCATGATCTCAGGCCAGCTCTGCCTCTAACTTGCTGTGTGACCTTGAGCAAATCATCTCCCCTCTCTGATTCTCTAATTTCTCTCTTTTTTTTTTTTTTTTTTTTTTTTTGAGACAGAGTCTCACTTTGTTGCCCAGGCTGAAGTACAGTGGTGTGATCTTGGCTCACTCAACCTCTGCCTCCTGGGTTCAAGCGATTCTCCTGCCTCAGACTCCCAAGTAGATGGGATTACAGGCATCTGCCACCATCCCCAGCTAATTTTTGTATCATTATTATGTTTTTAGTAGTAGTGACGGGGTTTCTCCATGTAGGCCAGGCTGGTCTCCAATTCCTGACCTCAAGTGATACACCCGCCTGGGCTTCCCAAAGAGTTGGGATTACAGGCGTAAGCCACCATGCCTGGCCTGATTCTCCAATTTCTTATCCATACACCAAAGGAATTGAACAATAAGGTTTGGGGCTATCCTTTTAACTGTAATGATTATAAACTTTTCCATGAACCCATTCATCCTTTCTTTGGTTACTCTCTAGGTGGAAGACACTGTACCAGGTGTCAGGAATACAACGGTGAGGAAGACACAGATTTAGCTCTCATGGAGTCCAACTGACATAATCCTAATAATGCCATGCAAATATGATTACGATCTGGAACAAGTGCTATCAAGACAAGGGTCCACAAGAACCTATAGCTAGGAATCTATTCTAATATGTGGTCAAGAAAGCCTTCCTGAAAGAAAACACCTTTGAGATGATGCATGAAAGATGGATAGGTGAATGGAGAGCTGTAAGTTATTTTAGAGAGAAGGAACAATACGTGTGAAGACCCCAAGTGCCTGAAGAAATAAGGAGGAGTCAGTGTGGCTGTGGCAATGAGGGCTGGGGGTGACAGATGTGAGATGGGCAGGGAGGGGCCAGAGAGCCCAGGGAGGCATTGAGAAGGAGGAGGTATTCAGGAGGAGGAGGGGATTAGGGTCGTTGGTCTTCATTTTAAGGGCATTGGAAAGCCATTGAAAGTTTTAAGCTGGGACACGGCACAAACCAGTTCACATTCTTTGGCTTTAATGTGGAAAAGAGACTGATGAAGGGAGCCAAGAAAATAGGCAGGGAGGCCAGTTGAGAGGTGCTTGTACGAGACCGGGTGAGTGTGATGGCAGTGGGGACACTAAGGGGTTAAGCCTTTGTTGTCAGTGCTAATAAACATAAGGGGTGACTTGAAAACATTCAATCAACAATGAAGCTATACGCTCCTCGACATCTATGCACATTAGTATCCCACAAACCCGAAATGGGCCTCAGTTATAAGCTCTCAGCCCCAGATTCTTTTTTCCTAAAGCCCTTCCACAGCCGCCATCTGCCACTGTTTTTGTGACTGTTTGGTAAATATCTGATCTCCAGCTAGACTATAAGTTCCAGGGAG
The DNA here is from genome assembly GCF_028858775.2 of Pan troglodytes. NCBI lineage: Eukaryota > Metazoa > Chordata > Mammalia > Primates > Hominidae > Pan > Pan troglodytes. The sequence goes on from NC_086015.1 coordinate 66,753,956, forward strand.
GCAGAGTTGTCATTGTTTGTTTCTATTACTGCTTCTTAGTGCCTGAGACAGTGCCTGGCATGTAGCTGGTGCTCAGTAAATATTTGTGGAATGAGTGAATGAACTATAAGAGCAAAGCAGACTCCTCTAGCAGGAAAAATATGGAGCGAGACTATGTCTGGATTGGGGCGAGAAGGTCAAGGGGAAACCAGCACACGGTATATTGGTCTCTTAAAACAAGAGACTTAGGCTAGATTTTCCATGGGGCCTGATAACAAGGGGTAAGAAATAAAGATGTTGGCACTTGGGTCCCAGCTGGTGTAACTGGTTGAGTGATGTATTAGTCTGTTCTCACGCAGCTAATAAAGACATACCCAAGACTGGGTAATTTGTGAAGGAAAGAGATTTAATGGATTCACAGTTCCACATGGCTGGGGAGGCCTCACAATCATGGTGGAAGTCAAGGGAGGAGCAAAGGCACGTCTTACGTGGCATGGCAGCAGGCAAGAGAGCATGTGCATGGGAGCTCGCCTTTATAAAACCATCAGATATCTTGAGACTTATTCACTATCAAGAGAACAGCATGGGAAAGACCTGCTCCCATGATTCAATTACCTCTCACTGGGTACCCCCATGACACGGGGGAATTATGGGAGCTACAATTCAAGATGAGATTTGAGTGGGGACAAAGCCAAACCATATCAGGTGAACCCTGAATCCTGGGCATAGCATCTGCTTCACTAGCCCCTTCCTTTGTACATAGTAGCTACTCAATAAATACTTCTGAATTACCAGTGGAAGACAAGTCACCTAACCTCCATCAATCTCACTCTCCTTCATGGTAAACAATGAAGGAATCCAGCCTTTCTTCTTTGCTGAGGATCAAACTGAGAAGACTTTGAAAAGTGGAGGGATCTATCTGTCCTGTGTTAAGATACAACTGCCAGATCCCAGAAAGAGGAGAGATGAGTGGAATGATAAGAACATGGAGGAAAGAGGCCAAAGACTGGGGAGACAGTAAAGATGAATTGCCCAATGGAGACAAGACAGCCATGAGGAGAGAAGGTGGCAGCAGGAAACTATTTCTACAGGCACATCATCTGTCTTGGCTTCTCAGTCTGTCAAAGAGGAAGTGGGGCCTGGGCCAGCCTCATCCTATAATGAATACAAACACTAAGTACTGATGTGCCTGTGTGTCTCTAAAACAGCTATTCAAACTCAATTGTGCTGGGAGCTCTGTCTGTATTTTGTATCCGTGTTTGTTTCTGTTTTTGCTTTTTAGTGGCTGCCACAAGAGACTTTAACCCCAAGCCCAGTTCTATTTGGGCACATCCATAAATCCTCCCTGCTTTTCTGCCAACTTCCAGACAGGTCATAATGAGAGATGGAAGATAAACAAATAAATATGGAATTGTGAAGGACAGTCAATTCAGCAACTCGACCTCATCCATCAGTCCTTCCCTCCATCACCAGAGCCAAGCAACCTCAAGGTCGTTTCAGAAACATACAAACACATCAGTACTTAGTGACTGTTCACATTACAGATGAGGTTGGCCTAGCTCCCATTTGCTAGCTGATAAGCTGAGAAGGCACAGCAGATTCATTCCTGTTCTGAAAAAGCATATCCTTTCAATATAAATAAGAAAAACATCTAGATGTTGGAGTAAGGAAGGTTTGCAAGAAACACAAACCTCGTTGCTATTAATAAATGGGCACATAAATAGTGAAAGGGGTAGACATCATGGTTAGGAGGATGGGCCCTGGTATTAGAACACCTGGGTTCAAATCCTGGCTCTGTTGCTTGCTAGCTTTGCCACCTGAGCAAGTTACTTAATCTTCCTGGGCTTTAATTTCCTCACCTTTAAGATGGGAGTTATAACAACCTTCCTTTGTAGGATTTTGGTGATCCCTGAATCCTGATTCAGTGATATTATGCCTGCAAGTTGGTTAGCCTGTTGCCTACTATTCGGCTAAGAATGTAATACAAGTTAGCTGTTATTTTTAAATAGAATATCATGCAGCCATGAAAAAAGATATATATTTTTTCATTAGCATCCAAAGATGTCCATGATATATGGTTATAATGGACCAGAGCCTTCCAATGGCAGGGGTGAGGTGGGATTGGAGGATAGGAACATGGCTCTGGATTTAGAATACCATAGGAAATAAGACAGTTTACTGATGAGAGTATGTCATTTGTGTGACCTTTGGAAAGGTAGGAAGGAGACTGAAAACAACTGTGTTAAATAAAAGAAGTGGGTCCTTAATAGTTTGTGGTAATTTCCCACCTTAATATGCAAGACAAATAGTTATCTTGACATGCATAGATACATTAAAAGTACCTGGAAAGATAGAAACCAAAGTTTAATTTTGGTTATCTAGGATGATGGGATTGCAAGTATTTTTTAACCATGTAAATGCAGAGATTTTTCTACATTGTCTGTTTTATTTTTATAGTGGGCATGTTTTACTTTCACGGTCATTTGAAACACATCTTTTCTACCTGGAAAAATACAAATTTTACCTTCTTTGAGGCAAGGTGCATTTTCATTTCTAAAATAAAATGTATTTTCAAATCTTAAAAATCTTCTTCACCAAAAAGTGAAGGATTCTGGGCAAAGTTTCAGAAGCAGATCTTGGGCCATGACCTTGTGGTAGGTGGTGCTAGATTAGGAGCAAAAGTACTTTCCCTTTTCTTTTCTACGCCCTTTTCCCCTGCTCCATCTTGCACCTCCCTTCCTCCATGCCCAGGGAGTGAATTGATTCTATCAACTTTCAACTCTCTTCTTCTATTTCTATGCAGCATATGGACACCATACCACCATGCTCATTTCTAACCTTAATATATTAATATATTCTAACCTTAATATATTAATAATGGAACTGTCCAGGTGTATATATTCTCATTTAGTCTTGACAGCAATTAGGCAAGGAAGGTCCTATTAAAGATGAAGCAACTAAGGCTCAGACTTAGCTGAGGTCCCAGAGTCAGTGTGTAACAGGACTAGAACTCAACCCACCTCTGTCGGACACAATTTTTATTTTTAATTTATTTAGAGACAGGGTCTCATTCTGTCACCCAGGCTGGAGTGCAGTGGTGCAGCTCACTGCAGCCTTGAACCTCTGGCCCCAAGAGGCTGAGGAACCTTAGCCTCATAAAGTACTGGGATTACAGATGTGAACTGCACCTGGCCTTGGACACTAAACTCATCCTCTTAATCACTCTGCCTGCCGCCTCCTGCCTCCTCCTTGCTGGGCTTTCCCTGCAAGAATCAATGCTTTAGAGTGGGTAGTTACTCTTCCCCTATGGATGTACCTGTTTATCATGGTATCTCAGGTACCATGGAATAGTTGTAGCCATTCTACTTATTAGAAAATATATTGCTTCGTTTTAGAAAAATAGCCAGTGTGACCTGACTTATACTCCTCTTAAATAAAAAAAGTTCAACCATAATAACTAAACGTCTTCTTGCATAGATGAAACCTGCAGTTTTAGCCTGCCAACTGTTCTTCCTCTTCTGATAATAGTACCTCAGTCTTTCTTCCAAGAACCCCTTTCTCATTACATAGTTGCAGTGGGATTGTCAATTGTAGGACTTTGTCCTTCTTTAGCCAAGTGGTGGGTTGGGATCTGAGCTTGGTCAATAAGACTGCCACTTCTTGAGTTCACATTCCGAGTGGGTTGGCATGAGAATGGACTGGGCTAGAGTAGGTTTATCCCAATTATTAAGTGTCTGTTATATCTTACTATCTGGCTTCCTGAAGTTAAACTGGTCTGGTTTCCTTCTTTTCTGAAGCTTAGCTGTTTCTTCTGATAACAACAACAATACTGGCAACAACAGCAAACTATTGTTGTTGTTGTTGCTTCTGCTGTTGTTATGATAATGATGATGATTAGGGCTTAATTTAACCACAGTCGGTTTCTGTTGCTAGCAACTAAAGAAGTCTGTCTGTTGCAACATTCAAAGCTAGTTTGACAAAAATGAACTAGGCATTTATTAAAAAACAAAACCAAAACAATACAAACAAACAAAAAAATAAGAACAACAACAACAACAAAAAACACTCGCACACCCCAAACAAAGCTCAATCATAGCAGCTTCACTGGCTGAAGTTCAGACATCAGATGCAGTGTTCTGAAATGAATTTTTATGTCTTCTGCCACATATGACACTCCCATTTTCTTGCAAATACCCCCATGTTCACTTCCAGGAAGAATTTGAGTTTTGTAAAACTTTTTTATCCACCTATTTTCTCGGATGCCAGGACCAGCATGTGAAGAAACTAAAATCAAGCAGGGAGGTGAGGAGGTGAGCATGAGAAGGTGAGTGTGAGGAGGGAGGGAGAGAGCAAGGGAGGGCTTATATTTTGGACATTTTTCTTAAAAATAGTTAGAAAAGGTGTGAGGAACACAGAGAAATGGCTCTCTGATGCCATATCTCAGGACCAGGGGTGTGAGAACCAGACAGAATTGCTGGGCCAGATCTCAGAGCACCCATCCCAGCCCCCAGCCCTTGGCCCTGAAAGCCAGAATTGAAGAGATTAATGGATTAATCTGTTGCCCTGCTTGATCCGCTCTGACAATCAGGGCCATCAGGAAAGGACAAAAATAAACCTGTGTGCTCTTGAGAACCATGGGGACCTTGGTCTCCTTTCTCCCATCCCCACTCATGGCCCAGGCCTCACCAACTTGTTGTTAATGGTGACTAGCTTGGTTCAGACTGGGCTGGATGGGCACAGATGGAAAAGGAATAGCACTTCCTCTCTCCTTTCATTTATTAAAAGATGATCTTTACTACTCTAGCATGCTGAGAGATCATTACAGCAGTTGGCCCTCTGTATCCACAGGTTCCACATTCATGCATTCAGCCAACTACAGATACAAAATATAAAAAATAAGAAATAACAATAAAAAGTAATATAAATAAAACCAATATAGTATGACAACAATTTACATAGCATTTACATTGTATTAGGTTTTATGAGTAATCTAGAGATGATTTAATGTATATGGGAGAAGGCCAGGTGTGGTGGCTCATGCTGGTAATCCCAGCAATTTGGGGGGCCAATGCGGGTGGATCACTTGAGCCCAGGAGTTCGAGAGCAGCCTGGGCAACATAGCAAAACCTTCTCTCTACAAAAAGTACAAAAATTAGTCTGGCATGGTGGCATGCACCTGTAGTCCACTATATGGGAGGCTGAGGAGGGAGGATCAGTTTAGCCAGGGAGGTTGAGGCTGCAGTGAGCTGTGATTATATGACTGCACTCCAGCCTGGGTAACAGAAAGGAAACCCTGACTCAAAAAAAAAAAAAAAAAAAAAAAAAAAAAAGGTGTATGGGAGGATGTGCATAGGTTATATGCAAACACTATGCTATTTTATATCAGGGACTTGAGCGTCTGAGGATTTTGTATTTGAGGAAGCCCTGGAACTAATGCTCTGTGGATACTGAGTAATGAATATATGCATTAGCAAAACAAGACCGATATCTAAAACTGACTTTTTAAAGTACAGAAATCCCAGAACATTTTGAGATTATTGCTGTTACACTACTTTTTAACGTTATTGCTGTTGGTAAACTGGAGTGTGAAGTTGTGGCATGGTAGGGTGGAGTGTGTGTGTATGTGAAAGAGAGAGAATTTGGAAGGAGGATATCTGTTGGTTTTGTCTGCTGAGCATATATTCCCCGTTTTAGTAAAAAGCAGCCTAACGGTTTATTAAGAAACCATTACATTCTTCCTGAAAATGGTTCCAGTGCAGCTGAGCCCTTACTCAGGTGCCAGAGATGGTGGCTGTCGTAAGCCTTATCCCCCCAGTCTATTTCACCCCCATCCACTGTGATTGACTCAAGAAGGGACATATGATCCATGTCAGTCCAACAAAGTCACCCCATGTCTTTGCTAGGGAGCTCAGCAGGGGTGTTCTGTTTGCTCCTGGAGGTGCTAAACTGGTAGGATGTGCCCTGGGGCTGCCAAGGTCTTCCACATGGAGAGAAGCTGACCAAGAAGGAAGTCAACACAGGGATAAGTACAGTGGAGAGGTGGGGGGAAGATACCCATCCCGCTGGTAACTTTGGAGCCTCTGGATCCAGCCATGGCTGAAGCCAGGCCTACTCGTGGACTTTTAAGTTAATTGAGGAAATAAATCTCTTTTTAGGGTTATCCAGTATGACCTAGGTATCAGTCACTTATAATCCATAGAGTCCTGACTAAGACAGGGGCCAACAGAGAAGCAATTGGAACCCAGAGCTGGGTAGAGGAAGAGACATCAGCTTCTCCATAGCCCAAGGATGAAGGGGAAAGGAGAAAGGAAGATGTAATCAACTTGGAGAGCTCCCAAGTAAAGTGTTAACCCTGATCTCCTGATAGAGAAACTTCACTTTAGAGGATTAGACTTCCCTGGAAAAGTGAATCTAAGACTCTCCAAAGTATTTACTAATGAAGACAGCAGTTAGATCATTAATACCCCACATCCTTTCTTATGTTACTCAAATGCTAACATTAAATATTCAGTAATTTCTCAATGCCTGTATTCTTACCAGACAAAAAAAGAAACTGTTTCCAATAAACTAGCCACTATAGAGGAAAACATTGGGATCACTGTAGATGTAATGGTAATTTCCAGAGACTCATTAGCACCTTGATGACTATTAATTTTCACATTTAATTAATAGATAGAAATGACACTTTCTTTTAATTTATGCCGTTAGTCAAATGAGCTTTCTAATTAAGATTTGCAACGTATAAATTTATAAACTCTGGTGAATGACTCTAAATATGGAGAACTATGGATAGGGGTCTGCTTGACCTGACAAGGGTTCTGCCATTACTCTCCCATTGGCTTCCAGAACTTGAACAAAGAGGGAAAATTAATTTCATTCCCAGGCAGTTTCTAAACAAAACCTTTGTTAAATATATTCAAGTTATTCACTATCATATATCACTGTGATTCCAAATCTCATTTCTACTCCCCATGAAATTCAGCCAAAAAACTGTACCACATCAGATAAAGCAGCAAGTTTGACACTCATTGGCGATAATGAATGATACTTGTAAAATTTTAAAAGATTTAAATTTGGACAACTATAAAAACAAATTTGACTTCTAAAATAGATCCAAATAAAAATTTCATGAAGAAAATGGTGTAAAAGGAGTCTGTGATTGGTCCCAGCGAACGTCACAAAGATTGTTTACTATTAAATGCTAATTAGCAAACCAATCAATAATATTTTCACAAGATCTAATTGCAGTCTTACTCTCTCCATGAAGGAAGGAGTCAAGTGCTTTAGCAAGTGGGAAGAAGAGTTTTGCCAAATCAGGATTTTGCCTCTACCGAGGCTTCAATCAATTAACATATTGAAAGCATCTGTTGTGGGCTGAATCAGATGGGCAGACTAAGTACGTGCTTAGAGCACCAGCAAAGCAGGCACACCAACATTTTTGTTTTGAAATAATTTTCTATCTAATAAATAAAGGAAGCAAGGAAGGAAGGAAATCAATGAAACAATCCCGGGGGAAAATCAGATTTTGTTACATTTTTCTTATACCTATCTTCAAGTTTACCATTATTACTGTGAATTGTATATAGCAGCATATCATAAGCTTTCAGTGCCTAGGAGCTGGTCTCTAATGGTTGTCATCTAACCTTGACAATGTATAAGACATTTGGGGCATAGGATTCCAAACACAGAGAGTATTTACCTGGTTCACATTAAAATAGGTTAATATAAAGTAAAATGTCACTCAGTGACCAAATAATCATATTTGAAAATATGCATATGAGGAAAGCATTGCCAATAGGAAGGTGTGGCATGTCCACTTCATAATGGTGTAGAAATAATAGCCAATATGCACACTGAGATAGAGCACTTAACAAAATTTAAAAATATTTGCAGAAATACAAATCCACTTTACTGATAAGCTTCTGAGGTCTGGTGGTGAAAATTTACCTGTAATACATACTCAGAACATATTCTCTCTTTTGTAGATTTTCTCTAGAGAACAGCACTGCATTTTGGACAGTGGTTCCAGCTCCAGAAAAGAAAGCAGCATTTTTAAAAAAAGAATAAGGAAGTTCATGAAGCCACCATCCTTGGGAGGTGCTAACATCCTTTAAAAATGGTGTAAGTGGTGAGAAAAATGTTCCTGACTCAAAGTCACAGGTTGTGATTTTTCATAGCTGTGTGACCTTGAGTAATTAATTTAACCTCTCTGAGCCTCAGCCTCTTCATCAGTAAAATGGAAATACAATCAGACCTAATTCATAAGACTGTTATATCTTGTATGAAAAACACTCAGTATATTGCCTGGTATAAAATTCCGTTGTTAAATAGTAGCTTACATTTAGTTTTCCCCTAAACAAAATACTGTTATGTCTTAACACTGTAACAAATCACCAACCCATTTGCCTTAGGAAGGATGATCCTGTAGTAAACCAAAACGATTGTCCCCATTGCCCTGCAGCTCAGACTCCCCAGGCCTAGGGCTTGAGTGGTCTTGGCATTCTTCTGAACAGTGATTCTCACCTCATAGTAACTCTGCACAGCGTTCATGAAGGCTTCGTCAGCCATGATCTGGGTTTCCCCATTGAGGAAAGCCTGAAACCGGTCCTTGACTGTCTGCAGCTGCTGTTTGCTGATCTGTAAGAAACAGAAAAAGAGGGAAATGTGAGAACTTGTTCTAGACAACGATCATGGATACTTTATGCTGAAGATGCCAGACCCATTGGTGTACTGGAGCTGGCTTGTACAGGTGTGTGACAGCTGATTAGTGAATCTGTGGAAACTTCTGTGAGCCAGTGTTAAACACAGCCATTATTTTAAAATAATATATAAATAAATTATATTAAAAACAAAGTTAATACACTTTTAATACTTAAAATTCATTGCCTCCTAGTTATTTTACCACATTTCACTTTTATCAGTGCTTTTGAGGTTACTTACACCTATGGTATTTGCATGAGGGAAATTCTATATAAAGGAGTGCTACCACCCATCTCTTCCCAGCTCCACATTCAGTGTTGTCTCATTGGCAGCTTCATGTCAGCCAAGGTGGGAATATTTATACCATGGAAATTGGCAAATGCTACAAAACAGTTTTTTTTTCCCCCTCCTGAGAGATGGTTGTTAAACATGTAACAGCAAACACAGCACTGCACATGCCCCTCTGGTGGTCTGAAATACCTTGATGAATGCAGTATGACCATATGCAGAGGTTTTCAAACTTTATTGTTGTTGGTACATCCATGATCACATGACAGATGATGTTTGGGTACAGGATATACTTCCGGGATGTGGCATAGAGAATTTGGGTACTAGGTTATGTACAATTCCTTGCCTATCAATCCCACCTTTCTTTCTTAGGAAAACATTCCTAAAAGATTCATACTCATTCCTCCTCCTCACCCCTTATCTGGCTCTATCCTACCATCCATCAGGTATCAATGCAGGCAGCACTAATTTATGAAGCCCTTCCCAGCCCCTAGGCTAGGGGCAGGTCTTCCTGCTATGTGATTCCACAGCACAGTGTTTATTTAACTGCTTGATGATGATTAAATTTGTTACATGAGGTGTCTTTTCTTGCTATCTTATTCATCGAAGTTTTCCCAGGGCATAGCTAACTGCCTTATATGTGCCAGACACTCAGGGCTGATTACATGAATGAATGAATGGAGTGTATGCAAGACATGTTATTTTCAGGTATCTTTTCATTGGTTCTAATTTATATAAAATATGTATATTAACAAGTCAGCCAAAACTTTGCTGTTTTAAAAGTTAAAAACTTTTAACTTGAAAAAGTTAAACTTTTTGTAAAAAGTTAAACTTTTTGTAAAAAGTTAAACTTTTTGTAAAAAGTTAAACTTTTTGTAAAAAGTTAAACTTTTTGTAAAAAGTTAAACTTTTTGTAAAAAGTTAAACTTTTTGTAAAAAGTTATGCTTTATAATTGATCATGAGAAACTACCTCTGTGAACCACTGTTCTAGTGGAAAAAGTAAGATCAGTCGAGTAGCAGTTCTGTCGGCCACTGTGTCATCTGGAAAAAGCGACTTATATTCTGCATTGACCTGAGAGTGAAGAGCCAGCCTTTCGGATCAGGGCTGGGTTTAAATAAATTTTATCTCGTCCTTAGTTTTCTCACTTGGAAAATGATGGTAATTCTAATTACCCATTGTCCTGGGATAGTTATAGTTATTCAATAACATAACGAGTTCTTTTAAAAATTTTAAAGTTTTTATATAAATCCAAGTGATTTTACCGTTAGAGTCAATATAATTAGCAAATAAAGTTTAAAGCTTTAGGAGACACAAAGCCAGCATGAGTTTTGACTCAGTCAAGAAACAAAAACAAAACAGAATTTTGTTTGTGACACAGATGGAAGCTGGGTGCTTTCATTAATTTTTGTACCTTTGGAAGAAGTTGGGGAATAGTGAAGTCAAGGGTAGATTAAAAGGGGTTAGAAATTTATCAGGCTCATATTTGTTACATTCTAGGGCACCGCTATTCAATGTTAGCCACATGTATAATTTTAAGTTTTATAGTAGCCACATTAAAAAAATAGAAACAAGTGAAATGAATTTTGATACACTTTACTTAACCCAATATAGCCAAAATAACCTTTCAACATGTAATCAGTATTTAAATTATTAATGAGACAGTTTACGTTTTAAAAATGCTATGCCTTTGGAATCTGGTGTAGTTTACCCTTACAACATATCTCAATTCAGAGTAACCAAACTGCAGGTGTTCAACAGCCACATGTGGCTAGTGGCTATTGCACTGGACCAGTTCAGACCTAAAGCATGGAATAAACTCACTTGTAAGTTGCTTAAGCTTTCCTGCTCTGACCCATGGAGCAGAGCACATATTGATATGTGAAACTGAAGAGAAAATCACAGTTATTTTTTATGTGCTTGAAACCATTTGAACTGAAATATTAGGTAGCAGTTGATTTGCTCATAAAAATGATACCCATAACATACATTTATTTTAAGCAGGCCAGCTTTCATCTAGTTCACAAATCCTAACAGTATAGGACCAACCAAGGCATCTCACAGGATTTCTTGCTCAGAATTCCTTCTAAAACAGTGTGAATACCAGCTTTGCGTGATTTTGGGAGTGGGGTGGGATGATGGGGCAGGAGAGGAATGGAGGCCTATAGACCTCGCTTTTGTCTTAAATGATATAAGTAATTGAAATAAAATTATGCACATACCATATGAATGATCAAGATTGATTGTTGACCCAGGCCAAATCTATTATCTGTCTAACCTTTCCTTAAATAAGCATGGTGCTCATTTAGTTAAGAAATATTTATAGAGCACCCACCCTCTGCCCAGCCCTGCACCAGACACTAAGGGTTCAGTGGTCAACACACTCAACCCCTGATCTCACCTGTTACTTCTTAGGGCTGGGCACTAAGGAATCAAAAGAAATAAGGGCTTTTCTTCAGGGATCTTATAGTCTAGGTGGAGAGGAAAAGGCAAACAAAAAAGCACATAAAATTATGATTCAGGATTTCAGAGAAGAGAAATTACAGAATATAAAACTCTCAAAGGAGAAGGGAGCTAAGGAACTTCAGGAACATTAATTTTAATCAAGTTCAGAGAACACACATCGCAAAGCCACACAAAGCATCCCTTGCTTTCCTAGTCGCATTAAGCTCTCAGCAGGAGAGTTGGGGGCATGGACTTCAGCGGCAGAACTTTGTTTATGTCTGGGTTTTGCCCCCTACTGGTTTACAATTCACTACTTTTCTCACCGCTAATTCAACAAGCCTAGTGTTTATTTACTCAACTCACTAGCCATGTCTCCCTGGGCAAATGACTAACCTCTCTAAAGCTCAGTTTTCTCATTTGTAAAATGGGGCCAATACTGACCTCATAGGGTTGTTGTGAGGATTAAGATAAGCAAAATACTCACTGCAGAACTTAGCACAGGATGAATGCTCAATACATCTTAGCTACTGTGATGATTAATTCTCATCTTTTTTTTTTTAAACAAACAAACAAAAAAACAGAGTCTCACTGTTGCCCATGCTGGAGTGCAGTGGTGTGATCAAGGCTCACTGCAACCTCCACCTCCTGGGTTCAAGTGATTCTCGTGCCTCAGCCTCCCAAGTAGCTGGGACTATGGGTGTGTGCCTCTACACCTGGCTAATTTTTGTATTTTTAGTAGAGATGAGGTTTCACCATGTTGGCCAGGCTGGTCTCGAACTCCTGACTTCAGGTGATCCACCTGCCTCGGCCTCCCAAAGTGCTGGAATTATAGGAGTGAACCACTGTGGCCCCCCTAATTCTCATCTTTCAGTGTTTGCACATACTGTTCCCTTGAAAATGCCTGCCTCTGGGGACATTTCACATGTACACATCTTTAAATTTAGTGCATGTGCTCCCTTCCAGACTCCCCAGGTGGAGGTCGCTATTTTCTCAGCATTTTGTTCACAGTCCTATGGGTGCATGTTTTATGTGGCGAAGTAGTTATTTATTTAAACTCAAGTGCTCAGAGGCAGAATCATGAGTCAGGAGTTGAGCGCACAGGCTTGGGGTCCAAGAGACACAGGTTCAAGTCCTGGTGATACCACTCACTTCCAGGCTGCATGACCTTAGGCAAGCTACTTTCCCTAAGCCTTGGTTCCTCATTAAAAAATTTGGATGATAAAACTGACCTCGCAAAGTTGCCTAAAAGATGAAAAGGAAATGGGGTAATATACTTCAAGATCTTAGCACATGGCCTGGCATAAAAGAAGAGCCAAATGATAAACTCAATGGGCTCCAAGGCCCTGCATGACGTACTCTGACTTTGACTTGCTCCACTTTGCTCTTTACTTACTCTGGTCTCCAGCACACTGGTGTCTTTTTTACTTCTCAACTGTGCCCCGACTTTTCTTGCCTGAGAGGCTTTGCTCTTGCTGTTCCCTTTACTAGGGATGCTCTTCTGGTTTTCCCCATGGTTGGCCCCTTAGGATTCAGCCAAGCCAGCATCTCCTGGGAAGCTCTTCCCTGACCATTCCATCTACAGTAATGTTCTCCCAGATAATCTCTGTCACAGTGCCCTGCAACCTGAGCATTTCCTGCACAGTCATTATCACAGTTAGCACTTATCTTCTCTAAGTTAAAATTATTTAATTATAACAGGTACATAGAAAAATATACTTTATCAGCACAGAATATGAGGAATTCCTTTTTTGTTTGTTTGTTTGTTTTTTGAGACAGAGTCTTGCTCTGTTGCCCAGGCTGGAGTGCAGTGGTGCCATGTCAGCCCACTGCAAACTCCGCCTCCTAGGTTCAAGTGATTCTCCTGTCTCAGCCTCCTGAGTAGCTGGGATTACAGGCAAGCACCACCACGCCCAGCTAATTTTTGTATTTTTAGTAAAGATGGGGTTTTGCCATGTTGATCAGGCTGGTCTTGAACTCCTGGCCTCAAGTGATCCACCTGCCTTGACCTCCCAAAGTGCTGGGATTATAAGCGTGAGCCGTCATGCCCAATCGGTATAAGAGATTCTCACAAAGTAAACTTTTCCAGATAACAAACTTTCATATCAAGATAAACAACGTTACCCAGACCCCAGAAGCTCCTGGATATTCCCAAAGTCATTGCTCCCTCCAAAAGTGACCACTAGCCTGACTTCTATTATCACAGATGAGTGTTGCCTGTTTTTGAACTTGGTGTCAATACGATCATACATGATGAGATTCATCTCTGTGGTTAGAAGTAGCAATAGCTGGTCCCTTCTCACTGCTGGGTAGTATCCCATTTTACAGGTATACCACAATTTATCCATTTTCCTATGATGCATATTAGGGCCTTCTTTATTTTAAAATTATACCTACTTTTCATTATCTATCTCTCCACAAGAATATATGTTTCACAAGTACAAGGACCATATCTGTCTTGTTCACTGTTGTACTTCTTGTTTATAGCTGTACACATACGTCTCATTTGCTGATGTGCACACAGTGAGCTCTCAGCGAATGTTTGCTGAGTGAATACATGAGCCTATTAAGGACTTAATGTATACCAGGCACAGTGTTAGGCTCTGGCCATATAACAGTATCAAGGCACAATCTTAGCTCTCGAATTTCTCACAATTGAGTCAGAAATCGCATACTCAGCTTTGACTTCTTAACACCCTTTGCCAATTGCATGAGTGAATGAAAATCTTACTTAGAAGCTTGCAAAAGCCAGTCTAAGAATCAACTGTGGGACAGAGTTTGTCTCTGGTTCAAAGTTAACTGACTTAGATAGGATTGAACCCAAAAGGTGACCTTGCACGAATAAACTGAAATAATTGGCCCAGAGTAGCTGACAGTACAACTCTAAATAAACAAATGGGCTTCGATGAGCCACTTAGAGAGAGAATCCTCCTAAAATAGAAGTCCATCTAAAAGCATTGAATATGTATAGAAACCACTTGTACATCAAGGTCAGAATTCAGAATTGCAGTAATGAATTCCAAGCAGAAAACCTGAAAAGATGGAAGGTGATTATTGTAGAAGAAAGTGCCGCAGCAGCGTTTGCTAGAACTATTCAAGCATTCTTGGTTCCATCTACCTCATTAACCAAGGCCTGAAAATTCCCACTACATTTCAGGCAGTTTGTAATTTACTGAAGCATTCTGGAGAAGCATGAAATGTGATCTGCAGTGAGGAGAAAACGGCATGTTCTAAGTGTCGGTCTCAGGAGAGGCAATGTTGAAGTCAGAGCAAGCTCAGGTCACATGCTAGCTTTGCTATGAGACCTTGGTCAAGTAATTGGTTTGGGTTTTTCCTCTGTAAATAGGGGAAAGCAATATCTACTTTACAGAGTCTTTGTGAAAACTAGGTGGGATAATATACGTATAATATATATATGTATAATACATGTAATAATATATAGCATAGTATCTGGCACAGAGTAAGGACTCAATAATAAAAACAATACAGGAAGTATAATTTTTTCCCTATCATTTATCTTCTGTCTTCTTTCAATACTTTTTTTATTTACTCAGCCTTTTGAAGGTATCACTGATGTGGTATTCCTTACCTCATTCTTTCTTGGCCCTTCTAGTTTAGAGGCTGGAAAGTCAATTACTCCCCTCCCAGTTTCGCTTGCTATTATGGGTGGCCATGTAACAGATGCAGAAAACTACTGGGGGCATCTTCTGGAGAAATATTTGAAATCCTCATGAAAATGAACATACTTGGTGGTATAATCCTTTTCTTTCCTGCTGCCCCTTCTTCTGCTGAGAATACAAATCGATTGTCTATAGCCATGGTATCTATCTCATGACCATCCAGGAAAGGCTAAGAGCATCGCAGAAATGTGGTCCTTACATTTCTGGGTGGCTGAACAAATGTTTGTAAACACCCATCTCTGGTTTTCTCATTATGTGAGAAAAAATAAATATATTTCTATTTGTTCAAGTCACTGTATGTTTTCTCTTACTGGCAGCCAGATGCATTCCTAATGGATACACTTGGCTTACAATAGTCATGGAAGAATGCATACTTACTAAGATGCTTATTGGTTAATACATCTCCTATTGCAACAGCAACTGTATCAGAAAGAAGGGAGAAGCAATGCTTACTGTAAAAGAAGGAACCTCAAATAGCAGCATTCTAAGCATAGGCAGCAATGAGTAGAAAAATATCTTTGGGTGTATGGAGATGTTCCAGTTATACACATAAATTAGGTCCTTTTCTACTTAAAGTATAATGTCAGCATTGTATATTGCAATTTTTAATATAAGCCATGCTTTTTCTTTTTAAAAAAGAAATCGTCTGGGAAAAAAGAGACAGGTTTTTAAAGCTTTTCTTTATTATAGATAACTGGAAAAAATGTCAACTCCACAAGTGTGTAAAAATCATCAGCTAATCTAGAGAGATTAGGGCAATGATTATTTAATTTCTTTTTCTTGAAGACTTCAAAAATTTATATTGGGCCATGAATTTTATTAACAAATAAAATATGCCCTTTCTACAATCAGACTAAATATTTTCTACTCTAAAGGAAGCCCTGCTTTTAGAAAATTTAGAAATCGCATCATCTTAACCAAATATTTACTTATTTACATAAAGTTCTTCTCACCTTTTATATTATATATGTATATTTACGTAACATACTCTGAAAAAGGCATTTTAAGTGACTTTTATTTAGCTTGAAGAAAAAAATCTGACAGACTTTATCACGGCAAAATATAAATGAGTAATTCTGAAATGCAAGTTGAAGGGGGAAAAACATATTGAAGGTGGGGAGAATTACGATGAGGCTGTTATCCTAGACTTCCCTTGGGAACATGGTTTCCCAAAATCCAACTACTCAAATAATAATTCAATTATTGAAGTAATGCTCCCATGAGTATGTCCTCCCCATGTACTAACTGTACTATTCACTTTTTGTTTTTGCATTAAACATACATCAAATCACTTTCTTCTAAGCAATAATATCCAAAACCATAAGCTTTATGTAGTTTTATGTAGTAGCTATTGTTAAATTAGATATGTTCTATCCTCTTGCCTACCTCTACCACATTTTACAAAGTGTTTCTTTAGAAAAAATGTAAAATTCTGCTATATATAACAATTCTCGCTCATTTTTAAAAAATGTAGGGTAGCAGCTGAATATAAGTTAATTACTACTTTTAAAAAATGAGCTCAATTTTAAAATTATTTAATAATAGACCAATCAGCATGCTATTCCTAAAGATCTATTTTTGGGCAGAAGAGAAAGAATAAAGACCTATAAATTGGCCACATGATACTCTAACAAAGAGTTCTATGACCTACAGGGAAATGAACGTGGAGACATGATTTGAACATTGATTAAGATGGGATTGTCCCAGCCAACAATTATCTAGTAGAAGAGGAAAAAAATAGGAAAAATGCATCTAGAAGGTGAGTTGGGGCTAAAGATTGGATTGAAGATCAAAAGAGAAGAGGAAAAGGATCAAAGGGGACGAAAAGAAGAGAAGGAGAAGGAGGTCTACTTTTCACCCTTCCGGCCACAAAGCTCTTAAAAGGTGTTCTTTAGTAGGACAAATGTTCCACCCTTGAACCCGATAACATTAAAAAAAAAGAACATTTTTCCAATTTGGAGGCACTCAGTTAAAAAAAAAAAGAACATATTTTTCCAACTTGGAGGTACTCAGGCAGTACTCACATGGATTCTTCTGGCATGTGGTCAAATAAGGAGTTCTAGAGCCAAAGATCTCATTAAGAGTTAGTTGGTTAGTTGCCATCATTCTCATACTTTTTAATGTCAAGTCTCTTTCCCCTCTTAAAAATCACTGAGGACTGCAAGGAGGTTTTGTTTATGTAAGTTGTTTTACAGCTATTAACAAATACTATAGTGATACTAAAACTGAGGAGTTTAAAATATTAACTCATTAAAAATAACAAACCCATCATATGTTAAACTGAAATAATACCCTTTTATGAAAATAATATTTTCCAAAACAAAATAATAGTGAAGAAATATCTTTTAGAGATGAGTAGAGGACAGTTAGATCCTCATTTCTTTTTCTGCATTCAATCTGTTGTGAAATGCTGTTTTGGTTGAAGTATATGAAGAAAATCTGGCCTCCTACAGAGAGGTTGTTGGCAAACTGAAAGATATTGTAATAGCCTTTTCAGACAAATGGGATAGTCTTCCTGATACTATACCGAAGCCCAAGTGGTGGTATTTTCTTGAAAGTCAGATGCACTGTAAAATCAGACACCATGTCAGTGAGCTTTTTATACTCAATTACATTAAAACCCATTGATCTGTCTTGCTATTTGAATGAATCTTTTACCCATAAGTGTTTTTTTTTAATTTTTGTTTTGTTTTGTTTTTGAGACAGAGTCTCTCACTCTGTCACTCAGGCTGGAGTGCATAGGTGTGATCTTGGCTCACTGCAACCTCTGCCTCCCAGGTTCAAGCGATTCTCATGCTTTAGCCTCCCAAGTAGCTGGGATTACAGGCATGCACCACCAAGCCCAGTCAATTTTTGTATTTTTTTTTTTTTTTTTTTTTTAGTAGAGATGGGTTTTCACCATGTTGGCCAGGCTGGTTTCAAACTCCTGGCCTCAAACAATCTGCCTGCCTCGGCCTCTGAGAGTGCTGGGATTACAGGCATTAGCCACTGCGCCTGTCCCATAAGTGGTTTTATTTTTTAAACATCATACATTGGTCATACCAAAAATGAATTCAGTGATTTATGTTAATTTTCCAAATGTTCACACATTTCATCACACAATACATAAAAAATCATATGACTTAATATTGCCACTGATATCAAAAAAATCTTTAGGTATTAAGAAACTGTCCAGATTATGGTGGTGATTGAAATCTCAAATTTTATTATTAGCAAAAAATATTGTCAGTTGTTTTTCTTGAAGTAACAGGCTCCCTCCATTTACTTTCTAGAAAACATCTGTGAAATACCTACATTTGTCTGTTGATTGTTTTTCCAAGTAAAAATGATATTCCATTTTTAAAAAAGCCTTGTTAAGTTGGCAACTCAATCAGACAAGTCCCTTCCCATGAGACAACTGTTGTCCTTCCTCGTGCTGCCTGAGTGCTTTATGTATAGTTACCATTTCATTGTATAGAATATTAAAAAGGTGTGTGCCCAAGGATCAACATTTAATAAAATTAACACTTTCTATGGTTTCATCAAGGAAAGTATTCCGTGAAGTTGGCCGTTTTTAAGCAGGAAGTACATGGCCATGACAGATATAATGATTACTAGTACAGTTTGGCACCACTGCCTTGGTTTGTGTGAAGGTACCAGCAGTCTTCCTCATCATTGCTTTTGCATCATTATTGATAATGTTAACATAGTGAGAAAAAAAGCATATAATGTCTTGGCATTACTAGGAAAATCACCTTGCAGACTTCCAGGGTCATGTGGACTATGCTTCCAGAACCACTGCTCTAGTGAATCAATGAATCTGCTAGTAGTGAATCTACTACCAGCAAGGTAGTAGTCAGGAAGAGAGCGCTAGGGTATAGTCTTGGAGAATATAGCATGAGAATATGATAGGCAGAGAACAGAACACAGTACAGGGGCTTGCATGCCAAACTGAGGAGTTGGGCTTTAATTCAAAGAATGGTGGGATAGCATTGAAATGTTTTGCATAGGAGAGTGACATGGTTTAAGAACATGCAGAATTGGCCGGGCACGGTGGATCATGCCTGTAATCCCAGCACTTTGGGAAGCCGAAGCAGGCGGATCACAAGGTCAGGAGATGAAGACCATCCTGGCTAACACAGTGAAACTCCGTCTCTACTAAAAATACAAAAAATTAGCCGGGCATAGTGGCGGGCGCCTGTAGTCCCAGCTACTTGGGAGGCTGAGGCAGGAGAATGGCGTGAACCCGGGAGGCGGAGCTTGCAGTGAGCAGAGATTGCGCCACTGCACTCCAGCATGGACAACAGAGAGAGACTCCATCTCAAAACAACAACAACAACAACAACAAAAGCATGCAGAATCAGGGAATAGGAATGAGTTCTGGGGGTTAGCATAGAATCAGGAGAATGTTTCAGGCTTGCTGTGATATTTGAAGAGAGGAGGGCCCTGAATAGTATCTAGAATCTCAGTTTGCAGAGACAGGGATAACTGGGAAAAGAGGAAGGCCGTAGGGAGAAAAGGCGAGAGAGAGATGAGGAGGGCATTCCAGGTTGAGGGTACAAAATGGGTGAGGAAAGACAAGATGAGAAACTGTGGGACCTTCCTGGAGGACACAGCAAGAATCTCTTTTGTCAGTTACAATCTAGACCCTGCCGACTCAAAAAACAAGGATTAGTGGCGGCTGTGTGAGTATGCACAACAGAGGAGTCCAAAAATAAAGTCACAACTATTAGAAATGAAACGACAGATTGTTCCATTTGGCTGGAGCTCAGATTAAAATACTAGCACAGCAACATATGAAATCACTAAATCACCACACACCATCTTGGGTCTTATAAGGTTTAATAGTGAACTTATCAGTAGCAATTATTTCCAGAGAAAAAGTTGAAAATATCTGAATGCAGTCTATGTACAGGTTATATGTGACGCTAATGTAACATTCACAAACTGTGACCATGAGCTTCACTGAAATTGATTTAGATAAGAACATTATCCTGTCAGCATGAACAGAGAGAGAAGGTACAAGTGATTGGCAGTCGCTTTTCAGGCTGCTGGGGGATGTGGAGGAATGTGGAGGCCTTGGCTGGTTGTTCTAACAATCGCCATTCAGGATCCAGAATAGCAGAGAGAAAAAACAGGACAAAGAGTGAAGGTGATCTGAAATTAGGAAATATGAAAAACACAAGTGCACACCCTAATGCAAACTAGGAACTTTAGTTAATAATAATGTATCTGTATTGGCTCATCAACTGTAACAAATAGAGCATGCTAATGCAAGATGTGAATGATGGGGGAAACTGTTGGAGGTAGGGGGATACGGAGTATACGGGAACTCTTCTGTATTTTCTGCTCAATTTTTCTATAAACCTAAAACTCCTCTAAAAAATAAAGTGTATTAGTTAAAGAGACACACACATGTGCACATGGAGACCTTCTACAAAGGGATCCAAACACAGCAGCACACATGATGCAGGCCTAAGCATGCCCAGGGAAGAACAGAAAATTCTATCACTCAAGCCTGTCCTCATATTCAGAAGCAGGAAAGAGTAAAAAGCCATCAGTATTTCTGAGTTTCATCATCTCATGTCTTATGGCAATATGAGCCGGCTGAATTGTACTGAGGTTTCAGAGACTTTTCTCCACTCACAAATGAGTTCTGGCTTATTAAAATGCTATTTATCATTGGCTCCATTCTCCCTCTGTGATTTTATATTATTGATAATTTAAAGGCATCAGTGATTTAATGACTCTTGCTCCATCTGACAGAGAAATAGCTTTGGTTCCTTTCGGAAGCAGTAGAGAGGTTGAACTTTCCTCAGGTTGAGGGACACCACTTGTCTTATCAATGGACAAACAGTATATATTACATTTATTGGTAAACACATGGGGATACTCCATGGAATACTACTGCAATCACTTTGGAGATAGCTCCTTTTTCCCCTTATAATATTTCGTTGCAAGAAATGTTGAGATCATTGTCCCTGTGGTTAGTTAACAATTGTTCAAATTTCATTTTTTAGTAAGTCCATTTTTTAGTAACTCCGCTGACGCATTTTTAAGCTATTAATGCTATTTAAAAGCCTTTCTGCATTTTCCCTTCACTTTCTTCACTTGGCAAAATCTTATTTGTCTATTAAAATGCTACTTCAGATCACTTCTCTCTGAAGGCTCCTTCCAGCCTCTGAATGGTACCTCTTTAGTCTGAACTCCCTCATCCCTGACTCTTGGTATTTATTATATGATTGATATACAGCATGAACTTTAATGTCTGTCTTGCATCAGCATTACCCATGAAGCTTACAGAAAATATTGATGCCTATACACCCACCACAGACCCACTCACTCAGAATGGCTGGGAATAGAAACCCAGGTATGTACAAGTTTAGAAACTTCACGAGCATTTCTGACATAAGCCAAAGTTAAGAGCCATTGCAAGAAACACTTGCTGAACGAACTGAACTATGGTATATTTTTATAAAGGATGAAAGGTATTTCTTATTCTCTTTAGTATGAGTTAAATATTCTGTAACTGCACGTGAAATGGAAACTAGATTTTTCTTTTCCAGAAAGAACATTTACTTTTTTTTTTTTTTAAGATGGAGTCTTGCTCTGTCACCCAATGGCACGATCTCAGCTCACTGCAACCTCCACCTGCCGGGTTCAAGCAATTCTGTCTCAGCTTCTCGAGTAGCTGGGATTACAGGCACATGCCACCATGCCTGGCTAATGTTTATATTTTTAGTACAGATGGGGTTTCGCCATGTTGGCCAGCCTCGTCTCGAACTCGTGACCTCAGGTGATCCACCTACCTCGGCCCCCAAAGTGCTGGGATTATAATAACCTCTTATGCTTTCTTGCCAGATGCCTTTGGAGCTGGTGCTTTTTGGGCTGGAGTGTTTTGACCCTTCTGAGCTTCCAAAGGAGGTACTGCCTTCGGCCTTTTGCTTTCTGGGCAGGAAACTTCTGGGTTGCAGCCTTCTTTCCCGCAGTGGTCATCTTTTTTTCTGGAACTTTAGCAGCAGCACTCTTAATAGCAGGTGCTTTTTTGGGAGACACTTTCAGGAGAGCTGCCTTTTGAAGCTTCTTAATTTCATTCTTGATTATTCTGTTCCTCATTTTGCCTTCATGACTTTAAAATGATCAAAATCTGCCATCTTGGCTTTCCCTTCTCTGGCTTCAATCTTCTTGGCCCATCATGTGGCTGCCCATTTTGTATTGTCTGCCCTCTGCCAGGCTTATGGGACATAATTCTGCTGGGCACTGTGTGGAAACTTGAGGATGAAATCAGTGAGCTGCATGCATTTTAAAGGCATAGGCTGCCTCCTTACCTGAGTGCAAGGTCCACCGACCAAAGCCCCATTCTGATCAATAACATCTACAGTTGTGACCAATTTTCCAGCATAAGGTCCAAGGAAGATGTAGGTTACCTGGCCAACCTCCACGAAGCTCCTCAACACAATGTCAGTGGCATTCAGTGAGAAGGAAACTAGATTTTTCAATGCAGTTTTAGAAGACTAAACTGGGAGACAGTAGATGGTACAGTGAAGCAGATTTAGGGATAACATAAGGATAAAGTTCTGTTATTTGGAACTCTTTAAAAATGAATTAGGCTGCCATTTGATGCAGTTTCTCATCATTGAGAGTATTTGCTTGTTTAGAAGGGATTCATCATTGAACTGAGGGCTAGTGGCTACCACAGCCCCTTGTACATAGAGTTTATGGTACTTTATTTCATAGGGTTTTTTTTCTTCCAGGCTGGTCTCAAACTCCTGGTCTCAGGCAATGTTTCCACCTTGGCCTCCCAAAATGCTGGGATTACAGGCGTGAGCCACTGTGCCTGGCCCCAGGGGTATTTTCCAAATAGAAAAATGATCTAAAACTTGAAAATACAGCCTGGGCAACATAGCAAGATCCCATACCTCAAAACTTTTTCAAAAAATTAGCCAGGCATAGTGGTGCGTGACTGTGGTCCCAGCTACTTCGGAGGCTGAGATGGGAGAATTGTTTGAGCCCAGAAGCTTGAGGCTGCAGTGACCTATGACAGCACCACTGAACTCCAGCCTGGGTGACAGAGACCCATTTCAAAAAAATAAATAAAATTATAAATTAAACTTGAAAATAAAAATAAAAGATAAATGTGTCACCTAGTTTGTGATGAAGAGCATTGTGTAACAAGCTTGGAGAATGAGGTCCTCTCATTCTCCAGAAAAACTCTTAAGTTTGTTTGAATTACTTTTTTCTACTGATTAGGTCCAGACTCTATGAAGCTAGACATTAACTTGTAGAATACTGATAAGTTGCAAATGATTTCTGTCTAGTGGAAAAAAGATGATCCCCCAAATTATAGCATTATTGATCTAATGAACATTAACCAATTTTGAATATAACTCAGCAAACTTATTTTTCCATTCCTTTGCTGGCTGCCTATAAAAATCTCTCATCATTTATTGCTCTTTGAACCAGCTTTTCCATCTTGCTAGTTCCTTCATAAATGAGTTAAATAAATCTTTGATAACGGCTCATTAGATATTTATATGAGTCATGTTTTTAACTTTGTGAAAAATATACTTTGACAATATATAAATGACTTATCATAGGGCTTGGCAGTAAAGTGCTATCCAATAAATGTTAGTCGTTATCTATATCTTAGAACTCGTACATTTATTTTTTAAAAAGATACTATTAGGGCTGATACTATTAGGGTACAATTTGCTTCATTATCTGTGATTCTGTCTGCTAATATGAATGAGATATACTCAGATAAGCAACCAAACTTGTGTTGCAGGAGGTGTGTTTTTCTGGGGTAAGAGGACACGTACTACTATATTCACATAAAACATAACCAGGAGACTTGTCCTAGGGCAGACTCCACAATCTCTCTCAGGAATGTTTGCTACCCTGAAGGCTTACAGCAGACAAAGCCACCAGCCCTTTAGCAGCTGAGTTGGCTGCTGCCAAATATAAGAGCAGTGAATCTACTAGCAGGAAGAACTTGAGGCCATGTCAGAATGCATACTCCATGGATACACTCCCATTTAGAAATACAAAAGTCACTCCTCCTTTCAAACCTCCTTTCAAAGAGTAAGTGGATTTGAAGTTGGGTGTGAAGCCCAGAGAAGAGTAGATACGCTGAATCAGCCTCCTGGGCCTCTGACACATCAGCAGAGAAGGGACAATGACACACGTGACTCCCAGCATGGGCAGCCAAGAATCCAGAAGCAGAAATGGACAGGGGAGCAATGTGGGACAAGTATTCTGAAAAGAGCAAGTTAAGTTCTGTTGGGAGGGGCCAAAGGGCTAGAGAGAAAACTAATCCTGGGAGTGAGAACACACCCACGATTGTGTGTGGGGGCACATGGCAGCTGAGGTGATCTGAGACGCCCCATGGAAGCCAGTACTCAAAGCCAAGCAGACGGCAAGATGGTAGGGGAGATACGAAAGCTGCACATTCCAAGTCTTTGCACCTCAAAGACCACCTTTGGAAGCTTGTCTCTTTGATTATGAAAAAATAAAAATAAAAATAAAGGACCACAGCAGGCCTTACAGCCTTCACTTCACTGAAATTCTTCATTTGTATTTGGTCCCCAGAGCCCTCACAATTTGACTGAGACTTTTGAGTTCTAAGAAGCTTCTATGAAAAGCTGAATATCAATTTCTAGTCACTCATTTCCTAATGTCTCCCTTTACCACACTCAGTTGACATCTGCTCTCCTGAGAGATCTGGATTTTTGGTGAAGGTTTGGAAGGACAGATGCATCATTCTGGAATGTTGGTTAAAAATATATGTGGAAAGGAGAAGATATCCAAAGGTGGGAGACAGAAAAGAAATACCAGGGGGGGAAAAAGACATTTCCCCCTTCTGGTAATTTTTGTACAAGGTGGGCATTAATGAAGCCTCTCTAAAGTTTAACATCAGGACTTACTGTTCAAATTTCAGAAGCCCTAATTCATCCATCCATCCAGCCAGCCAGCCAGCCACTTATGCACCCATCCACCCACCTGTTCAACTATTTATTAAGCATCACTATGTGCCAAGCACTGTTCTAGGCATTGAAAAGTCAGTGATAATTTAAAAAGCAAACGATCTTGCCCTTTTGGAGCTACCATTCTAGTTGACGATCATGAGGCCCAATGGATGATATGAATTCAAGCCCAACACTTTACTTAATGTGTCATTAAAAGAGGTAAATTTGGACTCACATTTTTTCATGAAGACACCAAAGGGCAAAATGGCTTCATGAGTCAGATTTGGCCATGAATGATGGTCACATTTCTTTCTCTAAAAAGATGTACAGCATTTAAAGAGCAGAAATATTAGATTACATGGGGGCTAAACCCTGGATCAGAGAAAAGTGGCCTTGAAAATTATCTTTGGTGCATAAGCATGGGATTTTAGGAGTTTTGCATATAGTGTAGTATTTCTTTTTTATTTTTTTTTTGAGACGGAGTCTTGCTCTGTTGCCCAGGCTGGAGTGCAGTGGCCCGATCTCATCTCACTGCAACTTCTGCCTCCTGGGTTCAAACGATTCTCCTACCTTAGCCTCTCAAGTAGCTGGGATTACAGGTGCCCGCCACCATGCCTGGCTAATTTTTGTATTTTTAGTAGAGATGGGGTTTTGCCATGTTGGCCAGGCTGGTCTCAAACTCCTGACCTCAGGTTATCCACCTGTCTCAGCCTCCGAAAGTGCTGGGATTACAGGCGTGAGCCATTGCACCTGGCCTAGTCTAGCATTTTTTAATATAGCATCTTACATTCCTCCAGAAAATTGCCATGGTTCCAAAAAGAAAACAAATGCTAAAAATGTGTGGCTTTCCTCGCACAAAGGTGACCTAAGTCATCAGTCTGAGACCTGGGCAAGCAATGTCAGTGATGTGTGTTCTCTCTGTTTCCTAGTAAACGGCAAACTCTAGTTTTGAGCACAGGTAGGAATGGTGCACCTCAACTTTTTTTTTTTTTTTTTGAACCACTAAGAACTGCTATTGTTTCCTTCTACAGACCCAAGTTCTGAAAGACAACTTCCTAAAACTCTGTATTTATCAAGTAATGGTAAACCAAGACTATTTCTTATTTTTATTAATCTGAGCCTCAGGTTAGCAGTACCTCTACACTGAACTAATTCCAGGTCTGATGTGTTAGCAGTCCTGGGAAAATTGAAAGACAGCAAATATATATTGGGGTTCCTGGGGTCTGGAGCTAGACAACTATGTGGGACTTGAATTCCGGCTCAGCATTTATTAGTTGTGAGACCTTTAGCAATTTTCTTAACCTGTTAGACACAATTATAAAGTTAGGGGAGGCAAGTTAAAAAAGATATATATGTAAGACTATTTGTTAAAGTATTACTTATAATAGCAAATGTCTGTTACTGGGGACTGGTTAAATAACAATTTTGTCTCCACACGCTCAAGTACTGTACAAGTATAAAAGGAGTTGAGAATAGCTTTAGATACTGTTATAGAATGAACTCCATTGGATATTGTTAATTTAAAAATATGAGGTGGAGAAACACATGTATAGCATGGAATTATTTATCTAAGAGAGAAGGAGAGAAATACACACAAATGCATACACGTGTGAATGCACACATGCACACTTACATTACAAAAATGGAAAACAAAGCAAAGCTTAAAACGAAATGATGTCTAGAGTGTGACCTCTGAATACCATTTCCTATGAAACTTAACCAGGGTTCCTTGGAGCAATGGCTGATTTCCTGTCTTAAGCATGAGATGTACATGATGACGCTTATCTTACCGGAAATTAAGGAAGCTATCAAAGACTGCTGGGATTCTATTTAAAAAGGACACAGAAACCAATTAAAGGAGGCTCTCACTGGCCATAGATGGTTTAAGAATGTATAAAAATAATGGCTACACAGTATGTGATGTCAAATTATTTAAATCGTAACATTACTCATAAAACCAAATATATAAATGATCACCTTCCAAGGATGTTAAGGTACCAATACATTATTTTGATAACATAAGTATCAAGCTTTTTGTGTGTGTTTGTGCATACCATATGAATTGCATCTCAGACTACATAAATAATTCATGAGAAAAATTTTCTCTTTATAGGCTTTTTCCAGCTAATACATGAAAAATAGAATGATACTCTTCACCCTGTTGCAACTCCCAATAAAATAACAGATGTAGGCAATTGTCACTGATGGATATTAACAGTCCCCAAAGAGAGAGAACTATTTATTATGTGTCTACTGATGGAAGTACAAATACTGCCTCTGAAGTATTCTTGTAGAAGAATCAAATATTAATGTGATAATCACTGGATCCTATTACCAATTTATGGGGAATGGAGAGAACTATGTTAAATAATACCAACGGGTGTAACCAGCAAAATCCACATTGTGGGAAACTCCCCAAGAAAAATGATCTAGTATCTTAAAGAAAAGAATGCAAGCAAAAAAAAAAAAAATAGGGGGAGAGAAATTCTATAGATTAAAAGATACACAAGGGCCATATCAATCCATTGCAAAGTACGCAGCTCATTTGGAACCTGATTTGAATGAGTGAACTAGAAAATATTTGTGAGATCTTTAAGGAAGTTGTAAACTGACTGAATATTTGAGGATATTAAAGAATTACTGTTAGGGTTTCAGGTGTAATAATGGTACGGTGGGTTATGTTTGAAAAACAGATCTTTATATTTTGGAGATTCATATTATAATATCTATAAATATAATGTTATGCCTGGAACATGCTTTAAAATAATTCATTTCAGGAGCATAGGGAGCACACATGAAAGAGATTAACCATGAAGTGATCATTAACAAGTTGGATGATGGGTACAAGAGGGTTAGTTAAACTAACCTCTCTACCTATTTATATGTATATATGTTTGATATTTTCATAATTTAGAGTGTTTTTAAAAGTTAGTGAGTGATATAACTCTGGTGGGAGTGGTGGCGGGGTCAAAGGCAGGGAATGCCAGTGACCAGGTCTATTTATAGCAATGTAACTTTCCCACCATGATCATGTTTCATCTCAACCTCCTAGCACTGTGAGAGTTTCATTTGTTTGTGCCACACTGCAAACATTTTGAAAAGCTGCTTTTTGAATGTCATACACCTTGAGCCTTGCTTTGCCATCCAGCGTTTTTGTTGTTGTTGTTGATACCAAAGTAACCTTCTTATAGAACTGCATTACTCACCCAGTACATAATGGTGAGATCTCTGGTCATTCCCAAGACTGAAAGAATGTAATGTGATACTGTTAAAGACCCATCAGCTTCCCTGCTCCCATACCTGCTCAAGGTGATTAAGTTGATGATAAGAAAGTAAGCACAGTGAGTAGCAAAATGGCAGAATCAACACTGCTTATTTCTCACTGGCCATATTAGGAGGTTACAACAGATGAGTTCTTCAAATCTCTCAAGATCAGCCTTTCCCAGTGCAAATAGGAAAAATATTTGATATACGGATCTTTATCAACACTGAACCATGACCTGTGCATACTGTGTCTTGAGATGTTAGCTAATGATAGCTTGAAACCATCATAATTAGTAAGACATAAAAAACCAAGCATCTAGGACACAAGGAAAAACTCTTTTCAAAAAGAAAAAAAAAGGGGGGCTAGGAATGGTGACTCAAGCCTGTAATTCCAGCATTTTGGGAGGCTGAGACAGGCGGATCATTTGAGGCCAGGAGTTCAAAACCAGACTGGCCATCGTGGTGAAACCCCGTCTCTACTAAAAATACAAAAATTAGCTGGGCATGGTGGTGCATGCCTGTATTCCCAGCTACTCAGGAGGCTGAGGCACAAGAATCGCTTGAACGTGGGAGGCAGAGGTTGCAGTAAGCCGAGATCGTGCCACTGCATTCCAGCCTGGGGGACAGAGCAAGACTCTACTCAAAATAAAATAAAAATAAATAAAAACAAAGTTATTTTCTTGTTAATCAGTGAAAAAAAGGATGTTATGCAGAAAGCAATTTGAAAGTAGAAACTCTTTTTGGAAATGACTCTTTTAGTGTGTGATGTGAGGATGTACCCATATATTTGACATGCTTATAAAAACCTCTAATGGTAATTCCAGCATTTTGGGAGGCTGAGGCAGGGAGATTGCTTAAGGTCAGGAGTTCAAGAGCAGCCAGGGCAACATAGCAAGACCCTATCTCTAAAAAAATAAATACATTAGCTAGGTATGGTGTCACATGCCTGTAGTCCCAGCTACTGAAGTAGGAGGCTAAAATAGAATAAGAGCTTGAACTCAGGAGTTCGAGGATAAAGTGAGCTATGATCATGCCACTGCACTTCAGCCTGGGTGACAGAGTGAGAACCTGTCCCTACCAAACACACGCACATGTGCACACACACACAAACATCTTCCTAAAGTATTGTAAATCATCTTATAAACTTGATTAATCTGCTCTCAGAGGTTTTGAACTAAGAATTTTAGTAAGTTTTAAAGAAATTTTCAAAAAAATGTAAAGATGAAACATTTATTGAATAATAACAAGAGATTGACACTAGAAAAGACAGCAATTTGCTAGCAGATTTTTAAAAAATCCTGGAGTAGTTGGTGGGTAGAATTGAAACACAGATATCTTGGTGCAGCCAAGCAATGCCTGTCTTTCATTTGAATCTAAGGATATTTCTGAGGCATCTTTTTCAGTTATGATCAAGTATTTTTTTAAAAAACCTCAAGCCGGGCATAGTGGCTCATGCCTGTAATCTCAACACTTTGGGAGGCTGAGGCAGGAGGATCGCTTGATCTCCGGAGTTAGAGACTAGTCTGAGCAATATGGCGAAAACTTGTCTCTACCAAAAATATAAAAAATTAGCCGGGCATGGTTGCATGCACCTGTGGTCCCACCTACGTGGGAGGCTGAGGCAGGAGGATCACTTGAGTCCAGGAGGCGGAGGTTGTAGTGAGCCAAGATCGCACCACTGCACTCCAGCCTGGGTGACAGAGCAAGATCCTGTCTCACACACACATGCAAAAAACCAAAAGCCCCAGAACTTTGCCTTTAAGTTACTAATTCAGAAAGCGTGAAACAAAAATTTTCAAAAATACTGAAGCATATTCAAGCATATTTTTGATTAAAATATTATTTTACTTTATTTTCATGAGTGAAAACATAAATAAATCAATGTATTTATCATACCATTGATAAATACAACCAAAACATTATTTTATCTATGACTCGCCCTTTTAAATGTATACTTTTATCTATATTTTCCATAGTATATTAGCATAATACTAGTTATTAATAAATGAGTGCAAAGAAGAGGGTATCCTCAAAATGTTTTACTGATAGGATGTGTCTTCAAAATAGCTTGGAAACCATGGATATAGTGATTAAAGGTCTTCATTTTGGAATCGGACTGCTTAAGTTTGAATTTTGAATCTATTGTGAACTTTGGACAATAGCTTGGCTTGTCTAAGCCTCAGTTTGTCTGTAAGACAAGTATACTAATAGTAACTGCATTATGACTATTATAAAGATTAAATGAGATAATATGTGATGTTGTAGCTCTGTCTTTGGCACATGGTAAGTATACCAAAATGTTAGGTACTATTACGATAATCATTATCATTGCCCTCATCCTTGTCATCATCATCCTCATCATGAAATCAAGCTGTCTGGTCACAGTCATTCATGTTCTAAATATAATAATAAAATATAAGTAATCTTCAAAGTGTCTTTAATGTGTTTCTCACAGTTGTATAAAAAATGTCATACTTATTTTGGCAGTTTTATTAAAGGTACAGCTGCTCAACTAGGTCAGATGTCCCACAAGGCCTGCTTGAATTATGTGATATGAACACACCACACAGTTAAATCTGAAATAACTGAAGGACAGGCAGTGAATGCAATACCTTTTCTCATTAGATACCTCCCTTAATTATTTACAAAGTGCATGAATGAAAAATAAGAGGGTCTTGGAAGAAATCGGGCAGGACATAGGCCAAGTACTTATAACCATACGTATTGTTACTTCAATTTCCTCTAGAGTTCTGCTTGTGTGGCTGAATCCCTAGGTTTTCTCAGATAAAAACCAACTGAGTTAAGAAGAGGTTGAGAAAAGCACGCACTTCACCACGAAGTCGGTGACCCATGGAAAGCTACACACTTCTCAATGTCTAGATCTTAAACAAGATCGTAAATAAGGTCTTAAATGATCTTAAACAAGATCCATGCCTTCAATCCATGTGTTTTGAAGACATATCAGAATGATCTTGGGACCTGACACAGCTGTATTTGTAAAATTTGCAAAGCTATTGTATGTGTACTTTAGTCCTGTTTTAGCTTTTGATGTGATGATATTCCTTGTTGGTAGGGATTTCCTGCAGACAGGGTCTTTCTTAAATAATGGAATTATTAGTGTATTTTCAATCAGTTGACTTCTGTTTGAATAAACTGCTGTCTTGCCCCTCTTTTTGTACTCTACCAGAGAGCTAACAAATATGGGCAAAATAAATCTCTCCTTATGAAGGAAAGCAGGATTTTGCCCATATATTTTTCCAAGAGGATTTTAAAAATAAACTCCACTGAACTTTAAATTTGAAGGACTAAGGACTTAGGGTACCTGTCACTCATCTTAAGTAGGACTGCAAATAGGAAACAGAGTTGAGGCTCCAATATTAATCTGGCTCCATATTCAATGCTGGTGATTTCGAAGACATTCATTCAATGATCACAAAAATATGTTCTCCCTGACTTTTGCTGAGAGCAGATATTAGTTTCTGAATGATTGATTTTATTGGCCAGATTGTGGTGGTTCAAAGCATAGATCTTGACTTCAGATGGAACTGGTTTCTGGTCACATGTCTGCAGTTCCCAGCTATATGATCCTAGACAAACAAACTCAACTTCTAGGAAAAATAGCACCTATATTCATGGGTGGAATAAATGAGTAAATGTGTATAAATGCATATGGCCTGGTCAAAAAAAGCATTCATTATATGTAAACTTCCATCAGCATCATGATGAGCATTATTATCACCAGCACCATTTGCACGGTTACCATGAAGTAGTCTGACACTTTAAATGGGAAATGGAGATGCCTTGGTTAAAGTTCCAGTTCCAACATTTTTCTGAATCTCTGGCATACCAGAAGCATTTACTGTGCAATTTGGGGTCTCATTTTCTCCAAGCAGAAAATGGGCTCAATAAAACCTGCTGAAAGATTTCCCCAAGTGGTAAGTGCAGCAAAATCAAATGCACTAATATATTAGAATTTGGAAGCAAATGTCAAGTCTGTAAAACAGAACTGTGGCAACATAAAACTGACACATATTCATTCTCAATCACTGGTGTTTATGAAGTTCTAGTATCAATGGCCACTGTCTGAGCTAGAGTTGGTGCCAAGAGCTTAATATGTACTATCCTAGGGATTCTTCTTGACAATACTGAGAAATAAGCACTGCCATTACAAGTGAGGAAACCAAGACTTAAGGAGACTGAGGAACATATCCAAAGTCACACAGCCAGAATGGAGTAAGACTCCAAGTTCCAACCTAAAGCCAATGTTCTTAATAAACCCATTATATAGTCACCCCAAAAGGGGAGTAGGAGTATGTGAGTCTAATCAGCACACTTAAAGCATTTTATTGAAAATGGCAGGCCTGTTAGCATTTTCCTTGTTTTTCATAAATTTAACAGTATTTTGCTCAGGCTACTTTGCCCCAGTATGTTGTTCTTTGAGACTCAGTAACTATCAATTGACAGCAAGGAAGAAGTTTTACCAATAGGCTGGCAAAGAAGCTGGGAGGGGTGCAGAAGCCAGCTTCACACTGAACACGTTCCAGAGATATTCAACAACAGAAGTAATCCGTATGAGAAAACAAAGGGAGTAGCTGGAGTCTTTCAGAAGTTTTATGTTTATTCTTAGACACAGTTTCAAATAAACCTATCAAAATATTGCAGTGCAGTGAGAATGTGAATAATAACTCCAAAGAAAGTAATAATTATAATTAACGTGTATCAAGCCTTATTATGTGCTAGGTTCTCGGCCAAGCTCTTAACGTAGGTTTTCCTGCTCTCACTCCCTTCAACAAACTTTTATTGAGGGCCCACTATGTGTTTGGTACTATTCTACACTCTGTGAAATAGAGCCTTGAAAAAAATAGCCATAGTCCATGCTCTCAGGGAGTTTACTTTTATATATCGTCTTTTAGGTACATGAATACAAGCTTTTTGGAGGAAAATTTGAAAATTTTCATCAGAAGGCTTAAAATTCTTTAAAATATGTGATTTTTGATATTATCATATAATGAAATAATACTTCAGACACTAGAAATGATTTAGAATTTTATGAAATGATGCAGGAAAATATTCATAAAGAGTATGCAACATATATTTTTATAAATTATGGACACAGAAAAAATAAGAAGGCTACATAATCACCAACTTTATAGTAGTATCTCTGCATAACTGGATTGTGGGTGATTTACATTTTATGCATTTTTATTTGTTTTTTCTAAATTCCTATGATGAATAAGTACTACTGATACAAGAGAAATTACTTTATAAATGTTGTAGCCCTATTCATTTCTATTCCAGACCATTTGTTCTGAATCTTATGTCTCCATGTATATTTGTTTCTGAATCTAATGTCTCCATATATATTTTGAAAGAGTACAAGAAATGGAAGTAAACAGTGCTATATTTCAGTGATTACTGTGTCATTTAGAGGCAAATAGTACAGTGGGGAGTCACAGAACTAGATTCATACTAGTTCAGCAAATATCATTTTGCACCTAGGACCAGTTCTAACTACCAAGAACTTCAGATTACATCTCCTGTTTGAGCCTTCCTTTACCCATCTATAAAATGAAAGGATTGGAAAAAGTGATTTTTAAGGATATTGTCAATGATCAAAAGTTATTTTCCTTGCTCTATTGACAATGACTATGGCTTCTAGACCTTTGGGCATTCATGGAAGTCCAGTTCTTAACAAAGCTACACATGGAGAAAAGTCACATTGTGATTCAAAGGGACCAGAGAGTGTCTATTTGCAGATACACCCTCATATATTTTCTGAGTCTAATTAGAACATTTTCAATAAAGTTCTGATGCTTTTGATACTGTCATGATAATTCTGTGTTATTTTAAAAATGGTGACTTTTTTTTTTATCCTCAAGCACATGTGTTGGCTCCTAAGTAAAAAAAAAAAATGTATTTATCAGTATTCTTTGTGCAATATTTCCATTTCCCATCAAATGTTCAAGTGACTTACATATGACTAGGACAAAACAAGAGGGGAGACAAAATTCCAGGTCCATTAAATGAGATATGAATGTAACTGGGAATCTTAAAGCAGATTCTTTTCCTATACACACTGAATATTCTATAGCAGTATAGTGCAGTGGGACTTTTTGGAATGGTAGAAGTGCTCTATATCTGCACTGTACAATATGGTAGACAATAGCTACATGTGGTTAGTTAGTGCTTGCAATATGACTAGTGTGAATGAAGAACTGAATTTAATTTCAATTAATTGAAATAGCTACCTGTGGCTAGTGACTACCATATTGGGCAGCTCAGGTTACAGCCTTGCTATATAGAATATGTCTCATGGACCAGCAGCATCAGCATTATCTGGGAATTACTAGAAATGCAGAACTGTTAGAAATGCAGAATCTCATTCCCTATTGTAACCTACTGAATCAGAATCTGCATTTTAACAAGATCTCCGGGTGATTCATATGAAAACTCATGTATGAGAAGCATTGCTCTAGAGAAAATTGCTCAACTTTCTATTTCATTGCATCAGTCAATCAAGCAACCAAATGATCTCTCAATAAGTCAGCAGGTACCAGTATCTGCTCATGGCACCAGGCACCAGATAAGTCACAGCAGGAAAACAGAAAAGATGTAGGAATGTGCACTATGCAGTACAGCATGGCAGATAAGACAATTACCTTTCAAACTGTTCTGGCAATGCCCTTTCCTAAATGTGTCATGTTAAGCAAGATAGTTTACTTCTCTGTTTCCCCATCCTTTAAACAGAAACAGTTTGTGAAGATTAAATTAGATAATGTACTTTAAGTGCTTAGCACATGCCTGGCATATAGCATGTACCCAATAAATTGTCATTTTGCTGTTGTTTTACTTATCAAGGCTCTTATAATGAAGCTGCAGGAGATTCACATCCTTAAACCAGCTGGACCTTTGTGGAAGATGAGGGTATTAACTACAGCCCATGCTGAAAAGATGCTGAATCTTATGTGGCTTCATTCTCCAAGAATGCACCACTCTAATCAATATCAGCATGTGGGAAGATAAAACACTTCAGTACGGACATATTGTTCATTAAATAAAATGTCAAAAGAGAGTCAATTCATGTGACTAATGAAGATGTTTAACTTTTTTTTTTTTTTGAGATAGGGTCTTGCTCTGTTGCCCAGGCTGGAGTGCAATGGTGTGATCACAGCTCACTGCAACCTTGACTTTGACTTCTCAGGCTCAAGCGATCCTCCCACCTTAGCCTCCTGAGCAGCTTGGACTACAGGCATGCACCCCTATGCCTGGCTAATTTTTAAATTATTTTGTAGAGACAGGGTCTTACTAAGTTGCCAGGCTAGTCTCAAACTCCTGGGCTCAGGTAATGCTCCCGCCTCAGCCTCCCACAGTGTTGGGATTACAGATACGAGCCATTGTGCCCAGCCTTGTTTAACTTTTAAATGTCATGTCCTCTGCCACAGGATCTTAGTATATTTTCTGAATGAAAGCTCGCATTATAATTAATTTACTTAAAAAACTTATTTTTTATTTTTTAGAGACAAAGTCACACTCTGTCACCTAGGCTGGAGTACAGTGGCAAAATCATAGCTCACTACAACCTTGAACTCCTAGGCTCAAACAATCCCCCTGCATTAGCTTCCCAAGTAGCTAGCACTACAAATGCATGCCATCATGCTTGGCAATTTGTTTTTTATTTTTTGTAGGGACAGGGTCTCACTATGTTTCTCAGGCTGGTCTCAAACTCCTGGCCTCAGGTGATCCTCCTACCTTAACTTCCCAAAGTACTGGGATTACAGGCATAAGTCACTGCACACAGCTAACAAATATTTATTGATAACTTAGTTTTGGGAGAAGGTTTAAGGATGGATTCTGCAGTCAGACTACTTGGATCGGAAGCCCAGTTCTGCCACCTAGCAGCACATTTTAAATCTTTTCTGTACCTTAATATCTTCATCTGTAAAATGGGAAAACTACAGTAATGAATGACCTTTTAAAAAACCGCCTAAAAGTTGTCAGCATAAGAAGTGTTTGGAAGTACTTTTCTTCACAAATTAGTACTACCCCTACTTTGCTCAGCTTTCAGACCAAATGCTGCAAGAACTTATGAATGCCAAGTGACAAGTATTTATAATGCTTGTGAAACATTAACAAACAAAATTTAATATGGTGTAGAATGTGGCATCACTATTTATTTAAAATATGGTCCTTTTGGTATTCTTTGTAACTGGGTCTTCTTCAAAGGAATCCAAAACAGACCTGAATTATACACAATCAGTTTCAGCGGTGCTGTTGACCAAATTTATCCATGAATTGAATTAAAAATTATAGAAGAGTTTGGAGGAAGACATTCAGCATTTGAGCTAATATGTGCAGCAGATCACTCCATTAAGCATCATTTCTCATTTTGCCGCATCACAGTTAAACCAGAATGTGGACCTTTTGATATAAACCACTGCTGGAAAATGACTGTACCAAGTAACTGGGTTCTTTCCTCTGACTCATCCT
Organism: Pan troglodytes; assembly: GCF_028858775.2. Taxonomy (NCBI): domain Eukaryota; kingdom Metazoa; phylum Chordata; class Mammalia; order Primates; family Hominidae; genus Pan; species Pan troglodytes. The sequence continues at coordinate 66,790,739 of NC_086015.1, forward strand.
GACCCCAGCTACAGAAAACCAGTTATCTCATATTGATTAGGGATGGGCTTACTTTTGGAGGGTAATTAATCTGTTTTTTAAGAGAACTAATAGTTAGATTCATGGACTTTCAGATACAATTTTTTAAAAAATTGAAACCATCCTGAGCATATGGTATGAATGTGTGTGTGTGCGCGTGCGTGTGTGTACATGCGTGCACATGTGTGCGTGCATGCATATTTGTTTGATGATTTTATTCCTCAAAATCATTGTTATAAATTACAGATAACACTGTGGAAAATCCCTAGAAGAGAAAGAGTTCCAATTAACATCCAATTTGTTGTTGGGGTCTGTGGAACTCCCTGGGGTGTCCTAGAGACAAGAAGTCCAGGCAAAACTAAAGACCCTTGGGCTTCCAACTCAATTATCCCTCACCCTCTCAAATGAACAAGCAAATAAAATATACAATCAAAATCTGCCAAGATACACATGTGAATAAATGGACTAGTGGAATCCAGTGATAACTCTAAATAAAAAATATGATGGAATGATGAGTAACAGCTTGGGCTCTAAAATCAGTCTGGGTTCAATTCCCAGCTCTGCCAGTAACTACTAACCATGAAACCTTGGCACATGATATAAAGCCTCTGAAGTTTCCCTGTGTGTAGAATGCAGATAACAACTGTGTCAACTAGATACGTTTGTTATAATAATTAAGTAAGGAGTGATGGAAGCTTGTATTTACATCAGCATGTATGAAGTGCTCCTTTAAGCACTTCTTGTATATTCCCTAGTTACTCCTCACAGTGGTCCACAGGATGTGCAGTTATCTGCTCCCTGTCTCCACTATACAGATGAGGATATAAACACACATATATTTAGTAACTTGCAGAAAAACAACAGAGCTGGTAAGTGGAGCAGGAAGTGTTCGAACTCAGGAGGCCAGACTCCAGAGCCCACATGTAAACCATTCTGCATGAGATGTTTGATATAGTCACAGGTATTTAGTAAATAATGATAATCAGTAAATACTAGCTATTCTTGTTATTGTATTTATGGTAGATGGTAATGAAAACTATAACAAAAACTATTGCTAATGTCCCTCATTCCAACATCTTTTTTCCCTAAGGATGGGAGGGCCCCGTGGATACATTTCTGTGGGCTAGAGAATCTGTTGTTCATGTTTACAAGACAGACGCAAGGTGGTAAAAAAAAAAAAAAAATGCAAGAGCTCTTCCTGATGAATATTCTGGTCTCAGTAGCCTAGGTAAAGAATTTTTAAAAATCTAATTTCTCCCTTGTCTTGCACATCAGTTTGGAGAATGTGGATGCCAGTAATTATCCTGTGGCGGGCTCTCATTCAGATCACTGCCTCTTTGCCAGAGCGCTATGGGTTCTCAGGGGGCCTTTCTCTGCAGGCTGCTGAGTGCTTTTGGTCTCAGAGCTACCCACAAGCCACTCATGTTTACTGACATCTTCCTAAGAACTCAGACTCTCCATCTCTCTTGACGGAAAATGGACATATAATTAAAGATCTCTATATACGAATAGACCTCCTCTTCCTCAAAATCTTGATCTCTTGTCTCACTGCAGGGCCTTTGCACACACTAGAATACTCTCCCACCAGCTCTTGGCAAAACCTCACCCTTCTGGTATCATTTTTGAAATCACCATCTCTAAGAGGCTTGCTCTTCCTAATCTAAATCTCTTCCACTACAACCCTTTCATCACCCTCACCTTTTCTATTTCCCCAGAGTACTTACCATTAAAAAAATACTCTTGTTAGCATATGCCCTAGATGTAAGCTCCATGAGGTAGGGCCCTTGTTTTTCTTGTTCGTCACTGCACATTCTATCTTAGCATGTGACACTCAATAAACATTAAATCAACAAATACATAAATTTGCTTCTCCTTACATTAGCTGGATTCTTCAGACCGTTCTTGTTTACTAAGGCTTGTATTTTTAAGGTCCATCTTGCTTTACCAACTTTCTGTTTCAGGTTCTTCTTCATAGGCCCTCATTCATTCATTCACTCAATAAATATTCATTGAGTGCCCACAAAGTGCCAGACATTGGAGGTCAAAGAGGAATAAAACACATTCTGGCCCTTGAAGAACTTTGAGTCTCTTGGGCAAGCCACATGTGGACAGATGATTTCCACAGAACCTTCTGTCTACTACTGGTATTATGGACCACAGAAGGGCTCCTAACCAGACTTGGATAGTAGGGGAAGGCCTCCTGCAAGACATGAAAAAGGAGCTGATTGCTGAAGGATCAATGGGAGGTAACTGACTAGAGAAGACTGGGACCATATTCCAGGTGGAGGGAACAACATCAACAGGGGTACAGAAATCATGATGGTGGGGACACTCTACATAATTAAATGTTAGATGGTTAAGTGTGAGGAAGGGATGGCATGGGCCAGGTCATGGAAAGTCTTGAATCATGTGCTAAAAAGCTTGAATTTTATCCTGTAAGAACCAGGAACTATGAAGGTTTTATTCAGGAAAATGAAGGTATTATGTCATTGGATTTTTTTTTTAAGAGACAGGGTCTCACTACATTGCCCAGGCTGGAGTGCAGTGGCTATTCACAGGTGCAGTTCCACTATGAACAGCATAAGAGTTTGACCTGCTCTGTTTCTGATCTGGGTCAATTCATCCCTCCTTAGGCAACCTGGTGGTCCCTGCTAGCAGGAGATAACCACATTGATGCTGGATTCAGCACAGACACCAACTGGCATAGTGCACTACAGCCCAGAGATCTTGGGCTCAAGTGATACTCCTGCCTTAGCCTCTGGAGTAGTTTGGACCACAGTCACAAGCTACCATGCTGTGGCTTATTTGAATTTTTAAGAAGTATGCTTACAACTTCCTTTTCTTGAGCTCATGAATGGCAGCAATTTGCACCTGGTCAAGTTAAGAAAAAGGATGATGAAATCCGTGAAGGAATTACATAAGAAGACAAATGATGTCTTAAAAAGACACTAAAAAATTTTCTGGAGAAGGCCTATAGCAGACAGAGTCTAGGCATGGGCATAATTGCAACTCTTATTTATATGGGCATCATTTGCTTAAACCAAGAGATGATTTCACTCTGATTGGAAACCATGTCTGATTCAACTTAAATGACCTGCATAAATATTTTATAACCATTCAGGATCAGCATATTTGCAGATAAGCCAGACTACTTAATAAAATGTGTGTTTTAGTGCTGCAGAGATGAAAAAAAATTGAATAATTGTAGGAAATGTTGGAATAAAAAAATGTGTGACAGAAATTCTTTGGGTAAACAAATCATTGCTATGAAAACACTGCTTCCCATAATTTAGTATTTAGTAATCACCTACTAATTAAATAAATGCTAGAATATTGCTAAGCTTAAGTCATTATTTTTCTTAAAACTGTAAGCATGCTTATATTTACAATTTTACCAACTGCATATTTTTTCCTTTATTCTAAGAGAAAAAGAGAAGTGAGATGCATTGAGACAGTCTGGAGAAATTAAAGCACAGAGTTAACCTGTATTATCCAACCCAAAAGTTTTCTCCTGGAAAATCAGTTTGAGTTACTGATGGTTTTTGTTTTTGTTTTTGTTTTCCTCAGGGAGTGTCCATGAAATAGCCCTTTAACCCCATTCTTTTCTTGAGGAATGGCAGTTACATTTCTTTGTTTTGTTCTTTCTTATATAGGGGGCCCATAAATTGTGTCCTGTGACTGTGTTTGGTTTCCTCATGGGTAGAGATCAAGTCTTGCCTTCTGTGTGACTGCTCCCCTCCCAGCACTTTGCATGCAGTAGACGCCCATAAAATATTTAATGAATAATGAACGAATTATCCAATCAACTCTCACTCCACTTCATCTCCTGTTTGATAGAGAAGATAGATATTTCCAGAAAGGCAAATTTAAAAGGTTTCCTGATCATGTCCTTTGCAGAGACATGGATGGAGCTGGAGGCCATCAGCCTTAGCAAACGAATGCAGGAGCAGAAAACCAAACACCACATGTTCTCACTTATAAGTGGGAGCTAAATGATGAGAACACATGGACACATAGAGAAGAACAACACACAATGGGGCCTGTTGGAGGGTGAAAGGTGGGAGGAGAGAGAGGATCAGGAAAAATAACTAACGGGTACTAGGCTTCATACCTAGGAGATAAAATAGTCTGTGTAACTGACCCCCATGACACAAGCTTACCTATGTAACAAAACTGCACTTGCACCCCTGAACTGAAAAGTTAAAAAAAAGAAAAAAAATAAAAATAAAAGGTTTCCTGAAAGTAATCTATAACAAAAAAATCTTTTGAGACTGAAAAATGTAACATATATATATTTTTAGAAACCACCATGAAAACGAATAAATGCAAAACTTAATGTTTGACACTCATTCATTCATTCGTTCAACAAATACTGAGCATCTACTGTGTTCTAGGCACTACATTTGGAGCTGTGGATACAAAAGTGAGTATGAAAGACATGGCAGACAGACAATATACAAGTAAGCAATAAATAAACATTCCAGACTGAGATAAATGCAATGAAGCAGATAAACAATGTGATGGCTAATACTGAGTGTCAACTTGATTGGATTGTTCCTGGGGGTGTCTGTGAGGGTGGTGCCAAAGGAGATTAACACTGGAGTCAGTTGACTGGGAGAGACAGACCCATCCTTAATCTGGGTGGGTACCATCTAATCAGCTGCCAGTGTGGCTAGGATAAAGCAGGCAGAAGAACGTGGAAGGACTTGATTTGCTGAATCTTCCAGCCTTCATCCTCCTTCCAGCAGGAAGCTGTATGCTTCCTGCTCTTGAACATCAGACTCTAAATTATTCAGCTTTTGGACTCTTGGGCTTACACCAGTGAAGCCTGCACTGTTGACTTATCTACTTTTGAGGTTTTTGGGACTTGGACTGGCTTCCTTTCTCCTCAGCTTGCAGATGGCCTATTGTAGGACTTCACCTTGTGATTGTGTGAGTCAATAATCCTTAATAAACTCCCCTTCAGATTCACATCTATCCTATTAGTTCTGTCCCTCTAGAGAATACTAATACAAACAGGGAGATGAATTTTCTACTCATCTTTTAAAGTTCAGCCCAAATGTTACCCCTGTGAAGCTTCCCTCAATATCCCTAGGATGTGTTAGGTACTTTTTCCTGCTTCCTCTCATTAATCTTTCTACATAGCTTCTTTACACAATGTTTCACTTTGTATCCCAGTAACAGGCTTGTCAGTATTTATACCAGATTATGAACAAGGATCTCACATATAGGAGACATTCATTAAGAAATTGTTGAGTAAAGAATGAATGACCTGTATTGGCTCTTAAAACAATAGAAGCTCCCAAGTACTGATGGAGAATCCACTGCCATGAGTCTCTCTAGACATCGGCAGATATTTTGGCATGAACTTCAGCAGCCATTCCTAGTATTACCCTATAGAGCTGCTTGTCCAAGCTTTATCTGATGGTCATCCTCCAGCACCCTGTTGTGGTGACCCTCCTCCAGACAGCATATGTGCATCAAGTGTGCCTAACTTGCCCATGTTCTCCAGGAGAGGAGTAATGCTTCACAGATTGTGCTTCACAGATTGTCCACCACTGTTGACAGCACTTTACTTGGGTGCTCTGAGGAACTGTGCATTTCTTAAACAAAAGGGTTAAGACCCAAATGAGGGGGTTACTGGTTCAGAGCTAACTCTAGATTCTGGCTTTTGTAGCCGAGGGTGCCTCTGTCCAGTGTTAGCCATATAGCCTGTTGGTGTGCTCTAACTCTGGAGGCAGACTACCTAGATTCAAATCGGCTCTGTCACCTACTTGCTCAACAAGTTCACCTATGAAACACTCTTCCTTGACATCTTGGTAAGAAAAATTATACCTTCACAGACTGATCCTAAATTTATCTCTATTTTTAAATAACTTGTTTCCTCTATGGAATATATTCAGGTCTAAATACATTTTGTCAAGCAGCAAGATAATGTTAGGATTACAGGCACAAATTCTAGAGTCAAATCAACCTGCACTCAAGTGTTGGCTCTTCCAGTTTCTGTGTATGTGGCCCTGGGGCAGTTGCTTAACCTCTCTGAGCCTCAGCTATTTTTAATGTATAAATGTAGACAAACTGTATAATTTGGGGTTTATAATGGGGTTGAATGAGATTATGTATGCAAAGGGCTTGATCATGCCTGGGAAACGGGAGCTCAATAAATGTTAGCCACTGCTACTACCACCACCACCACCACCATCACAGTTGGAAAGTGATTATCCATGATATTTCTACATTTCTTTGACCACTTTCATTCTTGGCTGTCCTTTCAAGGATATTTACATGTCAAACAGTCTTGGAAAGTAGAGATAGAGCTTCTCTGCAGGGCAGAGGGAAGATTTGTTTCCTGACTAGGATAATAAGGATAATGTTTCTCTCCTGAGCAGGTTTGCTAGTAGTACCTTATAAGATTGGACTTTCCTAAGCTCAGGGTTCCTTAGCTGTCACATAGACCCACACTGTTTGTGGGATCTGCCTGGGCTCCTCCAAATTACCCCCCAGGACTTGGGGAACAGGGGAAATGGGTGCCAACAGAAAGCACATGCCCTCTGCTGTGCTGTGAATAGGACAGTCCTTTGTCACTTTCACAGGAGTTTTGTGTCATCTGCCAGCATTTAGGAAGCTCAGTGGAGTAAAATTGTAGACCCTTCTCAGTTCTTTAAAATGATAGTCATCATCATTATCACCATCATCATCATCATCATCATCATCATTCTTTTGGGTGAAAAAAATGTTGAAAGCAAATATTAAGGTCATCATCCTAAGTGAAACTCCTTTTATGATTCAGGGGTACCACTCCCTTTGAAGGTACTAATCATTTGACTTTTATATACAGACTATGACTAATTTATTATATGCTTTTCCAGAATCATGTAGAAAAAATGAAAACTAAATTTACTGGGAAGATATTTTAAATGTGAGTTTACTGTGTGTTTACTGAATGTGAGTTAACATGACTTATTAAATATAGAAATATGTTTAAATTACAGATTACAGATTTGCGTTATCCTTGTTAATATAAACATGTTCATTTATTTCTGCTGGGTTTTGAAGGCACAGAATTCAAAATCAGAGCCACCCATGCAATTTGGTATGTATATTGTAGTGCCATGATTTTGTTAAATGTGTTTCTTAATATGCTTTTTATCTATGTCATTTTAGTTAAATGGTTTGGAATAAACCAAAACAACAACAAAAAGATTAAAACATCTCTCCCAGAAAACTCATTTACAAAACATTCTTTCTCGATGTCTTAGTAATAAAACAATTTTACACCTAGAGCCCCCAATTTAATTTTCCTTCTTTCTATTTTTATACAAAACCCTTATTTTCCCATCAGAGGAAAACAGAGCTTAGCTACATTTGTTAAGGCGGTAGGCTGGGGTAGATAGTAAGAGTCAAGTCAGTCAAATGGATCTTGATTTAAGTCCTGGTTTCCCCACTTCCTAATGTGGTGACTAACCTTGGACTGTGAACTTGTTTCTTCATCTGCAGAGTGGGCATTATACCACAAACCCTGAAGAGTTACTGAGAGGCTTAACTAACAGATAGTGCTTCAAGAACACTAGTTAAATATGTGCTTATAATATAAGAAAAGAAAGAACAGATGATCTACTCCATAAATGCCATTGATGCAAGAATTTTTTGGCAGACTTAAAGTTGAATTAGAAATAATCTCTGCCCCACAACTGTTCTTTGGTTTTATGACTTTGGCTTACTCTGAAAGATTAAAAAAAGAAATAAGCACATATAATTTATATTTATTTGCCATAGGGATGATGTTAAAGATATTGTCTCCTATATTTCTCAGTGAGACCTCAATGAAAATCCAGGAAAAACATTATTTCATGCATAAGGTCCCAGATAATCTTGTCTTTCCTTAAGGAATTTTTATGCTTTTATTCATGAAAAATATGTGACTTTCCTGTTGTGCTGTGGCTATCAGGAAGCTGTAAATGAAATCTGTGGTTCCATGTTTAAAATCCAGCAAATTAGATATTAATGTTTGATTTTAATTTGATATTAATAACCGTAATAGTAGCTACCACTTATTTAAAGCCAATATGTGCCAGGTGTTGTTCACAAATCATCTCTACTCCTAAACTGACCTGTGAAGCAGGTGTCATTACCCCGTTTTACAGATTAAAAAAAAAGGCCCAGCTGAGTGAAGCTACTTTGTTCAGGGCCACACATGAGGTGAAGGTGAGATTTACACCCAGGTGGTTCTGACCTCAAAATGTATGTTCTTTCTACTGTTGTAATCATCGAGCCTGTCTAGATTTTCCTGAATCTTAATTTTTTTCTTTATAGTTATTTTGTTGGACACAATTGTGCAGACATCACTCTTTGTTTTAGCACACTTTGCTTGTTTTAAACATTGCTTTGTGGTTTCTATCCAGTGAAGTCTTTGTGAGGAGAAAGATTCAGATTGGCAGCTTTGCCTCCCAAAGCTGACCTACACAGCAAAAGTCTGTTCTGTGTAAGCAAATAATATGTATCAGTGGAACATGATTAAGCCACAGGACACATAAGGCCAAGCCAAATTTTGACTATAACCTAGTATTATGGAGTGTGGACAGTGCATAATGATGCCAAATTAAGACACACATGCACACATGTGCACACACACAAACCTACATACCTGTAAAACACACTCTCATGAGTTTCTTGAAATATTGTCCAAAAATTCTGCACCTACAAAACCAGCTTGTCTGCTGGCTCTTTGTAAACGTTGTACTCTTTGCCCGGAATGTTTTCCTTCTTACCACTTTCTTTACCTAATTCACTTCTACTCATTCTTCAAATCTCTAAACTGCCTTCATATTCACTGAGCCACCTCCCACTCACCCCTCTTCAAGATTAGGTCAACCTCTCCTAATCTCTCTAACAGGTGCCCAGCATCTTCAAAGTGATAGGCACCTAAAACATTTTAATTGAATGAATCAGTGAATCTCTGGCTGATGGATTTCGATGAGGGTCGATTTAGAGACCCTGGATGAAGGTGGTGGTTTCAAAGTGAAAAGAGCTAAAAATCTACCTTTAAAATCCCAGGTATTGAATGAATTGAATGAATAAACAAACACTGATAGATTACTTATCCAGTGGACATTCATAATGCTTGACACCTTCATAGTTTTTCAAATCAGGAAACTGAAGTTAGTTCATTATGGTGTACAATCTTTCCCAAGGGTCAACTAAGCAATTCCCAGCCATCCTGCTCTTTCCTACTATTCTCTGGTCTGGTTCAGAATGTTGATCCAGAGAAAAGAGGCATTTTTCTGTGTCCCCAAATAGGTCATTTCCAGCAATACGTCCACACTGTTAAGAGGCACTAGTTCTCAGACTCAGAAGGCAGTCACCTAGTAGTGCTGAGTAGGCTTCTGAGATGAGCAAGAAGAACACTTAGGAAAGGACAGGGCTGAGGCACAGAACACTGGCCTCTTCTATGCTTTGCCTCCTCTTAGCAACCTCCACTATTCTGCCTTCAAGATGTGTTTTAATGCATAGGAGAGCTGAACCATGCAACTCCACATTGCTACACCTGCTGGGTGATTTACTGAGTGGGTAGATCCACAAGATCAAGTATCCACTAGCTGGGGAAGGAGAGAAGCCTTGATCTGAGACGAATGATCCTTGAAAACAGAGAGAAAGCTTATTAAAGAGCCTGTAAGACATTAAGGTAGGGGCATTACTGAATAATGGCATTTGAGATGCTTTCCTTTTTTTTTTTTTCTATATAGCAGGGATTCTCAACCAGAGAGGATTTTGCTCACCTCTTCCTCAGGGCTATTTGGAAAAGTCTGGACATATTTTTTAGCTGTCACAACTGGAGGTGAGGGGGAGACTGCTACAGGCATCTAGTGGGTAGAAGGCTGTGTTGCTGCTAAACATCTCAAAATGAACGTGATGGCCCTTGCCCCACGTGTCAACAGTGGTGAGATGAGAAACCCTGATATATAACTATATGATCCTGGGTTCCTTACCCTCCTTGTGCCTCCACTTTTCATCTGTAAAAGTGGGTATAACAATCATTCTTATCTCACAAGGTGAATGTGAGTGTTAGCATTGTCATCTGTAAAGTGTTTTTGGCCCATAGAAAAAGCACTCTAAATGTTAATAGATAGTAAGTCACCGTGTAGCTTAAAAATCCTCTCATTTTCCCAGGATACGAGAGGATAACTTTCAGGGTAACTTCAAGTTCTTCTCCTGCTGATCTTGTCCTACATCCTCTCACCAGTGAAGCCTCATTTGCCAATTTCTAGTCCCTCAACAGATCCCACTTTTCCCTGCCTTGGGGCCTTTGCACAGGCTGGTCCTTCTTCCTAGGTACCCTTTTCCCGCCTTTCTTTTAGAAGGCCTTCTAATGTCACTGGAAATGTCATTACCTCAAAAAGACCTTTCCTGACCACACTGCCTCAGTAGGACTCTGATTTTATTTTCTCTGGTGCCTCCCTGCTCCTTGAACAGCCCTGGTCACAATCAGGACGTATTAATTTGTTTGCTTACTTGATGAATGTCTCCATCCCCCAGTTGATTACATGCTACATGTGGACAGGGACCATTATGTCTGTACTGCTTAATTCAAGGACCACAATAAATATTTGATGGATGAATGAATGGACAGATAAATGAAAAAACTTGGGAGCTGGGAAAACCACTCCCCCTTTGAGGCTGGAGGAGATGAAACACATAGTGAGGACTCAGAGCCATCTTGAGGCCAAGGGCATTCTATTTTAATAGCTTTCTCAAGAGGAAAGGCCACTGTTGCCAGGGGCGATTCTGGGTAGAATAGGGCTGAGTTGGGTGAGAGGGGTGAGTGACTGAGAGAGAGAGGAAATACATTCCCATTATGTTGAAGGACAGCCCTTATTTATATTAATGTTTAATTCCACTGACCTAGTTTAGACTCACTAGCTTTACGAGTTTATTTTTGGCTTTTTTTTTTCTTTCGGGAAGAGGTTCATCAGAGATTAGAGCTGCAGTAACAGCATGTTTCAATATGTTGCTCCCTGGCGATTTGAAACACCCCGAGAAATAGCTCTGTATTGTGTATTGTTGTTGCCTTGCAAATCTATAGCACGTATTTGACATAAGTGCTTTAATACTGGGTGGCTGTAGTTCAGATTACAATGTATCACAGTGATTTATATTTTATCTTTATTTATTTATATATTTATTTACTTCAAATGGTGAAAAGACAAAATCACATAGTGTTGAAGTGCCATAGACACAGTATGTCCTGACCTTATAATGGGAAGAGGAGGACAAAAATCTCAAATTTACTGAGAGTGAACAAAGTATAAATAATCAAGGATTTTAAGAACCAGTATCAAGAAATACAGAGGCCCAAGGATGGAAACACAGAGATGAAATCAGTACAGGGAAGGATTTCTCACCTCGGAGCTATTGACATTTAGGACCAGATAATTCTTTGTTGTGGGTGGCAGTCCTAGGCATGGTGGGATATTTAAGTAGGATTCAAGGCTTCTACTAACTACATGCCTATAGCACTCCCCAGTTGTTACAACCAAAAATACCTCCTGACACTGCAGAATGTTCCCTGGAATGGGGTTAGGGGTCAAAATTGCCCCCAGTTGAGAACCGCTCACTGTTATTGAGAATTCATTTGCTAACATTTCTCAAGCGCTGCTTTCTGTGCCCAGTGTACTGTATCCATCCTCTCAGTTACTCCTCAAAGGCAACCTATGAAGTAGGTATTAACCTTATCTCCCTTTGTCTGAGGAAGAAACTGAAGCTAAGTCATTTAGTAACTGCCTTTGATCACTCCATTAGGAAGCACTAAGGGATTGGTCTGATTTCACACTGGGGTTGGTCTGATTTCAAATCTTACCTCGAAACTACTATGCTATTACGTAGTGTTTTTCTCAATCTTTATTTAAAGATGAGTTGTCTATAGTTTATGAACTGCCTTCAGTCAGTTTTCCTTTCCCTTCCTTCCACAAACATGTATCAGCACTAACTATATGTAAAGCAGCTGTGCTAACTGAAGGCTGGAGAGGCTCTGCTGCCTAATCTCATTTTACTTCCCTAGATCCATTCTCTTCCCTTTTCCCCTCTGCTCTGTGTTCAGGGATGCTGATTTCTATAGACTGCTGTAACCAGCTTCCTTGCCTGATGCTTCTCTGTTGAGCTCAGCTAATGAGAGGCACCAGCAGGAGATCAGGGTGGGAAGAGAAAGAGGTTGGAGTATTTAATCTACTGGCTCCTTCCTCCCAGAGAGCATTTTGGCACTTCTCTATCTAAAACCACAGTTCTTGTTCAGTGGCCTGTCTTTTGTGCCCCAAGCTGTCACCAGTAACCTCCTCCCCTGCCTCTACAAACTATGGGCTCCCTGCTGTTGCTAGCCCCAGGGTGTTTCTCCATCCCTTATGGCTTTTCCTTGCTCTGTCCAACCTTCTTTAAATAATCCCTTCATAATGTACCCCTCAATTACCCAGTCTGGGCGAGGCAGCTGTGTTCTGCCAGCTGTGTTCTGCTATGACTGATACAGAGGAAGGAAAGACACTAATAAAGGATGAGAGCCTAACCCTTCCCTGGGAAAATTTTCAAACTATTTGGGAGACAAATTGTTCAGACCAAATAACTAAAGTAATTACGTTGTGTACATAGAAAATGTACAGTATACTAACAATAGTAGCAATAGTAAAGACTTTCATTGAGCATCTACTTTAAACCAGGGCATTCAGCCTGGGCAACATAGCAAGACCTCGTCTTTAGTTAAAAAAAAAAAAAAAAATTAGCCGGGTGTGGTGGCATGCAACTGTATTCCTAGTTACTCAGAAGGCTGAGGCAGGAAGATTGCTTGAGTATGGGAGATCAAGGCTGCAGAGAGCTGTGATCTCCACTGCACTCCAGTCTGGACAACAGAGCAAAACCCTGTCTCCAAATAAATAAAAAGAAACAGGGCATTAAAGTCTTCCTCTCACTTAGTCCTGACAATAACCCTGTGGGGTGTGTGTTACTGGTCCCCTTTATGGTTGAGGAAACAGGATTAGAGAAATTAGGTAATGTATTTAAGGACATACAGCTAGTAATTGGCAGAGTATGTTACTGAATTTAATGATCAAAATAGAGTTTAATTAATATTAACCTCAATTGCAAACCAATGTGATTTTTTTAAAAAAGGAAACAAGCATAAGAACAAGCAAGTATTTTTGAAAGAACTGTCTGCAGTTGAAAAGGCACTAATTCAAATGACACTAATTTAGAAATTGTCCTTGCTCAGGCAAGGAATCTGCAACTCTTCCTGAATAAGATTCTGGAATAATTATTTCCTCTCTAACATTTATAGTCTTGGGACAGTGAAGGCTACAGTCCAAAAGAGATCGCTTTTTAAAATCAAGGGCTTTGAAATTAAAGATGACTTCAATGAGTCTTTAATTCCTGTATTTTAAAGATAGTTTGTTTTCATGATATATTATTGCACAAAATGGGTCTATCAGGGAATAAGACATTTTGACCCAAGGGTTTGACCCTGCCATTTCAATGCCACAAATGTCTAAATGTCTTGATTACAAACATTAATCAGACTTAAATCAACACTGGGGAATCTTCATCAAGGCAGTTGTTTCTTGGACAAATATCAGTAAGCCAATTTAATTCTTTAATCAAATTTCCTTTTTTTTTTTTTTTTGAGACGTAGTTTTGCTCTTGTCGCCCAGGCTGGAGGGCACTGGCATGATCTCAGCTCACTGCAACCTCCGCCTCCTGGGTACAAGTGATTCTCCTGCCTCAGCTTCCCAAGTAGCTGGGATTACAGGTGCCCACCATTACACCCAGCTAATTTTTGCATTTTTAGTAGAGATGAGGTTTCATCATGTTGGCCAAGCTGGTCTCACACTCAGGAGTTCAAGTACTTCACCTGCCTCGGCCTCCCAAAGTGCTGGGATTACAGGTATGAGCCACCGAGCCTGGCCATGATTCTTCAATCAAGTTTCTATCCAACACGATAAACTCATTTCCAATTTTTCAATATTTTTATTTTATCAATTATTTTCATAGGGGTGAGCTCATTTCTTTTGAAAATCTTTAATACATATTTACTTCATCTGCCAGTTTTTATTCACAATGATTTCAAATATATATTGCCACAGTGATTTTTTTCATTGGCCATTATTTCTACTGAGGTTCATTTTCCTGGGTCAACTGTTATATATCTAGATTTTGTCAAGAGGGTGCTATTTCCCATCAATTTTTAGGTACTACCAACTTGGTATTTCTTTTTTCTTTCTTTCTTTCTTTCTTTTTTTTTGAGACAGAGTCTTGCACTGTTGCCCAGGTTGGAGTGCAATGGTGTAATCTCAGCTAACTGCAAACTCCACCTCCTGGGTTCACGTGATTCTCCTGCCTCAGCCTCCCGAGTAGCTGGGACTACAGGCGCACATCACCACACCCAGCTAATTTTTTGTATTTTTAGTAGAGATGGGGTTTCACTATGTTGGCCAGACTGGTCTTGAACTCCTGACCTCATGATCCGCCAGCCTCAGCCTCCCAAAGTGCTGGGATTACAGGTATGAGCCACTGCACCCAGCCTCAATTTGATATTTCTAAACGCTGAATGTTTCTAAATGGAATGAAATGCTGAATATATCTAAATGGAATAAAAATAATAAATGAGATAAAAGATTGCTAGCCTTATGAGAAAACCGAGGTACAAGATTTTGAGTCTGACTCTCCAGAAAAATGAGACTTAGAGAGGTCAAGAGGCAGAGAATGGGAGAAAAAAAGTAAAAGTGGACAAAGAGAGAGAGCCTGAAGCTCTCCTGGTGGTCTGGTTACCTATTCGTAAAGTCTTCAGGGTCAAAGGGTGGGGTCAAAAGGTCCTGCTTCAGGCCCAGGTTGATTGCTATTTGTCATCATCATTCTTTATTTTCCTTAGTGGCACTCAGCTATATCTTATTTGTATAACTTCTCTTGGGTTGCAAGGTACCATTCTTCTGGTTTTCCTTCTGACTCCCTGACCTTCCTTCCCAGAATCCATGGTTTATTTGATGGATGTCAAATGTTGGGGAGTGCCAGGGCCCTGTCCTGGGTATCCTTTCCTCAGTGTCCTTTCTCTTTAGATGTTATCATCTAATAGGTGGCCTTAAGTGCCACCTTCTATGCAAATACCACTCAAAACTGTATCTCTAGCCTTGACCTTCCACTAAGCACTAGACTCTTAGATCCAATGCTTAACGGATGCCTCTACCTGGATGGTGGAGTACAATATGCATTTCAAACCTAACACAACCCAAACAAAATTCTGGACTTTTCCATCCTAAACCTCTTCCTCCTCCAACTCTTCCTCCTCCAACTCAATAAACAATACCACCATGTACTCAACTGCACAAACCAAAAATTGTAGACATTATTCTTGATTTAGCTTTTTCTTTCTTTTTCCTTCACTTAATCCATCGTCAAGTTCTGTTGAGTCTATTGCCAGATATAGCTCAGATCCTACTACCTCTGTACATCTGCACTGCTGCCACTTGAATCCTTGCCACAGTCCTTTGCTGATCAATTGTCATGTTTCCTCATTGAAATCCCAGCTCCCACTGTTGCTTTTCATACTTTCTAGATGTTAGTGATCTTTAAAAAAAAATATATTGAATCACGTTGCTCCTCCTGCCTGAAACTTCCAATGGCTTTCCATTGCACTTAGAATAGCATTCAAACTGTTTCCTCTGGCTCAAAAATACCCACAAGAGCAAACCCCTGGGCACCTCTGTGATGTTACTACCTTTGCCCTCTTTCACTGGGTGCCAGTGCCACAGGCCTTCTTTCTCTTCCTCAAGCAAGCCAATCTCAGGGTTTGTCCTTTCTCAGAGCTTTTCCACAGCAATCATCCTTACATTTGCCAGGAATACTCATTCCTCTTATCTCATGTGACTGTTTCCTTTTGTTGTTCAGGTTTCAGCCTAATTGCCATCTCCCCAGACTGCCCAATCTAAAGTAGCTCCCAGGAAGTCTCTGTTGCATCACCCAGCTTTAACATTATACAAAGCACTTATCACTATCTGGTGGTTTTCTTATTAATTACTTGAACAGTCTTCTGTCTTATTCCACTAGAACGTCAGGTCCACAAGAGGAGGGATGAGGTTTGTCTTGCCTATTGCTGTATTTTCATCCTCTGGCACAGTGCCTGTCATACAGTAGATGATGCATAATATCCATGAAATGAATATGTGTATGGTAATACCATACACATCAGAATATAAAGACACTGTAGGTGTTTATTTAATAGACTCTCACCCCCATCATTCTGAACACATACAATTACATCTTAACATAAAACATTGCTTTTTAATTTTGCTGCAATTGCCACAATATAGCCATATCACTCACAAATAATCTTTGAATACCAGGATTATTTTCAAGTGGTCCACACTGGCCTGCATATTTTCTGAATCTAATTAGAACCACAGACCAGGATGCAATTCTAACTCTGCTGCTAAGGACCTGTGTGATGCTGGTCAAGCCACTACCATTATGGGCCCCTAATCTGGGAAATGACCTTCCCTAAGATCCCTTTCAGCTCTAAACAAGCAATGGAGAGTAGTCCTCAAAAGCATGGTTTTGGTACCAGATGGACTTGAACTGAAAACTATTTTCTATGTAGGAGAACATGGGCCTCAGTTTTTCCTCTAAAAGGTAAAGACGATAATGTTATCTATGGCCAAATAAATGAGCAATTTTATTCACATAATCACCCAATATAACTACCAGTTTATAATGAGCACTCAAAGCATATTAGTAGTAGTGGTCATATATTATTATTATTAATATAATCATCATTATCATTCATGAGTATCAATTTCTAAGAAGCAGCTTTTCAAGTACGTGCCCACCAAATATTAAAATCATTGGGGAAATTCTCATGAAAGTATCTGATTAACTTCTTTATTACTCGGATTTGTTTTTACAAATGGTCTGTTGTCTGTTCTTTTCCAGAGCATGAATTTCTGATAATCATTGAGAGAACAAAATGACTTCCATTATCCAGTTAACATACAGTTCTGTAGCAGAATTAATCCATGTCTTTGCATGCTAAGTCATAGAAAACTGAATAGCTGTATCCTAAAACCATAGCTTCACTCTTGAGTGTCTTTGTTCCCTGTGAGCCTCCTCTGCTGAATATCCCACTGTCATTTCTTTGCTTTTCCACTCCCGGTCCACAAGTAGAAATGCTGCCCATTAGGGCGATTGTGATGGCGCAGGGCTCTTACGTGTGTTTGGTGCCTAGCACAGAGCTGTGCACAAAGCACAAAGGAGGCTATCAGTTAAGCTGAGCTTTCTTTTCCCCTTCCAATTCAAATGAACCTGATACAAAATCCAAAGGAACTGGTACTGGTGGTGGGGAAACAAACCCAGAATAGAGGAATAGTAGTTTATGTAACCAGACTCTGTTTATAAACCAGCCCTTCTTAAACTGGGACCCGTGGTTCTTAGCTTTCATCAAGCTTTCTTAGAGGTTGATGCCCCAGCAAAAGCTGAATCAGTGATGTAAATTGCAAAAGGAGTTGGAGGGAAAGCACATTTGAATAAATCAAGTCAAATGCTCCACAAGATTGTTAATATTTAACTAAGAGAGTAGCCTAACATTTTTACCTAATTGCTCTCTCCTCTTTTTTCCACATATTCCACCCACTCCTCCTACCAGCCAATCTTATAAAAAAAAAAATCTGTAAGCCAACATTCTCCTGCACTCCTTCAGAGCTGCTCATTGCATAATCACCTCTAGAGTTATCTGCTTGTCATTTCCATCTCTCAGAAGTACACACCATCCACACCAGAAGCCTCAAGAAAATGCATGCATTTGGCACTATGGATTTATATTTGTTGTTTAGAAATAATTGCAAACCTACCATTTGTAGATTAAGGAATATGGCATATGACTGTTAAAAGCCGTGCATTATAAAGTCTTATCTCAATCCTATCCCATCATTCAAAGCCCAGCTTAAGGCTTCCTAAGACCTTCTCCAGCAGTTACTTCTCTTCCTTCTCTGACAGGTGTGCCACCTAATGTTTTGCTCAGGCAGCTGAACAATGGCATCAATGCTGTAATTGGTAATTCACAATTCTTTCATACAGGGCAAGGGCTGGTGCTTATTAAATCCTCATCAGCTGATTTTTGTTAGAAAGTATCTTCTCAAAATGAGGACATCCATTGTCTCTAAATGTTGTAATTTAAGCAAATTAATTTATAAACTTAAAACAACAAAAAGGACATTATGTGGGAGTATGAATTAAACTTCACAGATACTAGTATTTATTTGGCTTTAATATGGTAAGACTGCTTTTATCTACCTCAGTGTTTTTTAATGGCTTAAATGTCTTTTATCTACCTATATTTCCTCCTAAGACTAAATAATATGTTTATCTTATGTAATGGTATATATAAAATCAAATTACATTAAAAAGATTTTCATTATGAGGTAAAGTATTTACACAGTAATGCCAAGTAAAAGAGGCAAAATATATAATTATATACAGTATGGCTTCCACTATTAAAAATATTCAAAAACAACTGGGAGGAGATACACAAAAATATTAACATATGATATTTATTTTTGGTGGTGGAAAGACAGGTGATTGTTAAGTTACTTTTATATACTTTCCTGCATGTGTACATTTTATACAATGTGCATAATTTTACTATATAATCAAGAAAATGCCACTTTTTAAAAAGTCCTTTTGCCTTAATACATAAGGTGGCCTTCAAGTGAGGTGACACTGGTCAAGCTGTCTAGCTAATATGTCCAAGTTTCATCAGTTAGTGAGTACTAGAGCTGACATCTGAAAACAGAAACTGTCATTCCTTAGAAATGATCCCTTCCTGCTAGAAAATGAGTTAATAAAAAAGCCATCTTTTCTATTTAGAATCAGGGTAAAGGTACAATCACACATCAAGAGTCATTCAGCTGCAGATGTGCATGCAATTTCATTTTAAAGGCAGCAAAGAAAACAACTGGCATGTGCTGCTTCAGGCAACATGTGCTGTCTAGATAGTTCTACAGGCATTATGCAAGTCACTCATAGGAGCAATTAAATGGTTCAAAATGCATCCTCTCTATCTTCTGAAAGAAAGCTCTTTTAGGAAATTGACGTTGGACCCCTTTCTGAATTACAAGTGAGTGGATTATGCATCTCTCCATAAGAGAGAGCATCAGACCAAGGGCATGCCTCTCCAGGCAAATGATTTATTTATATATGTGTAAGACCCTTTTAGTTAGTGACCCTCCTGATTCTCTGACTTTCTGGTGGAAATTAAATGAGCTGTTTTCTGAGGCTGTGGATGGCGGTTGATGGATAAAGCACAGGAGTAGAAGGGCACTGGACAAAAACGTTTAAACACAAACAAATGGAAAAATATTCCATACTCACGGATTAGAAGAATATCATTAAAATGGTCATATTGCCCACAACAATCTACAGACTCAATGCTATTTCTATCAAATTACCAATGTCATTTTTTACAGAATTAAAAAAAAAACTATTTTAAAATCTATTTGGAATCAAAAAAGGGCCCAAATAGCCAAAGCAATACTAAGCAGAAAGAGTAAAGTTGGATGAATCACATTACCTGACCTCACACTATACTACAAGCCCACAGTAACCTAAACAGCATGGTACTGGTACAAAAACAGACACATAATCCAGTAGAACAGAATAGAGGACCCAGAAATAAAGCCACACACCTACAAGCATCTGATCTTCAACAAAGTTGACAAAAATAAGCAATGGGGAAAGGACTCCTTATACAATAAGTGGTGCTGGGATAGATGGCTAACCATATGCAGAAGAACCAAACTGGACCCCTACATTTTACATATATAAAAATAAACTCGAGATGTATTAAAGACTTAACTGTAAGTCCTAAAATTATTAAAATCATAGAAGAAAACCTAGGAAATACCATTCTGAACATCAGCCTTGGGAAATAATTTATGACTAAGTCCTCAAAAGCACTTACTACAAGAAAAAAAAATTGGTAATGGGACCTAATTAAACTAAAGAGCTTCTGCATATCAAAGAAAACTATCAACAAACAACCTAGAGAATAAGATAAGGTATTTGTGAACTACTCATTTGACAAAGGTCTAACGTCCAGAATCTATAAGGAAATTAAGCAACTGAGCAAGCAAAAAACAAATAACCCCATTGAAAAGTGGGCAAAGGACATGAACAGACACTTCTCAAAAGAAAACATACAAGTGGCCAACAAACAGCAGAGGCTGTGCTTTATTTACTACCAAATCTCACATGTTTGCCTTGTTGCCAACACAGAGTAGAAGCTCAATAAATTTTTATTGAACGAACAAATGAATGAATGAAATATGTGGAACTTTTCAACGACAGACAGTGGCCATATATCTCTCTTATCTCTGCACACAGCACTTACTAAATTTATATTAATGATACCATAGAAACTTCGAAATAATAAGGTAAAAGATAGTTGCAACTGCACTAAATCTACATAGGCCCTGAAATCTATTGGTAGATGCTGAAAGTAAGCACTTGTAATATATCACCTGAGAAACTCATTTCCCCAATCCTGTCAAACTCATTGTTTTCTGGGCCAAACCACCAGTCTTTGAAAGGTGATGTGAAGATCTAAAAACACAGTAAAAATGTAACAGAAGCCACACATGTAACTTTACATTTTTATAGCTCCCTTAATAAAATAAAAAGAAATAGGTGAAATTTTCATAATATGTTTAACTCAATATAGCCACAACATTATCATTTAAAAACATAATCAGTACACATGCTCGCTCACTTGGGCAGCACATATACTAAAATTGGAATGATTACAAAGAAGATTAACATAGCCCCTAGGCAAGGATGACATAAATTCGTGAAGCGGTTCATATAAAAATTTCTTTTACCTATTCATGCGATATTTTACTTTTTTAACATATAATCCCTTCTAAATCTGTGTGTTTCACATGTACGGTGCATCTTGGTATGGGTTTATAAATTTCCACACCTCTAATTCAATCTTGGGAAGAAGTTACTCTATGAGAGAACCTGGATTATAGTGGTTCTCAAACTTACAATTCCTTCAAAACTGTCAAGCCATATTCTGAAAATATAACACAAATTTGTTGCTGCAAGACCATGTTTCAAATGAAGCTGGGGTATACTTTATGCTCCGCCATCCTTACGAATTACCTCCATGAAACTTAATTGTTAAGCACAGGGAGTACCCACTCTTTTCCTCTTTCAGCTGTTTTTATTACGTTAAAGATCAAAGCAATTAGTCAATGAAATGAATCACTAAACAAACTATAACATTTTAAAAGTTAACTCCATTTTGACACAAACTTCACAAGACAGGTTTTGCGGGACTTCCGTCTTCTTTTTGGTCCCTCTCTTAACAGAGCTAGTCAATTCTTTTGAAATTGTTCTGTCCTTTTCACATGTATATAGTTGTGTAAAACAAATTAAATTTCAACTTCTTAGTATTCTGAGAGACTGCTGTTCTTAAAATAAATGAAGATAAAATATGTAGGTAAATATTCACTAACAAGGTAAGTTCAAGATTAATCATGGCAATACAGATTATAATAGCCCTGTACTGGAAACAACCAAAATGCCCATCAGCAGTAGAATGGGTGAAATATTGTGTGATAGTCAATGGAATTCTACACATAATGAACATCAACTACTGCTACATAAAAAAAAAAACTCACAAATTAGTGAGTGAAGAGGCCAGTCCCCTAGACATCACACAATGATTTCATTTATATAAAGTTCAAAACTAGGAAAAATTAATCTATGGTCTGAGAAATCAGAATAATGGTGACCAGGGGTGGGGGAGAAGTGACTGGCAGGGGGCAGGATGGGTCTCCTGGGGGACAGATAACATTCTGTTCCTTGATCTGGGTGCAGATTACATGGGTGTGTGCATGTAGGATTTATAGAATTCTCTGACATTCATTATGCTTCAATACCACTTCCATAAAAATAATCAGACACATGAGAAAGGCAGAAGCTTGCTATCATACACTCCTGCCCCATGTGTTTCTGTTAAAAATTGGTCATATTGTGCTGCTTCCTGCTTCTACCTTTTTGAGTTTCTAACTAAATCAAGGCAAAACAACTGATAGGGCTTTTAAGTAAAAGGCATGTTTTTCTCTGTGTGTGTGTCTTTCCTTCTCTCTCACTCTCCCTTCTCTTTCCCATGCCTTCCTGCACTCCCTAGGTCCAGGTCTTTCTCTTCTTCAAGCAAATTTACTTAAAAGAAGGAAAGATGAGTAATAACTATACTTTTCTGATTGGATTAGAACAGCTTTGGGATATATCTGAAATCTTCAAATTGTTCTTTTTATGATGATATGAAGAACTTGAATGGTTAAAATATTTATTGTTGATTTCTCATTTCATTCTCCAATTTGTGCTGTAAGAGAGATCAAATTCCTGTAGAGTATGGCTGTGGGGGATGCATATATTTTAGTAAAGCTTTAAATTAACAGTTTCATGATACTCTGACCTGATCTTTCTATGAATACTTAGCATATTTATAAGAAATATTGTTATGGCCAAAAGGAAGACAAAATGTGGTATGCACACCAAAGCCTATATGTAATGGGAAAAAATCCTTTCCCATTTTAACTGTTTCTGAACTGGTGTCTCTTTAGGAAAAGGTTTAGCTAACTGAAGGCTTTGGAGGCAGTCCCCAAGGAATTGACTACTTGTGGGCTTAGAGGTTGTCTCTCACTCACCACCCCCACTGATCCTCAAATAAATTTGTTTACAAAGGTGGGTATGTTATTATTCTCCCCCACCCAGGAAAGTAACTTGTGTTAAAACAACTTCATTTGCAAACATCATAGAGAAATTATAGGAGATGACTTAACAACAACAAAAAAATCAATGTGCAGCTTAGGACAGCCATTTAGAGAAAACACATTACTCCATGGTGAGAAAAAGGAAGAAAATTTCCCCTTGATGATAACTTTAAATATCTATGTATATATTTAAACCAGCCATGGCTAAATGAAGCCTTCCCAGCACTACTAGATAAACATGACCTCACTACCTTTGCAGGAACCTACCTTAGTGCAGAACTGTAAGAAGTTGTGTATTCAGAAAGCCTCACATTTTTCAAAGGAGAGCTTTAAAAATGCAATTTCTCTTAGAGAAAAGCAAACAGAGCTGACAAGTAGTCATCACTCTGTTCACATTTCAGTATCTTGTGCTAATCCCCCTAGTTTTCAAATCTCTTTAGTCCACAGTGACAAAGATCTACTAGTGATCCAGAAGCTACGCTGAAGCCCAGGTTTTCCTCCTCCTCCTTATCAAAATGTTCTAACCAGAGTTGTGAATGAAGCGAAGGATCTAGTTAAAATTTTTTTTGGCCTTTCTCCACCTCAACCTAGGAGGAATCAGATAAAATAGTCCAAGGCCAGGAAGTAAAAGCAAAGGCATATGAAGTCCCTAGAGCAGAGGTTACCTGGAGTCTCTAAGGATTTGAACACCTTACATCACTAGGATTTAAAATATCTCCTCTCTATTACATGGAGAATCAAAGGTTGACTGAAGAGCCTTTGTAAACATCACGATAACAGAATATTTGATAGACACTGCACCATTTGTTTGAGTTTACTCTCTGGCTAACTTCAGAACCTCATATCTTGAAAGGTCAGATACACAGTATTGAGAAAGGTATATTTTTGGTGAATGATGGTGAGCATCGCAAATCAATTTCAGCACACTTTCCTGAGGAACAGGGAAGGGTCTCTGCATGATTTTTCAGGTTGTCACACCATTCAACACTGTCATATGAGATACAATCTACATGCCATCTTTGTATTGCCTTAATTAAGCCAGCAGGGCTCCCTGGAAAAGGAAAAAATCTACTGCACAGTTTGGATGTTTAAGTTTGTAGAAACTTTTTGATTCTTTAATTCTCTGAATTTTTAGTCCTTTAATCCCTTAGAACCATGAGCTATGAGTCAAAACAACTTCCAAATCTGGAGTTTCCTTTAAAGAGAAAATGTCCATGGTTTATTAAGTAATTGGATAAAATTATTTGTTTAATCTCTTCTGTCTTTAAGCAGGTAGCTTATTCGGTGTACTGTGTAAATCAGTATGAAAATTCAAGAAATTACCTAGTAGAAAGAAGCCAACATTTTGGGTCAGGGAGGTTGTCTGCTAGATAAATTGGTACAATGTGAACATTAACACAAGGTTCAAGTAGTTTCCAAATCAATTTTATTTAGAAAAGAATGCAGATTGCATGTGGGCTTCCAAGTTCAAATGTCTATATTACCACATTTCCCTTTGAGGGAAGAAAAACAGGATGTGGTTTAGGATGCTGCTACAAATCAACTCAAGGGCCCTTTAATAATTATAGTAATACCTGTGTGGAGCCCACATTTGGTTTAAGTGACTTTGTCCAATTCTAGGAATTTTCTAGCTTTAGGTTGATGTTAAAATTCAGCGCCAAGTCCAGAGCGAGACAGAAACCACCTGCTGAGAATTGTTTTTCTAATGCTTTCCTTAACAATTTATAATAATCACCAAGCAAGTCTTTGGATGGGGAAATTTCAAGTTATGGCTGCCAGATACAGTTGAAGTCTTAGCAAACTGACATCAGACCCATTAATCCATTAGTCCTTAAACTTATTTGTATGTCAGAGTCCTTCAGGGACCCACACTACATCTACTGTATCAAAATCTCAGGGGAGGCTAAGTCAGGGACAGCATTCCTACAACTCAATAGCAAAAAGTCCAATCACCGAATTTGTAAAATAGACAAAGGCTTGACCAGACACCTCAGAAAGGTAGGTGCATGAATGGCTAATAAGCACATGAAAAAGTGCTCCACATCAATAGGTATCAGGAAAATGCAAATAAAACTACCATAAGATACCACTCCACACCTGTTTGAACAGCTAAAATTAAAAAGACAGACCAATGTTGGAAAGGATGTGAAGCAACCGTAACTCTCATGCATTGCTGGGAGATGTGTAAATAGCACAACCACTTTACTTTGCATAACGGTTTGGCAGATGAGATAAACATACACCTACAAGATGGCAACTTCTCTGCTAGCTATTTACCTGAGACATGGAAACATATGTGCACAGAAAAACGTATATGAGAATGAGCATAGCAATTTTATTCCTAATAGCTAAAAACTGGAGACAGTCAAAATGTCCATCAAAAGGAGAATAGATACGTAAATTGTGTTATAGCCAAACAATGTAAAAGTACCCAGCAGTTAAAACGGACAATCTACTGATACACACAACATAGTTGAACTTCAATAGTATTATTCTGAGTGGTGAAAAAAAACCCAAACACAAAAGATCATACATTGTATGTTTCCACTTTTATGATAATAGGCAAAACTAATGTTTAGTAAGAGATAAGAATAGTTACTGGCTCCAGGGGATGGTGGTGGAGGTGGGTGGGCAGGGATTGACTGTGGGGGGCATGAGGGAACTTTCTAGAGTGATGAAAATGGTCAATATTTTAAAAGAAGTGTGGGTTATGTGTGTATTTGTCAAAACTCAGTGAACTGTACACTTAAGATCTGTTTGTTTGAATGGATGTAAATTATTCTTCAATAAAGTAAAATTAAATGAAAAAATGTCTCCAAGCATAGTTACATATTTACAATGTGAATCTATGTTTGTAAACCACTACATCAAGGAATATTTAAAAAACACTGCAAAATGATTTTTATTTTTTGCTACAATCCCAAGGTTTTAGTGATGGTGCTCACAACATGTTGGAAGACCAAATTTTGGGGTGAGGTTTAAAGCAATGACAATCTGTGTGTGTATGTGTATGTGTGTGTGTGTGTGTGTGTGTGTGTGTGTATTACAGTAAAGGGTGGATTCAGCAGGTCTATGATGTCCAAATTCTACACATTCCAAAGAAAGGCATGGCCCCCCCTTCATCCGCTTATGAGAGATAACTTCTAAACTCTTGGAATATCCTGCCTGATAACAGTGTCTTTGTATATCTGGGGCATTGGGCCATGGCAGATGGTTTATGCTAATGATGTGATTAACGATGGGGTTCTTGGGTTGGAGACTATGTAACTAAGGTCAGTCATATGGACACTCCATCCCTATGTAACCAATTCCTAATTTTAAAAATCCTGGACATCAAGTCTTGAGTGAGCTTCCCTGGTTGGCAGCATTCTGTACACGTTGTCATACATTGTTCCTGGGAACAATAAGTACTGTCCTATGATCTCACTTCGAGAGGAAAACTGGAAGCTTGTGCCTGGTCTCCCATGAACTCTGCCCTGTGCACTTTTTCCTTTGCTGATTTTAATCTGTATCTCTTCTGAAATAAACTGTAACCATGAGTATAACAGCTTTTCTGATATCTTTGAGTCTTTCTAGTGGATCATTGAACTGAGGATAGTTGGGGACCTCACAAATATGCATGTGTGCACGCACACACACACACACACATGCACATACATGATACAAATAAATTGAAATTAAAGAAGCAATAAAAAGATGCAATGCAAATGGGAGCAGTGAGTTTTCATAAAAGCCCAATGATCCTGAACAAGCCATAATTTCAACCCCAGGGGTATAATCCTGTGTTGGGTTAGGGGAATGGTCTAGAATTTGGTACACTGGGCTCAATCTGAAAACGTACAGGTGTATACCATACAAGGTGCCAAGATGATCACAGCAGGATAGCTACTGTGAATTTTCAGTAAGGGAGATAGCACTTTTCTGAAATATTCCACAAATAGAGAAACAGACATTCACAACACCCTCCTTGATCTGGCATTGCCTACCCCTCCAGATTCATGGTACATGACTCTCCCTCTCATTTTCAATATTATATCCAATACTCTGGGGTTTTCTCCCTCAGTCCTATATTTTATCCTTCAGAGCCTACTGTATAAAGTGGAATTATTATTTCTTAGGCTGGTTATGTGTTTTTAACCTCTCTTACTGAAATATGAGCTCAGTAAGGACAAGGAAGAAGTTGCAGGTCCTTATTTTATCTCTAGCACCTAGTTTAGGCCTGGCATTAATAACAATACTATCTGAAGGGTGAAAGCCTGAACAGTTGAGTTCCTTGAATGCAGCTGGCACTTTTCAGCTTCAGGGCATTTGCATATACCATTCCCTCTGTTTGGACCAATCTTCCCTTTCTCCTCTTTACTAGACAATTCCTACTTACTCTTTCTTCCTCTTTTTTTTTCTTTGTTTTTTTGAGTCAGAGTCTTGCTCTGTCACCAGGCTGGAGCGCAGTGGTGCGATCTTGGCTCACTGTGACCTCTGCCTCCCAGGTTCAAGCCATTCTCCTGCCTCAGCCTCCTGAGTAACTGGGACTACAGGCACGTGCCACCATGCCCAGCTAATTTTTGTATTTTTAGTACAGATGGGGTTTCACCATGTTGGCCAGGCTAATCTCAATCTCTTGACCTTGTGTTCTACCCACCTTGGCCTCCCAAAGTGCTGGGATTACAGGCGTAAGCCACTATGCCTGGCCTTCTTCCTCATCTTAAACATCCCTCTTGGAAAACCACCCTCAGATTAGGTAGATTAGACACTCTTTTCATACTAGTCTGTATTTGTTTGCTATTGTTACATAACAAATCACTTCAAATTTAGGGGCTTAGAACACCACTTATTATACTCATAGTTCTGTAGGTCAAAAGTCTGGGCAGGCTCACCTGGGTTCTCTGCTTTAGAGTCTCTGTATTGGTTTTCTAGGCTGCCTTAACAAAATATCACAAACTGGGTGGCTTAAAACAAGAGAAATATATTATTTTGCAATTCTGGAGTCTAGAAATCCAGACTCAAGGTCTTGGCAGGGACAAGCTTCCTCCAAAGGCTCTAGGGAAGAATGTTCTTTGCCTCTTTCAGCTTTTGGTAGCTCCAAGAATTTCTTGGCTTGCAGTAGCACATCTCCAGTCTCTGCCTCCATCTTCTCATGGCTGTCTTCCCTCTATGTCTGTGTCTTTACATGGCATTCTTCCTGTGTTTCTGTGTCTGTGTCAAAATTTACCTCATCTGATAAAGACACCAGTCAGAGTCATGCTGGATTAAGGTCCACCCTAATGATCTCATCTTAACTTGATTAACTCTACAAAGACCCTGTCTCCAAATGATGACACAGTCATATGTATCAGGGGTTAGGGTTTCAACATAAACATTGGGTGACACAGTTCAATTTTTGCTGGACACAATTCAACCCATAACAGTCTCCCAAGGCTGAACTCAAGGTATCATAAGACCTGGACTCTTATGTGGAAGCTGTAGTGAAGAATTCATTCCCAAACTCAGTTTGTTAGCAGAGTTTAGTTCTCTGTGGTTCTAGGAATGAGGTCTCTGCCTCCTTGCTGGCTGTCAGCTGGCGGCTGCTCTAAGCTTCTAAAGGCCATCAACATGCTTCATCACATGACCATCCACCCTCAAGCCAGTGTTGGTGCATCAGAGTCTCTCTGACTTTCTCTCAGCTAAAGGCTGGAGAAAATGCTCTTCTTTGAAAGGGATCCTATAATTAGATTAGGAGCACTGAGATAATTTCCCTTTTGCCATAGAACTTGGCGTTATCAAGGGAATGCTATCATATTAACAGGTTCTACTCATACACAAAGCAGAGGGGATTATTTAAGGGCAAGTGTCACTGCGGGCATTCTTATGATTCTGCCTACCACATTACCCTTGATCTTTTTCACCTTCCCTCAAATGCCTAATTACTTATTAAACATTTTCTTTCCATGTTAGATTATACACTCCATGAGGGTAGAGAATAAATGCATGTTATTCACAGCTGGTGTCTTGAGCACCAGGCATGAGGCAGAGTAGGCACCTGAATAAATGAATCAATGGATGGATGGATGAATAGATGGGAAAATGGATGGATTTCTCCTAAATATTCTAAAAGACCTATTAGCTTGCTCATTTGATATAGAAACATTAAGAGACAAGGTCAGCCAGGCATAGTGGCTCACGCCTGTAATCCCAACACTTTGGGAGGCCGAGACGGGTGGATCACTTGAGGTCAGGAGTTCGAGACCAGCCTGGCCTACACGGTGAAACCCCATCTCTACTGAAAATACAAAAATTAGCTGGGCGTGGAGGCGCATGCCTGTAATCCCTGCTACTGAAGAGGCTGAAGTAGGAGAACGGCTTGAACCTGGGAGGTGGAGGTTGCAGTGAGCCAAGATCGCACCACTGCATTCCAGCCTGTGCGACAGAGTGAGACTCCATCTCAAAAAAATAAAAATAAAAATAAAAATTAAATTAAAAAAATAAAAGAGACAGGTCTTGGCTGATCGGACATTTCAGGCAGGGAAATGATGGAAAGAAATTGAGTTTGCAGATAAGGAACCCAGATGTCAAGGTTGAGATAATGAACCCAGAACCTTGACTGACAATAGTCAGAAAATTGCAAATGCTTAAGTTCTGCCACCACATGAGAAATGACCTGCCATTTATTCTGCCACTTTGTCTTGGTTTCTCCAAGAATATCTATTATCTTTTCAAAAATTAATAGATGCAGACAATTGTGTGACAGCTAATGAGAAAACAGAATGTGTGTGTTGTGGCAGCACTAACTCAGGTGGTAAGACTTAAACCAACAGGAATACTTGTGCTGCTAAGATTAAAAACCTATACTAGGCCCTCAGCTAAATTGCTAAATGGATAAACAGCCTCCTTATAAGTACAAAATCCCAAACCTGCTGGAAAAATATATTTTTAGACACATAGTGCTGCAATTTCTGATGAAACAATCAGACTTGTATATTCCAAAGTTAAGTACACTTCCAAAGTTTTTCCTCATTGAGGGCAATACAAATGGTTACTTTAATTATATTTTCCCTTTGGGTGATTCAATGCAGTATGATTTTTAAATGAGTTTTTAAAATATTCTTTTTAAAAAAATATAAGAAAAGTGGTTGGGGCCAGAGAGCCTGTAGCTAACAGCAGACTTCAAAGAGGGGGAAAGATCAATGCGTATCTCCAGGATTAAAATACACAGCTGTAGTTTGCAAATTCAAATACATTTTAAGGCCACCTCCTTTTTCTACCTCCCAAAGGCCTAATCCTTTGATTGACAGTTACAGTCCTATCAGAAAAGCAGACTACATTTATTCTGGTGCACTGAATGAGGTAAGCCTTAATCTCTTTAATCGTCTCATCCATGATGTCTTTGAATAAAGGAAAGCAATTACTATTTCAATTCCTGCTGGTTGCCTTTCCTGGGAATAAACTGACTGGGGATCAGAAGTCCTGTCAGTTGCATCTTGCTGGAACTTAGGGGGCTGTAGGTTTACAAGTTGCATGACAGCCTAAGTTAACACGGCCCATGTTTTTCTGCCACGGCTCCTGCTCTGATCCTCCCTCTGACTTCTCCTCTTTGCAGGCATTACATAATGTGCAAGGGGAAAAACAGCCTGAAATAATCTCACATCAAGAGGATTTGGACAAAAAAACAAATTCAAATTGATAATCCAAGGCTGAGATTGCCACTGTCATTCAACTACTCTTCTGAAATACTTCTCAGCTTGTGTTTTGGTACCTGTTGCTATAACTTCAAAAAAAAAAAAAAAAGAAAAAAGAAAGAAAGAAAGAAAAAGAATGTCTTCATAGACACATTTCAAAGCACAGCCCAGATATTTGATAGAAAATTAGAGTTAGTGATGTTTGTTTGATGTAAGAATATTCAACAGTTATCATCAGCTAAAAAATGGAGTCAATTATACTTTGTGGCAGCAACAGATTTAATAGCACCTTGAATCTGGAAGTCATGTTTTAGGCTATGGGAACAAATGTAAGCTTTATCATCAGTTGTGAGAGTATTCCCTCCAATGTTAGAAGTCAGAGAATGTAAGGAGACTGCAGGGGAGCGAACTAATAAAAAGAAATCAAGGGTTGCATGCAGTGTCAAGAAATTTAGGGCACCAGAAATTATTAAAATAATCCTTCAGGTTTATACCTGGTTATCCACCCTTACAAAAACAAAACAAAACAAACAAACAAACAAAAATCCACAGTGGTAAAGAAAATATTTTGAGTAATTTTCTTTATATTGCTCACAGCACAAGTGAAGCATATCACCACTTCTTTAAAAAAAGGTAATTCTATAAAGTCTGCAGTTTATTCTTCCATTACGAACTGCTGTAATTTGGTGTATTTAAAAAGAATAGCCCAGGGACTGAAATATTTTAATTTGCCTCTCTAATGAGAGGTTCTTTGCAGTTCTTCTAAGAACGCTTGTTTTCCCAAGCTTCCTTCTCCCACATTCTCTCCCACATACACATGCTACAAAACTGTGTATTACAGTTCTGCTTGGTTAAAATATTACTTGTCAGAGATGAAGTCAGCTTTACGTACCAACACACACATACACAGGCACATATATCCAGGACAAAGCCCCTAACCCTAAATTTGCTTTATTTTTTAAAAGGAAATCACTCTCATACTGGGAAATAAGAAAATTGGCTATGGACACTTGTCATATATGCTTGATAATTTCACAGCCTTTTGTTCTACATTGCTTGTTTAGACATGGCTTTCTGTCAACCAGGAAGTTCCGTCAGTTTCTAGAAAGTCAGAGAACTCAGTTTATTTTATGGGTGGGAGGGGCACCTTTTCCTTGTTAGCTTGGAGGGGAACTAGCTTCCCTTGGGTGAATACCCAAAGTCAGATATGTTATTAGGCACTTAATGTCCTTATTTTAGGGGTTCCCAAAATGTAATCATAAACGGGATCCCAAAGGCTCTCAAAGTGTGGTATGCAAACCAGCAGCTACAATGCAGCACCTGGGAGCTTGTCAGAAACGCAAATGATCAGGCCTTACATCAGACCTACTAACTCTGAAACTCCGGGCGTGGAGGTACAGCAAGCCCCCCAGGTAATTCCAATGCATGCTCAAGTTTGAAAACCACCGTCTTCTATCAGGTAAACCTCAGAATACCTTATGGAGTAGGCACTGTTATCTCCATCTCCAATCCCTTGTTGGTGAGGAAAGTGAGGCTCAAAAGGTAAGGCCATTTGTCACATAGATGGTAAATAATGGGGCTCAGATTTAAACTCCAATTGTTCCGGCTTCTAGCCTTAAGCCCTTTTCCATGCAACCTTTCATATCATCACTGCTGGCCATAGAAAATAACTTTAAACTTTGAAAACAGCTCTTCACAGCCTTGTCCAAAAGCAAAGCAGCTTCCTATGCATGGAGGTACAATAGTCCTTCCTATGACTACACCTCCAAGTCAAGCTTTCTCTCCTACCCTCAGCCATCATTCATTCTGACAGAGACACAGAATCATACACTTGAGCTGGGAGATTTACGCAGCACTTAAGGCATCAGGGGAGAAGCGAGGGTGACAATAAGATCTTCAAATTCCTTGACCTCAAAGAATGTAGACTTTGCCAGTCTTTCTATGCACAGGCCATGGACTTATAAATAACTGAAAAATGGGCTGCTGTGCCTGATCCTAAATCCTAATGTGACCTTGGGACATAGCTTTTGCCTTATCCCAAGAATTCTGAGGCAGGTGGTAGAAGATGCAGTGGAGGCAGAAGACAGTCAGTTTCTTGTGGAACTATTGAGAATTTCTGAGACATAAGGACTTCTGCTTTGGTCATCTATTCAGTTGATCAGACTTATCAAAAAGAGAAAGGAGATCCTCCTAGAAGTTAGGAGAGGGGTTTGTTTCAGTAGGAGATCAGGAGATTATGTTTTCCTGAAAATTGGTGTCATGGTACACATAAAACTGGCACACTCTGAATCAGGTTGATGGACTGTATCAATGTCCATTTCCTGGTTGTGATATTGTATGATAGCTACGCAACATGTTATTGTTGGGGAAAAATGGGGAAAGGGGATATAGGATCTCTGTCTTATGTCTTACAACTGTATGTAAATGTACATTTATTTCAAAATAAAAGGTTTTTTAGAAGTTGGTGTCATAGTAAGAAGGGCAGAAAGTGGTCTGGGAAAAGTAACTTGTAACCATGCTATTTCATATCTTTAAATATCATCCTTGATGGGTCTTCAATTCTCCATAGCTCCTGAGCAACTGAAAGGAAACTCATGACACAGGGGGCTTTCACATCATTCTTAACCTTTCACGGAAGTCACTGGAACATAACGCTCTTACAGTTGAAGTGACACTCTGAGGGAGGGTCTCCTTGCTCTGGTAATTAGTGGGCAGGTCTAGCACCCATCCTTAGGTTTGGTTGCTAGGTAACATGGTCACTCTGCTATTTAGGTGCAGCATCTCTAACCTATTCCTTCCTTGAAAGGGGTGGACAGGTTGTGGGGAAAAGATCTTTGTTGGAAGAAAATCTGCTGGTTGCTGCCTTTTTAGCTTTTTTTCCCCTTCTGAGCTGCCAGACGGAATATTTAAAAATACACCTAAGCTGCTGCTGGGAGCCAAGAATTTCACATCAACTGTTAACTGCCTGTTAATGGTTTTGATGGAAGGCTTGATATGAAACACCACATCCCAGTAGATAATTTGATTGCAGACAAGATCAGACAATGTACTGCAGAGGGTGTGGGGGTGCTATTTCTTGATTCCCCCCACCCAGGTGTGTAAAGAAATCTATCCCATAGCTGGAAATACAATATAATCCCTAACTAGATCTTTCCAAGAAGTCTGAAAATGGGATGTTTCCATTGGTAGTGAAGTGTGAAAAACAAGTCAGGATGGCCACTTTTCAAGCAAAAGTTGTAAAGATGGTTGGATACTTGGGGATACCTAATACCTTATGGGGGATGAACAAGATGAAAGTGTATTTTCATTGAGAACACTCACTATGCCAAAGACTATCATTTAACCCTTATAACCCCCATGAGGCACATACTTTAATACCCATTTCATAGATAACTGAGGATTTGAAAAGTTAATTAATTTGCCCAGGGTCCCAAAGCCAGTAAGGAAGGGGTGAAGTCAGGTTTCAAATGAGATGCCTTTGGTCTCTAAATTCTTACTCCTAGCAGTTATGCTGTGTATGTTCTGCAGATTTTCCAAGCCTAGATTTCTAAGACTCTACGAATAATCAGGAAACTGATCTTTCAAATAGCTTTGATATACAATCACATACACCGAGGGGTTTCCAGAGTTGGGAGAACCAGAAGCCCTTAATGAATCAAAACAACCATCTTGTTACAGATGGTCCAGATTAAGCCATATTTTTTTTAAAAGAGGGAGATTACAGATCTGTATAGTTCACAATTTGTTGTAAAGAGCTTTGTCTCTCTTTGCCACTTAGTGTAATCATTGTAATACCTCCCATGCATACAGTGTTTTAGGGCTTACAAAGCACTTCCACATATATCATTTGATCTTCATCATGATCCTATAAACTCAGTAGAACATTTTACAAATAAGGAAAATGTGGTTCACAGAAGGTAAATAAATTGCCTACAGCACTGTGTCTCAAAAAGAGAACTTCTGTATTTTGGCCAGGACCCTGCTTCATTGTGTGGGGCTGTCCTATGCCTTGTGGGGTCGGTAGCAATGGTGGGTTCCCAAACATTAAATGCCAACAGCTCTGCCCAGTCATGGTCATTCAACATTTTTAATAATTGTGCCCTCTGGGAGTTAAACCCTCCATTCCCCATGGAGATCTACTGACACATGGTGCAGGTAAGAGGGTTTGGGTGTCACGCTTCTTCTAAGTCGTGGAGCCAGGGCTCCAGATGGCAATTCCAGCACTCTTCCCACCATGGCACTATTTTAAGCTATCAAATGTGCAGTAGCCTAACCAGGGTTGGGGTGGTCTTCACAAAACTGTTCCCATTGCTTCAATCATCAGAGAAATTCTTTTAAAGTAATTGGGCAAAGACGTGGAACTACTGACAAGGAACTGGGCAAATGGCCAATTAGTAACTGAGATAATAGCTTTTGCCATAACGGCTTGAAAAAGAAAAAAACATGTTACCAGAATCTGCACCAAAGGGCAAACAAACACAGAAGAGCCTTGTATAACACAAGGGTTATGCCTAGGTTTATCTTGCACATCAGAACATTTTAATATTCTATTTAATTATATATTCACAGTTGAGGGCCAACTTTGATGTTATAAAATGCATACTTATTTAAAAAAAGCATACTTATTTAAATATACTTTTAATAACAGGTAAATATATACCAGCAGATTTAAAAAAATCTTCGACTTATTCTGCTTAGGACTTATTTTAAATTTCAATTTTGCTTATGAAGTTGCAAATTGACTGCTTATGGACCCAATTCTACCAATAAATGGGATGCTTACTTTGGTCTACCTGTGTTTTCTCTTTAATAATTTGATTTTGGTTTTCTTTAGTGGACATAAGCACACTCCATTTCATACCACTTCCAACTGTGTTACAGTCAGTGTACCTTACTCTCACCTTACATGGGTAGTCCCTGTACTGAATTTGATGGCCTGTGGACATGCTTAGTCTAGGGCTAATTATCCAAGAAAAGAAGTTTCAGGATTAATAAAAATGGTGGCATATCAACATCTTAGGGACCTGATGACTAATGGTTTAAAAGCATGCCAGCTTTTCACCTGACACCTTGGTTTCCCAGCATAAAAAATGAGGCTCATGGAGTTGGGCCTTTGTATTGGTGGAATCTGCATTTGCAGATTCAACCAACCGTGGATCAAAAATATTTTTAAAAATAAAACATAACAATCAAAAATACAAAATTTAAAAATAGAGTGTAACAACTATTTATATAGCATTGACACTGTATTAGGTATTATAAGTAATCTAGAAATAATTTAAATTATATGAGAGGCTATGTGTAGGATACATGCAAATACTATGCCATTTTATATAAGAGACTTGAGCATTTATAGATTTTAGTATCTGTGGAGGGTCCTGGAAGCTATATCCTCCATGGATACCAAGAGATGACTATAATTTCATCTATGCCACAGGTTATAGTGAATATTGTATGAATAAAGGTAAAAACATCCTGATAAAGCTCAACGCACAGCATTTGTCTACCTATTCATGGTTCCTACCATTTACTAGACACTCTTCCAGGTGTAGTATCAAAGTGCAGAATTCACCCTACCCACCAATGATCTACCATTTACTAGACCCTCTCTGGGTTCTGAGCCAAAAATAATAAACAGGTCAAGCTTTTGTTGGGCTATTATTGGCTCTCTGGCTTTATATTCAATGTTAATGAATACTCATTTCTGACAGCCATCACTTTGATACAGAGGCAAAAAACAGTTCCTACTGAGAAGAATGCAAAATGGAGACAAGAGAAGTCAGAGGATATGCTGCATTTCCACCTCCTACTTGACTGTAACATTCAGGACCTATCCCTGACCAACAGCCAACTTGTTGTCAATAAACAGGGGCATCTCTTCTGCTGAGATTTCTTCCCTGTCTTCTGTCTACCACCACCATGTGGGTAAGTGGGTGGGTAGGTAGGTGGGTGGCTGAGTGGGTGATTGGTTTCCACCCCCACTGCCCATGCCATCCTGTGCTTAGCTCTATGAAGACTCCTATCACCTCATTTTGAAATTGTTCCATTACAGGAGAACACAAGCATCTTCAGGTAATATATGTCTTAGATGGAGGTCTGGCGCCTAGTGGATCTTCACCTTTGAAATCTGTTGAAAGATCCAACTAGTGCTCATCTTTGAAAATAATTCTCCCCCTCCCCTAGCCCACAGCAAAGCAAGTAATCAAAGTTGCTTTTCCGGGTTTTGACATTTTTACAAATCAGGATCTTCTTCAACATTAAAGAGAAAATTTACCCCCATCTGAGTTAAAAGCTTTCTCCTAGTCCACTTTAATAGCAATCAGCTGCTGACAATCTTTTTCCCTCTTGGATATACTTATCAGCCAAATTGGTACACCAAGTGAGAAAAATGCTGAAAATACTTGTGCTGTGTCTTTGTTCTCCTTGTTTTTCTCTAGAAGAATAAATACAAGAAAAGCAAGTTGAGGGGATAATGGCTACAGGTGCTAGAAGCTAAAGTAATTAGAAACCCCACAATGCCACTCAGTCATAAACAAAGTCTCCCTACAGAAAATTGGAGCTTTATAGCTAGCTGTACAGACCTGACTTAAGAAATCTTTCAATACACGGCCTTTTCAATGATGTTAAAACTGTCACACTGACTGATGGGGTGTGCTGGGCCCAGACATTTCTAAGACCCAATATGTTTTGTGGAGACTTGATTAGATTATTCTTACCTTCTCATCAAATTCTGGGCTACAGACACTGTAGGATATTTCTATTATCCAGTCAGTCTTTTTACAAGTGGATATGTAACATCCTCACATATCCTCATGCAAATTGTGGACTTTGCCAACTGTCAGCCATGGAACAATTCCAATCTGCTGGGGAGGATTTATTCCATCATACTCACAAATGTCAAAATTATTCCATTTCCTAGACATTGAGTTATAGACAAATATGTACATTTCAAAGATTATAACCCAGGAAATTTGCTTGCTAATAAATCACCACCATTTTAAGGGGAGGAGTGCATGGACCTCTTTAAAGTCCTGGGAAGTCTTAAAACAGACTACTCACTTCTAACCATAGATAAGTATTATAATAGCTAACACCTCTTGTGTGCTGTATGCCAGTTGCTGTGCGACACTTTACATATACTTAATCTCATGAAAACTCTTTGAAGTAAACATTATCTTCATTTTCCAGATGAGGAAACTAATAGAGAGAGGTGAAATAACTTTTCCAAAGTCATACAGCTAATAACTGGCAGAGACACTATCATATCTAGGCAGACCAACTTCAGAAACCGTGCTTTTATCCCCTGCATGAGGCTGCTTCTGTAACAACAGTTCCATTGTCACAGTCACTGATTAGGGAATCAGGATGATGGGTTTGTCCTCTGGAATGAGCACTGAAACCTGGACTGCTGGCATGGTTCCATTACCAAATTACTGCGAGGTCTTGGCTAAATCACTTAATCTCTCTTAACCTTCAGGACCTCATTTGATTCAGTATAAGGAAACACAGGTATTTGTAAAAATTAAATAGAGTCACGGATGCAGCATTTTAGAATGTAAATTCCATCAGTATATTCTCTACAGTATCCTACATACCTAAAACTATAGTAGGAAGTGCTAAAAAATATTTTCTGAATAAATGAGTGATCCAACAAAGGAAAAATCACTACATAAAAAGCAGTAAATTCAGCAAAACTGTTGCACAGCTGATCTGAGTTGACCACTTACACAGTGCTATAAGCCTAACTAAATCTTTGTATTAAACCGTAGTACCACACCACGCAATGTATTTGAATTCTTGTTCATTTGGAACAGGTGAGAAAACAGGGATACAGACTAGTTAAGAGTCTTGACCAAGATCTCTTGGCTAACAAGTATCAAAGCTAATTTTTGAACCCAGCTTCCCTCTGGTCAAGATGCTAAGCAGACAAAGATAAATTATGTATCTGTCTCTTTCCTTAAGAAGCTTACATTTCATTGTTGATAGGTAAGCATGCATGGAAATAACAAACTGAGACCTATTGGGTTAAGAGTTATAAAAGGAAAACAGAACCAACACGGGAGGGTGAGAGTAATTCTGAATGGGTTTGTCAGGGCTGGTGTTTCTAAATCTTGGCTGCATTTTAGAATCACTGGGGCTTGGTACTACTAGTTTTAAAAATACTCCAGGTGATCCTATTGTACAGTTAAGGTTGAGAGCCACCAATCCATGCAAATCTCTTTGAGAAGTGTTTATGTTAAGCTTTAAGGGATAAAGTGGCATTATGATCTCAGAGGAATAGAGAGCTTAAAGGGCTTGCCCCAAGGCCACACAGAATAATAATGTCAAAGTTAAAATAGAACCCAGAAATCTTATGCCTAGATCTTAGGGAACATTTGTGAGATAAAGACACTACCACTGCATTAGACAGCATAAAATGTGACCAGGAAGGTAGTTTCATGCCACCAGAGGAAATTGTAGAGAATACATTTGACCTGTGGAGCAGAGTTTTCACCTAGCACCATAAATTTCGGCTTGATGCACACTTGTTACCAGTAGGACTAAGAAACGGAGAGCGGAGAAGAATCTATTTAACGCTGCCTCTCCTCACATCGCTCATCATCAGCTTCTGATGTGAAAACACAAAGCTTTGCTTAGTCCATATCTATAGATCCTAAATGTAAGAAGACAAGCTGCTGCCGCTGAGGCGTTGCCTCGCATGATGGATGAAGCCAACTATTGCAACTGCTGAAAAATCTCCCAATCTCGCAGTCATAAAACTAAAAGGCAGAGAAGAAGGGGGCCATCTGCTTCATGCTGGCTACAGATTTAGCTCCGCTTGGATGGAATGAAGAACCCCTCCACTCCTTTAGAAAACAACAACAACCAACAACTTCTTGTTCATTTTTGGAGGAATTGCCTCCTCTAGGTATGGAATGTTTTAAACACAGTTGTATGTCTGAAATTAGGAAAGGGTAAGAAAGCCACACGGTGCCTTCTTTTTGGCCCCAGTTCTCTTTTAATGACTGGCTTTAGGGAAAGTCCAGTCCACTTTTCTAGACTGGGAGAATATATGGCACATACTTTTCTACTATTCTTTGATTGATTGATTTGAGACAAGATTTTGCTCTATTGCCCGGGCTGGATTACAGTGGCATGATCATAGCTTACTGCAGCCTCAACCTCCCCAGGATCCTCCAACCTTAGCCTCTTGAATAGTTGGGACAACAGCACACAGCACCATGCCTGGCTAACTTATTTTTTTAAAAAATTGTAATAGAGATGAGGTCTGACTATGTTGCCCAGGCTGGTCTTGAATTCCTGGCCTCAAGCGATCCTCCTGCCTCAGCCTCCCAAAGTGCTAGGATTACAGGTGGAAGCCACTGTAACCCTAGCACTTTGGGAGGCTGAGGAGGGAGGAGGATGAGGCTGAGGCACGGCCAGCTTATTCTTAGATTTTTAACAAATGATAGTTTCAACTCTTATGGCTACTGGTACCTTTTAATACTATTTTTATTCTGGAGGAGACATTCATTATCAATGTTCTGGGGTTTACACTGGTATAATATATAATGGGATCTTAACTGATATTAAAGAACAAGAGTTTTCAAACTGGGTTTCTGCAGAGCACTGCAGTGCTTTCAAATCCTCCATTAGGGGGCATAAGGGAGACAGAGAAGCTGGTGCTGAACCTGGGCTCACTGCTCTCCCTCCACACCCCTTGCCCCAAAACAGAGTGTCTCCATCTTTATCTGTTTATCTACTGGGGTTCTGTACAAGATTGTTTTTGAGAAAACTACTCTGGTTACTAAAAAATACTAATTGGGAAAAATCAAATTATAAACCATGTGTATAGTACAATCTCATTTTTCAAAATAGGTACACATACATGTGCATTTATAACACACAGAAAAAGGGGCACTAGAAATATGTGCACCAAATGATCTCTTCCTGATGTGATTATAATGATTCATATTTTTGCTGTTTTGCACATTTGTATTTTGTAAGTTCTCTGTCATGGGTCTTTGTAAGAAAAAGAAAATCATGTGTATCAGTAAAAGTCATGTTTTCAACAAATGTGGACCTTTGAGAACTCCTCAGTGAAGTAAAGGTGGGGTGCTGTTCAGACCCCATACAACATGAAGAGGTGCTCTTCTAGACATGTCAGTTGAGGATAATACCCTACTTCAGGCCTGGAAGCACCTGCTTTGGGGCACCTCCAAGCTTGCATTTCCATAAGTGGGACAAGCTGGTGGCTTTCAACTGGCCCCATCTACCATCCCTAGAATGACTGACCTTCATTTCCAACTAGATGGGGAACTCCTCACTGCTTATAGAAAATTAGAACTAGACCCTTAGTCCTCTGAGTTCCTCTAAATCAAGTGGGTACTAGCACTTCATCAGTGATAAACTGAGGCAAGAACATAGTGGTAAGGGCATCAACTTTGGATTTAGACATTTGTTAGACAGAGCCTTACCCTAACCAGCTGAACCATGGGTAAGTCACTTACTCTCTCCACACCTTATCCTTCGTCATCAGAAACATCAAGGTCATACTATTACTGTAGAGAGTTCCTGTGAGGCTTAGATACAATATTCCTACATATGTCTGCTAACATATGATGGACCTAGTCCAGGCTCACCAAGTATTCAGTAGTATAAGTATTATTATCATTATCAAATTTTATTTGCTCCTCCTTTCTGTCTGCTTTCCCTGGAGGCATCAAAATTGTATTTAATTCTAGGTCCAGCCAAGTGAAGAGGATGATCTAATGCTACAGTAGAGGGCTTACTTGGCTTTTGGGAAAACTAAGGCAAGAAACTGTAATGTTCTCCCAATTACAATTCTTACACAAATATGCACTGGTAACATTGAGTAGTATCATAATCTGGCCTGTTATCAGAGTTCAAATATGGAATTTTACTTCCATTTTCCATGGGTTTGGAAGATGGGATAATATTTAAAGGAGCAGATTCATTGTTTGGAATACAAAGTATAAGAAAACAGACTAATATAATTTAAATGGAAAATTTTCTAAATCTTTGCAAAATATAAATTCACTTTATGAAGAAACTGTCCCAGTAATAGCTTTTGAATTGGAAAAATGTAAATTAGATCACTTTTTTTAGTTTCATGCAAATAAATGAAGATGTATAAGATAAAATTACCTTTTCCCATTAAGTACTATCTCAAAATAAAAAATAAAGAACTGATATTGCAGGCTACCTTGCAGCAAATTAAAACAATCAGGGAACAACAGGGAGATTGGTGGGTTAAATCTAGAAAATTCTTGTAAAGTGCCACACTTCAGTCAAATTATCAAAAAACCTATTTTCATCCAGGTATTCATATAATCTTCAAATTCAGTTCTCTTTCACGATGTGTCTGCAAAATGATACTCAAACACATTCTTGTTATTTTTCATAATTGAGCCTGTGATTGGGTGTGCTTAGCTCTTTTATGAGAAAACACGGGGCCTTGTAAATTAAACATCAGTTCCCTTTATCATCATGTGTATACACCTTGTAATCATGAATTATGCAGGCCAGTACTGGCTGTCTTATTATGAGAGAGAGAGCAGCTACATGAACCTCAAAGAGGGGACGTGGCAAATCACAGAAGGGGCAAAAATTGAGCTGCGTAGTATTGCCAGGAAAAAGTGTCAGACATTCTCCTGTATACTGTGATGTTTCTTAAGATATACTCACAACATTTCAGGGAAACACAGCTTCCCTATTCTGAGCCCAGACTTGACAATGCCCAGCAGAACT
The DNA here is from genome assembly GCF_028858775.2 of Pan troglodytes. NCBI lineage: Eukaryota > Metazoa > Chordata > Mammalia > Primates > Hominidae > Pan > Pan troglodytes. The sequence goes on from NC_086015.1 coordinate 66,832,959, forward strand.
GAAAGAGAAAGCAGAAACTGAAACTGTTTACATTAAATTATTTTTGAAAAATATTTTTGTTACTGGGGGAGTCAAACACATTAGATGACTTCATCTAAAGCTAATGCAGCTCCCTTCTCTTTTTCTCTTCATGCTTCTCCTTCCCTTACTTATCTACAACTGCATGTGTTTAGGCATATTGCCCAAGTGAGATGTATTGATCAAATGACTGAATCACTAGTTTTGTTGAGCACCCTCTGGTTAATCCAGTGTTTCCTAACCTTGGATGTGCATGTTGAAATCACTTGGGAAAAATGTTAACCCTTACTGATGCCTGGGCTTTTAGAGCCCCTGAGTGAATCCGACATGCAGCTAAGGTTGAGACTCACTGGTCTAATATGAACTTTGAAGAGAAATAAGGCATTTCTCTTGTTCTCAGGGAACTTTTTAAATTATCAAACTAATCCAGACCCAAATAAACAAAAACCTAAGCTAAAATTTCCTGGAACCATTTCTGCCTTCCTTCTATTCTAAGCCAGAAAAAGAGGCAACCAAGACAGTGTCCCTGTCCTCCAATAGCACTTGGTCTGGTGAGGACCAGGCAATAAAAATAAGATAGGGAGAAAAATACGCACTAGATGCAAAAGGACCACAAAAGGAAGGCTCCTTGGCCAGCCAGGGTGCAAGTTAAGGGAAAAGTGACCCTAAGGAGGTAATGTGAGATGGAAATTTTCAAGGTTGAGTTAAAGTTAACCCGTGTGTGTGTGTCTCTACAAAAGCATAAAGGTGAGAAAGCATGTGCATCTCTTGAGCCACAGGTTAATCAACGGGGCTGTAGTAAAAGGTGTCTTTGGAAGCTAAGTTGGAGAACGTAGATACAGGTTATTTTTAAAGTACACTGTACCATGCCTGGGAGGTGAAGCTTCATCCTGAATGCTGTGGAGAAGCTTCTGAAGAATTTTAAACCAGTAAGATTGAGCTTTGAGACCAATCCTGGAACTTTCCTTTCGCCCACCCCCCGTTGTCATCAGAAAAGTGACTGGAATCTTCTTTTGATAAAAGAAAGAATCAGGAACACATTCCTCTCTGCCAGGATGTCTATAGTAATTAATTTTTCTGGAATATAGCTCCCTCAGCCCATCTTTCTACCAATATAGATGCCTTGCTTGCTCAGCCTGAATTTATTCAATATTTTTGTAGGTAACTCTTCCTAATGAAGGGAGAGGCTTTACACCTTTTCTTAGTAACTGAAAGACATTAAAGCTCCTCTTGCAGGTAATAATAGTAATAATATGTTAATAAATATAAGTTAATATTGATAACTTCTATCACATTCTATGTGCCAAGGAATTAACATACACTTAATCCTTACACTAACTTTTGTTAAGGTGATGTTTGTATTCCCATTTTACATAAGGAAACTGAAGCTCAGTGAAGTCAAGTAACTTCCCCAAAATCGCACAGCTTGTATGTGACTGAGCTGTGATGAAAGCTCCTATCTGACTGCAAAGTTAGGGCTCTTTCATCTTACACTGCTCAGTTCCCCAACCCGCATGGAGAACACCCTTTGCTCCCACTGACCTCACAGGACGGGTTAAGTTGAGAGAACTACAGCATCAGCAATGTGCCAGGGCACTTAATAGCCCTACGAAAGTCAGTCCAAAAAAGAAAGATGGAGAAAGCATAGCCGTGGACTGGGCAACCCTTCCAGAAGCAATGGTGAATGGCCCCTGATTCATGGCTGGGGCACTCAGTGTTCCTCCCTCCCCTCTTTCTACAGCTGTTTCGTTTTGATACAGTGCTGCCCTGTGTCATGTTTCGCAATGAATTATCTGGTGACCCTGTGCCAGTATATGAAGATATTGCCAAGCAATAGATATCAACATGAGAAGGTCACAGCACATCCTATCATAGAGCAAAGAGTATGAACTGTAAGTCAATACAGATTTAAATCTCTGTTGCATCACTTACTAGCTGAGTTGACTTGGGGTAAAAGATTTACCCATTCTGATTGTTTCTTCTTCTGTAAAAATGAAGGAATATTGTAACTATAAGACATAATGCATGCAAGTCAAAGTACTGCCACACAATGAGCCCTCAACAAATATAGAATTTCCTTCTCTAATATGATTAAAGATGGATTAATTAAGCATTAGTGAAACAGCCCTCAAAATGCACATGCTGACAGAGGGAATTGGCTTTACATGAATGGGTTAGCTTTTAGGAAAACGGATGTCATTCCCTGATACAGGCAAGAAATCCATCCATACACTCTTCAAGTATGCCATCAGGAGTGAATTCTGAGATCTCTACATGTGTCCACACTGGAAAAGATGTGGCTACTTGTGGGGCACCCCCAAGATCAGCCCAGGGGCTGGTTTCATTCGGCGCATATATTACTGACCTCACTAATGAATGGGTAATGACATGATGAGGCTTGGAGATAGGTCAGAAATGCATGTCTCCTGATTTGACAGGTGGGCTACACAATTGAAAGTGTTATGGAGAGACAACACTTGATTTATAGAAGGTAACTTTAGCAGTCAAAGTCAGGAGGCAGGAGGGAATGAGTATAAGCCATATGATATTCTCAAGGTCAAAGAACTCTAAGACAGAGGTAGGAAAATCTAGCGTTGAGGTCATTTAGCTGGAGTTCTCAAAGGATTCTTACACAGTTTTTAGGGAATCTGTGAAATCCCTAAAACTGTGTGAAACAGTATGTGGGTATGTGTGGTTTTGGGGCAGAAACTCTACTTCTCTAGACTTTCAAAAGGGTTAAGAACACAGATTCCAAATTCAAATCCTGACTTTGCTAATTTCTAACTGTGTAATTGTTAGTTTGTAACCTCTCTGGAAAAAATAGTAAAACGTATTACATACGACTGTAATGATAAATGAGTTAATATTTCTAAGGCACTTAGAAAAGTACCTGAGATATAGTCAGTGTTTATTAATAATCATTATAATCTTGAATATAGAAGGAACTGCTTAGGTCCCAGATTACTGGATGCTGGACAAATCTTGCCCTAAAATTAATGAGCAAATCATTTGAGGAATCTGAGCATCAGATGTCCAATATATAAAATGAAATGCCTCCCAGCTCAAATACATTTGAACACTGCTTTGCTCCAGGCTCTGGGCAGTCCTTCTAAAGATAAAGGTGAATAAGAGAATGTTCTTTCCCTGAAGGAACTCATGGCCTGGGTCAGGCAGATAAGTGTAAAATAAACACAGATAATTATAATTAACTGGTAAGTCCAATGACAGATTTATTCAGAGGATTATGGGGATACACATGAAGATGCTTATTCAGTTGTGGGGATGATGACCTTCAACATTTGTCCAGAAAAGCTTTGCTTTAAGTTGTATTTCTAGGGGAGGAAATGGTCAGGGACTTTTTTGTTGTTGTTTTTTTGAGACAGAGTCTTGCTTGGTCACCCAGGTTGGAGTGCAGTGGCACCATCTTAGCTCACTGCAACCTCTGCCTCCTGGGTTTAAGCGATTATCCTGCCTCAGGAGAGTAGCTGGGACTACAGACGCAAGCCACCACGCCTGGCTATTTTTTGTATTTTTAGTAGAAACGGGGTTTCACCATTTGGCCAGGCTGGTCTTGAACTCCATGGTCAGGGACTTTCAAGCAGAAAGTATATGCAAAGGTCAAGAGACGTGAAACACCCCTGTAAGTGTGAAGGGCCATAGTGGATCCTTGTCACTGGAGTTCAGAATATGGGATCAGGAGTGGTGAGAAGTGAGCAGTAGGGTGAGGCTAGACCACGAAGGGCCTGAATGCCTTGGTGAGGAGCTAAGACTCACCTGTAGGGTTTACGTAGAGGAATGAATCTGGCAGAGAGTGTGCAGAATGGGTTGGCGAAGGCCAGGATGGGAGGGAAGGAAACTAATTGAGTGAGATCTGTGAAGTCGACAAATAAAGGATGGAAAACGGCAAGAACCAGGGCCAAAGCATCAACTGGATTCATGGCTCAGGGTTCACTCCAAGAAGGAAGGCAGATGCATCAAACAGTTAAGAGATAAACATGGAATGACTTGGTGATTGATTAAACATGAGATGAGAGGGAGACACATTCAAATAGAATTGCTGAGATCTCTAGCTTGGGTGACCAGATGCATGGTGATTTCACCATCTGGGAGGGAGAGCTGAAGTGTGTGTTTAGGGGATGGGCAGGGAATGATGAGCTCAGTCGGGGACATACTGAGTTGAATTAAATTGAGTAAGACATATTGAGTGAATCCAGAATAGGTCTCTAACAAAGATTAAATTTGATAATGTTCACGGACTGCTTCATAAACTACAAAAAAGCTAATTATCTTCATTATTATTGCCATTAGCTTACAGTATGGGCCTCACAAGTTCTTATTTAACCTCTCTCACCCTTAAATTTTCCATCCACTTCAATGGGGATAATAATCACTTTCCAATTCTAATTCATAAGTATGCATGGATATAAAATGAAATTGTCTATGAAACATCACATTCTTTCTGGGAAAGATATACAAATCCGACATCATACTATTAAACGGCATTAAATTCAAAGAGATGAGACAGTTTACAACAATGATTTACACAATGTTTAATAATGAGAAGACAGTTATAGCTCTGAAATACATGGTTTAACACAACAACCAGATCACCATGATACTTTCAATCATATAAATGAAAACTTAGTTTTTTGAACTGACATATGTCTATTTTTGAGGACTCTTTTCCAGAAGACAAAATGTTGTGTATATTTTTGTATGTGTATACTTTTTTATATATGTATATGTAAAAAAGTGTGTGTGTTTGTGCTTAAAATTGTGCAAACTTTCATATGTACAGATGGGAAATAAACAATTTAGTCAAAAGCCTGAGTCCCTGGAGTCGGTTGCTATAATAAAGCTGAGGCAGTAATACTTTTTATAAAATGTTTTCAGACTTTAATATAAACCCTTGATATCCTGGAGCAGCAGAACTGTGTCATAGGAAATAATCAAAAATCATAATTAAGCACTGACAATTATTCAAAGTATTTGGAGAAATCCATTTGGGTCCCAAATGATACAGATTCTTGTTTGCATATCTATTTTTTTGAATTACTGCTAATCTCTTGTGATATACCGATTAGGAAATCACAATAGAAACAGTTAGTTGGAATCCTGTCTTGTCGTACTAATAATCTTGGTGCCTCCAAAAATCAGACAGTTCTTGTATTCATTCATCTAAAAGTCCATTTTTGTTAGAGCAAATGGGACCTCATTTACTCCACTCCCCATTTCCAGGCAGAGATTCCTAAATTTCTCCCTGTAACACGTTTTATTCTTTAACAGTCCTCATCATTGGCAAATATGTCCTCTGAGTCTCATCTAAATCCATTGTTAGACACCAATCAGAGCTAGAAATGTTGAGAGAAAAATTACTGACTAGTAAGTAAGAGAAGAAAACTCTTTAGTCTAAAACAAACAAAAGAAGTCCACTAGGTCAGATTCTCACTGTATATTCCTCACAGTGATATGTGCAGAGGACATGTGCACATTCACACAGTGCATGCGTATTTTCCCCTTAGAGAGGGAAAAATTCTTTACTATCAGGTACTTATTTTGGCACTTGGGTCTGCAAAATACAAAGTATTTCATAGTAAAGCTGGGCATCATGGCTCATGCCTGTAATCCCAGCACTTTGGGAGGCTAAGGTGGGTGGATCATTTGAGGCCAGGAGTTCAAGACCAGTCTAGGCAACATGGCAAAACCTTATCTCTACAAAAAAATACAAAAATTAGCTGGGCGTGGTGGCATGTGCCTGTAGTCCCAGACGCTCAGGAGGGTGAGGCAGGAAGAGGTCGAGGCTGCAGCGAGCCCTGATGGCACCACTGCACTTCAGCCTGGGTGACAAAGTGAGAACCTGTCTCAAAAATATATATTTCATATCAAGAGGGAATAAGATGGAAAATCCTATGGCCACATGACATCCCCTTGTAATACTGGTACCTCCCTAAGAAGGCACCTTGGAACTATGTCTGCCAACTACAATTCTGTTTGCCAAATTTGTCAATATATTATTTCCCTCTGGCTTATGGTTCTCTCTCGCTAAAAAATGAGGGTTAAAAAGAAGATTTTCTTCAAGTGAAAGCTATTGTTCACATACTGAAAATGTTTCCATGACAGTTCTATTTGTGGATCTTAGACACGAATGTAGATTTAGCCACATACATCCTCAAACTAAAACTAAACATTAAAAATTATTGAAACCACATCTAAGCAGCAAATAATTCTATTTGAAATAAACCAAGGTATTTGGGAAGTTTTATACAGAAGACAAATCTACATGGACCTCATTCATTATGGGTCAAGAGGGACCTCATTCATATTATATGAATATCATATTCATATAATATGAATATGATATTCATATTCTTTGAATATCATAAGAAAATGATGTTTTCTTATGTATTCAAATGGATACATGTTCTTGCTCATGTATCCATTTGGCAAGAACAAGAACACTAACAACAGTTACCAGTGCCAATGCTTTACGTATATTATCTCATCTAATTTTCAGAAGAACCCAGTGAGGTAGGTGCTATCATCCCTGTTTTTCAGATGAGGAAACTTAGGTAAAGGGAAGTTAAGTAACTCATCCAAAGTCACATAGATGATAAATGGTAGGGATAGGATTGGAATTCAGGTTGTCAAGTTCCAGAATCTGTACCCCTAACCATTATGGAGTGAGGATTTTCTTCAGTAATCTGTCCAATATGCAGCCAATCAAGATAATCTTGTTTTCAATTTCACAGCAAGACTATGTGTTTAATTTTCTTCATGATTGCCTCAATTATCCATTTAATCATCATATTAACAATAACGATAATCAAAGTGTTTTTATTGCATGTCAGTGATGTGCCTTGCACTATAATAGGCACATTGCCTTGATCATCTCATTTAGCTGAATCCTTTAAAAATTCCATGAAGGCAGAAATTTGCAGAGAGAAGAATTGAGGCAGAGAGGAAGTTTTATTGTCTTTCCTAAAGTCAAATACAAGGTGATAGAGAGCCAGAATCCGGGCTTTATGACCCATGCCCTCTGATTAGAATGCACTGCCCCTATCTCACTCTCTAGACATGCTGAATGATGCTTCAAATTATGATAAAATTTTATAATCATTTTCATGATATATATGATTAATGGTACTTATGCAAACATATCTGTACTGCGTAACCAAGGTTTTCCCTGAAGGTTCACAGACCTAACCCTGAACATAATTGAGAGTTCATTTCCTTTCTAGTCTCTGGAAAGCATGGTATTTTGTAAAGCATATAACAAATGTGTTTAAAATAAAAATGATGATTCATTATCAAATTTAGTGGCACTATCAAGCTCTGGTATAATTTTTTTTCATGTATGTTTAACTGGATAATTAACTTCCAATTTTTTTCCTGACCTGTGAAAACATTAACAGGTGATTTTATGAAGAATGATCTTCCCTATGACAGAAATGATGCAGTTTAAAGTCAAAATGAAATAATCTTCCAAATACTGTAGGCAAATATTCAAACATTTCAGTGAAGGTTAATAATATTAAACAGAAACAAGATTTAATGATATTTTCTTATTCTTTGTTTATAACTAAAGCCACAAGTATTTCTGCATTATTAGTGAAGTTACTAAATATTGAAGATTCAAGGCTATGAAACAGAAATATCTGAGATTTCTATGTTAAAGACAATTATCTTGTGTGTTTTTGTAATAGAAATATAACTGAATTACAAAATACCCCCAAATAATAGTGATATATACAAGATGGCAGTTGGGGGGTGTGTGTGTGTGTGTGTGTCTATGTGTGTACACATGAAAACTAAAGCTGGAGGAAAGCAGCATAACGTTGGACTCAACCTCATCTGGGTGCCAAGTTACTTCCATTATGTTGCTCCATTTTCAAAACAAAACTCCTGCCTTATAGTACAAGACAGCCACTGAAGCTCCAGCCAGTCAGTCCTGCTTTCTAGCCAGCTAGAAGGAGGAAGGAGGCAGAGGCCACTTCCTTAAATAACATTTCCTGGAAGTCACTCAGATACTTCTGCTTTATCCCATTGACCAGAACCTAGTCCCAATGCAATATCTAACTGCAAGAGTAGGACTGAAGTTTTGCCAGCTTAAAAAAAAAAAATCAGTAAAAAGAAGAGGAAAATGAATCATTAGAAAGCAATTAAAAGACTACCAGGGCTTAAAAATGTAAAAAGATCAATACTTTTCCTTTAAAGTGAGACATTACCCTAAGGCTCTGTAGGTATCCTTACCCCAAAATCTAGTCCCTTGGCAAGTATATAAAATTTGAAACCTTAATCCAAATTGCATAATCCAGAACTAAAGATAGGCTTTTCTCTAGAGGAGTGATTATTATTGTTATGCTGTTTAAAAATGGTCTTTTGTTGAGCCTCTACCACCAATGTCTAGGAAAGGATGGTGGAAAAAGCAGAGACAAATCACAGTTGTAAGGTAAGAGCTCTTCTGGTGAAGTTTACCGGCATCAACATCTCCCATCAGCACAAACTAGTTCATTTAGTTTACAACATCGAGCTGACAAACAGCAGAAATCTTAGACTTGACTAAACTCTAAGGGAAGGGGAAATGGGAAACAGTAAAACCATCTGGTTGAGAACAAGAATTCAGGCTGGAATAAACAACCAAAGGAAAATCTGAGGTTGACACACCTACTTTTTGACATAATTGACTGTTCCCATGGCTTAGTTCACATTTTTTCATGATCAACTCACATGCACATTCTGCTGTTCTTTCTTCCTTTCCTTTTACACTTTACTGAGGAGCAAACCACCACTCCCCAACCCTCATGAATGCCTGTGAAAGCCAAGGACACACAACATCCAAGCTTGGTGAGGAAAAACAAATAATCTAAGCTTGAATGCAAATTTAAGCATAGGTATCAGGGTCTATAGTTATCATGACCTGTGAACTATTTGAAGACCAAAACTAGAGACTTAAAGATCTCAGTGCAGTAGGTTATTCAACACACTAATGCGATTGGGAAAATCGATTCTTAGTATAATGTGTAAACTAGAGAAAGCAGTCACTACTTTTTTAATGGTGAGACAAAGTGACAGGCCCATTTTCAGAGAAAGTTGTGGTCAAACTCTGGCTAAGCTAATTAGGGTTCTTGGTTCCAAACAAGAGAAACTAATTCTGGTTAATTAAACAGGAAAAGGAGCTTGTTGAAAAAATATTGGCTAGACCACAGGGTCTTCAAGAAGGCAGAAAGGTTTGGAAAGCAGCCAGGAACCAAAGCTAGGCTGCTAAGAGCCATATTGTAACTAGAAACAGTCACGGAAACTCGTCATCACAGGGTGGTACTTTTAGCTCTACCTTTAGCTCCACTGGACACAGGATGCTATCACTGTGGGTAGAATAAGTTCTAAGTGGTTCCTGCTCCTTTGTTTCAACTATTCCACACTTTTCATCTCAGAAGGACATATCTGTCAGGTTGGCCAATTTTAGGTCAGATTTTCAGGCTCTGTCAGAGTCTGAGAGAACAAGAACTTGGCTTCTTGAGCTTCTGTATTGGAAGACCGAGCTGCATATCCCAAGGCTCACATCATCACGATTTTCCCCAGATAGAAGTGTTAAGGTGTTGAACAGCCAAAAATGGAGCCCTTCACATAGAATCTACCACTTACCAGATGTGTGATTTGAACAAGTTACTTTAACTCTGTGTCTCAGTTCCACTACCTCTAAAAAGGGGATAATACATCTCTAATTAGGTCATTTTGAAGATGAAATAAGATTATATAAATAAAGTTATGAGGCCCACAGCAAGTATTCAATATATTGGCCTAAAGTGCAGTTGTGAAGAAAGAGCCTTTATCATAATTATAGAGGGGATTTGGAGGATTTGGATTAAATTCCAAATCTCATTTATTCTCTGTTGCCCTGAAGGTTTTGGCATGTGATTTGTTGATATGTCCCTTAAATTTCTTTTAATCTACCAATTTATCTTTCTGTTCCCCTCCCACCTCCCACTATCATCTATCTCTTCCTGTGATATTGTTATTGTTGAAGAAACCTGGTATTTTATTTTGAACAATTTCCGATAGCCAAGATTTTATTGATTTCTTCCCCATTTGACATGTGGCATGCTTCTCTCCCTGTATTTCCTGTGCTTTGATAGTTATATCTAGATGAGTGATATGGTTTCACTCTGTGTCCCCACCTAAATCTGATGTTGACTTGTAATCCCTAATGTTGAAGGAGGAACCTGGTGGGAGGTGATTGGTTTAGGGGGGTAGATTTCCCCCTTCATGTTCTCATGATAGTGAGTTCTCACAAGATCTGGCCGTTTCAAAGTGTATATCATTTCGCCCTTTGCTCTCTCTCTCTCTCTCTCTCTCTCTCTCTCTCCTGCCACCATGTGAAGACATTTTTGCTTCCCATTCTCCCTTCTACCATGATTGTAAGTTTCCTGCAGCCTCCCCAGCCTTGCCTCCTGTACAACCCGTGGAACTGTGAGTCACTTCAGCCTCTTTTAAAAATAAATTACCCAGTCTCAGGTAGTTATTTATAGCAGTGTGAGAACGGACTAATACAGTAAGTGATCAGATTCAGGTTCAATTTTCTGGGAAGACTACTCCATAAGCAATGTGTTGTGCTTCCATGTGTAATGTATAAATGTATAATGTTTAGTTATTTCTCTTTTTAGGATGTCACTGATTATAATCATTGCCTAGACCTATTCGTTCTTTAGGGCTTGCAAATGGTAATATTCCAATTCTATCATTCCTTCTTCATGTGTTACTTGAAGTGCTCTTACAAGGAGAAACTTCTCCTTATCTGGTTGGTCTGAAGTACAGTCATGAGGAAATTCATGATAAATGCTTGATTCTTTCCCGTGATTAATCAATTTGCAAAATATGTTGGTTTTCTGTCATTCTCCAAAAGTGACCAAAGATTGGGTCTTTTTTTGTTTGTTTTTTGGTGTTTTTTTGTTTTTTGAGATGGAGTCTTGCTGTGTCACCTAGGAGTGCAGTGGCACGATCTTGGCTCATTACAACTTCCACCTCCAGAGTTAGAGCAATTCTTTTGATTCAGCCTCCAGAGTAGCTGGTATTACAGGTGACTGCCACCACGCCTCTACTAAAAATTTTTGTATTTTTAGTAGAGACAGGGTTTCGCCATGTTGGTCAGGCTATTCTCAAACTCCTGACCTCAAGTGATCCACCTGCCTCGGCCTCCCAAAGTGCTGGGATTACAGGCATGAGCCACTCGCCCGGCTGGAGGTGGGTCTTTTAGTTAGTATTAAAAACATTTGGATTTGAATATATTTGATGTGTTTTAAACCACTTTAGTCATTATCCTGACTAATGCTCAAACTGTCTGTGCCTTCTTTGGGCAGTGAGAGCCTTTTCTAGTAGCCTCTTAAGTCCTTTTGACAGGACGTTAGTAGTTTTGATAACTTTGTTAATTTTTTGACTTTTTTCTTATGAACTTGAGAGAATAAACTTTGCTTTTTGACATACCAAAATGTTCCTACCCACCACCTCCAGTTACCAAATCACATCAGCATTTTCTTTGAGATTACTTTTGCATCCGTCTCTTTTTTCATTTTCCTTTGCCCGGTGTCAAGTTCAATTCATAATGGCCCCATGATGAGACTGTTAACAGTTCCTCCTTTACTTGGTCCCCTTTTAAAATCTTTTCTCCTTACCCACACCAGAGAGACTTATCAAAAAAAGAAAAAAAAAAAAAAAAGCTGGCCCAGCTGGTCCCCAGTTTACTCTGAATTTCCTGACACCTGTCTCTACCTTCATGACTTTGTTGAAGATGATCCATAATTTCCATTTCTGAAAATTCCAGGAACATTATCAGGCCTCAGTTCAAAAGCCACCTCCCTCCAGGAGTTTTACAGGCCATGAACCATCCTTTTTTGCTTTTTTCTTCTGACATTTTTCCCTCAACACTTCATATCTGAGTTATCTATTTACATGTCTATGTAGCATTGAATGAATATCTACAAACATAAAATAACTCAGATCAGAGATATGTTACTGTTATTTCCAATATTCAATTACTCCTTTATTTTAAAAAATGTTTAAAAGATACTTGACTAATAACATTTTCTGGCACTGTTTCCCAATTCTCCAGTGAGATGTAAATGAGCTACAGCCCCTAGAAAGCCCATCTAAGCAGTGGCTCAAATGCTTTATCTTGCACTTGACATACTAATTTTGCACAAAGAAAATGAGCTGAATTCCTAAATGAACAGTAGGACAAACAGTAAAATATCACTGTGATCAATACCACTTTTATCATGTCTTTCTGGAAGCAGAAGAAAAGAAAAACAAAGAACTTCCAGAAAATAAAATATAATTCTACCAGGTCAAGTCAGAATGAGTTCTATCATATTTAATCACATTGTTTTCAGTCTTTATGGCCTATGGTCAAGAATATAGTGATATTCTTGTGAGAAACCATCTAGGGCCAGGTGTGGTGGCTCACACCTGTAATCCCAGCATTTTGGGAGGCTGAGGTGGATGGGTCACCTGAGGTCAAGAGTTCAAGACAAGCCTGGCCAATATGGTGAAACCCCTCTCTACTAAAAATACAAAGAATTACGTGGGCATGGTGGCAGGTGCCTGTAATCCCAGCTACTCGGGAGGCTGAGGCAGGGGAATCACTTGAACCTTTGAGGCGGAGGTTGCAGTGAGCCCGCATCGTGTCATTGCACTCCAGCCTGAGCAACCAGAGCAAAACTCCACTAAAAAAAGAAAAGAAAAGAAAAGAAAAGAAAGCATCTAAAACATACATGACAGCCAGGCCCAGTGGCTCACGCCTATAATCCCAGCCCTTTGGGAGCCTGAGGCAGGCAGATCACTTGAACCCAGGAGTTTGAGACCAGCCTGGGCAACATGGCAAAACCCTGTCTCTACAAAAAATACTTAGCCAGGTGTGGTGGTGCGTGCCTGTATTCCCAGTTACTTGGAGGGCTGAGGTGGGAGGATCGCTTCAGCCTGGGAGGTTGAGGCTCCAGTGACCTGTGACCTTTCCACCGCACTCCAGCCTGGGCGACAGAGAGTAAGCCTGTCACATTAAAATAAATAAATAAAACATACAGGACAAAATAAGTAAAAAGAAAGATTGAATTCTCTCATATTGGTGTCATTTCATGCTGAACCTACTGCCGCTCCATTCCCTACATCTGAGCATTTTCAAGGCCATTAAAAAATATATATTTGGAATGAACTAAAATGCAGAAATGTCACCTCAGAAAGTTTTTAAAGTTATTTGCTTGTCATCAACTCCAACTCACAAGCTTAACACTTGCTAAATTATATAAATTAAGAGAGAATTTGTGTGGTTGGAATTGACAGACTAAAATTACGAACCTCCCCGTTAAAAAAGTCACTTTCTCTCTATGCATTCCTTTCGTAGTTTTGCTTTGTGAAGGTCATGGCAAGCAATCAATGTATCTGGTGGCAGGAACATTCATCTTTTTTGGTGCAGTCAATTTTGCTCTATCGTTTCAAATATAAAGAGTGTAATTTTATGCTTCAAATCACTTCTCTGAAGAAAGACACTCCTATTAAAGACAAAACAATGTTGGGAAATGACTACAGGATTGGGTATTCTCTGCTGTCAAGGAATATCTCCATATTACAATGAGAAAAGTACTAATGCCTATCTTAAGGGCTTTATAGTTGCTTTCCTATGTGATGTGGGTGAGAACTATCACTGGGTGGAGAAAAATCTAGGTTGCAAAAGATTGCATGTTATCTTTTGGTTGGCTGGGATTGTGTAGTCATAAGTAACAAGAAGTTCTATTTTTCTGATCTTCTTCCCAATGTAAAACATCTACATTGAGCCTGAAAAATATTTCCTGTTTGTACATGATACATTCTTTATTTAAAAAGGCAAAGAGTAAAATTAAAATAGAGATGGAGTGCTAGTTTTCTAAACTTTTTTAAAAAGTTGACTGTCCTTTATATTTCATATATTTTTATTTCAAAGACTCAAACATGGAAATATGTATTCAATACAAAATATTTTAGTCTGAGATGTGTTATTTATTTTTGGAAACAGTCTGTCACCCAGGCTGGACTACAGTGGCATGATCTTGGCTCACTACAACCTCCACCTCCTGGGTTCAAGCAATTCCCGTGCCTCAGCCTCCCCAGTAGCTGGGACTACAGGCACGTGCCATCATGCCCGGCTAATTTTTTTTTTTTTTTTTTTTTTTTATGTCTTTTAGTAGAGATGGGGTTTCACCATTTCACCATGTTGCCCAGGCTGATCTGGAACTCCTGACCTCAGGCAATCTGCCCACTTCGGCCTCCCAAAGTGTTGGGATTACAGGCATGAGGCACTGTGCTTGGCCTAAAATGGATTATTTAGAATGAGCCCTATTCAAAACAAAATATATATCTCAGCATGGAAGTTGGATTCCTCTCTCTTAAGACATCCTTGATTTTCACTAAATGTAAGTTCTGATTATTTTTTAAAACACCCCATAATAAAATTATCCTGATTTTAAATTTTTTAAAGTTTACGTACTATGTTATCATGCCATGATTAGTAGTAATAGACAAGTAAATATTAGCCAAAGGAATTAGAAGAAAAGGTAAAAATATATTAGAAACCAAGCAAAGTTATTAATTTCATTTACCATAAATGATTATCAGGAAGCACCAAGAGTAGCTTAAAACTATTTAGAATGCCAAGCAATAAATATTTTTTAAAATTATGGTTAACTTAAAAATATTTAGCTGAAGTAGCAAGTCACAAAACGTAAGTTGTCAAATGTCTAGTTTTGCTTATAATTTATAATTATTTGCCAATTTTGGGTGTATAGGATTTCAACTTTGCCTTTATGCATGGGTTCGCTGATTGAAGTTTCATATCCTCCTCAACACACAGCATATCTGGCTATGATTTCCAGTTTTTGTTTCTTAAAAGAAGAGAAAAAAATTAAGGTGCTTGCGGGGCAATATGATAAAAAAAACTCCTTTAGGTTTTTATACTTTTTCCCTAAAAATTTTACTGTAGTTTTGCCCAACTGCAATTTAATATATTTTTAGACAGAATTGAATCTTCCCAAAGTAATCAACTTATTTAATATAAACAAAGGCTATTCTTTGTTTTCACAATAATATGTCATTAAGTTATATAATATTTAATTACGGAATTTCAGTAACAACAGAAACAGAAACTAGCTGGAACATGCTTGGAAAGTATAATTATTCTTGGTGAGCATATACCTCAGCTGATAGGGACAGAAGTGCTCAGGTGTATTAGAGAGTAGTCCATTAGCCCTGAGCTCCTATGTTTTGCAGAGGGAATAGAGAGCTTTGGTTAATGCAAGGAGTCAGTGAAGGAAGATCAACTAGTAAATGTTACAATTTACTTAGGAATAAATTTAACAATAAATGTATAGGCCATGTATGTTGAAAACTACAAAAATAAATTGAGGCACATCGAAAACTTTTGAATCAATGCAGAGATATTCCTAGTTCCTGGATGGGGTTTCAATGTCATAAATATATCAGCTTTCTTTATGTTAATCTACAGAGACCATGGAATTTAGGTGAAAATCCAAGCAATCTTTTATTTTAAAACTGATAAAATCATTAAAAATTATTTTTCCAAAGAATAAAAAAATGCAAGAAGAGTCATGGATATTCTGAAAAGTATAATAAAAGGAACTTTATCAATGTAGCCAAACTGTCATAAACCTACAATGATTGAATCACCATAGTTATGGTACAGGAAGAGAAAATTAGATCAATGGCTTTCTACCAGGAGCTCAAAAATAAATTCAAATATTAATAATATTAATACAATAAAAATTTAGTGCATTTGACATTTGCATTATGCATTTAACACAACTAGAGAGCAAATAGATTTAATCTATGATGTTGAACTGGCTAGTCAACTGAAAAGTCATTCATACGTCATTCATTACACCAATACAAATTTCAAATGAGTAAAAAATATAAAGGTAAAAAAAAACACTATAAGTAGTAGAAGAAGATAGGTATGAGCAGTTTTATAGTCTTTGGATAGAGAAGGTCTTTCATTGCATGAAACCCAGGAATTATAAAGAGGAAAAGTAGATAGATTTTACTGCATTCAAAAATTCTGTTCAGCTAGACATAAATATGTCGAACAACATAACAAACATAAAAACGGTCCACCACAAATGACAAAACTTAAATTGCACAAATATGACAATGTTAATACCACTAAAATAGAAATAGCTCTTAAAAACAAATAAGCATAACAATGGATGGAAGGTAACAGAATTTGTGAAACAAAAAATATAAAGAGACAATAAATATGTAAAAAAGAAATGCAAATACAGAATTTTAAAAATAACGCATCGAGTTGGCAAAGCAGAAAATAATGTCCAGTTTTAACATGGGAAATGAGACTCACTCATGCTCCACTAGTGGGAGTGTAAATTTCTACAGATGCTTTGGAAATTGGTAACAGCATTTTAAATTTATATATTCTTTATATTAAAGACACATATATTTGAAGAAGTGTAGAAAGGTAAGTACACAAAGATGCTTACTGCAGAATGTATATAGTAGTAAAAAAAGAAAGAGAAATCAATACAACCAGTTAAATAATGTTACATCCATAAAATGGATTGCTACAAAGTCATTTAGAAGAATGACATGGTTTTTCATATTTACTGACATGGAAACATTTCCTATATATAATGTTGTGCAAAAAAGTAGGTTGCAAAGCAATATATGTAGAAATATTACTTTTATATAAAAGCATATATAATATTAACCTCTATATATCCATGCAGATGTATAAATATATATTATGTGCATAATGGATGTCTTTGGGTGGTAAAATTAGGTGACTTTAAAAAATTTTTATTTTATGTATTTCCATATACTTTTCTATAAAAATGTTTATTTTTGTTTATAGAAACTGTAAAATTTAATATTTTAATGAATTCATTTTGCTTATCTCTTTAGTTATAATAAAAGTTACTTTATGCTAAAACATGATTTACATCTACAATGAAGTTTTTGCTTTTTGGTTTTAACTAAATTATATCTAGGGAGTTAGGAAGAAATAAGAAGCTGCTTCCTACAAATATGATTATATTTCCACTTTTGTCTAAACATATTCAAAATAAAGAGTTAAGATTAATAAATCCCAGAATTCCTGTTCTAAAGAGAAATACAGCAGGAGGTCAACAAATTTTTACTGTAAATAAGAAAAACTACAGCTCAAACTGACTTACACAACAAGAAAATTTACTATTTTATTGGAAGTCCAGATGAAAGGTGGGCTCCAGATCTGGCTTAATGGTGTATGTGGCCCATTATTGTCATCAGGAACTCAAATTATTTCCATAGTTCAGCAACTTCACTATATTCAGCCTTGGCTTCAGCCTAAATTGAGTCTCCTCATGGTTCTAAGATGGCTGCCAGTACCAATTATGATACATGCTTCCTTCCATAGTCCATCAGGAGAGGAGCCCCAAAACTTCTCCCCTAAGCATGGAATGCAAGTCCTCCACTTTGGTCTGATTGGATCAACTTGGATCACCTGGGCACCTGTGAGCCAGCTGTATTCCAGTATAGTGCTGTGTGTCGATGGGTCTGAACTCAGCTGTATCTACTTCTAAAGCTGGGAATGGGGTATAATTTTTCATACCTGAAAAAATTACAAGTCTGTTTGGAATTGGGGAATGAATAACAATTAGGTAACCAATTGTGTCTACTAAAAATGGGATATGTAGATATTATATTTAAAATGTACAATCAAAAGCTTCATTTGAACTTCAATTGGCTGTTCATGCTGATTAAACACACTGCGTAAATTTGTAGTTTATCCACATTACTTTAATGATATGTGTTGCTTGAGTTCAAGGTTATGAAACAAGTGTAAATTCTCATCCAACGTAAATGTCTCATATCACTATTTTCCTTAAAAATCTGCTTTATGATAGGCAGGTTAATTTGCAAATAAAAAAATTACTGTATTCTAGACACCTTTGTTGCTATCATATTTATAGAAAATGTTTGGACTTTTAAAAAAACTTAGGAGTGAATTTTTATTGTTCTGAAACCATAGCTCAATGACAAAGATAGTATTGAGTAATAGATTGTGCTGGAAACAAAAGACTATGCCAAAGGATAGTGATTAGAGAAAGCTTTATATAAAAGCATTTGGATGAGTACACAAGACAGAAATGCACAGAGTTCTTGCTGTGATTAGGGAAAGGGTAAATGTTCTGCATCACAAATCTCCCTAAATTTGGGCATATACAATATATATAATGTTGAATTTGGTTTGTCCTTTCCAGTGATTCTTACACTATAATTTATTTATTGCCAGGTCATAAGGAAGTAAACACATATTATTAATTTGGTCTAATATTTAACTTATGCTGCAGCAGACTTGTATTTCTTTAGTGATAAGTAATGGATTGTTTTCCACACACAAGCAAATGGAGGCGGGAACAAGTGACACATTACGCCCCTCTTTAAGAGCTCAGCATGGCCTTCCGACTCAAATACTAATTGAATATTGACTGAAAGATAGCTTTGGGCTCTCCACATAGAAAGAAAACTATGAAAAGCTCTTTGGACTAAATGGCAAATCTACAATTGTCTAGAACTGCTGCTTCGGGGGGAGACGTGCTTCTGATTAATTGAAACAAGTGCACATCTTAACCAGTGTCTGTTTACTTTGAAGGTCTATACTGCTGAATCATAATACACAGCAATACATAGGCTGCCTGTGGAAAGAAGATAGTAGAAAGAAATCCTTTTCTCCACTGCCAGGCAAACAGGAAGGCTGACAAATTATGTGGGGCTTTTGTCAAAACTCATAGGGAGTTGTTTCTAATCTGGCCATGGAAAAATGCTGGAGCAAATCATGTCCTTTGCAAATGAGATATTGGTTTGTGTTGACAATATTCTTCAGAAAATAAAGCCTCAAAGTGCCTTATAGGAAAACACATCACTTCAAGACAAGGTCAAGGCCAATCACTCTCTATTTGCCAATCACCCAGAAGTCTACATTATCTTTGATGGGCCCTCTGCCTTGGTTTAGTGTTATTTCCACTGGAGCTACTCAGAGGTACAGATCATTTTCAAAGGCTCCCCACTGCCTACCAAATAAAGGACAACTGACAGTCTAGTAACATTCAGTGTTTACCGCTACCTGATCCTAAGCTACCTTTCCGATCATGTGGCTTTTATATGCTTTTTACTGTAGTTTTGCTTGGCTTCTGTCTTTGCTCACGCTGCCCCTAGCATATCTGTTCTCCTTCCTACCCAGGTTCAAATCCTATTTGTTCCTCAGCTGCAAATGCAGCCTCCTCCAGGAAGCAGGCTGTAAGCCTTTGGTAAACAGTGTAGTGTTCTGAAGCCTTTCAGATGATGTAATGACCTGGTGATCCAGGAATATCTGAATCTTACCGTAAACCAAAATCTCCTATTCTCTTAAGAGAGCTATAATGACAGATGATGATGACAAATGGAAAATACCATCATCCCTCAGTATCTGCAGGACATTGGTTCTAGGACCGTCCCGTTCTGGCATACACTAAAATCTCCAAATCTGCATATACTCAAGTCTCACCGTTGGCCCTGTGGAACCTGCATAGGAAGTCAGCCCTCCCTATATGTGGGTTTCACATCCTGCTAATATTATATTTTGAATCCTTGGACTTGCACAGTTCAAACCCACGTTGGTCAACGGCCAGCTGTAAAATCACTATATTAAAACTTTCAAAGACTGGGCTGGAGCCTTTCTCTACTCCTATGCCCAGATACAAATCTTACCACCTCTATTAACACATAAAAGATAGAAAAGATGGTACCAAAGAATGTGCAAGAATAGACAGAGGATCAGGAATCTTATGCTTCCTATTTATGCAAATAACACTAACCACTACATGTGGTCCATACAATAACTTTTCTGTAATCTTACCACTAAGATAAGACTCTTTCCACTTGGGGAGGAGTGAGAAAGGGCAGGGAGCTTGAACGTTCCCTATTCTCTGGGTGCCTATGCAAATTTAGGTTGGTTTGGGGGATGAAATCATGTTGGAGAAAGGACAAATCCAAGATTCTATTTTAGTGTGCTTGGGCACACTCAAAGTTTTCTCCCCAGATTCCAAACCAACACCAGAAGTCATGCCTCCTCCTCTCTCCTTCTATGGGCTTGACATAAACCTGGGTTTATTGTGGGGTTTATGCTTTCTTGGGGCTAAATTAAACTCCATCTGCATCCTTTAGGTCAGCTGGAAGCCAGATGGAATCACATGTACATTTTCTGAAATTATGCTAGGTTCAACCATATGAGCTTTGTCCAAGTGTCATTATGTGCTTCACAATGTTATGCAGGAGAGTTTTTGCACCTGCAGGGGCATATCAGAATATCGGTCACTGAAATTAAATATAACTTAAAGGGCAGGCACCTTGCTTTACATTTTTAGAATTTGTAAAAAAAAAAAAAAGAACATTCATAGCCCACACATTGTGACAAGTACATAAAGTTACTCTAATAAAATGAAGACAAAGATCAACAATTGCTGTAGGGAAATGCCTTTGAACTATTGATTCAAGATACTTCTACATATAGGCATTGATTTTCTAAGATTTTTGTACAAATCTCCCCACAAAATTATAAAACTGATCTGTGCTGGATAAAACATTCAAGCCTCATTCACGACCTTTTCTCACAGTGTGAAGACATTTATATTCTTCTTTTCTCTCCTTTCCCCATAGCTTCCACACATTTCACTTAATCTTCTTAAAATGCTACATTGGTCATGTCGTTGTCCTGCTCAGAATTCTTCAGCAGTTCTCCATTGCCTACAGTGTGAAGTCTCCCACTCCTTAATCCCCTTACCTTGGTGAAGGGCATCTACCATCATGAACCAACCTTTGTTCTTATTTTCTATCCAATACTGGAATCTTATACAATTATATTTGTCTGTTCATATGTCCTCAAACTTGCTTTGCATTATCTCATCTCTAAAGAGAGTTGAAAGTATCCTTCCCTCCTCTCAAAATGTATCACACTGCTATCACTTGATCTCAGTCAGCTTGAGGCTTAGTTCAAATACCACTTCTTCCAACAAGCCTGGCAAAAGGCTATTTCATTCATTAGGCAGGAGAGACATAGGGACTGGAGGCTTGGAACTCTCCAAGGAGCTAAAAAAAAAAATCCAAGATCCTAAATATAGTCTTCAAAATGTAGGAATAAACATGAAAAATCTAAATTAATATTCAATTAAGTGACTTCCAAACACATATTGACTCCATTAATTGCTAAATTTAGTCCTCATAAAAATATTGATAGCATTGAAAACAGTGGTTTTTTTTTTTTTTTTTTTTTTTTTTTTTTTTAGACAGAGTCTTGCTCTGTCGCCAGTCTGGGGTGCTGTGATGCTATCTCGGCTCACTGCAACCTCCGCCTCCCGGGTTCAAGTGATTCTCCTGCCTCAACTTCCCGAGTAGCTGGGGTTACAGGCACGCACCACCATGTCCAGCTAATTTTTATATTTTTAGTAGAGACAGGGTTTCACCACGTTGGCCAGGATGGTCTCAATCTCTTGTGATCTACTCACCTCGGCCTCCCAAAGACCTGGGATTACAGGTGTGAGCCACTGTGCCCTGCCAAGGTTTAAGTTTTCAGGGATTCCTCTGAATGCACCATGATTCCTGAGAAATCATAGTCATTTATTATATAGACAAATAGCTTCAAAAGCAAGATTGAAAAACATACATTCCAGTTTTTTCAATAACCAAGTAGATGTGAAATGTGACATACATTTAAATGTTTTATGAGGTGGGGTGGACCCTCTAAAAGCGTGAATCACTATGACTTTCACAATTCTGCAATAAAATAAAGATTACATAAAAGGAAGCAATTTTTTAAAAAGTCTAAAATGGCCCAGGCCATTCTTACTGTAAATTCAAGTCTGACAGTGCAATGGGAGGAAGCCCTAGGTGCAGTTAAGTGGCCCAGGTTGGTGCTCTGTAGCCCATTCCAACCAGTGGGACTTCTCTGGACCTAACTTTTACTTGTTACAAAACGGGAATTTATAACTCGTCTCACATATACTCAAAGGGCTGTTTTAATGAAGCAATGAGATAATCTCAGTGGACAGGCTACAAATTGTAGAGAATATATATTACTATTCTGAATAGTTATGAACCAACAATCACGAACTCATGTATCACCTATTTATTGAACACCTATTATATATACATACAATCTGTCAGACACCTGGGGAGACTAAATGATCTCTGCAGTCAGGAGAAAGAAAAAGAACAGTTATACATTGAAGTAAGGTGTGCTGAATGCCTCAATGTAGTTAACATAGTACATGGTTAAGTGTGAAGGCTGGAGTCAGACTGCCTTGGCCCCAACCCATGTGCTATATCTGTGACCTAAGACAAATTGCTTATCTGCTTTTCCTCTTGGTTTCCTCTTCTGTAGGATTGGGATGATTAGTACCTATCTTATAAGGTTGCTATAAAGATTAAATAATCTATAAAGATTAAATAATTAAATAAAGAGATAAGGCTTGTAAATATACAGAACAGTGACTACACAGGGTAAAAGGCCAATGAATGCTAACTATTTATTCCTATACCTTATAACTGAGTGTTACCTTCTACCTAGGAAAGTAATGAAAGGCAAGGGAGGGCTTTTCAAGCAGGAGTGCAATGATACTGAGGCTCACAAAGAGCAATGGACAGCACAGGGATGTTAAGTGGCTTAACGGGCTGAAGCGAAGGGTGTGTGCAGGAAAACTGAAGTAGTTAAGCATGGATGGGGAGCAAAGATCTACTTAGGCCATGGAAGTAAGTTTCGATTTTATCCTGTGCAGGCAACAGAAAGCTACAGAAGAATTCTCAGCCATTGTTTGAAACAATGGTATCAAACAATTTGCAAACACATGCATTCTTTTGTGGTGAGGATGAACAATAAAAGATTTTAAGATGAGTTGCACATTTGTGCCTTGGCCAGCTCAGTTATATGGTAGCGCCACTGGGTGGCCATTCACTGAGTTAGAAAATATAAGGGGAAAGAATCTGGATGAGAAGAAAAATTGTATCATTGAATGGTGTGAGGACATTGAAAGGAGATGCCATGGAGGTCAATGCTCCTCCAAGTGTGCTCTGTAGACCTGTGTCATCTGTGAACTACTTCTTATTGGCCCTCACTGAGATAAAGTGCTTATACCAGAAATTACATCAATTTAGTCACTATGCATACTACTCAATACAGCTGACAACTTTTATAGGAAGACTTTCCTTGCAGAAGAAGGTAATGAGTTGATTTACATTCTAGTCCAAGCTCTTTACAAAGCATTCACTGACCTGCACCTGTCTGTGGCCACACCTTTAGCAGCACTGATACAAATGGCTAAATGTATGGGTCTGGCAGTCTGGCAAGAGGCCTATGCTGGAGACAAAAGATTTGCAAATTTTAAGTGTAGAGATGTTAGTAGCTAAAGTCATGATTAGGGATGAAGTTGCTGAGACAGATGGTATGGACAGAAGAAGAGGGCTGTCTTTGTTAGGACTGCAATAACCAAGAATCACCAACTGGGTAGCTTGAGCAACAGATATTGTCAGAGGCTAGGTGATGATCAAGGTGTCATCAGAGTAGGCTCCTTCTGAGGCGTAAGAATCTGTTCCATGCCTCTCCCCTAGTTTCTGGTAATTTGCTGACAATCTTTGGTGTTCCTTGCTTGTAGAAGCATCACCCCAATCTGTCTTCCTTTTCACGTGGCCTTCTCCGTGTGTGCATATCTCTGGGTCCAGATTTCCCCATTTTATAAGGACATCAGTCATAATGGATTATAGCCCACCCTAATGACCTCATCTTAATCTTCCAAATAAAGTCATATTCTGAGGCAGTGGGGGTTAGGAATTTGACATATAAATTTGGGGGGAACATAATAAACCCATAACAAGAGCCAAGAATGGAAATCTAGAAAACACCAATATTTACGATTCAGACACTCACACTATCCTGACTTAGTCTACGTCAGTGTATCTCAACTTCTCAACCAGATTGCTAGGTTCCTAGAGGTCAGGAAGGCCATCTAAAATGACTTTACATACTTTTTCTACAGGATCTAGTGAGTTTCTCATACATAGAAGTGGCTCAAACAACATTGTCTGATGATGTATAACAAACAAAACTTGAATATGGAAGAACCCCCAAGAAATGTTTTGAACACAGTATGTTATGACACACTGCCTTATAGACAACAGTTGCTATACTTGTCAGAAAAATCGCCAATGTAGATGTTCAGGATATATTTCAACTCATTTGCTTAAACAACTCTATGCCTACCATCCTCACCAAAAAGCTGTTTTTCTACATGGGCAACAGAAGGCATAATTATTTGCAAGAATTTTCAGTATTTTCCCTTTGCTTTCTTAAGAGGCATAGTAGATTCTCTGGACCACTTGGCATGTTTGCCAAAATCCCATTGTCTTTTTAAAAGCATCACCACTCCCTTAGGGTTTGTAACTTAGCATGTGCTCCTGGAACACTTAAGGATTAAAAAAAAAAAAAAAAAAAAAGTTAACTTCTAATTATCCCAGAACTTTTTTACTGCACAGAAGTAATTCTGAGAAGCACGTGATGAGTTAATATTTTCCTCCCATGGGCTGCTGAAAAGACATCAATATATTATCAATTTATTTCATATCTCTCAATTTTAGAATGGCAGACAGCAGATGGGAACACTTGAGGGCTTGATAATTCAATTTATTTTCAAACCTTTTTCCCACTTGTTAAAATAAAAGGAATAACACAGCAAAAATAATTTTCTTTGACTAGTGAAATGTATCAGAAAAGTCCGTATCTAAGAAGCAGTTTTACTTTTTATTGATGTTTTCTACATAGCATATTCTTATTACCATATCCAATATGCAGTAGCTCTGTAGTTATTATTTATTTATACCTTAACTACACCCAGAAAGGACTTTAGGCAGCTTACAATAAAATAACAGAAAATAATGCCAAAATCCTGTAAGAGAATAAAAGTAGAGAAAATGAGCACATTTATTTATGCCTAAATATGTAGAACTTACAGGTTCTGTGATACAACTTTGGCAACATTGTGGCTGATGGTAAATTAAACAGCCTAATTTTCACTAACCCAAATGAAATGCACTAAAAAACGCACACCCAATATGAAAACTTATTTCTTTGGCTTCTGCTGATTTTAATGTTTGATCACTTAAACACACACTATGGTGATTCAAGTTCAACTAGGATTCACCTATTGCAAGGGATTCATAAAGAAGACTTTTCTCTATATTGGATCTAGAAATTTGTCACTTTTTGGTATTAACAAACAAAGTCAAAGGTAATAGATAGCATGTTTCTGTAACGTAACTTATTTTGAAGCCATTTGGTAATTGGTTCACTCTGAGAAGCTTTTATAAAAGTAAAAATTATAGAGACAACGTCTCTGTAATAAAGGTGACTGTATTTTAGACTATTTCCTCTCTTTAGAAGCTCTCTAGGAAATAAAGCATCAGTGTGAAGTCTCAACAGTAGAACACTTACTGAACACCTACTACATGTCAGGTACTGTTTTGGGAGACGGGAATCTTACAGTCTAGTGAGTGATAGGCATGTGTAAAAAGGGTAATTTAAATATAAACTACAGGAGGTAAAAGAAAAGATTGACTAAGGAGTTATGGCAATACTTAGCCCACTACAAAGCTTTGAGTAAGGTTTCCTAAAGGAGATAACACTTGAGTTATAATAATTAAAGGATGAACAAGAGTGAATCGCGTGAAGAAAGCTGAGGACGACATTTTGCAATAAGAAACAGTATGAGCAAAGATATTGTAGTCTGAAATACTGTGGAGGAGTTTGGTGAACTAAAATGCAAGAATACTATTTTTACTGTTACTGATAATATTTGTCCATGTACCCCATATTAAAGATTTTAAGCAACTAACATGTTTTTTCTCTTACAATGCTTAATAATTTTTCCCCATTTTACAGATCAGGAAACTAAGAAGTAAAGACATAGATAATGTCCCCAGGGTCACAAAGTCAACATGTCACAGAGCTGACCAGGAATTTGAACCAGGGACTGATAGTCCACAGAGTTAGAGGTCTTAGTCTCTGTACTCTATTGCATATTACCTACTTATGCGAGTCTTACTCTATCTAGATATATAAAGTTTTGAACATATATATGCTTAGAATTTACTCTCTACACAAACATAAAAGCATTTTATGAGATCATTTTTAATGGTAACAATCAATATGGTAATAGTCAATATCATAGTCAATATCATTAGTGTAAACCAACATTTTTAAAAGAGCTATTTGGATTGAGGACAAAAATATTAGGACTTGAAAAAGGCCGGTGACCTATTCAATGATAACGAGCATAGTGCCTTTCCTCATAGTGGCTATGAAGAAAATAAGGAACTCTGAGGATCCCATCACTTACCAATTGAGTGACCCAAGACCCCTTTATCTGAGTCTTCTGATGAACTTGTGGCAAATCTTCCCATCTACATGTGCTTGGCATTAGCCATTTAAAATATCTCCTATGAATTCTATCCATGTTACTTTTGTTCAAAGTGAGCTTTTGAAGCCAGACAAATGGGTCCCTGTTTTTTGTTCAAAGAAATACAAGTGAAATGTCTCAACAAAAGTGAAAGAACAGAGATGTATTGTACCCTGGACCCCCATCTGGTTTATAGGTAATACTCTAATAACTACCTGCCTTCTGGTATTCTTGCATTTTAGTTCACCAAACTCCTCCATACTGTTTCATGATGATAATAGCAATAATGAATATAAGGCTTGTGATGGCTAGTACTTCATATATATTAACTTGCCCAGTCCTTTCAGATAAAAACACTGCACATATCAACTTAGCAATAACAAGAGCTAACACTTGTATTGCACTTACATATTCCAGATATTATTTTAACAGCTTTACTATATTATCTCAATTAATTTTCACAAAAACCCAATGATCAAGGTACCACTACAATTCCCATTTCATTCATGAGTAAACTGAGCCTCAGAGAGGTTAATTGTCTAAGATCACAGAGCGAGATAAGGGTACAGCAAGAAAGCAAACTTAGGCATTCTAATTTCACAGTGTATACCCTTAACCACTGTCCTTCACTGTCCATCAATATATCAATAGCAAGGGCTAGACTCAATGCATTGGCTGAATTCATCCCCCTTTCCTCATCTATTAAAAACAGAAATCATATCACATGCCTAGACTGACAAATGAAAAAGTAATAATTTTGATCATCGGCCCTCCAATTTGGCAAAAACTATAAAACAAGAAAAGTACTGCAGTTGCCAAAGACAGGGAACACACAGTTCTAAATTTCAGGTCCTTCTCTTGGATGCTTTACAGGGGCCAGGGTCAGATCACTGATACTTGTTAAGCAATTGTAAAAGGAGATGGTGTTGGCAAGAACCAGACAGCTTATATCCTACCATGCAGATTTATATGGTGGATGGGTATCTTGGACCAGTTTAGTTAAAAGTGATTAACATTCTATTATTTAAATGATGGTTGGGTAGTCTTATTTCCATCCCTTTTTGCAAATCCATAAAAACTCAGGCCCAGTGTTGTCATGTCTTCCACTTGTAAGAGAAGCCAGAAATCCAGATTTTTTATGTGAAATATTTTGATAGTTTTAAATGTTGAGAACTAATTCAAAATTTGAAAAGCACTTTGTGGACGAAATGCATTTGTAGATCAATTTCAGCCCACAGGCCCCAGTTTGCAATCTCTCATGTAGTCTGCTGTCTTATAGCCTTTTGAAATTTCACCTTATGTGAAGATTTAGAGAGCTGGACTAATGAAATCTAACCTCATCTCTAACCATCTTGGATTCTTTAAGACACTGTCTTATTTTGTAATGTAAAAACATACCAAATACAACTTTGAATGAATTTGTAAGTCTTGGTAAAAAGTAATCTCATTGTCCAGAAAGAACTATCAACTCCTATATCTGGAGAGGACATTAGAAATTATCCAAAGCTTGTCCATCCCCATCTCCACATGAGAGATTTAGAAATTATCCCAGAGTCTTGCCTACAATCAGTGGTTCATTAGTGGCAGGGTTTGAGCTAAAACACAGGTTTCAAAATATAGGTTGAGTATTCCTTATCCTCAGTGCTTGAGAGCAGAAGTGTTTTGAATTTTTAAAGGATTTTAGAATATTTATGTCATACTGGTTGAGTATCCCTAATCCAAAAATCTGAAATCCAAAGTGCTTCAATGAGCATTTCTATTGAGCATCATGTCATGATCAAAAAGATTTTAGAGCATTTCAGATATTATGTTTTTGGATTATGGAAGCTAAATCTGTATATCCTTTCCCTTCATCATCTAGCTTTTTTCATTCTGATATGGAAGTCATTTAGCCTCCTAAATCCAGCCATTCCTGCAGTCACTTCTGTACCAGTCTCTTCACTTACATGAACCAGTAAGTCACTCAACCTCTTTTTTGATTTAGCCACTTGTGCTGGGTTTCTGTCACTTAGAACCAACAGAATCTGACTGACATTGCCTAACAGTGACTCTTTTCCACATTTCTGCTACCTAGTGTTCTTCTCCAGACTGCAATACCTGTTTTTCCTATGCTTACTCAAATGAAATTAACTTTTAAAGACCTAACCCTAGTCTACTTTCTCTATGAAGATTTTTTCTACTATTGTATCCAATCCTGTGTGTGCATGCACTCTTCTTTCTTCCTTCCCCACTTTAGTACTTCTAATCAGCGTCTTACAACTAAAACTTTCTTATTCAGCTTATTTGACATATATGTTATCTTCCAAACTAGAAGCTCCCCCAATTCAGGAACCACATCTCACAAGTACCAATTTCTTCTGCCATCAAGCCTGGGTGAGCGCTTAGTGCAATGAGTAACTGGTCAGTTATTTAGAACTTATTTCTAGGTTAGAACTCTCATCATTCCAGCTTAAGCTTTATAGACACCTGTCCCCAAATCACAGATGCTGGTTATATTTCAACATGATAGCTTACGATTGTTTATTAAATTTGCTTTTGCAGTGGGAAGATCCCTAAGTCATTTGACTCTTATCATTTTACTCAGTGCAATTCTTCAGGAATGAAACATTTAATTTCCTTTGTTCTTCGGTCCAGTTTTAGGGAATCATAAGCCTATGCTAGGGGTGTAATGAGGCAAGAACCTCTCATGGTATTCCGCATCTTCAGAAAGTCTCTGCTATCAGTGCATAACAGCGGCTTCCCAATGCACCAAGGAAAATGGGGAGGGGAGAATGCCAACAAGCCCATTTAAATAATTCAGTTCTTCCCCTGATGAAGAGAAACAATTCTGTTTGAAGAAAAATTGGTTTAATCGTCACTTTGTTCTCTCAAAAGGTAGAATTTTTTTTAGAATGCAAGTCATATATTGCACTAACAAAGCAAACCTTAAGCATTTTGGGTAGACCTAAGTGCCTCAAAATATATCTGAGTAGACAACTTTATTATTGATTCAAAACACACACATACTTGCGCTCTCTCTCACACACATATATAGTTAGCTAGCACTAGGTCTTTTTATGTAAGGTATGGCTTTTTAGTCTTGCCCAAATAAGCCCAAGTAAATGAATAAGGAGAGAATTTCTATGGCTATGACTCAACATTAGCCATAATTTCATGGGCAAATACAAGCTGAATCATACAGAAATGAGTAGCTTGAACTTACAAGACATTTGTCCTCTTGAATGAAATAGGAATTGCTGTGTAATAGACAGTTTTAAGGATTACCCTTTTCCCCCATCATGCACAGACACACATGTACACTATACCTATGTATGTAGACACAATACTCATTTTAAACTATTAGAATAATTCCTATGTCATTTAAAAAATGGTCATGTCAATCTAAATATTACATGAATTGCTAACAGTGCCTGCTTTTACATTCCCTCACTGTAAGTAGCTAGTTCACACAAGGTAGCCACCCATCACCGTTACTACATAATTTAGAAACATATGGTATAGCTTTGCCATGCCAACTTCTAGGTATTCACTTTACCATTCTGACAAAAGAAGAAGAAAAAGCAAAGAACTGCTTTCCAAACTGTCATTTCTGAGCTACTGAAACATACATTGTTACATTCTGGTGGGGAGGTTTTTGTTTTGGTCATAAATTATTTCGCCATGTTATATTTCAATTCACAGTAATGTAACATAATATACCGGTAAATAATAAAATGTTTTTTCAGATAGTCCGTTTAAAGTCCCCTCTTTAATTGGGAAGATTGTTGGAATGCTCTTTTTCTCAGTAAAAGTGAAACCAAAGTAATTACCAAAATTATCCAAATTATGGTACTGTCTCCTTCTGTTCCTTCGGAAGTGTTCTTCTGAGCTAAAATCTTTTTCCTTTCAGCTTAAACAACATAGTAAAGTTGATACAGTCTAGTGTTCAAATTTACCCACTAAAAGCCCATCCCTCTCCTTCATATTCTTTAAGAAGTTATACCTAAGCATCCACTTTGCCCACAGTGACTATATTTGATGGGTGTACAGGGGAAGAAAGGAGGACCTCTCTCAATTCAGAGAGAAATAACTCTGGGTAAAGAAGTACACCTGACATATTGTTAGGATTCTAGGGCTCTTTTTATCCTAGACTATTTCTAGCCAGTATCTCATATTAAAAAGATAGGATTTGGAATCAGAATGTTTCACTTCAATTGCCATCTTTTACCCATCTACGTGGTGCTTTAGGCAAATAACAAAATTTCCAAGTCTCAGTTTTTTAAAAACAAGGATGGCAATTTGTACATTGTTAGAGTTAGGAGATTTAAAAAATGATTTAAGAACAGAAAAAAATAACTTCGGCTAAAAACTAAGGAAATCTGAATAAACTACAGACTTTAGTTAATAATAATGTATTAATATTAGTTCATTGTAACCCATGTCCCATACTACTGTAAGATATTAAGAAGGGAAATTAGATATGGAGTATATAGGAACTCTCTGTACCTTATATCAATTTTTCAGTGAATTGAAAGCTGTTCAGAAAGATAAAATCTATTCGTCAAAAAATGATCTATGTGCCGTGCACATAGTAGATACTTGAAAAAGTGGTGTGAGTATTGTGATATAGATTATTTGGTTTCATACGGTGCATTATACTCTGTACAATATGGTCTTTTCTCCACAATTCAGCAATTCCTTTTCATAGATCTCGCTCTCTCTCTCTGACCTCCATATCATCCTATCCCTTTCTCTACATTTTTCCTCTGACTTTTTCTAGTTCATCCTTTTCTATTCTACTGCAAACTCATGTTTATTTTACAACTAGTTTATCTTTCTCCAAGACTAACTTTAGCTCATCAACTATTTGTTGGCTTTAAACTTTACCACAGTGATTATGCAAACCTTTTAATTACTCTCAATCATTGCTTATTTTTAAAAAATCAGAGTTCTAAGCTTTCTACTTGAAGGAGCAAAACACACCTCTAGAAAGGCATTAAAAACTTACAGATATACCAGTGAAAAAGCTTCTTTTTGTAATAAGGAGATATATATATATTTTGTTGTTGTTTAAATTTAGCTTCCCAGTATAGCCAAAAGCTCTGGGATAGCTTCACTGGGATATGTATTTAGCAACAGTTTGCTGTGATAACTAAGAATAGTTTGACCAAATGTCAGTGTTATCAATCTGTCCTGGAGTCTCTCTGAGGTTAAGCTCCCGTGTAAAAATGGAAACAGCATGCCCCTCAAAACCACAGCTTTGAGTGGATTCAGGTAAAACATACAATCAGATCAGAAAAATCTGGCCTTATAATGATCTCTAAAGTAACTGAAGTTTCTGTTTAGAAGAACTGTGTCTCTGTGGGATTTCTTTCTCCATGCTAGCTCTGGACTTAAGCAACTATTTAAAGGACAGACCTCTAGAGACTTTGATAAATGTCTCTAGACATCTCCCCCACCCCTTTCGACCTAACACTTAAAGTCACAGTTTTCATTGTCAAAGGAATGGAATATTTTTGGCTGGTGCTGTTATTACTGGGATAGATTTTGGAGGTTGAAGTTCCCATGCTGTAAAGGCACAATTACAATAGGAATTCCAAACTGAAATGTGAACTATTAGGCCCCGTGGACTCAACATCCAGCCTTAAAATAATATCCCAAAAACTTTTACTTCTCTGAGGATACTTTTGCTCTACTGCAGTCAAAAATACGAACTGAAAAAACAAGGGGCCACAGATAGAGATGGAGAGTCTTGTGTGTAACCCACCTCCCGTCTCTCACCCTGGAAATTAGTTTTATCTTTTAATGAAACTGATATCCAAGCTCGTGATGGCTGAAATAAATCATCAGTGCTGGGTGGTGTGTGTACACATGTAAGCAAAACAAACAGAGAAATCTGTGCTAACTCAAGGTAAGGGTGGATAAATACGGAAAACCTAATGCTACTACAGCAACATGTAATTTGTTCTTAAATGGCAGCAACTGAAAAATTCACTATTTTAAGACACTAGTCTCACAGTCTTGATGGGGTTAGGACTGGCCTCACACTGCCTCTGTGTGGGGCTTGACTAGCTTTTTTGACAGCTCAAGTGCTGCAAATTTATTTAAAAGAGAATAGAACGCTGACTTTCTTCACTAACTCACTCCAGCTGGGTTCCTGCCTGCTTTTCTTCTGTCCCCACCCCCCGCCACTGCCCCTCATCTTGCAGTACCCCTCATCCCTTTCTCCAGCTAAAGAACAGCTGATAGAAACAGGCGCCTTTTTTTTTTTTTTTTTTTAACATCAAAGGCAGCCCAGAGCTACCTCAGCCTTGCCCCAGCCTCAGACAGAAAAAGCTTTTGATGCCTCTGATTGCGAAGCTTTTTGCAGCTGTACTTTATCAAGGCAGCAAGTGGCAGGGCTTGGAGGACCCAGGCGAGCCAGAAGGTGGCGGCGAAGTCACCTTGGGAAGAGGAGAAGAGGGTCAAAGAGAGGACGGCGGAGGGGCTGACCCGGACGGAAGGACCAGAGGGCGTGCCCCTGCTCTGGGGTCAGTGAGGAAGGGTCAGGGGGACTGGTGAGAACTCCAGCCATAAGGAAGCAGTGCCCGAGGACACTTTGGCGACGCTAGTCGGTGATCAGCTGACCCGGGCAGGGAGAGGAGGGTGCCCTTCGCAGAGTCACGGGAAGCTTCGCCTTCTGGGCTTGCTTTCTCCCGCCTGCCCCTGCGGTTGCTCTCTGCCCCAGCGAGCGGAGCGCTGCTCCAAGACGCTCTTCTCCCTCCACCTCGGCGCCCCCACCTGCCGTTGCCCCCGCCCGCCGAACGCACGCCCAGGAGGGCGGGCCCGGAGTTGAGCGCAGCCGCCCGCCGCTGGAGAGCGCTGGGAGCCCTGCAAGCGAGCAAGGCCTCTCTGGGCGCCGCGGGCAGCAAATCACTCCCCGAGCCTCTCGGTCCACAAAGCGGGACCTGCCTGCCTCGCTCACCAACGCTCCCGGGCTGGGGGGGCTCGAGCAAGCGGCGCTGCGCTCCGCGGCCCTCGCCCGTCCCAGTCAGCTCCAGGAGCGCTCCAGGCTGGGTTGGGCTGGGCCTGGGCGAGCCCGGCCGCTGGGAGGGGGCCTCGTAGCCCTTTCCCCAGGGCGCGGTCTCCACCTCTCCTGCTCCTCCTCGCCAGCTGCGCCGCCAGCTCCCATTGTTCGCCCCGCCCGCCTGGCGACGTCCGGGTGCTGCTCCCTGGGCCTCCCAGGCGCACCTACCTTCTGCTGCCGGCGAGCCATGTCGGTGGGCTGCTTGGCATTAAAGGGGTAGGCGATGCAGCGCATCACGAACACATACAGCTGCAGCCTCTTCTTCCTCTCCTCCTCCTCTTTCTGCAGCCGCTCCAACTCTTCCTTCTCCTTCTCGCTCACCACCGACGGGCTGGGGCTGGAGGGCCGGC
Organism: Pan troglodytes; assembly: GCF_028858775.2. Taxonomy (NCBI): domain Eukaryota; kingdom Metazoa; phylum Chordata; class Mammalia; order Primates; family Hominidae; genus Pan; species Pan troglodytes. Next base: position 66,866,879 of record NC_086015.1, read on the forward strand.
CGCCGCCAGCGCGGCTGCTGGGTTGCAGCCCCCCGGCCCCGCCGCCGCTGCTCGCGCCGCTGCCCCCGCCGCCGCCTGCACCCACCCCGGCTCCGGCGCCGGCGCCCCCCAGCCCGGCGCTGCCGGCCGAGCCCTCGCTGGTACGGCTGGGAGACAGGCGCGCGCCGGACGGGGCCGAGCCGAGCACCTCCTTGCCGCTCTCCTCCTCCACGATCTCATCCGATTCTTCTTCGCTGGACGAAGGGTCCAGCATAGTGGCGCCTGGGGAGCGGGGTCTCTGGAGCCCCCGGCTTGGAGTGCAAAAGGTGGGGGGCGCTGGAGGCAGCCGGGGATCAGCTCTCCCGGGTGGGCGCTTCTCCCCAGGTCAGGGAGCGAGAGCGCTGCTGCTCAGCCTCGGCCGCCGCGACTGATCCTCTGCCCGGCGGTCGCGAGCTGGGCTCAGACCCAGAAGCGCGAAGGGAGGAGGGGAAGGGAGAGGTGCGTCCGTGGACTCGAGGTGGGCAAGGGGGAGAATCAATTGCGAGCCCCGAGCCCGCAGCCGGATGCCATCTGCGGCTGCTGAAGGAGGCGCCTCCAGAAAAGATGCCGAGTGTTGCAAGCTGTCGATGCAGCCAAGAGCCGAAGAGGCATCTTGCCGATTGGGGAGGGAGCGGCGCTTACGTGTTTATTGGCTTAACTCTCCCGTGTCCGCGGCGTAAAGGGCTGCTGCAGAGGGCTGGAGGTGGGAGAGCGCGGAGCGTCCTCAGAGCCTCAGTACTTCTGACCCCAATACCTTGCCACCCTCCTCCCCTGCCAGCTTCGTGGATAATTTTTTTGTTGATATCTGGCTCTCATTGCCTCAACCCCTTTTCCCCTCCCGCGGACAAAAAGTTCTTGGGGGAGGGAGAAATCCAGAAACCAGCCGAGCGGGCTGTTTGGAGACGCTAAATCAAGAGGTCTTACTTAGGAGGAGGAAGTCCGTGAGATCTTATACGGGAAAGAAAGGGTCCATCTCCTTTCCCCAGGCTTCTTTACACCTGGGGCGTGGGGGGCGTGGGGGCTGGGCAGCGTGTTTGTCCCACCTGTGTAAACTCTGATTCCAGCAACTTATTCCGCATGCGCCCAGTCTAATTAAAATAAAAGTGAATCAAATTTTGAATGGATTGGTGTTTCGACCAGGCAACTCAACCATTTATGTAGCGCCCCCGACCTTGCCTACCCCCACCCCCAAAATCTATGATGAATCTTCTTCAGTTCCCAAGACCTGGGAATGCTTTCTGCTGAGGTGAGCCTACCAGAAAAATAGAAGGGTTTCTGGTTGCTTAACCCTCCCTCCATTCTGCCTCGGTGGAGGCTTGGAGACCCCGCGATCAGACAAAGACACCCTAAGAACTCAGCGGCGTCAACATCTAATGCGTCGACTGTCGCACTCTGTTCACCCCTGCCTCTCGGGTAAACTATTAATACAAAGCAGCAGATGGTGCCTGCCTTCCCCGTGCTCCTTTCACTTAGGCCAGTAAACCTGGTAAACGAGGGAGCTGGCCAACGTGCTGAATGTAACCTGCGACCCGCACGCAGATGGATGAAAACAAACCACCAGCCACCTTCAGAACTTAGGCTATCTAGAGACCTCTCCACTTCATCGCCTATATTTATGTATTTTCTAGTTCTCTAATTATCTGTAGATACTCGTGGGAGTGATTTTAATAGTGTAGCATCAGTTTAAAGTTTAAATCACTTTTGTCTTTATGTATTTTATAATTTACCATGAGTTTTACTAGCTTTGATAGTAAAGTGACCTGTTTGAGACCTGCAGATGAACTCAAAACAACTGGTTTCACATTAACCTCAACAATTCTGTTTGATCTTTTGAGTTAAGTACTTGGATGGCTTATATTTGACTTCACCACCATACCTCAAGGACACAACTTTTGTGGCCGTCACACATTTGGTAACAACACAAAATTTAAAAAAAACTGAGCAGTGTGGGGATTGTGACAGTTTTGCAGCCTCACTTTTTAATTCTTCTCAAGAAGTAAAGGATGTTCAAATCATGTGGTATTGGTTTTCCTGGAACAGAAAATATAGTAAGCCAATCAATTGATCAACAACCTTTATCCAGCACCTTTTAATGAAGTAACACATTGTTCTAGGTGCTTGGGATAGATAGAATTTTTAGAAGGCATTCTCTTAAAGAGTCTATAATCTCCTTTGGGAGCTACAACATAAACATGTGAAAAAGATTGACAGCACTTATTATGAGGCAACATATCAACAAATCCAGGTCAGTAAACTGCAAAAAGCTAGCGTGAATGAAGCAACTTGAAGTGAAGGGAATCATATATTTCTCAAAGAAGAGAATAAAATCTTAAGGGAACATACCATATACATGGGTGGTGAAAAGAGAAGGTATTGCAAGTGGAATAAGTGGTTTGCAATGCCATAGTAATAGGGCAAGGGATCAAGTAAGGTTAAAGAGTGTTATGGAAATAGGGTATGGGTAGGTGACAGGAGGAGGAAAGAGCTGAAATTATAATCCATTTGGCAAAATAAAGGGACCATGTTTAGGACACAAATTAAGGAGTATGTGATGATTTGGGGAGGAGATGCTGTTGAAGGCCAGAAACAGGTCATTCACAGATTAAATATTTCTTCTAAGGTCTCTTTAGGCATTTAAATACTGTCACATCAGACATTGGTGGCAAAGTGGCCATGAATTCCATCTACAAAAACACTTGGAATTTCACAATTGCTGTAATAAAGTTTTGTTTCATATTTTTACAAACTCCTTTGGGATTATGTGGGTTTTTTCCAGGTATAGTCATTAATATAGAAACTTAATATCCACCTTTTGTAAATTACATAAACCTATGATTTGGGTATTAAACATAACATTGCTTACATAAATCTAACAATCTTCTCAATCCCCCCCCCAAGAGTATTCAATCAAAGAGGCTTACATAGATTTTACCAGAAATATTTCCATATTTTTTTCAAATGGTGAGCATTGCTGTCTTTCAAAATATACACCCTTTCAAAGACATCTCTTACCTTAGCTGAAAGTCAACTTGGAGATATTCTAAATATTTGTTAGTATTGAAGATAAGATATGCCAACCAGAACTTTTGAGGCATCTGAAGTAGGGATTGTGACTTCCCTATATGTACATTTTGATAAACAAGGGAAAAGATGACCACAGAACACATGCAAAGTCTCTTAACTTTTGTCTACCTCTTGTAAATGTTTGTGTTCTTATTTTTAAAAGTAGAATTCCACCATAGATTCTTATACACCTAAGATTTATGTCCTTAAGCTATTTTATGTGCTTGCATGTTTGCCCCACATCCAGTTCTGCTCTGTAGAAAACTTGGATAACCTCAAGATGACGGAATAAATTTTAATCAACTATCTGGAGACCATATCATGAAAGTAGAAGCTATAACATTGAATTTTGTAATCCTACCCCCAAAAACAAAGTCTGCAGAAAATGGAAATGACTGAGACACTAAGCCAGGATTTCCTAATCTAAACCTAGATGATCTCCATCCTTCTATGAAGTGTTTGCCTCGATGTGTCAAAGGCCACAAGTATGAGGAAATATCTGACTCGCTGGCAATTGATAGTTTAGTAAAAACAAACCTCTTCTTTATGCCACACATAAAACACATTTCCATCAAATATAACTAAGTTTAATGCCCACTTTGATGCTTTTGTGGGTTTGTTACTAAAAAATAATTTAGCTAAGTTAAATATTTTAAAAATCTCAATAAACTTCATATTATCTAGATGTGATCATCTCATCTAATCAATATTTAATTTTGTTTAAATTATAAGACTAGCTTGCAAGCTCCAAAAATGGGTTAATTTGATCTTACAGTGTGCCTTAGGTCAAGTTAAATGCTTGGCCTCTCAACCCAGACAGTTCTGCCTCTACCACTTAATAGTAGAGCTATCCTGAACGAACTAATGACTCACATTCAGTATCCTCATCTGTAAAATGGGGGATAATAGTACTCACTTCCCCTGGAATGACAACAAAAATAGATGATATATAAAAAGCAATTTTCAACCAATTTTAGCTTTACATTTTTTTTCCAGTGATCTGAGAGGGATGTGCCATAAGTGAGATGATAAGAAATTGGACACAAATAATTAGAAGGAAACGAACATAAAAGAAATCAAATAATTCAGAAGTAGATCCTGAAAAATAGAAGAGTTGCTTATTTGTTTACTTGATGCCTGTCTGGTTTTAGATAGTATTGTCAGGGATTAGAAATGGTCTATTTTGTTTGAGAAACCTACTTTTCATCATTACTCTTTATATCATATGATGATTCTTACTAAAGTAAAATGAAGCAGGTTAGGATGAAATTAAAGGATCATCATAAGGCTAAAAATAATAAAAATCGAGCCACACCAAAGTATCTTTCACTCCAGGCAACAAAACATGTTTTGGAATGATAAATAATATTACTTGCAAGAATTGGTCTTGGAAAATCACTCTCATTACTTAAGAAGATGAAAAAGAAAAGTGGGACAACACATTTTACAATAAATATTTAAGTCAAATTCTGAAAGCCAACTATTCACAAGAGTAATCATGTTTCTTGTGTACACAATTTCTTTTAATAGAAGTGAGAACTAGATGTGGTATGGATTGAAATGCAGTTTATACTGGTATTTACATGGACAAGATGGAGGGTTTTGTCATTTTGCATTGACTCTGAAATACAGTGACATACCATCAAATAAAAGGGAAAAAAAGTACCCAAGTGGCTGTTTCCACATCATAAAATATTACGTAGATAATCTGCCTAAGTAGCCTAACTCACCAATTAGGTTTGCCTTGATAAATGCTAACATTACATCTTCACCTTCTGAAAAGAATTTTCTGAGCTGATTGTCTGGGTTATAGTTATTTTCACAGACTACAATGGCTTTAGTCTGGAGGCTTTCTTCAGATTGTAAATAGGAATAACTGAAATCAGGGTATTTTCATAATAATCAGTTTGTTTTCAGTTTTAAATATCTGAAATGGAGAGTTCCTTTTTTTAGGCTGCCCTAAAACATAGGGGTCTTACCCAATTTTTTGGAGAAAGAAAATAAATAAGAAAAGGAGATTGAGAGAGGCTTCATGAGTAAAGGGAAAGTAAGAAAAATGTAAGGATGAGTCCTGATCAAAGAGTAGACACTGTCATCTGGGTTAGGGGACATTAAGGGCAAATATATTGGGGGAAATTGTCTAAACCAGCCCTGGTCACCTAGGTGCCAAACTAAACTAACAAAAGGGAATTTCATTGATTAAGGCCTGAGCCCTGCTCATAGGAGTGTACTTCTTCTTCTTCTCCTTCTTCTTTTTAGAGTGACACTGACCTTCCATTTTAGAGTCCACTATTCCAGCCCATTTTCATAAGAGCTCCATCAGTCTTCTCTTGTTTCTTTCATCAGTAAGAGCTTTCTGTCCCAGTCTTTTCCAAAATAACATTTGTGGAGATGCTGACATGCTGTTATTTTTCACTCAGAAGTTGTACCTAATGATTTACCATGAGAATCAAGGGACTTCTAAAAGAACTTGGAGTCGCATTATGATAAAGTTTCATATATTCCAACCAGGCACTTATGAGTGTACCAATCCTATTCTTTTATTGTCTGTTATCCCATGTGGGTCTTGAGAGAGATATACAAAGAACAATTGCATATAAAAATCATAATGGAATTATGATAACTGGGATGGGGCTCAAAACTCCCCCAACACAGAACTCTGATAATTTGAAAGTGAGTCATGTATTTTTGGCTTTATATCTAAGCAGAATCTCTACCTTCATTGGCCAGAATTCATATCTTCATGTTTTATTATCCTCTGTTCAGTGACAAGGTACAGGAAGTGGAAATAACAGTTCAGTAAGGCAATGCCTGCAAAAAGAGAGAAATTGAAGGGTCTGCCCCAAGATTGCAGGTCTTGAATCCACTCACCCCAGTCACATGGGGTGACAAACATGGATGACGTACCTCCTTAATGAACAGAGTCCTACCCACTAGCAGACATGCCTCAACTGGCACATGTCACCTAATAAATCTAATTTATATTCCCTCTTCTTGAGGAGGAGATAGAAGAGGATAGAAAAACAGGCTGACAGAGAATCAAGAGTTTGCTTTTGAACGGGAGGGAAATATTTCTTTTTTCCTCACCTATTACTAGGCTCATGGCTGAGGCCCCTCTAATAAAGGACAGATTAACAAGAGAAAAGCATACAAGTTTATTTAATACACATTTTACATGACACAGGAGCCTTCAGAAATGAGGACCCAGGCTGGGTGCAGTGGCTCATGACTGTAATTCCAGCACTTTGGGAAGCCAAGGGAGGCGGATCACCTGAGGCCAGGAGTTGGAGACCAGCCTGGCCAACATGGCAAAACCCTGTCTCTACCAAAAATACAAAAATTAGCCAGGCATGGTGGTACATGCCTGTAATCCCAGCTACTTCAGAGTCTGAGGCAGCAGAATCACTTGAACCTGGGAGGTAGAGGTTGCAGTGAGCTGAGATCACACAACTGCACTCCAGCCTGGGCAACAGAGCAAGACCGTCTCAAATAAATAAATAAATAAATAAATAAATAAATAAATAAATAAATAAGGAAAAGAAATGAGGGCCCAAAAAACAGGGAAACCTGTACATTTTTATGCTTAGTTTTGATTAAGAGTGGATAGTCATAGAGAAGTATAACTGGACAAAGGGAGTATTATTGAATGGTAGTAAACCGAGAAGGACTTAGAAAACCTGTTGGTTCATATTCTTCTCTATTTCACTGCATTTTTAAAGATAAGGACATCCATTTCCTATGAATATACGATGGATCCTTTCACATGAGGATCTTATCACCTGCTTTAAAGGAAGTTCAAAGGTTTCTTTCCAAGTTTTATGGCTTGCTTTAGGGAAAAAGGGTGTGGAAAGGTGAAATTGACCTTCCTGCTGCCTCTGCTGTTTCTCAAAAGCCAAGGTGCCATATTCTGGGGTAACGTGTTCTGAACTCTATTTTGGGAAATGGTGGTATGCGCCTGTAGTCCTAGCTACTTGGGAGGCTAAGGTGGGAGGATCACTTGAGCCCAGGAGGTGGAGGCTGCAGTGAACCTCCAGCCTGGGTGACAGAGTGAGACTGAGACTCAAAAAAAAAAAAACATAACCAAAGCTGCTACTTTTCACTAAGTGGGTTAGTCTCTTGGACTTCTGATTATTCTGCAAACAAGAAAGAATGGGTTTCTCATTAGCTGTATTTATTTGGAAATTTGGCCCTATGCTTGACAATATTTTTGAAGGAGATAATAAGCTAATGCATGCATGTGCTTAGAACAATGTATAGCACATAGTAAATTTCTGATAAATGCCAGTGGAGATGGTGATACTGTTGAATACTATCTTTTATTTCAGATAACAAGGCTGACTCTTATTTTTTGGAAAGGAGAGGGGCTGAATTTACTAAGGTCAGTGAGAAACCTTTTGCCCCGTAAAAGGGAGGCCACCTAGGACTTACAACATGCAGTAGGCTATGAGGGTCAACACCAGGGCTGCAACACAGATCTTAGAGGGAGTGGGTGATGTGTTCTTTCAGGACAGATTTAATATCTTCTTCTTTATCCATTCTGATATCCTAGACTACTTTTACATTTTTAGAAGGGACCAGCATAAGGAAGAGATTTAAGTGAATGAAAGTGACAACTAGTTAGGCTGGAAGACTTGAACAGGACTCTAAGGGGAAGCCATTGGAGTGTGTTTGAGGAGGTACATCAACTGCCATGGAGATACTTTTCCACCTTTTGCTTGCAGGGCATTATTTCATGCTATGTAAAGACCAGTATGCAGACTTTCCTTGGACTGGTGAAAATCAATCTCCATTTAAATCAACTTATCATAGGAAAGGCAATAAATGTTTAAAGAATATCCTGTAACCAAAGTCAACTCAGCGAAGAGGCTGCAGAAAGTTAGTTCTAAACCATATGGCCTTATCTTTCCTTGCCTTATTATTTATACTGCCCAACAAAATGAGAGCCCTCTGAGTCACCAGGTCACTTGTATTGCCAAGTATTTAAGCAGCACATTTACCACGCAGTATCCTTAATCCATTTGATTACTTCAGAAAATGTGTGGAAAGGGAAAACTTTATGTGTATGTTGATGCCTTCAGACAGTAGATTGAGTAATCACATAAAATGAAGTAATCACTTTCTTTCCCACCCATGCATATGCATAACCTCTGGTGACTTCATAGGCAGTGGAAATGACCTCATCATGGAGTAACTTCATCCTACGGTTCAATTACGTATTCAGGGCTATTGCAGGTAACTGTCTTCAGTTCCTTGCTGACATTTTACTGGTTGGGTGATAAAAACTGATGAATGTTCAAACTGTACCCAAATTCATGACACAAAGTATGTGACTTTAAAAGTAATTTCCCTTAGGGGTAACTAGTTCAAAAATACAACAGGAATTGTAACCTGATAAGGGTTTTTTCCCCCTAAATTTTTCCAGGTTGGGTGTCATCTAGATAATAAAGACAAACTTTTGACATCCCCATGATCATCTTTATATTCCATAATGATCACTACAGTCCCAACATCGACTATCTGGTCTCTTTCTCCCCATAATTACCCTTGTTATTACCATGCTTTGTTTCTTGATTTTTAATTCTTGTAGACAAAGCTCCCTGGATAAAACCTGTCCATGTACCTCCTGTTTTATTCATTTAATTGTCTCTAGAAAGGAAAAGGTCACTTGACCCAAGACTCTAAAACACTCAATATTGCAAAATAGTACAAATTGTGCCACTGTAATCAGGCCGGCCTGAGTTCAAATCCTGACTTTATTAGCTGTGTGACCTTGGAAAAGAGAGCTGATGCTTTGATTCTCAGTTCTTCAATCTTGAAATTGGCAATAAAATATCAACGATGCATAGGGGTTTTGTGAAGATGAATCAAGTTAATGCATCTAAAATGCTTGGCACATTGAAGCTCTTTGCACACTAGAACAGAGAAAAAAAACAAATAAAATGCTAAACACAATGTCTGGTGCATATTCAGGAAATAGAGGCCATTATCAATATTATGCTTGAACTTGTGTCCCACTGACTAGGATAACTACAAGAAGAGATATGTCCAGCATTTGCCTTCTGCAGAGAAGTCAAGTCCTGTTGGAAAGGCCTCTGCAAAAATTCTACTTTGTTATCAAGAACTTAACCTTCTATCCCTGAACAAAGAGCTGCATTTGAGATAGCTTATAAAAATACATGAAGTTATCATTATGTATTTTATCAAAATTCATCTCAGGAAGAACTTATTTGCCACATGGCCATGAAATAAGATGTTACAAACAGACTTGTAATGAGGTTGACATTCCTGAAAGAAAAAAGAAAGAAAAGGCCATTCAAACATTGCTTTTTGAGGGCTCAGCTAAATAGCTTTCAGAAAGAGCTTCCACTAGCTTGTATTTGCATAACAAAAAGATTCCTCCACCTTCCTATAGTCTTATTTGCAGATCCCCAGTAGAATATTTATTAAAGTCTAGATGCAATTAAACCTTTTGTGAAATTTGTGTTTGATCATGAATAGGGGTGAGTCAGAAAGTTTGAACGAGACTGAAACATAAAGGGAAGTATACAAGAAAGCACTCTCATCTTATATTTAGCAATGACATTCAAATGACAAAAAAAGAGAGACAATTTTGGAGTAAGATGAAGTTTTCCAATGAGTGTGTTCATTGCTAATCTTGGTTTCTTTGTTTATTGCTCTCATTAATTCAACTAACATATGCTGGATGTTGGAAGATTTGTTTATAAAGTGGTGATGGGAAAGGTAGTCTTGGTCTAAACTAATCTGTCTGGATTTCAAAAGTGCCTTATTATAAAAGGAAAATATAGTGAGTCCTCAAATAGTAGTGTGTGTTTCATTAACGTAACAAAAAATGGGCTTCAGATTGCCTCAGAAATATGCCATAAAACCTAAGCTTTTAAAATTTCACTCCAGAAACTTGAAAGAAAGTCTGCTCTCACCTCTATTATTGTTCTGAATTAGAAATTCTTTTTGAACTGTTGATATTTTACTATGAATATTTCAAAGACATGGTTACTAAAGAGTTTTCCTAACCTGGAGAGGTATTTGGAGGGTCAAACAGGGTGATTATTTTTAACAGAAAGGAAGGCCTGAATTAGTCAAATAATTTTTTTAATAATTTCAAGAAGACCAGAGGAGAGCTGTGCATTTGAGTGGTTTGCTCCAGTAAAAGAGAACAAATTTTCTTTTGCTATGATTTTGTAGGTTTAAATTTCTCAGTGTAATTTTCCTGCCACCTGACCTTATTTTCTTTTGCAAAGGCAAAACAAATAAACTTGAAAGGAAGAGGGAAGGAAAACAATAATCTATGTTTTCATGTTCTGGGATTATTTGATTTTCTGGTAGGCTTGTCTTGCTTACTTATAATCATACCAAAATATTCATAATTTTAAAATTGGCAGGAAATGAAGCTGCAATCCTTCTGTCCCTGTTGGAACATATAGGGGAATCAGGATTTTCTCCTACCCCAGAGATTCCTTTCAGCATGCGCCAATTTTCATGCCTGAGGATGCTAAGTGACAAGAATTCTATGTGAAATCATACAGTGCGCCAAGAGTTCTGGTGTATATACCCTGAAAGTGCATTCCAGGACCTCAGAGGCATTTCGATTCTACTAATTGAAAATGTAGATATGTTTTTAGCAACTGGAAATAGCATCACTGTCATTTAAGTTAGATTTTGTGAGCAGAGGCTCTGATAATCCTTATTTATGGCAGGTATATGGGGACTTGTTAAATGACTCTTGCCTTTAGAGTTCAATTATTTTTCCATTGACTTAATACACATTGAGCCCCTATTCTATACCAGCTTCTGTGCTAGATCCCAGGAATACAAAGTGAAACAGGCCAAGTTTTCTGCTTCCAAGGAGCTCACAGTATAGTTGTGAATACAGACAATAAAAGGAAAAATGATAATGTTTTCTGGAATGTCCAAGGATAAAGCTATGTCTTGGGGGTTACCTGATCACTGAGGAGGAGTACTTGGAGTTGGTATGTGAAACATCATGAGGAAATAGAGAAGAGGTGTTGACAATGGTCAATATCTGTGAAATATGTATGAACGATGGAAATTGTATCAAAGAACCTGATCTGGAGAGAATCTCTGTCCAGTTGAAACATGTCTCTATGATAGTGCCAGGAACATTTTAAAGTGATATATTTCCTGAAGAAGGACGGGGGTGGGGGGGAGTTTTCTAGGCAGGGAGAACCCTGGGAACAGAGGCTCAGGGGCAAAGAACAGTATGTACATAAAAGGGTAGGCTCAGATACTGAAACCAGATAGGTTTGGGTTCAAATCCTGACTGTCACTCTTTAGCTACCATCGAATCATGTAGAAATTTTCTAGAGCAGGTGAATCTACTTAACAATCTGCTTTGCTATCATTCTACTTTTAATTTAGATTTTTATTACTAGCTTTAGCAAACTCTGAGATTAAGTAACCTTTAAGATTTGCCATTATTTGGAGAATAATTATAGTCATAATAATGAAAAATACTGATGATAATAAAAAAGAGAACAATATACACAATGTTCATGTATAAAGTATTTGCTTAGTCTACGCAGACACTAAGAGCTTGTGATGGTTAATTTTATGTATCAACTTGACTAGGCCATGGGGTGCCCAGACATTTGGTTAAACATTATCCTGGGTGTATCTGTGAGGCTGCTTTTGGATGAGATTAATATTAGAATTGATAGAATGTGCAAAGCAGATTGTCCTCCCTAATGTGGGTGGCCCTCATCCTATCTATTGAAGACCTAAGTAAAATAAAAGGGCTGGCTGGAGAGAACGGCACCTGCCTGACGGCTTAAGCTGAGACATTGGTCTTCTCCCGCCCTCCAACTAGAACTTACACCTTTGGCTCTTCTGGGACTGCAGGTTGTCAATTACAGATCTTGGGACTTCTCAGCCTTCATAATCGCCTGAGATAACTCCTGATAATAAATGTCTTTCTTTTGTATGGATATAAACATAGATATAGATAGTTAAATATATAATCTCCTATGGGTTCTTTTCCTCTGGAGAACCCTGACTAATACCGTGCTTTAAATATTTTCTCTCATTTTTCTGTAACAAATTTCCCATAGTCTTGATTTTTTTTTTTAAAGATGGAGTCTTGCTATGTTGCCCAGGCTGACCTCAAACTCCTGGTCAAGGGACCCTCCCACCTCAGCCTTCCAAGTAGCTGGGACTACTGATACTCACCACTGCACTTGGCTCAATTCATGGTCTTGATTTGAACCTGTGCTCTTGGCCACCTCAGCATACTGTAGGACAAATGAGATTTTTTAAGAGTACTTCTAGCTTGAAATTTGAATTCCTTTCATTATAAAGGTCATCATTAAAGGCATTATTCCATGGGCATTATTTAGTTTCAGAGCTCAAAAGGCATAGCTTCAAAGTAACCATTGTTCCCATCACCTAAGATGCAGATGATGGTCAATAGGAAAATAATTTTCACAACACACTACCATCCCTGGTGGCCTGAGGGACAGCCGAAACTCCCAAGCCCATAAAACAACATAAACAAAAGATTCCATGAAACTGATGGAGTTGAGTTTAGAAAGGAGCTTGGAGTCTCTAAGATTTTCAAGGTAAGTCTCTCTCCATGAACTAGGGGAACCAGGACCTACTGCTTGGACAAAGAAGTGGGAGAGAAAATATAGGATTCCAGCTACTTCTCTCCTTTCTTATTTCCCGCCTCAATCAAGTTTGAACAGCACAGCTGTTTATGTGGAGCCTTCCCTTGGAGATCACAGGGCATATGTTGGCTGGAGGTTTTACTTTGCCATCTGCCCATGGCAACTCAAGATATTATCTGCTGTAACTACTGGACTATGGTTTTCAAATTTTAGTGTGCATAAAGGATGCCTGAGAACTATCTTAAACATGGAAATTTCTGGTCTCTATTCCCTAAGATTTTGATGCAGTAGGTCTGAGATAGGTTTCTGGAATATGCATTTTTACCTTAGGGGAAATTTGTGCCTATGGCTATGTCCCCAGTTTAAGAAATGTTCCTTAGGGAATTTTCATTCCCATGAGACATGATGGAGGAGAAGGGACATAGACTTCAAATTATTCCTGGTGCAGCAAGTGCTGAACAGAACCTGGAAGAAAGATATTTTCCTCTACATAAGTAGGAAAAGAAAATCCATGGAAAAAAAAATGGAATCTTAATGACAGTGGCATTCTGAGGAACTTAAAATGAGGAAATATCCAAGCCCAAGAAAATGACATTGTCCACACAGGTCAAATCACATCCAATCCTGAAGGGTTTCCCTTTTTCTGAAGAATTGGTTTCCTCCCTCTCTTTTCTCTGCTCAGCTATGGAATAACCTAAGTACTACTCCTCCCAGAGGAATTCCTGCTCTGCTCCAAGTTCTCATTATCAGCACTCCTGATCCTGCTTCTTACTCTAAGGTTCTGGGTTTCAGTTTGATGGAAACGGAACGTGAACACCAGAAGAGAAGTGATGTCTGGGAACCTCTATAGCCTTGCTCTCTATCCCCACCTGAGGAAGGAAAAGCTGTTCATCAAGGACAGCTGGCAAACCTGGACTGGAGCATAGCTCAGGAGTGGGAACTCCTAGGCACAGCATTTAGGTGAATATCACCCACTACACCAAGGCTTCAGTCTCACTCTTGTTTTAATCCGCTCACATAAAAATTTTCTTCTGGTTGCTGCTCAATGGGAAATATATTTTAAGAAGAGAAAGCTATTTTTAAGAATTACTTTTATTAGTCTATTGATTCCATACTTAAAAATGGGTCAGCTTTCCTCCTGCACAGCTGAAGGTATTTTTGAGAAGTCGTTAAATAAATGCAGTCACTAATTTGCTGCTTGGAGTCGTGACCCACTCTTACCCTCTGCTGAGGATAAGAGATGGTTTTGTTCTTAGCCTATTTTTCATTTACTGAGAAGCTCTGACCGCTCCATCCCAGGTTAGGCAGTCATGAGCCCCTGTGGGATTCTCAGACTCAATCTGTAGTTATTTTAAGAATTTAAATTACATAAGCGAGGCTCTTTTTAGAATCCCTTCTTAGGGTCAGTCCCACACAGGACATCCTTAAAATTGCTACCATGAGCATGTGAGAAGCTTTTACCATTTAGTTTTTTGTGATGAGGGCTCCAGAGGCTGCTATTTTGAGAAGGAGAGTGCAGGTCATCTGGCCTCTCTACTATTCCTAGAGAGTTGCTGGGCACAGCCCTAGTAGCAGCAAGGAAATGGCAGAGGGAGCATCCTGCTTTGGTTATGAAAAACAGAATTTCAACTCAAACTGGCCAAATCAAGTAAGGCAATGTTTTGGCTCCTATAACCAAAGTACAGCAATAGCACTTCAGGCACGGTCTGGTCCAGGGCTCAAGACATGTCCCCAAGTCACCCTTTCCCTTCAGTTCTGCTTTACTTCATGTAGATCTTATTCCAGGTCAGGCTTTCTTCATGTAACCTGGCAACTCCAGACAATGTTCTTTCGTTTAAGTGCTTTGCAAAGAAATATTATCTCTTCTCTAGATCTCCCAAAATTTTGATTTGAAACTCATTGGACTTATTTGGGCCAAGTGCCACTTTTGCTCGATCACCTTGACTAATGGCATGCAGTGCTCTGATTAGTCAATCCAAAATCCCATGCCAATCTTACAGTCACAGTCACCTCCCTGAAGGACATGAACTGAGATGGGGAATAAATTGTTTTTCAAGGAAAATATGGGTTTCATCCTCACAAAAAATATCAATGGATGTTGGGGAAAAAATAAAAAACTTATTGTGTATTACTTGATTAGATAGGACAAATAATAATTATGAATGCCTTGCTGGATTTGGGGGGACAGCCACTATCCCCAGGACCCTCACACCCTCAAATCTCAGGAAGCCTCTGAAATATGACCAGAGGAAGAGAAGTAGAAAAGCTAACCCTATCATGATACCACCTGCTTGTCCTGCCCAAGAGTCCAGTGTGCAGGAGGCTGAGAATACAGCAAAAGTTCAGTCCATTCTAGCTTTGCAAATCATATAATTTCATTCAAGAGAAAAAAATGCAATTATTTAATGCATGCCTACCATGTACAAGTGCGATGCTTCATGCTGCTTCCTCCCCACTGACAGATATTGCTGGTCTAGGCATACCATTTAGACTCATTGGGATTAGAGGAAGTCGAAGAAGTAAAAATGATAAAGGGGATGCAATGATTTTCAAAAAGCTTTTGAGAGAAGGAAATATATCTTGTTCATTTCCGTTATCCATATTATTTAACTGAGCACAGGGTCTGGCCAGTAAGAGAGTCTCAAATGTTAACTGAATTAATGCATGCCTGACTAACATCCATTTGGTTTTTACTATATTCTGGACACTATGTAAAGTACTTTTTAACTCTTAATTCATTTCATCCTTACCACAACCCAGTGAAGTGGTTGTAGTTTTTAATCTCTATTTTACAAACAAGGAAACTGAGGCAAAGAGAGGTTACACAGGCAGGAAATAGAAAAGCCAGCACTCAAGCCCAGGCAGTGTGAGTATACTGATATACTCCTAGAGAATATACTAATTCTCATCCATGTAAATGTGGAAGTAGGGATCTAGCTCTGTCACTCAAGGTTTTGGCAAAACCGCACTGGGCAGAAGGATGGTCCATACCTACACTGCCCAATATGTCACTGGCCACATGTGGTTATTTAAAATAAAATTAATTACAATGAAATAAAACTGAAGCCAGGCGTGGTGGCTCATGCCTGTAATCCCAGCACTTTGGGAGGCCAAGGCAGACAGATCACCTGAGATCAGGAGTTCTAGAGCAGCCTGGCCAACATGGCAAAACCCCATTATATTAGTCCGTTTTCACGCTGCTAATAAAGACATACCCAAGACTAGGCGATTTACAAAGAAAGAGGTTTAAGTGGACTTACAGTTCCATGTGGCTGGGGAAGCCTCGCAATCATGGCTGAAGGCAAGGAGGAGCAAGTCCTGTCTTACATGGATGACAGCAGGCAAAAAGATAATGAGGAAGATGCAAAAGTGGAAACCTCTGATAAACCCATCAGATCTCGTGGGACTTATTCACTACCATGAGAACGGTATGGAGGAAACTGCCTCCATGATTCAATTATCTCCTACCAGGTCCCTCCCACAACATGTGGGAATTATGGGAGTACAATTCAAGATAAGATTTGGGTGGGGACACAGCCAAATCATATCACCCATCTCTACTAGAAAAACAAAAGTAGCCGGGTTTGGTGGCAGGCACCTGTAATCCCAGCTACTCAGGAGGCTGAGGTTGAACCCAGGAGGCAGAGGTTGCAGTGAGCCGAGATGGTGCCACTGCATTCCAGCCTGGGCAACAGAGCAAGACTTGGTCTCAAAAAATAAATAAATAAATAAATAAATAAAATTGAAAGTTCATTCCTCAGTTACACTAGCCACATTTCAAGTGCTCAGTAAACACATGTGGCTTGCGGATATACAAGTCTCTTCTCGCAGAAAATTCTTTTGGATAGCAGTGGGAGCTGAATTCCAAATGTCATTTTCAATCTTGATATGGGGAGTAGGAATTACCGTTTTCTATGGGGGCATCCCCAGTCAAGCCCACCTTGCCCAGCACGCTGGCTGCCCTTGCCTATGTGCACCCTATTCCATCATCACAACACACAACCCGTGCCCTTCTGTGCCTCCCCGCTTTATACACTTCTGCTTGGGGCACCTCTCTAGTCATGCCAGGTGGGAGTTAAAATCTCATAACTGTCACCCCCTCAAGTCCTGCTTGAAGTTTATTTTTTATTTATTTATTTTTTTTGAGATGGAATTTTGCTCTTGTCTCCCAGGCTGAAGTGCAATGGCGCAGTATCTGTTCACTGCAACCTCCGCCTCCCAGATTCAAGTGATTCTCCTGCCTCAGCCTCCCGAGTAGCTGTGATTACAGGCGTGCAGCACCACACCCCGCTTATTTTTTTTGTGGTTTTAGTAGAGATGGGGTTTCAGCATGTTAGCCAGGCAGGTCTTGAACTCCTGGTCTCAAGTGATCCCGCCCCCTTCGGCCTCCCAAAGTGCTGGGATTACAAGTGAGAGCCACCACGCCCCGCCCCTACTAGAAGTTTTACGGCAGAAAATCTGGTTGCATGATTGGTGGGAAACCCTGGCAAAAGAGGGGTTGGAAACACAACTCTGGGTTTGATATCCTAAAAGATACTATCTGTGTGGTAAGCAGCCCAGTCTTTGGAAATATATAGACCTGAGGTCTGAATCCCAGATCACCACATACTAATGACAGGACAGGCTCAAGACTGAGCCTTACCTGAAAATGGGGTCAACTCCACGTACCTCATATCAGCATATGTCCTTGGCATAGTGCCTGCTGGCTAAGAATTGGCAGCTGCTGAGGTCACTATTATGATGATGACGTAAGTCAAATGGCTTGTAGTTCTCCAGCTTTTGGGGGTCAGCCTTCTGTTTAAAACTGTCATGACAATATCCTGAACCAACTCTCAGTAGACCATTGTCTTCTCCCTATAGATGATTTCTGGAACACACTGAAATCTATTTTGGAGTCTTCATGGCACCCCCAAAATTTCACTTTACTCTGGACTACAACTTCATAACAACGTGGATCAAATTTGTTATCTTGCAATATTTATTCATTAGTAATGTTTTCTTCCTTTCAAGCACCACCACAAACCCTTCCCTTAGCGCTTCAAAGCACAATGACAGCCAGGTTGTGGTATTTAACAGACTTAACTGGAGGCTTGGAGTTAAGGGGATTACAAAGCAGAAAAGAAAATGTCATATTGGATAGTAACTATTACTAAATGTAGAGCCCGTACATGAGCATCTCTAGAGAGGTCTCCCAGCTTTCTGGTCTATCACCATGTTACATGGGCCATCCCACCTCTCTCATATGAAAATTATTTTGACCATGATCTTCTTATGCATGATCTAAAGCTAGAACTATCTCTTACTCCAGAGCCAGTGTAGAATGATCCTGTCCCAAACCAGCTAAATACAAACCGGCCCCCGTTCTTGCACTGGGATGACTGATTTGGACAAATAACTTCTACTTCTGAATCTTAAGGGCAATGGGTAGAAAGCAAGATGGCATGTAGCTGATGAAAGGCCAAGGCAAGGGAGTATATTTTGCTGATTCCTTAACCTCCCTAAACTCACACACTTTATCTCAAAGTGAACTGAAGAAATTTCTCTACCTGTATCCAGTCCTATATGCTGCTCTTTGACCTCTTGGTCTGTCCTGGGATGCAGTGCAATTAGAAGTTAATGCATTCATGCTGTGACCTGAAAAGGTGGAAGGTGCCTGGGGGCTCCTGAGTACTTGGCTTCCATTCAGACCGCAAGCTGGATCTCCTATTATCAACACGTTTCTGCATCCTTGATTCTAGCACTGAGGCCCCTATTTATCTCTCAGAGAAAGGACAAATGGGCCTTAGCAAGAACAGTGGGCACTGGAGAGGGAAAAACTACAGCTACCCAGTGGAAGAAAAAGCTTAAGTGACCTTTTAGTGAGAAAAGCTAGAGCTTCCTGAAGAAATTATCACATTCGAGTGGCACTTTACAAACAATAGTTCTCATTTATTAGGTCTCACTATGTGCCAGGCACCATGCTAGCACATTTGAAGGCATGATCCCATCTCATTCTTAAATCAGTCACAAAAGTAGATATAGTGGTCCCCCTTATCCATGGAGGATACATTACAAGACCCTCAGTGGGTGCCCAAAACTTTGAATAGTACCAAACCCTGTATATATTATGTTTTTTTCTATACATACATATCTACAATAAAGATTAACTTATAAATTAGGCCAGGCATGTGGCTCATGCCTGTAATTTCAGTACATTGGTAGGATCACTTGAGCCTAGGAGTTCAAGACCAGCCTTGGAAACAAAGTGAGGCCCCATCTCTATAAAAACTAGAAAAAATTTAGCCAGGTATGGTGGAGTGAATAGGTAGTCCTAGCTACCCAGGAGGCTGAGGTGGGAAGATTGTTTGATCCTGGATGGTTGAGGATGGGTGACAGAGTGAGACCCTTTCTCAAAAAATAAAATTAAATAATAAAATAAAATAGGCACAGTAAGTGCTGAGCAACCATAACTAATAATAAAATAAAATTATAACAATACATCAGCATCATGACTCTTGTGGTTTGAGGCTGTTATTAAGTAAAATAAGGGTTCCCTGAACACAAGCACTGCAGTCCCACGACAGTGATCTGATAACTGAGCTGATTACTAAATGATTAATGGGAGGGTAGTGTAGACAGTGTGGATCCACTGGACAAAGGGGTAATTCACATCTTGGGTGGGAAGAAGTAGGACTATAGGGGACTTCATCCTGCTACTCAAAATGGCGTGTAATTTAAAACTTATGAATTGATTATTTCTGAAATTTTTTATTTCATATTTTTGTTACTGACATGCCAGGGATTAAGTCTATGTCCTGCTGCTCATTGCACAGAAAGCCAATCACTGAGACAATGGATATTGACAGGGAAGAAGGCTTTCATTGGGTGCTGCAGCCAAGGAGAATGGAAGACGAAGTCTCAAATCCATTTCCTTGACCAGCTGAAATTGGGGGATTATAGAACAGGGAAGGCAGGAAAATAGGATTTGGGGAAGAGTATGGAAGGAATCATGATGGATGAGAGGTCTGGCATCTCATTGTCTGGATGCGGTGATCTAATGAGTTTCAGTTCCTTGCCTGAGGGATGATTTCCTGAGGAAGGAACTCAGATGAGGCAAGTGTAAGTTTCAAGTTTTATGACCAGAGAGGGTCAATTTCTTTTTTTCTTTTTTCTTTTTTTGAGACAGAGTCTTGCTCTGTCGCCCAGGCTGGAGTGCAATGGTGTGATCTCAGCTCACTGCAACCTCTGCCTCCCAGGTTCAAGCAATTCTCCTTCCCAGCCTTCCAAATAGCTGGGATTACAGGCGCCTGCCACTATGCCAAGCTAATTTTTTATATTTTTAGTAGAGATGGGGTTTTGCCATGTTAGCCAGGCTAGTCTCGAACTCCTGACCTGAAGTGTTTCACCTCCTCCGCCTCCCAAAGTGGTATTACAGGCATGGGCCACCGTGCCCAGGGAAAGGGTCAATTTTTATGTTTATTCAAAAAACCCTAACTATTGGTTACATGAGACAGTTGGGTAGATTTCATTTTCCTATCTCAGTTGACAGTGGGTGACTGAAACTTTGGAAAGTGAAACCTCAGATAAGGGAGCTCGGGGGTGGCTACTACTGTATATTATCCCCTTTTGGGAAGCTATAGTTCAGAGGGTAAGTAACATGATCAAGATTATCCAGGTAGTAACCAGTAAAGCCATGGTCTGAGTTTGGTTTGACTTAGAGTCTGAGTTCTCAACCTGTATCCTTGTGTTGGCTTCAGTTCTTCCAGGCATGTTATTTCACTGGTCAATGTGAGAGAAAGAGAGCAGGGGAAGTATTAGTCCTATTTTGAAGACAAGGAAATGGAAGCTCCGAGAGTTTACATAGCTGGCTCAATGTTACCTAGGTCTCCTGAGTTCTAGTCCAAAGTGGTTTCCATTGAGCAGCAAGTGGCTGAGCTAGGATTCCAACTAGCGCCTTCATAATACAAATTCCTCTCCACTGGGCATTTGAAAAGCCCTTAGAGGGCTGATCTGTTTTCATAGCCATCTCTGTGCCAAGGCTTCTGTTGAGGTGTAACATTAATAATCATATAGAAATTGACATTTATTATTAGAAATCTCTGTTGAGCTCCAATTTAAGAGAATAATCTCCCCTTTCCCTAGCAAGGCTTCTGGAAGTTAAAGAGTACTACATAGCTGTGCAGATAAATTTTATTATCATAAATTTTATTATTTGAATTGCCTCCAGCTAATTGTTTAGGAAATTACTAGTTCTAAAAGCTATCCCTACCCATAAAAAAAGAAAGGTTTAGCCTTACTTTTTTTTTTTTTTTTTAAATATAGGTACCTTGATTCTTCAAGATAAGTATCATTAGTGATGGTAAATCTTAGCATTTCAAAGGAGGAGATATGCACCCTGGTTAAGATACTGATGCAGGACAGCTGAGCCCCCAAATTGGGGCTTAGCCCAGGAGGGTACTTGGCTTCACCAGGAAAGAATTCACGAGCAAGCTGGTGGTGTTAGGCAGCAACTTTTACTGAAGCAGCAGTGTACAGCAGCAGCAGAGGTATGGCATCTTGTGGAGTAGGGCTACCTCACAGGCAGTGTGCCGAGTAGTGGCTCAGAAGCAGTCCTGCAGTCATATTCATACTGACCTTTAATTATACGCAAATTAAGGTGTGGATTATGCAGACATTTCCAGAAATAGGGTGGTAGCTTCCAACAATTCTAGGTTATTGGACCATTGTCAGAGAGAGGGGTGGTAATTTCTGGTTGTTGCTATGGCAATGGTAGACTGACACGGCACACTGGTAGGTATGTCTTAAAGGGCAGTGCTTTCACCTCATCCCTGTTTTAGCTATCCTCAATTTGGTCCAGTGTCCAAGTCCTGCCTCCAGAGTTGAGTCCTGCCTGCCTCCTACCTCAGTACAATTAGAAACCTTTTTTCCTATCCCCTTTTACTAAGAAGTTGTCATGGTGATGAGAGTGGGCCATGAAAGGACCTAGTGGAGTTACCATCACACTTTGGTTATAAAATC
This sequence comes from Pan troglodytes, assembly GCF_028858775.2. Taxonomy (NCBI): domain Eukaryota; kingdom Metazoa; phylum Chordata; class Mammalia; order Primates; family Hominidae; genus Pan; species Pan troglodytes. Next base: position 66,888,598 of record NC_086015.1, read on the forward strand.
CTGTGAAAAGCTCATCAAGTTTAGTTGGAGACTTTGATCCTGTGACACGGTTAGTGTTTTATGCCAATAAAATTAATTTGGATTTAATCAGTCTTTATGTGACTGTATGACTCTTATTGGGGGTTCTCAAATACGAAAAGAAGAAAAAAATAGAGTTTTTAGTTGTAATACTTCTAATTGCCTCTACATCTGGATTGCAAATTGGGTTTTCTCCTTGAGCTAGTTCTCTCACTTTGGGGTATCTCTCCTAGAAATAATGCATCTATGCATATCTGTGTATATAAAAATGTAGGCTTTTCATATATAAATATACATAGATGGATACAGATATTTCTTGTAACATTGTTGTAGTGAAAAGCAATACTAGATAAAAGCCCACCAATAGAGGGAAGATTGATTAAATTATGACACATTTATACCATGATGTATTATAGCACTGTGCATATATGAAAAACATAAGTTAGATGTGTATGTATTGGCCTAGAGGGATATTTATGATATAATTGTCAAATAAAAAAGCAAGTTGCAGGGTAGAGTGATGGATATGATCCCATTCTTATAAAATATTGTGTCAAAACCTATTTATGAGAATTTATGTCTTTATATGCTTGAATGAGCATAGATAACCATGTGGAACAGTATCCATTAACCTATTAACATTGGATTGATGATCTGGAGGATGTAGGGAAGGATGCTTGGAGGAAAGGGAATATTATTAACTTTTGTTTGGCTTATTGTGATAAATACATATTACATTTATACCTAAGAAAAATCCCACTCCCAAAATAAACACAATAATAAGGGCAGTGGCAAGGGAGGGCTTTAAGGCAGACTGTGCTTGTATGTTGCTCCCAGACAGAATTATCTGGTAGGCTATCACAGGTACTGCTGAGATTCTTCTGATCTTTAGAATCAACATCTTATCAATAAAAATAATAACGAACCCCAAGAAAAGGGAAGAGACTAGATGTTTTCTTCCAAAGCTCTCCTTTATGATGGCATTTTCATTAAGGAGCCAGTAGAATGGTTACTGTTTAATAAAGACCAAATAGACAAATCTATTATTTTTTTTCCTCTTAGAAAGCATCATGTAACTATGGGAATGTTTCCTAAACTCAGTATTTCTGGAAAAGGAACACAGTCTTAAGCATTTTGAGTGAGAGAAAAAATGCTGGCATATTAAACCAAGCCCCTGGCACTATCTGTTTTTTGTTTGTTTGTTTGTTTTTTGAAGACTAAGATACAACTTTATTCTTTTTTTTTTAATTATACTTTAAGTTTTAGGGTACATGTGCACATTGTGCAGGTTAGTTACATATGTATACATGTGCCATGCTGGTGCGCTGCACCCACTAACTCGTCATCTAGCATTAGGTATATCTCCCAATGCTATCCCTCCCCCCTCCCCCCTCACCACTATCTGTTTTTAGCAGACCTGTTCTTCCGTCTCTTTGTCCTTCCTTCTCTCCTCCCTTTCTCCCTTGCCTTATTCCTCCTTCTCTGTTCCTGTCTCTCTTTTTTGTTTTCTTTTCTTCTTTCTTTTAAAGAAAATTATTTTCTTTACTTGATGTTTCAAACTGAGACAATGTTAAACTAATGGACTTAATTCTCTGGCTTGCAGGTGAAGAATTAAGTGGTTTAGTCTTTTAAATTATCTTCTTCATTGATTTGTTGTAAGAATTATAATGTATATATATTCACATAATGATGAAGAGTATTCACCCTGTCTATCGCAGACATACTACAAAGGGAGCCACAGAATATTCTGTATCATACCTTTAAAATCAAAAGTTGTTTTACATTTCTATCATATGCTAGAACTTACTTTCCTCAGTTTATGCTGAATTCAGCTTGCATCATAATTTTTTTGCTTCAGCTCATGTTTGGGGGAATTACATATATTTCAGCAATTTTGGTGTCTCTGTTGGGCAGTTTATTATAGGTACGTTTACAAAAGTGTTAATCGCTCTTTAGGTGAAGGAATGTTGTATATACACAACTCTGATTAGCACATGGTAGAGATTTAATAAGTAACTGATCGATGCTAAATAATAAAAATTTCAGAAAACAACATCCAATGTTCTAAATGTTTTTTGGATTTTTCCCAATCGTGGGATCTTTTTGTGTCTTTTTTCCTGTCTCCCAAAGAGAGTTAGAATTTGGTCAGTAATTTATTTTTCTCTTTGATCTCTAAGTTAGTGCCATAACAGTTTTCTATCTTCTGAGATCTCCATGTTTATGGTTAGGGCCTTTCCATAGTAGCTTTTTCTTAGAAATCTCAACTGAGGAATCACAAGGTTCATAAGTTTAGAAAGGAGAGCTTTATTTCTCATAAAGAATTGCAGTCTTCAGAATAGCCATTCTGTAGGCTGGGAAGCATAGCCTCCTGCCAGAAGTCTGAGACAGACACTTCGAGGGTAGGAAAGATAAGATATGGATGTATGCTGAACACGTTAACTAAGTATACATATTCAATAAGCTATAGAAGGAGTCATGAATAATTATGACAGGAGAAACATGCATATGTACAATTGAGTATCATGCCTCTTCATGGGTTGCCTGTTCAAAAAATGGCAGCATTATGCTAAGGGTGGTGGCTCATGCCTGTAATCCTTGTACTTTGGAAGGCTGAGGCAGGAGTATCCTTTGAGCCCAGGAGCTTGAGACCAGCCTGGGTAATATAGTGATACTCTACTCCTACCAAAAAAAAAAAAAAAAAAAAAAAAAAAGTCCAGTGTGGTGGTGCTTACCTGTGGTCCCAGCTACCTGGAAGATTATGGTGGGAGGATCACTTGAGCCCAGGAGTTCAAAGGGGAGCTGAGATTTTCCCACTATACTCTCTAGCCTGGGAAACAGAGAGTGAGAGAGAGAGAGAGAAAAAAAAAAAAGCAGTGTGAGCATGATCTGAGGGTGGAGTTTTCTGCTCTCTGATATCAAAAGATAAAGCAGAGGACATGAAAGCCCTCTCTGCACATCCTCACATCCTCATAGACTATCCAGAAGGGCTTCAGGGTTGTCAATCTCTTATCAGGAGAGGGTGCATTGTGAAACTGCTGAGCTGTCACTGGAAATTGCAAAGAGAGGTGGGGAGTCTGACTGCAGCCTCAGATGACTGGCTAAATGTTATTAAAGGAATGAGTTGTTCATTTCTTGTTTTCTAGAACTGGTTTCTGCCTACTCCTTAGGAAAGAATTCTGGACAAAGGTTAATAAAGAAGGGGCATACTGAAGCATGTCTGAACTCCTGTCCTACCATGGCTGGGAATTCAGTTTTTAAGGTGTTTCTGGCGTCTCCTTGGCCAAGAGGAGTCCATTCAATCAGTTGGGGTGCTTAGGATGTTATTTTTATTTTTCAGAAAGTTTGGCCTTCTTCCTCCCTACAGGATATGTACATTTATGTATTCTGAATATTTTTATGGTTGTAGATTCTTGAAACCAGGCACAATGCTTATGGACTAAGAAATATCCTTAAATGCCAAGAAAATCAGGAACACTAACTGGAATATTTCCCATGTTCATGGGTGGGTGTTACATATCCCCCAAGGTGACAAGTACTGACAATACAAGGACAAAGTTGCTGGAGGAGCCCTTTATGGACAATGTCTCCTGATTGTGAATCAAGGTCACATTTGCCTCTTCCTCCTCTCTTGGAAGCCCACCACATGTTATAGGATGCAGGTTACTATGGTGATAAGGGAAGAAAACACTGAATTAGATGAACATTGCAAAAATATTGTAGTGGGCTATAAAGGGTATTTTACAGTGACTTTTTATTTTTACAATCATTTAACATTTACAGAAAAGTTGCAAAGATAGTACAGAGAGTTCCTGTACATTCCTCACCCAGTTTCTTGTATGGTACATTACCATGGTATCCTTGTCAAAACTAAGAAACTGACATTGGTACATTACTGAACCAACTAAGGACTAAGCTCTGGCTTTATTTGAATTTCACCAGTTTTTCCATTAATGTCTTCTTTCCGTTGCAGGCTCCAATTCAGGGAACTATGTTGGTTTTAATTATTATGCTGCCTAAGTCTCTATATTTTCAAATCTTCTGCATCCTGTGACAGTTTCTGATTCTTCCTTTGTTTTAGAAAGGTTTTAACCCACACAAAAATGTATCAAAGTCTACTCCTTTGAACTGGGTTTGGATTTGTTGCATGACTACCTTCCTTCGTATTTTTAGAGGCTCTTATGAAGACAAAATATCTCTCAGAACTCTTATAACTCCACAAATAATATTTTGGTTTTTGTCCTCTTCGTATTAATTCTTTAACTCTAGGAGGTCATGACCACTAAGAAGGGAATGTTTCTAGCGGGTAACATTTTCCTTTTGCTAAATGTATAATCTCAGTTCTGACTTAATACATTTTACGAATAACTTAAATTTCCAATTCCAAAATATTCAAACAGTTTTGCACCACCATGACATATTGTGTAAAATAGTTTTTCCCTTCTCTCCACCTTTTGGCACTCTAAAAATAGATAGTAGTTTCTTTTAACAAGGTTCTTTAAACAATCTGTTCCGTGCCCCACCACAAACTCTACACCCCAATCTGTTGTTTTAGTTCCCTGCTGTTTAAGAGCCCAAGCCTTTGCTGAAGCAGAATGTCCGTAGTCAATCTTGCTGCTTGATTTTTGTTACCATGTCTCCATAAGATTTGTTCTGAATTCTAATTTGAATACTTATTTTGGAAAGCTTTCAGTTTTATCCTCTTCATTTTGAGTATGGGTACATGCTTTGGAGGCAGAGAGATCTGAGCTCAAATTCCAGACCTACCACACACTATAGGACCTCAGGCAAATTACTTATCTTCTCCCAGTCTCCTTTCCTCCTAAGCGAAAGGGAAGAGACAGCTTCTCTCCTGAATCTGATTTTCAAAGCCCTTAATGTTTTCTGGAGTTTTTCCCTTTCTAGCCATTTGCTATTACCCCAAGGCTAGCAGAAAAGAAGCAATCTAAAAGCAGAGATTGATGTTTCTGGCTTTCTATCTCCTCCCACAACCCTCCAAAACACCAGAAGCAAGAGGGATGTGAGACTGTTAGCCAAGTGTTTGCAAAGGATGGCTTTGAAAGGATATCTGGAAAGGTATTGGGACTGCTGGTAGGCAGATGTGAGGGGCATTCTACATTAAATTTTAAGGGAAATGTTAGCAGATCTGCTCCATCTGGCAGAATCCTGCTTTAAGTTTTTATCTATGATAAGTCTGTTCTCTGGATTCTCTCCCTTTATCTCTTTGTGTCCACGGGACTACTCCAACCATCTTCTCTGTACTTTGGGACCCTTATCTTGATAAATAACCTATAAAATTTGACTCAAGACCCTGTCTCAGATCCCGCTTATGTGTAATATTTTAACTAACACATTCTTGGCCATTATTTCTGGTGGTTTATAGAAGTAAACTTCAGCTACATCTAGTCTGAAAAATATGTTCACATTTTTACATTATTGTCTTTCTATTGAAAAATTCATGTTCATGAATCCATTTTCACAGCTCTCCTGATTGGGAGGTTGAGTCAATACAAATTTTGCAAAAAGTGGGTCCTTTGGGTACCCCCCATGATGGTTAATATTAAGTGTCAACTTGATTGGATCGAAGGATGCAAAGTATTGTTTCTGGGTGTATCTGGTGTTGCCAGAAGAGATGAACATTTGAGTCAGTGGACTAAGAGAGGATGACCCACCCTCAGGAAGACCCACCCACAATTTGAGTGGGCACCATCCAATCAGCTGCCAGCGCAGCTAGAAAAGGCAGGCAGAAGAAGGTGAAAGGAGCTGACTTGCTGAGTCTTCCGGCCTTCATCTTTTTCCGTGCTGGATGCCTCCTGCCTGGAACATCAGGCTCCATGTTCTTTGGCTTTTAGACTCTTGGACTTAACACCAGTGGTTTGTGAGGGGCTCTCCAGGCCTTGGCCACAGACTGAAGGCTGCACTGTCGTCTTCCTTACTTTTGAGGTTTTGGAACTTGGACTGAGCCACTACTGGCTTCTTTGTTTCTCAACTTGCAGACAGCCAATCGTGCGACTCCACCTTGATTGTTAGAGTCAATTCTTAATAAACTCCCAGTTCTGTCCCTCCAGAGAACCCCGACTAATACATCCCCAGATCTGTCACCTCATGCTCCCTACTTTGCAGAAGGAGTTTGACTGTTTGATTCAACATATATTTATGGGGTACTGTGAAAATAAGAAATTAAAAATCCAAGCTGTTGGAACTTTAAAATGTTTTGAGCCTTAAGGGAATGTGATTATGAGATCCCAGTCACATGACAGGCAATTGTAACCTAGGCAGATGTAAAGTTTTTTTCTCTGATTAGATTAGCCTTTTCCTTACACACATTGTTTGGTAAAATGTTGTAAGTGACTAAAGAGAGCCAAGGAAGACCTCTTCCTTCTTCATTATTGATCTTCATTATAGATAAAGTTCCCTCTTACCTTTGTCACGCAAAATCTTCATGACTATCATGTTGTCTAAGATGGAACATTAAGTACACTCTTTTAAATTGGAAAGGAAATGAAAACAAACTGTAAAGAAAAGAAAACAAGAGGTATGAAAAAGGAAACAAACTGTAACTAATTAAATTTGTGTAACTCATAAACCAACCTTGTCTAGAAAATGTGATAATCCTACTAGATTTCTTTGTTTTCTGCTTATATAAGCAAGACCTTAACTTTTAACTTTGGAGCACTGACTCCATTTCTCTAAAGTTTGTGTTTCCTAGAGGGCCAAGCACAGTTTTTCTCTTGAATAAATCCTTTAAAACTAGATTCTGATCCTTTCAATTATTTCAGATTGGCAGTACTTACTCTGTGGTAGGCACTCTGTCGGGGGTGGTGCTGGTGTGTTGATTCAAAGAAATAATTATGGAAACATGTACTACAGCACTTGTTACATGTTCAATGCTAATTTATTTTTGTATTCACTCCCCTTCTCCAACATTGTCAACTTTCATTAATCTATCAGTCAGAGTTCTTAACAGTGTCCAGTGCAGAGGCTTGCAATATGTATAGAATGAATCAAAGAAGAAATATTGAAAGACTCATGCTAAGCAAACAGAAAAAAACACAAACATTTCTTTCCACCCTTCTGCCATTTGGAGAAAATATATAGGGTCAGTATAACCAGGGATTAAAAGAGCAGGTGGTCATGTCAGATGGCTGCTTGAATCCCAGTCTGCCTTTTGCTACGTGGGTGACCTTGGGCAAGTTAATTAACATTTTAAGTTTCAGGTTCCTCATCTATGAAATTGGGATTACAACAGTAAATACTTTATAGAGAGGTGAAGAGTAAATAAATAGATCATGTACAACCTTTAGCATTGTGGCGCACATACAAATAAGTACTGTATAAATAGTAGGTATATTATCATTATTATAAATATTATATTCTGGAAAATGGTTACCAATTTCATAAGGTCTTAAGAGTAGAACAAGCTTCTCTAAGAGGGTTGTGTAAAAGTTTAGCTCTCCAAGGTAGTTATCTTAGTCTAAACGTTCTTTTTTCAAAATAGCTGCATATATGCATTTTGCCGCCACATGCCAGAGAAGGATCTCAACAGGCTGAATGATGCTATTTGCCCCTGGGATCCCCATTCTCCTCCTGATTGTTTAAATAACTTGTAATAAAAAAAGAGTGAAATATATATGGCTTGAGAGGGACATTTTTCTTTCTAGTGAAATAGCATATTTCTAAGACATTTCTACCTTAGGCATAGAAATCACAACAGTTACCTACACCCATTGAAATGGAAATATTAGACTTTCAAAGAATGTTATTATTGTTTAATTAAAATACTTGATGAATGACTCTAAGAAGTGAGAGAGAAAAAGATATGATAGTTGATGCTAGGAATAAATTAATAAAAGATTAAATTTCAAGAAGATTAATTTGGAGGCAATTTGTAGTATAGATTAGAGAGAAAAAAAATCCCCAGAGGAAAATCGTTAAGGTAACTATTTGTAATCTAATCTGATTTCCTTTTCTTGAGAGAGCCACTAGACTGGCAAACTGGGGATTTTAGTAAATGAATTAATATCCTGCTTTGATCCTTCACAAATTCAAACTGGCTTAAGTCCTGCAATATTTTTTTCACTAGAAAATTTGAAATTCGTTGTAATCTAATGCATTCATTCATTCATCCCACACATATTTATTGAGGGCCTACTGTGTGCCAGGCACTGTGATGTTGTGTATATATTTGTTAATGATGTGATCATGGTCCTGGTGCCTTCGGAGCATACAATCCAATCCAGTTCTTTTTGATGAGAAATTTTGTGTACCATTTTGTAATTTCCTGGGTTTAAGCTAAACCTGTTGCACATTGTAAAGTTTTTAACAACTTTTTTTGATTCGGAACACTAATGAGCTTCTAAGCATCTGAAGGTGGCAATATTTTGGAAAGAAACAAATTATATCAGGAAAGTATTGCTCAGGTTATGAGATAAATGGAAGATTCAACTCCCAGGAAGTGGGCAGCCATCATGGCTCAGATTTCCAAATAGCTAAGGTTAGACTGGAGATGAGAGCCAAGTTAAATATGATTAAGTAAGCCAAGAAGACTAAATATAATACTCATTACAAAAACACATTTGATTTATCCATTTCTAAATAGTAAACCTTGACATTTTGGATAACACTTTCATCATATAAGCAAAGGGTTCTTTCTAGTGTAACTCACCAGTGTAGTCCAAGTAAAAAAGCCAAAGAATGGGTTGGTGAATTTGACTTACCTCATTCAGCCAGAGACATTGGGGAGAGGAGGGAAGAATGAATAAATTACTATTATCATGGAATATGATTCCTAGTGGCAGCTATAGCTGTAGCTAACATTTACTGAATATTATGTGCTAGGCACTGTACTGCATGCCTTATGTACATTATTGTATTTAATCCCCAAGAAAGCTCTATGAGATAGAGCTTTTATTTTATTTTATTTAACAGATTATACATTTCAGATTCAGAGGGCTGGAGTGACTTATCCAGTCACACAGCTTGTGAATGGGTGAGTTGGTCTGACTGCCAGGACTTTGCCTAAGTATTCTATACTACCTCCCTCTGTGGTCTTTCCTCTCTGCAGTCTTCTCCTAGGGGTAGCCAGTCAATTAAAAACAATTCCTAATACCTTCTAACTTTTATGTAACCCCTAGATTTAGAAACATGCTTAATCTGAATTACTTGCATTTACTAGCCAGTGTTAATAAGTGTTTCAGAAGACTCAGGAGAAGTCTGGGATGGATACAGGAAGGAGGTAAGACTTAAGCCAAGATTGGAAGGATCAGTAGGGCTTGAATTGTGAGAGAGAGAAAGACTGCACTGTTCCTGAGAGCTAAGATGCTGAGGCCACAGAGGCAAAGGCTGGAGCCTGAGCTAGCCAAGATAGAAGGCACATGTTGGGGAATAAAGGCAAGTGGCATCAGATCAGCAAGATGAAGACAGAGTAGCAAAGGCTTTGCATGCCAGGAAGAGGACATGTATGAAGAAGGAAAAATAAATGTATTTGTAGAAGGTCGATTACATTTTGACCCTGATTAATGGCTTTCTTGTGTCTACTGCCTTGTGATGTGACTGTGCAGCATCTCTTATCAAGAGATGAAGCCAGGTACACCCACTCCCTTGAGTATTGGCAGTCCTTTAGCTTGCTTTGGCCAATGTATATGGCAGAACTGATGGTATGCTATTTCCGAGTCTGGGCCTCTCAAGACACTTTCCAAGTTTCTGTTGTCTCTCTTGTCCTCCTAGCATGCCATGAGAACCAGCTCAGGCTAGGCTGCTGAAGGAGAAGAGATCATATGGAGGAGAGACCAGCTGGGCCAGAGGAGGCCATCCTAGACCAGTCAACCCCAGTGAATTTACCAGTGACCTCAGACATGTGAGGGAGACCAAATTAGATCAGCCAAGCACAGTCTAGATCCACAGAATCACCCAGTTGACCCATAGACTTATGAGCACAAATAAATGTTAATTGTTGTATACCATTGAGGTTTGGGGGTTGTTTGGTATTCACTATGATTGTGGCAACAGATAACTGAGATAGTATTGTTCCTCACGGACAAAGATGCAAAACTATAGTTTTTTTTCTTTTTTTTAATGAGAAAAGTGTAAGAAATGGCCACAATTTATTGACTTTTTTTTTTTTTTTTTTGAGATGGAGTCTTGCTCTGTCACCCAGGCTGGAGTGCAGTGGCGCAATCTCAGCTCACTGCAAGCTCCACCTCCCAGGTTCCAGTTATTGACCACTTTTTTGGGTATGTAACAGTTACTCAGAATATTTTTATGAGATAGTCTATTTCCCCCATTTTATGAACAAACAAAACCCCAAAAACAACAACAATAACAAGAACAACAAAACACCTGAGATTTAATGTGTTTTGCCCCAGGTAACATGTGAGATGTGATGAATCAAGGATTTGAACTAAGTATTCTGACTCCAAGGCATTCCTTCCGTGAAGCTCTAGGCAATTCAGGAGAATGCCACAGATATGGCATGACTGGATTATGTTAAATGAATGTGACAGAATCTTCTATGAAATCCCAAAAGGGAAAAAAAATAATCCAGAGAGTAAAGCCTGTTGGAACTGACTAAGCACACATTTCCAGAAGTACTGGTCTGTTGTACCTGTGCCAATCTAGACATTTATCTCTAGACATGTCTTTAGTATGATTCTGTGGGTGACTTGTTACTGACTAGATTCATGGGTTGCACAAAACTGGGAGGAATTCTCTAAACACCTTATAGATGCTGAGTACCTGAGAAGAGGAAATCAAATACATTTTAAAGAAAGGTAATGGAGAATCCTCCAATTGGTTTAAGTAAATATTCAATAGAATAAATGGGAAATGAGAGTTATTTAGGCTACAACCATCCATGTAGTAAAGGTGCATGGTGTGTTTCAGTGAGCGGCAGCAGGTGACTCAGTGAGAACAGAGGATGAGTGTTCAGCCCCTGGCACAGTGTTTGGTCCAGTACAGGTACTCAGCAAACACACCTGTAGGGAGGAAGAAATGTGGAAGACACAGGGGTGGGGGTGGGAGTGGGAGAAACATAACAAAAAATAGAAAACAATCAAGTTCCAAACTGATTCCTGAAGTGAGTTAAGCAGAGGGGACACTATCTATGCCCCACCCAAGTCCCATAGACTCTGCTTTACTGCATCCCCCAAGGTCATCTTCCTGTGCTGCTGCTCCTAATGGCCAGCACCTGCAGCTCTCTTTGGCCTGGGGCTTCCAGAGCTACTTCGGGTACAGAGGTGGAAGTGCCTGGGGGTTTATTTCAATTCCAGGGCAGTGCTTAGCTCAGGACTGACTGGGCTGAGGATAGGAAAGCCCAGCTCCTTGGCCTGTAGGTAGGACACATTCTGAGAGGCAAATTAGACTCCAGACCTCCTTGACAGGATCAGTTCCAGGCTGAGATTTTGCCAAAAATAGCATCTTTGATTGAATTTGTTCCACCCACTGTCCTGATTTTCCAAATCCTTTCCTGATTTTCTTCCAGGAGGGCTGAAGAAATCACTAGCAAATGAACCTAGGACTGGACATCTTCTTCGAAGACATGATCTTTTAGAGGTCAAAGATGGTACATTTTTCATCATTTCATTGCCAGAAACTGGTAGAGTGCCAGGCTTGTAGTAGGTGGCTCATCACATCTTGGAAGGAAGGAAGGAAATCTTAAAGATTGTGAAGAAAAATGCTGAATGTAAATATAATATCATCAAATTCTAAATAAATACTGAGAGATATTGGAAAGATTTTTGTGAAACATGATTCAGGCATGTGAAAACCTGCAAGCATAAGAATAGAGAAGAAGGAAAGGTCAGCTGGGCTTGGTGGCTGACACCTATAATCTCAGCACTTTGAGAGATTGTGACTGGAGGATCCCTTGAGCCCAGGAGTTTGAGACCAGCCTGAGCAACATTGTGAGACCCTGTCTCTCCGAAAGAAATAAAAGAAAAAAGAAAGAAAAAAAATTAGCCGGGCTTGGTGAGTGCCTGTAGTCCCAGCTACTCAGGAGGCTGAGGTAGGAGGATGGCTTGAGCCAGGCAGAGGTTGTAGTGAGCCAAGATGATGGAAAAAAAAAAAAAGAAAAAGAAAAAGATAAAAGGAAGACAGTGTGGCGATTCCTCAAGGATCTAGAACTAGAAATACCATTTGACCCAGCAATCCCGTTACTGAGTGTATAACCAAAAGATTATAAATCATGCTACTATAAAGACACATGCACACGTATGTTTACTGCGACACTATTCACAATAGCAAAGACTTGGAACCAACCCACATGTCCATCAATGATAGACTGGACTAAGAAAATGTGGCACATGTACACCATGGAATGCTATGCAGCCATAAAAAACGATGAGTTCATGTCCTTTGTAGGGACATGGATGAAGCTGGAAACCATCATTCTGAGCAAACTATCGCAAGGACAGAAAACCAAACACTGCATGTTCTCACTCATAGGCGGGGACTGAACAATGAGAACACTTGGACTCAGGGTGGGGAACATCACACACCGGGGCCTGCTGTGGGGTGGGGGGAGATGGGGGAGGGATAGCATTAGGAGAAATACCTAATGTAAATGACTAGTTAATGGGTGCAGCAAACCAACACGGCACATGTATACATATGTAACAAACCTGCACGTTGTGCACATGTACCTGAGAACTTAAAGTATAATTTAAAAAAAATTAAAAGAAAGAAAGAAAGAAAGAAAGTCAAGCTGGTTGAAGAGATTAGGGTGAGTGGAGGAAGGGAGGCAGTTTGTAGTATTGAAGAAGTCAGAATATGTTTGATTGAAGAGCTGAGATGTTGCAGCCATAAAAAAGAATGAGATCATGTCTTCTGCAGGAACATGGATGGAGCTGAAGGCTATTATCCTTAGCAACTTAATGCAGGTACAGAAAAGCAAATGCTGTATGTTCTCACTTATACGTGGGAGCTAAATGATGAGAACACATGGACACAAAGAGAAGAACAACAGACAGTGGGGCCTACTTGAGGGTGGACGTGGGAGGAGGGAGAGGATCACAAAAAATAACTATTGGGTCCTAGGCTTAGTACCTGGGTGATGAAATCATCTGTACACCAAACTCCCATACATGAGTTTACCTATATTACAAACATGCACATGTACCCCTGAACCTAAAAGTTTTTTTTTAAAAAAGGAACATAGAATTTTAAAAGATATATAAGGTCAAGTCCCCCTTTAAAAAATTTTTAGATTCAACAGGAATACAGTAATCTGATCCATTGCTATTTTAAAAAACAATAAAAGGTGAAATGTGAGCAAAATCTTGAAGTAAGACAGTGATTCGAGGGATATTTTTGGCTGAAATGTTCCATGCTTAGAAAATATCTAGAAAAATGGCCTAAGGCAAGGCCATGCCTGGCATCTTTAAGGAATATTGAGGAGGCCAGTGTGGTCAAAATTGCATGAGGGAGGGAGAGAGAAGAGTTTAGAGAGGAAACCAGAGGCCAGAACAACCTAGGCCCTGCAGGCAGCCACAAGGATTCTGGAGTATGGACCCAGTTTCCCACAAATCTTGATAGCATAGGTTTTAAAACCAGGTAGGTCTTAGTCTGAATCTCAGCTTTGATCTTCCTATGCTACCTTGGATAAGTTATTTAATTTCTCTGAGCCATTGTTTTCTCATCTAGGAAATAGGTACAGTCATAGCACCTACTTCATAGGGTTGTGGTGAGGATTTGACAGAACACTTAGCAGGTAGGGGAGCTCAGTAACATTTTGTGTAAAGCAGCAGGGGTCCAACAACTCAGATTTCTGCTCAGACAACGTCAAGGCTTGATGTCCCCCTAATGTCACCCGCATCTGGAAGTAGTTCTGTGGGAAGAGACAAGGGGTTTCACTTGGCTTTCTATAGCTACCCTATATAAAAAAGATTTAGCAGAGAAGTCAGGGAAAAAGGGCCTCTGTCTGTCTAGATGAACATTATGGGGCAAACATAGAGGAAATCATCAAGCCAGCCATGGTGAGGGATGGGAGCAGGAGTAGTGAGCCTTCTCCTTCCTTAAAGAGCGGGAGGATAGTTCATGCTTTTTGCCAAGCTTTACTTTTTCCAAGTCTGGGCATCCTTTGGGCTGCTTCCTTGTCATCTCTCTCCCTACAGCCTCATTGCAGGGAAACTACCCAGCTCAGTACGCTTTAGACCGTGGTTCTTAGAGTGGAAGTTCAGCTTTTGCTTCTCCTCCTCCTCCAGTGTCTGTAGGAAAATGGTTTGTCAAAGCAGATTCTGGGTGGCTCCTTCAGCTAACGATAACTGCAAATGCAGTGCTTAGAAAAGGGAAAATAAAGAGCCTTCATGATGGAGATGTCAAGGCATAGAGGCTGGGTATATGGCTTTGGAGTTTGTGTTTCTGCTCTACAAGCAGAGGTTCATGGCTATTGATGCAAATAATTCTTTGCTGAGGGATGCACCAATGTTTAGTGGATGAATCTCTTGCATAAGAATAACCACAGCTAATACGTATATAGCATTGTCATGTCCAAAACACTATTCTAAATGCTTTATATTTGGGAATTTTCATGAGCTTCAAACAAAGCCATGGGTACATGATTATCTTCATTTTGGAGACTGTGGGACAGGAAGCTTGAATTATTTGCAAAGTCTTAACAGGCAATAGATGATGGAGGGGCTGTCTGAATTAGAGAACCTGGTGGCAAAGTTAATGTTTCTAACCACTTGGATCTATTGTTGCTCTCAAGCTTTGTCTTGTCTTTCCTTCATCTTATCAGTATTCTAACTGGGAAATGTTGCAGGCTTTGCTCTGACCTTTGATTTATTCTCTGTCTGCTCTAGATGATGTTTAACAGTATCATCTAATACTAACTTGCTAACAAATTGGTTTAATTAGATGATATAAACACTACACAATGTTCTGAAACCAGAACACTAACACATTGCAACCAGCCTCGCAGTTACTTTCTAAACATACATTGCAAAGGAGCTGCACAAAATTCCATCAGAAGTCCCATGCAGAAGTTCTTTTGGCTTAAATTGCTTGAAATCCTATTTAGAGGGCAATGAATGGTCCTTCCAAAATATTACAGCACTGGGTTCATTGCCACCTCATAACACAGGACAATCCAAATCTCACTGGATTGAGTCATAGGCAATCAATTCTGTGATAATTGTTCTCTAGGCCTCGGCTATTTCTATGACTATAGCGCACTCCTACAAGTTTCTTAACAACTAGCAATTTATAGTACTGATATTTTGTTGGGAGAAGGGTTGTTACTTGTAGGAGCTCTCTGGGAGCTTCAAAACAAATCAAAATGTAGTTTTTACTCTTGGCTTTTCCCAGTAACTTCATCCAAGAGACTCAAAATTTGGGGTGTGGAAAGAATGTGAGATTGGAAGCAGCAATTCCAGGTTTAGTCTTAGCTCTGTCTTCAGACAGACCCATTCTCTTCAGGGGGTCAAGGCATTTGATGAGTCACAGGTCTGGCAAACTGGTATTCTTTCATTCATCCAACAAAAATGAACTGTGTATACTGGGGGTTAGTTCTGCCCTAGACAAGGGAACCAACTATAGAACCAAACAGACAGAATTTCTTGCCCTGATGGCACTTATATTCTGTGGCATACTGTATTTCCCCCAAATAGTTACAGCAATATTTCTGGTCTCACATGTTTTTTTACTACCTTGTCACTCCCCAATCCAAAGTGGAGTCTGTTGCCTCTCCTCTTGTTCCTGGATGAGCTTGTGACTGCTCCAGCCAATAGAGCATAGTGGAAGTGATGCCATGTAAGTTCCAGGTGAGGGATCAGGGCCTGGTGCTCTAACTCTGCCAAGATACTTGTCCTTGGGACTCCACCACCATTCAGTGAGAAAGCCCAAACTCACACATGTGCAGCGACCACACAAAGAGGCCCATATAGCTGGCAATGGGGTAAGTGCTTACTAACTACTGGCTATTATGATCTTAGCATAAAGTAGACAAAAAAGACAACATTTTTAGCATGAAAGCAGAAATACACATTATAAGTTAAATAACAATCTAAGGAAATATATATCAGTTATCCAAATGACTGGCTAAAATTATAAGTAGTCTTGCAATTCAGAGGAGGGAGTGATGGTCGTGGGTGGGACTGGACAAGGTAAGCTTTACTGAAGAGGGACTTGCAATAGACCTGCTGGATGTGGAAAATTTAAGCGTCCAGGAGGGCTTTCCAAGCGTAGCATAGCATAAGCAAAGATGTGGAGGGTGGGATGAAGAATAACAATAGCTACCATTTTTGGAATCAGACATAATATAGTTCTTCTTGTCAAATACCAACCTTGCATCTCTGAGAGAGATGAGCAACCAGGCTCAGAGGGGTTAATTAACTTGTCAAGGCCGCACAGCAGGCAAAAACAGAGTTTTGATGCAAACTCCAGTCTTGGTTCTAAAGGCCCTTTCCACTACACCATGGAACTTAATGACCATGAGAAGCCTAGTACTTTATCTTACAGGTGTATAATTCCTATGCTTTTGTTTGTAAATTTAAATTTTCTTTAAATACCTAAGAATTGACTTAAAGTAATATTTTAAATATGCAACTGGAAATGTAGCGATGGACTAAATACATCAGTAGTGTTAGTAAATAGGAAAGTTGAGCAGCATGTTACTCAGAAACTGATGGGGAATAAATATTTAATATTCCTCAACTCAAATATGGCATGGAAATGATATAAATGAATAGTGTTCCATGCATTTAAATGAAAACAAGGATTTCAGAGACACTGCCAACCTTTCATGAGAATCTGTCTCTAATTAAAGACATTTTCTGTAGGTGTATCCCTCTGCAGCTTGCAAGCGGGCGCCCAGTCTGTCAGGACTGAGTAATTGGCATTTTACTTCCCTTCTCCTTCTCAGCTTACTTGGATTTCATTTACCATCATTTCTTATGATTGGCAATAGATGACATGGGCAGGCTAAGAATGGGAGGATGTGAGGCAAGAGAAAGAGCCCTGGAGTGGCAGGGAAGAGAGCTTGTTTCTGGGTCTGGGTCTGTCTAACTCACTGTGTGACCTTAGACTGGTTATTCAAGCTCTCCAAGCCTCAACTTTCTCAATTATAAAATGAGTCAAGGTAGTTTAACTCTGAGAGACAAAATACATTTATATTATGTGCCAATTCCAGTTACAGTAGTTTCTCCTTATCTGCAGGGGAACCGATTCAAGACTCCCCCAGTGGATTATTGAAACTGCCAATAGGACTGAACCCTATGTGTACTGTTTTTTTTCCCTATACATACATATCTATGATAAAATTTAATTTACAAATTAGGCATAGCAAGTGATTAACAATAACTAATCATAAAATAAAACAATTATAATACACTGAAACAAAGGTAAAATAAGGATTCCCTGAACACAAGCACTTTAACACTTTCACAGTCAATCCGATAACCATTAGGTGACTATGGGTGGGTAGCATAGACAGCCTAGAGCTGCTGGACAAGGGAATGATTCACACCCTGGGTGGACAAAGTGGGATGGCATTAGATTTCAGCACATTACTCAGAAAGGTGCACAGTTTAAACCTTAATTTTTTTTATTTCTGGAATTTTTTATTTAATATTTTTGAACTACAGTTGACTGTGGGTAACTGAAACCAAGGAAAATGAAACCATGGAGAAAGGCGGACTTCTGTGATTGATAGCAGCTGCCTTGAGGGTAGTGCTGAGAAGGATTCTGAGATAAGCATTCTGAAAAGGGTTCTAAGATGCATATGTCCTAATGTAGCAATGAGCTTAGACAAACTAGGTAGGTAGGAAGTGGACCCCAGTCAAGGGCGATCTGTGAGCAAAGGCAAAGGGTAGAAATTTGCTACTGGTGCTTGGGGTATAATACGTAAACTGATATGATGAGATTGACCCTTTTTTTCATACTTTCTTTATGATACTCTCCATTTGCATTTAATTGTGTTTTCACATCTGTTTCTCCTTCTAGACAATGAGCTGCTTACGGACAGGAGCTAGGTAGGTCTCATTCTAGAGATGCAGTGGGAACAATAAGGAAGGTAAACACCTTATTTATGCCTTGGTTTCATCAAATCTAAAATGGAAGACAATGTTACTCATGTCCTATATTTGTGATAAACATAACATAGGTTAGTGCAGATAAATCGCTTAGCCTAGAACCTGGCCCATGTCTGGCACATGATAAATGTTCATTTTATTATTATTAAATTTTTGAGTGTCCAATAAGCTAAAACAGATCTGGAACAAGGTAAAAACACAAACGTTCTTTGTACAAATACATGCACAAATAAATGCATGCATGAATGTAAGAATGAGCTGTGGAATGTAAGTTGGGAGTTCTTCTATTTCAGGTCAGGTCCAGGTTCTGGAGGGTCCTGAATATCATAATGTGAATTGTGTCCTGAAGGAAATAGAACCATTAATGGTTTAGAGCAGGAAGATAGCACACAGCAGCCTTGGGTCACCCTCAATCCACATGGGAGGAAGGAAGAAAGGTGGACACAGTACTAAAGGGACCAAGGGAATAGGTGAGGATTGAAGGGTCCTGCCATTCTGCACCTGTTGATGGCCTCCCCAGGGTCTTGCTGGTCTTACACATGCAGCCAGTATTGAACTGAAACCAGCAATTAGGGAAGACAAACCATTTCTAAAGAAGGTTTTTTGGTTTATTTGTTTGTTTGTTTTGTTTTGGTTTTTTGTTTTTATTATACTTTAAGTTCTAGGGTACATGTGCACAACGTGCAGGTTTATTACATATGTATACATGTGCCGTGTTGGTTTGCTGCACCCATTAACTTGTCATTTACATTAGGTATTTCTCCTAATGCTATCACTTCCTCTGCCCCCCACCCCATGACAGGCCCCAGTGTGTGATGTTCCCCGCTCTGTGTCCAGGTGTTCTCGTTGTTCAATTCCCACCTATGAGTGAGAACATGCGGTGTTTGGTTTTCTGTCCTTGCGATAGTTTGCTCAGAATGATGGTTTCCAGCTTCATCCATGTCCCTACAAAAGACACGAACTCATCCTGTTTTATGGCTGCATAGTATTCCATGGTGTATATGTGCCACATTTTCTTAGTCCAGTCTATCATTGATGGACATTTGGATTGGTTCCAAGTCTTTGCTATTGTGAATAGTGTCACAGTAAACATACGTGTGCATGTGTCTTTATAGTAGCATGATTTATAATCTTTTGGTTATACACTCAGTAACGGGATTGCTGGGTCAAATGGTATTTCTAGTTCTAGATCCTTGAGGAATCGCCACACTGTCTTCCACAATGGTTGAACTAGTTTACACTCCCACCAACAGTGCAAAAACATTCCTATTTCTCCACATCCTCTCCAGCACCTGTTGTTTCCTCACTTTTTAATGATCACCATTCTAACTGGTGTGAGATGATATCTCATTGTGGTTTTGATTTGCATTTCTCTAATGACCAGTGATGATGAGCATTTTTTCATGTGTCTGTTGGCTGCATAAATGTCTTCTTTTGAGAAGTGTCTGTTCATATCCTTTACCCACTTTTTGATGGGGTTGTTTAATTTTTTCTTGTAAATTTGTTTAAGTTCTTTGTAGATTCTGGATATTAGCCCTTTTTCAGATGGGTAGATTGCAAAAATTTTCTCCCATTCTGTAGGTTGCCTGTTCACTATGATGGAAGTTTATTTTGCTGTGCAGAAGCTCTTTAGTTTAATTAGATCCCATTTGTCTATTTTGACTTTGTTGCCATTGCTTTTGGTGTTTTAGTCATGAAGTCCTTGCCCATGCCTATGTCCTGAATGGTATTGCCTAGGTTTTCTTCCAGGGCTTTTATGGTTTTAGGTCTAACATTTAAGTCTTTAATCCATTTTGAATTAATTTTTGTATGAGGTGTAAGGAAGGGATCCAGTTTCAGCTTTCTACATATGGCTAGCCAGTTTTCCCAGCACCATTTATTAAATAGGGAATCCTTTCCCCATTTCTTGTTTTTGTCAGGTTTGTGAAAGATCAGATGGTTGTAGATGTGTAGTGTTGATGTGTAGTGTTATTTCTGAGGCTTCTATTCTGTTCCATTGGTCTATATCTCTGTTTTGGTATGAGTACCATGTTGTTTTGGTTACTGCAGCCTTGTAGTATAGTTTGATGTCAGGTAGCGAGATGCTTCTAGCTTTGTTCCTTTTGCTTAGGATTGCCTTGGCAACGTGGGCTATTTTTTGATTCCATATGAACTTTAGAGTAGTCTTTTCCAATTCTGTGAAGAAAGTCATTGGTAGTTTGATGGGGATGGCATTGAATCTAAAAATTACCTTGGGCAGTATGGCCATTTTCACGATATTGATTCTTCCTATCCATGAGTATGGAATGTCTTCCATTTGTTTGTATCCTCTTTTAATTCATTGAGCAGTTGTTTGTAGTTCTCCTTGAAGAGGTCCTTCACTTCCTTTGTAAGTTGGATTCGTAGGCATTTTATTCTCTTACTGGCAATTGTGAATGGGAGTTCACTCATGATTTGGCTCCCTGTTTGTCTGTTATTTGTGTATAAGAATGCTTGTGATTTTTGCACATTGATTTTGTATCCTGAGACTTTGCTGAGGTTGCTTATCAGCTTAATGAGATTTTGGGCTAAGGGTTTGTTTGTTTTTAAAATCCGAATTATTGTGTGGTTTGCCTGTTGGTCAAATTAACTGTATTATAGTCATTTCCACTTCATTTGGGGTTTTATGGAAATAGTCTCATGCTGCAGGATGGATTGACTGCTGTCAGAATATAAAGTTGAAGAGAGAAACTTAAAGGGAAAGAACAACAAGGCTTGAGTTTAAACAGCTTTCATAGTCAAGGGGCTGCGATCTTGCCATCTTGGCCTTGTCTTTGCTCTTTACTCACCACATCAAATGATATGGTGGCAAAAGTACTGATTGTGGAGGATGATGAGCCTAGGCAAGTCCCTGCTGTCACTTAGTAGTCAGGTGACCCAAGGCTATTTGCCTAATCTCTTAGTGACTTAGTGGTTGTATTTCTGAAGATATAGAACCTATAGGATATTGGTAGAATTCACATTTACGGTGGCCATGACCAGTGGATTGTCATGCCTATGGTTTCTGGGCACACAGAGGCACCAAATAGTTATCATTATATATTTACACAATAAATATTTACTTGTTGATATTATCACTCCCCAAGAGTCTGCCTTGGTGAGAGAGCAGTTGGTAACAAGGAACTGAACCTACTCCAGCATGCTTAAGAAATTTATTGCAAATAAAAACACATACACTGCAGGCAATCTCTCACATATCCATGGGTCAGCAATAAGAGCCTGGCCACATAAGGACTAGAGTTGGAAATTTAGAACTCAAAATCACTCTCTTTGTGCATAAACAGCTTCACTGGGCTTCTCTCCATCTCTTGGGGACTGGCTAGTGCTTCTTATGTTATTACAGCTGCAGCCCACAATTCCACATAACCTCAGGGGATGTCTTTTGGACCTCTCCTCAGGATGGGATGATTGGCTCAGGTTGTTCATATATTCCTTTCTCTTGGGTTAGATGTTCACCCTCATCTAGGTGTCTTCGGTTGAGCTGGGATCATAGAGCACATTGAGCTGCCACTGCCAAAATCAGTGGGAGAGAACTGATTCCTTGAGAAGGTAGCATGGACGAAGCAAAGAAACCAACTGACGCATCTACAGCATACACCAATGGCCTTCAAATATTTTGGACCCCAACTCCATAAGAAGCACATTTTATATCACAATCTATCACTTACCACCCACCGCTTCATGAAACAAACAAGTGTTTTTAAAAGCAACGCTAAACTGTGATGATTGCTGATATACACTAATTTTTTTATGTTTTATTAAGCCTGTGTGTTTTTAATGCTGGCCACAACCAATTTATTTGATTTTACAACTTGCTAAATAAGCTGTAACCCATATTTGGAAAAACACTGACATAGACCAGGAAATAGCCATCTAATTGATCTTGCCCTTCTAATCCATTCTGTAAACTCTTGCTAGATTAACCTTCCTTGAAGCCCAGATCCAATGAAACCATCAGAGTTTCCCCAGTCCCTATGGAACTGATTAACCTTAAGTGCCTTAGCTCACTGTGACCTCTGTACCCTGGCTTCATCACCCCTTTCCAGCGTTATGTCCTTGATGCAAAATCTATACTCCCTTTAACTAAATCTACTATATATTTTCCTGTCTTTGTACCTTTGCTTTCAAGACAGGAACACTCTCCCAGATCTTGCTTCTTCTAAATCTTGCTTCCCTTTCAAGACTCAACTTTGATTATACCTCCTGAATCATCTTCTTTAAGTTTCTCCATCAGATATGGCTTCTGCCTCTTCTGAAACCACTTCCTTTGTAATTCTCTTGAAGTAATTCTCATTGTCCAACCAGTATCAGAAATGCATTATAACCGCATAGATACTCGCTTACTGCCCCATTTAGGATTGTTGGACTTAGGTGGAGAGAAAACAGGACACCTAGTTAAATTTGAATTTCAGATAAACAATAAATAACTTTTTTAGTATAGGTATAATCCCAAGTGTTGCATGGAATATTCTTATCTGTTATTCAAATTTAACTAGGCATTCTGTAGTTTATCTGGCAACCCTAGCCCCAAAGGATTGTGATTTCATGAAGTTAGGTACGAATGATGTCTGACTCACCTTTTTATCTGCCATTCAGGAATAAAATTGACCTTCACACTCCTGATAAAAAGTAGATTATCCTTTGATATTCTTACTGTTTCCCTGACTGATATTAGAACTTTCTCATGTATTGATTCAAACAAGCTTTTAAACTGGTCACCAAATTACCCCAACAGTAGAAAAGATATTGTAATACTTCTGGTTGGAGTTATATGATGGTGAGGAATGATTCATTTATCTCAAGCATGAGTCTCGGCTGAAGTCTGTATTTTACCTTAAACACACCACACACACACACACACACACACACACACTCTCTCTCTCTCTCTGTCACACACACACACACACACACAGTCTATAATAGCCCTGTTTTTAATTAAAAAGTGTCTTAAATTGCTCACCAAGGAATAAAACTTGATGCTCAAAAAAAAAAAAAAAAGGAAAAAAATAAAAAGGGCCCTTTTTGCTCTGCAACTTTGCATAACTGCAGCACACTATTGCTCATCTGTGGAGAGATCCCAGTAGAAGAAGTACCAGGTAAGTTGGTTTGTGTCATAGTTCAGTGATGGAACAGCCTCGGGGTAGCTCAGGCCAAAGATGGGGCCAGGGGTAGTCCCAGTCACAGCAGTTGTGTCTCTGGGTAAGTAAAGCCAGTGCATTGTTTTTCAAACCCAGTTCATCAGGAGACTTGCCTGTACAAATGCCTTCAGCAATTCCTCCCATTTGGCAAGTTAGAGGCACAGCTAAAGGGCACAGGCTTTGTAATCAGGGCTGGATCCCTTTCTTGACTCTGCTGTTTACTGGATAGCTGGGTGGTTATGCCTCTTTAATTCTGATTTACCATTCTGAACCTCAATTTTCAGCAAAAGGGTTATAAGAATAGTTAGAAGAGGTTTTTTTTGTTGTTTTTTTTCTGTTTATTTGTTTGTTTTTTGCAAAAAAGCTACTACTGAGAGATGCTCAGACCCCCACAGGCTTTCTGTGATTCTGCTTATTCTAGGACAGAAGTTCTCAAAATGTGGCACCCCAACCAGGGTTATCAGCATCACCTGGGAACCGAATAGAGATGCAAATTCTTGAGCCACATCCCAGGCCTACTTTTAGAAACTCTGGAGGCGGGCTCACCTTAGTCCTACAAGCACTCCTGGTGATTTCAATGCACTCATCTTTGAGAACCACTGTTCTGGGGTGTTCTGATTTAGGTGATTTTAATTCAAATTATCACTTGTAAATTATTGCTATTTCTACATCTTTGAGGGATCGATTGAATGGACAAGGCTAAGTCAAGATTTTAAAATAAAAGGACATCTTGTTGATTGTAAGCAACTATCTGAATTCAAATGTCTTTACCTAGTGGAACAAGGGAGTAGGATATTTAAAATAGTCTGCTAGGAAACAGCCCTTTGAGTCATTTATTCATATATTCATTTATTCAAATACTTGTATCCAGGGTGATCCAGGAACTGTGCTGGATGCTGGGCAACAGTTGGGAAAAATGAGAATCGAAGAGCAAAATAAAGCTGGTCGTGGTCCCTGTCCTCAAGGAACAGACGGCCTAGTGGGGAAGAGAGACGTTTATCAAAAATCCACAGCCATATACAAACTTTCAACCAAGATGAGCTAAGGAGAGACAAAGTATGAAGAGTGGCTGCAACAGAGGGTGAAACCCATAAAGGGAGGATCTCACTGTCATTTCCCTGAGGATGTGTCACTTGAGTGAGCTGTGAAGGATAAACAGGATCTAGGTTCCTGCAAGAAAGGAAAGAAGGTCGTAATATAGAGAGGCACTAACTGCTGCTAAACCCCATAAGAGCAGTGAGTGTGGATGGACAGAAAGAAGCAGGGGATGGATGGATTGAAATCCAAATTACCTGGCAAGCTGTGGCCAGACCATATTAGTGATAAAGGCCAAGATTAGATGCTGTGCCTTATCCTCAAGAGCAGTGGGAAACACTTTTGTTTCTTCACACTTAAACCCACAGATTGAGTACTTACTGTGTGAGAGCCCTGTGTCTCTTCTCTATGTTTCAACTGGGGTTGCTTTTGCCCCACTCCCCGCAGGGGATGTTTGGCAACCTTTGGGGATACTTTTTGGTTGTTATATATTGGGGTGAGAGTGAATTGACATCTACTGCGTAGAGTCCCAAATGCTGTTAAATATCCTGCAATGAAGGCTGGGTGTGGTGGCTCATGCCTCTAATCCCAGCATTTTGGGAGGCTGAGGTGGGAGGATTGCTTGAGGCTGGTCAACATAGTGAGACCTTGTCTCTATAAAAAATTAAAAAATTAGCCTTGTGTGGTGGCACATGCCTGTAGTACTAGCTACTCAGGAGGCTTAGGTGGTAGGATTACTTGAGCATAGGAGGGTCAAGGCTGCAGTGAGCTGTGATCATGCCACTGTACTCCAGCCTTGGTGACAGAGTGAGACTCTGTCTTAAACAAATATGTTTATATGTATATGCAATGCACAACACAGTCATTCACAACAAAAAATTATCCAGCCTTGATATGGTTTGGCTCTGTCTCCCTACCCAAATCTCATCTTGAATTGTACTCCCCACTTGTCGAGGGAGGGTCCTGGTGAGAGATGACTGGATCATGGAGGTGGTTCCCTCATGCTGTTCTTGTAATAGTGAGGGAGTTCTCACGAAATCTCATGGTTTAAATGTGGCAGTTTCCCCTGCACTCAATCCTTCTCCTGCGCCATGTAAGATGTGCCTTACTTCCCCTTTGCCTTCTGCCACGACTGTAAGTTTCCTGGGGCCTCTCCAGCCATATGGAACTGTGAGTCAATTAAACCTCTTTTGTCTATAAATTACCCAGTCTCAGGTAGTATCTTTACAGCAGTGTGAAAACGGACTAATGTAGGCCCAAAATGTCAGTATGCTGAGGCTGAGAAACCCTGGGCTAGGTGAAGAAAATATATGTGTGTCTATTTTTTGAAGACCCCACCCAAGAAAGAAATTCCCCCAAAGAGAAAACCACTGTGCTATTAAAAAAGCAAAACTTACTGAATCAGTGTGTTTTTCTTTTTCTAAAAGACAGTCAAATTCTGGCTAACAAAGAATTTGGCCTTAATAAAACACACACACACACACACACAAATACACACAGAGTGGCTCTAACATTCAAGTCTACATTTTCCGATTCTATAACTGACAGGGGAGAATTCAACACAGATCTGATAAAGTATGTATGATGGTTAATATTAAGTGTCAACTTGATTGGATTGAAGGATGCAAAGTATTGCTCCTGGGTGTGTCTGTGAGGGTGTTGCCAAAGGAGATTAAAATTTGTGTCAGTGGACTGGGAAAGGCAGACCCATGCTCAATCTGGATGGGCACCAGCTGCCAGCGTGGCTAGGATAAAAGCAGGCAGAGGAATGTGGAAGAACTAGACTGGTTAAGTCTTCTGGCCTTTATCATTCTCCCATGCTGGATGCTTCCTGTCTTTGAACATCGGATTCCAAGTTCTTCAGCTTTTGGATTCTTGGACTTACATCAGTGATTTGCCAAGGTCTCTCAGACCTTTGGCCACAGATGAAGGCTGCACTATTGCCTTCCCTTTCAAGACTCAACTTTGATTATACCTTCTGAATCATCTTCTTTAAGTTTCTCAATCAGATATGGCTTGTGCCTCTTCTGAAACCACTTCCTTTGTAAACCCAAACTTTTGCGGTTTTGGGACTAGGACTGGCTTCCTGGCTCCTCAGCTTACAGATGGCCTATTGTGGGACTTCATCTAGTGATCATGTGAATCAATTCTCCTAAAAAACTCCTCCTCAAATATACATCTATCCTATTAGTTCTATCCTTCTAGAGAACCCTGACCAATACAGTGTGTGACCCTGCTTCTGCAGGGAATTTGTTCCCTGAAAACCTATGCACACAAACATAAAAAGAATATGCTGGAGTTTGAGAGAAACAAAGAAAAAGCCCTTATGCATTTCCCTTATAGAAGAATTGCAGTTAGAAATAATGATAGAAATAGTGTAGTAACTATTTTCTGGCAGGGAAAGACAGGAGGATGGGGGATGGATTTGGAACATATTTGCACATTTCTTCTTACCAAGGCAGAGTGCAAGAGACAGCACCATGCGCCACAGAAGGGCTTTGCTGAGGTTGAGAGGGAGACAGTCACCTTGAACTCTTCAGTTTGTGTTAGGTGGAGATATTCAAATGCATAGTCACCAAGGAGGTCTCTATGCTATTCTGTTTTGTTTTAGTTCATTTGGCAGCTTGTTTCCTCACTGTGTTTACCCTCCCCTCCCTCTGATCACTGAGCGGACTCACCCACACATAATGGCCTTTGACCACGCCATAAAGATACACCAGCTTCCTCAGAACCTGGGAACAAACCCTCCAAAGAGCAAAGAGATTAAAGCACCAGAAGGAAGAGGTCATGGCAACCACCCACAGCAAGGATTTTTAAAGGCCCCCAGATGCACGTCTGCTTTTAGATTTTAGCATCTGTACAAGTTACTCATGCTAATATTTTGGCAGCTGCTGTTGCCTCTGCTGCTTGCATAGTTGAAGCTGCAAGAAAGTGGCTCAGATAGCTGCGAGAAAGTGGCTCAGATATTGGACCACAATTATTTCTTCTTCTTTTTTCCTTCCTTCTTTCCCCTTCCTTCCTTCCTTCCTTTCCTTCCCGCTCCCTCCCTCTCTCTTCCTTCCCTCCTTCCATCCTTCCTTCCTTCATTCCTTCTTTTTCTCTTTTGCAGACAGCATTCTGGTGTGAGCCACAAAATAAATGCAATGGGAGTTCAAGAGTTCTTGGGTAAGAGAGATCCTGAAATGATCAAGGACATCTTCTTGGAGGAGGGGAATTTTTCACATCTTAATATCAGATGAAATCTGGATTGGCCTTTGCTGTTCCCCTTTGACAATTAAGCACCCAGATTGCAAGAGAGAGGCTGTATTGTTTTTGTCAATGTACTCCTTCATCGCTTTGTGGAGAGTTTATTTTCCCAACCTCCATTTGGAAAGAAGACTCTAAAGAAGACTTCTTTAGAGTATCTCCAGGGTCAGACACTTTAATTTCATCTTGAATATTGTGCTGCCACTTAGTTTTAATGGGGAACATCCTCCATCCTTGGCTGTTTGTTTGTTTGTTTAGGAGCTTGAAAAATATTTAGTTTATCAGGGATCAGAAATTCCAAAGAGAAACAATAACTTCCCCCAGTTCCTCTTTCTGAATGATATCTTTCCTTCTTCCTTTAACAAACTCCACAACCCCAACCCTTTTCTACTTCTAATGTATGTCATGGTTAAGAGTGAAGATTGTCTGTGCCTCAGTTTCTTCAACTCCAAAATTGAAATAATACTCCATAATGGCTGCCTACTTCAGAAAGCACTTCAAAATGGGGGCCTATGTGATAAAGGTATTATGTAGCAGTGTGCAGAACTATGTATGTAAAGCCTTTAGAATAGTATTAAGCGCATAGTAGGGGGCTGGCACATGATAGCTATTATTTTATTAATACACAGAGACTTAAGGTAAAACCTGAACTAAACATGTCCATTCTGGGGGCTACCACAGCTTTTCCTAAGGTAAACCAGCCCACCTCTGCCCCTGATGGCTGTGGTAAGTTCTATAATGTGTGTTTTGTCTCTACCACTCCCCCTACAAGCCCCCCAATAGACACACACACACAATACCTAGAAGTGTATGGATCAGGGATGAGCATCTGACCCAGGGGCAGCTGGTCCCCTGGGCAGCTCTGACTGACAGGGACTGGCCAACAAACCCACAAACAAATAAACAAGGCTCTGTCCAAGTAAAGATGAGCTCAGGAAGTCAGACTGTAGCTCCAGGGCTTTGAATTGGAAAGTATGAAGTCAGCCAGGCTGCTAAGAGTCCCAGGTGAAGTGGAAAGGTACTATTAAGAGGAGCTGGAGTCATGGGGTCCATAAGTGTGTAGGAGAAGCTATGAGCACTGTATGCAGAAGTTGTGAGAAGCAGAAACCATGAGCAACAAGCTATGAGGTAGAGAAAAACGTAGATTAGTGGGCAGGGAAGCTGGCTGGCGGTAAAAGGAGAAGCACAAACATACAAACAAGGAACAAAGAGTACCCAGGTCCCCTTTTGGGTGGAGCATTGGTGGGAATAACTGCCAAACCCACTGCCAAGCTCTCTTGTGTCATTTTGGCTTCTGCTCTTGACTCTCTGATGCCCATTCATACTTAGGTTTCTGTTCTGTGATCCCTGTTTCCCTGAATAACCATAAACTTTCCTGTCTTAATTTGAGTATCTTCCTTGTGGACAAAAAGCTAAAGTAAAGAGAGCACCAAATATAAACGTAGTTTTGCATGCACTATTCTTTCCTTTATTCTTCATTCATTTCTTCTTTGTTGCCTCTATTTTCCAAATGATGGGCCTTGTAAGAACAATGAGCCTTGTAAGAACAATGTCGTAACTTGCACAAAGAACTCGCTTTGTGCGAGGTATGACAGTAACTGTATAGGTTCTTAGAATCCTGATACGCAGGGTCTTAAAAAAAATAGGCATTTATTATTCAATGCTTTAGAGGAGGCAGAGATAAATTTTAGAAGCAAGCAACTGTCATATTTTGTTTGTACCTTTATAATTTACAGATGTCAAAGTTCAGCTTTTGAGCAATATTTCTGAGTTTCTGACAATTGACAGTTTCTTTCTCTTGATTTTTAGTAAGAGAGAGAGCTTGGGCTCTGGAGTTCAGGAGACCAGAGCTGAAATCCTGACTTCTCCAAATCGCTTAAACACTTTGAACTTGATACTTCCAGGGAAGAATGTCATGAGAATTAAATTAACAAAATTAAATATCCTACCAGGTAGTTAACATTTAATATATACAAAATCTGTCCTCTCTTTCTCATAGAACATTTTGGGTTGCAAGCAATAGAAAGCAATTCCAGGCTGGCGAGGCAGGAGGATTGCTTGAGCCCAAGAGTTTGAGATCAGTGTATGCAACGTGGTGAGACCCCATCTCTACAAAAAATATAAAAATTAACCAGGCATGGTGGTATGCACCTATGGTCTCAGCTACTCAGGAAGCTGAGGCAGGAGAACTGCTTGAGCTTGGGAGGTCAAGTCTGCAGTGAACTGTGGTCACACCAATGTGCTCCAGGCTGGGCAACAGAGTGAGACCCTGTCTCAAAAATATAAAAATTAGAAAGAAAGAGAGAAAGAAAGAAAAAGAAAGAAAGAAAGAAAGAAAGAAAGAAAGAAAGAAAGAAAGAAAAGCAAGCAATTCCAGTGATCTTAAACACAGTGGGAAATACGTTGTACAGGTACAGGGACAAATTCTAGGACTCAAAGGAAGAAATGCAACCAGGTTTATGAGGGATTTGAACTGCTGAAAACCCAACAACAGCATGGGTAGTATTTTCTTAACTTAATGTTTATAATACTTAAACATAATTATAAAAAACCCGGCCCTGGACCCTACAGCCACTGAGATGTTGGTGCCTAAGAAGAACCGCATTGTCATTTATGAACTCCTTTTTAAGGAAGGAGTCGTGGTGGCCAAGAAGGATGTCCACATGCCTAAGCACCTGGAGCTGGCAGACAAGAATGTGCCCAACCTTCATGTCATGAAGGCCATGCAGTCTCTCAAGTCCCGAGGCTACAACACAGAACATTTTGCCTGGAGGCATTTCTACTGGTACCTTACCAATGAGGGTATCCAGTATCTCCATGATTACCTTCATCTGCCCCTGGAGACTGTGCCTGTCACTCTACGCTGCAGCCATCCAGAGAATGGCAGGCCTCAGCCTAAAGGTCTGGAGGGTGAGCGACCTGTAAGACTCACAAGAGGGGAAGCCGACAGCTTTGTGTGCCATAGCATTCCTACAGACGGAGTGCTGTGCCCCCTGGTGCCGATGAGAAAGCTGAGGCTGGGGCTGGGTCAGCAACCAAATTCCAGTTTAGAGGCAGATTTGGTCATGGATGTGGTCAGCTACCTCAGTAAAATCAGAGAGGATTATTTTGCATTGAATAAACTTACAGGCAAAAAAAAACTTAAAAAAAATTGGAAGCCACTTACAAAGTTCTATCATATAGAAAAATGCACCTTATTTTAAAAGGACACCCTTAAAAATAATGAATTAAGTACCAGCACTTTATTCAGAATAATAACCTACAAGTAAGATACTTCTGGGGCTGCTAATATGAATTAAGTAAAGTGCTTTAAAATGTCAGTTAGAAGCACGATAGCAAAGCAAATAACAGTTATATGCTCCGGTAGTGTTGTCTAATTTATGGGATTCTACAGATTTTCTTGTGTACTGAAATAGTTGTACCTATGAAAATCTGGGATGGGGTGTCTCTAATATCGCTATTATCATTGAGGTTGCCATTAAATACTTGTTTTACCAACTGTTAATTAAACAAATTAAAAAATGGTGTCAGAAATATGCAAAGCTCCTCTTGGCATGTCTTGTTAATTCTTTTGCTGTCTGCCATGCAGATTTTCCTATTACTCAGCCCTATATCATGTGGAGACTGTGTCTACCCAAACACTTCTCAGATTATACCTCATCCATGTTTTGAAGATAACACAGACTAAACAGCAATCTGTTAATCTCAATTCCAGATTTCCAGTAGAACTACCCCAGTTGGTCCTTGGATGAGGCATCCAACCTTGATAATATTAATCAAGATAATGAGGACAAATATACCAGTCATGGCTGCTAATGAACCAACTCTGTTAAAGAGAGACAGAAAAATGGATCTGCAAGGCTGTAGAGTGGTTGAGCATATATTCTAGACTAGGACTACTGGGTTTGATTTCCTGTATCATCATTTATATGTGTAAAGTTAGGTAAATAGCTTATGTTGCAAGTCTCAATTTTCCCATGTATAAAATGGAAAAGAAAAAAAAAAGCCTATGTCATAGTTGTTGTGAGGACTGAATGAACTGATTTATGTAAATATCTTAGTATGGTGCCTTGCACCTAAACAGTCAGGGGTGGGAGGTAGATGCAAGAGTGTGTCTGTTATAACTGCATTATAGCACATTTTGGTGACTGAATTTTGATTCCTGAAAAACATGACATTAAAATGCCAAAACTATGAACTCCTTTAAAATACAGAAACTTTTGTGGGGGCTGTCATAATAGGGGATCCCAAGGGCCAATTTGGAATTTTACTGAATTATAATGTGATTTAAGAAAAAAATTTGAGTCAGTTCTCATAAGGAAATTACAAATTAAATGAGGTTATTAGTTCCAGAAGAAAGACTTAAACTCTGCTCAAAGTGTTAAATACATCTCAGGTAGAACAGGAGCTTAGTAGCAATGGCAACTCATTTGGTTCTGTAAAGAGAATTTTAAACAGAATTTGTACACACTGTTTGCATTTTGTATGAATTTTTAATCTGAATTTGAGAGTGACATTCTTGCTTTAGATGCAGTAGATTTGAGGTTTGACCAAAGCCATTTTGTCCTGTTATCATAACAAATATCTTGCTTTATAAAACGTAAGATCCCATTCACCCTGGGGCTGGAGTCAACTCCTTTGTATTATGTTAGGCATTTAGGCAGGGGCTGTAATTCTTTCAAGTCAATTCTTTTCAGGCTGCAATGTTTTTTATCTACTGCTCAGGGAGACATAAGCCTTGGGGAAAATTAGGTCCATAAAAGCTGTCTCTGAAAGTCTCATTTTTTTATGGGCTCTTGGATATAAAGAACATGATTGAAATCTGGTGATGTGTGTTTATTGGCAAATATGTATGTATGTCTGTGTGAGTGGAAGGATGAATGGATGAATAGATGGATGGGGGGACAGGTGGATGGATGGGGAGATGGATCATATAATGAATAGTTATTATTACTATTATTATTTTGGTTATCCAGTATCCAATCATGACAAGGTACCATGACAATTAAAACTTCTTCTCACGTTAGAAGTGTGCCATTGTGTGCATTCCTAGGACCTGGCAAGCAAGTGGAACCAAATTCATTTTCTCTAGTTCAGGGGCAGGGAATCGACTTCAGCTTGGCTAATGAGACAGTCTCCTGTTAGAATCTGAATAAGTGTTCCAGGGTGTGGTGGCAACTGGAGGAATGCAGCAGCGGAAGTGACCTGTGAATCTATAAATGGATCTGGTCTGCTGGGAGAATTGCTCTGGTTCCTGAGGCTTGGCCCTCTAGAGGTTGCTCGCTTTTTGCCTGTTTTCTAAGCATATATATATATATATTTTTTTTTTTTTTTGAGACGGAGTCTCGCTCTGTCGCCCAGGCTGGAGTGCAGTGGCGCGATCTCGGCTCACTGCAAGCTCCGCCTCCCGGGTTCACACCATTCTCCTGCCTCAGCCTCCCGAGTAGCTGGGACTACAGGCGCCCGCCACCACGCCCGGCTAATTTTTTGTATATTTAGTAGAGACGGGGTTTCACCATGTTAGCTAGGATGGTCTCGATCTCCTGACCTCGTGATCCGCCCGCCTTGGCCTCCCAAAGAGCTGGGATTACAGGCATGAGCCACCGCGCCCGGCCTCTAAGCCTATTTCTTCATAAACTCTTTTTTGCTTAAGTCAACAAAATTGTTTCTGTTGCAACCCAGAATTCTCACTGATACAGATATTGAGAAGTAACTAAGTTTCAGGAATATTCTAAGTTCCTTATGGGCATTCATTTATTTACTATTCACAAAAATGCTATGAGAAGGTACTTGCATTATTCCTGTTTTACAGAGAAGCATACACAGAAAGCTCACACGGTTGCCTGAGATCGCACAGCTACTAAGAGCAGATCCTGAATTTCAATTCTGGCAGTCTGATGCTAGAGCATACTTAACTCTGCATCTTAACATTTCTGCAATATTGCTTCTGTAAGGATAGTAGAAGGAGAGAAAGAGAGAGAGGCAGTGCAGCAGAGTCTATATAACATGTTATTCAGTGCCTGTTCCTTTTCCTCCTGGCACACAGACTATATATATTTCCCTGCCTCCTTTGCATCTCAATGTAGACATATGACTGACTTTTGTCTGGTAAAATGTGAGAAGTGGATTTGTGTCATTTCCAGGCCAAAGTAGTTAAGTCATGGGTGTGCCTTCCCTGTGGCTCTATTCTGCCCAGCTGAATGGAGAGGAATCTGAGGATCTAGAGGAAAGAAGAGCCACAAAATGGAAAGTAGAAGGCTGCCTGGCCAGGAGTACTCTTATTGTACTGTGATGGGAGTGAGAAATAACCTTCATTTTGTTATACCACTGCAATGTTAGGGTTACCCATTAATGCCTCTGACTAAGCCTAAGAGGCTATATTAAGTTGATGGTGAGTAGAGAGAGATGACAGAGCAAAGCAAACTTGGATTCCAATTTAGGGAATTGGAAAAAATTTTTTTTTAAATAAAAATGGAGTCTTCCTATGTTACCCAGGCCGATCTTGAACTCCTGGGCTCAAACAATCCTCCCACCTCAGCTTCCCAAAGTGCCAGGGTTACAGGAATGAGCCACTGCACCCCACACCATATATAGAATTTTTAAAGGGACCTAATTTTGGTTGACAAAATAAATAGCACTGAACATCTTTGCTCTCTTTATAGATAACGAAGAGTGAATCTTAATTTAGTCATAATTGAAGGGGTATTGAGAGATCATCTAATCATCCTCCTGAGTCTCTGACCCTAAACAAAAAATTTACAAAGATTGTTTTATACATAGCATCCTCATTTTTATGGAACTGAAAGGCAAATGTTCATGTTAACTTAATCAAAGATGTCACTGGCAACCTATATCATGATCCTAAGTATTCTTGCCCTTATTTGATGAATTACCCTGGTAGTTATCTACTTCAGTTTCCCATGTATTTGATGAAATTCTACTTGTACAATTTAGTAAATGCAAAGAAAAAGTTCTTTTATGTAATCCTTCCTATTTTAATAATCCTTTGATAGACAGCATCCATATCCCTTGCTAATTATTTTCCCCGTAAGGCAGGGTATTAAATTTCCCAGAATATGTTTCACAGGTAGGAAAGCTTTCAAAAATATATAATATTTTGACCTTTAAAGAAAAAAGATTTGTTGTGAAACTAGTTCTTTTTACTACTAGCGTGTCATTCAAAATAAAATAATACGTTTAGACATGTTGCAGCAATTTAGTTGCTATTACTCAAATCTTACCCTCTAATTAGAAGAAGAAATATGAAGCCTCATCAGTGCATAATTTAACAAACTCAATGTCAGGAAATTACCATATTTTATTCTTGTCTAGCACCAAAATTTGTGGGCATGGAGGGAAAATATTCACTTCTAAAAGTGCAAGATATGACTTATAACAAAAGAGAGCTTGAGAGGTGATAGCATGGGTTCAGGCTAATCAAGGTTTTGGACAAATTCCAAAAGGCAGATTTTAAAAATATGACTCGATTTCCAAGTTCCTTCTGCTTTAGGATGAAGTGGAAAAAGAAATTAAGTCATATGGGGGGAAAGAAAACTGTGAAAACCAGGACTTTTTAAAACTCTGATGGAAATTAGTATGGATCAATGGGGATTCCAGGAAGAGGGAATAAGTCAAGGGATTACGACTTTCACCTGCAGGTTGAGAAACACATATCCATGTAGGTGGCAGAGAGCTCCCTAAATTGGAATCCAACTTTAATTTGCTCTATCTTCTCTCTCTACCCACCATCAACTTATATAGCCTTTCAGGTTGAGTTAGAGGCATTAACGGGTAACCCTAACATTGCAGTGGTGTAAAAATATCAAGGTTACTTCTCACTCCCATCACAGCCCAGTAAGAGTACTCCTGACCAGGCAGCCTTCTACTTTCCATTTTGTGGTTCCTTCTTCCTCTAAATGCTCAGTGTCCTCTCCATTCAGCTGGGCAGAATGGAGCCACAGGGAAGGCACACTCACGACTTAACTACTTTGGTCTGAAAATGACACAAATCCACTTCTCACATTTCACCAGAGAGAAGTCAGTCATATGTCTACATCCAGATGCAAAGGAGGCAGGGAAATATATATAGTCTGTGTGCCAGGAGGAAAAGGAACAGGCACTGATGAACATAAACACTAATGAATGGTCAATTGCAATATCAAAAAATGTGAGACTTGAAACAGATCTTAGGCAGTCATCTTATCTCATGCCTTCATTTTATAGATGAGGATGTAACAGTTGTCAGAATCAAAATGGAGTCATTAGTGTTAAAAAGTACTCTTGACATATAGAGCCAGGGAAAGCCATGAAAAGAGGGTTCTCACGCTTGTATGCCTGATAATAAAAAGACTCTACAAAACCCACAACTTTGCATGAAGGCCATTGCAACCTAATACGAAAGAATACTTCTGCGAGGACATTTGCTCACCAACTCCCTGTCCAACCTCAGACTGGCATCGCCCTTATTATTGATGTTTGTAGTGAAGTATAATTATTTCAAAACAATTATGCAATCCTCTTCATTTTTTTTTCCTTGAAAAACCTCTGTCTTCCTCTGAATATGCAAATCCTTTACTACGGAACAAGTATTCCCATTGCAATGCTCTATTCCAAGTAAACATCTTTTTCTTTTAGAGAGCTTCTCTCTATTCGTTACTTTGGCTGATAAGAGCATTGAAATTCAGAGAAAATAATTGACTCAAAGTCATCTATCAAGTTATTGCTTGACATAATTGAGAATTCCAGCAGTGAAATCCAACAGAGTTCAGTAACAGCTGGATCCAGGTGCTCAAACATGTCATCAGTAATCTATATCTATCCATCACGTGGCTCTAGTTTTCTCTGTGTTGCTTTCTTCTCAGGCAGCTCTTCTTAGGCAGTGCTAAGGTAATTCCAGTCTTATGTCTTTCCATGTTGGTGGCTCCAGCCAAAAGTGAGCTTCTTTATTCTACTGGTTGCAGTAAAACTCATTAGCCCAGTGTAGGTCATGGTCTAGTTCTGAACCAACCACTGGGGTCAGGACATTCCATGTCCAGATTTTCTTGGTCTAGGTCAGGGTGCCCCATCAATAAGGCAAAGTCGGTCCAGCTTCACTTAAGCCATATGGGACTATAATTGGGAAAGGGTAGTAAACAGAGGAAACTCCAGCCAGTGCAGCCAGAAAGAGAGAAAACAATGTTGATGAATAATGGACAAAAACAATAAACTTCTACTACATACAGCAATGTGTCATAAATCCTTTGTCAGGTTAATAAATAATGTCATTATTTCCTCATGGCATATCATAAAAAGTGATTTTATTTTTTAAAAAGATTTAGATCTATCGTATATAATAAAATAATTTCAAAGCGATCAATAGTAATCATGTTATAAGCAAAAAAGAAACACCATTTTTTCTCCTTTAGAAAAGGGAAGAAACACTAGTTAGTTGACTTTGAATTAATTCTGTAGCAAACTACATTGTAGAAGGATATCAGATCTTATTTTGTTTGGGGATTGTATGGTTATTAAAACAGAGATTGGAATTTAACAGGTGTTCCAGCATCAGAATAGATTTTCTAAGACGGCTTCATGACTCGGTTGTTTTGAATGCTTGAATTTTTTCACTTTAAATAAAGCTAGCAGTTTTGTTTTTAATGGTTTTGTGGTTTTTTCCAAATGACAAGTTAATAAAAAAAATGCAGGGCTTCTATTTGCGACATATTTCTGCAAATAACTCATTATATGGATAGTTCTTATTATCTCTAATAAATCAAAAGCCAAGTTAACTAAATCACCACAGAATTTCCTTTATTGAGCAGTGGGAGTGGATGCAATAGAGACACCCCAATGAGTTCTTTAAAAATTATGATCAGATAGATCAATGCTTGAATCTAGAAGATATGAATTTGATCAAGTAGATCAATGTATGAATCTAGAAGGCATCAATCTTTTAGGCTCTAAGAAGCTTGTCCTTTTCATGGCCATTAATTTCCTGCTTTTCTCATGCTTCCTATCTTTATTCTGTTTTGTTAGAGTATAACTTATGCAATATGTGAATAAAAAATAAGTGAAGCCAATCGAAACTGTTGGTCAACACCATTTAGCTCAGTGAAAAACAACTACATACCTTAAAATTACCAATGATAAGAGCTGCAAGTGTTCAAACTGTTCTTTTTTTTTTTTTTTAAACACAAAAAGCTTTACCTAATTATTTTGTCTTTCAAAAAAAATCAAAATGAGGCCGGGCGTGATGGCTCATGCCTGTAATCCCAGCACTTGGGGAGGCTAAGGCGGGTGGATCATGAGGTCAGGATTTCAAGACCAGCCTGGCCAACATAGTGAAACCCCTGTCTCTACTAAAGATACAAAACAGTAGCCGGGCATGGTGGTTCATGCCTGTAATCCCAGCTACTTGGGAAGCTGAGGCAGGAGAATCACTTGAACTCAGGAGGCGGAGGCTGCAGTGAGCTGAGATGGTGTCATTGCACTCCAGCCTGGGCAACAAGAGTAGGACTCCATCTCAAAAAAATAAAGTAAAATAAATAAAATATGAAAGCAAAACCTCAACATCTATAACAACATAAACCCTCAGAATATCTCTAGGCACCCCCAGGTAGTTATAAAATGCAGGTTGGCAAACACTAGTCTTCTCCTTGCTATTTTCTGTGCCACTATGATGATTTTCCACAATTTCTAAAGATGTCTGCTCCCCCACCTCAGGTGATAACCAGTTGAGTAGTTCAATTAGTACTATTGGGGTCGTCATTTGTTATTATGAGGAAAAATCTCAAGTGTTTGCTCTTCCTGGATTCCTATGTCATGGGTGCTCATATGGCAGAACTGGGAAATGCTAGTCCTTTCTTTTGGGATTGGTCAGGCTTTTTACCTGATTAAGACTTAGTCTCAGCTGGGGGTGGTGGCTCACACCTGTAATCCCAGCACTTTGGGAGGCCGAGGCGGGTGGATCACTTGAGGTCAGGAGTTCGTGTCCAGCCTGGTCAACATGGTGAAACCCCACCTCTACTAAGAAATACAAAAATTAGCTGGGCGTGGTGGCACACTCCTGTAATCCCAGCTATTTGGGAGGCTGAGGCAGGAGAATTGCTTGAACCTGGGAGGTGAAGGTTGCAGTAAGCCAATCTGGCACCACTGCACTACTCCAGCCTGGACAACAGAGCGAGACTCCAACTCCAAAAAAAAAAAAAAAAAAAAAAAAAAAAAACCCAAAAAGACTTAGTCTCTACCTTTAGGAGAGGTGTCATCTTTACATTTGAAGTGAACTCCATAGCTTATGACTGGGACTGTCTAGACTCAGAGCCCATGACAATTGGCATAACGATTCTAAGCTTCAGTTTCCTCCTCTGAAAATGGGAGAAGAGTTCTAAACATCCCCTAGAATTGTGGCAAAGGTTATAAAATCAGTTACGTGTGCAAAATAGAACCACTCCCTCTCAGACCCGCTCTTCGCCCTTTTCAACCTACAAGACTGACTTATACAGACTATCTCAATGGGCTCCCTCACCCTCTGAATTCTGCTTGTCCAGTGGAAGCACCAGCAGACCTGAAGGTGAGAGGAGCATGAGGTCAGAGTGTTTATTTCTCTAGCTCCCTCCCTTCTGGCCACCTCTAAGGAAGGCTATAGCTCCTCTTAGTTCACTCTCTTCTTCTTTCCAGGTTCTGATGACCATTTCCTTCCTCTTGTTACTCTGGGCTTACTTTACCTTTGTTAATGATATCTTTCTTAATTTCTCCTCAAATTTGAATGTGTCCTCTCTTTCCTGTATACAAACCACATGTTTCCTAGTACACACAGCACAAAGGCTGCTTAGACTGTTGTATGACAAGCACTTGGATAGCTGTTGGGTAGATTAAATAAAACTATGTGTGTAGAATGATTGGTGTCAAATGGAGTCACTTCATGATAATAATTACATCATTAATAATAAATAAAATACTATGAATAGATTCTCAGTTATTATTTATAAATCCTCACTATAGCCTAGGCGCTAGGCTAGTACTCTGCATTCATAATGTTATTCTTCTCCCTACTCCTACCTACACTCAAATCTACAAGTAGTTACTATTTTTCCCAGTTTACTGACAAGAAAACAGAGACAGAGTTTAACTCACTGGCCCTAGGACACAAAGCAAGTTTGTTTTTGCTCCAAAGCTCATTCTCCTTATCACTTTACTGCCCTCCTGAGAGTTTCTGCTTCTGCTTCCTGATACAGACTTTTCCTTTCAAACAGTAAGTGATTTTAATAAAAGATTAAAACAAGAGGACAAAATTATCATGAAAACATGATTATTTGACAAACACTTGCTTCAAGTGTTTAGAGAATCTTCAGAGATCTTGTGATTTTACATCGTGAATTTTCTGGACCATATTATAGGGTTTCACCAATATAACTTCTCTTATCAGACTTGAATTAAGTATTGATGTGTATGTCATGATACCTCCATAGGAGATGCTCCTACATTTGCACAAAATTGTGTGTGCACAGATGTTCATTGCAGCATTATGAGCTGTTGCAAAAAGAAAAGAAAATTAAATTCCTTTAATAGGTGAAACATTAACTACATTTTGGTATATAGTAGGAATGTTGGTATATTCATCCTATGAAATATTAAAAAATAAAATACATTCATATGTACTACATGGAAAGTCCTGAAGATATCAGAGAAGGGGAAAATTGAGTTGTATGGTAATCAGAATAATGTAATTCTACTTGTTTTTTAAAAAACTGCATATGTGTGTTAGCAGCAGTGAATCCGTATAGGTCTGCAGCAACCTCAATTCTTCACTCCTCAGAAGAAAGAATTCGACTGAGGGGTATAAGGCAGAGTGAGAGACAGAGGCAAGTTTTGGAACAGGAGTGAAAATTTATTAAAAAGTTTTAGAGCAGGAATGAAATGAAGCCAAGTATACTTGGAAGAGGGCCAAGCAGGTGACTTGAGGGATCAAGTGTGCTGTTTGACCTTTGACTTGAGGCTTTACATGTTGGCATGCTTCTGGGTGGTTGCAACCCATCTCCCCTGATTCTTCCCTTGGGGTAGGCTGTATGCATGTGCGGTGGCCTACCAGCACTTGGGAGGGGCCACATGTGCAGTGTGTTTACTGAAGTTGTATGCACACTCATTTGAGGTGTTTTTCCCTTACCACTCCAGTGTTCCTAGAGGAAGGCCACACACCACTCACATATACAATTTTGCTTCTTAGTGCGCATGCTCAAGCCCACTCGCCTGACTCCTGAGGCCTTACTGGGAAACTGCTGATCACCAGCTTCAGGTGTTTCTATCTAGTGGGAGACAGCCTTTCCCTGGTGCTAACTGCAACTAATTATTATTTTAAAGAGACAGTTTAACAGCCGTCTGACCATCACCTGATGGTTGCCTGGCAGTCCTAGTTGGGGGGAGGGTGGGCACTCTCCTGCCCTGCTCATGTTTTACTAGCTACCTACTGTAACATGTGTTTATATAAGTAGATAAATAAAGGGATAAAAATCTGAAAGAACATGCCAAATTATTTGTAGTTGATACTGCCTGGGAGAGAAGTTAGATTAAGGAATATGAAAAGAGACATTCAAGTTGTATTCTATATACTTAACACATTGCTTGAATTTTAAAAATAATAAGAATTGATGTGTTATTTGGATAATAAAGAAATAAATAAAAATTGTAAACAATTACAACATTAAGGGGCATATAACCTTGTCCCATGAGATACTTTTGACAAAACTTGGATATTTAATGTGAAGATGAGAGGCACAGATGAATAGGTGGCATTAGCTTCTAGATACATCTATTACAGAGCTACGATGTGGAAGACTGTTTGGGATGGTTCTGTGTAACCTTAGGGGGCAGTAGGAGGAGTAGCCAGGGAGCCAAAGGCCACATAATGTCTTATAGGATGTGTTAAGAAGCTTAGATGTTATTCTAAGCCCTCTAGAAGTCACTGCAGGATTGTAAGCATGGGTGTGATAACCTCTATTATTATTTTTAATTTTTTTAGATTACTTATGTAGTATCTTGAGTCAGCTTAGGTTGCTGTAACACAATACTACAGACTAGGTGACTTAACAGGAATTAATTTTTGCACAGTTCTACAGGCTGGAAGTCTGAGATCAAGGTGCCACCATGGTTGATTCTGGTGAAGACTCCTTTTCTGGCTTGCAGATAGCTGCTTTCTTGCTGTTTCCTACTCTCTTTCTTATTGGGATGGTGGAGAGGGGAGAGACAAAGCGAGAGAGACAGAGAGAAACAACCAAATTCTGGTCTCTTACAAGAGCACTAATCTCATCATGAGGATCCCATGTCCAAATACCATCACGTTGAGGATCAGGGCTGTAGCATGTGAATGGGGAGACAGGTGCAAACATTCAGTCCACAGCAAGTAGCTTGCTGGAGAATTATCTGTTCAGGATGAGTGGGGGTTGGAGAGCAGTGGCAGAGAGCTGAGTTAAAACAGTGGCCTAGAGATGAATAGTAGCTTTGACTGGAGAGATAGCAGCAAAAATGGTGAGACAGCATCAGATTTGGATACATATGGTGGGAGAACCAAAAGGACTTGCTGAAGGATTGAATATCAGTGCAAGACAAACAGAAGAATTAAGAAAATCTCCTAGATTTGGGACTTAAATAATTGAGTAGATGATGAATCATTGACCAAAAGGGGGTTGGGAACAATAAAACAGATGCATAGATCTGATAATGGATTAGTATTCAAAATACATAAAGAATTCCTATAAGAGGAAACAGAGATATGCCTTTCTAGTTTTTTCCAAAATATTTAAAAAATTGTTTTTCATTTTAAAGTCATTAAGAACATTTGTTGACATTTCTCTTTATGGCTTGTTACTTTAGGATTTTGTTTGTATATAGCCCTGTATTCATTCCCTAGGGCTGCCATAGCAATGGATCATAAACTGGGTGCCTTAAAACAATAGGACTTTATTCTCTCGATTCCGGAGTCTAGAAGTCTGAAATCACAGTGTCAGCAGGGCCATATTTCCTCTGAGGGATCTGAGAAAGAATCTTTCCTTGCTTTTTTCTTTCCGGTGGTTGCTGGCAAGCCTTGACGTTCCTTGGTTTGTATCAGCATAATTCCATCTCTGCCCTCTCCCTTGCATGTCTCTCTTTCTCTCTGTGCCTCTGTGTCTCTTCTTATAAGGACACCAGTAACTAGTCTAGTGCCCACCCTAATCTAGTATGAACTCATTTTAGCTTGATTACATCCGTAAAGACCCTATTTCTAAAATAAAGTTAGTCACGGGTGTCAGGGGTTTGGATTTGAACATATCTTTCTAGGGGACAGAATTCAACCCACAACGATTCCCAAGTGTTTCTAGTTTTGCTATTCTGTTATGTTTTTTGTCTATAACTAAGACAAACTACACTGTCATAATGACTGTAGATTAATACTACTTCTTGATATCTAGAGGACATCTCTCTCCCAACTCTGGTTTCTTCGAAAGTGTCATGGCTTATCTTTGTCCTCTTTTATATACATTTTAGAATCAGCTTTTAAAACACTTTTTAAAAAACCCTACAGGAGCTTAGATTGGAATTGTACTTATCAGTCGTTTTAGAGAGAATTGATGATTTTATGGTGTAGAATCTTCCTATCCATTAACATGGTAGTGTTAGAGTAAATAGCTAGGCAGACATAAACGGGGAAGGAGAGGCTCCCCTCTAGCCTATGATTGTCAGACGACCATCAGATGATGCTAAGGTGGTTGCTAAATTGTCTCTTTAAAATAATAACTGGTCACAGCCAGCACCAGGAAAAGGCTCAATAGATAGAAAACACCTGAAACTGGTGATGAGCAGCTTCCCGATAAAATCTCAGGAGTTGGGCTAGTGGGCCCAAGCATGTGCACTAAGAGGCAAAATGGAAGAATTTAACTGATATGTGACCTTCTTCTAGGAACACTGGACCAGTAAGGGGAAAAAAAAAAAAAAAAAAAAAAACACCTCCAGTGAGCATGCGCACAACTTCAGTAAACACACTGCACGTGTAGTACTTCCTGAGTGCTAGCAGGCCACCGCACATGCAGACAGCCCACCCTAAGGGAAGAAGAGATGCAAATCCCAGAACTATGCCAACCTATAAAACCCAAGTCAAAGGTCGAACACCGTACTTGGATCTCTCAAGTTGCCGGCTTGGCCCTCTTCCAAGTGTACTTTACTTCCTTTTGTTCCTGTGGTAAATCTTTTTAATCAAATTTCACTCCTGCTCAAAAACTTGCCTCAGTCTCTCACTTTGCCTTATGCTCCTCGGGTGAATGCTTTCCTTCATGGAGGCAAGAAATAAGTTGCTGCAGACCCATACAGCTTCCCTGCTGCTAACAGTGGCACTTCTTAGCTTTATTCCCCAGTACCATAAAAATGTTATAGGTGGCGACTTTTAAAATAAATTTGCTAAATGTTTGATGCTGGCGTATAGATTTATTTTTAATGTTTTGATTTGATTTGATATCTAACAACCTTTCTTAAACTCATTATTTCTAATTATTTGAAGATTATTTTGAGCTTTTTTGTATTTTTGAATGACAATTTCATTCTTTCCTTTCTAATCCTTATACTTTTGCTTTCTTTTTCTTATCTTGCTGTAATCACTGACACCTCTAGGGTAATAGAAACGATCAGAGTGAATTACCTAGTGTTTCTTTTGATTTTAAGAGGAATGCTTCACCATTAAGTTTGGACTTTCTCTAGGCTTTTGGTAGGTATCCTTTACCAACTTAAGGTGTTCCTTCTATTCCAAGTCTCCATTCATTTTCTATTGTTGTCTTTTGAAGAAACTTTTCCTTTTTCTTTGTTTACCAGTATTGTCAGAGATTTTAAAAATACTTTTACTTCATTTTAAAGTGTTTAGGATAAAAGAACTAGGTAGATTTGTACCCTCAGACACATAAATACTCTTAGCGTTTAGCTTATGAACTAAGCAAAAATAAGCACATTATTTATGTGTCAAGAACTCTCCCCACCCCATGAAAAAAAGGCAGCAGAGTTTAATTGAAAAATGTTATAGACTTACTTTGAATACGAAACTGAATATTGGGGCCCAGTATTCTCTTCTTGAGACACTGACACAGACTCTTCCAAAGACCTCTTTGTGAGTCACCTATTTTCACGTTGGTTGCATCACCCTTTGGGGATTTGTTTGAATTATTCAGAAAGCTAGTTTTTCCCAGCGACGTGATTGCACAGCATATCCTGGACCCTCAGTTGCCAGGAGATCTTTTTTCCCTCCTCTCTCCTGGCACATAAAAGCAAACTAAAGCCCTAACTGGATTCAGGAGGAAGAGGCAGTTCTGAAA
The DNA here is from genome assembly GCF_028858775.2 of Pan troglodytes. Lineage (NCBI taxonomy): Eukaryota > Metazoa > Chordata > Mammalia > Primates > Hominidae > Pan > Pan troglodytes. Next base: position 66,933,379 of record NC_086015.1, read on the forward strand.
GAGAGGGCTCCACTCGTTCTGAGAGGAAGCACAGTTCCCAAAATGTCAGACTTTCCTTCTGGGCGAGAGGCAATCCCACAAGGCACTGCTAAGCATACTGGGATCAAGCTATTGTGAGCAGGAAAGAGATGTTTCCTTCGGAGGTCTTAGGACCTCAGAAGCAAGTAGCTGGAGGGAACACAATGACACTTGATATTAGCTGAGGTGTGATTCTGAAAAAGACTGACTCAGCCCTTTTCCAAAGAAAAGAGGCTGTGAGCACACAAAAGTAATGTCTGAAAGAGGGGATTTAACACTTGTGCTCCCAAGGGAAGGCTACTGTATTTAGGAGTGAGTAACAGGCACTGCTTGTTCCCTGCTTTTTCAGTGTCTGCTGACACCACTAATTGCAAGTCATGTTGTGTCTCTTACTATGTAATGCTAAGTCACCGAAGTCCACAGAAAGCAGAGAGGTTGCTTAAATCCACCCAGCATTTTGGAATGGAGGATTTTATTTCTTCTTCAGATATTTTTTGGGGTAAACATAGATCATTTTTATTATTATTATGTTTTTGCAATCAAAAAAGCTTTTTCCCCTCTCACTTTAAAAGCACCCCTGTGTTTGTTCATTCATCCATGTATCTACACATTTATTCACTCATCTATCACTGAGTTGACATTTATTATTATTATTACTAAAAGCTAACATTCATTGAACTCTAAAAAAAAATCACTAATTTCCAAGTACAACTAATTTTATTGTACTCTCTCATTCATTTTTCATGTAACCAGTGAGACACTATTATTCCTTATATAGGTAAGGAAAATGAGGCACGAGGTGAAGTAGATTTGCTCAATCTCAAAGCTAGTAGTTGGAGAAGACACAACTCAAATCCAAATCTTTTTGACTCTATACCCCTTTCCAGTAGCAACTGAAGTCATGTCATACTGGCTTACAAGAAACCAATTGTTAAATGTTCAGGAATTTTGAGTATTGGTTTGTTAAATATAGTCATTATCATAAATTAAAGTATACAAATTTTGATTAAACTACATTAAAAACAAAATAATAAATACTTAAAATTATCACTTTGGAGTTATTTTATACCATTCTACTTTATCCATATCTTGAGGTTATTTCTGTCTTCTGAATCTTAATGACAGAATTATTATAGAATGGCAGGCTATGACGTATCTCTTTACAACTCTGCATTCAGTGACACCATGCTGCTAGTTTGAAATTGGCCATGGTTGACTGTTTTCACCATGGAGATTGGCAAGTACTACAAATAGAGACTTTCTGTGCCCTAAAGAGTCGGTTGTTAAACACTTAGCAGCACACCAGTGACCCTGTGTCTTGACTACCAAGGCATATAAATTCCACAAATACTGTGATGTTATGTACAGGCCTCATGCTGAATGCAGAAGATGCAAAGTTGAATCAGTCACAGTGGAAATAAGGAAGAGGAAAGCTCACCCACTGGAAATTGAAAGATTTTGGAGGCTGAATAATTCAAATGTAAAGCATCACTTCAAATAAATTATCCAGGTACAATTGTATGTATGGCAAAAGAAGACCTAAGATACCCACAAAAATGTATAATCTGGAAGGTTTCAGTATGATAATCTCCTGTCTCTTCTCTGCTTTTATTGTAGAGAACACAATAAGAAAGAATTGTGCTATGAAGTAGACCATTTCAGGTCCAGTGTTTCCTGAACTTGAAAGTTCGAGAGTTGATGGATTTTGATCTTCTGAATATTGCTCTTTGACTAAGGGAATCACTATTCCTTATCTGGGATGCTTTTGTTTGAGAACCAACTGACTAAGCATTAAACCAAACAGATGCTTTGTATGGCCAGAAAAAAATGAATTCTCTAAGGAACAGTTAAAGCCCATTGATATGGTAATTTGACAACCAGACATGTTTCTAATAGAATTTCATACCAGTTTTGATTATCTGTCAGCCAGATTCATTCTCAATAATCCTACAGAAATGGGCACACAGAAAGGTGGAAAGCAAGAGAAGAGGTAAGAAAGTCTAACAATCGGTATGGTTTTAAGTGCAAATTTAATCCCAGTTCTGCCATTTATTGGCAAATAATTTCCCTTTTCTATGCTTCAACAGCCCTGTTTATAAAATAAGGGGGTTGGATCATCCACCTTTTTCAAGTTTAGTCTGCAAAAGCATTACCACCTGAGCTAATTCATATACGGGTTTTCAAATCCCACCTGCAAGTCATTAGATCGTTAGATCCAGGTTATGGCCAGCAATTTGCATTTTAAGCCAGCATCTAATTTGACTCTATTCCCAATGATCTGGTCCATCACATATCCACGTGACTAGACTAGGTGATGTTTATTTCAGTCTGCATCTACTATAATATTGACATTAAAAAGAATATATTTTCAGTATTAGTTAATATAGTGAATATATATATTCACTTTTAATGTCAATTGAAAAGAATATATTTTCAACGTTAGTCAATACAGTTAGTGAATATATATGTATGAATATGTTGCTTGGAATTTTCATCTTAAGGAAGAGATGTTTTGCCTTGTAGTTTACATCTTCTATTTGAGTCTTACCTCTTATTTCTCTAATTTGATGGAAGTCATCTGATAGGGTTTAGGATACACGTTATCTGGGTGATGGGAAAATTTAGCTGCTAGTTTAGTGGCTAACAGCATTCCAGTAATGGGCTTTCTGAAAGGGTGAAAAATATAAAGCTATCACCATGTGTTTGCTGAGAATGATTTTGAAAAGCAATTGGAAAAAGACCAAAATCTAAATTATTGTACTATTGAATTCAAGTCAGTATTGTAGAAAGCAAGAACATTGAACTGGCTTTTAGATAGATAACTTATACACCACGTCTGACTGAGGTTTATCCTGTAATAAGAAATAAGATTTGAAAATAAACAACTGTGTGTTGTTATAGAGGACATAGTTTCCCCAATCTTAGGCATGACTAGTTTCTACTGTGCAGCAAGAGATAATGACTCCCATCTTTCTCCTAATTAGATGAGTGCAGTGAACTTCTGTGATTCCCATCTGCCTACGATTTATCCTTCTTCTGATAATAGCACCCCGATTTTCCTCTGGGTGATACAACTTCCCTCCCTGTTTGACCACATACTTTGGGAGTTGGAGGGTGAGAGCAGGAGAACATTCCTCTTAGCACAGTGATTGGTTTTTGGATGGGAATGAGACAATTTAGAATGGTAAGAATTAATTTTCAGACTTTTGTTAAATAGCTAGAGGAGTCCTTTTTCATTTTGCTGGATTTGAAACTAGGAGGAAGGTGGGGCGAGACCTGATGACAACTATTTTGTCATTCTGCAAACTCAAGCTGAGTTTGAAGCTATCACATCTATGCCCTGGAGATTTTCCCATGAGCATATATAGGATTAAAACAGTTTTCTTTTTTTTTTAAGTCACCTAAAACCAAACTAATCCTAATTGATTCACTGAGCAACTGCCCAAATCATGTAAATTCTCTAGGCTGCAATGTTTTCGTTTTTCAAAAGGTATATGCAAAATGAGGGTAAAAATCTAAAAAAAACTTTAGTACTCCCAAGCTGTATACAATTATAAGTGTATAAGCACATACAAGAAAAGAAAGAATATATAAGAAAGTGGTAATGTGTTTCACTTGAGGAATGAGGACTTAGAATTGGGAGGGAGACTCAGTTTTCACTATGTATTGTTTTGTACTATTTGAGTTTTGAGTTTTAAATTTTTATGTGTGTGTTTCACCTATTAAAAATCCCAATTGTATGTTTCTAGGAAGACACTTTGTTTGTTTTCAGAGACAGAGTCTTGCTACATTGCCAAGTGTCTGGTCTTAAACTGCTGGCCTCAAACAATCCTCTTGCCTCGGCCTCCCAAACTGCTGGAATTACAGGCATGAGCCACTATCCCTGGCCAAAGACAACATCGACATGTTTATATCCATATAACAAGCTCATCTTTTGAATTTAATATTTGGTAGTACATAAATGCTATAGTATATCTTTCCATTTGTTAAGATTCTTTTCCTTCAAAATGTGCTAAAATAATGGTGATGACACAAATATTAAAATTAATGTTCCGATGCTTCAAAATATATTAATAGTATACACTTGATACTACTTTTAATACTTTCTGATTTTTATATACAATTTCTCCTCCCTCATTTTCAGAGTATTAATTCCATTTATCAAGGTGCCATCTGCTCAATTCCTCTAATCCTCAGTTCACCCATTTTGAAGATGAGACATCTCAAAGCAAATGAATCATTCAAATTGAGGACTTAGAGGGAGCTTATGTAATTCTATTTCATTGCCTCTTCTAGCCTCGGGAATGGGTTATTCCATTTCATTTTATTTCCCATTGTCCTCACATTGTCTTATTTGGTTTTTTGGTGAACAGAACTTATTGAAATGATTTAAGTGAATCTTGTGCTCAGAGGCACAGAAATACAAGACCTAGAAGTGAGATATATGAAGATGAGTATTATTTGGGTACATTTTGATCCTCCTGTATTTTCTTTATCCTCAGGGAATTATGTATCAGGGTCAGAATGAGGTTATCTATGGAGGCTTGTTCTACTGCCCTGCTATTAATATTTTGCCCCCTTCTCGTTTAGGTCTTGGTTGCAATATCATTAATATTTTGAATCTAAGCAATGGACTTGAAAGGACCTGGTTAGAATGTAAAGATCTGTGTGGGTTTTTTTTTTTTTTTTCCAGTGTAGACCCTATGTTATAAAGTTACTTCAAGGTGGTATAAAGTCATCTAAATAAAATTAAAGATAATAAAACTATAATTGCAAGTAGCTAATTTAGAATACTCTGTGTCCAGTGTTTTATACATTTTTAATGCTCACCTAATTCTCTCAATATGCCTTTTAAGAAAGTGCAATTATTGCTCCCATTACACAGATGAGAAAATGGAGGCACCTAGAGTCTAAGATGAATAACTTGTTGAAGGTTGCACATGCAGTAAATGGCAGACCTGGGATTTGGACATTGGCAAATAATTTCCAAACCTATGCTCTTTACTCCTCTCAGTGGATTGAGACTCTGGAGAGGCAGATCCTAGCTTAAACAAACAGAGAAGAGTGAAAGCAGAATTAGGTATACGGCACAGAGGTAAATCAGAAAAGGGCATGATTAATTTTATCTAGAGAGACCGAAGAGGCTTCCTGGAAAAGGTGACATAATAGATGGAACTTGAAAGATGGGTTTTATTCAGTTTTATTCACTGATCTCTGAAATTTAACTTCAAACTATGATAACATATATGTACAAATTAGGGGACAAGATACTAGAAATAAAATTAAATTTCAGCATTGAAACAACTCAGCTGTCCTAGTGAAAGGACTAACTTTCTTCAGTCCTTAGGGATGTATTTAGACATATGAAGATGTATGACAATGCTTTGCAAATGGCACAACATCACAGAGAAATATTAGTTCTTGTTACTTAAGTTTATAAGGCATAGTGTTTGCTTTAATGGCCTCAATTCTTTATCCTCTCTTGTAACTCCAATTTTCGCTGTGTAATCTTGAAGTCCCTTTCGCTAAACAGGCAGAGTCTACTTCCTCATCCTGAATCTGGGATGCCTTAATTACTTGCTTTGGCTAATAGGATATTAGCAGATAGGGCACAAACAGAAATTTAACAAGGCCCTTGGAAAAAAAAATGAGGGGAAAATGTAAGATGCATTTTGAGCAAAATATGAGGAAACAAAAAAGCACTTGGGCATTTTTGCTTGTACTTGCTCTTCTCCCATCAGGAAACTATATCTAGGATACCCTGCTGCAGGGTGAGAAACATGAAACGCAGAGCAGAGCCAAGCCCCTGGCCCCTTTATTTCAGCCAACACCACTACCGAAGGAACCACAGCCAGTGACTCCCTGGGCTTGTGAGCAAGAGTTAGTCCAATCCTGATCAGCCAACTCCAGCCTAATCAACTGCACCCTGCAGACTCATAAACTAAACCAATGCTTATTATTGTAGGCTACTGAGTTTTCCATGAGGATTTCCTCTACCTACAGATAGCTTGAGGGTTGCAGTAGCTGACCTTGCAGTAGCCCGGGGGAAAAACAAAAAATATTTTATTATTTCAAGGAATAGTAAACAAGGAATCTATGTTGCTATGTCAATTTTGCCTAGTTACATAGCATCATTGTGGCAATTAATCACTGATACAGCAGATGTGACCATTTCATAGCAGCATCAACATCAAAAACTCCTGGGAGTCAATGGCTTCTATTTATTTTATGTTCCTAATAAAAGCAGAGGCAACGGGCACATGATACATGCTTTTTAGGCAAAAAACAAAAAAACAAAAAACAATAGCAATCTAGATTCTTTGACAGTAGTAGAATACTTCATGTTTATCCCTGAGGGAACTGCAGGGTGAATTACTGTAACCCATCACTTGTCAAATAAAATCACAAACTAACTTTACACAGGCATGGCCAACAGCTAATTTAAACACTGTTGGAACTAACAGGTAGAAGAGATCAGTATATTGTAATTTGGCTTGTTTTCTTTTTAATTGCTCTTCAAGGGAACATCAAACCGAAGATAATATTCCAAAATCCTTTAACTTCAGGCTGGGAGGAATTAAAGTTAAATCATTAGGAATGTTTTTAAATCTTTTTGAGGTCCAAGTTTTTCAGACTCCTCCATGTATGGATAAAAATGAGCCAACATTAATGTCAATAAAGATTTCAAATAAAGATTATTTTATTTGTTCCAAATTGTAAATGATATACATGCTCCATATAGAAAATGAGAAAAATAGAGTTAAAAGAAAACAAGTACAAATAATTCCACCATTCAATTATTGTTAATATGTTGGCATTTTAAATGTATTTTTTCTTAGTAACAGTAGCACGCTTTTGGGCACAGTGCTTCCTTTAATTGTCACCATCCAGTGAGTTGGTATTATCTCTATTTTTTAGAATAGAGAAACTGAGAATATAATAACAGGAATTTTGCTGACATCCTAGCCTCTCCCTGCTGATACAGAAATTCAGCAATCCTTCTTAAGAGTCTCCTACTAATTTCTACTTTAGTTAACTTTTTATTATGGAAAATTCAAACTTACCCACCAGTAGAGGAAAAAGCACCATGAACCTCTATGCACCCATCACTCAGCTTCAATAATTAGTAACACACATCAATTTTGTTTCGTTGATAACCCCATCCATTTTTTTCTCATGTCCACTTGCTCTAATTTTCCATGTGGACTTCTCCGTCTATAGACCATTTGAGGATAACTCACCCTGCAGATCCTCAGGGATAAAGACGAAATATTCCAGTACTTTCAAGGAGGCTCAGAATCTGTGTTAATTTGGTCTGAAAAAAAATGTGCCTTGTGCATGTTGGAGTGGGCTAAACTCTGTTTACCCTAAAGCGCATGGTTAATAGAAGGAACTGAGTTCAAGGAGCTGAAAATGTAGACATTGCCATGAAATTTACTTATACACCTACAAAGTAAGAATGAACAGGGTGCTGTATGGTCTACAAGCCACAGTCATGTCTTTCATCAAACATGATTGAATGTCCCTTTTTGAGAAAACCGCTTTGCTCAGAACATCATATTTCTAGCCCCCAGAGAAAGCGTTTGTGGTACCAAACTGGACTGTCCTCCTTTCAGTGCTCTGCGCACCCCCTGCACTGTCTCCGGCATCCCTTGCCCCAGGGCCAGGCTCTTCTTCAGGAGAGAGGCTGGCATGCTAGGTTGTGCCACTGTTATTCACCCTGAAATGTATGATTAGTTAATATTCATGAGGCCTTCTACCCAGTGGAGTTTGTTGGGGCATATGGAAACCACAGTCTCTGTTCTCAGCAAGTTTGCACCAAAGTGTCTGAGTCTATTTACTCACAATTTGCCGATGTTTTGACATTTCCTTGCTGATTTGCCTCATGAATGAGTGCCTGGTGATACTTTCCTGATCGGAAGTAATACCCCAATGAGCCAAAGATTGGCTTCTCCTGTTGCCATGGGGCATCCTGTCTCATTTTCTCACAGAATAAATGTTGCACTTGAGGGAAAATAAAAAAAGGTGGCAGCCCTAAATGTCTCCAGTTTCTGTGTCTTATGCATAGTCTCTGTAGCTAAAAAAAGTAAGTAGATTTGTCACCCAGCTCTATAGCACTTACATGTGGATGATAGCATTTTTTTCACCTTAATCTTGTGAGATTAGGGATAAAGACATAATTCTTTTTTTTTTTAGCTTGAAATTAAAACATATTTTCTGTCACTACTATACAAAAAGTGTAAAAAATATAAAACCTAAAAACCAAAACTACTCTTCCTATTTCAGTCTCCAACCCTATTTACTTAATTTTTCTCTTTGGAACTGATTATGGTTTATTTGGTATGCACACTCCTAGATATTTCTCAATGCTCTCATATGTACACTTGTACATGTGTGTATGTTTCTAAGCATAGACATACACAGTGTAAAGAAACATATGAACACATCTATTCACATATATATGTGGTTCTTTTTGCACAAATATATTAAATATAAGATACCACTGATTGTACAATGTGACATTATTTTATGTACAGCATCAAGACTATTGCCTGGCCAATAAAAATTATAAGACAATAGCAATTATAGAACTCATAATAATGTGAAAACGTGCAAAATAAACATCTTGAAATCGATGAAATATGGCAGCTTTTTTGTTGTTGTTGTTGGTTTCTTTTCTTTTCTTTTTTTTTTGAGATAGGGTCTCTCTCTGTCATCCAGGCTGGAGTGCAGTGACATAATCACAGCTCACTGCAGCCTAGAACTCCTGGGCTCAAGTGATCCTCTAGTAGCTGGGACTACAGGTGTGCGCCACCATGCCATCTTTTGTTTTTGTTTAATGGAACAGCACAGATATATTTTCACTTCAGGGCAAATAGTTCCACCTGTTTTTAAACTACTGGCTATTATAGTCAGTTGTCTCATAATTTATTTAGCTATTCTCATATTGTTGAACATTTAGTTTGCTTCCAGATTTACTATTAAAGAAGCATTGAATGCACATATGTCAGTATAACCCTTTGCATACATATGTGAAAATTATAGAAAACATATTCTTAAAAGCATAACTAAGGGTTAAAGACTATAAGTGATATGGTTTGGCTGTGTCCCCACCTGAATCTCATCTTGAATTGCAGCTCCCACAATTCCCATGTGCTGTAGGAGGGACCCAGTGGGAGGTAATTGAATCATGGGGGTGGGTCTTTCTCATGCTGTTCTCACGATAGTGAATAAGTCTCACAAGATCTGAAGGTTATATAAAGAGAAGTTCCCTACGCCAGTTCTCTCTTTGCCTGCTGCCATCCAAGTGGTATGTGACTTGCTGCTCCTTGCCTTCTGCCATAATTGTGAGGCCTCCTCAGCCACAGGGAAATGTGAGTCCATTAAAACCTCTTTATCTTCTCAGTCTTGGGTATGTCTTTATTAGCAGTAAGAAAACGGACTAATACAGTAAATTGGTATTGGTAGAGTGGGGGCACTGTTGTAGATAGCCGAAAATGTGGAAGCAACTTTGGAACTGGGTAGCAGGCAGGGGTTGGAACAGTTTGGAGGCCTCAGAAGAAGACAGCAAAATGTGGGAAATTTTGGAACTTCCTAGAGACTTGTTTGGCTTTGACTAAAATGCTGATAATGATATGGACAATGAAATCCAGGCTGAGGTGGTCTCAGATGGAGATAAGGAACTTGTTGGGAACTAGAGTAAAGGTGATGCTTGCTATATTTTAGAGACTGGTAGCATTTTGCCCCTGCCCTAGAGATTTGTGGAACTTTGAACTTGAGGGAGATAATTTAGGGTATTTGGCAGCAGAAATTTCTAGGCAGCAAAGCATTCAAGGGATGACTTGGGTGCTGTTTAAAGCATTTAGTTTTAAAAGGGAAACAGTATAAAAGTTTGGAAAATTTGCAGCCTGACGATGTGGTAGAAAAGAAAAATCCCATTTTCCGAGGAGAAATTCAAGCTGGCTGCAGAAATTTGCATAAGTAATGAGGGGCCAAATGTTAATCAACAAGACAATGGGGAAAATGTCTCTAGGGCATGCCAGAGACCTTTAAGGCAGCCCCCTCCCATCACAGGTCCAGAGGCCTAGGAGGAAACAAATGGGTTTGTAGGCTGGGCTCAGGGCCCCCCTGCTGTGTGCAGCCTAGGGACTTGGTGCCCTGTGTCCCAGCTGCTCCAGCCATGGCTAAAAGGGGCCAAGGTACAGCTTGGGCTGTGGCTTCAGGGGGTGCAAGCCCCAAGCCATGGCAGCTTCACTGTGGTGTTGAGCCTGCCAGTGCACAGAAGTAAAGAATTGAGGTTTGGGAACCTCTGCCTTGATTTCAGAGGATGTATGGAAATGCCTGGATGTTCTGGAAGAAGTTTGCTACAGGGGCAGTATCCTCATGGAAAACCTCTATTAGGGCAGTATGGAAGGGAAATGTGGGGTAGGAGACCCAACACAGGTCCCCACTGGGGTGCTGCCTAGTGGAGTTGTGAGAAGAGGGCCACCGTCCGTCCTCCAGACCCCAGAATGGTAGATCCACCAACAGCTTGCCCCGTCTGCCTGGAAAAGCTGCAGACAATCAACACCAATTTGTAAAAGCAGCCAGGAGGGAGGCTGAACTCTGCAAAGCCACAGGGGCAGAGCTGCCCAAAGCCATGGGAATCCACCTCTTGCATCAGGGTGACCTGGATGTGAAACAGAGTCAAAGGAGATCATTTTGGAGCTTTAAGATTTGACTGCCCTGCTGGATTTTGGACTTGCATGGGGCCTGTAACCCCTTTGTTTTGGCCAATGTTTCCCATTTGGAATGGCTGTATTTACCCAATGTCTGTACCCCCATTGTATCTAGGAAGTAACTAACTTGTTTTTGATTTTATAGGCTTATAGGCAGAAGAGACTTGGCTTGTCTCAGATGAAACTTTGGACTGTGGAGTTTTGAGTTAATGCTGAAATTAGATAAGAGTGTGGGGAGTGTTGGGAAGGCATGCTTAGTTTTGAAATATGAGGACATGAGATTTGTGAGGGGCCAGGGGTGGAATGATATGGTTTGGCTGTGTCCCCACCCAAATCTCATCTTGAATTGTAGTTTCCACAATTTCTATGTGTTGTGGAGGAGACCCAGTGGGAGGTAATCAAATCGTGGGGATAGGTCTTTCCCATGCTGTTCTCATGATAGTGAATAAGCCTCATGAGATCTGATGGTTTTGTAAAGAGGAGTTCCACTGCACAAGTTCTCTCTCTTTGCCTGCCACCATGTACATAAGATGTGACTTGCTCCTCCTTGCCTTCTGCCATGATTATGAGGCCTCCCCAACCACATGGAACTGTGAGTCTATTAAAAGCTCTTTATCTTCCCAGTCTTAGGAATGTCTTTATCAGCAGTGTGAAAACGGACTAATACAATCAGCCAGTAAAATTTTGATAGGTGCTGAAAAATTAGGAGCCAGTTTTTTTTTGTTGTTGTTTGTTTCAGACAGGGAGTTTTGCTCTTGTCACCCAGGCTGGAATGCAATGGCACCATCTCAGCTCACTGCAACCTCTGCCTCCCAGGTTCAAGTGATTCCCCTGCCTCAGCCTCCCGAGTAGCTGGGATTACAGGTGCCTACCACCACACCTGGCTAAGTTTTGTATTTTTAGTAGAGACAGGGTTTCACCATATTGGCCAGGCTGGTCTCAAACTCCTGACCTCACGTAATCTGCCCGCCGTGGTCTCCCAAATTGCTGGGAGGAGCTGATGTTTTTAATCCCCATATTCTGGATGAGAATACTGTGGTTTTGTGGACTCAACTGACTTGCTCAGACTCCTGTGTTTAATAAGAGGAAGAGCGAGTTGGCAATTCTTTCTCACTCTAGGGCAGTACTCTCAACCCCACACTGTCTCCTCTTGGTTCTTTATGCTATGTATTTATCTTTGATGAAACACAAAATGATCAGTGAGTTTAATAATCAGATATTTCAGTCTTTGGAGACAGGCATTTTTTTTTTTTCAAGGCTTTGAGCCGGATGTTTATGGAAACAGCCCTGCACTTTGTGGGTATTTAATGTCCTGTGATGGCAAAGACATCTCAATTATTTGTGCACACTTCTGACCAATCAGATTCAGGGCTGATTGGTTTGGGTTTGGTTCAATAGAAGCTATTTCTACCGAGTTGGGAAAGGAAAGGAAAGCCTGGGGACTTCTTGGTTCTCTGGCATAGTGTGATTACCTGTAAGTTGTACTAAATTGGACTGTTCAGATTTGGTGGTCTGTTCTAATTTTGTAGACTTTAAATGAATCCTCCTCAGCTTTACCTATTCTCTTCTTCACCAGTGAGGAACAATAACCAGGGCAAACCTGAATAATCACATGAAACCCAGCAAATTTTGCCATCACATACCTGATATTTTGAATGGAAATACATAACAGTTTATTTAAAAAGTCATATAATGATTCTAATTGACAGCCAGCACTATCCAAGTCTCCTTGAACAGTGCTTGCCTGATATTATTGGGAATATAAATCCCTGGGTCTCTTACAAAAAGGTAGGTTTAAATTTAACTGGTCAGGGATGGGGCTGAGAGGCTGCATTTCCACCCCAGGTGATGCTGATGCTGTTGGCTCCCAGACACCACTTTGGGTAACAAGCTCCTACATCAGAGGTCAACGAACTACGGTCAGTGAGCCAAAACCTACTTTCTGCCAATTTTATAAATTGAAAGTTTTATTGGAACAATAGCCATGTCTATTTGCTTATGTATTGCCTGTGACTGCTTTCCACTGCAATGGCAGAGCCAAGTAGTTGTAACAAATACCTTATGGCATGCAAAGCCTAAAATATGTACTATCTAGTCCTTTACAGAAAATGTTTGCTGCAGCTGCCCTAGATGACTCCTTTGATTTTGAGTACTTGCTACTCAAGATAGACTTTCAACATTCATCCAACATTGAAAAAACATTTATCTGGCTGGATGCAGTGGCTCACTCCTGTAATCCCAGCACTTTAGGAGGCCAAGGTGGGTAGCTCATTTGAAGTCAGGAGTTAGAGACCAGCCTGACCAACATGGTGAAACCTCATCTCTACTAAAAATACAAACAAACAAAAAATTAGCCTGGTATGGTGGCACATACCTGTAATCTCAGCTACTCCTGGAGGCTGAGGCAGGAGAATTGCTTTAACCCAGGAGGCAGAGGTTGCAGTGAGCCAAGATTGTGCCACTGCACTCCAGACTGGGTGACAGAGTGAGACTGTCACAAAAAATAAGAAAGAAAAACATTTATCTAACACTTACTTTGCACTGCACATTGTACTAAGAGAATACAGTTGTGAACAAGATATAATTTCTACTCTCATGGAGCTTATATTTGTTTGCTCCCTCAGTATCTGGGCAACTGCATTTTGTAAGTCTCCGTTTACTCATCCATAAAATGGGGCTTAAAAATACCTAACTGTTAGTGTATGTTAAAAGAAAAACTTAAGACAAATTTAACAGAGTTTAATTCAGCAAAGAATGATTCTTGAATCAGAATAGGTTCAAAGCAGCTCTGGAGCAGCTGAGCATGGTTAGAGAAGATTTGTGGACAGAAAACAGAAGTGAGGTACAGAAACAGCCATATGGGTTACAGCTCAGTTGTTTGCCTTATTTGAACTTGCTTTGAATAGTTGGCTGCCTATGATGCTTGAAGTACGGCTGCTGTGATTGGCTGAGACTGGACTACTTGTTCCAAGACTGGGTTGCTGTCTGTTTACACATCCAGTTAGGTTGCAGTTCACTATATACAGAGAAACCTTTGGGCTGTTCTTAAATGTAAGGAGGCAGCTTTGGGCTAAATTTAGCAGATTCTTGTGAGCAGAGTGCTAGGCACCCAGAAAATATTCAAGAAAAGTTAGATGTTAGTACATTATTCTTGTTGTTTTCTTACTCTAAAGATTTCTGGACAACGAACATTTTTTTTGACACTTGTTAGCTTTCTATGTGTTGTGTATGTGTGTATTTCCTCCCTGGCTATTCAGAAAGAACTAGAGCTGAAAGTGACTTTTCCTTCAACGTTAAAGCTTTAATAATTTAATCAAAGCTTCTGACATTGAAACGTCTCTCTGATTCTGAAACCAAAGCAGAACAGTGTTCTTGGTTCCCAAAACGAGTCTTTCTGTGTTTCTCTAGTTGTTTAATCTGCAGTCAGGGAGGTGCTAATGGTGATCTGGCCCCTGGTGGGGAAGGGTGTAGAGGATGGGAGGGGTGGTTATTCTTTCAGCAAGAGGACAGGCTTTGATAGGATTAACGAATAACTCTCTATGGTAACCACAGACAGCCATTATGCTAAACAACTGAGGTAAAATTTTAATTCATTATTTACCCAATTTCAAAGAAAGACAAATAGAACATTCTGTTTGGATCACTGAAACTTGCATGTATTTTTATGTCATTTTGTGTCTATATCGATCTTTAATAGTTTATACAGTCTTCATAGTCAGGAATGACATATGCCTTAATTTTGATCACTAAGAAGCAGATCTGGAAGCAAAGGTTCAGGTGTACATACTTTGTTTGAGAGGTGAAGTAACTAGCAGGGCAGTGGAAAAACAACTGAGGTAAAATTTTAATTCATTATTTACTCAAAGAAAGACAGAAATAGAACATTCTATTTGGTCACTGAAGCTTGTATGTATTTTTGTCATTTTGTGTCTATATTGATCTTTAATAGTTTATACAGTCTTCACAGTCAGGAATGACATATGCGTTAATTTTGATCCCTAAGAAGCAGATCTTGAAGCAAAGTTTCAAGTGTACATAGTTTGAGAGGTGCAGTAACTAGCAGGGCAGTGGAAAAAACAAGATAGGGAAGGTAAGGTAGTGAAATTCACGTGTATTATCCTTAGATAGGTAACATCTAGTTACCCCTAGAGTATTCTTAGTTGTTCCTGCCGTGGGACTGGGGAATGGTGTGGACAACAAACCTCAGAATTATCCCGCTGAGGTTGTGGGAGTTTTTATATACCAACTCCTATCCCTCATTGGATGGTTAAAGATTCATGGTAGGGTGTGTGTTGGTTTGCTGGCATTTCTGACTGAAGGGAAGCAGCTATTATCCATTAGAGGAAGCCAGAGGACACTGAATTGGTAAGGCAAGAGGTATACATACACAGGGCCCTGAGAATGTCTGGATTGTTTAGCTATTTCTACTTCCAGTGCCTGACATTTGTACAACAAGGTGCTTATTAAGTGTTGTCATATTCTGGATGAATCTAAACATGCAAATCAATTACAGGGAGGGAGGGATGCATGTGTGACAGGATTGCAGTTTAAGTAAATTTAATCATCAGTGGAGAAATGAATGACAGAATGTTTCATTATATAGAGATTTTGAAGAGAAAGAATAAATTACTCTGATGCTCTAGGTAGAAGAGGAAGAAGCTGACACCCTAATGAAACAAATAAATTGAAGTTCTAATTCCTCACAGTTCCCCAAGTCAACTATGTATTTTTTCCTAAGTAAAATGTCATACCTGAGGTTATATTTGACATTAGAGATGACAGCCAACAGATAATATAGGAGGACGTGGTGCAAAAGTCATCAGGGCTTGTATATCAAAGACAGGAATTTTGAATATCTGTGTGTCAAGTGTTGAGTTCTCTGGGAAGTATTTGCTGAGATAGAGTTTATCATTCGAGGATTATCTAAGGAGTGCCCTTGGGATCAACACTTGTGGAAGGAAGGAAAATGTAGCAGGATTGAACAGATAGAGAAACTGAGCTGCAATATAGGCCTGACAACAGTTCTGGTCAACTCTACAAGGAGCTCAGAAACTAGAAGGGCAGTACTTAGCTGCCCCAAGTGGGGCTAAGGGGCTAAGATGGCCAGGCATTTTTATTTTATTTTATCTTATTTTTATTTTTTAGACATGGCTTCATTCTATCACCCAGGCTGGAGTGCAGTGGTGTGATCATGGCTCACTGCAGCTTCGACCTGCTGGGCTCGGGTGGTGACCCTCCCATCTCAGCTTCCTGAGTAGCTGGGACCATAGACAGGCACCACCATGCCCAGCTAGTTTTTTGTATTTTTGCAGAGACAGTGTTTCACCATGTTGCCCAGGCTGGTCTCAAACATCTGCAGTCAAGCCATTCACCCGCCTCAGCCTTCCACAGTGCTGGGGCTACAGGCTTAAACCACTGTGCCTCTGGTTTAAGACGGCCAGGTATTTAGTACACCTGGCCATTGGATATAGGTTTCCCCAGGAAGGTCAGGTGATATTCCTATAGCTGAGGCCATCTTGAAGGAGCTAACAGCTGAAGGCCACCTTCTGACAGCACTCCTAGCAGCTGAGGCTGGTGTGCCCTAGCAGCTCAGGCAATGAGTCCTTCACTGAAGAGGGATCCTGGCAGTGCATTAGTGTTCACGATACTGTATCTTCTCAGCTTTCCCACTCTCCCAATACTTTGCCTCTACCATAGGCTTCTAAGATTCTCTGCCCTGGACCACCAGGCATGCATGATTTAAATTTGGATGTGATTCTCATACTTCAGTCATTTAGTTTCATGACTTTTCACTTTTCATTTCTTTTGGAATCTGCTCTACTCTCACCAATATTTGGTGCTGTAGGATTCTACTATGGATCTGTTGGAGGCTTGATTTATTATGCATCACCGTAGATCACCTGTGATGAACATGGGGCAGATAGAAACCTAAAATCTGCCACTCTTGCCATCCAAATCCTGATATTCAGATTTCTACAGTCTTAGTTACATCCTCTTGGACCATCATGAGTTGGCTGAGTGGGTGGTCTGTGTTTAGAAACCACATCTTCTGTAATCCAGATCATAAAATCTCACCACCGTTTTCATTTTCCTGGAGATTGAACTAGCTTGAAGGCTGTGTGAATGAGTAGCTTGGATTCTATGAAATCGAGTATACAGCATACAGGAATGGCTATCGTGTGTGTGTGTGTGTGTGTGTGTGTGTGTGTTGGGGGTAGGACGCTTAGCCTAGGAGAAGAAGTACAAAGGTCCCAAGAAGAGCTGGAGCTAAAACTTGAGCAGTACCAAGTGGAACAGAGGCTGAGATACATCAACATGGACCAAACTTGAAGAAGGGAAATGTTTACAGAGTCTTGCTCCACCACATGGAACCACGGAGAGTTTTATATTCAATAAGGCTTTATCTAGCCCAAGGTCACAAAGATTTACTCTTATATCTTCTCTAAAAGTCTTACGGTTTTAGCTCCTATATTTAAGTCTATGACCACTTTGAGTTAAGTATTGTGTATGGCATGAGAAGCTGATCCAACTTTACTCTTTTGTGTGTGTATGTCCAGTTCTCCCAGCACCATTTGTTGAAAATATAACTCTTCTCTGTCAATGAACTGTATCAGCATTTTTGTCAAAAATTAATGAACTGTAAATGTAAGGATTTATTTCTAGACTTTCAATTCTATTCCATCTATATGTTTCTCCTATGTCAGTACTATACTATTTTATTACTGTGGCCTTGTACTAAATTTTGAAATTGAGAATCACGAGTCTTCAACTTTGTTCTTCTTTTTTAAGAGTGTCTTTTCTATTAGGGTTCCTTAAATTTTTATGAATTTTAAAGTCAGCTTGTCAATTCCACAAAAAAAGACAGCTGAGATTTTTATAGGGATTATGTGGAATTATAGATCAATTTGGAGAATATTGCCATCTTAACCATGTTGTTTCCTGATTCATGACTATGAATTTATGTTGTTTTCTTTAATTTCTTTCAACAATGTTTTGTAGTTTCAGAGCATATGTTTTTCCCTGCTTGTTAAATTTATTGCTAAGTATTTTATTCATTTGGATGCTATTTTAAAATAAGTTGATTTCTTAATTTCATTTTTGATTGTTCATTGCTAGTTCTCTTAGTTTAGTATAACAAACTAAGACCAGGTGGTTTAAATAAGTCACTTATTTCTCACAGTTCTGGAGGCTGGGAAGTCAGATCAGGGTGCCAACATGGTAGGGTTCTAGTGAGGACCCATTTTCTGGCTTGCAGACAGCTGCCTTCTTGCTGTAGCCTCACATGACAGAGAAAGAAAGTGAGCACATGCTCTCTGGTCTCTTTTTATAAGGGCACTAATCCTATCATGAGGATCCCACCCTCATGGCCTCATCTAAAAATAACTACCTCTCAAAAGTCTCACCTCCAAACATATTGGAGGTTAGTGTGTTCACATATGAATTTTGAGAGGACACAAACAGTCCATAACACTAGTGTATAGGAATACAATTGGTTTTTGTATATTCATCTTGTACACTGCAACCTTGATGAGTTTTTCTTTTTTGTCTAATCATTTTTTAGTGCATTACTTAGGATTGTCTATACACAAAATCATGCTAATCTGCAAATAGAAATAGTTTTACTTACTCCTTTACAACCTGGATGTCTTTTTATTTCATCCTTTTGCCTAATTAGCCTGTCTAGAACCTCCAATACAATGTTGAATAGAAGTAGTGAAAATGGATTTCTTTGTCTTATTCCTGATCTTGAGGGACACATTCAGCTTCCATCATTAAGTACAATGTTAGCCGTGAGTTTTTCATAGATATACTTTGTCGGGTTGAGGAAGTGTCCTTTCATTCCTAGATTGTTGCGTATTTTTATTATGAAAGGGGATTGGAGTCATGCTTTTTGTGTATTTATGGAGATAATTATGTTTTTTGTTTTTTTACTGTATTGCTATATTACATTGATTTTTGAATGCTAACTCAGTTTTTGCACATTTGGGATAAATCCCACTTGATCATGGTCAATCATTATTTAAAACAATTTTGGCTAGATTCAGTTAGCTAATTGTTTGTTAAGGATTTTTGTCTCTATAGGCATAAGATTGTTGGCCTATAATTTTCTTTTCCTTTGGGTGTTATTCTCAGTACCTGCGTGACTGCATCAATCATACCCCAAACTTCAGCATCACATAACATACCCCAGGTAACAAACCTGAACCTGGACCCCTGGAATCTAAAGTAAAGATTGAAATTATTTTTACAAAAGAATTTTCTTTTCTTGTGTAGTCTCTGTCTGGATTTAGTATCAGGGTAGAATTTGCCTCATAGAATGAGTTGCACACTGCTCCATTCTTTTTATTCTTTGGAATTTTATGGAGAATTGTTATTAATTCTTCTTTAACTATTTAGGAACATTCACCAGTGAAGCCATCTTGGCTTGGGCTTCTTTTCATGTGAAGTTTTAAAGTTAGTAACTCAATCTCTTTGTTATAGGTCTATTTAAAATTTTCATTTCTTTTTGAGTGAGTCAATTCCACCAGTTTGTGACTTTCCAGGAATTTGTCCATTTCATCTGTCATGCAATTTATTGGAGGAAAATTTTTTATAGCTCTTCTTTGCAATCCTTCTTATTTCTGTAAGATGCATAGAGATACTCCTCTTTCATTCCTGACTTTCATAATTTGTCTTCTCTGTTTCTCTTTTTTTTTGGTCAGTTCCCAGGATTTAGGTTAGAAAAAGTATGGTCTTTGGCACTAAGCTGATCTAGGTCAAAGTTATATCTCTTCTACTGTGTAATTGCCTTCTCAAACCTTAGTTTTTAATTTGGAAAATGAAGATAATTCAATTGGCTCATTACTTAAAAAAGAATTCTGAAGACATTTTATTCTGATCATTTTTTCATTCCTTCTTTTAAAAAAGCACACATAATTGTTATAAAGTCATCTTTAAACCATACATTTATTTAAAAGTTAAAATTACCTTTTACTGCAACTCAGTATCAAATATCATTTGTGAGTATGATTAAATTCTTAGAAGATAGCTATGTTAAACACCTGAGTATGGAACGTTATTTTCTTCTATAGAGATAAGGTTTGTGTTACAGAGTCGGAAATTGGAAGCCAGAGTTTTAGTTTTAGGCCTTCATTCAAGATGCTCGCTGAAAATAGGGGTCGATAATTAATTATGTTCAGAAATTGCTATGCCCTATACTGGTGACCCTCCATATCCCTGGGTTCTGCATTGGCAGGGTCAACCAACCACATATTGAAAATATTCAAAAAATAAAAAATACTAAATAATATAAATAAAAAATGCTGTATAGTTACACTGATAACTATTCACATAGCATTTACATTGTGTTAGGTATTATAAGTAATCTAGAGATGATTTAAAGTATATGGGAGGATGTGCATATGTTATATGCAAATACTGCCCCATTTTATATACAGGACCTGAGCTTCTGTGGATTTTGGTATCCTTAGGTGAGGGAGAGGGTCCTGAAACCCATGCATCAGGGACGACTGTATTCCATTTTTGGAAACGGATAGCATACATTAGCATAGTAAGAGCTCTCAGGTTAAGGAAGCTAAAAAATACAATTCCCATATTCCTTTGCCACTATGATATCCTTTTCCCCCAACATATTCATTTTTCAGACAAATATGTGTAGAGCACCTGCAATGTGCCAGGAACTGTTCATGGCTGTGGAATGCAGCAGTGAAAGAAACAAAATCTCTTCCCTTGAATAGCTCACATTCCACCTTTTTGTGAAGTTTAAATATCATATAATAAAGTTACCAGCATGTAGTAAATGCCCCATAAATGGCAACTACTCAGTTTCTTTGTTTCTCCTGTGCTGTTTGATGCCAATGCAGGCACTCTTGAGAAAGGCTTGGATGGCCTGTGATACTTCTTGCAGCCTTGTCTTTCTCGCATCTCATCATAATAAATTCTGCTCAAATATGAACATTGCAGCAGCAATATCCCTTTATGTCTAACTTCTAATTATCTATAAACACATGCCTTTATGAAATGGAGGTCATCGTTTGATATATGATATCAGACGTTTAGCTAGTCAAAGCCTTACTTGACTACCAGCTTACTGCATTTGAAACTCAGGTAGCCCAGAGCTGTGGTGGAATCACTTACAGACATGTTAATTTGCATGTTTTTTTCCCCAAGTATTTTTCTTTTCCTTTCCCTCACTCAAGCAGGCAGCAAGGATTGCTCTCTTGCCTCAGGGCAGATTAGCTGCAAACTAGAAAGCAGAGGGGACAGTTCCCTTTTGGGTTTTGGATTTAGTAGACGATGTTGGACTTCCGGCAGAGACAGGAGAGAAGGGGAGGGGGGGACAAAAGAACAAGAGTAGAAAGCAGGAAAAAAAAATATTTTGAAGGATAAAGGGACTTTTGGAGGTTGAAGAGAGACAGGGGTGTGTGTGCGTGCCCTAAGCAGCAGAGATTCCCTCTGTCCTCCACAGAAGAGCCCTGGAGAGATGTCCAGACCTCCAAGGGGAAGGAATGTGTGGATTCCCTGGAGACTGTAGAGGTTCCAGCATTTCAAGGGTCGCAGGTCCTAAGCATGGCCCTGAAGCAGCAGTGCCACCAGAAATGGGGGTCTATGTAGACTGGAGGCACTGTGGGCTCTTGGTGGTAACCAGGGCAAGATTAAAGTCAATGACCAGAGAGGCTTCTCTGAGGATGTAATGCTCACAGCCTCCAGCGTGTTGGTTATCTCAAAGAATCCCAAATAACCAATGCTACTACCAGTCAGCCAGAAGGTGTGGACTCTGAGATGGAACCAATTTGGCTTTAAAGAAGATAAAGAAATATAGGTTTTTATTTTATTTATTTTTTGTACATCTAAGTTCATGAACTGAGAGTCATATTTGCTGCCTTAGCCACAGGACAGGAACTAGTTAAAACTCTGGATATCTGGCTCTGTCCACTTAGCCTACATTCTTCTTGTGAGAGTCCACAGCTTAGAAGTGTGGGAAATTTTCTGCCTATTTGATTCTGTGTTCCAGCACTTTACTCAATCACTTGGCTTTGATAAATGCAGATTGATCCAAAATGAGAGAGGGACAGAGAAACTCAGCACAGACCATGATTCACATATTATCCTAAACAAAGCCGTGGCTAAGTGATTTTCCTGGAACTCATAGGAGAGTGGCAAGGCAATGAGGGTCACTGTAACCCATGGCCAGGGGACAGTCAGAACTCAAGAGCATTTCAAATCTACCCTGTGATTTATAAATCTATCTCCCCCACAGGCTGGGGCTTTTTGAGACCAGGCACTATCTTTTATTGGGTCCCTCCCTGCCTTGTTGCTTGTACAGTGACTGACATAGAGCAGGCACTTAACACAGTCTCCAACTTACAATAGTGCGACTGAACAATTTTGCGTTTATGATGATGTAAAAGCTATATGAATTCAGTAGAAACTGTACTTCGAGTATCCATACAACCATTCTGTTTTTTTACTTTCAATACAGTATTTAATAAATTACATGAGATATTCAGCATCTTATTATAAAATAGGTTTTGTGCTAGATGATTTTGCCCAACTGTAGGCTAATTGTAAGTGTTCTGAGCATGTCTAAGGTGGGCTGGGCTAACCTGTCATGTTTGGTAGGTTAGGTGTATTAAATGCGTTTTTGACTTATGGTGTTTGCAATTTACAATGGATTTATTGGGACGTAGCCCCATCATAAGTTGAGAACCATCTGTATATGTTAGTTAATTAATAAAACAACTCTTTATTGAAAGTCTATGTTTCTGAAATTGTCCCTGGTACTAAAAAAAATATTTTTTCATTTGATCCTCTAAACAACCCTGTGAGATGAGATGTTCAAGGTCTCAAGGTTAATAAGTGGCAAGATTCTAGTCCTTGGTCTGACTTGAAACCCACTATTTCTTTACTCTAACTGAGTCTCTTTGGTAAAATGGTGGTGGTTGTCATAAGTTAGTCATTTTGGTTTTAATTAGCAATATTAGGGAATCAATAAAGAAGCAACTCCATTTTCTCCTTACTCATCCTTTCAGTTATTCATCCATTCAGTGAAAAAAGATATATTGAGTTATATATGCCATGCATTTATTCCTCTAAATTACTTTGCAAATCTGTAGGAAATTTATAGAACTCAATAAAGTAAGAGAAAGACTATTTAGGTTTCTAAAATGTCTGTCTCATGGGCTGCTTACAAGGGTGCTTGGGCTGGTGAAAAGGCTTTTGGTTTTGTTTTTTGTTTTGTTTTGTTTTTGAGACAGTGTCTTGCTCTGTTGTCCAGGCTCCGTCATAGCTCAATGCAGTCTCAACCTCCTGGGCTCAAATGATCCTCCCGCCTCAGCCTCCCCAAGTGCTAGGGTTACAGACATGAGCCACTGCACCATGCCTTTGAAAAGGTTTTAAGAATTGGAATTATGAGACCTGCGTTTAAATATTGGATTAATCACATCCTAGTTTAATAGCTAGTTTTGCTTCGGGCAAGTTACTTACCCTCTCCGAGCCTCAGTTTTCTCATCAGTACAATGGGAATAGTATCCACCTGTGAGAAACCTGTGAGGTAATGTATGATATTGGAAACAAAACTTAAACATATGTACCCTTTACTGTGATCATTGTGGTTGTGTATAAGAGGTTTACACTAATGTTCCCACTACTATGGGAGAAAATTGACTTTTGGGGGATAGGTTGCTTTAGGATTTGACATGTTTGGTAAACCTTAGAAATGTCTTTGTTACATTAGACACTTTCTGTGCCTAGGGGCTAGGGCAGAAGGGTCGTGTACTTCTGGGCTGCACAAAATCACCTGGGCTAGACAGCAGGAGACATGGGCTGAATGAAATACAGGTTATGCTTGTTGAGGAGGGCCTATGGCAGCACAAAGAAAGAAGTGCCTTTTTTCTTTTTTAACTTTTCCACCAGAGAGGATTCCTCTTTGCATTCACACATCTCTGAGGATCTTTGGGTAATTTGCTCAAAGGTACCTCTGAAAGCAAATCCTGAGACAAGGACTTGGTTGCAGGAAGGAGTTACCAGAAAACAAAGTGAAAAAGAAGAGAGAGTGAGACAGAGGGGGAAAAAGCCAATAAAGTTTACATTAAGTGGATTCCCACTGTGAGCAACTAGAGCTCAGTCTTGCTGGGGCCCCTCTGAGGAAAGTTTGGATAAATTGTCAATCAAAGAACGGGGGATTGGGGCACTTAGTCACTGACTTCTGTCCTTCATTGGCTGGGGTTTGCCCCTGGAACATTAGTTACTCCACATTTAAGGGCTGAGTTGTCTTCTGAGGCAGAAAAGTGGGTAAACTTCCCCAGGATTGCTCTTGAGGTGGATCATTGGCAATGTACATAGAAGTGTCCATCTCTGCAGTTCTGAAATTAGGTGGGCTCAGGGCACAGATGTGGGTTGAGAGTTTTGCCAAGAATGCTCCAGCAGAATTGAGATTGGGGAAGGGGCATGCTATGGAGGCCCTCTGAATCTATGCAGGCCTGGCCAAGGACTGGTGTCTTACTCAGCCCTCATTTTCATTCCACTTCCTCTCCCCCTGGTTTTCTTGTGCCCATGAATCACAGAACCTGAAGTCAACTTCTTCTGTTCCCTTAAATAGCTGTCTGGGTAGCCATGCATGTGACTGGATCCAGCGGACATTTAAAATGATAAGTTGGCTCTTCACAGATGAATGCAGACCTGCTGACTCATCAAATTGCTTAGGTGCCAGCAAAACAAAGCCGTCAGTGATCATGGCTTCCAAGAGCTCTAAAGTATCTTTGTCTCTCCATTTCTCTTCATCCCTACTTTATTTCATTAATACACTTAATGGGAATGAGATTACAATCTAAATAATCATAATCATTTCTAATTAATTGAGGCATTCTTTCATTCAAAAATTTCCAATGTTTATTGAGAGCCTGCCTATGTCAAACTCTAGGCTAGGCACTGAAAACATAGGAGTGAACCAAGTTCAAGGTTTCTGCCCTCATGGAATTTACGTTCTAGTGGGGAATAAATACAGAATGAGAAGAGTATCATGTAGAAAATAAACAGGGTGATGGGATAAAGTGTTTCTGTGAGTGCCTACTTTAGATAAGGTGGGCAGAGGAGGCCATTTAAGAAGTGCTAATTGGCCTGAGACACGAATGATATGAAGAACCTTTTTAGGCATAGGGACATTCAAGTTAAAAGGCTCCGAGTGGGAAAGGGCCTGTTGTGTTAGAGGATCTGAAAGGAGACATGTGATCTTAGGGGTTATAATACATTAGCTAATTTTGTGTGCTCTAGAGGCAGAATCTATCAGTTAATAGTTCTATAATCTTGGGTGCATCATTTAACCCTTCAGAGCCTCAGATTCTTCACCTGTAAAATGGGATAGTATAATTACTACCTCACATGGATGTGGTAAAAATTAAAGAAAATCTTGTGTGTTATCACCATATTTGCACATGATAGAAGCCCTACATATGTTATTGGGTTTGTAATGACTCTTTTTCTCCAAAAAACCCAACTCAGACCATAAAGAAAATGTGCTGTTTCATGTGTCAGAACATTCTAGGGTGAGTTAAACTTTTCGGGGTGGCTTGATCCAGGCATTTATGGCTCTGGCTCTCATTCCCTTCTTCTTTCAGTTATATCCTCTAGGTGAATCTGTATTTCATTGGACTGGCTCCACACATAAGGACAAAGATGGCTTCAGCTGCCACAGGCCTTAGTCTGTGTGCCCCTGCAGGTGTTCCAGGCCTCACGCCCACACTCCATTCTATCCAGAGAAAGAAAGCATATATAAGAGCAGTTCTTGTTGTATTAGTCTGTTCTGACACTGCTATAAAGAACTACCTGAGACTGGATAATTTATAAAGGAAAGAGGCTTAATTGGCTAACAGTTCTGCAGAAGGAAGAGAGCAAAGGGGGAGGTGCTACATACTTTTAGTCAACAAGATCTCATGAGAACTCACTCACTATCATGAGAACGGCAAGGGGAAATCTGTCCCCATGATCCAGTCACCTCTTATCCAGCCTCTCCTCCAACATTGGGGATTACACTTCAACATGAGATTTGGGTGGGGTGGGGACACAAATCTAAACCATATCACTTGTAGAGGTTTTGAGGGTCAATCACATTGCATTAGCTTAGGACACATACCTACCCTGCACCAATCACTTCAACCAGAAGGTAGAATGCAAATATTGACATAACTCAGGCCATGTGCCCCTGGAGTTGAACATGGTGTCAACATTTTTAAGATTTTGTGGATCTCCAATGAAAACTAGGAGCTGATGGGATAGCTGAGGGGAAATGATGCTAGAGATGGAAGCAATATGTCCAGGGATGTTATCCTTGATTATTCTCATTCTAATTAAATAATAGAACACTGGGTAAGGGTAAATCAGATGACCCATGCTATAATTTTGATCTGCTCATAGCTTTAAGACTTGCATACTCACTTGACCCTTAGAACATCAGTTTTCTCACCCTAAATTTATTTGTTCAACAAATTTCTTAAACTCTTACATGGGAGAGACATGGATACAATGGAAATAAGCAGAACCACCCCTGTCCTCATTGAGCTAATGTTCTAGCCTAGAGGGATTTAAATGTGAATTATATAGGCTCATCAAGCAGATGTTCTTAACATCAAGGTGAAATAAGATGTGGTGCAATCTGTTAATTTTACCCTTATAGACATAAGCAAGTGAAAGAATGAAGGCAGGGAGAAGAAAGAAGGCAGAGTAACCTACAAGAAGTTTTACTTTGCATAAGCGCAGAGACTAAAATATCAGGTCAAAACTGTGAAAAGTTGTATTTTTAAACTTTAATTTCAAATTTCTCAATCCAGTGAAATTTAGATCCTACTAGAAACTGTACTTTGATTATTTCTTTTTAATCTGTTTTATTAACTACCAGTTTATAAAAGCATTTGCTATGAAAAATATTAGGAACTAAAAGTAAAAGCAATACCACAAGGAAATACAATTTATTTGTTGAGAAAGATAAAAAGGCACAGTAAAGATTTATGGTATTGGTTGGTGGAAATGTTTTATTTAATAAGGACTCACAGGACTCATTCTAATTAGCAAAAATCAATAATAGAAAATAAAAGATGTAATTCATAGCCTGAAATTCAAATTTTAATTCCTGTTTTTTTTTTTTTTTTCAGAGCTAACTTCCCTAATTGGAAATGTTTGCTGGTTTTTGTTTTACAGAAATAACCTTATTTTTGTCCTGTTGAAATTTATTGCTACTTATAAGAGCAGAGAATGGCAGTTCATTCTGCTGTAAGTTCCCAACACAGAGATTTTTACTGTCAGTATAGAAAAGGGCCAACCAGTTACAGGGATGGAAAATGATGGAATGTCTCTTTTGACCATGGCTACAATTTTGAGGAAAGATTAATGAATTTCTTCTTCTGACTAGTATCTATGATAAATTGCATCCAGCATAATTCTCCCTTTGTTTTCTACCACTTGTGCCTTTCCTCTGCCCTTTGTTTAGCCATTGACTCATCAACCACAGTATCATGTGGAACACTTATTACTTCTGAAAATTCTCCTTTTAAGTCACATTAAAACTTAAAAGCTTTGGTATCTGGTATCTGGAGGCAAAGATACATGCCTAGCCTGGTATTGTCCGGGAGTATAGAGTAACTAACCTCTTTAGATTTCTTTAAGAGAAAAATGTCTCATTAGGCCAGGATTCTCAATTTTCTTTGAGACTTCTCTCCAATTTCAGTTGAGTGCTTCATGGTGAAGTTGACTTTACCCCCAGCTCTAGGTGTTGATCTTATAATTCAGGCCTAAGTCAGTTAATAGATTTCATTTCTCTGGCCTATAAACTCGAAAATGGATGTATTACCAAATCAAGGCAGAGGTTAAAATAAGGCCTGCCTTTTACGCTTCCAGAGAAGCAAGCTCTCTCTTTTCCGCTGGACATAAACAAAGAATCATGTATTCTCAAAACTGCTGATACTTACCTTGGGAGTATGTAGAGAAAGCCTGCAGACAACAGATCTGGTAGTGAGGAATGGAAAGAAAAACTGAATTCTGATAACACTTTTTGAGCACCTATGTCAAAACTTACTTGTAGCACGGTGGACTTTTGATTACATGAGCCAACACATATTCATTAATGTCTGCAGTTGAATTTGGTTTTCTTTTTTTTCCCAAAAATTAATTCTTAATATACTATAAAGCACTAATAACATTATGTCAGTCTCCTGTTCAAATGTCCCGTAATAACTTTATATTTTTCTCAGGATAAATTCAAAGTATTTGCTTAAGTAAGCACAAGATATGACCTTTATTTCTTATTTTCAGCTTCTGCCACATATTCATATATACTTTGCTTCTGGGGATGCTCAGTTTCTTTGGATTCCTCCAATGCATTGTGCTGTGCTTTTTTCTTACCTATGTGCTTTGTAAGAAGAAAAGCACTACATATGCTTTGTACACATCTGTATAGCATATCTTCAGATCTAGAGAAATACAGCCACAGTTTTATCTGTAAATTGGGATTAATAAGAGCAAGTTCCCCATAGGGTTATTATAACGATGCTCATGAAATAGTAAGTGTAAAGTATATAACACATAGTAGCTTCTCAGTAAATGTTTATTGAATAAGAAAAAAAGAGTACTTGAATAAATTAATTACAGAAGGAATTATCTAAAGTTTTGGAAAATTCGTGTGATGAATTAAATGCTCTATGGGTAACATCTGTGTTTCCATTTGCCCCCATCCCTACTTCATGTTGGCATTTTTACACTGGAATGGTCAGAACATGAAATTTCTAACTAAACATTCTCTTGACTCGAAAGGTGAAAAGTGACCCATCATTTTCCTTAACTCTAGAGAAAATTGTGGCCTCTCTTTTGTCTAGTAAGTTCTGTTATCTGCTTCAGAAGTCCCAGATATTAGTATCTTTGTAAAACAATTCATTTCAATAGCACATCTTCTTTGTTTCTACTGAGGTTCTATCCTTAACTGACTTCACTGAGTTCTCAGTTTAAACCCTTTCCAAATGAGTCCCCTGAGTTTCATGGGAATACCCCATGGCTCAGTTAGGGAGAACCTAGGATGCATGAAGTGGCCCTGGGTGAACCATATCATAGAATCCAGTTCTTATTTTCCTAGATTCTATAGACTTGACTTTGCAGCACAGTGCTTATGTTAGTGTAATATTGAAAGAGGCAAAGTGGCTAGGACCTGGGCTCAAGAGCTATGCTCTCTGATGGGCTAGCTACAAGTCACATGCAATTACTGAAAACTTGAAATGTGGCTGCTGAAACTGAGAAACTGAATTTTAAATTTCATTTAATATTAATTAAAAAATGAATACTGAGTTCAGGAATTGGAAAGCTTTTAGGTATGCTTAGAATAACTGAAATCTTTTCCAGCTATAAATTTTATCAAATCTAATAAGTATTCCTGTTGAATATTTAGCATTCAAATGGATATGTGCTGCAAGTGTGAAAGGTACACTTAATATGATAAAAGAAATGTTAAATACTTTATTAATCTTTACCTTGATTATATATTAAAATGATAATATTTTAGATATTGGGTTAAATAACAAATATTGGTAAAATTAATTTCATCTATTTGTTTTTACTTTTTAAATGTGGCTACTAAAAAATTAAAAACTGCATGTGTGGCTCCAATCACATTTCTATTGGACAGAACTGCTCTAGAATAGGACCATTGAGTTCAAATCTTACGTCTTATAAGCTGTGTAGCCTTTGGCAAATCATTTAAATGCTCTGGGCTGTGTGAGACCTATTTATAATAGCAATGTTCATCCTTTGCTCTCTATTTTTTAAGAGCTAATGTGAGATAATATATACCGTGTGCTTCACACAATGCCTAATATAACATAACATGCATTAAATATTAGCTCTGAATGTATTTAGTTTGTATAAACATTATTGCATTGCATATTTTTAAAAATCTATGCCACAGCTTTCATTTGAGGAAATACAAAGATACTGTTACCATATTTTTAATTCCATTGTGGGGCCACATTCCTCTGGTTTTCTTCAAAAATGAAGACCAATACAATATTAATTCAAGCAATTAGGAAATAGAATGGTGTGTTTGAAAGAATACTGTTCTTGGAGTCAAGTCAAGGCATGTGCCTCTTGTTTTTTCTTTTTCTTTTTTTTTGGGGGGGAGACGGTGTCGCTCTGTCGCCCAGGCTGTAGTGCAGTGTTGCCATCTCAGCTCACTGCAACCTCTGCCTCCTGGGCCTCCTGAGTAGCTGGGATTACAAGCACGCACCACCACGCCCAGCTAATTTTTGTATTTTTAGTAGAGATGGGGTTTTACCACATTGGTCAGGCTGGTCTCGAACTCCTGACCTTGTGATCCACCCACCTCGGCCTCCTAAAGTGCTGGGATTACAGGCGGAAGCCATCGCGCCTGGCCAGGCATGTGCCTCTTAAGGAAGAGTATCCCTAGATACTTTCCATGCATCCCTACTCTGCTTTAGTCTCACAGTGCGACCTTGTTTCACTCACCTTTTGTCTCTGCACCTCAGTTTCTTTATATATGTCACTGATGTTGTGCTGAATAATTATTAAATTTCTTTTCAGATATAAAGTCCTGAAATTTCTTTGAAATTGAGGAGCATGGAGCTATATATAGTTAGAGAGAAACCCAGTTGGTAAAGTGGGAAGAGGAAAATCAGAGCTCAGTGTTTAATAGTGCAAGTTTCTTCAAACAGGCTCTCAATCTAGGACTTTTTCTGATAAGTCCTGCTGAGGTTCATGAACCTACCCCAAGGCTCAGTTAACTCAACTAAGAAGGACTCCAGATGCATGAAGGGGCTTTGTGGGAACCACGTCGTAACATTTTGTTCTCATTTTCCTGGATTCTATAGAGAAGGCCTCATGGCACAAAGATGTTCTTAAAGGAGACATGGTAGAATAGTAGTAGTTATTGAATCCCTAAATAATAATGATAGTTAATGCATAAATCTCTTGCCATGAACTAAACGCTGTTCCTTTTGGTTTACAAACATTACTTATTTGACACTCATAACCCTCAGATAAGTTTTGTCACAGTGTCTACTTTCTGATGAGACGTGTAGGCAGAGGGTTTAGACAACCTGGCCAAGGTCTCACCACTAGCACTGCATTCAAACACAGACAGTCCAACTCCGGTGGACTTAACACTGTACTATGGTGGCCTACTGAGGACAAGCACCATGTCCAGTGCTGGGGTTACTGGGTAAAATGTGACATAGGGTCCCTGCTTTCATAGCATGAAGACCGTTTTGTAGAGACAGAAAACAAGTGAAAATGATTATACACCTTACATGCATTAAGAGCTAATGTGTATTGCATACTTATGTGCAAGGCATTGTGTGAAGCTCATGGTTTACATCATCTTAATGGTGTCTTTACCGAAAGGGGAAACATCTACAAATGCAATGAAGAAGATGTGAGGAATAATATAATAGCATATAATGGAGAGCCTTGACCTACTTTTGATGCATGGAGAATATCTAGGGACTTCTTCCTTAAGAAAAAGAAATTTCAGCTGACACCTGAAGGTTGCATAACAGCTATACAGCAAAGTACATGTGTGTGTGTATGTGTGTATATGTGTGTGTTGGATAATAGTGTAAATGGTGGAGAATATTACAGACGAATGGAACCCTGAGGTGTTGCACTCAGTTGCTGTATATGTAGTTTGTAATGTTTTGAGGTTGTTTTTAATCTCACCATCATTCATTTGTTATCTTGCTTTTAGTCATGGACTCTACCGTCACTTCCTTGGGGAGACCCTCTCTGACTATTCCAAGCAAGTTAGTTCTCCTCTTGATATGCTCTCAATAGGAATGTACCTACCTCTGCTCAGCCCTTAGCATTAAATTTAAATTTATTTGCATTATTCTTTGATTAGTGTCTATCTCGCACCAGACTATAAGATCTATTAGGGCAGAGACCGAATTTGGCATTGCTCAACATTACGTTCCTAGAACTCAAAATTTGTTGAATAAATGAATCACAAAGTATTTTAGATTAATATTAGCCTAAAATTATCACTGTGAGTTCACGTTTAGTCCTTAAACCATACACCCCCAGTTGAAATAAAAATGAATTTTAGATTTTGGACTATGTAATTTACTAGTAAGGCACATAGAGTAGGCCTCACCTGCCTTTGCAACAATGCCTTTACAAATAATCTATATTCATGTTGTTTTCTGAGAAATATGCATTATGCAAAAGCACACTGACAGGTGTATGAATGAGTTGGTAAAATAGGCAATCTAAAAGTTTCTCTATTCTTTGAAGAGAAATGGGTAACTGTCTTTAAAAAAATAAATTATAGAACATTTTACATTTTTTTTCTGACTTTCCTATGTAGTGAATCAAATACATTATTTATAATTAGTGCCTTTTGGCTTCTTTTCCACATGGTTTTTCTTTTAATGCTTTTAAAAAACATAAACAATATAAGTAAGGTATTTTGTATTACATCAAATAAAGTAGCCAGATGAAAGATTATATATTCTAGCATTTTATTTATGTAAAGTTGAAAAGCAGGCAAAATTAACCTATTAAATTAGATGTCAAGTGAGTAGTTAGCTTTGCAGAGGGCAAAGAGTGTAAGAGACTGAGAGAGGCTTCTGGGGGGCTGGTGATGTTCTGTTTCTTGATCTAAGTGCTTGTTACAGGGGTGTGCTCAGTTTGTAAAAATTCATTCTGCTGCACAATTAAGATTTGTGCATTCTTCTATACATATATTGCATTTCAATGAAGTTTTACAAATTAAGACAAATTAATGAAGCAAGGAATTACCATTTATTTGGACATCGTCAAAGGCAAATGGAAGGTTATATTAAAGTAATTAAGTGAAATATATTTCAGAAAAAAATGCCCACATTAGATTAGGCTAATTGAAGAGGTAGCATTGTGTTCTGATCAATATCTCGGGAGAGATATTGACTGAAGAGGTAGCATTGTGTCTGAGAAGAACTTCTGTGTGCTATTCATCCTGGGTGGCCGAGTCTTGTGTCTGGGGAACACTAGAGACTCTATAGATTTGGAAACAGGATTCAGATCCCAGCAGGTTTGTGAGGCTGATTCAAGACCACTACATTCTATCATGGGTAATATCTACTGGTTCTCAAACCTGGCTGCCCATTGGAAGAACCTGGGAGCTTTAAAGAAACAATGTTGGGGTCCCATCTCCAGAGATGTTCAGATGAAATTCTAATGGGGCCTGGACACTGGAATTTTTTAAAGCTCCCCTGGTGATTCTGATATGTATCAAAGTTTGAGAATCACTGTTCTCTACTATACCATTAAACTATACTATCATACTATACTATGCAATGCTGTGC
Source organism: Pan troglodytes (assembly GCF_028858775.2). NCBI lineage: Eukaryota > Metazoa > Chordata > Mammalia > Primates > Hominidae > Pan > Pan troglodytes. Next base: position 66,966,446 of record NC_086015.1, read on the forward strand.
TATAATAAAGTGTACAACTATTTCAATGTTACATATTGCTTGAGAATACATATGTTTGTAATGTAAAGCAATACATGGAAATGATAAGCACCAAATTCAGGATAGTGAGTACTTCTGGGAGAGAGGGAGGGTACTGAATACAGGAAGGATACGTGGGTGACTTCAGGACACACACATACATAATTTTGTATAATCTTTTATTTATTTTAGATGTATTTTTTATATTTTTGTTAAGCTGGATGGTGAACACAGAAAAGGTTGAACTCATTCATTCATTACAGTTATCGATTAAGCCCCTGCCCAGTCTCAGACTGTTTTCTAGGTTCTGGGGCTGTAACAAGGAAAAAAACAGAATTCCTGACTTCATGTAACTGATATTTAGTTAGAGTGACCAGATAATAAATAAACACACAACAAATTATGCTCTATAAAGTCGTGGTTAGTTCTATGGAGAAAAACAAAGACAGTTAAGGGGAGATGAAATGCTGAGACCAGAGTGGGAGGCAGATAACTATTTCACTCAGGGTTGCCAGGAAAAAGGCCTTTCTGATAAGACATTTCAGAGAGACCCAAAGAAATTGGGGGAAGGAGTCAAACAGATACTTAGGAGCAGAGTACTGAAGGCAAAGGGAGCGTCGAGCACCAATGCTGTGGGGCTGACACAGGGACACAGGTGTGCCAGGAGGAGAGTGGTTGGGAGGTAGGGACAGTATTTCATGTAAGATTGCAAGGCCAGTGTCAGGAATTTGGATTTTATTCTCCATGAGATAGGAAGTCTTTTGAGGATATTGTAGAAACGTCTTTACCTTTGTGTCAATTGTATATACCTTCAACATCTCATAGTAAGTTAAAAAATAGAAAAGTGATATCAGACACTAATATTGTAATGTGAATTGATTTATTACATTTATCTTCTATAATAAGAGAGGCTCATGGAACCTTGAGGGCCCTATGAAGGTAAGTTTGTTAAGTATGGGTCTAAACGGCCCAAGAAGGAAGAATGTGTGTGTGTGTGTGTGTGTGTGTATGTGTGTGTGTGTGTATGTAGGGTAGGGAACGGTCACTGAAGATAAGTTGTGCCTTCTCAATTTGATGTCAGATAACAATATCCAAATGATGTACAAATGTGCAGGGAGACCTGATCTCCATGTAGTAGGTTGGTACAATTCTTAGGAGACTAGAAAGCATGATCAGTGGAGGCAGAGAGAAATAACAACTCAGGTCAGCACACAAACAGGAGGGCAAATTTCTGATTCCACCTTTAAAACCTTCCATTGTAAATGCCTCCTATTTCTTCTGTTTCAGTTCAGGTATGGTTGTAGAAGGATAGAAATGTTGCATTAGAATTTAAAATAACTCGATGGTTCTTAGAAGAGACTCCAGTAAATTAACTTTTTACAGCCTGACACCATCTTCAGTCCATTTGCTCTGGGGCCAGCATGCTGCTCTGAAAAATTTCCACATTTTGAACTTTCTATTTGAAGCTCATAAAGAATGCATTGCTTTTCCTATGCTCCCAGCTTTCTACCCAAGGGAGATGGAGAATTGTCAAGGCCAAATGCTCAACTACTTATTTCTCTTAGAGGTTTTCAGACAACACACACAAGTGTTTGATGCAGGGAGAGAAAAATTCACGAGGAAAGCATTGTTGTCCCCCACCCAACATACTCTGTTGAAGTCCAGCTGGACTTCAACCACAGTTTGTCTGGCAAGACACTATAATATATAATGTAATCAGAGTGCAATTCAATAAGGTTATGAGTATTATCACCTCTTTATAACTAAGAAACTAAGTATCGGAGAGATTAGGTGGATTACCAAAGGTCTCAGGTAGGAAATGTCAGACTTAATTCTATCTGACTCCAGAACCTGAAAGCTCAATAAATATCTTTTAACTGCCTCCTATAAAAATGGAATCACTTTTGATGGCTTTATCCTCTAATTAATGAATACATTTTAATAGGCAATAATATGTGTAAGTATTCTAGTGAAGTCAGTCTCCCTTCATTTTAATAGGTTTCTGCAGCCTGTACAAAGCTCGGTTTATTAAGGGGAGCTTGTTTTCTTCACTTAGACCAGCTTGTAATCGCAAACCACACTGACATTTCCCAGACTCCTTCTGGCATACTAACTGTTTTAAATGCTGGTCTGGTTTCATGGGAGACACTAAGGAGAACGTCAATCTCAGCTCAGAAATGTGCCCTGCATAAAAATGCAGGCTGGGTAAGGGTTTCTCTTAACTGTTCCCAACTGCACATTGTAAACATTCATATCTGGTATTAAAGTAATTTATCTACATTCAGTTCAATTTTGGGAATGTTTATTGAGCACCTACTAGCTTCTAAGTGCTGTGACCCAGGCTACAGTGGAGGCAGAGATGAATAAACCTAAGCCAAGTTTTCCTAGGAAGTGACAGTAGTAGTATCCTCAGCTCTTCATGTATCTGAGTTTTTGGTATTAATTAACATTAGTGCTAAGAGTAATATCCAGCCATGGACATGTTTACAACTGGGGCAATGTCTGCTCATTAGACACATTTGATTTTAAAGGATCCTGAGACTACATTGGTTTAGTGCTGTTGATATGATTTCTTTCCCCTGTCCCAAATAAATTATTTGCCTTGCATGGAAATACTTACTCACTGCTGTCTCCTGTTGGCTCATATTAATGCCTAGTTTAAATTTTTAAAAAATCACATAAATGTTGTGGGAAGGGACATTGAAGATAGAACAACAGGTGTTATCTATGAACATCAAAATTCATCCAATCAGCTAATGTGTATTAAATACCTACTACATGCCATATATTTCAAAACTGGGACTAAGCTTTGGAAAGTACAACGAATGTATATGGCATAAAAGCCACTAAAGCTATATTCATACAATGAAATTCTGCTTAGAAATAATAAGGAATGCACTATTAATACATGCAACAACATAGATGCATCTCAAGAACATGCTGAGAACAAAGTCAGACACTAAAGATTATACATTGGGTATATTCATTGTTATGTAATTAATAACTGAATAAACCAGACAACTATCAAATAGTCTCATAATTTTGAAGCTGGTTTGTGAGAAATTATCCTTGGCCATACAATCTAAAGGAGACTCTATTTTTTCTTTTCTTTTTTTTTTTTTTTACTGATAAATATATGAAAGGATCTTTATTCCCATTGATTAAAGCAATACAAATTAAAACAATGCAATAGCTTTTGTAACTATCACATTGTCAATGATTAAAATATTGATAATACCAGTGTGCCAAAATGTGGAGAGACAATTACTCTTTTACGCATTATTACTTAGTGGCAGCTTATATTGGTGCAATACTTTAAAGTGACAATTTAGCAATATTTATTAAAATATAACACATCTACATCCAGGAATTCCTTTAAAAGAAATATCCCTACATGTATGCAAAGATATGTAAATATAGAACATTATTCATTGCAATATTGTTTATAATAGCAAAAAACTTGCAGGCTTTTTGCTATTACAAACAATATTGGAATGAATATTGTAATATTTTTATGTTACAATGGGGGACTAGTTAAATTGAAAATAAGCTGAAGAATTAATAGTAATGATTTCCACAGGAGGAGTTGGAGGATCATGGGAGAATTCCAGTTTTTTTTTTCTTTTTATGTGCCTTATTTCAATCTTTCCCATACTAAAGTAGCACTTTTACAATAAGAAAAATAATTAAGATATAAAACATTACTTTTAGAAAAGCCTCACAATTTTTTAAACAGAATAATAACACCAAATAAATGTTCACAAGTGGATACTCAGCATTATATTGAAAGGATTAAATGATAATATAATAAACTATAATATGATAACAAAGGATAATTTCAGGAATCCAAGAATGTTTTAGTATTAGAGAATATATTTACAATATGTGAAAAAGTCTAAGGAAAAGTAGATTTGACCATCTTAGTAGATGTTCTAAAGACTAGATGGATGTCAATGTTGATTTTAAAATATATAAATATATTAGTAGATGTAGAAGAATATCTCACTAACTCTTGTGAGTAAGATGATCTCTCTGAACCCAGTAGCCAATGTCATACTTAACAGAAACATGTAGAATAATTTCTTTGAAATTTGTAAAATATAAGAATATCCCAAGGATCTCAAAGGATATCCACTATTCTTACTTGACAAGATTCCGGATATTTCAATAATAAGAAATATAAACATAAATGGGGAAGAAAAAATATTTTTAAAAATGATGTATTTTTTCATAACACTTACTATAATTTGTAATTATCGATTAATTTATTGATTTATATGCTGATCAACTGTCTCTCTACTCGATTATAAGTCCCAAAGGTCAGGACTTACGTGTTCATCGTTTGCCACTATATACCCAATGGTTTATATGGTGTCCAGCATTAATAAAATGCTCAATAGATACTTGTTGGAATAATAATTGCAAGCTTCTTGAGGAGAACGGTGGCTTATTTTTCTTTATATCTCCGATAACTCACAATAAGGACACAAAGAAGGGCTCTCAAAAATACTATTTGAAGGAAAATAGGAAATCACTAGAAAAAAATCTATGCATGGCTCATCATCTAGAAACAAGTTAAGTGATGTAGGGTCCTTCATTAAAATTTGGATGGATGGCTAAGAAAGGAACTTTAGTTTCTTGAGTAAATGATGCAAATGAGTTTTCGTTTAAGCTACTTTCAACTAATTAATGGAATAGATAATGTGAAAGGTGAATTAACCTTTAAGTTAACCTTTATTTTAGACATTTCGGAGAGATAGCAGGGTCTAGATGAGTGTTCTCAGCCCTGATGGGAATGCTTTACAAATTACAGGTGACTGGGCCTGCCTCCATCCCTAGAGGTTATGATTCAGTTGTTCTGAATGGATTGTGGGTACTGATAGCTTAAAAAGCTTTCCATGTGGTTCTAATGTTCTGTCAGGGCTGAGAACCATTGTCAATGGAAGAAATGATATATAAGATGGGCTTTGTTCAGAAAGCAGGATTCAAAACCCATCTCAGTCATTTTCTAGCTGTGTAAACTGGTACAGATTACTTAATCTCCCAGAGCCTTTGGGTTCACATTTATGAAATAGGATAATAATGTTCTTTTAAGGTGGTGAACATTAAAAATTACATGAAGTGCCAATACATAGTAGGTTAATCATAATTGATCACTACCTATTTTTATATTTAAGGCTATATAGGTAAAATTTTTTGGTTTGTTTTATTCAGTTTTATCTCAAGCAACTTGAGTACATTTATATTGAGAGTATAGTAATAGCATCTTATCCGGGCTGTGGAAATAGAACCTGCATCTTTAAGAGATCAAATTGGCAAATAAGGTGACAGCTTCATTACCAAGGCTATCCTTTGAATGGTATACCCTCTTTAACTCACATTATTCCAAGTGAGATTTAAAGACATGGATAAATTGGAAATAAAAATTAATAATATCTAACCTTTCTTAAGTATTTACCATGAGCCAGGCACTGTTTTATATGCTCTGTGTGTACCATTTCATTCAGTCTTTAGAGCATCCCTCTGGTTCTTCAGATTTCTTATTTTTATCTCCGTTTTACCATTAAGGAAAACAAGGCACAAAGATACAAAATAATTTGCCTGAGTCCCATAGTTGTTAAATGACAAAGCAAAGATTTGGACTCAGGCAGTCTGATTTTTGTTGCCTCATTCTTTCTTTGTCTTGTCCTGCCTTCCCCTCCCCTCCCCGTCTCTCCCCTCCCCTCCCCGTCTCTCCCCTCCCCTCCCCGTCTCTCCCCTCCCCTCCCCGTCTCTCCCCTCCCCTCCCCGTCTCTCCCCTCCCCTCCCCGTCTCTCCCCTCCCCTCCCCGTCTCTCCCCTCCCCTCCCCGTCTCTCCCCTCCCCTCCCCGTCTCTCCCCTCCCCTCCCCTCCCCTCCCCGTCTCTCCCCGTCTCTCCCCGTCTCTCCCCGTCTCTCCCCGTCTCTCCCCGTCTCTCCCCGTCTCTCCCCGTCTCTCCCCGTCTCTCTTCTCCCCTCTTCTTTCTTTTCAGGGTCTCTTGCTCTGTCACCCAGGCTGGAATACAGTGGTGCGATCACAGCTCACTGCAGGTTCTACCTCCCCAGGTTCAGGTGATCCTCCCACCCCAGCCTCCCAAGTAGCTGGGACTACGGGCAGGTGCCACCACACCTAGCTAATTTTCGTGTTTTCTTTAGAGTTGCGGTTTCTCCATGTTGCCCAGGCTGGTCTCGAACTCCTGGGCTCAAGTGATCCACCCACTCAGCCCTCAAAAATGTTGGGATTACTGGCCTCAGTCACTTTGCACAATTTTCTCTTGTTATTTTAGTAAGTATTTTCAGCTGCAGCTCTCCTCGTTATCCCTCAACTGGATTATGTCTAAGAAAAAGGCTGGGAAGCTGTTATTAGTGGGCAGGAATCTCAATTAAGTTCAAGTGTTTTGTCCAGGACAACCTTAAAATTACCTTGAACTTCTTTTGTCCACTTGTTGCCTGATGTACATGTTAGGATGGGTGAAATGTGAATGACAATTTGGAATGACTCTTCCTTTTAAGTGAATGCATGGATATTTTTGGAAGCCAAATTGTCTTGGGAACTTTTGATATATCTAGAAATTGGTAGCATTGTGTTGTTTACTTCAAATTTGAAAACAGTCTGTGGGAACATGACTTTGAGTCAAACTCATTCATTCCCTTATCCAGTAAACATCAATTGATCAATAACCTAAGGCCTGACTGTAGTCAGTGTTGGGTATACAATAGGAAGAAACATAGTGTCTTCCCTAAGAAACTCATCATCTTGGAATGGGCTGAAAGGTACTTAAGTTCTTTTCCCGTGACTCTGTCAGCCAACATTCTGTATGAGGATAACTAAAGGGAGTTTGAAGAACTGAGTCTTCATTCTGGCCCCACCTGCATTGTGGTCCAGCCTTGTGCCTGGAGGGCAGGGTCTGCAGTCCAGTAGAACTTGGTTTTAATCCCTGCTCCGCTTCTCAGCGGTGTCATCCTGGACAGTTTACCTAGTCTCTCTGGGTTTCCCATATCTAAAATGATGCCAATAAAAGGCCTTTTCTCATAGAGTTGTGAGAATTCAAGAGTTATCATATGAAGCTTTTATCATAGTGTCTCACACATACTGAATGCTTGGTAAGTGCTCAGGATGATGATAATGATGATTTATCTTTAGAATGTTTTGTTTTATGTTGATCTCCTCTACAAAGGAAACTCTAAGATTTCTTCCATTTATAGCATCCTTGGATTCTAAAACATAGAACAAGTGGAAGCAAACTAGGAAAGAACTTTTTAGCTCCTACAGGGGTCATGTGCATGAAAACCTTGAATATTGTCTAGCTGGAAACAGTACTGACCCACTACCAGGAAATAAGGATAATTATTTTAACATTTTAAGAAAATAAGCAAATGTCTCTGCTAATAGGTTAATAGTAAAGAAGCACCTCCCTGCTCATCAGGGCTTTATTTATTTGAGGCATTTTCCAGTTTTTCCTCCCACACAGTATAATGTGTTAAACAGGTTGGTGAAGCTTTATTTTGCCCAATTGAAAACAGACTTTCCTGAGGTTTTGGCCAACAGCCGAACTTGGTGTTTTTATTTATGGCATTCTCTGCCGCATTTCTGCTGCCAAACACACACATACTGGAGGCCCGATTAATTTTGTGCTTGCCTTGCAGAGTGATTTAGAATAACTGAGGCTGTTCAGATTCTCAGGAGTCGTTTCCTTTGAAAACAAGTACAGTTTGGGTTTGGGCAGAGTAGAGCAATTTGAAGTTAATGGAGTGCCTTAAGTTTTTAAAGAGGGCTACATTTTGCAAACCTTTGAAGTTTGGGAACTGGTGAGCATCAATAACTGCCAAGGATCTGGGCCACCATAATAATAAGATTGCCACGCTTAGTAGCTGGCATCTTGAGAATGGTAGCCCCTGTGCTCCCACCCTCATTTTTCAATGTTTTCAGTTGGGCACATAACAGTTTGCTAAGGAATAAAGTGCAGTGATGTAGTATATAAATCTGCTGCTAAAAATTCAACTCATCAGCTCATTTTTTTCTCTCCCTGGTATTACTCCAAATGGTGCTTAAAAGGCCCATGCTTGCAAACTATAGTGCTTTGTCCTTTGCCTGGCTCTCAGATGGTCTGGGTTCTGAAGAGGAGAGAGAAGGCTCTGTCCCCTTGCCTTCAAATTGGCAATCCCCAGGGATGATTTATCCTGACAGCACAACTCTGCAGCTCTGCTCTAGTCTTGGAATTTGCTGACTAGGTACAGTTACTGATGGAAAAGATACCAAAGCAGGAAAAATTCAAAACCATGGAAACACGATCAAGTTTCTAAACATAAGCTCAACATACCCTTCCACACACCTTTTATTCATGCAGAGAATCATGTTCCTCTATCAAAGACCCACAACCTGACCTTCTTTAAGTAAACTTCTGCTCATTCTTCAAGATTCAGCGCAAATGTCACCGTTACCTAAAGACTTCTTTGACAGCTGAGTGGAGAACTTTAATATGTTCAAAGCAGTTATTCATGTACTGTATCTCCCCCTCACTAGCAGGTAGTCCTTTTCAGAGCAAGGACACATTTTGTTCAACTTTCTATCTCTAAACCATTTACTGAAGAGAGAACAGAATCTGACACTCATCAGGTCCCTCCTTGCTGCTACCATGCCTGGAGGTGCAGGATCTTGCTTCCTCTCTCAGGGCAGGAAGATTGGGCAGCTCAGGGGCTGAGCGTGAAGGATTTTTAACCCATCTCTTGCTTTTGTTATTTTCCTTGTCACTGATAGGTATCCTTTGGATTCACTTTTCTTCATATCAGAGTGGTCAGCTCTGACTCGTGTGTGGGAAAGGATCTGGACAAATGGACACCTCTCACCTCTTGTTTAATTCCAAGTATTTAGGTGTTTTAAAATCTAGCTGGGATTTGTTTTAATCAAGCATGGAGATACATGCAGATGTGGAAATGGCAAGAAGACTGTACGTATTCAGATACCTAGAAACAGGAAGCCCAGCATTCCACATAGGGCCACATGAGGAAGCCGTAGGGTCAGGAGGAGGCAGAGTAAGGAAGGAACATGGCAAGGCAAGCACCCTTATTGTGGTTTCTGCAGGAAGAAATGTGAGAGGTGGGGTAAACAGGGTTAGAACTGGCTAGTTGGGGTACTTTCAGTGGGCTCTGGGTCTGGGAGCTGTTCCTAGTTGTCTGGTACCTGGCCCTGGGGTGATTATAGAAGGTGAATATTAGCCCAGAATGTAAGAGCTCCATAAAGAAGACTGGAAAGTATGGGCTTTGGATTGGTTGGTTTGCATATGAAAGGTGCCCTCTCTGGGGCCAGCTGTCTGCTGTCTCTAGGAATTAGCTAGCTCTGGGAGGGCCAGTCCCTTCCAGTGTCAGAAAGGCCCCGAGATGTGAAGACATCAGAATAAAAAACTTTGCTTAATATATTAGGCCCAACTAACTCAGCAGATGACACCTTTTCTTGGTCCTTTCCAACTGCTAAGAGTTCTGCATTGAGGTTTGTAGCTAGCATCATAATACTACTTTAGATTGAAAAGTAAAATTTAAAGAAAGACGAAAGAATTAAGAAAGAAAAGGAAAAGCAAAGAAAGAATATTTTTTAAAAGGATAAAAGGTAGTGGAAAGAAAGGAACAAAGCTCAGGTAAGTTCCCAGAATATATTTGCTGAATGGATGAATAAATAAATAAACAGGCCAGGCACAGTGGCTCACAACTAAACCCAGCATTTTGGGAGGCCAAGGCAGGAGAATTGCTTAAGGCTACGAGTTGGAGACCAGCCCGGACAACTTAGCGAGACCCAGTCTCCACAAAAAAAAAGTCAAAAAAAATTAGTCTTAGCTACTGGGAAGCTGAGATGGGAGGATCTCTTGAGCCCAGGAGTTCGAGGCTGCGGTGAACTATGATTGTACCACTGCATTCCAGACTGGGTGACAGAGGGAGGCCCTGTCTCTAAAAAATAAATGAATGAATGAATGAATCAATAAATGATCAAATCTCTATCTTCCTGTCTAATCATATTCACATGAATGCAAATCCTTGTGTTAGAGCCAACAGAAATATTTGCAATTTTACCCTTAATTTTAATTATGTAATAAGACACTTCGTACACTGTCAATTTCAGCTATCACTGAGCAGATGGATAGATGTGTTTTCCACAGCCCTAAAATTACAGCTTGTAAGAAGACTGCCTAGTTAGTCAACTTGGAAGGTGGTTTCTGCACAATCACTTAAGGAACTGTTCAATCAGTTGCTTAATCACTGAGCAGTAGTTTGTTGATTTAAGGGTGGTATTTTTTATTACGCTAGCTAAAAGCCTCAGTGGAAACACTGTTCAAACTGTTATTCTGATTTCCATGTCCACCAGTGACTATGTCCAGGAGAGCCTCTGTTTTTTTAAATCTAACTTTCCAACATAGACAACAGACTTAAGAAAGGATTGGTCACTGAATTGCCTTACAAATAAGCACTGCCAATAAATGGAAGTATTTGTTTACAAATCAGCTTGTCAGAGAGGCTGGGATCAGAGAAATTTGGGAGCTAAGGGTTAGAGGATAGCAGACTCACAGATCTTGCCAATATCAATCAAAAATGATGAGAACAAAAATAATAAGTCTCTGGGGAAATAGGATTGGTTTACAAATCTGCATGAAATTTTTCCAGATTGCCTCTGCAAAGCGGGGATCTCTGATATTGTGGTGAAGGTTAGACAGGGACCCTGCATCCAAAAAGCTGAAGACTCAATTTTTCAGTCATTAGAGAGGATACAAATAACTGATGGTGGACAGTCAGTCTGTCATAAATCTGTAGCAGGGAGATTGATCTGAGGACAAGAGGAGATTGGGGTTATGGGCTGATACCCTTTCCTCCCCGTGCAAACTTCGACTTCCATAAATTGATGTGTGTGGTGGATTGATTGCAAAAATAACCTCCGTTCTCATCTCCCTTTTCCCTGTAGCGACACCTATTGCATGGCCAATTGTTGTCAATGATTTGCTCTGGCCAATAGAATATGGTAGAAGGGAATGTGTGTCAGCCCCAAATCTGGCCTCAAGAGGCTTAGGCTTACCTGCTTCTGCTTTTTCCCTCAGGACTCTGCTTACCCTTTGTGAATAAGCCCAGTGAATCTGCTGAGTGATGAGAGAGAGAGTGGGCCAGTCACTTCATTGCTCCAGGCAACATGCAGTTATCTTCCCCCAGGTAGGTCCCAGAAGACCTGCCAACTGACTGGACATGCGTAAGTGAGCCCAGCTGGGTTACCTGAGTCTGGCCCAGGTCAGCAGTGCTAGCCAATGGACAAACAACATCATGAGCAAAAATTAATGTATTATATGCCACTGAGGTTTTTTGGCTGTTTGTTGTGGTACATTATTATAGCATTAGATAATGATGCAAAGTTCAGAACAGCTTTATTTGGCAGGAAGAGTAGGGGATGTGTGCTCACTTTCCATTTCTGATCAATCACCAGGTCTTACTCATCCTATATCCTGGATGAATATCTCTAATTCATCCCCTTCTCATCACTGTCCCTGCCACTCACCTAACCTGGTTATCTTCACCACTTGAAACTTCTCATGCTGTCGTATACAACTGTGTACTTCCCTCCCAAGTATCATTATAATTTGCTCCAGTTTTGAAAGATTCTGAAGCCAGTTTTGTTGAGAGAGGAGGGCAACAGATGAACAATATTGGGCATCTACTTTATTCTATGCACTTAATTAAGCTTATTAATAAGGCTAATCACAGACTTAACCATAATCATAATAAATTGGCAAACAATGTTTATTGAGCACTTCTTATGTGCCAGGTCCTTAGTTCAAGGATTTACATGCTTTATTTCACTCTTCATATTCACTTTCCAATCACTCTAAGAGATTGGTCTTATCAATGTGTCCCCCATGATACAGATAAGGAAAGAAGATTTGCCAGGTTCAATAAGTTGGCCTAGGTCACACAGCAGGTACTTGGGAGAGCATACACACACACACACACACACACACACACACACAAACACAAACAGACACACACACACCCTCATTTAATGATCTGTGTGAAAGTACCTGGCCCCAAATTGGATCACTCCTTCTTTGAGTTGTGGTGGGTACTAGGGATCCCCTTGAATATGTAGCCACATGCTCATGCATACAGAAACCCAGGATTCCCCTTAAGGAGAAAATGCATGCATTTTTGTAGAGAGGGAGAGGGAGAGATTAGGAGGAGGAAATGGCTTTTTCCCAGACATAGAGGAAAATCTAGGCTGAGTGGGTAAGCTTTTATATTTTCTGCAGCTTAAAAAATGTAGAGTAATTAAAGCAAAACTGGTAGCAAAACTCCCAAGATAGATATTCCACGTTCTATCAGTGGTTCCCACTTCCCTCTCAGACTGAACAGCTTTGCATGTGTCTGGGAGCCTGAAAAAAAGTCTATTGTTCTATTTGGGCCAGTATAGCAGCAGAAATTCCCTACTGTCAGTGCTGGCATTCTACACTGGTACTGCTGTAATCGTTTGCTCCTTATTTCTACTGTCCCCAGGTTATTTCTGCAAATGTGAGAGTCCTAGAAGAGAAGTTTTCCTTCTCTCGATCTAGTAAGCTGGTTAGTGGGGAAGAAAATGAATGGAGTACCACAGCACAATCTTGTTATGGAGGTTACCAAAATCCCTTGGCCTCATTATCAACTCTACTTTGTTCTCTTATCCCATATTTAATTTATCAGAAAACCCTATTGGCCCCACCTTCAACATACATCCAGAATACAGCCACCATCTAAGCCATCTTTGTTTTGCCTGGGTGGCAGCCGTAGCCTGCAAACGGATCCCTCTTCCTCAAAAGCACAAGTAGAGGGATGCTGTTATAATAAGAGATCATGTCATTCTTTTGTTCAAAATCTACCCATGGCTCCCAGCTCACTCTTAGACAGGCCAAAGCCCTTACTGGGCACATTATACAAGGTGTAAGGCATGGCCTTTATTACTTCCCTGCTCTCATGCCTGGCCCCTCTCCTCCTAGCCCACTCTGCTCCAGCCCCACTGACCACCTTGCTGCTTCCACAACAGATTGCACCTGCTCCCACCTCAGGGTCCTTTCATTTGCAGTCCTTCCCTCCAGGAAGCTTTTACCCCAGATATCCTCATGGGTCTCTCCCTCACTTCCTTCAAGTCTTCATCCTATGTTGCTTTTACTATGCAACCTTCACTGATGGCCATATTTAAACGCGGTAACACCCTTCTATGCTCTCCACTGTCTGTTCCAACATTTTTTTTTGCACCATAGTACTCATCATCTTTCAAATTATTATATACAAGTTACTTATTTGTTTATTTATTGGCCTTCTTCCTGTACAGAATGTAAGGTTTATGGCGCCAGAGATATTTTTCCTCTTTGGTTTATTGACAGTGCCTGGCACATCCAATGTGCTCAAAAAATTTGTGTCAAATAAATGTATGAATTTCATCCATTTATCCAGGGCATAATTTAGTATAGTGTTTAAGAACCTGGGCCATGGAATCAGCCTGCCTCTCTCAGAATTTCTGCTCTACCACTAGATAGTTTTGGGACATTTACTTCACCTCCGTAAGCCTCAGTTTCCTCATCTGCAAAATGGGTATACTCAAAGAACATGATTCATGGAGAAGATGCATACAGAATACTTAGCCTGGTGTCTGGCATGTACTGAACATTCAGTAGGTGTTAACTGTTATTATAAGTGAAAAAAATTAGTATTCAAATTCTTCTTTTGCTTTCTTTGGAGGTACAATGTTTTCAGAAGAATAATATGTGGAAGAAGGGTATTAGCATTAAACAAATACCTCAGCTTCTTTAATCCTCACAACTATCTTATGAGATAGCACTGTTTTCCCATTCAAAAATGAGGCCACTGAGTCTTAGCAAGGTTGAATGACATGCCCAAGGTCACATGCGGGCAGAGTTGGGATTCGCATCTAGATTTGTGTCATCCTAGTATTGCTCTTAGTCTTGCCACTGTAACACCCGCCCCCCGTCTCCTTACTTTAGCAGTCACGACCTTGAGCATTTTCATTTTGACTGAACACGTCCGCTCTTTCATGGCTCTCAGTTTGCTTATGTTTGTTCTGTTTGGGTCCTCTTTTCCCTTCATTTATGCTCTTTGAAATTCTACCTGTCTTTTCAAGTCCTGCTCAAAGCCATCTCCTCCCTCAGCCCTCCAAATTAACCCCTTTCTCTGCTATGCTGCAGACACACACTGCCTTCTACCCACGCATTAGTTATTCTGTACCATGTTTCTTCCACAGAAGATGGGGATCTCCTTGAGTGTATGAACTGCACAAGGCTCCTCTTTGTGTCTCTATGGTGCATGGCACAGCATAGTGCAGTCACAACATAGGCAAACCTGACTTCCAGGATCTTAACTGCGCCAGCTTGCAATGCCACCATCATATTTCTTGCTTTAAACAGTCAGCAGATGCAAGTAAGCCTGCCACAGTCAATGCATTTGTCAAAACAGGCTAAGGTGTTCTACCTAGTGGCCGGAGGTAAAGCATATTGGTCTAGTGGCCATGTGAATAGGTGGTGATGGTATATCAATATCTTCAAGGAAAGACATTCAGGTATTAATTGTGAGTCATAGAGTAATGCTGATCAAGAAAGAGATAGATAAACTGATACAGGGCTCTAAACACAAGAGTCGTACATACAGTATGGCACACAATGGTACATTAGGATTGTTTTAAACGTGATTTTATTATATGCAATTTATGTCTGACCCTGGCACAGAATAGGCATTTGATAAATGTTTACTAAGTTGTGGAGTTGATTTGAATTAAAATAAACCAATACTGTATGACTTTGAAATTGAGGGGATACCACATACCAGAAAAAGAAAATTCCTTTATTGCCCTTACATAGTTTCCTACAATTTGGTGTATATATAGAAATGTATCTTGAATGCTAAAGATAGCACAAGTAATTGAAGGTGGACTGAAGGGTGACAAGTGACTTGATTAGAAAGGAAATTTCATCTTGTCACTTATTACCTGGAATCCAAATTTATGCAAGATCAGCCAGAAGGCAATTTTCATTTTATCCAAGATAAACCAGAGCTTAAGCTCCCAAAGCCTGTCATCTTGAATGTCTCCAATAGTCACTCAAATTGTTGGTGCACTCTTGTTTAGCATGTTTATTACAATTGTCAGGCTGTCTTGATTTTTCTAAAATTACAATCTCATTATTACAGGATTTTCTGTTGAATGACACTTCATAAAAAAGACTTTGATTACTGAGTTACAAAGACAATTGTATCTTCTTGTAAAGCATACAGTCTTCGTGGTCCTACCCCATGAACTGCCTGTCCCAGGACGGTTTTACGGTGAGGCATTAGTCGTGTATTGATTTTCTTCAATCTTCAGTTGAATATTTGTAGTAATTGCTGTTTCAGCAATGGTGAAGCACATAGCATTGTCAGAACCTGACTCATTCTATTTCATGATGGTTAGTCTCTGTTGGCCCTCCATATACGTCTCTACCCTCACTACTTACCTTTGTGCCCTGGGAGGCTGATCTCTGTGGACTTAAACATCTAAGATCCCTCGGTTCTTGGCTTCTGGCTGGGTTTCACTAATTAAGGGGCACTGAGGGAGGATGAAAAACAAGAGGAGAGTGAGTTTGGGGTCTTTGTTACCCTGGCTCATACTTTGCTAGAACATGATCCAGTTGTGGTTTCTTGTTAAAGCCACAGGTACTGTTGAGCATCTCTCTTACAACTATAGAAACCCTCTCCAAGTTCCAGAAACTCCTCCCTCTTTTTGTGCCTTCATGACTAGATGTGGTAAAGGGATAGTCACAAACTCATTTTGGTTCGAATCACGAATCATTGAAATCATGAATTCTACTCACAACTTTGTAGTCCCTCATTATACTCTCCCCAATACCCTCACCTAAGTGTTTCCTGGTAATTCTGTTTCACAAATGCTCCAAGATCTGACTATGACATTAAAATAACAATAAAACACCTTCTGTTTATACAGCTTTTGCCGTTCCTTTTCTCCTCAAAACAACCCATGCTCTTCTCTGGCTACTTTATCCATAGTAGGGACCCTGCCATGATCTTCCACTATTTCATCCTATTTATTTTCCTTATAACACTTATTAAAGTCTAGAGGTATATTGTTCATTTGTTGTTTATCTGTTTATAGTATTTTTCTTCCTCCAGAATGCAAGCTCTGTTTGAGTAGGGATCTTGTTTATTTTGTTAATCACTCTCTAGTAATTGATACATGGTAGAACTCAAATGAAGGAATGCATTTCTATTTGGGGAAGCAGTGGGTATGGCAGAACTAGTCATCAATTCAGGCCTGCTCAGGAAACCTGGTACCCATGAGTTAAGCTTCGGTAGCCATGCACATCCTGGGCTCAAGCTCAGCTTTGGGCAGAATAAGACAGCAATACAGTGGGGCCCTCTGAATTCTAGATTTATCTTCAAGTATGTACCAGTCTATTCATTGTTAGATGTTACGTGTAAGTAGCAGTTCTGTTAGGCTGGAATGGCTGCAGCTGACTCTGGCATTTGGAGATAACAGTGAAGCTAGTGACATTTAAACTCCAGGGGCTTAGAAAAGAGGTTTAAGAGATATCTTATTAGGAACTTGAAATATCATAGATACATGAAGTTTCAAAGAGAGAATCAGTTACAGCATTTGTGACCAGCATGGGAGCCCAGGGAACTCACTATCATGCCATTCCTTGATGGTTGAGTTAAATGACTATAATGAACTGTATGCTTCGAGGATGTTGAGGCTGAGTGGTATGTGATGGTTTTACACAGGAAGTAAATGGTGTCCATATTCTTGCCTGACATGGGATAATCTTTCAGCTGTGACAACTGCAGATTTATCTTTCCTAGCAAACAAACAAACAACAACAAAGAAAACAATGTGGAGGTGACAGACCAAAAACAGAATATAGAAGTAGGGTGCCAGGGAGGGCTCAGAGAGATCCTGAAAACTGTCAAGACATGCACATTGAAAGGGAAACCATTACTAGGTAATGGGAAAAAAGCAACTTGTAGAATGCATGAGAGGGAAGCAAGCTCATTTTTAATTTAGTTGATCAAGACGTTATTGTAGTTCAAGTGAACTTACAACACAAACATTCATAATATCAATAGAAAAGCATATTGTGAAGCTCAGAATAAAGGAAATGAGGACTTGAGTCCCCAGAGTTTCTCAGAAACAAGATAATTTAAGTTCCTCCCTTAGTGTTCCCTTGAGAATCTGCCTAATCAGTCTAAAGGCTTTAGAAATGCGGCCCATTGTGTTTAGGCTCCTTTACTTAGGACTCTTACAGCTGAACCGTGTCTCTCAGTAAAAATGAGAAGCACTTAGCAGCATCTAATAGGGGGCCCTTTGTCTCTTCTGCACCACCTTTCATTACCACCATGGATGAGATATTTACTGAGCCTTCCAGAGAAATGCCAGGTAAACTCTGAACCTAGTACATTAGAAACACTGAAAGCTTAGCGGGGCCCCAGGGAAGAGGTGAGGGTGCAGAGATAAAACTGAAAGTTATGGATGAAGATAGAAATTGGAATGAGACTACAAAGGGGATTCACTTTCCTAATAGGTTTTTATTTAAGAGCTTTTTTGGTGGGGGGGGGATCATAGGCTCTATGTTATTTTAACTTCTACTTCAAAATACATTCTTGCAAGTATTGGCTTGCATTTTCAGCTTGAAATAACTTAGCTTTCCAATTTCTCATCTAACTGCAATGGGTGGCACTGGTTAAATTATGACAAGGTACAGTAGCTTTCTAAATTGTTAGGAAGAATGGATTCTCCATCATTGGGTCTGTTTCAAAAATGACTCACCTACCACCTCTTTTTCTTTAATGGGAGAGAGAATAGAACATCTTAGAAATCTTCTGAAAATGAAGATGAATTGGCATTCTGTCCATCACAAAATATCATCTTGTGCTTTCCTAGGAATGGAGACCATTTAAATTCTTATTTCCTTTGGTTTGTGGAAGTTTATCAATTGCTTTGCTCAGCATGCAGTTTCATCACTTCCAATCTCAGAAAAGTGTCATACAAAGGTAATATTCAAAGACTGAGAATTCAATAAGGTTTCCACTCATCCCAAAACTCCCTCAAGTTAAATGGTTTAACTTTTATACTATCAACCATCTTGGCTGTGAGCACATCAGCAGCAAGGACAGCATTCTATTCATCTTCAGTGTTGCTACTTAGATTCCGTAAGTGGGTTGAATAAATGAAATATAAACCTCTATTTGATCCAATTAATCTGAACTATCATCTTTTAAACACTCTGGATTCATACCACACAATTTCCCCATTCTTTTCCTTGTTATTGAGGCTGATCTTAAACAGCATGAAATGAGATAAAATGTAACAATTACCTGATAAATTGAGTAAGAGAAGATGGCTAAAATAGATGAATATATTATACTCAAGAGATTTATATATATATATATGAAATGTTTTCTATATAATAAAGTCAAAATCAATTATATCCATACAAAGATTGTACAAGAATATTCACAGAAGCTTTACTAAGAATAGTTCCAAACTGGAAACAGTGCAAATGCCCATCAAAAGGAGAGTGAATAAGCACATCGTGTATATCCACACAATGGAATAGCACTAACTAATAAAAAAGAGCTAACTGTTGATATATACAACTAGTTGGATAAATATCAAAAATGTTATGTTACACAAAGGAAGGCAGCTACAAAAGGATACATACTGTATGGTTTCATTTAGCAGAGGTACAAGAACAGGTAAAACTAGTCCATGGTGATAGTAATCAGAACCAAGCTTCCCTCTTGGCCTGAAGACACATCCCAATGAAGATTTGAGTACTTCCTGCTTCCATTGGGCCAGCTGAGGGATGGAAATTGAGCTTTTTCCTGTGGCCCCATTACCACCACTGGGTGGCAGAACGAGAGGTTGGCTTGTTTCCTTGGAGTGTAAGCATAGCTCTCTGGTTGACCCTGCTAACCCTGGGGTGGGGATGAGGTTAGGCTTGGGGAGGGTGCAATGGTTCTGTTGGTGTTTGGCTAGCGTAGGCTGTGCATTACCAGAAAGGCTTTCTGTTGTTAGTTTACTCTTTTCCTGGTCCTTTGGTTAGGAAAAATGGGCTTTTGTTGGAGCTTCTTTGTCTATGCTAGTTGGTGGTTCAGAGCAGAGGCTTCTGCACCCTGTCCTAGATAGAAAAGAGGTAACAAAGAAGCCCAGGGACCTCACCACTGTGTCATTCCTCAATGCCCAAAGTTCGTAGGCTGTATTCCTTCTTCTCTCCATTTTTCAGAGCATTCCCTTGCTGTTTATTATGCTATGTCCAGGAATTTTTAGTTGTATGAGGGAAAACCTGAATAGAGTGGGACTACTCCATCTTCTCCACAACCAGAAGTCTTCTCCATTCTGTTTTCATATCAACATTGAATAACATAACCCAACGGAGAGCTGGCACATAGTAGGTGATCAGTAAATGCTGGTTGATCTGCAATCTAAGTCTTGGTCAATTAGACCAATCTACACATTGTTGAAGGGTTGGAACTTGGTTATCTTCTTTGAATTTACCAATTTCCATTGAAGCTCTTCTCTACAGTATAATTCTTCTTCTCACAATTTTGAGCGGAAGTCTCTAGGCTAAGTATTGAATTCTAGTACCCAAATAGGCATGGCACCTCAGTTATTCTAGGGTTGGCCAAGTTTCTGGATTTCTGATCCTGGAATTTGTTTCTACCTTTTCTGACTTTTTAGAACAATCATTTATTTTAACTTGTTGCTGTTTTTTTGTTGTTGTTGTTTTTTGAGTTTTCATAAACTTCATGCTTTGTTGCAACCAAGGAATAATAGAATTTGGATTTTCAAAACCCTTTGAGGTGTCTGAGTTAGAGGTCCTATAAAACTGTAAATTGTCATAATTATTGCTATTATTTAGCTGCTAACCAAATAAAAGCAACAGTCTGGGTCTTCAAAAATTGTTTTTGTAATTTTTTTCTTGCAAGGATGTTGCACTTTCAATAGGTCCTTTACAATTTCTAGAGGCTTCTGCTTTTAACATCAGTAATATTCTTCTATACATGTGTGACAGGGATAACTCATAAGGTAAAACACATTCTGCCTCATTTTTACGTGTAGTGAAAAGAGTAATTAAATTCTTCAGGGAAACCCCAAATGTGGGCTCTTGAGACCAACAAACCCGTTACCCTATGTTGAAAGCAGCAGTATACTCAGGGAAAAACAATAACCAATTTGTTTATGGATTCATTTTGAACTGTATTTTACTCATTTCATTGTATTTTATTTGAAAAATGCTTTTGTGAAATTGTAGAAAGCTATGTCTACTATAGAATCCCTATCTATAGGTATTATTAGGCACAACAGATTCAATTAGAAAGTTTAAAAATATTTACATAAGTAAGGACTGCCCACCTGGTCTAGCGACCCTCCAATGGCTTTGATATCTTCATGACTGTCACTGAAGAGAGAACTCCTGCTCCATGAGCTCCTTGTTTATTCCTACCTCCCAGGCTCACCATTGTAATCTGACTTAGGAGGCCACCAAAGCCATTCCTGTGATGCTCTACAGCAGAGGTTGGCAAACAACAGTCCACAGGCCAGATTTGGCCCATGACCTGTGTTTGTAAGTAAAGTTTGATTGAAACATAGCCACATACATTCATTTACATATTGTCTAAGGCTGCCTTCATGCCACAAAAGCACAGTTCAGTAGTGGCAGCAGAGTCCATACGGTCCACAAAACCACAATCTTTACTCTCTTTCCCTTTATAAATAAAGATTTTGGACCACTGCTCTACATCTCACTGTCTCCTTTGCTGATTCTGCCCCATCTTCCTGATTTGTGAACACTACCATCTACTAGGGCTTAGTTCTTAGACATTCGTCATCTCTTCATTGACTCCTTAGGTCAGGGGTTCTCAACCCCAGCTGCTCTGAAGAATCGGTTGGGATGCTTTTTTAAAATATCACTGCCTTGGTGTCACCCCCAGAAGTTTCGATTTAATTGGTCTGGCATAGGGCTCAGTCCTCAGTACTTTCTGAAAGTTTCCCAGGTGATTACAATGTACAGCCAGGATTCAGAACTATTACTGTAGGTGATTTTTGTCTACTCTCAAGGCTTTCTATAAACTATATCTTAACAGCTTCCAGCTTATATCTCTAGTCCCCATTTCTCCCCTGAATTTCATATTTGGGTCTCCAACCCCTTATTTGGCATTTCCACTTGAATTTGTAATTGGCATCTGAAACTTGATGTGTTTAAATCAGAACTCGCATACTGCTCCTCCCATGTCTCAGTAAACAGCATTCCATTCTTTCATTTGCTCAGGACAAAATTCTTAGTCATTCTGGACTCCTCCCTTTCTCTCATGTTCCATCTCTAATCCATTAGCAAATCCTGCTGTGCCTTCTAAATACATTAGCATCTCTCCTGCTTTCACCTGGTCACAGCTAGGGTCATCTCTCACCCAAATTTTGCAATGGTCTCCTATTGTCATAGTCTCCTTGTTTCTTCCTTGGCCCTCTGCAGTCTATTGTTAAAACAGAAGCTAGAATGACTCTGACAGAACAAGAATCAGATAAAGTCACACAATATTACCCTATCAGGGACATTTGCTCTGACCACAAAATCTGAAGTTGCTGTCCTCTTATTTCTTTCATTTTGCTTTATTTTTCCCCAAAGCACTTCCATGAGATATTCTTATTTGTTTATGATCTGTCTTCCCTTCACTGGAATGCATGCTGCAGTTAGAGCAGAGCTACCGTATTGTACAACCCTAGAGGGTGCACATAATAGTTTATGTGAATATGCTCCTGAAAATTATTGTGCAGTGCACAGCCTGAGCAGCCATATGAGGTAAGCCTGCAATCAAGCAAAGGGCTTGGTTTATTCACTGGTGTGTTCCCAAAGCCTTGATCTACACCCAACACAAAGGAAGCTCTTTAAAATGATTATTGGAATATATACCACTTATATAATTTTGCCTGCATGTATAATCATGAAAAAGATGCTTTGAGGTACTTTCAAAAATACTGTTTATGATATAACAGTCTCATTCATCTGAACTTTTCATATAACGGACGAAAGTTTTTGTCCCTTTTTTATTTTTGATTTTTGTGTGTAAATAGTACCCCTCATTTAAAAAATTTTCCTGGTATCCTTATTTTTCTTTTCCTTTTTTTTCCCTTGGGACAACATGATATTTTCTGTAACTTATTAGAAGTGTAGCCCCTATCATTCTTTATCACCAAACTCTGCTTTTTACAAACAAAACAAAACAAAAAAAACACGCACTTTTAACCTAGCATGATATAAGTATTCATTTTTTGTATCTCTCTCTCTCTTACTGGGCTGTGAACTCCATACATAAGAGGATTTCTTTTTGTTGTTCATATCTTGGCCCATAGCAGGTGCTTGATAAGTATTCTTTGCAAGGAAGGGAGGAAGGGACGGACGGACAGACGGAGGGAGGGAGGAAAGAAGGCAGGCAGAGGGACATAGTACAACTCAGAGGGATGATAAAATCAGAAAAATTGGCAGTAAATGCACAGAAGCCTTGCTCATTTGTCAGCATGTCTGATCCACACAGACAGCCAGAGCAGGTTCTCAGTAATATGGATTGATAGTCTTCATCAATTAAAATCCAAAGATTATTTCCAAATGCTCATTTCTGGACAAAAAAAAATCCACATAAAATATGCACCCATATGTACTCATTAAAATCATAAACATTTTATGGTTTTAGAAATAAAATCAATAGGGATAGTAGAATTTAAATAAAAAATAATTTTAATAAATATTCACATGTGTAATCTAACTTGAGTAATACAGGAAAAAGTGAATACCATTAAATAATTAGAAACAACACCATATAAAAATTATTTTAAAATTATTTTCACAAAAGAATGGAACATAGGCCCTTTACAGCAAATAAAACTCTAGAATCCTAGTTTTGGAAATCACATTTATTTTATTTATTTATTTATTTATTTGTTTATTTTTGTTAAGCATTGTATTTATATCAACTTACTATCATTATCTTCTTTTTTCTTTTTTTTTGGTACTATGCTCCTTTTTTTTTCTTCTGCCTTGAAAATAAATATTCCTTGAATTAAAATACAAGAATGAACAGAAATGAATACTGTTTCAAAATCTGAAAACACATTTTCCCCCCATTACCAGTAGATCTTGATCTGCTTCAGAAATTCTTTATGATGATGGAGGGAAGAGCAAACAAATTGATAGGTAGGGACAGAAACATTGACTACAGTTGAATAGAAACAGTCGTACTTTCTAAAATTCTTTCCAATGTCCTTATATTTCTTGAATTATGCATCATGTACGTCTTCATAAAATGTCACCAATGTCTCCTCCAGTCAGTCTGTAACTGCTATATCTGTGAAATTATTTGTCTTGAGCCACATAATTGCATATTGTGAGCAACTCATCTTTCAGAAGCTAGAGGAAAGAAACTCAATCTCAAAATTACACCTTTCTTATCTATAGATGAGGGGGAAATATCTTATATATACTGTCACTTTTTCTCAGCAAAACCGCCATCTCTTTAAAAATCATGGTTTGAAAGCAGTAAATGATGCAGAACAACAAGCTGTCAGAGGAAAGACGGGACATTTAAGACCTTGCATAACATTTGTAAAAATTCTCAGCGTCAAAGCAGAAATCGTCATCTTGAGAAAGATTGCACTGAATTCAAATGACTGACTTTTACATAGCTAGAAGAGTATCTTTATCTTAGAGAAAAAACTTTCTTGGATAGAAAATAATTCTGCTCAAGTTATGCCTTTTCTAGGTTCTTTGCTTTGACAACTTGTTAATACAAAGCCTGGTAAACTGATATTTTAATTTCTTTTGATCTTAACTCCTTTAGTCAACTGAAGCACAGTAAAGGCTAAACACCATTGGGAAATTGAGAGTGGCGGATGTAGTTTTCCTTGGAGGAAGAAAAATGTATATAAGTAAGGAGGAATAAGCTGACATGAATGGTTGCTTTTTCATTTGAACAATGAAGAAAAATGAGTAGAATGGAGAGAATTCAAATGAGAAGAAAATTGTTTCTTCTCAAACACATTTTCAACCTTTCATACAAACACATAATTAACGATTTTATCTTCCACTAAGCAAAGGAAAAATTAAAAATGAAGGAAAATAATACTAAATCATGCTGAAATCATCCAGAAGTAAAATACTAAATAAATGTATACAGAAAATGGCTTGCACTTTAAAAGAACTGCATAACGGAAACAAGATAAAGACATTTTCTTTTTCTTTTTAACCAACCTGAGCTGGCAGCAAGATAAGCTGAGTTTAAAGTATTTAAAAAGATTGAAAATGATTCAGTTTAGCTGTGTGATCTTTTTTACACAGGCATTAAAGAAAATAATATCATTTCTCATGACCAAGCTTTCTACCCTTGTGGTGTGTGTTTCATCTTAAAGTCTCTATACATATCGTTGTTATCAGATTGGACAAAAACAAAGGAAGAAAAATATCTGCAAAGCTAATGTTGATGAGTAATTTAAATGATAACTAAGTTGTGAATGGCATTTCAATTTCTGTTTTGCCCATTCAATGACATAAGTAGAGATTAAGTCCAAATATTTAATTACTTATTAATTGGCAATAAAACATACCAGTGGTTTTTGTCCAGTTCTTTTCTTATTTTAGACGCAGTTGTAAATTTTATATAAAAATGTATCCTCTTCCTCTCCACTCCCACACACTCCTGCACACACACAAACTCATCTATGTATTTATGGTTTAGTATAGGGTTTGCAAACTCATTGCCTTGAAGGACAAAGCAAGTAATAAAAAGGAAGAGAGAAAGCTCTGTATAAGACAATAGGGAGTAGTGAGGACTGTGGCAAACTTGGCTAAGCAGCTCACTGGAAAGGGTGGCCCCTAATGATCTCCAGCCAATTATTGACACATGAGAACATAACACAGTATTACCTTCTCAAAATCTTCTTATTTTGTAAGAGGAGTTACGAATCCACGTGTATTATGAGATCTCCCTATGTTGGAATATTGTCAACTAATTCAACTAAATGAACTAACAAGCAAACAGAATGACTTCCTCGCTAAAAGTTCTTGTCTGTGGGCTGTATTTAATCAGCTCCCTAGTAGGATGTTGCTTCTGGCTTGGCAACCACTGGCAGAAGGCTTAGGTTTCAATTTCTACTTTGCTTTTACTAGCTGGGGAGGACTTGGACAAGTCCTCATCTATAAGAAAAATACTTGCATCAGAGACACAAACTGATTTGAAGTTTAATAGAGGGAATTTAGAGACCATCTTGTCCTACCTACTTATTTTAGAGATAAAGATACTTGAAGCCTGCGTAGCATCAAGTATTTGTCTAAGGTCCTAGGAGAAGCTGATATCAGAGCTGGCACTTGAAACAAAGTTTAGACTCCCAGTTCTCATGGTTACCCAATGCCAGTCTAACTGCTTCTTCTACTCTGCCTCAATTGTAACTTTGGGCTGAAGCAATTAGAATAATTTTCAGTAGGTCAGGTCATGACGATGAAATCATGACCATAGTTTTCAATTTACTAAAAATCTACTTTCTAGAATTCCTGGAGGGCATAGCCTATTCCATACCTGTCCAGAATACAGCATAGCCCTCATCATAATCATATTCTTAAGTATATTTAATAAATGACCGAATAAAGAAATCATTCTATTTTGGACAAAGAGGTCATCATTCAGAAGGCCACAATAACATGGAGGAAAACAATTTCAGGAATAAATAAGTTGAACTCAGGTAAACTGCCTTATCATCCACTAGAGACCACATTAAAACAAACCAAACAAAGCAAAACTAAACTGCTTCCTGCTAGCTCTCTGACTTAGAACTGAATAGAGATACAGTCTTTCTTGGATCTGATTTCTGTTTGCTCCTTACTAATGCTGAAAATTCAATTCATTGGCTCCATCAAAGTGCCCTGCAGAGAGGAGTAGAAGCCCTGGCTGAATGTAGGAGATAAAAAATAAGCTTGATAGTAAAGGTGGCTTACTTGATAGTCCACAGAAAGATAGCCAAGTCAAGCATGCCCTTATTTATGGCTTATTAAAGACAATTTTTTTTCCAAGAAAACATACATACTTCATGGAGCTCTGGCCTAGAATTTAAAGCATGTTGTTTTTATCTCCCCTGTGAATGTCTGCTGCTCCCAAGCTTGCAAAGCTTGTCTACTGACTTCCTTTCCAGTTGCTCTACTGATTATTTTTTCACTTTTATGAAAAATTAAAATATAAGATGAATAAGACAAGTATTGTTTAATTCTTAAATTTAAGGATTTGTTTGACATATTTTATAGATTATCAAGCAGAATATATAAACCATACACATGACAGTAAATAAATATGATAAAGTATGGCATCAATATTCTGGTTTTGATGTAACAGGGGTGTATTTCCCCTCTATAAA
Organism: Pan troglodytes; assembly: GCF_028858775.2. Lineage (NCBI taxonomy): Eukaryota > Metazoa > Chordata > Mammalia > Primates > Hominidae > Pan > Pan troglodytes. The sequence goes on from NC_086015.1 coordinate 66,992,933, forward strand.
ATATTCCTTGTTGTATAAAATTTTTAACAACCACCTTTTCATTTTTTTTAATATACTCATAAAATGAGGTCTCAGCAGAACATGTAGGGGAAGATAGTGAATTTTATTTATGATTATTTGGTTCTAGATTTCTAGGTAACTGGTTAAAATGTCAGGTAGTGAGTGGATAAAAAATAGATGGAGTGTGACCAGAGACTTGCTCAATGCTGTGGTCCAACATCCACGTTGATTATGGCTACATCCAGTTTAACTATTTATGTAGCTTCTACTGATTTCAGCAGAATCCCAGAAACAGATTTTGTGTTTCAAATTTTCTGTTTGTGTAACAGGACATTAACAGTGTCCTGTTAATGCGAAAAGATTCTTCTGTACTGAGATGAGAAATGAATTGCATTGGGTTATTCAGATTATTTCCTGTGTATGTGTTTCCTGTGTATGTGTATGTATTTCCTGTGTATGTGTTTCCTGTGTATTTCCTGTGTATGTGTTTTAAAGCCTTATTTTCTTTCTATGGGCCAATTTTAAGCCATTACTTCAACTCAGTGAGTGTCTATTAATTGACTTGTCATGCCCAATTCTGAGACACAACTGGCTACTCTTAGAAGCTGTGAAACCTTTTTTGTGAAGGCAATTGCTAACATTTATTGATCACTTACCACATGCTAGTCATCAGCTATTAATTTCTATATATTACCTCATTTAATTATTGCCATAACTATATCAGTCTGGTTAATTTTCCTCTTACTTTAACCTAAAACTTAGGATGAATTTCTTACCCTATCTAGGTCTGTTTACTATAGTACCTTTAACCTCCTTGCAAGGGTTTCAACTCATTTTTAGCTTCACGGCAACAACATAACTTCATAATGTCAGAAAAGGTAGGGGCTTAGCGATGGTCAGAACGTTATGATCATTTATGTCATCCATACAAAATAAACCCTGGAAAAATACCTGGGTCTACTTCAAGTCCAGCAGAGAGCCTCAGGTATATTTTCTCCCCTCAGTTCCTTCTTCTAATCCCTTTTGTTTTTGTTTTTATGGGGAGCTATGCTGTTTGATCAGCCACAGCTCACTGTTAATTCAGATTATGTTTACAAGCCATTAAAACCCTCAGCCTTCATAACACGTGAAACTGATAAGTTTTATTTGCTCTATGGACACAGGTGAAGTTTTTGGATATAAGTGCTGGAATTATATCTTAGTTAAGAATATCCATCTAATTGTTCTAATTTTTGTTCTTCAATGAATTATAGACAGTCCCAAGAATTACAAAGTTTTATCAGGTCGCATCCCTAATCCTAAAGAGCAAATAAGCATGAAAGGTTTATTGACTATTTTTTGAATTACTCAGTTTGAACATGATTCCTCTTTGGGATGAATACTTCTTGGCTCCTCAGCCTCTTACTACAAAACCCAAAGGAGGCGTGGAGTCCCTCTCCCTGCTTGCTGGCAGCTGAGGTACAAGTATGGGCCTTTGACTGCACTGGCGGTTCAGATGATCCTGCTGAGGGCTTTGACCTTTAAGGGAATGATGTGGAATCTCAGGTTCAGTGCGCACATACTCCCAGGAAGGTAGTACCATGGAGAATGCAGCTTGGAAGGACCAAGTTATATTGCTGGCACCTGTGCTGGGTCAAGACGTGATCTTGGATGATTCCTGCTGCCTATGATCTTTTCATACCTGATCATCTTCAGAGATTTTTCTTCAGCCTTCATGTATACAGGCACACCTTGGAGGTATGTGGATTTGGTTCCAGACCACTGCAATAAAGCTGATATCACAATAAAGTGAGTCACAAAAATTGTTTTGTTCCTGTGCATATAAAATTTATGTTTACACTCTACAGTTGTCTATTGAGTATGCAATAGCATTGTGTATAAAAAACCCAATATATTATACATAATGTAATTTAGAAATACTTTATTGCTAAAAAAGTGTTAATGATCATCTGAGCCTTCAGCAAGTCATAAACTTTTTGCTGACTTGAAGGGTCTTGCCTCATTGTTGATTAGGATGGTGGTTGCTGAAGTTTGGGATGACTGTGGCAATTTCTTAAAATAAGAAAACAATGAATTTTGGCACACTGATGGAGTCTTTCTTTTACAAAAGATTTCTCTGTAGCATGTCACGCTGTTTGATAGCACTTTACCCACAGTGGAACTCCTTCCAAAACTGGAGTCAATTCTCTCAAGCCCTGCCACTGCAAATCCCTTGCTGTCATTTCAACAATGTTCACAGCATCTTCACCAGGAGCAGTTTCCATCTTGTTTGCTCATCCATCCATAAAAGCAGCTCCCCTTCCATTTAAGTTTTATCATGAAATTGTAGCAACTCATCACATCTTCAGGCTCCACTTCTAATTCTAGTTATTTTGCTATTTCCACAACATCTGCAGTTACTTCTTGTGCTGAGATCTTGAACTTCTCAAAGTTATTCATAAGGTTTGGAATCAACTTCTTTCAAACTCATGTTCATGCTGATATTTTGACCTTCTTTCATGAATCATAAATGTTCTTAATAACATCTAGAATGGTGAATCCTTTACAGAATGTTTTCAATTTACTTTGCACAGATCCATCAGAGGAATCACTGTCAATGGCATCTATAACCTTATGAAATGCATTTCTTAAGTAATATGACTTGAAAATCAAAATTACTCCTTGGCCCATGGGCTAAGAATGGATGTTGTATTAGCAGACATGGAAACAACTTTCATCTCTTATTCATCTCCATCTGAACTCTTGGGTGACCAGGTGCATTGTAATCAAGCAGTAATATTTTGAAAGAAATCTTTTTTCTGAGCAGTAGGTCTCAACAGTGGGCTTAAAAAATCCAGCAAATCATGCTATCAACAGATTTGCTATCTTCCAGGCTTTTTTGTTCCATTCACAGTGCACAAGCAGCAGAGATTTAGCATACTTCGCAAGGGCCCTAGGATTACGGGTTAGTTAGTGAGCAATGGCTTCAACTTAAAGTCACTAACTGCATTAGCCCCTAATAAGACAGCCTGTCCTTTGAAGCCTCAAAGCCAAACATTGACTTCTCCGTACCTATGAAAGTCCTGGATGGCATCTTATTCCAATATAAGGCTCTCTTGTCTACATTGAAAATCTGTTGTTGAGTGTAGCCACCTTCATCAATGATACTAGCTAGATTTTCTGGATAACTTGCTACAGCTTCTATATCAGCACTTGCTGCTTCACCTTGCACTTTTATTTTATGAAGATGGCTTCTCTCCTTGAACCTCATGAACCAAATTCTGATAGCTTCAAACTTTTCTTCTGAAGCTTCCTCATCTCTTTCAGCCTTCACAGAACTTAAGACAGTTAGGGTCTTGTTCGGATTGGGCTTTGGCTTAAGGGAATGTTGTGGCTGGTTTGATCTTCTATCCAGACCAATAACATTTTCTCCATATTAGCAATAAGGTTTTTTCACTTTCTTAGCATTTATGTGTTCACTGGAGTAGCACTTATAATTTTCTTCAAGAACTTTTTCTTTGTATGTACAACTGTTTGGTGTAAGAGGCCTTTTTACCCATCTCAGCTTTTAACATGTCTTCTTCACTAAACTTCGTAATTTCTAGCTTTTGATTTTAATTGAGAGACAGGTGACTCTATTTTACTTGAATACTTAGAGGCCATTGCAGAGTTATTGATTGGCCTAATTTCAATATTGTTGTGTCTCAGGGAATAGGGAGGCTGGAGAGGAAAAAGAGAGATGGGAGCATGGCTGGTCAGTGGAACCGTCAGAACACACACAACATTTAGCTATTAAGTTGCCCTTTTATAAGAGCCTGGTTTGTGGTGCTCAAAAACAATTACAATAGTAACACCAAAGATCACAGATCACAGATTATCATAACAGATACAATAATAATGACAAAGTTTTAAACATTGAAAGAATTACTAAAATGTGACACAGGCACATTAAGTGAGCACATTATTGAAAAAAATGGTGCCAATAGACTTGCTCAACACAGGGCTGCCACAAACCTTCAGTTTGTAAAAAAAAAAAAAAAAACACACAGTGTCTGAGCAGCACAATGAAGTGAAGCATAATGAAATTGAGTATGCTTGTACTTACAAAAAAATCCTGTTTGTGCTAAAAATAGACAGATGAAGACAGAGTTGGTTTCTGGTACTTGCAACTAAAAACCCAGCAGACCCAGGTTGCTTCTCTTCTCCTCTGCTGGTGTCACCATGGAGTGAATTCCCATCATCTCATGACTGGACCAGTGCAATAGCCTCTGCCTGGCTCTGGCTCCGGCTCCATGATCTCACCTTGTCTGGCTCTATACTCTCACGTGGCTTCCTGCAGCCCACTGAGCTACCACTTAAATCTGCAAGTCAGATTAGCCCATTCCAGTGGATAAAGTCCTTCAATGGCTTCCCGTCACATTAACACTCAATCTTCAACCTCTCACTTGATTGCCTCTATTTTCAAGTCCCGTATCCCCATGTTCCTCCCGCCCCCAAACTCCAGCGGTGCCATTCCTACTTCTCCTCAACTACACCAAGCTTTGTCCTACTTCTGAGCCTTTCTACTTTTAGAGTTGCTAGATTTAAAAAGCTGTTTGTTACCTGGGATATAGAAAAACTGTTTGCTGTTTCTCTGAAATTCAGATTAAACTGGGCATCCTGTATTTTTGTTCCCCAAACCTGGAGCCTTCTGTTTGTTGTTCCTTGGTCTGACAGCAAACTGAAGAGGGAACCCCAAATTACAAAATTTTCCAAGTTTAACCTTTCTCCTTTCCTTTTTTACTTCTTACTTTCAGTTTTTAATTTATCTAGAATTTTAAAAATAATCTACAGAGAGAAGTAATAGTACTGAACTTCTATAAAAGTCACAATGAAGTTACCCAGCAGCTATGATTATTTCATTAGGAAATAATTGACTCCCAGGAAGCCCCATGTACTGTAATCTCTTCTCTCCCCAATGAGGGCAGGATAATAGACCATTTTCCAAATCTAATTTGGTTTGTATTTTCCATCTGAAAGGCAGGCTGGACACAATGAAGACTTGGCTTATTGTTTTCCTGTTTCTGTTTGAACAGTGAACTGATTTGTAAAGAACCTTCATTGTACCTTTCACTTCTCTGACTCCCTCAATGTTCCTTGTGTTACCTCCAGTATGACAATGGGACCCATGGGCCACATGAGCTTATCACTTAGAGAGGCATCGATTTCTCCCTTTTTTAGAATAGCTTCATGAGAGCCATCAACATTTTAATAGAGTCAGGTATCTATTGGGAGGTTTATAAACCTGGGAAAATGAGTTTGTGTTCCACAATGTAGACACAGATATTTTTTATTAATTTAGAGAGCCAGTTCCCCCAGGAAAATGAGATTCTGCTTGAGTGTTCAGCTTGTCTTTCAATAGTTCTGAAGACTTATGCTTGGATTTGTTGAATAGGCCTATAGGGCCTACAGAAAGATGCAGCGTTTCTATAATTAGGGGAAGCTTGGAGCCAGACATAAGGTGAAATTGAAAATACACAGCACTATGACAAGAATTGTCGACAGAACCAAGAGAGGGAAAGAAAGAGAGTGAGAAAGTAGGAGAGAGGAAGAGACAGAGACAGAGAGCAACAAAGGATTTACTTATCCTGTGACTGATAATTCCAGAGGTGGGTCTGGCTCAGGTATGGTTTGATATAGGGGTTCAAATGATGTCATCTCACTTGCTCTGTCACTAAGCTTCACTTCCCTCTTGGTTTTATTTTCAATGAGGTTGCTTCTAAAATGGTGTCATAATGACTGCCAAACATTCCACATTTCTACTCCACACAGCTAATGGCCTCAGTAGAAATGAAAACCTCTCTTTGCTAATTCCATCAACAAATGACCCAGAGTTGATTCTCCTTGGCCTGACCATGCTCAAGTGCCCATTTGTGAACCAATCTTTGTCACCCTGGAATAAAAAGTGCTCCTTGGTTAGCCCTGGGTCTATTCCCACTTCTCAAACAGGGAAGAAGTGATAAATAATGTCAGCTTTACTTATACCATATTGATGGCCAGTGGGGAAGGAGATAATTTGCTGAACAAATTTGGGATGCTATTTCTAAATAAAGAGGGAAAGATTGTACTACTTTATTTGGAAGTTACTTTTCCCTTTTCTCCCTCTTTCCTTGTGATGTCATGCTGCTCTCACACTACAAATGTGTTCCTAATAACTCATGTGTTGGGGGAACCCAGAGGCTGCTATCACTTCATTGTACCATCAAGGGAGACACTGCAAACATGTTAACATGAGCCAGACAAGACATAGACTTGGTTTTCATGACTGCCAACACCGACAGGCAGAGCATATATTTGAAACTATTTTCCTTCAGGCAACAAAGCAGAGAGCAGATGAAAGATCCACCTTTGAAAGATCTTCATATACTATGTTTGTCCTTGTGTTCTTTCTTTCAATTCTGTTATCTTCAGGTGCTTTTGGAAAAAGCTACACATCATGAAGTAGCGATAGGGGATGCCTACACTGCAGATCTAAGTTTGAATTATATATGAAATAATGATGGAGCTCCATTTCTAAATGTATACATCCTTCATAGTGCACAGGATGGTGATGGTAGTCCATATTACTATGTGTTTCCTTCTATTCCACAGCCACCGAGTGTATAATGCTGTCAATTGCCCTGTGCGGTAGATACTGTTATTATCTTTTTTCTTTTTTTCTTTCTTTTTTTTTTTTTTTTTTTTTTTGAGACAGAGTCTTGCTCTGTTGCCCAGGCTGGAGTGCAGTGGCACAATCTCGGCTCATTGCAACCTTCACCTCCTGGGTTCAAGCAATTCTCCTGCCTCAACCTCCCACATACCTGGGATTACAGGTGCATGCCACCATTGTTTCTATTTTTTTAACTGAGTTATTCATAAGCAAGATCATCCTCATTGAAGCTGTTTACTCAGGCATCATCAGCCATACCTTACAATGAAGAAATTAAGGCTTAGAGAAGGGAAGGAGGGCAGGTCCCAGATTTTCTGAGCTCCACATCAGCCTACTCAGGAAGTCCTGGCTCACCTCTAAGCTTCACTACCCATATTGTGCTCTTCCATCTCCCTACAGGTCCTTTAAGGCAAGCCCAGAATGGGAAAAACAAACATCAGACCAACCTGTGTAGCTGTTTAGAGCTAAGTCATTGGAGCCAGACTGCATTTGTTCCAATACCAACTCCAGTTCTTACTTATGGGTTATATTAAATTCTCTGGGGCTTAGTACCTGCCCCAAGGAGCTGCTACTGTACAGATGAAATTAATCACTTTTAAGCACTTCTAAAAGTGCTCAGAACAGTGCCTGACACATAATATGTATTCAAAGACCCCATTTGTACAGCGTTCTTTGCTATGACTTGCCAGGGCTTCATATCATACAATACAGAAAAGTCCCTGAGGAATATCTGGTAGTGAATGCCCTTTGTCTCATATGGATGTCCCTCTTTCAGCACTTACATCTACACTGAGTTTATTTTACTAGTTTGTTCCTACACCAATAGACAGTTTACTTCAGATGACTTTGGACACTTCCTATAGAGTTAATCAGCTGGCTTACAATAATGAGCATGAGGGTAGTATTAAAAAAAAAAGAAAAAAAAAAGCCTGGATGTCGTACAATCAAGTAGGGGTGAGATTGAATCCAGGCCCAGTGTGCTCAAGACCTGTGTGACTTTAGGCAAATTACTTCACTTCTCCGAACTCCATTTTCTTATCTGAAAAATGAGAATAGAAACATTTTCCTAACTCAGATGATGTGAGGATGCCTACTGTGCATAGTAGATGCATGGCACACAGGAGAAAGAGGCAGCCTTCTTAATCATAACTTAACAAACCTCGGATCTTTGTTTCATCATTGTTTTCTTGTTATTTGCTTTTGCCTGTGAGAACAGCATCTGCTGAAGGCCTTTCAGAAGATTTTGCCTGCTTTGTGATGGTCCTTGTGGGCAGACTGTTCACAACATGACTACTTACTAGCCAACTCCTTAGTCTCCAGACATAAACATTTATATATTTACTTTTTAAGAACAGTGCAGATACATGTGATGATTCAAAACAGTCAGAATGCCAAATTTTGCCCAGTGATAACTGCTTAGCCGGTATAGCTCCCTTTTTTTTTTGAATCGCTACATGGCAGATATTTTATTCCCGTGTCTACACTGAGCTGAGGAAACTGATGATCTTACCGGAAATGTAATTTGCTCAAGGTCAGAGTTCCAAGTGCATTGAACCAGCCAAACTCATGCTTTTGCGTCCTATCAGCTCCTTTCCCTCCTTCCCTTCCTCCCTTGTCCTTTCCTTCCTCCTTTCTTTCTCTCCCTTACTTTTCTCCCTCATACTCTTTCTCCTTCTTTCATCCCTGCTTCTTTCCCTCACCTTCTCCCTTTTCTCCTTTTTCATTCAACAAGGATTTTCTAAGAACCTACACAATGCCAGTATCTTGTAGATCTTGGGAATGGAAGAATGAAAAGATGAAGGAAACATTTCCAGATGCAGATGACTTACCAGTCTCAAAAAGAATTTGCTAGATGAACCCTGGGTGAGTATTAACCAGACCTCAGATCTTGAGCAATCCACTGGGTGTCCATCCCGATTGATTTCAAGTAAAGTTCTTTGGTTTCTTTGGAAACTTCGACATAAAGGGTCTTGCCAGGGAATTTGAAATTGGGGTATGGATTTTTTTTCAATGCAAGAAACAATGAAAATATAAAAATATGGAAACAACTGAAAGCTAGAATTAGGTTATGAAACTATCAATATTATTGTTGCTTAAAAAGATAGTGCAGTCATATCATATACTGTGTTAACTTACCTAAATTTACCTGCATATATGTTTGGCAAAGAGAGACAAAAGTGGGGTGCGTAGGAAAGAGACCACAGAGAGACTGAGCAATTTAAACAATGCAGGAAGTTCAGGCCATGTTCCATCAGAGTGTCTGCTTGAGGGTGATCTTGACATATGATGGGTATCTACTGTTTTCATGTTTATTTCACACTGTGGGCACATGGCCATGCATAATGTAATTCTAGTGTTTAAAAGTCATTATTTTTAATTTACCATGCCCCAAAATGCCAAGGATCTGGTACTCAATTGAAGAAAGGGTCATCTGGAAAGCTGTGCAGGACTAATGCACTTCAATGTGTCAGTCTCTAATGCAGTGTCATTAAGGACTTGTCAAGGGGCTAATTTTGACTATGCATATTTTTCATCTTATGCACTTACTTTGGAAGCACAGTCTCTCAGGGTAAGGGACACCCCTGCATTATGTTTAAATATAGAGTCTACTAAGCCCCCTACATAAATAATGGATTTGCATCTGTGAATTGTAATAATCTCTAGAAGGAGATAATTTGCAAGGACATTAACTTGATAGGCAAGCCACTATTAATTAGAAATCTTAACATGTTGGCTTGTTAATGGCTAATTAAGCCTTTACTGAGATCCATTGCAGGTAAGAGGCAATGAAGAACAATCCGGGAATATGAAATGCTATTCGCCTTTGAATTTGATTCTGTTCAAAAAAAAGTATAGAAAGTCTAGAAATAATTATAGGTAAGACAAAAACAAGCCTCCAGCAAATTAAAAAGGAAATCACTGGGAAAAGTAAAAGCCATCAAAATTAAAAATAGAATTCATTACCTGTTCAAACAGTTGTATTACCACGCAATCTGAAAATACTCTCAGGATTGCTTTGTATTTTTATTTTACTTTAAGTTTCGGGATACATGTGCAGAATGTGCAGGTTTGTTTCATAGGTATACATGTGCCATGGTGGTTTGATGCACCTATTGACCTGTCATTTAGGTTCCCTCCCCTCACCCCTTACCCTCCAACAGGCTCCTGTGTGTGTTGTTCTCCTTTGTGTCCATATGTTCTCATTGCTCAACTCCCACTTATGAGTGAGAACATGCAGTGTTTGGTTTTCTGTTTCTGTGTTAGTTTGCTGAGGATGATGACTTCCAGCTTCATCAGTGTCTCTGCAAAGATATGCTCTCATTCCTTTTTATGGCTGCATACTATTCAATGGTGTATATGTACCAAATTTTCTTTATCCAGTAAATGCCCATTGATGGGCATTTGGATTGGTTACATGTCTTTGCTATTGTAAATAGTGCTGCAATAAACATACATGTGTATATGTCTTTATGATAGAATGACTTCTATTCCTTTTGGTAATGGGATTCCCCAGCAATGGAATTGCTCGGTCAAATGGTATCTCTGGTTCTAGATATTTTAGGAATTGCCACACTGTCTTCCACAATGGTGGAACTAATTTACATTCCCACCAACAGTGTAAAAGCATTCTTACTTCTCCACAGCCTCGTCAGCATCTATTGTTTATTCACTTTTTAATAATCGCCATTCTGACTGGTTGAGATGGTACCTCATTGTGATTTTGATTTGCATTTCTCTAATGATCAGTGATGTTGAGCTTTTCTTCATATGTTTATTGGACACATAAATGACTTCTTCTAAAAGTGTCTGTTCATGTCCTTCACGTACTTTTTGATGGGGTTGTTTGTTTTTTTCTTGTAAATTTGTTTAAGTTCCTTGTAGAGTCTGGATATTAGACCTTTATCAGGTGGATAGATTATACAAATTTTCTCCCATTCTCTAGGTTGCCTGTTCACTCTGATGATGGTTTCTTTTGCTGTGCAGAAGCTCTTTAGTTTAATTAGATCCCATTTGTCAATTTTGGCTTTTGTTGCTATTGCTTTTGGTGTTTTAGTCATGAAGTCTTTGCCCATGCCTATGTCCTGAATGGTATTGCTTAGGTTTTCTTCTAGGGTTTTTATGGTTTTGGGTTTTACACAAGTCTTTAATCCATCTTGAGTTAATTTTTCTATAAGGTGTAAGGAAGGGGTCCAGATTCAGTTTTCTGCATATGGTTAGCCAGTTGTCCTAGCACCATTTTTTGAATAGGAAATCCTTTTCCCATTGCTTGTTTTTGTCAAGTTTGTTGAAGATCAGATGGTTGTAGATGTGTGGTGTTATTTCTGAGGTCTCTGTCCTGTTCCATTGGTCTACATGTCTGTTTTGGTACCAGGATTATGCTGTTTTGGTTGCTGTAGCCTTGTAGTACAAAGTCAGGTAGCAGGATGCCTCCAGCTTTTTTTTTTTTTTTTTTTGCTTAGAATTGTCTTGGCTATATGGGTCTTCTTTCATTCCATAAGAAATTTAAAGTAGTTTTTTTCTAGTTCTGTGAAGAATGTCAATGGTAGTTTGGTGGGAATAGCATTGAATCTATAAATTACTTTGGGCACTATAGGCATTTTCATGATATTGATTCTTCCTATCCATGAGGATGGAATGTTTTCCCATTTGTTTGTGTCCTCTCTTATTTCCTTGATCAGAAATTTGTAGTTCTCTAAGGTCCTTCACATCCCTTATTAGCTGTATTCCTAGGTATTTTATTCTCCTTGTAGCATAGTGAATGGGAGTTCATTCATGATTTGGCTCTCTGCTTGTCTTTTGTTGGTGTATAGGAGTGCTTTGATTTTTGCACAATGATTTTGTATCTTGATACTTTGCTGAAGTTGCTTATGAGCTTAAGGAGTTTTTTGGCTGAGACGATGGGGTTTTGTAAATATACAATCATGCCATCTGCAAACAGAGACAATTTGACCTCCTCTCTTCCTATTTAAATACTCTTTATTTCTTTCTCTTGCCTGATTTCCCTGGCCAGAACTTCCAACACTATGTTGAATAGGAGTGGTGAGAGAGGGCATCCTTGTCTTGTGCTGGTTTTCAAAGGGAATCCTTCCAGCTTTTGACCATTCAATATGATATTGGCTGTGGGTTTGTCATAAGTAGCTCTTATTATTTTGAGATATGTTCCATCAACTACCTAGTTTACTGAGAGTTTTTAACATGAAGCGATGTTTAATTTTATCAAAGGCTTTTTCTGGATCTATTGAGATAATTGTGTGGTTTTTGTCTTTGGTTCTGTTTATGTGATGGATTATGTTTATTGATTTGCCCATGTTGAACCAGCCTTGCATCCCAGGGATGAAGCCAACTTGAACGTGGTGAATAAGCTTTTTGATGTGCTGCTGGATTTGGTTTGCCAGTATTTTATTGAGGATTTTTGTACCAATGTTCCTCAGTAATGTTGGCCTGAAGTTTTCTTTTTTTGTTGTGTCTCTGACAGGTTTTGGCATCAGGATGATGCTGGCCTCATGAAATGAATTAAGGAGGAGTCCCTCCTTTTCAATTGTTTGGAATAATTTTGGAAGGAATGATACCAGCTCCTCTTTGTAACTGTAGTAAATTTCGGCTTTGAATCTGGTCCTGGGCTTTTTTTGGGTGGTAGGCTACTACTGCCTCAATTTCAGAACTTGTTACGGTCTATTCAGGGATTCGACTTCTTCCTGGTTTAGTCTTGGGAGGGTGTATTTGTCCAGGAATTTATCCACTTCTTGTAGATTTTCTAGTTTATTTGCACAGAGGTGTTTATAGTATATTCTGATGGTAGTTTGTATTTCTGTGGGGTCAGTGGTAATATCCCCTTTATAATTTTTTTATTGTGTTTATTTTATTCTTCTCTCTTCTCTTCTTTATTAGTCTAGCTAGCAGTCTATCTATTTTGTTAATTTTTTTCAAAATACTAGCTCCTGGATTCATTGATGTTTTGGAGGGTATTTTGTGTCTCTATTTCCTTCAATTCTGCTCTGTTCTTAGTTATTTCTTGTCTTCTGCTAGCTTTTGGATTTGTTTGCTCTTGCTTCTATAGCTCTTTTAATTGTGATGTTAGGTTGTTGATTTGAGATCTTTCTAGGTTTCTGATGTGGGCATTTAATGTTATAATTCTCCCTCTTAATACTGCTTTAGCTGTGTCCCAGAGATTCTGGTACATTGCCTCTTTGTTCTCATTGGTTTCAAAGAACTTCTTGATTTCTGCCTTAATTCCATTATTTACCCAGGAGTCATTCAGGAGCAGATTGTTCAATGTCCATCTAATTGTGTGGTTTTGAGAGAGTTTATTAATCCTGAGTTCCAATTTGATTGAACTGTGGTCTCAGAGACTTTTTGTTATGTTTTCAGTTCTTTTGCATTTGCTGAGGAGTGTTTTATTTCCAATTATGTGGTCAATTTTAGAATAAGTGCCATGTGACACTAAGAAGAATGTATATATTGTTGATTTGGGCTGGAGAGTTCTGTGGATCCATTTGATCCAGAGCTGAGTTCAAGTCTTGAATATCCTTGTTTTCTGTCTCGTTGATCTGTCTAATATTGACAGTGGGGTGTTAAAGTCTCCCACTGTTATTGTGTGGGAGTCTAATTCTCTTTGTAGGTCTCTCTGAACTTGTTTTATGAATCTGGGTGCTCCTGTATTGCATGCATATATATTTAGGATAGTTAGCTCTTATGATTGAATTGATGCCTTTACTATTATGTAATGCCTTTGTCTTTTTTGATCTTTGTTGGTTTAAAACCTGTTTTGTCAGAGACAAGAACTGCAACCCCTGCTTTTTTTTGCCTTCCACTTGCTTGGTAAATTTTGCTCCATCCCTTTATTTTGAGCCTATGTGTGTTTTTGCACTTGAGATGGGTCTCCTGAATATAGGACACCAATGGGTCTTGACTCTGTATCCTCCGTATCCAATTTGCCAGTCTTCTTTCAATTGGGCACAGTTAGCTTATTTACATTTAAGGTTAATATTGTTATGTGTGAATTTGATCCTGTCATCATGATGCTATCTGATTATTTTGCACACTAGTTGATGCAGTGTGCATTGGTCTTTATATTTTGGTTTGTTTTTGTAGTGGGTGGTACTGGTTTTTCCTTTCCATATTTAATGCTTCCTTCAGGAGCTCTTGCAAGGCAGGCCTGGTGGTGATGAAATCCCTCAGCATTTGCTTGTCTGGAAAAGATTTTATTTCTCCTTTGCTTACGAAGCTTAGTTTGGCTGGATGTAAAATTCTGGGTTGAAAATGCTTTTCTTTAATAATGTTGAATATTGGCTCCTCCTCGCTTCTGGCTTATAGGGTTTCTGCTGAGAGGTCCTCTGTTAGTCTGATGGGCTCCCCTTTGTGGGTGACCTGGCCTTTCTCTCTGGCTGCCGTTAACTTTTTTTCTCTTCATTTTGACCTTGGAGAATCTGATGATTATGCCTCGGGGTTGAACTTCTCATGGAGTATCTTAGTGGTGTTCTCTGTATTTCCTGAATTTTTGGGGAAGTCCTTTTTTATAATATCCTGAATTGTGTTTTCCGGCTTGGTTCCATTCTCCCCATCTCCTTCAGGTCTAATTAATCACAGGTTTGGTCTTTTCACATAGTCCCATATTTCTCAGGTGTTTTGTTCATTTCCAGCTCCATCAGGTTATTTATGTTCCTCTCTAAACTGGTTATTCTAGTTAGCAGCTCCTTTAACTTTTTACCAAGGTTCTTAGCTTCTTTGCATTGGTTTAGAACATGCTCCTTTAGCTCAGCAGAATTTGTTATTACCCACCTTCTGAAGCTGACTTCTGTCAATTCATCCATCTCATCCTCCATCCAGTTCTATGCCCTTGCTAGAGAGGTGTTGCGATCATTTGGAGGAGAAGAGGCACTCTGGTCTTTTTGGTTTTTAGCATGTTTCTGTTGATTCTTTCTCATCTTCAAGAGTTTGTCTATTTTTTATCTTTGAAGCTGCTGACCCTTGGATGGGATTTTTGTGGGGCCTTTTTGATGTTGTTGATGCTGTTTTTATTGTTTTTTGTTTGTTTGTTTCTTTTTCAATGGTCAGGTCCCTCTTCTGCAGGGCTGCTTTCGGTTTGCTGGGGGTTCACTTCAGGCCCTATTCGTCTGGTTTGTTCCTGTGCCTGGAGTTGTCACTCAAGGAGGCTGGAGAACAGCAAAGATGGGTGCCTGCTCCTTTCTCTGAAATCTCTGACCTTGAGGGCACCAACCTGATGTGTAGGATTGCCCCTGTATAGGGTGTCTGACAAACCCTGTTAGAGGGTCTCACCCAGTCGGGTGGCACAGGGAGCAGGACCCATTTAATGAAGCAGTTTGACTGTCCCTTGGTGGAGGGGGTGTTCTTTGCTGGGGGGAAACCGACTTGTCTGGGCTGCCTGGATTCTTCAGAACTAACAGGAGGAAAGGCTAAGTCTGCTGGCCCACAGAGACTGTGGCCATCCATCCCCCTGGGAGCTCAGGCCCAGGGAGATCAGAGTTCTGTCCTTGAGCCCGTGGCTGGAGTTGGAGTTCCTGCAGGGAGGCCCTGCCCACTGAGGAAGGATGGGTCAGGGTGAGGCCTGAAGAGGCACTCTGGCTGCAGTCCGCCAGCAGGGGACACCTCTTGGGACCAAGCTGTCCAGCCTCCCTGGCTCCAGCAGGGGAAAACAGCAGCCTACAGCTAGAGATGGCTGCCACCCTTCCCCCACCCATGCAGCTTAGCGTGTTAGGCAGCTGTTAGTCCCGGTGATGGCTGCTGCCCCTCCCCCAAGGACCTCAAACAGCTTAGACAATAGGCAGTCACAGCTGTGGTGCTGGTCACCCCTCCCCCAGGGAACCAGGCAGCCTTAAGCACATTTTAGCTGAGAGACTGTTGAGAATCTGTGTGGCTTTGGGGTTGGGACCTTAGGCCCCGGTGGTGTGAATTCACCCCAATCTGTGGGTTGCATGGTTCCATGCGAAAAGCAGTTTCTCCTGCTGTGTAGCACGCTCACTCACCACCTCCCTTGGCTGGGGGGTAGGAGCTCCTCTCCCCCATGTGGCTCTCAGGTGGGCCTCCACACCACACTGCTCTTCCTTCCTCTCCTTAGATCACGCCAGCTGCCTAGTCAGTTCTGATGAGAGAACCTGGATACCTCGGTTGCCAGTGCAGGATTCACATGCTATTGTGATACTTTTCAATGGGCACCTAAGATTGCCACTGCTTGTAGTCAGCCCCGGATTGCTTTTTAAAGACACGTGTGTAAAAATGTCCTTAAATACCCCGGAGACACACCAGCTATCTTACCAGAATTAAATATTTCTTATGTAATTTGACATTATGTTTTTTTCAGACATAACAAGAGTGTAAAATGACACAATTTTAACTGTCAAACACAGAAGCATCATACTTATATTTCAGGCCTACCATTTTGTCACTTCTCTCTTTTTTTGAGAATTTGATGGGCAAAATTAGGAAGCTCCGTTCCTTAGTTTTCTTTCTTTTTTTTTTTTCTAATTTAAAGTTTTAGGGCACATGTGCACAACGTGCAGGTTAGTTACATATGTATACATGTGCCATGTTGGTGTGCTGCACCCATTAACTCATCATTTAACATTAGGTATGTCTCCTAATGCTATCCCTCCCCCCACCCCACAACTGGCCCTGGTGAGTGATGTTCCCCTTCCTGTGTCCATGTGTTCTCATTGTTCAATTCCCACCTATGAGTGAGAACATGCGGTGTTTGGTGTTTTGTCCTTGTGATAGTTTGCTGAGAATGATGGTTTCCAGCTTCATCCATGTCCCTACAAAGGACTTGAACTCATCATTTTTTATGGCTGCATAGTATTCCATGGTGTATATGTGCCACATTTTCTTAATCCAGTCTATCATTGTTGGACATTTGACTTGGTTCCAAGTCTTTGCTATTGTGAATAGTGCCTCAATAAACATACATGTGCATGTGTCTTTATAGCAGCATGATTTGTAGTCCTTTGGGTATATACCCAGTAATGGGATGGCTGGGTCAGATGGTATTTCTAGTTCTAGACCCCTGAGGAATCGCCACACTGACTTCCACAATGGTTGAACTAGTTTACAGTCCCACCAACAGTGTAAAAGTGTTCCTATTTCTCCACATCCTCTCCAGCACCTGTTGTTTCCTGACTTTTTAATGATCGCCATTCTAACTGGTGTGAGATGGTATCTCATCGTGGTTTTGATTTGCATTTCTCTGATGGCCAGTGATGATGAGCATTTTTTCATGTGTCTTTTGGCTACATAAATGTCTTCTTTTGAGAAGTGTCTGTTCATATCCTTTACCCACTTTTTGGTGGGGTTGTTTGTTTTTTTCTTGTAAATTTGTTTGAGTTCATTATAGAGTTGTTTTTTTCTTGTAAATTTGTTTGAGTTCATTGTAGATTCTGGATATTAGCCCTTTGTCAGATGAGCAGATTGCAAAAATTTTCTCCCATTCTGTAGGTTGCCGGTTCACTGTGATGGTAGTTTCTTTTGCTGTGCAGAAGCTCTTTAGTTTAATTAGATCCCATTTGTCAATTTTGGCTTTTGTTGCCATTGCTTTTGGTGTTTTAGACATGAAGTCCTTGCCTATGCCTATGTCCTGAATGGTATTGCCAAGTTTTCTTCTAGGGTTTTTATGCTTTCAGGTCTAACATTTAAGTCTTTAATCCATCTTGAATTAATTTTTGTAGAAGGTGTAAGGAAGGGATCCAGTTTCAGCTTTCTACATATGGCTAGCCAGTTTTCCCAGCACCATTTATTAAATAGGGAATCCTTTCCCCATTGCTTGTTTTTGTCAGGTTTGTCAAAGAGCAGATTGTTGTAGATATACAGCATTATTTCTGAGGGCTCTGTTCTGTTCCATTGGTCTATATCTCTGTTTTGGTACCAGTACCATGCTGTTTTGGTTACTGTAGCCTTGTGGTATAGTTTGAAGTCAGGTAGCGTGATGTCTCCAGCTTTGTTCTTTTGGCTTAGGATTGACTTGGCGATGCAGGCTCTTTTTTGGTTCCATATGAACTTTAAAGTAGTTTTTTCCAATTCTGTGAAGAAAGTCACTGGTAGCTTGATGGGAATGGCATTGAATCTATAAATTACCTTGGGCAGTATGGCCATTTTCATGATATTGATTCTTCCTACCCATGAGCATGGAATGTTCTTCCATTTGTTTGTATCCTCTTTTATTTCATTGAGCATTGGTTTGTAGTTCTCCTTGAAGAGGTCCTTCAAGTCCCTTGTAAGTTGGATTCCTAGGTATTTTATTATTCTCTTTGAAGCAATTGTGAATGGGAGTTCACTCATGATTTGGCTTTCTGCTTGTGTGTTATTTGTGTATAAGAATGCTTGTGATTTTTGCACATTGATTTTGTATCCTGAGACTTTGCTGAAGTTGCCTATCAGCTTAAGGAAATTTTGGGCTGAGACGATGGGGTTTTCTAGATATACAATCATGTCATCTGCAAACAGGAACAATTTGACTTCCTCTTTTCCTAATTGAATGCCCTTTATTTCCTTCTCCTGCCTGATTGCCCTGACCAGAACTTCCAACACTATGTTGAATAGGAGTGGTGAGAGAGGGCATCCCTGTCTTGTGCCAGTTTTCAAAGGGAATGCTTCCAGTTTTTGCCCATTCAGTATGATATTGGCTGTGGGTTTGTCATAGATAGCTCTTATTATTTTTAGATACGTCCCATCAATACCAATTTATTGAGAGTTTTTAGCATGAAGGGTTGTTCCTTAATTTTCAACCTATCCAGCATAACCTGGAATTAGGCTTTTCTGAACAAATGGCTTTGAGCAGTAAGTTTTGATCTCTTTAAACAATAATCACTTGCTTCAGTGTCCTGAAAGCAGGATGGACTGCAAGAGACAGGTGTACCAGCCATCCCAAACAAGGAGAATGGTGGTTGGGTGACATCCTAAAGTTTTCTTGTCTCTTTCAACGACCATTCTCCAGAATAACACTTGTCAGTAAAGACATAAGACCCCTTTTTCTCCTGACTCACCCAACCCTAGGTAAAAAAAAAAGTTCCCCCAAAACACGATAGGGAAGCCCACAAACAAAAGAGGATCCTTTATTTTAGTCATCTCATCATTTGGCTTCCACAGAATCCAGTGGATCTCAACGAAGGCTTAAATGGCTTCCAAATAATGAGATGTCCAAAAGAAGGAGATGTATTGGAGGGCCATCAGAGGTTCATGAAAATTCTGCAAGTTTGCAGAACTGATCTGTGGCTTGAGGAGGCTCTAAGGCAGGAGTGTCCAATCTTTTGGCTTCCCTGGGCAACATTGGAAGAAGAAGAATTGTCCTGGGCTACACATAAAAAAAACTAACACTAATGATAGATGATGAGCTAAAAAAAAAAAAAAAAAATCAGAAATTTTTATGTTTTAAGAAAGTTTATGAATTTGTGTTGGGCCACATTCAAAGCTGTCCTGGGCCACATGTGGCCTGCAGGCTGTGGGTTGGACAAGCTTGCTCTAAGGCAATTCCAGAGAGCCAGGACTCAGGGTGCCTCATTGTAAGGCCGGGACAGTCTGTCACAGAACCTTTCCTGGACTGAGTCACCATCAATCATTCCTTCTGCTTTTTTTGTCACTTACTCAAGCTTTAAACTGGACAGGAAGTCCAAATGCCTGAGTTTAAGTAACATAACTGTTCAGCCTAGTCCAACTTTCTAATTGATTCTTTTGGTTATAAGGACTCTATTAAGTTCTTCTTTTTAAAGGCAAGAGCTAAAGATTCGTACTTTTGTTTCAGTTGCCTTTTATTTTGTTTCAGTTGCCTTTTATTTGCCATCAATATGCTTAAACATTTATTTTGTTGGATCAATAAGTTTGCAGATAATGAATTGGAAATGTGTGTGTTCAATGATAATAAATAATCCATTACTAATTAATTCTCCTGAATTAGAATTCATTTATTGATGTTAGAAGTAAGAGTTTTTGCCAGTCACTAAAGATAAAATCGTTCTCCAAAAGAATAGGAATAAACATGTCATTCTTTATAGTTTTTTTAACCACTTTTTTCAAATGATTATGGATGGCAAAAAATCATGTTTCACTGGTTTCACGTAATCTTCTATTAAAAGAGCTGATTTGAAAATACCAAAAAAAAAAAATAGTGGGAGGATTACTTAAAGCCAGGAGTTTGAGACTAGTCTAAGCAACAAAGCAAGACACCATCTCTTCAAAAAATAAAAATAAAAAATAAAAAACATTAGCAAGACACGGCTACTTGGGAGGCTAAGGTGGGAAGATCACTTGAGCCCGGAAGTTTGAGGCTGCAGTAAGCTATGACTGCACGACTGCACTTCAGTCTGCGTAACAGAGCCAAACAAAAAGAAAGATAAAGAAAGATGAAAGAAAGAAAAAGAGAGAAGAGAGAGAAAGAAAGGAGGGAGGGAGGACAGAAAGTGAAAGAAAAGGGAGGAGAGAGGGAAAGAGAGAGAAAGAAGGAAAGAAAATAAAGAAAAAATGAAAGAAAGAGAGAAAGAAGGGAGGGAGGGAGAGAGGGAAAGAAAGAGAAAGAAATGAAATGGGAAGAGAGGGAAAGAGGGAAAGAGAGAAAGAAGGAAAGAAAGAAAAAAGAAAGAGAAAATACAACAAAAAGAAAGAAAGAAATAATATAGCATGACATCTTCAAACTTTTATCTAGCACCACTCATGCAATTCTAGGCAATATGAGGCTGGAGACATGTTTTAGTTTCAAGCACAACACTGCTTGCTGTCCAACAAATAGTAAATTGTCCTAAATTGAATTGAATTGACCCTAAAATGCTGAACCAAGAGAAAATACTGTCTTTCTGTGGTTCCTCAAAGCAGTTCTGAAAGAAACGTTCGTTTGGGATCAAATATAACTTCCCACTTGTTCCTTGTCCAACACCAGGCTCTCAGAGTTAAAGTAAAAATTCAGGATTATCCCTTCTGATTCCCCTCCATCAGCACTAGACTTAATTATTTATAAGTAATTTGTTGGAATGTCAGTGTTTAAGTTTTAAAGCTAGTGATGATTAGTGATTTGATACATAATAATGTTTAATACCAACAAAGGAGTAAAATGTTTAAGCTATTCGACCCCCTGTTTTTCTTTTTCTTTTTCTTTTTTTTTTTTTTGAGATGGAGTCTTGCTCTGTTTGCCCAGGCTGGAGTGCAGTGGCGCGATCTCGGCTCACTGCAGTCTCTGCCTCCCAGGTTCAAGCGATTTTCTTGCCTCAGCCTCCCAAGTAGTTGGGACTACAGGTGCATGCCTGCACACCCGGCTAATTTTTTTGTATTTTTAGTAGAGACGTGTTTTCACCGTGTTAGCCTGGATGGTCTTAATCTCCTGACCTCATGATCCACCCACCTCAGCCTCCAAAATAAAATTTCAAAAATGTCATGTATTGTCCCTGATCTCATTACAATTCACTCTCTTACTTTTTTATTCTTAGTGTTAAAATCGGCCTGAAGCTGGTAGAATCCACTAATCAGTGTGTTTTGTAGAGATGGCCAATTGTTATGTCTGAAGAACTTGTCCTCCGGATCTCTCCCATCTCTCCTTGGCCTGGCAAGAGTGGAGAGCCTGCCACAGTAGCGTTTAGAGCTAACTACACAATACTGCAATCTGATAAATAGAAACCCCACTGCCTTTTACCCATCGTCGTCTATGACTTTCAGTACTTTCCAAATGGTGTGGACTATGAAAAAAAATAAATAATAACAAAAATGTGGTTACATCAGACACAGGTGGAATGAGAGGGAGCTTTATTAAATAAGAGCATATTAAAATGTGTTAAAATAAATATCTTTTAATTTGAACATTAAATTTTGTCAGCCTGTAGCATGTCAATTCAACATATCTGTTAAAAATGAGATTTTTAGGAGCTTTCCTGACGTGTAATTCTAAGAGGTTGCGAACAGTATTCCTTCTCAGAAGCATGTCCTCTGTAATCATATTATCTGGACTAAAGACAGAGGCCTGGTGCTGAGACTTCACATTTTTATTTTGGCATTTTAAAGGCTGCATATGTCTTCTCCCTGTGAGACTCTTCTCCACTTCCTTTTACTCTGCCTCCTGGTTTCCTTTCTTCTGTCACGTCTCCTTAGACAAAGTTCCACTTCTCATTTCCATGAATCCTTGGTCTAACATCAGTTGAACATTCTCTGCAGTGCCTGGGGCTCTTTGGAAAAGAGATGTTATAGAAATCTAATGAATAAATAAAAGACTAGCTCATACCCTCAGGTCCTTGTGTTGCCTAGTGCTGATGAAGTTAGCAATTTTCTAGGATTTGAATAAGTATATTACTGAAATGTAGACTATGAAACAGAGTAAACTTCATTTAAATGAGGAGAGGCTACTTTGGGGTAATTTCAACCACAGTAAGGCCCTAATCACATCTTCTGTGTTTATTTTTTCTTCTTGGTAAGGTATATGTGCCCAGTTCTAGGTCTAATATTGTTGTTCTTAAGACATTAAAATGTATTTTATAAACCTTCATTCAGTCTGTCTGCATTGCACAGAAAATATATTTTTCTGTTGGCAAAACACACACATAGTTAGGAAGCCTGTGTGTTTATGTAATTATATTTGGGTTTCTGGTGAAATCCTCTAAGGACACTTGATTGATTTAAAATAAATGGAATATCATTTGTAAGCTTAAGGGAGGCTTGGAGAGTTAGATTCAGTGGTGTGCTGAGAACTGACTCTAGTATTATTACAAAAAGAACATAGTCATTGCAACATTTCAACTTTGTTGATCCCTTAATATCAGAAATTCTCCACTTAAACATATATTCTGATGTCAAAAGATTAGAAAGAACCCGTTTCCCCCGCGATTTTGACCCAACACACAAGGCCTTTTAATCACCTTAGCACAGGACAGTGATCTCTTTGGAAAATGACAAGTTAGTTCATTCCTGCTTCTTTCCACTGGTACTGGAGCAACAGGGAGAATGGTGCAAATTGCACTCTGTGAAATAATGAAGCAAATAATGTCTCTTCAAATGGAACTGAGCATATTTACATCTAGAAATATGTTCTATATGAATGCTTTTATTGTGCAAAAATAATTCACTGACATGGAGATAATGCAGAGTGGAGAGTGGAGGAACAGGGAGGATTTTATAGACACTCCCATTGAGACAGTTTTCCTGAAATAAGTCAGGTTTGGTCTTCTAAGCTATATGGATGATGTATTTTATTGGCTTCACTGTCATTCTAATAAGATGATTTTGGTCTCAGATGTATCTTTTTTTTTTTTTTTGGTAAAGCCAGGGTCTCACTCGATCACCCAGGCTGAAGTGCAGTGTGCATGATCATAGCTCAGTACATTCTGGAACTCCTGGCCTCAAGTGATCCTCCTGCTTTCGTCCCTTTTGCCAATGGCATACCAATTTTTTAGCACCAACAGCTCATTACCACATTGGCTATAGACATTTCCAAATAAGCATCAGAAGCCATTGGCCAATATATTTTTAAAAGACAGATAAATCTAAGCCATGTATGGTGGCTCATGCCTGTAATCCAAGCACTTTTGGAGGCCAAGACAGGAAGATTGCTTGAAGTCAGGAGTTCACGACTAGCCTGGGCAAAAAAAACATGAGACCCTGTCTCTTCAACAACAACGACAACAACACAATTAGCCAGGCGTGTTGGTGCACACCTGTAGTTGCAGCTACTAGGGAAGCTAAGGTGAGAAGATCCCTTGAGTCCAGGAGTTTGAGGCTAAAGTGAGGTATGATCGTGCCACTCACTCCACCCTGGGTGACAGAGCAATACCCTATCTCTAAAAAAAAAAAAAAAAGTGGGGTAGGGGTGGGGCAAAATTTAAAACATTTAATAAATTTTTTAAAAAATCTCTTGGGAGTTTAAACTGGGAGACAGAAGGAGGCAATTAGTTGGAGTCAGGGTGAAAGGTTGAATATAGAAGTCCTAATATGGTTAGAACATGGTAAGCTATAGCTGGGAGGGATTGATTTAAAACCATGCTAAGCATGAGCTATAAGATAAAGATAATATCAACAAGACAGAGAGTTAGCAAGGTGCAGTTGAACAAGGAATGTAGTTCAGTCACAAGTATCTCATATACTATGATTAATTCATCCCTCCCTCCCTCCCTCCCTCCCTCCCTTCCTCTCTTCTTCTGACACCTACTTATTGCCCACTTACTGTATCCCAGCAGGCAGACATACAATGACAGACACAGTTGCAGCTATCATTATGAAAGTTCCAGTCAAATGAACTCGATAGATTAGTACCACAGCCTAGTTCTAACCTTGGCCTTGTTCTAACCTAGTTCTAGTCATGGGATAAAATTAAGACAGAATCTTAGGGTATACAATATAGACAGTGACACAGAACAAATCTGAAATACCAGAGAGAACTGAGAAGCTTCAGAACAACAGCTTCATCCATTCTACTCTCAGCAATCCCAATCCACTCTTAATGCAACATCGTAAACATATAATTTTGCAGAAAGAGATCATTGCTGTCACATTTTCCCCGTACCCTGAGAGTCCATAATTTGCTCTTTAACATCATAAACAGGCCAAGGTCAGGCTCCTTGGGATCTTGTGCCAGATCTAAACAACTCTTACATTTAATATAAACCTGATGAATTACTGGAAGTGCACTTAATATCTAAAATAATGTGTGGCACATAGTAGATGATCCTTGTTGCTTCAGAATATTTATGGAATGAATGCATGAATAATGAAGCTCACAAAGCAAGCAGAAAACAGATCATGCATCTTAGAAGTAGACTGCAGTGTTTCAGCAGAGTGGAAAGCCTCAGGCCATTGCAATAAGAGTATGCATTCTTTGAGGTATATAAGCCATGGAAACTTAACGACAAAAATCTCTGCAAATTGCATTCCTGTTTCTAATGTCAAGAATTCAAGAAGTAAAAATGATCCTTTTAAGTGTAATAGGCTTCTTACACCAAGAAATCTACTGAATTAGCCATCTTTCCAAGAGTGCAGGTTGAACCTGAAATTGCCCATTAGAAAGTAAAAATATATTGAATCAACCTTAAATCCAGCTTTTGTCTATTTAGATCCCATTAAGATGGCAACTGAACATTTATCTGGATAATGCAATCAATGCAGAGAGTCAGTTTTGGTACTTCAGGCCCATGTTTTTTTTTTCTCTCTCCCTCTTTTTTTTTAGAAATAGGGTCTTGCTCTGTCCCTGTGTTCCCCAGGCTGGAGTGTAGTGGTATCATCACCACTCATTGCAGCCTTAAACTTTTGGCCTCAAGTGATACATCTGCCATGGCCTCCCAAACACTGGAATTCCAGGTATGAGCAAGAGGCCTGGCCCTAAAGCCCATGTTTTCTATGGTAGGTTTTTTAGGTTTTCATTTTCCAGTTAACTACCTCCACTCTCCCCTGTAGTGATTTGCTATGGACACAAATTTGTTTTCTTGATGAACAGACAATTCCATCATTGGAAATACTTTGCTAAAGAGAACAATAGTTACAATAAGCATAACATTTATTAAAACCGGCTGTATTAATCTGTTTTCACACTCCTATAAAGAACTACCTGAGACTGGGTAATTTATAAAGAAAAGAAGTTTAATTGACTCATAGTTCTGCATGACTGGGGAGGCCTCAGGAAACTTCCAATCGTGGCAGAAGGTGAAGGGGAAGCAAGGCACGTCTTACAGGGTGGCAGGAGAGAGAGAGAGCACATAGAGGAAGCTGCCACTTTTAAACCATCAGATCTCTTGAGAACTCATTATCCTGACAACAGCATGGGAGAAACTGCCCCAATGATCCAATCACCTCTCACAAGGTCCCTCTCTTTACACATGGGGATTACAATTGGAGATGAAATTTGGGTGGGGACACAGAGCCAAACCATATCATTCTGCCCCTGGCCCCTCCCAAATCTCATATTCTTTTAACATTTCAAAACGCAGTCATGCCTTTCCAACAGTCCCCTAAAGTCTTAACTCATTCCAGCATTAATCCAAAAGTTCAAGTCCAAAGTCCCATCTGAGACAAGGCAATTCCCTTCTACCTATGAGCCTGTAAAATAAAAAGCAAATTAGTTACTTCCAAGTACAGTGGGGGTACAGGCACTGGGTAGATGCTCCCATTGCAAAAGGGAGAAATTGGCCAAAAAAGGGGCTAGAGGCCTTGTGCAAGTCCAAAACCCAGCAGGAAAGCCATTAAATCTTAAAGCTTCAAAATCTCCTTTGATTCCATATTTCATATCCAGAGCACACTGATGCAAGGAGTGGGCTCCCACAGCCTTGGGCAGCTCCACCCCTGTGGCTCTGCAGGGTACACCCCCTGTGGCTGCTTTCGTGGGCTGGCATTGAGTGCCTGCAGCTTTTCCAGGTGCACAGTGCAAACTACTTGTGGATCTACCATTCTGAGATGTGGAGGACAGTGGCTGTCTTCTCACAACTCCAATAGGCAGTACCCCAGTGGGGACTCTGTGTGGGGGCTCCAACCCTAGATTTCCCCTCCGTACTGCTGTAGTAGAGGCTTTCCATGAGGGCCATGCCCCTGCAGCAGACCCTCTGCCTGGACGTTCAGACTTTTTCATACATTCTCTGAAATACAGGTGGAGGTTCCCAAACCTCAATTCTTGCCTTCTGTACACTTGCGAGTGCAACACCACAAGGAACCCACCAAGGTTTGGGGCTTGCACCCTCTGAGGCAATGGCCCAAACTGTCCCTTGGCCCCTTCTAGCCACTGGTGGGGCTGGAGCAGCTGGCACAAAGGGCTGCAAGTCCCGAAGCTGCACAGAGCACAAGCAGGGCCCTGGGCCCAGACCCTGAAAGCATTTTTCCTCCTAGGCCTCTGGGCCTGTAACGGGAAGAGCTGCTGTGAATATCTCTGACATGACCTAGAGACATTTTCCCAATTGTCTTGATGATTAACATTTGGCTCCTCATTGCTTATGCAAATTTCTGCAGCTGGCTTTGAATTTCTCTCCAGAAAAAGTGTTTTTCATTTCTACTGCTGGTCAGGCTGCAAATTTTCCACACTTTTATGCTCTGCTTCCCTTTTAAATGTAAGTTCCAATTTCAGGCCATCTCTTTCTTCACACGAGTGTACACTTTTAGAAAAGTCAGGTGACATCTTAAATGCTCTGCTGCTTAGAAATTTCTTCTGCCAGATACCCTAAATCATCTCTCTGAAGTTCAAAGTTTCACAGATCTCTAGGGCAGGAGTAAAATGCTGTCTGTCTCTTTGCTATAGCATAGCAAGAGTGCCTTTACACCATTGTTAATAAGTTCCTCATCTCCATCTGAGACCACTTCAGCCTGGACTTCATCGTCCATATCACTATTAGCATTTTGGTCAAAATCATTCAGTAAGTCTCTACGAAGTTCCAAACTCTCACTCATCTTCCTGTCTTCTTCTAGGCCTTCCAATCTCCTCCAATCTCTGCCTATTACCAAGTTCCAAAGTCACTTCCACATTTTCAGGTATCTTTGTAGAAGTGTCCTACTCTCCTAGTACCAATTTTCTGTATTAATCCATTTTCACACTACTATAAAGAATACTGGCCAGGTGCAGTGGCTCATGCCTGTGATCCTAGCACTTTGGGAGGCCGAGGCGGGTGGATCACCTGAGGTTAGGAGTGTGAGACCAGCCTGGCCAAGATGGTGAAACCCTGTCTCTACAAAAAATACAAAAATTAGCCAAGTGTGGTGGCATGCATCTGTAGTCCCAGCTACTCGGGAGGCTGAGGCAGAAGAATCAGTTGAACCTGGGAGGCGGAAGTTGCAGTGAGCTGACATTGCGCTACTGCACTCTAGCCTGGGCAACAACAGTGAGACTCTTTTTTGGTTCCATATGACTTTTAGGATTGTTTTTTTTCAAGTTCTATGAAGAATGATGGTGGTATTTTGATGGGAATTGCATTGAATTTGTACATTGCTTTTGGCAGTATGAAACTTTCACAATATTGATTCTACCCATCCATGAGCATGGGATGTGTTTCTATTTGTCTGTATCATCTGTGCTTTCTTCCAGCAGTGTTTTGTAGTTTTCCATGTAGAGGTCTTTCACCTCCTTGGTTAGGTATTGTCGTAAGTATTTTATTATTATTATTTTTGCAGCTATTGCCAAAGGGGTTGAGTTCTTGATTTCATTATCAGCACTGTTGGGATATAGCAGAGCTACTGATTTGTGTACATTAATTTTGTAACCTGAAACTTTTCTGAATTTATCAGTTCTAGCAGCTTTTTGGACAAGTCTTTAGGGTTTTCTAGGTATACAATCATATCAACAACAAACAGCGGCAGTTTGACTTTCTCTTTACTGATTTGGATGCCCTTTCTTTCTTTCTTTTGTCTGATTGCTCTGGCTGTGGCTTCCAGTACTATGTTGAATAGAAGTGGTGAGGGTGAGTGTCCTTGTCTTGTTCCAGTTCTCAGGGGGAATGTTTTTAACTTTTCCCTGTTCAGTATTAGGTTGGCTGTGGGTTTGTCATAGATGCCTTTTATTGCATTAAGGTATATCTCTTCTATGCCAATTTGCTGAGGATTTTAATCAAAAACGGTTGTTGGATTTTGTGAAATGCTTTTTCTGTGTCTATTTAGATGACCATGCGATTTTTGTTTTTAATTCTATTTATATGGTGCATCACATTTATTGACTTGCGTATGGTAAGCCATCCCTGCAACCCTGGTATGAAACCCACTTGAACAGGTTATATTTTTGCTATACTGTTCAATTTGGTTAACTAGTATTTTGTTAAGGATTTTTGCATCTATATTCATCAGGGATATTGGCCTGTAGTTTTATTGTTTTGTTATGTCTTTTCATGATTTTGGTATTAGGGTGATACTGGAAGCCACACGCTTTTAAACCATCAGATTGTGTGAGAACTCACAAGGGTGAGAACAGCATGAGGAAAACTGTCCCCATGATTTAATCACCTCCCACTATGTCCCTCTCTTGACATGGGGGGATTACAATTTGAGATGAGATTTGAGTGGGGACACAGACCCAAACCATATCACTGTCTGTGTGCCAGTCATATTCCAGGGTGCCATATATGTTTTTATTTAATCCTCTGGACAATGCTAGATGATTACCTTTAGTACATTGTTCAAAGTCAACATTGAGGAAGTGGTGGAAGTGGATTTTGAGTCAAGGCTTTTTGACTCAGGACCTGAACTCTTTACAGCTCACTGTAGTGGGTTGCATTGAGGCCCCCCCAAAAGATACATATTCAAGTCCTAAACTCCAGTACTTATGACTGTGAGCTTATTTGGAAATAGGGCCTTTGCAGATGTAATTAAATACAGATCTTAAGATGAAATCATCCTGGACTTAGGGTGGATTCTAAATCCAATGACTGGTATTTTTATAAAAAGAGAGACAGAGAAAAAGGCCTGTGAAGACAGAGCCGGAGATCAGAGTTATGCTACCACAAGCCAAGGAATGCCTGGGGCTATCAGAAGCTGGAAGAGGCGTGGAAAAATTCTTCCCCTAAGGAAGTGTGTCCCTGTCAACAGCCTGATTTCGGACTTCTGGCCTCCAGAACTGTGAGACAATAAATTCCTGATTTTTTTTAACTTTTATTTTAGGTTCGGGGGTTCATGTGAAAGTTTGTTATATAGGTAAATTTGTGTCATGGGGGTTTGTTGTACAGATTATTTCATCACCCAAGTATTAAGCCCAGTACCCAGTGGTTATCTTTTTTGCTCCTCTCCCTCGTCCTACTCTCCTTCCTTAATTAGGCTCCAGGGTCTATTGTTTCCTTCTTTGTGTTTGTAAGTTCTTATCATTTAGCTCTCATTTATAAGTGAGAACATGTAGTATTTGGTTTTCTGTTCTTGCATTAGTTTGCTAAGGATAATAGCCTCCAGCTCCATCCACGTTCCTACAAAAGACATAATCCCATTCTTTTTTATGGCTGCATCCTGTTGTTTTTAAGCCACACAGCTTTTGGCACATTAAACAGACAACCAATAAACACTGCATGACTGAACAATAGAGTGAATTGCTTGAGGACTCAGTGAGTGACAATCAATTCTCTGGGTCAAACCACAGAATTCTAGAAATGTAGTGTTGTGGTTAGATATTACCAGGTGGGTAAACTGAGCTATAAAAGAATTGAAAACTGGCCAGGCATGGTGGCTTATGCCTGTAATCCCAGTACTTGGGGAGGCTGAAGCAAAATAATAGCTTGAAGCCAGGAGTTTGATACCAGCCTGGACAACATAGTGAGAGTTTGTCTCAAAAATAAATAAATAAATAATTAGCCAGGAGGTTAAGGCTGCTGCAGTGAGCTCTGATCATGCCACTGGACCACAGAGATAGAGACACTGTATCACAAAAGAACAAGAAGAGGAGGAAGAGGAAGGGGAGGGGAGGGGGAGGGGAGGGAGAGGGGCAGGGGGAAATAAAAATGTCCTCCCAAGCACACTTGTATTACAGGTCCAAGGTCGCAAGGTGAGTTAAAAGCCTAACCTCCTGATCCCCACTCCTTCCCACCCACCACCAGGTACTACTGTAGCTGTGTTCTTAGAGTGTAAGTCAGATAAAAGTAATTAAATTTGAGCTGTGTGAGAACTTCATAATGGAAGCAGAGTAGAAATAGGCTAGGCATTGCAGCAGCCGAGCTAAAAAATAAAAAAGGTACAATTAAGAATCCCTTAACTCTAGTGTCAGTTGCAAAAACTCTCCCACAGTCTTGAAGGCTGCAGAGTGGGAAGCTGATGTGTCAACGCTTTTCTCTTCTTTGCTTATCTCTGCCAATTTGATATTTTGTTCGTGTAGGGGAGCACGCCTGCCCTGAATGTCTCCACCTCTCTGCCTTTGCCCACGCTGTACCCTGCTTTGATTGCCCTCACCTTCGTGTCTGCATCCTACCCTTTTTAAGACTTAGCTCAAATACCAGCTCTCCTTTGACTCCTTGAGCTGTACTCATCTGTGTTCCCCAACACTTAGAGATTTCAGCACTTCCTGGATCTTGCTTACTGATGCTGACTTCATGTTGAACTAGCCACAGAAGCCACAGATTAAGTTCCATATAATTTCTCTGAGCCTCACTTTGTTCAATCTTTATTCATTCAGTCATACAATCATCAATATTTTGTGAGTAAACTAATATGCTCCAGGTCATGTTCATAATGCTGGGAAATGAAGGGGAAAGACAGCTGGAAATTATATTGGAGATAGGGAGAGGCAGATAATAAGTAAGTAATAGATGTTAGACTATCAGATAGTGACAAGTGTTATGAAGAACAAAAACAGGGTGGCTAGAGGGGATGGGGCCAATGTGATTAAGGGTTAAAAGAAGGGTTCATGGAAGAAAAGATGTTTTAAGTGGAACCTGGGTAAAAAAGCAGAGACTATGTTGAGAAGACCTGAATGAAAAGCACTCCCAGCAGCAGGGGGGAGCAGTGGCCCCAGGATGGAGAAATTCTTGGGTTATTCAAGGAAGAGGAGGGCCAGTATAAACAAATGAAAGTGTGATGGGATGAGAGCTACTGCAGATGGGCAGGGCACAGTGGTTCACACCTGTAATCCCAGCACTTTGGGAGGCCAAGGTGGGTAGATCACTTGAGCTCAGGAGTTCGAGATCAACCTGGGCAACATGATGAAACCCCATCTTTCCAAAAAAATACAAAAACATATAGCTGGGCATGGTGGTATGTGCCTATAGTCCCAGCTACTTGGGAGGCTGCAGTGAGAGGATCACCTGAGTCCAGGAGGTTGAGGCCACAGTGAGCCGAGCCATGATCCTGCCATTGCACTCCATCCTGGGTGACAGAACAAGATCCTGTCTCAAAAAAAAAAAAAAAAAAGAGTTATTGAAGATGAATTTGAAGAGGTAGACAGAACAGATGCTGAAGGACCTGGTAGGCTGTGGAAAAGATATTGGATTTTATTCTAAAAGTGATGGGAAGCTCTTGGAACATTCCAAACAGGGTAGTGTCATAATCAGATGTACTTTAAAAATTTGTCACTCTGGCTGCTAAGTGGAGAATGAGTAAGAGGTCAAGAGTGAAAGCAAGGAGACCATCTGGAGACTATTGTAATAGTCCAGGTAAGAGATGATGGCTTCTTGGAGCCAGGGCAAAGCAGTGGAGTTGGAGAATGGTATCAGATTTGGGGTACACTTTGTGGGTAGAACTGACAAGATGGACTGGAGGCTGAAGAAAGGGTCACTTAGGGATTACTCCTAGGGTTTTGTCTCTAGCCAATTGAGCTGCTATTTACTGAATGGAGACTAACTCCACACACCTGTGCTGTCATGATCCAAGCAGTATCAACCCTCAGATTTGTGAAATCTGTTTTTGTGAGGGACTAGAATGTAGCTCTTGGTTCATTTCATGGCTCTGCCACTTCCCAGCTTTATGTGCCTTTGGGAAAGTCAACTTCTCCATGGCTCAGTTTTTTCAGCTAAAACCTGAGGAGCAGTACAGAATGGTTATTATGATGAGGATTTAGTGAGCTCATGTATATAAAGTGCTTAGTGTGTTTCCTGGGACATTATGCATTCAAAAATGGTAGTATAGTATAGTCATTTGCCGCATAACAATGTTTTCATCAAGGATGGACCACATATACAGCAATGGTCCCATAAGATTATAAATTCATTGTACGTAAGTGTGCAGTGTTTATAAAGTCTACAGTAGTGTACGGCAATGTCCTAGGCCTTCACCTTCATGCACCCACTTACTCACTGACTCACCCAGAGTAACTTGCATTTGTGTAAGCTCCAGTCACATTACGTGCCCCAGGTAAGTAGAACATTTTTTATCTTTTATACTGTATTTTTACTGTACCTTTTCAATGTTTTGATACATTTAGATAAACAAATACTACTCATTGTGTTATAGTTACTTGTAGTATTCAGTATAGGTTTGTAACCGAGGAGCAAGAGGCTACACAATATAGCCTAGGTATGTAGCAGGCTATACATTCTAGGTTAGTGTAAGTATATCCTATGGTGTTCGCACAATGATAAAATTGCCTAATGATGCATTCCTCAGAAAGTATCCCCATCATGAAATAACACATGACTGTAGAACTAGTCATTTCTGTCATCATTTTTTTTCTCTCTTTTTCTTGAAGGAGTCTCCCAGCTCTTTAGGATCCCAGTGCCCCCACATTGCTTCTTCTGATGGTGGCTCTGTACTCCCTATTACAGTGCTTCATCTAAACCCCCCTCCCTCTCACAAACCTCTGTAACCCCTTATCAAAGCTTGTTTATCTCATGGCTAGCTCTGTGTCATAGGGTTGACCTTATCAATTCCACTTGTACAATTTTAGAAGAGGCTGTCATCTCATTCATCAGCACACAAGCCGGAACTTCAGATTTTGATAAGACAAAAAAAAAAAAATAACAAATTCTTATGAATTTGGAAACCTGAAGTTTCAAGAATTTAGGAGAGTAGTGTTGGGATAAAGGAATGACTCATTTACTATTTTCACTTTTTTAAAAAATGGACTGGGAATACAACCTTGAATTCCAGTGACACCAAAATGGCCCTGTGAACTAGCAAGGCTGTGTGCATAGTAATCACAGAATAAATACCTAATGAACTGGTTTGAAATAAATTTTAATAAAGTTTTTAGTATATTTTTGCACTGCATAATTGAACAATGATCAAAGAATAGGTAGGACTACAAATATTCAAACAAGAAGGGAGACTTCATTTGTACTAAGTATTAGGGCAAACTTTATCCTGTTGCTTTACAATTTTAATTTTCTTGAAGCCTTGAGTCAACGTTATTTAATATCATAGACATAGTGTTTTTGGCATATTCCCCATGATGAATTACTTATCTGCATAATTTATAATAATTTCTACTCTCATGAAGAATAAATGGTAATTAAATGAGGTTCTATCATTTATCTTGCCTTTGAGATTTGGTCAGTGTGAGTGACAGTTAAGTCTCGTCACTGTAGCTAAAGCTCTGCTTACTGAAGTTCCAGCTCAGTTACCACAGTTGTTTGGTGATTGTACCCCATCTAAGATAATTAGTTCATTTCTTGGAAGTCAAATGGGGCTTGGAGCAAAATTGGAAACTCTGAAAATGTTGAGTTCAAAATGTAAATGACTTTTTACTGATAACTACCAAAAGTGAAGAATGACAAGTAAATGCCTTACCTAATTAGGAAATTTTTTTTACTGTATAAAGTCCTCCAGATTTAAAATTAGACTGCTTGTCAGCCTATGGGAATTGGTTGAGTCATGTGGAATTCTAATACAATAGAATCTGGATTTGGGCTTCTATATTTAGCCTCACTCAAATTCAGTCCTTTTTTATTTTTACATACATACAACCCAACTTAGCAACTGGTAATGACTGGGTAGAATGAGAGATATCTAGGATTTTTCTTAGATTGCAAGAAGGGCCTACAGAATTGTCTTTCTCAGCTAATAAATTCTGATGTGGCTGAAACTTGAATTTGACATTTTGAATGGTTAGTAAGATCCACGTGGACAAAGACTAAGCCTTCGTGACCCCTCACTACCTCCATAACCTTGGCTTGCCATCTTGAAAACCAAACAATTGTCATGGCAGTTCAAGTCCTTTTCATAAAGCTTAAACTAATTTAATAACAATTTAAATACATTTTTGTGATCTATAACTACTAATGAACAAACATTCAATACACATGTATTGGTTACAATAATGAGTCTTTAGCTTTGTCTTTATTTAGGAAAGACTATCTACTTTAGGTGAGGTTGAGATGGTCCTGCATTCTATCACAGAGCTGTGGTGCCAGATCAAATGAATGGTAAATGGAATCAGACATGGACATGTACAGTATGATCTTTCTGAGTCAAGCATTCCCTGCTACATTAATGGCATAATTTAGAATTATTTGGGTTGTTTTATGAAATGCCTCCTTATTTATTAGTCATTTATACTTCACAGGTAAGGTAGGATTTCAAGGTGACAATATGATTATGATAATCAAATAAATACACAGGGTATGATACTATTGCTATTGCCAGCATATAATATGGTCTTTGTGAAAGCTCTGAATGGTACAATATGCAATCTTTATTTGATGTCTAATCCCAATATCGTTTTTAAATAAACAAATCTTGACCACATGGGAATGCTACATAAAATTTATAAGGACTCTTTTTTTGTTTTGGTAACAGAGCTCTTTGTTTTCCATTTTATTCTAATCTAATTATTTTACCTGGTATTGGTGATCATGTCTCACCATAAAGAGAAGCTCACATGTCTGAAACAAAAATCTTAAATTTGGTGGCATCATGCAGATGGAAGATGGAAATACTTCTAAAATTGAGGAGCATGGACAGGAATTCCACAAGATGATCTCAGCTTTGGATTGCCAAATAGAGAACACACAAGCCTCAGTTTGACAGACCAAATTTTATTCTTGAATCAAATGAATATGCTGTTTGCTCCTTGAACATACTTTATATTACCTATTCATTTAAAAGATTGGACTAGTATTATTGGATACCCTTAAACTTGGGTACAAAAGTAGTTTCCCTGAACATTAATAATTAACCCTTTCACTTGAGGCATGGATGAACCAGGATGAATAGCAAGAATTTTTTTTTTTTTTTTTTTTTTTTTTTTTGAGATGGAGTTTCACTCTTGTTGCCCAGGCTGGAGTGCAGTGGTGTAATTGCGGCTCACTGCAACCTCTGCCTCCCAGGTTCAAGCAATTCTCTGCCTCAGCCTCCCGAGTAGCTGGGATTACAGGCATGCGCCACCATACCTGGTTAATTTTGTATTTTTAGTAGAGACAGGGTTTCTCCATGTTGGTCAGGCTGGTCTCGAACTCCTGACCTCAGATGATCCACCCACATCGGCCTCCCAAAATGCTGGGATTACAGGTGCAAGCCACTGCACCTGGCCAGAAATGGTTTTAAGAAATAAAGATATGGAAAATATTTATTGGAAATAAAATAAATTCTATACTAAATCATTGGATAATCTCTTCAATTGAAACACAGTCTGTTTTGTTTTTTGTTTTTGTTTTTCTTGGCTGGGCCGCCTTATAGATCTTAGTTTCTAAGCTTTACCCTGTAATACTTTCATCTAAAGATGTCCAGCATGTCACTGACAAAGATACTTTATGCTTCCACTAACACCCTCTTCTTTCTCTGCAGATGTGTATGTATGTGTCTTTTAAATTCTCAGTCCTTAAAAACTTTGTCAGTCTACTCAACTAGCCAGAAAGAATATCTGTTTCCAATTATCTTCTTTATCTCCAACCCTAAATTCCTGGTACCTTCCTGTTACCTTTGCCACCTGGGGCTTCTCAATAAGTTCCAATGATTTCAAGCAAGTCAGCAAGGCTCCCAGGCATGCTGCCTTACAGATCAGATTAACCTGGCTTCAAACATTGGCACTGCCACATTTTAGTTTGGGGGCTTTGAACAAGTCACTTTAATCTCCATGTGATATGGTTAGGCTTTGTGTCCCCACCCAAATCTCATCTTAAATTGTAATCCCCAGGTGTTTAGGAAGAGACCTGGTGGGAAGTGGTTAGATTATAGGGGCAGTTTCCCCCATTGCTGTTCTCCTGATAGTGAGTGAATTCTCATGAGAGCTGATGGTTTTATAAATGGTAGATTTTCCTGCACTGACACATACTCATTCTCGCCTGCCTCCTTGTAAGATCTGCTTCTCCTGTGCCTTCCACCATAACTGTAGGTTTTCTGAGGCCTCCCCAGCAATGCGGAACTGTGAGTCAATTAAACTTTTTTCTTTTAGAAATTACCCAGTCTCAGCTATTTCTTTATAGCAGTATGAGAATGGACTAATATACCATGCTTCAATGTCTTTGTCAGTTAAAAAAAAAAAATAAAAGGGAAATAATAATAATCCCTACTTTATTGTAAAATATCTAAAACACTAAGAATATCTGCCTGATAAATTTTAGCTCTTCATCTAAAAGTGTTATTATTTTTAAGCATTTCCCTGGCCTACCCCAAACTTCACAGTATAGTGGAGCATATAAAAATAATGTAATAATAATGCCTAACATTTATTGAGCCTTTACAATGTATTAGGCTGTTCTAAGCATATTAAAAGTACTGACTTAATTTTTACTATTCTTTTAAGTAGTTCTATTACTATTCATATTTATAGATCAGGAAACTGAGCCTCAGAAAAGTCAAAAACTCGTCCAAGTTCACATGGTTAGTAAGTGGTGAAGCCAATAATTAAATCCAGGCAGTCATTTGCTAAGCTGCCCAAGTATGCAGTTGTGAAATACCAGACTAGAATTCAGCACTCTTGGGTTCAGGCCCCAGATTGGTCACTTGCAAATTACCTTCAGTAATTCACTGGATCTCTCTGCATTTCAGATTCTTCATCTCTAAAATGAGATAATTGTTCTTTACCTATCTACAGAATGTGGTAAAGATCAAATTAGAGAAATCACGAGTACTTGGCTAGCATTTGCAAGTAATTACTATTATTATTAACTTCAAATAATGTTTATGAATGTGTTTCATAAATTCTGGAAGACCTATTTAAATGTAGAGATGCCACTGCTGCTGATCATGGTGGTTCCCAAAGGGTTTTGTTCACTACAAAAGATTGAGAAATGAATTCATGCTAAAGTGTTCTTAGGTCTTGGGAGCTTAGGATACCATACCTGTTTTTTTATTTGTATAAATTTAAGGGGTGCAAGTGCAGTTTTGTTACATGGATATATTACATAGTTGTAAGTCTGGGCTTTTCGAATATCCATCACCTAAATAATGTACATTGTACCCATTAATTAATTTTTCATCTCTCACTTACCTCCCACCCTACCACCCTTTGGAGTCTCCAATGTCTATCATTCCACACTCCATGTCCATGTGTGCACATTATTTAGCTCCCACTTTAAGGGAGAACATGAGGCACTTCACTTTTTGTTTCTGAGTTGTTTCACTTAAGATAATGGCCCTCCAGTTCCATCCATGTTGCTGCAAAAGACATAATTTCATTCTTTTTTATGGCTAAAGAGCATTGCATTGTGTTTATATATTTTCTTTATCCAGTCATCTGTTGATGGACATTTAGGTTGATTCCATGTTTTTGCTATTGTGAATAGTGCTGCAATAAACATATGAGAGCTGATATCGTTTTAACATAATGATTTTCCTTTGGGTAGATACACAATAAGGTGATTGCTTGATCAAATGTTAGTTTTGTTTTCAGTTCTTTGAGAAATATTAATTCTATTTTCCCATAGATGTTGTACTAATTTACATTGCCACCAACAGTGTACAAATGTTTCCTTTTCTCCACATCCTCACCAACTTCTGTTGTTTTTTGACTTTTTAATAATAGTGACTCTGACTGGTGTAAGATGGTATCTCATTGTGGTTTTAATTTGCATTTCTCTGATAATTAGTAATGTTGAGCATTTTTTTTCATATGCTTGATGTCCATTTATACATCTTCTTTTGAAAAATGTCTATTCATATCCTTTGCCCACTTTTTAATGGCGTTATTGGTTTTTTTGTTGCTATTGTTGTGTTGTTTGAGTTATTTGTAGATTCTAGATATTAGTCCTCTGTTGGTTGTATAATTTGTAAATATTTTCTCCTATTCTGTAGGTTGTCTGTTCACTGTCTTCTCTGTTAATGACATAGTATTTGGGGAGATTCCTTCACTGCACAATTCAATGGCAAGGACTTTAGGGGCTAGGGTTCCTGAAATCATGCCACTGAAGCCAACATCTTCTCCACCTACTGGAAAAAATTTGTTTGAGTCTTGCTGAGTAGTGTCAAAAGCCAAGATGATGAACAAAGTCTTTCTATGGGAAATTATTTTTTGTAAATCATAACCACTGCAACGATCCTTTCACAACCCTAATCTTTGTGACCTATCTTCTTGATCCATATCCTTCAGTGTGTGCATTGTTTTGGAGATAAAAATCCAAAATCCACATCCTGGCCTGGATGGTCAGGCATGGCCCAGTCCCTGTCTCCTGCTTTAGTCATAGCATACTCCTCATTTTCTGCCCTAGCCATATCTGTCTTCTTATAAATCCTCCCCATAGGGCCATTGCATGTGCTGATCTCACTGCCCAGTACATTCTTGACCCTGTCCTCTCCCCCTTCTTCTAGTTAAATTAGCTCATGTCCCTTTCTCAGAAAGGCCCCCTTGACCTTTATGATTCATCAGAGCTTATGATTTTTTTACTGAACCCTAAAAATCTCCTCCCCACAACTCTCAATGCAACTATACATTCATTGACATGATTACCTGACTGATGTTTCTCCTCCATTAGACTGAATGCTTCAATAAACCTATCAAAGGACCAGGAGCTTTGTGATCAATACATATGTGTTTAATGCATGAATGAATGGGAATATTCTTCCACCTTCAGTGATATCTTCTCCAGTCTCATTTAAAAGACAAATAATTGAAGCCAAACTCCCCTGCTTTTCTTCCTCTTGAATATGCTATATTTTTTTCTGGAAAAGGTGGAATTTGAGAAAGTAAAGACAAATCATATAAAACTTTCTAAGGCTTCCTGAAATAGAAATATACAGTAAAAGAAAAGTGATACTTTTCTTCCTTTGTATAGAAAGGTTGAGAGAGGAAAAATATAAAACGATTAAAGAGAAGATAAGTAAATCTAATTACAGTGACTTCCAAGAAGCTGGCAATTGAAACTTCTGTTTATGAAGGAACTGGAACAAGAGGAGCAATAAGCATAATGGGATTGTGAGTTTTGATGAAAAAATGTAAGGAGAAAGAACCAATGTTTCTTTCTTTTTCTTTTCTTTTCTTTTTTTTTTTTTTTGGCGTGGTTTTAAATTTGATTTAACACTGTGTCATAGTTGCTGTTTCTTAGAAGAATGTCTTTCTGGAATTTGCTTATCTTTCCTTTGTGTTAATAATGCCTCGCCAAGAGGTTATATGGCACACTAGTGTGGGGTGGGGGATTTGGAGTCTGATCTATGTGGACCCCGACTGGTTCTGACACTCACTAGCTATGTGATCCCTGAGAAGTTACTTAACACCTCTGGAACCTACCTTCTTCATCCATTAA
Organism: Pan troglodytes; assembly: GCF_028858775.2. Lineage (NCBI taxonomy): Eukaryota > Metazoa > Chordata > Mammalia > Primates > Hominidae > Pan > Pan troglodytes. Next base: position 67,032,554 of record NC_086015.1, read on the forward strand.
ATGGGGATAATATCAGTGCTTATCTCATGGGGTTATTATGATGTATCAGTGAGATAATGCAGGAACACCTTGGCACATTGCCTGACACATAGTAGGCACTTAATAAGTATTAGTTGTCATCATTACTATTGGTGATCCATGGTTATCTTTCAATATTTTAATCTAGGAGCTTTGGTTTGCAGATGACTATATGGATGTATTGTTTTAATAATGCTGCAAAGTCTTTCAGAACAGGATCCATGGCTTATGCCCCAGGGAATATACCAGTTAAATTACCTTTCCCTGAATCTGGAATCCTTCACCTCTCTCCTTTATTTACTCTGAATGCCTAAGAGAATCTTCTTTTTCTGGCTTACTTATTGCATACTAATAGGAGAATATAAACAGAGAAACCTAGATTACTCTAAGTGGTGTGGGTGATTCATCTGAAGATTCACATGCACGTTCACATGCGATTACTTATGGATAGAACATATTGTCATTATCTAATCCAGTAAAAGATTAAGGACAATGCTTCACTCAAAATAATCATGGGATACAGTTGGAAATCACCTCAGAAATCACTCAGTCTACTGTTTCCAAACCTGTCTTAACGTAAGAGTCACGTGGAAAGCTTTCAACCAATACAGATTTCTAGGCTGATCCAAATTTACTGAATGTGATTTTCAAGAACCAGGCAACATGAAGTTCTACACCTCTCCCTGGGTGATTCTAATAATTAGTCAGGGTTGGGAATTGCTAGTTTAAAGCAGTTGGCAAATGGTGTCATCCCACTTCCAACACTGTGGATTAAGGGTAGCCCCCGGTGTGTTGGAATGAGAAGCATTCTATCAGGTTTCTGGGTTAAATGAGAAAGTGTACTGTAATCTGTTATTAATGTTTCATATGGTCTTTGTTAGGAGGATGATGGTACCTGTGTCCTGTACTTACCAGTACAGATCTAGTTCAATACCCACCGTTTCAAGATGTAGGAAGAGAATCAGAGGGGGAAAAACCTGACTTACTCTCTTAGTTGGCTTTAGCAACTTAACAAACTATTCCAACATTATTGGGTTAAAACAACCACCTTCTATTTACCTATAATTTTATGGGTTGTCTGGGTAAATTTTGTGACCTCGGTTGGCTTGACTTGGGCTGTATCATCTAGAATAGCTTCATTCACATTCTTGGCAGTTGGAAGAATGGATGGTCCATTGGGCATCATTCACTCAGTCTGGCTATAGGTTTAAATTCAGCATCATCCAGCAGGCTAGTCTGAATTGCTCATACATGGCAGAATGGATCTCAGCAGCCAGAGGGAGCAGAGTCCAATGGGCAAGCACTTTTCAAGCCTCTATTTGCATTGTTTTGCTAATGTTCCATTGATTGAACCATGACATGATGCTTAGGAGAAATAGGTTTACACCTCTTGATGTGATAACATCACATTACAAATTAGTATGGAAACAGAAATGAGAGGACTTTATGATCATTTTGCCATCTATAGCACTTGTCCAAAATCACAAATTTTGTTTGTAGAAGACCTAGGACTAGAAATCCATTGCTTACTTCTCAATTCAAAGTAGAAACAGAAACCAAAGGAAGTGTCATGCACGTATAGCCTGTGGTGGACATTTGGATCTCAAAAGTAGCACAGGCTTCGCAGAGCTGGGGCTAGAAAGCAGCCAATCAGATTGTAGGATGTAGGACTTGCCATTCCCAGTGACAATTTCAAGGAAGATCTTCAATGGGTCATAACAGACTCAGGATAATTTAAACCGAGGTCATATCTAAGGAGGTTAAGCCTGGTGAGTAGCATATGACAATAGTAGAATTTCAGGCTGTGACTTCTTGGAGCCATAGGGTAACAGCATCAAGATTCCAGGTGGTCCCAAATCCTGCCAGTAACTGGGAGTTTAGAATGGTGTCAGCCTGGAAAATAAGACAGAGACTATTGAGGTCTGTGTAGGTTACTGAGTTGAGGGTAAGTTCCTCCCAGTTACTTTCAAGGGAGGTGCTTCCTATAGACTATGATGGGAACTGCATATTCTGGAATGCTGATGTGCAACACAATGGCTCTGGTTTCCTCTTCCAACAAGGGAATTGTAGTGCAATCAAAAACACAGAACATTGTCCCAGTCAGAGGAATTGAATGAAATCTCTCACAACAACGAAAATAGCCCGCAGCCCATTTTCTTCAAGTAGTTTGAATGTAACACAGTATGCACTGGTTTGGAAGCTAATACAAATGATAAGAGCTGCCATTCATCAAGCACATACTATGTGCTAGACACCATCCCTAGCACTCACCTCTAAGATTTATAGAAGATTGATTTTTTGTTGTTGTTTAAACACATTTTCTAGATGAGAGGAGTAAGGCTCAGAGGAGATAATGCAACTAGCTAGTTCATGAAGGCAGTTGGCTGCCAACTCAAGTCTGTCTGATGCCAAATCCTGAGCTCTTTCTTCCAGGGCGTCTTTCTTAACTTCGAATGTACTTTCATGTGACTCTCTCTGCCTGAATTTGACCATCACCCATGACCATTAATAACCCTCTCTGTAAGGTAAAGTCAACCATTTTCTCTTCAAACATAGACACCTAAGTAGCTTGCAAATATATTACTTTGGCTTTCATTTAGGAGGGTAAATGCACAATATTTTATTAAAATCATGAGTCTTAGAAAAAAGTTAAAAGAAAAAGCTAAATAACATTTTTGCCCAGTTACTTGGAAATCAGGCAATTATCACATGATTACTCAGGCTGGTAATGAAATTAAGATAAAGTTTCATGAAAATAGCATATGCAATTTTACAGCCACAACAGAATTTGTGTAAATAAGAGCAGATGTATCTGAATCTCTTGGATTTATAAATACAGAAACATTGTTCCTTTGGGGGTAAAAAATCATTCTTTACTCTGGATGTGGGAAGAGTATGACTCAGGGCCCTGGTGGTGACAGAGAAGGTAGGGATTCATAGCTAGGAGGCCCCTGCATTCCTGTAGCTTCCAACGCAGATGCTCTCACCTGGGAGAATCTGTATCTTTCCAACAGCGATTATATACACTGGGGAGCTGAGACGAAATGGTGAAATATGTATCGGGCTCAGCATAAGGATTTTTAAATCTGGATAAGACTGGTTTTTCTCTCCTAAGAAAAGAAGCAAATTCATACTAACCACGGTTTGGGTTCAAAATACAAGCAAGTTTGCAGCTCCCAACTCTATATCAAAGGTAGGTTTATAAAGGGCAAACAATTTGTCTAAAACTATCCTTTGCCCTTTGCCCCCTTGAACTTGTCTCCTTAGAAAAGAGTGGGCAGCTGAGCCATTACCCTTCTCTGAAAAGGTCTAAGGAGGAAGAAAGGCAGAGAGAGAGCGCGCGCGACAGAGAACAAGCCTTGAGTTTTTACTGTAAAGACCTTCTTTCTTGGAGGCACCAGGAAGAATCTGTTTCTGATCAGAAAGGCCAAAGTTGTAACAACCTGTAGTGGTCAAGAGCACAAGCTCAGAACAGCCTTGAATGCATTACCTGACAGCTCTATGGCTTCTTTTCTCAGCTATAAGATGGCACTTTGTGTATGTGATGCACAATGCATGCTGGAGAAAGATGAGCCATTATTATGTAGGTGAACTGGGGGAAAAAAACTGCTAAAGGTGGAAGTCCTGATCACAGAACCTTCCCATGCAGGTGCTCTGTCCTCACTGTCTGGAGCCTCCTCCAACTCCCTCTTCAACAGGAGCCTGGCAGAAGACCAGAGAAGCTGAGTCATCCTCAAGGAGGAGTTTTTATCACTGCATCCACTATAAGCAGTTCTCTAGTGGAAAAAAACAGGGCTTTAGCATAAGTCCTGAGTACGGGAGTGGGAGAATGGGCACTTGGGTGACTGGTGCTGCTTTCTTTTTGTCCACCACACCTAAATAAACAAGTCATTTTCCCTCCATTGTGCCTGAAGTTAAGGGGCACTAAGTCAGTGGCAGCTTGGACTTGGGCTACAGAAAACTAACATAGGTGTCTGCTATTTTGCCTCTGTCTTGCCCAAGAACCATTCTTCAAGAGCCAGGCTTTCCATCTGGGCCTTTCCTCAACCCTACAGAGAAACAGTTCAGAAGAGAACACACTTTGGGGAGAATACAAAGTCTAAGATCTCTGTAGATCATAAAGAAGAGACAAATGAGGCTGTTAGAGCTGGTTCCTTCTCATTTTGCCATTAACAGTGAAAGCCCCAGAGCTCAAGCCCGGCTCCTCACATTTAAATCTCTTGTCTGGCCCACTGCCCTAAAATTCAGACTCCTACACAACTGCATCTTTGAAACCTACACTTGGTTGACTAATAAGAATTTTAAATTTAATATATCTGAAAACTCCTAACTTCCCATCCCGGGTATATTAGTTTGTTCTCATGCTGCTAATAAAGATATACCTGAGACTGGATAATTTATACAGGAAAGAGGTTTAACAGACTCACAGTTTCACGTGGCTGGGGAGGCCTCACAATCATGGTGGAAGGCAATTGTGGAGCAAAGGCACATCTTATATGGCGGCAGGCAAGAGAGCTTGTGCAGGGGAACTGCCCTTTATAAAACCTTCAGATCTTGTGAGACTTATTCACTATCATGAGAACAGCATGGGGAAGACCTGTCCCCATGATTCAATTACCTCCCACTGGGTCCCTCCCATGACACATGGGAATTATGGGCACTATAATTCAAGATGAGATTTGGGTGGGGACACAGCCAAACCATATTACCTGGCTCATGCAAATCTGCCCCTCTCATAGTACTTATATGTGTTGCTCCCTCCTTCTAGTTGCTCCAGCCAAAAACTTGGAGTCACCCTCAACTCTTCCCTTTCTTTTACTTCTCCCAACTAATCATGTCTTGTTGGTTCTACCTTCAAAATTTTTTCATAATTCTCACTAGCTCCACTATTACCACTGTGGGATAAGCCAACATTATCTCTCACTCGGATTCTGCAGTAGCTCTCCACCTGGTTCTCCCTTTTTCTATCCCACATCCCCCCATCTATTCTCAACCCAGCAACCAGAATGACAGAATGATCTTTTAACACATACTTCAGACCATACCACTTCTCTTTGCTAGCTTTCCCATCTCACTTGGACTAGGAGCCATTGCCTTCACCATTGCCTGCAAATCCCTCACAATCTGCACCTGCCATACATTTCTGGCCTCTTCTATTACTCTATTCTGCTAATATCCCTCAGCCACGTTGATCTCTTTGTTCTTCCTGGGTCATAACATCACAGCTTTGCTTCTGGTCCAGGGCCTTTGCACTTACTGTAGGCTATGCCTGGAACACCTTGATCTCTTAACTTTTTCAGGTCTTTTCTTAAATGTCACTTTCTCAGACAATTCTTCTTAAATCTCCATATTTTAAATTGCACCCCCCTTCATCAACCCTTATCTTCTTTCCCTGCTTTTTAACCGTAGCTCTTCCTATCCACCATCTGTGTTTTAATATAATTTATTTTCTTATTTATTATAGCATCTCTCCCTGTCCATTGAGATTTAAGCTGAGTGAGGGTAGGGCATTTTGTCTTTTTGTTTGTTTGTTTATGTTTATGCTATATTCTTGGCACCTACAACAGTGCTTGGCACATGGTAGGCATAGTAGACATGTAGCAATTATTTGTTAAATGAATTTTTAAAATTCTATAAAAGATTTAATTTCAAAAATTCTATAAAGACACTGTCAGTGTTACTGGTGAAAATTTATTAATTTCTAATTCCTAATATATTGCTAGTATGTTTTTCTAATGATATATCTCTATCTGTGATTGTGTAGGTACTAAAACATTCCAAAAGGTTATATTTGTAGGGTGGTTGCCCTTAAACCAGAAACTATGTGCATCATGAATTTGGAGTCGCGCACATCTAGCCATCAAATTATGGCTCAACTATGTTGATCTTGGGCATTTTACTGTTTCTAATTTTACCTCGATAAAAGTAAAAAATATAGATGTAAGTGTGAATATATGTGTATACACATATATTCTATATCATATGTCAGGAGAAGTATTTTGTTGAGTCTTTCATACAGAGGAAGACACTGAGGCTCAGAGACTTCAAATCGCTTGCTCTGTGTGTCACTCTTGGTGGATAGGAGAGCTAAGATTAGAATTCAGATTAAATTTACTTCAACATTGACACCTTGTTCTTCTGAGCACATTGCCAAGTGTCCTAGGGAATAGAACCTTTTTAAAGCCACTAATCAGCTGTGGGATCTTTGAGCAATACTTTGCCCTGCCGGGTTTCTGTTTCCTTGACTATATAATCAAGGTGTCCTTTATCCCAACTAAGGATGTCTCCTCTCTTGGAGCAATATTGTACATGACAGTTTGTTTATTTTACTCAAAAGCATTAAGAAGGGACAGAGACTTGCCAAAAGGTATTTGCTATACCTTTATTCCCTATCAAATCCAGTGCTCAGCAATATCTAGAAATTTTCTAAAGCTGTTTTTTTCTAAATTCTTCATGTTCTCAGTTGGTCTTGGGCACTAGGGCAGGCAGAGTGGTCTCAATGTGGGGAGTGGGAAACATAGGGTTGCCTTTCACTCTGCAGTTGTGACTGCGAACAAGACCAGGTAAATGCAGAGGAGCTATCCCAACTCCCTTTCTGGTTCCTTCAGGGCGGAAATTGTGGGCCTCCATGCACTGAAACCACAATTTTTACTATCTTTTACAACCTTGAGGGATGACTATGTGACTTTGACTTTCCTCTGTAAAGTCATAAAAACTGAGCAAGTGGATTTTCTAAACCAAGAAGGACTTTAAGCAGGGAATTTGTAATAGCAACATGTGTATCCTTTTGTAGGTATTTGAGCTAACTTCAAGTAAAGGGTATGTAAATTTTATTATGGCTTACTTAAATATAACAGCTTATAGGGTCTGTTTATCCCATGACGTCTCAAGAGGAACTGTGAACAGAGACTCCTGGGAACTTTGAGTGGAAATTTCCCAAGGATATTACAAGGCAAAGCCTAAAATTAACATTATGTGCTCTCTTGACATCTGGTAAAATCAGGAAGGCCTCAAATGGCCTCAATGCAAGTTATTCTCCGCACTCTTCTCTTGCAGGTAAAGTCCCTTGGCCAAACAATCCTTCTTGTTAAATGGACCAAATGCAGTTCCTGCTTATCACTGAGTATCAGGTTTCAGTTCCTTGCAGTGCATGGAAATCTTCAAACAAGCTAACCACACCCTCCCACCCTCCCACAGGAACCAAGGGTCACCCCACCCTCTTGAAACTACAAAGCCTACCTTCCACAGCCCCTAGTTGTTCACTCTGTTCTCAAGTGTAGCCCATGTGGCCCTGTGTGTCCTATGGTGTCCCCCTCCCCTGGGCTGTGAGTATATACCACTAGTAAACTGCTGTCAATCTCACCTGTCCAGTGTCAAGCGACATCTGTTTGACCATCCCCATAACCCTAAGATGGGAATCCCTCCCTCAGTAACAAAGTGAAGAGAAGGCAATCAAAGTAGGTACATTCCATAATACTGGCTTACTAAATATACCCTTTTGGCACAGGGTAGAATGTTCAAGCTTGACATAAGGGTGACTCTGTGCTTCGTTAAGAAACAAATCTCTCTGGCCTCAAACTTGTAACTTCTCAAACTGTATTTCAGTACTGTAAACATCCAGACTTCATGTCATTTAATGACTGTTTGCCTAGCTTTAATTATTTCAGAAATAAAAGTAGCAGGACTAAAGGTTTTACTCAATAGCTTTGACAAGCACATACTAAACACTAAGAGTCAGGAATCAATTGTGTAAAGTTAATTGATTCTCATTTGGCTGTAACACATTTTAGTTCAAATATTTTTGTCCGGGTTATAACTTCAGTTACTGTGACCAGTACACAAGTCATTGTTCTAGATGGTAAGTTAGGCCCAATTAAATCAATAAAAAATACAGAAATTTGAGCAAGATCTCCACTGACTTGCTTAAATTTCTTCTCTGAAAGTCTTACAGGCAGAGAATGGTGGCTCATGCATTGTAATCCCAGCACTTTGGGAGGCTGAGGTAGGTGGATTGCTAGATCCCAGGAGTTCAAGACCAGCCTGCGCAACGAGGCAAAACCCTGCCTCTACAAAAAATACAAAAATAAGCCAGGCATGGTGGCACATGCCTGTAGTTCCAGCACTCAGGAGGCTGAGGTGGGAGGATCACCTGAGCCCAGGGAGGTTGAGCCCAGTGAGTTGAGATTGCACCACCGCACTCCAGCCTGAGTGGTAGAGTGAGACGCTGCCTCAAACACAAACCAAAACGAAATGAAAAAAGAAAATCTTACAAAAACTATAGACAGTGTGCCTTGATAGTATAGACAAGCCAAGACCTCTTCTGAAACTCTTACTTCATCATCAGAAAATGATCAAAGTTTTGGTTGTCATAGTGCAGCTATATTAGTAATACACTCCTGTGTATCAAATTACCCTCAAACTTAACAGCCTGAGCCAACAAATATTTATGATCTCATAGTTCCTGTAGGTCAGGAAACTGGGTGTGCTTTTGCATGGTGCCCCTAGCTAAGAATACTTCACAGGCTGCCTCCAAGCTGTTAGCCTGAGCTTCAGTCATCTTGAGACTGTCCTGATGCTGACAGCATTCACTTTCAAGCTCACTTGAATGGTGGTTGACAGGCTTTAGTCTCTCCAGGCTGTTAGTCTGAGAGCCTTGGTTTTTCACCATGTCACATGGTCCTCTCCATAGGGCAGCTCATAACAAAGCAGCTAGCTTTTCCCAGCCTGGGAGAGTGATCAAGAGTGAGTACACAGTCTTCTTGTAGCCTAATCCCAGAAGTGACATTGCATCACTTTGCCGTATTCTATTCCTTAGAAGCAGGTCACTCAGTTTAACCCACAGTCAAGGTGAGAAGATCATACAAGAGGGTGAACACCGGGAGATGGAGACTGTTGGGGTCATTTTGGAAGCTATAGCAAACATGCATACATTCTGGTACAAGTGATGGCATCCTATCTTGGGAACCTGCAACTGCCCGAGGGCTTTCTCTGGCCACAGGAGTGTACCAGGCTCATGCATAGGACAGACTGCAAGTGCTGGACAGTTAATGCCACACCTCCAGGAACAGGTCTTAAGCAAGGAAGGATGGGAGGAGATGAATCTCTAGGGTCTGCACTGCTCCTCAGTGTTCCTGGGGGCATCTAACTCCACTTGTCCACAGTGGTCACTTGTGCACAAAAGCACCATTTATTAGCTTTCTGCCTGCCATATTTTACTTACTCTCTCTTTTTATTTGGTGCTTCCTGAAATTGCCTCTCCAGCTACTTAATTCTAATCCTTGTCTCATGAACTGCTTATGAGGAAACTAAGAAATTAAACATTAAACATTACTTACACATGACAGCAATATTAGAAGAAATTGCCTAACTCTAAGGAATTGCATAGCTGTATAAGTTGTTCTTTCTCTTACTGAACAATTATTTATTGAGCAAGTGCTATATGTATATATACTACTATGCACTGGACACCAAACATTTTACAAAGCCAATTTCTGCACTTCATGGACTGCTTTAAAATGAGGAAAGAATGGGAATTTTTATTCATTGTTACTTCTTGTGTTGGTTGTAGGCTTGAGAGAAAACTCTGTAGGCTGAAAATATCATATTTGCTATTAGTTCTAATTTTGTAGTGTAGCTAGCTAGCTAGCTAGCTGATACACTGTGTGTATGTGTGTGTGTGTCTTTATGTCACCTCACACACATCATACAGGCTCTTTGTGAATGGACAATGTTGGATTTCTCACACTTGCTTAACTCAAAATGGTAGAATTTTCCTCAGCTGTTTTAAACGCACCCAGCCTTGACCTGAGATGGAGAGGTAGACATTCCAATTCCAAGAGGGTGGTTGCTTGCTAAAAGTGGCAGAGCCTCAGCAATTGTGAAATTGCTTTTTCACCTGTACTTGGTGTCATTACGAATGATTCCATGTGTGGAGACTCAGATTCACTCAGAACCATTCTACCTCCTTTACAAAGCACTCCAAATATGGGAAAAGGAAGAAAAAAAGAGAGAAAACTACTCATGGCTCTTGCTGAGAAACGTGATGGCCAACTGTTGTAGGAAAAGTATAAATTTTGGAGTCAGACAGGTGTGGATTAGAAACACAATGGACCACATTCACACTTCCATGGCTTTAGTAATTCACTTAAATTTGCCAAGCCTCTGTTTCCTCATCTGTAAAATGGTGATACAGGTTGAGCATGCTCATTGGAGGATTTCAAATTTCAGATTTTTGGATTAGAGATGCTCAACCAGTAAGTATAATGCAAGTATTCCAAAATATGGAAAAATCTGAGCTCTGAAACACTTCTGGTCCCAAGTATTTCATAAGACATACTCAGCCTGTAATAATACCTACTCTTTTCAGGGTTGAGAATTAAATAAAGAATGTGCACAGAGATGTAGGCTGTAACCTTCTTTCCACAGGGGAACTGTCTCTTCAGACTTTTATACATTTAGAAGTGAGTTTAACTGAACTGTGAAATGCCATCCTGTATGTGGCCAGCCATATTATAGCAGCAGCCTTGAAAATAATTTAAAATAGTCTAAAGATGACTTACTTGACTCAGTGTATTACGAATGAATTCAGAACGGAGAGTGGCTTTTAGAAAAAGGAGACACTTCCTGTCATCTTTAAAGTTTTCTGATTTCTACATGATGAATCACTTATCCGTCTTACACTCTACATCTCAAGCTGGTTTTGACTACTGGGGACTTGAGTGAACATCTGCTAACTTTGCGTTTCTGTCCCCCACTTCTCCTGGTAGTGGCATCTTAATTTTATTTTGGGGATGCATTTCTCCTACTCTCAGACCATAGAGTTCAAGTGGAGTTTGTTCTTTCCCACTGTGAGATTATCCAGGCCTGGTCAGTAAGAGCCACAACAATTAGTAGAGGATGGTTAGGTAAGACTTTTAGCCCAGGATGTGATAGGCCTCTGGATTTTACTGAAACTGTTAGAAAATGACGATTCTCTTTCCAAGGATAAATGTGAGCTGCTAATGAGTACTCAGATTTTTGATGATATAGGTTGAGCTTCTGAGTCCAGCTGTCATTGAACCTGGTAATTTTCTAGACCTGTAAATCAATGTCACCAAATTCTATTTTATTATTTTTATTTTTTGCTTAATTCTGTTTATGCTGGATTGTCTTGTTTACAGCAAAGAGATTATTGTCATATACCTGGATGATCACAAGGATAATACATAACACTTGCTGAGCACTCATAATGTGCCAGATGTTGTTCTAAGCGCTTAACAAGCTATGTATCTCATTTAATCTTAAAAAAGCCTATGAACTAAGAACTAATGTTAGTCCCACTTTATAAGTGAGAGAAATCATGTGGAATGTTTTGAAGAAAACTCTGTGTCTACACAGGTAGTAAATGGTAGACCCAGGACTTGAACCCAAGTCTGTCTGATTTTAGTATTTGTGTTCTTAACCTCTATATTATAATTAATAAAATGGAGCAAAACTCTTCATGTAATGAATAGTAAATATTTGGAATTTCATGGCTTTTTCCAAGATGCAAGAATTACTCCAAACCACATTCTTTTCCATTCTGGAGGTGATTTCTAATTTTAATTTTCTGAGATCTTCACCTGGGGTAGTCTTATGAAAAAGATCGTGGCTAACAGAGTGAGAATATTGGCAACTGTAGGCATCAGTTCCCCTATTAGTAGGAAGATGATCCCAGTCAAAGGCTATCCTTGGACCTCAGCAATTTCCTGTGTCTGTGAAAAGGCAAAGAGAGGGGTGGGGTGGGGTATTTATGGGAAGACGTGGGCAGCTTGTTGAATTTTAGTGGTTTAAAAGCATTTGCTTTACATTATTTGAACTAATTGAAATAAAAGGTTTGAGGCTCCTGACAGTTGACTCATTCCCGTCATCCTAATATAAATGAATCAAGTTCCATTTGGTTGATGGTCTGTACCAAATTTCTCAGTATTGGCTGACAGCCTCAGAAAGATCTGTTCATTTTACAACGTTTCAGTGAGTCATTCCACACACATTGCTGGCATTGGTTCCCAGAGGGGAGGTGGGAAGAGGAGGAAGGTTTCACCGGGAGAGTGAAGGGCTTGGAAGTTCACTGGGGAACAGGAAGCAGGTCAGCAGCACTTTTATCCAGAACAAATTTGGGGCTCAGCGTTCTGGTTTTCACTCCTGAGCTCCATGTTAATTAGCATAGACATTGTACTCTCGGGAGAATGATGCAAATCCTGTGGTCTCCAGCAGTCAAAGAAAATAGGGTTCTTTTTAATAAATTCAGCTGAATAGTTTTAACAAACTACACATACACATGCATGTGTATACATATATATCTACTGAAAAAATAAAGCTACTGTGTATACATAGACATATAATCTACTAAAAAAAGTGCTGTGGAATCAGACTGCGCTAGGTTTAAATCACAGCTGAACTATGTTTTGTCTGGCTTTAGGCCACTTAACCTCTTGGAGACTCAATTTCCTCCTTTTTAAAATGTGCATACATTTTACTTTTTGTGCACTTTTGTGAAAGTTAAAAATCATGTATTCTAAGTGCCAGTACATAGTAGGCACTCGATAAAGCAAAAACTTGTGGTATTTAGATTCTGAGAGACCTGAAGCTATTTCTGACTCTGCCATTTACTAGTAGTTTGGATCTGGGCAAGTTACTTAGCGTGTCTCACTCTCAGTTTCCTAGTCTATAAAATGGGATCATAATGCTCTGTAGGATTGTTGTGGGATTGTGTGATACATTATTAGTTATTGTAATTATTACCAGCAATTATTAATCTGTTTAATTTTGCTAAACACTTTCATATAATGCATGCCAAGCATTTTATAATTCCTAACACATAGTAAATAATGAATAAACATTAGTAGTTATTCATAGGTTATATAATAGAAATTACTATTGAATATTATTGTTCCTAGAGGGTAGAATTATTGTCATCAAAATTCTATATCTAGTAACCCAGTAGCCTAGATGCTTTTCTTTTGTTTGAGCTGTAGAAACCTGAGATTAATTGCTGCCTTTCCTTTCAGGGCTTTCAGCAGTGATTGATTGAACTTCACAAGTCTAATTAATTCACCATGTTCCCCTGAACTTCTCATAAGCTTAAGAAGCTGGTCTCCCTCCTGGTGTTGCAGGAGTGGGAAAATAACATTAGAAAGAATTGCTAAAGTTGGAAGAATATGTGACCTGGTGCCATGTGATGTCAGCCCACGCTTTTCCAACATGACACTCGGATTTTTGATAGCAGAAATTTTCCTGCATTAAGAAAATTCATGACATAGTGCTTTGACTTTTCTAGCTTGCAGCAAATTTTCCTTGGTTGAATATCTTGAAGGTGTGCAATAAAAAGAAAAAACAGTCATGATGTTAGGGGTCAGTCCTGTTGATATCAGAAACAACTCATGGTAACCACTTTCGGCCAACTCTGAACTCCATAATAGACTAGTTGAGACTTTAGGAGACCAAGTAAGACGTGATGGTAGCTTGAACTAGGATAATGACATTGGCAGTAAGAAAAGAATATGGGGTACATAATATATTTAGGAAAAGTGCTGATGACTTGGATGGTTATGGGAAATGAATAGAGGAGAAAATACGTTGGACACGGGGTAGACTTTGGTGCCACTTTCTCACATGGGGAAGACCAAGGAAATAATGGGATCAAGGATGTGGAGAAAATTGAGAGATCTATTTCTTTTGTGTTAAATTTGATATGCATAGTGGACATCTAAGTGTAAATTTGAAAGCAGCAGCTGGAGATACAATTTGGGAGCTCAAGGCATAAGTCTTGGAAGAGGATTTCATGAACACCACTCCACCAAGCATGTGTTCTCCAGCATGCTATAATATATTATGGGAGGCCGGGAGCGATGGCTCATACCTGGAATCCCAGCAATTTGGGAGGCCAAGGAGGGTGGATCACTTGAGGTCAGGAGTTTGAGAACAGCCTGGCCAGCGTGATGAAACCCCGTCTCTACTAAAAATACGAAAAAATTATCTGGGCATGGTGTCAGGCCCCTGTAAGCCAAGCTACTCAGGAGGCTGAGGCAGGAGAATCGCTTGACCCCAGGAGGTGGAGGCTGCAGTGAGCCAAGATCACACCACTGCATTCCAGCTCGGGTGACAGAGACAGACTTTAAAAATAAATAAATACATAAAAATTAAAAGAAAATAAAAAAACACTATATCTATGGAACACAAAATAAGGTCAGACAAAACTTTGATAAAGGAGGGAATAACTAGAAAAGCAAACCAAGAGATTAAGAAATAACCTGAGAACAAAAAGGAGATAATAGAGGAAAAGGGGACTAAGTGCTGAACACCTCTTGACTGATCTTGTAGAATATGCGTGGCATTGTGCTGCACACTTTTACACACAGTACCTTGTGGAATACTCACCAGAACATGTATTGCTTCCGAGAAAACTGAGGATCCTAGGGTTTTAAGTAACTTATCTGAGTATCATAGCTAGTTATGTACAGAGCCAAACAAAATCTACCTGACCCTAAAGCCTGTGTTCAGAATGGATAAAATGTTTGTTCCTCCTTGCCAGTGAAATAATATAATTTGTTAACAATGAACAAGGAACAAGACTTAAGAAAGAGTCAAGGTTTTTCTGGCTTGTAAGATGCCTGTTCATGGAGCTCACCCACTGGAGGTCATATCCTTGTGTCTGCAAAATACACATCTTACTTGGAGGTAGAGGGGGGAAAGAAGAGTAGAAAGAAGACAGATAGTTCAAGATAGGGTCACTTGTTAAAAATATGAAGCAGGGGTATTTGAGTTTCTTTAATTATCATGTATCATCTCTATGTACTGCATTACTTATTTCTTTTGGTTGTAGCTCCTAAAAACACTCCTTGTCCTTTTCTTGAGTGTTTTCTTGCAGGCATATAGATTAAAATGGTTTTTCTACCATTCTATGCCATTAATTATGGTTTACATTCAGTTGCTTAATCATAACCTTTTGTTACCATTCTCTAGCAATATTTCTCCAGCAATTCATTGGCTTACTTAATTGAAACATCCAAGAGGTAAGCTTCTTTCAGGTACAGTTAGATCCAGGAATTTAAGTGCTGTCATCTGGGCTTTGGCTCTGTCCCCAACTCTAGGCTACACACAAATCACTTGGCTTTTCTTTTTTTAAGACACGTTTTATGCATGTGATGTTTACGTGGTGTCTGGTGTTGCACAGCACTCTTCTTCACAGTTTAAGATGATAGAGGAGGCAAGAGATTATGCTTCTCTGTTCATACAATGATGCTCATAAAAGGGACTCTGATTTTCCCATGTGCCCATCTCTTTGACCATGCCCATCTTTCTATATGTGCATCTCTCCAACCAATCACACAGGAAGATAATTGGCCAGACCTGGGTCATGTGCTTTCCCCTGCGTGTATAAGATAGGCAAGTCCTTGGGATTTACAGTTTCATCAGTACCAAATGGAGCAGGAGAGGGCAGTCCCCCAGTATAGAAACAACAGAGATACATTTCAATACTTTGATTGGATGGAGGTCATTGTTGTTATTATTTGCTGTTGCTATCATTGCTGCTGTTTTTATTCCACTCAAGGGCAGTATCTGAAGCCACACAATAAACCTGGCAGTAGCAGGAGGTCTCTGGTTTGATTATTGACATATAAAGAGCCTTCTATCCTTCCTGTTTTGATGAGAGTTGCATGAACCCTGAGTTCCAAGTAGCTCTGTAATCAGTTTCTGAGATCCTATCAAAAGAATGACAAATCAATTTGGAAAAAAGACCCATTGAAATGTCTGAACAGATTCAATCTTCTCTATGACTGAATAATTCAACTTTCTTTTTAAATCCAAGCCTAGTTTTATGGAGAAGCCATTCCTTTTCTTCTTGAGTCTAGGAAGGCAAATCTGGATTATTATATCTGCAGGATTCAGCGCTCATAATAATTGCTTTTTGATTGTTTTTTTTGTGTGTGAGGTTGCTGTAAGACCAACCAACAAACAGGGTGATTAAATTAGGGCAGAGTTTACAAACTTGATATGCACAGCCCTCAAGATTTACAGCTCTTTGGCCTGATGGTATCTTTTGTGGGGTACGCACAATATTTTAGTAATTTGATTTAGTTGCCAGTATTTTTAAAACAGGTGATTTTACATGTTAAAAAAAATCCAGACTTTAAGCTTATTAGAAAATGTGGCAACTCTGGGCCTGTGTTTCCACATTCAATAGTCAGAGAGACCTATTTTTGTTGGGAAACAGAGCAGTTAGGAATATATTCTGCTGCAAGTAATAGAGGTTTAAACCACAGGGATATTCATTGCTTGTTCAACAAAGACTCTGGTGATAGGGTTTGTCCGGTTTTCATTCAAGAGCTTAACAGTGGTATCTTCTATCAATCATTTGCTGCCATCCTCAATGTTTTTTTGTTTATTGGTTTTTTTTTTGTTTGTTTGTTTGTTTTTGGTTAATCTCTTACCACATCAGTAAAGAGGAAAAGAGGTCATTCAAGGGAGTGCTGCAGGAGTGCTCTGGCCAAGCCCAGTGGCTCATGCCTGTAATCCCAGCACTTTGGGAGGCTGAAGCAGGGGTGGATGGCTTGAGCTCAGGAGTTCAAGACCAGCCTGGGCAACATGGTGAAATCTTGTCTCTACCAAAAATACACACACAAAAAAACCCCAAAAACCTTTAGATGGGCTAAAGTTTAGTGTGCACCTGTAGTCCCAGCTACTTGGGAAGCTGAGGTGGGAGAATTGCTTGAGCCAGAGAAGTAAAGGCTGTAGTGAGCTGTGATCGCGCCACTGCAGTCTCGACTGGGTGACAGAGTTAAGACCTTCTCAAAAACAAAAACAAAAACAAAAAAAGAACAAACAAAACGTGGGGGTGCTCCTTGCCCATCTATTCTTTTATTTTTCAGGAAGAGAAATTTTCCCTAGAACTAACGTATGGTCTTTCCTTTGTTCTCACTGGCCAGAGCTAAGTCAGATGTCCACCTCTAGCTGTCAGCAAAACATAATGGGATTACCCATGATTTGTTTACACTAGTGCTGATCTATTCCCTGGGGTTGGGAACACTATCACCTGAATAAAATCAGGTCTGTGTTAGCAAGTCAGGAATGACTTGTGGATGGGCAGTCAATGGTCCCTGCCACAGCAATTGCCTCTCCATTTCCCCATGGTCCTCTCCACTCCCTGTGGTCTGATCCCAGCCACCTCCACTAATTTACCTCACCTTAATGACCTTTGTAGGTGTTTTTGTTTATGATTGTAGACCCAGAATAACCTTGATCACTTTCCTAATTCTGACCTGATGCCAGCAAAACAAGATGCCCAATTTGTTGGGTCAGGAGAACCTTGATTCTAAGTCTCCATTGAACATTACTAGCTGTGTAACCAGGGACATTGCAAACACTTTCTGTGATTTACTTAAATGTATGATGTTAAGATTCCTAGAACTAGGCAATTAGTGGTTGGTATCTAGATACTTTGTCCCTTTTTATTGTTAAAACCTTCAAAAGTTATTTATGAAAAAGAATGTTTTCCTTGTATACTCTAGAATATTATTTTAGCATATAGGAATTTTTCTCTATCCAAAAACTTTCTGCTCTCCATTTAATTTCTCAGGTTAGAAGGATTAGAAGCAGAGAGAACAAGAGAGAAAGAGAGGATTATATGTTATGTTTGGGGGAGTTCTTTGGTTTTGTTTTTAAAACAAGCTTAGGGTTCAAGAGGTAATTTGGAATATAAAAGATGTCAGTGAGAAAGATGGTAAAATGTTTCCTAGGTTTTAAATTAATTTCCTTGCTCTGAAAACAAAATTAAACCTCTGAGATTTTATTTGTTGGCAATCAATTATGTAACATGAACAATTATGGGTGATGTCTTTCTTTAGTTACATAAAATATATTATTCGTAGGACCACATTATTTTTCTCCATTTTTGTTTTAATATCTCATTGTCTGTTTAAAATTTTTTCACATATCCACATAGTAAAACTCATAATAGTAGCTAACTTACATTTAAGCAATGGATGTTTACTGTATGTCAGATTCAATGCATGCTATGTAGTAAGTACTCAATAAATAGTTATTAATGTAATACAAAAGAAGTCAAGATGAGTAGAAGAATGGGACCTAACCCTTCCACATTGACATAAATGAGAACTCAG
This sequence comes from Pan troglodytes, assembly GCF_028858775.2. Lineage (NCBI taxonomy): Eukaryota > Metazoa > Chordata > Mammalia > Primates > Hominidae > Pan > Pan troglodytes. The sequence continues at coordinate 67,050,712 of NC_086015.1, forward strand.
AAAGGCAGTGTAGTATGTTGGAAAATGGGTATTAGAATCAGATTGCCCTGGATTTAAATCTCAATTTCACCACCTGCTAATAGTGTCACTTTAGGCCGGTCATCTAACTTTTAAAATAGGAAAACAGAACCCACCCCTCCAAACTGTGTAAGAATCGAAACAAATCATGAATCTCAAGTCCTTAGTCTAGTGCCTTGCACAAGGTCAGGGCTCAACTGGCATAGGCTGTTGTTATTCATCTGTCAATTTATGTTTAATTATTAACAATTATTGTTCAATAAGGCAGCATAACAAGTCACCCCACAACTCAGTGGCTTGCAATAATAAACATTTAGTTTACTTTTCCAGGGCCTGAGGGTAAGCAGAGATGGCTCTGTATCCTGCTGTGCACTGGCTGGGCTTGGTTCACTCAAGGTTGTGGGTTTGGTTCAGTTCTGCTCACAGTCTTTGGGTCAGTGCCTACCTGGAAATGTTCCTCTCCTGATGAATGGCGGGAGACCAAGACAGCAAGCCAACACATGCAAACATCAGGGAGGCCTCTACTTCTGTCACCACCACATTTTATTGGAGAAGTCAGTTACACGGTCAGGTCCAAAGTCGCTGGGACAGGGAAGTGTTCCACTTAAAGTGGGGTGAGAGGAAGGATGAAAATATTTGCTGAAAATACTCTCATTTATCATAATTTGAAAATTTGCCATCCAAGTGTAACAATATTTTGTGTCCACTCGACTATCTCAACTACATTTCTTTTTGCTTTACAGTGTCACCACCCCTCCCCTCAATACCACAGATATATGTATTTCTATATATTTTCCCCATGTGTTAATGGCTTTTGGTTGCCTTGAATTAACTCATAACGCAATGGTAATAATGTGTTTCCTCTTCCCAGGGGTAGTTGTATTTTAAATAAAGATCTAATGCAAGGAGAATGGGTAACTTCAAGGACTGAATGAGTAATGCTGCTATGTTTTGGTGCTATAATACCTGAGTGTAGAGGCAGAGAGATCTTTTGATCATCATCCTAATTAATAAAACCCAAGGCCATGTGGAAGGGCTCAGTAGTAGATCAAGTACATCTCCACCGATAGAAAGATACTCCTCTATAGTGTTGCCAAAGAGGTAAAATGCTTACTAGTAAATTTCCCTCTCTCTAAATCTCCAGGGCCTCCTGGGCTGAGAAGAGTCCTTGAGATGAATATTTATTTGACATCTTTTGCTTCCTTATTTAATTGGAGTCACATATCTTCCCTGAGGCCATTTATAAACTGTACCACATTTCTACTGAATGCACGTTCGTATATAGGCAGGCTCTGAGTTTGAGTTAGCATTTGTAACTTCCCATTATGAACTTGGGGGAGTATTTCCCATGAAAATGAATGAGAAATCCTGCCACCAAATAGCTGTTATCAGTTAGTGTTTTTACGATACTATTGTGTTAATTTATTAGTAGTAATATAGACTTTACCATGAATGTGTTTTCCATACTTTAAATCCAACCATCTGATGAGAACAGGAAATCATGAGACTATTATTTATTTTTTATGCACTACCTCCATTTCTGCAGCTTCAATGTGTTTCCTGGGAAACTCTACATTGTCTTTGTGGAATGATCGCTTCAGTGAATTGAACTAATTGGTCTTATATTTACCCTGAAGTTTTAAGTCAGGCAGAGGATTATATAGTTTCATGTACAGCATTCTGTAGCTCAGTTATGTTTGAATTACTTTGCTGTAAACTTTAATATGCTTGTTTTTTCTTTGTCACAAAGCAAGGTTCTATTTCAGGAACATTGCTTCTAAAAGTTTACTATCTGACTCCCCAATTTTTTGTCAAGTCTGTGTTAGATCCTTGGTGCATATGGATTTAGCATTTCAGTTGTTTATTTGTAAGTGACTGGGAAGGCTGATGCCATAAAGACATTTTTAATTTTGCTAAGACACAAATATGCATTGTGTTGGGGAAGGATCCACCTAGTTAGTAAGGGAGCCTCGCTGAATACTCAGTACAGTGTATATATTTGAAGGTACTTTGCTGTTCTCTATACACCTTTGAGAAAAAAATAGTTTCCTAATGTAATTATTTTCAAGAGTTTTTGAAAAGAAAGTAATATGTAATATGTATTAAGCATTTATGAAATACCAGTTTATTAAGTGTTTTAAATGAATTAGCACACAAAAATATTGTCATTACCCCATTTTACAGATGAGGGAAGTCATATAAAGAAGGCTTATGAAAGTGAGGTCTTCTCAAGTTCATGCAGTACTGAGTGTCGGAGCCAGGATTTGAATCTGGGAAATGTGACTCCAAAGCCCAGCTCATTATCTACTCCCCGCCCATATACCCTCCAGCACTGGTGGGGGACTTGAAAAGGTTTGCAAAATTGGGAGTTCTTACCTGGACATTACATGTATGGGAGACATCAAAGAAGGGAATGTTACATTCAGCAGTGAGTCAGATCTCTACACTATTATGAAAACAAGAAAAAGTAATCTGTGAAATTGCTTCAGTGAGTGTTCCAGCCAGTATTTATTTTAATGGCTTTATCAATTACTTTAGTCCCATATTTACAGAATCATTAAAGACTGAGGGGGTTATTTACATTTTACCAGTGATGGTTTTTTTGCATTTTGTGGGGAAGATATAATTTGAAGAGATATATTTGATAGTCTGATGGTTTACAAAGGCCTTGGAATATATCCAACTGGACATCAAGGACTGTTGTATTACCATTATTATTTTCAGTTTTAAACTGTTGGGCTTACCTGCACAGAGGTGACTATAGATGTAAAATACCTAACATGGAGAATATAACATCAGATTCTTAGCATGTAACAATTGGTGTTGTATTAGAACTCAGAGAGTCGCAATTTGATCTTCAAACCCAAGTCTTTAGCCACCATATGCAACAGGAGAGGCAGAGCAGGTTGGCAGGGCTGCTCCTGTGTTTAGAGTTTGGAGGGATAAACAGGAAAGGAAAGCAGAGCTTCAGGTTTGGAGGGGCAGAAGACAGTTAGTGGTGACAGGGGGATGAGGAATCATATTTCCCAAAATGATGCCCTTCTGCAAACATTTTAATGTTGGCATGATGGCTATTATGGCATTAAAGAAAATATTTTAGACAAGACAGTAAAGCAGCAAGACCATGAGATAGTGACATGAAGTGGTGGAAGGCTGGTGGTACCCTTTTAAAAAACCTGTTACTCAGTAATCATTAATCATTTTGCAATACCTCTAGCCTGGTCCTGAGGCTCTGCTCTATGGTTCCCCTTCTTCTGGCTCCTGTACCTAATTTTCTTCTGGAGAATTCCTCCCCCATTGCATACCGTCTTGGTAACTCACATTCCAGATACCCTGCTGTCCCTTTGCCAAAGAGGTGGCTTGTGACCGAAGCTGGACAGGTGATTATTTCCTGGTATTCCTCATCTTTAATGAAGTGACATGAGGGAGGGCAGCAAAAGCAGTGGAACTGGTTCATCCCAGCCGTGGTGGCTGATGAGTTTGTCAATCTGTTCCTGTTTTCAGCATTCCCAGAGTATCACTGGCCTCTGGTAGACTTCCGTACAGTTCTTCAGTTTTTCCCTTAATTCTGAGTTTCCCCCAGTCCTGCCAATGAATTACTTTGTGCTTAAATTAGCCCGACTCATCAATATTTCTGTTGTTTGAAAACCAAGAATCCTAATGGAAACAGTTGGTTTTGTTACAATGAGATGTCAAAGAATGGATTTAGTGATATATTTTTGAAAATATCTAATAAAAGATTTCAGAAGAGTAGCACCTATCTGAAATTCAGGAAAAAAAAAAAAAACCACAGCAGGTTGTTATTACAAACTTTTCAACTATGTGTTTTTTTTTCCAGCCCAACTGAGGTCTGTATTGTTGAACTGAAAACAAATTTCTAAACTGATCTCTCCCTGGAAGTTACAGCAGGAAGCGAAAACAGAAATTCTGAGTGTTTGTCTGAAACAGCTCTCCTACACACACACACACACGCACACATGTGCACACACACACACTTATCCTCCAACCTCCTTCTCTGAATACTAATTTTGTCTTCTTCCTTATGTATTCATTCAACAAGTATTTTTATTTTCTTTTTCTCTTCATATCAGGGGACAAAGCATTGAAGTTACTATTTATTCTCTGAGTTCTTCTGAAAACCCATTAATCATTTTGGAAGGTAATCAATAGAATGCAAAATGGGATGATCTCCATAGCTATCAGATTTCCATAAATAAACACATTCTGCAATTATCATCAGAATGATTTGTTACCATTTGAAAGTAGATAAAGAAGGGAGATGCAGTTCTGCCTCAACATCTAAATCCCAAGAAGCAGTTTTCTATCTATTCTTTAAGTACATCTTTGGGTCTGGCTGTTCTTTGCTGGGATTTTTCCACTTTTTTCTTCTTGCTATACTGCCAAACAGCTAATCATGTTTGAATGCATTCTGCATAATAAACCCACTCTTTGCACTTTCTATGACTATTTTGGTACAATAACATTTTAATATTAGTTTGTTTCTTCCCCACTTCCTTTTTGGAATAACTGTTTAGCATGATTTGGGCTGAGTACTTTTTCCAGAGTTAATGGTAATAATAATAATTGCAATGGTAATAAGGTCTTCAGCTTGTGCTTGATAGCTGATGGCATGTGTGCTTGTTTGTGTGTTAGAGATATTGAGGAATTTATTCTAATTTAAGCCTTGGCTTGACTCTTTAGATACTTGACTGGAAGGAATTCTTTGGTTATGTAATCTGAGGGCAATTGTCAGCACTTAATCTTTCTAAGAACTATGTTAAACACAGCACATAACCACATGACTTTTACAATTAGACATTGAAGGGTGTTCACTTTGGTCTTCCAAAGATGACCCTGAGACAAGGATTAAGGTGCTTGTCAGTTACACAGGAAGTGATGACAAGAAACACTAGGAGAAGAGTGGAATGTGAGATGAGGTAGGGAAGAAAGCCAATGAAGGGAACCTCACAAGCCAGTTTCCACTGTGGGCAGCTGAAGCTTAACACCTTTGGGTAACTCAGAGACCATGGAGAACATTTCTCCCATCTCTCAATGGAAAGGAAAATCGTAGGCATTGGTTGAAGGCTATCCTAGGAGCATTCACGGTTCAGCCTTTCACCTGGACCTGTATGGGCCAAATGTGCTCGCATGGCCAGGAAAAAACCCTCAGGCAGAGAGGCACATGTGTTCACAGTAACACTTCCCATTGTGAAGAGATTGATACTACAGGGATGTGGGCAGGGCACCAGGAGCATCTGCTGTAATATGTCACATGCCCGTAAGGAATCATTCATCCACCTTGCAAATCCCAACTTGGAGGAAGTAGGTGCTTTATGAAGAGGCAGGATTCCATGTTGCTTATGCAGTATGTTTTGAAGGGTAAGGTATTGCTGCAAGATTTGCCTTTTTTAGGAGAGACTCAATGGTTCCAGAAATGTAGCCTCTAGAGAATAATCATTTTGGGTTAAGCCAGAGGAACTCAAAGTAAGATCCTCTGACCATCTTCATCAAAATCACCTCGGAATGCTTCATAAAATTCAGGTTCCTGGATTTTTCTTCAGACCTGTTGAAATAGAACTCTGGATTTGGAGTTAGGTGACAGAAATCAGCTCCAAGCAATTTTAATGAACTCCTTAAGTGTGAAAATACTGGCATGTTTTCCCCCTCCCTGATGACCTTAACATTTTTTAAATGAAAATATAGCTTGTTTTTTCTATTACAATATTAATACATTTGTAAAATATGCCTTTTTAAGGCATTGCTTTATTTTTTATTTATATTTTTATTGATGTATAATAGTTGTACATATTTTGTGGGTGATATTTTGATACCTGTATACAACATGTGATAATCAAATCAGAGTAATTGGGATATCCAGCACTTCAAATATTTGTCTTTTCTTTGCATTGGGAACATTACAATTCTTTTATTCTAGCAATTTTGAAATATACAATAAACTGTTTTTACTATATTTATCTACTGTACTATCGAATACTAGAACTTACTTCTTCTAGCTAACTGCATGTTGGTACCCCTTAAATGCCTGTCTTATTTCACCTCTGTATCTTCTGTGGTTTCCTAGCACGAGCCTGCCAAATAGTGCATGCTTAATAGATATGAGTCAAATGAGTGAATTCTCATTATAGAAACTAGAATGCAAGGATTCTTGGTGATTGAGTGACTCACACTTTAGTGTGAATAAATTTGTCAACTCTTTTCCTCTAAGGAAAGAGGAACAGATGCAATAATAGAACACTGGGAGCCAGAGGGAAGGAACAGATAAAAATGGAATAAGAATCAGTCTTGCCAGCTACAAGCTTATCCATCTGCAAAATGAGGATGTAGTCAGCACCTGATGTTTTTCCTGCCTAGTGTCCACTACTTTGCCATTGGATACTTCACTCTGGTGTTCTTTTGGGAAGCTTCTCCTCTATGCAGTCTGCATTGCTTGTGAAGGCCTGACTCAGGCCTGGCCAACCACTTTATTTTATCTCCCTCCTCACCATGAGATTGGTGTGAATGAAATGGGCTGTAAGCCAACTGAGAACAATTAGAGTTTAATCCAGATAAGACATAAAAGAGACACTTCCTCAAATTTATAGGGAAAGGAAGATGAATGTATGTTGATTTTGCTTAAGTGGTAAAATATAAGCCTGTAGCTGGTTGTGACCATCTCTATCAGATGAGGAGTGCCTGTTTAAGAATAAAACCAACAGAAAAAGAAGAATAAGAGATGGAGAAAAATTTATAATGATATCATTGGAGCTTCTGGATCTATCCATGCCTGAAGCTCCTATAACTGGCATGACTTGCCACTTACATGAACCAACTTTGGTTGTTTATTTTGTCACCTGAAGCCAACAGTCCTGACTGATAAAATGAGTTTGAAACTAACTGATCTCCAAGGAAGATTATCACTGAATGGCTATGGTTGTCTGAAAAAGTTGGACCAGAATCCTTGCTCTACCACTTTTTATCTGAATGAAACTTGACCTGCTACCTAGGGTCTCTAATCCTCAATTTTCTCATTATTATAAAGAACTTGGAATATAATTGAATCCATTGGCTTGTGAGAATTCTATACATGTCAAGAGTAGCCTTATAGGTACTCATATGTGGTAGAGTTATTCAGTAAGGCTCTTTTAGATGTCAGGACTTCCTTGGTTTTATCTAAGAAAGACCTCTTAGAAATTCCAAAAATCTCTATTAAATACTATGGGTCAAGTCTTGAAGGCATGCTACCTTCAGGTGTATTTTTTTCCCGAGGGGTGTTCAAGACATTAGGTAAGTTCTTTTTCTCCTCATTTCTAGAAATTTGAGGCTGGCAGGAAAGTCTATTGCAAGGCATTTGATGTTCAATATGATGAAATATGATGAAATGGGGAAAGTGTAGAGTTGAAGGTTGTAGCAAATTATATATTTCAAAGATTTCCATAAAAATACCTCCTATCACAAATGCTCTTCAACACTGTGATCTTACTTCCCCCATCAAGAGATAGCATCTAATTCTCTTTTCTTGAATCTAGCCATTTCTTAGTGATTTACTTGTACCATAGAATACAAAACAAAAGTGACACCATATGATTGCCGAGTCTGAGAATGCTTGTTCTTCAGCTCCTCCACCTTGGGATATCACCTTTCAGAACCCAGCTGCCACGTTCTGAGGAGACCAAGCCAAGTGGAGAGCCTGCATGTATGTGCTCTGGTCCACACTCCTAGCTCAGTTCAGCTTTTGATTCATCCTTGTTCATGTGCCAGGCATGATTGGAGATGCTGCTAAACCACTCTAGCTCCTAGATGTTAGAGTTGTCCCTTAATCCCAAGTATTTGTAACTGGGGTCCTAGATATTGTAGGCAGAGAACAGCTGTGCCTACTTTGCCTTTTCAGAATTCCTGACACACAGAATCTACTGTCATTTTACACCACTAAATTTTGGAATGGTTGATAATTGTCAACAGAAAACTGCAACACAAGAGACAACATGGCCATCAAAAAGCATCCTTAGGAATGGAAGTCATGATGTTCATGGGACCAAAGTGCTATCAAACAGGACTTTTTTTTTTTTTTTTATAACGGCAAGAGTTAAACAAACAAATAGAAAACAAACTAACAAAAACCATCAGAATAATCAGAATAGAACTGGGAATCTGGTTGCCAGACCTGGAAGTATGTTTAATGGCCACTGGTCAGAACTCTCTCTAACAGGAGAGAAAAACACCCGAAGAGTTGGTGCTGTGAGGGAAATAGATACTGTTTTGGAGCCAGGACATCTAAATCTATATTGATAGGTATAAAATAACAAGCAAGGTAGTAGAGCATAGTGGTTAAGAGCTGGAGCTTGAAGATCAGCCAGACCTGGGCTCAGGTCTTTAACCGCATTAACTGTATGATCTTTAAAAACTCTCTTCACTATCCTAAACCGCAGTTTCCCCATCTGCAAAATTTAGACACCAATATTCATTTTATAGATTTAATTTCAGGATTAGATGAGACAAATTAGCACTTAATATATTGCCTGATGCACAGTAAGCATTCTATATTTTAATTATTATGTTAAAATAATTGTGTTAATCATTGTATTCAAAGTCACATTGCAAACTCTAGAATGTGAGATAACTTTCAATAAACAAGACAACAATATTCTATGATGGAGCAGAATAAGAATCCCAGCTAATATTCATTAATATGCACATTTGCCATGCACTGGGCTATGTTCTTTAGAGGGATTACCTCCCTTAATCATCACAACAACCTTAAGTGTCAGGTTTCATTATTATCCCATTTAAAAGGAAGAAACTGAAGGATTAAAACTGTAGGTACTATGGTGAAGGTCACATAAAGATTAAGTAGTAATCAGACTCCAGAGCAATACCTCTTAATTACTCTGCCATATTGTGTTTCCCTGTTGGATACATTCCCTTTCAGTTGTGAGGTATGGAGTCCTCTTTCAGGTCAAGTCAGCACCATATAACACTAGCAGTATGGTTCGTGGCCCTGCAGAAATATGAGGTCTTTCAGAGTTATCACATTGAGGTGTAGAGCAGGTAACTCTCCTAATATATGTAATAGAATGGTTGAAAGAAAGACATGACTGAACATGGAATGAAGACAGATTTATTTTGGTTCCCCATGAGTGATTCAGCATTTTCAAGGTGAACTTAATATGGAGAATGTTGCCAATTCCATTTCATTGAAGACCTGGTGCCTGAGGCCAAAATCACTTAAGTGAGTCAGGAAAATTTGTCCTTATCATTTTGCATTGGATGTGCCTGTTAAGGATGGAATTGGTCTCTCACTTTGATCTTTGGCTCAGGCTGCCTCAGATGGCTTTTGAAGGATCCTCAGTGTACATTCCACTTTCTGTCCTGGAGGTGAGTACACTTTTCTGGCAGTCAAAAATATTCACTAGACCCTCACTGCTCAAAGTGTAGTCCATGGGCCAGCAACATCAGCATTTCTGGAGAGCTTGTAAGACATGCTATGTTTCAAGGTCCCGCCCCAGACCTACTGACTCAGAATTTGCATTTAAACAGTATCTTTAGGTGAATCTGATACACACTAAGCTTTGAAAAGCACTGTTCTAGACAAATATTTATTGAAAACCTTCCATGTGTCATATACTTTTCGAGATTTCTGAGGAGGCCAAGAATCTTTCTGAAATCATAGGGGAGGGTGTACAAGAATCAGGTAAAAAAAAATTCCAGTTGTTAATAAACGTTATGGAGAAAATAAAACAGAGAGGCTAAGGCTTCTGGAAAGGTTTGTTTAGAATTATCAGGAAGGGCTAAGAGATATCATTTGATCTGAGATCTGAATTTCATTCCCTAAATATAAGGGAAGAGGATGCAAAGCCTAAGAGGCAAGAATGAGCCTGAAGTGTCTTGAGAACTGAAAGGAGGTCTGGGTAGTGAATGAGAGCAGAAGTAATAGAAATTGAAGTCATTCAATTCAACACTTAACCAAACAGACATTATGCACTAGGAGCTGTCCTAGGTGCTGAATATATTGCAGTCAACAAAACGAAGATCCTGTCCTCATGATGGCTACATGCTAGTAGCTGAACCAGGTAAGTAACAAATGTGAAAATATTCTACAGCAACTAAAGTAGGATATGAAGATAGAGAGTGATGGGAGGAGTCTTATCTTTGGGAAGGAGTTGGCAAATTATGGTCCACAGGCCATTTACAGTTGGTCTCCTGTTTTTGTAAATACAATTTTATTAGAACACAGCCAATCGGAAATCATGTATTTACACATTGTCTATAACTGCTTTCATACAACAATGGCAGAGCTGAGTAGTTGTGGCAGAGATAGTATGGCCCTCAAAGCCTAACATATTGACTATCTGGCTCTTCACAGAAAAAGTTTGCGGACCTCTGTCTTAAAGGATAAAGAGCATCCACTGGGGATGGGGAAGTGAAAGGGGATGGCTCTTTGAGAAAACAATAGCTGAGTAGAAAGGTAGTCAGGACTCAGATCAAATAGGACCTTTTAAGTTATGGTGAGGAGTTTGGGTTTTAAGTGTCACAGAATATCATTGGGTAGTTTTAAACAGGGAGTAAAATGATCTAATTGACTTTTAAGGGCTCACTAAGCAGTTCTAAACACTTGAGTTGCTGCCAATTTTCAGCCAACAAAGGCACCTGGAGATGAGTGCCTAGGTGTTTCCCCTTTGATCTTGGCTCTGTCTAGATGACATGGATTTTTGGCCAGAGTAAGAACCAAAAGACACTCAATGCAGAGGCGACAGTCCCCTTTCCCACCCTTGTGTTTTCTAATAGCATTATGATAAATAGGTCTTTATATAATTCCTTATGAGTGACTAATTTGGAACAATTCTTTGAAAGGAATGTGGTAATTGAGCCCCAACTCATGTCTACAGAGAAACAAAGCTGCCTTGTTTTTAGCTTAATGCTATGAATACTTTTGCATGTCTTGGCTGCATTTATTCATTCATCTATTCAACAAATATTTATTGAGTGCCTATTATGGACAAGGCCCTGTACTTGGCAATGTAGATGAAAGGGCTATCTTAAAAAGGTCTTATTAAGTGTTGCCAGAAAGATTGAAGAAGTAGCTTTAGGAGAAGTTGCCAGGTGACTACAACATTTTGAAGGATGAAAGAAATGTAGAATTTCTAAAAGGATTATGGGTTTTATATTTAAAAAAAAAACAAAGAGGTTGAAAGGGAATGTAATTGAAACCTTTCCAATCCTAAAGGGCATGGGTTCCTTTAACAAATGTAGGAGTATTATAATGAGGGTCACACAATAGGATAAGATGCTAAGAGTTCACATGGCTGACATGCAGCACTTAGCATTTTTCAGATACTGGAAAATGAATTGACTGATTACATCTTCACAATAATTCCATTAATAATAAGTATTATAAGAATGATTAAACAGAAACATAAAAAATTTAAGTGCCTTTTCTAAGATCACACAGCTTATAATGGTAACTTCAGGACTGGAAACCAGATGTGTTTGACCCCTGAGCTGATATAAAACATTCCTCATTCAGCTTTCATATCCCAGCCAAGACTTCCAGATTAAAAAAAAAAAAAAAAAAAAGATTTGGAGCCTGGGGAGGGGAGGAACTGGAAGTATTACACTTAATTTTTAAAGCTGATTTTTAAGAAGACAACTGTCTTCCTCTACAGCTCTCCTCTTGGTACCTTTAACAGGGAATGAATTTTGGCATGATGTGCAAATCTTTATACTGTGTGGCAAAGGGAAGTTAGCTGCGTATGAATCACTACATTCTCTGGCTCAGAATTAAAAATCCAAGCAGTAAAATTCCTCCTACTGACCCAGCTAAAGGTAACTGGTGGGTACATGCCAACTCTAGGTACATGATTTACAAAAAATAAAGTACAAAACATTAATAAATGTGATGAAAAAAGTTTGAGAAGCTAATGAATAACAAAGCTAGCTAAAATGTGTTGACTGGTTAATATGATGTCAGTGTTGTTCTAAATGCACTATGTGCATTATGTGCAACAACTCTAAGAATTATTTATTACTGTCGTGCCTGTTTTCAAGATAAAAGAACTGAGGATTAGAGGCACTGATCATGTAACTCAGAATCAGGTGACAGAATCAGGGCTTACCCCCACCTCTGCTGAATGCAAACAAAGCTAATGCACTTAAGCACTCTCTATTGGGCCAGTGTTATAATTCTCTATGCTGCTGACTGCCTATTTAATCCATAGATGTATGCCAACCTGAGTTTTCAACCTTTACTCCAACTGACCTGCCAAATCCTTGGCAAGGGGGTCAAGAAAACCCAGATAAAGTGGGTTAATCTCTCTGATGTGCAACTCCTGATCAGTAGCTCCTGATATGCCTTCAGTGGTGAATTGGAACAAAGCTGACCTTTTTGTCAGTGAATTGGAAAATGAGTCAGCCTGAATTACACTCCAGAGGAGGCAATGCCCATTGCAACTCCAGATAGAGCAAGACATACATAGGGAAAAGGAGATTGATTAATTTTAGCCGTACCATTTTTGTTAATGATGAGTTATGTTAGTGACCACAGAGAAAGAAGAGGTAGCATCTTTTATAGCTAAGCAATAAATAAACCTTTGTAAAATCCATCTTTATGGCCTCCTTTTATAATGGTTTTATGTGATTGATGTGATGATAAATTTGTACGAATTGGCTGATCCATTCTTTTATCCATCCAACTAATATTTATTAAGCTCTATGAACTATGTTCTTGTTTAATATTCTACTTCCTCCAGGTCAGTGGTTTTTCAAGTATGGTCCTCAGACCAGTAGCATCGACATTACCTGAGAACTTGTTAAAAATGGAGAAACTCAGACTCACCCAAGACTATCAGAATCTAGAGTGGGGTTTTGTATTCTGTGTTTTAACAAGCCCTGCAATTGATTATGATGCATATTAAATCACTGATCTAGGCAACTCTTATGCCAGAAAGAATCCCCTAACCATCCTCTTCTCTCCAATTCTAATTGAACCTCTTGAAGGCAAGACCTTTTTCTCCAGGTCATTGCTGGGTCTCCAGTGCCTAGCACAAGACTGGGCTCAATCTATGCTCTCAAAACTATTTATGCTGAATGAATTAATAAAGAAAGACACGGAGTTACAGATATGTTGAGTACTCTCTGTTTGGTCCATCCGGTTTCATGATTTGTAGAGAGGAGACACAAGAGCAGAGAGCTGGAAGGACTTGGTTAAGATATAAACAAAACCATCAAACACATCAGGGTCCCCAGTACTAGTCTAATGCCAATGAACAGAGGATGTAGACAACTTTATTTCTTACCCCTCCTTGCTTTTGGAGTTTGACACTGTGACCTAAGCCTTTTTAGAGAAATTCAGCAAGATTTTCAAAATAAGCATTTTGATCATGATTTATGGTTAAATAAAGGGCTCTGACATTGAAGCTTCTAGCCATCTGTTTGTCATACATTTCTACTGAGGACAAAGTAAGTGGTGATGTGTTTTATGTACTGTAAGAGAAAACTTCTTAGAGAAGAAAAAAAAAATCTTCCAACAATGAAAAAACAGGCTGTTTATGAGGCTCACCTATTCATTCATTCATTTATTATTTTATTTACACATTAACAATATTTAGTGAGCATCCACTATGTTCCAGGCATTGTGCCAGGTGATGGAGATACATTGGTGAAAAAGACAACCACAAAAAATGATTAGTTGGAATTAGACAAAATCCTATAAAGGAATATTAAATGGTCCTGTGAAGTTTTGTAATATGGGGAACTAAGCTATTCTGGAAGCGTTAGAGAGGCTACCCTGGGGAATATTTAGTCTGGGATCTGAAGGATGAGTTGGAGTCAGTGAACTAATCAATGTCCTTTTATTTGAAACATTATAAGTGTTCTCATCAGGATGGCTTATCTGGGTTAGAAGGAAGGTATAGGCAGAAAGGAATTTGAGGCAAAGGCAAAGTTTGCCATCTGAGCTTTTAGATTTTTCTGGTTACAGCAGTCAGAGGGAGTGAGAACTAAAGGCAGGATGCGGGCCAAGGTTAGTGCATCTTTTGTTTGTTTATAAAGGCAACCTTGGCATAATGACCATGGTCAAATAATCAATAGCCACATTTTTAAGAGACAGAGTGTGCTGTGAAAGATAAAGATGATTTGCTTTGACTTTCTATGTCAGCCGGCGCCTTGGTTATCGAAGGTGCCTGGGGACAAAGATATGAGCATACAGACCTGTTCTGGAAATCCACAAAGTCTAGATTCTGCAGAGATCTTGCTTTATTTATTTACTTCAGAGCAAGAGTGTTAAGAGAGGCAGAGGAAATAATAAAGGGGAGGGAAGAAAGCCTAATTTTCTCATACTTCTGTCGAAAGACAGACTAGAAAAAAGATTATAAAAATTATGCTCAGGAAAGCATGTGGTGTTGACAGAGAATAGGACTGGAAGTGGAATGGTAATTATGTCAGATTCAACTGAAGCATTGTGCAGGTTCTAGAATCCTGGTGCCAGTAACTCAGCTCATTATTGTACACACTCTGTTTTTCCTGGGGTCAAATGGAACCCAATATAATTCTAGGCAATTAATACCTGTTACAATAGAGTTTGACCATAATATGGTCATGTCCTGTGCACCAGTACTACAATTATTCAGGAAGGTTATGTGACTATTTGTTTGCACTTACAATCAGTGATAACTTCATAATTAGGGATAATCTTCTAACCACTGCAGTGTAGACAGCTGAGTGTTATGGTCAGGAGACAGGCTGAAGTTAATTGACAAGAAAATGTTTAGCTTCTTGAAGGCAAGGATGATAGCTTTTTATTTTCTGTGCCTTTTGCACCCAGAACACTGGTTGGCACTTTGGAGGCAGAGAATTTGGAAGAGGAAAGCATGGTGGGCAGGGTGAAGAAGGAGGAAGAAAAGGAAGGAAGGAAGAAAGGGAGGAAAGAAAGCTGATCTGAGCTCTAGACCAGTGGTTCTCAATTCTAGCTACATATTAGAATCACCTAGGGAGTTTTCTGTTTTAGGTTTTAGAGTGTAACACACACAAACAGAAGTACCCACATTGTCAGTGTGCAGCTTGATTGACACATCACAAGAAACAGAACACCACTGGCATCTCAGAAGCTCCTCATGTGTCCCTTTCCAGTCACTACCCCAAGTAAAGTATAACTACTCTCTGGAATTCCAACACTACATATGAGTTTTGGCTGTTTTTGAAATTTATGTCACTGCCGTAATACAGAATATATTCTTCGATGTCTGGCTTCTTTCACTCGACATTATGTTTGAGATTTTTTTGTTTTGTTGTGTGTATATTAGCATGTTTATTCTCATTGTTTATAGTGTTCCTATGTGTGAGTATAAAACATATCCATTCTACTCTTGATAGGCAGGGAATTGGTTCCTTTTTCATTTTTGACTGCTTCGAATAGTACTATGGTGAATATTTTTGGGCATGTCTTTTGGTGTGCATAGGGACATTTGTATTGGGGATGTATTTCTGTTGGGAGTGGAATTTCTAGGTCACAGGGCATGTATGTGTTCGGCTTTAATATATATTGGCAGTTACTTTTCCAAAGTGGTTGTACCACAGTACATGTGTACTTCTGGTGTGTAAGAGTTTCACTCGTTCCATATCTTGTTCATACTTGGTTTTGCATGTCTGTCATTGCCATCATTTTGGTAGGTGTGTTACTAGTATTACTTGGTAGTTTTAAGGTGCATTTGCTTGATGATTAATGAAGTTGAGTACCTTTTCCTGTGCCTATTGATCATTTGTTTAACCACTGTTTTAAAATCATTACTCTAGTCTTTTGTCCAATATTCCTTTGAGATTTTTGTCTTTTTCTTCTTGATTTGTGGGAGTTCTTAATACATTGTGAATATAAGTCTTTGTTGGATATATGTATTGTAAATCTCCTCTCTCACTCTAAGACTTGTTTTTTCACTTAATGCTATATTATGATGAAAAGACCTTCTTAAGTTTAATATAATCTTCTTCATCAGATTTTTCCTTTCTGGTAGAGCTTTTAGTGTATATTCATGAAATTTTTACCTATTCTAAGGTCATAGATATATGATCTTACCTTTTTTTCCCCAAAGCTTTATTATTCTACCTTCTTTATTTAGATATGCAATACATTTGGGACTAGCATTTGTTTATAGTATCAAGTTGGAGTCAAGATACATTTATATTTTCCACTGGGATGTCCAGTTGACCTAGCTTCATTTATCTTTCCCAACGGTACTGTAGTATTTTTTCATCAAAAATCAGGTGACTAATTATGTGTGGGTTTGTTTCTGGAGTCTGTATTCTGTTCCATCTTTCATTTCGTATATCCTTGCACCAGTACCTACCACACTGGCTTAACTATTATAGATTGATAATAGGTTTTGTTATATAAGTAAGTGTAAGTCCTACAGATTTGTTCTTCTTCAAGACTGTCTTGGTTATGCTTAGATCTTTGCATTTCATTCTGATTTTATCATCATCTTGTCAGTTTATGCCAAAAACAACATACTGAGATTTTTAATTGGGATTACATTGAATATATAGATCAGTTTGGGAGAACTGACAACTTGGAATTTTGTCTTCTTTGTATTCATATACATGGCATATTTACTTAGGTTTTCTTGTATAATGTTTTATAGTTTTTAGTGGTAAACAGTCTTGTGCAGCTTTTGTTAGATTCTTTGGTATTTGATACATTTGATGCTACTCAATGGTACCTGGGTTGCTTTTTAAAAATGCCAATGCTTATGCCATGTGGTCTAGAGATTCTTACATAATTAGCTTTAGTATTGTAATACACAGCCAAGTTTTGAGTACTTCTGTTGTAGATGTATCTTTTTGCCTGCTTAGGCAAATCAGTTGACCCTTGGAGCTATCATTTTATTATTTAAAAACATGCAATAAGATTATCTGCCTCACCAGTTCAAGAATATTCTGCTTTTAATTTGATGCTGAATGTAAAACTCAGAAGCATTATAATTTGACCTAGATGCTTTATTTTTAATGGTAGATGGCAAAATTAACTTTATTTATAAAATATGGTAAAACTGAACTAATTTGATTTGATCACATTAGCCTGAGGCCTCAAAACTCTGAAGAGTAAAAATAGCAGTCATCAAGACTATGTGACTTTTTCCCTTACTCATAAGCAGCCCCTCCTATGTTTCATAGGCCCTGTTTATGCTTATGTTCTAAACAATTCTAACTAGCTTGGTTATCAGAATTTCCAGACTTCAACATAATAGAAAGGGAAAGAAGAATAGTATAAAAGCAAGACCACCAGAGATAAACCCATAAACATCAGAAAAGCAACTGTGACAGAAACAGCAAAGACAAAAGAGCTTAAAAAATAGAAGGCTGGGGCAATTTAGTGTAAGCGTAGGAGCAAAATGCATCAGGTACATAAAATTGGAGAGGATTATTTTATTACACACAGTTTCATATGTAGTTATCAGTATTTAAGCCTCAAATTAGCACCAAAAACAAAATGCTGTGTGCTTTTTTCAAAGATGGCAGAAAAATGAGTAACATATTTCAAAGAATTTTCAAAAAGAATAAGGTAGAATTTTGGCTTTTCTCCTCTCTGAAAAATACACTAAAATGGTATTGCTCATCTCCTGGAAATATTAGACAAATGGTATTTTTATTTACCACCTCTCATTGGGTAAAGAGGTAAGCCCTTTCAAACCTGTCTCATTCTATTACACTTTATGAGAAAATGCTATTAAATACCACCTGCACAGCTCTATTGTGTGTGTGTGTGTGTGTGTGTGTGTGTGTGTGTGTGTGTATGTGTGTGTGTAGGAGGTGGAGGGAGGACATCTGAAGTCATCTCTTGAAGAGTGAGTGTCCCAGATTTAACCCTTTTCTTTATAGCCTTATTTGTCATTTAGATGGTTTCAACTTAATGGTTATGATCTTGCCTGACTCATTCATTTGATTTCCCTATGTTGTCTTCAGAAGCAAATTTGGAAGCAGAATATTTCCATGGGAAACTGAATTATTTTTCCCTGGAGCTGCATTTCACCAATTTCTGCCCCAATACCTCTATACCAAATTCTAAAATAGAATGATCAGTATTGCTTTTTATCTGTAAAATTAGACTCCATGAAGCCATTATTTACCGCATAAGAAGCCAGAGCACATATTTGCTCACATTGAGATAAACTAACCCCGGATAAAAGTCCCCCACAATATCTGGGAAAATCCCAGGGATCTGGCTGACAGATGTTGCTTTGTGCCTACAAATAACAAACACATCTGCAAGAGCCAGACCTTTGAGCATTTCTCTGCTTGAAATCAGCAAACACTAATTCAGTCAACAAATATTTATTCAGCTATCTACTCTGTGTCTGAGGCTGGAGATAGACATCTGGTCAACCGAATCATGGCTCTGACCTATAGGCCTATGAGACTGTGTTGCCAATTACCACATTGTAAAAGTTTCCCAGTGTTAGCATTACAAAGAAATCTACTCAACATTGGAGTTGCTCTATTTGCTGATTGAAAGAAGCCTAGTGCCTTAGAAGAATTGAGATATGGTTCCTCAAAAGGTTTTCTTAGCTGTAATTTGGGATGGCAAGTGACATATTACTGAAAGCCATCTGGTTTTGTGGCTATGATCACAGACTCTGGAGCATGACTCCTGGGTTCTGGTCTCAACACTAGCACTACCACTTACTAGCTGTGTGATTGCCTGTCCGTTTACAAACTTCTTTGGTTCTCGGTTTTCTCATCTATCAAATGGGAGTAACATTAATACCTTCCTCATAGTTTGTTGCTAAAATGAGTAAACGAGTTAATATATGTAAAGAATTTATGCAAGTGCCTGGTTCTTAACAAGCTATGACACGCAGTGGCATACGGGTGGGAGAGGCTGTGGATGTGATATGGCCCAGAGGTGGAGAGCAGTATTTGATTGATAACACTGTTTAGAATTTCTGATGCTCGATGATAACAAATAGGCTGATTTTAGTCCAGTTCATTATTGTTTTTAAATTGCTCACAGGCAACACACCCTCTTAGTGCCAGCACCTGGGCAGTCTGCACCTGTTTCCGCCAGCCCCCCAACACTAGGTCCATCAGGACCATTTCTCCATTTAAAGAAGTTGTTTTCTCCACATTTATCATTAAAATCTTTGGCCTTTAAATTATAGGCTGGTGACTATGCATAAAAAATTGCTTCAATAACTAACACTCACTAAACATTTTGTGTGTGCCAGGCATGGTGTCAGTTTCTTTAAATGCTATATTTCATTTAGTCCTCACATAAATTTTATGAGGCAGATAACTCATAATCCCCATTTTACAGATGAGGAAACTGAAGCTATAAAGCAGGATTTTTCCAATCTTGGCAATATTGACATTTTAGACTGGATGATTATTTGCTATGGAGGCTGTCTTGTGGATTGTAGGATGTTTAGCAGCATCTCTTGCCTCTACCCACAAGATGCTAGATTGTGTCAGACTGTCAGCTGTGAAAACAAAAAATGTCTCCAGATATTACCAAATGTTTCCTGACAGTAGGGGAAAGGGGGGTAGTAAACCTCATTCCTCACTCTGTTAGAGAACCACTGTTATAAAGGATAAGTAGCTTCTCCATCTTCTCTCAGCTAGAAAACAAGAGAATTAGGTTTTAATTCAGGCAGTTTTAACCATATGTACTATTACATTCTCATCCAGTGCAGTGGGGTCTCAAATTGTTGTCCTGAGACCAGAAGCATCAGCATCTCCTGGTATTGGAACTGTGAATTCTTGAGTCTTGCCTCAAACATATTGAATTAGAAATTCTGAGGGCAGGATCCAGCTCCGAGCAATTCTGAAATATGCTAAAGTTTGAGAACCACTGGTGTCGTTCAATGTTTCTCAACGTTGGCTTTACATTAGAATCACCTGGGGTAGCTTTAAAAAACACTGATCTTCAGACCTTATTCCAGACCAGCTGATCAGAATCCCTGGTGTTGGACCAAGATAATCAATGTCTTTAGGGTTTTTTTTTTTTAATTTTTAAGCTCCCCCTGGTAATTGTAATGTGTAGCCATAGTTGACAGTCATTGGTCTTGTGGGAAAAGTACTGTCTGTTCAGGACCAGGGCTTCCAGTCTCCATCCAAATCAATCTTGGACAATATTCTTACTCTTTCTGGGCTGCAGTTTCCTCATCTTTAATATAAAAGTGCTGGATTAGATGCTGCTTTCATTTTCTGGCTTACATTCCCAGGTGCTAAACTCCTTGTATTTTAAATGATTAATCAACTGCATCTGATAGTGACCCTGGATAAATTGCTTATTCTTTTTGTGCTTTGATATTTTCATCTGTAACTGAAGAAATACTGGTGTTGGTTAAAAGAAAATATATAACTAAGACAGACAGAATTCTGACCAAGAAAGCACAAAAGAGATGAGCCTTCTCATTCTGTGGTTTGGTACTTTGCAACTGACTGAATTACAGAGCAAGTGGTCTGGTTCTTTTAGCTCTGCCTGCATGGGCTTGATGTGGGCACCATGACAGTTGGTACTGTGCCACCCAAGAGATTCAGAGGAGATTTTACAAAAACAAACACAAAACTTCTTCTGTAGGCAGTCTGGGTAGACTATGCTGTTCTGGGTGGGGCAATAGCTATTATCCTGGATAAATATTCCCATAGGAATTTTAGACAGGAGCAGATGACAGAGATCCACACCCCAATCCCTAAAATACTGAGGTGTTGTCCTAGGCAACCTGGTTAAGATTTCTTCCTTTTACATTTGTGCGATGCCCTCTATTTTTCCTTCTCAAGATGTTCGTGTAGTGAGAAATCGGGCTGTATGGATGCAATGCCAAAAGAAAGAAATGAATGGAAGCCGTTTTCATTGTCTTCTTGAGAAAGAGATGAAATAAAAATGGAGAAAATGGAGTAAGGGAAGGCCCATGTAGGTTCACATTGGCTTTTTCATTTCTTCCTTTAAATAAAAACAACCAGAGCTAATGTTCTCATATACTGCTAAAGGAAATTCATTTCCAACAACGGAATAGCAGTAGAAACTCTCCAGAGGCAGGGCCCAAACTTATGTGCGTGAGAATCTCCTAAAAAGCGTGACAAAATAAAAGTCTCAGCTTTCCCCAGAAATTCCATTTTAACAAGTGTCTAAAGGTTTCTGAGGCTTCGGTCTGAGGAACACTTCTCTAAAACCACTTTTCTATGAAAAGGTTATCATTGCAAATATTATATTGCATTGGTAATTTAAGTTACCTATAATTTCCATCTATATGACCCTGGATGAATAGCTTCCCTTCTTTGTGACTTGGTTTTCTCATCTGTAAACTAGAGAGAAATACTGGTATTGGCAAAGAGCTTATGGCTTGGTAAGAGAATTGAAACTGTTTTAGTCCTTCTCCTTTATTAGCTCCTTAGCTACCTGGTGGCAAGAACTAGATCGTACGCTAGTAAATAGCTGGCACTTTAGACATGTTTGCCAAATGAATGAATGGACAAATTCTTGTATGAATGAATGAATACAAATGATGGGATGGCAGAAGCCTTAGAGCACTTTTTCCCCCCCTTTGCTAAAGCTTGTCATCAAGACTTCCAAATTGTATTAAAGTTACTAGCCCACATACTTTACCAGCTCACCTTCTTAGAGAATCCAGATAATGAACACTATCCTTTGCTTTCTTTGAAAAACCTGTTTTTATTTTCCAGATCACAGTGGTGAACAATTCTTAGTAATAGTGACCTGATCATATATTAATAGACATGAAATTATTAGACTCCTGAGCTATGTGAAGTTCTTCTCAGTTCACACATCCCCAGGCAACCAATTACACATTTTTTTCTTGCTTTAAAATAGGTGATTTAAAAAGCAAGTATGGTTGAGAAGCTTCTCTTTCATTGGTATATCTCACTCTTTTAACTCTACCCTCTGATGCAACGATCACATTTGCCTTTTTTATAACAGTATATTTAAAAGTGTGTGTATGGAATACTACTTGGCAATAAGAAAGGAACTGACTGCTAATGCGCACAGCTTGGATGGATCTCAAGGAAATAATGCTGAGTTTTAAAAGTCAGTCTGAAAAAGTTACATATTGTATGATTTCATGTATTTAGCATTCTTAAAATGGCAAAAGTATAGAGATGGAGAATATATTAGTGGTTGCCAGGTGTTAGGAAGATGGGAAGGGAGGGGGGTGGCTATGGCTATGCAAGAAGTAGCGTGAAGGATCTTTACAATAAAACTCTTCTGTATCTTGACTGTGGCAGTAGTTATATGAAATCAACACAGATGATAAAATTGCATAGAAGAAAATATACATCCACATACATAAATGAGTATATGTAAAACTGGTGAAATCAGAATCAGATGTATTGATTATATCGATATCAATTTCCTGGTTGTGTTATTGTACTACATAGAAACATAAGATGTTACCATTGGAGGAAAATTGGGGAAGGATATATAGGATCTCTCTGGATTACTTTTTACAACTGCATATGAATTATTTTGAATTATCTCAAAATTATATATGTGTTATATACATGTCTATTTATGTATATCTGTATGTATACACACAATACACGCATATAAAGTAAACCCCATTTACGCAGTCATCTTAAGAAAGTGGAGTGTCATTATACCTCTAATGGGTCTGCATCCTTCTCCCTGATGGCAGTTTCCCTTCCTCACCTCCAAGAGAAAACACTATTCTGAATTTTGTGGTTTTCATTCTCTTGTTTAAAAATAAAAATAATTTTAACACTTGTATGTACAGGAAAGATTTTACCAGTATAGCTTGAAATAATAAAAAGCTAGACATAATATAAATGTCCACCAAAAAGAAAATAACTAGTAAGTTGTAGTCAATTCATACAAAGGAAAACTAGGCACCAGTGATATAAACTACAATTATATGAATCAACAAGATTGAATCTCAAAAATATAATTTTGGGTAAGAAAACTAGTAGCAGAAATATATCTGTATGATTCCATTTATATAAAATATAAAACCTGTGTGCAGCCAAAAATATTGTTTAGGATAAGCCATATTGCAATTTTACTTTAGAAACTGAATTATCAAAACTCTGCAGCTTTGGAGGAATGTGGGAGAATTGGATCAATTATCTTTAGGATGATCATGGAAGTGTCATATATATGGCTTTTAGAATGTTTCTCCTAGTGACCCTGGTTTTATTTTTAGAATTGGCTTCACTTCACTAGAGAATGATTTGAAATGGAAATGGTGTAATTTCTTCCATTTCTGAGAAGTCATTTGAAAGATAGTGCTGGTTGCCACTTGAAATTTTCTTTACTGGTTCCAGAGTGATAAAAAAAATCACCCAAAGTTCATCTCACTGGATGGCTTGAAGAGTATCTTTTTATTTTGGAGAGGAACTGAGAACCTAGGTAACACATCATGTGGACTATGCAAATGCTAAATATCAGTCACTATTATGCGAGCAAGATCTAGCTAGTACAGATGCTGATATGCATTGGTACAATTTTTAAAAATCATTGGTTTGTCTTTTTCAATATCTGCCTTTTTCTTTCCTCTGAGGATATGTATTTCTGGGGCTATGACTACCTTCAGGGTTAATGATATAACAGAAACACTACTAGGGGACTCATTAATATTCTAAAGACTTTACATATATTGACTTACTTAATCCTCACAACAACCCTGTGGGGAGCGTGAGGCTCATGCTCAAGATCAACACAGCCGGCTAGGGGCAGAGCTAGGATTTAACCCCAGGCAGTCTGTGCTCACAACAGTTATAGTCAACTATCTATACAAAGCTAAAGACATATTTATGTGTTTAATGTGTAGACATTTTAAAAGAGTAATGGAAAATGTCACTCTAAATGGTGAGCAATCTGAAACATATATTTAACACACACGACTTTATAATTCTTCAGTTCATTAAGCTCACTCTCTTTTAAAATTGTTTTTAATTTTTGTGGGTACATAGTAGGTGTATATATTTATAGGGTACATAAGATGTTTAGATACAGGCATGCAGTATGTGATAATCACATCATGGAAGATGGGGTATCTATCCCAAGTATTTATCCTTTGTGTTATGAACAATCCAATTTTACTTTTATTCATTTTAAAATGTACAAATAGTTATTAACTGTAGTCATCCTGTTGTGCAATTAAATAGTAGGCCTGACTCATTCTTCCTATTTTTTGGTACCCATTAACTATCCCCACTCCCTCCCATCCCCCTACTACCCTCTCCAGCCTCTAGTAATCATCTTTCTACTCTTTATCTCCATGAGTTCGATTGTTTTGATTTTTAAATCCCACAAATAAGTGAGAACATACAATGTTTGTCTTTCTGTGCCTGGCTTATTTCACTTAGCATAATGACCTCCAGTTCTATCTATGTTGTTGCAAATGACTGAATCTCATTTTTTATGGCTGAATAATGCTCTACTGTGCATAAGTACCAAATTTTCTTTATCCATTCGTCTGTTGATGAACACTTAGGTTGCTTCCAATTTTTGGCTATTGTGAACAGAGCTGCAATAAATATGGGAGTACAGGTATCTCTTTGATATACTGAGTTCCTTTCTTTTGGGTATATACCCAGCATTGGAACTGCTGGATCATACAGTAGCTCTATTTCTAGTTTTTTTGAGGGGCCTCCAAACTATTTTTCATAGTAGTTTGTACTAACTTACATTCTCACAAACAGTGTACAATGGTTCCCTTTTCTCCGTATCCTCGATAGCATTTGTTATTGCCTGTCTTTTGGATATAAGGCATTTTAACTGGGGTGAGATGATATCACATTGTAGTTTTGATTCGCATTTCTCTGACGATCAATGATATTCAGCAATTTTTCTTCTGTTTGCCATTTGTACGTCTTCTTTTGAGAAATGTCTATTCAAATCTTTTGCCTGTTTTTTGATTGGATTATTAGATTTTTTTCCCCTGTAGAGTTGTCTGAGCTCCTTATATATTCTGGTTTTTAATCCCTTGCCAGGTGGATAATTTGCAAATATTTTCTCCCGTTCTGTGGTTTGCCTCTTCACTTTGTTGATTGTATCCTTTGTTGTGCAGAAGCTTTTTAACTTAATATGATCCCATTTGTCTATTTTTGCTTTGGTTGCCTGTGCTTGCGGGGCTTTGCTCAAGAATCTTTGCCAAGACCAATGTCCTGGAGATTTTCCCCAATATTTTCTTGTAGTAGTTTCATAGTTTGAGATACTAGATATAAGTCTTCAGTACATTTTGATTTTATTTTTGTATATTGTGATAGGTAGGGGTCTAGTTTCATTCTTCTGCCTATGGATATTCAGTTTTCCCAGAACCATTTATTGAAGACACTGTCTTTTCCCCAGTTTACGTTCTTGGCACCTTTGTAAAAAATGAGTTCACTGTAGGTGTGTGAATTTGTTTCTAGGTTCTCTATTATGTTCCATTGGTCTATGTATCTGTTTTTATGCCAGTACCATGCTGTTTTGGTTATTATAGCTCTCTAGTATAATTTGAAGCCAGGTAATGTGATTCCTCCAGTTTTGTTCTTTTTGCTCAGAATAGCTTTTGCTATTCTGGGTCTTTTATGATTCCATATAAATTTTAGGATTGTTCTTTTCTAATTCTATGAAGAATGTCATTGGTATTTTGATAGGGATTTCACTCAATCTGTAGGTTGCTTTGGTAGT
This sequence comes from Pan troglodytes, assembly GCF_028858775.2. Taxonomy (NCBI): domain Eukaryota; kingdom Metazoa; phylum Chordata; class Mammalia; order Primates; family Hominidae; genus Pan; species Pan troglodytes. The sequence continues at coordinate 67,076,366 of NC_086015.1, forward strand.
ATGGACATTTTAACAATATTGATTTTTCCAATCCATGAACATAGAATATTTTTCCATTTCTTAGTGTCCTCTTCAATTTCTTTCATCAGTGTTCTATAGTTTTCATTACACAAATCTTTCACTTCTTTGGTTAATTCCTAGGTATTTAATTTTATTTGCAGTATTTAAGTAGTATTTATGTTTGTGAAGATGAAGCAGGAAGGTTTGCTAACTAGAGCTGTTTTCTTATAATCTCACTAGACTTTTGGCTTCCCTAGGCAGAAAAAAAATCATTATAAAATTGATCCTTAAAAAGCTCATGGGAAAAAAGATCTTTAATGAGCACCTATGACAAGAAGCAACAGTAGTCAGGAATCTCTGTTTTTAACGAGTACCTTTCCTCTGACCCTGCCCAATTAATATGCTTAGTTATAGTTAAGAGCAGTATGTCAGTTAATTGTGCTTCCCAAAGAGAGATCCTTGAATGGCCAGAGGCAGAGTCATCTAAGGTACTTGTTAAAACATACTTTCCTGGGCCTCCTGAGTCAGATTCTCTTAAGAACTCTCACATGGGAGGATCACTCTTTTAGAACAAGCTCCATCTTCAGATGGGGAGATGTGGTGAGAAATAGTCCCTATCTATGAGCAGAGTAGGGACAGGGTGTATAGTACTAGTAATACAGACATTTTCTTCATTCCAGTTGAGATTGATTACCTTTTTATTGGCCTCAAAATTTTTTCACCTGTGAAATGCCAGTTACTTCCTTATACCAGATTCTATTAGCTTATTTGAAATTGGCAGATGTTATATATTTTGTATTCAGCATCTGGTAAATATTTATTGAGCATGTACTATGGTGCCAGAGGCAGTTCCAGGCACTGGAAATACAACAGTAAAAAATGGCAAGTTTCCCACTGTCTTGAATGTCTGTTCTATTGGCTTGTGGGGAACCGACAATAAAGTACAAAATAAATGCTATAATGTTAGACTTTCATAAGTACTATAATGAAAACTATCTCAACATAATGAGAAAAAACTAACTAGTGCAAAGGGAATAGTTTGTTTCCTGAAACCAATCATAGCAAGTGCCTTTGGAGACAAACTTTGGTTGAACAAGCCTGCAACTGGATAGATAGATAGTAGATAGATATAGATATAGATATTTCAAATCGCTTTGCCCAGGACTGTGCTACAAAATGGGAAATAATTTAAAACATGAAAAACCAAGGTGTCTATTTTCTGAGTTATTCAGATTGAGTTGAGACATGCTATGTTTGTGTATAAGTTTAAGGTGGTTTGAATGGCAGGATTGAACAGCGTGTACTAGAACTTTGGTTCAGAAATAGTGTCACTATGAACTAAAACAATCGGGTATAATCTAAGTGATGATTTGACTAAAATCAGAGTTTTAATCAGGATTTTCCTCCATTAACAGGATGAAAATGCATAGGAAGAATATTCTAGGAAGATAAAAAAGACAACATGAGCAGAGAGACCATGAGCATGGAGTGCCACCGTGCAGCACTGCACACGGTGGAAGGGTGTGGGAAAAGGGAAACAGGAGCGATTCAGGCTCTCTTCACTTTTTGTTTGACTCTCCATCCTGTCTTTAGTTCTCTCTTTTTTTCTTTAAGTATTTTTTCTTTCTTTCTTTTTTTTTTTTTTCAGAGGCAGGGTCTCACTCTGTCACCTAGGCTGGAGTGCAGTGGCGTGATCATGGCTTACTGCAGCCTCAAACTCCTGGACTCAAGTGATCCTCCTGCCTCAGCCTCCCAAGTAGCTGGAACTATAGGCTATTCCCAGCCACTGCTCATTGCTAATATTTAATGTATTTTGTTGTTGTTGTTGTTGTCGTTGTTGTTGTTGTTGTTGAGATGGAGCCTCACAATGTTGCCCAGGCTGGTCTCAAACTCCTAGCCTCAAGCAATCCTCCGCCTTAACCTCCCAAACTGCTGGGATTAAAGGTGCGAGCCACTGTGTATGGCCCTTTATTTCTCATCTTGCTTTTCTGCTTACTCAAGGCATCAAATGGGGCATTACTAATAAAATATACCTTTCTGAAGTGATGAAAAGAAAACAAATTTCCCTTAAGTGTGAAGGAAATTCTCTTTCATTTCATCTCACCTGTAGTGCAAACAGCCTAGAATTTGGGGATAGATTCTCACCTAGGCCCTTGTGCTTCTGGGATATGTGCCCTTGTGATTGTTTGTTTTTTTTTTTTTTTTACCTCTTGGAATCTCACTTAATTCATCTGTAAATGGGGATTAATATTTTCCTTGGATCACTGGAAGGATTGAACACATTCATGTTATGACTGTTCAAAATTTGCCACAAACTCCAACTTTTCTACTTGTGAGATTTATTCATTTATAAATTTATTGCTGGAGGCCATTCTTCTCCAACCTCTCTGTTCAGTTTTGTTCTTCCAAGCCTTACTTATCTCTGTTTCTTTGGCAGAGAATCTGCTACATACATGATAGATGGCCATGTGATGCTTAATGAATAAATGAACAAATGGAGTAGGACCACCCTGAACTCTTGTTTCTATGGAGAAGATCTGAGAGAAGATTGTGAGTTGTTGCACTTCTTCATGGGTCCCAGTTACCCATTAGTCTTTTTTTTAATCTGTAAGATCACATTAGGCCTCTGATTACCATTCCTGCTATAATGTTGCAAAACGGCTTCCAGGACGTTGGCTGGGAGAAAATAACAGAACTCGGCTTTGAGTCCTGTGAAAAAAAAAAGCTCTGAACAGATTCTAGCAGTGTTTTATGACATTATTTCTTCCATTGTATACTGTTTTCTGTATCCTTGCTAATACGTATTGGTTAAAAGTGTCTCAAAAGAGTAGTGAGAAGAGAAAAATGAAATCATCTTAGAGTATGTCTCTTGCAGAACAAGAGACACAGCAGTGGGAGGAGAGTAAGATAATCAGATATGAAATAAAGCAATTTGGACAAGGGACAATAAGGGAAAAGAAAAAGAAAAAGAAAGAGAAAGAAGATTACAGTAGTGGGGATAAAGGAGAAATTTGTGGAAAATGTTCCTTTGTCAGTTCTAAGACTCTCAGGCCCCTGAGGGAGGTTCTGAATTCTTTTTGCCTGAATGTTAAGATGAGAAGACCTAGTTTTATTTCCTGGCTAGAAGACTATATAGGATTCTCAGGGTTGTACGGCACTGTATGTACAAATGATGCAATCACCAGCAGTGACACGGTCTCCTCTGAATCACTGCCTGCTAGGCACCTAAGCTGTGCTTGCTTGCCTCCAATGGTGTGGAGCTCGCTATGCACAGCAGAGACCCATTTCGTACTTGTTCTTCCCTATACAGAACTGCAATCTGTTTCTCTGTCATTTCTACTTGCCAGGGTCCTATGCAAACGTCAGTGCTTACTGTTGGGTAACCTTGGGAACGTGATATAATCAAAGTCAGTTTTCTCACCTCCAAGATTGGGATAATAGTATCTAGTTCATTCAGTTTGGGTAAGAAGTAAATGAAAACAGTCCATGTCAAACAATGAGCACCCCCAGGTCCTTACATGTTTTTTCTTCTGTAGATTACCATTTTCTCACCAATCTGAAAGTCTTTTTGTTAATCTACCATCCTTCCAAAATTCTCAGTTTTCAGATTTTATCAAAATTATTTGGTGACCATCCCCCTACACCTCCCATCTAATCTTTGCATCACCTACACATGGAACTCACAGAGTTTCAAGAATGCCAAAGGATGTAGTTCACCTGATGTATTGGTTCAGGTTCCCTGCTATTAAGTTAAAAGTCTAAGTGCTGCTTGTCCCTTGCCATCCAGGTCCACAAATCCAATGAAGCCCTAAGATCATTTGGATAAGTTACTAGTGATTTCAGGGAAACATACAGAGTGAGATCTAGCTGCTCAATAGCCTAAGTTCATATTTTATCTAGTTATTTTATTTACATAGTTTTAATCTTATTTTGTTAGAAAAGCAATACACAATTACTGAAGAAAAATGAGAAAATAAAGATGAACAAAATATCCAACTTATATAAAATACCCATGTATAATTGTTTTAGAACTATTGCTTATTTTCCTCCAGAATTTTTTCCCATTTGATATACAAATAGGAAATATGTTTTATAACTTGATATTATGTTAAACAGATGAATAAATCTTCTGTTTGACTCAACCATATATTTTGAAAGTTTTTGAAGTTCGATGTCACCATTGTCTATTGTTGGGCAATTAGGATTACAATTTTTTTATTTTATACACAATATCATAGTGAACATTCTTGTATATATATCTCTCTGCACTTGGATGACTATTACCTTAGAGCAAATTTCTTTATGTGGGACTGGTGGGTCTAAATGTATATATGTATGTGGGAGTTTTTTGTCTATTCATACTGACAAATTGACACCAAGAAAGGACACATCTACATCTACACAGTTTACAAATGTGCTTATTTTCTCATATATTCTATGATTATGTATTACTAAATAAAAAGAACTTAAAACCATGCCTCACACAATAAATGTTAGCTACAGTGGTTACTGTCATTATTATTCTATTACTGTTGTTTTCTTGATGTTGTCATTATTTTCCATTTCTTCCCAGTGAATATCCTGTGATTTAATTAAAATGGATTATTTGCTTTTTCTTGGAAGTATCCCACATGTCAAATCTCTGCATCTTGCTCATGGTGTTTGCTCTGATTAGAATGTCTCTCTTCCTCATCTGTCAATATTCTATCCATCCTTCAAAGTCTATGTTACATAAAGGTCCTTCATTAAGCTTTTTAAATTTTCCCCTGAAGCCATCAACTGCATGATCTATCTCTTCATCTTTTGAACCCCTAATCGCATTTGGGACATCCCTTTTTGAATTACAGGCATTCGTATTCTTGGTTTAGGATGTAACTATTAGAGTGTAACTTGTTTCTTTGACTTTGAGAAATGTGTGCTTCATAGCTGCATTGCCTTTAGTGCCTAGCGTCACGATAGGGACATAGTAGGTGTTAAACAAATGTCAAATTGAAGGGGCCAGATGTTAATGAAGTGTGATAGTCTTAAGCATCTTTACAAAGAACCAGTTGTTTACTAAAAAGAAACGAATTCATAGGCAAATCATCACAAAAGGAGTTTACTATTTCTTTTTGCGATATATACTGCCCTTAGATACTTTCAGCAAGGCACAGGCACACTTGATAATTGTACTTTAGGTGGCCTTTTTTGGAAACTTATATCCCGGGACACACATTTTCGCTTCATTGGCTTCCCCAGGGCTCACAAATCTGACCACTCTCCCACTTTTTTTGGCCACAGGATGTTTGCATAGAATGATCAGAGAGGATTTGTTACACAGAAGTCAACAAAAATGGCCTTCGATAACAGGGAAAATCCCTTGAATTAGCATAGACACATTGAGTCCATAAAGTGATTTCACAGATGTTATTGCACAATTTCCAAGGCCAACTGAAGAGGCTTAAAACTCTGTGGCTAGAAATTTAAAAAAAAGATTAACAAAGTTCTCCATTTATTTTGGTATGTCAGATAGCACTGAGTAAACTGTTCTTAGTGGGTTCTCAGTAAATAAGGTTGTCCACCCACCAGGACCTAGAAACCGCAGAGTGGCATCTCAAAAAAAAAAAAACAACAACAACAACAACAACAAAATGCTATGGTTACACTGATTTAAGTACTCACCCTGAACCCTAGGTTTGTACTCATTTCTCATCCTCCAGCTGAGACAAAAGCTTAAGAGTGTGACTAAGGACTTGTCAGGCAACTTCAATATCTAATGACTTATAGTCATTCCTGATAGCCAGAGATGGGGATCATGATGAATCCAGCCCGAAGATATGCTTTTTCAGGTTAATCTTCCAGGCTAAAGTTGTTTTTGTAATAGTAGCTGACACACTGGGATTTTTGAAAAACCTGAAAGGAACTTAAGGGATTTATGGATAGAATTTTGGATCTAGATGGCACCTAAATTCTAGTTCCAGTCCTGTTATTTGATGATTTGCCATTTTCAGGCAGTCCCACTAGGATCTGTCTCAGCTTGAGAGATGATTGCCATAGGATCAATACTTAGTACTGCAGTGTTTCAGGCTGCATTCTCTGAGTGGGGGTGGAAGGCAGCTCTGGGTGCTTACTCAGCCACAGGGAAAAGAGGGAGATCTGGAGAAGACAGTGTGATTTGTAGAGCCAGGAAGCCTTGGGGCCCCAGCAGTATTAGACAAAACCTTTATCTCTCTTCATATGGAGATGTTTTCTCTGTGGATTAAATAATTTTGAGGGAATGAATGAAATGCCCCCCTACTATGCCTTCTGTTTCTCCACAACTCAGGTAGACCCACTTTAAGAAAATGTAATGAAAGGAAGCTTCGAGTATATTAGTGATGTTTTATTTCTTATGCCAAAGGATAAGTATACAGTTTTCTTTGTGTTTTATATTTCATACCTTTTGCTCTATTTTGAATGTTATATAACACAACAGTTTTTAAAGTAAGAAAAGAGAAAAATATAGGGTTTTGTATATTTGGTTAATAAACAGTTAATTTCTGATGCCACAATAGCTTTCCTTTACCCAAATTTCTGTTTCTGGTGATATGGAACTAGCATGGGGTGGGTAAGGGAAGTGAAGTTGGGGGAAAAGCCACGGTACCTGGGGTTCACGTTCATGAAGGATCTGAAACTTGGTCATTTGAGATTGTGTGGAACTAAAGTTATCTTATAGTCACAGACGTACAGTTTCAAGATCAAAAGGGAGGCTCATTTATCAATTTTGTGCTAGTTGTCCCAGCACTGAACCACATAGCCCAAGGTACACTGTGAATTGTTAATCTAAAAATTATACATACTCATATGCACATCACTACTTAAAATTATACATTGGCATTTCTTATATTTTTACATATGAAAATATTGGAGGAGTCTGCACTTTCTCTGACTGTAAAGGAGTCCTGTTGAGGAGCTGCTACAGCACAGAGACAGATGATAAACTCTGAGTTCAAAGAGAAAGGTTCCAGTCTCAGATTCACAGCAAATGGGCCATCAAAGTCAGGGCTTAGAGCCTTCTTATCTTTTCAAAATAATCAAATGTGATGAAATGTGTGACTGTGGTGAAGTGAGACTCTTCAAAGGCCGTAAGCATAGATTACATGTCTTATGAGACTGATGCACTGCTGGCTACACTAAGAGGGCAGCCTCTTGTGTATTTTAATGTTCGTTAAAGTTTCATTGAGCCCTTCCTTTGTTCCTAAGCTCTTTACCTATATTTTCTCATTTTATCTTCCCAACATCCCATGTGATAGCCCCTATGATTATAACTTTTTTTTTTTTTTTTTTTTTTTTTTTTTTTTTTTTTGAGACGGAGTCTCGCTCTGTCGCCCAGGCTGGAGTGCAGTGGCGCGATCTCGGCTCACTGCAAGCTCCGCCTCCCGGGTTCACGCCATTCTCCTGCCTCAGCCTCCCGAGTAGCTGGGACTACAGGCGCCCGCTACCACGCCCGGCTAATTTTTTTATATTTTTAGTAGAGACGGGGTTTCACCGTGTTAGCCAGGATGGTCTCGATCTCCTGACCTCGTGATCCGCCCGCCTCGGCCTCCCAAAGTGCTGGGATTACAGGCGTGAGCCACCGCGCCCGGCCATAACTATTTTACTGATGAGGACATTGAAGCTTAGGAGGGTTAAGTAACTTGTCCAGGTTCCATTATTAATAGTTTTCTGAGCAGGTATTTGAGCTAAGGACGGTCTAACCTCAAAGTCTATGTGTTTAAACCATATGTCATGCTATAGCCATTATGGGCAGTCTGAAAGCTCCCACTGATCAATTTTTTGAATGGCATAGAGATAGAGGGCTCCAGCCAGTCCCAAGTAGAGTCAGAGACTTCTTCAACCCCCTAGGTATTTTAGCACTACCTGCTTTTATGAAAATCCATTCACATTAAAGTAGAAGTGAATGGTCAATTACTAATATGATTATTAAACTGTTTGTCAAAAATCTAGCCTTTTTGTAAATATTTGGCCTGAAGTACAAGAGGAGAAGAGAAGTTCTGGCTATAGTACAATTTAGAAAACCATTTTATAATGTTTCTCTCAAGACTGTTCAAATATATTTCAATTTAGCAATAAACAAGAAGAGAGAAAAGGAAGACATTTCAATCATCTGACAAATAATGTTGAGAGAATGCATTGGGATATTTAATTCCTAACTAAATGTCATCTTTTAAAATTCAAATGTCCTTGGGTGGAATGACTAATGAAGTTAATTTACTGGAAGGCAAGTTTAACAGAATGGTTACATATCCGGGCTGTAGAATTATACCACTCTAGGTATGAATTCTGCTATTTCATAAATGGTGATGATATAGAAAGGAGATGAATAAAACAATTCAAGCTATCCAGTAATCCAAAGCATTTGCCCTAGTCATGATTAGATATGTGCCATAAGTAGCTATCAAAATTTTCACAAATATATGTAACAGAAAATCCAATTCAAACTCATTTGAAAAAAAAAATCGGTTCAGCTTTAAGCATCATGAGCTAGCTCCAAGCTAAAATTTATTTCATCAGGATCCAGCAACCTGCCTTTATCTCTTGACTGCCTTTTGTTCTCTGTTAGCTCCATTCTTAGATGATTGTCCTAATGGGATGTCAGGATGGTTGCAAATGAGTTCAGTCTTAGATTCAGTTTTAAGGTCAGAATTGGAATACCTTATTTCTTAGTTTTTCAAGGTACAGTACTAGGGTTAAGTTTGATTGAATCAATTGTCTTGGTCTCTGTTACATCCCTATAAGCATACATGGAGTCAAGAGGATGGGGTGTTCCAGAAGCCAGGACTGTGCCCCATTCCTTGCAAAATCACATCATGCTAGTATGAGGAAAGTGATTTCCTAGAGACAGTTGGAGTACTTTTACTAAAGATGGGGTTGATAAATTGTAGGCAGGCAAAAACAACAGAATTCTATACATACATCTTTTTAAAAAGATCTATGCACTACTGGATACAAATAAGGTGCATTTCCTTTCTGGGGAGGAATATACATGCTTCCAAAAGGGAGGCTTGCCAGCCACCTGACGATGGGTTGCTTCTTTCCAGGCTGTTCTGAGCTCTGGTTTAGCTGCTGATTTGAAAAGTCCCCTCTTGCATAACAATTACACCTGGCACACCCACTTGGGAGCATGCGGGAGAATTTTCTTCATCCTTTCTTAAAGATGCAATTGTTTCTGACAGCCAGTGTCATCTGCGTTGACAGATGTCACTTCTGACTCTCATTCCCCGCAGACAACTGAGCTCAAGGAGACCGCTAGGCTCTGACAATAGGTTTAACTCTTACCTACAAAAGCCAAAGCACTGAAATGTTTAGGTTTGTGGGATTCTCATGGTAATATAAATAGGAGGGTGAGGGTTCTTTGTGCAATAACACACAACTCATGTATTTTCCTAGTCACCACTTATCATGTGGTCTTCAAATTATTTGTTCAAATACACTGCAATGTAAACTCTAAGAGAAGCAGACATTGAGTCTTGTGCTTTGCTTTGCCCTTTGTGACTAGCACAGTGCTGGGCACATAGTAGAAGATAACTATGTAGTAGAAGATAGAGAAATATTTGTTGAATGGCTGACTGAATGACTGAATATGGGAATTTTAAATGAAATTTAGCACTAATTTGGTTATCGTGTGTGTCTGTATATCTGTGTGTTACAATATAACCAGGGCCTGTCATTTCTTCCTGTTGTTCATATGGGAAATCGAGGCACAGTAGTTAGGGAATTTGTATCAATCCCAATAGGTAATTAATACCATGGCTGAAATATAGATGTTTTAGCTCTATTTTTGAAATCTCTTATTGAAATTTCAGCTCTCTCAAATATTTTTTAATAGTATTTTCCAATTCATTTACAGCCTAGTTCATTCAACATATACTCATTACATAATTACATGAAAAACATGTTTTTCAGACATGTTTACATTCTCATTTTGATTTTGAACCTCACAGCAAGGAAGGTATCCCTATCTTTACCCTATATGAAAAGGTGGAGGTTCAGTGGGTGATGTGAATTTTATAAAATCAGGAAGAGAAAGGGTAACACCAAGAATCAAACTGAGTTCTTCTGATCCCACGTCTGATGCTTGTCTCCACTGGGAAACGATGCCTTGTAGTCTATTGAGTATGTGGGCATTGGGGGCTCCCTTTAAGTCTCAGAGGCTCTTCTGTGTAGTGAACTTCATGACTGACATGCTTCTTTACTGAGCTTTGTTGACGTATGGTTATAAAACAGTAATAGCCCGGCCCATTATTTTTCACAATTATGACTGCTGTTGGAATTCAGTCTAGACTTTGCTGTTGATTTCTCATTTTTTTCCCAGACATAAATTAATGAAATGGAATAGAAGGCTGAAAGATCACCATATGCACAATTCTCTTTGGATCTTAAGATCTCTGAGTCACAATTTTTCAATGACTGAAAAATGGCAGGGACACAACCTTTTATTTTCATCAGCTCATCAAAAATAATAAGAGGAAAATAAATTTTGAGTACATGGACATCAGATTTCTTTGTCTAAATACCTAACTTGGAATATTTTCTGCTGATGGCTCAATGCCTGGCTGTCTGACTTCTTAACTGAGGTTATTAGTAAAAGTAATATTTTTGAATTCTCAGCCCCACCACTATGGTATACATACTTTCTTAAATATGAATGCTTTAGAATTTTTAATCATGGATGATAGAAATAATGTTCATAGTGTTATGAACAAATAAATATAATGCCTTGATGACTCCATTTAGTATTTTTCTTCTAATGATCTCAAAAAAGATTTCCATAATCTATGTTATTTTTCATGTACTTTATTTATTTCCCAGGTGTGCAAATTGTGGCATGAAAAGTCTGAGAAATGTTTCAAAAGAAGATAATCAATTAATTTATTTAACTTTTAAGTTCAGGGGATACATGTGCATGTTTGTTATATAGGTAACCTCATGTCATTGGAGTTCGTTGTACAGATTATTTTGTTATCCATGTATTAAGCCTAGTACCCATTAGTTATTTTTCCTGATCCTCTCCCTCCCATCCTCCACCCTCCAGTAGGCCCCGCTGTGTGTTGTTACCACCCGCAATGTGTCCATGTGCTCTCACTTAGCTCCCACTTATAAGTGAGACCATGCTGTATTTGCTTTTCTGTTTCTGCGTGAGTTTGCTAAGGACAAAAGCCTCCAGCTTCATCCATATTCCCACAAAAGACATGATCTTATTCTTTGGTATGGCTGCTTAGTATTCCATGGCTATCTTTACCACATTTTCTTTATTCAGTCCACCATTGATGGGCATTTAGATTGATTTCATGTCTTTGCTATTGTGAATAGTGTGGTCATGAACATATGTATGCATGTGTATTTTTGATAGAATGATTTATATTCCTTTGGGTGTACACCCAGTAATGGGATTGCTGAGTCAAATGGTATTTCTGTTTTTAGGTCTTTGAGAAATCACCACACTGTTTTCCACAAGGGTTGAAGTAATTTACACTCCCACTAACAGTGTATAAGTGTTCCCTTTTGCCTGCAACCTCGCCTGCATCTCTTATTTTTTGACTTTTTAATAATAGCCATTTTGACTTGTGTGAGATAGTATCTCATTGTGGTTTTTATTTGCATTTCCCTAATGATCAGTGATGCAAGCTTTTTTTTATTCATATGCTTATTGGCTGCATGTAAGTCAAAAGAAGACACTTTAGATTCAAAGGCATGACTCTGAATTCTTTATCTTCTCCACTCTACCAGGCTGCTGGCTTTGACTATGCATTTTTGGATATGAGAAATAGAGTCTTAATTAAGACAATTCAAATAAAGTGAATAGCAAGCTGTCATAAGGATTTTTGTGAAGGTAATAAATGCAACAGGAAAGATTACACGTAACCTCCATGGATAAGATGCTTTGTTTTGCTTCCATGATGCAGAGGTTTTGTTTTCATTCATTATCGTGAATGAAAATGTTAACATATATTTAAATGAATAATAAAAACAATAGTATGAATAAAAATAGCTACCATTTATTGAGTGCACACCATGTGCCAATCATGATGCCAAGACCCTTACATAGATCAGTTTATCCTCTTAATAGTCCAATGAAGCTAGTAGTATTATCCCATTTTTACAGGTGAGAAAAATAGCAATTTTAGTAAATTAAATGTCCAGCTCAAGATTATACAGCTAGTAGGTAAAGGAACTGAGATGGAATTATAGAACTACAGATATAAAAGCCAGTGCCCTTAGCCACTACCAGAACCCAAAAACATGAGCTGCTGGAGACAAGCTAGATCTAGTGAGACGCTTAGTATTATCTCAGACCTTATTTCTTTTTCAGTCTTTCTTTCTGTCTCATGGACCACACACGGTCTTCTATTGCTTTTACTAATTTTCTTCTCTTCTCTCACTCTTGACTTGCCTATTCCCTCCTTCTTCCCTGAATGTTTTCTATTCAGACTATGACTTCTTCTTCCTTAGGGACTCTGCTTCTTCATAACTTGGGATTGCCATGACCTCTTGCATCTTAACTCTGTCTCAGAAGATTAAATCTATCTCATACTCTCATATTTAAAAAAAATCTATTTAATACTTTAAGCTTCAGTTCCTGTTGCCAATCACCTCATTTCTTATGAGTTTTAAAATTCAAATTATCAAGATCAAGAATCCAGTTAGTCCAGCTCCTTTTCGGGGGCCAGCCTAGGTTACTGGGAAGCCTGTATATGCATTGACTGGGCTGAGGGCTAGGGCTGAGCCTGAGGTGGATCTTCTGTTCCCTGTGCTCCCCTGCACAGCAGCCTCCCTTATGGGCTATGGGGCAGCCTCAGGAGGAGCAGGCTGAGAGGGGCTGCCACAGCTTTTCACTTGGGCTGGATGTCAGAGGACTCGGACACCAGCTTCCCATCGCAGGTCTCAATCATCTTCACAACCACGGCCCTGGCGGAACTGGTGCGGCTGAAGGAGGGGGACCCCGCGCCAGAGCCAAAGCTGGAGCCCACGCCATAGCTGAGGCTGGGCTTGTGAGGCCCCCATAGGCTGAGCTCAGCACACCTCCATAGCCACTGGTGTTCTTCCTATGGATACTCCTGTTCTGCATCCCAGATTCCAGCCAGCTCTCCTTGCCCTCCAGCAGCTTCCTGTAGGTGGCGATCTCTATGTCCAGGGCCAGCTTGACGTTCATCAGCTCCTGGTATTCACGCAGCTGCCACGCCATGTCCTGCTTGGCCCGCTGCAGGGCGGCCTCCAGCTCGGACAGCTTGGCGTTGGCATCCTTAACCACCAAATCCCCGTGCAGCTCGGCATCTGCGATGGCGGCCTCCAGGGAAGCCCTCTGGTCAACATCAGCCTGGAGCTGGCTGATGTTCCCGTGTATCTAGGAGATCTCACTCTGTGCGCCGCAGGTCATCCCCGTGCTTCCCAGCCAGCGTCTGCAGCTCCTCATACTTGATCTGGTACATGCTCTCGGCCTCAGCCCGGCTGCAGTTGGCGATCTCCTCCTACTGTGCCTTGACCTCAGCAATGATGCTGTCCACGTCCAGGGAGCAGCTGTTGTCCATGGACAGCACCACAGACGTGTCTGAGATCTGGGACTGCAGCTCCCGGATCTCCTCTTCATATAGCTGCATGAGGAAGTTGATCTCGTCAGTCAGCCCTTCCAGGCGAGACCCCAACTCTACCTTGTTCATGGAAGCTTCATCTGCATCCTTCTTGATGAGGACAAATTCATTCTCCATCTCTGTACGCTTATTGATCTCATCCTCATACTTGGTCTTGAAGTCCTCTACCAGCGGCTGCATGTTGCCAAGCTGCGCCTCCAGCTTCAGCTTCTCCTGGCCCAGTCTCCAGCTGCCACCTAAGGTTGTTGACATAGCTCTCAAACATGTTGTCCATGTTGCTCCGAGCCGTCTGCTGCTGCTGCAGGAGGCCCCACTTGGTCTCCAGCATCTTGTTCTGCTGCTCTAGGAACCTTACCTTGTCGACGAAGGAGGCAAACTCGTTGAGGGTCTCCATCTGCTCCTCCTGGGTGCGCACGGCCTGGATATTGGGGTCCACCTCCAGGTTAAGGGGGCTCAGCAGGCTTTGGTTGACCGGGACGGTGGTGATGCCTCCCACAACGCTGGTCCCACCATAGCCTCCACTCAGGCCACCTCGGAAGCTGCTGCTGCCCACTTAAGAGAAGTTCGAGGAGCTGAGCGGGCTGAACCAGGCAGAAATTCCAGGAGTGGAGAAGCTGCTTCTTGCTCCAATATGTAGTCTTTTATCCCTCACCTACCTCCTACCCTTCCCCCTTAAGTCCTCAAAGTCCATTATAACATTCTTATGCCTTTGCATCCTTATAGCTTGCTTACCTCCCACTTAGAACATATGGTATTTAGTTTTTTATTCCTGAGTTATTTCACTTATAATAATGGCCTCCAGCTCCATCCAAGTTGCTGCAAAAGACATTATTCCATTTCTTTTTATGGCTGAGTAGTATTCCATGGTGTATATATACAACATTTTCTTTATCCACTTGGCCGATGGGAACTTAGATTGGTTCCACATTTATGCAATTGCAAATTGTGCCACTATAAACGTGTGTGCATGTGTCTTTTTCATATAATGACTTCTTTTCCTTTGGGTAGATATCTAGTAGTGGGACTGCTACATTGAATGGTAGTTCTACTTTTAGTTCTTTAAGGAATCTCCATCCTGTTTTCCATAGTGGTTGTACTAATTTACATTCCCACCAGCAGTGTAAAAGTGTTCCCTTTTCAGCAAATCCATGCCAGCATCTATTGTTTTTTCACTTTTTAATTATGGTCACTCTTGCAGGAGTAAGGTCGTATCTCATTGTGGTTTTAATTTGCATTTTCCTGATTATTAGTGATATTGAGCATTTTTTTCATATGTTTTTTGGTTGTTTATATATCTTATTTTGAAAATTGTCTATTCATTCCTTTGCCCACTTTTTGATAGAATTATTTGTCTTCGCCTTCTGAATTGAGTTACCTGTAGATTATGGATATTAGTTCTTTTTCAGATGCATAGTTTGTGAATATTTTCTCCCACTCCGGAGTTCTCTGTTAACTCTGTTGATTATCTCTTTAGCTGTGCAGAAGCTTTTTAGTTTAATTACGTCCCATCTATTTATTTTTGTTTTTGTTGCATTTGCTTTTGCGTTCTTAATCATGAATTCTTTGCCTAAATCAATGCCTAGAAGAGTTTTTCTAATGTTATCTTCTAGAATTTTTATGGTTTCAGGTCTTAGATTTAAGTCTTTTATCCATCTTGAGTTGATTTTTCTATAAGGTGAGGGATGGGGACCCAGTTTCATTCTTCTACATGTGGCTTGCTTAGCTGGGACTTCTTAAACTGTATATAATATACACTTTATGTAAAAAAATAATATGTAACATAGTTTAATGTTTTATATATATATTATATATAGAGAGAGAGTTTAAAAATAAAAGGGAATGTTTATGCTCGATTCAGCAGTGCTACCAAGTAACAGGGACTTTCTTTCTTTTCCTCTAGCCTTATCTTCCCTTTCTGTTAGTATCACTCTCAAGTAAAATTCTTCTACATACAGCTTATGGAAACTGAGACCTTATATTTCTACGTGTACAGGTTTAGCAAAAAGAGGAACTATGCCTCTATTTTTCAACAAAATACACAAGTCCTAGTAATAAAACCCAGATTGTGTCTCAAAGGCTCATATTGTGTATGGACCCATTCTTGATCCAACCATAGTAGTTGGGTGAGTAAGGAGGCAATGAAATGCTCACATAAGCCAAATTAATAACTTGTCCCCCACAGAAGCTGGAGTTGAGATGAAACCAATACTATATAAACATTTTGGACTGTAAGTAGGATAAGGGAGATTTTTCAGAGGAAAATTGGGGGTTCCCCTCTGAAGAGCAAATGAGTCATGGGCCTACAGATTTTTCCACCACAGCTTGGACCTGCTATGCTGGGTTTTGAGCCTGGAAAGGGAGTAAAGACTCATGCTTTCTATTCTAGGTCACCAGTAGCCTTATCATTAATAAAATTAGTAGAGATAAAGGAAATTAAACTTTTCCTATGTAAACCTTGGTATAAGACCTACAGCATGATTTCCATTTCAGAACTTAGTAGTGTGACAGCTCCTCGGCTGAAATGAACAGGTACAGTAGGTCAGACGGCTTCAGGAAAGCCCAGTTTCTTCATCTCTCCAAAAGATGATTGGATGGGTTCTGCTCCCTATTATAGGAAGAAACAAGGTCTTTAAAGAAAATACAGATGGAAAAACAGGAGGCTGAGGTGTGAGAGGAGGCAGATCATCTGGGAAAAATGGATTTTTTTAAAGTTTTGGTTATATTTCTGATTAGTTATGTGACCTCAGGCAAATTACTTAATAACTTTGGGCATCTTCATTTGAAAGACGATGAAATTGAATTTTTTTTATTGTTTCTATTACTTTGCTGAAATTCCCCATCTGTTCACACATCTTGTCCATCATTTATTCTAGTTTTTAACCTACATTTTATCATTCTTTAAATTCTCTATGTTATACTACTAACATTTGGCTTATCTCTGAGTATGTCTCTATTGATTATTTCTTATACTGACCATGGGTCACATGTTCTTCCTTCTTCAGTGTCTCTCTCTTTTTTTTTTTTTTTTTTTTAACTGTGTCTTATGTACTACATGCAAAAGATCAGGAGAGACATAAGTAAGCAATATTTGCCTCCAGAAAATGACATGTTCCTTATTCTGTGAGGCTAATGGTGTTGGGAGCTGAGTCAATCTAATCTAGTTTTAGCTTTGATGAAGCATTAGTTTGATTCAGTTCACCTGAAAAATTTTAACTTCACAAGGACTTGAAATGTGAGTACTGGTAAGACTTGTGGGATCTCTGTCTCAGAGCCTCTCCTGGCATTTTGAATTTGGGTGCTGTTTAGAAATTTATTTCCTACCACATTCACATGTCTTAAAAACATCTTCCTTAACAGCCAGGACTTTTTAAGTTGTATATGATAATATATATGTTATGTAAAATATAATATGTAATATACAGTTTAGTGTTTTATGTATATACATAATAGAGAGTTGAAAAATAAAAGGAAATGTTTATGCTTGATTAAAGCATAAACTTTATGGAATTTCTCTTAGTCCTCCTGCCCCACATTCAGCCTTTGGAGCACCAGTGAAAGTTGGAGAACCAACTTGTTGAAAACCTGAGATCACCTGGATGACTTTCTCTTAGTTCTCCTGCACTGCTGTTATTCATCAGAATAACACACTCAAGCACACAGAAAAAGCCTCTGTGAAAGAACTGGAGAATGGGTGCAAAGTTTATCTGTGTTTGAGGCTTCTTGGGATTATAATCTCTCATGATGCTTGCATCCAGTCATTAAAAATTTATTGAAAGTTAGCCTAGTTTATCTTCATTAGCATTTTACTAGATTTTCCTTCCTCCCCCAGTACTACCAGGGTTAAAGTAATTGTTTTCCTCTGTTAGGAAGGTCTTACCACTTTCTGGAATTTAGCTTTTTAGGTTTCCTTGCACTCTCAGACTTCTGTAGCTTATCCAGTGTACCCTTCTTAGGGATACTTTGGAAATGATGGTCTTCTAGGCCCTAATCCTAGGTCATTTTGAATGATACCTTCTAAATTCTAAAGTCATTGGCAATCTGAATAAACAGTTAGAGACAATGCGGACATTAGATATTTGTGTAATCAGAAACTGCCTCATAACTTCTCTTTTTGGCTTTTTGATAGTTGAATAATAGACTCAGCAACACAGCAACTAACAGGAAAAAGGGGATGATGTAAGGTGAGATACCAACACTTGCTTAAGGCAATCCTAGTCAGGACCCAGCATGGCTAAAGCACATAGTGGTTTTGTTCTTATTGGGTTTTGGCTGCTTTATTTTTATTATGATTGTTTTTTTCTATTATAAGTATTATTTTGTTTGAGGCAAATAAAATGTCTTCTTTATATGACAGGTGTTAAGGTGGTTACTTTTGCTTTTAGCAAACGCATAGGAGGAAAATCTAAGCTATATTCTATGAAAAAGAGCTAATTTTGACCAAATATCAAGCAGCTATGTCATGAGTGGAGTTAGCATCGCTGATGGGTCTCTACACTAGAGATAGAGTTATTTTGGATCTGCTGCTGCGTTGTTGCATAGGGAAAAGAGAAAAACAAACAAACAAACACTTTATACCCCAGAAAAGTGGAGGACAGAGGTTTGACTGATATCTCAGCCTTGAGGCACTGACTCTCTCTTGCTGACTCAAGAATTCATGCCCCTGAGGATTCTAGGTCTAACTTAAGCTCCCAATATTCCTGCTCTATTAATTAAATCATCCACTTCACATAGGCATAAGGAGATTCTACTTACTTTTGAAAAGTCTAACCTTTCCAGCACTTTCTCACATTTCTTAATGTTGGCCTTTTATAGGATGAATAGTTCAGTCCCCAGAAAGTCTATTAAATCATTTACAAGGGCAAATGAATGACATTATGTGCAAGGTGAGTTTGCAGCAGAATTGATTATTTTCTCAGCTGATATCAGTGGAAATCTACTGAGTCTCTACTGTGTTGGTGAAAAACAGATCATGTTTGACAAATGTGGCTGTATATTTTTATACATTTCCTCTATTGCCTGATAAGTGGGAGTGAGGGAGGTGGAATTTATCTGAATATTTGTAAAGTGCATGACACTGAGCACATAGGTGGAATGATTTATGAAACTAGTAATGCTTCCTTTCTTGGGAGAGTAGAAGTCATCTAGATCAGTGCTTAGAAATATAGGCTTTGGAGTCACCTGGGTTTAAGTCCTGATTGCACCATTTGTTTGGGCAAATTTCTATGTCCTAATTTTCTCAGGGTAATAGAGGTATCTATTATTTATCTCTTGTTGTTCTTTTGAATATGTACAATAGTATTTGTATAGAATTTTGCACAGTGCCTGGCACATAGTTGGTTCTAAGTGGTAATTATTATAATAGGAGGAAATTAGAAGGCTTCAAGAAAACCCAATAGCTAGTATCATAATAACTCTCATGGACTTTCTTCAGTTGTACACTCATTTTATTCTAGCCTGGAGGTGTGATTGAATATTTTCTGCCACTACAATTGACTAGCAGAGAATTAGTTGCTCAAAATATGTTCAACTTTATAATGCATAAGATTTAGCCTGAGTGTCTGGTTTGATATTCTATTTAGGTCCTGCACAATTCAATATTAAATGGAGTTTCTACCCTAGCATGAAAGGAGGAAGAGAGAAAATCGGCTCCAGGTGAAATTCGGCTCCAACATTCCCCAAATATTAGAGTGAGACCACCTGGAATTCAAAATGTTATCGTAGGTAACTGACAGCTGAATATTGGAAGGTATAGAAAATGGAAGGCTAAGGGGGACATTATTTCTATGCCTATACTCAGGTGAGAATGTTATCAGGGTCATGAGTTATAGATCCTGCATAATGATGCCAAACAGCACAAAAGAACAGTTATTAATATTGTATCGGATTCTTTAGCTGTCTCCTTACCCCCTTCCCATTACCAAGAAGAGAGGCAAGAGGCAGAGTGCATGATGGTTAAGATAAGCCAAAAGGCTGGCATCAGGGAATCTGGATTTGAATCTTTGTATTGCCTTTTTGTACATCCTAGGCCTCAGTTTCCCCAACTGAAACACTGTAGTAATAATGCTTACATTACTGGGTTCTTGTGAGTTAAAAGAAGAAAAGGTATGTAAAATATGATGATCAGTATACCTTAATTTTTCTTTTTAATTCAGAAGAAAAGCTCAGTCTTATATATTCCCCCCTCTTAAGGCTGACGGTGCATAAAGAACTGGATGTCAGGTGAGGTGATTCTGGGCCATAAACCACATTTTCAACTATACACTCACAGTGGTTATTACCTGGGGTCTGCATAGAAGAATAGAAAAGGTGATGAGGGAGCATTTCTTACTTTATTTTCTGAATTCAGGCTAAGTATCTAGCTGTGTGTAAGAGCTTTGAAATCTGCAAGGTATCATTGGTGTCAGTGCCAAGAATAAAACTGTGCCAAACCACCAATGACTGCCCTGGCTTAGCCAAGCATTGATCAGTCAAGGCTCAAGGCTTTGAGATATGTGCTAGGAGCTGTTCTTGGGAAAAAGAATCACTGACTATAGAGTCAGCAAGCCAGTAACAATGTGCTCATCCTTTCATCAGGGATGTCAGAGGGTGCTCATAGGTACCAAGGGGCTTGCTTGCAGCAGATACTCACAGTCAAGACATCTCCCTTTATGAGCCCTTTTGTGGTCTCCCACCATTTCTGTCCATCTGTGGAGTAAAATTTCTTATTTCAATAGAGAAAGTTTTCAATTACTGGCTGCTATCCTAATTATATAAAAAGTTAGATGCCCAGAACAACAGAATGGAATCTTAACACACTGTCTCACTTATCTTTGTGGTTCCCTGGGCTTAGCACAAAGCTTAACATACTGATTCTTTCAAAAAAATTTGTTGATCATCTCCTTTATATTCTCACATCTATTTACGTACAGAGACATCCAACCTAATTTATCATGCTCATTATGCAGATAAGAATATTGATGTTCAAAGAGGGGAAGGAACTTGCTCAGGATTACATCCCTACTCAGTAATTGAGTAACGCTAGAGTTCTTTGATTGCAAGCAACAGCTATCCATTGCAGTAACTTAAGCAATAGGCAGATAAATCAACAGACAAGTAAGAAGATACTAGACAATTTGTGGAATTGAAGGGAGAGCTTAAGGTTTAGGTTTTGGAAAAGCATGGATAAGCATCCTGAGGGGTCTTGATGGCAGGAACTCACAAGTAGTCTCTCCATGATTCTGCCATCAGGTCTTCCATCCTCAACCACCTCATGTATGTGACTCCCCAAGATTCAAAATTCTGGAGGGAGATTCTGATTGTCATCAAGTCAAATCTTCAGTCCTTTACCTAAGCTGTGGTCAGGGACTCTGGATTCCATGATTGACATCCGTCCAGAACACACAGGGTCAGAGTCAGGGTCAAATTCTCAAAGGATGCCGAGAAACCAGAAAGACGAACAAAAACATGTATGAAAAGAGTATACACTGCCTGTTTCAAACAGAACAAACCCTTTCCCAAGGGCAAAAATTTAACTTTAAAACATATGCAATTTTTCTAAAAAGTTTAGGTACCCGCTTGATATAAAATGATTCCTTTAATGAATGTAGCTTCAGACCGATGGGTAATGATCAAGGCCCTTGGGGCTACCTCCAGCTTTTCTTCCTGATGCATGGCCCTGTTTCTGTGTTGGAAGTAAGGAAACTTGCTGTTCCAGGGCTTAACCTATATCTAGAGAATGATTCAGATATAATGAAGAAAGTACCTGGTGTTATAATATCTTAGCCCTTGCTGAGCATTTCAATCCCTTAACAAATCCTATTTGCAGGATTTTTAAAAACTGTATTACTCATATCTTGGAGAAAACCGGGGGTATTCTGAAGTAAAACTTTGGCCCAGGGAGAAAGCACATTAGCTTGAGGATGAAGAGGACTGGGTTTGGGTTTGCCATTTGCTAGTTTGGACAAGGCTGCTTTACCCTCCTTGACCTCAATTTGTTAATTTATATTATTAATGAAGATGTTGAACTACACGCTTTTTATTGAAATAGTATGACAAGTGAATGTGAAGATAAATAAATGCCTTAAAACTTAATAAAACTAAATTTCACTTTACGGATGAGCCTTACTTTCATCCTTTTAAACACAATTTTGAGACATACAAAAACAGACAAGATAGACACCAAACAAACTTCAAAAAAATTATTTAAATTGCTTATCTATCCTGGCTCCGAGACAATGCAAATCATCATTGATATACTATGGCCACTACCTCTGCCCTCTGATGAACTGGTTGTTTTGAATGCCTGAGCACTCTTAGAAGCCCTCTCTCCTCACTACTACTTCCCTAAGTTACGAGTAACTTGGATAAACTGGTGGGCACAGAGGGTTAACGGCCCACCCACCCTCTTTTTAATGACTTTCTCAGAAACAGAAATGTGAGGCAATGTTGGTATTCAATCATAACTCTTGGATCTCATTTGAGGCTCTTGGGCAAGTTCCTCTCTGAATGTAAACATTAATCAGCAAATAAGCATAAACAAAGAGAACATTATTAGAGAGATTCTACAAATATCATATAGATTCTTTCTTTTTATGTGTACAATTAAACTTCTTTGGTGGTGCCTATAGAGTTTAATACTCATATTTTATTTCCATCACTGCAAGGAGATAGGAAGTAACATTGGATGTCAGCAGGTCTTCTTGAATAACCCAGACACTCTTCTGAATTCTAACAATAGAGCCTTAAGCCTTTTTCTCAAGGAACCCACAGGTGGTGGGGTGTGGAGAGGGAGTGCTCTCCATTATCCCTTCAATGCATGATAAATAGTTGTAATCAATATCTACCTGTAAGTTTGGCTAAAAACCAGCTTCTGCAAAGCCCAGCCAGGAGCTCAAGTGTTCTGTTCCCCCAGCTGTCAATCAGAGTAGGGAGGGCATGAAGGAGACATAGGAGATAGATTCATGAAGAATACTTGTTACTTTTATATGTGATCTGCAACTTTAAGAATTTTTTTCCTGATACTACCAAAATGAATTCATCAAAAGATAGCCTAATGATGAGACTTTTCTGCCACTTTGCTGTTATTAGACTCCAGGGAGTAAATGTCTTATTATTATAAAAAGGGAAATTATGAGCTTTTTCTCCAAGAGCTATAAGACAATCTTATCTTCATTTTCATTCTTCCAGGTGGTTATGTTGAACATGTAAATATTCTCCCTGCTGTGAGTATTACTGCAGCTGCCCAAAGATGCTATATTTTAAAGATGTGGATACAGGAAGATAAAAGCATCAGAAACACTGCATGAGGTAAGACTGTCCTGACTGCCAGGGTCTTGGTTTAGACAGTGGGAGCAATGGGACTTTTGCTGGGACAATGTTGAAGCTGTACTTTGTCTTAGTCAAGGTTTGTTTTTTGTTACAATTATCATATGTCTCCTCAAATGAGCTGAAATATTAAGAGGCTATAGTATAAGGATACAGGAGCATTTTATGGGGTGTTAATTATAGTCTGACCTCTGAAGAGTCTGGGTTTGAAAAATTGAGTATCTATTCTCTGTCTCTCCTCTCTCTCTCTCTGAGGCCATATGGTCTCTCATTTTCATTTATTTTTGCACCTCCGCTTCATTCTTCTCTTGATTTTCGACACTCCTGCTGAATCTCCATCTCTGCCCATATGGCAGAAGACAGCTGCCCCTGGCTTCCTTATTCACATGCCCTTGACATTCACATGTCAAGCGGGGAGTGAAGACTAAAACTCTCACATCTTTTTCTTCAAGCTCCTAGGAAAGAGTCTCTGATCAGCCCAGTTGGGCCCATTTTATCTACCTATGGTTTAATCAGGAATTTCATGGAAATCCTAAAGGCCAAATGCGGACCCCCAAGAAAAAAGAATTCCTTAGGTAGCATTGTGGTGAGCACTTCATGGGCATTGTCTTTGTCTAAAGTTCATAGAAATCCTATGAGGTTGCTATTACAGTCTAATTTTCTATGTAACCCAAAGCAGAGTCTCTTGCCCAGGATCACACACTGACTTTTATTTCTTTTAGAGACAGAGTCTCACTCTGTTGCTCAGGCTGGAGTGCAGTGATACAATCATAGCTCACTGCAATCTCAAACTCCTATGCTCAAATGATCCTCCAGCCTCAACCTCCTGAGTAGCTAGGGCTACAGGCATTTGTCACCACAACAAGCTAAATTTTTGTTTCAATATTTTATTTTTTTGTAGAGATGGTGTCTTGCTCTGTTGCCCAGGCTGGTCTTGAACTCTTGGCCTCAAGTGATCCTCCTGCCTAGGCCTCCCAAAGCACTGGGATTACAGGTGTGAGCCACTGCTCTCAGCTCCCTCACCTTCCCCCTCAAGCTTTTTACCACTACCATCTCTTGCTCTTAAACAAAGTTTATCAAATTTCAGTCAGCATCAGAATCACTTGCAGGGCTCATTGAAACCAAGATATTTGGGCCCTATATTCAGAAATATTGATTCTGTAGGCCCAGGAATAAGGCTGAGAATGTGCATTTCTAACAAGCTCTTTTGTGAAGCTGATGCTGTTAGTCCAAGGTCCAAAGCTACTTGGTCCTTGCTACTTTGAGTAGTACTGCTCTAAACAATCAAGAAGTTAACGTTCTCATGAATTAAGAAATCCCTTTGAATTGTAGCTATACTCCATAAATAATCAGAATAAAAGAAGTTCCTGTGAGCTCATTTATTTGCTTTGTCTAATCCCAATATTTTGCTCATTCTGTTTTTAACACATCTTCCTAAGAAAGAAAACCCTTTCTGACTTGGGACACTTGCATTTAGAGGGACTTGCAGTAGTCCTGGATACATATATAATTTTGGAGGCTATTATAGAAGCCACTTACATAATTTTCCCCTTAACCCTCCACTGAGATTTTTAAAAATCACTGCAATTCTTATCAGAGAAGTAATTCTGAATAACGTTTCCTCACTAGGAGATGGCAGAGATCAGTTTCCTGAACTGGGGTATATATGAAATTCACTCTTCTAATCCCATATAGTTTCAAAAAGTTTTGTAGTCAGCAAGGAAAATGAAGAAACTACTACTACACATAGTGATGAATCTCACATGCCAAGTGTTGCATGAGAAAAACAAAGCATACTTCATGCCTCCATTTATATAAAGTTTTAAAAATCAAGATCTATGGAGATGGACGTTAAGACCAGATCGTGGTTGCTGTTGGGGCAGGATAGTGACTGCGGGGCACAGGGGTAGGGGTTGGGGAGGTGCACTCCCAGGAGTTGGTGATGTTCTGGTTCTGATCTGGAGGCTGGTTGAATGGGCATGTTCAGTTTGTGGAAATTCACAAGCTTGTATACTTAGGAGCTGAGCACTTGTCTGTGTCTGTTGTTATAGCCAGTATAAAATATTCAGAGGTGTTTAAAAAATGAGTCATTTGTAGAAAGGCAGTATATGAATTGTATTGACAAACCTATTGCAAATGTGCTATACTTTGACATGTAGAAAGAACAAGCCTGAAAGGAAACATTCCAAACCATGACTGCCTCTGGGTGGTGGAAATGTGGCTGGATTTACTTTTTGGGCTTTTCTGTATTGTCTAAATTTTCTGCAATGTGCATACATTGCATTTATTAATATATCTTAACATATTCAGTTTTTATTTAAAACATTGATTTTGTTAAAGTAGAAGTAAATAAGAGGACCCAATCCCACCAAATTCAGAAACAGAAACTTTCTGCAAATGTCTATCTAATACAAATGTCAGAACAAAAAAGTGGCCATGGGAATTGTAGGGCCTTGACAATCACTTTATCCCATGTAAATGGTATTTCCCAAGGGCCTCTTTCAGGTTCTATTGGTATTTATAAAACAGGATTCATGAGGAAAGGGTACTTAGGAAGCAAGGAAATGATCATTTTGTGAGGTTTGCAAAACAGAATACAAATGTCCAAGGGCCAAGTAATAATGATAAATTAGTTTTTTGACCAAAGCTCAAAGATGCTAAAATCTCCAGAAAATCCATCAAATGTTCTCCAATACTTTTAATATTTTTGACAGTGAAAAAATTGAATAAAAATATAGATGTGTTTGTGGCCAGAATTTATAATGCATTCTTTCATTATTTCCCCTTGAAACTCTAGTAGGATAAAGCTTTTCAAAGAGGTTATACATTTTATGTTAAGCATCTCAATGTTTTTGATGAAAGAAACAATTTAACTTTCTTGAGTATCAAAGAGGAAAAAAGAATGATGATGTGATCTTCAATTCTGGTCTCTAACTATTTCCTGAAATTTCACTGTCCCTGACTATATCAAACACATAAGGAAAGGAGAGGAGCCATGGATAATAGAGCCCAGTGCTAATCTGGTTGGCTGGGTGTAGATTGTACTTGCTATATTTTGGAATCAGTCTCTTCGGGTTTGAATTCTGGCTCTCCCAGTCACTATGTATGAAACTTAGGGAAGACAATATAGCCTATGTGAACCTCAGCTTCCTGGGCTATAAAATGTGAGTAACTTTTACTTTTATTCCTTCTTCATAGGGTTATTATAAGGATTATACAAAATTACATGTGTACCAGTTATCATTTTTTTGCTTTTCATCTCCAAATTTACCCTTCGATACCTGCTCTGTAATAATGGTGGACTTTAAGCATTTCTCCTTTAAGCACGATGTTAAGCTTTCTTAGTAGCAGGCACTGGATGCACATCAGAGGAGAAAAGGGGCTCTCTTGTGCGTTCCAGAAGCTGCACTGACAGTCATTGGTGTGGAGGGGAAGACATGTGGTGGGGCTCTGCCCTTATCATGAAGCCAGAGCATGAGTCCCTCCATGACTCAGCAGCCCCAGTTAGTCTCACCTGTCCATGGTCTTTCCAATGGGGCACTGCACATTCAAGCTTTCTTCCCACACCTATCCAACACCCTCTGCAAGCCTGCATGTCCAGTTACCAGCCATATCACACCTATGCCCCAAGGTTTCTTGCTTGTCCAGCAACTGTGGACTGGCTCTGACCTAGCAAAACAGCACATTTCTCTACCACCTAGTGAGTTGCAACCTTCTCTAATCAGGTCTGAATCCCAGCCTTGGGAAGGTGGCCCCCCCTTCCAAGTTTGTCCTCTTTTGGGTACTCTCCCTCAGCTCTGCTACCATTTAGAGTTCTGTCATAATTATCCTTTTTTACTTGGATTCTGCAAACTTTTCTTGTAAACAATGTAGTGAGTTAAACGGGGGGAAGCTCAGAGTCAATGAAAATACAGTCTAGGGACAAATGCAGCCAGTGGCTTTTGTGCAGCTTATGTTCTAAGAATGTGTTTTTACATTTGTAAAGAATTGCTTAAAGAATGAGGAGGAGGAGGAAGAGAAGGAGGAGGAGGGGGCCACAAATGAGAAGAAAAGGAGGAAGACTGGAAGGAAAACAGAGCTTATTTGGCCTGCAATGCCTAAAATAATACCATCTGATCCTTCATAGGAAAAAACAGCCAAGACCTACTGAAGTATACCCTAGCAGTGTATATTTTAACAAACCCTCCCAGTGATTCTGATGAGAGCTAAAGTTGAGAACCACTGGATTAAGAGAGTAGCTGATTGACTGACCACAGTGTTGGTCCTTAACCTATTGTACAAATGACTAAAAGTAATTGAGGATTTGTGTGGGAGCTGGCAGAAAATAATTCTCTTGAGTAGTGTGGTGTGAAGATGGAAGTTCCACAGCTGTTTTGGTATCACAAGGGGAGTGTCTGGACCTGGCAGGTGAGAGGCAAGATCCTGAGGACTAAGCCCACACCACAATAAGCAGACAAAAAGGCAGGCAGAACTCAGGGCCCGGTGGATTCCTTGGAGCTGCTGGATCAAGCTCACCTGACTCTGGACTTGTCAGATACACATGTCCCAATAAATTCACTCTAGAGAGGTGTTTTTCTACTTCAGCATTGTTGATATTTGGGGTCAGATAATTTTTTGTTGTAGAGGGTTGTCCTTTGTCTTGTAGGCTTCAACCACATCCTGGGCCTCTACTTTCTAGATATCAATCAGCCCAGCCCCTTAGTTGTGGCAACCAAAAGCATCTTCGATGTTGCCAAATGTCCCCTGGGAGCAAAAATCACTCATAGTCAACAAACACGGCTCTAGAGTTTCAACTGGTTTGACCTGTGCTTTTGGACCCGGCATTATAAATATTTAATGGATCCTGTACATGTTCAAGCATTGGTATATATTACTAAGATTAATAGATTCAAAAATTTCTCTTAGCAGCAAATGTCCATAATCAAGGAGATTATCCTTGAGATACTGCTCCTTAAGTGAATAGACTCTGGATTCTTGCTTTGCAGAATATCATAACGTAAATGTCATCTCAAAACCCACATTCCGTATTATCCCCAGAACTTCTTGGCATTGTTTCTAATGGGCTTGTGCTCAAAGTTTCTATTCTCAATGCATGTTTAACTTTGATGTGTCTCTTTCTCTCTGTTCTGTGTAACCCACATGACACTCTGTTCTCATTTTCTGATTTCTATGAAACCACTTTTGAGGGTGGAGCAGGCATGGAGAGCAACCCTACAAGGGCAGTCAATAAAGGAAAGACATTTGATCTTAGCCAAAAGGCTGAGAATTGATTAATAAAGGATAGAAACAAGGTATGTGTGCTTACATGTATTCTATCATTGTTGGGTATGAATCTTTGTTAGCTGATTTGGTCCAGGTGAGACTATCACATTGATTAATATCCCCTGGACTTCACAAACTGGAAGGGAGAGTAGAATGTAGACTGGTCAGATTGGATAATTACCAGGTTTAGTTGGGTATGCCCTAGTTTTGCTCACTTAAAAATATCCTCTCTTTCTTTCTTTCTTCTTTTTCTTTCTCTCTTTCTTTTTTTTTCTTTCAGAGACGGGGGTCCCACTCTGCTACTCAGATTGGAGTGCAGCAGCATGAACACAACTCGCTACAGCCTTGACCTCTCGGGCCCAAGCAATCCTCCCATCTCAGCCCCCCAGTAGCTGGGACTACAGGCACTTGGCCACTATGCTTGGCTAAATTTTTTTTCTTTTTTTGGTAGAGACAAGTTTTTGCCATGTTGCCCAGTCTGGTCTCGAACTCCTGAATTCAGGCAATCCACCCACCTTGGCCTCCCAAAGTGTTAGGATTACAGGCGTGAGCCCCTGTGCCTGGACCATTTCATTTGCTTACATCCATAGACTTGTAAGCTCCTCTAGGTTTGTTGAGTACTTTTTTTATATTTCTGGTTAGGTCTCTTTTCCACATTCTTAACACTAAGTGCATTGTGTGTTTGCTTAAGTTAATTTGTGTAGAGCTTGACTTTAAAAATGTACTCCAATGGACAACATAGATACATGCAGATATGAAGCATATATTTACTAAAGGTACAGAGTAATAGGCACTAGAGGTGGGAAGTGATGCTGTAGGTTTACAAGCAGATAAATTAAATATTTGTCTCTCAGGGTTTAAAAAATCTTATAATGTGTTGTAATTTAGGCCTCAGGCATAAGTCTTTAGCTCAATTTCTTGACCCTCACCACCATCCTCCAGCAAATTAAAAACAAACAAAAGAACCTCTCCTATTGTATTGTGAAGGCAGTTCATCTCTCTCTTGATCACCTCTAAACTCACTTTGAGGTCTCTTTGCACATTCAGATATTCATCACTGTCCTCAGCCAACAGAGAACCTTCTTCTCCAGGTCTTACCCTTTGTCTCATCTCTACCAGGGAGCAAAGTAATATAATTCCACAAAATGCACCATCCTGTGACCCCTTCAAGGAAGGACATGCTGCTCAGCCCTATGAGAACAAGGTCAGCAGAGAGCCTCTAGGTGTCAAGGTTGCCATCAGCTGCAGAGCCTCCCTGCCCAAAGTCATGCCTTTCCTGAAGAAGCCTGTATCCATTGGATTGTATTGAGCTAAGTGGAGACATAAAAGGACAACTAGTTTGGTTTAATAAAACATTTTGAAAGTCTAAACTTGCTCTAAAGAATTCCCGTCATTTTGGCCAAGGCTGTGTAGGGTCTGCACCTCAAATCTTACTCAGCATCTGCTTTTGGGGCACATGATCTATAATAGAGACTTATGTTCCCATAACATAAAAGAATCCATGCTTATTCATTACATTTTTGAGTGCCTACTCTATGCCAGACACTGTACTAGGTAGTGGGATTACAACAGTAAAGTGATACACCTGTGGTTTTGGTCCTGTGGAGCTTACAGTCTTTTGGAGGAAACTGACAAATCATACCCAAACAAATGAAAATGGATGGGTGAATCAACTGGAAGCCCTCTAGTTTATGTTGTGGACTAGTTGGTATTTTGTATACCTTCAGTAAATTGACCCAAGCAATTTTACTCTGCATCTTTTGACAGAATTTTCTTATAGAATATTGGACAGCCAGTTGTCAGTGGGATTTCTTTCAGTTCAGTGAATTTTCTCTTTTGCCTCCTCATTCTTTATTAAGAAAATCATTCAGACTGCAGCTCCCTGGTTTTAGACATCCCCACTGGCAATTGGGACATCTATTTTGGAGATGTAATTGAAAAGACTGAAGAATGTACTGAGGACCTTCTGGCTGACAGAAGCTGACAAAGAAGCCAAGATTGGTGAAGATTTCTGCAATACCTGAGTTTCTAATCACAACAACAAAAATGGTATTTATTTCCTATTGACCCAAACAGTGGCAACGTTTTAGTCAAGGTGATTTAGAGGAGGTTAGAAAGAGAGGTGGATGCTTGGGCCATATTAGAGGCAGAAAATGGGTTATTCTCTCATTATCTTTTACTCAGCAATTTTTTTATCTCCCCAAAACACTTTGAGTTGAACTTTTTGTCCCCTGGGAATTGGACAGGCTCTAGAAATAACATATATAGATTGGTTGTATATTTTCTCATTAACCATTATCTTTCTAAGCTCCCTAGTGGCAAATTAGCTAGGTCTAAGAAGTTATTATGGCATCCAAGCCATTGTGTTTGTTTTGGGATTATGATGTAACCCAGAAATATTAACTCCCTCATGTTGGTGCCTAGAGTCTTGGCAAAGTCCCCCTTAGTTAGCTAGCCAGTGTTTAAAATAAATCCATAAATAATAATAATAGTTAACAATTACTGAGTGTTCACTATTTGCTAAGCAGTGTGCCAAATGTTTGATACACATTTTCCCACTTAAGCTATGCAAGTATTCTATAAGGTAGATGTTATCATCATTTCCATTTTACCAACATGGAAAATGAGGTTTGGGTGGGTTAAATAATTTACCTTAGAGCCATAGCTCTGTAACACCATTACCTTCATCATAAATTAAGATTCCATTCATTTGGAAGCCACTAAAAGTTTATAATATAACTGTTGCATCTTCAGCAACTCACAACATCTTGTTTATACATTACTTCTGACACTGTTCTAATCAGCCTCTGTGCCTAGAATTAAAAATGTTCCAGTCCATTTTAATTCAGTCCACTAGAAGATTCACATGGCCCATGAAATGTTTTAGTTTCTGGGGAGGGAAAAGAAGACAAAAATAAAAAGAAGCACTTTTTGCCCTCAATGAAGTCACAGTCTATTAGGCGATGCTAGTCCTTATTTTCTTTGCGTGTATGACTCTATTCTTCATTTCCTCACTACAGTTTATGGAAGTTGGACCAGGAAAGTAATGGAAAGCACGTCTTACCCAAAGAATTATTGACATAACTATTTAGAACTCAGTTTCTTTGCTATTTGGCAAAATACCAAGCAAGTTTTCCTGACCAGCATAGGGATAGAACCTATGGCCTCTATCTCATTAGTACTGTTAGTATTAAGTAGGCGAAGCCAGTCTGGTACCTAATTAAAGTATAATGATCTCCATTTATCTGAGGTATGGCTCCAGTCACCAGCTGATAACCCTGTCTTTTGGGGGATACTGTTGTCTTCATATCTACAGAAATAGGCCCTAGAAGTCATGTTTGAACTGCATAGCCCTATGGGCCATGGCTGGTTAGTCAATAGGTTAAGACTACCCAAGCCAAGCCAACCAGATTGTTTCCCCTGGGATTCTCAGATGTTTTACCTCTGTTCTTGCAAGTGGTTAAACCAGTAATACCTAAACTTGAGGGCAATGGGATAGCCTTTAATGTGTATGTGTCAAGGAGCAAAGAAAGCCTGTCTGTATCTGGAAAGACAAATACTGATGTGCAAAGGGAAACAGCCATAAGAAATGAAGAGAAAGTCACGAAAATGTTTGGATTTCTGGCTCTAGTCTGTTTTCATAAATTCTGGTTTACAAGTCATTCCCCAAGTCATTCCTTTATTCTTATAAAAAATTCCCATTCTTGCCATAAGCTAGCCTGAGTTGATTTTTGTTACTTGTCATCACTGACACTTAAGTGATACATAAACTGAACAATCTTTACCAGAGTTGCCATGTACAGTTGTACACTGCATAACACTGGGGAGTGCCAGTCACATCACTGATTGCATTATATAACCACATGCAGTCCTGACTTTTATGGTCATTGAGTTTTTGAGCAATATATTTCCTGAGTGCTTAACTCAATTCATCAAATATTGATTGATTGAGTACCCATTCTACTTAATAAATTCTATTCTAGAGATTGTACTAGTTATAGGATGCAAAGTTTAAAAATAAAAACAGGCCCTACTCTCCACATGGTCACAGTCTAGGAAAGCAGACCAGCAAAAAACAATCACAACATAATGTGATATAGACGACAAAGAAGCATTTCAGAGGGCAACATAAATACAATAACTTCCTCAGGAAGTATCAGGGGAGGCTTCACAGAGAAGCAATGCCTAAGCAAATTCCAGGTAGTAGGAACAGCATGTATAAATGTATGAGTAAATGTGGGAGGCTGAGGCAGGTGGAGCACCCGAGGTCAGAAGTTCAAGACGAGTCTGGCCAACATAGTGAATGAAACCCCATCTCTACTAAAAATACAAAGAAATTAGCCAGGTGTAGTGGTGCATGCCTGTATTCCCAGCTACTTGGGAGGCTGAGGCAGGATAATCACTTGAACCTGGGAGGCAGAGGTTGCAATGAGCTGAGATCATGCCATTGCACTCCAACCTTGGTGACAGAGTGAGACTCCATCTCAAAAAAAAAAAAAAATTAGTATAAGTGGAATAGCATAGTATGTTTGCAGAAATGTGGATGGTTTGCAGTTGCAGAAGGTGGAAAGAGAGTAATAAATAAAAGAGCAGGGGCAAAATCACAAGAAGCTTTGCATACCAGGCTAAAGAGCTTGTACATTATGCAGTAAACTAAAGCTTTTCACATTGTGATAAATGAGTAATAAAAACAAAATCCTAAGCTCCACATCTGAGTGAACAAACCCCCTTTTGGTCAAGGGGACCTTAAAAATTGAGTTCCCAGTAATGACTGCATAGGAGGTAGGGCACACCTTAATATGCTGCTTGTATTAGTCTGTTTTCACACTGCTGATAAAGACATACCCAAAACTGGGAAGAAAAAGAGGTTTAATGGACTTACAGCTCCACATGGCTGGGAAGGCCTCACAATGATGGCGGAAGGCAAGGAGGAGCAAGTCACGTGTTACAAGGAAGGTGGCAGGCAAAGAGAGAAGAGGACTTGTGCAGGGAAACTCCTATTTTTAAAACCATCAGATTGCTTGAGGCTTATTCACTACTGTGAGAACAGCAGGGGAAAGACCTGCCCCCATGATTCAATCCCTCCCACAATACATGGGAATTACGGGAGCTACAAGATAAAATTTGGGTGGGGATACAGAACCAAACCACATCACTCCTCATTAACCTTTAACCAGAATTCTTTCCTAAGGGGTACACAGAAACCAGCTCTAGAAAACAAGAAACAGATGACTTATTCCTTTGTCACCTTTAGCCAATCATCTGAGGCTGTGACCAGATTCTCCCTTCCTCTTTACAGTTTCCAGGTGACAGCTCATCACTTCACAATGCATCCCTTCCTAAAGACTGACCTCCATCTCTGGGTCAGTTTTGGCCAACTCTTGAAGGATGTGCAGTGACGGTTTTCATGTCCTCTACTTCACCTTTTGATGTCAGAGGGTCAAGAACTCCACCCTCGGATCATGCTAATGTTGTCGTTTTTGAACACACCACCCATGAAGAGGCATGAAGCTCAATTGCACATATGCATGCTTTTCCTTTCATAAATATTCATGACTCCTATAGCTTATTAAATATGCCTATAGCTTATTAAATATGTATACCTAGCCACCCCATTCGGCATAAATTCCTATTTTATTTTTCCCTTTCTAGAAATGCTTGCTCTTGGCTTTTGCTCAAGAGTTCAAGAGTACACTTCCCAGCCTGTGGGATGACCAGCCTGCATGCTGCAACCCTTTAGGATAAATAAAGCTCTCCTTTCCAAATTTATGAATCTGGCAATTCTTCAGTCAACATAATATATGAAGCATCTTGGGAACTTGCTAACATACTGATTCTGATTCAGTATGTCCAGGATAGAACTAGCATTTTGCATTTCTAACAAGCTCTGTAATAGTGGCAATGCTACTGGTCCATAGATCACCACACTTTGAGTAACAAGCCTTTAAGCAATGGGGCATTGTAGGCTATTAAGCAGGGAATAATATGGTATTGCAGAATGATCTCCCAATATAGTGGGATGGTCATATTAGGCATAGGATGTGAGGAAGCATTAAGGCAGAAGACCAGTTAGGAAGCTATGTCAAGATCCACATGAGAACTGAGGAAGGCAGGAATTAGACTCACTATGTGAACTTGAGTGTGTAGTGCTAGTGAACAGTAAGGATTATTCTTCCTTTCCTGCTTCTGTCTGGATTTGTGCTGCAGAATAATGGAGAGCTTTAAAATTGTCTTCTTTAATAGCACAATATGTTTGCTGAGTGTCTACTTTTACATCTACTGCATTCTTAAAGCCCATTTAAAATTATTTTCATTTTGACCTGCAAAATCTACACTTGATCAAATAATTTGCAATCAAGTGGTAGTTTCAAGTGGGCTGAATTCAGTGCTAAGACAGGTTTATGATGAAAGAAAGTATTCACAGGGATATGGAGCATTGTCATTTTAACTGGGGACAAATTGTAGCTCCAAACTGTGCTCAGAGAAAAACTGTGCTCTGTATAGCACACCAGAGATGAGGAGGCACCTTGGTTTGCATAAGAATTGTCTGGAATAATTATTAAAAATGCAGACATTTTACCTATCCTTTATCCTTACCTCATCCTTACTGGGCTTACTTGGGGCTAAGACAATTGCATTTTTAACCAGCACCTCCAAGAGATTGTGACACAGTTGAAATATCCATGAGAATTGAGAAATACCAGTCTAGCTCATTTTGGCAAAAATGAATTGCCTTCTTATAATGTAAGTAATTGTCTGTTACTAATCAATAGCACCAAACACACAGACAAGGTAAGATGGTCCCTGCCTTCTAAGAGGTTATAGTCTCAATGATTTAAGTGATCAGGGTGTTTTATAGATCTCTACTAAAGATCCTTACTTCCACACCATACTTGTAAAGACTTCTGTATCTGTCAAGGTCCACACTGGGTAACCATTGTTAATAACCCAAAAGCAATCTCAAAGAGTTTCAAACAGGTCATGAAAACTCTATTTTCCAGACCTGGATAGAAGTACTTGATGGGCATCACGTAGCTGGCTGCTGGTAGAAACACTGAAGCAGAACTTGTAATATCTTCAAAAAAAGTGAAGGCCAGGAATCAGAAATGCTTCTGAAGGTCAGCTGCCTCTCCAGCCATCTATGAAGAGCTATGGTTCTGATTCCTGGCTAATATCAGAATCATCCTGGGAGCTTCTGAAAATCCTGATGCTCAAGTCACACTCCATACTCAGGTAGAAGCAATCATCAGTACTTTGTAAATCTCCCCGTGTGCATCCAAGGGTGGGAATCTGTGGATGTAGAGCTTCTGCTACATGTGGATTTACTGTGAGGCTAATGAAGCTTCAGCCTCAGGGATCTTCATATTGCATGGGTTATGTACAAGGACCAATATTTAAATTTGTAGCTGGAATTGTGATTTATTTTTCTCAAACCAGGCCCCTTGTGTCAGTTTGGGTTTTCTGAGAAGTAGACACCAAGATGAAATTAGGTATATAACATATTCATTGAAGGGAGGATGAAGGAGAGAGACAGCAGGAGTAGGTGGGGGAGAGCATTTAGATTGTGGTACCAGTCTGGCTTCTGTGAAAGGAGAGAAAGAAGGAATGGGAGTCAGTGTTGGGTAGGAAGAGCCTCAGACTCCAGAGAAGTTTTTAGGAGGTCTTGGCCTGGCCAAAGGGGA
Organism: Pan troglodytes; assembly: GCF_028858775.2. NCBI lineage: Eukaryota > Metazoa > Chordata > Mammalia > Primates > Hominidae > Pan > Pan troglodytes. The sequence goes on from NC_086015.1 coordinate 67,112,220, forward strand.
GTCCATGAACAACAGTAGTCACCACGGGAGTGCTGTATCAAGGACAAATGATAAGCAGTATGTTACGGCTCACACCTGTAATCCCAGCATTTTGGGAGGCCAAGACAGGAGGATTGCTTGAGCTCAGGAGTTCAAGACCAGCCTGGACAATATGGTAAAACTTTGTTTCTACAAAAAATTCTAAAAAATTAGCCAGGCATGATGGGCATGCACCTGTGGTCCCAGCTACTCTGGAGGCTGAGGTGGGAGGATAGCTTGAGCCCAGGGAGGTCGAGGCCACAGTGAGCTAAGATCATGCTACTGAACTCCAGTCTGGTTGACAGAGTGATACCCTTTCTCAAAAAAAAAAAAAAAAAAAAAAAAAAAGGAAGAAAAGAAAGAAAAGCAAATGATTCAGCTTTGAAACTTTTCCTCTGCTCAGTCAGTGGCTGAAATAACCGGAGGAAGCATCATTGCTCAGTGGATGTCACTGGGGATGCGTGTGGGTAGGGTGCGAAGGTGCTGCAGCTGGAGGCTATTAATACACCCTGGATCCCATGCCAGTTTCTCTCAAGAAGAGATCTGAGTGACACACCTCCATGGTCACCACACCTCCCATTCATATATTAAGTTCATACCTCAAACCTGGATCCATCCCTCCTCTGAATTCATAACTGAGTTGGGGAGAGAGGGAATTAATCTGACAGCCACCAGGGTTAACTTTGAGAATTTTCAGTAACAATTCATGGGACACATGCACAGCGTTCTCTTTCCTTTTAAAATTCACTGGGAAAGCTTGGCTGTGATGCAAAAGTGTTTTCTCTCAAGTGAATAAACACTGAGTGAATAAACACCACCAAGGCTGTCATCAGTCTGCCAGCCTGTTGTCTTTAGGGACCTACCATTTAGGAAAACAGGTGAAATTTGGGCTTCTTCATTTTGTTAGTTATACAACGATTTTCCTTAAGTGCTTTTCTATGTGCCAAGCACTATGCAATGCCCAGTTTTCAGGATACAAGACCTGGTTCTTGTTCTCATGGAGCTTGAATTTTAATGAGGTGTGATAGATCAAAAGCCAGTGAATGTATAAATAAATAAAATCATTACAACTTGTTACAAATATTTAAGAAGGACACAAAGTACTATGATAGAGAGTAATGGGATTGGGAACTATTTTAGGTACGGTTGTCAGGGAAAGCCTCATTAAAGTGGGGGGTATTTAAATAGCTGAATTTTGGGGATTGAGGTAGGATAGGAAGGAGAAAAAGGAGTATCCCAGGTGGAGGGAAGTCCTCAGTTTTTTCTAACTTTTTTCTAGGCATCTTCAGTTTTTCTAAGTACCTGGTGTGCTGGAGCACACGGAGTGAGAGGAATCCAAGCATAGAATAATTTTGGAGAGGAGGAAAGGTCATGGAGATCCTGTGGGCCATGGCAAGGAGCCTGAATTCTATTTTAAACGAAAGGAAAAGGCATGGTAGGATCATAAGCAATATGGTGACACTGGTGAGGGTGGAGGTGACATAAGCTAACCTATGCTTTAATGGTATCACTTTGGCTACTGTGTACGGAATGGATTGGGGGAAAAGAAGAGGAGAAATGGAGAGACCAGTTAGCAGGCTCAATCCTGAGATCTGGTGTTGGGTAGATGGCCCAGACAGAAGGAGCGGACATGAAATATTTCTAATAACATTTTTCAGTAGAGTTCAGTGGCTTCAAGAGCAACAGCTAGGGTTGCTCTAGGGTTAAAATCTAATAAGGCATCTTTTTCAGAGTGTATTTGAGGGCAGCTTTAATAAACAATACTTATGACTTCATATTACAGATTTGAAATGCCTCCCGTTGTTTTATTTTTGTTAATTTTTAAAATTTCAATTATTTAAATATCACTTAATATTTCAATATTTGTAACTGCTGGTTAAATTTTCTTAACTCTATGCCTCAAACACACTACAACCACTGTGATTTATTGAGCTGATACTATATGCCAGGTACTATGTTATATGTTTGATAGGCATTCAGCTATTTAAATACCCCCCGCTTTAATGAGGCTTTCCCTGACAACCCTACCTAAAATAGTTCCCAATCCCATTACTCTCTATCACAGTACTTTGTGTCCTGCTTAAATATTTGTAACAAGTTGTAATGATGGTATTTACAAATACTACACTTCTACAAATACCAATAGAGTAACTAATAGAGAGAGAGAGAGAGATCCTTTTTGGGTAAGAAAAATTAGCCTTAAACAATTCAGAACATGCTCAAGATCCTTCCACTTATATGATACAAATCTAGGATTCAAACCCATGTTTACTTGATTTCAAAGCTCGTTTGTTTTGAAACGCTAAGATATGTTGCCCAAAGATCATTTTTCACCTTTGTTTTTTCTTGAACTATAGAAAAGAGAGTTTTCATGTCAACATGTACAAAATACAACTTTTAAAAGCATTCCTCTGCCCAAATCTGATTCTGTATGCAATGGGAAAAGCCATACTTCCGGTATAAATGCCTGCCTCCATAAAACAGAATTCACCATCCACAGGTATTTGTTGCTGATCTTACCACAGATGGGCTGCCTCCTGAAAATGAACCATAGACTTCTTTTTTATGACAAGAAAATGTATCTCAATATCCCTTGAGATATCTCTTAATATCCCATTGGTAAAATGTGACCTGCTTGGAGTTTACAATAAACTCATCCCAGAGATGTATTTCATGGTTCATTTAAAACACACTCCCTCTTATTCTCTAAGTAAAGTCATCTCTCTAAACACACCTTATGTTTGTATAGTGCTTCACAGCTTACAAGGCACTTTTGCTACATGTAATTTGATTCTGAGGGTCAAGTAAGGCAGGTGCTATCATCCTCTTTTTAACAGACAAGAAGCTGAGTCTCAGAGAGAGAAAATGACTCATCCAAGCAAGGTTTGAGACCTAAGAAAGGTAGGGCATGGCATTAGGATTTCAACACTTTTACAAATACTAATAGTAAAGAAGATGAAAATGGCTCTAAGCCACTTTTTTAAAGAGTAAGTTAGCCTTACATATAGATTCACCCCCATATCAGGATGAACTTTGGCCCTCCTGGGGAATGGGCTGGCTGGTAACATGTCCACAGGTATTTGCAAGAATGGTACAAATAACATAAATGTGGGTTCTTCTATATTTAGCTGCTTCTGGCAATATTACTGTATTGATTTCCTGTCTTTGTTTTCATTCACTGCTGCTTTCATTCACAGCTGGCCTCTATCAGGGGTTCTCTTCCTTCTATGCATTAATTTCTATTCCATTCAGAATCAACCTGAATCAAATATAACTATAGGAGGTGCCTTTTGGACAATACAGAGGCCATGCTCAAGGAACACAAAAGGAACTGAAGTTGTGTGGATTACAAGAGAGTTTGATGTGTTCTGAATTCATTATGTAGGTAATGAATGGGATCTCATGAAAAGTGGAACTAAGCCTCTTTGGTAAAGCCTGAAGAGTGGAGTCAAAAGCAATGAGTAGAAATCATTTTACCCATGCCATCCACCTACCTATCTACCCATACAGACACCCAACAAATTCTAAAAGAAAAGTAGGCAATCAGGATAATCAGTAGTTTAATATGATTTGGGGGTTCATTAAAGGCTTTCCTTTAGAAATCACATTTAAACTGAGACCTGAAGGATGGCTTCTGTCGTTAGCCAGATGAAAAGAGAAGATAAGCATTCCAAGCAGAGGGAACAGGAAAGATGGAAACAAACTGGGCATATTTCAGAACCTGGAAGGAAGCAGTAGGGTAGCTCAAGTAGCATGAAGAATACTTACAGAAGAGTTTAGAATGAAGCAGGAGCCAGACCATGGAGGTAGGACATGCTAGAGCAAATCAATTTTAGCTGAGTGTGAATAATACAATTCTATCATACGGATCTGCCCTAAAATGGATTTGGTTTCTGATGACCAAGGTTGTGTAAGCAGAAGCTGGAAGACCCTTGAAAAGAGCATTCATTCAAGAAATGAAGCATGAAATAGGATGGAAGGAGGGAAGAAAGACAAGCACATGGCATATCAGGTCTCTTCCAGTGCTAAAGGTCTATAATTCCATTATTCCAACAAATATCCAATGAAGCTATTTTAATTTCTAGGAAATTTTAAAGTTGCCTGTCTTCCTACACTGAATTTTACATCCATTAAATCTTCAGGCTTTAAATGTTATAAACAATAAAAAATAAATACAATGGTGAGAGGACAGGGGATGTATGATGGGAGGTAGGGAGGGGTAGATGGTGTGGTATGGTGGTTAAGGTTACAGACTTTAGGTGAATGCTCTTAACTTGGGGTCCAAATTCCAACTGCTAGACATATGACCAATAATATTGTAGTCTGGCAACTGAGAATAGGGGCTCTTCTTTCTTTACTGTTGTACCCCCAGGCCAAGAACAGCACCTGGCACTATAACAAATATTTGGTGCATGAATGAATGAATGTTACTGCTATTGGTGTACCCAAATCTGCCTGTTGGCTGTTGTGAAATGACTATAGCTCCAATTCTATCCATACATTCCTAGCAATGCCTGAGAAAATAGAGAAATAATGAGCTTATAAGCATCATCAGCCCATAAATTCTTCATTCCCAGGGAAAGTAAATCAAGCTGTTCTTTCTCCCTTTGTGTGTCCCTGAGGCTCAGCTCTGATCATTTCTCTTTTTCTTCTAGGCTGCCTATGATACTCATCTGACCTGATTTCTCCTGCACAGTGTTGCAACTGACGAGTAGCAGACTTGCCCTTGCCTGCATTTGGGGGGATGGCTGAGACTTTTCTTATAGAAAGCCCTACTTTCAGCATGAACACTAACCCAGTTTATTGGCTCAGGGTGTAGAGAGTTGCCTTGTCACTGGCGAAGTCAGATGCAGCCAGTACCAGAGCTCTGCACTAGCTGTGAACACTAAGGAAGAACAGCTGAGTGAGGAAGCAGAGTGCCAGGCAGCACATCCTTCTTCAGGTGTTTCCTGCCCTGGGACAGATCCCAGGCACTGCAGCAATATCTCTGCATGATCTAGGGCTCCTGGAAATAGCCCCTTAAGGGCAAAACTCACTGCCCAGAAAACATTAGAACATTAAAAGAGCAGGGTCTCATCTGATTGTCTTGGTTTCCTGAGGCTCATTCAGTCTGTGTCCACTGGTTTCAGTCTGAGTTCTCTGCACTTTGAGGATGCAGACAGTGAAGTTCTCTCATGGTTATAGGGGGAGAGATCATAGGAATGCTATGGAAAGAGGCCTGAAGTCAGAGCCAGCTAGTGGTTATTATTTATTAACTGCCTGTGAGGTGCCAGGAGCACATATTAGACCATATGTGATTGCAGTGAGCCACCCGTATCCCCTTCAAGCTGTTGCTGCAGCTGATGGAAGTCCTATTGGCAGACAGCCTTCTCTCATCAGCCCCTTCAGGACTTGCCTCAGTTGCAGAGAGCTGCCTTCCCCAAGATCACACCCTTCCCTGGGGACTCGCAACCAACGGCTGATCCAGAAGAATCCATAAAGCCCGTATCATTTCAGCCCAATTTAGGACAGCTTTGTTGAGCCATTAGACCTACATGCAGCCCAACCTCTCCTTCTACCCACTTCTTTCTTTCTTTCCTTCCACGGTGTCTGTTCCAAGCACTTGCCTTAATAAACATGTAACAGGTTAAACTCTGTCTCGATGTCTGCTTCAAGGAGAACCCAACCTGTGACAGTGATAACAGATAAAAACAAAGGACATCACTTTTCCCTGCCTTACTTTCTATTTACCACTAAAAAGGGTCTTGGACTTGCCCACTCAGTTTCTTCTCTTTCTTCACTGGGAGATGGTCCCTCCACTACCACAGACACAAAAAAGAAGAGTCGGGAAGAGAGAGGGGTGAAAACATTTGGGGCACTGCAGGCCTAGTGCTAGGTGACTGAAGACTACCTGGAGGGTACAGGAAGTGACTGTTTCTCCATCATGTATTGTATTGCTATAGTGACTTAAAAAACGAGTAGGTGATTTGTGTTTTTTTGTTTTGTTTTTTTGTTTTTTTTGTTTTTTTTGTTTTTGAGACAGAGTCTCGCTCTGTCACCCAGGCTGGAGTGCAGTGGCGCTATCTTGGCTCACTGCAAGCTCCACCTCCTGGGTTCACACCATTCTCCTGCGTCAGCCTCCCGAGTAGCTGGGACTACAGGCGCCCACCACTGCGCCCGGCTAATTTTTTGTATTTTTAGTAGAGACGGGGTTTCACCGTGTTAGCCAGGATGGTCTCGATCTCCTGACCTCGTGATCCGCCCGCCTCGGCCTCCCATGATTTGTTTTAAAATTACTTTTCAATTGCTGGACTGTGTTCTTGGACCATGACATTATTCTTAACTCAGGCTATATGGGCCATGGTTGCAACAGGATTACAATTATAACAACCTTCACATCACGTGTTATTATTCTCATTTTATAGGTAAAGAAACTGAGGCACAGAGAGGCTGCATTTTAGGATCCACTTTGCTTCTGTGTGACCTTGAAATATTTATTTAATTTTTTGGACCTTGTGACCAAAAGATGCCGAACAAGCAAGGAAATGAACTAAATGTTGAAGTGCCTTCCAATTTTAAGATTCCAAATTTTTTATAGAATTAATAATTTTAAAGTATTTTTCCACATTAATTTTGACATCATGATATGACATTAATAAGGTAATTGCAAAATTAGTTTTATTACCTTAAGGTATATCTAGATTGCATAGTTGGATTATCTTTAGTCCCCTGTGAAATATGTAATGATGTACTGTTTCCCCAATTTACATTTGGATAAGCCAAGGCTCAGAGAAATCAAGTTATTAGTGTGAAAATATTGCCACTTAATGTAAGATCCAGGTCACAGACTCAGATTTCCTCCCATCTCTTCTAGTGCTTTTCCTATACTACTACTCGATTCCTTTTGGCCTGAGGTTCTTGTATTGTTATCTATCACTACATAATAAATTACCTTACAACCGAGTTGCTTACAATAACCAACATTTACAATTTCACACACCTTCTAGGGGGTCGAAGAGAGGCTTAACCTGAGTGGTTCCGACTCCAGGTCTCTCAAGGGGTTATAAGCAGATGTTGTCTGGGGCTGCAGCTGTGAAGGTTTGCCTAGAACTAAAGGATCCTCTTTCAAGATGGCATACTCTCTTGGTTGTTGACCGAAGGCCTTTATTTCTCACTGTCCAGAGGAATCTCCATAGGACTGCTCAAGTGTGCTCTCAACATGGCAATTGATCTCCCCAAAAATGAGCAATTCAAGAGGAAGAACGAGAAGAAAGCTGTAGTGCCCTTTATGACCTGGCTCAGAATCACACATCAGCACTTTCTCCATATTCTATTCATTAGCAATGATTTGCTAAGTCCAACACATATTCAAGAGGAGTAGAATAAAGCTCCAAATCTTGAAAGGAATAATATCAAAAAATTTCTGAACTGTGTTAAAATGACCACAGCTCTGCTCTTTGGGTGGCTAAAAATTTCCATATTAAGGGTGGGAAGTGCTTTTCTCCCCCAGGAAATTCAAGCCAGAAGAGTGAACCAGGCTAGAAAAACTTCACTGCCTAAGAAGTTTATGCAGGTGTCACATTAGATAGCAGTTTACAGGTCTCTTTATTTCTTGGTTTCTTAAAAAATTCAGAAAATACCACAGAAATAATGCAATGGTAGGTGACATCTGCAGTTTTTGCCTTCTTGGGATCCATTCCTCTTTCTGCCAATTTTACCTTGGGGAACCTCCATTCACTTCTCTTAATCTATATGGAAGTGATTATTTGAATCCACTTCATTCGGTTCCTAAGATGTACATGTGAGCCAGGCCTGACAAATGAGCATATTCCATTACCCTGGCCATAGTGGTTAATACTGGGACAGGCATAGAAACTACATGGGTTCAATTAAAGTTTTGTTGGAACTATTGGGAGCAGTTTTCTTTCTGTAGGGTTTCTTATGTTCCTTCTATCGTATTAGGAGGGTTTGCCCGATAATGAAGTCAGCACAGAGGAGAAATGGCACCAAGAAATGGGGAAAGGGAAAGAGACAGACAGAAAGAAAAAGACAGAGACAGAGTGACAGAAAAAGAGTGGGTGTGTCTTGGTGGTATCATTAATCACACCTAGAAAATCTAACATGATTCAGGCCTGCTCTATTGCTGGAGTTTTTAAGCCATAAGCCAATAAAATTCCTAATTTGATTATTTTAGTGGCAATAAAAATTCTAATATACAATTACAAGGAATAATATCTATCTCTTTTTATTACATATTAGGACATGTGCTAAGACCTTAATACCATCTTATTTATTTCTTAACATTTTGAGGGAGATACTATTATTCTTTTTTAAAGATGAGGTTCACTGAGGGTGAGACACTTGTCATCAATCATCCTTCTAAGGAATAGATAAGTTGGAATGAGAATCAAGTCTTGTGTGACTAGGAAGCCACTCTCATCACTGTGCCGCCTTGCCCATATTTATTGGGGAATTTTCAAAAACCTACTGATCCAATTATTTAGGTGAGAGTAGTGATTACTACCAATTACTCAGACCCTGGTCTTCTACTAAACTTATATGCATTGTCACATTCAATCCTCACGTTGACTTTAGGATGGAAATATTACCATGCTTATTTCACAGATGAGGAAGCTGACGGTCAGAATAGTTTTGACCCAGATATATCTGACAAGAGTCCACAAATATTTGCTTGAATTCCAGTCATGATTCAACTAATAGAGTCTGTGGCTATTTTAGAAAGAACACTGGGATCCAGTTCAAAATGGGTTTTTAAAATATTTCCTATTAGGATAACCAACTTATCTCAGTTTTCCCAGGACCTTTCCAGTTTTAAAACTGAAAGGTAAGCTGTTCACCCCACCTCCCACAGGCAGTGGCAAATGGAAGGACTAGAACATTTGTCCGTTGTTGGCAGATATTTTAAAAAGGGAATTAGGGGCCAGAGACCGCTTCCCACCCAATCAAGAGAGAGAACAGACCTCCTTTTAGGATTTGGGAAAGGCAAGAAACCCAGAGAAGCCTGGCTTCCTTAATAGCTCATCTACAGGATAAGCTTAAAAGGTTGAACCTGGGGGTGTTCCAGTGATGAAGATGCCCTGAACATCTGTTCGCAAATTTCCTGCACCTAGAAGACATGCTTTAGTTAATCAGCACTTTCAGTCCCAGCAGGTGGTGGCCTTTGTCAATACATGAACCTTCTGAAGTGGGAACCTGTCTTTAGAGTAGCTGTAGGTGATAGACAGGATGCAGATCACAGAGCCAGAAGTCTTAGGTTTGCACCCAGCTCTCTCACTAACTCTTGTGTCACCTCTCGGCCTTGGTTCCTCTCATCCTTAAAATAGGTTGGGTAGTGAGCCCCTTAGAGTTTTGTAGTGTAAATTAATGAGTTAACATGCATTGATGCTTTGAATGCTGAAAGGTTTTTGAATACAACGGATTCTGGTAATGATCAATTTTAAAAAGTCTACCTCTTTGAAATCAATACCTCTATAGCTTAGGTTTTCATTTACGTTTTTTTAATTATGGACAATTCTGAAGGATTCCATCCATAGACTGCAAATTTACAAATAACTCTGTATGGCAGGAAAAATATTATCCCTCACAAATGTCCATGTCCTAATCCCTAAAACCTGTGATTATGTTACTTGGCAAAGGAGAATTAAAGTTGCGGATGGAATTAAAGTTGGTAATCAGCTGACGTTAACAAGGGTCCTTAAACGTGGAAGAGAGAGGTGGAAGAGTCGATGTCAGAGTGATGTGGCGTGAGAGATATGTGACTGACCATTGCTGGCTTTGATGGTGGAGGAAGGGGTCACGGCCAAGGAACGCAGGCGATCTCTAGAACTGGAAATGGCAAAGAAGTGGAATCTCCTCTACAGCCTACAGAAGAAATATAACTCTGGCGACACCTTAATTTTAGCTCACTGAAACCCATTGCAGACTTCTGAACTCCAGAAATGTAAGATAATAAATTTGAGTCATTTTTAGTCACCAACTTTGTAATGATTTGTGATAGCAGCAACAGAAAACTAATACACTCTCTAATCAAAATAATCCACAAGAAATATATGTAGGATTGTCATGGGAAGTGAAGCAATCACTCATCGGGAGATGGAGTATTTACTCATGCTTCTCTGAGGAGCCTGGGAATGAGCTGTTTAAGAACTGAAGGCATGATGCTTAATGGATGCATCTCCAGAATCTCTTATAGGCTATTGTGATCCATAGGAAGTCAGGAAGACCTCTTTGAAGGTAAAGGTTGATAAAATCTGGCTGGGCGTGGTGGCTCATCCCTGTAATCCCAGCACTTTGGGAGGCCAAGGTGGGCAGATCACCTGAGGTCAGGAGTTCAAGACTAGCCAGGCCAACATGGTGAAACCCAGTCTCTACTAAAAATACAAAATTAGCCGGGCGTGGTGGCACGTGTCTGTAGTCCCAGCTACTCAGGAGGCTGAGGCAGAAGAATCACTTTAACCCAGGAGGCGGAAGCTGCAGTGAGCCTAGATCATGCCACTGGACTCCAGCCTGGGTGACAGAGTAAGACTCCGTCTCAAAAATAAATAAATAAGGCCTGGCGAGATGGCTCACACCTGTAATCCCAGCACTTTGGGAGGCCAAGGCGGGCGGATCACGAGGTCAAGAGATTGAGGCCATCCTGGCTAACATGGTGAAACCCTGTCTCTATTAAAAATACAAAAAATTAACTGGGCGTGGTGGCACAGGCCTGAAGTCCCAGTTACTCAGGAGGCTGAGGCAGGAGAATCGCTTGAACCCAGGAGGCGGAGGTTGCAGTGAGCCAAGATCGTGCCACTGCACTCCAGCCTGGGTGACAGAGTGAGACTCTGCCTCAAAATAATAATAATAAATAAATAAACAAAGTTGGTAAAATCTTCACCCATTTCACTTCTAATGTATACTTCCAAAGCCATCTAAACCACTCTTGGCTCGCCTGTCTAGGTTAACTGCGATCAATGTTTGAGAATAAATGACAAAGGCAGCTGGTGTTTCTTGTGAGGTAGTTTGAAATGTGGCATTTTCCCCATTTTCTCTGAAGGAGAGGAAGTGTAGCAAAATAGCAAAAGGGGTGCAATTTGAAATTCAACTGACCAGGGTGAAATTGTGCCCCCAACACTTACAAGCTGTGTGACCTTGTGCAAGTTACATAGCATCCCCAATAATGTTTTCCCACTGATAAATTTGGGCTGCTTAGAAAACCTCCCTGAAGATGGAGGGAAATTAAACAAAATAATGAAAGTAAAGGGTTTTTCATGATGCCTGCCTCATGGTACATTCTCCAGAAATATTAACTATTTTGCTATTGCCCACTTCTAATCTGAAGGATTAGAAAAGGAAATTAAGAAGGAAACAATGAAAGCAACCCAGCATGCTAAATGTCCTGTGAGAGAATGGGCACAGCAGGACAGTAAGAGGCTGACAGTGAAACCCAGAAAATGAAGGGGAGTAGGCAAATACCGACTTCGGTGCTGGCAAATCTTTGCAACGTGGCTGACTCAGTCCTTATGAAAGGGTTGCTCCCTCTGCCATTCTTACCAGGCATATCAAAACCTGTGTTTAAAAAAGGCCAACTATGTGTTTGTGTGTAGTAAGTAATTATTAAAATTCATTTGCAGCCCCGGGTGCTAGTGTTTTACTAATGTCTTCATGCTGTTAAGAGGATTCAAGGGTTCTATCAGGGTGTGTGTAATTTAGTGGGCAGGGCAGGGGCTTTGGAGTCACACAGACCTCAGTTCACATCTTCACTCTGCTACTTTCCAACTGCCCATCCTCCTGTCCATGAAAGGGAAGTAATGTTACCCACCTTCCGGAGATCTTTTCAGGATTAAATGTGATACACAGGTGAGGGGCTTGCACATTACCAGGAGTGCTTGGCATAGCAGTAGTTATGTATTACTGGTATGAATTATTTGGGATAAAAAGGCTTGATTCTAGTACCGGCTGTATTACTTAATATGACCTGGGGGAAATCCTAAACCAATTCTGAGGTTGTTCCTCCTTCTGTACAAATAGGATAATGAAAAGTGCTACTTTATGAGGCTGTTGTGTGTCAGATTAGGCAATGCTTGGATATAAAAGTCTTATGTTTTGAGTAAATTGGAATATAAATTTTCCTACTTGTGCCAAAAGGCCCTGTTGTCCCCATTTCTCTCTCCTAGTACCCTGCCTCACTGGCTGGCACATTCACCACTGACTTGTGTTAAGGTGGTGAAATTCTAGCACTTAAAGTCTCCTGGATAATGCTTCATGTGGTTGAGCTCCATAGACACAGGTGAGGAAGTGACAGAAGTGTAGGGAGAGGGTAAAGTGAACAATTGATGTCCTCTTCTGTAACAGGCAGGAGTAAATTTCTGGATTCTAGCAGTAGAGCAGGGGCTACATCAGCACAAGTAACATAAAGGCCTGGATACACAAGGAACTACCGGGAATAACTGCCTATGTGTCTGGTACTACATCATTTACTTTCCCCAAATATAACCCCACTTAATCTTCCCAACTACCTTTTAAACTAGAAGTCATTTTCCTCATTTTCTAGCAGAGAAAACTGAGGCCCAGAGAGGTTAAGTAGACTATCTACAATCACACAGAGAGCAAAGAGTAGACTTAGGATGTGTTCTGGCTCCAAAGTTGATGCTCTTTCCACTCATCTATATTATATCCCTGAAATTCCAGTTTGATTATATCATGACTCTTCTGAGACCCAGGTTAACTCAGACACTAATAGGATTAAATTCTATAAATAACATGCTTAAACCATTAAACTAGATAAGTTTAGGGAACATATTAAAACTTTTGATGTATTGTAAGCCTTGTAATAATCTTAGAATTTCCCACTTGCCAGGTTTCATTGGTTGTAGTGTGCAACCATTGACATTTTCCACATAGCATTTTCTAAGGTATATCCCATAAAATACTATAATTATTAATGACAACAAAAACTACAACTGCCACAATTAAACTACAATTAAACTCCACAATCCAAATTTACAGAGGGTTTATCATAAGCTAGGCACTGGTTAAATGATTTAAATGGACTATCTCATTAAATACTTAAAATGCTCTTTTGAAGTAGATGCTTTTATCTTCATTTTATAAAAGAAAAAAACAAGTCTTGGAGTAATTATTCATCTGAGAAAAGTAAGTTACATTCTCAAATATGTTTTGGACCAATTTAATTAAACCAAGTTGAGACTTGGATGTCAGCATGATAGAATAGTTGGTCTCTCGCTCACATCTCTCACACAGACAACAATCTGGCAGCCATTCACAAGCAAGAGTGCCTTTGTGGGAGCTTTTGGATCTAGGGTAAAGGTTGTGAAACCCTGATGAAGCCCCAAACTGAGAAGAGCTGATTTGAGAATGGGGACACGTAACCCTGGTATCAGGCTTGCCAAACATGGTCCTAACAACAGACTGAAAGCAGTCCCATCCCCTCCATTTGATTGTAGTCCTAAAACCAGTCCCATCTACCAAAGGGCTCTGGAAAAACCATGCCTGTCCATTACCTGTTACAGGGCCACTCGTGGCAGACGTAACCACAGATACTGAAGTCGCCCTGTGAGCAGCTCTAGCCTTGCTCTTTGTCCTGCCCACCCAGGGACCTAGAGAAACGCATCTCTGCCTCTAGTAACAGACTGACTGACTTCAGTTCCAACTGTGAATGCTGAATGCAGCCTTAGCTGTGAACCCTGAAGTGGCCCAAAGACTTGGTTCCAGCCTTGCTCTACCCAGGTCCCAGGGTCAGTCCTGTCCACACGGGGATTCAGGAGACACCATGCCCATTTATGACTCCAGTAACAGGCCTACCAACTCAGACCTGGCAACAGCCCCATGCCCTGGCTCCGGCCCCACTTAAATGTGATCCCAGAAGCAGTTCCACTCGTCTGGGGACCTGGCATAAGAACATTTTTACCTATTAAAACCATCTGTAAAGATAAGAAGAGATGTTTGCTCCTTGAGATGCATAGACATCAACATAAGGCCACACAGATCATGAAGAATCAGGCAAACATGAAAACACAGAAGGAAACTAATAGTGCTTCTGTAACTGACACCAAAGAAATGGAGATCTACAAACTGACTGAAAATAATTCAAAATAATTGTTTTAAATGTGTTCAGCTAGCTGTATTACTTAATACGACCTGGGGGAAATCCTAAACCAATTCTGAGGTTGTTCCTCCTTCTGTACAAATAGGATAATGAAAAGAGGTACAAGAGAGCACAGATAAGACTCCACCAAAAAACTGTTGTAACTAATAAGTAAATTCAGTAAAGTTGCAGGATATGAAATCAATATTAAAAAATCAGCTGTTTCTTTATACTAACAATTCACTATTGAAAAAAATTAAAAACAACCCCACTTACAATACTATCAAAAACAAAATACTTAGGAATAAATTTAAGGAGGTAAAAGATCTGTATACTGAATACTGTAAAACACTGATGAGAGAAATTGAAGAAGACAAAAATAAATGGAGTGATAGCCCATATTCGTGGTTTCGAATAATTAATATAATCAAAATGTCCACACTACAGAGAGCAAGCTACAGGTTTAAGGCAATCTCTATCAGAATTACAATGGCATTTTTTCACAAAAATAGATAAAATAATTCAGACACAGAAAGAAAAATACTGCATAATCTCACTTACATGCAGAATTTTAAAAAGCTAACATCAAAGGAGCAGAGAGTGGAAGAGTGGTTACCAGGGTCTGGGGGAAAAGGGGACATGGGGAGATGCTGATCAAAGGGTATAAACATTCAATTATAAGATGAATAAGTTCTAGAAATCTAATGCTTAGCATGGGTACTATCGTTGATAATAATACATTGTATATTTGAAATTTGCTAAGAGAGATCTTAAGTATTACCACACACACACACACACACACAAATGGTAACTATGTGAGGTGATGAATATGTTAATTATTTAATGGCTTCATTATGGTAATCTCTTCACAATGTATATGTATAACAAAAAATCACATCATATACCTATAGTATATAAAATTTTCATTTGTTAATCATAACTCAGTAAAGCTAGGATAAAAAATAAGTTGAGCTGGTTGCAGTACTTTTCAGAGCCTTCAATATGATAGTGGACTCTATGAATCTCCAAAAAGGGGACACTTATTCAGTGATTGCCAAATGTATCTGACATGGGATGCTTTCTCTACTGGCCATGTCTTTGGGAAATTCTGCCCTTCTCTGCATGCTAACTTGTCTGTTCTCTCTGATGAAGCAGAGCTCTTGTATTCTGCTTATGTATTGCCTGCCTGATCATCTTTTAACAGGCCATGAAGTTTTTTCTCTTTCCCCAAACTTCATGTTTGTCGTCTCTAAGAGGGGTAGAAGGAAGTGTGAATTGCTTTTTATAGAGAATTGAGTCACTGATAGTTTGTACTTAACATACGAGGCAGTGGTTGTCTGTTTTCTTAGGAGACATACAGCTTAGGTCTGAAAAAGGAGATCAGTTATGCTCTCCCTCTTTCAAACCACAGAAGAAAGAATAGGAAAAATGAATTTGCAAAGGTTGTGAATGTGAATGATGGTCTGGGAATATTTAATCCTTAAGGAAAATTGTGGGCAGGTATGATTTTTAAAAATTCATTCTCAATTAACTTTAGATGGCACTTATCAAACATTTCTTATACCCAGCATTATGCTAAAGATAGTGTGGAAAATAATAAGGGGTGTTTTTGTTCCCTGCCCTCAAAGACCTTATGATTTTAAGGGTACATGCAAAAAGTAATGAGGGGAATACAATAATTTAAATCTTCCTATTTTTAGTTTAGATATATTTATAATAAATGTAAAAATTAAGAATTACCTGCTTGGAAATCAATTGCCTTTGCCACTTAAAGTCTATTTTCTGAACTTCTAGCCTTAAGGTAATTATGTAAAATCAACCTCCTCCTTTTGAAAATCACTCCCAGAACATCATGGAATACAGCAATACAAATTCCATCTCATATCAAATCATCTTCCATTAAATTAAATATATAACTCCCAAAGTATAATGTACGAAGACAGAAGGCAGATGTAGGAATGGTAAATGACTAAGCAGAGTACAGTAGTCATTTACTCAGGTGTCAGATTGCCCTGAAGAGCCTCATAAAGGCTTAGGAATTAAAGGAATCTGATTTTTCAGATGGTGGTAGTCAAGTGGTGGCTAAAAATAGGGAGGTATTTTGAATGTCAGTGGGAGGAGCAATTGTGCCTGTAGTTCTCTAGACTCCTGCCTTCATGACCCCCTCACAAGATGGAAAGAATGGCCCCTGATAGAATTAAACCACAGAGGCTTTAGACTTGGAATCCCAGGGACAAAAGAGGGTAGAGGGGAGGTGTAAATGGAAAATAGAGAGCTAAGTGAAAGCCTGCCTTTTACAATAAGCTTCACAGCCCCATACCTCTGTCTAATTCAAAGCTATTACAAGCAATCTTATACCCTTAGCCCCACACATAAAACTGAGGATTCCTTATCTGGAGAAACTGAATGACCCCCTAGAAGGATTTGCTTGGGGGAATCCCAAATGAAATATTCAGCTGGCCATGAAATCTAAAATTAGCCCACCAGATGATAAGTTTCAACCATGCACACAACATTTCTCTTCACTTTTTTTAGCACTTAACTAAAAAAGAAGGAAAAAGAAAGTCAAGGATCACCACATATTCAAGAGAAGCCGTTAATTTATGAAAGAGAGGGAAAGATAAACTAACAAATATTAGAATAAACAAAGACAATGCAAACAAATAGGACTTAAAAGAAACTTTAAAAAAATCTTCAAATAGATAAGACAGTGCATCTATGAAACAAGAAGAAATACCTATAAAAAAAGAACATTTCTTCAGAAATAAAAACTATGATGGAGAAAAAAATAGTTAAAGGGTTACAATATAGAGACAGGAAATCTCTCCCTCCAAAACCAATAACAATTGTAACAAACAATAAAAGTGGACATCTGGGGGTAAACAATAAGAAAATTAGAAGCCCTATTCAGTAGCCCCATTAGTTGATTAATTAAAATTCTAGAAGAAGAGAATTGAAGATATAGTAGAAAGACACTTGGTTTGGGTTCCCTTGGAAACTGACTCTTAATTATGGGTTTGAGTTCAAGTCATTTTTGGGACATGATCCCAGGAACGACAGTAGGATTGTAGGACAGTGAGACAGGAAGGAAAGAAAGCTAATAAAGCCAATTGGGAAGGAAAGAAAGCTATAAAGTCAATTATTACGATAGGCAACTGGAGCTCAATCGAGTTAGGAGAGTTTGGAATACACATGAGAGTTGTCAAAACAAAAGATAAGGAAGGTGTGGCATTAATCCACCACTTCTTTTATGCCACTGTTTGAGGGAAGCTCGCAGGGATATTTGGCTCATTCTTAGGCAGGTGGAATATGCTCCCCATGGCCAGTAGGGGAAAAAATCCCTTGTGCATGCAGAGTTACAGGAGTCCAAAATCAGCAAATAGATAAGTTTCTTAGGTCTTCTGTAACAAATTACCACACACTAGGTGACTTAAAACAACTGAAATTTATTTTCTCACAGTTCAGGAGGCCAGAAGTTTAAAATCAGTATGTCAGCATGGTTGGTTCCATCTAAAAGCTCTGAGGGAGAAATCATTCCACGTCTCTGTCCTTGCTTCTAGTGGTTCTTGGCACTCTTAGGCATTCCTTGGCTTTGTAGATACATCACTTTAGTCTCTGCATCCAGAGTCACATTGCCTTCTCTGTGTGTCTCTGTATCTCTGTGTGCCCTCTCCTTTTCTTATAAGGACTGCAGTCATTGGATTTAGGGCCCATCCTAATTCAGTATGATCTCATCTTGATCTTTCACTAATTGCATCTGCAAAGACTCTATTTCCAAATAAGGTCACCTTCTTAGGTTTCAAGTGAATATGTATTTTGAGAGAATACTATTAAACTCACTATAGTCGCCTTTTGCATGGAGGTGATGATGCTGAGGTGGTATAAACAGGGAAATACTACCTGCTACAAAAAATTATCAAAGAATAATGTGAGGAAATTTTCAAGGTCTTGTGAAAACATGATTTAAAGAATTCACTAAGTACACATCACAACAGAGGTAAACAGACCTTCGCTGAGATATACCATGGTGAAAGTTTTCAGAATCCAAATGGAGTCACTAATGTTAAGAAAACTCTAACACATAGAGCCAGGGAAGGCTACAAAGAGAGGGTTCCCATGCTTGTTTGCCCGATAACAAACTATCATGAAAGACTGCAAAAAGCACCACCTTGCACAAAGGCCATTGCAACCTTACATCAAAAATACTTTTGATATAAGGACAAAAATACTTTTGCAAGGACGTCTACCCAGCAACTGCCTGTTCAACCTCAGACTGGCATCACCATTTTTATAGCTAAGGATAATTATTTCAAGACAATTGTGTAGTCCTCCTAGGTTTTTCCTTTAAAAACCTTTGTTTTCCTATACTTCTCTAGTAAGTTTACCATGGCATGTATATTCCCATTGCAATGTTCTAATCCTAAATACATATATATATAACAAAGAGATTATAATTATATATAATATATAATACATATATAATATATAATATATAATACATATAATACATATATAACATACATATAACATATATAATACATATATATAATAAATACATATAAACAACAGAGAGAAGCTCTCTAAATATGTATATATAATTAATTCTATTTAATTTCTAAGGATTAGAATTAAAATTCCATTACAATTAAATATATATATATATATTTAGAGAGCCTCTCATTAAATTCTAATCCTAAGGATTAGAATTAAATTTATTGAATAGATTTATTAAATTAAGTAGATTAAATAAATTAAATTTATTAAATAAATAGATTGTAATAGAATTTTAATTCCATTACAATCCAAACAGAGCCTCTCTCTGTTTATTATTTAGGTTGTCACTATCATAAAATTTCAGGACACCAGAGATAAAAAGAAGAGAATGGAGTTCTCCAGAGTGAATGCAGAGACATTTCACACACACACACACACACACACACACACATACACACACACACACACACACACACACACAATACATATGTATGTATTTATTTGGGATCAGAATGACATAGGATTCTTAATGATGACATTGAAAGCTGAGACAATGAAACAAGAGCTTCAAAATTCTGGGGAAAATTATTTTCAGCCTAGAAATTTATGCCTTCCAAACAATCAAGCATGAGGATAAGAAAAAAAAGAGTTTTTTAGACTTTCATATTTCAAAATAATTACCTTTGATGCAGACTTTTTCTTTGTTGTAGTAAAAAGTAAGAATGGACTAAAACAGAGGAAGAAAATCCAGAAAAGGAGGACTCCAATCCAGATTACAGGAATTTCCAAAATGGTGGCTGAGAGAAAACCTGGGGTTCAAGTCATGTTACAGAGATGGTGTTCCAGATTAGTGCAGAATAGTGGGCTCAAGAAGAAACGCCTTCAAGAAAAGATTGAAACCAAGACACTACAAGTTTGACATTGGAAAAGTTGAATTGAACAGTTGTTGGAAGGTATGGAAAGAGTTTATTGATTTACATAAAACTGAGCAATAAAAATTGAGAAGTCAGTTTTAACTCCAGGTGAAATAAAAGTGGTATAAGAAATTAAATGTAATGATGGTACACCATTTGACTGAGCATTGAGAGATATTTATAGAGTCATAATAATAAAAACACTGATGTGTAATCAAAAATTGTGATAGAATATGATTGAAACGGTAGAGACAAGGAAAATGGAATGTAAAAGAACTAAAATCTTCATCTCCCTAAAAAGAAGTCAGTAGACAATGTCTAAATTTGAGCATTCAAGAAAACAGTGTCAGAATTTTTGTAAAAAGAAATATAAGGTAATGACCAGAAGAAACAGCTAAAGGGTTTAAAGTCATTGCCCCTAGGAGATCAAGAGATAATAAGTAAATATGTCTTGAAAGTGTTGAGTATGTCTTGGTGATTTGGGGTTTCTGGTTCTCTTCTTTGAGTCCCAGGTTTCTGAAGCTCTTCTCCTAATTCTGTGAGTTGCCTCAGTTTCTTCCCCGATGATTCCTAAAATATTCTTTTCCACTTAATCCACTTTGAATTAAAATTCCATTATAATTAAGAGCCCAAGCTATTGCAATGATCGATGTGGAGCCCATTGATGTATCTATCCTGACAATTCTATTTAAAACGTTAGTCCTGATCCATGCCTAATGCACAGTCTGTTCTACATACTGTGTAGACCAAGATCCTTATTATGGCATGAGGTTAGCCATATTCTGGCATCCTCCCCTGGCTTACCTCCCATCATTCCTAATCTCATGTCACACTCCAGCCACGATGAACTTCTTTCAGTTCCCTGACCCTGCTCCCATTCCTGCTCTTATCCCCATTATATCCTCCCCCACCCTCACCATCACCATGCTTTTTATAACCACTGTTCTTTTTTACATATAGACAATTCTTACTTATTTTTCCAGACTTAGCTGAATTGTCCCCTCCCTCAGCCTTCTCTGATTTAGTAAATTCGCCTTAACTCTCAGTGTTAGCACTTAAAACATTGCATTATAATTTTGCAATTCTACTTTTGTATTTTCCTTTAGACAAAAAAAAGCTTCTTAAAGACTAGAACTGTGAAACAATCATCTTCGTACCCCCAGCACCTGTAGTTGTTCCTCAATAAGTGTGTATTAAACTGAACAACTTAACTTGTGTATACACAGCAAAGATGAATGTGATTATGTTGGTATTTCAGTTATCTATTGCTGCAGAAAAACCACCCCTAAATATAGTAGCTTAAAACAGTGTGATGGTTAATTTTAGGTGTCAGCTTGACTGGATTCAGGAATACCCAGATAAGTGATAAAGCATTATTTCTGGGTATGTCTGTGAGGGTGTCTCTGGAAGATACTTGAATCACAGGACTGAATAAGGAAGAGCTGCCCTCAGCGTGGCCGGGCAACATCTAATCGGCTGAAAGCTTGGATCGAATGAAAAGGCAGAGGAAAGGTGAATTTTCTTTTTATCCTGGAGCTGGACACCCTGTTTCTCCTGCCTGTGGACATCAGAATTCTAGGCTCTGTGGCATTTCAACTGTAAAACTTGCACTAGTAGCCAGCTGGTTTCTCAAGTCATTGGCTTCAAAACTGAGAAGTACAGCATTCTCTTCCCAGGTTCTGAAGACCTCAAATGGACTGAGCCACACTACCAGCATCCAGCATCCATGGTTCTCCAGTCTGCAGATGGCCTATTATGGGACTTTTCAGTCTTCATAATTATGTAAGCCTATTTCCTTAATCTTCTCTCATCTATCTACCTCTATATATCTCCTGTTCTGTCTCTCCAGAGAACCTTAACTAATACAAACAGTAACCACTCATTTTCTTATGATTCTGAAATCTGGGCATGGCAAGTGGGTACAGCTTGTCACTGCCTTATGTGGTGTTGGCTGGGGCCACACATGTGGATTCACTGAGCTGAGAATTCAGCGAGAGCTGGAACATCTGCAATAGTTTCACACACGTGTCTGGCACCTCAGCTGGGATGGCAGGAATGGCACAGGCTGGTTGGCCCCATCTCCCTGTCCATAAGGGTTCATGTGGTCCCCCATCAGTTAGTTATATTGCCTGAGTTCCTTCACATGGGATCCCAAGAGAACAACAACAAAAAGCTGCTAAGATTCTTAAGGTCTCATTTGAGAATGTATAGTGTCGTTTCTGTTGCACTCTGTTGATCCAAGCAACTCACAAGGCCAGCCCAGATTCAAGGGAGAGAATAATAGTTTTCAGCTCCTGGTGGGAGGAGAGAAATGTGCATTCAAGGATGGCAGCTCTTGTTGCGTCCATCCTGACAATCTAATTTTGATAATTCAATTGTGTAGCTTAATCAGATAATTTCAATCTTAAATGTTTGAACTAAAATATTTATTTTTGTGGATTACATTATTAGATTATCACTATGTAAGTCAAGCAGTGTGATTGAGGCGGAGGCACCTTGTTTTGTAGAAATTGTTATTGTATTTTAACTTCAAAGATAAAAATCAATCAATGAATCATGATATTTTATGAGCGATGCTTAGCCATGGTGCTGATGCACTTTTCTGCAAATTATAAGATGATTTGCTCCTGTAGAAAGCTAATGGAGAAAGAAGCAACTAATGTGGCTCTAGGATAGCAGAAACTTTTCACTGAAAATTACCTAAATGAGATTTCTGAAAATATTAACTGTCTTCAGCCAAAATTTAAAATAATGTGTATGTTTAAAATAATCCATAATATTCAGCCAGTCTGTCCGGGGACATACTTTTGCACATTAATATTTTAGAAAATATGGAACTCTAACGGAATAATGAATAGCTATACCTGCATTTTAGACATGTCTATTACACTAATTTGAATCTAGTATGGGCTGGGTGTGGTGGCTCACGCCCGTAATCCCAGCACTCTGGGAGGCCGAGGCAGGTGGATCATTTGAGATCAGGAGTTTGAGACCAGCCTGGCCAACATGGTGAAACCTGTCTCTATTAAAAATACAAAAATTAGCTGCACATGGTGGTGCGCACCTGTAATCCCAGCTACTCAGGAGGCTGAGGCAGAAGAATTGCTGGAACCCTGGAGGAGGAGGTGGCAGTGAGCCAAGATCACGTCACTGTACTCCAGCCTGGGCAACAAGAATGAAACTCCATCTCAAAATAAAATAAAATAAAATAAAATATAGTATGGACACAGCTTTTTAATTACTTTCCATCATTGCTGCAGTCAATGAAGCAGCTTCATTACCCACTATAATGCCTTGCTTGTAATAAATCTTTATAAAACCTAAAAAGAGTTTCCAATTCTAAAATTCTAGCAACAGGCTTTTCTGCCTAGCTTTGCTTGGAGCTGAATGCATAAGTGAGCCTTACTGGCTTGTTACCTGGTAAGACAAATGATGCAAATAAAATAAGTAATAGAACTTATGCCATTTCCTATTTTTATTTGAATATCCTTTTTTGCATTTCAATATATTTTAAATTATTTGTTAATAACAATTAACCACTTGGACAGAAGAGTCAAGGCATTGATTGTGGCTTAAGAGAACTAGAGAAAATATCTGAAATCTTGGGTTCTTAGTTTGTTTCTGCTACTTTCTAGCTGTTCCTCAGCCTTAGGCAGGTCTCTTAAACTCCCTGAACCTTATTTTCTTCAGTTGTGTAAAAGGGATGAGCTCAGATTCTCTGCTTTCTTCACAGATGAGAGAAAGAAAATGAAAAGGATTTGTAAACTATAAATCTCTAAACAGATGGGAGGAAAGGAATTGATGAAACAATAAATTTATTGATGAAACAATAAAAATAAACATAAAGAACCAAAGGTAGGTTTGGACATTCATTAATTTACTCTTGTAATATTTATTGAGTAGCTTGTATGTGGTAGGTACCATACTCAGGGCTGGAGATTAGTGATGAACAAGACAGATGAGCTCCCACACCTCACCACATCTTGCTGCCAGACAGGAGAGACATAAGTTACACATGTAAGCAAACAGTTAATATCCCTATAAAAAGTGCTATGGAGAAAAGGAGCAGGACACTAAGAGAGAAAGAAACAAGGAAATCTAACACAGTAAATTTTTCTGGCTGAGGAAACTAAGCCTGGAGGGTGGGATGGAGTTAGACCAGCAAATAAAGGGGTATGCAGGAATGTCCAAAGCAAAAACAACTCAAGGATGACAAGTGTGGCAAGAGCACTTAACAGAAACCTGTGATAGCAGACATGTAAGCTATGAAAGGGGTTTGACTTTGATTCTAAGTGCAAGGAAAGCCACTGAAGGCTTTTAAGCAGGAGAGTGATGGGATTTAGAATTATGCTTTAGAAAATTCATTTTTACTCTTTGATTGTGAGGGTCAAGAATGGAAAGAGGAAGCTACTGCAGAGGACCAGGAGAGTGATGATGATGGCTTAGATTAAGGGACAGGCTTTTCTGTCTAGTTTTCTGTCTAGTAAAACTAGACAGAAACTAGAGCCTTCTTGCTTGTTCCCTGATAAGATAAGCAATGCTAATAAACTAAGTCTAAATAGAACGTATGCCTTTTCTTGCATTTCAATGTATTTTAATTTCTTTGTTAATAACAATTAACCACTTGTACAGAAGAGTCGAGGCATTGAGGTGTAAGAGAACTAGAAATAATTCTCTCATAAGCAGTAGAAATAGTAGGAATTAGGTTCAAGACACATGTTGGAGGTGGAATTAAGAGGATTTGTTGATAGAATAATAATTGGGAAGGAGAAAAAGGTAATTCTAAGGTTTCTAACTTGAGCAACTAGGAGGGGGATTCTGCTGTTTACAGAAATGGGGAAGCTGGAACATGTTTCTAAGGGAAATAAAAATATACCTTTATGGCATGTTAAATTTTGACATCCAAATGAAACTATCAACAAGGCAGTTAGCTAGGCAATCAAAGAATGAGCTAAAGAAATATGAGAGCCATGACAGTACAGATTCATTCTTCCAACTGCCCACTGGCCTAGATTGGGTGAAAAGCCATCAACCCATGTCACTTTAGGCTGCCAAGCTTAGACATGCCATGCATGATTGGCCGAGTAAGTGGTTTTCTTTTCAGGCCAGGATCAAGCCTTTTTCATTTACTTTCAAATGTCGCTATCCAAGTTGCCACCTCTATTCATATACCATTGACATCAGGGTAGGGCGTGGGTTTTAGGTAAGTGTAGCATTGCTCTGTTTGTGGAACAGGCAAATGGTGGAACTTCTCCATCTATTTTTTTCTGAACCCAAGGGCACTGGGTTAAGAAGTAATAAAAATGGTGGCTGATTATAAAGGCCAAGGGTAAGCTCTATTGGACACTGAGTGTAAAGGCAGACGCATGCTATACAAATTTCAAACATGTTTTACCCATTCTCTGAGTCTGTATGTTGGGGTAGAAAATAATTATAGCCTTCTGTATTTATCTGTGCATAGGTACCACTTGGTGATGGTCTGCATTTCTTTTGCTAATCTTATTTTATGATTGAGTTAAAGAAAATTGATTTGAATGGGAGCACTTGATTGTTTCCCAATTTGTTTTTTTCCTGATCCAGTTAACATTGGTGCTTTTCTTTATAGCATACTGCTGAGGACTTAAATGACAAAGCTTTGTCCTTGACAAAACTCCTATGTGAGTCACTCTTGGTCTGGATCAAAGCTCAAGCACTTTGTTGTATAGTATGTCTGGGCCTTAGTTTTCCCATTTGTGAAATGGTGCTAAGTACCTTGCACCAAAGAAATGAAATATACATGGTCTTAGCAAGATGTTTAGCACAGTGTTAGGAGTTCATGGTTATTATCATTAGATGGAACCTAAGAGAGTGATTAGTTCTGGGGCTGCATATTTCAGGATATTAGAAACTCTGGTAAGGAGCACAAAATCATCAGGTTAACAGCCATCAGTGAATAATGTGAAGTAGGTTGCTATGGTGATGGGAATGAGGCTGACTTGGGAGGGCATAGTGAAAGAGGTTGTGATAATCAGAAAAGTCTAATCTGTATAGTTTTTGAGAACTTTCTCCAATGAACTAAAGCATTGCCTACTCCCAAGAAGGCAGTTGGCATCTTGAAGCTAGTACTGTCTCCTAGGATCCTCCAAATCGGATTGGTGTGCAAGTTTACCATGTTACCCTGGTAACCACAGGGAGGAAGAAAGAAGACCCATAACACTAGTAAGCTATGAAAAGAAATGACAGACAAGCAAAGAGTTCCTTATGATCTATAGCATATTGAAGTTAGAAATGGCCATAATCTGCTACAAAAAACAATTTGGATATTTTAAATTTTATTTTAATTGACAAATAATAATTGTGTATATTTATGGGCTACAATGTGATATTTCAACCCATGTATACATTGTGGAATTATCAAATCAGGGTAATTAACATATCCATCACCTCAAGTATTTGTCATTTCTTTCTAGCGAGAATATCTAAAATCCTCTCTTGTAGCTATTTTGGAATATATAATACATTATTATTCAGTACAGTCACCTTGCTGTGCAGTAGAACACCAGAACTTATTCCCCCTGTCTAACTGAAATTTTGTACCAATGGAACAACATCTCCCCACTCCCTGTTCACTATTTAAATTTTTCATCACCCCTTCTTTTTGTTTAAGGATTTTCCCTTCATAATGACTTTTTATTCACATGAAATCCTTAATTATCTTACAAACATTTAATGAGCACCTATTCTATACTTAAATCTGCACCTCACCACAGTTTTGTTAGTAGGCAGGGCAGGTTGGGGAAACTGAGTCTCAGGGAAGTGACATGACTTGCTTATCAGTGTCATGTCTCTTCAGTACCATCATTTTGTTTTTACTCTCAGTACTATTTCTAATGCCTTTGGGACTAGCAGGAATGGAATATAGTACACTATGGGGATTCAAAGTTATCATTTGAGTTTTTGACTACTTATGAACAACTTGAAGCTCCATGACTTGTGTGTGTATGTGTGTGTGTGTGTGTGTATTTTAATTTTGCTGAAGCACACATCTGAATTGATGCAAGGCTGCTGTGTGGGAGTGTGTATGGCACAGCTGTTGTTTTTCCCTGCCTGGCACCAATTCTCCATTCTTCAGTAAGAGCTCTTTGGGTTTGCTTTGCTGTTTCTCACCCATTGGCTGCTACCTAAGCAGTGGGAGTGTCAGTTAAGGGACCTGGCCCTCCCCTGGGAAGAGTCTGGCCATGTAACCCAAGTTTAGTCAGTCAGACTGTCTCTCCAAAGAATTAGAAACTTGAAAATAGAGACATGTGGGTTGAAAAATGACTGGGGAAGATCTAGCCCTGCCATGAAACCGTGAAAGTGCTGTCTATTCATTCCCGTTACACAGAACACAGACTGCCAAGCCTTTTCTGTGAAGGGCCACATAGTAAATATTTTAGGCTTTGTGGCCATACGGTCCCTGCCTCAATTATTTGGCTCTGCTATTGTAAAGGGAGAGCAGCCACAGACAATGTGCAAACAAGTGGGTAAGCCTATACTCCACGGAAATTTTATTTATAAAAACAGATGGCAGGCTAGATTTGCCCTTGGGTCACAGTTTGGAAAACTAGAGCCTCAGAGCTGTATCA
This sequence comes from Pan troglodytes, assembly GCF_028858775.2. NCBI lineage: Eukaryota > Metazoa > Chordata > Mammalia > Primates > Hominidae > Pan > Pan troglodytes. The sequence goes on from NC_086015.1 coordinate 67,139,336, forward strand.
ATTCCTGCTCTTTCATGAGTCTAGTTTTTCAACTCTTCCTTTTTGTGTGCTCGGCATTTATTTTTTAAGCAAATTTCTTTTACTATTCAATGTTGTCAGAATTAATTTCTGCTGCTTGCCACCAAAGGACTCTAACTGATACAGAGTGAGCCTCTTGGCTAATGAGTGAATCTAGCTGAGTACCTAACATCCACATACCAGTGAAGCTTTATCTTTTTGCTTCCCACCAGCATTTGGGATAACATTTGGGAATCAGTTGATAAAACAGTGTCTTAGGAAAAATAAATAGGCTTAGTGATGTAAGTAAAGATGATGACATGAAGAGTCTACAGAAAAGAAGATGGTCCTCAGACAGATGTTTAGGATAAATTAAAAAATAGAAAGTTGAATTTGGCAGTGGCTCAATTCTATGATTTGAATTAGCCCTTTAAAATGAAATAAAAAATGGTGAGCTTATAACACTGTTTTAATTAGTTTTTCAAAGGGATTTTTAAATGATCAAGAGAGAGATTTAAAATGTTTTCGTTAAACAAGCTGAAAAAATGTTAAAATGAGGTTTATTTGTGGTCTAGTTTAATCCTAGGAAACTTGAGCTTTTCATGTTGGAAATTTTGAAGTCTGTGCCCACCATTTCTTGTTGTGAACCGGGGGTTATGTGAGGGTCTCAGAGTCTATTCTTCTATAGTGAAAAGATTTTACTTCTGTCAATGATGCCCATTCATTCTGTCCCCCACTGTTCTAACAGGAAGTAAATACAGTTGAGCATCCTATTTAGATCAAGAACATAAAATCATCAAGTCTTTTCATAGCCTGGCACTGGAGGATATACAAAATGAGCACTGTCCCTTCCCTTATATAACTGTCCACCTAGCTGAGATGAAAACATTACCCAACCAGGAAATCTTGAGTAGTCCAAAGTGGTCAGTTCAATTCCACAAAGAATGAATGGGTCACTGTGACCCATTCTGTGACAGCGCTCAACAGAAACACAATAAAATATTATATATCGAGCAGTATCAGAATCCTTGCATTCCAGAGATAAAAGGGATCTTTAGAGCCCAGTTTCTTCATTTCACACAGGAAACACCAAGGTCCAGGGAAGCTAAGTAACCTTGTCTAATGGCCAGTCTCTAATTAATAGTGTCCGTGTGGCCAGAGCCTGGTGTTCTTAATTCCATTTCTCCAGTGCTCTCCTCTAGATGTAGAAGAGCTGCTTTTAGGAAGTACATAGACCTAAGACTGAATCACAAAGTGAAAGCATTGTTCTGATTCTATGAAGAAAGTCTCCGTCTAGTTCTAGGTCTCTTTAAACCTTTCTTGGGTACTTGAAAAATTCTCTTCGACACATGCACACATATGTTTACTGCAGCACTATTCACAATAGCAAAGACATGGAACCAACCCAAATGCCCATCAATGATACACTGGATAAAGAAAACGTGGTACATATGCAGCATGGAATACTATGCAGCCACAGAAAGGAATAAGATCATGTCCTTGGCAGGGACATGGATGAAGCTGGAAGCCTTCATCCTCAGCAAACTAACACAGGAACAGAAAATCAAACTCTACATGTACTTTCATAAGTCGGAGTTGAACAATGAGAACACATGGACACGGGGAAGGGAACAACACACACGGGGGCCAGTCAGGGGGCTGAGGGGAGAGAGGAGGGACAACATTAGGACAAATAGCTCATGCATGAGGGGCTTAAAACATAGATGATGTGTTGATAGGTGCAGCAAACCACCATGGCACATGTATACCTATGTAACAAACCTACACATTCTGCTCTTGTATCCCAGAACTTGAAGTAAAATAGTAATTAAAAAAAAAAGAATTTTAAGAGCCAGAGCTCAAACTTAGGTTCACATAATGATTTTTAAAGGCTGGCAAATATAAAAATTAAAGAATAAGCTTATTTCTGAAAAAAAAAAAGAAAAAAATCCCTTTGAACAAAATATAAGGTAGGTCTCAAGCTCATTGTCTTCAGCATGTAATCGCATTTAGCTGAATTTTTATAACATTGCTTTGATTTTGTGTTTATTTTTAACAGTTATGGTTTTTCATTTATAGACATGGTATGAAGTCTCCTTTTAAGATGAATGTATCTAAGCTTTTTTTAAAAAGGTCAATTTAATTTAAAGGAAAGTATTAAGCAAAAAATAACAAACACTATACCCAAAACAAACCTTAGTAAATTGGATATATTAACTCAATTAACCTGACAGTAATCCTGTGAAATAAGCACTATTTCCATTTTGCAGATCAGACAGGCGCTGCACATTTAAATAACTAGAAGAGGTTAAGCAGGTTTCAGACCCAGGCTATCTGGTCCCAAATTTTGTTCTTCAACACAAATCTCTACTTGGATGCAAAGTGTGGGGAACGGTGAATTATATCACATTGTGTCCAGACACAGTTTTGAAATAATTGATCTAGAGGAAAAGTCTATTGAATATAAATTTCCTTCTAATGATATAGACAACTTTGATCAAAGTAGGTCTTAAGAATGTACCTGGTAGATGCCTGCTGTGCATGAGATCCTCTGCTAGGTGTTTTGCAGACAATGTATTTGATTGTTGCAGCAACATTGCAAAGTAGGTATTATTTTATTTATTTTCAGAGGAGAAACTCAGGATTGATTTGTTCTAGAACACCTTAATAATAAATATCAGAACAGAAATTCAAACTAATCTCAAGCTGGTTCCAATGTCTATGTTCTTCGCTGCCTTCCAAATTCAAGACCCTGTTTTCTTCAATGCAATTCTCCCACTTACTGAGCATTTTCTATACCTCTACCCTCATGCCTGTTATCAGAAATGAGTTGAATATGCTTGCGCAACAAAATGCATCCCATTCCAGCCAAGTAGCTCAGTCTCCCAAGATTCCTCATAACCAAATTAACCAGTATTTGGAATGGAAGTCAGACAACAAACCCCAGTGCACTGGATTAAAAATTACAACCTCGCTGGGCTGGTGTGGCTGGAAAAATAATATGAGACACACAGATAATAAACAGCAGATTTTGGACAGAAAAGCATGGCATTAAATAATTGAAGCCAGTGAAAGTGGAATGTGGGGCCAAGTCCACACAGCTATTTATGAAACTGAGAAATGGAATATTGATGTTTTGTACCAGAACTGAGAGCTTTCTGGTTAATTACATTCCTGGGTGAATTCAGAGAAAAATATGATACTTACATTTTTCAGGGAACAAAATAATTTTCAGTCATTCACTGGGAAATCAGTTAACTCTAGTTCACCTGCTTTCTATAAAATCTAGAAGAGCATTCTGTTGGCTGTGAAATACTGAAACCTGTGGTTCTTATATGTTCTACTTTTATTATAAATTTATTGGTCACTTGCTATGTGCCAAAGATGTTTCTCAGAGCTCATAGCTTGGTGAACAAACATAGAGATTATTAGATCTAGCTTATAAAAACTACTAGAATAAGATCCCATTCCCTTCCCTATCAATTGCTATCTTATAAAGAATAATTTTTTACATAGGACTCATCAGTATTGAAAATCGTGTGTGTGTGTGTGTGTGTGTGTACATGTTTGCTTATTTGCCTACCATCTGTCTCCCAAAGTAGAAAGAAAAGGCCAATGAAGCAAAGATTTTTGCCTATTGTTTCCAGTACCTAGAATGGTCCTAGAATACATAATATAATAAGTATTAGTGCCAAATGCGATGGAGGCCACAGGGGAAGAAGTAAGCAGATTCGTCCAGGGTGGGCTGGAGAAGGAACCAGAGGAAACAATGTTTCAAGTAGGGACTTGGAAGAGGCACAACAGTTTGTGGAGGAGTAAGGCAAGAGCATTGCAGGCAAAGGGAAAGGTAGAAACAGAGGGAGGGATGCATGAAAGTGCATGATGTGTTTAGGCAGTGATGAAGCCAGGAGTGAGTTGAGGAGAGTGACTGTGAACAGTATGTAGCATGGCAAGGTGATGCCAGCACATACAATCTATAGCTATGATACAATGTGTCAGTTCCTGCTCATCTCCTTCCACCTGACAGGGCCCCACCCACCTTCCCCAATGCCACCTCATTTTCCAAAGGCACTTTATCAAGAAAGTCTCAGCACCATTGGCTGGGTTTTAGTGCGTTGACTAAGCCTGCAGTTCTCCTTGGCAATCTCTGTTCTATTTCCTTCAAACCTGGATATATTAATTATTTGCTCTACCCGTCATATGGTTATAACAAAATAATTTTTAGTTGACTCTCCCAGTTGCAGAGCTGAGTTAAATTGCTTTTAGTTGTGAAGGTTTTATTAACCAAAGATAATTAGCCAGTGTTTGAATAGATATGTGGAAGTATAGGCAGTCTCTAAATATGTCAAAATCCATCATGTGTCACTTTTTGGCTTATAGTCTTTTTCTTTTGGCTGTTTAACTAACATTGCTTTTTGAATGAGTATCAAGCTGTTTATAGTTAAAAACTCTTACTTGTAGTTAATAGAAAACAATGAAACTCAAATTATAAGAGGGAGAATTACCGAAGAACACTGTGTTATGCATGAAACCCCAAAGCAGCTGGGCGTCTCAAATGATTTGAAACAGAAATTTGAAACTCCGGCAGTTTTCAGTCTCTCAGTCTTGCTCCTCCCTGCCCCTACCTCTCCCTTAATCTTGGCCTCTGGTTCTGTCTGTTACTTCTCTCTGTTTCTTCCTCTATTCCTCTCCTTCCTCCCCATATGCCAGTTTTTCCCTCTGTTGGCCACTCTCTCTCTCTTATCTCTCTCATTCTCTCCTTCTTTTTCATTATCCTTTCCACTGGCTGTATTTGCTTTTTCTTATTCATGGTAAAGCCTTCCTCACAATTCTTCAGATAATATTTCCTCCATTTAAGAGACCAGCTCAGATAATTGGTTAGTTCCCTAAGTCCCCAAGTCTCTCAGATTTCAAAATCCATAGAAGGGGATCTGATTGTTCCAGTTTGACCTAGGTATCACCCCTGGTCCAGTCAAATGTGAGCAGGGGCTTAGCGTGGTGGCTCTCGCCTGTAATCCTAGCACTTTGGGAGGCTGAGGTGGGTGGATTGCATTGCCCCAGGAGTTTGAGACCAGCCTGGGCAACATGGCAAAACCCACCTCTACAAAAAATACAAACAAATTTAGCCAGGCATGGTGGCATGTGCCTGTAGTCCTAGCTACTTCGGAGGCTATGGTGGGAGGATCACCTAAGCCTAGGAGGCCGTGGCTGTGGTGAGCCATGATCTCACCATTGCACTCCAGCCTGAGTAACAGAATGAGACCCTGTCCAAATAGCAAAAAAAAAGTGTGATCAGGAAAACATTCACAGGATACAAATGTGCCTGCAGAGGAGGGGTATGGCAGCCCTATGGGTTGTGGGGAGGACTATGTCTCAGAGAAAGGATATCTCTGCGACTTTAATACATACGCTAAAAGATGCCCACTCCCTCTAATCACAGTGTCTGAGTGAATATTAATGGATGAATTAATATTCTTAAACTAATGTTGGTTGATCAAGATTTCTTGATGAGCGATACCATACAGAAATTTAGCACTTCATGTGGAATGATTCTTCCTTGGGAAAGTTGATCAGACTTTTTGAAAGTTGGGCCATTTTATATATTTGTAGCATTCACATTCCTATGTCAACAGCATTGTGGCCTCACCAAAAGCCAGAGAAACAGAATTGTACAACCCAATGTCACTTTTGGGGAAACAAAGATACCCATTAGCTGTCAGGCAGATGTTCTTGTCTGGTAATGGATCTTGCTGCATCTTCTTTGTAAAGTGGTTTCTCTCCTGTCCTTTGCTTGCTTGTCTGTAAAATGAGGGGGTTAGATGTGACAGTCTGAGTTCCCATTAGTTCTGATGTGCTGGTTCCCAGTGGAGGCAAGAGAGGCCCCTCAAGTTCTGGGCTAGACTAGGAAGGAGCTGCCTGACTGGTCACAACTCCCATAAACACTTGTGCTTGCCAGGCCCTCTGAATCCTCCTCAAAACTGTTCCAGCTGAACTCAGGATCCTATTTTTATTTTCTAGGTAGTTCTGAAATTAGATTTGCCAACTTTGCAGCTCCTGTCAAATGTCTGCTCCTCTAAGGAATGGCTTTTCTGACTTTTAGCAAAAGATTTTCATCTCTGAAGGACTGTGGTTACCTTTTCTCATCTCTCAGGGCAGATCTTTGAAATCACTTGGCCCTCTGAGTAGGGGGTCTTGGCATTTCTTTTCCGGCTGTTAACTGCACCAGAGATGCTGCACCAAAGTACAGAATGGTATACAGCTTTCTCCTTTAAGAGGCTGTCAGCAGGAGAACCCAATGTGATGAAGGGGAGACTGTAAATTGTTTTACCTGGAAATGGCCAAATTATCTAAGTGTTCTTGTGATTATACTCAGATTCATCTGGGCATTTGGTGGAGGGCATAAAAATAAAGAGGAAAAAAGAATGGAGATGCTGGCAGTGTGAAGGCATCTTTAATTCCTGGCCCTCCCTTGAAATGGTTTCTTTATTCATTATGCAAGCATCCATTGAGTACCTTGTATATTCTAGGTACTCTTCTAGATGCTGGAGAGGCAGGAATGTAGACAAAGAAAAGATAGACTGGCAAACACATGAACATTAGTCTGGGGTTGGGACAGGGATGTCTGTCTTCTCTCTTGATCTCCTTCCTTCACTTTTCATTTCTATTAATCCTGTTCCTGAAGCCCAGATGGGACCTTTATGGGAAAATAATGGTGGTGTTGGTGGTAGACTGCTGATGGGCATTTTTGGATTTGGGATTCAGGAGAGCATTTAAGCTTCTAGACTAAGAAGGTGATAGGATTTATATATATACTCGTTCTGGGATACATGTGCAGAACGTGCAGGTATACATGTGCCATGGTGGCTTGGTGCACCCATCAACCCATCATCTAGGTTTTAAGTCCCGCATGCATTAGATATTTGTCCTAATGCTCTCCCTGCCCTTGCCCCCTACCCCCCGACAGGCCCCAGTGTGTGATGTTCCCCTCCCTGTGTACATTTGTTCTCATTTTTCAACTCCCACTTATGAGTGAGGACATGCGGTGTTTGGTTTTCTGTTCCTGTGTTAGTTTGCTGAGAACGATAGTTTCCAGCTTCATCTGTGTCCCTGCAAAGGACATGAACTCATTCTTTTTTATGGCTGCATAGTATTCCATAGTGTATATATGCCACATTTTCTTTATCCAGTCTATCATTGATGGGCATTTGGGTTGGTTCCAAGTCTCTGCTGTTGTGAGTAGTGCTGCAATAAACATACGTGTGCATGTGTCTTTATAGTAGAATGATTTATAATCCTTTGGGTATATACCCAGTAATGGGATTGCTGGGTCAAATGGTATTTCTCGTCCTAGATCCTTGAGGAATCGCTACACTGTCTTCCACAATGGTTGAATTAATTTACACTCCCACCAACAGTGTAAAAGCATTCCTATTTCTCCACATCCTCTCCAGCACCTGTTGTTTCCTGACTTTTTAATGATTGCCATTCTAACTGGCATGAGATGGTATCTCATTGTGGTTTTGATTTGCATTTCTCTAATGACCAGTGATGATGAGCTTTTTTTCATATGTTTGTTGGCAGCATAAATGTCTTCTTTTGAGAAGTGTCTGTTCATATCCTAAGAAGGTAATAGGATTTGTGTAGATAAAAAGGAGAAAAGGCATTCCAGGTAGAGGAACTGGCATAAGCAAAAGTGTAGGGCACTAAGACATGTGGAGAGGTCATGGAGGATGAGAAGCCATGTGGAGAGAGACAGCAAGGAACCCCAAGACACCAGACATGTAAGTAAAGAAGTCATCTTGGAAATGGATCCTCCCTGCCCCAGCCACTCAGCTGATATATAGCAGAGTCTTTCCACTGTAAGCAAAATAAAATGGTTGTTTAGGGTAGTATATGTTTGAGGGAGCAAAAGGATAGGGTGAGAACAATTCATTGCAAGATTATACTCCATATCTCTTTCTCTTGATTACTGTCTACTTGTACAGTAAATGTTTGAGCCCTTGTCTGTTTAGTTAATATAAATTGATGTGAAAATGTAAACACAACAGTATATACATAAAAATATACCAACCCAATTTCATTGTATCAGTCAGGGTCCCCATTTTATGCAGTGTAAAGCAGTTCTGGCTAACCTCAGCAAAATTAGAATTCGTTAAATGATACTGAAAAGTTCAGATCATCACCAAGAGAACCAGGCTTGCATACTAATGCTCAGGAATAATGCTCAAAATCAACAAGCAGAAAACAAACAACCACATTAACAAATGGGCAAATGACATGAACAGACACTTCTCAAAAGACATAGATGCGGCCAAAAAGCATATGAAAAAATGCTCAACATCACTAATCATTATGGAAGTGCAAATCAAAACCATGATGAAATATCATCTCGTACCTGTCAGAATGACTGTTATTAAAAAGTCAAAATATAACAGATCCTGGCAAGGTTGTGGAGAAAAGGGAATGCTTATACACAGCTGATGGGAATGTAAATTAATTCAGCCATTGTGGAAGCCATTTGGAGATTTCTCAAAGATCTAAATACAGAAATACCATTTGACCCATCAATCCCATTACTGGGTATATACCCAAAGGAATATAAATTATTCTACCATGAAGACACATGCACGCATATATTCATTGCAGCACTTTTCACAATAGCAAAGACATGGAATCAACCTAGATATCCATCAATGGTGGACTGAGTAAAGAAAATGTGGTTCATATACACCATGGAATACTATGCAGCCATAAAAAGGAATGAAACCATGTCCTTTGCAGCAACATGGATGCAACTGGAGGCCATTATCCTCAGTGAATTAACACAGGAACAGGAAACCAAATACTTCATGTTTTCACTTATAAGTGTGTGCTAAACATTGAGTATATGTGAACACAAAGAGGGGAACAATAGACCCTGGGGTCTATTTGAGGGTAGAGGGTAGAAGGAGGATGAGGATTGGAAAACTACCTATCAGGTAACATGCTCACTACCTGGGTGATGAAATCATTTTTATACCAAATCCAAGATATACGCAATTTACCCATGTAACAAACCTGCACATGTACCCCTGAACCTAAAATAAAAGTTGGAAGAAAACTAATCAGGAATCGAAATAGGAATTGATCCCACAAGGTGTTGCAGTTGCCCCTACTAGCCGCAAACACAACCTTGTCTCATGGACAACCCAGAACTTGTACCATTGGACACTGCCTCTACCTTTGTCACTGAGGCCTCCAGCAAATGGTAATGGCTACCACAACTACAATACCTTCCTGGGAAGGTGTCAGAGCAGTTCTTCCACATAGTACCAAGATTCTGCATCTGGGGTATCACATCTGATTGGTGGGATCTAAGTCATGTGCCTATGTCCCAGCTCCAAGGAAGGCTAGGAAAGCCAGTAACTGGCATTTTCAGATACCTTTGGGAAAGACTCTGCCATGGGGAAGGAGGATGATTTTTCCCAATCACAATAATGGATCATAGGTGCTGGGCAGCCAAAAAGAAAAAAAAATTAAAAAGAAGAAGATGAAGAAGGAGAAAGGCAAGCGTTCAAAACACCCATGTTTCAGTAGCAATGGATGCTATCTGTTTATTCACCCAGATTTACTTTCTTATGTACTGTTAACATTTGTACAACATGGGTTTGAACTGTGTGGGCCCAGTTACATGCAGATTTTTTTTCAATAAAAATTAAACTAAGTGTGCCTGTGTCTCCTGCCTCTTCTGCCACCTAGTCCATCTCTTCTGCCTCTGCTACCCGAGACAGAAAGACTGACCCTCCCTCTTCCTCCTCCTCCTCAGCCTACTCAATGTGAAGACAAGGACAAAGACTTTTATGATTATCCACTTCTACTTTATGAATAGTAAATATATTTTCTCTTTCTTATGATTTTCTTAATAATATTTTCTTTTATCTAGCTTATTATAAGAATACAGTATATAATCCATATAACATACAAAATACGTGTTAACTGGCTATTTATGTTATTGGTAAGGCTTCCAGTCAACAGAAGGTAGTAATTAAGATTTGGGGGAGTCAAAAATTATACATGGATTTTCAACTGTGTGATGGGTCAGCACCCCTAACTTGTATGTTGTTCAAGGGTCAACTGTATATATTTTTTTAATAATACAAATTGAATTATACCTGAGCAGTTACAAACTGTTTACACATAGAGCTTACAAATTGATTCACCCCCACAAATATGTGCTTGGCTTATGTAGTTCTTTGGGATTTTTTTGGTTCATTTTAAAGAATTTGGTGTGAATATTTTATGAATTACAATATTATTACATAAAGATCCAAATTTCCTTGTGGCAACACAGCTGGCATTCTGAGGTAGCAACAATTAACTGGAAGTAAGTAACTGCTGTCACTTGAGTTTTTCATACTTCTCATCCCACTGTATTGTAATCCATTCATGCCGCTTCACCCATTTGCATTAACTGTCTTTGAGTGCAACTCTGGAATTACTCAGATCATTTTGCTATGTCAGTTCATATTTAAGCTACATAACTTAACTATATCTGGTGGCTGCATATTAGTCTGTCATCCATTAAACTAAGTTTTGTCTTCTTCACAGGTGGTACACTAAGGCTTGAGTGTCTGGAGGCCCAGGATCTAGGCTACACTTTCTCATTTACTGCCTCTCTGATCTTGAACAAAATACTTTGCCTATCTGGGCCTTAATTTTCCCTTCTATAAAATGATCTGTTAGAATTAGATGATTAATAAGATCTTTTCTGATTTGATAAATTCATAACTTAGGTTAATGTCTGCAATGAGTAGCTTTTCTGGTCCCTAAGACCAGAATTTATTAGAGAATCGGTTAACTCAATCAGGATATATCCATGGAGTTTAAAATTAAATAGCTATTGAAAATGATATTGTATAGCAATGTTGATAAGGAAGGATGTCATCATATGTTTCAAGTTATTTTTAAACTTTTAATTTTGAGATAATTTAGATTCACATGTAGTTGTAAGAAACAATATAGAGGGGTCCTGTGTACTCCTTTTCCGGTTTTCCCTAATGGTAACATCTTGCATAGCTATAGTACAATATTACAGAAATTTACATTGATACAGTCTACCAACCTTATTCAAGTTTCACCATTGTTACATGCACTCATTTTTGTGTGTGTGTGTGTGTGTGTGTGTGTGTTGAGTTCTGAGCAACTTTGTCACATGTGTAGATTTGTGTGGCCACCATCACAGTCAAAATACAGGACAGCTCTATCACAAGGTATTCAGAATATTTTAAGGAAAAAAAATCAACTAAGAAAATAGTATTATATGTATTTTTAAAAACAAACAGGACATGTAAGCACCAAGAAATTAAGCCTGGCTGGCTCTGAGTGCTGGGATGGTAGCTGACTTACATCTTCCTCTGTGCTGGTGTGTACATCCTCAGTGTTTTCCAGCGACTGTGTCGGTAAGACATTTTTAGTCAGAAAACTGCAACTATTTTTCTAAGATATGGAGGTATTGCAGTAGGAACATTACATTTCAGAATGTACACATCAACATATGTTTTGTGTTATCAAATTATGAGTTTATTTAAATCCATTTTTCCCCAGAGAAATGAAACAAAAAAAAGAAGGATTAATTATGACTTTCTACCACTCTAAGGAATTCTCAAAAGCCATGGGCCTCACAGTATGGCAAAAACTATTCTTCCAAGAAATGCAGGTATTCCTCAGGGAGGCACAGGGCCTGCTATTTTGTAGATGAAATGTATCTTTCTGGATAGTCTAGGTTTTCAAAGGCCTGTGAAGAAACACAGAAGAGTTGGGTTGAGATTCCTGAGAGCCTTGCTGGTCGTCTTTGAAAAAGGCTAGTCTGGCCTGGTTGTCATGACGGGAAGCTGTGCCCTCCAGCGATCCTCCCCTGTGGTCTGAGTGTTGTGCAGATGCTCCTTGGGTCTGCTCCAGCTATGATCCCCAATGACTGTGTCTTGAGGAAATGCCTAGGCTGCCTCAAAGACCCTTTCATGAGCTGCCACTAGCACTGCTCTGCTTCATCCCTTCTTTAGTGTGTCTTGGATGCAAACTGTTTCTTCATGCAGGGAGAGGCAGTCACCTAGAACAGAAGAAGCCCCTGGAGTCAAGAGACTTCGACTTGGGTCCCTTCACTGGCAGTGTAACCCTTGCACATCACATAGCCAGTCCTGGCTTCAGTTACTTTCCCCACCTGGAGACTCGGGGTCGGCCCCTCTTCTGGGCTGGGCTGTGCTTTGGCATCATTGAGCTTCAACTTTAAACAGATCAGAATGTCAATCTTTGCTCTAACACTCATGTGACTTTGGGCTGACTCCTCAGCCTGTTTCAGTTTTTAAAATATGTATTATAAAATTCATAATGCTAAGTCACAGCATTGTTGTAAAGAAAAATCCTATATAAACAAAATGCTTTGTCTCCTTGCTATTTCAAGTTGTAACAGTTGCATGGATTTTCCACCCAATTTGGATGGTCTGTTAGTTAGATGGTCTGATTTAAAATGTAAGCTATATGGCATATGCAGGATTCATTTTGGGAAGTACTAAGGAGCAACTAGGAGAGAAAAGTCATCATCTGCCCAATCATCTGATATTGAGGAATAAAAGGTGCATGTGCCTGCTGAGCTTAGGGACATACCTTGTGAGTTTGCATAATGCAAAAACAGAAAACAGCAACGGCAAAACCCAACTGTGTAGTATCAAATACGAACCCCATCCCCACCCCACCACCTAAAATTCTCCAGGGCAAACTCTCCTAAAAGCAGACATTGATTTGTGATTATATTGCCTGGCATATGGGCCTCTCTCCATGGCATTTCCAGGGGTGAGAAGTGACTATAAGGGCAAACACACACTGAGCATTTACTGTGCTCCAAACACTGTACTAAGCACTTTATATGTTATATCTCTTTTACTCTTCACCATGCCAGAAGGTGGTTATTGTCATTACTCATCCTATGCAGAGAAGGAAGTAGCAGCCAGGGTTTATTTGCCTATCCCTGGGGTGAACAGGTAGTAGGTTAAATAAGTCTCTAAGCACAGTTAGTTACACAAGTCATTTAGCTGAGTGCTCAGAAACCAGCAGTAATTATTAATGAAGCTAGTTGGAAAGCAACTTATTCTAATACCACATGAGAAATAGTCTTCTGTGCAAAATGTTAGTCTTTTGATTTTGTAGAGATTCAGAGAAGACATTATAGAAGAAAGGACATGTGAGCTGAGCACTGAAAAATAATTAGGATTTTCCTATGAAGACAAGAGGGTCAAGGTTTGTGTAGGGTGAAGGTGTAGAGGCAGCAAGAATGGCAGAAGCAAAGGCATAAAGGCAAAAGAGTGCAGGATGTGTTTGGAGAACTGCACGCGGTCCCAGGTTGCTAGAGCAGAGTACACTAGAGAGGAACTGCAGGAGGCCAGCCTGGGCTATCTGCAGACCTCCTGGGGCTAGATTGGAAAAAAATCTGAAATTTATCTTGTGGGTCACAGACCTCAAATTGGTGAGCCTTTGATCACATCTGGCCAACATATATCTTTTGTTTGTACTATCCAGAGTTCTTTTATAAAAAATTTTGAATTATCAACATTTTAAAATATGATGTTTTTATCTAAATACCCAATTTCTGGCATTTCTTTAAAAAATGGAACTATTTGGCCATATTGATCCTCTCTTCAATATGGCAATATCATCTGGGGCTGAAAAGCCACTGCCCCTTTAGATAGCTTACTGCAGTTCCCACCCTTCCCTATTGTTGTGCTCAGGAAACTTCCCTCATTTATATTACCTGTCCATTTCCTGTAGGTGTATGGATTGCCAGTGACCGCTGTGGGCAATATGGAGTCATTAAAGGCCATCTAAGAATGAATTATTATGTAGTTACTACCTACCCCTCTACTAGAGGCAAAGAACTTTACTCATTACTGTTTTCTTTAATAAACTAAAATTCGGGCCTTGGGGGGGTGGCTCACACCTGTATATCCCAGAACTTTGGGAAGCCAAGGTCAGGAGATCAAGACCATCCTGGCCAACATGGTGAATCCCCGTCTCTATTAAAAATACAAAAATTAGCTGAGTGTGGCAGCGTGCATCTGTAGTCCCAGCTACCCCAGGGGCTGAGGCAGGAGAATCACTTGAACCCAGGAGGTGGAGGTTGCAGTGAGCCGAGATCGCGCCATTGCACTCCAGCCTGGCAACAGAGCAAGACTCCGTCTCAAAACAAAACAAAACAAAACAAAAACTAAAATTCTAGTGCTGTGTTTACCAACATTTTAGCCACTTGCCAAATGTGGTTATTTAAAATGAAATTAAATAAAATTAAAATTGCAGTTCCTCAGTTACACAAGCCACATTTCAAGGGCTCAGTGGCTACATGTGGCTAGTGATGAACATGTTGGGAACAGATATAGAAATTCTCTTCACTAGTTAATGGATGCAGCACACCAACATGGCACATGTGTGCATATATAACAAACCTGCATGTTGTGCACATGTACCCTAGAACTTAAAGTATAATAATATAAAAAATAAAATAAAATAAAAATAAAAAATAAAAGGTACTGGGACAACTGGTTATCCTTACGATAAAAAGTAATATTAGACATTTACCTCATTCCATTAAAAAAAACAAGTCTAGGATTATGAGTCTGAGTATTAGAGGCAAAATAACAAAGCCTTTAGAAGATTAAAAAAAAAAGAAAAGAAATTCTCTTCACTACAGAGAGTTCTACTGGACAATGTCATTCTAGTGAGCAGCCAGGGCTGACAAACATTAAACAGTCAGAGGAATATACAACATAGAAGTAGCAACCGATTGGATTGGATGCATGCTGGAGGGGCTAGCTGCAACAGTGAAGGAAGCCTCATGAAGGATTTCAACTAGGATGGATAGGATTAGAATAGAGGAGAGAAAGTGGATAGGGCATGAGTAAGGACTAAAGGGAGATTCTATTAGAACTGCTTTGGCTGCAAATTATAGAACAAATAGCTAACAGTAGCTTAAACAAATAGAGAACTGATGCTGACTCTCACTATATTAATCTGAGAGTAAACTGTATTAGCTTTCCATTGTCACCATAATAAATTACCACAAACTCAGTGGCTTAAAACAACACAAATTTATCATTTTACAGTTCTGTAGTTTGGAAGTCTGACACAGATCTCACTAGGCTAAAGTCAAGATGTTGGCAAGACTGTGTTCCTTTCTGGAAGCTCTAGGGAGAATTCATTTCTTTGCCCTTCCCAGTTCTACAGGCTGCCCACCTTTGTTGGTTCACGGCCCTTTCTGGCATCTTTAAGCCAACAATCTCACATATCTCTGTGCCCTTCTTCTGTAGTTATGTCTTCCACTGATTCTCTTTTTCCTCTCTAGTCTACTTTTAAAACCCATGAGATTGCACTGGGCCCACCCATATAATCCAAGATATTCTCACTCTTTTTTATCTATCTGATTTAGCAACTTTAATTTCTCTTTGCCATGTAACCTATTATTTTCTAAAGTTCTAGGAATTAGGACGTGAACATCCTTGCACATAATTCTGCACACCACATGGATGTTGGAACAAACTAATTGGAGAGCAACCCTGAAATTCCACTTTTGGGAATTATCCAAGAAAATAATAAGTATTATGCTTTGGAATTGACGGCACAGATATTTATAACAGCAAAAAGTTAAAAGGAAAATCAATGCCTATGAAAAGGCTGGTAGTCAAACAAATTATTATTCATCCATATGATGGAAAGTGCCCAAGCCATATCTATGTATTGATATGAATGGTGTCAATAATATGTCAAGTGAAAAACACAGAATATATTGAAAGTATTTGATACATATGTCAAACTATTAATAGTAGTTATTTCTGAGAGTGGTCGATTTGGAATGTGAGAGATTTTCACTAGGTTATTGACACTTTTTATAATAATCATTGATTATCACAGAAAAAATTATGCCATGTCCTTTTAGGAATAAAAACCTCAAAGTTGTAAAGAACTGTTTGATCATGGCTGAATTATTTATTAGTAAGTACTTCTATTAACAGAAGTTGTTTTCTTTTTTTCCCAATTGTATCCATACAATTAGGTCTAAAAGAAAAACAGGGCGCACTGCCATGAGGCATTGTGTGTGTGTCTGAATTCAAAAATCATATAAAATCTTTGTTTGCTGCTTTAATTATCTGACTCTTATGGGTTTTAATAATCTTCCAAATGCTGTTCCCATTTATTAGGCCAATGTATCAGACTTCATTTCACTTAGAGTCTTGGAGTCCACTTGCTTGTCTCACTTATGAAATAGATTGCAGTTCTGAAACCTTAGGCAGCTTGACACATTCAACTTCAGGTCTTTAGACAGATGCATTCATGGTCTCAATGACAGACAATGAGAAAGGGCCTACTATGTGCTAGTCATGATGCAGAGCAGGGACTGTCCTGGGAGGTAACATGTTAAGGGAGATACAAAATGAGTTAATTGCTGGATGTCAAAGAAGGCAGACTAGAGATTATCATACATGGAGGTAGCCTGACTGTCAGGCCTGCTAAAGTCTGGCTGTCATTTCTGTGCTTGATTCATGGGAGATATTCGTGTATTTTTCCCTTAAACTTCTTTCTTGCATTAGTTAGCTTGAATATATTTCCATTTGTAATAGTATATATCCTAATTAAGACAGTCAGCATTTCCCAGTTGTGTTTCTCAGAACTAGTGCTCTCTGTACTGTTGCTGGATGTTCTGTTGAAAGATCACAGTATTAGAAAGATTCAGCAAAGGGCAGTGGCTAATTGTGCCACACCTAGGAGTTAAAGCAGTGCTCAGCCTGGACTCAAAGTCCACCCCAAATCCTCTCATAAGCAAGGAGACACAGCTGAACTGTGCATTTCCACTGTGCAAAGCAGCTGGTTCTGTTCACCCCAATCAACAGCTCCACCTAATTTCAGACGCCCTCCTACAACCCAGGTCAACTGCTGAACTCACATAGTAATACTACCTGGCCAAGGAATGGTCTTCCTGTGGTTTGGTCCAATCTGAGGTAATTGCAGTGCCTACCCAGAAGCTCAGACTGATTGCAGAATTCAGCCAGTTGTCTCGCTGGATAGCAGAGCCTAGGGTAGCTTCTCCATATGAACTCAGAGCAAAGGCAGCAGTCCAGGCATCTAGAGAACCTGAAAGCAAGTTCTAGCTCCTCAGGACTGTCACCAACTGGCCCACTTCGAATCATAGACTAGACTAAATAATGCAAGTCTATCCCTGCCAGAGCACATCTATAAAAGCTGGGAAAGGTGGCTGTTTCCTTTAATGCACAGATACCAATGCAAAGATGCAAGAATTGCAAAGACTCAGGAAACCATTACACCTTCAAAAGAAACTAACAAAGCTCCAACAATAGGACCTAGGAAATGACAGGTGAAGAATTCAGAATAATTTTCTGAAAGATGTTCACTGAACTACAGAATATATGGACAAAAAATAAAATGAAAATTTGAACAAAACATGAACACAACTAAGAGTTTGACAAAGAAGTAGATACAATTTTAAAAAAGAAATCCTCGGGAGGCTGAGGCAAGAGAATCACTTGAACCCGGGAGACGGAGGTTGCAGTGAGCCAAGATCAAGCCACTGCACTCAAGTCTGGCGACAGAGTGAGACTCCATCTTAAAAAAGAAAAAAATGAAAAGAAATCCTAGAGATTAAGAATATAATGACTACGCTGGGCACGGTGGCTCACGCCTGTAGTCCCAGCACTTTGGAAGGCCGAGGTGGGCGGATCACCTGAGGTCAGGAGTTTGAAACCAGCCTGGCCAACATGGTGAAACCCCATCTCTACTAATAATACAAAAATTAGCCAGGCATGGTTGTGCATGCCTGTAATCCCGGCTACTTGGGAGGCTGAGGCAGGAGAATCACTTGAATCTGGGAGACAGAGGTTGCAATGAGCCAAGATTGCACCATTGCACTCTAGCCTGGACAACAAGAGTGAAACTCTGTCAAAAAAAAAAAAAAAAAAAAAAAAAAAAGAATACAATGACTAAACTAAAAATGCAATAGAAAACTTCAAAAGCAGGCATGATCAAGCTGGAGGAAAAAATCAGTGAGCTTGAAGACAGAACATTTGAAATTACATTAACAGAGGAACAAAAAGAAAAAAGAATGAAAAAGCAATGATAGTTAAAAATAATTTATTGTATATTTCAAAATAGGTTGAAGAGAACAATTGTAATTTTCCAACACAATGAAAAGATAAATTATTTGATCATTACACATTGTATACATGTATCAAATATCTATGTATCCCCAAATTATGTACAGCTATATCAATTTTTTTAAATACAGAAAAAAGAAAAATAATAAAGCCTATGGGAATTATGGAACACTATCAAGAGATTTAATCTACACATACTGGGAATTAAAGAAGGAGAAGAGATAAAGGGCCAGAAAGAATATTTTAAAAAATAATAGCTCAAAACTTCCCTAATCTGGAGAAAGATGCCAACATCCAGCCACAGGAAGTTTGTAAGTCTCCAATCACACTCAACCCAAAATGTTCACAAAGACACATAATGATCAAACTGTTAAAAATAAAGACAAAGAAAAAATTATTAGAGCAGCAAAATGTAAGAAACACATCACATATGAAAGGATTCCAATATAATTATCAGTGGATTTCTCAGTAGAAGTCTTAAAGCCAGGAGGGAATGGAATGCAATATTCAGAGTGCTGAAATAAAAAATACACCTACCAACTAACAATACTCTACCCAGCCAATTAGTCTTTCTGAAATGAGGGAAAAATAAAAACTTTCCCAGATAAACAAAAGCCAAAGGAGTTTGTCACTACTAGGACTGCCTTGCAGAAATTGCTAAAAGGAGTCCCATAAGCTGAAATAAAAGGCTGTTATTTAATAAAATAAAAGTGATGAAGGCAGGAAATTTATAATAGCATGGTATAAAGCAATGTTATCCCTAGTACAAAGGTTAAAAGACAGAACTACTAACAACGGCTATAGCTAAAATAAACTGTCAAGGGATACATATTATAAAATGGTGTAAATTCTGATATCCAAAACATAACATGGAGGAAGGGAATACAAGTATAGAGTTATATGCAATTGAAGCTAAGTTGTTATCTGGCTGATATTAAGTAGTATCAGTATAGGATGTTTTATGTAAGCCTCACAGTAACCACAAAGCAAAAATGCATAATAGATGCATGAAGTGAAAATAGGAACAATTCAAAGCATATAACAGAAAGCCCTCAAACCACTTTGGAAGACAGCAAGAGAGGAAGACAGAAACAAAGTATATGCAAAAAAAAATCTCAAATAATATTATATCTCACTGAAATAGAAAAAGAGGAACAAAGTAAGTTCAATGTCAGAAGCAGAAAAAAGATAAACCAGTTCAGAGCAGAAATAAATGAAATAGAGATTAGAGAAACAATACAAAACATCAATAAATTTAAATTTAAATTTTTTCTGAAAAGATAAACAAAATTGACAAACTTTTAGATAGACTGAGAAAAAAAGAGAAATGATTCAAATATATAAAAATCAGAAATGCTCTACCAAAAAATACAAAAACTTAGCCAGAGCTTGGTGGTGCACATCTGTGGTCCCAGCTATTCAGGAGGCTTGTGAGGTAGGAGGATCACTTGAGCCTGGAAGGCGGAGGTTACAGTAAGCCGAGATCACATCACTGCACTCCAGGCTGAGTGACAGAATAAGCCTCCATATCAAAAAAAAAAATCAGAAATGAAAGTGAATACATTAAAACTGATACCACAGAAGTACAAAGAATCATTAGAGACTATTATAAACAATTATATACCAAGACATTGGATAACCTAGAAAATACGGATAAATTCCTAGATACACACAACCTACCAAGACTGAATCATGAAGAAATAGAAAATCTGAACAGACCAACAACGGGTAATGAGATTGAATCAGTAATAAAAAGACTTTCATCAAAGAAAAGCCCAGGACTTAATGACTTCATGGCTGAATTCCACCAAACATTGAAAGAACTAATACCAATCCTTCACAGACTTTTCCACAATATCGAGGAGGAGAGAACACTTCTAAACTCTAAGACCAGCATTATCCTGATATCAAAGCCAAACAAGGACATAACAAGAAAGAAAACTACTGCTCAGTATCCCTTATGAATACAGATGCTAAAATCCTAAGCAAAATACTAGGAAACAGAATTCAACAACACATTAAAAGGATCATTCACCATGATTATGTGGGATTTATCCCTGAAAGGCAAGGATGGTTCAACATACACAAATCAAGAAATGTGGTACATCACACTAACAAAATGAAAAACAAAAACATATTGTCATCTCATTAGATGCAGAGAAAGCATTTGGTAAAATTCAACATCTTTTCATGAGAAAAGCACTCAACAAATCAGGTATAGAAGAAGTGTACATCAACACAATAAAGGTCATATATAATAAGCTCAGCGCTAACATTATACTTAATGGTGAAAAATTGAAATCCTTTCTTCCATAATCCATAACAAGACAAGGACACTCACTCGCACCACTTCTATTCGACATTGTATTGGAAGGCTTTGCCAGACTAACTGGGCAAAAGAAAAAAAAGTAAAATGCATGCAAACAGATAAAAAAAAGAAGTGAAACTGTCACTCTTTGTGACAATATAATCTTATACATTAAAAACCCTTAATATTCTACCAAGAAACTGCTAGAATTAAGAAATGAATACAGTAAAGTTGTAAGATTAAAAAAATAAACACACAAAAATCAGTAGTTTCTATACACCATCAATGAACTATCTGAAAAAGAAATCGAAAGAGCAATCCCATTTACAATAGCTAGAAAAATAAATTATTTAGGAATAAATTTAAATAAGGAAGTGAAAGACCTATGCCCTGAAAACTATAAATGTTAATGAAAGATCTGAAGAAAGTACAATTAAGTAGAAAGATTATCTTGTGTTCTTGGGTTAGAAAAAGTAATATTTTAAAATTTCTGTACTACATAAAGCTAACTACAGATTCAATGTAATTTCTATCAAAATATCGAAGTTAATTTTTTGACAAATAGAAAAAACAATTCCAAATTTCATATGGAACCACATAGACCTCAAATAGCCAATGCAATTATGAGCAAAAATAACAAAGCTGGAGGCATCACACTGCATGATTTCAAATTATACTACAAAGCAGTAGTAATTAAAAGACCATGGCACTAGCATGAAAACAGACTCATCAACCAATGGAACAGAATAGAAGTGAAAAGATTATGGTCAAAGGGTACAAAATCTCAGACAGGAAGAATAATTTTTTTCTTCAATATTGTACAGTGTAGTGAATATAGTAAAGAATAATGTATTGTTCATTTCAAAATTGGTAGGAGAATAAATTTTATATGTTCTAACCATAAAATTAATAAATATTGGAGATGATGACTATATTATCTTGGTTCAACTTTTTCATGTTGTATTCATAAATAGTAACATTACCTTGCATTCTACAGGTATGTACAACCATAATTTGTCAACTTACAATTAAAAATAAAATTAAAAAATAAACCTATAGAATTATTTCCTTCAAAGCTTTTCTAATATGCATGCATGCACACATATAAGCATATATATTTCATAATAAATAGAGGAAACTGACATGCAAAATGTTAGGCTATTTCCAAGAACAGCAAAAAAAAAAAAAAATAATAATGAGAGGCTGCACCCAATTCACCAATGCATGATATTAGTCTGTAAATTGATGCTTGAGACATACTTCCTAGCTCACTCTAGACTGGTATCCTATCCTACTGATCTCTGTTATGTTATGTTGCTTTACATTTTAACATATTTGTGATGTCACTTAACATTTACTATATATTAATAGAATGAGCAAATGATAATAGTTTCTTGCCATAATTACTTTATCTGCAAGAACATTTTAATATTATTATGAATTATGTTTTATAAGCATTTGATGCTACAACAATTCATTTTCATTTTAGGAGTTCTATGGTCAAATCTTGAATTGTTGGCTACAAATCAGAGATGCAAAGTTTAAGAAAGATGCTGATAGGTGTGTACATGAGAGTCATAAAGACAGTCTCATAATTACACATTACAGTGGTACCCAGGCCTGACCACAGACTGGACTCATCTGGTCAACCTCTGCTAAAATACAGATTCTCAGACTCTAGATCAAATCTAATAAATGTGAGTCTCCTATGGAAGGAATCCAGAAACCTGTCTTGCTCAGATGATTCTTCTGCAGTATGTCCACAGACCTGGTTAATAACGTACAAGTATATTCTAGCTTGCCATAGTTGTAAAGAAAATTACACAAGATGAAAATAAATTAAGGCATTTACAGACTTGAAGGGTAGAGTGATGTAATAAAAATACAGCTCTTGTTGGAATATACAATAAATAATTATTATTATTACAGCATGTTTGATACTTGCTATTGAAAGTTACAGCCTAAAACACAGGCCTTAATCAAAGTCTGTTTAAATTATACCAGAAAATTGAAATGCACCCATCACTGCAACTTAGAGATAATTAACTATATTATCCCAGTTGGTTTCATAAATCAGTGTAGCTGCTGTGAAAAGTGGCTTGGCCATATGTGCCAAGGGCCTGAAAAATATTTATCTTTGCACCAATAATTTTCACTGCTAGGTAGGTCCTCTAAAGAAATAATCAGAGAAGTGGACACATATTAATATTTAAATGTAGTTATTTCATTTACAATATCCCAAAATGGAAAATAACCAAAATGTATAACTGTAAGGAACTGTTTTAATAAATGATAATGTATACACATGCTCACATATTACAGTCATTACAATTACATTTATGACAAATATTTACTGGCAAGGGAGAAAATACTGCACAGTCTAATGCTGAGGCAAAAGCTTTAACCCTCAAGGGATGCCTAAAGCTGTTGAGTTTGCTACATATAATAGAAAGCTCTAAAAAGGAAGCCAGATTTTATTTATCTATGTAGAATGAGGGGACATGAACCAGAAAGAAAATGCAAAAGAGTCAAAGAAAACACACTGGGAAATAAGGGGAAAAAATGAATTATGGGATAGATTGAGCATTTACAGAGACCTCCCCCACCCACCCCCATTCTATCATACACACACATCTAAAGATCTAGGCTAGTTGTTCTCAATCTTATCTGCACCTTGAAATAATCTTAAACATTCTGATCAATTCCCACCTATGAGTGAGAACATGTGGTGTTTGGCTGAACAATGAGAATACTTGGACACAGGAAAGGGAACATCACACACCGGGGCCTGTTGTGGGGTGGGGGGAGTGGGGAGGGATAGCATTAGGAGATACACCTAATGTAAATGACAAGTTAATGGTTGCAGCACACCAACACGGCATATGTATACATATGTAACAAACCTGCACGTTGTACACATGTACCCTAGAACTTAAAGTATAATAAAAATATATATATTAAAAAAAAGAAATAATCTTAAACATTCTGATCTGTGTCTCTATCAAGCCCATTAAATCATAGTCTCTGGGAGTTAAAACCCAGTCATCAGGTGCATTTTTTTAAAGTTCCCTAGATGACTCCAATATGCAGCCAAGTTTGGGAACCTGATTAAAGACATTTAACAGTGAGAACTCACCCCTTGTGCAGTACAAGGAAGGGGTGTAATTAGGTTATAGCACTGAGTATTTCTTTTCTCATTCCATTATCCTGCCCTATCAGTAGAGCTTTGAAACAATATCTGGAGCCCTTCAGTGAATAACTGCTTAAATTTTCATCAAACTTATATCCTGGGAAAGAGGAGTGCAGTTTTACCAAAGCCCTCCCACTTTAGAAGCCACCCTTATCATGGATAAGAGCTAGAAAATGAGCCAGGCTTATCCTCTTAATAGTCCCCTCCCCAAAGGTAGCTAAAGACATGTCCTGGGGAGTCCAGCTAAGTTTCAGGCCTTAGCCTGCCATGAGGGTTACAGCCACATTGATTTACAAATTTCCTATTATGTTAGATTTACAAGAGTCATTTCATAGTCCCCAAACTGGTCCCAAGTGCACAAACAAGCTTGGAATTCAACATTTCAAACTCCAGGATAACATATCCACTTTGCCCTTTGCTTCAGTAGAATAACTGGATCTTTGTCATAAGGAACAATTGCACTCGTGTTAGTACAAAGAAATATTGGAAAGATGGCTCAACAGCAATATGAATTAATGAAATAAACTGAAAATTGTTGTAAAGTGGAGATTCATTGCTCCCCTAAATGAAGACTTGCAAACTGGCATCCCTATGCCACATCAAGCCCAAAATGTATTATGGTAAGCACACACAATATTTACAAAAAAATTGAATTTAAATCCCTTTAAAGGAGGTGTTCAGTCTCCATCCCATCCCATCACAGTCCTCACTACTACCCCCAGGCCACTTGAAGCATTTGTGTGACATGCTTAGCCTCAACTGTCATTGAGTGTCTGGTTGATGACCACCAAACTCTCTGTTTCTTGGTATTTTTCAAACTTGTGGGGGTGATTTTTGGCTTCTTTTTCCCTTTTTATGGAGAACGGGGTCTCACTATGTTGCCCAGACCTGTCTTGAACTCCTAGGCTCAAACTATCTTCCCTCCTCTGCCTCCCTAAGTGCCGGGATGATAGGCATGAGCCACTGCGCCAGGCCATGGTATTTCTAACTCTGGCTTCTCTACAAGGGTTGACATGTAACACTAATCAGTGTTGCAGAGATTCCAGCTAAGAGCCAACTTCTCTATCCTTGAAGAAGTGTGGACACAGGCTTGGACCAGCTTGTGAATTATTGGCCAATGTGACTCTGAGAACAGATTTCCGATTTTATAGATACTAACCCAAACAAATTCTGAGATTAACCAGGGACAGGGCCTGTAGCTCCATTTGACATCACCTCATCAGAGTACCAGCTGCCTGGTTCTTTTTTTAGCCACGGAGGTTGAGCAGTGGATCATCAACAATTGCACAGCAGAAGTAAGACAAGAGGGAGGCAGAGAGAGCCATCTAGAGTGCTAGTCCCCTGCAAGGGGCAGCCATCATCTCCCATGTGAAACTTACTCCTTTTGCACAGAGGTCCACATGGAAAGTAATACATCTCCCCTTATTTAAGTAACATAAAACTTTGTCATTTTTACTTTCCCTTTTGGAGAGTCCATAGAAAGGAAATGTAAATCTTCATTTTCTTGTTTGCTCTTTGTTCAATAAATAGAATTCAATATAAACATGGTTTATAGTGGCAACATTGTCTCCCTACTGATCCCAGAACATTAATTCATACCTAAAAAACCTCAACAAATATTAGCTGAATGAATGAATGAGAACTATGTAGAATCTTCCCTGTCTAGCCTATGTACTCAAGCAGCTATTCCTCAAGGCTGCTTATCTGAAATGTTTCATAGTTGCTACAAACAAAATCTGCCACATCTTTGGAGGAAAAATATTCCTTTTCACTAGAGAAGGTTGAGAATAATTTTCACAGGAAATGGTATTTGAGCTGCACCTGGAAGGATAAGGAAAGTCACAAAGGAAGATGTGCAAATCAGCAGGAATAGAGTAGTACAGAATATTTTAAGATGTAAACAAGGACCAAAGGAAACTGCTATCTCATTAAAGGGAATCCACTTAAAGCAAGGACCAAAATTTCATAGTAGGTAATGCAGAAAAATCTGGTTGGAAAATTATCTCATAAATAAAACAAAAACTTTTTTTAAAGTTTATGTTTTACAACTTTTCAATTATAATCACAGGTATATTCTAAATATTAAAACACATGAATCAAGGATGGGGTGTGTGTGTGTGTGCATGTGAGAGAGACAGAGAGAGAAACTCTTTTGATACAATTTTATGGTAACATGAGATGACCTCTTTCACTTTATACTTGACTTTTACAGGTTGTTCATGAAGAGGTTTATCTTAGACTATTCAGGCTGCTATACCAGAATACCACAGACTGGGTGGCTTATAAACAACAGAAATTTATTTCTTACACTTCTGGAGGCTGGGAAGTCCAAGATTAAGGCACTGGCAGATTTGGTGTCTGGTGAGAGCTTGCTTCCTGGTTCATAAACAACACCTTTTTGCTGCATCTTCATATGGCAGAAGTGATGAGGAAGCTCACTGGGGTCCCTTTTGTAAAGGCACTAATCCCATTCATGAGGGCTCCACCCTCATGACCCCATCACCTCCTAAAGGCCCCACTTCCAAATACCATTATCTTTGGATTTGGTTTTAACATATAAATTTTGAGGGGAAAGAAACATTATTCCCTTTTTATAAAAGAAGGTGATGAAAAATATTTAGAAGAAGTGGAATTTGAATTGCACCTGGTAGGATAAGGAGAATCACAACAGGATGATGTGCAAATCAGCAGAAAACTACAGAATATTTTGAGACATAAACAAGGACCAAAGAAAAGTGCTATCTCATTAAAGAGAATTCACTTAAATGGGGACTAAAATTTCATAGTAAGTAATGAAATGAAATTTAATTGAAAATTTATCTCAAAATAAAACAAAAACAAAAATAAGTTTAAATTATATTTTACTACTTGTCAGTTATAATCATCGCTATATGTTATTAGGCTGTGGCAAAAGTAATTGTGCTTTGCCATTAAAAGTAATGGTAAAAATGCAATTACATTTGCATCAACCTAATCTTAAACAATGAATCAAGGGTGGTGTGTGTGTGTGTGTGTGTGTGTGTGTGTGTGTGCATGCGCCCATGTGAGTAAAATACTTTTGATACAACTGTGCAGTAACATAAGATGACCTCTTTCACTTCTTACTTGACTTTAATGGATCACTATGAAGTGATGACACTTACAAAAATATTTTGAAAGCTAGAATAATTTCTTCTACACCACTTTTTATCAACCTCATAAAATGTCACATCTTTTGCAATGTTGACAATTCCATTTGCAATCAGTTCATATTGTATGGACTCTGTATTGTGAAAAGCTGAAGGAACTGATAATCATGGAGAAACAATCATGGAGAAACCAAGAGATTGACTCAATGTGCAGAGATGTTAGAGGAGGTCCTAAGTTATAAGTGTTTTCTTCATTGGTAAGTCTTTATCGACAGTTAGAGCTTCGACTTCTTTTTGCAGTATCATCACTTTTACTGTTATCAGAAAGGACTCATTATTATCGACAATTTCTGATAATAAATACTCAGTAATAAGAATCTCTTGTAGTTGACCTTGCCTGGATATAAGAAACAGGTTGAGAAGTTCTGGGAAATAAGGTTGGCAACATTGATTGGTGCCTTGAACTCTGAGGTGAAGAGAGAGGGCTTTATCATTTACTTAATAGAAAGTCATTGAAGGTGTTTGAGCTTAGAAGTGAAGTGAACAATGCTTAGAAGGAATATTTGTCTGGCAGTGCTAGGGAGGATAGGTTGCAGTGAAGGCTGCAGTGTGCATGCAGTCAGGAGGCCAATGTAATCCATCAATACTTGTGTTTCCTTACAGGATGTTTGTCTATGAGGGAAGGCAAAGTTTCCTCGTTTATCAATGCTTTCTGTCTTCCTTTGACTTTCATTGCAATTGATGGTGATGTGCACCTTCATTTATCTTTGTAGAATGAGAGACATTTTTTTCAGAACTATTTGCATGTTTTAAAGAGCCCACACAGAGACTAATGTGATTGGCAATTTGAAACATATCGTCTCTATTTAGCTCCAGCATCATGCCTGAGGGAAGAAGGGTTAAGTAAGAAGGAAAACAGATTCTCCCCCACTTTTTCCTACCACTATGAAAACTTGAAATTAATTTTTCTTGTGATGTTTACTTTAGAAGTTAAAACAAATGAAAAGGCTAGACTTTTAAGACTAAAGTCTTGGTTAAGTTTCTGAGATTAAGATCTGTGAAGAAAGTCAATGGTAGCTTGATGTGAATAGCATTGAATCTGTGAATTACTTTGGGCAGTATGGCCATTTTCACGATATTGATTCTTCCTATTCAAGAGCATGGAATGTTTTTCCACTTGTTTGTGTTCTCTCTTATTTCCTTGAGCAGTGGTTTGTAGTTCTCCTTGAAGAGGTCCTTAACATCCCTTGTAAATTGTATTCCTAGGCATTTTACTCTCTTTGTAGCAATTGTGAATGGGAGTTTGCTTATGATTTGGCTGTTTGTCTGTCTATTACTGGTGTATAGGACTGCTTGTGATTTTTGCACATTGATTTTGTATCCTGAGACTTTGCTGAAGTTGTTTATCAGCTTAAGGAGTTTTTGGGCTGAGACGATGGGGTTTTCTAAATATATAATCATGTCATCTGCAAACAGAGATAATTTTACTTCCTCTCTTCCTATTAGAAAAAAACTACTTTAAATTTCACATGGAACCAACATAGAGCCCACATAGCCAAGATAATCCTAAACAAAAAGAACAAAGCTGGAGGCATCACACTACCTGACTTCAAACTATACTACAAGGCTACAGTAATCAAAACAGCATGTTACCTGTACCAAAACAGATATTAGACCAGTGGAACAGAACAGAGGCCTCAGAAATAACACCACACATCTACAACCATCTGATCTTTGACAAACCTGACAAAAACAAGCAATGGGAAAAGGATTCCCTATTTAATAAATGGTGTTAGGAAAACTAGCTAGCCATATGTAGAAAACTGAAACTGGACCCCTTCCTTACACCTTATACAAAAATTAACTCAAGATGGATTAAAGATTTAAACATAAGACCTAAAACCATAAAAACACTAGAAGAAAACCTAGGCAATACCATTCAGGACATAGGCATGGGCAAAGACTTCATGACTAAAACACCAAAAGCAATAGCAACAAAAGCCAAAATTGACAAATGTGATCTAATTGAACTAAAGAGCTTCTGCACAGCAAAAGAAACTATCATCAGAGTGAACAGGCAACCTACAGAATGGGAGAAAATTTTTGCAATCTATGCCTCTAACAAAGGGCTAATATCCAGAATCTACAAGGAACTTAAACAGATTTGCAAGAAAAAAAACAAACAACTCCATCAAAAAGTGGGCGAAGGATATGAAGAGACACTTCTCAAAAGAAGACATTTATGTGGAAAACAAACACATGAAAAAAAGCTCATCATCACTGGTCATTAGAGAAATGCAAATCAAAACCACAATGAGATACCATCTCATGCCAGTTAGAATGGCAATCATTAAAAAGTCAGGAAACAACAGAGGCTGGAGAGAATGGCAGAAATAGGAATGCTTTTACACTGTTGGTGGGAGCGTAAATTAGTTCAACTATTGTGGAAGACAGTGTGGTGATTCCTCAAGGAACTAGAACCAGAAATACCATTTAACCCAGCAATCCCATTACCGGGTATATACCCAAAGGATTATAAATCATTCTCCTATAAAGACCCATGCACACGTATGTTTATTGCAGCACTATTCACATTAGCAAAGATTTGGAACCAACCTAAATGTCCATCAATGTTAGACTGGATAAAGACAATGTGGCAAATATACACCACAGAATACTATGCAGCTATAAGAAAGAATGAGTTCATGTCCTCTTCAGGGACATGGATGAAGCTGGAAACCATCATTCTCAGCAAACTAACACAGGAACAGAAAACCAAACACCGCATATTCTCACTCATAAGTGGAAGTTGAACAATGAGAACATATGGGCACAGGGAGGGGAACATCACACACCAGGGCCTGTCTGGAAGCGGGGGGGCAAGGGGAAGGATAGGATTAGGAGAAATACCTAATGTAGATGACGGGTTGATGGGTGCAGCAAACCGCCATGACACATGTATATCTATGTAACAAACTTCCACGTTCTGCACTTGTATCCCAAAACTTAAGGTACAATAAAAAGGTATGTAGTATACGTTACTTTTTTAATTAAAGAAGGAAATATGTATATATAAAAAAATCTGAGTTTATTTTTTAAACCATCTTTCTAAAGCAATTTAATGTGACTATATGTTATCCTTTCGGAGCTACAAATGAAGTGAAATAAGTGGTGCACTTTTCCCAGAATGTTACATGAAAATACGTTTTAACTATGGTGTGTGGTACTTAAATTTAAAAAGTGCAAATACATGCACATTTCCTTTCATTCTTCTACAGTTTCTGAACCTTCACTCACTCACACACACACACACACACACACACACACACACACACAATGTATTATAGTAGGAGGAGAATAAATGGAAATTTAGTAGAAGGCAATTAATGCTGTCCAAATACTTTCAGAACTTAGGCTCTTGTACTCTCAGTAGAAGGTTTTGAAAGTTTGTATTTAGTCACCCATGAGCCAGTAATGGGTCTATTTCCTAAGTGAATAATAACAATGACAGGGAGAACAAGGTAATTGCCCCTTTGAAATGTGAATGTTTCAAAGGATGTTGCTAGCAGGTAGAAGAACCTCAAATGTTTTACTTCATCTCTCACTTTTTTTTTTTTTTTTGAGACGGAGTTTTGCTCTTGTTACCCAGGCTGGAGTGCAGTGACGAGATCTCGGCTCACCACAACCTTTGCCTCCCGGGTTCAGGCGATTCTCCTGCCTCAGCCTCCCGAGTAGCTAGATATGCGCCGCCACACCCGGCTAATTTTTTATACTTTTAGTAGAGACGGGGTTTCTCCATGTTGGTCAGGCTGGTATCAAACGCCCCACCTCAGGTGATCCGCCTGCCTCGGCCTCCCAAATTGCCGGAATTATAGGTGTGAGCCATAGCACCTGGCCTCATCTCTCACTTTCTAAAGCTTCTGGGGCTAGAGATTTTGCAATGATTTCTACAATTCTTTATTGCCTCCTATCCGGTGCCCTTCAACCATAAACAATCTGAACTCTAAGAAAACCAGAAAAATCTTAACTTGAATATGAAGATGATATCTTCATTTTATTTTTATTTACTTTTAATTGACACATAATAATACATACTTATGAGATACAGAGTGATATTTTGATACATATGTAATGTGTAAAGATCAGGGTAATAGCATATTATCACCATAAATATTTAACATTTCTTTCTGTTAGAAACATTCAAAATCTTCTTCTAGCAGAAAATATAAAATAAATTATTAACTATAGTCACCCTCCAGTGCTATAGAATCTAGGACATATTCCTTGTATCTAGCTATAATTTTGAACCGATTAACCAACCTGTCTCTATCCTCCCTCCCCACTACGTTTCTTAGCTACTAATAGACATAATTCTACTCTCTACTCCTATCCACTCAACTTTTTGGCAACCACATATAAATGACAATGTGGTATTTTTATGTCTCTGTGCCTGACTTATGTCACTTAACATAATGTCCTCCAGGCTCATTTATGTTGTTGTGAATGACAGGATTTCATTCTTTTTTAATGGCTGAATAGTATTCCATTCTGTATATATACCATATATTCTTGATTAATTCATCTATTGGTAGACACTTAGGTCGATTTCATATCTTGGCTATTGTGAATGGTGCTACAATAAACATGAGAGTACAAATACTGCTTCAATGTACTGATTCATTTCCTTTGTATAAATACTCAGTCGTGGGATTGCAGGATCACATGGTAATTCTATTTTTAGTTTTTTGAGGAAGCTCCATGCTATTTTCCATAGTGGTTATACTAATTCACATTCCCATCAATGTTGTATAAGGGTTTCCTTTATTCAATTTTCCCACCGGCATTGTTTTTTCTTTTTGATAATAACCATTCTAATGGGGGTGAGATGATATCAAATTATGGTTTTTATGTGCATTTCCATGATGATTAGTGATGTTGAACATTTTTTTCATATGCTTGTTGGTCATTTGTATGTATTCTTTTGAGAAATATCTATTCAGGTTATTTGTCCTTTTTAAAATCAAATTATTTGTTTTATTTGTTTTGCTGTTGAATTCCTTGTATATTCTAGATATTAGTGCTTTCATCAAATGAATAGTTTGCAAATATTTTCTCCCATTCTTCCACAGGTTACCTCCTCACGCTGTTTATTGTTTCCTTTGCTAAGTAGAACCTTTTTCCTTTGTTGTAGTCCCATTTGTCCAGTTTTGTTTTTGTAGCCTGTGCTTTTGAAGTCTTTTCCATAAAATCCTGCCTAGACCAATATCCTGAAACATTTCCTCTAGGTTTTCTACCAGTAGTTTTATAGTTTTGTGTGTTACATTTAAGTCTTTAATCCATTATGAGTAGACTTTTGTCTATAGCAAGATATAAGGGTCTAGTTCCATTCTTCTTCATATAGATACCCAGTTCTACCAGAACTATTTACTGAAGGGGTGATCCTTTCCCCAGTGTATAATCTTGGCACCTTTTCCAAAAATCAATTGACTAAAAATGAGTGGATTTATTGATAGGTTCTCCATTCTGTTTCAGTGGTACATGTGTCTATTTTTATACCAATACCACATTGTTTTGATTATCATTTCTTGGTAGTATATTTTGAAGTCAGGTAGTGTGATGCCTTCAGCTTTGTTCTTTATTTTCAGTATTGCTTTGGCTATTCAGGGTCTTTTGTAGTTCCATACAGATTTTAGAATTGTATTTTTATTTCTGTAAAGAATGTAATTGGCATTTTGATAGTGATTTCACTGAGTCTGTAGACTGCTATGGGTAGTACAGTCATTTTAACAATATTAATTCTTCCAGTCTATAAAAATGAGATGTCTTTCCATTTTTTGTGTCTTAGTCAATTTCTTTACTCTGTTTTTTGCAGTTTTCATTGTGGAAGTTTTCCCATTCATTGGTTAAATTTATTCCTATGTATTTACTTTTCTGTAGCTATTGTAAATTGGATTGCTTTCTTAATATCTATTTCATCTAGTTCTTTATTGGAATATAGAAATGCTACTAATTTTGTATGTTGATTTTGCGTCTTGCAACTTTACTGAATGCATTTATCAGTTCTGATAGTTTTTTTGGTTGAGTCTTTAGGTTTTTCTGTATATAAGATCATATTGTCTGCAAAGAAGGATAATTTGACTTCCTCTTTCTCAGTTTGGATGCCTTTTATTTTGTTCTCTTGCCTTATTGCTCTCGCTAAGACTTCCAATACTATGTATAAGTACTATGTAATAAGAATGGGGCGTCTTGTTCTGGATCTTAGAGGGAAAGATTTTATCTTTTCCTTGTTCACTATGATGTTGGCTGTGGACTTGTCATTTTAGACCTTCGACGTGCTGAAAATGTTCTTTGTATACCTAATTTGTTAAGAGTTTTTTTATCACAAAGTGCTGTTGAATTTTATCAAATGCTTTCTCTGCATCTATTGAAATGATCATTTGGTTTTTGTCCTTTTATTCAGTTGATATGATGTATCAAGTTTTTTGACTAGCATATGATGAACCATCCTTGCATCCCTGGGATAAATGCCACTTGAGTATGGGGTATTATCTGTTTGATGTGTTAGATTTGGTTTGCTAGTATTTTATTAATAATTTTTGCATCTATATTCATAAGGGATATTGACCTGTAGTTTTCCTTTTTTTTTTTTTTTTTCTGTGTCTTTACCTTGTTTTGGAATCAGGATAATGCTAATGCTGGCCTCATAGAATGAGTTAGGAAGAATTCCCTCCTCTTCTATTTTCTTTTAAGAAAGGCTAGAAGGACAAGATCTTATATTTTATATTTTTAGAATAGTTTGAGAATAATTGGTTTAAGTTCTTCCTTAAAAGTTTAAATGAATTCAGCAGCCATCCTGTCCTGGGATTTTCTTTTTTGGGAAATTTTATTATTGATTAAATCTTGTTACTCATCATTAGTTTGTTCAGGTTTTCTATTATTACTTGGTTCAGTCTTGATTGGTTATATGTGTCCAGGAATTTATTCATTTCCTTTATATTTCCCAATTTGTTGGCATATTGTTGTTCATAGAAATCTCTAAAAATCCTTTGTATTTTTGTTGCACCAGTTGTAATGTCTCCTTTTTTTTGTTTCTGATTTTATTTGGTTCTTCTCACTTTTTTTCTTAGTCTACCTAATAGTTTCTTGGTTTTGTTTCTCTTTAAAAAAAAACTTTCATTTTGTTGATCTTTGAGTGTGTGTGTGTGTGTGTGTGTGTGTGTGTGTCTCCATTTCATTTACTTTGGCTCTGATCTTTACTACTGCTTTTCTTCTACTAATTTCAGGTATGTTTTATTCTTCCTTTTCTAGTTCTTCCTTTTCTAGTTCCTTGAGGTGCACCATTAGGTTGTTTGTCTGAAATCTACTTTTTTGATTTATATGTTTATTGCTATAAAATTTCCCATTAGCACTGCTTTTAGATTTTGGTATATTGTGTTTTTTAAATTTGTTTCTATATATTTTTAAACATTTCCTTCTTAATTTCTTCATTGACCATTGATTGTTCAGGAGCATGTTGTTTAATTTCCATGTTATTTGTTCAGTTTTCAAAGCTCCTCCTGTTAATGACTTCTACTTTTATTCTATTTTGGTCTGAGAGGTACTTGATATGATTTCAATATTTTAAAATTTGTGGAGACTCATTTGGTAGCCTACCACATGGTCTCTCATGGAGAATGTTCCATCTGCCACTGAGAAGAATGTGTATTCTGTAGCTGTTGGATGAAATGTTCTGTAAATGTTAGGTCCATTTGGTCTATAGTGTGGTTTGTCTGATGCTTCTTGTTTACTTTCTGTCTAGATGATCTGTCCAATGCTGTGCGTAGGGTGTTTAAGTCCCCAACAATTACTGTATTGCAATCTCTTTAGCTCTAATAATATTTGCTTTGTATATATAGGTGTTCCAATGGGTACACAGAATTAGCAATTGTTCTACCCTTTTGCTGAATTGATATCTTTATCATTATATAATAATCTTATTTGTCCCCTTTTACCTTTTTATTTTTACTTAAAATCTATTTTGTCTGATATAGCTACTCCTGCTTGCTTTTGGTTTCTGTTTACATGGAATATAATTTTACATCCTTTCACTTTTAGTCTAGGTGTGTCTTTATAGGCAAAGTGGGTTTCTTGCAGGCAACATATAGTTGGGTCTTAAAAAAAATCCATTCAATCAGTCTATATCTTTTATTTGGAGAATTTAAATGGTTTACATCAGACATTATTGATAGGCAAGGATTTACTTCTGTTGTTTTAATTATTTTCTGGTTGTTTGACTTTTCTCAGTTTATTGACTGGGGAAGGGTCCATTTCCACAATCTCACTCACTTTGATAGTCTTCAGTCCTATGGGCTCTTGGCCAGAGATACTAGTTTCTTGCCATGTGAACCTCTCCACAGGGCTGCTCAAGGACATGGCAACTTACTTTCCTAAAAGCAAGGACTCTAAGAACTAAAAAGAGAGAAGGAGAAAGAGGGAGGGAGGGAGGGAGAGAGAAAGGGAGAGAGAAAGGGAGAGAGAAAGGGAGAGAGAAAGAGAGAGAGAGAGAACGAACACATGCACAAGAAGCAAACCAGAATCTTTTGATAATCTAATCATGGAAGTGACATCACATTAGATCTGAGTCATTGAGTCCAACCTATATCCAAGGAAAAGGGATTATACAAAGGCATGAGTACAAGGATGGGTGACTGGTAACAATTTTAGAGCCTGCCTAAAAAAAAATGTTTTTAAACAAGTATGTAAGTCAAAATAAGTTTTTTATCAGACAACTATTTAAAAAATTTAATATTACACTTTGGAGTTCATGATTCAATTGAATGGTTCATTAAAAAGTGATTAGAGTTAAAAATAACTTCATTATTAAAATGTAAAAATAACAGAATAATAATGCTAATCTGAAATTGAAAGATTCAAACTGACAAGTGAAACTTAAAATATGCAAATATCTTTCTGTTACCTTTCAGAGCAGGTTCTGATTGGTCTCATTCTACAACTGAGGGCACTGAGGA
The DNA here is from genome assembly GCF_028858775.2 of Pan troglodytes. Classification (NCBI taxonomy): domain Eukaryota; kingdom Metazoa; phylum Chordata; class Mammalia; order Primates; family Hominidae; genus Pan; species Pan troglodytes. The sequence goes on from NC_086015.1 coordinate 67,175,152, forward strand.
TGAGTAGGTAAGGCAACTTGCCCAAGGTCAACAGCAAGTAAATAGAAGAATTGGAACTTTAACATGGAAAATATAACTCCAGAAGCAGCACTCTTAACAATTTTGCTGAAATCCTAAGATCATTGGCAAAATAAACTTTTCAGTTAATCATAGGTTGCCAGCTCACCTGTGAAGCGATTTCCCTGTACCTACTATTGAGGTGCACTAGTTGAGAACCCAACAGGCTCATTTCTACTTCCATTTTCCTTCAACCCAATGGCACCCAGTTTGCACTAGCAAATAATTAACTTAAGGGTATATCTCACATGGACACTCCTGATTTATGACACATTTCACCATTTAAATGTCCAACCATCCATTTATTCAACCATCCATTCATATTCTCATCCATCTATTCAACACTTCCAATTCATCTACACACCTGCCAATATATTTGTCTACCCATTCCCTCATTACTTCAACACTCCTAATTTATCTACACACTCACTCAACCAACCATTAATCTACTCATCCATTCACCAATTATTTTTTATCAAGCATGATTACTTGGCTTAACTGTGCTATATCCTAAATCATAGTTTCTCAGACTTCAGCCATTCATACTCTAGCCTCAATATTTATAGTTATTTCTGCATGCTTTTGCCTTCTTTTAACTTTCACATATCTATTTTACTTTTAAAAATATAAATGTCTCTTTTGGCTTCATTCTAGTATTTGCAAAATTGAGGGCTTTATATGCAAGTTAATTTTTCTCCAAATATACTTTAAAATAAATTCATGAGTTCATTTAAAAAATATTTTATCTACCATGGTTAGCAAACCTTGGGATTAAATTTATTCCTGTTCTGAAGTGTTTAGAAAGCAGGGAAACAGATGCCCTCACCCCCCAACCCACCTTGTCTTTATTTCAGGACCTGCCCCACCTAGTAGGGGGAAGAATCTATATCCAAAAATCTACTTTAGTCTAAGGCTGTGGTTGGAAGTAAAGGAAGGGATAAAGGGCCATCTCCCTCCCCCACCCACCCACCCTCCCATCTGTCTCTGTGCAATTGACAGGTTTGAAATGAGATTGCTTTCCTAACTACCTGTGGGGCTACCCATGAGTCAATATTTCATATTCATTAACTAATGAACAGCTGGAGACAGTAAAACCTTTCAGTGAAGGCTGGTTTCAGAGCTTGCTAAGTCAATATCCCTCCTTCGATTGTTCTATCTCATAGCAGCATTTGCTTCCCTCCTAAACATTCACTCCTAGAAGTGGATATTGTAGCCTATTTTGACATTGTCTGATGCCATTTTGCGGCTTCTGAAATATGTATATTTGGACTGTTGGAGTGTATAAAAATAGAGAAAAGGTTGGTCACTCAGATTCATGAAGGGTTTTTTAAAGACAGCTCAGGAGTTTTTTGTTTGTTTGTTTGTTTGTTTGTTTTTTTCCAATCCTACTCCTCTGCTTCCGATCCCTTTTTCTTTGATGCTCTGCTCTGTCCCCTCATTCTTCTCCATTCCTCCCTTTCCCCCTTGCGTTAGTCTGTTCTCACACTGCCAAGAAATACATACCTGAGACTGGGTAGTTTATGAAGGAAAGAGCTTTAATGGACTCACATTTCCACGTGGTTGGGGAGGCCTCATAGTCATGGCGGAAGACTAAGGAAGAGCAAAGGGACATCTTACATGGAGGCAGGCAAAATGGTTTGTGCAGGGGAACTACTATTTATAAAACCATCAGATCTTGTGAGACTTATTCACTACCATGAGAACAGTATGGGGAAACCATCCCCATGATTCAGTTATCTTCACCTAGCCCTGCCCTTGACACGTGGTGATTATTACAATTCAAGGTGAGATTTGGGTGGGTAGACAGCCAAACCATATCACTCCTCCTTCCTCCATTTCCTCTATCCTTCCCCATATTATTCCTTAGTTTACACTCATCTTTCCTGCCTCCTTTTTTATTCCATCTGCTTAATTTAATAATGATTTCTTAAATGACTTTCCTGTTTATTTCAGGTCTATTAATACTAAGAAAACCATGTGGATTAACTGCTAGTTAAAAATGACTGGGAGAGATAATTGCTTGGTTACTGGAGGTTTGAGGAAAATTTTGAGTACCTACTTTTTAGGTTGTTATAGAACATAAAATCATGTTCATAAAGCATGTGTTTGGCATATAGAAATTGCTCCATAAAAGTTAGTTTTATTATTTCCTTCTCTGACGCTCTCTTCATATTCAGTCAATAGAAGCAATAGTTTCTGATCACTCTTTTTCTCTAAACCATTGTGACAATCAAATTAGGTTATGTTTGGAGGAATATTTTGTTTCTATTGTCATACTATCTGTCACGTGAGATAGGAAGCTTCATTTTAATTTTTACCTTTTTCTCAGAGATTGACTTAGGCACTCTTAATCTTTATCCCTTAGTCATGTGGCTCCATAGAAAAATTTTACTTGTAAAATTGACCATGCTTTGCTTTCTATGCTTGAGAGAAAGCATTCATTGTATTTAAAGACTTTAGAGCTGCCGTTTGCAACTACTAAATATTCTTAGGGCGCCCCCTTCTGTTTCCTGACAGTAACAGTGTAGTTTATTTTTATTTTAGTCCGGGAAGTCTAATGCCGTTATTCTTTGTAGGAGATGTATTAAGGTGGGATAGTGTAGCATCAACTCTGGCCGGCCAGGGAGCCTAAGGACAGGGGGTGACCTAAATGGTCTACAGAGGGTTGTCAGACCACCACAACAATCATACTGCTCATTATCTCTGGCAAATATCTTAATAGCCTTAGGTTTTTTTCTATAAATTCATAATATGGCAGGGAAGAAGAGTATTAGGATACCATTATTACATGTGAGAAAGCTGAGACTAATTTTTTCCATTTATAGACCCTTCTAAGTGAGAATTCCTTGATTACTTAAACCATGGGTAGGTGAACATTTTACCCACATTTTTAAGGATCTTTTGATTATAAGCAACTGAAAACAATAAGACTTCACTTGAGCAGAATAAAGGAAATTATTACAAAGCACAGGGGTTCCTCACAGAACCCAAAGACCATGGGCCTTGGGCAAACAATGGAATTTGGCACCATTTGCCATAAAGACTAATATTCCAATCCCTGCTATTTCTCACTCAGCTTTCCTCTGCCTGGCTGCTGTCTTCTTTTTCTGCTTTCAAGTTTTCTCCGGTGCCTCCAATTCTAAGTCTGCATGTCTGAGACCACTGGGGCCCACTCTTTTCATTTCAATTACAAATTCCTGGTAGACAAAATCAGTTTGCCTTCCTTTGAGTTAGGTGTCAGGTCCTGAGCAGATATGGCCAGAGGTACAGGGTGATATAGCAGAAACGTGGAGCTTACTCCTCAGACAATTCCTGTTAAGACTTTCTGGACAGATGACCCAAAAATTGACACCTGAGCTACCTGAACAACTGCCTGTGAAAGCATATTTCTTCTGTGCTTTGAGGAAGAGCTTGTGAAGCTGAGAGCCCTGCTGCTCCATTTCAGGCTAGCTCTTGAAAAGGTAATGCTCTGATGGGTGGGGCCACTTAGGAGGGGGCCAGAGACAGGGGCAATTTTCATAGGCAGCAGCTACCGACTCATCAGTAGCTCCAGTACACCTGGAGACATAGTCCTAGAACCATCAGGAGAATAACAAACGGGCTCTTATTCAAGTCTGGGAAGTTGTTGAAGGATTACTGACAACTTAAATAGAAAGAGCTATTTCTGTGGGTTTATCATTTTCCCCCAATGATAAGAATTATTATTACAAAAGCAATGCATATCTGCACTTTTCTCAAATCCTATGGAAAAGTAACACAATACTAATTGAAGCCCTTCCTAATTTCTATCCCATTGCAAGAGACAACCACCAAACACTTACAAGTATATCATTCCAAAATAATTTCCCATGAGTATACCAAATTATAAGTTGGAATTTACCATGAATTACAGTACAAAACCTAAGGTGCAAGAAGTATCACATTCCTTTATTTTTCTAACCCAATTCGGCCACTTGTCAGGATTGATACAATATCTGGTCTTGGGCATTTTGATGTCATTCCTTGGAGGAGGTGGGGGGTAGGTGGGAAGGTGATAAGTTGGGGAAGTTTTATTTTTCTCCTTTTTTTTTAAATGGGGTATCATTCTGTTACCCAGGTTGGAATGCAGTGGTGTAATTAGAGCTCACTGCAGCCTCCATCTCCTTGGCTCATGTGATTCTCCTGCCTCAGCCTCCTGAGTATCTGGGACTATGGGCGCATGCCACCATGCGTAGCTAATTTTTTTTTTTTTTTTTTTTTAGGGTTTTGTAGAGAAGAGGACTCACTTTGTTGCCCAAGCAGGTCTTGAACTCCTAGCCTCAAGTGTCACTCCTGCCTTGGCCTCTGAAAATGCTGGGATTACAGGTGTGAACCACTACACCCAGCTGAGACTTTCTTTTTCTACCCTGAAATCATACAAAATGTTTGGATTTATTTTGTCCAGGAGAAAGGGGAAGCATGCCTGGTTCCTTCAGTGTACCTCTCCTTGTTGTGTCCTCTTGAGCTCCACCTTTTATGCCAAGCTTTGGGATGAGGCTCTTGAGGACTTCAAGCTCCATGATCTAGAACCAGTCTCCTTGGGACATAGATTTCTGTAGCTTTCCTCTTTCAGGATTTTGTAACATGTGGATGGTTCAGAGGAGTGGGCTGCAGGTCCCTACCATTCCTATACCCATTCAATACCCAATTTGCCCAAACTCTGGAAAATTGACTTTCTTCCTCAAATAAAGTCATTCCATATATCCATGTAAACCACTGTGACCACTATGCTCTTTGGATGATAACTCACGCTTGCCCATAAGACCTCTTGAAGGAATAAGCTTTTTAATGAATTATAAAACCAGGTAATTGGACTACATAATCTAGCTCTACTCTAACTAAACTCACTTCTCTATATGATGGGCATTTAATAATTTGTAATTTTTGAATGCCCTGAGCAGCATATAAACGATTACTTAAAGGTATAGTTTTGTGTTAATTATATTAATCTCAACCATTTCTGAAACTCCCCTATGATCCACACACTATGTTAGGTTCTTAACTTTCATTTACTAATGAAGAAAACTGAACTTTGGTAATTTGCCAAGGTTATGGAGCTGTGCTGCCCAACATAAATACAATGTGAGTCACACAGGTAATTTTAAATTTATTTTAATCCTTTTGAGACAGGGTTTCACTCTGTCACCCAGGCTAGAGTGCGTTGGTACAATCTCGGCTCACTGCAACTTCCATTTCCCAGGCTCAAGTGATCCTCCCACTTCAGCCCCCAAAGTAGCTGAGATCACAGCTGTTTGCCACCAAGCCCGGCTCATTCTTTTATTTTTTGTAGAGATGAGTTTCTCCATGTTGTGCCAGGCTGGTCTCAAACTCCTGAGTTCATGAATCTCCCCAATTTCTGCCTCCCAAAGTGCTGGGATTACAGGCATGAACCGCTGCACCGGGACTCTTTAATTTTTTTTAATTTTTTTTTTTGAGACCAAGTTTTTCTCTTTTTGCCCAGGCTGGAGCACAGAGGCACAATCTCAACTCACCTCAACCTCTGCCTCCCGGGTTCAAGCAATTCTCCTGCCTCAGCCTTCCTGAGTAGCTGGGATTACAGGCATGCACCACCACACCTGGCTAATTTTGTATTTTTAGTAGAGACGGGGTTTCTCCATGTTGGTCAGGCTGGTCTTGAACTCTCGACCTCAGATGATCTGCCTGCCTCAGCCTCCCAAAGTGTTGGGATTACAGGCATGAGCCACCGCACCCGGCCAATTTTAAATTTTTTAGGGCCACATTAAAAAGTTTTTTTTAAAGGTGAAATTAATTTTTAAAATATTTTAACTCAATCTAACCAAAAGATTAGCATTTCAATATGAAAATCAATATAAAATTGAGATATTTTACATTGTTTGTGCCAAGTCTTCAAAATACAGTTTGTATTTTTTCCATTTACAGCACCTCTCAATTTGGACTAGCCACTGTTGAGGATGAAAACATGCCTTCAAATAGTTCTGCCTCATGGCTAGGCCAGGGGTATTTTTCAGTCTTTGATTTTGCTTCTGTATGGAGTAGGAGAAAGATGATTGCCTGGGAATTCTAGAAGGAGAATGGAATATATAAAAAGCACAGACTAAGGTGCTGAAATATAATATTACCTCTCCACCTCAAATTGATGTCTGTTACTTAACACTAAGTCTTAATTAGTACATTTTTCATTGAGTGGCCTTGGGAATTCATCTTTCTTGTACACCTGATCCTTAACTCTGCTCTTATTTTCTTCCTGTGATTTATTCTGGCAAAGAAGCTGATCTTTTGCAACAATTGCTGAGTCTAAGGCCTGGCAGAAATGTTTGCAATTGTGGAGCATTGGTTTCTCCTGCCACTGCTTTTGAAATACAAAGACTAAGAGAAGTCTCAAGGAGGAAAGTGCCCAGAAACCAGGGCAGCATCTGAATTGCATCACTCACCTGTTGAGGCTGGGAAGAAGCTGTGACATGGAGACAAGAAGTGCTCATTTGGGCCTGGGTGGGTAAGAGGGGAACTTAACATGGAAGGTGAGAGAAAGTTGCTGTTTCAGGAGGGTATTGCTGCAGCTTTCAATGATGTTCATGGCTGTATGTTGAGGCCACATGGAGGCGATTAAGGCCTGGTAGGCCAGCAACTCAATAAGGCCTCACTTAGCCAATGAGGTTGCCACAGATAGGGACCTCAGCTCTTTAAAGCTGCATTCCTTCAAGGAATTGTGTTGAGCCCAGAGGCATTATTTTTACTGAAATATAATTTATATACAGTGAAGTTCATTTTAGTATACAGTTCTATGGTGTTCTATATATAACACCTCCTCCCAAATTCTCATGCCCCTTTATGGACAATCTCCTACTCCCACTCCTGATCCTTGGAAATCACCAATCAATTTTCTATCCCTGCAGCTTTGCCTATTCCAGAAAGTTCTATGAATGGATTCGTAGAGTGTGCAGCCTTTTGACTCAAGGCATTTTTCACACAGCCTAATGCTTTTAAGATTTATTCATGTTGTTGTGGGTATTACTAATTTGTTCTTTTTATTGCTGGCTAGTATTTCACTATATGGATTTCCCACTTTTCTTTATCACTAGCTGAAATATGTTTGGACTGCTTCCAGTTTTTGACAATCACAAATAAAGCTGTAGTAAACATTTGTGTACAAAACCCAGAAGCATTCTAATTTTAATTTAATCAATTCTATATTTCCACAATACTTCAATTACATGTTATACTGGCCTCCCCAATGTGTCAAATTATATATATATATATACACACACACACATACACACATATGTAAATAACATGCATACCCATATACACCTGCTAAAAATATGTAAAAAGATTAAAATATTTTTCATCATTGATTTTATAACATCTAGTCCAGGTTCAGCAACAGCTAACCATTTGGGGTTTTTAGCTCATTCATTAGATTTTTTTTTCCTCAAATATTCCTTTCCCAACTGATATTCACACAAACCAGTAATATTATAAATGCTTCCCTTTGGTTTCATTCCATATCAAATTCATCTTATTTGCTAACCCCTGTGCTGCTCTAGACTGAGGGCTGAGATGTTCCATCTTGACGATTTACAGCTTTCTGCTGACGTTCCAGTGGAGTAAAGAAAAACTAGAGGACCCTCTGAAAAAAGTACTTTATGTTTTACCCAGGAAACTATTGGTACATCTGGTAGATTTCACTTTAAGTACTTTTCACTGAACACAAATCCAGGATTCCTATCTTTTCTAGATATCCAAAAAGAATGACATTGAAAGGTGCTATTATTGTCAGGCCAGCCAGTTGGTTAGGGTGAAGACAAAAGCTTCCCCCCACTGGTCACAAGCCTAAGTATCTTTAGTTTTGCTCTAGAAGAAAAATCGGCAATTGAGCTGAAATAAGCATACTTTACAAAATTCACATCTCATGTGTGAAGACCACAGGGCATACACTGTGGATGTCTTGACAGCTGGAAATATTTCCTTGGATTTGTCCCACCCTACCAGTACTCAGCGCATTATTTCCTGACTGCTTAATGGAGGGGGAGGATTCATCAGAGATAAGGATTTTCTTCTTCTTTTGTTTGTTTCTGTACCTAATCATTGGGTTCCTGTTAGGCATTTTTGAGTGTCGGAGGGCAGAAACTCTGATTAGAAGTGACTCAGACTTGACCTTAAGTGTTTAGAAAAAAAAAAAAAGAACAATGATAATTGATTCCATCTATTCAACATTTGCTCCTTGCCTGATATTGTGCAGAGCACTATGTATTAATTAGAATATTTATTACTCACAACACCAACCCCATAAATTAGATACTATTATCTTTCTTACACAGATGAGAAAATTGAAGCTCACAAATACAATGGCTTACTTAAGATGGTGCAGCTAGTATATTTCAGAGCCAGAACTGGAAATAATTGTATTTGACTTGCTGTTAACCATCACATTTTATTGCCTGTCAAGTCTGTCCAGTATCCCCATGATTTTCTTGTCTGTAGGTAACAGTGGAATTGATGTGACCTACTTGCTGGACTGAATATTTTGATTTTATCTTACGTCCTTATGCATGGACATAGCCCCTACTATGACATTCTATGGAGTGCACTTCTTTTCTATTCTGTATTTTCCCCCAAACGCTTTGCTTTAAAGGCATTTCATTGAACCCTAGATATTAAATAGATTCTGGATGAGAGATTCTTTTAGGTTAAATCGCCACAAAGAACTTTCTTTTAGACACACAGCTGGCATTTGATTTCTGAAGTTACCATGGATTGAATGCGGAATTCAAAAGGAGCCAGAAAAGCGAAGGTAAAGTGTATAGGCTGAGAGCTTTGATGTGCCAGAAACCATGAAGGATATTTTGTAAAACTTCAGCTGCTCTTCTCAACATTTTCAGTACATTTTATCAATGCGATTTTACAGGTGAGGAAACGGAAACTCATGAAAATAAAGAAACTCATCCAAAGTTTCTCTGCAATTACATGGTGAGATCATGATATAGACTGGTGTTTCTCTTTTTAATTTCTCAATCTTTCCCTACATCAAGCTGTTTCCTGAATTAGAGAAAGGATATTGACTAACTTCTTTGTGATACTATCATGAAAGGAGTGGCAGCATTTTGAAGCCAGCTCCCTAAGCATTCTAAAAGATTTATCTGTTTTCTGAGATGAGAGAATACTGGGAGCTGGATGTGTTTTTAGTTTAGCCCAAGTGTAATGATATCAATGGGCTGTCTCAACAAAAGAAGCAAAATGGGCAGAGAAGAGCTGCGTGGGGAGAGGTAAATCTAGATGTACCCAGGCAGTGCCATTCCTGTTTAATCTGGAAATTACTCCTGGAAATGTATTTTGTATGGATTAGGTTCTGAAATTAGCTACTAAGTATAATATAGCATAGAGCCAAAATTATCCTTTAAACTTCCCTAAAAAAGAGAAATAAGGACTGAACAACTGTCTCAAGATTCTCCTTAGCCTGTTTATGCTTCAATATTGTAACAGATCATTTTTTTCTTCAGTTGATTATAAGATAAAGAATATGTCTTGAGGGAAGGGGCCATGTTGCATGAACATTACCTTTCTTGAAGTGTCTGCAAGATGTGTTCACCAGCAAAGGCATCATATTTTGTTCTCCTAGCTCAAAGTCATTCTGGGCAAAGTCATCTGTACTGGTGCCATCTTTCTTTCTGCCTTTACCTATCACATTGTCTGAAAGGCTGCTGCTTAGGTACAGAATCATGTCTGCAAAATATGTGTCTCTGTGGGACAGACAGCAATGACAAGGCAAGCTGAAATCTACTTCCATAAATGCATTAATAAGGATCACTAGTAGGATAACACTATAAAGAGTGGAGACAGCAAAACATGATTTTCCTGCCTTAAATGTGTGGTACTGATTGGGAGATATCTTTCTACCTGCTTTATATTTACAGATACTTGATGGAAGGGAAGGAGATAGAATAAAAAACAAAAGCCAAGGGAGATATTTTTCAGAGTCATTTAAAAAAATCTTATTGTTTAAAACATTTTAAAATGTTTTGTTGTTTAAAAGAAAAAAATTACACCAAAAATAAAGAATTTACAATAAATACATGAAAGTGTCAAGAGGAATTATTTTTTGATAATTTCAAGAAAATTATGTATGTGGAACAGAGATAACCAGAATGTAAAACTTGAATTATAGGCTATTATTTTTACTATTTACAAATTTACCCTTCCCCCTTTTTTTCTACTGAATTGGTTACTTTCACTCACAAAAAGAGGTATGTACTGGGTGAGATTCTTGAATTAGTTAGAATGCCTTTTTGATAATCTTTATATTAACTATTAATATCTAGATTCAAATGCTGCCAGGAGTTCAGTAAGTTTTTAAAAAGCCCCAGAATATATATTCAAAAGAAAGTGGGCCTGGGATTGAACACCTCTGATGTCCTTCCAGCTGTGTGATAGGATCAGCTGTGTGGTTTTGGCCCGTTCTCTTTGGCTATCTGGACCTTAGTTTATTTATGAGCAAAATGAGCACTTTAAACCAAATGACTCCTAGCTTCCTTTCCAGGTATAACATTCTCTGTATTGGTGATAATGACCAACATTTTGAAGTTTGGGGATATATGTTTCACATCACATTTGAATATGCCATGTTTTTTAAAGTGGTGTTTTAAAAATGGTTCATAAATATTTTCTCCACACCCTGCTTGCAGAATTGCTTCAGGGAAGATCTCTCAAATGATGCCCAGATGGGAGAAGAGAAGGGGAAGGGAGATTTGAGCTTCAAAATAACCATCACTTCACAGATTGTCAGCAGTTATCCCTCAGTGGGCCGCGAACACAGGCAAGAGAAAAATTGCAGAGCAGAATTTAAACTAAATATTGGGTAGAATTTCCTGGCTCCAAAAGTGGGGTGAGGATATGAAAAGATTATTTTTAAAAACCTCTCTGTCCTGCATTTTCAAACGTGAATTCTTTAGAATGTTAACAGGTAATCCCAACTATGTTTGGTTTGGGTTTGGCCCAAGGATATTTCATAATCAAACACATTTGAGCATTGGAGCTATGCTCTTTGTTTATCGCAGGACTTCCTAGAGATTTTAACACGTTAAAACATGTTTTGACTCCCCAAGAAAGAAGAAAGCTCCCAAGGGACTTAGAACTTCCAAAATTTACTTGACCATGGAATGTTTTCCAAAACAGACTTCTCAGAACTTGGGTTTCTTGGAACACAGTTTGGGAAAGTTTGTTTCAGCTGTCCAGTATTAATGAATACAGAAAATTTGATTTCTTTAATCTATGGTAGTTGGAAAGAAAAATGTGATCTAATTGGGTAGCTATTTTGGTTCTTTGTTTTTTTCAATTTTTAAATATAAATATAAATACATATATATATATATATATTTGCCACATCTAAGTCTTGGGTGAGTTTTTAAAAACAAGCATCTATACCAGTGTTGGGGGTGAGGATGTGAGGATGAGAGAGGACAGTGGGGCAGCAGAAATATTAGGATTCTAATCTATTGAAAATAAAGCTCCAGGTTCATCCCATCATGGATTTCATGGTCCCCCAGAATTGTGTGGTCCTTAAAAATCATGTACCATTTCTTCAGGATAATCTTTTTACAATGGGTGACAGCTTGGGCTGCAATCAGCTTCTTACGGTCTCTTAAGGTCTCCAGTGGTGTCATCTATGCTGCATTTAACATGGACCTGAAGCCCAGACAGTTGTTGCAAACAACCTCCATCATCCTAGCTAAAGCTCAAATCACCTTGAATCTGCCGATGCCACAAGTTCCTCACCCAAGTGCTGAACCCCAGTTGCAGTCAACGCTGCGAATCGGAAGCTGGGTGACTATTTTGAGACATCAATGATTTGGAATGTTGGTGGCCTATCATTCTTGCCTCCTTCCAATTCATTCACTAAAGAAGTCCAGGTGACCTTTTCTAAAGGTGAATCTAATTCTCTCACATGCTACCTAGACACTACTGCCTCATTGCTTAAAAGTGTTCTTTGGGCCGGGTGCTGTGGCTTATGCCTGTAATCCCAGCACTTTAGGAGGCCAAGGCGGGCGGATCACCTAAGGTCAGGAGTTTGAGACCAGCCAGGCCAACCTGGTGAAACCCTGTCTCTACTAAATAATACAAAAAATTAGCTGAACATGGTGGTAGATGCCTGTAATCCCAGGGGCTCCAGAGGCTGAGGCAGGATAATTGCTTGAACCTGGAAGGCAGAGGTTGCAGTAAGCCAAGATGGCGCCATGGCATTCCATCCTGGGGCAACAAGAACAAAACTCCATCTCAAAAACAAAAGCAAAAAGAGTTTGCTGGCTGGCTATTGCTCTTAAGACAATCACCTTTAATAAGATCATCAAGACCTTGTAGTGCCTGGCCTGCTCTACTCTCCAGCCTGGTTTAACATCAGCCTACTTCACCCCCATGTTAGTTTCCTGGGGCTACTATAACAAATTGCCACAAACCAGGTGGATAAAAAACAACACAAATGTATTTCCTCACAATTGTAAAGACTACGAGTCCAAAATCAAGATGTTGGGAGGGCCATGTTCCCTCCGAAGACTCTAGGGTTGGGGTCCTTCTTTGCCTCTTCCAGCATCCCCAGCATTCCTTGCTTGTGGAAGCACAACTCAGACCTCTCCCTACATCTTCATGTGGCCATATTTCCTCTGTGTGTCTCTACCTCCTTTTCTTATAAAGTCACTAGTCTTATTGGATTAAGGGCCCACCCTACTCCAGCATGATCTCATCTTAATCAGTTCTATCTGTAATGACACTATTTCCATATAAGGTCACATTTTGAGGTACTGGGGGTTAGGATTCAACTATCTTTTTAGAGGGATACAGTTCAACTAGTAACAACACATTAGCTCTCTCCTTTAGTAGAAGTCTTCATCAACTTCTTGAATTACCTAGATTCTCCGCTACCACAGCCTCACCTAAGATCTTTGCAAATACTCCTCGAGTGATTTTTTTTCTTTTTTTTTGAGACAGTCTCACTCTGTCACCCAGGCTGGAGTGCAGTGGCACAGTCTAGACTCACTGCAACCTCCACCTCCTAGGTTCAACTGATTCTCCTGCCTCAGCCTCCTGAGTAGCTGGGACTACAGGCATGCACCACCATGCCCGGCTAATTTTTGTATTTTTAGTAGAGATGAGGTTTTGCCATCATGGCCAGGCTGGTCTCAAACTCCTGACCTCAGGTGATCTGCCCACCTCAGCCTCCCAAAGTTCTGAGATTACAGGCATGAGCCACCACGCCCAGCCAGAGTAATTCTTTCTCTGTTGACTCTGACTGTTCCCTCACCTCTGTTCCACCATCCTTTTCTGACTTCTATAACGGGGTCATTTCCCTACTTTACATATTTTGTAGCATCCCCCAAATTTATTCAACAGACCTTGCCAGACTTGTAATTTTATACTATGTGTGTGATTATTGTTTTTGTGTTTGTCTTTCTCACCTTCCTTTTTCACAGACAGGGGCCATGTCAGTTTTTGCATTCTATTGTATCCCTAACACTTAGCAGACAGTACCTGGGAAAGCTTAATGAAAATGATCCCTTAATATTTTTTGCAGTAACATTTTTGAATATGCAAACAAATCAATAAATTTCAGAACTTTTCCAAGCAGATGTCCCTACCTGTCCAAAATATTCTCTTCTACCATTTTCATGTAACACCAATTCTACCTTTTCACGTAATACTTAGCCTAGTGCCTAAAGTGAAGCAAACAAAAACTCTCTTTGTATGATAAGTTCCCCATCACTTATAGGGAGAAGGGTGCCTCTGAAATTTTGGAGTTGCTGTTAAACCCCTGTCACTGTTAAAGTTGGCTCTTGCCAAACAATGAAATCATCGTCACACTGCTCTGCTGCTGAGTGAAAGCTCATTGACATAGCCCCTTGTAGAATGTCTATATTCTTCCCTTGACAGGCACTTGGAAAGAAAACCTGTATTATTCAGCTGATCTCTGAGAATAACTGAGCTCTGTTTGTGAAACTGGCTTCATATTTTCATAACCTGTATGCGCGATAGCTCTCTCTACTTTGTTACCTGCTGATAGGAGTATGCAAAGTATTACTTGCCTCAGTTAGAAAATACCCTCATCTGAAATATGATGTTGCACATCTTTTTATGGAAATAACCGGACATTTCTGGCCATGAATCCCCAGAGCATGTTAAATACAGTGGTGAAAATCTACTGAAGAAGTTTTTTTTCCAGGATGAAGTTTTGACAGTTCTCCTGTTGGTTCAGGAAGTTTATAGCAAGGAAAGGATTCCTCAGAAACGATGCTGGTTTTCTTCTGTTTTCCCCTCTATAGAAGACCCTCTGTCAAATTTGTAGCCCCTGTTCCTTTTTTGCTTGTATGCAATCTAGTCCTGTGTTTCTCAAACTGTGACCCACTTACAACTGAATCACCTGGACAGCATATAAAAATCTTTATTTCTGAAGTTCTCCCCAGACTTACTTAGGCTTTCTGAGACAGGGGAAAATTCTCATTTTTAATAAGATCTATGGGGGATTCTTAGGTGTCCTAAAATTTAAGAACCACTTGCTTAGAATTACCAGTTTAGGGGGGAAAAGGCTCTGAAAAAGATTTCTCCAGGGGACATTTGTGAACATATCCCAATAGAAAAATCACACAATATAGGCTGGGCACAGTGGCTTACACCTGTAATCCCAGCACTTTGGGAGGCTGAAGTGGGCAGGTCATTTGTGGTGAGGAGTTAGAGACCAGCCTGTCCAACATGGTGCCTGTAGTCCCAGCTACTTGGGAGGCTGGGGCAGGAGAATGGCTTGAGCCCAGGAGGCGGAGGTTGCAGTGAGCTGAGATCATACCACTGCACTCCAGCCTGGGTGACAGAGTGAGACTGTGTCTCAAAAAAAAAAGAAAAGAAAAGAAAAATCACACAATATTTAGGTTTTATGTGATTCATTCTACTAATTTAAATTTTGCATTATATGACATAAAGCTTTTTGAATGTGACATGGAGATGTATTCAAATTTAGATGTGAAAAGGCATGAAAAGTATAATGGACATGTCAGTCACTTAGCATTCCTGGCCTCTCCTTGTCTGGACAGCATAACACATGGGCCATTGATCCTAGCCATAGCTAATGGTACTAGAAGTAGACACCTGAGCTGGGCCAATCAAATTCTCTATTCTAGAAGATTGAAATTAGGTCAAGATCAGAAATTAGGGTTATGAGAATCTGGGGCTGAGCCTGGAGTTGTTGTTATGGCTATTATCTTGCTCTAATTGCCTAAAGTAGAGAAAAAGGTTCTGCAGAAACAGAACAGAATGAAGTTGACGTGCATGCATAAAGAGAAGCACCAGGCTCTCAGGGAGAAGGAGAGAGGAAGTTTGGTTCCTGATGTTTCAGGTCCTATTGGCAATGTGCAGTATTTTCTGGTAAAGGAATTATACTTAGTTCTTGTATTCTTGTCATTCTTTTAACCCAAGTTATAGCTAGTAAAAGTGCAGAATTTAATGGGTGATGAATGAGGTGGAAGGCTGGAGGATCAACAAATTTCACTGAGTGTTTACATTCAGTGACGTGTGCTGGGACCCACGTCAGCTTGACACATACTCAGATGTTCTGACTCAATATTAATTTTCCTCTATAAAGCATTCTGGCATGATTTCTCCTGTCATTTTATCTGATAATGCTAATTCTCTTACAAGTAGATTTGAAATCAAGAACCAGAGCAGGTGGATTTAATCTTTGGTTTGACTAGCTCATGAAGGTATTGTCACCAAAGGGAAAATGACTCATAGGAAACATTTGTCACTAACATGATTGAACAATTTGGTAAGTATTCATGAGTACATTTTGTGTACTAAGAACAACTTCTTTATACAGACTTATCTAAAATAAGTCATCTTCTGTATCCTTCTAAACAAAATCACAACACAATAGCCATAACTCATAACTCAGTATAATATGAATCATGAGGCTCTACAAGGAACAGAACTCTTGAAAGTCAAATAATTCATTAGAAAGGAAAACTCTGAGATACTAGAATGAAAAGGAAAGTCATCTTCTCGTCTTTCTAACCCCAATAACAGAAAATCTCCTGTCCAGTTACCATCTGCTGCATTTTTTTAAAAAAAAGAAAGAAAATATGTTGATGTAAATCTCAGAATCAAGCATGTTGCACTTTAATGAACCTAAAATAATATAAAACCCAAGAGGCTTCTTCACTGCTCAGCTCTCCATTCTCTCCAGTTATCTGAGAAAAGACAATTTGGTATTCATCCTCCTAGAAGAGTAATTCAAAGAAGATCTTGGTTTTGAGATGGTCAGAAATAAATAAATAATAAATTTTTCATTAATTCTACATGCAAACACACACACAAACACACACACACACACACACACACTCATAGAGTCAATAACTTCCAGAATATACTTCTGAAAGTCAGTAACTTCCAGAATATACATCTCTTCCATAGTAAAGAGATGGTTGTGTTAATTAGCCTCTCACCTAGAGTGATGCCCTTCTTTGAATTAAAACTTCATCAGCATAGATACTACTACAAGACCCAATTATTTTATGACTGGCGTGAGGTTTAAATTGTTTGGGAAAGATTAACTGCTCTGCCTCCTGAATTGGGGTATGAGGAAAGATGTGGGCTTCTGCTGCTCCTCCTGAGAACTCCCTGATGCTGCTGTCAAATCTGGCACAGAATGAGTGAGCATTTCTCACTCTGGGGCACATATGGTCTTCTAATGTTGCTGATGCTTCATTTATTTTAAAAGGCCATCCTACCACAGTCATCTTGTTTGTCCTCTAGGAAACAAAGCCGTGTCTGGCATTTTTAAAAGTACTTTCCCGCAGAACTCAATCTAAATGTTTTGGAGATGTCTGGTATTGATTCTTCTAGATAGGACTAGCAAGGGTTTCTCAAATACTGTTCCAGGAGATGCTGTGCTGAAAGATAATTCTGTACTCAAATAGGTTTGGGAAGGCCTGCAAACTCTGTTTCTCTCTTGGGGGATCCACAACCCTTGTTGCAGAGACTGTAAGCTCCGTGAAGTCAGAGACTATGTCTTTCAAAGTCATCCTATATTCCTGGGCTCGGCACAAGATTGGCATAGCCGGTTAGTAAGAAACATTGATTTGGTAGAATACTAAAGGCTCTGAGAAATCCCTCAATAAAGAAATCTATTTACCTTTTACAATGTACTATTTCCCTCAAAGGTTTGACTATAGAAATCTTTTGTTTTTTAAGGTAACACTTTTATAGTATCCACAGGATATAATTCCCAGGTCATTGTCACTCCATTCTCTAAGGTTTACCTTATTCCTTGATGAAAAGAATGAAAAAAAATGTATAAACTCATCATCATTAAAAACATATCACTCATCTGGAAATATAGGCATCCTTTTATGTTTTAAACCATCCTGGCTAACACAGTGAAACCCCGTCTCTACTAAAAATACAAAAAATTAGCCAGGGGATGTGGGGGTCGCCTGTAGTCCCAGCTGCTCAGAAGGTTGAGGCAGGAGAATGGCATGAACCTGGGGGGCGGAGCCTGCAGCGAGCAGAGATCGCGCCACTGCACTCAGGCTTGGGTGACAGCGAGACTCCGTCTCAAAAAAAAAAAAAAAAAAAAAAAAAAGGTTGGGAAACAGTAAACAGTGAGTGAAAGAATTAAAATGAACAAGTCCTTATATCCCAGAATCAGCCATGTCACAAATTCAAGTCTTTGATGATTTTCATATACAGTCCAGAGTTTACTAAAGATTTTCTGAATAGTCTGGGGGGGTTAATTTAAACAACAAAGTACAGCCATTATCAGCCTTCAAAAACCTATAGGTCTGTGCCATCCTTTAAGTTAATCCTCATGATTAGGGTTTAGCTGTATTGCCTTTCTTTGGTTTTACCAGCATGTTCTGCTCCTTCTCACTTTAAAGTCTTTAAATAAGCTGCTTATAAAACTATTCTCCCTCTCCCTATTTACCTCGTTAATTTTTCCTTAACCCTCACATATGGGTTCAAGCATAATTTCTTTTTCAAGGAAGAGTTCCCATGTCTCTAACTTACACACGCTCATAGCATCCTAAACTTCGACATATTGGCATTCATCACAATTTTAATCAAATAGCTAATTAGGCAATTAGTTGCTTAGCATCTGTCTCCTCTAAAGATTGGAAGCTCCATGAAACATGGAAGGTGTTGGTCTTGCTCAGTGCTCCCTATAATTGTATGCTGGATGGGTGCTTGAGAAATATTTGTTGGATGAATTTAGACTGTATTTTGTAGTTGAATGAGGTTTAGAAAACCTCACAGAGTCCATATTAGCTAACATTTTTTTTTTTTCCAAACAGGACATTGTTCTTACTAAGAGAACAGTCAAGTGAATATAATTGTGGAAACTATTGGAGTATTTAACTAAATTAAGAGTGTTAGTTTTGTGTAATTAGAGAGATTCAATTCACTATGTAGCTCTAATTCATGGATGAGAATAATTCTTTACTTATATACCTTGGCCAGTATTAGCTGTTAACTACATTTCCTTAATTTAGATGCAGGGCCTACTGTATGCTGGGTGCTGAGAATGGAGGAAAAGCTAATTTTAGTGGTTTCTTTCCTCAAGGAGTAGGTAACACAGCAGAAAGCTAGCAGAGTCTTCACTGGAGTTAGAACCAATCAGAGCCTAAAAGAAGTTTGATTCCATCTAACTGAAATAGATTGTGGACAAAAGTGATTTTACACAGGACTTTCCTTTTAGTTTCTTTTTCCTCTTTATCTGAGGAGTATTAGTTGCTCTAAATAATGTTTGCTGCAAGCAAAGTTGATTTGGTTGGTTGGTCTGGTTTCCTACAAACCTTACTTGTTTTCCGTTTTCTTTCCCTTCTTAGTTATTCTCACAATCACCACTCCTAACTTTTGATGCTCCTGTCCAGAAAACTGAGCAAAAGAGTGGCTGAAGAATAGCAATGATGAAGAGAAGAAGTAAAAACACCTGGTAACTGTTGAACAAAAATTATGCCATCCATATTTATCTTCTATAAGTTGTTTCAAACTATCTTTCCCTTTCTTTCCTTTTTCTCCCTCCCTCCCATCTTCCCATTTTCCTCCCTTCCTTCCTTCCTTCCTTCCTTTCCTTCCTCTCTTGTTCTCCTCACTTCCTTTTTAAAAGCTACTAAACTAATTGTATACTAATTGTAGTTGAATATCACTTTGGGCAATTCACCTTCATACCTGACACCTTCACACATCCTTTACTGGTTCTTCAAATTTAATATTCAACAAATAAACTCTTGCTGCCACTATTAGCCTCTTCTCCAGATTCTGCAAATCTAACTAGATTTGTTTCTATAAATTAGGCTGTTGGGAAAGGTACCATAAGACCTTCTTTTTTTCTGAAATGGAGTCTCGTTCTGTCACCCAGGCTGGAGTGCAGTGGCGCAATCTTGGCTCACTGCAACCTCCACCTCCCGGGTTCAAGCAGTTCCCTTCCTCAGCCTCCTGAGTAGCTGGGATTACAGGCACCTGCCACCACACCTGGCTAATTTTTATATTTTTAGTAGAGATGGGTTTCACCATGTTGGCCAGGCTGGTCTTGAACTCCTGACCTCAAATGATCAACCTGCCTCAGCCTCCCAAAGTGCTGGGATTACAGGCATGAGCCACCGCGCCCGGCCAAGACCTTCTTTTACTTCAAATTTTTCTTCATGCTTTAGAATGATGCCATGGCACAAGAGCAAGGACAGTCAAGGTTACAGTTTTTTGCAGAAATAGTATTCTGTTGAATCTTTGCAAGTGCCCACTATCTCTCTATAGGCTAATCCTGCTATTATTTTGTTATAAAGTTGTTCTCTCCTCTAGTTTCCATCTGCCTCAGTAGATGACAAGGACTTTAGAGAGCTCAAGCTGTTTTCAATTTTAAGGAAGGAGAAAAATTAGCCTGCCATATCAGCTTCCCAGGGTCTGTAATGAAGCACTCTGCTGAGAAATCAGGTTTTAAGAAGAAGCTTGAATCTTTCTTTAGTTGGGGATTTATGAGGACAGATTCCTTAAAATGTGTTGTGGTCCTAGAAGGGCACATTGTTAAATGAGAAGTTCATTAAATTTTGGGTAGAGTTCTCCAACTCCACCCAAAAGCATTTGGTAAACTATTTAGTATTTGGGCCCACTTAAGAGGAATTGCATATCCATGCTGTCCAGTATCCTTAATAAGAGAAACCTTAGATACTTCAATCCTTATGTCTATAAGGATTTCTTACAACACTTATTGACTACTGTTATTTATTTCTCTCTAGCTATTTCTTTGGGGTTGATTGTTCTTCCACAGCTAAGTTTTAAAATTCTCAAGGGCAACGGGAGGTGGAGGTTGCAGTGACCCAAGATTGTGCCACTGCACACCAGCCTGAGTAACAGAGCAAGACCTTGTCCAAAAATACATAAATAAATAATAAAATAAAATATCCTCAAGAGCAAGGCTATGTCTAATATTTACAGGAGGGCAGAGCAAATACTAGAAATGAAAAATTATAAATGATATATTAGTTGATAACCCTGTTCACTGGCAGTCAATATAATCCACACCAGGGTTTTGCTGTTTCCCCATTGTTCTCTAAAAGTTCCTAGAAATATATTTCTCCAATAGAGGGATGAAGGGAGTAGTTAAGGTGTGGGAGGAACATTTATTGAGAATCCACTATGTGCCTCACATTGCACCCGGTGCTCTGTATGTTCTATTTCTTTGTGTCCTCCAAACATTCCTGAAATGTTGGAATTATGATCTTTATTGTATAGGAGAGAGTTAGAATTGAAATCCAATCTCTTTATAATTCTGCAATCCTACCTTTGCCTCTAACCTAGGGTGCCTCTCAGGCTATAAAGTGAAATACCTGTAAACCCTTTGCTTTTTGCCTCTTAAGAAAGTAAAGCTTCTCTCCTGACTTCGTGATCCGCCCGCCTCAGCCTCCCAAAGTCCTGGGATTACAGGTGTGTGCCTTCTGCCTGAAAGGTGTTTTTTCATAAAGCGATACAAAGGGCCAGAGAGAATGCCAACTGAAAGTCTGTGTTCCCCAAATTATATTAACAGGACATGAGCTCTCCGGGAGGGCTGAAAGATATTATGTTAAGATTGCTTCTGCGGCTAAATAAGTGTGAGTATTGCTGGGTTAAACAACTCTAACATGACTCCTTGGAGCTTTTAATTGGTTAATTCATTTTGCAAATATTTATGGAGCACTAGGTATGATGCTATATGCAGGAATACACACATGATCCCTGCTCTTACAGCAGTTCTTGCTTAGAGTCTAGTGAGAGAGACATCTGCTTACCAAGAAAATAACCAAAGAAGATATTTGCCTAAAATTTTAAGTCAAGATAAGTTCTATGAAGGAATTGAAGAGAAAGAAGTGGCAGAGACTAATGAGGGAGAGGACTTCTTGTACATGTATAGTAGTCAGAAATGGGTATTGACATTTTAGCCCAAACCTGAGTAGTGGGATGGAGACGTGCCAAGCGTGAGTGGAAGATCTTTCTAGCCAGAGGAAAAACAATGTTGTAAGTCTGCGAGCAGGAAAAGATTTTGGCATGTCCAAGAAACGAAAAGTTGGCCAGTGTGTCCAGAGTACAGAGGAGGCAGAGGACACTACTATGTAGCAAGCTGGGGCAGCTGTCATCAGGTTATATGCTGTGCTTTATACATCATGGAGAGTTTGGCTTTTCTTCTATTTGGTATGGGAAACCTTTGAAGAGTTTTAAGTAAGTACAAATAGAAATATATAGTTGACCTTTCAACAAAATGGAGTTAGGAGTGCTAACCTCCCACACCCAAAAATCCGAGTATAGCTTTTGACTCCCCCAAAACTTAACTAATAGCCTACTGTTGACCAGATGTCTTACCAATAACATAAACTTGATTAATGCATTTTGTGTATGGTATATGGATTATATATACTGTATTATCGCAATAAAGTAAGCTAGAGAAAAGAAAATATTATTTAAAATTCATAAGGAAGAGAAAATATATTTACTATTCATTAAGTGAAAGTAGATCATAATGAAGGTCTTCATTCTCATTGTCTTCACGTTGAGTAGACTGAGGAGGAGGAGGAAGGGCAGGTGTTTGTCTTTCTTTTGCAGGGGTGGCACAGGTGGAGGTGAAGGATGTGGAAGGGGAGGCAAGGGAGGTAGGCACACTTGGTATAAATTTTATTGCAAAACATCTGCATATAAGTGGATCCATACAGTTCAGAACTGTGTTGTACAAGAGTCAACTGTATTTTTTAAAAAGCCACCTTTCTGCTTTGTGTCAATGTGAGTGGCCACAATTGAAGCTCTTCAAGCTTCAACATAGCACTTTGTCCATTTTGTTCACTGTTGTAACCCAAGTGCCTGAATCAGTGCCTGGCACAGAGCAAGGGCTCAATAAACATTTATTGTACAAATGTATAAGTGGAGGTGAGCAAGGTGAAATTAAGAAGTCTAGTGAGACAGATACTGCTGTAATCCAGGTTAGAGGTGACAAAACGTAGGACTCAAATTTATGGTCAGAAAGAAAGAAAAACAGTCAACAAAATTAAAAACTGTTTTGCAGATAGTGATATCAGGACTTTCTGATGGATCTGATGTTGGAACTAAGCAAGGAGAAAGGACTAAGGATAGTTCAGTTAGGAGGTGGTTAATAACTGATAGGCTGGTTACTAGATTCCTGGGGCTGTCCTTGAAGTCTTCCCTCCTGCACTCTGCTATGTGATGCTGGGGCTGGGGGTTTGAAAATCACATTTTTCCTTTGCCAGCTGCTCCCTGTTAGGCTCTGTCACTGTAGGGGTGTGTAAAAGAGACTGAACAGCAGAAAGAAGGAGAGAAGACTTGCTCTTTCCTGGTCACTTTCTGTGGGATTTCTGGTGCCGTGAAAGTCACCCCAGCCTCCCTCTTCTTCACTCCAGCAGATGCACTTCTTTCCTATGTCAGAATAAATCCAGTTTTCAGCTTTCCAGTACTCATAGAACCAGCCTCATTGCATTCCTCTCAGAGACACCAGCACCAGCTGTCCACCCTCTTCAGATACCTGAATTTCAGCTCTGCAGGTCCCACCCATTTAAGCTTTATGTTTTAATAAACTCTGGCCTTTTCCCTTTGTTCTCCAGGCCTAGAGCTGGTTGCTGTTCCTTCAACTGCTACTTCTGTCATAACTTAGTGTTATTTGGTCTTTTCTGTTAATTTAGTTAACACTTTTATAACTAATGTGCAATTCTTTATATTAAACTCTTCTAGATTCAAGTAACTGATGTGTCTTCTCTTTCCCAATTGGACCCTGATCAATGCACTAGGGTTCTGATTTGATTGATAGGAGCATGGGAAAGTCAGAGAGATGCAGATCAAGTACAGGGGAAGAAATGAAGAATTTGGATATGAACCTCTTACATTTGAGACGCCTGTGATAACAAGTAGAGATGTCAAACAGGCACTTGGGTAAATGACTTTAGTGTTCTAAGTGGAGGGTTGAACTTGAAATATAATAAATAATATTATATTCAAGAATTTAGATGGTATATAAAGTCACAGGGTGGAATGATTTCACCTAGGGAAAGAATATATAAAGAGATTAAAAGGGATTTCATCTAGAGAGAGAAGAAAAGGGGGCTCTAGGGTTGAGTATTCAATATGCTTATATTCATTATACATGATTCATTATACATCAATAATTGTTATGGGAATATATGTTTCCTAATACATGTTAGGAAATACTGATGTAATCTTTGAGGATAAAGTGCAAGAGTGTGCACCTCAGCTCACTCGCATAGAGAACAAGCAGGGAGTTGGAGTAGAACTCCCAGCAAAGAATAGAAAGCATATATTTGGCCCAGGAATCTCCTATGCTGTACCTTCTATGACCTTAAGAAAAGTAGTACACAGCCAGGAAATATGCAGACCTGGCTGAGAGGAAGAATATTTCAGCGCTGGGCCTGTGACTCTCCCAGGTTCACAACTGGAAGCCAGCAGAGTTCTGTGACTAAATGCATGGACTCTTTAGTCAGCAAAACCAGGTTTGAATCCTGGTATTAACACTGTCTAGCTGTATAACCTCAGGAAAGTTTACCTTTTCTGAGCCTCAGTTTCCTTGCTTGTAAAACTAGGTACAAAAATTTATACCACAAGGAGCTATAGGGATAACTAAATTAAATATCTCTAAGGGGTTTAGCATAGAACCAAATACATTGTTGATGATCCATAAATGGTAGCTGATGATAGTAGTTGTAGCAATCAAAGCAGCAGTAGAAGATTATCTTACATGTCTCTGTGCAAGAGGCCATGCTCCATTTTTTTTTTTTTTTTTTTTTTTTTGTGAAATGCTGAGTAGAGAGTGGTTTAACATAAACTTCAGGTTTAACAGCAAGTGATGTGTCAGGTCCCTGATAGTTTCGAGAAGACCCTTTAAGCAACACATTCTTCCTGATAGAATAGAATTGAGCAACTGTAAGCCTAACCTTGGACAAAAGAGGTCAGCTCATGATACAGTGTACTGCAAAGCATCCAAATGATTCATGGCTCAGCAAAACCCTGATATAAAGGTGATAAATGACAGAACCTAAGAATAGAATCATATGAAAATTTAGATAAACTGATCCAGAAGAGGCAAGAATGGGCACTATGACTTGAGTTTGAGTAAAAGAGTCTTATTTCAAATTTTAAAATTATTTTTATCTTTTAAAACATGCCTACTTCCTTGATTTCTCACTCAAAGTGTAATGGGGAGTATATGGGGTGGCTTAAGAGAGGATAGTACCATTATTTTTCCCTTCCTTGATGAGACAACCAGTTTTTTGTTTGTTTGTTTGTTTTTTGAGACAGGGTCTTGCTGTCACTCAGGGTGGAGTGCTGTGGTGTGATCTCAGCTCACTGCAACTTTTGCCTCCCAGGTTTAAATGATTCTCCTGCCTCAGCCTCCTGACTAGCTGGGATTACAGGTGTGCGCCACCATGCCCAACTAATTTATGTATTTTTAGTAAAGATGGAATTTCACCATGTTGGCCATGCTGGTCTCAAACTCCTGATCTCAGTTGATCCACCTGCCTTGGCCTCTCAAAGTACTGGGATTACAAGCATGAGCCACCGTGCCCTGTCTGAGAAAAACACACATTTTAAAAATAAGTGCCAGCAAGTGTTTGTTGTATTTGTTGCCAGAATCTTGTACTTGGCAAGTTAGGCTAGATTTAGGCATTTGTAACACCCCCCCAAATCTCAATGGTTTAACATATAAAAATGTATATCTCAATTCCTCAAAATCTGCTGTAGATCAGGCACTCTCCCAGGCTGCTGTGTTCCATGGGGTCACCTAAGTGATCTTATGAAACTGTCATCTCAGCACATGGGCTCCACGCTACTCACAGAGGAGGAAGAGAGAGTCAAGAATTGTGCAAGGAGGTTTTACTGCTTGGGCCTGGAAGGGATTCTCATCCTGTCCACTCCATTTCATTGGCAGAATCAGTCACATTGCCCTGTTTAAATACCCAGTGATTACAAAGTTTACTCTTCTCTGGCCCAAACAGGAAAGAGCTCAGTGATAGGAGCAAGCCCTCATAATGTCTACCAAAGACCCTGAGGTTTTTGGACATCAATCTCCAGTACAGAAATCCTATTCTTTGTTGATGTATGTGACACTCATTGCAAAGCTCCTCCATGTTTTTCCCTGGTAGTGGTAAGATTTTGGTTGCTTAGCCTCTTGAATGCTTTCCCACGTTTTTGAGTTTTCCACCTGATGAGACCTGGTGGGAGACGGGCTTGGTACCAGCTGAGACATCTCATGATTTGTGGCAGCCACAATGGTGTTCTTACCAGACTATCGCCATGATTTTAGCTAAGGTTCTGTCCCCCATTTTTTCCTGTCCATTTTGTCAGCCAGCCACAATCCTTTCAAGAAATTCCTTTTTAAAACATAAATCATTTAGAGCTGGTTTCTGTTGCTTACATCCAAGAACCTGACTAGCATCGCCATGTTATATGTGCTATGCAGATAGAGACTACCTAGTTAAAAGGACTGCCCCCCTCTTCTATATTCCCATAGCACCATATTTTCTCTCACTATGTCATTTAACTTTTTCTACTTTCTGTTGTGGTGTTTTGTGTATACAAAGGTTTTCCTCCACTAGACTCTAGGTTTAGTTCCTTGAGAGCAGAATTTGTGTCTGAATTCTTTTTTTCCCCACTTCATGATGCATGTATCATAGTGCTTTGCTTGTGGTAGAGTCTCCATATATCTTCTTGTTGCATAAATAAAACTTATTTACTTCAAAAAGTGAATAAGATATAGTCCTTGCCCTTAAAAAGTTTACAGTCTATTAGTGAAGCTAGACTTGCAAATTGTTTATGGTTCAAAATGGAAAGAAATGAGAATTTTCTGTTGAAGGAGTATAACAGAATGGACCAGTACTGATCCATGGCCTGTTAGGAGCTGGGCCACACAGCAGGAGGTGAGTGGCAGGCAAGCCAGCATTATCGCCTGAGCTTTGCCTCCTGTCAGATCAGCTGCAGCATTAGATTCTCATAGGATTGCTGACCCTATTGTGAGCTATGCATGTGAGAGATCTAGGTTGCAGGCTCCTTATGAGAATCTAACTAATGCCTGATGATCTGAGGTGGAACAGTTTTATTCCAAAGCCATCCACCCCCTCATCCCTGTCCATGGAAAAATTGTCTTCTGTGAAACCAGTCCCTGATGCCAAATTATTGGGGACCACTGTGATAGAAGATATGACTAATTTTTACCAGGAGAGGGAAGTAAGGAAAAATAAAGTCTAATACAGCACAGTTGAACTAATTAACATATTCTTAGGCAGAAAAAGGTGAAATAAAGGGACAACCTACATTTTTTAAAGGAGGCATGAAACCTCTTGGAAAGTTTAATAAACTTCAGTTTGTCCAGAGTGGCCATAGCACAGAGTCTGTGCCTGGGACCTAATCAGGAATAAGACTATGCGGTTCCTTGAAAATTATGCAGAGGAGTTTGGGCTTTATTCTCTAAGCTGGGAAGAAGCTGGAGAAATTGAGGAGAGAAGGATAACAGGGTGGCATGAACCAGGTGTCTGAGACCCTGGCTGTCATGCCCTCCTCAGGCTGTGCCTACTACAATTGTCCTTGACAGCATTTTGAGCAACAGAGTCTCAAGAGGTCATCAAGGTAGATTGCCTGGACGACATAGCATATTCCCTCTTGTGCTTATTGTGTAACAGCCCCAGATCTCCCTGATGAACAGGGTGGATTGTCCTGCCAGGACAGTGATAGCCTGTCCTGCTATGTTCTTGCTATTGATCCCTTGGCATGAGGATTCTGAAGTTCCCAGATTGCAGCCATAACTTTTGCTTAAGGAGACTCTCGCTATGTCCCCTAGCAGAAGTTTCACCTGTGGGAGCCAGGACCTCTGAGCCCACAAAACCCACAATTGCAGGGATGTGAGATAAAATGTTCCCAAGTGTGTCACAGGGAGTGACGGAAGCAGGGACTTAATGTATTCTATGTGTGTCATTGACACAGCATCAATAAGTGTCATTGGTTTAGTATATACACTGTGATTTGGAGGATGGTCTCTGAGTTGCAGGCCATTCATTCCATTGCTCTGTGGAGCTACCAGCTTCTGGATGGCACATCATGTGATATGACCAACGGGCAATCTGTGCTGCATTTACCAACAGTGGGGAGATTCTCATTGCCATCTGGCTGGCAGGGAATCCAATTACAGAATCTCATTTCAACATCTATTTTCCAAACCACCCTGGCATCAACTCTTGAAAGCTAAAGTCCCTCAGAAGAAGGCCCTGAGATAGAGACTGGCAAGCAGGAAGCTTATTAGGGAGCACTTTTAGGATCAAAAACTTTGAAAGGAAAGGGAGCAGAAGGGAAGGGAAGGGAAAGTAGTAGGATTGTAAACTGGAACCCATCTCCCATCATATATAAAAACCAACTCAAGATGGATTAAAGACTAAATGTAAGGCTTGAAACTATAAAACTACTAGAAGAAAACACAGAGAAAACAATTCCTATTGGACATTGGTCTAGGCAAAGATTTTATAGCAAAGACCTCAAAAGCATAGACAATTAAAGCACACATATACAGGTGGGAGTATGTTAAACTAAAAAGCTTCTGCACAGCAAAGGAAACAATTGACAGAGTGAAGAGACAACTTATGAATGGCAGAAAATATTTGCAAACTATTAATATGACAAGGGACTAACATCAAGAATATACAAGGTACCCAAAAACTCAACAGGAAAAAAAAATCCCAGTAAAAAGTAGGCAAAATAACTTGATCACTTCTGTAAGGAAAAAAATAAAAAATTAAAAGAAGGCAAAAGACAAGAATAAAGATTTCTCAAAAGAAGACATACAAATGGCCAACGGATAAATGTTCAACATCCCTGATAATTAGGGAAATGCAAATCAAAATCATGATGAAATGGGGTTAGTCAATCTAACCCCAGTTAGAATGGCTACCATTTAAAAGACAAAAAATAACAGATGCTGGAAAAGATGTGGAAAAAAGGGAACTCTTATACATTGTTAGTGGGAATGTAAATTAGTACTACCAATATGGAAAAACAGTATAGTGATTTATCAATAAACTAAAAATGGAACTATCATACAACCTGGCAATACCACTACTGGGTATGTATCCAAAGGAAAAGAAATCAGTATAAAAAAGGAATACCGGCACTTGCATGTTTATTGCAGCACTATTCACAATAGCAAAGATATGGAATCAACCTAACGGTCCATCAACAAACCAATGAATAAAGAAAATGTAGTATATATACACAATGGAATACTATTCAGCCATAAAAAGAATGAAATCATGTCATTTGCAGAAACATGGATGGTATTGGAGGCCATTATATTAAGTGAGATAAGCTGGGTACAGAAAGACAAATACCTCATGTTCTCACTCATATGTGGGAGATAAAAAACTTGATGTCATGGAGATAGAGAATAGAATGATACATACCAGAGTTGGGGAATGCTGGGAGAGTAGGAGGGGGAAATGAAGAGAGATTGGTGAATGGGTACAAATGTACACTTAGATAGAAGAAATAAGCTCTAAAGTTCAATAGCAGACAAGGGTAACTATAGTTAACAAAAAAATACTGTATACTTCAGAACAGCCAGAAGAGAGGACTTGGAATGTTACCAACATACAGAAATGATAAATACTCAAGATAATGTATTCCTTGAATACCCCGATCTGACTTGATCATCACACATCCTATGCATGTAAAAAATACTCACATGTACTTCATAAATATGTAAAATATTATGTATCAATAAAAGAAAAAATCAAAATAAAATAAAATATATTAAAAAAAGCAGGATTGGAAAAAGAGAACAGTTGAACTATAATACATCTCAACAAAGGCCTCATTCACCCCATAGGGACTTCAAAACTGGGATAGTCCTTCATAATTATCCACTTTTGGGAGGGGCTAGGGCCGGGCACATATATCCCACAGTCTGTTAGTGATTACATATGGATTGCTCCAGACAGAGAGTGCTCCTTTGAGCAAGATGGCTGTCTTCGTGTGAGGCAATGCCCCAAAAAGTCTAAGAGCTAAGATCTGTCAGTAAACAATCTTCCCAGAATCTGGGAAAATAGATCTTTCTGTTTTAAATAGAGGATCTGGGATACACAACACAGCCCATCTACAACAATTAGGATGAGTAAGGGGAAAATGTAGGAGATAAAATCAGAGAGATAGTATATTACAGAAGATTACTGTTGGCGATTTGAAACAGAAACCAAACTATGGTCACTTAATCTAAAATAGGTATATTTTTCTCACACTGGAAAAAATCTAGAGGGTAGGCAGTCCAAGCTGGTATCACATTCCATGTTATCAGGGTCTCAAGATCCTTTCATCTTTCTGCTTCTCTATATTTGGCATGTAGGCTTTGTCCTCATTGTTATGAAATAACTGCTCTATCTACAGGTATTTCATTACCATTCGAGGCAGGGAGAGGAAAGGTGAAGGGTAAAATGCGCATGCAAGCTGAGTCTGTCCTATTCTAAAATGATGTCTTTTTAAAATAGCATTTCCAGAAGGATTCCAGCAGTAGTCTTCCACTTATATTCCATTAGCTAGAAATAGGTTACATGGCTACTTCTAACTCCAAGAGTTAGAAGAGCAGAGCTCGTGCTGTCACACACAAGTGGAATTCTGTTCCTATGGAGGAAGGAAAATTGATATGATATTGGATAGTCAACCAGCAGCGTCTGCCACAGGCCAGGGTATGCCATCCACAGGAAGAAGTTTGGATTTTATTTTAAATGCAATGAATGGTCATTGAAGGGTTTTAAGGAAGAGGGTGATTTGATTTAATCTATTCAGGCAGCTGGAAGCAGAATGGATTATACAGAAAAAGAAGGGAGGCCCAGTAGGAGGCCAACAAAGAAAAATTGCCTTTGATGACTGGGATAGCAGTGTCTGTGGGGTTTATGAAGACTACTTGAGCTTTAACATGTGACTGCCAGCTTGGCTAGATAAACCCATGCTGCTTAAGAATCTATCTACCACATGGGAGGAGAGGATACTGATATGTAAATGTAGTATCAATTGGATCAGTCCTTAAACAGATTCAGTGGCCTTGGAGAAGGAAGCTAGTCTAAATGATCATGTCATTCTTACTCAGGCAGGTAAGGAATTATCTTCATTTTACACAGCAAACAGTTGAAGCTGCAAGCAGCTGTGCCACTCCTTTAACTTATAAGTAAAGACAATTAATTGAGTTTGCTTCTGAATCTGATTACAGCACAACTTCACATTTGTAAACTTTTCTGGGTATTGTATTTGTTTCTTTCCTCTATTCAGATAGTTTCTACCTTTCTCCTTAGCTGTATTTCTTCTTCATTTATTTTCTCTTCAGTTTACCACACTCTCAAGATTTCTAGACCCATCCCCTTTTTCATGGGTTAAACCTATGCTGAAAATAATTTTAAAGAACAAAGAAAGAGAGAATTTCCCGGTAGCCTTATGTAGAGAAAAATACTCATTTACGGGTGTTTTACTCTGTGTCAACAAAAATAGAATTAACCATCTGGCACCACCAAGAGGCTACTTCAGAAAGTGCATGGGAAAAAAGAATCAAACTTCTAGTTTTGCTTTCACGCCATCTGAGACCCGGGCAGAAAACCGGAAACTATTGATGGCCGCCATCTTGAAATGATGCTATTTCATGCGCTTCTCCAAAACAAACAAACAAACAAACAGAAAAAAACATTTAGATGTTCTCTAAAGAGCATTCTGCAGAACTTGCTACTTACAATTCTTTCTCCTATGCCTCTGTTCAGAATACTCAGTTTTTATTATATCAAAAAGCAAGGTAGCATGGTAGAAATAGGTTGGCATTTTACTGCATTTAAATCCTGATATGACCACTGATAGATTTATAGCCTTGGGCAAAAAACTTGACTTCCCTAACCTTCAGTTCCATCAACTACAAATTAGAGATATTCATACTTAATTTTTGGAAAGATTGAAAGAGATACTTAAAGTACTGAGCATAGCATCTGATGTACACACACATCCTGTGTGTTAAATGAGAGCAATTCACATTATCATTGTTATTATTAATATAATTTTCATCAAAAACTATTGTCGACAAATTTACTTTTTTGGATGCATGAGACCGTTAGGATGATTGTGGCTCTTCTGTGTACAGATATTCTAGGTCAGGAAAAGAGATCAAATGAGAATATTTTACCCCACATCACTCTCATGAAACAGGGGAGCTAATTATCTTCTATTCATGATCCTTTAGGACACCCTTTTGCAATGTACACAGTTGCATTTTTGTACGGTTTGGAAGTGTAAACTGTGTTAATAGCTGGCTAGTCCATTCAGAACCAGAAATTGGATTCAAATGTCTTATGCCTTTATCATTTACTGATTCTGCCATACTGAAGTTTATGAGACTCTAATCTTTTGTGTATATCTCCAAATTTTTGTCCATATTTATCAGTATTATTATTATTCACTCAATACTTGTGTTCAAATTAAATTCAAATTTACTCACTTCTTAACACTTAGCCTTGTTCTAAGAACTATTATGTTGGTTCAAAAGTAATGGTTTTGGCCATTACTTTTAATGGTGAACACTGCAATTACTTTTGCACCAACCTAGTAATATCCATGAAATCACTAGTTTTAAAGTCTAGCTTTTTTGCTTTAATACCCATTACATTAATTTACAACTATTAAATTTTCTTTATAAAAATGTTTTCATGTACTACCTAGAATCAACTCAGATACCACCAGTGGTATATGGACCACGCATTACATAACCCAGCCCTGTACCTCCTTGCTCCCTCCCTAGAGTAGAAATTTCAATGTTTTTCTTTCCTTCTAGTGGTTTTGTTTTCCCTCTTGCATGTTTCAATGGGTGCTCAGGATAATCTTGTAAAGTTGGAGCTTTAAACTGTTGTGAATGGAGGCATAGGTTTTGATGTCCCAGAAATGTAATTTAATATATATCTGAAATAACACTTTTGTCTCTAATGTGAATAGGCACAGCATGTCTAGGTCCTGGTCCTTTTTAGATATTTGCTATTTATTCTTTCTGTTTACAGAGATTCTGAAGGAAGGATTCTGATCTGCTACAGTAAATAGAGCATGAAAATCAGGTCTGGCTTGAATTTTTTCCTAGACATTAACCCTACCTCAGATTTAAAGGCTTAGTTTCACTAGCTA
Source organism: Pan troglodytes (assembly GCF_028858775.2). Taxonomy (NCBI): domain Eukaryota; kingdom Metazoa; phylum Chordata; class Mammalia; order Primates; family Hominidae; genus Pan; species Pan troglodytes. The sequence continues at coordinate 67,207,897 of NC_086015.1, forward strand.
AGGTGTGGCTAATAATTGACCCTTTTCACCTTCTCACAGCACCTTAACCTTAAAGAGAAGATAGATGCATATTATGTGACTATCCAAGACTAAATGAGGTTATCCACATAGTGTTTGCTGAATACATTTCTTTCTGAGTTGCCTTGGCAGGGGCTGTATATAAATTAAGCATGGTGGAGCAGAGTGGTTAAGAGCCAGCACTTGGACTTTGCCTTCCGGGATTTGAGTAAAGACTTCTACCTCTAGTTTGTAATATTAACTAATGACCTCACCTGAGCCTCAGTTTCATCATCTATAAAATGGGGATAATAACAGCAACTACCTCATAGGGTTGCTGTGAAGGATAAATAAGATTTTACGGATAAATCTCTTATCTCAGTCCCTGAAACTTATTGGGAGATTGGCAAATTTAGTGACTATTATAACTGTAAGTCTGGCTTGTACCTTGGAAATTTGGAATTTCATAGCCTATATTATATATAAGGAGAATGTCAAGAGACTCCTTTTTAAAAGGCATGGAATGACTCATAGTTTCCCCTTAAAAAGAGAGAAATGCACTACTAGGTACCTACCCAAAGGAAACAAAGTCATCATATAAAAAAGACACATGCACACATGTTTATAGCAGTACAATTAGCAGTTACAAAGATATGGAACCAACCTAAGTGTCCATCGACCAACAAGTGGATAAAGGAAATGTGGTATATGTATACCATGGAATAGTACTCAGCCATAAAAAGGAACAAAATAATGTTTTTTGCAGCTACTTGGATGGAGCTGGAAGCCATTATTCTAAGTGAAGTAACTCGGGAATGTAAAACCACTTATAAGTGGGAGCTAAGCTATGAGAATGGAAAGGCATAAATGATATAATCGACTCTGGGGACTGGTGGGAGGAGGTTGGGAGGGGAATGAGGGCTAAAAGACTACATATTGGGTACAATGTATGCTGCTCAGGTGATGGGTGCACCAAAATCTCAGAATTCACCACTAAAGAACTCATCTGTACACCAAAAACCACCTGTACCCCAAAAACCATTGAAATAAAAGTTTAAAAAGGGGGAAATATTCAACTACTGCTTAGTGACTGCCCCTTATTCCCCAATTAAATTCTTAAGTCTTCCATCTCAGGAAATTACTTCCATAATGATAAATAAGTAATGTTACTGCTTCTTCTCACAGGGCTAGCACCATTGCTGGGCCTTCCAACTTCTAGGCCCCAGGTCAGAAGCAGTCAGCATCCTTCTAAGAAAAGGCCATTTTTTTAAATTTTAGCAGCACTCGAGGGAGAGAAGCTGCCAAAAAAGCACATGGTTCACCAGAAGCTAAGCCATTCAGTGAAACAAATGCCACATGTCAGGAACAAAAGAAGAAAAAGTTCAACCCTTTTGCACAGATTTTTCTTATCAAAGCCAAGCTCACTTAAAATATAAACTGGCTGATTTACTGGAGCATTTACAGCAGTTTCCCTTATTTTAACAAGATCAGTGAACCCCGCTGTTGTTCTTTTTAATCCTGATTTGTTTTGTCCTTACTTGAGAAGCTATATTTCTACCATTAAAAACAAACCTGTGATCAAGATGAAAAGGCAGAAATCAAAGAGTTATAACTCAGAGCTGGTCTAATACAGTGGAAAAAAGCACAGGAGATATGAGGTACTTCATCTGCAGGAGGATATATGGGATTTAGAAAGATATTAAATAGAGTTACTTCATAAAGTTCTCAAGGGCTGTCTCAAGTGAGTATTTCAGATTCTGACTTTTTTTTTTTTTTTTTTTTTTTGAGACAGAGTCTTGTTCTGTTGTCCAGGCTGGAGTGCAATGGCATGATCTTGGCTCACTGCAACCTCCCCATCCCAGGTTCAAATGATTCTCGTGCCTCAGCCTCCCAGGTAGCTGCGATTACAGGTATGCACCACCAGGCCCGGTGAATTTTTGTATTTTTAGTAGAGACAGCGTTTTGCCATGTTGGCCAGGCTGGTCTCGAGCTCCTGACCTCAAGTGATCCGCCTTCCTTGGCCTCCCAAAGTGCTGGGATTACTGGCGTGAGCCACACCGTGCCCTGCCCCAGATTCTGAGTATATTAAAAGAACTAAAATGTGATAATGCAGAATTATTTTCTCTATCTTCAGCACCTCCAAAATTATCTAATGTTTTTAGCATGGCTTGTAGGAAATACTATTGAATTGATAGGGCACCTGGAATCTAGGCCCAACTGTGCTGTGAAGTGTAGAGTCCTTGAGCTAGCTACCTCTCAGAGCTCATGTCCCTAGTCTGTAAAACGGGAATGGGCTCAGTTATCTTTAACATCCTATAATTGCTGTCATCACCCAGAATGAGGATGTGTTAGTAACTGAAGAAATATTTTAATTTGATATAGTCATTTGATTCAACTAGAAAAAAACAAAGATGCGGAAGAGTTTTCCAAAGAATGCTTTTTGTTTGAATACTTCCATGTTTTAAAAAATCATATTAAAAATGTTTTAAACTATGATTCTTATAAAAGAATTGTTCAAAACTAAAAATTTTGATATGCTACCCTCTAGTGGTGACTAGAACTTACTTTACTAATTTCATCTGAAAGTGCATTCAGATCTTTTGTTCACAGGACAGAAGTAAGGAGAATTCTGTTTAAATTTTAATCATCTCAAAATGTGGTTCAAAGACTTAGGGCCTTGGAACTAAGTGGTTAAACACACAGCCTCCCAGAGTCCCCTCAAGACCAAATCAACCATGCTATTTGAGAGTGGAGCCCAAATATCTGTATGGTTAACAGACAGCCCAGCAGATTCTTAAGCCGAATGGAATTTGAAACCACTGTTCTAGCTCCCTGGAAGATATAGTACAGATAGGGGCATTATTATAAATCTAGTAAATTCAAATTCTCTTTTCTTCACCTCAAGGTTTAAAACAGGTGGACAGTAAATTTTCTAATTGTTTCTTGTCAACTTCAAGATAAGGATCATGTTCCTTAGCATGGCACACAAGGCCCTCCATGGCCCAGACCCTACATCTCCAGCCAACAGGCCTTGATACTCCCATTACTCTGACTTTACCACATATGGATACCACTGCCATTACTAAATTCCATGTGGAACTCTAGAATTCCTAAAAGATTCTATGCAATTGATTCTGCATTTTTGAAGAGGCTCTTTTACTCTGCATGGAATATGTCTGCACTCAACCTAAGTTTGATTAGAAACATCACATTATTTTTAGTAATTATCAATAAAACTGAAAAGAATAATACTACATAAACTTGAGATAAATGACAGAGCTAAGAGTTGTCTCCCAGGCTGTGTTTAGCCTATTCCATCTCTATAAGCCACTTTCCTCAAGTCATCCTGTATAGATATGCAATCCAAATAAAACAGTATGTGTGTTATGAGATAGCCTTAGGAAATGTTGCCATTGGCCTTTTCCCCTTCCAATTATATGCCTGACCCAAAGTCCCTTCCTTCTTTACCTAAGTTTAGAAATGACTGAGGAGACAGACATAGGAGAAAGATAAACAAAGATTAAAATGTCAGCTTTATTTCTGACAAGAGCCTGTTCTGGAGCACATACATTAGGTGTGTGGTGAAATGGGTGTATTAGTCCGTTTTCACACTGCTGATAAAGGCATACCTGAGACTGGGAAATTTACAAAAGAAAGAGGTTTAATGGACTTCCATTTCCACATGGCTGGGGAGGCCTCATAATCATGGTGGAAGGCAAGGAGGAGCAAGTCACGTCTTACATGGATGGCAGCAGACAAAGAGAGAGAGCTTGTGAATGGGAACTCCTCCTTATAAAAACATCAAATCTCATGAGACTTATTCTATCACAAGGACAGCACGGGAAAGACTTGCTCACATGATTCAATTACCTCCCACCAGGTCTCTCCCACCACACCTGGGAATTCAAGATGAGATTTGGGTGGGGACACAGCCAAATCATATCAATGGGATTGCATTCTTCCACAACCACTGGATCTTTGGGTTCCCACTGGAGGAAAGGTTTATAACTACATAGCAGGCACACCAACCCAGAAATGCTGCCTTCATTGTTTTGGGGTCAAGATGGAAGATAATGAATCATATTCTAATGCTGTATACCCTTTCAGTAGGTTAATTCTCCCCAGTTTAGAAAATGAACAAGAATTGTCTGTAGTAAATCTCAGCTATACAGAAATTCTGGTGTGCTGCCCCTGTGTGGAAATGAAAAATGAAAGAAGTAGACTTTCTAAGCTCCAAAATGTATTTTTCAATATCTGTTGAAATGAAGGCTTGCCTGTAGTCAGAGTTTTTATTACTAGAAAGTAGCATGTTCTGCTCGGGGCCAGTGGGCCTGTGCCCATCTGCTGTTTCTCATAAAAGATGCTGTTTTGTATTTGATAACAGGATATGACATAGTTTAACGCAGTGGTGAAAATGTATTAAGGAAATAATGAGAGGCTCTATCATTTTTTAAATGACATTTTTATTGGGATAAGTATAGATTCATGTGCAACTGTCACCAATAATACAAAAAATCCTTTTACAATTTGTCTACAATCTCCCCCCAGTGGAGGACGTTTGCAAACTATAGCATAACATCACATTCAGGACACTGATATTGATACCATCTACTTAGCAAGATTTTCCCCGTTTTTATTTGTACTCATCTGTGTGTGTATGTGTGTGTACTAAGTTTTTTACAATGTTACCACCTGGGTAGATGCTCTTTATCAAAGCAAAACAACATTTAGCATCACCACAGTTGAGATACTGAATAGCGCCAACACAGTGAGGATCTTTCATATTTCCTGTTTATAATATAACAGGAAACAGGCCTGTTGGCTGGAGACGTAGGGTCTGGGCCATGGAAGGCCTTGTGTGCTATGCTAAGGAACATAATCCTTATCCTGAAGTTCATACGGAACAATTAGAGAATTTACTGTCCACCTATTTTAAACCTTGAGCTGAAGAAAAGAGAACTTGAATTTACTAGATTTATGATAATGCCCACATCCATACTATATCTTCTAGGGAGCTAGAACAGTGGTTTCAAATTCCACTGGGCTTACGAATCTGCTGGATTGTCTGTTAACCATACAGATTTTTGGGCCCCACTCTTGAATAGTATAGTTGATTTGGTCTTGAGGGGACTCCGGGAAGCTGTGTTTTTAACCACTTAGATGCAAGGCCCTAAGTCTTTGAACCACACATTGAGATGATTTAAACAAAATTTTAATAACTCCTACCTCTCTGCTTCCCCCATGGACTCCCTTCTGTACCTAACCTTTAGCGACCACTTATTTGGTCTCATTTCTAAAATTTTATTTTGAGAGGTCTTTATATTTTAAATATTAGCCCTTTGTTGGATATGAGGTTGGCAAATATTTTCTCACAGTCTAGTAAACTTTCTTTTCATTCTCATCACATGGGCTTGTCTTTTAACAGATCAAAAGTTTTTCATTTTGATGAAGTCCAATCTATCAATTTTTCTTTTATTAATCATGCTTTTTGTTTTAAGTCTAGGAACATTTTACCTAGCCCTGGATACTGAAGATTTTCTTATATTTTTTTCCAAAAAGTTTTACAGTTTGTGTTTTACATGTAACTCCATGATCCATTTTCAGTTAATTTTTGTACAAGCCATATTAAGCTGAGGTTTCTTTTTTTTTTTTTTTTTTCTTTATGGATGCCCAATTCGTTTGGCACCATTTGTTCCATTTGTTGAAAAGTCTGTTCTTCCTTCAATGCATTGCTTTTTTGCCTCTGTCAAAAATTAGTTGGGTCTTTTGTACGGGTATAGATCTGGGTTCTCTATTCTTTTCCATAGATCTATACATCAGTCTCTCTACCAATATCACACTGTTCAGATTACTGTGGCTATCTAGTAATCTTTAATATTGGGAAGAGTAATTCCTCCCACTATATTTTTTTTGATCAAGATACTTTCAACCATTTTAGGGCCTATGTTTTCCTACATATATATTAGCATAAGTTTGTCGGTATCTACAAAAACCTTGCTGGGATTGTGACAGAGACTGTGTTAAGCCTATAGTTCAATTTGGGGAGAATTGATGTATTTATTATGTTCAATCTTTTATTACACAAATATGGTATGCCTCTCCATTTAATTAGGTCTTCTTTGATTTCCTAGGTTAACATGTTGTAATATTCAGTGTACACATCCTGTACATATTAAGTATACACCTAAGTATTTCATTGTATTTTATTTTAGAGGTATTGTTTTAAATTCTGATTTTCCTGTGTTCATTGTTAGTATATAAAAATGTCTGTGATTTTTGTGTGTTAATCTTATATCCTGCAAGCTTGTTATACTCACTTTCCAGTTCTAGGAGTATTTTTGTAGGTTATTTGGGAGTTTTATGTAGATAATTCTGTCATCCACTAATATGAACAGTTTTAATTCTTCCTTTCCAATCTGTATGCCTCTCATTTCTTTTTCTTGCCTCATTTCAGAGGCTAGAATTTCCAATACTATGTTGAAGAAGAGTGGTGAGAGTGGACATTCTTACTTTACTTCTGATGTTAGGAGGAACACATTCAGTGCTTCACCATAAGTATGATGTTAGCTGTAGATTTTTCACAGATGCTCTTTATCAAGGCAATTCCCCTTTACTCCCAACTTGGTAACAGTGTTTATTATAAATGGGTTAGATTTTTTGGGTTTATTATAAATTTATTATAAATGGGTCAGATGCTTGTCAAATGCTTTTTCTATGTCAATTCATACGATCATGATTTGACTTGTTGATATGGCAATGTTGTATATACAGGGTATTTTGTTCTTGTCTTACAGGTCCCTGATATTCTGTTCATATTTTTTCAGCCTATTTTCTCTCTCATTCAAATTGAGTGAAATTCTATTTCTGTGTCCTCAAGTTTACTGATTCTATCCTCTGTCATCTCCACTCTACCACCAAGGCCAACCAGTGAGTGTTGTTCGTGTTTTTGTATTTTTGAGTTCTGTGATTTCCATTTTGTTCTTTTTAATTGACAATTTTATTTCTTTGCTGAAATTTTCATGTGCGTCAAGACAATGTATAATTTGTTGTTACAGCATTCTTATGATGACTGCTTTAAAATCCTTGTCATTTAATTCTAACACCTGATTTATCGCGGTGGGCATTGGCATCGGCTGGTTGTCTTCTCTCCTTCAAGTTGCAATGTTCTTGGTTCTTAGTATGACGGATGACTTTCAATCCTACTGTGAACATTTTGTCTATTATGTTACGGGACTCAAGGTCCTAGTTAAATCTTCATTTTATCACATTTAAGTTTAATACAGAGATCTTGGCCTGGTTTTGTCGGCTGTGATGTCAATGACAGCTTAATTTTCAGAGCTTTTGAGGTGATGTTTTGGTCTGCTTGGTTTAAATGGTGCCTGAGAAGCTCCCACTGGTTCTGGTTGGTGTTTCCTGAGGACCTGGTAGGGATTTCTCCAGGCCTGGCCTCAGGTGTCTCTGGGAGGATTGGAGCATCTAAGGCTTGGCAGAGAAGGAGAGTGCTGCTCCCAGATGCTAATATTTGGTAGAATTCTCAATTGCTCCTCCCCACCTGTGCCACTGGACTTGCTTGATGTTGTTGGTGGGACTCCTTCTTGGTCTAGGGGAAAAATCAGCCAACCTGAGATGCTTTATCTTGTTAGGTCAGGGGTTGGTATATGATGTGTGGGTCAGCTTCTTAAGTTGGGTGAGGGGCATGACACCCTGGTACTATGTAGTTCCTTAAGTCCTGAGGTCTGAAGCTGTCTTGCCTCCTGCTTACTATCTCTCAGCATTCACCTTTGGTTGTCCCTTGTGCCATTTCCAGGGTTTATAGTTGTGCACAGTTGGAGAGGAGCAGGGAGAAACTCTTTGTCATTTCATCCTGACAGAAATGAACCTATTTCATTTTAATGAAAGAAAGAAACTCAGTTTGAACAAATCATTCAATTTTTTTTTTCTGTGATTCAGTTTCTACCTGCCAGAGAGAAGAAGGTCTGATTGGTTTGGGCTTTCTTTTCTCCTCAGCATTTCCTTTATTTTCCCCTCCACCCTCTACTCTCCGCATCCCCCTTCCCTCTCCCATCTGCTGAGATATAATTTTGGAATGACTTTTAGACATGAAAAACTAGTGGTAGGGAATGCAGAAACACAGAATAGGAGAATCTTCTTGTTAGGTTAAACACAAATGGAGCTGTAAATAGGAAGCAAATTTTCACGATTTTCTTAGTGCTACTAAATTAATTCTGTGATATAAAATAAGAAGAGATCTGACATTCATTCACTTAATTTTAATGACTAATGGAGCTTATATGTTTTGACATTCTTGTGGTTATTTGTATTTAATACAGATCAAAGTGAAACAAAATAGAGGCCTGAAGGCATAATTTCAGAGAGCTAGTAAGTGAGGATGTTATTTCATAGCAGTGATTTTGATGTGTGGTAGTAGGGTAATTCGGTATAACTGTATCTTGGAGGAGGCTGTGTTATCTTTAAAGAATGGATTCTAAAATTGTCATTGCTGTATTACACTTTAAGTCATAATATTGTATTGTTTAATTTAAAAAATAACGGAATTAGTAAGATTTTTTGGTTTAAACAAAACCAAGATTGAGCAATATTATTTTGGATAATGAAATGATACAAACTTCATCTTCCTATGGAGCTGACCATTAATTAGGTTGTATGTGCACAGGCTCCTCTCAACTGAGACTGAGCTGTGATATCTGTTTTAGCACTCTCATTATAGATGTGGATTCAACATATGTCTTTGCTGACATTTTCATCTAACACTCTGGCACAGTTTCTTCAAAATTTACATTTCTTGACCCTTGACTAGTAAAGTGTGACATGTGTCACACACACATCCTACCATTGTCAAGTGTGTCATGCACCCATACTACCATTGTCACCCATCCTACCATTGTCAGGTGTGTCATGCACCCATCCTACCCTTGTCACCCATCCTATCATTGTCAAGTGTGTTATGCACCTACCCTACCATTGTCACCAATCCTACCATTGCCCAGTGTGTCACACACACACACCTTACCATGAGTGCATGGTGGGATAGGTGCATGACACACCTGACAATGGTGGAATGAGTGACAATGGTAGGATATCTGCACCATCCTACCATTGTCACCCATCCTACCATTGTCAGGTGTGTCATGCACCCATCCTACAATTGTCACCCATCCTATCATCGTCAAGTGTGTTATGCACCCACCCTACCATTGTCACCAATCCTACCATTGCCCAGTGTGTCATGTACACACACCTTACCATGAGTGCATGGTAGGATGGGTGCATGACACACCTGACAATGGTAGAATGGGTAACAATGGTAGGATATCAGGTGTGTCAGGCACCCATCCTACCATTGTCACCAATCCTACCATTGTCACCAATCCTACCATTGTCAGGTGTGTCATGTGCCCATTCTACCATTGTCACCCATACTATCATTGTCAAGTGTATCACACACCCATCCTACCATTGTCATGTGTAACACACCCACCTTACCATTGTCATCTATCTCACCATTGTGAAATGTGTTATGCCCCCAACCTACCATTGTCACCCCTCTTTTTATTGTCAAGTGTATCATACCCTTATCCTACCATTGTCAAGTATGTCACACACCCATCCTAACGTTGTCAAATGTGTCACACACCCACCTTACCATTGTCATCTATCCCACCATTGTCAAGTGTGTCATCCACCCATCCTACCATTGTCACCCATCATACCATTGTCAAGCAACTGTTTAACAATGAAAAGATTTATAAGATGGAAATAGATTATCAGATGGATTTAAGGCCTTGATAATCTTACTTATCTCTTCTTATCTCTATAAGGCTAAGTAATTCAGCTTAATTAGCCTGGGATTATATGTGAGACAGGGGAGGTTATTTGATCTACTGCATCCCTTTCTTCCCTTTGTAGCTTATCTCCTTACTCCTCATGAGTTTTGTTAGTTTTTGAAAATATAAAACACATTAGAGACTTAACATGCAAAGCAGTACAAACTGACAAGAGACAGAAACAGAGAGTTCAAACTGACAATAAATTGGTTTATTTAACAGGATAAAAATATTCAATCTGCTTTAACTTGTAAAGTTAATTATATTATTATATGTTTTACTTTTTTCCTGCATCAGAAGCACCCATCCCATTTTAACAGGGCACTTGCCTTCATGGACGGCATTCTAGGAAAAAAAGCAAATGTTTTCTCTCACCATCTGGAAAATGTTACAGCATTCCCTACACTCACGAGAAGGGAGAGGCTTTTTCCTGTGGCTAATGATCTGTGCTCTTGCTATGGGGGCCTCCGAAGTCTAGAAGGAAATGAAAGAGGAGACCGGTCTTTTGTGTGGAGCAATAAATAAGGTGTGGCAATATGTCTGGAGGTGGGGGAGTAAGCGAGAGGATTGATAAATGACAATTACCTCACCCAAGGGGACTTATCCAAGAAGCTATTGTCCTGTAACTCATAACATGCACTGTGAATGAAGGGAGATATCCATCATTGCGAAGGACATTATTGCAAGGTCCATGACCTGCACTGTGCTGGAGTCATTGCCAGTTACACGCATACTCTTTGTGTGAGTGAGAATATCCCATTTTTCATAATACAAGTCACGCAGCCTGTCCTAGCTGGGACTCCAGTCTATACAAGGAGGAAACTCTGCTCCATTCATGCCAGCACATCACCAGCTAATTGCCCTGTGGTAGAATCCCACTGTGCCATGAGACTTTGTATTCTCCCCATTGACCACACCCATGCATGCATCTTTTGACAGCGCCATGGAACATCAGAAAGACCAAGTTCTAAAGCAGGATAGTAAAATGACCCTTATTTATCTTATAGGTAATTCAGTCTGAAGACACTAAAAAAAAATCCATGCTTTGCACAGGCTGTAAGAAGGTACCCACTATCAGGATCCACCTTCACCGTTACAGGACAGAGACAGAAACAATTGAAGTCTCCCACCTTGCTCAAGAGCATTAGCAGGAGCTTGAGTTGGAGAGGTCAAAGGAGGAAAGAGGGATGGCAAATGGAGAGGTTAAGGAGACCAGAGAATGGACCTCCGTATTCTCCCCTAACACTGACTCTGAGTAAGGTGAAAGGTGAAAATGGCAAATATTATTGGCTCTTTACCCAACAGCTATTTCCTCTTTTCCAAGGTAACAGGTTCCTGATATTGTTCAGTTGTTGGGCAGCCTTGTGCTTCAGGGAAGCCTGGACTTCTTACCAACCCCAGAATGAGACTAATTTGATCTTTGCCATTTATGGTAATTCTATTTCTCTTGCCATTAATTGGTTTGAGAACGGGTATATGATGCACTTTTAATCAATGAGATTTGGGGGTAAGACCACCAGGAATTCTGGAAATTCTTCCTTTCACTTAAAAAAAGACACCTAAAGAATAAATAAACTATTTTCCTTCCTTTCCTATATCTTGATATACATTAAAGTTGTTACGCCTGGAACTGCTACAATCATCTCATAAGTGTAAGAGGAAAGCTAAGAGATTTATGAAGAATTTAAACTCAGGCAATAACGAGCCACTCAGTTAACCAATCCTGAAATGATCCTATTTTTAGCTTTTGGTTAGATAAGAAAATTTATCTTTTTTATTTTTAAGCCAATTTTAGTTGGTTTTTTTGTTATATCCAGCCAAAAGCATACCAAGAGAATCAATAATCTGATGGAAAATTTAAAAAGTTTTTGGATCATGTCACAGACTCCTTGTGGATTCATAATCAGCTAAAAGTTATATTATTTTCTTCCTGGTAATGGACTATAGCTACACCCCCTTTCACATGTTTCAGAAATTACAGAAACTATACATTGTGGAAGAATCTTTCTGTAATTATAAGCATACTTTTTCTTTCAACATGATTAATATGAGGAATAAAAGCGAGGAAAGAACCCCTTCTAATTAGAATCTGAATGCATAAAATAGATAAGAAAATAAAAGATAATGTGAATTCAAATTCAAAACCAAAAGACGGAAATACCCATTTCCAGAAATGGAAAGCAAACTCAAAAATCAAAGACATGAGCAGAGCTTTGCTTAAAAATATCAGAGTGCTATGAGAAGCAGGTACAGGCCCTAATGGCTGGATATGGGAGTTGGCATGCCTGTACCGAGAAGGTACCCCAGGACACAGGTCCTATTTATACAGGGAACTAGAGCTGAGATACTTGCAACAAACCAGGACTCCTAGGGACTGGGAAAACTCTGCCCCCACCAGCTAGGGGAAGCAGCAAGAAAACTTGCTACATATCCAGGGTTGAGGCTAGAAAAAATTAACCTTGGAAATGTGAACCCATCACTATGTGAATGAACAGGTGTGAATTAACACCACTAGTATGGAACAGAAACTCCTGGTGGAAAAATCAACTGACTTCAAATGAGTGAAACTCACAGACCCTCAGAAGAGACAAAGTCACCCAGTAGAGATACTTCATATCTCCAAAACCCAGACCACACATAGAAATCAGTCTCAGCTAAAGATGAGCCCCTGGTTGGAGATTCAAAACATGAAAGGAAGTGAATTGCTGGATGAGGAGTGAGATGATGCAACCAAAAGGAAGAATTTGCACACTAATAAGAACAAATAGAATTATCTGAAAAAGACTTTATTTTTAAGATGTTTAAATAGGTAAAAAAGGAAATAGAAAAGATAAAACAAGCACAAAACAGTATGAATAGTACAGGTTTGAAAAATGGGAAAGAATGAAATGGAAATCTGAAAATAAAAATTATAACTCACTGAAAGAAAAGATCAGCTAACTGGTTGAACAATAGCGCATATACCCATGAGGAAAAATGTACATATTAGAATATAGATCCAAGGTAATGACCTAGAATATGGAAGAGAAGAAAAAGCAAGGGAAGTTAAGACAGAAAATAGGAAGACAGCATCTAATGTATGTCTAATGGAAATTCTAGGGAGAGAGAGTAAAGTGAATACATGATATCTAATGTTAGAAGAGAAAATAATCAAGAATTGTCCAGAATTGACAAAAGTAATCAATTCTAAGATTCAAGGAGCACCCTAAAATCTAAAGAGCACAAAGAAAAACAAGCTTACATATAGAAGAATCATCATAGTTAAACTGCAGAATATCAGAAACAAGTAAAAAATTTTAAGGCTACCAAAATTAAAAGACATATTTCTACAAAAGAATGATTGTTAAACTGACAAAAGACATAGTCAACAATAATAACTAATATTTATTGAGTAATTGCTGTGGACCAGACATTATTGTAAGCATGTCTTATTTAGTGTTCTCAACAATCTAATGAGGAAGATACTTCTTCTATTCCTATTTCAGATAGATATAGAACAATGGGAAAAAGACAATGGAGTAGTGTATTGAAAGTGATGAGTCATAAATAATTCTTCCAATAATGCTAACTCCTGCCAAACTTTTATCAAGCATGTAGCTTGGAGGTTAGTTGTTTCTTTCCTGACTGATACATTTGATAGTCCATTTAAAAAGTTTTAAATAATAATGCAAAATATGCATTCAGTGTAACCATGTAAGGAGTATTATATTGTCATAACTTCCTCAGAATTACGTATATGGTCATTTTGTGTGTGCAATGAAAAGGATAGAAAGTGCTGGAAAAGCTATGTTTTTAACCAATTTTTGTTTTGTTTTTTACTGCCCACCCAGATTGAGTTAAAGGAGCTGTGGAATAAAAAAAAAACAAAAACAACAACAAAACAAAACAAAATAAAAAAACAGGCTAAGCTAGGAAGGTGAGTCCTTTCAAAATATTCTTATAACACAAACTATAGATTCTTATATCAGGGAAAAGAGCCCTTTAAGTATTTCAAACCAAAGGAATCTAATACAAGGACTTGCTTACAAAGGTAATAGAATAGCTAAGGAACCATGTAGCATTATGAGGCAACCCTGAATTCAGTGAAAGCAAAGAAGCCACCACCAACCTAGGAATGGAGTGAGAAAAGCATCAGAGCTCAGGGGGCAAGGTCACCTGATGGGCTTGCATGGTGGGAACTGACGCCATGGAGGTAGAGACCAACCTGAAGGAACTGGAGCCACACAGATAATGTATCTAATATGGATTGAGGTGGGGTAGATATGCTGGATCTTATCCTTCCCCTGCTCTCCCCACTTCCATTAGAGTCTTCCCTTAGCTAAACCCATCTGGAATCAGAAGGCAACAGAGGCTGGAAAATGTAGTTTCCTGCAATACACAACCAGGTAGAGAAGGACAGAGAATGGATCTGAGAACAGTCGAGTGATGACAACTCACTGCAATCTGTGAATTGAGTAGAGATGCTGTAATGGCTTTTAGCCTAAGGACAGACTTGTTTGGTGTCACAGGCCTGTTCAATCCCTGCTCTATTCTTTAACTCATCCAACTGCCTGTGTTTCTCCACTTGAGCTTGGTAGTCAGTGTTGGCTTGAAAATGGCGCATGCATTTTGTGTGTGAATGACTAAGCTGACTCTTTTCATGCAAAGGCACTGCTTCTTTCCAATGATAGCCCTGTTCCACAAGCTCTGCAAGATGGCAACTTCATTTAGGACTATCAATCTATTGAGCTTTTTGGAATACAGATGTCCTCTTAAATCTGCTATGCCTAGAAGCTAATAGTGGAATGTAAAAATAGCTTTCGCTGTCTGCACGGCTTTTCTTATTTGTATTCTAAGTAAAATCACTTAGGCAGACACAGAAAGCTCTTCTTATTTGCATTCATTTTGCCTACAGAAAATGTACAGTTCACATGACTGGTCTGCTTCAAAGAAATAATCAAAATACAAATTGCTTGAACTATAAAAACAGGAGCTCAGAAAACCTAGGATAAGGAAAAGACATTAGGATACATTTTAAACATAAAAGAAAGATGTTTTCTGCCATGGCTATCTTCAACTTACATCTCCAAAGCATAAGGAAAGGGATTTTGAGAATTACTTGGTTTGCAGAAGCTTTATTCTTTCCAAAATTTTATTTTTGACCGTGTGAACTAGAAAAGATGCCAGTGTCAAATCTCTGTTTTCATTTGGAGTACATAACCAGAATCTAGAATATGATTTTTCCTGAATCAAAATAAAGCAATATTTGGTAATCATCTTTATTTACCCTCAAAAGAAACACCTTTGAATAAAGAATATGCAATTAATCAAATGAAAGAAATGTTATTTTTATTTAAAATCTGTCATTGACTATAATAATAAATGTTAGCCAAAATGTTTATATTTGGTTCATCTTCTCTTAGCTTTGATAAAGGTTTGTATTTTAATGAAATATTACAACATTAACTCTGGTGGGCATTTTTGGTGATAGAAAATATATTATTTTCAGTGGTGATACAGTTAACTAACCTGTCCAGAATTGGGGTAAATTTTATAAACTGCCCCAATTTTTAAGAACTTTAGTGCTATCAGTGGGAAATGATTTTGACTTTCTGAATTGCTTGTGTTTATATTTTCTACTTAATGCTCAGTACATAGTTAGTGCCAATTGATCAGTTACCTAAGAAAGCTTTGTCAAGTGTGAGAGAGAGAGAGAGAGAGAGAGAGAGAGAGAGTGTGTGTGTGTGTGTGTGTGTGTGTGTGTGTGTGTGTGGTATATTTTATAAAGAACATTAGCACCCTCTTCTGGGTGACTTTTGATTCTGTAATGGGAATATTCTGACAATCTTTTCCCATTTTCTAACAATGAACAGTCTGAATATTCATTAAATTTGCTCCTGATTAAAGCACAACCTCTGAGTAATTTAATTATCCTGTATATTTCAGAAACACTGATAAGTGCTGGAGTCAAAAACACTTCATTGCTAAATGTTACCCACTGGGAATAAGTGTTTGGCTTATGAAAAGGAAAAAAGTGCTTTTTCTACATTTCTTAGGATAAGTGCCTCCAATGACTTTTAAATATACAGAGCTATGCAAGAAAGAAGGAACACAAGGGCAGACAAGGAGAACAGACTGGTACATTCTTCTCCCAGCTGTCTAGGCTCAAAGAAAAAATGTATCCCCTTGCATGCTTTAATAGCAGGCAGTGACATAATTAAATATTCTTTTGTTAAATTAGATTTCTTTACAAAATCAAATACCTTTTAAATCAAACTCCCTGGAGTCCCCCAGATACTCCTTTTATTGACATCTTATAGGGCTGATGTTGGAGGTGTGATTGTACTTGTCTGATCCATTTATTTACTCATTCATCCCTACATTCATTCTAGAAATATTTAGTGAGCACCTACTGTGTAGCAGGCACTCTTCTGGCACTGGAGATGCAGTGAACAGATTCAGGTTCCTGACCTCATGGAGATTTTATTTCTAGTGATATGATCATAAATTCTATATAGAAATATGAGACAGAGTGAAGGAGATAAGAATCTCCTAATCTAGATGCAGGGGGTAGGTATTTTATACCAAGTGGTCAGAAAAGTTCTCATTGATAAAGTGACATTTGAGCAGAGACCTGAAGTGAGAGTTTAAACCTTGTAGGTATTTGGAGGAAGAGCATTCCAGGTGGAAGGAATAGCATATGCAAACCCTCTGAAGCAGGGCCCTTTATTTGCTGTAAATACTTCAAATGCTGTACGGGGCCTCAGGATGTCACAGTAGTTGAGAACTTGCTTGAGCTTTGGAATTCAAAACGTGGATAAGATTTTATATATTACCAATTTACAAATGATTTGTAATCTCTGAGCCTTTATTTTATCACCTACACAATATTGATTTATACAATTTTCTTCTTCCCAGCATTATCGTAAACATTAAATGACATAGTATAGGCAAAAAGTTGAGCATACGGGCTTCATACTTGGGTGATGGGATGATCTGTGCAGCAAATCACCATGGCACATGTTTACCTATGTAGCAAAACTACACATCCTGCACATGTACCCCTGAACTTAGAAGTTGGAAAAAAAAAAGTTTAGCATAATACCTGACATTGTGCTGAGTTCAATAAATGCTAGCTATTTTTAGGGGAAAAATGCCTCTCTAAGAAACAAATTTTCTGCAACATTTAGACATAAAATAGATCATTAATGTTAAAATGGATCCAAATTCAGTCTTCTAAATACTATTTGACAATTATTACATAAGAAATGTTTTTTTTTTTTTTCCTGTCTGGTCCTGCACAACTTGCTTTTCCTCTATGAACCTTAGGTTTTGCAAATTAGGAAATTAAATAAAATCAGGGATGTTCAATCTAAAGCCTCCAAGTAGGATGAGAGCTACTCCCCGTGTTTTAAAATCCCTGGGTGAAATTTTAGACTTACTTCTGGTAAGGATAAGGAAGAACTCAACTATCAGGCTTGCTTAGAGCTGAATTATGAAGCATAGAGTTCAGTGGTTAGGGCCTCTCTGCCTATGGAGTGTGCTGAGCTGGGCAAGGCACTATCCCAAAAGGTCGCCCAGGTATGTATACCTGAGAGTGTTGCTTTCCCCAAATTGTTGGCTTGAGATATTTTCAAAGGGCTCCGTCATCCAGCTCTAACACTTGGACGACCACTGGTCTGTTTCCACTGGATTAATTCTCCTTCCAATCCTTCTTTCCCAAACCTCATTTCTTCCCTTTCTGCCTCTTAAGGGAAAGGCATTTTACCCGCTCTCTCAGCTAGTCAGCCTAAATACCATGAGGTGAAGGGTCAGAACACTGGGAAGTGCAGTTTCTGACGAAGAAGGAGCAGCTGCAGAGAAAGGAGTCCATCTAGGGCCATTTCCATCATGAAGAGAATGTGGCCAAAACATGGGGCAGACAATCAGGAACCCAGGTGATGCCTCATATGGTCTCTTCCTTCGTGTTTGAATTATTTAACACAAGCTGCCTCACCCACCTTACAATGTAAGTAGGATTAAACAGAGCTGGCCAGAGCACTGAAGGGATACCTAACTGCCCAGGGGAAAGGTGATGCACAGAGGGGCCTTGGGATTGAGAGCTATTAAGTAGCAGTTCCAGAAAGGTCTGTTCCAAGAAATGCCACAGCTTGTATTAAAAACTCCCTCCTTGTTCCCTGCAGAATTCATCAGACCCCCAAAACCTGTTAATGCTGATTCTGCAACTTACCAAATGCTGACTTTGGGCAAGTTTTTTTTAACCTCTCTGAACATGAGGCTCCATTTATAAAATAGGACTTGCAATAAATACCTCGCAGTATTGCCTGGCACGTGGTATGGCTTCAGGACATGGTAGCAATTGTGATGAAGATAAGGGTGAAGTGTGGTGGTTGCAGGGAACCTAAGTGTTGCTCAGATTTTAAGGTGCCTTCTAGCTGGAAGACAGTATGCTAATTTGGGTAAGATATGCATAAGTATGAATTACAAAATATAATAAATGGACACAGAGAAGGTTGAAAGAGAAATCAGATATTTTAGATGTTACAGAATCGAGGTGTTGAGAAAAAATTAATCATGCAGTTGGTAATCAGTACTCATTTGTTCATTCTGAAGTTTATATGTGTGTTCTTTTAGCTTCTCTTTGTGGAGTTCTATCGATTGTTGTGGAAACTGTTTGAGACAGTGACAACATAAGATATGTGAAATAGATGTTCTGCAACATTTGAATTGAAACCAAAATCCATTGTGCTAATTAGTTATTGGAATCTTGGCATAATTACACATGCTCAAGGGACATTCACTGATTACGTTAGCTGTCTCTCATGGCTGCTATCATGTGAGTATTAGAACAAATCCCATTTTGATGAGAATTAGCTCTGCATTTGCAGTGTGAAGATATGATAACATTGTCAACGCATAATTGTTAGCTCTGTGTTAGTGACTCAGTTTTTCATCCTCAGTTTTGTTTTTTTACCTATCCCTATATAATATTCAGTTGCTGTCAAATGAAGGAGAAACTGGGAAGTAGTTGCCTTAAATTCTATGTAATTTGCCTTCCCAAACAAAAGTAAATAAATATATGATTTTTAAAATTCTATTTAATGCACTTTAAGATTATGTAACAAAACATTTTGCACATCAGTAAGGAGTTCAGGGAATGTAAGACGAAAAAGGCCAGAACATCTGTGAGAATATGTTCAATCACTCGTATAACTAAAGACATGGAAAATCAGAAAACCAAGAGATCATATTTTCAGCTATCAGAGTGAAAGAAGTTTAAATATGTGATAAACCCTAGAAAATGAAGCTATGGAGAGACAGGCATTTCTATACAAGATTGCGATAGTGTAGTCTTTTTGAAGGGGAGATGTGGTGATATTCATCAATATTTTAAAAACACTTACGCTTTGTCCCAGGAATTCCAATGCTAGGATTTTTTTGTCTATATTCTTACATAAATTCTTAAGCTATATGGGCAAGGATGTTAATTGGAGCTAAGCTATGAGGATGCAAAGGTATAAGAATAATACAATGGACTTTGGGGAATTAGAAGAAAGAGTGGGAGGGGGCGAGGGATAAAAGACTACAGATATGTGCAGTGTACACTGCTCGGGTGATGGGCACAACAAAATCTCACAAATCACCACTGAAGAACTTACTCATGTAACCAAATACCACCTGTACCCCAATAACTTATGGAAAAATAATTACAACAAAAATGGAAACAACATAAGTGACTTCCTATAGGGAATCATAAATAGGACATATATACGTGTAATAAGGTAACATTCTGTAATGTCAGCTTTTTTATTTTTTGCTTGAATTTTTTTCAGCTGGTATATTGATTGCATGCCTTGCTTTGGGGGATGAATGACACAGTAGAATGCAAATAACACATAAATAGAGAATGTCTGGCTTTTGAGTTCCAAAAGCCTAGACTCTGACATCAAGAAAATATTTGGAAGCTTGAACAGTGAATAAGAGAAACTTACCTACCTGCAACCATGGATTAAAAATTCCCTGGCCCAGAAGGGTAAGGAAGAGGGCAGAATAGGGAGAAGTTAGTTAACAGATACAAAATTACATATAGCTGGGAGGAATAGGTTCTAGGGTTCTATAGCATTGTAGGATAAATATGGCTAACCATAAATCATTGTATATTTTCAAAAAAGCTGGAAGAAAGAATTATGAATGTTCAGACCACAAAGGAATTGTAAATGTTTGAGGTAATGGATATGCTAATTGCTCTGGTTTGATATACATGTATCAAAATATCAGTCAGTATCTCATGCATATGTATAATTATTACATGTCAACTAAAAATACAAGGAAAATAAATAAAATAAAATAAAATAAAAAGAAAATTATCCAAGATCTCCACGCCTGGGGCAATCATTCATTCCTAACAGGACTGAAAAATAGAAACTAGCCTTTCTGAAGTGCCTGCTATATACCAGGCACTTTTACATATCCATATTTCATTAAGGGAATCCTCACACAACTTTTTGGGAGAGAGCTCTTACGAGTCCCAGTTTTAATGATGTCTGAGAACAAGTCCAAGGTGACATGGTCAACATGTGGTTAGTAGGTGCCATAAGTGGAATCCAAATTTTGGTGTATTTTACACAAAACATTTTCTTTAATTGAGGAAAACTCTATAAGCTAGGTATGATTTTAGCTTAAATTTAAAGATGAGGAAAATGAGTCTCACAGAGACCAAGATTGCACAGTCAGAAAGTGACAGAGCCAGAATTACAACTCAGACTGCCTGTAGAGTTCACGTTAACCATGATGTCAACCTGCCTACTCAGACTTTTGGTTCAAGATGATGTGCTGAGCATGTGTTTAAGCTTCTGATCCATCCTATGGACCCATTAAATTAATGTTACTCATTATAAGTATTTTTTTGGCTGTTTTCTTTTTTTTAGCTATGGAAACTAGTATTTTGATAAAGACTTAAAAATAAATAGAAGCATAACACTTAAAATTACAATAGAAACCACCAAAAGAACAAAAATAAGAAACTGTTAAAAGTTGTGGTCTCTGGGGAGTAGGACAGAAAGGAAAAATTTACTTTTTATTTCACATATTTTGAACTTTGTATTACTGTGTACATTTTCTGCATCTATATTGTTTCGTTCAGAGAAAAAAATTAAAGAAAGTAAAAATAAAACAAGGAAATTGAAGAACGAAAGAAGAAATAAATATGCATGAAATTCCACACAATAGAATACTAAGCAGCTGCCCACAAGATGGGGACAGATTTATTGTCCTGCCACGAAAAAGTCTCTAAGACATATTGCTAAATAAAAAAATAATCCTGGTATCAAAAAAAAAAAATCCCTGGGTTGGGAGAAGAGGAGTTAGAAGGAAAGCATATATGTGCCCCAGAAAGGAGCCTTCAATTTAAGACTGAATTCAGGGGTTCAAGAGTGGGAGGTAATGAAGTCTGAGAGAAAAGAAAACTTGCTTCTTGTTTTTGCCTGGAAAATGACAAGATCCACAATTTTGGCAGTGTCCTCACATAATGCTGAAAGAATCGAGTAGGAAGAGCTGTGTGGTGTAACTAAAATCTGACAGAGCTTGCAAGATTTCCCCCAAATCCAGCATGGCAGAGTAATTCCCTGTGTCTGAGAGCAACGTAGACATATCAAAGAGATCTGCAGGTTCTGACAGGACTGAAATGTGATCCCGGGATGATCAGCAAAGATCTGCGTAATCAGTGACCGAGGACCAGATAGGACAATACACACCTCTGCATCCGTCTGCTTGGAAAGACAACAACCAAGGAGAAGAAGCCATACTCATGCCCTATACCCTCTGTTCTATATAAACCTCAGGTAACTCAGACAAATGCCATGAAGGAAAACCCTGAACTCACACAGATCACGTTTTGACTACTCAGGAGAATAGAATCCTAAGATAAAATTAGGTTGAGTAAAAGAAAAATAAAGGCAATTAAATGTCTTCCATACTTGAGTTAGTGAAATGAGATAGTCTCTATCAATTTAATAGATAGATAATACTCCGTGGTATGGGGGTACCATGGAGTATTATGTATCTATTAAAAATAATGAGGCAAGTAAATATACTCTGATATAAAAGATCTGCAAGATAAATTTTAAATTAAAAAAGACAAGGTGAAGAACAATTTGAATAATGTGTATTCTATTTGCAGAAAAATGCTATGTGTTCTAAATGTTTCAAGGATATGAATGACACAGTCAACTGTGAATTTCTCTAGAGACTGAGATGTTTCATTTCATATTATTTTATAAAGGTTTCTTATAAACTAAAATCATGTATTCCTTTTATAATACATAATAAAATATCCTTTTTGTCTTTACATCATGTTTAGTGATCCATTACATTGAATTTGAATTCCATTTATGAAGCATTTATTTCTATTATTTCAGAATAAAGGGTGAAAACATTGTGTCTTAAATATTTTTTGGCTGTAGCATAAATCTGCCAAAGAGAATTAATTTCGTTTTCTTTTTTTAGTTACAAAGAGTGTTACACTGCGCCTTTAAGGAAAACTTTCCTTCATCATTCCTGTAAACGTGGACATGCAACTTCTCTCACCACAAAGGTACAGAAAACATTTCTAAAAATGTGCTGATAACAGAACAAGCAGGCATGATTTGAAGAGCTGCACAAAATCCTGCGTTTTCATACCCCCTAGCATATGGTCATGCATGCAGTTAATGGACACTGAGCAAATCACCAGAATTTATATATGCAGATAAGAATTGTTCCATTCAGGCCGGGCACAGGGGCTCATGCCTGTAATCTTAGCACTTTGGGAGGCTGACGAGGGCAGATCACCTGAGGTCAGGAGTTCAAGACCAGCCTGGCCAACATGGTGAAACTGTCTCTACTAAAAATACAAAAATTATCCAGGCATGGTAGCGCTCGCCTGTAGTCCCAGCTACTTGGGAGGCTGAGGTGGGAGGATTGCTTGAAATGGGGAGGTGGAAGTTGCAGTGAGCTGAGATTATGTGACTGCACTCCAGCCTGGGTGACAGAGTGAGACTCTGTCTCAGAAAAAAAAAAAAAAAAAGAATGGTTCCATTTTTCTTTTTCAGTTATTCTAAACCACTGAAAATATTTGTCAAGTCCATTTATAGAACTGTTTTTAGAGTTTATGGCACATTCTTTTGAATGTTCAGATGCCAAATAATCACCATTTGAGGGTGGATTTAAATTTTAATAGCAGCTAAAGGCCATTTAGAGTCAAGTATGGTAAATAAGAAAGTCACTCAATTTGGATAATAAATTCACAGTAAAAAAAAATGCATATATAGTAACTACAAAACATGATTGTTCTCCAAGCTCTGAAGGAAACAATGTCATATCCTCCAAAATAAACTCTTGAATGTTTTAAACAACTGCAGCATCATTTGGACAACTGCATTGCCTTCCTAAAGACTACCTTGAAATAATAATTTTGATGAATAAATCGTAGTCTGTTAAAAATAAGCCTAACTGATTTATAGCAGCATTCTATATATTGTATTCATTTAAAAATATTGATGTATGAGATTTTTAAATAAAAGATACATGAAAAAATGCTTATCATCACTGGCCATCAGAGAAATGCAAATCAAAATCACAATGAGATACCATCTTACACCAGTTAGAATGGCGATCATTAAAAAGTCAGGAAACTACAGGTGCTGGAGAGGATGTGGAGAAATAAGAACACTTTTACTATGTTGGTGGGACCATATACTAGTTCAATCATTGTGGAAGTCAGTGTGGCGATTCCTCAGGGATCTAGAACTAGAAATACCATTTGACCCAGCCATCCCATTACTGGGTATATACCCAAAGGATTATAAAACATGCTACTGTAAAGACACATGCACACGTATGTTTATTGCGGCACTATTCACAATAGCAAAGACTTGGAACCAAGCCAAATGTCCAACAATGATAGACTGGATTAAGAAAATGTGGCACATATACACTATGGAATACTATGCAGCCATAAAAAATGATGAGTTCATGTCCTTTGTAGGGACATGGATGAAGCTGGAAACCATCATTCTCAGCAAACTATCGCAAGGACAAAAAACCAAACACCACATGTTCTCACTCATAGGTGGGAATTGAACAATGAGAACACATGGACACAGGAAGGGGAACATCACACACCGGGGCGTGTTGTGGGGTCGGGGGAAAAGGGGAGAGATAGCATTAGGAGATATACCTAATGTTAAATGACGAGTTAATGGGTGCAGCCCACCAGCATGGCACATGTATACATATGTAACAAACCTGTACGTTGTTCACAGGTACCCTAAAACTTAAAGTATAATAATAAAAAAAAGATTTTTAAAGCTGGTTAATACTTTAAATCAGCACTTTTAAAACTGTGGGTCAAGATCCACTAGTAGGTCGTGAGATCAATTTAGTAGTTGCAACCAACATTAAAAAATTAGAAGAGAAAATAACAGACTACATCATAAGTTGCTGCACTATTATTTTATCAAAATTGTTTCAGTTAAACAATTTTATGATATGTTATGTATTTAGTGAAAATGTATTGAGCACTGAGTACGTGTTAGACCAAGGTTTTAGACAAGGGTCTTGCAATTGTGGGAATTTCAAGCCAGATAATTTTTTATTGTGTATATGATTGGTGGGGAAGGGGGTCTGTCATATGCATTATAGGATGTTTAGCAGCATCCTTGGTATTATGGGCCGAATTGTGTTCCTCCAAAATTTGTACGTTGGAGTCCTAATCCCTAGTACCTTGGAATGTATTTGGACATAGAGTCTTTAAAGAGGTAATTAAGTTATGTATAATTTACATATAATTAAGTTATAATGAAAGCATTAGGGTGGGCCCTAATCCAATATAAATGGTCTTCTTATAAGAATGGCCCAGACAGGAACAGAGGGAAGATCATGTGAAGACACAGGGAGAAGATGGCCATCCATGGAAGAGGCCAAGGAGAGAGGCCTCAAAAGAAACCTGCCTTTAGACACCTTGATCCTGGACTTGCAGCCTTCACAACAGCGAGGAAATACATTTCTGTTCAAGCTCACCAGTCCATGGTACTTTGTTATGGCGGCCCTTGTTGGTTTTTACCCACTGGGTGATAGTAGCACACCTTCCCCTGTCGTGACAAACAAACATCTCTCCAGACATTGCCAAAAATTCTCTGGGGGGGGGGGGGTGTCAAATAACCTCCAGCTTGAGAACCATCACCTAGACATATCTGATTGTACTGCTAATAATATTTAAGTGAGTTTCTCATTGTGTGTTGCTGTCAAAAAACTTGAAAATTTCCAGCTTTCAACCCTGCCACAACACTCTGGTACATAATGATTGGGTGGCAGATGTACTAAGATATTGATGATCCTTTAGCCTGAATAGCCTAGAAAGACGTTATCCCCGGGCCTGCCATGTCAGGCCTTGAACCAGTTATGCCAAGGTACTACACAAATACAAATTTTATGTATGCTGTGAAGGAAAAAAGGCTGAGTAATACTGATTTATGATACTCCCTTTCACTTTTTAGATGGGCAAAATGTGAAGTAACTTAGTTAAATAATCATTTGCTATCATTCATTGCATCAGTGGCAGAGGTGAGATTAATAACTCATGACTTGAGGAGGAGCCAAGATGGCCAAATAGGAACAGCTCCAGTCTACAGCTCCCAGTGTGAGCGACGCAGAAGATGGGTGATTTCTGCATTCCCAACTGAGGTACCAGGTTCATCTCACTGGGGAGTGTCAGACAGTGGGTGAAGGACAGTGGGTGCAGTGCACCCAGTGTGAGCGGGAAGCGCAAGGGGTCAGGGAATTCCCTTTCCTAGTCAAAAAAAGGGGTGACAGACGGCACCTGGAAAACCGGGTCACTCCCACCCTAATACTGCGCTTTTCCAATGGTCTTAGCAAACGGCACACCAGGAGACTATATGCTGCGCCTGGCTCAGAGGGTCCTACACCCATTGAGCCTCACTCATTGCTAGCACAGCAGTCTGAGATCAAACTGCAAGGCTGCAGCGAGGCTGGGGGAGGGGCGCCCGCCATTGCCAAGGCTTGAGTAGGTAAACAAAGCAGCCAGGAAGCTCCAACAGGGTGGAGCCCACCGCAGCTCAAGGAAGCCTGCCTGCCTCTGTAGACTCCACCTCTGGGAGCAGGGCATAGCGAAACAAAAGGCAGCAGAAACCTCTGTAGACTTAAATGTCCCTGTCTGACAGCTTTGAAGAGAGTAGTGGTTCTCCCAGCACGCAGCTGGAGATCTCAGAATGGACAGACTGCCTCCTCAAGTGTGTCCATGACCCCCGAGTAGCCTAACTGGGAGGCACCCCCCAGTAGGGGCAGACTGACACCTCACATGGCCGGGTACTCCTCTGAGACAAAACTTCCAGAGGAAGGATCAGGCAGCAACATTTGCTGTTCACCAATATCCGCTGTTCTGCAGCCTCTGCTGCTGATACCCAGGCAAACAGGGTCTGGAGTGGACCTCCAGCAAACTCCAACAGACCCGCAGCTGAGGGTCCTGACTGTTAGAAGGAAAACTAACAAACAGAAAGGACATCCACACCAAAACCCCATCTGTATGTCACCATCATCAAAGACCAAATGTAGATAAAACCACAAAGATGGAGAAAAAACAGAGCAGAAAAACTGGAAACTCGAAAAATCAGAGCACCTCTCCTTCTCCAAAGGAACGCAGCTCCTCACCAGCAACAGAATAAAGCTGGACAGAGAATGACTTTGACGAGTTGAGAGAAGAAGGCTTCAGATGATCAAACTACTCCGAGCTAAAGGAAGAAGTTCGAACCCATGGCAAAGAAGTTAAAAACCTTGAAAAAAAATTAGACGAAAGGCTAACTAGAATAACCAATGCAGAGAAGTCCTTAAAGGACCTGATGGAGCTGAAAACCACGGCACAAGAACTACGTGACGAATGCACAAGCCTCAGCAGCCGATTCGATCAACTGGAAGAAAGGGTATCAGTGATGGAAGATCAAATGAATGAAATGAAGCGAGAAGAAAACTTTAGAGAAAAAAGAATAAAAAGAAATGAACAAAGGCCTCCAAGAAATATGGGACTATGTGAAAAGACCAAATCTATGTCTGATTGGTGTACCTGAAAATGATGAGGAGAACGGAACCAAGTTGGAAAACACTCTGCAGGATATTGTCCAGGAGAACTTCCCCAGTCTAGCAAGGCAGGCCAACATTCAAATTGAGGAAATATAGAGAATGCCACAAAGATACTCCTCGAGAAGAGTAACTCCAAGACACATAATTGTCAGATTCACCAAAGTTGAAATGAAGGAAAAAATGTTAAGGGCAGCCAGAGAGAAAGGTCGGGTTACCCACAAAGGGAAGCCTATCAGACTAACAGCGGATCTCTCAGCAGAAACTCTACAAGCCAGAAGAGAGTGGAGGCCAATATTCAACATTCTTAAAGAAAAGAATTTTCAACCCAGAATTTCATATCCAGCCAAACTAAGCTTCATAAGTGAAGGAGAAATAAAATCCTTTACAGACAAGCAAATGCTGAGAGATTTTGTCACCACCAGGCCTGCCCTAAAAGAGCTCCTGAAGGAAGCACTAAACATGGAAAGGAACAACCAGTACCAGCCACTGCAAAAACATGCCAAATTGTAAAGACCATCGAGACTAGGAAGAAACTGTATCAACTAACGAGCAAAATAACCAGCTAACATCATAATGACAGGATCAAATTCACACATAACAATATTAACCTTAAATGTAAATGGGCTAAATGCTCCAATTAAAAGACACAGACTGGTAAATTGGATAAAGAGTCAAGACCCATCAGTGTGCTGTATTCAGAAAACCCATCTCACGTGCAGAGACACACATAGGCTTAAAATAAAGGGATGGAGGAAGATCTACCAAGCAAATGGAAAACAAAAAAAGGCAGGGTTGCAATCCTAATCTCTGATAAAAAAACATACTTTAAACCAACAAAGATCAAAAGAGACAAAGAAGGCCATTACATAATGGTAAAGGGATCAATCCAACAAGAAGAGCTAACTATCCTAAATATATATGCACCCAATACAGGAGCACCCAGATTCATAAAGCAAGTCCTTAGAGCCCTAGAAAGAGACTTAGACTCCCACACAATAATAATGGGAGACTTTAACACCCCACTGTCAACATTAGACAGATCAACAAGACAGAAAGTTAACAAGGATATCCAGGAATTGAACTCAGCTCTGCACCAAGCTGACCTAATAGACATCTACAGAACTCTCCACCCCAATTCAACAGAATATACATTCTTTTAAGCACCACACCACACCTATTCCAAAATTGACCACATAGTTGGAAGTAAAGCACTCCTCAGCAAATGTAAAAGAACAGAAATTATGACAAACTGTCTCTCAGACCACAGTGCGATCAAACTAGAACTCAGGATTAAGAAACTCACTCAAAACCGCTCAATTATATGGAAACTGAACAACCTACTCCTGAATGACTACTGGGTACATACCGAAATGAAGGCAGAAATAAAGATATTCTTTGAAACGAATGAGAACAAAGACACGACATACCAGAATCTCTGGGGCATATTCAAAGCAGTGCATAGAGGGAAATTTATAGCACTAAATGCCCACAAGAGAAAGCAGGAAAGATCTAAAATTGACACCCTAACATCACAATTAAAAGAACTAGAAAAGCAAGAGCAAACACATTCAAAAGCTAGCAGAAGGCAAGAAATAACTAAGATCAGAACAGAACTGAAGGAAATAGAGACACAAAACATCCTTCAAAAAATCAATGAATCCAGGAGCTGGTTTTTTGAAAAGATCATCAAAATTGATAGACCACTAGCAAGCCTAATAAAGAAGAAAAGAGAGAAGAATCAAATAGATGCAATAAAAAATGATAAAGGGGATATCACCACTGATCTCACAGAAATACAAACTACCATCAGAGAATACTATAAACACCTCTATGCAAATAAACTAGAAAATCTAGAAGAAATGGATAAATTCCTGGACACATACACCCTCCCAAGACTAAACCAGGAAGAAGCTGAATCTCTGAATACACCAATAACAGGCTCTGACATTGAGGCAATAATTAATATCTTACCAACAAAAAAAATCCAGGACCAGATGGATTCACAGCTGAATTCTACCAGAGGTACAAGGAAGAGCTGGTACCATTCCTTCTGAAACTATTCCAATCAATAGAAAAAGACGGAATCCTCCCTAACTCATTTTATGAGGCCAGCATCATCCTGATACCAAAGCCTGGCAGAGACTCAACAAAAAAAAGAGAATTTTAGACCAATATCCCTGATGAACATCGATGCAAAAATCCTCAATAAAATACTGACAAACCGAATCCAGCAGCACATCAAAAAGCTTATCCACCATGATCAAGTGGGCTTCATCCCTGGGATGCAAGGCTGGCTCAACATACACGAATCAATAAAAGTAATCCAGCATATAAACGGAACCAAAGACAAAAACCACATGATTATCTCAATAGATGTAGAAAAGGCCTTTGACACAATTCAACAGCCCTTCATGCTAAAAACTCTCAATAAATTAGGTATTGATGGGACATATCTCAAAATAATAAGAGCTATCTATGACAAACCCACAGCCAATATCATACTGAATGGGCAAAAACTGGAAGAATTCCCTTTGAAAACTGGCACAAGACAGGGATGCCCTCTCTCACCACTCCTATTCAACATAGTGTTGGAAGTTCTGGCCAGGGCAATCAGGCAAGAGAAGGAAAGAAAGGATATTCAATTAGGAAAAGAGGAAGTCAAATCATCCCTGTTTGCAGATGACATGATTGTATATCTAGAAAACCCCATCGTCTCAGCCCAGAATCTCCTTAAGCAGATAGGCAACTTCAGCAAAGTCTCAGGATACAAAATCAATGTACAAAAATCACAAGCATTCTTATACACCAATAAAAGACAGAGAGCCAAATCATGAGTGAACTCCCATTCACAATTCCTTCAAAGAGAATAAAATACCTAGGAATCCAACTTAAAAGGGATGTGAAGGACCTCTTCAAGGAGAACCACAAACCACTGCTCAATGAAATAAAAGAGGATACAAACAAATGGAAGAACATTCCATGCTCATGGGTAGGAATAATCAACATTGTGAAAATGGCCATACTGCCCAAGGTAATTTATAGATTCAATGCAATCTCCATCAAGCTACCAATGACTTTCTTCACAGAATTGGAAAAAACTACTTTGAAGTTCATATGGAACCAAAAAAGAGCCCGCATCGCCAAGTCAATCCTAAGCCAAAAGAACAAAGCTGGAGGCATCACGCTACCTGACTTCAAACTATACTACAAGGCTACAGTAACCAAAACAGCATGGTACTGGTACCAAAACAGAGATATAGACCAATGGAACAGAACAGAGCCCCCAGAAATAATGCCACATATCTACAACCATCTGATCTTTGACAAACCTGACAAAACAAGAAATGGGGAAAAGATTCCCTATTTAATAAATGGTGCTGGGAAAACTGGCTAGCCATTATGTAGAAAGCTGAAACTGGATCCCTTCCTTACACCTTATACAAAAATTAATTCAAGATGGATTAAAGACTTAAATGTTAGATCTAAAACCCTAGAAGAAAACCTAGGCAATACCATTCAGGACATAGGCATGGGCAAGGACTTCATGTCTAAAACACCAAAAGCAATGGCAACAAAAGACAAAATTGACAAATGGGATCTAATTAAACTAAAGAGCTTCTGCACAGCAAAAGAAACTACTATCAGAGTGAACAGGCAACCTACAGAATGGGAGAAAATTTCTGCAATCTACTCATCTGACAAAGGGCTAATATCCAGAATCTACAATGAACTCAAACAAATTTACAAGAAAAAAAAACCCCATCAAAAGTGGGTGAAAGATATGAACAGACACTTCTCAAAAGAAGACATTTATGCAGCCAAAAGACATGTGAAAAAATGCTCATCATCACTGGCCATCAGAGAAATGCAAATCAAAACCACAATGAGATACCATCTCACACCACTTAGAATGGTGATCATTAAAAAGCCAGGAAACAACAGGTGCTGGAGAGGATGTGGAGAAATAGGAACACTTTTACACTGTTGGTGGGACTGCAAACTCGTTCAACCATTGTGGAAGTCAGTATGGTGATTCCTCAGGGCTCTAGAACTAGAAATACCATTTGACCCAGCCATCCCATTACTGGGTATATACCCAAAGGATTATAAATCATGCTGCTGTAAAGACACATGCACACGTATGTTTATTGCAGCACTATTCACAATAACAAAGAGTTGGAACCAAGCCAAATGTCCAACAATGATAGACCGGATTAAGAAAATGTGGCACATATACACCATGGAATACTATGCAGCCATAAAAAATGATGAGTTCATGTCCTTTGCAGGGACGTGGATGAAGCTGGAAACCATCATTCTCAGTAAACTATTGCAAGAACAAAAAACCAAACACCACATATTCTCACTCATAGGTGGGAATTGAACAATGAGAACACATGGACACAGGAAGGGGAACATCACACTCTGGGGACTGTCGTGGGGTTGGGGCAGTGGGGAGGGATAGCATTAGGAGATATACCTAATGTTAAATGACGAGTTAATGGGTGCAGCACACCAGCATGGCACATGTATACATATGTAACTAACCTGCACATCGTGCACATGTACCCTAAAACTTAAAGTATAATAATAATAAGAAGAAGAAGAATAGTAAAAGAAACCATCATTCTGAGCAAACTATCGCAAGGACAAAAAACCAAACACCACATGTTCTCACTCATAGGTGGGAATTGAACAATGAGAACACAAGGACATAGGAAGGGGAATATCACACACTGGCGACTATCGTGGGGTGGGGGGAGAGGGGAGGGATAGCATTAGGAGATATACCTAATGTTAAATGACGAGTTAATGGGTGCAGCATACCAACATGGCACATGTATACATATGTAACAAACCTGCACATTGTGCACATGTACCCTAAAACTTTAAGTACAATAATAAAAAAAAAAAAACTCATGACTTCTATTAGGGATTTACCATTACAGTTTTCATTTTTAAAGAGTTGTTTCTTAAGGACAAAAAAAAAAACCATTTTACAAGGATGGTTACTCAACCTAAGTTTTCTAGAATGCAAAGCCTGAGGCAAAATTTACATGCCACCGCTGAATTGGGGTATGCAATTTTAGGACTGGAACAGTGGGGAAAGGGAAGTGAGGAAGAAACAGGTGGAAAAGCAAATACAAAGTGATACATGACCATGCTGGCCACAGCTTGCCAGAAAGCACAGCTGTTTGGTTGGTCATGCAAGGCTTTTCTTGAGAGACAAAAAGAATCATTGCTCTGAGGCCCAGTGTGCTTGGGAGTGGTAGGGAGAGAAACCATAAGGAAGTTATCTAGTGGCTTCTTCCTTTGTCTTTTTTCCTGGTCAAATTTTGCTCCATAAGGCATTAACTCCCCTGCACTTCTAGACTGTGATACTGTATCCTTCCAGGACACTGATGGTGAGAATAGATCCTACTTTCCACAGGGCAGGGTGTTACCTGGGCCCAACAGTGGTGGAAATGTGAGTCCACTTAGGTGGACTGAGTGCTGTGGTCCTCCCTGTGGCAAGAGTGATGGGGACCGTGCCAAAGCCCAGCCCTAGTCCCACAGAAGACAGAGGCAGCCACCAATGTATGGAGACAGTGGCCAAGCAGCCAAAGTCCAGAGCCAAGTAGGTCCAAATATATCCAAGGAAGCACAGACACAAGGTTCACTACAAATGATATGGATTGCCTAGCTGAGTTAGAGACCACCATAACTCCAATGGTAACACTTACGTTGGGCTCACAGTCAGAAGATCTGACCCAAGGCAGGTTTGACTGCAATACACCTTCTCTTTTCTCTGGGTCTCCATTTGTTTCTTTGCATACTAATAAAATTGGATAAGAGAAGAGACTGAAAAGTCAAATGCTTACAGTGGCCAGACAATAAATACAAATTGAAGGATTGGCTACCTCTGAATGTGTTAGGCTGGAGATGGAGTAAACTTCAGTGGATGTGTTTTACATGAAGAGGGCAGCCTTACATAGCTGTAGCTCCTGATGGGAACATGGACTTAGTTTTGCCAAATATGCAGTCCTTTTTAAGGGGAGAAGCTGGAAGTCTGCATTTTCATGAGATGTATCCATATTTATAAATGTTTGTTCAATTTTTTGGAAAACACTGTATGAGCCAAGCAAAATACATCTGTCAGCCACTTGGACCACCAGTTGGTCATCTCTCACCTAGATGATCTCAAAGATTCTTTAGCCTTCACATTCCCCAAAGTGTAATATCCTTTTCAAGGTTTTCCCTGCCAGATGATACTTTTTTAAGTGCTTACTGTGTACTGGAATTGTGTGAGCACTTTACATAGGTTATCTCATTTAATCTTTATGCCAATTAAAATTGCTGCATAATGAACCGTTCTAAAACTTAGTGACTGAACACAACAACAGTCATTTATTTAGCTCATGAATTTTGGGCAGCAATCAACAGAGGAGGCTCACGTCTGTTCCACATGGTGTCAGTTGGGGCAGCTTTACCAAGGATAGAGGATCCATTTCCAAGAAGTCACACTTCCAAAGTTGGTGAGTTGGTGCTGGCTGCCAGCCAGTAGCTTGGCCACAGCTGAGGGCAAGGGCCCCAGATACCAGATACTTTTCCTGGTTTCACCATGAGCATCTAGGACTTCTTCTTACCATGGCTGTGCAGTGGGGTTCCTAGAAAAAGCATCTTAAGATATAGCAAGTGGGAGCTGCCATTTCTTAAGAGCCTAGAAACTGCCCAAGATATGCCACTGGTGAAGTAGTCACAGAGCCCAGATTAAATAGGAAAAGAAATCAGCTGCACTTCCTGATGGGAAGTGTCATACAATTTTGGGGCCGTGTTTCAAAACTGCCACATCTTTGAACAATCACAATACTGGCTATTAATACATCCCAATATTACAAACAAGGGAACTGACACAGAGAGGGACTAAGTAATTTACCCAAAGTCACACAGCTCTTACATGTCATCTAAGGCCTAAGTCTGGGTCTTTCTGTCTCCACAAAGCCCAGGCTCCGGTGATTCTGCTGTTCTATGTCTTCTTGTGATTAGTGTATATAAAACTCCACATAGTTCAGAATGTATAGCATGGATTTGCTGCCTGAGGGTAAAGAACCCAGGGGTTCCATACATTGAGAAAAACATAGGTAAAGATTCTATCTGATATTGGGTAGACTAAAAAAAGTGAAGAAGCTCAGTAATCTGCCAAAGAAACAGTGAAAAGATTAGCAGATCGGTGATGAATATGATGCCTGAATTTAAGCGAAACAATGATATACCTGAAAGGCACTCTTACAAGCCTGTTTGAAAAAAATCATTTCAAATAGAGATGCACATATCCATTAAGCATGCAGAGAAACTCCTCGAGCTTTTAAGAGAGAAAGTGCTCTATATGAAGGGCAATTTTATTATAAACGGAAACAACTCCTATCAGCACATAGCAGGCATATGTGTGTATTTTTAAAATTGTGTCTCCAGAACTAAATGTTCAATAGGGCCTAATATTTTTGTTTTCCGTGAAGTAAGTGGTAGCCTGACATTCAACAGAAATTCGGTATATTAGTTAGTTCTCACACTGCTATGAGGAAATACCCCAGACTGGGTAATTTATAAAGGAAAGAGGTTCAATTGACTCACAGTTCTGCATGGCTGTGGAGGCCTCAGGAAACTTACAATTGTAGCGGAAGGCAAAGGAGAGGCAGGCACTTTCCTCACAGGGTGGAAGGATGGAGTGAGCGCAAGCTGGAAAAATTCCAGACGCTTATAAAACCGTCAGATCTCCCCAGACTCACTCTCACGATAACAGCATGGGGGAAACAGCTGATTCTAAGAATCATGGGGGAGCCATGATTCAATTGCTTCCACCTGGTCCCGCCCTTGACACTTGGGGATTATGGGGATTAAAATGAGATTTAGGTGGGGACACAGCCGAACCATATCACTCAGGTCTACCCTATGAAAATAGCCCTCGCTCTCTAAAAGAAAATAAAAAACAGTTTAAAATTCTGTAGTGTGCAGGCACATTACTGGCTTTTGATTGAACACATTTCTTCCAAGAAGGAAGATATATGAGTCTTTCAAAACTATAGAAATAATTTAAATGTGTTTTTAAGTATACAGTATTAGTGGCAATTTGGTTTCTAATGACATTATTATTATTATTATTATTATTATTTTTCTGAGATGGAGTCTCAATCTGTGGCCCAGGCTGGAGTGCAGTGGCACAATCTTGGCTCAATGCAAACTCTGCCTCCCGGGCTCAAGTGATTCTTCTGCCTCAGCCTCCCGAGTGGCTGACATTACAGGCAACTGCCTAGCTAATTTTTGTATTTTAAGTAGAGACGGGATTTCACCATGTTGGCCAGGCTGGTCTCGAATTCCTGACCTCAAGTGATCCACCTGCCTCAACTTCCCAGAATGTTGGGATTACAGGCGTGAGCCACTGCGCCCAGTCAATGGCATTCTTTAAGTTTGAAATGTATACCTTTTAACAAAAGATATACATTAACAAAAACAAACAAAACCTTTCCTCCTTCTTTAGCTTTAAGAAACAATATAAGGACAAGTTTTATTTTCTAGTAATAAAAATATATGCTTTCATAATGTTCCATACACTAGAATGTAGGAAGCAGGAAAATTTATTCATCACTAGACTTTCACATTCCATGTGGGCTGTGAATATCACCACTGTTGTCCTATTACCTAGTGAAGCGTTTATGTTGAGTAGACATTCAATAAACCATTATTGAATGAATGAGATTTTTCATTTGTTTTAAGAAATGATATTTAGACATATATGTCCACTTAATGGATTTAAAGTGGATGCATCAATATTTAATATTGCGTTTCACCTCACTTCCCTTATTTGCTATAGAGCAGGAAGAGTATTAAACATCATCTTTCCTAAATTTTTTCTACAAGTGAAAAAATTGATTCTAGAAACACAGACTCTAGCAAACCTGGCCAAAGTTCACAGATGCTGCAAAGATCCAAACCAGGTAACTCCCAATCCAAGTGAACAAAATAATACTCATTGCTGATTTGAAAGGGAAACAAACCAAAGTGTGCATGTGTTCCCTAACTAGAAGTTGGCACAGGAAAGAGAAGAAGTTACAAACTAGTTTAATTATTTCTGATTTCTTTTTCTATTTTTTTTTTTTTAGCACCATTGCCCTGTTACTATTTTCACTATTGTTACATTGCCTATTTGACTTAGAACATTCAAATGTTGAAAACTCAGGTGTTTGTTGTATTTAATATTATGGTGCCTAGTATCTTGTAGGTGCTCAATAAATTATTAATGGAATAAAACAAAAATAAAGGCCGGGAGCGGTGGCTCATGCCTGTAATCCCAGCACTTTGGGAGGCCAAGGTGGGCAGATCACCTGAGGTCAGGAGTTCGAGACCAGCCTGACCAACATGGTGAAACCGCATCTCTACTAAAAATACAAAAAAAAAAATTAGCTGGGCGTTGTGGTGCGTGCCTGTAATCCCAGCTACTCGGGAAGCTGAGGCCGGAGAATCACTTGAACCTGGGAGGTGGAGGTTGCAGTGAGCCGAGATCACGCCACTGCACTCCAGCCTGGGCGACAAGAGCAAAACTCCATCTCAAAAAAAAAAAAAACACAAAAATAAAGCTGTGTTGTTGTAGCATCCACATGTGTCTCACTTGTCAACATACTGGTTATATTTATGGAGGCTCACTCAGGGCTGGCTTCTCCAAGAGACCCCGTAGCCACGGTGCCTGGAGTCCATGGTACTCTTAGGGAATTATTAAGATATTTTAATTTTGTAAGTCCAAATGAAAAAAAATGAATGTAATCAGCTTGGGTTATATTCATCTTTATACCAATACAGTCAAAAAATACAACTGTTAATATAATTTTGTGGAGATAGGCCTCATGAAAGTCATAATGTGGCCCTGGGATTTTCTTGGGTGCTTTAAGAACTGATGTGCAAAGTTATAGAAGTGCACTGAGCTCGTTGAGAACCTATAGGCATAAAAATGGAGCTCAATGTGTGTCCCCAAAAGTTGGAAAAAGTGAGCTGATGTTTGAAAATGTATCAGGTTAACTAATGGTGGACTAATCAAAGGAGGGTTGGAAAGTCTGAGTGACTTGCTCTCTCAGTTTGTTGGGGAAAAGGATACATGAGTTTTTCCCACCAACCACCATGGGCCACATGTCAAGGAACCATCTTGGGTCCTCTTAGGTTCTGCCTTAAAGGGCTTTCCTGGAGTGTCAATAGGACCTCAAAAAAAGAGAACCTGAGGGGACTTCCAGCTGCAGAATGAGTAAGTGAACCGTGAGGCAGAATAACCTTTGCTGAAGTCAAAGAGGGGCAGGTAAGTGGTCCCCAATAGTGGAAGTTGAGAGCATCTTTCTGAATAAAAGAAAATCTTTTAGGATGGGAAAGGATGGAGCCAATTTATGACAGTGTCAATCAACTAAGGGCCCTCCTGCTCCACCACCCCTTCTTTATTCCTATCAGAAGCTGTTAGTTAAGAGGGACAGGAAGAGAAACCAGGAGAGAAAGAAGCAAATCCCAGCATCTTCTACTATGTGCAGGCTTCTTACCTCCATTAGGCCCTGGCTGCAGAATAGGGGAAGATTTAACTTTCAATCAGTTTTGCAATGTTGATTATTATATAGGACTGAGAATTACACATTTTAGATTCATGATCATTTTAAATGACCATACACCTTTTTATTAAGACAGTAATCAGGAGTCATGCCTGAGGTTTTTTTCAGGAGCCTGAGGAAACTTCCCTCCCTGAGTCCCCTGCTAAATAAATTTTGAAAGAATTATGGAAGTCTGAAAAAAAAGCAACTTGTTCAGTATCACTAATTTCAGTAAAAATAGAAATATTTTAAAACAGTTCATAACTTCAGACATGGTTTCACAAATTCAGATTTCCAGTCACTTGAATATTCATTGTTTCACACTGTGGAATAATTGCTCTTAATGGAAAAAAGCAAGTAAAATGAGCACAGAATTTAACTTATGATTCTATGTGCC
This sequence comes from Pan troglodytes, assembly GCF_028858775.2. NCBI lineage: Eukaryota > Metazoa > Chordata > Mammalia > Primates > Hominidae > Pan > Pan troglodytes. Next base: position 67,245,840 of record NC_086015.1, read on the forward strand.
AAGGTGTAAGTGAGAGGGGAAGTCCCCAAAGACAGCCTTTATTAAAGATTCATTGATTACATGCCATCCAGACAATAAAAGGAAAGTCCTAGATGACATGAGGAAATAATTAGTTTATGTTGTGGATAGCTGATCAAATCAATTGATCCACTGTTGATACATACAGCATATATGTTTAATTGTGATAACTTCTGTTTCTATTTAAATATTTATAGAAAATATGGAAAACAGTTGACCCTTGAATAACATGTGGGTTAGTAGTGTTGACCCCCCACCAAAACTCATGTATGACTTTTGACTCCCTGAAACATAACTACTAATAGCCTGCTGTTGACCGGAAGCCTTACCGACAGTATAAACAATCTATTAACACAAATTTGTATGCTAAATATATAATATACTCTATTCTTACAATGAAGTAAGCTAGAGAAAGGAAAATATTATTAAGAAAATCACAAAGAAAGGAAATACATTTACTATAAGTAGAAGTGGATCATCAGAAAGGTTTTCATCCTTGTCTTCTTCGTGTTGAGTAAGCTGAAGGAGGAGGAGGAAGAGGAGGGGTTGATCTTGCTGTCTCAGGGGTGGTGGAGGTGGAAGAAAATCCACATGTACAATAACTCACACAGTTCAAACCCGTGTTACTCAAGGATCAACTGTATTTTGAAAATTTAGAAAACGTAATATCAAACTTATTTTATTACAAGAAAGTTTATGGAATTATTTGGCACTGAAAGTGAATTTTCCAATTGTACTGTCTTTTGACATTTTTGCACTGTGCAAATGCTAGAAATTTATTTCAATTTCTAGGTAATTTTACTCACAGGAAATATTTGTGAAGAGACTTTTGTTACAATTTCAATAGCAAGAAATCACTGAGAAACCATTATATATTTAAGTATCCCTCATATTTATTTCCTCAATTGTGATATAGGCATAAATTCTATTTTCCTAATAACATAAGTATATAATTTGCTTATGAATAAAAAAATTATTCTCACAAATGCTTGACCATGGAAAGGTGGGTGTGGGAGTTCAAGTTGAAACAAATATGTGTACAACTGCTTCTAAGAAATGAAGACCAGGCCAAGTGCAGTGGCTCACGCCTGTAATTTCAGCACTTTGGGAGGCCAAGGTGGGTGGATCACTAGAGGCCAGGAGTTCAAGACCAACCTGGCCAACAGGGTGAAACCCCATCTCTACTAAAAATACAAAAATTAGCTTGGCGTGGTGGTAGGCACCTATAATCCCAGCTACTTGGGAAGCTGAGGCAGGAGAATCACTTGAACCCAGGAGGCAGAGGTTTCAGTGAGCCACTGCACTCTACCCTGGGCAACAGAGTGAGACTCCAACTCAAAAAAAGAGAAAAAAAAAAGGAAAAGAAATGAAGACCAATCCTAGAATTTATGTAACAGCCACTCCTCTTTGGCTCTTTTAATGTGATTATTGTTATTAGCACCAATTGTGTCTCAGATGAAAAGGAATTTTAAAATATTTGCTCATAGAAACACTGCTAGGTAAGCCTTTTGTAAGGACATTCTGTACCACAAATATCTACCTACTGCTCTACACAGAACCGATGTTCTAAGCACTCCATATTGTATTTCATCCTATTTCATCTTATTCAAACTGAGTTTGTTGCATTCTACATTTATTGGCCACCTAATATGTGCCAGACACTGAGCTTAGCAACTAATGGGCTGCAAATATAAGTAATCCATATTTTCTACCTTCAAGGAGATCATTTATTCATTCAACAAACATTTTCTCTGTGCCTATTATGTGCCAGATTTCTTATGGGAGTTGGAGGTAACTAATTTAATCTAGAGCATTAGATAAGGCTTCTAAGATTAGAAACAGACACTAAATTAAGATAACTGTAGTAAAACCAGAGGATTATAAATGTTTAAATAATATTTTCAAATACAAAGAGCATAGGATAAAAATGACTAAAGAAGGTAGAAATCTGGACAAAGCAGATGCCATTTGAACTGAGCATTGAGGGGCTTTGTATTAGGGGATAGTCTAAAGTACTCTCGGAACCAAAAAACCAATTCCAAAACATAATAGCATGAACAAAGTACTACCTTATTACAAATACAGTGTCAGATAAACCTATGAACCACCAGACATATCTTTCATCTTTGGCTCCAAGGTGGCTGCTCTTGCTCCCCAGCTATCGGGGAGTGAGAATAGCTCTAAGATAAAACAAGAACTCCTTAAGATATTTTGAAAACAAAATGAAAACAATGCATTTCTTAAGATCAAATGATTTTGCAAAAATCATCCGTAATAAGATTAAAATAAATCAAACCAAGGGACATACACCGATTGAGAATGTGGGTGAACCAGTTCCCTAATATTTAATTAGGCAGTTGGGACTGACTGGTAGCTAAATAAAAGCCTCATCAATATCTTCAGATTCCAGTTGTGATCTGAGAGATGTATATTTTATACTTTGTACAGTTAGAAGGTATGAAATTTGTTCAAATTCTTGAGAAATATTGACTTCATACTTGGCTTGGTTTTTAGTTGTATGAATGTGGCCTGGTAATTTAACTTATCTATGCTTCAGTTCCATTATTTATAAGATGTGGATAATAATAACTACTTCATAGTGTTATAAGGAGCTTATCACAGTGCCTGGCATGTAGTAAATTCTGAATAAAAGTGAGTTACAATGAGACTGTTGATAATATCTTTTGATCATGGTTTAGAGAAAAAATTCTCTCCCTTCTTTCCTTCCTTCCTTCCTTCTTTCCTTCCTTCCTTCCTTCCTTCTTTCTTTCCTTCCTTCTTTTTTTCTTCCTTCCTTTCTACCTTCTCTCTTTTTAAGTGTTTATCATTTTAATCTGTTTTCTATTTCTGGCGAAGAACCTATGTAATTGTACCTTTCTTCTGAGTACTATTTGCCAAGCAGGTGTAAAACTGCAGCGCAATATAATTTAGTAAAAACCTAATTTTAGGTATTGGATTCATGCTTCTTCTCTGTGTGTGAGTGGATTAGGCAGTAACCTCACGTTAGCCCAGCTATGTGAAAGAACTTAGGCAGGCAGAGATTATAACCATGAGTGCCAAAGGAGTCCATTTTCTAATATCTTCATATTTAAATTAAGGTGAATTTTACTTTTCTTAAAGGTTTAGGTTAGGAAGGAATAAGGAAATGATCCTTTTAATTGCTGAGCAGGGTAAGGTTTTCTTTTACCTCATTCAGAGCAGATGCAAAAACTATTTTGTCATATTAAAGTGCAAGGTCTAAAGACTGGAGAATATAATAAAGTGAATGCATGCAGTATACTTTGGATTACATACTTTTATTAAGTATATGGTAGAATCCATTGATCTTTCCTATCTTCATCATCTATATGTTTTACATATATAAATATATCTTCCCTAAAACAGAAGTAAAATTATTAGAGATTGTACATATTGCAAAGCAAAACTCATTTTAAGAAAAGCATAAAAAACTCTGCCAAAGCTCAACTTATAATCATCAGGGAAATAAAAAATATGCTGTATTATATAATCCTAGGATTATATGTATTTCATTTATATAGCATCTATATATATTTATATATTTATATATTTAATCTATAGTTTTAGGATTATCCAATAATGTATGTGTATGTGTATCCATACATCCCCCAAAAGAATGTTTTGAATGACCAAATATTCTTGCTAACCTCCAAGGAAAATTCCCAGATCAACTGACGGCCTAGGGGTTCAAAGAGAAAGGAAGAAAAGAGAATTGGGGGAACAAGTAAGAAATGAGAATTTTGAAAGAAGGAAAGAAAAGACAATAAATGACTTCTTAAAAGTATATGTTGTGAGTAGTGATGTTTGATAACCACACAGGGTGTTAATATCATAGACCATCTCCTTTCCATTGCTGTCGGTCATATTTCTTAGACTTTTAGTAGATGTCTACATTAACTCATCTGCTGCCAGATACTCTTCTGGGTACCTTACTTGCATTAACTCATTCATTCCTTTTTGCTAAGTGATGGAGGTGGTAAAAATTATTACCTCCGTTTTACAGATAAGGAAACTGAATGACAAGAGGGTGGTGACTTCCCAAGGTCATACAACTAGGAAATGATAGAGCCAGGATATGATGAACTCAGCTGAACTGACTCTAGGACTTGTGTCAACACCTTTATGCTAGACTGTTTCCTTGGGATGAAGACTAGGCAAGATGCCTCCATTCTTTGGGCTTTGTTTACATCACTCAAAAATTGCAGTGTCTGGTGTTAAAACTGACCCAATCGTTCCATGGGCATTTTTTTTTTTTTTTTTTTGGATAAACATAGAAATTGTCCCTTGTGGTCTTAAAGCTTGAAAGTAACGCTTGTTTTATCTAGGTTTCTTCCTCAGGAAATGACCCACAGGCCTCTCAATAAAAGTATCAAATAATTGAAACTCACCAGATCACTGCATCCAGACAATGAAATGCCATACCTTCATTCCTCTGTCCTTATCCCTCCCTGGTTTCTGTTTTCCCACACATAGCTTTGTTTCTTCCCTGCTATATAAATGGTCAGGGGTATGGATTTGAGACTAATCTCACATCTCTTTGGCTGCAGCACCAGATTAAAGCCTTCTTCCTTGGCATACTCATTGTCTCAGTGATTGGCTTTTTGTGTGGCAAGCAGCAGGACCTGGACCAAACCTCTGGTGTTTTGGTAACAATGTGAGACTAACTCAAAGATGTTGTGCTTCATGAATCTGCAAAAACATGGGAGTGATCCCAGGAGAATGTCAAAAATGATGAGCATTTTGGAAATACACAGCTAATGATGAAAGATAAAAATTACAATGATTGAGCATTTGAGAAGGGGGAAGAGATTTTTTTCTAATTGTGTTCTAGTACGTTCCTGGAATACTAGCAGTAGTTGTAGAAAATGGTGCCCATCTTTACTTCAGTTCTACAGAGAAATTTTGTTTATGTTTCAGCAAGAAAAATATTTTTGCCTAAAGCTTGTGACATTTTCAAAATTGCAATGAAAACTGCAAATCATCTTTTTCTTGGAAAGTTATGGGAGTAGGAGGAAAATCCTGACTCTGCTGTTTACTCTCTATAAGACCTTAGTTGAGATTTTTAATCTCTTTGAACTGTGTTTTCTCATCTGCATAATGGAAGTAACAGTAGTATACACTTACAAGGTTGATGAGGAAATTAAAGAATTTATGCCTATGGAGGCACTTAGCATTCTGTCCAGCATCTACTTAGTATTAATACTTAATGTATTATTAGAGCCCTTATTATAATTACTGTTGCTATTATTATTCTCTGGGGTCAATGGATCCAATCCTTTGGTGTTAGTTTTGGTCCTCTGATTTGCATGTATTCAAGCCTAACGTAACTTACAAAAATCTATTTCATTTGAAACAAATATGGAAACAGAAATAGTAAAAGCATTTTATAATTTAAGTTCACATTGGCCATCCATATATGAATTTTTATATCAGTTGTATTTGTTAATTAAGAATGATCCTATTTGAATGCTAAGATTTTCATAAGAAGACTATGAAATCTTATGATGTGATGAACTTTTAAACTAAACAAACATGTATACATATTCGTGCATGTTTTTTTGCATCCATTTAAGACACAGGAACATAAGAAAGTAAAAATGCTTTATTTCATCTTTGGATTGAGAGACAATGCTATACTTATTCTAAAATTAGAGTTTTTGAAAATATTTCCACACAATCTCCTATCCTGTGTACCAGTGGCCCTATGCAAAATCCAACACACAAACAAATAAACGCACAGGCATGCTATTGGCCTTTGCTTTCATATTCACTTACCTAAGGAAAGATTTGGAAATTTCAGGTTAGCAGCATGAGCAGAGAGTTAAATATACAACATTTTGACAGACTTCCACTCATTTCCATTATTTTAGATTTCATAACATACGGGTAGTGTTTCCTCCTGTATTAAGTTGCTGCAGATAAAGTTTTAAATTAGTTTTTTGTCTTTGTCACAAAAGACATGGGAATATGAAACCCAGGTATATTTTCCTATGAGAACAAGATTTAATTAGCCTGAATAATGCAAGTTCTTCTATTGCAGCTTGGTACTTTGGTTTGTATAGTTTGACTCAAGATTAACCCTCTTTGAGATTCAAAATGGTTGGTTTTGTTACTTGATTTTCATTTGCGAACAAGGTATATTTTCCTATGAGAACAAGATTTAATTTGCCTGAATAATGCAAGTTCTTCTATTGCAGATTGGTACTTTGGTTTGTATAGTTTGACTCAAGATTAACCCTCTTTGAGATTCAAAATGGTTGGTTTGTAACTTGATTCTCATTTGCTGATTTAGCAAATGTTGAGCTTTACTAAATTGGGCTGAATGTATTTCTTACTACAGTGTAAGCTTTGGGAAGACAGGAAACTTGGCAAGCTGTTTACAGTATCTAGAACAGTACCAGGGCACAATAGGCACTCAGCCCTTACTTGCTGAAGTTTCTCTACCTTGGCACCATTGACATTTTCCAGATAATTCTTTGTTTTGAGTAACTGTCCTCTGAATTGTAGGATATTGAGCAGCATCTCTTGCTTCTGCCCTCTGGAAGCCAGTAGTGTCATCTCCATCCCCTGCCCCCACCTCGTTGTGACAATCAAAACGTCTCCAAACATTGTTACATGTTTTCCAGTGGAGGGAAGGGCCCAAATCACCCTCTATTGAGAACCAGAGGACTGCAGTAAATAAATGGATTGCCTTGGCATATCAAAGGAAGTATTCATAGCTATGGGTCCCTGGCCCAAAACAAAAGAGAATTTGGAAATTATTTGATTTACATAATCTACACTGGCCACTAAAATGGATCATTTATGCCCCACCAAAGTTAACTTTATCCTTCATCTATTGTGATAGATTCATCATAGTAAGAGGGAAATTATCTTTCATCATCTTGGGGCAAAAGATAATGGGTCACCCTTAACCACTGATAGTAATATTGTGGCAGTGTTTATATCATCTGTCCTATCTCCCCTAATCTAGTTCTTTAGGGAACCCAGTGTTATTTCCAGGTCTGAATACAGAGGTTCTAACCCAAAGTCTACAAAATATTTAACATTGCAAATGTGATATGAAACTCTGGGTTATTTTGGTGATGCAGCTGTTGGAAGCTCATACATTTCTGGAATAGGAAAAGCATCCTCTGACAATGTGCAATTGTTGTCTAAGCTATTACACTGCCATTTGCCACAATTCTGACTTCCTTCACATGGTGTTTGGAGAACTGGAAAAAAATATGCCACCATATTAGTCAGAAGGAACACTGGGTGTGAAGAGAGACCTGAGGGAATAGGCTCAGTAATCACACTTCCTCTGTGCCAAGTTTTCAACTCAAATAATCTGCAAGTAGGCAATATTTTAAATAAGTCTCTTTCCCTGTATAAAGAGATATAAATATGTAGATGACCTTAGGCATGTTACATAGCCATTCTAAGGCTGGATATACTATCTAGAAAAGGGGAAATTATTATGATACTTAAATGATGTATATAAAGCACTTAGCACAATGCCTGGCAGGTAGCAGGAACTAAACTGGTAATAGGTATTACAATAATAATTATCGTTATTAAGCATATGGAGGAGATGTCATACCCTGTAAGCCGGTTGACTACCATGCAAAGAGGATGAATACAAGGACCATGAGATCGTATGAACCTAGGGTGAAATTTTGGTTCGGCTACTTTACTAGCTGTGTTATCAGTCAGCTTAGGTTATGTTGTGCTGCAGTAACAAAAGATCTAAATTTTTCAGTTGCTTACACCCCAAAATGCATTTTTTGTTTGCTCAGCTTCATGTCCATCAAGGTCTGGTTGCAGATCTGCCTATGTCATCCTTACACTAGGACCCAAGCTGTCAGAGTAACCTCTATATAGAAATTATATTCATCGTGGTAGAAGGAAATAAGTTGGCAAATCACTTGGTGGTTCTTAAAACTTCTGCCCAGAAATGCACACATTACCAATAAAATGCCCACATTTTACTGGTCAAAACAAGACACCTGGCTACTGCTGGGTCCAAAAGGGCAAGGATATATAGATGCGGAGGTGCACTGTTGAGGGCAGCAGGACATTGCTACAATCTACCCTGCCTCTGATATGGACCTCTGAGTCTTCCCCTTTGCTTCTATAGAAGTGATATGTAACTAATACATGCTGAGGGATTATGAAATGCAGACGGCCCTAGATGGGCTATCTGCAAAATCTCATTGGGTTCTCACAAAAAACAGTTAAGATAGGTATTTTGGCTCCATTTTACAGATTAAAACAGAGAAACAAACTGAGGTCTTGAAGAGGTTAAGTAACTTCCCCCATAAGATCATATACATACATGGTAGGGTAAACACTAAGTATTTGATAGTGTTAGTTCCCCCCCACCCCTCCCCCATAGTTGCATAATGGCTTATTTTTGAAACAACTGTTTCTAATTGTTTTAGGCTCTATCTGCATGTAGGAAGAGCAGTAGGAACAAAACTGGCTGACTGCAGATGGTGCAACCAGTCCACTGGAGTTCCTACTCACTAAATTTCTAGTTTTTCTGTAGCAAAATTCATGAGCAGGAGGCATTTACACTAGAAGCTGCCTCCCCCTCCCAGACAGCAAATTACTGATTTCCGTATTTCTCATCCACTTCTACATATCAAATACCCGACCCCCGCAACACACACATACGCACCCATGAACTCCAAACCTTTTTGGCAAATCTTTATAGTAAACAGATGGACTATCTGTGTTGCTGGGAGACCACTCATAAATGGAATCCAGTCCAAAGGGAGTGAGAAGGAAGAGGACATATCACTACTTGATGTAGTAGCTAAGAGCTCTCCTCTCTCTCCTCCTCTTCTTCTTCTTCTTCCTCCTCCTCTTCCTTTTTCCCCTTCTTCTTCTTTTGTTTTTCTGATTTAAAAAAAATCAATTCTGACTTCACTACCTGCTACCTGGGCAACCTTGGGCAGGCCACTAACCTTCCATGGGCCTCAATTTCCTCATCTCTCAAATGGGAATAATAGTATTATTAACTTATTGGGGTTTGTGAATATTGAATGAAGTAATGTTTGTAAAGCCCTTAGCACAGTTTTCAGCTCATAGAAAGAACTCACTTGTTTGGTTGTTGTTGTTTTTATTATATTCAGCAAGATTAGCCCACTAAGAGTAAACAACGTGAACCACCTTTCACTAAGTTTCAAGAAAAGAGTCTAACTTTGGAGGAGGGACCCAGTGTTATATTTATGAGTTTGACAAGGGAGTTCATTTGGGGGTCAGATATCAGGCAAAAGATCTCAGTAGAAATAAAATGAGTTTGAAAGGTACCTAAATTTCATTCCCTGTTTAGCCTTTCATGAGATGTTTTACCTTGGCCATTTCATCCTTGCTAAATCTGTTTTCCACTGGCGCATGGTCCCACATTCAAGATTAATTTGTTTCCACCACTTCTCTGTAGGCAGTTTCCTCTGCCCTGGTCCTCTCTCTGGCATCCACAGGCCAAGATGGATCCCCTGCCCTGTGTGCATGGCCCCTGTGCTCTGCTCTGCACCACTGTCCAGACCACATTGCAAGTTTTTTTTCCCCTTTTGCTTCCCCTGGGGGAAGTGACACTGCTTATCCTGTTTTTTTGATGTACCCCAGCGCCTAAGTACTGCCTGCCCACAGGAAGGATGCTCCATAAAGGCTTGAAGGAATGAATGAAAGAGCCAACAAATAGTTATTTTTTATTTTTATGTATGTATCATTATTATTTTGCTGTTTGGAAGTCATCAGAACTCACACAGATGTCTCATGTAAAGTGTGGGTGTCTTCTTCCTACCTGGAAACCCCTTCTTCAGGTGGACAGCCGTCTTGCTGATGGTGCCAAGCCCGCTTTCCCAAACCAACAGACCCAAAGTTTCCCCGGAGCCAGAGGGCACCGGGCGCACGGCTGAGCCTGCACCAATGTCTGTGGGCCCTGCCTCGCCCACCTCCTCGCCCTCCCCTCTGGAGCGCGGCTGGCCAATGACAGCCTTCCCCTGGCTCCATGGGTTTCCCCCTCCCCTGTTGTCTCTACCCTGCCCCAGCTCTTCCCTGCCCACCCCTCGCTGACTCGCCTCGCCTCCCCGACGCGCTGGGTTCCCGGAGCGCAGAGCCCAGCGTTAGCGAGTGGGCTCCCCGAGGCCCCCTGCCCTCGCCGGGCTGCTCCGGGGTGTCGCTCCTCTGGCTGCTCCCGAAGGGGCTTCTGGCCCTGAGGACGGTGGTGCCAAGCGAACTTCATTTTTAAAAAGAACTGGTGGATGAGAAGAGCGAGCGAGGGCGAGCTATGGACCCTGTGAGTCAGGTGAGACAGAACTGGGCAGGGCGGCTGGCTGGGAGCAGGGGGCGGGGGATGCCGCGGCTTGGGAGAGGCGCCCCCAGCCCCTTCCTCACGCTTTGCTTTCTCTCTCTCGCCTCATTCCCCCAAAGCTGGCCTCTGCGGGCACCTTCCGGGTGCTGAAGGAGCCCCTTGCCTTCCTGCGAGCCCTGGAATTGGTGAGTAGCAGTGTGTGTGCAGGGAGGGGCGTCGGGCAGCCAGCTATCAGGTGAGGAGAGGTCGGATGGGGTGCTCCCTGCTCGGTTCTGCTCCAAGCCGGAGATTCAACCCTCAAGCCGGGGATTTCAATCCTGCCCCCTCCTAAGATGCCGTTCCAAGGTGGTGAGGACAAAATCGAGGCACCCTGCTTGGAGGCGGGAGTGTGGACACATTTTTGCAGGCGCTTAGACAAGTGTCGTCTCACCTTACCGCTTGCAGACGCGCAGGGGCTGTGGAAAGAAACCTCCCCCTTGGGAGACTGGGGATGGGGGGCGCATAGAGGAGCTGCCGCTGGGTTCTGGCCCCTCACCTGGACCTTCGCGGGGATGAGGGGATGGGTGGAGGGACCCATAGTTGAGCGGAGGAGCCGGGAAGACTTGGCCAAGCTCAGAAAGTTGGTCAGAACTGAGACAGCTCCTCTGCGGGACTGGGATGCTGGAAGCGCGTGTTCAACTGCTCCGCGGGAGCTTCAGGGAGGGAAAGATGCTGCGAAGCTATTACAGACTGTTATAGACGGCGGCGGGTAGAGAGCAGAACTCCTTCCTTCCCTACTATAGTTTCTTTTCTCTGGCCACTCCTCTAGGGCTTTTCTGATTATACCCAGAAGAGCCCACCAGCCTGTTTGCCATGGCTTCCTTCAGCGACTGGGCTTTAGGAAGTTGTATTCCACTTCTGTGAAACCACCCTGACGCTCTTATTGCAATTTGTCTATGGGCAGAGGAGTGAGGCACAGAAACGGTTACCCACAGGGCCACAGAGCCATGTCAGTGTTGTTGGCTGGATGATGGTTATTCAGACTGAAATCTGCAGGTCACACATTTCGTCTTGCTAGGAGCTCCAAAAGGCAAGCAAACCTATCTGAATAGAAAGTTCAAAGCCTGTCATGTAGCATTAATCAGAGTCCCTAACACTGACTAGCTGGGAAATTATGTAAGAGCCTGTTCTCTGTTCCCAGATCTTAGCTCCAAGGGCTTATATCTGGCAGTGGCTACATAACTGTGATGATTGTTTACACGGATGATCTACAAGATAATTACATTTACCTTGTTTGTAGACTTGAATGAAAATGTATGCGTATATCAGTTTTGCATACACCAGGACAGCTTTTGGAAGGCTTGAATTAGTGGTTCAGAGCTGGCTATTCTGAAACTGTTTTCCTTACAGTCAAGTTAAACAAGCAAGCAATCGTCACAGTTCTGGAAACTTTCAGTTTGCTTTCTCAGAATTCTGCCCGCATTCATTCATTCAGCCATTCAATAAATATTTCCTGTGAAGTAGTGGCTTTTAGGGAAGAAAATAATAGTTCCATTGTCAAGCTATTATCTCTCAAAACCAAGTTCAAAGACCTGACATCATTTTCTGACATAATCTCTTATTGTCTCACACGCTCACCTATCTGAAATAGTAGTTCGTGTACACACCAATACTGTGGCAACATGATTTTGTGCCATTGTTCCTCACACAGCCTCTACTGCTATATAAAAAGGTGTTTGTTATCTGGATGAACTTGTTCAAATTACAGGTTTCTGGCCACCAAATCAAAATATTGGTAAGATGGGTGCCCATGAATCTGCATTTTAAATGAGCTCCCTGCATAACTCTTATCCACGTTATAATTGGAGAACCACCACTCTAAGCTATACCAGATCCCTCCAAAACTCAAAAGCCCCTTTTACCTCAGTGCCCTTGCTATTTCTATTCACACTGTATGGAATGTCCTCACCTTCCAAGCCTAAAAAAAAAAAAAAATGTTTGTTTTTTACCTCAACTAAATGTTACCTCCTCAATGAAGACTTTTCTCGTATTTATTCCTTCCTCTTTCCTCTATCCCAAACTGAATGATTCACCTCGTTCTTTGAACTTCCACTAGATTTTTATTCATTCACTCATAAGAATTTATCACACTGCAAAATACCGTTTTATAGCTCCCCCCCTTGGGGGAGGGGTGTGTGTGTGTGTGTGTGTGTGCACAGGTGATGTGTGTGTGTGTGAGAGAAAGAGTGAAATAGAATAAAGGTTACTAAGTTACTACATTTAAATTATTTGCAGTCCTTCCCCTCTCTCTTCCAGGATTCTAAGGCTCGAAGGAGGAAGGGCTTTTTGCTTGTACCTCAGTAATGAGACTCTCATTTGTGGAAGAGAACATGAATAATGGACAAAGCAAATTTTACAAGTTAGATAAGTTAGTTGGTTGACCTACATTTTAAAAGAGCTGAGCTAGAGACATGAGGAGAGAGTACTAGTTGCTGAAAAAGCTAGTAGTGAACAGAGGGAAAGAACATACATTTTGTGTGCACACAATGGCTTGAGGAGGCACTCTGAGGTATCTTTTTCTGTAGGAGATATTGACAATGACAGGAAATGTGATTTCTTATAGATGGTAGAACATTTCTTCTGTTTGTCTCTGTTTCCCTCACTGGTTCCTTTCATAGCGCTTGGTTAAACAGCAAGTAATCAGCAAAAATTGTAAACCGGTAATGACAGAGCACTTAAAATATCCCAGTTTATCCTGTTTCTGTGAAAGTTTTACAAAGCAATGGAGAGCAGCTTTAAACTTCACAGTGTCTTTAAGCTGCAATTTCCCCATGCTGTAGAAATAAACATGCATGTAAAGATATATGTATCTTAGTTTTGGGGGTTGCTATAACAAAACACCATAAACTGGATAGCTTATACACAACAGAAATTTATTTCTCATAGTTCTGAATACTGGAAAGTCTAAGATCAAGGTTCCATCAGATTCGTTGTTTAGTGAGGGCCTACTTTCTGGTTCACAGATGGAGCCTTCTTGCTGTGTCTTCTCATAGCAGAAGGGAAGAACTCTGATCTCGTCTGTCCCTTATAAGAACACTAATCCCATTCACAAGGGCTCCACATTTATGAGCTAATCACCTCCCAAAGGCCCCACCCCCTAAGACCATCACTTTGGGAACTATATTTCAACATGTGAACTTGGGGGGAGGCATAAACATTCAGATAATAGCAATATTCTCAAGAATATTTATTGCAACATCATCTGTAGTGAAAAGAAATGGAAATAACTAGTAAGTCCATTATAAGAAAATAATTAAAGTATGATTCATCATGTTATGAAATATTATATTGCCATCAAAAAGAATGAATTAGCCAGGGATGGTGGCTCATGCCTATAATCTCAGCACTTTGGGAGGCTGAGATGGGAGGATTGCTTGAGCCCAGGAGTTCAAGACCAGCCTAGCCAACACAGGGAAGCTGTACAATTCTGGAATATATTAATTAAAATATGGCTTAACATATAGTGAATTTCTAATTCTAATATTCAGTGCAGCAGAAGACACGTCTTTTGACAGGAATACCAGCTAAGTCAGTAGATATTTGATTCTTCAGTGTTTGATTTTTTTCATTAGTTGAAGTGAGTTTTAGTTTTGTTAAAATTATAACCGAACTATTTTCACATCATCTTGTAAGTTAAGTGATATCAGACATAAAAGACATGTTCTCATGTTCCTTTTTCTGACTAAATGTCGATGCATATCATTTTTCTATAAGCAATCAGTTGCTTTTTAAATCAGAAGGCTATATTATTCTAATGAACATACTGGATCTAAATGAATACGAGGTTCCATATCAACAAGATATGCTATGTGTTATTTGAGAGAAACTGAAAACAAATTTAGTAAAACTGTTAGTACCAAAAAGAATAGGAATACATTTTTATTGTCCGTATTATGATCAAATAAAAATAATGTGAGATTGTAAAAAAGGAAAAGAAATTTAAAAAATTAGGCATTGTGGTGCATGCCTATAGCCCCAGCTACTTCTGAAACTGAGGTGGGAGGATCGCTTGAGCCCACGAGGTCAAGGCTACAGTGAGCTGTGGTCACTTCACTGCACTTCATCCTGGACGACAAAGTGAGACATTGTTTCAGAAAAAAAAAAAAAAAAAAAAGAATGAATTCAATTAATATGCATTGACCTGCAGGTAAATATATCATTGTATTTGATAAAATTGTTAAGTGAGAAAACATAAGTTTCATTCTTTGTATTTGATAAAATTGCTAAATGGAAAAACCAGTATTTATCCTTTTAATAAACATGTAGATAATTTATTGAATCATATTTCAAAATAATATACAGAGTCCTGTATTTGCACAAATAAAAAATATAGTTTTGTATGTGAGTGAGTGTGCGTGTGTGCAATTTGTATGAACACAGAGAGAAGTGTAGATATAAAGCACTGAACTGTTAAAATTGATTTTTTCAGAAGGGTGTAATTTGAGATGCAGTAGGTAGAGAACGGGAGAGGTTGATGGTAAACTGTGGTATGCAGGAAGAATTGTGGGCCTATCACCTGTCTACAGTTGTGCACACACACAAGAAATTCTTTAAAATAGCTCATATTTTACATTTTTTTCTATGGATTACCCACATGAACTGGTATTACCTTTAATGTCATCTTCTACTTTTGGATTTTATAGCCTGGGGAAAAAATCCACTTTATTTACGTGTTCTTTCCTTAGGAAGGGTTCACAGATACAGTAGATTTAAAGTCTTAATAACATATAAAAGTCAAGCCTTGAGGGGAAAGCTTTAGCCAATTTCAAAGACTTGCAGGCAAAACTCCCACATCCTTAATCTCTACTTAAATGAGGTCAGGGTACTTTTCACTATCTTTTAGGTCAAAACGGAAAAGTCGGGACATAGCACTGACTCTGGTGGTCTTTTTCATTTATTCCCTGATGATAAAATAGGTCCAGCAAATCTCTTAAACCATCATTTGGAAATGGCAAAATATATATATTAAACTTACCCCATTTTCAGACCACTCTGGAAAACTAAGTTGGCATAGTCCTGTCTTCCACAGACAATTCTTTTTTTTTTTTTTTTTTTTTTTGAGACAGAGTCTCACTCTGTCACCCACGATGGAGGGCAGTGATAAAATTGGTCCAGCAAATCTCTTAAACCATCATTTGGAAATGGCAAAATATACATATTAAACTTACCCCATTTTCAGACTACTCTGGAAAACTAAGTTGGTATAGTCCTTCCTCAGATAATTACCTTTTTTTTTTTTTTTTTTTTTTTTTTTGAGACGGAGTCTCGCTAGGCCGCCCAGGCTGGAGCGCAATGGCGCCATCTCAGCTCACTGCAAGCTCTGCCTTCCGGGTTTTCCTGCCTCAGCCTCCTGAGTAGCTGGGACTACAGGCGCCCGCCACTACGCCCGGCTAATTTTTTGTATTTTTAGTAGAGACAGGGTTTCACCGTGTTAGCCAGGATGGTCTCGATCTCCTGACCTCGTGATCTGCTGGCCTCGGCCTCCCAAAGTGCTGGGATTACAGGCATGAGCCACCATGCCCGACCCACAGGTAATTCTTATTTTGCTACTTTAGTATTTTGCCAGTTGACCTTTGGTCTCCTTTTTTCCCTTTTCTTCTAAAAAATGATGTTAGTAATTCTTTCTTTACTATATACAGTGCACTGAATTTGTACCTGTAGATTTATGTGAAATGAAAAGTGGAGGACTCCACACATCCATATTGTTCAGAACTACATTGGTGCAGACTTAAGGTCATCAAAAGAACTTAAACTCTCCAAAACAATATTTGTGTGGCTTGCATAGTTCTCCAACACAATGCTGCAGTCCTAGATTCTGTGCCTATGGAATAAACTGCTGACTCAATTTGCCTAATTCTTCTAATCCTTATTTTTGACATTCATCCCTAATTTTGCAATACCTTCTGCTATAACCCTGGGTTTCACATCACCATTCTCCCTTTCCAGTCTACCTCCCTGCCTAACCAAGGTGGCCAGTGAATCCAAAGATGCAGCATGTCTGATATGTGAGGTATAGGTCTACTTGATTTAAATGGAGACACTAGCATTTATATAATCTTCATTCCTGAATTTAAATTCTAAGCCACGTTTTTCAAGCAAATATCATACTGCTTTCTTAATATTAATAACATTTATAATTTATGCTATTGATAACAACAAAGTGAAATGTGTCGTCATAACATACAATAAATACAATTTTATAGTAGCCATCATTTTAAACTCCTAATGAGAGAAGTAATAACACCTACCTTTGTCATGCAGGCATCATATGGGGGACTATATTACTGTGTTTTTCTTACATCATTGTGTTGAATCTGTGCAACTTTAACATTCCCGTTTCTCCAGGAGGCTCAAAGATGTTAACCAACTCATCAGGGACAAAATTGAGGGAAATGGCAAAGCCAAGATTTGAGCAGCCTCACTCCCAACTTCATTCTCTTAAATGCTACACTCCTGCTTTTTCCAATGTGGCAAGCACTTGCCATATCTTATCCCTGATCCTCAAAGAAGCTTTAAAAAGCAGATGTTATCCTATTTTACAGTGTTTATCTCAGTCATCAACTTATATATTTGAGGTCTTTTCTGAAAATGCCAAGGAACATTTGTATTTAGAGATGAATTCAACAGACATCAACTGTCTTTTATATTTGGCTTTTATTTTCTGTTAGTTATTAATTAACCAAGGTAGAGTTGATTCCAATTAAAAACCAGTACTTTTCATTTTAAATATGTAGAAAAAGACTTCGATTATAAAGGCAATAATTTAATCTCATTTTTTGTCTTTTCCTCTTTTGTTAAAAAAAAGTGTGCATAAGTCAGAGAACTCATTTTCTTCCTGTGTATAAACAAGACAGGGAATTCTTACAGAAAATTTATTTAAATCGTGAGCAGCAATCTACCATCGACGGTTTGATGTAATTGAAAGCTATATTAATGTGGGTTTAATTACAACCTTCTAGCCTCTCAATTGGTGACAACAATCATGTGCATTTGGAGTATGAATCCATAAGTGCACAACAAACAAGCAGCTCCTCAGTGTCCAGATGGATTCATCACTTAATGCTTTCCTGAGTGTATTAAGACAACTGGTATTTGGCCTCACAAGTACAGAAAAAAAGAGAAAAGGGTCAGGAATGCTTCTTATGGATTTGAATTCAGATTTTATTTTTTACTAGCTTTGTTACCTTGGGCAAGTTAAATTCAGTAGGCTTCATTTTTCTCATCTATAAGATAGGGCTAATAATAGTTCCTACTTCAAAGTGATGCTATCATGATTTAATGATTTATCCAAGTAAGGTGCCTTGCTTAGTACCTACACTGTGATAAGTGCTCAATAAAAGATTATGAAGGTGATGATGATAACGATGCCAGCGGTTATGACGGTGATGAAAAGGGAGAAAGTAGAAATTCATCAAAGGATAATTTAGGAAATTACAGATAACTTTTTGCAAGTTAAAGTCTTGGCAAAACTCTGAGGTAGAAATTTGTATTCAGACTTGCTCATACCTCTTTTTAGCCCCTCTATCTCTATATTCCACTGTGGAGGGCCCTCATACTGGCAAGTCTATTTTTACCATAGCATGAGTGACTCTTCAGGCGCTTGCTCCTTGGAATATTCACATTTCAAAGAAAATTCCAGCAAGGCCAGTATTGAACCTAAACGAGAACGTCTAATGGAAGAATTGCAAGCACTTGGCCTTCAGGGGTTTGTCGTAGAGGTGTGAAGAGATACTTTTCCTGGTCTTTCTCAAATAACAATCCATAGACAATTTCGTACATTTGAAAGAGACACAGTGGCCCCAACTGAATTCTCCAGGATGTGCTGAGGGTCCTTATAGGGTCAGATACAGGCACTTACTAACCACATTGTAATACCCAGGTGCTCCAGGCCCTTGGGTGTTCCCCCATAGAAACTGGGGAAAACCCTGGAGTTACGCTGAAGTAGAAACACCATCCTTAGTTCTTTATTCCCCAGAGGTCTCACATCTCTCACTGACTGAGGTATGGGGACAGAAGAAAAACAGTCATGTGCTAGTAGAAGAAAAGTAGAAAATCTCTAAGGAGTATGTGCACAGAACCATGGTCTTCCTTTGAGTCTTCATTTTCTGTGGGGATGTATTTGACTTTTGTTGTATTTGTTATTATTCCTGTTCAATGTATTAGCTTAGGCTCCTTTAAAGACCTCAGTTTCCTAACCTGAAAACTGGGGGCAATATCTCCTGCCTATAATGTTGAAAATTTTAAGTGAGATCAAGCATGAAAAAGTGTTTAGCAAACTGTTAACTATCCTTCTAAAGTAAATGATAATTGTGACCATGATGATGGTGATGATAAAGAAATACCTTTTTCCAACCTAAATGACTCTGGGCGGCGTAATATAATTACTGGACAGAGCACAGGGTGAGGGGTGAAGTGTAAGAACTTGATCTCTGTTCCCTAAGGAACTAAGTCCTTCCAACACTTACCACCCTCTGCCTTCCATGCCAGTCTCTTTGGTCTCTTTGAAGCCTACAAGAAAGGATGATGCTGCCAGTTGAATGTAATGAATTATCCAAACTTTACTGGGGAAAGTTCCTTAGGACAGGGGAATGTGGTCCATCCTCACCCTTTTAACTCTCATACCAAGCGACAATTTCTTGCTCTCTACACGTTTCACATTTCTTGATGTTTTAGGGGCCTGGTGACGGTTTCTTGCTGTTCTCATGAACTTTTGTACATGCCACTTCCACTGCCCAGAATGCTCCCTCTCCCTTTTGCTCAACCTTTTTTAGTTGATGAATTCTTCTTCTCCCTTCAGTGTCAATGTAGATATCACTGTCTAGGGAGGTCTTACTAGATAAGGTCAGCCTTCTGATGGCTCCCAGACCACACTTTTTAATGACTTTTCATTCTAGCTACTCAACCAGAGTAAATGCAGTGTGAGAGCAGGGATCTTGTTGGTCCTGCTCATCAGCGCATTTTATGTTTCTAACACAGTGCTCAACACACAGTAAGGCCAACATCAGGGACATCGGCAAACTCCACCAAAACACCCAGGCAGTAGGTGCTTAGAAAGTATTGGTTAAGAAAATGAGAGAAGAAGGAGGGAAGAAAGGGAATAAAGAATATGTAAATGAATTATTGGTAACACATTGGATGAGACGTAAATTCCCCTTAATGGTCTTCATTGTGAAGTGGAATTGTGAAGCTTTCCCTGGAAACAATTGTTTAGCTTGGTTATGGAGGAGAGTAAGTCACATAGGCACCGCTGTCAAGGAAACAGGGCTATTATAGGGATACCCACTGCATGATAATAGTGGAGAACTTTTACAGAAATAAAAGTTCAAGGACTGAAACAGGCTCAGGTCTCATATCTTGGGTTCACGTCAATGAGCAGCAAGAATGCCTTAGCAAGAGTGCCACTATTATTATGTCTTTGTCACTGTCCTGCCTGCCCTCTCTCTGTGTTCCCTTTCTGTTTCCCATTTATTCTTGTCATTATTCTTATCTAATGTCCTAACAGAAAGAATATGATTGGTTCAACTAACAAAAAAATTATTTTAGTTTGGACACAACTATCAACCCTAGGCAATATCATAAGTCAATAGCCAGTCTACAAATTGGTTGCCATAGATCAAATGCCCACTGCTATCCTGTCACTTGTGGCCTGAATAAAAAGAGTCATGATATTCGAAACATTCCCCTTTTGTCTCTTCTTTCAGCTGGAGCAGCGATCATGACGATCCTTTAAGTCATTAAGAGGACAGACCCAGTGAGAAGTGTACATGTCTGGTTTAAAAGTAAATGATTTTTAAACCAGTACTTCTTTTATTGAAGTAGCACTGGTAATTTTCTCAAGATGTTACACCTTTGAGATTTTGGCATCAGTATTCTTGGAATGCTCTCTGATTAGGGGATAGCTGAGTGGATTCACACTGATAATATTATCCAAAGAGATACACCTTTGGCTCTTCAGCACATGGGCCTCCACTAGCTTGTGTGATCTTGTCCATTTGTTAAAAACCTCTTTTTAAGAGAAATGATTAGGTTTTGCCTAATGATAAGACGATTTGTGAATAAAAATGTATTCCCTCAAACCCACATGTACTTCATTTTTATTCACATATTTGTTGGTAAATTCAGCTCTGGCCCTTTATGTTAGAAGACTACATTAATTATTATATTCATTTCTTTAGTGTATGTGTTTACTAATGTAGTAGAAAACTAATTACTCATGGAAGAGTCATTGGATTGCCTTGTGTGATAGGTGCTGTTTCTTTGAGGAGGGGAAAAAGAGGAATTTGTCGATGAGCAAATACCACTGGAAAAATGTAGAAGGCAGTGTGGAACTTGAAGAAGCATCAGTTTTGGGGTCCATTTTATGCCAAAAATTTTGCTCTTCTTTTCAGCCATGGAACACAGAGCAGATTGCATAATTATGCTCATTCTCAGGGTCCATAACTATCAAATGAGGACCATAAGAGTCATGTCTTTTGGTGTTGTGATGGTTAAGTAAGATAATATTAGTAAAACCTCCAGCAGTGTCTGGTCTATACCAAGATTCTCTAACTGTAACTGAGGAAGAGGTTGTTGAAGTTGATGATGTATCTACAAACACAATCAAGCATTCCTAAACTTTCTAGCACTGGAATAAACATAAAGGGTTTCAATATAGCATTGTTACATTGCTTTTTGTTCCCATTATTTCTCCATTGGAAGAATGTTGATTGTGAGATGTCTTAGTCTGCTTTGTGTTGCTGTAGAGGAATACATGAGGCTGAGTAATTTACAAAGAAAATGGGTTTATTTGGTTCATGGCTCTGCAGGCTGTACAAGAAACATGGTGTCACTATCCACTTCTGGTGAAGGCCTCAGGCTGCTTCCACTCATGGCAGAAGGCAGAGAGGAGCTGGTGTGTGCAGAGATCACATGGTGAGAAAGGAAGCAAAAGGTGAGGAGAAGGTGCCAGTTTCTTTTTAATAGCCAGCTCTCACAGGAACTAACAGAGAATTCATTCACACACCCCTCCCCTAGGGAGGGCATTAATCTATTCTAGAGGGATCTGCCCCCATGACTCAAACACCTCCTATTGGGCCCCACCTCCAAAATTAGGGATCAAATTTCAACTTGAGATTTGGAGGAGACAAACATCCAAACTATAGCATAAGACGATCATAAAGTAAACACAATAATGTTTAAAATAGTATGTAGAGACAAGTGCTTTATTAAGTGCTATGCACATGTTTTTCATATAATTTCATGTTACTTTCAAAAGACTAATAAAAAACTCCTTTTCAGCCGGGCGCGGTGGCTCACGCCTGTAATCCCAGCACTTTGGGAGGCTGAGGCAGGCGGATCACAAGGTCAGGAGATCGAGACCATCCTGGCTAACATGGTGAAACTCCCTCTCTACTAAAAATACAAAAAATTAGCCGGGCGTGGTGGCGGGTGCCTGTAGTCCCAGCTACTCGGGAGGCTGAGGCAGGAGAATGGTGTGAACCCGGGAGGCGGAGCTTGCAGTGAGCAGAGATCACGCCATGGCACTCCAGCCTGGGTGACACAGCAAGACTCCGTCTCAAAAAAAACAAAACAAAACAAAACAAAACTCCTTTTCACATATGAAAAAATTAAGGCCTCAAGAGATCCCACTACTTGCCTAAAGTCATACAGCTATAGCTAGTATGTTAAGAGAGCCAGGATTTGAACCCAGGCAATTGGATGCCAGATTCCGTGCTCTTTTAACCATTTTTCTGCATTGTCTTCCATTAATAGTAATCACTCATTACTCCTAGGTCTTGGAGCTAAATGATTTCCCACTGAAAACAACAGGGACAATATACATAATTTCTTCTTAAAGTCATGTCTTCTAACTCCTAATTCAGTTCCCTTTATGCTACCTCATGCTACTAATAGACAAAGCAAAGCTTAAATGCCCTCATGACTAAGGATGTTCATACCTTCTCAGTGACCTTTTTATTTCTCGAAAACACTCCCACTCCTTGAGAAAATTTTACTGAACTTGTGTATCTTTTTTTTAACAAAATATTTATTCACTGATCCGTTGTATAAAAAAATTCGAATTCAGAAATATGTTGTTGAAACATGCAGATACAAACAAAAATATCTGTAGAATTCAGGAAGGATATGGATATTTAGTAAGATTATGAACACCTAAATTCCTAAGTCAGGCAGCTTCCATCATGGATGATGGAGAAGTAAATGAACTTTGTCCCTTGTGTGTGTGTGAGTCGTCATTCTTTGGATCTGTTATTTGGAAGCATTTGTGTGCTTTAACAGGAAGTTCTCACACATCCATCTGGTCTACTCTGAGATTTTCTGGCTGGCCTTTTATGCACTGGCTTCACCTTACACCTGATGGACAGTTGGCACACTTTTCAGGATCTTTCCAGTTGAGACTTGAGAAGATAGAAGAGTTAGATTGGCATGGAGATATTAGAAAATTACTGAGCACAAACCCATGATCTGAGTGAAGCATGGAGATCCTGAGAGGTATTTCAGTGGGAAAAGGGGGTAGCTGGATAAATAGAGATTATTATTGTGATTTAGAATGTACTGGATTTGAAGCCATGCAAGCTAAGTCTCAACCACAGACTTTGGGTATGTTCATGGGCAGATCAACATCATTGAACCTCAAGTTTCTCAGGGATTTTACCTACATCAAAGGTGTTTTTTAATGATAAAAATGAATTAATGGCTGAGAAACCTTGGGTAAATGTCTTTATCTTTCTGCCTCTCAATTTCTTGAACTATAAAATGGCAATAAACAACTGTAACACAGAGTTGTGAAATAAAATGAGTTTATGTGTATGAAAGTTCCCCTCCACTTTATTGGAGAGGGCTCAGTAAAGGTTGACTGTCCTCAAACCCAGAAAATTAAAGCTCAGATATGTGGGAAATCTTTCCCATATGAGAAATATCTGATGGGCTACCTTTAATGTCCTTCTACAGCTGGAGGTTTGTGATGATAGGGAAGAGGTATGTTTTCTGTGTCATAATCATCAACTAGAGTTTAGGTAAGAACTTTTGTTGTCAGATTCATGGGTTCTATTTACGAAGCAGTTGAAAGCAAAGCATGATTATTATGTGACCACCATTCACCCAGGAGATGAATTTGAAATTTATTTTTAGAGACAAGTGCTTCATTGGTGAAAAAAAAAGAATGTGTGTGAAATTGATAGTGGCATTAAACTCCAGCTATTCTGGGGGAAAAGGCTGTGTTTACCAGCAACAGTACGTAAATTTGAAGTATAAATATTGTAGCTTCTCTCTCTCTCTCTCTCTCTCTCTCTCTCTCTCTCTCTCATGTGCATATATAAATACATGTTGCTTAATGACAGGAATAGGTTTGGAGAAAAATGTATCATCAGGTGATTTCATCATCGTGCATACACCATAGAGTGTACTTACACAAACCTAAATGGGATAGCCTACTACACACCTAGGCTACATGTACAGCCTATTGCTCCTAGGCTAAAAACCTGTACAGCATGTGACTGTACTGAATACTGTAAGCAGCTGTAACACAATGGTATTGGTGTATCTAAACATCTAAACAGAGGAAGGATATGGTAAAAATTTAGTATTATAATCTTATGGGACCATCATCATATATGTGGTTGGTCATTGACCAAAACATCATTATGCAGTGCATGATTTTAACTTGCTAGTGCTTTAAAAAATTTTTTAATTGACATGTAATAATTGTGCATATTTTGGGGATATAATGTGATATTTCAATACATGTGTATAGCGTGTAATGCTCAGATCATGGTAATTAGCATATCCATCACCTCAAACATTTGTCACTTGTTTGTGTTGGGAACATTCAAAATCTGTTCTAGCTATTTGAAAATACACAATAAATTGTCATTTATTATAGTCATCCTGTAGTGCTAGCTTTAAAAAATACCTGATTTTATTCACTATATTCTCATTTAGTAACAGAAAAAATACTTGGATTTGACTGTCAGCTCCATTAGTTACAAGCTATGTGACCTTGGACACATTACTTAACCTCTTTGGGCCTTTCATATTTATAAGAGTAGAAATAATGATAACTAGCAGGCATAATTATTGTGTTCATTAAATAACATTTGCAAAGATTAGTGGCAGATAGGAAACATTTAAAAAGAGGTATTTTCCTTCTTTTCCTCCAAATATTCTTTTACTGCAAAAGTTTGCAAAGAAAGCATTGGAAAATTCACGAGAGTCTTCTGCTTCTCCAGTTGTTATCTCTTAAATGTGCACATGCACACACACATGCACATGCACACATATGTTCTTTGTACTAAAGGTCATAAAGAGCAGTTCTATGTAACTGGAATGAATTTGAGTGGGACAGTAAAATTAGGCAGGTGTGGTTGGCAAGGAAAGAATGATTAGACCAGAGTGTCAAGTTCTAGATCAGCATCCCAGACACACTGTAGCCTCAGGCCGTCTGTAGGCTTTGGCAAGGGGATCATGAATTTGTGAAGCTGTTTTCTGAAGGGGATAACATAATTGTCTATTTTAGAAAAAAAAAAAAAAAGCCCCACAATAGTAGAAATTCACTACAATGGCTATACATTAATGAGTTCTTGCTACATGCCAGGCTGTACCATGTTTGTGCTACCTACATTACATACTTTCATTCAGATCTTGTAATGACCTTATAAGGTCCCTTGCCTCAAGTCACACAGGTGGTAAGTGACCAAGGCAGGGTTTCAAATCATATCTATCTGACTTCTTGCCTTTCCCATGTCTGCTTTGCTGCCAAATATAATAAGAATATTTGTCTTTGGGGTGGAGGGTTTTTTGGACATGCTATGTAGAGCCGTTTTATGCATAAGTGAAATGTTTATTAACAATCACAAAATAAGCAAAAATTAGTAAGTTAAAATTACCCAGTGTTCTTCCACTGAGAGATAACCTTAATACATTGAAATATACTTTTAGATATCTTTTACGTTCATGAATGTTTTGTCTACAAAAATGATGTATTAGTTTGCTAGGGCAAACCACATAATGTATTAATTTGCTAGAGACTTACAAACTAAGTAGCTTAAACAACAGAAATGTATTATCTCACAGTTCTGGAGACTAGAAGCCTGCAATTAAAGTGCCAGCAAGGTTGGTTCCTTTTGAGGGTCCTGAGGGAGAATTTGTTTCATGCCTCTCTGTAGCTTCTGGAAGTTTGCTGGCAATATTTGGTGTTCCTTGACTTATAGAAGTATTGTCCTGATGTCTGCTTTCCTCTTCACATGGTTATACTGTGTGTGTGTGTGTGTGTGTGTGTGTGTGTGTGTGTGTGTGTGTGCCTAAAGTTTCCCTTTTTCTATGATGCCAGTCATATTGAATTAGGGGCCCACTCCACTCTAATATGACCTCATCTTAACTAATCATATCTGCAATGTCCCTCTTTCACAGTAAGGCCACAAGTGAGGACTTCAACGTATGAATCTTCAGAGTACCCAATTTAGCCCCTGACAAATGGGTTCCTAGAAGAGGCACTGTTTTGTCACCTGCTTTATTCTCCTTAACATATTGTGTATTGTTTTTCTATGCCATTAGATAAAATATTTTTTCCCATAATTTTAATGTCTAAATGTGATTATGCTGTATGCCTCTCTTGGAGATTATTTAACTAATTCCTAACTTAGGTAGTTTTCAAATGTATATTATTTTCAAAACCTGCAAGGAATTCCTCTTTAAAGATAAATAATTACTATGCCTCTATTGTTATTAACTTAGATGTAGAATTGCTGGCTCAGAAGATTATACATTTTTAAGGTATTTAGAAGAATTACCAAATTACCCTCCAATGAGGTGTTATCAGTTGGGTATTACCAGTTAAATGTTTTTACAGTTTGATAGTGGAAAAGAAATCTTGATTGACTTTGTACTCTAATTTTGCAATGAGATTGTACATTTTTGAGTAAAATTATTTATATTCTTATTTTCGTTTGGAAATATTTTAATGAACAGAACGGATTCATAAAGCAATAGCCAAGGCTGCCAAACTCATGATGCTGTTCACGTGGACTTTTACATAAGCTGTTACCTTAATCTCTTTCTAGGTCATTGTACTACTCCACACTTGGAAATTCTTTAGATTGTTGTTCTCTGACTTGGGCAGAGAGGCAAATACTGAGGCTTTCTTTCTCTGAATTCATTATATAAAAATAGATGTAATTTTTAGAATGTCAAAGGTAATTACTGTTGTTATAAATCTTTTATAAGCTAAACAATGCTATAACATAAGTTTGCCATTTGTGTGTCTTATTTATATTATTTATTAATGTATCCTAAGAAACATTATTATTTTACTTTAAATAATACTCATAAATGTTAGTGCATATTCAGTACTTTTCTGAAATTGCACTTCATGTATATATGTGGCTGAGACACATATATGCAAATTTATACCATGCCTACTTTGGAAATGGATTTGAGGCACTTGAAATTTTAATAATTCTTTTGATAGAAAGGCAGAATAGATAGAGTGTTATTGCACCATCTGCGGAATCTGAGGCATATCTGACTTTTAGACTATTAATAAAATAAAATAAATCCAGAAGCTGCCTGATGTCAAGGGTATTTCCTCTCTATCTCAGATCGTATTCCTGACCACACTTGCAATTAACTGAGATAGCATTATGGATTCACTTAGCCTCTGCCTCACATATTGCTATTTTGGGCTATGTTGGCCTCCCTGTGAATGATAAAGCAGTTGTTAACATTCATTGTATATTTAATGAGCTCCAGGCCCTGTGCTAAGTATTTTCTACATGTTATGCCATTTAGTTCTAACAACTCTATTAAAGTGTATGCATCATTATTTTCCCTCTTTTCAGGCAAGAAATCTGAGGCTTAGAAAAACAAGTAATGGTTAGGTGTGTATGGTTTATAATAGCAGAGCTGAGATTTAATCCTGGGTCGGCTGAGCTTCAAAAAAAGACCCTCCGTGGTTAACCTAGCAGTTTAACACAGGAAGAAAAATTCCGAACCGCTCCCAGAGATTCAATTCCTGTGTCAAGAGCCAGTACTTGGCAGGGCAAAATCAACCAAGGTGGTGGTTTCACAGAAACTGCTTATCACCTGTCTCAATCAGGTGGTGAATTCTGTCATGAGCAGGCAGAGAGAAATTTCTCTGAAGTTCAAAGCAAGTACTTTTAAAACTTCTTTTCTTATAAATATACTTGATAAAACAACAAATGAAAGGATGATCTTGATTTGATCTGAATTGATCTTATTTGTATAAATCGAAACCACAGTTGCCTAGGCAAATGATGGGAAATACTTAGAGCCATGAGATTAGATGTTTCCCACAGTTTTTCTCCATCAGTAATTTCTCTGCCTTCCTTAACCCTGCCCCCATCTACTTATGAAACTGCAAAGCACCTTGAGCTTGTATATCTTTTGTTTTTTTTATTTGTTTTGGGAGAGATTCAGTTCCCTCTCCCAGGTTGGTTAGCCTGCCTTTGAAGAACCTGGGTAGCATGCACAAGGCCATCTGGCCAGTAAATGTTGGGGCCAGAATGCAAACCAGGCCTGTTGGGAGCCAGGCAGGTAATGCAGGAGGAAACCTGCATGGGGCCATCATATGAGGCAACACAAGTGATAAGAGGTGTGGCATACAGCATAGGGGTTTTTGCCTATAGGAGTAGCTGCTTCCACCCTGGCCAGCTGTTGGTCAGCGGTAATACAAGCGCAGTGCTTCCAGATATTTCCACTTTTCTTAAGAAAAAAGAAACAAGGATTTTAGTGCTAATAGTATGAAGTTTTAATGTTAGAAATGTTTTCTATTTCTCAAACATTGTGAGGTCCATCCTTTCCATAATAAACAAAATGTGGCTGAATTCTGGACGTGGCCCACAGTCTCCAGCTTGTTCCTTCCGCACCACAGCATCTTGCCTTCCCCAGGGACTGTGTTTGCATCTTCAAGGACCTGGCCCTGTTCTTACGCAAGAGGTTCTCATGAGCCTAGTCTGGTGGATAAATGAGAAATTTGGTGTTTGGAAATTAACCTTAGCTTGGTTTTTGAGATGATGGAATTAGTGACTCCAAAAGTCTCCTTTGCCTGACTTCAGATAAACATCTAGGAAGCATAAAAACATTGGGAGTATATCTTGGGCCCAAACCTTAATGGAAATGGGGGCAGTGACCCATGTTAGCAATAAAAGTTGAGTTAGTAATACAGCTTCAGGTACCATGTAATGTACTGAGAAGAATTGAGCTTCTCAGTCAACCAGTGGAATCTCAAATAATTAATTCTACTCTTTAAAAGTACAGTTTAGTTGTTTATAATTTAAATAATCAATAAATCAATGAATCCTAGTGAGGAATGACTCTAAATATTTATATATAAAGAGGGCTGTCTAATAGAACATTGTGCAATCATAGAAATATTCTATATCCTCACTGTTCAAAACCATAGTCACTCACTACATATGGATATACTTTACTTAAAACA
The DNA here is from genome assembly GCF_028858775.2 of Pan troglodytes. Taxonomy (NCBI): domain Eukaryota; kingdom Metazoa; phylum Chordata; class Mammalia; order Primates; family Hominidae; genus Pan; species Pan troglodytes. Next base: position 67,274,666 of record NC_086015.1, read on the forward strand.
AGGCTAGTGTGACTAAGCAAGCTAGGGAACAAGCAAGCTAGGGAATGAGTTTTTAATTTAATTTATTTTTAATAATAAAATTAAATAGCTAGTGGTTACCATATTGGACAGCAAAAGTGTAGAGAATTGCCCCATCCATCTGGTTTTCAAGGGGAATGTGCTAAACTTAAGCAAATAATTTAGATTAGGGACTAGCTATTATGCGCTAGAAAATGTTCACTGTGAAGTGGCTCTGTTATTTAAAACATTCATTTTTACATTTATTGTTCAACACATCACACAACATTGGTGGCAGTGAGTTTTTCAAGGCAACTTCTAGAAATTTATAAGATCCTGTATTTTCCAGACTTTACCAGTTCTTTATGTTTTACATGCATTCTATGCATTTCCATATGTTTATGAATTTTATGCATTTATAGATCATTTTAAACATCAAAATAAAAATATAAAACGAATGACCTTTTTTATTTGTCTCTGATAGGAAGCAAAATGACATTTGTCAAAATTGGTGCTAATTTGTTAGCAGTATATCCCATAAAAATAGTTGTTTTAATAATGATATACTTTTATTTGGGAAGCAGACTAAAAGTCACAAAGATTGTGCAATGTTATGTGATACAAAGAAATAGTTTCATCAAGGTTTAGCTATCAGAAAAGCGCATTGAGACATTTATTTATTCTATAATTAGCAATATAGTCTGGTAATACTTTAACGGTTATCTTTAAGTAGTACCTCCTCAAGCACTGAAAGGCTAGGGTTTTTATGAATAATTTGGTGGGCAGGGGGCTAGGGAATGGGTGCTGCTGATTGGCTGGAGTTGCAATCATGGGGTGAATGGTCCTCATGTGCTGAATATGTGTCTGGCTGGGGGCCACAGGACTGGTTGAGTCATGAGTCATGGGTCCAGGTGGAGTCAGTTGGTTGCCAGAAAGTGAAAGCCTGAAAAACATCTCAAAAGACCAATCTTAGGTTATGTTATCTATAGGAGCAATTTGGTAATGTCAGGAAAGTTACAGACCTTGCGACCTCTGGCTGTATGACTCCCAAGCAGCAAGGAATTATAGGAAAGCAGGCTAGGGAACTATGGCTGGTTATCATTTAATGACACCTACATTTTAGCAGAATTCAGGCCCCTCCCATAATTCTAATCTTGTGGCCTATCATTAGCTTTAGGAAGGAGTTTGTTCTTTGTTTTAAAGTTAAACTATAAACTAAATTCCTCCAATTGTTGGTTTGGCCTACACTCAGGAATGAGCAAGGGCAACTTGGAGGTTAGAAGCAAGATGGGGTCAGTTAGGTTAGATTTATCTCACTGTTATAATTCTTGCAAAGGTGTTTTCATCTTCATCTCTCCTTCAAATGAAATTTTCGAGATTGCCAAGTGATCTAGTTATATACATCACCTTACTTTGAATTTCCCTGAGAGCAAAACCTAAGTTAAAAGCACCAATGAGGGTAATTTGTTAGGAAATGATCCCAGGAAATAGGAATGAAGAACCAGAGTAATGTAATAGGGAATGAGACATAACCAATACAAGAGCCTATGATGGAGTAGTTGTTCCCTGTGTGCTGAAACTCACAGGGCCTCCTGAGCAGCCTTGAGCAATGCATGTCAGAATTCTCTGCCTTAGGGACAAAAGGGTACACAGTAGCTTTCCACTTCCATTCCTTATTGGTCAAGAGTGATCTGGTGGAAGTTAACTCCTGTTTTAGTTTGGATTCCCCAAAAGCAGACTCTGAGATAAGGATTCAAGTACTTTATTTGGGAGGTAGTCCCAGGAAACACTGGTAAGGGAGTAGAGAAATGAGACAGGGAATGGAAGTAAAGCAATAGTGAGTACTTGATCTAAAATGTTGGCAACTGGCTCTTAATCCCATTGGGGACTCTGGGACCAGTGTAGAACATACCTTGGCTACAATTGTGTCACCTGGCTGCCCCTGTTTGCAAAAGAAGCAGGAAAATGTAATTTTCAGTTGGCATATTGAGACCTCCAACAAAACTTGTTAAGAAAGAGGTAGAGAATAAATCTTTGGGAAGGAACTCCCTCTCTGACACACATAGACAACAGATATTCCTCAAATAGTTGCTGCATTCTCCACCTTGCTTTGTCTGAGCTTATATTAAAAAAATAGAATAAATCTATTCTGACCCTTCAATATGTTGGGGATTGCAAGAAGCAATAATCAGCTCAAAATAGCTTAGGAAAAGAAAGGATATATTGGAAAGAATTGGAGTTATCAAAAGGCAAGGAGTTAAGTTAGGTTTCATGAGGGATAGGGAGAGGGAGAGAAGATCTGGGAGCTGGAAAACTAGTGAAGAGTTTTTTTTAGCATCATTATTCCAGGCCCTTTTTATATCTGTTCTTTGCTACTCTTTTTGTCTCTGCCCAATCTCTCTGACTCTTACTGTGAAGGTCTTACACAATTTTTGTTTTTTTGTTTTGTTTCGTTTTTTGTTTTCTGTTTTTGTTTTGTTTTTTGTATTCAAGGAAGACAGTATCTGTCTCAAACCTGATTCTAAGCTCACAGTTCGAGGGCCCAATGCTGTTTCTCTTGACTCAGATTCTCAAGAGAGGGAAAATGGCTGCCTCAGCCTCACCTATCACGTGGTTCAGCTAGGATCCTACAGCCAGATACAGGGAGACAGGCAGAAAAACATAGCTCACAGAGGTTAGCCAATGTTGTGGGGAAGGCAGACTCTTCAAGAAGGGACAATGGGTAGAAAGAAAATGGTAGCTGTCTCATTGATATTAACCAAATGTCATTGATACTAACTTTTTTCAAGTGTGAGAAAATGCAAATTTTGTAAGGAAATGTGGTCCTAGGCAGTTTGTAATCAATGCTGACTCACAAACTCACAGAAGAGTGATGATAGTAGTTTCACAATAATTGAAAACCTAGCACAAATGGGGTATCTCTATAGGTGGTGACAGTCATTTGCATGTTTGGGATACTAATCTTTAGACTATCTCCTGTGCAGCAGGATGAAGCATTTCCATGTTTTTAACTTAGCATTGTTGAATTCATTAATCATTAGAGGTACTTAGTATTAAAATTAGCAGCAAATGATGAGTGTCCTTGATTACAGAACTGGGATGTGTTTTTCACTATGGTACTCAAGAGTGATTTGGATATGTTTTTGATAATGGTTCCAAGCTTCCCTGTCAGTTTCAAAAGAGCTCTTCACGGAGAAGTTGGCGAGGGTGCAAAGATAGGGAAGGAGGGAGTATGACCTGCCTCCAGATCTACCTTGCAAATTATACTTTGGCAATTGGCTTTTTATAAAATTTATTACTCAGGGTCCCCTTTTCAAATACTGCTTATATTCTGAGTTCTGAGTGTGAATTCTAGAACATACTTTGCTTCTATCTATCTATCTATCTATCAATCAATCATCTTCATCCTAGGGTAGTGCCACATACTTTGTTTAAAAGAATGTAGCATAGTGTTGATATTCACCAACCTGGTGCCAACATTCAGATATGCTTTAAGGATAAAATAATTGTGAGGGACTTTGTTGGTCCCCTGCTCAGATCCTTTTACTAGGTTACTGCATAGCCTTTTCTCCCTCCCACAGCTGTTGTGAATGTTGACTACCAAAAGGTAGTCCCTGCTCTAGATAATTGCCTTTGGCTGAATGAAACCACCTCACCCCAAGCTTATATCCTGCCCCAGGGGTAGCCCATAGCCAGTAACAGTCTAATACTGGGATACAAAAGCCTAGCTTCCTTGCCTCAGGGTGGGACCAACTCTGGTATAATTTACAATCTAGAATAACTGGTGAAATCAGGATGAAGCTAGCCTGTATCTGAAACCATATCCTCGCTTAGCTCCTTCCCCTGCTCTATCCTTCTTCCCTCTCTATTATTTCCTGGAAAGCACTCCCCCAATAAATTAAGAGCACTAGAATCTGTCTCAGGATTTGCTTCTAGAGAATCTGATCAAAGATAGGATAAATGTTACTGTATTTTTAAAAAATTAACCCTATTTTCTAACAAAAACCATATTGGCAAAGGAAGACATAGAGTGTTGGAAATAGTTCTATTAAGTGCAATGAAATATGATTTGGAAAAGAGAACTGGATTTGAAAATTCAGGCTTGAATCTTTCTTCCCCTACTTTTGAGTCATGTCATCTTACATCTCTTTCTGAGCTTCAGCTCCCTCATTGGAAAAATGAGAATACTAATCTTTCCTTCATCATCTTTTACTTATCTGATATTTTGTTTCAGTAGTATTACCGTTATAAGTTGGAAAAATGACTTTGGATATTTAGATAATATTTTGGGTGACCGTTAGGTATAAAATGCGTTCAGCACAGTACCTAATATAGGGTGGGCCCTCAGTAAGTGTTGTGAATTTTGAGAAGCTATTTTTAAAATATTTATACCTAAAAAGACAGATGTTTATAACTATTGGCTAACTTAAAAGACAGTCCAAACTACAGAACAAAATTTATAAAAGACTCCATTATAAGGCTTTAGCTATTTTTGTAAGTTGGATTGGTATGGAAGAAATGGGTAGAAGGCATTGTTTACAATCTCATATTGAGTTGATGTCTACGTCAACATTCACTATTTTGAAAAATCTATTTTGGACTGAAATTTATGAACAATTAAAATTTCCTATACTATTCCTCCACAAAAGTAAAAGTATGAATCTTCTGAAAATGACATATTATAATTTGTACAGTTCTTCCAAATCTATGGCAGCAAGCTTGTGCTTAAATACATATGATTTAATGAGTAGAGTTGAACTGTTTTAGGGAATTTTCTGTAGAAGCTTAGCAGTAACTAGCAGCTGGATGCTTATGACACTAATTTGTGTCACTTCTTCATACTTCTGGGTTTTGTAAAGTTCCCATCTTGTCTTCTCCAGCCAAAAAATTCAGGAGTTCACCTGTTGTGTAAATGAATTAATTTCACTCTTACTATTGAATCTTACTACAAGCCTCACTGAATATATGACAATGAGGACTTTGTCTGTTAACTTCACCTCTGCAATTCCATTAACTAAAACTATGCCTACTTCATGGTAGGCACCCAAATATTTCCTAAATAAATGGATGTATGAATAAATGAATGAATTGTTTTCTCACTTTGAATACCATTCCTCATCAGCATCTCTTGTTTCATCATTTTCTACCCAGTTGAAATTTTACCCCATCTTTTAGGATTATTTCAAATTCTCCAGTTGTTCCTCTGTTTATTTGAACTTTTAATTTAAAAAAATGTTTCCCCAGCTTTAGGAGAGTTGCAGTTGCCCTCCTTGTGTGACTTGTGCCATTGTTTCCCGATATAAACTAGGCTTTACAGCAGGGATCCATTCCCATCATCCTTCAGACAGAGAAGTAGGAAGAAAACTAAACACTTTAGAGTTTTCCTTATGCCAGGTAATATGTGAAGGTCTCTATGTCTCCTACTCACCCTGGTGAGGTTGCTATTATTTTATAGCTTAGGAACCTGAGTTTGGAAATACCATTAAGTCTAAAGCCACATGGATTATAAATTGCAGAAACAGGATTTAAATATTAGTAGGCCTGACTCCAAGTTCAGTATGCCTTCTTCTATCTCACTTTAATTCAATGGTCTTCAAATTATCCAGGCATATGATATATCACAGTCCTCTGTAAAACATACATTTTTATTAAAATTTTTACATATTTATTTTCATTAATGAAATAAGGCACCAATAATTTTTAATGGCCACATTTAATAAATAGGTGCAATTTAACATGTCTTTAAATGTTTGTTTCTCTAAAAATAACCTTTGTTTTCTTCTAAATACAAACCTAATGGATAATAATAAACTTAGAAAAATTGATTAATTATACAAATATATGGTTTGATAGAAGAAATAAGACCTAGTGTTCAATAAATCAGTAGGGTGACTATAGTTTGCAGTAATCTATTGTACATTTAAAAATAGCTAGAATAGAATAATTTGAATGTTTCTAGCATAAAGAAAAGACAAATATTTAAGGTGATGGATATCCCAAATATACTGATTCAATCTTTACAAATCATGCGAATGTATTAAATTATCAAGCGTACTCCAAAAAAATTAAGTAAAAAAATTAACAGAAAGTACAGTGAAGAATTCATTTTCATAAACATATGTTTTAAGAGGTGAAGATTGTTGGTTACAAAAATTTGCAAAGCATTAGTATTGAAATACTGGCTTTGGAAATATTCTACCTGGTAATTCTGAACTCAGGGTAAATAACTGGTGAAATCAGGATGAAGCTAGCCTGTATCTGAAACCATATCCTCACTTAACTCCTTCCCCTGCTCTATCCTTCTTCCCTCTCTATTATTTCCTGGAAAGCACTCCCCCAATAAATTAAGAGCACTAGAATCTGTCTCAGGATTTGCTTCTAGAGAATCTGATCAAAGATAGGATAAATGTTACTGTATTTTTAAAAAATTAACCCTATTTTCTAACAAAAACCATATTGGCAAAGGAAGACGTAGAGTGTTGGAAATAGTTCTATTAAGTGCAATGAAATATGATTTGGAAAAGAGAACTGGATTTGAAAATTCAGGCTTGAATCTTTCTTCCCCTACTTTTGAGTCATGTCATCTTACATCTCTTTCTGAGCTTCAGCTCCCTCATTGGAAAAATGAGAATACTAATCTTTCCTTCATCATCTTTTACTTATCTGATATTTTGTTTCAGTAGTATTACCGTTATAAGTTGGAAAAATGACTTTGGATAATTTTTTTTACTTAATTTTTTTGGAGTACACTTGATAATTTAATACATTCGCATGATTTGTAAAGATTGAATCAGTATATTTGGGATATCCATCACCTTAAATATTTGTCTTTTCTTTATGCTAGAAACATTCAGACTCACATTCAAGTTTCAGCTCAACCTGTAATCAAGTTACTGAATCTGTAAATATTTATACCTAAAAGACAGATATTTGTAACTATTGTAATCTGTAAAGCTGTGATAGAAATGCTTATCTCATAGATTTATTGTGACTATGAAATTTAAACGTGTGTAAAATACTAGAAGAAGGCTGTTTCTTCTATTCCCTCTTTTTAAAAAAAATTTATTATCACTTCATAAACATGATCTTTTAGACTCTGCCAGCAATTTTTGGTGAGATTTTCTTAAAAGCTACATCATTGGTATTGCCAGTTCTTCTCCCATAGAGCAGAATGGTCCTTTTGAGTTCTACCAAGATAATGTAGTTAATGAAACCCTCCAAGTGGATAATTCTGGGCAGTTGAGGGCTAAAATCATACTGTTGCCAAGGGCTGTAGAACGGATCTGTTATAAAAACCTGCTCCAAATTTACCTTGAGACATCACATGAATTCTCCTATGCATGCTTTTGGCTTGCCTTTGCTCCTTTTCTTATTCTAGGACTGTTTTAAAAAGCTGTTTATTCTGCAGCAGTGATACATTTAAATGGCAAAATTTTTTGAAAAAAGCAACAGCTGGGTTAATTTTATATTGCGTTGTAAATGACTGCTAGAAGATCCTTTTCTGCAAGTGGGTTCTCTTATAGGGAAAGCATTTGGAAACTAAGGGGAGAAAGAAAGACATAACTGATTCTAGTCTAGCTCCCCAAACAGTAAGACCTTCAATCACCTTGAGAGCTAAGTAAGCAAGAAAAAGAAAGTGTGTGTGTGTGTGTGTGTGTGTGTGTAAGAAATTTTAAATCACTGGTCATTTTTATGTATTTTTCCTCTTTTAACAATGTCTGAATTGCTATGAGCAAAAGAAAGACCAGGCCAAAGAAATGGCATAACCTACAAGGGAATTTATTCTCTAAATTGCAGGGTATGCTACAACCTTTCATTTCTTGTGAAAAGATTTTTGTCTTTCTCCTGGAGCCTCCCAGTAAGAATTCTGTGATTTAAAAATATCACAAGTGAGAATCATATGAATGACTCATGCAGAATACTCAAATTTTCTTTCTCTTGGGACTATAAGTACCATAATTTTTTTTTAAGTAAAAACATCAGTCTCACTGGAAGAAAAGTAAAGAATTTGTCATGAACATTTGGCCTTTTTAGAAGCTAAATTTCTGTTCTTTTATTTGATTAATTAATTTTATTTAATATTAATCTTAAACTTAATGTTAAATCTATAATTACATTACACGACAATGAGACAAACCAGTATCCCTGCAAACCTAAAAGATTTTCTACAAGTTGAGGTTCAAACAGATCTTGATTTCAGTCCTGGCTTGCCATATTACTTATAGAACAGTGGAGAAAGTTATATTCTGTCAGAGCCTCAGTTTCCAGAGCTATATAATGTGTGCAGTTTGAGAATGACATGTAGTAGCTACCCTCCAAGATGATCCCAGTGCCCTTCTGGTATTCAAATCTTCATGCAGTCCCCTCCCACATTGCACTGATTTGGTGGTCTGCCTGATGGAGAGGCTCATGAGGCAAAAGACTAAAGCCTCCAGGCAATAGCCAGGGAGGGAATGAAGCTATGTACAATCTCATGAGTGACCTTGAAAGTATATTCTCATTCTAAGAAGATGGAGCTCTCCCTCTCCCTCTCCCTCCCCCTCTCCCCCCTCTCCCTCTCCCCACGGTCTCCCTCTCCCTCTATTTCCACGGTCTCCCACTGATGCCGAGCCGAAGCTGGACTGTACTGCTGCCATCTCGGCTCACTGCAGCCTCCCTGCCTGATTCTCCTGCCTCAGCCTGCCTGATTCTCCTGCCTCAGCCTGCCGAGTGCCTGCGATTGCAGGCGCGCGCCACCACACCTGACTGGTTTTCGTATTTTTTTGGTGGAGAAGGGGTTTCGCTGTGTTGGCCGGGCTGGTCTCCAGCTCCTAACTGCGAGTGATCCGCCAGCCTCGGCCTCCCGAGGTGCCGGGATTGCAGACGGAGTCTGGTTCTCTCAGTGCTCAATGGTGCCCAGGCTGGAGTGCAGTGGCGTGATCTCGGCTCGCTACAACCTCCACCTCCCAGCCGCCTGCCTTGGCCTCCCAAAGTGCCGAGATTGCAGCCTCTGCCCGGCCGCCACCCCGTCTGGGAAGTGAGGAGCGTCTCTGCCTGGCCGCCCATCGTCTGGGACGTGAGGAGCCCCTCTGCCTGGCTACCCAGTCTGGAAAGTGAGGAGCGTCTCTGCCCGGCCGCCATCCCATCTAGGAAGTGAGGAGCGCCTCTTCCTGGCCGCCATCCCATCTAGGAAGTGAGGAGCGTCTCTGCCCAGCCGCCCATCGTCTGAGATGTGGGGAGCGCCTCTGCCCCGCCGCCCCGTCTGGGATGTGAGGAGCGCCTCTACCCGGCCGCGACCCCGTCTGGGAGGTGAGGAGCGTCTCTGCCCAGCCGCACCGTCTGAGAAGTGAGGAGACCCTCCGCCTGGCAACCACCCCATATGAGAAGTGAGGAGCCCCTCCGCCCGGCAGCCACCCTGTCTGGGAAGTGAGGAGCGTCTCTGCCCGGCAGCCACCCCATCCAGGAGGGAGGTGGGGGTCAGCCCCCGCCTGGCCAGCCGCCCCGTCCGGGAGGGAGGTGGGGGGGTCAGCCCCCCGCCCGGCCAGCTGCACCGTCCAGGAGGGAGGTGGGGGGGTCAGCCCCCCGCCCGGCCAGCCGCCCCGTCTGGGAGGTGAGGGGCGCCTCTGCCTGGCCGCTCCTACTGGGAAGTGAGGAGCCCCTCTGCCCAGCCAGCCGCCCCGTCCGGGAAGGAGGTGGGGGGTCAGCCCCCCGCCCGGCCAGCCACCCCGTCCGGGAGGGAGGTGGGGGGATCAGCCCCCTGCCTGGCCAGCCGCCCCATCCGGGAGGGAGGTGGGGGAGTCAGCCCCCCGCCCGGCCAGTTGCCCCATCCGGGAGGGAGGTGGGGGGAGTCAGCCCCCCACCAGGCCAGCCACCCCGACCGGGAGGGAGGTGGGGGGGTCAGCCCCCTGCCCGGCCAGCCGCCCCGTCCGGGAGGTGAGGGGCGCCTCTGCCCGGCCGCCCCTACTGGGAAGTGAGGAGCCCCTCTGCCCGGCCAGCCACCCCGTCCGGGAAGGAGGTGGGGGGGTCAGCCCCCCCGCCCGGCCAGCCACCCCATCCGGGAGGGAGGTGGGGGGGTCAGCCCCCCGCCCGGCCAGCCGCCCCATCCGGGAGGTGAGGGGCGCCTCTGCCCGGCCGCCCCTACTGGGAAGTGAGGAGCCCCTCTGCCTGGCCAGCCACCCCGTCCGGGAGGGAGGTGGGGGGGTCAGCCCCCTGCCCGGCCAGCCGCCCGGTCCAGGAGGTGAGGGGCGCCTCTGCCCGGCCGCCCCTACTGGGAAGTGAGGAGCCCCTCTGCCCGGCCACCGCCCCGTCTGGGAGGTGTACCCGGCAGCTCATTGGGAATGGGCCATGATGACAATGGCGGTTTTGTGGAATAGAAGCGGGGGAAAGGCGGGGAAGGGATTGAGAGATCGGATGGTTGCCATGTCTGTGTAGAGGGAGGTAGACATGGGAGACTTTTCATTTTGTTCTGTACTAGGAAAAATTCTTCTGCCTTGTGATCCTGTTGATCGGTGACCTTACCCCCAACTCTGTGCTCTCTGAAACATGTGCTGTGTCCACTCAGGGTTAAATGGATTAAGGGTGGTGCAAGATGTGCTTTGTTAAACAGATGCTTGAAGGCAGCATGCTCGTTAAGAGTCATCACCACTCCGTAATCTCAAGTACCCAGGGACACAAACACTGCGGAAGGCCGCAGGGTCCTCTGCATAGGAAAACCAGAGACGCTTGTTCACTTGTTTATCTGCTGACCCTCCCTCCACTATTGTCCTATGACCCTGCCAAATCCCCCTCCGTGAGAAACACCCAAGAATGATCAATAAAAATAAATAAATATTAAAAAAAAAAAAAGAAAGTATATTCTCCAGCTTCATCTGAGCCTGGGGGTGACTGCAGCCCAAGCTGACAGCTTGACTGCAATGTCATGAGATACGCTGAGCTAGAACCATCCAGCTAAACTAGTACTTAATCCCTGACCTTCAGAAATTATGTGAATAGTAATGTTTGCTGTTTTAAGCGGCTAATTTTTGGACAAATTCGTTACACAGCAGTTGACAACCAATAAGCATTATGACAGGAAAAAGAGTTTATCCTTGTACTCCAAACAATTGAAAACTTGTTGAATAAGCAGTACATATATGAGATTTTTGTTTTAGACTCTTTCCCTTACAAAAATTTTATGTTTTCTACCAGTTTTCAAACTACATTGTGATAAATAATAACCTGGAGAAATTGTTTAATACATATACACTTCGGTCTCACTGCCAGAAATTCTGATTTAGTACATTAGGGGTGGGGCCTAGGCATTTTTATTTGTAACAAGCATCCCAGGTATTTGAGATGCAGGTGTCCTACGGACATACTGCCTCTCAGAAACTCCACCCCTGTCAAATCGAGTTGTTAGATACTCTCAGAACCCCTTCCAGCCCTTCTTGCATATCCTAGGATGATAACTTATCCTGGATTGCCATGGACTTCCTTGGTTCTAAAATGGAAAGTCCTGAGTCTCAAGAAATCCCTCAGTCCTGGCAAAATAGCTAAAGATGTTAAAACCATATTTGGTCATTCAGTGTCCTCCCATGCCAGTCTCTGCAACAGAAATGCCCCATCCACCACAATCTCTGCATTTTCACCTGCCAGTGTCTAACCCATCCTTCAAGGCCCATTTAGATGCCACTTCTCCATCTCCAACAAATTTTCAGCTTCTCCTCCATTAACCCGAGAGCCTTTGGATTCTCAAAGCACCTTTTCTTTTACAGCATCTTATAAGAGTAACATTTGTACCTTCTTCATCTTTTGTAAGTCCCAGGAGGCAAGGACTGCTGTCTTATGCATCTCATGGATGTATGTCAGGCTCCTTGGTTCGAGGTGTCACTTCAGGTTCAGGTACCAGCTGACTGCAGCCCACAGGAACAAAGCCTTTGGGGAAAGGAAGAAAGCATCACTCCTTGGAGAGGGTTCTCCATATGCTTCCTTTCAATATGTTTGAATTTAAAGCAATCCTGTGGTCCTCACTCTCGAAAGATTAAAGAGGCTGTCATTATAAATAGGATGGCTGTACTAAGGCAGGTGGCTTCTTTTCTGACAGCTCTTTCACCAGCAGAGCCTACTGACAGATCCCTAGGAATTTTCACTGATACATACCCTGCCTCTTTCTATCAGATTTACCAGCGATTAAAAAAAAAAAACAATATAAAATTAGTTTGTAGATGGTCCATTAAAATTTACCAAGGAGTTCATTATAATGATAAAGATCAAAGTTAGCAGAGAACTCAATATGCTTAATTATGACTTCAAACTGCAAAGAAATCCGTCAAAGCTCTCTCTCCCTTATCCTTGAAAAGGATTAAGTTTCTTTGCCCAATTTTAGATGGAGTTCATACAAATGAAAGGTTTTGCACTTGGGAGGCAGGTGATGTTAATCATCAGTTTGACATCAACCTGGCTTAGACTTCAGGAAGGCACATCCATTGGTCTAGGGAAGGGATAGAGTTGTTTGGGCTTTGCCTTTTTTTTCAACTGTCATCTTTGTATTGTGCTTGTTTTCTTAAATTACAAAATTTACATTCTCCTTGGTAAAGAGAATAACTGGAAGAAGTTTCTGAGACAATAAGAATAATAATTGTCATATACTGAATACTTGGTCTGTGCTAGGCACTGTGCTGAGTGAAACATCTCTCGTTAGTGAGTTTTCTCAATATACTCATGTAACTGTGTTTGGAAGTAATCTGGCACTTTATTCAGTGTTGGATATTACAGTGTCCAAATTAGTTTTCACAATAATCCAGAAGAGGAGATAGAATTATTGTCTGCATTTTACAGATGAGGAAATAGAGACCCAGAGGGTAAGTTATTCACCTGGAGTCACACACAAGTTACAAGAATGAGCCAGGACTCAAACCCAGGCAGTCTGACTTCCCATCCCCAGTTCTTATATTATGGGGTTCCTATATTATGTTCCCCATCACCCTTATCGCCTTCTTAAATGAGAAGTTTCTATTCAAACCAAGTGTCTTCCTGAAAAATCACTTTTAAAATGGTCACTACTATTATTAACAAAGTGCTGAGTTTACTTTAATTCCTTCATTCCTTAATGTTTCCCCAGAAGCTGTGTAATAATAATACATTCATATTTTAGCATTGACTGACATTGTAATTTCAGCAATGTTTCCTTCTCCTCTTGGCTTGCTCTTTAATTAGCAGCTTTGTCAGCCTGTAGCAGGCAGTTTCACCACCCTTCCTTTCCCTGCCATCCCCTCACCTCAGCCTTTCTGTCAAATAATCTATTTTTTCATTAAAGTTGAAGGAAATTTTCATAAGAGTCTTTTCTAATTCAGATAATCATCCTTCAATTTACAAGTTCTGAAAATTTTGATTTTCATATATTAAGTTTTCGTAAAAGAGGTCACACATTGAGATGAAGTGAGAATTTCTGTGTTGAAAAGATTCCTAGGGGGAAGCCTATTTAGAAAGCTGCGTTAGAGAAAAAAACATGGACTCTCGTCTAATTGCATTTGGTACTGAGGGACTAATAAAGATCTGATATCAGACTTGAGAAGAACATAGTTCATGGCTTTTAATCTTGCTCACATTAGAGGAAAATAATGAATAAGGACTTTTATCCAAGTAAAGGACTTTGAAGGACAAAGACAAAAGGAAGATAATCTTCAGTAACATTAGAAAAAAAGGAATAGGAAGAAGAGGGTCTGGGTATGAATTAAATACAAGAAATACTTGAATAAATCCCTAATTTTGCTTTGGCATTTAAGTTGAGAGATGAAAAGAAACTTAACTATTTTTTGTTTGTTTGCTTTGTAATTGTTGGAACTTTTTATTGTGGGCTCATTTATTGTGGGTGGTCTATAAGATATTCCAGGACAAGAAATATATCTAATTAATGGTGACATCATCAACACAAAATATCAAACATATAGAAGACATTCAATGGATGTTCTCTTAAGCAAATTTTATTGACTTAGACATATTTTATTTTTTAACAACTCGATTGAGATATAATTGACATAATAAATTACTTATCATTTCCAGTCTTCTTCATTTCTATGTACAGATCCACATTTCATCTGAAATAATTTGCCTTCTGTTTGAGACTTTCTATAACATCTTTTGTAGTGTATGTCTGTTGGTGGTATATGTTTTCAGCCTTATTATGTCTGAAAAAGTCTATCTCATCTTTGTTTTCTAAAGAAATTTTTGTTGGGTATCAAGTTCTAGATTGCAAGGGGTTTTGCTTTAAGTATTTTAAAGATGTTGCTCCACTGTCTTGTTACTTGCACTACTTCTAACAAGAAATTTTCTGTAATTCTTATCTTTGTTCCTCTGTACATAATGTGTCTTTTCTCCCTGGGTGCATTTAAGATTTTCTTCTTTATCATATGCTTTGAACAATTTCACTATGATGTACTTTGGTATGGTTTTCTTCATGTTTATTGTGCCTGGAAATTCATTAGACTTCCTTGATCCATAGAATTATAGTTTTATAATTTTCATTGAATTATAAATTTTCATTAAATTATAAATTTTATAGTTTTCCTCAAGTTTTGATCATTATTTTCTGAATTTCCTTTTTGCCCTCCCCTACTATAGACTTCAGTTTCTCATAATTAGGCTTCTTGAATTGGTCCCACAGATCACTGATGCACTGTTCATTTTTTAAATTCTTTATTCTATCTGTGTTTCATTTTGGATAGTTTCCTTTGCTATGTTTTCAAACTCACCAATCTTTTCTTCTACACTTCTAATCTGTAATTAATTCTACCAAATCTATTTTCAACTTCAGAAATTACAGTTTTTAGCCCTAGAAGTTCAATTTGGGTTTTTGGTTGGTTGTTTGTTTTTATCTTCAAATGTCTCTACTCACATTCTTGAACATCTGTAATACAGTTACAGCTGTTTTCATGTCCTTGTCTGCTAATGTTAACATCTATTTTGCTTCTGGATCAATTTCAATTGATTCTTCTCATTGTGGGTTGTATTTTCCTGTGTGTTTGCATGTTTGCTCATCCTTGATTGGATGCCAGATATTTTGATTTTTACCTTGCTTGATTCTGGATTTTAAAAAATTTCTATGAATATTATTAAGCTTTATTCTGAGAATTAGTTAAATTATTTGGAAATTGTTCCATTTGTTCAGGTCTTACTTTTAATATTTGTTAAGTAGGATCAGAGAGGTGTTTAGTCTAGTGCTAATTACTCCCTGCTTCTGAGGCAAGACCCTTCTGGGTCTTCTACAAAATGCCTGTGAGTGACAGGTTTTCCATTCTGGCTGGTGACCCCAGCCCTGTGTGAGCATCAGATATTCCCCCATCTAATCTGTTGGGTGGTCCTCTCCTAGACACGGGCAGCTTTCTCACATGCATGTGCTGACCACTCCTCTGCTGAATACTCAAGAAGCACCCTCTACACTGCTTACTCCAGAGTTCTCTCTGTGCTACACACTTTATCCTCGTTTTTGTTCTATCCTACAAACTACAGGGGTTCTAGTTTCCCAGACATGCATATGCATTGGTGTATAACACAAATAAGTAAAGTGGCCATCTTCTGCCTGCTTTGTGGCTGTCTGAGACGGTATTTGCATGACAACAGACTGTATTTAAAGCCCTCTTCTGTGTACCCACTCTTCAGCCCTCAGGTTGAGTAAATATTTTCTCAAGCAGATACCCCATATCCAGCTCAGTTTAGGGAAGAGCTACCCCCTACCAAGCCCTGCAAGCTTCCTGCCTCCAACTCCCCACCCCAGAATCCCTCCCAACTGCCTCGTATACTCTTCTTTTTTCCATTGGTATAGTTGAGACAAAGTCATTCTCATCTCTCTCACTTTTGGTCTCCTTATTTGTTTTGTTTTCTTCTCAGAAGACAGCTTTGAGGAGGAAAGTAGACTCTTATTGTTTTTATGCAATTAAAAAAGTGAAGGATGCAAACCTCCCTACATATGAGGGAATTTATTGGCTTACATGATTGAGAAGTCCAAGGATATAACCGCCTTTAGGTTGGAAGTTCAAATCATAGTCATTAAAATTGACTGAGTTGAAACATATGTATTTAAAATTATTTGGCAATTTTGATCTTTAAAAATTGGAAATCTCATACTTTTAACCTCATCATTTTTTTCTGTCTTTCAGGTCTGCTTTCATCTGTGTAGCTTCCTATTTCACATAGATTCTTGCTGATGTTGTCAAGATGACTAGGGCAGCCTCAGCCTATGTCCTCTCAGATCCAAGGCCAGTGGGAAGAATATCTTTCCTTGCTCCAAGGCCTCAGAAAAATATTCATGCTGTCCCAATGGCTCTGATGGCCTCTCATGTCCAACACAGAGCCAATCCTGAGGTTACTGTGGGGGCACTAGCTGGCTGAGACCTGGGTATGAATTCCAGCCCTAGAACAAGGTGTGGAGCCCTATATGAACCACATGGCTTGAAAGTCAGGAGGGCTGGCTTCCCAGAAAGAAATCAGAAAGGAGACTCCTGGTGCATGCTCAGACCCTACGAGTATCTTGCTTTGGATGCTTGGCTTAAAAACACTTATCCCAATGTGGTAGAGGGGATATTAATGAGCTGTTACCTGTACTCTCAGTGTGTCCTGTTAACTTAAAACCACTCAGAAAACACATAGATGTCATTTAATACAGGTATCCTTCCTACATTTTTCAAAAAATCAGATATGTCAAGTTGAATGTGTACTAGTGAATGAATAGATGCCAGGAGAAAGTGGTGGCTTTTTTTTGTTGTTGTTGTTTTGGTTAATAATCTATTTGCTTTCTTGGTGTTTTTAATTAGCTATGATTTTCCCTTTAATATCTCAATATAAAAACAAATGAGATGTAATATATTTTGTGAATCTCAATTGTCAGTTTGGGAAATTTTATCTGTTCCCCTGACAACCACTGGCTGATAATGGGGGTAATGGTGGTAAGGGAATAACCAGATCAACTTCTCCATGGAAATTCTAGATGTGGAATCTAGATAAAGTTTTAGCCAGCTTTTATCTATAAAAGTAGATAATGTAGAGCAGGGGTCCCCAACCCCCGGGCCAAAGACCACTATGAGCATTACCACTTGAGCTCTGCCTCCCGTCAGATCAGCAGCGGCATTCACCCTATTGTGAACTGTGCAAGTGAGGGATCTAGGTTGCATGCTTTTTATAAGACTCTAAGGCCTGATGATCTGAGGTGGAACAGTCTCATCTCAAAACCATCCATCTCCCTGCCAACACCCCGTCCATGGAAAAATTGTCTTCCATGAAACCAGTCCCTGGTGCCAAAACGGTTGGGGACCACTGCTGCAGAGAATGCAATCTGGATTTAAAGTTGTGTGTGTATGTATATTTCTGTACATATGTGTATATATAATAAGTACATATATGAATACTTAGAAGTATTGTCATCAAACAGGTTATGTCATTACGTAAAAAGTGCTTTCAATATCCATATTAAACATAGTCTTCTATGTATTATTTTAAATTTAATACCCTATTGAACTCAGCAAAACATAGAGGAGAGAACCTTGAGTAGGAATTAGGAGACCTAAGACATACCCATCTTTGTAGTTAATTCATCTAAAACTTTAAAAAAGGAAATTCTGCCTTCTGAGCCTCACTTTCTTCATCTTTAAAGGAGAGGGTAATACAGGATGGTCCCTTTTAGAACCTAGAAATCTGTGATGATCTAAATTCCCCTCCATTAGCAATATGACAAATTCTAATGTGCAAAAATGAAATAAATCCGGCAATGAAATGAGTCATAATAAATAATTCTAACAACAAAGAATAATGTATACATTTAAAAAACACTCAACCCTTAAGTAGCTACTGTTTGACATGTTGTTGAATTTTCTTCTAGACATCCCTCTTTGCCTATGTGCTCCAAGATATATGCATATGATTTTACATTAATAAGAGAGACCATACTTGCAGTTCTATAACCTGCTGGCCAAAGACTTAAATTTCTATTATTAAAACTATAAATTCACAGCCTCCTACCAGTTGGGACCTAGGTGCTGCTCAGCAATCTCTATTCCCTTAGTCAGCTCTCTCTCTTGCTCATGTTCCCTCTCTCTCTCTTTCCCTAGTTCTTCAGTGGGGCTATTTCAAACACTGCCACATCTCTTTAAACTTCAGCTACATCCATCTTTCCCTTCTGTCAGCAGATGCACTCATTTTCTACTTTCAGAAAAAAAAGAGAAAGTCATTTCTTTCAACTTCCTGCAGCCAGACCCACTTACATGACTTACCTGTGTCTACCCACATGCTTTCCTCTTTCCTTCCTGACGTAATGGAAGAAGCTCCTTATCCTGCTTATGATGACCTGTCCATTGTGTTCTGGGATCCCTGCCTCTTCCATGGTGGCACAGCCCCACCCAACTCTTTTGCACTAAGCTCCCTAAAGCTTGCTCCATACCAGGGCCACTGGCCTCATCTCAGTTTTTTAAACAGCCCAACCTCTCTCCTGCCTTAGGACTCTTGCTCTTGCTCTGGAATATTCTTTCCTCCACTCTCCCCAGGGTGAGATGAGTCTCCTTTTCCAAATCTGCATCTAGATGTCCTCCCTTTATGACTGCTTCTGTGACCATCTCAGTGGATATCTCTGCAACATGCTTGTAGCACTGACCACAACAGAAACTATTGGATTCTAGTTTGTTCCTTTGTTATTGCCTGGTTCCTTCACAAACAGCAACTTCATAAGGGCAGAAACTCTATTTCAATCACTCATCTAATAATACATTCAAGGTCTCACAGAGTCCCAGATACTGATACCATTTATTGAAAGAATGAATAAATGAATGAGTATCTTCCTAACTCAAGTGGCCACTTCAGTTGAAGAAAGGTTGATCTGATTTTTTTATTATTGTATTATTTTTTACTGGGGTACAGGTGGTATCTGGTCACATGAGTAAGTTCTGTAGTGGTGATTTTTGAGATTTTGGTGCACCCTTCACTCGGGCAGTATACACTGCACTGTTGTAGTCTTTTATCCCTCACCCCGCTCCCACTCTTTCCTCCAAGTCCCCAAAATCCATTGTATTATTCTTACACCTTTGCATCCTCATAGCTTAGCTCCCTCATATAAGTGAGAACATACAATGTGTGGTTTTCCATTCCTGAGTTACTTCACTTATAAGTCTCCAATCTCATCCAGGTCACTGCAAATGCTGTTAATTCATTCCTTTTTATGGCTGCATAGTATTCCATTGTGTGTGTATGTGTGTACATATATGTGTGTGCGTGTATACACACACATATACACACACAATGGAATACTACGCAGCCATAAAAAGGAATTAACAGAAATTAATACACATATATATCCATATATATATCCGTATATATATCCATATATATATCCGTATATATATCCGTATATATATATCCGTATATATATCCGTATATATATATCCATATATATATATCCGTATATATATCCGTATATATATATCCGTATATATATATATCCGTATATATATATATCACAGTTTCTTTATCCACTCATTGATTGATGGGCATTTGGGTTGGTCCCACGATTTTGCTATTGTGAATTGTGCCACTATAAACATGCTTGTGCAAGTATCTTTTTCAAATAATGACTGATTTTCCTCCAGGTAGATACCCAGTAGTGGGACTGCTGGACCAAATGGTAGTTCAGTTCTTTAGGCAATCTCCACACCGTTTTCCATAGTGGCTTTACTAGTTTACATTCCCAACAGCAGTGTAGAAGTGTTCCCTGTTCACTGCATCCATGCCAACATCTACTGTTTTTTGATTCTTCTGATTATGGCCATTCTTGCATGAGTAAGGTGGTATTACATTGTAGTTTTGATTTGCATTTCCCTGATCATTAGTGATATTTAGCATTTTTTCATATGTGTGTTGGTTTGTTGGCCATTTGTATATCTTCTATTGAGAATTGTCTATTCATGTCCTTTGCCCACTTTTTGATGGGATTGTATTTTTTCTTACTGATTTGTTTGAGTTCATTGTAGATTCTGGATATTAGCCTTTTGTCAGGTGAATAGATTGTGAAGATTTTCTCCTACTCTGTGGGTTGTCTGTTTACTCTGCTGCCTGCTCCTTTTGCCGTGCAAAAGCTCTTTAGTTTAATTAGGTCCCAGCTATTTATCTTTGTTTTTATTGCATTTGCTTTTGGGTTCTTGGTCATGAAATCCTTGCCTAAGCCAATGTGTAGAAGGGTTTTTCCAATCTTATCCTCTAGAATTTCTATAGTTTCAGGTCTTAGGTTTGAGTCCTAAATCATCTAAATCCAGCTTGAGTTGATTTTTTTATACAGTGAGAGATGAAGGTCCAGTTTCATTCTCCTACATGTGCCTAGCCAATTATCCCAGCACCATTTGTTGAAAAGGGTATCCTTTCCCCCACTTTTTGTTTTTGTTTGCTTTGTCAAAGTTCAGTTGGCTGTAAGTATTTGGGTTTATTTCTGGTTTCTCTATACTGTGTCATTGGTCTATGTGCCTATTTTTATCCCAGTACCATGCTGTTTTGGTGACTACGGCCTTATAGTATAGTTTGAAATCAGGTAGCGTGATGCTTCCAGATTTGTTCTTTTTGCTTAGTCTCGCTTTGGCTATGTGAGCTCTTTTTTGGTTCCATATGAATTTTAGAATTGTTTTTTCTAATTCTGTGAAGAATGACGGTGGTATTTTGATGAGGATTTCATTGAATTTGTAGATTGCTTTTGGCAGTATGGTAATTTTCACAATATTGATTCTACCCATCCATGAACATGGGATGTGTTTCCATTTGTTTGTGTCATCTATCATTTCTTTCAGCAGTGTTTTGTAGTTTTCCTTGTAGAGGACTTTCAATTCCTTGGTTATGTATATCCCAAAGTATTTTATTTTATTTTTTGCAGCTATTGTAAAAGGGGTTGAGTTCTTGATTTGATTTTCTGTTTGGTCGCTGTTGATGTATAAAAGAGCTACTGATTTGTGCACTTTAATCTTGTATCTGGAAACTTTGCTGAATTCTTTTATCAGTTTTAGGAGCTTTCTGGAGGAGTCCTTAGGGTTTTCAAGGTAAACAATCATATCATCAGCAAATAGTGACAGTATGACTTCCTCTTTACAGCTTTGAATGCCCTTTATTTCTTTCTCTTGTCTGATTGCTCTGGCTAGGACTTGCAGTACTATGTTGAAGAGGAGTGGTGAGAGTGGGCATCCTTGTCTTATTCCAGTTCTCGGAGGGAATGCTTTTAACTTTTCCAAATTCAGTATTATGTTGGCTGTGGGTTTGTCATCAAGGGCTTTTATTACATTAAGATATGTCCTTTGTATGCCAATTTTGCTAAGAGTTTTAATTATAAAGTGATGCTGGATTTTGTTGAATACTTTTTCTGCATCTATTGAGATGATTGTGTTAATTTTGTTTTTAATTCTGTTTATGTGGTGTATCACATTTATTGACTTGCATCCCTGGTATGAAACCCACTTGATCATGGTGGATTATCTTTTTGATAGGTTGTTGGATTCAGTTAGCTAGTATTTTGTTAAGGAGCATCAATGTTCATCAAGGGTATCAATCTGTAATTTTCTTTTTTGGTTATGCCCTTTCCTGGTTTGGGTATTAGGGTGATGCTGGCTTCATAAAATGAATTTGGGAGGGTTCCTTCTTTCTCTATCTTGTGGAAGAGTGTTAAAAGGATTGGTGCCAATTCTTCTTTGAATGTCTGGTAGAATTCTGCTGTGAATCCATCTGGTCCTGGACTTTTTTTTGTTTGTAATTTTTAAATTACTATTTCAATTTAAATGCTTGTTATTTGTCTGTTCAGGATATCGAATTCTTCCTGGTTTAAGCTAGGAGGGCTGTATTTTTCCAGGAATTTATCCATCTCTTCTAGGTTTTCTAGTTTATGGGCGTAAAGGTGTTCATAGTGGCCTTGAATGATCTTTTGTATTTCAGTGGTGTTAACTGTAATATTTCCTGTTTCATTTCTTAGTGAGATTATTTGGATTTTCTCTCTTCTTTTCCTGGTTAATTTTGCTAATGTTCTATCAATTTTATTCATCTTTTCTAAGAACTAGTTTTTTCTTTCATTTATCTTTTGTATTTTTTGCTTTCACTTTCATTTAGTTCTGCTCTGATCTTGGTAATTTCCTTTATTCTGCTGGGTTTGGGGTTGGTTTGTTCTTGTTTCTCTAGTTCCTTGAGATGTGACCTCAGAATGTCAGTTTGTGCTCTTTCAGTCTTTTTTATATAGGTGCTTAGGGCTATGAACTTCACTCTTAGCACTGCCTTTGCTGTATCTCAGAGGTTTTGATAAGTTGTGTCATTATTGTCATTCAATTCAAATAATTTTTAAATTTCCATCTTGATTTCATTTTTGACCCAATGCTCATTCAGGAGCAGGTTATTTAATTTCCATGTATTTTCATGGTTCTGAAGGTTCCTTTTGGAGTTGATTTCCAGTTTTATTCCACTGTGATCTGACAGCGTGCTTGATATAATTTTAATTTTCTTAAATGTATTGTGGCTCATTTTATGGCCTATCATATGATCTGTCTTGGAGAAAGTTCCATGCACTGTTGAATAGAATGTGTATTCTGCAGTTGTTGGATGAAATGTTCTGTATATATCTGTTAAGTACATTTATTCCAAGGTATAGTTTAAATTCGTTGTTTCTTTGTTGACTTTCCATTTTGTTGACCTGTCTAGTGCTGTCGGTGGAGTATTGAAGTCCCCCACTATTATTGTGTTGCTGTCTATCTCATTTATTGGGTCTATTAGTAATTGCTTTATAAAGTTGGGAGCTCCAGTGTTAGGTGCATATATGTTTAAGATTGTGAGATTTTCCTGTTGCACAAGGCCTTTTACCATTATATAATGTCCCTTTGTTTATTTTAACTGCTGTTTCTTTAGAATTTGTTTTGTCTGAAAAAAGAATGGCTACCCCCTGCTCACTTTTGGTGTCCATTTGCACAAAATGCCTTTTTCCAACCCTTTAAGTTTATTTGAGTCCTTATATGTTAGGTGAGTCTCCTAGAGACAGCAGATAGTTGGTTGGTGAGTTCTTATTCATTCTGTAGTTCTGTATCTTTTAACTAGAGCATTTAGGCCATTTATATTCAATGGTAGTATTGAAATGTGAGGTACCATTGCTTTCATCATGCTTTTTGTTACTTGTATACTTTGTGGTTTTTGTTTGTTTTTTATTTTTGCTTTTAACATGTATTTTTGTTTTACAAGTCCTGTGTGATTTATGCTTTAAAGAGGTTCTGTTTTGATTTGTTTCCAGGATTTTTTCAAGATTTAGAGCTCCTTTTAGCAGTTCTTGTAGTGGTGGTTTGGTAATGGTGAATTCTCTCAGCATTTGTTTGTCTGAAAATGACTGTATCTTTCCTTCATATATGATGCTTAGTTTTGCTGGATACAAAATTATTGGCTGAAAATTGTTTTGTTTGAGGAAGCTGAAGATAGGGCCCCAATTCTTTCTAGCTTGTAGAGTTTCTGCTGAGAAATCTGCTGTTAATCTGATAGGTTTTCCTTTATAGGTTACCTGGTGCTTCTGTCTCACAGCTTTTAAGATTCTTTCCTTCATCTTGACTTTGGATAACCTGATGACAATGTGCCTAGGCGAAGATCTTTTTGCGATAAATTTTCCAAGGGTTCTTTGTGCTTCTTGTATTTGGATGTCTAGGTCTCTAGCAAGGCCAGGGAAGTTTTCCTCAATTATTCCCCTGAATATGTTTTCCAAGCTTTTAGAATTCTCTTCTTCCTCAGGAACACTGATAATTCTTAGGTTTGGTCATTTAACATAATCCCAGACTTCTTGGAGACTTTGTCACATTTTCTTATTCTTTTTTCTTTGTCTTTATTGGATTGGGTTAATTCAAAGACCTTGTCTTTGAGCTGTGAATTTCTCTCTTCTGTTTGTTCAGTTCTATTGCTGAGACTTTCCAGAGCATTTTATATTTCTAAAAGTGTGCCCAAACTTTCCTGAATTTTTGATTGTTTTTTCTTTAAGCTACCTATTTCCTTGAATATTTCTCTGTTCACTTCTTGTATCATTTTTTTGGATTTCTTTGCATTGGGCTTTGCCTTTCTCTAGTCCTTCCCTGATTAGCTGAATAACTAACCTCTTGAATTCTTTTTCAGGTAAACCAGGGATTTTTTCTTGGTTTGGATCCATTGCTGGTGAACTAGTGTGATTTTTGAGGGGTGTTGAAGAGGCTTGTTTTGTCATATTACCGGGGTTGGTTTTCTAGTTCCTTCTCATTTGGGTAGGCTCTGTCAGAGGGAAGATCTGGGGCTGAAGGCTGTTGTTCAGATTCTTTTGTCCTACAGGATGTTCCCTTGACATAGTACTCTCCCCCTTTCCTATGGATGTGGCTTCCTGTGAGCCAAACTGCAGTGATTGTTGTCTCTTTTCTGGGTCTAGCCACCCAGTGAGTCTACCTGGCTCTGGGCTGGTACTGGGAGGTGTCTGCACAGATTCCTGTGATGTGAACCATCTATGGGTCTTTCAGCCGTGGATACCAGTGCTTGTTCTAGTGGAGATGGCACTAGTTTTTGAAGAGACTGTCCTTTCTCCAATGTATATTTTTGGTACCTTGTCAACAATGAGTTGTCTGTAAATTCATGAATTTACTTCTGGGTTCTGTATTCTGTTCCATTGGTCTATGTGTCTGTTTTTATGACAATATCAGACTATTTTGGTTATTATAGCTTTGTATTATAATTTGAAGTCAGGTAATGTGATGTCTCTAGCTTTGTTTTTTTGCTTAGGATTGCTTTGGCTATTCTGTGTCTTCAGTAAAGTTGCAGGACACAAGATCAACTTACAAAAGTCATTAGCATTTCTACATGCTAACAGCAAACAATCTGAAAAAGAAACCAAGAAAGTAATCCCATTCACAATAGCAACTAATATTAATAAGATAAACTACCTAGGAATAAACTTAAATCACAAAGTTAAAGATATCTACAATGAAAACTATAAGACATTGATGAAAGAAATTGAAGAGGACACATAAGAAAATGGAAAAATAGTCCATGTTCATGCATTGAAAAAAAAATTGTTAAAATGCCCATACTGCCTAAAACAATCTACAGAGTCAATGCAATTCCTATCAAAATACCAATGACATTCCTCACAGAGACAGGAAAAATAATCCTAAAATTTAAAAAGAAATTGTCTAAAAGATTATTTTTACCAATTAGAAAGTACTATATCATGTTGTTGTATTGTTCTTTATTTAATCAGTCTCTAATTATGAAGAATGGAGGTTGCTTTTTCTTTTGCTATCTTATAAATGAGGCTACAGTGAACATATTTAGATATGTATCTATTTTCTTATTCATTTATTGAGACAGGGTCTTGCTCTGTCACCCAGGCTGCAGCGAAATGGTATAATCATGGTTCACTGCGGCCTCAAACTCCTGAGCTCAAGCAGTTCTCCTGCCTCAGCCTCCAGAGTAGGTGGGACTATAGATGTGCAGCACCATACCTGGCTAATTTTTTCTGTTTTTAGTAAAGACAGGGTTTCACTCTATTGTCCAGGATGGTCTAGAACTCCTGGGCTCAAGTGATCCTCTTGCCTTGGCATCCCCAAGTGCTAGGATTATAGGTATGAGCCACCATGCCTGGCCTACATTTATTTTCACTATTTCCTGATTATAATTTCTTAAAATGAAGTTGATGCATCAATGGGAAGTCAGCATAACTAGGCTTAGTCCTTTAAAAAGGTAAAATAGAAAGAACAGAATCATTTTATGGCCACCATAGCTTTTGAAAACATTCCTATTCCTTCTGGTAGATACTTGCAGAACAAGCTGAAGAAAGCTATATTCAGTTTTTTAGTGGAACATTGTAATAAAGCCACACCTTGTAAAAAATTAAAAAGCCTGATATTGAGATCCAAGTACTTCTTCTGCAGTGTGCCACTAGACCAGGAAGGCAGGGACCAGTTCTAGTTCCCCCACTTATGTCCACAGAAATTAGAAAATTACCTGACATATAGCAATAAGTTTGAAAATATTTAATGAATGATTGTGTGAATGAATAAACTTTTATCAACTCATTGGGGTAATAGAACTCTCAGACCCTAACAGTTCGTTTGTACATTTCAGAAACTGTGACTCCTAATTTGTTTAGTGACTTTATTCATGGAAACGGCACCACTTTGAGGGGCAGATACAAATTTTAATCTTAGTTTTGTGATTTACTATGTGGCCTTCATGTTCTGAGTTATCTGTGAAATGAAGTTACACTACTCAGTTTTTCAGAAACACTGCCATTTCAAATAAATTATCATCGAAAACTTGTTCTCTTTCCTCTGCCTTTGATTATGTCAATCTATTAATTTTTGAAAGCCAGAAGCCTTAACAGTGCTAGAAAATATGTATTCCAGAAAAATCAAGGACAACAAGGAGCATTCATTTGAATAAGCATGCTAGACATGGATGGCATTCTTAACCTGGGGCAGCCTAAGTATTTAGACTACAATTTTAGTTTATACCCCCAAGATATTTCTTTCAAATAAAGAGAGGACCTTACGTACTTTTAAACTTAGTTTTAGAAAATATCAATATTTTATTGTAGCATTTTCATTTTGCCAAAATATGACTTCAAGGGCCTTAGTCCATTTCTGACCTTTAACTACAATAGCACTTTTTATTTATCATCTTAGTATAAGAGTAAACATTTTTTATAGTAGAACATGTGGATACTGGAGAAAAGTCCAAAGAAGAAAGTATGTTTTATTCTCTCTCTAATCTTGCTCTGTTGAGAATTGTGGGGGTCAAATATTCCCATAAAAACTGATCTCTATTTCTGGAATAGAATAATGTGATTACTGTTATTATGCGGGTTATGAAAGTCAAGTTATATGTGGGCACAGAAGAAAGAGCAATTAATTTTAAGCCCCTGAATAAAGAATACCATGTGTGTCAATATCCCCTGTAAATTGGCCAGTTCCTTAAAAATGGAGTCTGTACTTTATTCTCTCTATAGTCTGAATACCCAATTCATTGCTTGGTACATAGCAGGTGCTTATTATTGAATATCACATAGAGACACAGATAATGCTCTCTGTTCCTCCTTTAGGGAGTAAAGTCTGAAATTATAACATCATGTCTTTGCACAGAAGTTCTCTGTGTGTTTACAAACACCTCTCCACATGAGTAGCCAATATAAACACAAATAAAATTCCCCTTGAACAAAATCAGTTCAGGGCCTCTTTGCACTGTACATTATAAAGCTCCCAATGGGCCTTCTGAGGTTTCCCTTGAAGAGGACAACTAAAAAGCAGCCATGTCAGTCTTGCTGGCAGGAAATTAGCAGTTCTCAGCTCTTACAAGTTTGAAATTGTAACTGTTCCTCTTGGGTGTTTACCACTCTTCTGTCACCAAGGGAGTCCACTGTTGTTACCAGCCCAATTAGGTCTATTGCAACAGTAAGTGAGGAGAAACAGCCTCTTGAAATGTCCCTGCTTGGCCAGAATGTTAGGAAAAGCTTCCTGATGGAGGAATAGGATGACACCCAACACTGATGGAGGGTGTGCAGCAATGTTCTGCATTAGTGCCTGCATTAGTGCATGCATTTGCAACTTTTGTGATGAGCATACAATTTGTAAAGCACAATGTAGATACTGGAGAAATAATGCATATAAACAGAGGAGGAAGACATACACATTTCAGTGCCACATGTGGACTAGGTACTGTGCTAGGCACTTTACTTTCTCAAACTCATTAATCTCCCATAGATGTTCATGGAGTGGTGTTATATTTCCACTTTACAGATCAGGAAACAAAGGCACAAAGGTGAATGCCTCTCTTGAAGTCACACAGTTTAGTGTGAGTAAGTCAGGGCTTAAATCCAGGTCGGCCTGCTACCAAAAATGTATATGCTTGACCACTAGTGTATACTGCCTTCACAAATGTAAATTAATTACAAGTATTTCTGATTATATGGAGGCTTTTATGTAAAGGTCTCAGGTCTTTAGTGCTCACAATGATTCTGTGACTTAGGTGGTCCTGTCCCCATTCTACAAACAAAAAACTAAAGCACAAAGACACAAAGTCACTTGTTCACAATCATTCGACCTTCCAGTTTGGGAGCTTAGGTCTGTGTGGGGCCAAAGACATTCAATCCCCTGCCTTTGAGAACCTCATCAATGAGGCAAATGTAAACATATACAAAGGAATTTGTAAGTCCTCATGTAAGACCCACTCACTCATTGAGAGTAAAATTTTATGGAAGAGACTACAAAATCAAGAATACAGCAGCCTCTAAGGGCTCTCTGTGCTATAGGGCATTTCTCCTGCTTAGACATTTTCTTAAGGGACAGGGAGAGGCTTTTTATTGAGGGTTGCCCAGTGAGAGCTTCTTCCAGTAGGCACAGCAATGATAAGAGTAGAAGATAAGACTTTAAGCTCCCAAGAGGCCTCTTTTTCAAGATTCAGAAAAGGCACAGAGCAGGACTAGTTTAAGCACATCAGTAAAATTGAAAACAGCAGGGCTCAAGCTGCAGAGTGACTGTGGAGTTTGCTGGGGAAGAGCTTTTGATATTTGTTTCTTGCCCAACTGAGCGCTTTTGAGTCAACAATCCTTTCTCATTAGGGCATAATACTCAAAACTGGCCCCAGAGGAAATAAGAAAGAGCCAAAGGTAATGCTATGGGCTGATCCACTTTCCAATGGAAAGCCAACCTTCTTTCTTTCCACTTCACAGCTTTAATTCCTAAATTTCTGGGCCTTATGGCAAAAAGGGAGGGGGAAAACTGGATGAAATTTATTCAATTCTACAGGCATTTATTGAGTTTCTACTATGGAGTTAATATGAAGATTAAATCCTTGAACTTCATTACTTAGTTGATAAGATAAAACATACACAGGCCAGAAAATCTCAGGTGTGTTGGAAAATTACTTCTTTATACTCCCCAAATAATTTTTTTTTTTGCATGTTTTTTGCTGAGACATGATGGAAGACTTTTGGAGAAGGAAACATTTGAGTATTTGATCAGAGTTCAAAGACTGTAGGACCTGGAGAATTACAAATAAAAGAGTAAGGTTTATAGGGTGGTTCTAGAATAGACAAAGAAAAGAAAAACAAAAGCCAAATTTCAAATAAAATTTAAAATGTACATTCAAAGAGAGTATATTAAAATAAGGTGAAAATAGGACAGGAAATTATATTTACTTTTCCTTAGCACTTTGTTCCAAGAATTGTTAAGTTTTTCACATGCATTCTCTCATTTAATACTCACAACATTCCCATGAGGCAGTTATTATTATTTCCATTTTACTGAGAAGGACAGTGAAGCCCAGCATGATGACTAACTTGCCCAACTTGCACAATAAGTAGCAGAGTCAGCATTTAAACTCAGTCTTATTACAAAGTCCTAATGTTTAGCCACCTATAGTATACTGCTTCAATAAGCATTGCAGCTGGAATATTGGCCAATAATGAAAAATGATGCTGAAAATTTAATTGCAATTATTGTAACTGTCACTTGTGTCTAATGAGTATTTTCAGTGCAAAGGTACTAGGCAAATTATTTTTATTTAACTCAATCCCTACAACAGTTGAGTAAGTATTATTAATCTCATTTTAAGATGAGTGAACTGAAAGAGTGGCCACCTTGATGAAAAGATATTAAGAAAGCAGAGAACCTGAGCTTTGAACTAGTATCAGTGACCTCAACCTGAACTCTTAACCATTACAATGTATGGCTTCTCAAGACTGGGATCAGACAATAAAGAGCCTTGAAGGCTAAGCCAGGAAATTTGCATTTATCCTGTAGCCAACGGGGAAACACTGAAAGTTTGTGAGCTGGGAGGTGACATGGCTTGATTTGGGCTTTTGGAGGATTAATCTGGAATCAGCATAAGATAGATTATAGAATGGAAAATCAGAACAGAGGGACCAATTATGGGACTACTGCACCAGTCCATGTAAGACGACTTATCCAGTGAGATGTGTGGTCCAGGTGAGTGGTCTTGAAAGCCCAATATAGACTACTAAGAGGAGAGAAAGGAAATATATAGTATTGGGTTTATAAATTACAAGAGTCCTCTTTGGTGCTTTGAAATCTGGATCTCCTTCTAGAAAGGGAAGCTGCCTGCAGTGGAATCTGCTCACCAGGCAGCAAGTTGAGCTAGCTATTTAGTATGGAGAGGACCTGGAGCTGTGATTACCAGACACTGGGTTGCAGCTGCAGCCACCCAGAATTAGCCTGGCCAGATGGTGACGGGTAACTGACTGTTCTACACGGACCTCAGGAGAGAGCACAACAAATACCACAAGCAAGAGGCACATGTTTTCCTATGAACATATCAGAAAATTTTCTTTGAGAGTTTCTGATTCTCTCAAGGCATTTTTCCCTCATAATGCCTCAGTTACACTAACTCAGGTTGAGAATGGTGAAGAATGCTTTATAAAAATCAGAGTTGTTTTTTAATGAGGCCATCTGGTGAGCCTTCTGCATTTATATCCTCTTCTCCCAACAGGTTAGAAGCTGAAAAATTCTCTGCTAGTATAGTATTAGTAGAAATTATTTATAGTATGGCAGAACAGCCACTGTAATTACAACTTAATTCTTAGGTGACAAGAGACAGAACGTTAATTAGATCTTGCAGATAATAGTAATGACCATTCACATGTACCAAGCATTTGCTCACATGTAATAGGTATGAATTCTTAGCATCACTCACTTGGGGTACACAAGAAACATAATTTTAATTAGTTTCTTTAATAAAATAATTTGAACCTACAACCTACCTAGTGGTCAGAACATCATCTACACACTCTCAGGAAAGGTCCGATGCAGCATGTGTTAGTCACTCAGGTACAAAATGTAATCATATTCACCTTCTCCAATTTATTCCCCCTTTCTACCCAGGAAAGATCCTAAGCCCAGGATCTTACTGAGGTGCCAACCTGGTGACAGTAGGGAGTGGCTAGCTGGTTCTCCATCTGGACCTGGCAGGGCCCCTGCTGGCCTCCTACACTCAGTGTAAATTCATTTAGTCAGATTTCAACACATTCCAAATGGAGACTGAGCAAATTCCCAGTTTGGATTTTTCCCCATTTGACTCCTGGCTTAGGTAACCTTGGAAAGTAATGTCTGTCCTCCCATCATTCTCGGTGGAAACTGTCCATCCACACAGCTGACATCTGACACAGAGCTCCTTGTCCCCACAACTGGACCCTGTGCAAGCCCATGCATCTTTCCTTCTCGACTAGCTTTCACTTCCTGCTGAAGATAGGGAAGCTTTGGGTACCTCATCTCCACAACACTCTGGGGCTCTAGGAGACTTGGGCTATAAAAGTGGATTCATTCTGTCTCCACATCCCTGCATGTCCAAGATAGAACCAGAAGATGAGAAATTGTCATTTTTATTCATTGGTCCATTTCTGAAGAACCCCAGTCCCAGAGCAAATGGTGACCCCATGTCTCTCTGCTTGAATGAGGATGAGGTGGGAGAATAAAAGAAGAAATTGGTTAACAATTCAAGTTTGCCATACCCACACACATGATCTTATTTGATCTTCACAGCACCTCTTGGTAGCAGGAATGATGACTTTATTGATGAGAAAAATGAGGCTTAGAAAAGTTAAGGGACATGTTAAAGATCCCATTGAAGTCAATGGCAGTGTAGGAGTGTGGACATATCTGCCTGATTGTGGAGGCTGAGCTCTTAACCAACACCCAACAGACAGCAGAGGCTGAAGCTGGCTTACAGGACCTCACTTAGTATTCATTTCTCAGGTTATATATAAGGGATTGTGTGTGAATCAAAATACTTTACAATAGGTCTACTTTATTCTTCCATCACCAGCTGTTAGGGACAATAAGGAAACCATGTCTGCATTGGGAAGGTCTCCTTCGTAACAAATAGGATTATACTGAGATTGCAATGGGCATCACCATTCCTTATATATAAAAAGGAACTCCAGAGGGCCACTGGTTGGAATCATACTTTGTTCATTCCAGATCACTGAGTGTCCAGTCTTATCTAGAGGCCCAGAAGCCAGATGCTGGTCCTTGGTCTTCTATCTTCTCATAGTGATGGCCTGAAATCAGTGTCTTCTCCATTATTTATCAGTTTCTCTCTCTGTTAAATAGCAGCACCAAGAAAGGGAGTTGTGATTGCTGGTAACTTTGAAATCTTCAAAAGAAAGCCAAGTTCCTGGTAAGAATCAGACTTAGTAACTCATGGAAGTAATTGAAGGGTTGTGCTTGTACTCTTTCTAATTAAGTTTACATTGGGCAAATTTTAAGAAGTGTAATTTGGAAATGTTCTTAATTTCAATGGCCATCAGATTCATTTCCACGTTCCTAAATTTTACCAAAGCCAATAATAATACTTTCTCAATCCATTAAAAGACTACTTTCCTCATAGAAAAAAAAAAATGAACCACTGACACTTTACTTTTAGATTTCCTGTTTCATTTTGTTAGTGACTAGATATATATTAATTACTAACTATGTAAAAGTTGCAATCATCAGTGCAAATTGGGAGGGGAAATAGTTATTGGCAATGAAGGAAGTGTAAAGTAGAATGGAGATAAATATACATATTATAAAAGAAAATGTGATCCCACCAAAATAACCCAAATGAAAAGGACAATACCAAGTGACAGCAAGGATATAGAACAACTAGAACTTTTTTACACTGTTGGTAGGAGTGTAAATTGATATAACTTTGGATAACCTCAGTAGTACCTACTAAAGTGGATATACGTATATGTTGAAATGAAATGTACATATATGTTACCATGTATATGTGGTACATGTAATACATATTTATGTATTGTGTATATGTGTTTATATCTAGCTATATGTATTATAAATGTATTATGTCCAAGCAATTCCATTCTTAGGTATGTTTCCCAAAAGACACAAATAAGTGTGTTCATAACAGCATTTATAAAGCCACAAATGCTTATCAGTAGCATAATGAACAAATACATTTTGGTATATTTATGCGTTTGACTTACAGTGATGAGAATGGACAAACTATGAGTTTACACAACATGAATGAATTTCACCCAAAAAAACTGAGCAAAAGAAACTAGATACAAAAGACAGTACAATATATAATTCAATTTGTGTTCAAAAATATTTTTAAAAAACACATCGTGGTATTAGAAGTTAGGACAGTAGCTAACTTTTGGTGGTTAGAGGTTAAGGAAGGGGCTTCTGGGGTTCCAATAATATATTATTTCTTGATCTAGGGATTGAGTAATAGGTGTGTTCACCCTCTGAAAATTCATTGAGCTGTTTTACACTTTTCTGCATGTATGTAATATATTAAGAAATTCACCTTAAAAAAGGCAATGTGTGAAAAGGATCAGGAGAGGCACAGATGGAAAAAGCAGGACAAAGTAAATATTGTTAGCAAATTAATTGGGCATAAATTGCAAAATATTATTTAAATGAGGAATGCCACATATGCTGAATTTAAAATACATTTTAGTGTCCCCATGATTAGGTTTTAACATGACTTTTAAGAAATTCTACAAATCTCACATCTACCACAAGACCAGTTATATAATTCAAGATGCTCAGTACTAAGCCATTAAAAAAAATTCAACACACCCTCAGAAAAACTGTGATATTCACAAAATGAGAGTGCCTTCTCAGGTTTCCCTTTATCCTCAGGTTGTAAAAGCTCAGAGCCTCATCTCCCTTTCTGGGACTGTCCAGAATCTTGTATTCAGGCTGCACATTTCCCCACAATTAGGTGACCTGTTTAGCATTGCTAGCCTGAGTCAGTCCATTTCATATCAAATGAGACTGGTCTATATTTAAAAGAAGGAATTCATAATGTACCAGTGTGATCTAGGAGTTTAATCACTGGGTTGAGTGCTCCAGGCCCCAGTTCCCCTAACATGCCTGTCTCCCTGGCTTTGACTCACAATCATGTGTTTTGTAAATGCACAAGGCAATGAACATAAAAGCAAAATTGCTGGTGACTAAGAATAGTAGCCAGCAGCCCTGGGAAGAATGCAGTGCTCTGGGGCTTAGCAGGAGAGCTGTGGATGCCTGGACACTGTGGACCTGAAAAATAAACATCCAATTGGAGAGTTGATGTGACCTCAGAGGAACCTGGGGGCCACAGCTCTGAATTCCCCAGAGCTGGTACTTGAATCTACTATGGCTAAATAAACTTGCCACATTTATTGGTGGCTTCTGTTTAAACACGAGTATTACAGCGGTGGCTTTATTTTCTTCTACCTTTTATTGATTATAATGTCCATGAGAGGTCAGGACCTGTTTTCTCAAATTTACCGCCACATCTCCAGCAGTTATTGAAAAAGCTGTACACTAGTAATCGCACAATATGTTTATTTGAATTATTTGAATACAATCTATAAGTCAAATCTAGCCTGAGAGTTATCTCAGCTATCACAGTTCTAAAAATAGGAGCAGTCTCCTAGTTCTTAGATGGTATAAAAGTAATAACTATTATCAACGAGCCAAGAAAAACACACTTTCTCTTCACGTAAACAAATGAAAGAATTTGACTATTCAGCAAACTGCCTCTCAAGTGACAACATGGCATTGTTTAAATATTAAAAATAATATTTATGTTTAATACATTATTTTATTATGAGAGTTTATTATGTATCAGTCACAAAGCTGGTCACTTAACCTACATTATAGTTTAATTATCACAGCAATTTAATGGGGTAGCTACTCTTCTTAGCCCTATTTTACGGGTGGGAAAACTGAGACACAGAGAGGTAACTACCCCAAAGTGGCACAGCTGTTTAGTGGTTGAGCCAGGATTTGAACCTGGAATCTAAATCTAGTCCTTTAACCAACCTGCAGTGCAAACCCTCACCCAAGACATCACAACACAGCAATTAAAATTGGAGAAAATGGAATGAGTTTATTCCTAATCCAGTTAATTGCCCTGAATTAGAGAAAATCTCAAAATGTAATGTAATACATTTCTTGAGGAGAGGACTATGCTCTCTGATGACTAGTAATGTTGGCCATACATCTTAAGACTATTTTTACACCTGCATCCTGAGGCAATTGAAAGAGTCCCCTTCAACTCACAAATGTGTCTCTGGGTAATAAATCATATGGCTACCCTATGAACACATTTGCCTTTTCCAGAAATGTCAAAACTTTCTCAAGTAAAGCTAGAATAGAGACTAATTCGAGGATGAGATCAATTTTTTCATCTAACCCAGGACTCAAGACTAGAAATTAGCTGTCCAGGTACCTCTGGGTTTTACCCACAAAGGGGTCCTTTGCTTGGCCTAGCAGCTGCCTCTCTTATCTGCCCCTTATTAAAGCAGGAAAGTAAATATCACAGCACAGTGTTCTGATATCAGGTTGTGTACAGGAGAGCATGTAACCCCTTGTTCCCAGGGTCTGGACATCCCTGCAGGTATTTTAGCATCAACTCGGGCTGGCTGGGCTGAGAGCAACTTGTTTTCTGGCTTATGTAGGCTCAGCTGTGCCTGGTGTCAAGAAGCTCAGTGACTCTTTCTGGACTCAGAAGTGCCTCTCAGCCCTCAGGAGCCTTTTCTCCAGCAAATGTACCCTATGGAAAAGTAGTCCTTGATCCAATCAGTTATTTGTTGACTGGACTGGGTCAGTTTCCTCTAGGTTCTACTGGTGCATTCTTCTGGAATACATGATTTCAAGGACAGACCTCTACATGTGAGTTTTCTAATTGTAAGTGTCAAAAGCTTTACTGAAACTTGCTTAAGGAAAATAACACCACCACCAAGAGAACTTTAAAATGTATGTTCAAATTCCTACTCAGTCTGTGGCTGGATCAAGTATTTTAAATGATGTAATTGGGGATCTATCTTTCTGTCTCCCCCCTTTTTTTTATTTATAGAAAGAGTCTCACCTCATGCAGCCATGGGTTCAAGTTTAAGTGATTCTTCCTGCTTGAGACCCCAGAAAGAGAGAGACTATTTCTCTCTCAGTGTGCATCTCAGTCCTTAAATAAAAGCTCTGACCAAAGTAGGGATAAAAAGAGGAGATGATAAACACTTATAAAATATTCTTATATACTGGTCACAATTTAATACTTTATAAGTTTTAATTCCTTTAATCTATGTATGAGCCCTATAAAAGAGGAATTATTATTATTGTTACTATTATTATTTCTGTTTTACAGATAAGAAAGTTGAGGTCCAGAGAGATTAAGTGACTTGTCCAAGGTTGTATAACTTGCAGTTGAAGAGCTAGCTATGGGAGTCTAGGAATGGAACAGATGCTCTTGATGCTCCACCTCATTATAGAATGGTGTAATGAATAGCCCCATTAGATAAGGAAGAAAAGTTTCTACGATGAAACTGTCTGTTCAGACAAAAAAAATTAACAGTAAGAGAGACCTACTAATCTTATCCTCTAGACCTAGTTCACACTTGTACAGGTAACTGAACTCTGATTCTTCATCATCATTGTAAGGAAGGTATTGGCCTAGATGAGGGTCAGAAAATACACAGCACATGTATCATTACCACCACTATGACCACACTGTGCCTAGGACAGACATCACTAATTGATCATTGCATTATGTGTCCCTTAAATCTAGATGAAGCCCCAGGATTCTTCCCAACACACTGATCCAGGCAACCTTAAAACTGAACAGAGTTTACAGGTGAAAATGAAACCTATTGCCGTTCTAGGATTAAAGGATCTCTCAACATACTTCTGGGACTATCATTTCAGAATTCTTCTAAGGCAGCCACAAATAAATGACTTTTAGATAACAAAGCATAACCACAGGAGTTTATTAGATGCTCATGAGCAAGTGCAGTCTTTAGAATTCTTCAAGAATCCTCCTGTCTGTGTCCCAATTCATCCTGCTAAACCATTTGGTTTGTTCTGTTCCTTTTCCTCTAATAATAACAAAAGGAAGAGTAGTAATATACCATAAATCTCTCTTCTTAAATGCTCACGTATCTTTATACTAACCCTTTGAAGTGCATTCCACCAAGACCACTCTGAAAGGCCAGTAGTCTAGAAGGGGCTTGGGCTTAAATATAAATCCATGCTAACACTTTTACTTGAGGAACTTAAAAAAATTATTTACAGGATGTGAACCTGCTATTAGCAGCCCAGTAGTAAGAACCTGCTGTTAGTACACTCTCCCACTTTCTTTATGAGGAAATTGAAACTGAGAGAGGTTCAGAAACTTTTCTAAAGTCACACAGAATTGGACCGTGGACCTCAGACTTCTCACAACAAATCAACAAATATCTACTGAGTTTTAATGTGCCAGGCTGTGTGCCAGGAGCTGAGGTTTGGAAGAGGCATAAGTTGATATGCCTCTTCTGGCATTTACTTTCTAGTAGGCTAGATGGGAACAATTGAAAATGATGGGATTAAAAACAGTTGCTTTATGAATCCCAAAGTTGTCTTCGACTGGTAGGCAGTTCTTGAGGGGCAATGCTTCCATCTTTTCTGAGGCATGTTGCTTTCAAAACATGCTGAGCATATAGATCTGGAACAAACATTTCAGAACAAGGCCTATAGTGTGGAGGATGCCTGAGTTTTAGAATTGGATTTTATGAAGTCACATGCTCCTTTCTGCCTCAGAAACTTCAGGCTGTAGTTCCCTGGGCTTGGCTTTCTCTTCTTCACCCCTCTTTACTCCCTACCCTGGCTCACCCTGTGTGTTCAGA
The DNA here is from genome assembly GCF_028858775.2 of Pan troglodytes. Taxonomy (NCBI): domain Eukaryota; kingdom Metazoa; phylum Chordata; class Mammalia; order Primates; family Hominidae; genus Pan; species Pan troglodytes. Next base: position 67,312,266 of record NC_086015.1, read on the forward strand.
TCCAACCTCCCTTGCACAGGAAAGTGTTCCCTGACTGTGCTCTGCCACCCTCCATCCTCAGGTTTGATCCCTTTACCCCTGCATGGCTTTGTACAGCTCACTTGTTTATACTTCGGAAGTAACTGATCAATTAATGACTGCGTCTCACATCAGAATGTAAGCTCCATGAGGGCCAAAATATATCTGCCCTATCTGCCCTTTCTCCTATTGCATCCTTAGGCTTTAGGTCAGTACTTTGCACAGACTACTTGCTCAGTATATTTATGGAAGAAAGGAAGGAGGGAAGAAAGGGAGAGAAGAGAGAAGATATGGGTGGCTGGGTTTTAACCTTAATAATAATGAAACATTTATTGAACACTTTTGATGTCTCAGGCTTCTTCGATCATTTGGTCTTAAGCACAACCCTGGAATATAGGTTCCATCATCCCTGTTTTATAAACAGTGAATTGAAGCCCAGAGAGGTTTAGTGACTTTCCCAAAGTCACCCAGCTATTTGGTGACGCATCAAGGATCTGAATTCAGTCTGTGTGACTGCAATGTTCTTTTTAGTCTATATTATCCAAGAGCATGGTTAATCAATGTTGGCACAGTTGACATTTTGGGCTGCCTGATCCCTTGGTTTGGAGGCTGCCCTGAGTTTGTGGGATGGCAGTGGCATCCCAGGCCTCTGCTCATAGATATCAGTAATACATCCCCCTGCCCCACCTCCGCCACCAGTTGGACAACCAAAAATGTCCCCAGATACTATCTCCTAGGAGACAAAAATCATCACTGGCTGAGAACCACTGCCTTAGAATAATAAGTCATATCCTAAAAACAGCATATTAAAATGCAGACTTTCTCAAAAACAGGTTTTTTTCTTAAACTTTGAGTTCATCTTAGCTTTCCTTTTCTGAATTCAAATTAAGAAAGCTTTTGAATCTGATGAACTCTTCATTGATTGCCCTCTATCTCCAGTTAGGCTTTTCAGAACCTTAATCAACAGTGAGTTCCTGCTGCTCACCACCTTCCACACCCCCTCCTGCTCCCTCTCTGGGGTCATCTCCCAGTGATCCTGTAACTTTGAATCTAAAAAAAAAAAAAAAAAGCAAAGAGAAGAGCCCCAATTTCAAGGGAAGGAAAGGATAAAACCGATGGCTCAGATTTGAACGGTGGGAATTTCTTTTTGTTTTGAAACAGACCCTTGTTCTGTAACCTAGGCTGGAGTGCAGTGAAGGGATCACAGTTCACTGCACCCTCAACCTCCTGAGCTCAAGTGATCCTCCCATCTCAACCTCTCAAGTAGCTGGGACTATAGGCACACACCACCACGCTCAGCTTATTTTTTGTTTTTTGTAGAGATGGGAGTCTCCCTATGTTGCCCAGGCTGGTCTCAAACTCCTGGCTTCAAGCCATCCTCTCACCTTGGCTTCCCAAAGTGCTTGGATTACAGGCATGAGCCACTATTCCTGGCCCAGGAATTTCTTATTTGCTACCAAGTTCTCCCTTTTTCATTCATAGCACCAGTCCAAAGAGTTTTAAAATTAAATCTGCAACCAAATTTTTTCCTTTCCATCTAATTTATTTTTTATCCATTTGTATTAAAATAGGAAAGAGCCTCTATGTCTATTCTCATTCAATGCAAAGGAAAATATATTAAAAGTTGAAATGTCTTACTAAGAGAGTTTCTAAACAAACTGTATTAAGAATGAAAAGATGGTCTATAGTAATAGAGAAATTGGTGACACCTGGTGGTGGACCATGTAATACTTCTTAGAGTTAAACCAAGGTTATTAATATTTTTTAGAATAATCTGTGCTATTTCAGTCAAGTACCATAAAGTATTTTTGGCTCACAGCTGTTTTAATGAGCAGGGCAGGACTATATAATTGCAAATGGTTTAGCTGTAGAATTCAGAATAGCTCTTACATTTTTTTTTTCTTCAGCATGTAAAAGCCTAGTGCAGGCAGGAACTAGGGAGCAGAGGCAAATCTATGTGCTTATAAGACCTCTCAAGAATTGGCTTTGGCTCAATACTTAAAATCAGAAGGTCAACCTTGGTGGCTTTGGCAAGTGGCCCACCTGGAGAGAGTATGACTTGGGTGTGGTTGCTACAAAGAAGAGTCCTGTGAGACAAGAGGTGAAGGTTGCTGGCCTTGGGATTTAGTCAAGAGAGATCAGGTACACATAATAATAGCCATTGTCATCATTGTCTTTTATCAGCCCTTCTGTTGAAGTTCAGCCTAAAATTTCCAGGCAGTTGTCTCAATGAAGTGTGTGTGTGTGTGTGGACACACGTGGACAGGCAGATGATGGTGATTAGAGACCACTTCACTAGTCACAAGCACTTAGAATGCAAGCTGGCTGCCTGAAAAGGAAATGCTTCTCCTACATCTGGAAACTTATTGGGTATCTTTTGAATCTTGGGTACATTGGCGATTGATATTTTCCTACAGCCTCTCCTGACTCAGCTTACTGCTGATGAGCATTTTCTTTGATTTTTTTGTAGCTACTAAAATTATTAGGTTGATGCAAAGGTAATTGCCGTTTTTGCCATCACTTTCAATAGCGAAAACTGCAATAACCTTTGCACCAACCTAATAGTTCCACTAGCAGATACTTTTAAAACCTGATACTGGAAGAAGGCTTAATTACAGAATAGGAATGAGCCCCTCACATGCACCCTGCACTGTGTGGTCTCTGGGCTACAGCTCTGTTCTCTGGGGTACAGAGTCCAGGGAGAGACAACTGTTAATAGGTTGATGCAAAAGTAATTGCGGTTTTTGCCATTAAAAGAAATGGCAGGCCTGGCGCCGTGGCTCACGCCTGTAATCCCAGCACTTTGGGAGGCCGAGGCGGGTGGAACAGGGGTCAGGAGATCGAGACCATCCTGGCTAACACGGTGAAACCTCGTCTCTACTGAAAAACAAAAAATTAGCCAGGCGTGGTGGCGGGCGCCTGTAGTCCCAGCTACTCGGGAGGCTGAGGCAGGAGAATGGAGTGAACCCGGGAGGCGGAGCTTGCAGTGAGCCGAGACTGCGCCACTGCACTCCAGCCTGGGCAACAGAGCAACAGAGCAAGACTCCGTCTCAAAAAAAAAAAAAAAAGAAATGGCAAAAACTGCAAGTACTTTTGGGCCAATAATATAAGTGTTGGGTTTGGTGCACTGGAACGTGAAGAAAATCAGGGCCAATTGAAGCCACTGTACCTGAAAGTCCAGGAGATTTCCATTTTCCTTGAATTTGGTTTAACCAAATTAACGCACATTAAAGCCATGACCTAGGAATGAATGGTCATGCCTTTGAGAAACTGTTAACCTGAGAGCTTCCTCTGATCTTGGTAGCCTTAACCAAGGTATTCGCTTGGCATACAATACTCCCTTGTTCCTCTTGACCTTGTACTTCTGTCTGGCCACTGTCCTTTACACACTCTCCCTTTTGCTTGCCTATCTCGTAGTCTTTAAAGGCCACTTTTCTAACACACTCAAGTCCATATTAGCTTCCTTTTTTTTTTTGAGACAGAGTTTCGCTCTTGTTGCCCAGGCTGGAGTGGTGCAATGGTGCAACCTCTGCCTTCCAGGTTCAAGCGATTCTTCTGCCTCAGCCTCCCCAGTACCTGGGGTTACAGGCATGTGCCACCACACCCAGCTAATTTTGTATTTGTAATAAAGACGGGGTTACTCCATGTTGGTCAGGCTGGCCTTGAACTCCTAACCTCAGGTGATCTGCCTGCCTCGGCCTCCCATTAGCTTCCTTTTTTATGTCTCATTTAGCAGAAAATAGAAATGTTAAAAATAACCTAAATGTCTGACCATTCGAATGTGATTAAATATATCATGGAATAATATGCAGTGACAAAAAATATTTACTTGGAAAATTTTACATTATTTAATTAGGTAAAATAATTATAAAAGAGTATGTATAATATTTTCTAGAGGACACAACTATGAATTTCTGCTTGAAGATGAAACTAAAAACTATCAGGATAGTACAGGCAAGAGATTATGCAATGCATAAAAGGATCTCAAATATACAACACACATACACACGAATAAAAGGCTAATTAAATATTCATCAAAATGTTAACAATGATGAACTTTGTAGTTACAAACGTGCACTATTTTACAATCTAAAAAGTTTATGTTTAAAATTTAGTCTCAATGCAATCCAATGGAGAAAAGATAATCTTTTGAATAAATAGTACTAGAACAAGTGGACATTCCCATGCAAAAAAAAAAAAAAAAAAAAAAAAAAGGACTCTACAATAGCTTACCCTTTTCACAAAATTTAACTCAAAATAGATGGAGACCTGAATGTAAAATGCAAAATTAAAAAACTTCTCAAAGACAACATAGAAAAAAATCTAAGTGATCTTGGATTTGGTAATGATTATTAGATACATCACCAAAAGCACAATCTATGAAAGGAAAAAATTGTTAAGTTAGATTTCATTAAAATTAAAAACTTCTGCTCTGTGTTAAGGGAATGAAAGACAAGCCACAGATTGGGAGAAAATATTTGTAAAACATATATGTGATAAAGCACTTGTATCCAGGATATATAAAAAATTATTAATACTCAACAATTAAAAACTGTATAGACACCTAGAGCCAAAGAAGATATGCCCATGAAAGGTCAGGCATGGTGGCTCACACCTGTAATCCCAGCACTTTGGAAGGTCCAGGTGGGCGGATCACTTGAGGTCAGGAGTTCAAGACCAGCCTGGCCAACATGGTGAAATCTTGTCTCCACTAAAAATCCAAAAATTCTCTGGGCGTGGTGGCACATACTTGTAATCCCAGCTACTCGGGAGGCTGAGGCAGGAGAATTGATTGACCCAAGGAGGCAGAGGTTGCAGTGAGCAAAGATTGTGCCACTGTACTCCAGCCTGGGTGACAGAGTGAGACTCTGTCTCCAAAAAAAAAAAAAACAAACGATGCTCAACATAAAATGTCATTATAGAACTGCAAATTAAAACAACAATAAGAACTACATACCTATTTACCTATTAGAATGGTTAAAATGCAAAACACTAACAATGCCAAATGCTGGTGAGGATGTGGAGTAACAGGGACTCTTCATTCACTGATCGTGGGAATGCAAAATGGTACAGTCACTCTAGAAGATAGTTTCACAGTTTCATACAAAGTACAACCTTGTCTACCATATAATAGAGCAATACTTCTAGATATTTACCCAAATGCATTAAAAACTACGTCCACACAAATAAACTGTCTACTAATGTTTACAGCAGCTTTATTCATAATATCCCCAAACCAGAAGCAACCAAGATGTCCTTCAATAGTTGAGTGGATAAACAAACTGTGGTACGTCCGTACAATGGAATATGTTATAGCAATAAAAAACAAATATCTATTAAGCCACAGAAGACATGGAGTAATCTTAAGTGCGTGTTACTGAGTGAAAGAAGCCAACCTGAAAAGCCTGCATTCTGTATGATTCCAAATAAATGACATTCTGGAAAAGGCAAAACTATAGAAACCAAAAAAAGATCAGTGGTCACCAGAGGTTAATGGAAAGGAAGGGAAGGATGAATAGGTGGAGCACAGAGGAGTTTTAGGATGGTTAAACTATGCTGTATGATACTGTAATGGTGGATGCATGACATTATACATTTGACAAATGAACCATGCAGCACAAACAGGGAACTCTAATGCAAACCAAGAACTTCAGTCAATAATAATGTACCAATATTGGTTTATCACTTGTAGCAAATATACCAAACCAATGGAAGATGTTAATAATAGGAGAAACTGTGTGTTTGGGATGGGAGTGGGGTAGTATATGGGAACTCTCTGTACTTTCTGTTAAAATTTTCTGTAAGTCTAAAACTGCTGTAATAAATAAAGTTTATTTGTTTAAAGGAATCTAGCCTCCAATAAATTCTTGGCAGAATTTCTTCTGAACTTTGACCACAATGGCTAAGTAGTTCTGCTTCTCGTCTAGTCACTACCCCATGAGAAGGTTCCTGAGAAGATGAATTAAAAGTAGTGGGAAGTCTAGGTGTCTAGTTTCCTTAAAATAGCAATGGAAGTCCTGGGGAGGAGTGTCTAGCTTTCTCGATCATCTTGTCTTCCCCTTTGGACATCTTCAAATAAACAATCAACTTGGTAGCAATAGAGTTAAGTCTCAAAGTGAGAAATCTGACTGCTTTTGGATTCAAATCCCTTCTGAATATTTTTCAGAAGCTTCAGATCCAAGTGGATCCTTGCCAACAGCTTGAAATGTAGGAACCAATAGAGAACTGTGGACCAGATTCTAATAGAATGATTATATACTATATTATATTAGGTCATGTTATTCATTTCATTGTACAACCAAGAAAAGCTGCAGCTCAGGAGATGGAAAGCCTGTCCAAGGACACACAGCTGGTGACCCACGATCTGAACACATACTCTAGAGACAAATACCACGCTGTCCCCAATGAGCACTGTCACTATGCTGTTCACAGGTTTCCCCGAAGCAGGGACATGTTCAGAATCCAGCAATCCCAACACATGCCTACTCATTTTCTGGTTTACCTTGTCTCCTTCAACTCTTACTCAATGTTGTAGCTCCTTCATGGGCCAAAGTAAAGGACCATGTCAGCGAATATTGGACTGTCCTCTTCTTTTCCCTAAAAGAGACACTACTGATGCTTTTAGGTAAGGCAGACATTTCCTCCTCAAGAATCTTTGCCTGCTGCATTTGCTTGTGAATTCCTTGGAGATGGTGAATTTTCCTAGATTCACCTCTATTACCTGATACACTGGTGCTTTGATATTGCTTGGTAAAGTGCTGTTTAATAAATGAATGAATGAAATAACATCTCTAACCATATCAGTTATTTTGACATGTTGACATGTCATAGTTGTCTTTATTAAACACATTTTTAGTGAGCACCTACTATGTCCCAGGCACTAAGATGAGGATACAAGTAGTAAACAAAGAGGCAACATCTCTGCTCACATGGTACTTGCATTCTACTGGAAAGAGACAGACAGGAAGCAAATTAACAAATTTTGTGGTGTGTTTTCATTTTTAATTGAATTTTTATTAAGATAATTACAGATTCATAAGCAGTTGTAAGAAATAATACATTAAGATCCCATGTGCCTTTTAACTCAGTTTTTCCTGATGTTAATGTCTTGGGAAATTATAGTATAATATTACAACCAAGATAATGACCTTGACACAATCCACCTATCTTTTTCAGATTTCTCCAATTTTACTTGTATTAATTTGTGCACATGTGTGTATTTAGTTCTGTACTCTAATAAATGTATAGGTTCATGTATTCACTACTATAATCAAGATAAAGAATAGCTCCATAAAAATTCCTTGTGTTCTTTTTTTTTTTTTTTTGAGATGGAGTTTCGCTCTGCCACCCAGGCTTGAGTGCAGTGGCGAGATCTCAGCTCGCGTCAACCTCCACCTCACGGGCTCAGAGGATTCTCCTGCCTCAGCCATCTGAGTGGCTGGGATTACAGGCATGCACCACCATGTCCAGCTAATTTTTGTATTTTTAGTAGAGACAGGGTTTCACTATGTTGACCAGGCTGGTCTCGAACTCCTGACCTCAGGTGATCTGCCCGCCTCGGCCTCCCAAAATGCTGGGATTAGAGGCGTGAGCCACCATGCCCAGCCTACCTTTTTATAACCACACTCATCTCCCTTCCTTAACTTGTCCTTAACTCCTGTAAAACAGTAATCAGTCCTCCTTTTCTGTGATTTTGCCGTTGCAAGAATCTTATATAAATATAATTATACATAACGTAACCCTTGGGGACTGGAGGTTTTCACTCAGCATAATTTCCTTCAGATCTATCCAAGTTAATTTTTTAATATTGCTGAGTAATAGTCCATGGCATGAATGGTGTATAGTTTGTTAACCACTCACTCATTGAAGAATATCTATGCTGTTTTCATTTTATGGCTAGTATGAATGAAGCTGCTATCAATGCACATATACAGGTTTTGTGTGGCCATAAGTTTTTTTTTTCTCAATATTTTGCTATAAAATGTCTTAAACATAAAGCAAGGTTGAAAAATTTTCAGTGAACAGTCACACATTCACCACCTAGATTCTACCATTAATTAAAAAAAATGTACTTTATTTTTTAAAGCAATTTTAGGTTTACAGAAAAGTTAATAGTACAGTGAATTCTCATATCCCCCCTTCCTTCTGTACATAATTTCCCTATTATTAACATCTTGCATTAGTGTGCTACATTTAGTATAATTGATAAGCAATATCCATACATTATTATTGGCTAAAGTTCACAGTTTATATTAGGGTTTACTCTTCGTGTTGTACAGTGGGTTTTCTCAAATGCATGAGGTCATGTATGCACATTTACAGTGTCATACAGAATAGTTTAATCACCCTAAAAATCCTCTATGCTCTATCTAGTCATCTCTCTCTTCCTTCTTTCCCACTAACTCCTGGCAACCACTGACTTTTTATGGTCTCTATAGTTTTGCCTTTTCCAGAATGTCATATATTTGAAATCATACAGTTTGCAGCCTTTACAGATTGGCTTCTTTCATTTGGCAATATGCGCTTAAGGTTACTCCATGTCTTCTGTGACTTGATAGCTCATTTATTTTTTAGTACTATAAAATATTCCATTGTATGGATGTACCACAGTTTGTTTATCCACTCAACTATTGAAGGACATCTTGTTTGCTTCCAGTTTGGTGGACAGTTTTCTGTGTGGATATAGTTTTCAACTCATTTAGGTCAACACATACGGGTACAATTGCTAGATCCTAGAGTGGACTAAGCTTGGCTTTGAAAGAAACTACCAGACTATGTTTCAGAGTGACTGTACCATTTTGTGTCTCCACCATCAGTGAATGACAGTTCCTATTACTCCACATTCTCATCAGCATTTGATATTGTCAATGTTTTGGATTTTAACCACTCTAATAGCTATGTAGTGGTATCTCATTGCTCCTTTAGTTTGTAATTTTCTAATGACATTTCATGTTGAGCATCTTTTCATATGCTTATTTGCCATCTGTATAATTTCTTTAGTGAAATGAATGTTCATATCTTTTGCTTAATTTAACTTATTTTTATTATGGAGTTCTAAGAGTTCTTTATATATCTTGGATACAAGTCATTTAACAGGTATGTGTTTTGCAAATATTTTCTCCCACTTCATGGCTTGTATTTCATTCTGTTAACAGTATCTTTCACAAAGCAGGTGTTTTTTAATGTTAATGAAGTCCAAATTACCTATTTTGTTTTGTCATGGATTGTGTTTTTGGTGTTGCATCTAGAAAGCCATCACCCAATCCAAGGTTACTTAGATTTTCTCCTGTATTATCTTCTAGAGGCATTACAATTTTGCATTTTACGTTTAGATGTATGATCCATTTTAATTTTTGTGGAAGTTAGGAAGTTTGTGTCTAGATTCATTTTTTAAAATATTGCATATAAGTATTCAGTTGTTTTAGCACCATTTGTTGAAAACACTGTCTTCCTCCATTGAATTGTCTTTGCTCCCTCTTCAAAGATCAAGGCTAAACTGATATGAGTCTATTTCTTGGCTCTCTATATTCTGTTCCATTTATCTGTTTGCCTAGTCTTTCTCCATGCTACACTGCCTTGATTCTTGTAGATATTGTTTGTCAAGTTGAAGAAGTTCCTCTTTAATTCTTGTTTGTTTAGCGTTTTAAACTATAATCATTACTGGATTTTGTCTAATATTTTCTCTGGACCAATTGATATGCTCATATGATTTTCTTTCTGTAGTCCGTGGATGTGATGGGTTACATTGATTGTACTTTGAATGCTGAATCCTATTTGCATACTAGAATAAATCCTACTTGGTCATGCTGTGTAGTTATTTTCTTACATCATTGGATTCAGTTTGCTAATATTTTGTTGATGATTTTATGTCTTAGTTCATGAGAGATATTGGTCTTTAATTTTTGTTCTTGTAATGGATTTATCTGTTTTTGTATCAGGGTAATGCTGGCCTCATAAAATGAGTTGGAAAGTGTTCCCTCCTCTGCTATTTTCTGGAAAAGATTATGTAAAATTGATGGTAATTATTTTTTAAATGTTTGGTAGAATTTCTGATGAAACCATCTGGGATTGGAGATTTCTTTATTAAGAGCTCTTTAATTATAAATTCAATTTCTTTAATGGTTATAAGACTATCAAGATTGTCTATTTCATGTTGATTGATTTTGGGTAGTTTGCTGTTTTAAATGAATTGATCCACTTCTTCTAAGTTGTAGAATTTATGGGTTGAAAGTTATTTCTAGTATTCCTTTATCCTTTTGTATGTGTTTTTAAATAATGATAAATTTTGTTGATAAAATAAAAATGGGGATGATCAGAAAAGGCCTGCCGGAGGAGGTGATATGTGAGCTAAGGCCTGAAGGGATCAATCATGGAAAACATTAGAGAAAGAGCTTTTCGGGCAGAGGGAGAAGTTAGTACAAAGGCCCAGAGAAGCGGTCAAGTTTGGCACATTTGAGGATGAAGAAAAACTAGCCAGAGTGGAAAGAGCAACAAGGAATTGAATCTGGAGAGGAGGACAGAGACCACGAGATGCAGTAGCTTTGGGCCATGGGAAGGCACTTAGGTACTGTAGGAGTGCTGCAACAGCTTTTCATGGTTTTAAGCAGGAAAAATCATGCACAGATTTATATTTATAAAAGATCACTGTGGCTGCTGTATGGACAATGGATTCTAGAAGAGCTGAGGATCATATTATGAAGATAACATTATGAAGTCATGTTATGAAGTTTTTGCAGTGTTCTCTGTAAGAGGGTGGTGGTGTGCATCCCAGGGGCACGGCACTGGTGGAGAGAAGGAGGCAGAGTGAGGACATTGTTTGGAGGTCCTGCCTCTATCCATGTTTGCCCTGCTGGACTGAACTCCTGGTGAGGACTGAGTACAACCCTCCTTTTTTTGTTGAGCTTCCAACGCAGCTACTTCTTTTTCAGACCATCTAAGTCCGTGAAGTTTAAAAAACATTCAGACTATCAAAAACCATCTCTGCTCTATTGTGGCTTTTCTTCGACAGTATAAATTACCCTAGAAGTTGTTTTCTGCAGGCTCATGATTCCCTGCCTAACTTTGAAGGGTTTCTTGAGAAGGCTTTGACCATTTGTTTTGTCAGAGGTTTGGGCGATTATTCAAAGTGCTGAGAGATAACAAGGGTACAGTTTAATGTGCTACAGATGTCTGGGACGGTGACTCAGGCTCCTGGCAGAAATCCAAGGCAGGAAACCTGCTGTTGCAATTCGTATTCTCTGTGTCTATGCCGGAAACGGCTTGAGCTGTAATTGCAGTTTATAGTGATGTAAATGCAGCCAAACCCCCGAGTGAAGCCTCACAGATGTACATCATTAGGAGAGCTCTCAGCCTCGCTCATATGCTGTTCAGAGGCGATTCATTTGCAATCAGTTTCAAAGACTGTGGATGGGAAGAATGTTCTTTCACATTGTCTAGCTCAGTTTAAAATCTGCCCTCCTGACATTTTGATAAAAGGTAATAACCAAACCTCTGTGTTCAGCAGAATGTGCTTATAATAATAAGCCTGGCATTAAAAAAAGAAGACCCAAAGTATCAATAGCCCTTTACAAACAGAATACACAGTTTTCCATTTGACCCAGTTGCCTGCTGCACTTCTTCTCTCCTACCTATCTTATGATTAGGAAGGAGGCAGCCCTAGAGCTCACAAGTCAGAAAGCTCTGGATACAAATTTCAGAAGTGCTGCTTTTTTTTCTTAATTTTAATATAAAGGTCCAGGAACAAAGAGGTTTTCTATTTATAAAGTTTTAGAAATATAGGAGAAATTGTAAAATGTCTACTTAAAATATTTAATTAAATTCAATTCCTTATTTAATGTATTAAAATCCCTGTGAGAAACAGGTGCATATTCAAAAAAGATTTTTTTTTTTTTTTTTTTTACAGATTAATAAGAGTAGTTAGTGTGTAAGGGAACCAACAAGAGGTAGTGCAATAACCTGGGATTTGTGTAACTGCCTGGTGGGTTGTTTTTGCCCACTGCACAGATAGAGTCGATTCATTGAGACAGCAGTATTACTGTGAAGAGAGTTTAATAAATGCAGAGCCGGCCAAGTGGAAAGAAGGGAGTTTACTGCACAAATCAGCCTCCCCACAGAGCTCCGAGGCTAGGGCTTTTCAAGGATGGTTTGGTGGGCAGGGGGCTAGTGAATGGGGGGAATGGTGATTGGTTGGGTTCAGCATGAAATTGTAGGGGATCAAAGCTATCTTCTTGAGCTGAGTCCCTGCCTGGGTAGGGGCCACCAGACCAGATAAGCCAGTTTCTTGGTATGTGTAATGGGTCTGGGTGGAGTCAGTTGGGTTTCCAGAATGAAAAAGGCTGAAAAGTATCTCAAATACTAGTCTTAGGTCTTAGAATACTGATGTTATCTAAAGGGACAATTAGGCAAATTACAAATCTTGTGACTACCCCATGCGACTCTTGAGCAGTAAACAATGACTTGTTATCATTTAACTATGCCTAAGTTTTAGCAGAATTCATGCTCTCACATAATTTTAATCTGGTGACCTTTCATTAGTTTTACAAAGGTGATTTTAGTCTCAGAACAAGGCGAGGGTAGTTTTGGGAAGGGGCTAGTATCAACCTTTCTTTGAGATTAAATCATAAATAGCATTCCTTCCATAGTTAACTGGGCCTATGGCCAGGAATGAGCAAAGGTAGCTTGTGAGGTTAGAAGCAATATGGAGTCAGCTCTGTTAGATTTCTCTGACCGTCATAATTTTGCATAGCCAGTTTCATTAGCAGCAGCAGGGCTGTTTCCACCTCCGGGCCTGTCAGGCTGCAGAAGAGAAGAAGCCCTCACAGGAACTTGCAAGGAAGGAAGAAAATTGTCATGACAAGAGGGGTGACCTCCAGTGAGGGGCAGAGCCTGGCTGAGGTGACCTTGCAGGGAAAGAAGCTGGGACCTCACTTTCTCCCTCTCGCCTAGCCTGTCTTCTCCTGCTGGGCTCGCATTGGCTGACTCGAACCCCAGCCAGAGCCAAGCCAAAGCCAGGCAGCTTCCTGAGGAGAGGGGAAGGGAGGGAGAGAAAGGTGAGAAGTGGATCTTTAGGGACAAATTTATATATATTTAAAGATGCATATCCTAAAATAATAATTTTGAAATGTTGCTTTTGTCTAACATTGAATTTTCTGGAACTTTTTTTTTTTGAGATGGACTCTTGTTCTGTTGCCCAGACTGGAGTGCAGTGGCGCAATCTCAGCTCACTGCAACCTCCATCTCCCAAGTTCAAGTGATTCACCTGCCTCAGCTTCTCAAGTAGCTGGGATTACAGGCATGCGCCACCATGTCTGGCTAATTTTTGTATTTTTAGTGGAGTTGGGGTTTCACCATGTTGGCCAGGCTGATCTCAAACTCCTGACCTCAAATGATCCTTCTGTCTCAGCCTCCCAAAATGCTAGGATTACAGGTGTGAGCCACCGTGCCCAACCATGGAACTATTTTATTCAAACTCTTCACACATCAATTTTGTTTTTATCATTAGAGCCATTTTGGAGTCATCTAACACAGTTTTAAAAGCTCTTCACTTTTTACATGCAGAACTCTTCAATCTTCCTGTGATCCTGTTACTGGAATTTTTACCCAAGTCACAAATACACAATCATATACTATTATGACAATTTTTTTCATTTTTTTGGTAGATTTATGTTTATATAAACCACTGTTGAAGTATGTGCTGTTTTACTTTCTAAAAATAATTTTTAAAGTTTATAATTGTATTTGTTCCTTGCAACTGAGAAGTTGTACTAATGAAAAGTATGATGAAATGCATACTCCATTTATTTTTTTCATTTTTTTGTTTTGAGATGGAGTCTTGCTCTGTTACTGAGGCTGGAGTGCAGTGGCGTGGTCTCGGTTCACTGAAACCTCCGCCTCCTGGGTTCAAGCGATTCTCCTGCCGCAGCCTCCTGAGTAGCTGGGATTACAGGTGTCCACCACCATGCCCAGCTAATTTTTTGTATTTTTAGTAGAGATGGGGTTTCACCATGTTAGCCAAGACAGTCTCCATCTCCTGACCTCGTGATCCACCCACCTCGGCCTCCCAAAGTGCTGGGATTACAGGCATGAGCCACCGCACCCAGCTAATTTCTTTGCCTCTCTTTTTACCAACTCTGTCGGCTTGCCTTAATACACATTTAAGTAGGATTAATTGAGGTTATTTCAGAAATATTGTGTCTTCCCCAAATGGCACTTGGCGATGGAGTAATCTATAAGTTGACAGATATTCTATGGATGTGAGTATAAGATTATTTCCTTTTATTTAAGGAATAATTTTATGGAAGGAAACAGTCTTTCGTGCAGCCATATACTGTGCTAAATCTATCTAGACTTCAGTTTCCTCATCTGCAGAATAAAAATAATACTAGGGCTTACCTCACAAAATTGAGAAAAATTAACTGAGATAATGTAACTAATGCAATGTTTGGGACAGAGTAAGTACTTCACCTAGTTTATATCAATTATTTTAAAAGTTTCTAAATGACCCTAAGTAATCCATTTTCTTAAACAACTATTTTCTTAACTGATGATTACTCTTTTCTTATTCAGACTTGTAGGTAATAGATTCGTGGTGTGATTTGGCAATAACGAATGCAAAGATTGTGCTTGAAAAACATTTTCGTATGGTTGCTATTGATAAATTCTAGAATTTTCTATGTGATTTTTAGTAGGAGGTAGGCTACTTTTGAACCATTAGAGATGGTTTATAAACACCTGTTTATTCTTTGTCTGAATTCAACACTCATCCTTTTCTTTTTCATATACTATTGCTAAATATATGCCAATCTTTGTTCTTTTAAAAACATTTGTATAAATTTAAGGTATACAAGTACAGTTTTGTTACATGGATATATTATGTCGTGCTGAAGTCTGGGCTTTCAGGGTAACCATTACCTGGATAGTGTACATTGTACCTATTAAATAATTTCTCATCCCTCACCCTCCACCCTTCCAGCCTTCCAAGTCTCCAAAGTCTGTTATTCCACATTCTATGTCCCGGTGTACACATCATATAGTTTCCAATTACAAGTAAAAACGTGGTATTTGACTTTCTGTTTCTGAGTTGTTTCACTTAAGATAATGGCCTCCAGTTCCACTCATGTTGCTGCAAAAGACATGATTTTATTCTTTTTATGGCTGAATAGTATTCCATTGTGTGTGTGTCTGCGTGTGTATGGCTGAATAGTATTCCATTGTGTGTGTGTATATATATATGTATATATCACATTTTCTTAATCCAAGCATCTGTTGCTGGACACTTAAGTTGAATCCCTATCTTTGCTATTGTGAATAGTGCTGGTACATGATACAGGTATCTGAGTACAGGTATCTTTTTGATGTAATGATTTCAATTGCTGGATTGAATGGTGGTTCTATTTTTAGTTCTTTGAGAAATATCCATTCTGTTTTCCATAGAGGTTGTACTAATTTACATTCCCACCAACATTGTATGTGGTCCCTTTTTTCCACGTCCTAACCAACATGTTATTTTATTGACTTTTTAATAGCCATTCTGACTGGTGTAAGAATGATATCGCGCCATGGTTTTAATTTTCATTTCTCTGATGATTAGTTGATGTTGAGCATTTTTTCATATGCTTGTTGACCATTTACATGTCTTCTTTTGAAAAATGTCTAGTCATATGCTTTGCCCACTTTTTAATGGGGTTATTTGTTGTTCTTTTTTTTTTGAGTTGTTTGGGTTCCTTGTAAATTCTGGATATCAGTTACCTGTTGGTTGCATAGTTTGCAAATATTTTCTCCCATTTTCCAAGTTGTGTGTTCACTCTGTTGCTTATTTCTTTTGCTGTGAAGCAGCTTTTTAGTTTAATTAAGTCCCCTTTATTTTTTGTTTTTGTTACTTGTGCTTTTGACATCTTAGTTTATTAATTCTTTGCCTAGACCAATGGCCAGAAGAGCTTTCTCTAGGTTTTCTTCCTCTACTTTTATAGTTTCAGGTTTTACATTTAAGTATTTGATCCATCTTCAATTCGTTTTTTATAGGGTGAGAGATAGATATCCAGTTTTATTCTTCTGCATGTGGTAATCCAATTTTTCTCAGCACCATTTATTGAAAAGGACATTCTTTCTCCAGTATGTCTTTTTTGTGACTTTGTCAAAAATCAGATGACTGTAGATATGTAGTTTCTTTTCTGGGTTCTCTATTCTGTTCCATTGATCTATTTGTCTATGCTGTTTTGGTTACTGTAACATTGTAGTATAATTTGAGGTCAGCTAATGTGATGCCTCTAGCTTTGTTAATTTTGCTTAGGATTGCTTTGACTTTTGGTCTCTTTTTAGTTCCATATGAATAGATCTGTGAAAAATGACATTGAGTAGTTTGATAAGGATTGCATTAAACCTATAGATTGCTTTGGGCAGTATGATAATTTTAACAACATTAATTTTTTTTTTTTTTTTTGAGATGGAGTCTCTCTCTATCACCCAGACTGGAGTGCAGTGGCAAGATCTTGGCTCACTGCAACCTCCACCTCCCGAGTTCAATCAATTATCCTGCCTCAGCCTCCTGAGTAGCTGGGATTACAGGCACGCGCCACCACGCCCGGCTAATTTTTGTATTTTTAGTAGAGACGGGTTTCACCATGTTGGTCAGGCTGGTCTCTAACTCCTGACCTTGTGATCCGCCCACCTCGGCCTCCCAAAGTCCTGGAATTACAGGCGCGAGCCACCGCGCCTGGCCAACAACATTAATTCTTTCAATCCATAATCAAGAGATGTTTTGCCATTTGTTTGTGACATCTACAATTTCTTTCATAATTTTAAAATTATTTCTTTTATAATTTTCTTTGTAGGGATCTTTCACCTCCTTGATTAAATATATTCCGAGACATTTTATTGTTTTTGTAGCTATTGTAAATGGGACTGCCTTCTCGATTTTGTTCTAAGCTTTATTGTTATTGGTGCATCGAAATGCCACTGATTTTGTGTATGTTGATTTTGCATCCTGACACTTTACTGAATTTATAAAATTTGTTTTTTGGAGGAGTCTTTAGGGTTTTCTGTTATCTGGAGAATCCAAGTTCCTTTTTGAGCATTTTGAGCATCAACTGCCTTTGCCCAGTAGGTGGCGAAAGCGTAGAAGGTACAGCTGTACCTAGTCTGAGTACCAGACTGCCGTTTTGAACTTAATTTTGATTTTTGTCTTTTGGTTTCATTTGCTTTCTTTTATTTTTGTCTTTTTAATAAAGGCAAATGCAAAAAATAAGGTAATCCACTGAGTTGTCCATGTACATTTAAGGTAATCAAAATTTAAATATAACTTTTCTTAATATCCTGGCATTATATTTCTAAAATGCAGGTCTTTTGCAGTCTCTTTAAACTAAAGCTAACTGATAAGAAGAGCTAACATATCATGATCTTACATTATACTGTCTCATCTATGACATTTTAGGAAAGGAATCTTAGTAATAGGAACACATTTTCACACTTATAATTATACACAGTATTTTCAAATATTAAGGGGAAGGGAAAACAGGTAGAGGTTAATATTATTCTACACACACACACACACACATACAAACACAATTATTAACTCTATAGGGGAGACTATTCCCTATATATACAGCCTTTATAGAAAAGATGACTCATAGAGACCCAGGCAGTTGCCAGACACCAACATCTCACTCTCATTGGACCTGCTACAAGCCCTGTGCTGGGGATTGACATCAAGTGATGAACAGCTCTGTCTTCTTCATATTTTTTTTGCAAGTGGGACTTCAGACTATATCGTGATAGGAGGAGAAAGAAAAGCCATATTGCTAAAGCTGTGTGTGTATGCCTGTGTATGTGTGTGTAGTGTGTGCGTGCATATGCACACATGCACTTTGCAGTGAAGAGAACAGACACTGCACTATTATGCAAAACAGCCAAAGGGACTAGGCAAAAGTGTAAGTCAAATGCCTGCAGGGACCAGGCAAATAAAATGAGTGCATAAAACAGGCTGGCTGTTAGAAAATCAGCAGTGTGCTAAACGGAAATGACACTTGCACTTGCTATTGACACCACAATCGGAAATATACATGTATGTGCAGGGGAGACAGACAAACATACTGTAGCAAACTGGAGAACCCTTGTCCCTCCTAATTAATAGTTGGGCCAAATCATGTCTATAGCTTGAATTGGCCCCCGAGCCCATCAGTTAGTGACTTCTCGACCTCTGTTCAAGGTGCAGCTCCTTTATGGTTACTTATTCTAAATCCTTTCCTTGTTTTACCAATGAGGAATCTGACCCTCAGTTGGGTTCCATTTAGGTCATATCCTCACTCTCTTGACTGTGTGCCCCTTATCAGACATTATGCTTTCTTGCATTTTTTTTCTCTAATTAGTCCTATTTACGTAGTAGACTGTCCTAAAGTGAACAGTTGTCCCTGATCTTCGTTGGTTTTACAAGAGGAAATGCACTGAACATCTCAGAAGCCAGAATTCTGAGTGATCTGCCCAATTGATCTTGGCCGATTTAACCCTCAGAACAGATAAGCACCATAAGTACTGCTCATCTATTTGTTGTTGTGTTGCTCTTTTCCTCTGCTTACTTCATCCAGTTTCAGGGGTAACAGGACACTTGACATTCCCTGCTTAATGTGTTTGACAGTTTGAGTTCAAGTTGCAATACTGCATACTTCCAGTAGAGGGTACGTGTGCTTTTCAAATCAAGTGTGAGTGCACCCTAGTAGGGAATCATTCTAGCTCGCTTTCCCGTTTCCAAGAAGCAAAGATTCTTGGTTCTTTGTTGCTTTAAGAAAATTTAGGCCAGGTTTTCCTTAGACAAGGAAATTGAAATTAAAACAGTAGCTCTTTTTAGTTTTTCTGGCAATAGAGATCAAATTTGGGAGCAGTGGGTGATAACACTGAGGAATGTTATCTGAGATGACAAATTCCTGAAGGTAAATGTGACATTTGGTTTTATTACTCTCAGACTGCTTTTATAGTAATAGCATATGTAGGATAACGTTCAAAGATTATCTAAGATTTATAGATTTCATTTATTGAACAATATTTGCTAAGAACCTGCCTGCTATGTCACAAGTAAAGTTCCAGGCACTGGGGATGGAGTGGTGACAAGATAAAGCCCATTCTTCCTGTCCTGGAACTTAATAAGTTCTAAGTGGGGGAGAGATAAAAGAAGTAGTGAAAGAATGAATGATAATTGACTCAGATACTGAGAACTGCTAAAGAATGAATGATAATAGACTCATACAGTGAGAACTGCTAAGATGCTAGGATCGGCAGCATGGGTGCTGTGGGGCAATGTGGGATGGAAAATATGAAACCTGCTCTCTGGGGAGCCGACCTGAAGGAAAGGAAGAAGCCAGCCTGTGAAGACCTTGGAGGGAGTGCCAGGCTGAGAGCACAGTAAGTCCAAAGGTCCTGGGGTGGAAACAGAAAGAATGCCAGTAAAGCTGGGGTGTGGTGCGCACTGAGGGGAGAGGGATAGGAAATGCGGTCAAAGAGGTGAGCAGGAGTTGATCATCAAGACTTGAAGGCTTGCAAGGAGCTGTTCTTTTTTTTTTCCCATACAATTTTAGAATTTTAATGTGGGAAGGATTCTTGAAAATCCTCTCACCCAGTTCTCAAAGTGAATAAAAGAATCTCCTGAGGAGCTTTTCCAACCGGCAGATTCGGCTGGAAAATCTGATTTAGAGGCCTATAGTGAGGACTGTGGATCAGTATCGTAAAGCTCGATGGTTCAGATGCAAGTAGTCCACAGATCACCTCTTGGGAAAGCACTTATCTATCTGTTAAGGTTCTATGTCTACAAGCAACAGAATTCAGTTCCAGCTAACTGATGTAAACAGAGAATTTGTTAAAAGGCAACTGGGAAGCAAATAGAAAAAAGGGGACATTGATGAACAAGACCCAAAAATACTTCAGGCACCTAGGTTTGCAGAAACAATGGAGAATCCTTTATGTATTAGTCCATTTCACGCTGCTAATAAATAAATACCCGAGACTGGGTAATCTATAAAGGAAAGAGGTTTTATTGACTCACAGTTTCACATGGCTGAAGAGGCTTCGCAATCACGGGGGAAGACAAAGGAAGAACAAAGGGATGTCTTGCATGGTGGCAGACAAGAAAGCATGTGTGGGGGAGCTCCCCTTTGTTAAACCATCATATCTCCTAAGACTTATTCACTATCATGAGAACAGCACCAGAAAGACCTGCCCCCATGATTCAATTACCTCCCACCGGGTCCCTCCCATGATATGCGGGAATTATGGGAGCCATAATTCAAGATGAGATTTGAGTGGGGACAGAGCTAAACCATATCACTTTGTCTTTTTAATTTTATTTTAATTGACAAATAATAATTGTATATATTATGTAAAGATGGTGGAGAATCTTTACAAGACACTGCAATCTGGAGAGCAACTCCATTCCAGGTTCTTTGTCTCTCAGTACAGACTACTTGCTCATTCATTAACACAGAGTTGCTGGCATCTGCCAAGTGCCAGGCAGTGTGCAAGGCACTGGTGATACACTGATAAACAAGAGAGGATAATTTTGTAAGAAAAACACAAATAGAGTGTTACAGGAATTCAGAGGAGTAAGGGGTTGCTATCAACCCACAGTAATTAAAATGTCTTTCCTAGGAATGGGATATATCTCCCTTATTTATCTCCTTCCACAGGGAGGGGGATCTAGTGAAGCTGCCTAGAATTAGTGATGCCACAGGCCACCTGCTAAATTGGAAACTCTGACTTTGGCTTGACACCTACTATGTTTTAAGCATCACATTCTGGGCTTTTGGGGCATTCATGATGAATTAAAAAGGCTTTGTCCACACAGCCCTAAAGTGGAGATTTGGGAATTAGCCAGTAGTTGAATCACGATGTGGACAGATCAATCGGATGATTCAGGTCCTAGGCAGTCACAGTCCTGCCTGACTCACTGATGACTCCGATCCTCCTCTTGCAAGTGCCACTTTAAGCAAACTGTCCCCTCCACTTATAAAACTTAAGTTTTACATCATTTTCAGCTGTTAACACCTCCAGCTAGGCAAATGAAGCAGGCTTCTTAATGTTAGGAGTGATGATATGATAAGATTCCATGCACAGACATTTTCTTTGTGAGATGATATCCAATTTTTGTGTGAATTTTAATGCACAAAAATATAGTGCTGTCAGATACTTGTTTTTCATTTATTTGCACTTCAAGCTTTGTGTTGCTTTTGGATCAACTAATGCTTTAAATGTGAAGGACTTGGTTTCCTTAGGAGGCTGTATGTATGAAAGAGAGAAACACAGATTCTGAAATCTGGCTGTCTGGGTTCATATCCCAGCTCTGACACTTATTAAGCTGCCAGAGAACTTAAACAAGTTGCTGAAGAACCTCTCTATGCTTGAGTTTCCTCACAAATAACATGAGCATTAATAATAATAACCATCTTATAGAGTACATTCATTAGTGATTACCACAAAATGCTGCATAACAAGCCACCTTAAAATTCAGAACATTAAAACAATGATCATTTGCTATTGCTTGCAATAAATAAGGGGCAATTGGGATTTCAGTGGACCACTCTGAGCTTTGCTGGGCTGGCTCTGTAAAGCAAACCCTAACTGCAGGGTAAGGGTTTGCTTTCCTGAATCATCCAGCGGATCCGTCCACATCATGATCCAACTGCTGGCTAATTTCCAAACCTCCACTTTAGGGCTGTGTGGGCAAAGCCTTTATAATTCATCATGAATGTCAAACCTAACTGCAGGTTAGAGTTTGCTTTGCAAGTCCCTTGTCCTCTTTGAACCAACAGACTAGTAAAGATGCTCTTCTCATGGTGATGGCAAAGACATAACAAGGGCAAGTGGAAGCACATGAGAAGTATCCTTGGATCCCTTAGTAGGAAGAACTTCAAACTCACATGGCAAAGGGAGTAGATAAAGAGAGAAGTGAAGTGTGCACGTAACAGAGGGTTATTTTGAGAATTAAATATATTAATGTATGTTGGGTGCTTATGAAGATGCCTGACATAGTAAATACTATATCAACGCTTGCCTTTCATCATTATTCTTGTTCAAATGTCTTCTGAGTGTAGAAAATACTGCAGAAATGATCATTTGCATCTTCAGGCAGAATGGAGCCTGCTTTATGAGCTACTGACATGCATCTTTATAGTAACCACTATCAGAATTTGTTGAGCACTTTCACATGTATTATCTAATTTGATCTTTGTAGCAAAGCTGGGGAGTATGTATGCTTTGCCTTTTGCAAATAAAGAAGTAGAAGCTCAACAAATGAAGAGTATCTTACCTAAAGTCCCAGAGCAGGCCAGCCATGGTGGCTCACGCCTATAATCCCAGCACTTTGGGAGGCCAAGGCAGGTGGATCATTTGATGTCAGGGGTTCAAAACCAGCCTGGCCAACATGGTAAAACCCCATCTCTACTAAAAATACAAAAATTAGCCGGGCACGGTGGCACACACCTGTAGTCCCAGCTATTCAGGAGGCTGAGGGCAGAGAATGGCTTCAGCCTGGGAGGTGGAGGTTGCGGTGAGCCAAGATCATGCCACTGCACTCCAGCCTGGGTGACAGAGTGAGACCCTGTCAAAAAAAAAAAAAAAGTCCCAGGGCAATTGATTTGATTTCACCCAATGTTTGACATCAGAGTCTGCTGCAGTGAGATTAAGACCAGCATCTACTGGAGGCTACTGAAGGACCCAACACCCCAACTTCCAGATCATTCAGATTTCCAGAGCTAGGGTAAGTGCCATTGGTAATGGCTTTCCCACTGATTGTTCCACGTCCTCATGGTCCTACCTCACATTTCACACTCACCAGCCAGAGTTATCCTTTGAAAATGCAATTTTGAACATACTATTCACCTGCATGAAATCCCAAATGACTCCTACCACTTTCAGAAATCTTAAAGGTTCTGAATTTTCCCTATAACTTCTGATGCACCGCTCCCTGCTTTCGTTTTCATCCTCCATGCCCTCCCATTCTCCGTCACCTCTCAGTGCTTCAGTACTCTGGCCCCCCCAGCCAGTGCTCAGCCCCCTTCTCTGCCACACAGCCTTTGCCAGTGCCTGGGCCTCCCTCTCCCTCTCCCCTTTGCTCTCCACCTAGTTAACTTTGACTCATCCACCATGTCTGAGCTGGAAAATAACTTATCAGTTCCTCATTGCACACGTTCTCTTAACAGCACTTGTTACAGCTGTAACCCTGTGTTGGTATTGTTTGATTATGAGTGTCTTGGAAACTCACATCTGCTTCAGAGTCTTTAGTGCAGATATGATGTGGTTTCTCTGCCTGTGATCTTCTCTGCCCCTTTTCAGTCTTTGGAATTCCACATTCCCTCCTACTCACCCTTGGCCTTAGCTCAAGCTCATCTCCTCAGGGAATAAGACATCATGTTGTTCATCCTAAGATGCTCATTCTTCTCCTCTTACTACTTATACTTTAAATTTTTTTTCACTGTCCTTTGTGGAAGTCCAGAAGCTCCATCAACTTGGCAATGAAGGCCATGTTGGCTGTACTTTCCAGCAGTTAGTACAGTACCTGGGGTGAGGAAGCTTGATTGGAGCTTATCTTACCAAATAATCCTGGGATCAGAAGGCATCAAGAATGTGTTAACCACCACAGTCTACTTGGACAACTTCTATGGTGTTCTTCGGGCCTTTATTCAAGGTGTCCACTGATATCATGGCATTTATTAAACACTCATTATGTGTTAGACAGTATGGTAAGTGCTTCACAAATTCCATCTTAGTTAATCCTCACAATGACCCTATTAAGATTCTGTTGTCATTACCTCTGTTACAGATGAGGGAATAAAACAGAGAGACAGATTAAACAATTTGCTCAAGGTCAGTCAGCAGTGGTGTCTTCCCTGAATCCCAGACTGGGTCAGTGCCCTCCTCAGTTCTCTGTGCCCTCAAATAACTCATTGCATTTATTATTGTCATCATTGCTCTTTTCCTATGAATCTAAGAAAGCCAAATGGTCACACTCACCTTTCCGGTCCCCATGTCTATATGTTCCTGGCACACACTAGGTACTCAGTTAATGTTTATTGAATGTGAAACATATTTCCCTGACACAAACTTATAGGCAGCTTTAGAAATGGAAAAGGAAGAATTTTTCTCAACGATGAAGGCAAATAAAACAAAGCAATAAGTCAATATATGTGAGCAAATCTGAAGCCCAGTATTACAATACAGAAGTTAAGCAGGCTGGCTCTAGAAGCAAAATATCCAGGCTGTAATCTTGCCTCTTTCTTCTAGTTATATGAGCTTGGGTGACATATTTAACCACTCTTAGCCTTCCATTCCTCACATGAAAAATGCTGAATGCTCCACAGATGATGACAATAATTATTACAAATCTTTGTGACTCTTTGTGATCCTTTACTTAATGCTAAACATTAGTGCCCTAGCTTCTCACATACCTGGAATTGGAGTTGGGTTTCTCAGCTTCATCAGAGTCCTGGGGCCCATTTCCTATCCCTGTTCATCGTTGTACCTGTAAGGTGAGCTCCACAGCTGCTCTGGTGCTCACACTATCCCTGCTTGAGACCAGAGATCCCTCCCACCCCAGACGTCCCCTTACCAACATCTCAGGAATCTCCATTTGTGCCCTGGAGCATGGGCTTTCTCTCTCTTTTTTTCCTCTCTTTTGAAGAATAATCAATGTCCTGACATTGGAATGGTTTTTACCCTTCAGTGATGCTGCTTTTCTTCCATCTCAGCTAGCCATGAGTCTTTGGTTTCCCTTAGTAGCTAAGGACGTCACATTTTTATGTAGCTTTTATCCATCAGGTCTTTTGGAAAACTAGATAAAGCATTTCCCCACTGAGTTCCTTCTTTTAACTCATCTACCAGGCCACAAGAATCCCCATTCCCTCCCTGCTGGATTCTCATTTGCAGAGCATAGGTGTCTGTGTGTCTGTTCGGGGGAGAGGGAGGTAGGAGTTTTCTAGGTTCTGAGACTCAGGAGATTTAACTATTAAGTGTGTACATGAATCACCTGTGGGCTTTATAAAATGCATATTCTTGGGCCTTACTCCTAAAATTCAGATTCAATTAGTCTATTTGAGGCCCAGGGATCTGCATTTTGATTAGCATCTAAGGAGATTATGCTTACATGAATTAACACTTCCCTATACTTCATTATGACTGAATGTATTGGCAACCTGACATCTCCATTCACTTTGTGACACAGCCACATTTTTCCGGGAAGGAGTGGCATTTAATTGTCATCTTATAGTGTAGGAAAAAGTTGTACTAAAGAAAAAGGAAAATCTTTTCTTGCAAATAAACAGAATTGAGGGTTGAGGAGTGATTCATTTGCGTAAAATCTGTGCTATGACAGCTTTTTGCAGTATAGGGTGCCACATTCAATGGTAAGCTCCTTGAGATTGGGCACTGGGTGTTACACATCTTGTTACACCTAGGAAGCAATCAACAAATGGCTATTGAATGATGAATTCATTTCCTGTGTGTGCTGTAACAAATTACCACAAACTTAGTGGCTTAAAACAACACAAATTAATTATTTTACAGTTCTGGAGGCCAGAATCCTAAAACGCAGGTGTTCACAGGGCTGTAATCCTTTTGGAGACTCTAAGGGAGCATCTGTTTCTTCGCATTTTCCAGCTTCTAGAGGCTGCCTGCATTTCTTGGCTCATGGCCCCTTCCTTGCATGGCTCCAATCTCTGCTTTTGTCATCACATCCCCTTCTCTAGCTCTGACTTCCTGCTTCTTTTAATAAGGACAGGTGATAACATTGAGTCCACCTGGATAAGCCAGAATCATCTCCCATCTCAAGATCCTTTACTTAATCACATATGCAAACTCAGTTTTGCCATGTAAGGTAACAGGTTCACAGGTTTCAGGGATTAGAACATGAACATCTTTAGGGAGCTATTATTCTATATATCCTCATAACACATGAAAAAAAAATACCTAAGAATGAGGACATTGTTCAGTTGCATGGAGGGACTGCAACATTAATTAGAACTGAAGTTTAATTAACACATACTATGTTCTATGCACTCGTCTAGATATTTCACATGTATTATCTTAATCCTCAAAACAGAACTCTAAGGTAGGTTCTACTATTATCCTCATTTTATAGATAAGGAAACTAATCCTAGTAAAGATTCTCTCCTGAACTGGCATAGCTAGTTTGTGGCTGAGCTGAGATAGTAACCCAGGCAGTCTGACATTAGAGCTGTTGAACATAAGCACTTTAAAATCCGCCTCTTCCACTTTAAAATCCTCTTCTTCCCTGAGTCTCTAGAGTAAAATTCTTATAATACCAATTAATAGTCTTCCATTATTTTTTAATGATACTAAGTGTTGTTGAAACGTTTTACTTTTTATTAAGAAATTAAAATATTTTCCGTGTATTTTTTCAAAACATGTGTATTAAACTTCTACTGAGTACCAGAAACTGTGCTGGGCTCTGGGGAGCATAGGAGTGAGCAAGAGAAGCACCTTCCTCTTTCTAGGTAATGACCTAAGGGGAGGCTGACCTTAAATAAG
Organism: Pan troglodytes; assembly: GCF_028858775.2. Classification (NCBI taxonomy): domain Eukaryota; kingdom Metazoa; phylum Chordata; class Mammalia; order Primates; family Hominidae; genus Pan; species Pan troglodytes. Next base: position 67,338,804 of record NC_086015.1, read on the forward strand.
GAATTCACAGGACCATGTTTTTGATATCATGTAGATAAATCTGACCAGATTCTCCAAACAGGAGACTTTACCTGCATGAGAGAATTTGAATGTGAATTAAATTTCTGTACCACTCACAGAATAACAGCTTCCCCTCACCTTATCAACCCAACCACACTACCGTTAGGAGAACTTAACCAAGAGTTGAGTTGTTTGCACATTGCAACAGAGGCTCAGTGTAAAATCACAGCGTGCTACCAGAAAATAAAAAGCAAATTCTCTGTGACTTTGAGATGCCTCCTGAAATTTAAGGTTGGCAACTGCTAGCACTCCCAGAGAGATGCCCTTTTCCATTTGAAGTCTGTGCCTCTCTCTCCTGCCTTTTCTTGCCACTGTGAGGTCACTTTGAGCAGTACTCCATGGCCCCAGACTTTTGGAGCTTTCTTGTTAAGGAGACAATGCAGGTAGCAGCTCTGTAGTATTCTGACTTTAAACAGGGGGTATCTTACAAACAGATCTGGCCTCAAGTCCCAGCTCTGCCCCTTATTATCTTTGTGATTCTAGTCAAGTTTCCTAACATCTCTGAACCTCAGTCTCCATATTGATATGGTGGAAATAATAATAACATTCATTAGTGTCTTTGGCTATAAACAACAGAAAATAACTTTGGTAAATGTAAGAATTTATATGAAGTTATGGGTAGCTTGCAGATTCAATAAAAATCTAAAGAAATAGACTCAGAAAGAATCAGAATCAAGCAGCCCTGGTGATTTATCAAGCGGCAATTTATAGCCAGTCTCATCTGATTCTCAAATATACATCACAGCCACTGCTTTTCTTCTGAAAATCTAGACTTATGCATCAAACTTCTGTGTGACATCGCCACCAAAATGGATCATAAGTGTCTCAGATTAATATTTACAAAATAAAATATGTAATTATCTCTCCAAACTCCAGCAGCCCCTATTCTTGTAAACATACACCCTTTCACCCAGTTATTCTAGCCCAAAATCTCGGAGACATCTTCACTCTCTTTTTCTCACACACCATGTTCAGTCCATCAGCAAATTCTTCCCATCATCCCTTCAAACTTATACCCTGATTCTGACCACTGCTCACCTCCCACAATGGCCTGCCAACCAAGAGCCCTCCTATCTTAACTGGACCATTGTGATGACTTATTTTCTCTTCTCCCTGTTTCAACCGTTGTTCCTGTCTCAAAGCTGTTCTGCACATGACAGCCAGAGGAATTATTTCAAAAATAAAATTAAAGCATGTCTAGCCTTCTTGCTCCCTCTAATGACTTTCTATTATGTTAAAAGTAAAACCCAGTGTCTTGATCTTGGCCTATAAGACACAATATCATCTGGACACTAGCTACATCTCCAAACTCCTTACGTAGCATTCCACCCCTTGCTTGGCACATTAACCTCCTTGATGTTCTTTGAACATACTAGTTCATTTCCATCTTAGGGTCTTGGTATTTTCTAACTCCCCTTGGCCTAGAACACTGTCTGGCCACTGATATTCACATAGCTGACTTCCTCACTTCATTCAGATGCAGAGTGCCCCCTTAAGGAGCATTACTGACTGCACTACCTAAGATATTCCCCCTATATATCTTTTCACCATATTTTCTAACTCCTTACATTCTTGTCCATAACACTTATTGCTATCCAAGATCACCCATGATGTGTGTGTGTTTGCGTTTATTGTCTGTTTAATCATTAGAATGTAAACTCCATGAAGGCAGGAGATACATGTATTTGGTACATTGCTGAAATACCAGATGGCTTCCTGCACGTAATGGACAATCGATAAATATTGGAATAAATTAATGACTATATTATAATGTCACTACTGAGGTATACAGTTGCAACTATCTTTTACATTTCATTTCTTAGTGATTTGGAAATATCCAGGAGATTCAGAATCTTGAAAATCTCCAAGAGTCTCAATGGCCTATGCTGGGTTATATGCCCATCTTGATCAGGGCAAGGTAAGTTTCTGTTAAAATTACACCAGCAGGATGGTGTGCAATGAAGGAATTGTGGTTCCCTGAAGGTAGCTTAGAGTGGTCTTACCAGGAGAAGGAAAAATGGATATAAGCCAGGCTCGGTGGCTCACGCCTGTAATCCCAGCACTTTGGGAGGCCAAGGTGGGTGGATCACAAGGTCAGTAGATCAAGACCATCCTGGCCAACAAGGTACATGTTGAAACCCCATCTCTACTAAAAAAAAAAATACAAAAAATTAGCTGGGCATGGTGGCGGGCTCCTGTAGTCGCAGCTACTCAGGAGGCTGAGGCAAGAGAATGGTGTGAACCCGGGAGGTGGAGCTTGCAGTGAGCAGAGATTGCACCACTGCACTCCAGCCTGGGTGACAGAGCGAGACTCTGTCTACAAAAAAAAAAAAAAAAAAGTGGGGGGGGATATAAAGCCAACACAACAGGTGTTCAGTTTATATTACCTCCTCATAAGATTATTGTGAGGGTGATGTGGGCCGCAAAGTACATACAGATGATAGCTGTGATTGCAGTTATAGTTATTATAGGGTGCTAATTAACTTAAGACTTCAGTCAAATATTTCTACAAATATATATATACATATTTCTACACATATATATATGCATGAGTATACACAAACATTGTATTGTCCTGTAAAATAAGAAATTGGTGGCCTTATGGGGCAACTCCTGAAAAAATAGCTAATATTATTAGAATATTTTTGAGGATAGATTAAATATTTTTAATGTTTGCCCATATGCAATTATTTAATTAATTATAGAAGGAATTCCATTCTCTATCCCTTTGGTTTTAGGTGTAGCCAATTGGCCGGTTATGGCCAATAAAATGTGACAGTGATACATGCTCCTTCATACAGGACCATTTAAGGGCTGGTGCATTATCTCCCTGCCATCTTCCCCCTCCTGCCATAACCAGAGGTGTTCAGATGGTGAAGCCATGCTCACTCCGTGTCTCTGAATGTGTGCGTGAAGAAAAACTAGCCTAGCATGTGATGGACATACAACATGAGTGAGAAATAAACTTCTGTTGTTTTAAAACTAATCAGATTTGGTGTGTTTTGTTGTTGTTGTTGTTTGTTTGTTTTTGCTTTTGTTTTTGTTTTGCTACTGCAGTATATTCAAGCCTATCCTGACCCAAACAGGAAGTTTTAACTGTCTTTTTCTCATATTAGCAACCACTAAGTGACAGGCACCATGTTAGGAAACAGGTTTCCTAAGATAAATAGTACAATAATCTCTCTATTCTAGCTTCATGGACGGGTTTATTAAGAAAAAAAAATGGAGCCTACCATGTTGCCAAGCCCAACACTAAGCCCTAGGAAAAGAAACGTGAGCAAGTAAAGTAACCTTTATCCTCAAGGATCTTAGAGTCTGGTGGACTAACACTGAATAATTATATAGCAATGACTGTATAATCACAGTTGTGATTAATGCTATAGGGTGAAAGTACTGCATGCTGACAGGGAGGCCTAACCTAACTTTATTAAGGTGGGTATTAGGAAAGGCTTCCATGAGAAGAGGCCTTTCATGCTGACACTGAAATAATGAGCAGAGATCTCAGCCTCTATCCAAAGATGCCAATATGTTGATCCTACTTTCCAAAATCTGTTCCTTTTAGTACCTTGATTCTAAAATTGCTCTATACCTTCAGTCTTTTACTAGACATATAATAAGAAAAAATTTCATGGAGAGCAAAAACCATTATCTAAATGATTCCTGAGGAAGGAGACTGCCACCACCACTAGAATTATCCAAACAATTGCAGGAATATGGAGACTGAACTGTAGTAAGTAGAATGTCTGTAATATTCTTATGCAAATAATCTACATGGTAGCAAATAGTACTTTTGGGTTTTGTACCATTTAGAATAATGTTCTTGTGTACCTTACTATTGGAAGCCAGCATTATTTCCCATAATTACCACTTACCTTATTGCTATTTGGTGCTGTCATTTAAAAATTTTTTACTTTGCCCGGCATATGTTTCAGTAGAAAATATCAGCCTCTTAATGTTATCAGCCTTTTAAATTAATTGTTTTCTTCTAGGGAAGATTTCAGAAAAAATAATAATAATTCCTCAGGTTTGACTGTACTTCACAATTTATGCATTATCTCTCTTGCATGTTAAAACCACCTTTCAGGATAAGCAAGGCTGGTAACATATATTTCTTCCTTTTAAGTGAGAAGAATTGTCTCTGAGAGCTTCTGAGACTTTCTCAAGGTCTATAGCTGGTAGGTGGCTGAACCACGAAGCAAACTCAATACTGGTGATAACTCAGTTTAGAACGAGAGGAAATGTATTCATGATCTGGCAGCTGAAACATGTAGGTTTGGGTTGTTGCTCTGACATTGACTCTGTGTGATCTTAGGCAAGTCACTAAACATCTCTGATCCTCGTTTTCTTCTCTGTCAGATAAAGAAAGATAACTAATTCATGGGGTAATTACTTGGATTAAATGAGATGAGCTGTTCTTTACTCATGTGGTAATTTATTTGGTTATTCATTAAAATATTACTCGAATCTCACTAGTGCCAGGTACTGCCTAGATACTAAGAACACAACCCTAGAATGTCCATACTTTCAGGTTACAGTGAAAGTGCTATAAGGCTCATATAATACCATTTCCTTCCGCCCAGACTCTTTTTATAACCTCCCAAAAGGATTCATTGCTTGCATCAATTATAAAATTGTGCATGATAATGAGGAAGAATATTAAGTATGAAAAGAAAATTTATCACCACAACCTTATTACTTCTATTGTCACTGCTACCCCTGACGATGCAGATCCCCTGATGTAGAAGGGTGAGAAAATATTAACAAATAGTATTGACTAACAATAATACTGGAGTTACTATCTGCAAAAGCTTTTCTACACCAAACTCATGTTTTCTATTTATCCTGTCAAAGAGAGTGGCCACTGGTCTAGAAATATAAAACATACCACTTCTAAAAATATTGAAGCTTCATAAAGATGGAAAGGCAGAAATATAAATCAGTTCATTTATCTTATTCTGAATAAATTTCACTTTTGTGCAAGGTATTAAGAGAGATTTTCAATTTGCTCAGATATTGGTGATGCTTTTAAAAAGGTGGGGTAATGAGATAAGTGGATACAACAACATATAGGTTTAGGAGCTTAATGTCAATTCACAGCCATATTGTAGGACAAATAATCAAATAGATAAAGGGCTTATGAGCTCATGGAGAAAGAAGAAGTCATACTAGAAATATCAATTTTGCAATTTCTTTTTTAAAAATTTGGCTTCGAATAGTCAAAAACATTGTAAACAGTTATATCTGGATGGAAGTAAGAGTTTAGATGAAGTTACCCCAGAGTAAAAGTAAGTTAGAAGAGGATAGAGTCAGTGAATTCTTAATTGGTTGAATTATCCAGTATAAATTATGGATTAAAATCAACTGGAGTGTTGATGGTCTCTGTCCTTGGTCCTGACCTATTCACTGCCACCAACTACTTGTATTATTAAGACTTCTAGAAGTGGTTTGTATTTAGGAGTGGATCTGAGTCATCTGAGAAGAATGTAAAAAAATAGTTGTTTGGATGTGCCATTGGAAATTATGATTCAGTAGGCATGAGATGGGATGTGGGACGTGGGATGTGCTCTATGTTAAAGAAGTTAACCTCATCAATCTAGTAAATGAAATTAGGTTACAGGATAAATGAATATCCTTGGTGGCTGAAATATGGTCTCAAGTGACCTGAATAAATTGAAATAGGGGCCAAGTTTAATAAATGGCATTAAAAATAGAGATAAATGAAAAGGTTGACTTTGGAGAGTCTAAAAACAACCTGCACAAGTACACGAAAAGGGAGTGATCACTTAAGATCAGTAATTACAGAAACTATTTAGGGAGGATTAGCTGGCTGCAGGGTACACACATACCAGCAGAGGGCTGTGGCTTTCCAACAGAGCTAATGTCAGCTGAAGTGCAGGATATTGGCAAAGGGATGAAGTTCAACTGTATAAATTGTAATTTACCTCTCAGACTCTACCACATGACATCATAACTTTGAAGGTTGTGTTCAACAACCAGAAAAATATAGTTTCAAACTTGAAGGTATTTAAGTGGGGTTCCATGGTCCCCAGGGTTCCATAGGGATTCTTCCTGACTGGACGTGGGGGTGGGTTGTGGTGGGGGACAGTAGCGACAGTTCAGCACTCCCACTCCAAAGGAAGCTTTGATTTGAGCACTATTGCTATGATCTGTTTTACATTGTAGGTGTCTATATAGAGGTTCGCATAGGAAGTTTAATTTTAAATTTGGTTAATTAAAAGTTAACATGGGGAAATAAAACTGAAGAATTACTGATGAGAATTTCAGCTTTACAATTTGTTGACAAAAATATCACAAGGATATAGTTCTTTGAAAGATACTGAAAGAGGAAAGAAATAAATTCAGTTCCCTTTTAAAGAAATATATTCAGTTCTCTTTTCGTTAATTTGAGGAAAAGAATGTTATCCAGGGCAGAAAGGACCTGTATTTATTCAAAAGATATATATTTTTTCTAAGGCGATACATATGTATGTGCATGTGTGTGTGTAAAATGGGATAGACAAAAACATTCTTTTATTACATTTTCTATTCAGCTGAAAAGCAATGTGAACATGTTGACCTTGGAACCACTTCAGAGTGATGAGTCCATTAATAGGGGCATACCTCATATTCTGAATATTTCTCACATAAACATGGTGAGCAAATGATCTGTGGGAAGCTATTGATGTTCTATTCCCTTCTTTCCTTTGCTGCAGCAATAGCTCTTTGCTATTTTAAATAATACTGAACACTGCCTGTGCAATTCATAAATATTTGCATTTAGTAATTATATCAATAAAAGATTTGGAAGACTGAATTAGGCTGAATCCATTTTATTTTCTGAAAAAGAGACAGAATCTTAATTAGCTTTAATTCTGGTACTCATTAACCCATATGTAATCTCTGGTTATGTATTGAATTCAAGTACAATCTAAATCTTTACAAGACATTCTTGGAACAAAACCGAGGGGTTTTTTTCCCTATAGGTTTATTTTTCTCCTAAAATGCTAATTTTCTCTTGGGAGGGGTGATAAGAGGAATATTTATGGTTTTAAATAAGCTTAGATGATCTTTATCACTACAATACTAAGACTAGAATTAAATAATTTCACTATGTTATGTAAGGAAAAAGGCCAAGTGTAATATAAACCAGAGAAGAAAAGCCACTCTAGGAAATTTTCTGGAGCATAATTTCATATGAAGTATGTGTACTTTTATAGATAACAGTTTTACCTAGTGATTCATCCTTTGTCATTTATTGAGGAATGGTTTTCTATGTTGTTTGCTCCTGTTAAGAAAATAAACCAATATAAGACACAATTCCTTCTTGCTGACAGGTCACCAATCCAGCTTAGAAAGTAGGAGATGGCTACACTTGTGAGACCCTTATTTTTATAGTTTCTATCAAAGAGTTACAATGAGTGGTCCTGAGTAAGAGTCATAGTGCCATTTCTGAGAACTGACTCTGTGCCAGGCACTGGAATTTTTGCATAAATCACATTCATTCTTTATAACACCTAGTTTTGAAAATAAAAACACCTGAGCCATTGAATGGTTAAGAAACTTGCCCCAAGGTTACACAGTTAGTGTACAGACTGAAGATTAAGTGAGCAATAATAATCACAGTGCTTGGCATATTAGGTACTTCATAAACATTAGTTGACAGACCAGGTGGTGGTGGCAGTAGCAATAGTGTGTGCCAGTATCCTTCATAACAACCCTGTGAGCTATGCACACTATATGTTTAAAATGGACAAATACCATTTTGCCTTTTGTCTATAATTTGTGGGCATACCTGGAAATTCTAGGCCAGATGTGAAACTTCAAGATGGATCTCCTAGCACTTTTGGGGTTACAAACTCCCCAGCAAATTTGAGATTGTTTAGATATTATCCAGGCCCACTGGGGAAAGTAAGGAGTAATTTTATATTTTATAATACCAAGTTGAACTTTGAATTTATAAGTGAGAATCTTGTAAAAATTCAGAGTGTTGAGTTAGACAAAGACTCCTACATAAATACAGTACATTCTGAAGTTTGGAAAATATCCTCTAAGCATCACTGTTGAATTATTTATTTATTTATTTATTTATTTATTTATTTATTTTAGATAAGATCTGGCTCTATCTCCCAGGCTGGAGTGCAGTCCTGCGATCTCGGGTTACTGCACCCTCCACCTCCCAGGCTCAAACCCTCCCAACTCAACTTCCAAAGTAGCTGAGACTACAGGAACATGCACCATGCCCAGCTAATTTTTAGATTTTTGGTAGACATGGGGTTTTACCATGTTGCCCAGCCTCGTCTCAAACTTCTGAGCTCAGGTGATCTGCCTGCCTCGGCCTCCTAAAGTGAGTGCTAGGATTACAGGTGTGAGCTATTGCATCCGGCCTTGAATTATAATTTAAATAATTCATGAGCTAGTTACCAATTTTAATCCTAATATTTCAACTAGGGAAACAGGCCCAGAGATGGTAAGTGACTTTCCTGGGAACATAAAGCTTTTAAGTAATAAAATAATAACTCACACCTACATGTTTCTTCCCATTTCCCCAGATCTGAAGTTTGGATTTTATTTTTAAGAGGGCAAGCATAATCACTGACGATTTTCTGCAGGAAGTGACAGTGATAATACTAGTAGTTAAAGGTTAGTATTGCCGTGATATTTTACAGAGATTGGGTGGTAAGGATCAAGTAAAACGGAAATTAGAGGCATAGGATCAGTTTAGAGGTTATTACAGCAATCTCAGTGTGATAAAAACTGATGTATTGAGAAACGAGACATTGATTTTGGCAGCAAGAAATTTTTAAAAAGTAGAGATGAGCATCCATGATGTTTAGAAGGAGGATTTATAGAATTTAGTGACAGGCTATGGAGCATTAAAGAGAGAGGTGTTTGCCTGGACCAAGAGCAATTGCAAAGCTGAGAACTATGCACGTTTCATTCACAGATATCTGCCTTGGTTAGCACATTGTCTGCTTCCCAGCAGAGGTTCAGTAAATACTTGGATAATACATTAATGAGTGACCAGTGGTAGTGCCAGGCTTTGAGCTGAGTGTCCTACGGGGAAGCAGAGAAAGAGTGCAAGAAAGGGCGCTAGTTTGAATGAAAGAGGAATGTGATGTTGCATATGCTGAGTTCCAGTTGAGAAAATTGAAGATGAAGAGCTTCAAGTTGGATGTAAAAGACCCAAGTTCTGAGGCAATTCAAGTCTGGAGATGTCACTGCAGGGCCACTTGTGAAAAAGGCAATGATTGAGTTACTTAAAGGGACAAGATTTTCTTAAGATTAATGGGGAAGGAACAGGCCAGACGAGTGAATCTGGACCTCAGAGAAGCAAAATTAGGAGAAGGAATAACAAAGAGTCCTATGGAGTATAAAGCCATGGTCATTAATGAAGGATCATATTTTCAATCAAAGGTGGCAGTGATGGTGTGCAGTGCTACAGACTGAACCAGGAAAAATAGAATGAAAAAAATGGCCTTTGATTTTGGCTGAAGAAGTTTATTGACAGTTTTGGAAAGAGGTATTTTATTTATACAGTGTTGCTTCAAGTCAGATTGTGAAGATTTGACAAGTGATTGTGTTGCTGATAGACATTCAAACAAAGCTTCAACAAGGACATTTCTTAGAGTTGAGAAGGACACCTTACATGAAGATGCTGTTGTTGTCAAGATAGGGAGAAATAAATCCTCTGTACTCATGGTCTGTGTTATGAGCTAAATCATGTATCTGCAAAATTCACAATTTGATGTCTTAACCCCCAATATTTCAGAATGTCACTGTATTTAATGGTAAGTTCTTTAAAGATGAGTTTAAGTTAAAATGAGGCCCTTAGAGTGGGAACTTAATCCAATATGACTGGTGTCCTTTTAGGAAGTGAAAGAGGCACCAGGAACATGCATGCACAAAAGGCGGCCATGTGAAGAGGCAACAAGAGGGTGGCTGTCTGCAAGCTAAGGACAGGGACCTCAGGAGAATCCAACGCTGCTGACACTTTGATCCTGGACTCCAGCCTCCAGACTCTGAGAAAATAAAGTTCTGTTGTCAAAATCATTTTGCCTTGGCAGCCTGAGCAAACTGATAGAGTCTGCAAAATGGAGGAGGGGGTTAAGTGTGGAAAGAGGGGCACCCAGTATAGGGAAAGTAGATCTCAGAGAATATATGTACCTGCAAAAACAACATAAAGTCAATTGAAAAGTTAAAACGATTAAATGCTTATGGCCAAACAACATAAGCTATGTGATATTTCTTTATCTTTTACTTTTCTAAAACATTTTAATATTTGTGTTTTCCCACTGGATGCACCAATCCAATCCTTTAAAGTTTGGAACCTGGTGTTCAAGCTTCGTAAGATGGAATCAATTTTCCATTTTGCTGTCTTTGTGTTGTTGTCTCTTAACAAACCACTACCCACTGGTGTGAAGGCGAAGCAGAGAGGCTTTGACATTGCTCTCAAAGCCTTCTATGTCATTATTTTTTATTTAATTGTAATTGGGACAACAATCAATCAGCTAATACCATATTTTGCTTATATTTTTAGAACATTTTTAGACTCCCTTTATGTTTCCTTAACACTGTATGGAATTCTGAGGTTGATTTGAGTTCATGAAGACTAAGAAGAATTTTCTTCCTCACCTAAGGAATCCAAAGATTCTTGGAGCTTCTTCAGGTTCTCGTCTTATCTCATGACCATTTTGAAAAGAGGGTCATGAATGAACCATTTTGAGTTACTTCATTTGAATCTTACTATCTAAAGCAGGGAATAAAATTTAAAACCTGTTTGTGAGGCTCTGTCCTTGTAGATAATCCACATTCTTTCTCATTTTTGATAGTGCACATAATCAGCAAGCAGCTAGACAGCTGGAGGAGATACGTAAATGAGAGAAATTTGTAGATGTCCACATGAAGTGGACATGTTAATCCCCCTTTATCCTCTAAAAGCTTCCCTAGGGGAGGCATTTCTCTGCCCTGTGGAAGATGTTTTTTTCCAAAGCTAGCCCAAGATGGGAACAATGATATTTTAAACTTGGCAAGATTTCATTTAGAAAATCAGGCCCTTGAGACTGCTCTGAAAGGATTGACTCTGCCCCCATCTGGGATTTATTTAATCCTTTCGTTGTTTCTTAGGTGAGTTTTCAAAAAACACATTGACAAGCTGTCTAGTGTGCCAATAAAGAATCTATTGGATACTTCCTCTTAATAGAACTTCATAATCTTACTTCTGTAGATGTCTGAAAAGTGGAATTTGTACTCGCCCAAAAAATTATGCTGAAACTTAACTGTGGTAATTGTATACTGTGGTGTTTAAAATGGACAAATACCACATGGCCTTTTGTCTATGATTTGTGGGCATAGCTGGAAATTTTTAGGCTGGGGGCATAATTTCTAGATGGATCTCTAAGCACTTTGTGGGTTAAAAATAGTATCTTCTACTCTCCTGCAATTTTGAGGTTGTTTAGATATCCAGACCCGCTGGGGACAGTAAGGAGTAATTTTATATTTTATGCTATCAGGTTAAATTTTGAATTCATAGGTGAGAACCTTGTAAAAATTTAGAGTGTTGAGTTAGAGAAAGACCCCCATATAAACACAGTGGATTCATAAACCCAGAAAATATCCTCTAATCCCTATTGTTGAATTAGAATTTAAATACGGGGGAGAGCCAAGATGGCTGACTAGAAGGAGCTAGCGTGCACTGCTCTCACGGACAGAAGAAAGAGTGGTGAGTAAACCCTAGACCTTTAACTGGAACATTCAGGTGGACACATTGGGATTCATCAAGGAAACAACCCACGAACGAAAGAGAGGAATGAGACAAGACAACCACCCACCTGGGATGGCATAGAGCCAGAGGAGGCCCCCATACCTTGGAAAAATGATGAGTGAGTGAGAGTCCCCAGGAACCTACACTTCTACCATGGACTTCTGCAACCCTGGGCTCAGGAGATCCCCCTGTGAGCCCACTCCACAGGGGCCTCCAGACTGACACCGAGAGCTGTGTGGAGTCTGGTCAGAGAAGTCACTCATGCACACATGCAGTCCTAGGAGCCTTGGATCCCCAGGCAACCTGGCATTAGCCACTGCAGCTCTGGCAGTGGGGGAGGTCAGGCTCCCTTGCACATCTCCGGGAAAGAGGCAAATTTCATGAGGCTGAGCAGTGAAGAACTTCAGGTTTCACCTTGCAGCATAAGGCCCACTGGCCTGGGACACCAGCCACCTACTGCCTGGGCTTTCAGACCAGTAGCAGCTCTGACTTCCCTGGGACAGAGCTCCCAGAGGGAGATGCAAGCCACTATTTTTGCTGCCCTGCAGCCCTAATTGCTGCTGCCCTCAGGTTCTAGAAGGTGTGTGGTGATTTGAGACTGATACAGCTCCCCAGCACAGCACAGTTGCCCCACAGAGAAGTGGCCAGACTCTTTTCCACCTGAGTCCTCGTTTCAACTTCTCCTCACTGAGTGGGACCCCGGACCTCGGACTCTAGCACAACCACTCTGGCCCCACCTCAACACTTTAGTTGGAGGTGGTTCTACATTTCACTGAGGAGGAAATCACAGAGACAACCCACAGCCCGTCTGCCACTGGAGCTGCAGTAGTACCACCCTAACCACCCTCAGGATGGGGAAGGAACAAAGGACCTGGTTGCTATGCTGGCATTTCCCACACACAACAGCCACCATGCAGAGAGGAGCCCAGTCTCTCTTCCCTGCAAGCCCTCAATCCCCACTCTTCACCAGACAGCCCCCGGCTTGGGACCACAGAACAGCCATCCCATGCATGGTTGAGTATATCCACAGGTAGAGGCTCTATGTTTCCCTGGGAAAGGGATCTTAGAGGTGATCAACAGCCCCTCTGCCACTGCCACGACAGTGGTTCTGCCACTGCTGCCCTCAGTCTGAGAAAAAACAAAAACACATAAAAACAAAAACTATGTCCAGCATGACACAGTCACCATAGACAAGAGTCCAGTCACTCCTCCCTGTGAGCCTTCCACCCCCTGCTCCTCACCAAGTGAAGGCCCCAGCTTGAGCCAGCAGCACAGCCACCCCATCCCTGGCTGAACATTTCCAGTAGCGGTGGCTCTGTGTATCTCGAGAGGGAGCTCCCAGAGGCAACTGAAAGCCCCTCTGCCACTGCCACTGCAGTGATACTGCCTTTGCTGCCCCTGGATTGGGGAAGTAGCAAAGACACTGGGTGCTTTAACCATGACTCCAGCAAGCTGCGGTTGTCCTAAGGAGAGAGGCCAGTCTGTTTCCCCCATCCCCCTTTCCCCCACAACCCTCGCTCGTCACAAGGCACAGCTGCCCCTGGGTTGGACCCACAGCACAGCAGTTCCACCCCAGGCTGATCACACTGATTAATAGCAGCTCTGAATCTCTCTGGGATAGAGCCCCATGAGATAGGTGAAAAGTCCTCTGCCACAACCACTGCCAAGATCCCTTCCCCTGCGCCTCCAAGCTGGGGTGAAAACATAAAGCCTGAGCTCGCCCCAAGGCTGCAAAGTGCAGCCCAGAAGAGTCAAGCAAAGATCTGCAGCTAGCACTTGAGTGGGAGAGGAGCCCACACTCTCAGAGCACTGAGAAAGAGCACAGCTGCATTCATGAGGAAATATAGAGGAGCCATGTGTCTGAACAAGAGCCTACCAACTGGCCATTTAGCTTATCTACTGGATCACAGCCCAAACTTCAACACCAAAAATCCTTTGATAATGTACTCCCTTGTGAAACCAAGGGTGAGAACTCAGCTACAAACCCCCTGCAAAAACCCCCAGCCCTCTAAAAACATCCAAAAAAGAAGTCTACTGGCTACTCAAATTACACCATAGTTAAAGGAAATCATCCCACCATAGATGAGAAAGAATCAGTGCAATAACTCTGGCAGCTCAAAAAGCCAGAGTGTCTCCTAATCCCGAAAGACCACACTAGTTCCCCAGCAAGGGTACTTAGCCAGGCTGAAATGGCTGAAATGACAGAAATAGAATGCAGAATATGGATAGGAACAAAGATTATTGATATTCAGAAGAAAGTTAAAACTTAATTCGAGGAACCTAAGGATTACAATAAAATGATATAAAAGCTGACAGACAAAATAGCCATCATAAGAAAGAACCAAACTGATCTGATACAGCTGAAAAACACACCACAAAAATTTCATAATGCAATCACAAGTATTAACAGCAAAATACACCAAGCTGAGGAAACAATCTCAGAGCTTGAAGACTTGCTCTCCAGACTAACTCAGTCAGAGAAAAATAAAGGAAAAATAATTTTAAAAAATGAACAGAACCTCTGAGAATGATGGGATTACATAAAAAGATCAAATCTATGACTCATTGGTAACCTTGAAAGTGATGGGAAGAAAGCAAGCAACTTGGAAAACATGTATCAGGATATCTATGAAAACTTCCCAACCTCTCTGGAGAGGTCAACATTCAAATTAAGGAAACGCAGAGAACCCCTGCAAGATACTACACAAGAAGACCATCCCCAAGACACATAATCATCAGATTCTTCAAGGTTGAAATGAAAGAAAAAAAAATGTTAAAGGCAGCTAGAGAGAAGGGGCTGGTCACCTACAAAGGGAACCGCATCAGGCTAACAGTGGACCTTTCAGCAGAAACCGTATAATCCAGAAGAGATTGGGGGCCTATGTTCAGAATTGATAAAGAGAGAAATTTCCAATCAATAATTTAATATTCAGTCAAACAAAGCTTCATAAATGAAGAAGGAATCAGATCCTTTTCAGATAAGCAAATGCTGAGGGAATTTGTTACCACTGGACCTACCTTACAAGTTTCCAAAGTAGTGCTAAATATGAAAAGGAAAGGCCATTACCAGCCACTACAATTTTCAAGGGGAATGCTTCCAGCTTTTGCCCATTCAGTATGATGTTGGCCGTGGGTTTGTCATAGATGGCTCTTATTATTTTGAAATATGTTCCTTTAATGCCTAATTTGTTGAGGGTTTTTAAATATCAAGTGATGTTGAATTTTATCCAAATCCATTCCTGCATCTATTGAGATAATTATATGGTTTTTGTTTTTAGTCCTGTTTATGTGATGAATCACATTTATTCTCACTGCATATTCTCACTTATAAATGGGAGCTAAACAATGAGAACTCATGGACACAAAGAAGGCAACAGACACCATGGTATACTTGAGGGTGGAGTGTGGGAAGAGAGAGAGGATCAAAAAACTACCTGTCACGTACTATGCTTATTATCTGGGTGATTAAATAATCTGTACACTAAGCCCCTGTGACACACAGTTTACCTATATAACACACCTGCACATATACCCCTGAACCTAAAATAAAAGGTAAAAAAAGAATTTAAATAATCCAAATTCTATTGTATGATCAAATCACTTTTATATCCCAAGTCTTCAAATCTTTCAGGTTTTCCAGTTACATACATATGATATTTTGGATATAGTTTTTGAAAATGAAAGCGCCTAACATCAAATTTGCTAATAAGTTTATAGTTACATTCTACTCTACACAGCCTCCCTCAAATTATGTTTAATATTAGTATAGCCAGTTTTCCCAGCACCATTTATTAAATAGGGAATCCCTTCCCCATTGCTTGTTTTTGTAAGGTTTGTCAAAGATCAGATGGTTGTAGATGTGTGGTGTTATTTCTGAGGCCTCTGTTCTGTTCCGTTGGTCTATATATCTGTTTTTGTACCAGTACCATGCTGTTTTGGTTATCACTGATCATCAGAGAAATGCAAATCAAAACCACAATGAGATACCATCTCACATCAGTTAGAATGGCGATCATTAAAAAGTCAGGAAACAACAGATGCTGGAGAGGATGCAGAGAAATAGGAACACTTTTACACTGTTGGTGGGAGTGTAAATTAGTTTAACCATTGTGGAAGACAGTGTGGCGATTCCTCAAGGATCTAGAACTAAAAATACCATTTGACCCAGCAATCCCATTACTGGTTATATACTCAAAGGATTATAAATCATGCTACTATAAAGACACATGCACACGTATGTTTATTGCAGCACTATTCACAACAGCAAAGACTTGGAACCAACCCAAATGTCCATCAATGATAGACTGGATTAAGAAAACATGGCACATATACACCATGGAATACTACGCAGCCACAAAAAAGGATGAGTTCATGTCCTTTGAAGGGACATGGACGAAGCTGGAAACCATCATTCTCAGCAAACTATCACAAGGACAGGAAACCAAACACTGCATGTTCTCACTCGTAGGTGGGAACTGAAGAATGAGAACACCTGGACACAGGGCAAGGAACATCACACACTGGGGCCTGTCATAGAGTAGGGGCTAGGGGAGGGATAGCATTAGGAGAAATACCTAATATAAATGACGAGTTGATGTGTGCAGCAAACCAACATGGCACATGTATACCTGTGTAACAAACCTGCACGTTGTGCATATGTACCCTAGAACTTAAAGTATAATAATAATAATAAAAATTAGTATAGTGACTTTATTTACTCCTACTTTTAAAAATTACTGTCTAGATGTCAGTGTGTCCAAAATGTCTATCTCTGTCCTTTACTTGCCCTTTAAACTCCAGTTATGAGTGTGCAATGATCCACCAAACATGTCCACTTGAGTGTCTAAAGTCATCTAGGAATTAATATGTTAAAGAAGAAAGTATTGCTTTCCACCTTAAAACCTGCTTCTCCTCCAGTATTCTTCTGCTGTCAGTAAGTAGCACCACCAACCACTCAACTAAACAAGCCCCAAACCTAGGAGTCAGCCTTGGTTTCTCTTCTGTTTTCTCCCTTGTCTTCCCAATTTATCAGCAAATATTCCCAATAGAACTTTTTGGGCCCATCTGAAATCCATCTATTTCTCTGTGTGTTCACTATTCTCATCCTAGCCCAAGCCATTGCCATCTCTCAAGAGGGTTCCTGCTACAATCTTCTAAGTCGTTCTAGTTTTGTCTTCTCTAATTTTGCTTTTAAACTTCTGGTTTTACCTCTCTAAAATCTGTTCTCTACACATATGCAAGAATGATCTTGTTATAACTTGTATTAGTTATAACTTGCATTAGTTAACCTAAGTTATAACTTGCATTAGTTAACATCCCCTTTCAAAAACCTCTAATGGCTTCCTCGTACTTAGGATAAAATACTATTTATCCTGGCCTGTAACATCGTATATGATAAGACTGCTTTCTCATCTCTCTACCTCACTATAGGCTTCTCTCTACATTAGTCACTTTTCTTTCACCACTCTGGGCTTCTTTTTGTCTCTGTAAAGGGGCAAAAGTTTCTACCCCAGTGCCTTTGCAGTTGCTGAACTCTCAGACCTGTTCATCACCCACCTCTCCCAAGATATTCACATGATTGGCTCTTTCTTCTCATTCAGGGTTTAGTTAAGGTGCTAATTTATTAGAGTAATAATTATTGATTGTCTCATGTGGAGTAGCCCCTGTCTCTATCATTTTCTTTTTGTTTGATTCATGGCACTAGTTACTGTCTGATATTTTTTCTTTATTTATTTGATTATTGACTCTTTCCCCCACTAAAATGTGTGCTTTACAAGAACCATACCTGTTTTATTCTCTATTGTATTCCTAGAGCATAAAATGGCTCCTGGTGCATAACAAAACCTTAAAGAGTCATGCCAACATTGTATTTTTATTGCAGTGAGTTTCATGCCTTACACTAATTTCTCTCCTTAGCATTCTCTCTTCAACATCTCAATTTTCCCAAGTACAACTGATGTAGCTATGTATAAGTTGAGGAAATGATTTCATTTTTAAGTTTTTATCAAAAAGGTTAAAATAAAATCCAAGATTAAAGTAAAGTTAATAGATTCTGAAACACATCTGCTGCTAACTGAGTTAAAAGTTCAAGAAAGAGCACATAAGAAATAAATCTCAATTTACTTAAAAGGAGCAGAAATAAAGTTTTCTTCCAAAATTTCTTAACAGGATGTGGCATTTTATTACTGGATTTTTAGCCAGTGGTCCTCCAGGCTCTTGAGGCTTAAACAGATGAAATGTACAGTTCTAGGTTTAAGAGGTACTTGCTCCTATGTTAGAAGTCACTTTAAGATAAGAAAAGAAGACTTATTTTATAATTATCAGGTTTAAGCAGAACTGACAGCCTGGAAAGGTACAGTAAAATAGCTTCAGGACAATAGCAAATTTAGTAAGTCATGCCAACCTATCATCTTTTATGGAATCCCATACTTTGAGTTAAGATCTTTCTTTCAGTATGCTACCAAATAAAAGGTTAAAACAATTAGAATCAACCAGCAAGGATGGAACAATCCAAGTGAGATACAGCTTAGTTTTTTTTTTTAACCCTGCTTCATGAAGACACAATTCTCTAGAAAATTTGGATCTATGTTATTAAACAAAAACATTAATTACATGGTTTTATATTTAGCAGAGCACTGTAGAGTTATTCAGAATGTTCTATGTTTCATGATTTTTCCTCTTACTGCCAAGTTGAATCTTTAATAAAACAAGTATAATGGAAATTAGGAGAGTATAGGAAATTCAGCATATAAGAATAAATTGAGCATAAGATTATTTTTTCCCCAGGACATTAAACATTAAATATTAATAGATCAAGTTCAATAAGAAGTTGTATTGGTTCAGAAAGTAAAGAATAAAAATTCAGATTATGAATTTTTAGTGTTGACCTATAAATTCATATTGCATTTATTATAAGAGCATAAAAACTTTAGAAAGAAAATTGTATAATATAGTGAAATATTTTCAACAAAGGATAATTCCATATGTATTTTTGTATATAAATTATAGGTATTTAGTATAATAATGCTATAAACTACACAAATGCTTATAATTGATCTAGTATAATATTTTGTAATGTAACTTTGAGTGTCCAGAGTTATAGCATTAAATAACATTCAATTATACAGTGGGAAAGGTATTTCCTTCAAATTCTTTTTCTCTTTAAACTCTATTATGGAACTTTGTAAACACACAGAAAAATAGAGACAGTAGAATTATAAACCAACCTATATTAATCATTCAGTTTATGTTTAGATTGGGGCTCATTTTTTGTCTGTGGATGCCCAGTTGCTCTGCCACCATTCATTGAAAAGGCTATTCTTCTTCTTTTGAATTCCTTTTGCAACTTTGTCAAAAATCAGTTGAACATACTTGCTTTGGTCTATTTCTGGGTTCTCTACTGTATTCTATTTATATGTCTTCCCCTCTGCCAATATTGGAGTTTTGATAACTATGAGTATGTAATAAGTCTTGAAATCGGGTAAACTGATTTCTCTCATTTTATTCTGTTCTGTTTCAACATTGTTTTAGTTATTCTCATTCCTTTGCCTTTCCACATAAAATCTTGCTGGAGATACGCCTGTATTATCTTATCCTCTTGACGTCTGCAGGGTATGTAGTGATATATACCCTGTCTCATATCTAGTATTAGTAATATATGCCACCTCTCCTTTTTTTTTCTACTGTTATTTATTTATATTCTTATTTTAATTATTTGCTTCCTTTTCCTTGTCTTGGGTTTATTTTGCTCCCTTTTTTTAAGAGTCTTGCAGTGTGAAAGTTTAGATTACTGATTTAGGATTCTAAAAATCTTTTCTAATGTAAGTAGTTCGTATTATAAGTATGTTTCTTAGCACTGTGTGCTAAGAATACACAAAATGTGTTTTACACATTGTGATAATGTTGTGTTTTTATTTTCATTCAATTCAATGTATTTTAAAAATTTCTTTTGAGACTTTTTGAAAATCATAAATGTAGCATGCATAAGTGTTTTTTTAGTTTCCAAGTGTTTGGGGGAATTTTTATGTTACATTTCTGTTATTGAATTTCTAGTTTGGTTTGAGTATTCTGTATAATTTTAATTCTTTTAAATTTGTTGAGTTTTGTTTTATGGCCTTGGATATGGCCTGTCTTTGTATGTGTTCATAGGAACTTGAAAAGTATGTGTATCCTGCTTTTGAAAAGTATATGTATTCTGCTGTCGTTTGGTGAAGAGTTCCATAATGTTGATTAGATTCTGTTGGTTGGTGATATTCTTGAGTTATTCTATTATCCTTGCCCTTTTTCTTTCTACTTGTTTCATCAGTTATTGGAAGGAGGTGTTAATGTCCCTAAAAACAATTGTGGATTTGCCTTTCTCTCTTTTCAGTTCTACTGGTTTTTGCTTCAACTGGAAGTTTGTAGCTCTGTTTTTTGGTACGTACACATTTAGAACTGCTATGTCTTCTTGGATTAAACTCTTTGGCCTTACATAATGTCTCTTTCTTTGTTAATTTTCTTTACTCTGAAGTTTACTTTATCTCATTTTAATATTGCTATTCTTTCCTTCTTTTGATTACTTTTTGTATGTCTTTTTCGATTCTTTTGCTTTCTTTTTTTTATTATTATACTCTAAGTTTTAGGGTACATGTGCACAATGTGCAGGTTTGTTACATGTGTATACATGTGCCATGTTGGTGTGCTGCACCCATTAACTCGTCATTTACATTAGGTATATCTCCTAATGCTATCCCTCCCTCCTCCCCCAACCCCACAAAAGGCCCCGGTGTGTGATGTTCCCCTTCCTGTGTCCAAGTGTTCTCACTGTTCAATTCCCATCTATGAGTGAGAACTTGCGGTGTTTGGTTTTTTGTCCTTGCGATAGTTTGCTGAGAATGATGGTTTCCAGCTTCATCCACGTCCCTGCAAAGGACATGAACTCATCATTTTTTATGGCTGCATAGTATTCCATGGTGTATAGGTGCCACATTTTCTTAATCCAGTCTATCATTGATGGATATTTGGGTTGGTTCCAAGTCTTTGCTATTGTGAATAGTGCCTCAATAAACATACGTCTGCATGTGTCTTTATAACAGCATTATTTATAATCCTTTGGGTATATACTCAGTAATGGGATGGCTGGCTCAAATGGTATTTCTAGTTCTAGATCCCTGAGGAATCACCACACTGTCTTCCACAATGGTTGAACTAGTTTACAGTCCCACCAACAGTGTAAAAGTGTTCCTATTTCTCCACATCCTCTCCAGCACCTGTTGTTTCCTGACTTTTTAATGATCGCCACTCTAACTGGTGTAACATGGTATCTCATTGTGGTTTTGATTTGCATTTCTCTGATGGCCAGTGATGATGAGCATTTTTTCATGTGTCTGTTGGCGGCATAAATGTCTTCTTTAGAGAAGTGTCTGTTCATATCCTTTGCCCACTTTTTGATGGGGTTGTTTTTTTCTTGTAAATTTGTTTGAGTTCTTTGCAGATTCTGGATATTAGCCTTTTGTCAGATGAGTCGATTTTAGACCAATATCCCTGATGAACATTGATGCAAAAATTCTCAATAAAATACTGGCAAACCGAATCCAGCAGCACATCAAAAAGCTTATCCACCATGATCAAGTGGGCTTCATCCCTGGGATGCAAGGCTGGTTCAACATATGCAAATCAGTAAACATAATCCAGCATATACACAGAACCAAAGACAAAAACCACATGATTATCTCAATAGATGCAGAAAAGGCCTTTGACAAAATTCAACAGCCCTTCATGCTAAAAACTCTCGGTAAATTAGGTATTGATGGGACATATCTCAAAATAATAAAAGCTATTTATGACAAACCCACAGCCAATATCATACTGAATGGGCAAAAACTGGAAGCATTCCCTTTGAACACTGGCACAAGACAGGGATGCCCTCTCTCACCACTCCTATTAAACATAGTGTTGGAAGTTCTGGCCAGGGCAGTCAGGCAGGAGAAAGAAATAAAGGGTATTCAATTAGGAAAAGAGGAAGTCCAATTGTCCCTGTTTGCAGATGATATGATTGTATATTTAGAAAACCCCATTGTCTCAGCCCAAAATCTCCTTAAGCTGATAAGCAACTTCAGCAAAGTCTCAAGATACAAAATCAATGTACAAAAATCACAAGCATTCTTATACACCAATAACAGACAAACAGAGAGCCAAATCATGAGTGAACTCCCATTCACAATTGCTTCAAAGAGAAGAAAATACCTAGGAATCCAACTTATAAGGGATGTGAAGGACCTCTTCAAGGAGAACTACAAACCACTGCTCAACGAAATAAAAGAGGACACAAACAAATGGAAGAACATTCCATGCTCATGGGTAGGAAGAATCAATATCGTGAAAACGGCCATACTGTCCAAGGTAATTTACAGATTCAATGCCATCCCCATCAAGCTACCAATGACTTTCTTCACAGAACTGGAAAAAACTGCTTTAAAGATTCTTTTACTTTCAACATGCCTACATTTTTATAGCTGAAGTGAATTTCTTTTAGATAGCATATTGTTGGGTAATGTATTTTAATCTGTTCTTCCAATCTCTTTCTTGTAATTGGTTTACTTAGACCATTTACATTTAATGTTACTATTCATCTGTTAAAGCCTGCCATTTTATTTCGTGTTTTCTGTTCATTCTCTCTGTGTATTGTTTCTCTGACTCCCTCTGTTTATTCTCTTCTTGCTTTTTCCTGCCTTCCTGTGGATTACTGACACATCTCTTTAAATTTCATTTTGATTTACACTAATGCTTTTAAGTGTACATCTTTGTATGGCTTTTTTAGGGGTTCCTTCGGGCATTTATTTACGCACAAGTTAACGAAATCTACTAGTGTCAACATTTTACCATTTCAAGTAAAGTACAGAAAACTTACCTCCTGCTTTTCTTTTATATCCCCAGTTTATAATTTTTTTAAGCATTTCTTTTAAATACACTTACAACTACATCAGACAATGTTATTATTTTCACCATCAAACATAATTTAGAAAACTCAAGAAGGGAAGGAAACTGTATTATATTTGCCCATAATCTGACTGTACTAGGTTTCCACTGATACAACTCCAGCAGGAGGGGTGCCTCATTACTGCTGTGTGTGGATGGAAATCCAGGCTCCAAAGGTGATCTTCCGTATTCTCCCAGGGCCATTGTTACTGCCCAAAGGCATGAAAGTTCTGGCTCTCTACTCACCCTTCTCTGACACCACCCAGGTTGGATTTGGAGGTGAGAGTGAGGGAGTAGTTAGGGTTCTCCATTACAGCCTGGTGAATTTGGAAGTCTAGGTTTCACACTTGACCTTTGCTGGCACAGATGGAAGTAAGGCCACAGTTGTTTTCAGTGGTGTTTGACTGGCATAGACTAGCTATATTCTTAAAGTTTCCTTGCCAAGTTGTTCTTTTCTTGGTGCTTTGTCTAGAAAAAGAAGGCTTTTGTTGGAACTTTGTCTGCCCTCATTCGTATTTCCAGATTGCTGGCTTTTCCATCTCCATGTCTGAGATGTATGAGGCAAAAAGAAATCTCGGGGAACACACCACTGTGTCTATTCATCGGTGCCAAGGTCCCTGGCCAATCTGCCTTTTTCTCCTCCTTTCGGAGTCGTCTTATGTGTGTTTTATATATAATTTCTAGGGTTTTTAGTTGTACTTAGCAGGAGAAACAATGAAAATTATGTCCACTACATCTTCCTTCTGTGCTGTTTTTTACTTTCCCACCTCTTGCCTTTTTCTCATTTACTTATTGAAGAGAGGAGGGGTTTTGGTTTTTGTTTGTTTTAAAGAATTTCCAACATTCTGGATTGGATGGTTGTATTCTTTTGTATCAGTTAATACATTATTCTATCTACTCTGTTACTACAATCTGCTCATTAGAACTAGAGACTTGATTTACTTCAGGTTTAATTCTTTACAAGATTATTTTATGGAAAGTGTTGTAGAGATCTTCACACTAGGAGATGCGAAACATTTAGTCATTTCACTCCTAGGGAGTTTAAGGTTTACAAGAGTTAAGGATTTGTTTTCTTATTCATTGCATAGTTTCCCATCAACTTTCTCTGATGGTTTTTGTATTCAGTTTTATTTCAGCCATAATAAAAGAGCACACCCTTTTCCCAAACACATTTTGAACAAATTGATAATAAAATGAAGTAGTAGCACTGGAGGTCAAGGGTTAAATTGGGAAAGAGCATAAAATAAGATGCAATACCTCCCAAGAGAAAAGAATAGAGCTGAGCCAAGAGTGTCCTTTATCTTTTCCATATTTATTAAGCAGACAAGTCACTCCACCTCTCCTGGAGCAGCATAGCAAAAGAATAAAAGAGGCCAGGACCAGGCGCAGTGGCTCATGCCTGTAATCCTACCACTTTGGGAGGCCAAGGTGGCCAGATTGCCTGAGCTCAGGAGTTCCAGACCAACCTGGGCAACACAGTGAAACCCCATTTCTGCTAAAATACAAAAAATTAGCCAGGCATGATTGCAGTGAGCCGAGATAGCACCACTGCCCTCCAGCCTAGGCAACAGAGCAAGACTCTGTCTCCAAATAAATAAATAAAAATAAAAGAGGCCAGGAGCTACACTAATGGAACTCCTATTGTATGAAGCTAAGAACAGGAGTGGGAAATAGCACTCCTCTCTACGATGACACCAAGAAGAACATCTTTGCTTCATAAAAATCTCCTCTATAATAGTTTAATAAATGGCTGGCAGTGGTGACTTTAGTTATTAATACTGTAGTGCTTACTTGAAATTTGCTAAGTACTAGATCTTAAATGTCCTCACCATATGCACACACATACACAAAAGGGTAACTATGTGTGGTGATGAATGTGTTGCTTAATATGGTGGAATATAGATATAGCAATAATTGTAAGTATATTTAAAGGCTCGGTATTTCAAAAACCTTGATCAAACATCTAATGACATCTCTGTATCAATATGAATACTCAGAGAAGCAAAATGTCTTCTTCAAAGTATCACATCAATTTGAGGGCAGCCAATGCTGGATCTGAAATTCAGTCATCTAATGCCTATTCATTTGCTCCTTTCCAGCTATGCTTTTTCCTGAACAAGTGCAGAGAGGATTGTGTGCCCTCAGGCTAGAGTCCTAAACATTTTATTGCAACACTATGAAGGCAGGGCTTAAATCTCTTATTTATTGCTGTATATTCAGCATCTAGTGGAATGAGTGCTCAATAAACATTCTTAGAGGTTTTTTAGATATTAATATATATCCTCCACGAATATCATTTTTTACCTCTACACAGAGCATCCTTTATTGAGATTCAATTAAGAACAATATATCAGCTCTCTCCCTTTCCCAAAGTCTAGCTATTTATGATAATGTCTTTCTTTGACTACAGTGTGTAATTTTATGTTTCTTTTATCTCAACCGGTCAGTCTCAGGAACAAGCCTTATAATTCCCTAACCATGGTTAGGTTTTATCCTAGAAAAGGAACGAACAATATGTCCTGACTAAGATAAACCAGTTCATGATAGTTAAAAGACCATTCATTGAAATGATAGAATATACAAACATTTGGCAGAGTTCTTACGTTAAGCCTTTCCATTAATATTTTTAGCAGACATTTATGGAGCTCCTACTATGTGTGTGGGACTGTGTTAAATGCTGTACATTGATTTTTCTCATCAAAACACCATAGCAATCCTATGAGTTAGTTGTTTTTATTTCCTCCTCTTTTAAAAGATAAAAACTGGGATGTAGAGATGTTACATAACTTGTCCAAGGAAGCATAGCCATGGTGTTGAGGCTGGATTCAATTTTAGATTTTTCCAACTAGAAAGAAGAGCTCTTACCCTCTATTCAGACCTATATTTGAATGTAATAGTTTAGGAGGCATGCTTGAGGTGGAAAATGCATGAGATTCCAATTTAAGAAGACCCCACAGCCTCAGCTCTTACAACGACAGTTTTATGACCTAATACAAACTACGCTTACAAACTTCAGTCATCTACCCTAGTTTCTCAATTTTTTCACTGTATTGATACCTCCTGTACTATTATTTACTTAATATTCACTAGATATCCTTCTTTAAGAAGATGGCTCTGAAAATAAGTCTAATGAAGAAAATAGCATTAAATTCTTCCCAAATACTCCACAATGCTTTGAACAGGACTATTATTTTCCCTCTTCTCCTTCCCGCCCGGCTTCCTTCCTTTCTCTTTCAGAGGTTAGCAAGTGTTACGGAGGTATTAAGGATGTGGTGGCACCAAACTGAGACTTTCTTCTTGATGTAATAAAAAACATTTAAAAAATAATTGATAAGGGAGTCATTTTCTGATGGTGTGATTCAATGTGATTTAATATTGTACATCACCTAATATCACCTCTCATTTTAAGTATGTGCCCCACAATTTGAGATTCACTGGCTTGAACTCTGAGCGTTTTTGTGAAAATCTAATGAAACAATGGATATGAACTCACTCAGCAAACTGGAAATTTCTTTTGCAACTCTTCCCTTTGGACTAAAGAAACATCAATCCATAACCTGGCTGTAACATTAATAGCATCTCTAGCTGTTCTCCCTCCTAAAACTAATTTAGTTTTTTTCCAGTACTAACTAGAAAATGTTTAGTAGCTGAGGACTGAAGGTATATAAACTTTATGTGAGGTCAGGTGGAAGAGAAATCACTGGTTACAGATGTGAGGAAACACGTACAGTATGCTGTTTACGCTTCTGATGATGGGGGCTGTCAACAGCTCTTTATGTAACACATACCAATGTGCTGTGGATTCTATTGAGACAAAACAAATGGGGGTTCTAACCTCAGAGAGCCAAAAGTTTTGCATAGACTATCAAAGCTAAGACTCAAGGCCAAGTGTTAGTCTTGTCAAGACCTTGCTAGAAAAGTGTTGAATTATATTTGGGTAATTCTGAATAGCTAGATGTTTATTCATCTTTATTTTATCTCCTGCAACACAAACTGGGTCCCAGTAATGCATCAAGTACTATGGTCAGTGCTAATTATTTTGGTAGCACTCAGCTGACATATAGAGTGCTAACTACAAATGAGGGTCCATGGGCGTCAGCATCACACCCTCCTCACAACTGTCTGTAATTAATCCTTATTCTATAGAAAGGAAATGGAGGCACAGAGAATGCACATGCTAACTGGTCAAGTGAGTTTTGAACCCTGCTTCAATTGACCCCACAATCTTGGCTGTAGCTACTGAGCCTTATTGTCTTACTCCAAACACAAAGAAATAAATTTATTCTACTCTGTAGGAGTTCCCGTGTTCTATTGCTGCCTGCCGTCTTAGAAGGCATGGGCAGTGCCAAGTTCTGGAGTAATGAAAAGGTGTCTGCCTTCCTCATCAACAAGCTTTGTTGGAATCGTTCAGATGGCATTCTTAATGTTCCCGAAACCTGCTTTGTGTTTGTTTAATTATAATATAGTCTGGCACTTTGACATTTAATTTTCTTGTTTGGTTGTAATTATCTTCCATGAGAGTAAGAGCAGAGTTGGATTATATTTACTTCCTTCCTTCCTTCCCTTCTTTCTTTATTTTCCCTCCTTAGCACACAAATCTGATCATGACTCACTAGGTTTTGATGAGCCTCAGTTCTGGGTGAATGACCTCAGATCAGCCTCCAGGGGAGGAGCTGTGCCTCCAACCCGGGTCAGCCTGGTGGGAGCCAGTGAGGCTGCTCAGGCACCTCGCAGAGCAAAGAGCAGCATGGCACTGCTGTAGGTCAGCACAGAAAGCACACTGCCTCCGTCAGCGGCTAATGGTGTGGCTCAGGTCAGAGGAAAGCCTCACCAAGACAGTGGGGACTCTGCTGAGTGGCCTCTGCTCTTCTTTCCAGATAATTAGGATATTTCAAAACAAATGGCAGTGATCTCTCAAGAATCTCATTTCTCTGGGATCAGTTTGTATTTGGCTTCGTAGTCTTATTAGGAAAATTGCCTTCTCTTGAATCAGGATTATCCTTTAATAGATGATACAAAGTTTCAAAGAGCAAAAGTGTCTTCCACTGACATACAATGTTTATGCTCACATAATGATCTGACTTGATCGCCACAACAACCCCATAAGAGTTTTCTATAATTTAGTTATTTGCATATGACCATTACAATTTTCACCATATCCATTCTTATATCCAAATATATAACTCAATATTTTTCTTTCAATCACTCTATTTAAATAAAGGTAAGTGTTTTACCATACAGTTAAGTCAGAATTCCACAATGTTTAGAAGGGAGGGTAAAAATCTGTGAGGTCCCTAAATGGACCTCATATCTCTTAACCTTTAGAATTTTTCCACTGGCATGTCTGTCTTAATGACCTCAAAATGCCACTAGTTTCTGTAGCCCCTACCTCTTTTGATACTTGAGTTTACTGCTATCTAAAAACCTTAGCACCATTATGATCCTATGTGATTGAAACAACTTAAAATGTACTTTTCTAAGTTTTTTATGTCTCTTTAGCAGCCAAAACAAAAAATCCTCTTTCAGAATTTGGAAAATGGGTAGTGAAAGGCAGAGTGGGAAAGAAAATAGGAACACACAGTCATAGCTACAGAGGTCAAGTTGAACCACTTAACCACTGGTGGTTCATCCTTCTAGGCCAAAAGAATAAGTGAGGGAAATAGGAAGAAAGGCATTATGTGGTGGAGGCTATTGAGGGTATTTGGAATTTGAGATAAGAGGCTACAAAGCAGCCTTGGAGTGCGGGAGAATTGGGTGGCGGAGGGACAAACTGCTAAGACCGACTGCTATGTGGCACAGGTTGGGTTGCCTAGGAAGCCAACCCTCAGTTAGAGACTAGACTGAAGAAATGGATCAGAGAAAACTTGGATCATTGGATCAACACCTGGGGAGGGCAAAGGGATGGGAGCAGGCTGGGGCAGAGGAAGAAGGTGAGCCACAGCATAGTCACAGGAAAGATAGCAGCTGAGCTGACCCTGAAGGGAGTTCTAAAGGCAGGATGACCCTCAGAGCTCTTTCCAGCTGGGGCGAGGGGCCTGAACATGGGTACCCATTATCAGTTATTGAATGTGCGTTGTCCGAGGAAGAGTGAGTGACTTTGAGTGAGGCAGCCCTCCTCAACTAAGGTGACTCCTGAAGGAGCTGATGGCAGAGCATTCCCAGCAAGCAGTGTGACCAGAAGCTAAGATAATATGTCCTTTATTCCTGAATTCCTGAGGGATACCTGGAAGGCATATCACAGCATCCCCTATCCTGTGAATTATAAACTGGACCTCATTTAATATTTTTCAAAACCCAAGTAAAGTTTGGAGCTCTTTTTTTTTTTTTTTTTTTTTTTTTTTTTTTTTTTTTTTTGAGACAGAGTCTCACTATATCACCCAGGCTGGAGTGCCATGGTGCAGTCTCGGCTCACTGCAACCTCCACCTCCTGGGTTCAAGCGATTCTCCTGCCTAAGCCTCCTGAGTAGCTGGGATTACAGGCGCACACCACCACACCCGGCTAATTTGTGTGTGTGTGTGTGTGTGTGTGTGTGTGTGTGTGTGTGTGTATATGTATTTTTAGTAGAGACGGGGTTTCACCATGTTGGCCAGGGTGGTCTTGATCTTCTGACTTCGTGATCCACCCACCTCAGCCTCCCAAAGTGGCTAACGCCTGGGATTATAGGCGTGAGCCACCACGCCCAGCCTGGAGTTCCTTTTTAAACAATATTTTTAAGTGGTGCATTTAAAGTAAGAGTGTGCAGAGACCAAGCCACATGAGGCCCCAGAAATTATTAGATTTATACCCAGAAAGTTAATATTAGGCTTCCAAAGCCCTTAATTGATAGTTGCTCACACAACACAAATTCCCATAAATAGGAAAAACATGAGATGGGGAAAAGTGGCTTTTGTTAAATTTTCATAAAACAGTCATGCTGACTTCCAAAATTAGATCTTTTTGGACTCTGCATAAGGAGATTTAGAGTTTTGGCCACATCTGGATTTTATTTTTATCGAATTTTGATCAGCAAGAGTAAAAGTAGTGATCTGTTCGGAGTTGCTGTCAGATAAATTAGGAATAAAATAATGTGCTTTAATGAGCCTGCTCTTGTGCGTAATGCATTATGTAACAGTATATTGTAACAAACTTGCACATCCTGCACATGTACCCCAGAACTTAAAAGTTGATAAAAAATAAATAGTATATTTGAGTGGATGGAATAAATCAAGTAAACAAAATCTACCTTAAGCATAAAAAATACCAAAACCAACACCTTAAGTGTAAAAAAGTGGGGAAAGAAGGAATTGTTAGGGTCAACGTATCTGCAACACAGTCTAAAATGATGTTGTCACATTGGCTTCATTCTCAGGCAGGCTCTCCCAACGATGGAAATTGGCAAACTTATCATCCCAGATTCAGTTCTGAGCAGAAAGGTGTCTCTCTTACCAATAATTCCAGCCAGCTCTGTGAGACTGATACTGTTTGGTTTTTATTGGCTCACTTGAGTCTTATGCCCATCCCTGAACCAATCACTGAGGTTGGCAGGTAAGGTATCTGCATTGACCACGTGGGTATTATGTGCCCACCCTGAAGCTGAGACACCCCATCAGCCCCTTTGTAACCACGAAGATTGAAAATCCAGTAGGGGTGATTCCCGAGGGAAAATCAACATGCTGCCACCATAAAATGGATAAATGAATGTCAAGAACACCTGGCATGTACTATCTTTTCAGACCAAGGTGAAAATTCTGCCTCTGCCACTTTTATTTGGAAAGTTATTTCTATTCTCTTTCCTTCACTGTTCTCACATATAAAGTGGAGCAGATGATTCTGACTTTGCAGGATCGTTGTGAGGATAGTTGTTAATGTATAAATAAAAGCTCTTTGGACTATAGAAGGTGCTCATTAACTAAAAACTATCATTGTAGTTAATACCAAGCCCACTCTGGGCTCTGTGCTGGTGTTTCCACAAGTATTAATTCACTTCAGTTAGAAACCTATGAAAGCCTTTAAATTGGACCAAGCATCAAATGACTTCCACCTTTTCACAGGATAATTAATATTATCCTAGCACCATGAAGAGAAAACCACGTGAAACCTCAGCATTCTTACCCTGCACACAAATTGGGAACAAGAAAATCATTCTGTCTCTAAGGATCATGATAAACAAATGTGCCTGTTGCCTATTTTTGAATTTTAATCCAAAGATGGAACAGAAATAGAATTCTTCAGGGTACATTTAGCAAGCCCAAATAGCAAGAACACACCCTCTAAATGGTACCCAGGTGGCTGTTAAGTACATCAAAGGCAGGAAACCCAGGAAAGGAGGAATGAATGTGAAATTCAAGTGTGATGCCTTTTGATGTGAGCCACTGAAAGGTTAGAGATAAATGAGAGTGTACACCTAACAGAAAGGGATCTGAGCTGACCCCTAAAAGAAGATAGGGTGTCATCACCAACTGCTTCCTGAGGACACACATCTCATCTGCTATTGTGGGGATGCAATGCCAATAGTACCATGTGAGACGAAATAGAGCCCGTTGTGCATCTTATGGTCAGACAGACCTGGATATGCATCCTGTTGTGTGAACTTGGGGAAAACGTTTAATTCCTAGGGCTTCGGGTTCCCCATTCCTTCACACATTCCCAGTAATGCTCTGGCTCCAGGCTGACCGATTTTTTTTTAACTGTCTTAAAAATGCACCCCTCCTCGGGGCCTTCCCCCACATTGTTCCTTTGGCCTGGAATGCTCATCTCTAACTTCTCTGGCTACTCAGCCAAGGCCTCCTCCTTCCTGGAAGTTGTCTCTGCTTTCCTGTATTCATTGCACCTTCATAGCCCACTCAACTCCTCCAGAGCCCTCCGCGCTCTTCTTTGCATCTGTTGTTAGACCATCAGCCCCATGCAGCTGGAAATCACTCCAACTATGATCCCAGCTGGATACCCAATGCCAAGAATAGTGCAGGGCCGTAGTAAATCCTCAATATTTGTTGAATGAATTAGTCATCATCAAAATAAGGTATACTGGGTTTCATCATGACTCAATTCCTTCTTAATAATAATCTTTGGCCTGTTTATACAGGAAGACATCTAGGGATAGCTCTTCCTGGAAATCTCTCTATCTTTATTCAGGGCCTTAGCCAGGCTTGAGAATGGAGCTATCTACCACTCATCCTTCCTGGTCCCTCCCTGGGGGCCCACTCACCCTAGACCACTGCAGAATCTGCCTCACTGTGACATAGGAAGTCCATAAAATTTGCACCAATGTGTCTCTGTGACTCTAAGTCTCATATAGCCATTTATTTTGGCTTCCAAAGGATGTTCATATCTTAGTCAAGTAATGGGCATCCACTGAGCATCAACTTTGTGCCTTTCCCTGGATGAAGGAATCTATAATCACCATTGTCTGAACTGGAAAAGTTATCTTTCTGAATGTCATTTGTGTCAATAGCACCATAAGCATCCACTACCATATTGTGTGTGCTGCATACCAAACATTGCTAACACCTATGAGAATTATGTGCCACACACACAAAATATATACATGTATGATACATACCTATTGACCCAATTGTCATAGGTATGATACATACTATACTCAGTATCCATAGGTATAATACATACCTATTGATGACAACCCTATAAGATTGGCAGAATTATTACCTCTCATAAAAATGAGAAAATTGAGACAAAGGAAGATTTTGCTGGCTATGATCATATAGGAAGATAGTGGCAGAGCTGAGAGGTGGACCCAGATGACTGGGTTTGGAGTCTGCTCACTTAACTCCTGTGCTAACCCCATTTTACAGAAGAGGACACTGAGCTGATGAAAGTAATTGTATGTACCCGATGTCTCATGGCTAGTAAACAGCAGAAGCAAAATAATAATTCAGATGTGCTTTACTCTAGTGATTTCTTTAATGACCAGATCCCATTGCCCCTTCCTAAGCCGCGCAACCTCTTCTCAGACATGAGCAGTGAGCCAGCATTCTAGGTGTGAGCTTGTATATAAGTAATCTTCAACTCTATTAGGACTAGCAACTCCACCGCCTAACTAAAATACATTATCAATAATTAATATTTGTGTAACGATACATTTATTATAGAAAAGAGAAAACATGAGAATCAGTCCCAGAAATGGCAACACATATCCTTCCTTCTTTAAGGTCATGCATTAGTATACTCAAAGTGGAATATTAGGTTGCCTAATTCCAGGCAGTAAGAGTGAGGTTTTCAGAAATGCTATT
This sequence comes from Pan troglodytes, assembly GCF_028858775.2. Taxonomy (NCBI): domain Eukaryota; kingdom Metazoa; phylum Chordata; class Mammalia; order Primates; family Hominidae; genus Pan; species Pan troglodytes. The sequence continues at coordinate 67,371,808 of NC_086015.1, forward strand.
TCTCTCTGGTTTCAGAGGCAAAAGTCAAATAGATTCTCAGGTTACGCCATTGTACACAAACTCTTCAAATTATCATTTTCTGTCCCACATTTGCCCAAAAAGAGGAATGACCACACCCGCAAAAGAACCTCTAAAATAAGGCTACTCATAATCCTTGACATCTAGTGTGGGTGTGCATTTTTTTATGGAATTTTGTTATCTTTCTCACCCACCTGAGTATCACCTGGGAAATAGAGCTGCATCCTCATAAGGCTGCTGTGAGAATCCAGGGAGATCATGTATGGGGAAGGTACTTTGAAAACTGCAAAGTGCTGAACACATAGAAAGCAGTATTGTCATTATCATCCCTGGAATTATACTCCAGATGCCTGGTGGTTCAGCCTTAATATCCAGCCCAAAGGGAAATTGTCATTTTTTTTCCAGAAGGTGGTAATGAGCTAGGCCTCCATTTCTTACCGGATAATGCTATCACTCAGTAAGACACATTTTCTTTTTTTTATTATTATTACAGTTAACTTTTGTTTATACAAGTGATTTTTGGATAAATTATTTTTGGAAAAAAACTGCACTGAAGGATCAAAGGTAAATCTCTAGTTTTCTCGATTCATGCCCTGATTCCCACCTGCCTGCCTTCCTCAGGGGCAAGGAATATACTCATTCTAGTAGTGTATTATGATTCTTCTATATGTATTTTCCCATTTCTGTACATACCTATGGCCCTGGAAAACTAAATGGTGTGGATGGGAGTCTCAAACATACATGATAGCATTCCCTAACAATTGTTCTACAACTTGGACTCAACAATAAGTCACTGAAAAATATATTTTCTTTATGTGCTTGTTACTTACACACCTAAAGCACTCATTGAAAAAGTTGCATGGTATTGCACAGGATCAAACACACCAAAACTTATTTTCTCTCTTCCCCCACTGATGAATATCTAAGATATTTTACTTTTTTCCTGTATTACAAATAAGGCTTAAAAAACAGTCTCATACATGTCTCATTGTGCATGTATGTGAGGGTTATTCTAGGGTAAATACTAAAAAGTACAATTAGTGAATCACAGAGTACATAGGTCTCCAAAGTAGCTGCTTATTTTGTATGTATTCTTTTCATTAGTGTTGGACTGTTGGAGAATGACTATTTCATTTTCCTTCTTGTTTTCCCTTCCTTCCTTCCTTCCTTCCTTCCTTCCTTCCTTTCCTTCCTTCCTTCCTTCCTTATTTCTTTCTTCTTTTTTTTTTTTGACAGTGTCTTGCTCTGTCACCATGGCTGGAGTGCAGTAATGTGATCATGGCTCACTGCAGCCTTGACCTCCTGGGCTCAAGCCATTCTCCCACCTGAGCCTTGTGAGAAGCTGGGACTGCAGGTGTGCTCCACCACACTTGACCAATATTTTTTGTTTGTTTGTTTTGTTTTGTTTTGTAAAGACAGGGGTCTTGCTGTGTTGCTCAGGGTGGTCTTGATCTCCGTGCCTCAAGCAATCCTCCCACCTCAGCCTCTCAAAGTACTGGGATTACAGGTGTGAGCCGCAGTGGCTTGTTTCTCGATATTGTCATGGAACTTTTGTCAAACTTCATGTTTGTTAATCTAGTGAATAATAAATGGTATTCTCTTGCTGCCTCGTTGTTGGAGAGACATTTCTGTTTATATCTTTTGTCTACTGAACATTTTCTTTTTGTTATTGACTTGTAGTAGTTATTTACGTGCTGTACTCACTTTCATTACAAATATTTTACAAGCAGATATATTTTAAATCTATTTTCCCTGTCAGAATGTAATCTCCCAAGGTCAGAATTATATTTATTTTAGCCAATACTTCCCCCCTACCAGGTGGTAGCACTAATATATAGTAGGTACAGAATAAATATTTGCTCCACTTCCAAATGAACTTTGGAATAGGACAGACCTGAATTCAAATCTTAGCTCTTATCCTTTCTTACCTATGTGACCTTGAACAAGTCTCTTAACCTCTTTTAATCTAACTTTCCTTGACTATAATACATTTTTTAGTTCTATTTTCTGCTCATTCTTTCTTTTTAAGATGATATCAGAGCCTAACTTTAACCTTACTCACTCTAATCCAGAAATTGTTGTAAATTAAATCTGATTTTGGCTCTTCCAAGGGATTATTACTAGAAAAATCAGAAAGCTCCGCTCACAATGGGGCTGTCCTGGTTTGGTCCCTGAGCACAGACATTAAATGAAACTCTAAATGTACTTAGCATTTTGTATTTGCTTTCTTAAGAATCTGGCAATTGCATCTGTATTTTTTTTTCCTTCAAAATGGCAAAATCTGTTACCTTTTCAGCAAATAGCTCTCAACTTTTCTAGATCAGAGGCGTCATTCAGCTTTCTTCCAAAGAAAAAATGCTCCCCAGATATCCCTAAGCAGTAAGTATGCTAACTTGCTGTAGGCCACACTGCCAAGATATAACCATACAAAGCTAAAACATTGAGTCTCATTTGATTCAGAATCATTTCTCCAGAATTTTAGCTCTGAGGGAATATAAATATGTTCAGAGAAGCAAAAGTACCTTAAGTAATTATTCTTTTAGAAAATTTTCTTACTAAAAGCAAATATTAACTACTAAAGGAATACTGAGTATTAGTATCAGATAAGGTTTGCAATTATCTCATATTTATAGGGCATAATTTATCTAATGAAATCTTCAGTATAAACAGATACATCCATCAAAATAGACTTATTATGCATCTACTAATATATACCACCCTATGAAAAGCAGCGTGCTCCCTTAACTCACACAGGGTAGATATTAATAGGTTTAAAAGCCCTAAAACAGACTTGCTTCAGGGCCTGACTACTGATCATTAAACAATTCCATTGTTTTAGGAAAAAAAAAATACCAGTTGCTAGTTTCTGGCTCCAGTTTCCATGTTTTTCAGGGAGAAAGCTGTTGGATAGCTATTCTTCTCTGCCTAAACCAAAAGGTTATTGGAAATAATATTACCAAATGCAATTTACACATTGATTCTTGCCTCTATTGAATTATTCCTTATAAGAAATCTTGAGAAGTAGAAATAAATCTTTTTATGACTCTTTATGTGAATTTATCCTACTGATTTTCCAGAAGGGTTCCACACATTTTCAGTGTGGCTGGCAAAATATGTGTAGTAATAATAACAGTAACAAAAATGCTAGCTTCTGTTTATTCAGTAATTGCTGTGTGCCAGGCACTGTGCTATGCACTTTATACACAGTATCCTACCTGAAACTCATAACAATCCTGTGAGGAAAATACTATAATTATATATATTTTCAAATGGACATGATGAGGTTCAGAGAATCAGAGAGGCTAAGTAAGATACCTAAGGTCACACAGCTCACCTTACCTGTGCTAGTGCTGTCTTCCCATTACATGTGAGGTAATAGTAATAACTAGCTATGATAGATAACAAACCTTGAATGTTTAATATATGCCAAGTATTGTACGTATATACATATTATATATATATGTTAGCTATTTCAGTGTACGTAGCTTTATCACTGTAACTTTATCTGCATTGAGGATCATACTTACATGTTTTTTTTTTTTCTCATCTGGTGGGTACAAAGTCATTCCTTGGAATTTTACATTTTTCCTTTTTTGAGGGATTTAAAAGTTCTAAAACATTCCATTTTACTTAATCTCTTTACCTCAAATTCCTCATTTCTTTTGAAGATTAAATGAATAAGAACATGGAAAGGATTCAAAGCAATGGTTAGCCCATAGAAAGCAGCCTAATCATGTTAGCTATTACCTAATAATAACCACACAGGCACAACCAACATCCATGGTTGAACTCTTGACCAGACAGAAAACAGCTACGACGTGTTATAAACTTACTTCCTTGGAGTGATTACCCCTGCACATTGCATAGTCTTTTGTATGATATCCGCTCCACAATTAATTCTGGAGTTGGTATGCCCTCACTATAAAAGGACTCTCTAATTGCCCTTCAAATCAGTGATTCATCCATATCACAAGGTTCCTCAAGATCTTGCTTCTTGGAAAAGCTATTAGCCTAAAAATGAAACTTCAAGAGCTCCGTTTCTGACAAAATGAGTTTTGTAGAAGTGAAACCTGAGGAAGAAGATTATAAAATCAACTCTGTGAGCAAGTCAATATCCCATGTCTAGGGGGAGGAAGGAGGGAAGAAGTTTTCAGCCACTCCTTCCCAAGACATCCTAAATCAGTATCCCTTTCAGAAATAGTATTAGTTCAGGTATCACCTCTCTTTTAGCCAACATCTTCAGCTGCCAGATTGACAACATCCTTTTTCTTAACATGTCAAGAACACTCCTGGATAAATCTCTGGACTATCAGGTCTTTAGTTTGAAAAGATGTATGATGGAGGCCCGAGGTCTTCCTTCAGCTCAGGGACCATCAATACTTAAAATCTGACATAGATGCAAACTGGAGCATTTAAATATTTCATACCTGCATTTTGTTTTGTTTTATTTCCTGAGAGAACTCTCTGCCTATAACTTCAGGCTTCTTGAGTACTAGACAGAATAAGAGGGAACAGCCTAAAACTTTAAAAACATTAACATTGGCCGGGCGCGGTGGCTCACGCCTGTAATCCCAGCACTTTGGAAGGCCGAGGCGGGTGGATCATGAGGTCAGGAGATCGAGACCATGCTGGCTAACACGGTGAAACCCCGTCTCTACTAAAAATACAAAATATTAGCCAGGCGTGGTGGCAGGCACCTGTAGTCTCAGCTACTCAGGAGGCTGAGGTAGGAGAATGGCGTGAACCCGGGAGGCGGAGCTTGCAGTGAGCCAAGATAGCGCCACTGCACTCCAGCCTGGGCGACAGAGCGAGACTCCGTCTCAAAAAAAAAAAACAAAAAAAACATTCACATTAAAAATATGGTGATGGGGAAGGGAGGAGTTAATTCAACAAGGCTGTAGGGAGGCAGAGTAGAGAAAGTGCTGTATTGGGATGCAAAGTATCTTGGGACTATTATTTACTGAGATCTGGAACCAACCACCTAACTTGCCTTCAGAATCATAGGTCAGGAAAATGCAAGGGTTGATTTAAACTGGTAGTTTTTAAACTTTGTTTAATGCAGAGAACTTAAAAAATCTTAGTTGAAACTCTGGTATAAAACAGAAATTGAGCTAATCTGATGAAAACAGAACCGAGTGGTCTAGAGTTTTACCTACTTTGCCTCCCTTTCACTTATTCCCTTACTTCCTTTTTTCTCCCTAATTCCTCCTGCATTCTCCTTTTTCTAGCAGCTTCTAAGGCACTTTTGAGAAACTCCTGGACCCAGAGAATGACAGTTATAAAACCACTACATTCAGCAATTCCTGAGGTCTTACTCGCTCTGAAGTTCTGTGATATCAGAAGCCAGGTCAATACTAGACCGTCTAATATGGTGCAGAAGAAAGACTACCAATTTTGGCATTAGGCAGATTCAGTTTCAACCTATACCCTGCCACTGACTAGCTGTATGACTTTGAACAAATCAGTTACTTTCTCTATAAAAACCTTCATCTCATCTGAAAAATGGAGATGATAGCTTCCTCAAAAAATACGATAATGGCTCATAAAAGCATTCAAGAGACATTAATTCTCTTATCTTTTGGGGCCTAAGAATTGCCTTTAAAGAAAATAAAAAGTGACATTGAGACAAGTATAGAAATAGCTTTAGCAAAGAAATCATTTTGATATATGTAAAATACTCACGATATTATGGGAAATGGAATCTCCTGTTACTCTTGGGAATGGACAGAGGATGGAAAAGCTGGTCACTGTTGTAGGGTGGTGTGGTGAATAAAAGAGGGTGAACCTTTTAGAAGAGCCTGGGCTGCAAAATGATCAAGTGAATACTTTACTTCTGGGGACATGGCTCACCCCAAGTTTGATTGTCCTTCTTTGTCTTCTGTAAATGAAGTCAACTCCTAAATTAAGAAGGGGTTTCCAATTCAAAAGAAGACAAAGTAACTGCATAGATAGAGCATAAGAGCTGGTACTTGGCAGCACTGCCTTAAAAAAAGGTTAAGTTTTCGGATTTTGGGTTGGAAGTAAAAGCAAATGGAATCTTAGGCTCCAGTAATAAAAGCATGGTATCTAGAATGAAGAGATATGCCCTCTTTATTCTCTGCCATGTCAAATGTACATAGAGACCTGTATTTGAATCTGCCACTTAACAGTGTACTTTTGGCCAGGCGCGGTGGCTCACGCCTGTAATCCCAGCACTTTGGGAGGCCAAGGCAGGCAGATCACGAGGTCAGGAGATCGAGACCATGGTGAAATCCCATCTCTACTAAAAAATATTAAAAAAAAAAAAAAATTAGCCGGGCACAGTGGTGGGCGCCTGTACTCCCAGTTGCTCAGGAGGCTAAGGAAGGAGAATGGCGTGAACCCAGGAGGCGGAGCTTGCAGTGAGCTGAGATCACACCACTGTACTCCAGCGTGGAAGACAGAGCGAGACTCCGTCTCAAAAAAGAAAAAAAAAAAAAAGTGTACTTTCAGAGGAATGTATTCAGAAGATAACAGATAACAGTAACTAAATGGTGGGAGAATCTAAACCACAGTCCCTGAGGAATATCTGAGGGGACCACAGATGGTGAACTGGGAAGAAGGTAAGGCCTGGGATATAGCTGGCTTCAGATATCTGAAGAGAAGTTGCAGTTTTTAAGGATTGTTTTGGTGCCAGCTACAGAACGGACTCCAACTGACTTAAGCAGAAGGACAGTTACTGAAAAAGTATCTGATGCTCATGGAATTGACATGAAGGATAGAGACTCAGGCTTAAAAATAGGCAGAAACTAAGACATTTCTTGGGCTAGGAGGCAGGAATACATCAATGTTCTCATGGTAGGAAAAGCTACATCAGGACCTATGGCTAGAATGAAGGAGATGCAAAATGTTGGACTTTGCACCATTTAAGATTCAAATTCCTGCAAGAGGCCATCTGATTAGATCAGTTTTAGTCCCAGTGTCTGCTGCATTGAGGGTGTCTTAGTCCCTTCTGGCTGCTACAACAAAATAACCATAAACTGAGTAGCTTGTAGACAGAGATATTCTCTCATGAAGAGATGGCATATACCTGGTACTGTGCCTGTATTCTTGATGGACATCACTAGTTGATTGCACTTTTTTGCAGAGCCGGAATGTGGCCTTGGGAAATAACTTTATTTAGAAATAACTTTAGTTATTTCTAAAGGTGGTCTGGAAGTCCAAAATTAAGGTGCTGGCAGATTTGTTGTCTGGTGAGTGCCCATTCCTCATAGATGGCACCTTCTTGCTATGTCTTTCCATGGTGGAAGGGAGCTTGGGGCCTCTTGTACAAGGGTACTAATCACACTCATGAGGGTCCTCTCTCATGACAAAATCACCTCCCAAAAGGGAGGTTAGGTTTCAATATATGAATCTGGGGGGATACAAACATTCAGACCATAGCAGGTGGACCTTGCCTATGGTAGACTAGATTATTGTGCCAATAGTTTACTCCCTCCCAAGTAGCATAATTGTACATCCACATTCTGCCATATAACTTTGTAGCTCCTCCCACTGAAGCATATTTTCTTGCATCTTGTCTTTGTATTGAACCACGTAACTTTCTCTGGCTGATTGAAGGACATAGAAGTAAAAGTGTTGTCAGTTCCTAGTCTGGACCTTAAAAGGCTTCCCCTTTTTTTGCTCATTATTTTGTGCGTATGCTATTTCCATGAAAAGAAAAGCGCCTACAACAGACTGTTGTTCAGTGGAAATGAGAGTCAAATGAAGCAGAGCCACTTAAGTGAACCAATCCCCAACCCATTCTGCAGAGGATGAGCAAGCTCAACCAGGGTTAACAGAGCCATCCTCATGACCTATAGATGCACAAAGAAAAGAATGCTGATATTTGTATGAAAATAAGATTTTGCGACTCTTACACAGCAGTAGCTAATGGATACATGGGCTTTTCTACTTCTTTTCTTCTTAGTGAGGTACGCCATGTTAATTATCTATTGGTGCGTGACAAAATACCCCAAAACATAAAGACATAAAACAGCAATAGACATTTATTATCCCACAGAGATTCTGCAGGTCAGAAGTCCAGAAGCAGCTTAGCTGGGAGGGTCTAATATGAGTTTTTGCATGAAACTGCAATCAAGATGTCAGTCACGGCTGCAGTAACCTGAAGGACTGAGTGATTTGCTTCCAAGATGGGTTACTCACACCAATGGCACGTTAGAGCTGCCTGTTGGCAGAATGCCTTATTTCATTGTCTATTGCCTTTCTCCACAAGGCTGCTTGTATGTCCTCAAAACATGGCAGCTGATATTCTACACAGCAAGAAACTTCCCAGGAGAGAGATCAAGGAGGAAGCCACAGTGCCTTTTTCGAGATAACCTGGGAAGTCATACACCATTGCTGTCATGACATTCTATTCATTGATGAGTCACCGAACTGAGCCCACACTTAAAGGGAGGGGAATTAGGCTCCACCACTCAAAGACAGGAGTGTCAAAGAATTTGTGGACATATGTCAAACCCACCACAGGCAAGTACTAGGTTAACTCATCAAATTGAACAAAATGGGGAAGACGTAATTTCCCAAAATAAAACAAGGATTCTGTAGGAAGGGGAAGCAGAGCAATCTAAATTAATTAAATAGCAGTAGGGCCAGTGTGTGAAGAGGTATAGCAACACAGAATGGCTTGATACATATGATGGAAAATCCTCTGAGGGTGTCCAGAAGGAAAGCAAAATTGGCACAAAAGCAACAAATGGCAAAGGCAACGTGGGGGTATAGGAATTAGATGCAATACACAAAAAAGGCGTTTTTTTTTTTTTATGATGATAACAAGAGGACCCAGCTCGAGAGGGAGGTGGTTTACAAAAACATCTTTGAGGCCTATAATGCAGGTGGGAAAAGGAAAAGAGATAAAAAGATGGCATTCATGTACTCATAAAGGTATTAGAAGGAAGTCTGCAAGCAGATTGGTGGCGCAGGGGTGGGTAAGGGAAACAACAAAGTAAGTACCCAAAAGGATAGCCGAATTTTCTTATGAGTGGCCTGCAGGTGTATATGCACTCAGGCCATCCACGAATCAAATAAATGCTTGATGAGAGCCATTTAGTTAAGAGCATGCGATCGCTATGGTCAATTAGAAGTAAGAAGAAAAGGACAGTGATGATCATTATGTCTATTGCCAAGTAGAACTGTATAAGGCGTGGCTAGGAAGTGCCACTCCAATCACAGGACATCAGTGGTCATGTCTACCTCCCTCCCATGCTGTTCCTAAGGACAAAGAATGAGAAGGTAGGGAGAAAACACAGAAAAGCTTCGTTATCTGCACACTGGCTTCCCCGGGTGGTCTGTGCAGTTTTGAATGGCATTAGCTGAACTTTTTAGAGTCGTGTGTCTAGCCCAGAGCATAAAATGAATTATGGAATCAGGTTAATGACAGAAAAAAAAGACAGAGCTATTCTCTCATGAAGAGATGGCATATACCTGGTACTGTGCCTGTATTCTTGATGGACATCACTAGTTGATTGCACTTTTTTGCAGAGCGTGAATGTGGCCTTGGGAATCCTTGTGGGAATCAAAATTGTGCTCCAAACAGCTGCTACCAATCTAATGAAGTGGTAGTGCAGGATGAACCCAATTTGTCATCCCTGGGCTCAGTATCTCTGAAAGTTGAGAAACATGAGGCCAGTAGGAGATAAAGAAAGCAATGTCTTCTGCCAGAGAGACACCTAGAGAACAAAGTCTTCTCCAGTTTGCTGATCCTAAGAGAGATGCATTTCTCTCTCAAGACAAATAGGCCCCTGCTGTTCATTCTTAATTTCGTATACTCAAGCCTACATGCTCATAAATGAAGAGCAATGTTGCAGAGGAAGGAGCCCCTGCAGCCAGAAGGAGGAAGGAGGGGTTTGAAGAAGACACTTTCTAGATCAGCCATTATTGACATTTGAGGCTGGATAATTCTTCATTATGGGGCTGTTCTGTGCACTCTGGGATGTTTAGCAGCATCCCTGGCCTCTAAACATGAGCACTCCCTGCAAAGTGGTGACCATCAGAAATGTCTCCAGGCTTTGTCAGATGTCCCTGGGGCCTGGGGCTAAGGGTAGAACGGGGAGAGGCAGAATCTCCCCCAGTTGAGAACCACTGCTCTAAATGATAAAAATCAGAGGATAGAAATTCAATATGAATTCTAGTTCTTATCCCAAAAGCAAGTTAGTATTTTATAATCCAGGGTCTGTGATGACAAGAACCATAAAGGATTCTGGAAACACTGTCCTTTTGCTATTTCATCGGGATTGACCCCTCTGTATGACAAAACCTTAAGAGAAAAAAAGGCCAGCCTATTTGTGACAGTGGGCATAGCTAGGATGACTCCAAGATGAAGGAAGCAGTGGGAGTGTGCTTTGTGGCCATTCACTGAAGGAGAGGAAAAGAGGTGAATCCAGAGGCCTAATCCAGGCCCATCTTGCAAACCTTTGCTTTAGCTGTTCCCTCTGCCTGGAACTCTTTTCGTTTACTGCTATATCCCCAGTTCCTGGTACAGAGTGGCAGCTGGAGGAATATTTGTTGCACAAATAAATAAAGCATAGCGCACTTGACATAGTCATTGCAAGTGTGATGGTGATCCAAGTGTGGAAGTACCAGGTGCTGTGGGGGCACACAGGATGGAGAACTAAACTTTTCTGAAACATGAAGATTCTCTAGAGAAAATGTCCTGGAACACTAAGGAAGCCTTTCTAGAGATAACGACCTGAAATATGAGACCAAGGGGCTCTGGACAGGAGAAGAGACCATACAGTAAACATTAACAGAGAGAATGTTTATATATATTATTGTGTCAATAGTTTACTTCTTCCCAAGTAACATAATTATATATCCACATTCTGCCATTAATTCTGTAGTTCCTCCCACTAAAGCATATTTTCTTGCATCTTGTCTTTGTATTCAACCATATAACATGCTCTGGCTGATTGAAAGAGGTAGAAGTGAAAGTGTTATCAGTTCCTAGTCTGGACTATGAGTTTGCCTAAATGAATTGCCTAAATATTGCATAAATGGATTTGAAAAGAACATTAAATAATAGAGTCCACGAAGCCTTGGTTGAGTGCTGTGTTACTGCATTACTGTGTTACTGCTTTTATATAAATATATATATATATACATATATATACACACACACACATTCTCATACGTATGTATACACATACACACACACAGAGAGAGAGAGAGAGGATGAGACAGAGGCATATTTAATCCTCACAATAACCCCACAAAGTGGGTACATTTATTGGATACCATCCTCATTTAACAGATGAGACAGCACAGGAACCCAGAAGCTAAGCTAATGTGCTCTAGGTCATACTTGCAGTATGGAGAGCTGAAACACGAAATTGGAGGTTCTAGCCTCAGGGCCTACACCCCTCAACCATCACAATAGTGAAAGAAGACAGAGGTGTAGCATAGTCAAAGCCACAGAGGTGAGAGAGAACATGATGGGGAGCTGGAAGGAGACCAGGATGTAACCTAAGAGAGAACAAGGAAGAGGGTAGCAAATGATGAAGTAAGCCAGAGAGAAAGGAGCTGGATCAAGGGAAGCCTCATCAAAAAACTGTGCACTGAGAGGCTCTGGGAGCCATCCTTGATCGACCACAACACCTACCTTGGATGTAAACATCAGCATTCCTATCACATGTAGGGTGGATTTAATTTCATATGACTGGGTTCAATTTATCAGTTGATAATATTTAGAAAGGTGTTCATGTTAGCTGCCCTACCTCCAACCACCATTTACTAGAGAACAAAAACACTGAGCCCAGGTGTTTAGGATCCTGATTTGTTTTATGTTTTGAAGAGAAGGCAACAGAGCATTCGTTTTTATCCTGGAATAGATGGTTTGTCCAGCTGTAGATGCTGTAGAAAGGAAGCTGAATGTTAATTAGATGTCAACAATAATTATGGTGATTACGTTTTTTGAATAGCTATTGGGAATAGCTGGATCCACATCTAGAATGTGATGTGAATGACGTTTTAATAGTTTTTAAAAGAAGAGAGCAGCCTGTTACTAAGGAAATTACAGTGAATAGAATTATAGTGAAATAGATTTCTTAACAAAGAACTACAACAATGATAATAGTCTCACATGAATTATGTAGTATATATTAAGGAAAATCATAAAAAATGTTTTTCAGACAAGATCCATTATTTAAAAGAAAATCAATTATCAATTATCTTAAAGCTTTGCCTCATGGTTTCACTGGAACATTTTAAGCTGTATCTTTCTGATTTTCCTTAGAACTGGGTCAGACTGCCATTTTTATAAACTATCATTTCAATGAAATTTTAATTACATGCTTTTTATTCACTACAGAGACCCCTGTGCTTCAAATAACCTGTATGATCATGATCATTCTACTTTATAAGATATTTTAATTACATTTATTTTCAAATAAAAATCATAATTCATAGGATTAATATTTGTTATTTGTTAAATATTTATCCTATTTTTATTTTGAAAGTACTCTGCTTTTAATACAAACAATTGCTACCTGATTATTAAATAGAATATCTGCTTCATGTATTTAACACGTTTCACGTAAATCTCAGGGGTTAGACAAAATTAACCTCCCCTCTCAAGCTGGAATTTAAAAGTCTACAGAAGGGAGTGGCATTGCACTAACTCTAGGTAGTCAGAAATTACCAGCCAGCAGTGTAGGTGGACATATGATCATTTATTTGGTCACTTATTCAACAAACATTTGTTGAGTACTTACTGTGTGTCATATATGATGAGAACCAAGCAGGTACAATAATCCATACCATTATTTGGTGACATTCCTAAGGAACAGGACTTCAGTTTTACTGGCTCCCTACCTCCAGCTACTCCTCTAGGCAATCTCTGTCCTTCCCCTTTCTCAATTGAGAAGCATGGCTGCATGCAGTGATGAACAAGGTAGACTCAATTTCTCTCTGTAGCTGTCTATGGAAAGGGGCTTCAGAATTCAATGGGAAAATAGTAAACCATGCGATGAGTGGTCTAACAGAAGAAATACGTGAGGCTATGAAACCACAAGGAAAACACACAACACAGGTTAAGGCAACCTTCTCCAAAGAAATGCTCTACAAACTGACAGGAAGCTTGTACCAAATGCTGAGGTAAGGCAAGAGTGAACAGCAAAGCACAGAAGGCTCTGTGCTTTCCACTCCTTCAAGGAAGTGTAAATTGCTGTGTCTGGCTGAATCATAAAGGATGGAGAAGGCCTTGTTTTGTGTTGAGGCTACAGACATAGATGAGACCCAGATAGCACAGGGCCCATAGACTGTGTTAAAGAAAGAACCTAATCTTAAGAACAGTAGAAAGCAGATGAAAGGTGTTGAGCAAGAGTGTGAGATGATCATATTAATGCTTAAAACAGACCCTTCAGGCTGCCATGTGGACAGTGATGTGGAGGAAGCAAGGCTGGGAGAGCAGTTAGAAGACTATTGCAAGATTCTGAGTCAGAGATGGGGTGGCATGTGCCAGAGGATAGAAGAGCATAAATGGATTTGAAAAGAACATTAAATAATAGAATCCACAAAGCCTTGTTTGAATGCTGTGTTACTGGAGAACATGCCAACATGCTGGTTCCAATAGCAATAATAACTTAGTAACAATGGTGCAAATAATAGCACTGGTCGGACATTTTCTCTATGATAGACACTCTGTCATTGCTTCTCATTTAATCTTCACAACACCACCTGGAGATGGGTATATTCAGTTTATTCTTACTGTCCTGTAGAGAGGACATCGAGGATCAGAGAGGTTGAGTTTCTTGCCCAGAATCACAACCAGAAGGTGGCAGAGCTGGGATTTGGGCACTAGCAGTCTGACTCCAGAGCCTGTGTTCTCACTGGAAATCAATGTTAGAGAACAACGAGATGAGGATAACATTCAAGTCTTGAGGTGCGTGGGTTTAGAATGCAGCTTTAAAAAAAAAAAAGCCACCTATGCCTTGTATACTTTTCAGGACCAACATCCCTGTATTTTCAGTGAGATTTATTCTTTTTGTTGTAGAAAAAAACATTGGCTTGGGGTAAGAAATGTAAAAAAGAAGGAAGAAATCAAATAATGAACACTTAAGCATGGGCTAGGTATTCAGTACATGCTTTATTTTTATTCATCACTGTGCCAGGTTTAGGGAATGTATTATTTTTAATCTTCCAAGGACTCTAGGAAGTAGGTGATGTGATTCCATTTTTTTTTTTTTTAATTAAGAACCTAGACTGAGAAAGATTTTGCTTTATGTCCAAGTTAGGACAGGCCAGAGCCGAGCCTGACTCTGATTCTCTCTCCGTGGCACATTACTGCCTGTCAGAGAGGAAAAGAAGACAGAGACACACAAGGCAGGTAGGCATTTGGTCAGAAAGAAACAGAAGTTCCCAAAGTGGAAAAGACAAAAGAAAGCTTTATTGGATGTAGAATTTGAAGCTGAGCAATCTTACAACGAGGTCTCATTGGAGTAACAGAAGAAGTCTCTTCTCTTAACAGTGTTGCCTAGTTCCTTGATGGCAGGAATGAGTTCTATTAACTTCAGAGGCCCACACTGAACTCCACAACAATGAGAAGTCATGACCAGAACATAAGTTCCAGTCTAAAAATTTTTACTGCTGATAGAATAGATTTGGTGCCCTTTGGATGGCCACAGATCGGTCCGTGTTGACTATCGAGAATCTAAGGAATATTAGCTCGCCTGTGAACTTTTTTGGACTTTATAATACTTTGAGTTCATACGCTACTTGTCCTAGTCCCAGGACCTTATAATTGGAGGATTGAAAATATCTAACAGGTAACAAATTAAGTTAAATGATTTCTTTACTTCCCTGGATCAAACATGTACCTGGTGGTGAAATTTGAACAAAGATATTTCCATTGCATCTTGATTTTCCGTGGAGAAATCACATAAGCAGTTTAGGACAGCAGTAATAATGAACCATTATAGCATAGACCAGGATTGGCTCCAGAGTGGTAACACTGTGTCCAATTGACTTCTTTATCCCTGTTATTAACACAGTGCTTAATTTACAGCAAGCTCAAAAAATGCTTGAATGAGTGAAGGATTACATGAGTTATGAACAGCTTATCATGGTATACTAAGGGAGCAATGTAATATAGTGGTCGAACCTGTGGATGCTGAAATCAGCCAATCCAGATTCAAATCATCCTAGCTTCCTGTTTCACATTTCTCTCTTGACTTTGATTTTATTATTTGTAAAATGGAGATAATGCTATTGTAAGATATTCCATTTAAAGTGTTTAACAGGACTTGACAAGGAGTAAATGCTCAATATGTCTTAGCTGTTACTTATTTATCAGCATTAATATCATACAAGTTAAATGCCTTCTTTGTAATCATAAATATTTTTTCAACAATATCTTTGCTCAAGGAAAAAAATATACCATGTAGAAATTATTCCCTTGAGAGGTGGATCCAGGAGTACAATTTTATCTTGTTGGAGAGCAAGACAAATGGTGGGTTAAGTAGAAAGAGTTCTCAGAAGTTAGACTAACCCAGAGTGGGTGTCTGTTTTCCCACCCAAGTACAGATGCTAGGGCTCTCACTTCAACACTACCATGCTGATATCAACTGCCTGTCTTCTGAAGATTACAGTACCTTGAGACATTTGAAAGGAATTGGAATGTCCAGTTGTGTTGGGGCTTGGCAAAGATACTGGACATACTAAGGCCATCTTTCTATTGAATGATTCACGGGCATCTTTAGAAAACTAGCTAGCATGGTTCCTTAATATGGTGACATGCAGTGGTTTCCCTAATGGCAGTGGAAATCTGCAGGCTTTGCCTTGGCTTTTCCTTGGCTGCTGTATTAGTCAGGATTCTCCAGATAAACAGAACCAATAGAAGAAAGAAAGAGAGAGAGAGAGAGAGAAAGAAAGAAAGAAAGAAAGAAAGAAAGAAAGAAAGAAAGAGGAAGGAAGGAAGGAAGGAAAGAAAGAAAGAAAAAGGAGGAAAAGAAAGAAAGAAAGAAAGAAAGAAAGAAAGAAAGAAAGAAAGAAAGAAAGAAAGAAAGAAAAAGAAAGAAGAAAGAGAGAAAGAGAAGAAAGGCAGGCAGGCAGGCAGGCTTGTTATGGGGATCAGCTCATGTGATCATGGAGGCTGATGAGTTCCACAGCATGCCATCTGCAAGCTGGAGAACCAGGGAAGCTGGTAGTATGTCTCAATCTAAGTCTGAGGGCCTGAGAACCACGAGAGCTGATAGTGTAATTTTCAGTCCAAGGCAGAAGGCCTGAGAAACTGGTGGCCTGCTGGTGCAAGTCCTGGAGTCCAGAAGCTGGAGAACCTGGAATTCTGATACCCAAGGACAGGAGAAGAAGGGTGTCCCAGCTCCAGGAGAGAGAGCACACATTCACCTTTCCTCTGCCTTTTTGTTTTATCTGAGCCCTCAATTGATTGGATGGTGCCTGCTCACATGGGGCAAGGAAAGATCTTCCTTATTCAGTCCACTGATTCAAATGCCAATCTTTCTTAGAAACACTCTCAGAGATATATCAAGAAATAATGTTCTACCGGCTATCCGGGAATCCATTAATCCACTCAAGATGACACCTAAAGTTAACAGTTGCCCACGGAGTGTTTTCACAGTCTCCAAGCCAACTCTGCCCTCCACTCTTCTTCATGGGGTCTCTCCTATAACCCTACCAACCTCCGTAAGATCTTAAGTTCTTCTACCCTCTTCCTCCCTTTTCTACCCCACCAAACCAGGTGAACCTTGTCCTGACTCCCTAAAGATCAATCCATCTGCAGCTTTCTTTCTTCTTGTTCCAATGTTATCATGGCATAAACCCTATATCATTTGTTCATTCCTCAGGGCCTTCTATTTTCATTCTCAAAAGCCCTTTTTTTCTCTCAACAAGTCTCCTTATATATCAAAAGCTTTGGCTTTCAAAGCTTTTGTTTCTCATGTGGGCTTTAAGAACATATTTTAGGATTCAGAAAAACTAAACATCGATTTTTTGTTGTTGTTCTTTTTACATTTCTGCTGTAACTACATCAGTTCTCCTTGAGGCATAGTGATGCCTCTGAATGATAGGAGGCAGGGTCATAAACAAGGATGGGAAGAAAAGCACAAAAACTGATGCTTCCAGATCACATCTTGCTGTGCTGCATCCATTCACTATGAGTCCTACTTTCAGGTTTCAGCAGGTTAATTCCTACATTTGACTCTTGGCTGACATTAATCCTGGGCTCTGCTGTCTTGCCACCATGAAGATGTACAGTGAGGACCATGGTGGTCAAGTTCTCCTAAAATTCACACACTCCTTATATCATAATGCTCCTTATGAATTTCACAAAGCTTATATATTGTTCTTCAGATATGTATTGAATGTTTACTATGTGTGATTCATTGTCTTCACAACCCTATGAGGTAGATGCTATTATTGTCCTTATTTTACAGATGGGTAAACTGAGATTCAGAAAAGTTAAGGCCATCATTTCTGCTGTCCATTATATATTTCAAGCTCTCTTTTTGAGCACTGCTCTACCCACCTGGAGTTAGGTGTGCCTACATAATTTGCTTTGGTTAATAAAGTATGAGTAGAAGTGACAGACGTCACATCAGCGTGGAAGCTCTGAGCCAATGCACAATTCGTGTTCTCTTTCCCTGTGCCCCAACAGCGTTCCAGAGAGTAGAAACTCCATTCACTAGCATCCTGGGAAGAGGTGACATGGAGCAGAACCCCATCCATTCTTTAGTGGACAAGAACAAAAAAAACACTTTGTTGTCTCAAGCCACTGACTTACACATTGTTAACACAGCTTCACCTTGCTCATTGTGATTAATACAGAAGTCACTCATTCATGCAATTACTTATCCATTTATTCATTCAACAGGCAATTATGAACTGTCTACTGTATGCCAGATGTGGACTAGGTACTGCAAAAACAAGACATGACAATTGTCTTTATCATCTCTGGTATTTTGTCCACTGAAATCATGGACTTAATTAAATGATGGAGTTGAGTTTCAAACTCAAGTCATGAGATTCCAGAGCTTATGCACTGAAATACTGCTTTCTGTCATCTCAAATAGAAATTTCATAGAGTTTACAATTGGTTTTTAAAATCTTTCTGGGTCTGGGTCTGGGTCTGCTCTATGTCAGGCAGATAGCAGGCTAATTTCCTAATGCACTATCAGTTCAGGTGTAATGGGTAAAGCAAATTGCCATAGGCTCATTACCAAAAGGAAGATGAGCAAGATACCAAAATTTTGATCACGATTTATGGAGTAGGCATTGGTCATGTTTTCCCTCATGTTTGTGTCTGCCTTGCATCTTTTAAACACCCTATTATGTTTGCAGAATTTTTCCAACTGATGGGTTTCCAAAGTGGGAACCTAAAAACTCACTTCCAGCCTCCTCTGCAGCTAGAACACATGCATGTGACCATCCTCCACCAATCAGGTTCACCCCCACTAGACTTCAGTTCAGAAATGACTAATCTAAGGAAAAATGCTTACACTGGTATTTACTTAGCTGGTGAGGGGCAGCAGAAGACCCTGACTTTGAGGAGGACAGTGATGGTTGGGTTGAGTGCCTGACTCATGAGGCTGCAGTGTGAACAGGAACTTGTTCAATAGTACCAATGGCAGGGCAGCAGCATTCATCTTGTTAGGCTAGTTTTGGAGCATAATTTGGGGCATTATTCCTAGAAATTTGGCATTAAGCCCAGTTCTCTAAACAACTTCCCAATATCTTTTAACTACTCACTATTTTTTAATGAACTTGTTTTCTGCTTAATGAGCTGCAGTCAGCTTCTGCTTCTTTAAGTAAAAACCTGATCCGATGCAATGTGGAAACTGAATCAGAAAAGTTTCAAGCCAGATCCTGGGTAAAGAGAACAACAAATGACTAACTTAATGGTGTGTGGGTGGGTGGGAAGTTAAAGTCTGAGGAGTCTGAGGTCAAAGGTGGTAAGGCTTGAAAAGGAGGTGAGCTTCAGTTCTACCTTGAACATATTGCTGTGGGTAGCATGTTTCTGCTGGCCTATGTCCTCTTAGATCTGTTTGTGCAGTCATTCAGTGAATACTTATAGAGGACATACTGCATGCCTGGCTCCATGCTAGGCAGTGGTGGATATAATAATGGGTAAGTCAGGCATAATCTCAGCTCTCATACTAGCTAATAGTTTTATATAATGGGAAGGCTGATCATACCAATGGACAAATATATAACTACAAACTGATAATAAAAGAAAGTTATATAAACATAACGACCAAGTGTGGGAGGTCAGAGATGCCTTCCTGAGGAAGTGATTTTACAGTTGAGATTTGAAGGCCAAGAGACAGCCAGGGGGTGAAATAGAGCAGAAGAGTATTCCAGGAGACATAAACAGCATGTTCAAAGACCCTAGAGACAGAGTAAACATGGCACATTTGAAGAACTGCAAAGCTGATGAACTTGAAGTGAAGAGAAGAGGGAAGAATGGAATAAGATCTGGCTTTGGTGGTACTGGGGAGTCAGGGAAGAACATGCAGAGTCTTGAAGATCTATTAAGGATTTTGATCTTTTTCCTAAAATCAATAGGAGGCTACCGAAGAGTTTTAAGCCCTGTGATAACATTGTCAGATGTGCATTCTAAAATGCCATTTTGACCATAGTAGGAACAGTGGATGGGGTGGAGGAATGGAATGAATTCAAAAAGTTACTAAGGAGACAATTGTGATAGTGCAGGCCAAGAGTGGATTACTAGATCAGGATACAGAACTGGCAGGAGAGATGAAGAGGAGTAGTGTAGATTGGAGATAGAGTTAGGAAGCAAATCAATGGAACTTCACAATAAGTTAGATATAGAATGGGTGGTGACTGGCTTTTCTGATGGGCAACTGATACAAGGACCACTGGAAGAGTATCAGATTTGGCAGCAAAAGAGTGAGAATAGTGTCTTCAGGTCTGGCACATGCTGAGACTGGGGTGTCTCTGAAGCATTCAAGAGAAGACAATAAGTAGACAGATAAGAGGGTCTGAAGTTTCAGGAAGAGTATTGCACTGAAAATGTTTCTTTATTGATCTTAAAAGCAGGATTCTGCTGAAGCTAGAATCTGAGCAAATCCAGACTCATAAGCTCAAGTTTGGAACATTCATCTATTTATTCCATGCAGTTTTGTCAAGCATCTACCTTGCACCAAGCACTGGAGATACAGAATCAAGAGAAGGACATGGACATAGAGGAGTTTATAGTATAGCTGAGACATATAAAAGTCAATACACAAACTGTAAGTAATGAAGGTGTGTAGAGGGTTCTTTTAAAAGGCAAATATTGTAGGGTAGATTTTAGGGTTGAGGCGCAGGGATGAGTTGTATTCTAGGAAGGGAAGACAATAATGCAAAGACTTAGTGTCATGGAAGCATGCACTGTTCTTGAGGAATCATCAATATTAAATTTGGATGAAGGAAGGGAGTTGGAAACTGAGCAGTATTAAAAGATAAGGCCAGAGATGTAGGCAGAAGGCTGGGATCAGCCATCCTATAAACCTTTTGAACTTGAAGATTACCAGGTACCACTGAAGCATTTCGTGCAAGGGGATAATAGGATCAGATTTGTGTTTTAGGTAGATAACTCTGCTGGAGTCGTGGTGGATGGCTTTAATAAGAGATCTGAGAAATGTCACTCAAATTCGGAACCTGCTATTGCATCTTTTTAGCAGGTGGATTTTATGTTTATTCGTGCCTTCAGGGTTCCAAGTGTTCATGTCATTATCTTATCTCATTTGAAGCACAATTGAAAAATACACAAATCAGTGTACTATTATACTTTATTCTTTTTATGGTTAAATTAGATAACGATCAAAAAATGACATTGGCTTGCTCACTTGTTAGAAACCATAAAATAACCTTCCTCATTAAAAAACCATTTTTCCATCACGAAGCAAATTTGGAACAAGGTACAGTGTGTCTTTAATCTCTCTTTAATTGATGCATATTGCTTTTTATCATATTCCATGACTCACCATGTTTTGACTATAGCTGACTTGAACTGTAACAGTCTGTTACCTTTTTGCCACAGTTTGCTACAGGCTAACAGGCCAATGAGACTATTAACGTAAAAGTTAAGATTCCTTTGGTCTTAAGTTAAATAATGAGTAAATAATTGAGAAAGAATTCTAAAAAGGAACCCCTGAAGGCTTATGTAATAGCTTATTTGATCCACATAAAAAGCCAGATAGGAAATCAAGTTTCTGCTAGTTAGACAAAAGCTATTTTCCTTCATTAACATGAGTGATGAGAACAAAAATCAAGAAAAGACCCTTAGAACAAATAGAGCCTCAAATACCACTTTGGCAGAGTACAGTTATGCTAAGCTAGAACTTTAAATAGCAACACTCTGCATACTTTTGGCTTACCCCATTGAAATCACTATGAGCTATTGTTTTATTGTCTGCTGTTACATGTAAGTTGCTGGCAGCTGCTGATGGTGATTGCTGCTTGGGGAAGAGGAACTGGAAAGAAAGATCCCTTACCAACTGTTTTCCATGCTGCCCAGATGTGAAAGGCTCCACTGCCCTAGAAGGATAATGGAGGAGTTGAACATTAACAAAAGAAATGATATTTTAGAAGCTAGGAGCTGAAGTATCCTCAAATTAGGAGACTTTCTCCATTTATTTTCTTAGTAACAGTTGGGTGTGAGTATAAGAAACCCCAAGAGGAGAGAGAAAAAAATATATAAATATATATACATATATATATATAGAGAGAGAGAGAGAGAGAGAGATAGAGAGAGAGAGAGAGAGAGAGAGAGAGAGAGAGAGACAGACAGACAGAGAGAGAGACAGAGAGGGAGAGATCTGAAAAACAAAGGCCCCTGGTTGTTCTTTCTCAGGCAGTAGCTTGGGTATCTTGATTGACAACCTCTGTTTTGAAGCCAATATTGTGAATAAGATAATGATTCTTATGTGGGAAGAAAGGCAAAAAAGGCTTACAGTGATTTAATAACAGCTTTCTGCTGGCTAGATATCTGAAAACTTAAAATGTAGTTGACAGTAATGAGTTTTGTGGGCTTTTTTCTTAAAAACGTAAAACATTAAATATCTTTTGAAAAAACCTCACACACAATAGGGGCACATCTGATGGATTTCTTACTTTTTGGAGTTTTATTAGGTTGCAAATGTGTCACTTCAGCCTTGGTTCCAAGTCTATTGAACTTGTAGAAATGTAAAATAGGACTTCCTGCAACAAATGGGCCAAGTGTCTTCTTCAGCATGAAAACAGTGACAGTGAGATGTCAACAATGCTGCAACAAACCTGTCTTTGTCTTTTCATTATTGCAATTCAGAAATATTGTGAATATTCAGATTGATTGCAAAAACTTTCAGAAACAACCTTCACTAACAAAAAGATAGGGAATTTTTTCCACTAAATATTTTGAATCAGTCAAGATCAAATCTACCTGCTACTGACTATTTTTCTTAAAGCTAAAAGAAAATTTATTTGGAGGAGGAGAATATGTAAGTCTCATTACCAACTGTCTATATAAACTGAAGCTTTCCAGCCTATATAGATCCCAATTGCAATGAATATCATTTGCACATATAATGAAGTTAGTTAGCCAATGTGTTTATGCTGAAGTCTTCTCCTTGTATACATATGTATATTTTGAATCTTACCACTTTCTAACTTACAGTATGGTCATTTGTATACTTTCGTTTTATCTCTAAAAGTGCAAAATTTTCTAAACTCAGGAATGTGCTACTGCAGGCTTTTACTGGCTCACCAGAGCCCATTGTTAAATTTTCAAGGATTTTATGATCCAGTTGTTAAATAAGTTCACTATTAAAAATTAAATTAGATAAACTTAAAATTGAATGAGTTATAACAAAAAAACATAAATGCTGAAAATATATTATTTATGAATTCTTTTCCTACTTTTTACTGTTATCTATGCTCTTGCAGTTCTTTATGCATATCATATCTTTATGGTTAAAATACTATAAAATGGTGTGCTCCTATACATCCCCTCACAACACAGCATTCAACAACAGCATGCTGGTAGCTCAAAACCAATCATGCTGATAGCATTTACACCATGGAAATAGGCAAATGCCATAAATTAAAATTTGCTTTATTGTTTTAATTGTCTAGACCAGACACTGGCAAATCTGGCCAAAAATTTGGCCCAAAAAGCCAAATCCTGTCTCAGAGAATTAAGAATTTTTTTTTTTTTTACGTTTTTAAAGGTTATTTAAAAAAGAAAAGAAAAATATGTGACAGATCATATGTGACAGTTTTTTTCTTTAAAGGGCTGGTAGTAAATGTATTAGGCTTCATGGGCCCTGTAGAACCTGTCACAACTGCTCCACTCAGCCATTGTAGCACAAAAGCAGCCATAGACAATATGTAACCAAATCAACGCGGCTGTTTTCCAATAAAAATTCAAGAAAAACAGCTGGTGGGCCTTACTTGGCCCACAGGCCATAGTTTTCCAACCAGTGGTGTAAGTTGCAAACACAAATAATTAAGTCTGTGTTCTGCAAGCGTCCTTCTAATCAATAAATTATAATTGTAATAAATATTTAGATCTAGGTAATACCCTTAAAGAATTAAAAGTATCAATGACCTTTCCCTGCAGCAAATTGCAACACAGCTAATTTGAATCACTTTGCAGTTATATTAAATGGAAAATTCCATCTCTGAATGCTCTTTGGTCAATCATGTAATGGCAGTTGTGAAATGAAGTTGTGTGGTTTTAAAGCACTTTAAAGTTGCCTGATTCACTTAGCCATACTGTTACTCTCAGAAAGCAACAGATGATTACAAACAAAGCATCTACTTATTCATCAACCCACTGATGATCTTTCAAATAAGCTGAAGCCAATTGGTTGGAGTAAGATACACTTAATTTGACTGAGACTCTTCTGTTGAATCACTGAACTTTACCTTTCAGTTCACAAGACTGTTTTTAGTAAGAAGGCTGGCATTTTATTGTATTTCATTCTATTTATATGTGTGTATTTACGTGCAGTCACATGTAAACACCCATACACAGAATCTGGATCAAAAATGCCTTTGGCTGGCTACTCTGGCTCATGCCTGTAATCCCAGCACTTTGGGAGGCCAAGGAGGGTGGATCACCTGAGGTTCGGAGCTTGAGACTAGGTTGGGCAACATGGTGAAACCCTGCCTCTACCAAGAAATAGAAAAATTAGCCAGGCGTGGTGGTGCATGCCTGTAGTCCCAGCTATTCTGGTGGCTGAGGTGGGCGAATTGCTTGAACCCGGGACGTGGAGGTTTCAGTGAGCTGAGATTGTGCCAATGTACTCCAGCCTTGGTGACCGAGTGAGACTCTGTCTTAAAAAAAAAACAAAAAAAAACCAAAAAAAAAAAACACAGAAGTTATTGCTATGCTCCTCAGTGTATTAGTCCGTTTTCATGCTACTAATAAAGACACACCCAAGACTGTGTAATTTATAAAGAAAAAGAGGTTTAATGGAGTCACAGTTCCACGTGGCTGGGGAGGCCTCAAAATTATGGTGGAAGACAAGGAAGAGCAAGTGACAGCTTACGTGGATGGCAGCAGGCAAAGAGCTTGTGCAGGAAAATTCCCCCCTATAAAACCATCAGATCTCATGAGACTTATTCACTATCACAAGAACAGCACAGGAAAAACCTGCCCCCATGATTCAATTACCTCCCACCAGGTGCCTCCCACAACACATGGAAATTCAAGATGAGATTCGGGTGGGGACACAGCCAAACCATCTCATTCCACTCCTGGCCTCTCCCAAATCTCATGTCCTCACATTTCAAAACCAGTCATGCCTTCCCAACAGTCCCCCAAAGGCTTAACTCATTTCAGCATTAACTCGAAAATCCACAGTCCAAAATCTCATCTGAGACAAGGCCAGTCCCTTCCACTTATGAGCTTGTAAAATCAAAATCAAATTGGTTACTTCCTAGATACAGTGGGGGTACAGGCATTGGGTAAATACAGCCATTCCAAATGGGATAAACTGGCCCAAAGAAAGGGGCCAGAGGCCCCATGCAAGTCTAAAATCCAGCAGGGCAGTAAAATCTTAAAGCTCCAAAATGATCTCCTCCTTTGACTCCATGTCTCACATCCAGGTCACACTGTTGCAAGAGGTGGATTCCTATGGTCTTGGGAAGCTCAGCCCCTGTGGCTTTGCAGGGTGCAGCCTCCCTCCTGGCTGCTTTCACGGGCTGGTGATGAGTGTCTGCAGCTTTTCCAGGCATGCAGTACAAGCTGTCATTGGATCTACCACTGTGGGGTTTGGAGGGCAGTGGCCCTCTTCTCACAGCTCCACTAGGCAGTGGCCTAGTAGGGACTCTGTGTGGGGGCTCCCACCCTACATTTCCCTTCTGCACTTCCCTAGCAGACTTCTCCATGGGGGTCCTGCCCCTGCAGCAAGCTTTTTCCTGGACATCCAGGCATTTCCATACATCCTCTGAAATCTAGGTGGAGGTTTCCAAACCCCAATTCTTGACTTCTGTGCACTGGCAGGCTCAACCCCATGTGGAAGCTGCCAAGGCTTGGGGCTTGCACCCTCTGAAGCCACAGCCTGAAATCTACCTTGGCCCCTTTTAGTCATGGCTGGAGTGGCTGGGACACAGGGCACCAAGTTCCTAGACTGCTCACAGCAGAGGGACCCAGGGCCCAGCCTATGAAACCACTTTTTTCCTCCAAGGCCTCTGGGCCTGTGATGGGAGGGGCTGCTGTGAAGCCCTCTGACATACCCTGGAGACATTTTCTACACTGTCTTGGTGATTAACATTCAGCTCCTCATTACTTATGCAAATTTCTGCAGCTGGCTTGAATTTCTACTCAGAAAATGGGATTTTTCTTTCTATCATATTGTCAGGCTGCAAATTTTCCAAACGTTTATGCTCTGCTTCCCTTATGAAACTGACTGGCTTTAACAGCATCCAAGTCACCTCTTGAATGCTTTGCCACTTAGAAATTTCTTCCTAAATCATCTTTCTCAAGTTCAAAGTTCCACAAATCTCTGGGGTGGGGACAAAATGCCACCAGTCTCTTTGAAAAAGCATAGCAAGAGTCACCTTTGTTCCAGTTCCTAACAAGTTCCTCATCTTCATCTGAGACCACCTCAGCCTAGATTTCATTGTCCCCATCATTATCAGCAATTTGGTCAAAGCCATTCAACAAGTCTCTAGGAAGTTCCAAACTGTCCCACATTTTCCTGTGTTCTTCTGAGCCCTCCAAACTGTTCCAACCCCTGCCTGTTAGCCAGTTCCAAAGTCGCTTCCACATTTTTGGGTATTTTTACAGCAGCACCCCTCTCTACCAGTACCAATTTACTGTATTATTCTGTTTTCACACTGCTGATAAAGACATACCCAAGACTGGGTAATTTATGAAGAAAAAGAGGTTTAATGGACTCACAGTTCCACATGACTGGGGAGGCCGCACAACTATGGTGGAAGACAAAGAGGAACAAGTCACGTCTTACACAACATGGCAGCAGGCAGAGAGTTTTGCAGGGAAGCTCTCCCTTATAAAACCATTAGATCTCGTGAGACTTATTCACTATCACAACAGCATGGTAAAGACCTCCTCCCATGATTCAATTACCCCCACCAGGTGCCTCCCACTTGTGGGAATTCTAGATAAGATTTGAGTGGGGACCCAGCTGAATCATATCACTCAGTCTTTCCACCTTTTAATCTGGAAAGTCTGGTCACAACTGCTTAGAATTTAGGCCCAGGAGCTACTAAGAATTAGTAGAATATTTGGTTTAATAGAGTCTTAATAATTTTCATGAATTTTTAACTTCCTCTTAGAGGGCAACATTTATGTGACTGTACATTCTCTCCACTTTTTCTAGAGTTCCTCCATAGGCATCCTCAAACAGAATGGTATCTTAATAGTGTCTCACTTGTCAAACAAACTCTTATTTATTTGAGACATCATGGGAAGGGTCACAGCCTGTTCCTTGAAGGCTTTGCAAAGTAATCAGGCAGTGTAAGTGATGGCAAGCCCCCTGGATGTGGACTCAGCCCACCTGAGTTCTAGGCCTGGCCTTGCCTTTAGGTCACTGTGTGAAGCCAGACTAGTTGCCTCCCTGCCCCAGCCTCAAAACTGCTATAGCCATCAAAACTGAACTAGGACCAGACAAACTCTAATATCCCTTACAGCTCACACTCTGTGATACCAAATACTTAGAGTTGGAAAGCATGTCCCTCTTGGGCAAAGGGTTGTGGTCTAAGGGAAAGAAGCTGAACTGGAAGTTGTTGGTGACAGAGCTACCCCAAAGATTGAACACAGACAGCCCTCATGTCCTATCAGGTCTAAGGCCTGCTTAGTTTGTCCCACAAAATATAAAGTTGCTTATTTTTTTTCTAATTTACTAATATTTAAAGGTAAGAAGATTTTATATAAAAATCTGGATTGTCAGCTTTTCTTGAAAAACTAAAAAATCTAGCAACCATGGTCCCCCACATTTCCCAACTGCAATATGATCGGGAGCTGAGTAGCAGTTGCCCCATGAAGTGGGTCAGGGAAGTTAGAGACTATTGATATCTTAAGCACAGACTGCAGAAGGTGATTTTCCATGAAAGGCATGTGAAGCTCTCATGTGAAGGATCAAAAAGGGCTCTTCTTTCTTAACATAGAACAGAGAACATATCATTTTAGACATCAGCTCATAAGCAATACTAGTTCTATATTCATTTTCTTCGTTGAAAGTAGTCTATTTGGTGAAGATTCCAGTTTTTTCACATTATAGCTTTCATAGGGAAATAGCTATGATGGTTTGCATAAAATGTTCAGACCTTATCTACCTAGTAGTAAATCTAACAAAGGGAGTGCAAGATCTTTATAGGAAACGTATGTAAAATGTTATTTATGCATTGAAAAAGAAGACAAGAAAAATGGCATGATATAACATGATCATGGATGAGAAGATTCAATATTGTAAAGATGCAAATTTTCCCCCAATTAGTCTATAAATTCAATGACATTTTAATTAAAAATGTACCAAATATTTCAGGTATCCTGGTAAATTTATTTTCAACTTAATCTAAAGGCATAAAATACAGGAAAGGCCGAGATAATTCTGAGAGAGAAGACAAAAGAGAGGGCAATGTTATAATATATATGAGGCTTATAGCAAGGATATTATAATTAAAACAGCAAGGTATTGGTATAGTAGTAATCAAATACACAAGTGCATCAGAACAAAAAGCTGGAAAATAGATATATGCATATATAGAAATTGCTGTATCTGAAACTGCAAATCAGTGCAGAAATGATGAACTACTTGATATGTAGAAATTATCTTTCTTTATAGAAAAAGAATTGTATTCCTACCTTCCCTTATGCAAAAATAAACTCCAAAGAATTAAATACCTAATTGAGAAAAACAAAACTCTGAAACTATAATTTAAAAATGGAAAATATCTTTATAATTTCAGATCTAGGAGGAATTTCTTAAAACAAGTAATAAAAGCAAATGTTATTTTTTTAAAGATAAAGTTAGGCTTTATTTTAAATTTTTATATGACGAAGGATATCAAGCAAAGGCAATAGTCAACTGGGAAAAGATACTTTCAACATTTATAATGGGCAAAGGAGTTGTATTCAGAATGTTTAAAGAACTTATAAATCAGTGAGAAAAAATACAAATAGAAAAATGGGCAGAAGATACTAAGAAGCAATTTTTAAATTTAATTAATTAATTTTTTGAGTCACGGTCTTGCTGCCTCCCAGGCTGGAGTGCAGTGGCGTGATCATGGCTCACTGCAGCCTCAACCTCCCAGACTCAAGCAATCTTTCCACCTCAGCCTTCCAACTAGCTGTAACTACAGGCACATACCACCATGCCCAGCTAATTTTTAAATTTTCTTGTAGAGATGGAGTCTCCCTATGTTGCCCAGGAATGGTCTTAAACTCCTGGGCTCAAGTGATTCCCCGGTTTTGGCCTCCGAAATTGCCGGGATTACAGGCATGAGCCACTATGCCCAGCTTCTAATAGGCAATTCACAGGAGAGGATGCTCAGGTACATAACACAATATGAAAAGATAATTAACTTTACTAGTAATCAGGAAACGTCAAATTAAAATAAGAGAAATAAAAACATACGTCCACACAAAGATTTGCAATTTTATTTGTAATAGGCAAAAAACTGGAAACCACCAACTGTTAATTAAAAGATAAATATATAGACAAAATATAGTATATCCATACACTGAAAAAAAAAACCTAAGCTCTGATAATAAGATGGATGAATCTCAAAAATCATTATGCTGAGTGAGAAAATTCAGACTAAAAATATATATATAATGTTATTTCATTTGTTTAAAAAATCTAGAAAATGAAAATTAATCTATATTAAAAGAAAACAGATCAGTTGTTGCCTTGTGTATTCATTTCCAATTGTTGCATATTAAATTACCTTGAGCTTAGAGACTTAAAACAACGCACATTTATTTTCTCCTAGTTTCCATGGGGCAAGAGTTACCCAGGCACTCTGCTCAGACTGAAATCAGGGCTGCAAACTCATCTGAGGCTTTAGGTCCTCTTGCAAGCTCTTTGGTTGTTGGCAGGATTCAGTTCTTTACAGCTGGAGGACTGAGGCCCCACACTCCTACAGGCCCTGCCCTTCTCTGCCACAGGGCCCTCTTCACACATGGCAGTTTGGTTCTTCCAGGCTACCAGGACAGCTTGCCTGCTTTTTCAAATCTTTGTGGCTTCTGTTTCTGACTTTTAGAACCTCTTTTAAAGAGCTCATATATTATATCAGGCCCATTTGGGATAGCCTCTCTTTTGATTAACTTAAAGTCAACTGATTAGGGATGTTCATTACATATTGCAAGAACTCTTCCCCTTTGCCACATAATGTAGGCTAATCAGTGAGTGTTGTATCATTATTTTTACAGGTTCCACTCACATTCGGGTTAGGAAATTACACAGGGTTTGTACACCAAGGGGTGGGAAACTTGAGGCCATCTCCTGTTTACCACACCCAGGGTCGGAAGTTGAGGGAAAGATGTAAATAAGGCAGTCTCATTTTATCAGTGTTCTTAACTACTTTCTACATTGCTATGTGTTCTCCCTTCTTTTTAAAATGGGACCTTTTCCCTAATACAATGGAAATGTCAATTGCTTTTCCTTTTTCATTGTTCCATCATGTAGACACATGAAAAAAAAATACTATTTTAAGAACAAGATGATCAACGTCTACAGTGCATTGAGTGAATAAAAAATTGAGAAAGAAATGAATTGCAAAGAGGCACAAGGAAACTTTTAGAGGTGTCGGAAATCTTCAATATCTCAATTGTGGTGCTGGTTTTATGGGTATAATCATTTCTTAAAATTCATCAAATTGTACCCTTTAGATATATGCAGTTTGTTATATATCAGTTATGCCTCAATAAAGTCATAAATTAAATAAAAACATTTTCACCCATCAGATTGGCAAAATATTGAAAGTCTAAAAGTACCAAGTATAAGCAATGATGGGACATAATGGAAACACATACAGTGCCGGGGCAGGAGTGTGTAAACTACAGATGGTTTTGGTCATACCTAGAAAAAAAGATGAATACGGCTATATTTTTAATACCCCCAAATTTCACTGCTATATAGATATTGCAGAGAAACTCACCCATTTCCACCAAGAATAAATACAAGGATACTCATTGTATATTGTTGCAATAACAAAAATTGAAAACAACTTAAATGTCCATCATTAGACAAATGAATAAGCATGACATATTCATAAAAGGAAACACTATTCAGGAGTTAAAAATGAATAAAGGGGTCTGTATATATCAACATAGATCTTAAAAATCTAATGTCTAGAAAAACACATTGCAGATCGATTGTTCATTATGATAACATCTATGGAATAAAAGTGCAAAATATTGCTGCATGCTATTTATTGAAAAATATAGGTAACACATGTACATAACAACATGGATGAGAAAAAATACACGTTCATGACTTTGGGAGAAAAGGGAATAAAATTGGAGACAGACCTAAAAGGGAGCTCAGTTTCATCATCTATTTTTTTCATTTAAAGGATTCAGAAGCAAGTATGGAAAACATTAGTGTTTGTTCATGCTGGTGGCGGATATTGAGCGACTGTTATACAGCAAATGGACTCCCTGCCCCACACACATAGAAGCTAATACTATGGCACCAGCTTTTGAGAAAAGAAAGGCTTTGTTACAAGGCTGGCCAGCGAGGAGACAGGAGAAGGACTCAAATCAATCTCCCTCACTTGGGGCCTGGGGCAAGTATTAAGGGGTTGGATGACAAGAGAAAGGATTTACAAATGTTGGCTTGGCAAGGTCCAGTTGGAGGTCTTCAAATTTGACCATTTACAATAAGGCATGTTGAGGCAGATTTTAGTCCCAGATCTTCCTGGCCAACAGACCCCTTACTTTGAAAGAGTGCCGGTGGTCATATTGCAGCAGGTTCTGGTCATGTCCCATCTTCTTGGTTCCATGAGGAGGAATCATTGGTTCTGGATGTTGTTAGAGGTCAAAGCTGTTTCTGTTACACATGCCTAGGCTGTATCACTTGCAGTCTTGGCTCTGTTAATGCCTATAAGCCAATGCAACATTCTGTTACCAGCAGAATAGGGCCAGGGCCAGTTTGGGCTGGTTTGGCAGTTACATAAAGTTTCACTTTATTTTGTTTTTAAATTATCACCTATAAATAACCCTTGTCTAAATATGAGAATAACATCAGAAAAATCCAAAGTGAGAGACATTCTATAAAATACTTTGCCAGTTCTCTTCAAAATGTCAAGGTCATTAAAAACAAGGAAAATCTGAGAAACAGTCTAAAGAGACATCATGAATAAATGTAATGTGGTATCTTGAGTAAGATTCTAAAACAGAAAAGGCACATTAGGTTAAAAACTAAGAAACTCAGAATAAATTATGAGCTTAAGTTGGTAATAACATATCAATGTTAGTTCATTAATTGTGTCAACTGTACCCTAGTAATGTCGAAAATAAAGGAAGCTGGGTGCAAGGTATATGGAAACTCTCTGTTATATTCTTGCAACTTTTCTGTAAATCTGAAGCTATTTTAAAATGAAGAGCTTATTTTTTTGAAAAAATCATCACCTATAGTTCAAAGAAAACATCTTGGTGGGGTGTCATGTAGGAAAATACTATTTTGAAGGTAGGCCAGTCTATATTGAAATCCTGGCCCCTCCACCCATGCCCACAACACCTTTGGGACTACTTCAGCTTCCATTTCCTCTTTTGCAAAATGAGAACAATCTCTACCTTGGAGAATGATTGAGACATTAAATAGGAATGCATAAAGCATTTAGCACATAGTAAAGGCTCAATAACAATTACTTATTATTTCCATTTTATTGTAGTTATTGTATTATTATATATATCAAATGTGTTTGTTTTGATTATTAGGTAAGAAAACCATAGTATCTTTAAACCTTCCGGATTAAAAAAAATAAACAAGCTTCGCTTTGCAATCACTCTGTTAGCACACACCAAAATGTACACAATATCAACAATCCCTTTGATAATATGGGGCACTTTGGAGGGAGGGGAGCTATTAGTAAGTTTACTGGACTTTATTCTCTTTATTCTTAGGTGAATTTTCCTTACCACTCTTCATAAGTTCAGACCAAAATATCTTCATTACACCACTATTCAGTGAGAGGGAAGGACAGAAAGGAAAAGCTTCGGACAAAGACAGTAATCTTTCCTCAACTAAATTAAGGAAGAGAAAGTACAACCCTTGTGTGTAAATTTTTTTAGCACAATGATCCTTCTTCCTAGCATATGTGCCCAATCCCAATCACATTAGATCCATCCTGTTAGCGGGGAGGAGGGGAAAGGGTGGTCTTCCTGCTGCCCTTACCTCTCTCCATTTTATCTTTAAAATGAAATATTGTGCCATCACAAAAATCCTGTTTTCACAGAATAGTGCATGAGATGGAAAAATGCTCATGATATAAACATCAGGGAGGAAAAGCAGGATTAAACTCTATCTATAGAGTAATTCACATTTTGGGGGGAAATGAGCAAATATTCATGTGCAAAGAGAAAATACTGTAAGGATAAACTCTCCACCCAAAGAGTAGTCAGCTGATTGGTGGTATACAGTAAACTTCATTCTGTATAGTTTTTGTGTTTTTCAGACAATAATAGACATTACTTAAATAGACTGAAAAGAGATAGGGGAGGTATAGGTTAATTTGTTATTATGGGTATACATGCTACAAATGATTAATGGTAAACAATGATATGAAGGTGGTTTACAGTCCCAGGAGATAACTCCTCATGTAGGAATAAGATTCAAGGTGCTCTTCTCCAATAACAATATTAAGATACCATTTTTGAGCTCTCATTATAAGCACACTTCCAAGCTCTTGGCAGGGACTATTTTCATTGAATTCTTAGGCTGTGGGATCTGCCTGCCTAGGTTCAAATTCAGGCTTCATCCATTACTATCTGTGTGACCTTAGGCAGGTTACTTAATCTCTCTGAACCACAGTATTCAGATATGTGAAACAGGGATAAAAATAACACTTATTCATGGAATTATTATAAATATTAAATGAACTTATGGAAATAGACTTTTTTATTTTTTTTTAGTAAGATGAAGTCTTACTCTGTCACCCAGGCTGGAGTGCAGTGGCACAATCTCGGCTCACTGCAACCTCTGCCTCCCAGGTTCAAGTAATTCTCCTGCCTCAGCCTCCTGAGTAGCTGGGATTACAGGCATGCGCCACCACGCCCAGCTAATTTTTTTTGCATTTTTAGTAGAAATGGGGTTTCACTATATTGGCCCAGCTGGTCTTGAACTCCTGACCTTGTGATCCACCCGCCTCGACCTCCCAAAGTGCTGGAATTACAGGCATGAGCCACAATGCCCTGCCAGAAATACACTTTTAAAAATGTCCTAGCATATAATAAGTGTTCAACAAAAGTTTGCTAAAAGTATGCCCATTATGTGGATGAAGATGATAAGGCTTAGAGAAGCTGAGTGATTTTCCAAGGTTATGTGCCTGTAAGTGGGGAAGCATTCAAACCCTTGTCTTCTCAAACGTTATTCTTTTAATCATTGTACCACAAATTACTTTCACTAATTAGGCACATGAAGCTTAAGGCTCTGCAGACAGTTGACTTGGGCTGGAACTGTCACCAGTAACCTGCATTCTTTCCCTACTTTATGTCAGCCACAAAGAAAGAATGTCAAATTAGAAAGGCAATCAGGTTTTATTCAGTGGCCAAAGAAGGGGAGCTCATGATCTAAAGGCACCTCTTCCCAGGCAATGGGGGGGTATGGGAGTTTTAAGGAGTTGAATGTAGGGGGAGGTATGC
Organism: Pan troglodytes; assembly: GCF_028858775.2. Taxonomy (NCBI): domain Eukaryota; kingdom Metazoa; phylum Chordata; class Mammalia; order Primates; family Hominidae; genus Pan; species Pan troglodytes. The sequence continues at coordinate 67,406,114 of NC_086015.1, forward strand.
AGGCATGTATAGGGTGGAGTTCCAAGTGGTAGGTGCATTTCATGAACATACTTCTCCATATATTGCATGTACACAAAATGGCGGTGATCTTCACTTAGCAGAGGGGATTTTAGTATGATAATGATATGTTAATCATTCAAAGGTAACTAGAGGTCACCTCCTTTGGTCTGCACCAATTTCTCACCAGTCTTGACTTCCTCTGATAGGGGGTCACAAAGTTGCTTTTGGCATCCAGTCCGTTTGGTTTCTTCAAGCTGTTGTGCCTATCAATAAAGAGACTAGAAGAAAAAAAAAACAGCTAAAGTTTTTCCACTGCAGGGCAGTTCTGGTGACAGAATTTCTTTTTTTGTCTCAGCAAAGAATTTAAGTTGCTTTGCATTCAAATTCAACTTCAAAATTAATTTAAAATAATTTTAAAATAACTCTAAAACTATGTCGAGCCTTCTAGTTCTACCAGAATAAATATGCTTCTTGGGTATATCCATACTGACAGCTGCATTTCTTCAAGAAATGACATGACAGAAGAGTGTCCTCCTAAAATTCAAACTTGGAAGACCAACCGGTCTCAAGCTACTTGTTTGAAAGGATGAGTTATATAAAATGGCATGTTCTTTATCTTAAAAAAAAAAAAAAGTATTACAAAGCCCCAAGGAGACAATAAAATGTAAAAGAATCTGTTACCTTGATTTTATTTACTGCTTTTTTTTTTGAAAGCCAACACTGAGCTATATATTGATATACAAGACAAACCATTTCTTGGCATATTTCAACTTGTCTGAAAGTCAGTTACTTTGGTTACAGCTCAAAGGACAAGTTCTCAGTAAAGAATAAATAATGTATTCACATTAATCATTTCCCCAGTGTATAAAGTATGTATCAACTAGGATGAGAGAGAGACTGGCCTTGGGAAGAAAAGTACATACTTAGAACAAGGGTCTCAGCAGATTTCTGTCCTTTGATGAGCTCAGGATAGCTCAGGTAAGCCACATGGAACCACTGCTCAGAAATCCATAGGACAGGGCCCTCACGCCCCAGCTCAGCCACTGGTTGTCTCTGAGGAGACAGAAGCTTCGTATTTAACCCTTCTTGGCCTTTGGTCTCCCTCCACAATGGAGGAGTGGGTGGAAATAAGGCAGTGGTTCTCCAAACTGGTAGATTCTGATTAATCCCCTAGAGGGGAGCTCAGCGCATACAGAGATTCTTGGGCTCAAACCCAGATCTACTGGATCAGAATCTCTGGATATGTGGCTTGAGAACCTGCGTATTAAACAAGTTCATTAGCTCTTTCTCATACAGTTCTCCGAGTTCTCACCACACACTCTTGTTTAATAACCACCAGAGTGATGATTTCTGATTTCCAAGGTCCAAGCCAAGTATACTGTGGCAGAATAATGATTCCTTCAGTGACTCTCAACTCCAGAAATGGAAACTGAATAAGTCAGTAATTACCTCTAAGCACTAGTTTTTTCTAAAAATGTATTTTCTGTCTGCTCATTTAATTTCCTTATCTTTTTTATTGTCTTTATCTTTGAACCAACAATTTCATAGTTGGGAATTAAACGAATTGCAGCGTTGTTTACATGATATCTTCCATTTATTGATTAACTACACTGTGTTCAGACACTAGACTGTTATGTATCATCTTGAATATTAAAAATGAAATCTCAAAGAGTCGTTATTCTCTTTTCACAGATTTTAAAAAGCAGGTGTATTGAGGCTAAGTTGGCCAAAGCCACAGAATTCATGATCAGAAAATTCAGGATTTGAAATCATTGTTAGAAGATCAATAACATGTGCTGTTTATATCACATTATTGCCTCTGTTTAGTAATTGTAGACTAATTAAATATCTCCAACTTGGGGAAATATTAAAATAAATTATTGTATATTCACTGTATGAAACATAAGATAGCTATTAGAAGCATGATTTACAATATGAATATGACTAGGTCAACTCTATGTATGCATGTTTTATCAACTATTGCTGCATAATAAATCATGTAAAACTCAATGCTTAAAACAGTAGGCGTTTATTATTGCTCATTTGTCTATGGGAAAACAAGTGGTTCTACTGATCAGCTGGGCTTTTTGGGTGTCAGCATTTGGGTCAGCCAGATACTGACTGGTCTAGGCTAGGACAGACAGCCTCGCTGACATGTCTAGTGGTCAACTGGCTATTGGCTGGAGCAACGGGATGATAGATGATGTGTCTCTTCAGTGTCATCCAGCAGGCTAGCCTAGGCTTATTCCCATGATGACTTGGAAAAGTTCCAAGAGAGTGGGGATTGCAAGGCAGCTTAAGACCTAGGCTCAGAATGTGCACGATTTCACTTCTGCCGTATGCTGTTGGCCAGAGAAAGATATGAGGTGACTCCAGATTCAAGGAGTGAGAAAATCAACCCTATTTCTTGCATAAGAAAAGCCACAAAGTCACATAGAATGAGTGTGGACACAGGAAAAGGAATAATAGGGTCATTTTGTTCAATCAATATGCTACACACATGAACGAGAACTGGAAGGCATATGGAAAATGCAGAGAACTGATGTGTTGGCAAGTTAGGGCTGTGAAAGATTTTTCTTTTTTCTTTGTATCTTTGTTATTTCATATAGGTGGTTATAATCCTGTCAGTGTAACAAACAATGTTTGAGAGCAAAAAACAGTAAGAGAAGCCATAGCAAGCATAAGATCAACAACTACATTACTATGCTGAAAGGATTGTATCAATAATTTGCATATCATAAACCAATATAGCCTTCTTCTCTGTAGAGCATGTAGGTGGGTAACAATGGAAAGAGCCTCAAACTACTAAAGTTAAGTAGGTCTCCAAAATATATCCAATGGCTGTGGATCTGAAGTGGAATTTAGTCATGAGATACCCAATTATTCTTAGCACTTCTGCTCACTCTGTGTATTACCAGGACTGGCACCATCTTAGGACTGCAACATTTCAGCCATCTTTGGAATCCCTAGGGAACAATTCTTCCTTAATAGACATGATTTCTGATAGTCAAAGTTTTGTCATTTAAGAACCAAAATTTCAAGTTGTTTTAAAAAAGACTGTAACTATTTTGAATAGAAATTATTAGTTAAATGTATAACTTGTTGACATCCTTGTGTTTTAAAATAGAGTTGATGGAAAACATTTTAACAGTTTTTTGACAACATTGTTCTTTGCCAGAATGCAACGACATCCTCAGAACCTGTGAAGCAGAGCAGGGTTTCTTTGCCCTTACATAAAATATTCTGAGAATGCCATGCTTTCAAGTTCTTCTTTCTGCTCCTTCATTGTTTTTGTGCTCTCTCTTGTTCCCATGGGGCTCTAAGTGTGCCTTCTTCTGACAGTTTGTTCTGTTTTACTTGGCTTCTTCTAATATGCTGTGAACTTAGAAAAACCAACCTTATTAGGACTATTTGTCAAGGAAGAGGAATTAGGCTCTAGGTAAGGACCAGGGAGCCTCTCATCTGAGTAAGATACATGGTCATTAGTGTATGAAAGGCTTGGTGACATATCCTTCGTCTGATTTTTTTTTCTTGGTTCTTGCCTGTATCAAAACATAGACAAGAGCTAGGTTGTTGGGAATCTGAAACTTTGGCACATTGCCAGATGTGAAGGAAGTACAGATATGCATGACCTGAGTGAATAAATAAAATGCATCCAATGTGGGCTAATTGTACTTAGGACATTAAATATTCCATAACCTTATTTTGTCAAAGGTCAGTTTTTCAAATAAATTAAAGACTTTTTCAAAGCATTAACACGTCTTTACATTTTATTTTAGGGTATCAGTGAGTTTGTTCATTCCACAGTTTCATTCATTCACTCCTACACTGAGAATACACACACACACACACACACAACCTTATCCTCATGGAAATTGTGTTCTTGTTTGGAAGATAGAAATAGATGTACATAATTGTGAAGTCTTAAGACAAACAGTATAACTGAAACAGATCAGCCAGTGTGGAAGTACGTAAGATGGAGGAAGAAAAGCACCTCCTAGACCTTTGCATCCCTGTAAAATGTGGTTGGTAATATCCAATTAACAGATGTTTTGCTGAGGATTTATTGTGACACAGGGTGAAGTCATATGTACTCAAAAAAGTTTATTATATAGACGATGTGGAAGGCAATCTAAACTAACAGAAAGTATAACACTGTGCTATCTGAGAGACCTAGATTCGGAGCTTATTTTCATCACTTATTTGTTGGATTTTTGCTTAGCTCCATTTTTTTTTTCTTTCTGAAGAATGGGGATAACTTCTACCTTGCAGTGCTGTTGGAAGAATAAAATAAAATGACACAAGTAAAGTGTCACAGGCAGTAGCTGGAAAAGTAAGTGTTCCATGAGTATCAGCTTCTTTCCTCTTTTCCTCTTCACAGAGTGGGTGACAACTGAGCTGGGTTTTGAAGGATGAGTAGGAGTTCACAAACCTAATCATGAATCCCCCACAGGGAAAGTGGCCTTTCAGCAGAGTGAGATATGGGCATTTGCTTCTGAAACTGGAAGATGATTTGTGAAGCTGTTGCTTCCTGGGCAGCAGAGCCAACAACACTTCTCTATTTCTTTATCTGTATTTAATAATGTTGGCTCATTAACCTAGTGGACTTATGAACTCACTGGTGCTACCTCACTAATAAGATATATTTGAGGTCTCATTTCAATCTAATAGTGATGTGGAATTTACCCTGATAGGAAGGACAGAGAAGAAAACACTAGAAATCAATAACATTGAATGACCTAGCAGAATTTTGAACATGTACAAGGGGGAGTGGAATATTTCTTCCACAATCAAGTGCCCAGGGTTTGAAGTTAAATCAGGTGTTACAAATAAGAAGCTTGAGATCTCATTATTTAGATTAGGTCTGTCCATTCATTCAATGGGTATATATTTATCACCTCTCACTTGCAAAATATTGGGTTAAGAGAACAGACAAACATGAAGATGGCTAACTATGACACAGGATGAAATGAGGGTTATACATGAGAAAAAACTAAAAAGGATGGAAGTGGTAATTTATCTGGTTTTTTGAAGGAAAAGTAGAGTCATGGTTGGCCAAGGAGAGAAGCAAAGCATTCTATGTGGAGAGAACAGCATAAACCAAGGGCAGAGGCTTGAAAGCACGTGGCTGCAAAGGAAAGAAAAAGAAAGTGTGAACTGTTACACAAATCATCAAGCCCATTAAAAACAAAACCAACAAACAAAAAGAAAAAAAAAAAATCACTGAGAAGTACAGCCAGAACCAACATAATCTTTCCTTGGAGCCCTCATTTAAAAAAGTCATAGTTTCCCTTTTCTTTTTTTTTTTTTTTTCTTCCCTGTTTGTGACTTAGACCTTTCCAAAGCACCTGTATGCATTGCAGCAGGCACTGTTAAGGCCATGCACCTAAACCTGCGGAACTCACCACACAGGACTTCAGCATTCTGTCTGTAGGCCAGTTCTCTCTAACTGAGGGCTTCAGGCTGTGAAGACGGATAGACCAGAAAGGCAGGGAATTTGATGCTTGCAGGAGCCAATAAGAGAAAGGAGTTGGAGGATAAATTCACCTGCTTCCCGCACCTCCTATAATACCTCTGAAGCATGTTCACACTATCTTCCAGAGCACCCCAGTGAGGTAGCCCCAGTTGCCTACCACAGGCACCTGCTCATGGATGCATTCTTTATCAAATCCCTTCATTTCCCTGTCTCAATTCCCCACTCTCTTTTCTGGAATCATCTCCCAAATAAACTACTTGCATTTATGTCCTTGTCTCTCTGGAGGACATTCTCGGGGAGGGGCAACCCCAAGACAGCATTGTTTAAGCCTTCTGGTGGTACACAGGGCAGCAGTGTTGATGAACTGACATGGAAAAGATTAGGGATGGTTTAAGGTAAGACAGCAGAATCGAAGCTGATTTTAAGAAGTGGTTCTGGGAGTATTTCCATGTGCTTTTGGACTTTAATTTTTTAAAATTTAATTGTATCTTAAGGAGGATTAAATGAGTTAATTCCTATGAATTGCTTAGGAAAGGGCCTGGCACATACATTTCAACATTGTCATTGCTTTTATTGTTTTTAGATTAGCCCCTCCTCTTGTTTTGGTGTGTGGCAGTATGCTCCCTGAAAGAGGCAGACCCAGACAAGAAAGAGGTAGGAGAGGGAGGGATGGGCCTGAGGCCTCACTGATCTTGTTTCCACACTGTGGAGCTGATGCCTGCAGGCAGCTTCTCTCACCTTTGGTGAGACTCCTCTTCCTGCTCAGAGCTTGTGTTGAACATGGAACTCACCTTGTATGACAAGTTATGGTGGCCTTCTTCATGATCATTCAATGTAATCACTAACCTCATGTGCTGTACAAAGATTCCCTGTCAAGTTCCCTGTGGGAAAAGGGAGCTGGGGGAGTTGGTAATTCCAGATTTCTAAGTACTCTACCCTCCTGGCTTCTGATTCAGGAGAGGTCAGGGTTTGGAACTGATAATCCACGTTCTTTTATAAGCTGCTCGGGTGATTCCGATGGGCAGCCAAATCTGAGAACCACATTGCTATGTGGCTTTGTTCCCCAGGATCCATATCACAGAGTATTGTGTGTTATAACAGAAAGGGTGGAAGCTTTTTCTGAATAGGGTCTAAGGCTGACTTTCCTTTTCTAACTAATGTCAGAACAAGTGGCGCTACAGCCCCTTACAGGGAGTTTTTGTCTCCACACTTCCAGCAAAATGAGAGGAAAAGTGTTGCTCCTAGAGTTGAGATAAGTGACATTCTGGAAATATCAGAATGTCCTGTTCTTCAGACTGACTCTCTTAATTTGCATCATTTAAAGACTTGGGGATGGTGTAAGAAGGAACTAACATTTCAAGGAAGACATTGGTAAGACATTCTATTTTAAAAATAGAGGCACAGCTGAAGAAAGAAAACTGGTTTTTCTCTGTGTGAGAATGAATAGTTCACATGGCATTTTGGACTGTTCTAAACAGGCCTGCAGTAATACATAATCAACTATTGGAGGAAAGATAGTTTTGTCTTATATTTATGGAGGGGACACTGAACACAGAAACTAAGAATAACTGTACTTAGTACTGCACGCTTCGGTTCTCAAAGTACTTTCGCATGAGCTGCTTCGTGGTGGCTTCACCACTGCCCCATGGGATACCAGGGCTGCAGCACCTCCCCTTGCAGCCCTGAATCCGAGGGTTCGGGAAGGTGTAAATTAGAAATATAAGAAGCCTCACCCAGATAGGAGGGATTTTTTGGTTAATAAAATTGTAGAAATTTTGCCAGCTAAATGGATTACCCTCATATCATAGGGATGCAGAAACACCTCTGGCGTAAGACATACTCATCAAAAGAGAGAGGTTTTTACAAATATTTTATAAGCACTCCAATTAAAATCATGCCCCAGATCCCTTTAGACCAACTCCATTCCTTTGCTGCAGGGCATCATCACCACACACATCCCTAAGACTGGGGTGGGTCAGGAGCTGAGAGCAGAGTGGGGAGAATGCTTTCAGATGGAATCTTAAACAAGCAGATCATGACTAGGCTTTTTGGAGCTCCATGAAAACACTCAAATGTTATACACTCTACGTTTCATAAACTACATGGGGAGAAACAGACTTTCATCCTCTTTCCTACCCACGCCTTATTTTATTAAGAGCTGTAATTTGGTCTGGGTTCTGGAGGCATATTGGTTTAACAGGGGTTTTTTTTAACTCAATTTGTTGAAAAGGAAAGAAAAACCAGAAAGCCATTTTGTAAGTGTTTGATTCTGAAATGTATCTTGCCTGTAGCTTTAGGAGAGAGAGTACATTTCACTTGTGTCATTGTAATTTCCATCAGCCTCAGCTGTGTATTATTTATATACCTCAGCATTGTTATTCCCATTTTATAGGTGAATAAACAGAAGTTTGGAAAGGCTAAGAGAGTCTCATCAATACACGCAGTTGGCTATGACACCCCCCCTTCATGGGGAAATGATCAGCGAAAAAGTCAAGTACCTCTTGATCAAATTTACTATTCATATCTCAGTGTACTGGGCAAGATTATTGAAAATGGTTTCCATGTTTTTCTTCTTTCACTCTTATTACAGTACTAACAAGATTCTTGTAAAAACTGGACCTCAGGGATTCTTTCTGATATAAAGTCTTAATCCTTAATCATAGCAACAACTATTCATCTTCTGGTTCCATACCAGGCTTTAAGAAATGTGTGTTAGGAACAGCCAAACTCCTAAGCCATCAATTTGCTGATAGAGCTCTCCCTGTTATAAAAAATAATAGAAGGAAAACAAACAGATGTATCTCTGCTATTTTTGACTAGAATTATGAAAATAGGCATCAGAAAAGTCATTTATTTTCTCTTCTTTAATAATAAGCAAAGACTTATTTAGTGCCTACTATGAACAATGTAATATTGTGTGCTATGCAGGACTGCAGAAAGAGTGAATCTACTGCTCAGCAGTTTATGGTGGGACCACTTTTAATCCCCTGTACCAGAAGAGTAGATAATTATATCTATCACCAGAAATTATACAACTGAAATACAACATTGTTTTAATCTCTAAACAACTGTCAGGAAGGAAATGCCCATCTCCCACCTTGTATATGCTAAACTTGCGCACATTCGCAAGACTGGGTAATGTGGAGATTTATAACCTGGGCTTTGGAAACAGACAACCCAGGTTCAAGCCTTTGTTCAAATACTTACTATCTAGGCAGACTTTGGCAACTTACTGAACCGCACTAAACCTTATCATTTTCGTTTGTAAAATGATGATAACAATAGATTCTAGTAGATCAGGTTGAATGATAATCAAATGACATAATCCATGAACAGCGCTTAGGCTGATACCCAGAAACAAATATTAGCACCATTATTGGAATTAGAAAGGTCCATGGTAGGAAATCACAACTGCCAAATTTCTCCATTACGTAAGTGGTTCTCCACAGTTTTTCATTTAAGATCTAAAACATTTTGTTCAAATGCTATCATGTTCAGAAACCTGGGATACAGAGAAAACAGTGGAGTGGGCTGGTTGAAGCAGAGAAGGGATGTGGAACCCTGGTTCCTTTGACTGCCCCTAGCACACCCTCCCATCTTCATGGTGTGCCCTGGAGCATCTCCATGGAATTCCTGGCGTTCGGCTTAAAAAACTAAGCTATTAAATATTATGCCTGTAATTACATTGTAAGCTGAGATGATTTCGTTATTTGAATGTACCATCTATATTCTCACATATACACAAATTTCACCAAAATATTTGATGGTTGTATTTTACATTTTGAACATTGAAAGTCTAGGCCAATATGTTCATATACCTACCTTTATAATTAAGAAATATGTCAGAGTAATTCAGCATTATGTATTCACTCATGTAACAATGTGTATTGAGAATTATTTATATACCAGGCCCGTAAGTTCCTGGCTTGCACAGTAACTCAGAAAGATTCTAAGTTCCTTTCAGCAGGGACCATGTTTACCTGTTTCACCACTGTATCCACAGAGTGATACAGTACATGGCATGTGCATGGCATATAACACATACGCCATAAACAATTGCAGAACTGAAATTTTTAGGCGAATGAATGGTTGCCCTTTTACTTTAGAAGATTAACAACTTTCTCATGGATTTGAGAATTGTTGTTTCCTATTGAGGACGTGAGCCCCCAGGTGAGTTTTTTTTTTAATACTTTAAGTTTTAGGGTACATGTGCACAATGTGCAGGTTTGTTACATATGTATACATGTGCCATGTTGGTGTGCTGCACTCATCAACTCATCATTTAACATTAGGTATATCTCCTAATGCTATCCCTTCCCCCTCCCCCCACCCCACAACAGGCCCCAGTGTGTGATGTTCCCCTTCCTGTGTCCATGTGTTCTCATTGTTCAATTCCCACCTATGAGTGAGAACATGCGGTGTTTGGTTTTTTGTCCTTGCGATAGTTTGCTAAGAATGATGGTTTTAGCTGTGATATGTAAAACCTGAGTCGCCTTATCTCCTGAGTCAAAGTCTTTTTGGGATATTTAGGGAGCTTCTAAAGGGACTCAGCCCCTCCATTGGCTTGAAATGTTTATTTAGGACAGAAATGAAAGCACTTAATGATCTGGAATTATTGCCTGAGATCCAGGGCCTGTGGATGGACATCCAGGAATCCATGGACAGCCCTCCAGCAAGAATCAAAAACAAGCAACTCTTCATGGACCCAATCGATAGACTGAGTCTCCGAATACTCAGAAATGCCAGTAGTTTCAACAAATCTTTATTTGCTTCAAGCCATGTGCCTCAATCGGATTTCCATACTCCCTGATATTCCAGCAGGGGAAGACTGTTAAATCTTTCTCTACAGGGTATGGGCTTTCCTTTCTTTCTTTTTGAGACTGAGTCTTGCTCTGTTGCCCGGGCTGAAGTGCAGTGGCACAATCTCAGCTCACTGCAACCTCCGCCTCCCGGGTTCAAGCAATTCTCCTGCTTCAGCCTCCTGAGTAGCTGGGATTACAGGCACCTGCCATCACGCCTGGCTAATTTTTGTATTTTTAGTAGAGATGGGGTTTCATCATGTTAGCCAGGCTGGTCTCAAACTCCTGACCTCAAGTTATCTGCCCACCTCGGCCTCCCAGAGTGCTGGGATTACAGACATGAGCCACCGTGCCTGGCCCCTTTTCTTTCTAAAACATGAACAGCTCTTTCCTCTAGAGACAAAATAAAAGAGCATGTAGTATTATCTCTATCAAACAACCTGGCAAAGGGTATCACTCTCATCCTTATTATTGTTAGATGTTAAATGCTTGGTATGCACTTAACACCTTGTATGCATTCGTTTACAAGCGCCCAATTTTATCGGTTAGGGCAAGTGACAAGACCACACAAGTAGTAATATACAGAGCTGGAACTAGAATCCACCTGTTTGTGTTAGTCAGGTTTCAGGCAGGAAATAGCTGGCACACTCAAACAGAGTGATTGAGGGGAGTTTTTTGAAGGGGCAAATTGAAAAGAGGTAAACAAGGTTTAAGCAAAAAAGAAAAGGGAAGGAAGGGAGGAGAGACAGAGAAAGAAAGAAGAGTGAGAGAGACAGAGAAAGAAAGAAGAAAGGAAAAAGGGAAGGAAGAAAGGAAGGGAAGGGAGGTAGGGAGGGAGAGAAAGAAAGAAAAAGAAGGAAAGAAAGAAGAAAGAGAAAGAAGCTGTAAGGATGGAGAGGGCCACTTCACAGCACCTGTGGCCTTCGCTAGAGGAACATAGCCAACTTCAGGACCCATCATGGGGACTAAGGGAATAAATACCCTGACCTCAGTCTCCTCTCACCCTCTAATTACCTGGCAGTATTTCTTATTATTAGCACCTCCCATTAGGATGCCTCAAAGAAAGGGAGCTTATTGTTGGGGTCCATTAGTTCAGCCTGCTGGGACACAGATTAGGCAAGAAAGTGACTCTAGAGGGACAAACAAAAGCTCTCCAGCACAATGTCTGCCTAAAGGGGAGCATGCTTAGCCACATATATTCTGTCTCCAAATAATTCTGTTTATCCCTTATTCAGCAAATAGTCATTCCTTGGCCGCTCTGTGCTGGGCACTTTGCTTTGGGCTGAGGATACAGAGATAGTAAGATATTGTGTCTTTGAAGAGCTTAGACTCATGGTCTTCAGAAAATATGTCTTGCACATTTTTACTTGCTATTTTAACTACCATTTTCTCTCATTTTATCTCCCAAGCATGACTACATTTCCATCCAAAAATCCTAATTTTCTCAATCTTCTTCCACTATATTCCTTAGCTTTTCTTGCATCCACAAACTTTTCCCTCTACTTTCAGCTTCAGTGTAGAAATTTTTTAATAAAATTATGTTTTATTGTCATATAGATGAGTGCTTGCTATGTTGCCTAGGCTGGTCTCGAACTCCCGGCCTTGCCTACCTTATGCTCCAGTACCACAGCCCTGAGCTACTGTACCTCTCAGCTTCAGTTTAGAATTCTTTCAGACAGATTTGAAGCCTACTGAGGAAAGCTAATGATCTAATAAATCTTCAAGTGATATTAATATTATTTTTATCTCGTTAGTATTTGAAAAAGAATAGAGACAGTGTTGGAGAAAACAACTTTCTCTTACAAGGAAAATAAAAGATAAGAGGCCTAGAAAGTTCTGCTCTGATTCTATATACCTGCTCACATCACAATACATTGCATTTTACCCATGCTAGGAGCTGTGCTCAGTCAGAGAAAGGAAGGCACCATTAAAGATTTCAAGGTTGTTCCATAAGTGAATTGGATGTAAGTGCTCTCACTGCTATAGCTTGAAAGAGCTGAAATTGTTCCTGAAGCAAAATGGAAGAGGCTTGGCTAACTCTCTTGGTCATTTATTAGTATGGCCAAAGTAGCCTTATCTTTGATTGCCTCCTTTCTCCTACTGCAATGAAGAAATCCTCTGGCTCTGGATTTTCCTCTCTGTGTTTGCTAAATGCTTAGAAAGCTAGGCCTCCCACTGGCCAGCAGACAGGCCTGAAAGGACCCCTTTTGAGAGGCCAGATGTTTAGAAATAGAAGCTATAAGGCAAAGGAACTGTTGCATTTACCAGAAGGTGTGTCCACCAAAGGGGAGAGAAGCTTTTCCATTCAGAGGAAAAAAAAATTCTTTTGAAGTTGTCTGAAGGCCATTGCTCAACTGAAAGATCACAGTTGAAGCTCTGACCATATTAGAAATTAGCATTGCTAATGAGGTTTTTAGAGAATCACAGATTATTTTAATCTACTTAACCTTCTCTATAAATACTTGACTTAGAAAACATTGTACTTCTATTTCTGATAATCTAATAATGGATAAATGTTATTTTAAAGGCAGTAGCAACAATGTGAATATCATTTTTCAAACAAGAACTATCAAATATTGGCATATCACTTTATTTTTGTCAGTTCCAATTCTATGATAGAGAGTGGTAGCCGACTGTCTGAGCTATCTGATAAATTGGAAGGTTAGGACAGTCTAAGTGGCTAGCTGACAAGATTATTTCTCTAATGACAAATATATGGGCAAGTATCAAAAAATCAGCTACTCTATGTGGGCCTAGCTGAGCAAAACCCTGGGAACCCAAGCTTCTAAAAAAGCAACTGATCAATATAGTTTACAAAAGGAGCTTTCCACCATCTTTTACATGGCTTCCAATTAAATCAATATGACACTGAAATTTGCAACCCTTCCAGAATGTTCTTTGAATGAAGAGGTAAAAATAATCTGTATCTGCTATTATGAATGAATCAATTGCCCTTATTCATCTGTTCTGTATTTCAAGGCTAACCTCCTTTGAAAAAATTAGGTTTCTTTACCACCATCTCAAACCTAAATTGTTCTCATGTTGATTCACTGATTTCATCATTCATTCATTTATCCACCAAATCTTTATTGAACACCTACTATGTGGCAGGTACTCTCTGAAACACCAAGGATATGGTATTAAGCAAAACAAACAAGTTTCCTGCTTTTGTGGATGTCTTAGTAAATGGAGATAGTCAATAATAAATGAACAAATAAATAAGCAAGAAGGTATCAGGCAATAAAGTGCAAAAATTAAAAAGAGGAATTACTGGAGAAAGTGAAAGATGTTTTTAGGTTAGGTGGTTGGGGAAGAAAGACCCTCTAAGAAACAGAAAGTAGAACTAACAACTGAATGGCAAAGGAAGAGAGGGCAGGAAAAGATCTGAGGAAAGAATGTTCCAAGCAGGCATAATAGCTAGCGCAAAGGCATGGAAGGTGAGTGTGGCTGAAGAGTAGGAAAGGAGAGGGTTGAAATTAAATAAAACAAAAAGATAGATGAGACGTAGACTGCATAACACTTTAAATGCATGGGAAAGGGTTTGGGTTTTACTTACTGTAAACTTACTGGACAACTATTGAAGAACTTTTCTCAGATGAGTGATATGATCTAATTTATGCTTTAAATGGCTCAACATGGGTAATAGAGCTTTCTAGGGGTAAGAGTGAAAGCAGTGAGACCTAAAGGGAGCCTGTTGCAGTGGTCCACAGAGAGGTGACAAAAGGGTGGTAGCAGGGGAAACTTAGAAAATGTTAATGTTCTATCTGGAAAAAAATACGAGGCAGAAAGAGCTAACCCAACCAGCAGATTAGAATCTGCCTATTAGCCTTAGAACTTTATTTAGTGAAAGTTGACCCAGAAAGCCCTTTAGAGAGAATTCAGTAGAAATCCTTCAATTTAAACTTGAGAAAAACAGAGACGTGGACAAATTCTGGGACACACCCAGGGTCACAGAGCAAACCACTAGCAAACCCAAGACTGAGCCTCATACCTCCTATCTTCCCAAATGTTAAAGTGCCCAAGGCCATATAGAAACCAGCAGGGCCTGAGCGTGGATTTCATGGGCTCTTTCTACACCAGCAAGTTCCAATCTCTGGTGCAAATCTGCATAATGGGGACAGCCGAGAAGTTACTGCAGGGTCCATGCATCCAAATGTGGATTTGTCATACCCTGTACACTGAATAAATAAAAGTATAAGTGCCATCACGTTGCATCCAAAGCAGAGTGGTTAATAGCTTAGACAATGGCATACAATTAGGCTCAAATTTTAGCTTTACCAGGCATTGACTCTGTACTTTCAGATAAGTTACTTAACTCTTTGGGTCTTGGTTTTTTCACCTATACCCTGGAATAAAAATTGTAACTCGTAGTTTTGTAAGGCTCAAATAAAATGATATACCAAAAACACCCACTTAGAATAGTATCTGGCAAGGAGTAAATATTCAAGAAATCTTCACTATTATTATGTAGAAGACAGAACTTTGTTCCTTTTACTTGCAATGGGGCTCTTAATATTCAGAGCCAATGAGAATTACTCACTGGCCTCCGTGAAGAAACGATTAAGTATGGTTCTACCCTACAGGTGCATTGCTGGAAACTGCTGCCTCTTTGACCCTACTCTGACTCTGCCCCTTATCAGCCACCTGGAGGAACTGTGGCCTTCAGCACAGGGACACTATTGTTTCAGTCAATCCTTCATTTATTTATTCTGTAAATGTTTACTGAGTGCTCACTTAAATGCCGGGTGATTCTAAGCCTTTTTTTCCCTGCTTCAGATGTGTTCACTTGCTTAATTTACTCCCCTGAGTAACTTCTCTCATTGAAGTGCAGAGATTTGTCAATAAGCAGGTGAGGGGTGGCCACAGGGGAGCGGGGAGGAAAAGATTCCTATCAGAATTTCAAAGGGGCCATGGGGCATATACAGTTTGAAGAATTGGTAAGCACCCCAAAAGCTCAGGCATAGGCAACAAGCGGATCGAAAGAGATGGAGGAGAGAGGGAGCTGGACTCCCTGAGCCCAGTTTGCAGGTGTGTAGTGTAGGTGAAAGCACTGCCTTGCTCATTGTTCATTTCTTCCCCACACCTTCCCACTCACAGCTCTATGAGGCATAAGTGTAGCCATTTTACACAGGGGAAACCAAGGCTCAGGCGCAGGCCACATGACTAGTAAGTGGGAGACCAGGACTAGAACCCAAGTTGCCTGACTCCTCATTATGGTTTTTTGGTTGGTTGGTTTGGTCCCCCAACCTCCCCCTATCCACCAAGTTGTTACTGTGTGTATAAAAAAAGGAAGAAAGGGAGTAAGAGAGATGATGGTGGTGGCTATCATATGGTAGTGATAGTATGTGTGTGTGTGTGTGTGTGCACGCATGAAAGAGAGAGAGAGAAGGAGAGAGACAGAGATACAAAGAGACAGAGATAGGAAGGAAAGCGAGAGAGAGAGACAGAGAGAGGGACCTCAAAAACAGACTTTGGACGACTCCAAATTAACAACAAATTAATACCTATAAAAAATGTGGCCAGCCTATGTGCATTTCAACATTCCCGCACTGAGTGGGGACCCAAAGTAGGGGGCGGGAAGGAGAGGCACACAGACTTCCTCTCCCTGTGCTGTGGTATCTGCCTTGGGGAAACATTGTCCACGATGCCAGTGTGAGAACATGTCACCTGTGGCAGCCTTTCCAAGAATTTGATACAAATGCCCCCAACACACATTGCCTCAAGGTGCTGTGATTTCGGCCCTTCGAAGTAGTCGAGCTGAACTCCTTCCTACAGAGGTTTATTTGAAGAAGAAAGCAGATCCATATCGCACTTAAGCCTCTGAAACCATTTTAATTTTGAGGTTTTGCAGGAGACGTCTTTAAGTAACACTCCTGTGATGAGTGAGCAACCAAGTTGTAATCTGTCCCTTCTACAGTTGCCAGAGCCTTAAAAGCCTGTCTTCCAGTACATCACCTTAATGATTATTTATGGGCAGTGTACGAATTTCCCAAATGGGGATTATGCATAACAGCTATGCATTTACATTAAAATGAGGGCAATTTATTTAACAAACATATCAACATTTACTTAATCTATGCAAATCTATTCGTAAGATTTTATAAAACCACCATTTTCCCCCATACCCTTAAAACACAAAATTCTGGCTTTAAAAAAATCTCCTAGTTTGTTTTTAAGCACTGTGCTTGCAGGAGGAGGGGGCTGGCAGAGTAAAGGGGAGATGGTGCCTCTGTTGGTGATGCAGCCTGCTCGTGCAAAGCAGTCCTGCACTTCCAGTTGTGAGCCAAGAGCCAAGTGTGGGAGCTCACCATGGTGGCAGCCACCTCCCCACCAAGCAGGCAGCGTTCACCAGAGGGGAGTATCAGGTTCCTGTACTCAGCTGTGGGTTGTCACTGTCTAATAATATGACCGTTTTGCCATCTCTCTGCAAATGAGGCTGAAGCTGCTATCTGATTGGTATAACATCTCACTTTCCCTCTGCATTGATTTTCTTCTTCTCCTCCTTTGCTTCATAAAAAGAGGGACAAGTGGCTGGTGCTGTGGACAGAGAAGCTTTATTTTTAGTATGAGACAACCTCTATTTTCTTTCAGGAGAGGGAAGTTGGATTATCAATTCTTTTGTAAATGTGTATGGTGATATTTGCTCCGGTAAGTTTACAGCTATCTTGATTTACAGCTGGCTGTGGGGATATGTGTGTGCATGTATGTGTCTCCATAGGCACATTTGGATTGTACACTTTTCTTTCCAAGTATCAGTTTTTAAGTCTTTAGTAATAATCTCTATTTTTCTTGACTTTGCTTTCTTGTAATTTGTATGTTTAAACCAAAGAGGCTGTGTTGATACTGAAATGTTTACTTAAGCTGTTTAAGTATGTGCTGGGTTTCTTTGAACATAGTAAGGAAACTATTTAAGCAAACTTATATTTGCTTTATAAAACTGTAATGTCATTCTACCCTACCCCTCCTTCCTTGGAGTGTTTAATATCCTAAATACATTCATTGTGCTGCAACCTGCTTACCATTTTAATTAAAGTTTCTTCGTCAGTGTCAGAGTGAAAATTACTTAAACTCCATATACAGCTACCAAATATTATATGTTGTGCTGAAAGGTGCTAGTTTTATAAGGTCTTATAGCAGTATGTAGAATGAATGAGTTTCCCCTACGATTGGATACATGCACCTTTAAAAGGACTGAATTTAGAAAAAGTATTCAGACCACTAAATGAAGTCCTAGCATGCCATGAAAAGCTACAATCACAAGTGGCTGTTGCTTCTCTTTCGTCTTTCTTTGCACTGTGTATTTCTGCCACCATCTGTCAGATGCCCAGTCCGGGCTCCTGTGTTTCTATATGTGAAGCTAATCAGGAGAAAAGTTGCTGTTATTAAATTTAACTACTGCAAAATGACTGTCCGGTCACCATTGCTGGAAATGATTTTTAAATGCATTACCTGGTTAGCTGCGTTCTTTTTGTTCGAGAGTAAAAGATGCTCTGAATTCTTCATTGTTAATTCAGAAGTCTGGGGAAAAGTCTTTTAATATAATTATTCTAGACAGGGATGAGAAGATGATTAAATAATTGCTTTAATGGAAACAAACTGATGCTTTAATCTTCTCTTTTTGTTACACAAACAACAAATCTGCATAGTCTTTTTCATGGTGAAACGAGCTGGAGAATAGATTTGTGATGAAAGTTAAAGGCTCCGTGGCATGTGAAGCAAGAGGAGGTCTGACTATACATTTTTCAGAGATTTTGAGAGTAAAGTTGGGAATATCATGCAGGCCTAGGGCTCGTAGGCATAGATTTTTTTCAGAATAGCAATTTTTCAGATTTTGAAGTAGCCTTATGACAGCTCAGAATGCCTGTCTGGGAGTGCACTAACCTTCATATCTACTCCCTTTTGGACATGCCACGACTCACACACGCTGTGCACACTCCAATGAAGCTACTCATTTTGACAAATAGACTGAATTTTGATCAATCTAACTCAGCCTCAAAAATACACTAATCCCCCAAACCCACCCAAGTTATTATATTGCCTTGTTACTGGTCCCAATAAGCATGTGCCTAGTGTCAGTCTTAGACGACAAACCTTAGCTGGAGCCAAGTGTATCTTAGCAGATAATTTGTTGGAAAAAAAAAAACAAAACACAAACAAAACTTTTATCCTTGGGCTGTTGCCAATTACTGCTAAGTAAACTCACCAGCATGGAACATCACCTCTTCCCCTCCCCAACACACACACATCCAATCCCTCAACGTCCTTTAATATTTTATAAAATATATTTTATATAATCATTCTCCTTTCATGGCTGTAACAAGTTGTATGTGAAGTCATTTGCTATAGACAGAGCTTATCATCATCTGAAGCTATTCAGTAATATAAATTAATGAAACTTGAGGTGGCAGCATGCATTCTGCATGTGAAAGTTATGCCTTTTCCTCCAGTCTGTTAGTTTACAGAAGTGTTAGGGCTCCAAGCATACTCAGGCCCACAAAGGAAGAACAAAAAGGCATCTGTATCTTTAAAAGGTCAGGATCCTTAGTTGGAGTTAGAGCCAATGTGCACAGTTTTTACAAGTATCACTTCTGAAAGGTCCATAATATCATAGCCAGAAAATCTGTCATAATCTCTTCCAAGCATTAAAGAGTTTTGTCATTTGGGGGAAAACAATAAAGGGATTTTTAAAATTTCATAATGAGCTCCTCTCTTCTTTTTAGCATAATGAAGAATGCAAGAGTCATTTCCATTTAGTAAGTACATCCTATATGCCTGGCACTGTGCTAAGCATTCTACATAGCTTATCCCCTTTAATCTTGACAAGCACTCTATGAGGGCCATAACATTACCTCTCCATTTTACAGATGAGAAAATGGAGACATAGGACAAGTATGTAACTTACTTGAGGAAACACAGTGAGCGGGATGAGTCTCGGAACCAGGCAGGCTCATTCCAGAGTCCTGCTCTTCCTACCTCCCATCTGTCATTGGTACAATCTACAACAAACGCCTAGACTGAAATGATTTCCAGGGACCTATAGTTAAACATCCTATTTTTCCCCGTTCTGATACAAGGCAGTCTCCTTCCTCTCAGACTATGTCTTTATGATTCCAAGCTAAGTATGTCTTTGAAACTGAAGAATATGTGTTTTATTTCCACTCAACTTGAGCAGATACAAAGATATGAGTGTGACTAAATGAGCCCACCTAGGGTAAAATTTATGCAGAAGTGGATAAATCAAGGTAGTAGTTCTTTTAATTGATCAAAGTAAATCAATTCCTTTGACCTTCAGTCTTTTGGACATAGTCAAAATAAAGATGCGATGATAGCTTAGAAATATCAATATCTCAAGGCAGCTGGTTCGTCATTGGTGCAAAATATAAAAAGCAATTCCAACGGAATCATTTTTGGAGAGCTTTACAAAATTCTCACCTTCCCTTTACTCACTCCCACCATGATTTTTTTTTTTTTTTAATTTCTATTCTTTGGCTAGCTGGAAAGGGCTGAGGTAGCACTTCAGGTTGAATATTGCAAAGTGTCTATCTCACCTGGGTAATTTAAAAAGGAACACAGCTGTCAATAAGCATGCTGAGAAGCGTGACAAAGACGAAATTCAGAGTCCCCAAATGCATTCCTTTGCACCTGAGCAGTGAGCTCCCCATTTTAAATCCACTTGAGCCAATAAAATTCAGATGGATTTTATAGGGGGAAAATGCAACTGACATAGAATCAATAAGGTTGAAATTTCTCCTCAAGTGGCAGCTTCTGGATGAGAAGCAGGGCATTCTAGTCATAAAGTGAGCCTGTAAAATGCTGCATTATGAGAAAGGATTATGAGTGATGAAAATGTTGCTAGAAGATAGAACCTAGCTCACAACACCTTTGCTAAATTTACCCAAACTCAGAGGGATCTTAAAAACAAACAAACAAAAAACCACTAACAAGCAAACAAAAACCACCCACCACAAATCGGAAGAACTAAGAGTCAAGTTTTGAAGTGGTTAACACAATATTGAGTTCTTGGTGTGATCTGCTGTGTCTAATAAGCAACAGCTTTTGAGCTACTCTTGGTTAGGCACCCAGTTAGTTAAAAAAAAGTTCAGAGTGCAGTACACAATAAAATACATTTCCAAAATGATAGTCAATTTTGTCAGAGGCAAGCTTGGTTAACTCCTCAATTCTGGATTATGTCTTTTTCTTGTTCTTAAAAAAAAAGTCATAATTGGGTGGTTTAATCAGAAAGTGTGGTATTAGAGCCAATACTGATAAATAAATTCAAATCAATTTGTTTTTTCCAACAGCATTTATGAGAGTTCTAAATATACTAACAGCCATCAAACGAAAACTTTTACTTTAATAAAATATATTGTGCTCAACCACAGTGTTCATCAGATATAGACTATCCCTAAAAACTAATCTTATAGGCAAGTTTATAAAGTATATCATATTTCAGTCCCTAGCTAGAAGACACTGCTTTCTTCAGAGGGGTGACTAAATTCCAAATCAATAGTACTGAGGATTGTACTCCATCTTGCCTATGTTTCAACCTGCCCTTTCTTTGGCTACAGATGTGTGTACTTAAACATATTGATCATTAAGCACTTAAAAATTATCTATTAAGTATGGAGAAAGCAGCTGGTGTTAACACATAATTAGTTTTGGACTAATCTTGCATTTTTAGTTAAACATTCTAGGCTGGTGTACAAATAGAGCTGGTGGTCCTGTTATATGCTTGTGTAAGAAAATAACTCAGTGAATATTTTGAGCCTGAAATCAGCACATGAAGCACTAAATCTTCTAGAAGAGGCTCTTGGTCATCAGTGTGTCTTTAAATGTTTAAAGATTCAGGGTTTGAAAATGGAAACACCTCAGTCTCTCCACTCTGCAGACTAATGGATCTGCATAATTAATATATTTTACTGTGATTTTTTTTTTTTTTAACACAAATTCTAGCCAAAAGTACTATTGGAAAATTGTTCAGGGGCAACTCCAAACATGTTTTCTTATAGTTTCTAGAAAGCTTACTCACAACACAGGCAATCAGTTTACCATGGAGCTTTGAGTTGGCCAATCTAAGTGGATGATCATGTCATTATTTTCTTTTGGAGTAAATGATGTGTTGGGCATAAAAGGTTTCTACTGGTATTCCCCAGGGGACTTATTTAGCCTTGCCTACAGAATATTTATTTATTTATTTATTTTTGAGATGGAGTCTCATTCTGTCTTCCAGGCTGGAGTGCAGTGGTGCAATCTCAGCCCACTGCAACCTCAGCCTCCCGGGTTCAAATGATTGTTCTGCCTCAGCCTCCTGAGTAGCTAGGACTACAGGCATGTGCCACCATGCTCAGCTAATTTTTGTATTATTAGTAGAAGTGGGGTTTCGCCATGTTGGCCAGGCTGGTCTTGAATTGATAACCTCAGGTGATCCTCCTGCCTCGGCCTCCCAAAGTGCTGGGATTACAGGCCTGAGCCATCATTCCTAACTTTACACAATCTTTAAATCCTCCCAAATTACCACACCTTGTCTCAATGTAGACTTACTGGCAAAGATATAACAAATATTTTGGGCTCATTTTATTTCTGGTAAAATATGGCTTTCAGAATATATGTGTCAAATATGAATTATTATTGCAAAGACTTCTTAAGTCACCATATTGACATTCACTTCTCAATGTTGAACCCACACATCTTTATCTGGCTTTAGATCTCCATGAGGGAGGAAAATGGATAAGATTTTCCAAAACCTGTGACATTCAAACTACCTTCATATGAAATTGAATGGCAGAGGAAAAACATTTTTTTTTTAATTGGGGGAAGATTTTAGAAAAAGTCTGGAATGTGGACATCACTTATTTTTTTATTTAATAAATATTTAAGGATGCCTACCATGTGCCAGGCACCATGCTAGGCATGGGAGATACAATGATGAACAAATATATATAATTTCTGCATTCCCAGAACTAAATGCCTTCATTTTTCCATTTTCTCACCTAAACTGAGTTTCTATTTCATGGCCCAGGATGTGTTTTCTTAAAAGCATAACTGAACTGTTCTAGTAAGGCATTTGCAGGAAATGTGTGCTTTTGGTCCTATATGTTCACACTCAGTGAAGGAACAAGAGTGAATCCACTTATTTACTGATGTGATTATTGTCTGCTGAAATGGAGTGGTAGGAAGCAGGGAGCTGGAAAACATTTTGCAGTGTGTGTGTCTTATAAGCATTATTTATTGCTTCTAGGCATTCTCAGATTTGATAGGCCATTCTCATTCTTGGACAGTATTGGGAGAGGAAAGAAGGGAAAAAAAGCTTTGAAAGGAAAGAAAAGTAAAGAAGATAAAGAATAAACAGAGAAGGTGCCTAAAGAAACTATGATTTTCCCTGGCAATCTGAAATAGATCTAACTTGCATTA
This sequence comes from Pan troglodytes, assembly GCF_028858775.2. Classification (NCBI taxonomy): domain Eukaryota; kingdom Metazoa; phylum Chordata; class Mammalia; order Primates; family Hominidae; genus Pan; species Pan troglodytes. The sequence goes on from NC_086015.1 coordinate 67,428,800, forward strand.
TCTGGTTTTTTTGTGGGTATTCACTCACTCATCTATCTATTCAATAAATTTATATATTGGGTACCCTCTTTAAGCCAAGTACACTACTAGATGCTAGGGCACAGAAATAAACAAGATCCACTAGTTCCTGAATTCATGGAACTTCTAATAGACCAGGATTTCTCAAACTTGGTACTATTAACATTCTGGTGCAGATAATTCATTATTGTTAGGGGGCTGTTTTATGTATTATAAGATGTTAAGCAGCATCCCTGCCTTCTACCCACTATGTGTCAGTAGCAATCTCCCCACCCAAACCCCAGGTTGTGACAACCAAAATTACCACCAGACATTGCCAAATTGCCCCTGGCTGAGAACAGTACAGGAAACGCAGTAATTGCCACCACCTTTGACCAAATCCTCCCACCATATTTCTACTTTTCTTTCTTTCAGATACTCTGCTGCACAGTTTACCCTAGGGTTTTTAAGTTGCTTTCCCCAAATATGTTAGTGCCATTTGCCAACCAAGACAAGTAAGGCATCTCTAAGTCCTTTTACTATTACTATCCCTTACCTTTGCATAACACTTTACCACATTTGTGTAGCTTACATTATCTCATTTGATTCTAGCAGTCAACTAGTAAGACAATATTAAAATATTATCACCTTCAACCAGTGAATAAATGGACATTTAGATGGTTACAAGCCCAAATTCTTACAGCTAAAAAAGGATAGAACCTGGATTCACACTCACATGTCCTGGCTTAAAAACCAGTGTTTTTCTACACAATTATACTATTTCATGGGGAAAAAGGTAAGTAGAGTTAAAGCATACTTTTTCTCTTTGAAGCAGTTCAATAAGGGCAGCACAGCAGTAGTTAGGGAATTTGAGGTCTACAGGCTTGGCTTTCTTACTCAGCATTTATTAGCTGAGTGGTTTTGGACTGCCCACATACATTCTTAGAGTCTCCCCAGTAGTTCAGGGAATGTAGAGTGATTATTGCAAAAGCTGCAAGAAGCCCTAGAGATCAGCCTACCACAGTAGAGAGAGTGCGGGTTTTGAAGTCGGATGGATCAGGTGTGTGAGTCAGCATCCAAGCAGGAAGCAGATAACACCTTCAAACTATCTGATCTCTTGCTGGTGACTCTACACCATTAAAACTTAATTTATTTAAGTCAGAAAACTGAAGCCCCAAGAGATGAGTTGAATTGCCCAAGCTCTATGGTGAATTTGGTACAAAAGGAAGATAACAGAAGAGCTCAATGTCCTTCCAGCCTAGTGAGCTGAAGAACCATTTTAAACAGAGGAAGGCTGGCATATGGATCTGGCTCAAATCAGAAATGTATGTGTTTTGGGTTATAAGCAGATGTCTAGGTACCTGAGACAGGTTCCTGGTTTTTCAACTGGACGTACCCAAACATCTTTGGGGGTTATTTTAGCCAGTTTCAGCCTCACTAAAGGATGCAGAGCATGTACTCCTAGGTGGCTCTTAGAAGACTGGTAGACATGAAAAACACATAAAAGGCAGGTGGTGGTTTGCAGTGGGCTTGTCACACATGCTCCTGAGCTTGGATAGATGCAGGGCTTTGCCAGGAGATGGGGCTCACACTGTTTGTGGGCCCATATCCTTGATCTTTTGATGAGCTGTTAAAAGGTATCTGTAATTATCGAGACCCTTGGCACATTTGCCAAGATAAAAGGCCTTTCCAGTATATTGCTCTGGCAGCATTCCCAAAAAGAAAACTATCTTCTACCTGCATTGCCTCAGAGCACTCAAACTTGCAAAGAGAGGAAATAGGTCCAAATCCCGGCTCTGCGATATAGGGGTATGCATGGCCTTAGACAATTCATCTGCCATCTTGGGGCCTTCGTATCTTCATCTGCAAAATGGAAATAATGAGTACCATTATGAGTAATAATGAGTACCTTCCCAGAGTTATGAAGAAGATTGCTGTCATAGATGAAATAGGAAAGTACTGTTGAAACTGTGCAGGTCTGGACAATAGCATTGTTATTTTCTTCCTCTGTAAGTCAAAGTCCATTTTGCTATCAGTTTTCATTCCATGCCCTCGATGAGTGCTTGAGGTTAGGGGAACCATTTCCCCAGTCTACCAGGAAAATCACTGCAGTTATGGGATGGGTTTAAAGTAGTCTGGAAATGCTTTGCTGGGTCATTCCATCTCAAGGGGAGATTTATGCCTTATTATAAATTGCAGGAAGAGAGAATCATCACTGAAGAATAACTATAATAAAACCAAATGCAATATGTATAAAGCCATTCCCTATGATTAGCTCATCTTAGTAATGCCCCTGAATTTTCCTTTCCACTTTCTTAAGACCCTTTTACCCCCATCAGTCTTGCCATTACCCATTTGTTGTGGAGTCAGGGCAGAGGCGGCAGGGATTTACAGGACCTGGACCTTGCCCATCAGTTTCTAACACTGTGACTTCAACCCTCTCCCCTCTCCACATGATCCTGGAAGCTCCTCAGGGGAATTGACAAGTCATAATTTTCTCCCCAAGTACAGATGCTCAGAGAAAGCCTCTCTTTGCCTGCTCTAGGTTTCTCATTAGCCCCCACTATAGGATATTCAAGGGTTTCTCATTTCTCATGTTTTATTTACCTCAAAGCATCTCCTAATACATTTGATCAGAAAACTCGGTTAGCTCAAATTTTTTTCGAAGACCATTATCTGCTGGCATTCCTCTCCCAGACTCCTTCCCTCAGCTCACCTCTTCACTCTGAGTGGTATTTATAAACTCCTCAACTTCTGAGGCATTTGGAAGACACCCTCCTTTCTTCCTCCCCCAGACCAGTTCCCTGATATAATTTTTTTCTCTTTCTCCCACTGCCTTCACACTCAAAGAAAGTGTTTCTCAAACGTTTTTTCTCTGGATCTCTTCAAAAAGGCAAGAATGTTTTCTTATTTGTTCACTCATTCATTTGTTCGTATGTTCATTCATTTGTGCATTCTATGTAATACTGAGCAGCCACTGGGTGCCGGGTTAAGATTTGGGATACGGAGGTAACTAAAACAAACATGGTCTCACGTAAGACTTGCAATCTAGTCGGGGGGACAGGCAATTTAAAAATCCCTCAAAAGTGATTTAATTATCATTATAGTAAGTGCTAAAAATAAAAGCTAAGCCATCTTGGGTACTAATTATGTGACAGGCACGGATCCAAGTGTTTTATGCATATTAATTCATTTAAGCCTCGTAACTATGCTTTGAGGAAGTTAAAAGAGGAGAGGATTAGTGCCCATAAAACCTGAAAGGCATAGACTCCATTAGTAAATTTGTGAATATTGGAATGAGGATGATACACCAGGACAAGATGCTAAGAGTTTGCATAGATGACATTTATGTAGCACTTTCTGTTTACCAGGCACCATGCTCTATACCTCATACATAGGACTTGAACCTTCACAACAGAACCATGAAGGATCACTATCATTATTTTAAGAATGGGGAAAATGAGACATAGAGAGCCTGAGCCACTAGTCCGAAGCCACACATTGTGTATATGGTGACTCTGAGAGTATAGCTTAGGTGCGTTTGACCCCAAGTCTAGGCTCTTACCCACTATGTTAACCTGTGAAAAGTTGACATTAAATATTCCTCATACAGTTTATGTCCTGGTAAATACTGGTAAAATGGAGGAAAAAAATGGATCTTTTTATGTGTATCTGAATTAGAGTCACAATAATCGTTCTTGAAATAAAATGGAACTTTGTATGTACTGGGAGTGTCGAATCCTCAACCTTTAAGCATATTTCCATGTAACAGCTTCCTGTTCAAAGGGTGAGCTGAAGACCAGCAGCGTGGGCATCACCTGGGAGCTTGTTAAAAATGCAGAGTCTCAGGTTCCACCCCGACCTATTGAGTATTGGAATCTACATTTTAATGATTTCCAGATGATTTGCATACACACTTATGTTTGAGAAGCTCAGATCTAGCACAAGTTAAAAGAATAGGCTTCCAGCCCTGGTTGTGATGCTAACCGACCAGCTGTTTGACCTGCCCAGATTTTCTTTGCCTTTTCAGTGGAAATGACCTCAGCTCTCTTCACAGAGGAGTCAGGAACCCCCCAACAGAAGAGCCTGGGGAGGAAGATTCCACAGAAACTCAGAGACTCTTTTTTACCTCTGGAATCAGTTTCTCACTAAGTAGTCCAAGGACCACCTACATGAAAATCATCTGGGGAGTTTATTAAAAATGATGTTCAGATTAAAAGTAGACTTGTCAGAATGGCAATAAATGCCCAGAATAGGGTGTCATAATGTCTTCAAACACCAAGAGAAAATGGCTGTTAGATGAGAATTGAATATCTCTCCCAAGGTGTTTATCTGGGATAAGGATGCAATAAAGTCATTATCAGACAAACATTAAATGACATTTAAACTTCACATTTGATTAATCTCCTTTTGGGAGGAACTGACACTGGAATGGGTACTTTGGATCCACCCAAACTTGACGTTCAAATCCTTGCTCCCATTACCCACTACCTGTGCGACTTTTGAGTGACTTACATTTTTGAGCCTCTGTTTTCTCATCTGTTAAAAGAGGAGCAAATTCTCACCATTCAGGAAAGAGAGCAGCTCTTTTGAGGTTCTTTATAACATAAATAAGTATGTGGTAAACAGTACTACAATAAATAAATCACAACTATTATTATTGGTTATTCAACATAAAGAGATTTCACAAAAAGTTACTTTTAAATTATCTGTATTATCATGATATAATCATTATTGCAGTAGATAGAAACCTATTTAGAATAACTTTTGAAGTAATGTTTAATTTAATTTAGCATACAGTTCTTGTTACTTCATTCATTAATTTATTCATTCAATAAATGTTTATTAATAGTCTACTAAGTACCAGGAGCTTGCCCAAACACTGGGAATGTAGTAGTGTTATATGCTATATGGAGGGGTGAAATGAGGGACGGAAAATGTTAGATAGAATAAGAGCTATAGAAAAATACAAATCAGGTAAAGGGGATGGGCTATTCTTTCAAATACATATTTTAATAATTGAATTAAACAGTAAATTTATCAGAAGAAACTTACAGAAAAATTTTGGAAATAACTATGTTTACCATTGTGAGTTTTCCAATTTTCTCTCTAGGTTTTCTTTTAAATGAAACTAAGTATTTGAAAATTTTAAATTGATTCGAAGCTTGTTGACCAACCAATACCACTTCTTCTGCTTCCCAGAGAATGTGTAACTATTGCAGGTTTATGACCCTTAATACTTAACAAAATCATTCGTTATTTTATGTGATACTAACAATAGCCCCATGAAACAAACAGGTGAATTGCATATTGAGTTTTCCATTAAGGGAGAGAAACTATAGCTCAGGAAGGCCATTTCCAATGGATCAGAATTTTACCACTGGTTAATAGGGATGTGGGAGACACAGACAAAGGTCCTCATTCTCCAAATTCAACTTGGACTTTACCACAGGATCTCTACTTATTTGTCAATCCCTTGAAAACCTCCCATAAAACAAAGGTGAGGGCTCTGGGGTGGCAGAGATCTCTGTGTGATGTGATGTGATGTGATGTGATGTGATGTGATGTGATGTGATGTGATGTGATGTGATGTGATGTGATGTGATTATTCTGCATGGTGGGGAATGGTTGAGGTTATTGTAGGTTTAAACTATTACCATTGCCTAAGTATGAAGGTGTTGAGGATAAAAACAAAATAAATGATATAAAGGCAAATGGAATTTATGAGCCATGGAGCATCAGCTTCAAGAAAATGTTAGACTTATATGTGGAAAACCTATTAGGTTATAACGGAATTTTCCAAACTCAATTTTACTTAAGTTTTAGAATGGAAAGTTTAAACATTCAATCCAAATAAGATCTTTTTTAATACTTTCTGATTTTAATTTAGGAATAATTTTATTCTTACTGGCCCTAATTTGACGTCATAGTTTAGTGAATTCTACCAGCTAAGTGTCCAATAGGTACCTTGAAAATGTTACCTCTCTCCTTATTCTCTCTGGTCCACAAACAATGCTATTACTTAATAATTGAAATATTTGAGCCAATATGTTAAAGGAGACAAAAATATCATTTCTAATTATTATAACTCTTATAGGACAATTAGAATACCACTGGGCTTCAAGAGAGCAGTGTCCATCCCTGGACTCTAGAATGGCCTGATTAATTTTCCAGTCTTATTGAGGTTAAAATTCACATTACACTGTTCAAACTCTACTTGGAATTATTTCTATAGTGAAATAATGACATTTTAAACTATCATAATTGGTCATGCCTTTGCTTCTACAATGCTGCTACATTTTCCCCCCAACTATGTTTGGAGTATGAAATTTGGGAAAGAATAAGAAACACCCTAGGATGTTCGGCCATCCTTGATAGTGATACAAATAGCTAAAGTGGTAGTACAAATCATTTCCTAATGTATGTGGCTCCAAAGTTCTGACAGGGCAGATGTTCACCCAGAAATGGGTCAACTTAGTTGACAAGTATGGTTGAAGATTATTAGTTAAATAAGCCTAAAAAAAGTCCCCAATTTCCCTCTCTGATTTTGCTTCTGTACATAGTCATGTTTGGTGTGTGTGTGTGTGTGTGTGTGTGTGTGTGTGTGTGTGTGTGTGGATCTTCAGATGTTCTCAAAGTCAAATGTCAGCTGCTTTATCCTGTTCCCATTAAGTTTATTCCAAAGCAGACCTCCAATATCAAGGCCCTTCTTTTCTTCCTATATTAGTCAATTTTCACACTGCTGATAAAGACCTTCCACAAGACCTGGCAATTTGCAAAAGAAAGAGGTTTAATGGACTTACAGTTCCACATGGCTGGGGAGGCCTCACAATCATGGCAGAAGGCAAGGGGTAGCAAGTCACATCTTAGATGGATGGCAGCAGGCAAAGAGAGAGAGAGCTCATGCAGGGGAATTCCTCTTTTTAAAACCATCAGATATCATGAGATTTATTCACTATCACAAGAACAGCAGGGGAAAGACTTATCTCCATGATTCAATTACTTCCCACTGGGTCCTTCCCACAACTTGTGGGAATTCAAGATGAGATTTGGGTGGGGACACAGCCAAATCATATCACCTCCCTAGTATCTAATACATGGTATTTGGCATAGTGTAGGCCCTTAAGTATTTGTTGAATAATTGACAATCATTTAGAATTCACACTCCGAGCAAGGAGCATTCTGTTGCATCAGTACCTTTAAGCCTCTCCAGGCCAACTTGCTGGGTGAAGAGTAAATAATTTGATGAAATTGGTCATAAGGATATGGGAATGGGATGGGAGGGGTAAGAATTACAGTTTCCATTTTTTTTGAGCCCTTCAGGCACAAGGTAGACTATGTTAAATAAATTTAATCATTGAATTCTCACAACAGCCCCGTGAGACAGGGGATCACCCTCTCATTTTACAAAGAAGGAAACAGAAGGCTTGATGGATTTAGAAATTTGTTTAAGAGTGTGGAACTAGGAAGTGATGGTGTAAACTTTACTCCCAGGTGAGCTCAAACCCACCATCCATGCTCTTAACCACTGCACAAACTCTTTGGAAAGGAGCAGATCTGATTCATGATCACGCCTCTTTCCCTGAGGTCTTGCCGCTTGTCCCATCCTCCTGGTGAACCCACTCTTCATCCTGGCTAGTTTCTCATTGTTTTTTGTTTTCTCCCCACTCCGATGCCTTTAAGTCCTCATCCTCAAATCCATCATGGGATAACTGAAGTGTTCCACTTCAAATGAGGACCAAACACGAATACACCAACAAAAACTGCCTTTTATTTTCTGTCAGAGTTGGTGGGTCCAGAGAAGCTCTCCTCTTTGCATCAGGGCCTCTGACCTGGGCTGTCTTGTGGGTGGCCTAGCTGAGTGGTAAGAAGTCTCTGTATATAGTCATAAGCTTTGCCTGTTTCTCCCTAAGTGGGGCTATCACCTTCCAAGCTAAGAATGCCTTTTGTAGCTTGCCTTGAAGTACCTCTCAGGAAGTTATCTGGCGCCATGATGCGTACTTAAAATCCTCTTGTTTTCCTTCTCCCAAGATAAGAATTAACTTCCTGATGAACTCTTCAGTGCTTTCTCTTTGAGTAAACTCTGACTACCCCTCCCACAAGGACAGTTTTCAATTCCAGACAGCTGATACTTTTTATTCTAGTCATGCCATTCTATTGAATTTAGATTTCCACTTATAATGATCCTTTTTTTATTTTTTATTTTTTATTCCTTACGATCTTAAGATGTCACTGTTTTTCCCCTAGAACTTTCTAGGATGTTTATGTCTCACCAATAAGCATTAGCACTGAGAAGTACAGAAGGTTCATTTTAATGAGCTCTTCAGGATTTGTCTTGCATCTGCTGAAATAAATTAGATCAAAATAAGATTGAAGAGATCTTCAAGTGCTGCAACACCTAACAAACTGATTTTATTATTTAGATAACAGGAAAAAGTGAAAAGAACTGAAGTTTAAGAAAATTAAATTTGTGTACTTAGTGAAAGATCAGAAGTCTCAGTGGAGAAAAATTCTAATTTGTATTACCTACAAAAGAGGGAGAAGGTCACCTGAAAAATTATACAGACCCACAGAGCTCAAACCATATTGTAGACACATTGAATATTTAGCGAACTTTGGTCCAGGAAGGGAGAAGACCCTACTGCTTTGTCTGAGCTCATGCCTTAGAAGTGTAAGACTACGTGATTACCTTAATCTTGGGTGATGCTTTGGATATTACTGATAACTCAGACATGATAAATTTGATACGGATTTACTCTTTTTGCCTTTGTTTACTTGAAATGATAGAATTTTCTAACCCTCTTCTTTTGAATTAATCTCTTTCCCAGATTCTCATTTAATTTTATTCTTACCTTGTCTTCCTAATCCCAGTTATTCATTCACCTATTATTAAAATCTGGGTATCTTGGGCACTAAACTTTGCTTTTGATATACGATAAGGTAATTAAATTGTTGCATTTAATAAAGTCTCAGAAATCTGCTAGCAAAATTAATTCCTCCTTGAATTTATGTAGTTTACTTTCATGGCACTCTTCTCTGCTTCACTATCTTGACACTCTCTCTTGGAGTGTATGTATCAGTTAGCTTTTGCTGCATAACAACACAACCCAAAATTTAATGGCTTAAAACTACATTATTTATCTAACTCATGATTCTGTGGGTCAGCAATTTGGCCTGAGCTTAGCTGGGTAGCATGTCTGCTGATCTTGACTGGGCCCACTCATGTATCTATAGCGATTCTCTGATTAATAAAGTGGTTGTTCTTTCTAAGGATTAGCTATGTATTGATTAGAAAAATGAGGATAATTGGACACCTTACCTGTCATCAAGTGAACTAGCCTGGGCTTGTTCTCATGGCAATCACCAGGTTCTAAGCAAGCAAGCAAACTGCAAGATCTCTTACAGCTTAGGCTTGGAACTCAGAGAATGCCACTTGCACATTCTGTTGGTCAAAGCAAGTCACAAGCCCATCCCAGATTCAAGAGTTGAGGAAATAGATTCCACTTCTTGGCAGGAGTTGCTCCAAAGTATTACAATTATTTTTACAATCTGTCTAGCACTCAATCATCATCTCTATGAGTCCAATCTTCTTACCTTACTGCCAGAGCACACTCACCTGATTATCTCAATCTTACCTGAGTTTCAACCTCTTCAAAACAGGCCTAACTATTGTCTCTCTTTCCTTGTAACCCATTTCTGTCAGTAAAAAGTGTCATTTTCCCAGGCTCTTAACTGAAAGTCCTGTATTCATGTTACACTCTCCTCTCCCCACTTTCTTTATAGCCAAAACCACCAAATGCTATGAGAATCCTTCTGAAGTATCTCTCTATCTCTCCTCTCCCGTCACTTAAGTTTCTCCTTGATCTCTTTGTCTCTCATTGTTCTTTCATTCAAGACTTCCAGCACACCCCCTCCCAATTAATCTCACCTATCTCTTCTCTTTTCTACTCCAAAACTTTCCACTGATTCACTATGACAAATTCAACCTTCTCTGCCAGATACACTACCTGATTTGGCCCAAATTACCTGTCCAGATTTACTCCCACTATTCACCAATTTGGATTTTCATACCTCAGTAAATGAGACATTTCACTGGCCTCAAACACTCTATAATTGCTTCTATGCCTTTATTCACACTATGTTTTTCTCCATCCTTTTTGACTTTTAAACTCTGACCCACCTCCGTAACTCAGATCACGTTTCCTTCTGCACAGAGCCAAAGGCAATAGTCACAGAGATTTCTCTCCTTCCTGTTCTGTTAGGTAATTAAGCAGCACTACATATTTTGCCATGTGATTACGTTTCATCCTAAATTATCCCAATATTCATGGGCACTAGCATTGGCTCCTGCAGCAAAGTTTGGCCTCCTTGAGAATAAACACATCACATCTTCATTTTAGATTATCCAGGACTCACTGGACAGGGTATGGGCAAAATAGATATTGAACAAAAACTTATTTCGTTGAATTAAATCTCAAATTTCATTTAATCATCCCCTTTGTGAAGATGATTTTTCCTATCATTTTAAGAAGCAGAAAAGCTATGTGATTCATCAAGTTCAATATTTAGGGGCCCCGGAAAGGAATATGGGTCCCTAAACTCTGAACTGATTCACATTCTTTACACAGAGTCTGTAGTCTCTTAATACTGACAAAACGATTTCTATTACACCAAGACAGAGGAAAATGCTGCCATCTGTCATTCAGCAAAGTCATCTTTGACACCTCCCTCATCCACTGTCATCCAGTTCAGCACTAAATCCTGTCCATTTTCCCTCCACAATTTCCGTCAATCTGTCTACTTCTCTTCATCTCCACTTTCACTTCTCTCTCTGTCTCAGATGACTGCAACATCCCATAAAAGTTCGCACTGTTTTCTACTCTTCTGCCCACTCACACCTTCCTCCAAGCTATTCTCCACATAGCAACCAGAGAGGTCATTTCTGAATTCAAGTCTGCTCATCCTGCTTAACACATTTGAGTAAATTTGCATTGCTGTTAGATTAAAGGTCATATCCTTAGCAGATCCATAAAACCCTGCAGCATCTAGCCATTGACTGTCTCTCCAGATTATATCTTCCTGTAATGCCCCTTACATCACTGCTTTATCCAGCCCAGTTCCTCAAGTACACCATGATCCATCCTCCCACAGAGTCTTTACATATACCGTAATTTCCACCAGAACACTCTTCTCACCCTGACTGCCCTTCATTCATTTCTATACATCCTTTGGGCAACTCAAATTATTTTGCTGATTACTTAATCAATGTCTCTCCTCCATCAAACTATAACCTCCTTGAAGCCAGAAAGCCTCTTTGGTTTTTAGCACTTGAACTGAGTCTTAAAACCCAAAGATGAAGAACATAATCCAGGCAAAGACAACAGCATAGGTGAGGATTGGTAGACCAAAAAAAAAAAAAAAAAAAAAAAGCCAAGATTGGTTTGTAAGGCAATATTGCAAGTAATTTGCTATTTGCAAAGACAATGAGAGAGGAGGCTAGAGGGGAAAGCAAGGACTTGAAGACCGAAAGCCTTGAATGCCATGCTAAGGAACTTAGAATCTATCTGGCAGGCAATGGAGGACAACTGAATGGTGAAAAGTGGGGAAAAGGAGGCGACACAGTCAGACTTGTATTCTGGAAAGACAGCCCTTGTGGCAGCATGGATATAGATGTTTGGGGGCAAGGCTGGAGGCAGGTACAGCTGACAAGACCACCACTCTGGGCAAATGATGATAGTGGCCTGAACTAAGGCACTAGCAGGCAAATACAGAGATGTACACAGATATAATCAATATTATGAATGTGGAACTAACAAAGCTAGGTAACTTACTGAATGAGATGATGGAAAGAGACATGCAGGATGACTCTCAGGTTTGTTTTTTTTTTTTACTTTGGTGATGGAACAGAGGGAGGTACCATGGGCTGAGCTTGGGCACATCTCAAATAAGACTATTCCCATGATTTCTAGGAAATATCCTAAAAGGAGCATAGCCTTTAGATGCTTTTTAAACCTTACATCCTAATGCCATATCCAGGCAGAAATTCTCATAGTACATGATAAATGGGTTTGTTGATTCATTTCTAATGTTTCACTGGACTTGTAGCATTAAGAAATGAGAACATTATAACAATCATTATCATTAAACAGATCCACTTCCTATGAAGCACATTCTACATTACCCAGCTCCTCCTACTCCCTCTGGCATTTGTCTACCAGTTCTTTCCAGGAAACGTAAACACATAAATGAATCAAAGTCAAGCAGCAGCTGCCTCCTTTTACTCGAGCAAGTCTGACATCTTCTTACATCTTTGTCCTGGGCTTTTTCTGAATTTGTGTCAAAACATTTCTTCTAATTCTATCCCCACAAGCCACTGGTTCTGTTAGGGATTTGTATCCCATCCCAGCATCTGTGAAATACAGTGGTGAGGCTGAGTGGCATCCAAAGAAATCTAGGTCCCTCCAAGTTCTCACCCTATGCCAGGCTCTGCTTGTCTTTACTTCAATGTACGGATGCAGTTCAAGATAAGACGGGTGTCTCTGGATTTGGCTAAGAACTCAAGAGAGGTGGTCCTGGGCTCAACTCCTTGCTTTACCACTTATTCTGCATGTGATGTTACAGAAGTTACCATGCTATGAACCTCAGTTTCCCCAGCTGTAGAACAGAGATAATACCCATCTTGCAGTATGTTGGGAAGATCGTTTGAGATTATGGATGTAAAGCACTTTCTTCAGGACCTGGAACATAGTAAATGCTCCCCAAACATTAGTTGTTCTTTTGATTATAAGTATTTTATTATTAATAATTACCAAAGAGTGACTTATAAAGCAATAACAAATATCCAGAATCCTTAGGAAGACCCATCCTGTCTTGCCTCAAGCCTCATCTCATGCTATGCTTCCTCTTGGCCCCTGCAGCCACAGTAGCTTCCTTTCCTTTCCCCAAGCTTGTCAAGTTCTTGCCCTTCACAGAATTTTCTGTCTGAGACTGCATTCATCTATGTCTAACTCTTTTCAAGACTAGCTCCTTTTCTGTCTTTTGGGCCAGAGAGTCCCTTCCTCAAAGAAGCCTTCCTTGTTCACCTTATCTGAGAAGACCCCACTGTTGTTCTCTACCATTGTACCTGCTTGTACCTTAATTTCCTTTATCACAATTTTATTTTTATTTGCCTATTCATTTCTTGCTATATACATAAATAAATACACATACACCCAGTACCTACACAATGCCTCCTGCTTTGTGTGCAGTCAATAAATATTTACACTGAAAAGATGTTCATTTTTTATTTTAAGAAAAATGTCTGCATACCTCTGATAAAACAAATTGGATACAGACTGTCCCCAAAAGAGCCATAGATCAAATAAAACCTTGAAGTCAGTGGTGTGAATTTACATTCATTAACCTCTAATTTAGGTCGCTGAGTTATACTTTATTCCCAGGACATGAGTACTAGCTTCCTAAAGTCATTGATAACAGAGGTCATGGGAAGATGCCCCTCCTAAATTGTACACTGATATAAAATGGGCTGAGATTTATCTCTTTGGAATGATGATATCCTCTTCATCTATTATGACTGGGAAGAGATGAAAACATTAGACTGGAAAATTGTTATTTGCATACTTCAGTGTGCATCCATTATAATATGCAGTTACAACCAATCTCTGCTAAGGAAGTCAAAACACCATAAAATTTTGATGCCCTCAACCAGCCTGTTGAGCATTGTTTTCAGTTTCCTGTAAGGGGAAGGTGCTTGTGTGAACACACAGGCCCTGGCCACCAGGGAAGTGAGTGGTGAATGGATGTTGGGTTCCACTATTCCTGTCAGGCTCCTTTGCTCTGCAGACGCACAATTCAGCTGCCACTGATATGATGTTTTGGCCACTACAAATCACAGTCCTCAGAGACTAGGCTATTCCATTAGAAATAAATTCTATGCCACCCATAGTTACTGAGGTCTCATGTGTGCCAGTGGGTTTCTCAGAAGGATTCTGTTACTTTCTTTTACAGTCGAGGGAAAAAGGTACAGCTATGTCACTTTACTGTGGAACATTTTATTTTACCGTTGCAATGAAGTGATTTTCATTCAGGATAGCTCCCTTCTAAGAAGCAGACTGGCTCAAAAAATCCAGATCCTGGATTTTCTTAATAGATACAGTTTTGGTGCACATGGAAATAACAAAAATGGAACTGGTGACATGATTCTAAAGGACCTGATTTATGGTAAATATCCAAGAAAAGTGGAAGGTGTGAAATCAGAAACCTAAGTGGACAGTAGATCTGGAAAGTTCCTTGGAAATAGTAGCTGCCCCAAAAGTAGCTGTGAATGAATGTGAGGGATAGGTTTTCAAAGGAGGTATCCATAGTGCATCACCAGTTGTGTCACCTTATAAGTTGTGCTTCTCTGTCAGAGCAGAAGTTCTTAGGCTGAGGTCCTTGAATCTCTGGGTTGGTCTGTTAGAGAATCCTGAGAAGTATCTGAATCCACCATGTCCGCATGACAATTTTTTAATATATGCGCACATGAAAAATTTTCTATGGAGTAAGTCCATAGCTTTCAGGAGGTTTCCAAAGGGGAAACTAAGCTTAAACACCAGCCTACAGATACTCCTCATCTCCTCTCATCAGGACTTTCCTAGATGACCACCATCAAATTTTCTCCCAAACAAGTTCATCTTATTCCAACTTCCAAGATAATCTCACACCTTGGAATCTTGTCATTCAATTTTTGTAAATTTTATTTATCTATTTTTTTGTAATGTTGATTCTGCCTCCCTTCCCTTATATGTCTTCACATTTTATGTAGATGCCTTTTTTCGTAACATTTAGTTCTACTTTTGTCTCTTACTTAACCACTTCTGGTAGACCAAAGTACCACTAAGGCACTTTCATATACACTTGTGAGTTTCACCCTGTTTAGAGTAAAGAAGGGATGCATTTCCAATTCAACAAATTAATATTAAATGCTTGCTATGAGTTGTGCATTGTGTTTGCTCTGATGCTAGTTCTGTCATGTTGATTTTTATTTACCTTCTGCAAAGAACTTTTTCTCTAATTTTTTTTCCTACTTTTTAACTTACCTCTACTGCCTATTTGACTGGAGTTTTGCTCTGGGCTTACTGGCCCTCATTGAAGAATTTAATTTACAGACACTCCCACCGTATGGGGGTTGCAGAGATGAACAAAGGATGGTCCCTGCCTTGAAGGGCTTTCAACCAGGCAAGGAAAATTATGTAATGGCATCCTGCATTCTTTGTAATTCTTAATTGTTTCATTTTTACTTAATTTATTTGCACCTCTTCAGAAGGTACTCCACTTTTTTTCTAGTTCCTCAAATACCTAATCTTCACATCTTCCTTTACTAAGAATAAGACCCTTTTGCATAAGACCCTCAATTTCCCTTTTTTCCTACTCAGCGTAACTTCTCGGAGCCCCATCCAATGCCTCCTTCTTATCTCTTAGAGAAAGAATTATCTCTCATGTTTTCATCAGACACATACTTTCTGGGCAAATACTACTTGCAAGGCACTTCCCACTTACATTTCTTTTCCCACATCTTCCAGTTTTCTCCAGTTCATGCAAATCATTTCTTTTAGAATTGTATCACTAATTTTTGCATCATTGTCTTTGGTTCCCATCAACAAATAGGATGTCTCTGACAGTATTTTAACCTTGCTAGATGTGTTGAAGAGCAGTATACATTTAATTTGGGAGCCCAAAGCTAAATTTTTTTAAAAAGGTCACTCTGTCTTTTAGTTACAGAATCACTAGATGGCTCCATCCCTGCAGTCTCTTCTGCAGTGCTGGAGTTGATGGGATACTTATGTCTATGCTCATTAGTGTGTTCCATGTGAACTCCACTTACCACTGGTCCTCATAAACTAAAACCAATATATTAAACATTAAGTAATTTGATACATTTTATTGCCTCTTAGATTTAATCAATAGAAAGACATTATTGAAAGATGGCGAGGATCTTTATCTTATTGCCTAAAAAATAATGTCTTTTACATGGAATATAAAGCCCTTTAGGCTATGGTGATCCTTCATTTCATTAAAATATAATGAGAAAAAGCTACTCTCCCATAATGAGGCAGAACTAAATGGGTCCTTAGCACAATCAATAAAAGATTATTAACAAAGAAAATTTTGTTAAAGAAAAGAGAATAAATTTTCTTCTACATCCTACAATAGTATAATAATAGAAGAGAGTGAAATTTCCTTACTTTAAGGAATGTTCCTCTAGGGAATTTTGATTAATACTATTTTTGAATATTCTTTAAAAAGCATGAAAACTATATATATTGAACAAAAAACGATTGGATTTTGTCTATACATACATATTCACTTATAGGTTGCTTAATAATCTGATCTTAATTTTAAAAAATTTTAATGAAAAATTTCAAACATATATAAAGAAACACAAAATAATATTATGAGCCTCTGCTTCTTTGTTGTCTAGCCAAAAATAATTACCTCACAGGCAATGTTGTTCCTTTTATACTGTCATCCTTACATTCTCCCCAGGCATATATCTTTCCTCCCATAAACAAATTGCTATGTATCTCTCAAAGGAATTTAAAACAAAAATACCAAAATATATCATGTACAAAAATTGGCAATAATTCAATGTCATCAAATATCTACACATTTCCAAATGTTTCACTTAATCTCATATTTTTATAGTTTATTGAATCTAATTTTTTTTAATTCACACATTGTAATTGGTTGATACGTCCCTTAAGACCTTTTTGGTTTTTTAACTTTATTTTAAGCTGGGGGGTATGTGTGCAAGTTTGTGACATAGGTAAATTTGTGTCACAGGGATTTGTTGTACAGATTATTTCATCACCCAGGTGTTAACCCTAGTACCCATTAGTTACTTTTCCTGATCCTCTCCCTCCTCCTACTCTCTACCCTCTGAAAGCACCCAGTGTGTGTTGTTCTCCTCTATGTGTCCATGTGTTCTCATCATTTAGCTCCTACTTATAAGTAAGAACATGCAGTATTTGGTTTTCTGTTCCTGTGTTAGTTTGCTAAGGACGATAGCCTCCTACTCCTTTTAATCTAGACGTTCCTCTCTCCCTCTCTCTCACCTCCTTTCTCTTTTTCTTTTCTTTTTTGGACTTTCTGTAGTTTGCTGTTGTACTTAAATAAACAAGGTGCTTCCCCTAGAGAACTTCTCAGGGCCTGGGTTTTGCTGATTTCATTCTTGCGGTGTCATTTCACATCTTCTTCTCTCTCCTATATTCCCTATAAATTTACTGTTGGACATAGAGGCTTGCACAAATTCAGGATTTGATTTTTTTTTTCTTTTTGCTAAGAATACTTCATTATTGGTGTGGTCATCTTCCTTTAGTGGTATGTAACATCTGGTTGCCTCTCTTTTTGTGATATTAGACATCAGTGCTTAGACTTATTAATTCATGAAGGGTTGTGTGTTAGCCAGCTCAGGCTGCTATAACAAAATACCAGACTGGGTGGTTTAAAGAACAGAAATTTATTTCTTGCAGTTCTGAACACTGGGAATCCAAGCTGAAGGTGCTGGCAAGCTGAAGGTGCTAAGGCCTCTTCTCTCAGCCTGTGGGTAGCTGCCTTCTCACTGTACGCTCACGTGGCTTTTCCTCAATGCATGCATTTGGAGAGAGAGAGAGAGGGACAGAGAAAGTGTCAGCTCTCTGGTATCTTTTCTTATAAGGGCACTAATCCTATCAAATCGGGCCTCATCCTTATGACTTCGTTTAAAACTTTAATTACTCCCTTAGTGGCCCCTTCTCAAAATACAGACACACTGGGAGTTGGGACTTTGACATGCAAATTTGGGAGGGATACAAACACTCAGTCCAAAACAAGTTGCAAAACCTTGATATTCTATTCTTTCTTCTTCATTAGTAGCTGAATACTTTTATTTATTTGTTTGTTTATTTTTGTTTTGAGATGGGGACTCACTCTGCTGCCTAGGCCAGAGTGTGGTGGTGCAATCGCAGCTCACTGCAGCCTTAACCCCTCAGACTCATGTCATCCTCCCACCTGAGCCTCCCAAGTAGTTGGGACTACAGGCGCATGCCACCCAGCTGAGCTAATTTACTTTATTTTATTTAATTTATTTATTTTGTAGAGATGGGGGTCTCACTATGTTGCTCAGGCTGAGCTGAAGACTTTTATGTAGAGAATGTCTTCTCTTCTACACTTTGGTCACCTGCCAGTAGCGTTCTTAAAGAATGAGCAAGATACAGGATTAATTCCTTAATTTACCAGTTTTTAAACTAATGAATTTGTTCCCTAGTATTTTCTAACAGTGACCAATTCAATTTTTTGGGTTACTTGCTCCTTTTGGTATAGTTATAAACTCATGAATTTAAACTATCTTTATCTGTGTGGCCTTGGATAAATCACTTAATCCCTCTAAGCCATGGTTTACATAGCTCTAAAATGGTGATAATGAAGGTACTCACCTCACAGAGTTATGAGATTTCAATGATATGATGTCTGTAAAGCACTTGGCACATTGACAGATACAAACAGAAGCTCACTAAGTAGCAGCAGCAGTTGTTGTGGTTATTGTGATAAGAATTATAAGCAGAAAATACCACATAACAATATGCTTAAACCTGCTCATCTGGAATGTCTGCTCTTGTATTTTGAAAATTTTTCAATATGAACGCTGCCTTTTAACTGTCTATTTTAGGTTCGTTTCCTCTCCTTTACACAATCCAAATGCATTGTAGCAAGTTCCTGTTATTGGAGAGAGATGATTTGATGACCACGCATCATGTCTGAGAGGTTCAAACATCAATTTTCAGGTTAAGAATCAGAATAATCAGGCTGGGCACGGTGGCTCACACCTGTAATCCCAGCAGTTTAGGAGGTTGAGGCGGGCAGATCACCTGAGGTTGGGAGTTTGAGACCACCCTGAACAACATGGAGAAACCCCATCTCTACTAAAAATACAAAATTAGCCAGGCGTGGTGGCACATGCATCCCAGCTACGTGGGAGGCTGAGGCAGGAGAATTGCTTGAACCCAGGAGGTGGAGGTTGCAGTGAGCAGAGATGGCGCCGTTGCACTCCAGCCTGGGCAACAAGAGCAAAACTCCATCTCAAAAAAAAAAAAAAAAAGGAATCAGAATAATCAAAACGAGTCCATGAATGTCTCGAAGTAGAAGCAGTGTAGAGATGCAACTTGCCAGTATGGTGTTCAAAGGAGGTAGAATGTAGAAAGGTTTTTAAATCTTTAGATACATTTATTTGCATGTTTCAAAATTCTTCTGATAATAAATGGTCCTATGAATGATTCTGGGTTGCTACCTCTTAGCTTATGAGCTTAAGTGTGATGTTATTTATACTTGTGGCCTGTAGCTGGTAAGCTCTGGATTCTATTTAATATACCTGCAAAGCACACACACACACACACACACAAATGCTTAAGGGCCACGTGGTGGCTCACGCCTGTAATCTCAACACTATGGGAGGCCGAGGCAGGCGTTTGAGATCAGGAGTTTGAGATCAGCCTGGCTAACATGTTGAAACCCCATGTCTACTAAAAATACAAAGATTAACCAGGTGTGGTGGTGCATGTTTGTAATCCCAGCTACTTGGGAGGCTGAGGCGTGAGGATGGCTTGAACCCAGCAGGCGGAGTTTACAGTGAGCCAAGAACATGCTGCTGCACTCCAGGCTGAGTGACAGAGGGAGATTCTGTCTCAAAAACATACAAACAAACAAACCTCCTACTATTCTGATAATGGATGCTGTGCTTATCTTTCACTAAGGTAAAGCTGAATAAACATTTTTTTTTAAAAAAGGAGGAAGGATAAGTGACATTTCTTCGCTTAATGACTCTTATTGTCTAGTGAAAAGGCATTAATTGAATACAGCCAAATGATTATGGATCAATTTTTTTTCCAGAATAACCCTACAGAATTCTAAATTGCTCTATGGATACAAATACAACTGTGATTGATAAAATATTTAAATTTTAAAAAAGACATGCCAAATGTATTGAATTCAGCCAGAACTGAATCCCGATGGGAATTTATTTCCTATTCAGAGAACGCTGCACATGGCAATCTGAGGCCTACTCTAAAGTATAAGGGGAGGAGGAAGTTGAGGGTTGTGATTTATCTTCAGTTTTTAAAAAATTCAGTCATTCTGTATTATCATGAAAGCACAGCTTCTGGCAAGGGGTAGTTCATTCCAGCATATCCAATGCATGCTATTTAACTACAGAACAGTAGCTGTGTGCATGAGCTCATCATGCTCTAATTTTTCTATCAAGCAGAAGTATACAGTTAAGGTATCTATCATCACTGATTTTCTTCAATGCACTAAGATATGGTTATGGTAGGTTAGAAACTTCAGGAAGTCCATATCACAAATTTACCCAAGAAAAATACCAAGTTCAAAAACACTACCATAGGCAAGAAATTAATTCAGAAGACTCTCTCTAATCAGGTGTCAGAGAAATGCTGTCAGCTCTGCTGAATTTTTATTTTATCTTATTATTCCATTTTGACAAATATGAGAGAATTGGAGTTGATTCCTTTAAAGGTAATTATTCCTATTCAACCCGATGGAAGTTGCCCTTTTTAATCAACGAATGATTGATGCTATACTTTAGCCATATGTTCTGATGGTGTATTTTGAAATATTTTTACCCTGATTCTAAAGAGAGATGTTGCCAAAATATTTTATTAAATAAGCAGGTCAAAAATGTTCTTCCACTTTATAGTCTCTGTAAATATAATAAATTTGAAAGTACTATTGAAGATAATTCCAAAGGGAGTGGATTTCTTTAACTTTACATTTTTCATCCAAATGAAAGTGAAAAACAGCACATCCATCTAATGACAGTTCTGAATTTACTTTTCTCAAGTTACCCAGATGTTGTCTACATTTATGATTTTAAGAAAATCAGTTTTTAGTTACAAAAGTTATACATGCTTATCGGAAGACATTGCAATAATGCAAAAATAACTAAAACCGAGATTCTGACTCTAACTTCTACTCCTTAGTGGTTACAACTAATAACATTTCAGCATTATGTTTCTAGACCTCTTAAATTTCTGTAAAAAAGTATATACTGTATGTATATGTAGAAATATTTTCTTTTACAAAAATGCAATACATGTATTTACTTTTTTTGCTTTAAAAAGATTATAAACAACTTCCAACTTTTCTGTACTGCTACTCATTCTTTTTAACCCTTGCATAATATTGATTGGATACCTCATAATTTAATTACTCTATTTTTTTATAGGAATGAAAATCACTTCCAAATTGTTATTACCATTTCTGCCATGTGTTGTTTTATTTTAAAGATTTGTATCAGGCTTCATGTGGAAAAATATAACTCAAGCAGAAATTTAAATTTCAATTCATAGGCAAGAGTTCAATTTAGCTCATTGCATAAAGGCACAGGGCTGTCGAGGAAGTATCTAGTGAAAAAGAAATGACTGGATCTTGCATGGGCTTGACAATGCTGTGTTTCCTTTATAATATGACTTGGAAGCTTGTTTTATTTCTGCCAGCTTTCTCTCATCAGTTTCTGTGTCAGACAGTGGAGGCTAACTGACTCAACAATCATCCCAACCCTCTTCCTCTTGCCCACCTCCCCTATAAGACTCAGGAAAGCTGAAGATTCACTTCCTAGTCTCCTATGCAGTGAAAGGTGTTCAGGAACACAGCAGCCATTTTGTGACAATGAGGCAAAGACTGTAAGAATCAAAGAAATGACCCAGACATCATCAATACCAGTAGTCACCTAGCTCTAGACTTCCTGATATGTGTGAAAAACAAACCCCTATTTGTTTAAGGCCCCGTAGGTCAGACTTTCTGTTATCTACAGCCAAATATTCTGCCATGTGGTGCAGTCCCCAGACTAGTCATTTCAGAAAATGAAAACAGAAACTTCTTTTGCCATGTAAGTAACTTGGAGTTTTCCTTCTGTAGGGCCTATTCTGAGTTCCCCAGTTGATGGCATGAAGTACCAATTCTGTAAGGCTGCTTTTGTCTGAGAAGATTTCACACAAATCACAAAGCAGTTAGAAGGGCACGGTATTCAATTTTTGACAGGTAGCATGAAATGGAATGCAGGATGGACCACATTGGGGCCATTTAAGAGCACAGGTAGTTATATATTGTAGACAGGAAAACACACATAGCTCTGTGGAGGAAAGCCTTTTAACAATACTTCTCAGTGCCTCCAAATAAAAGACAATTGCATGTCTTCCAGGGACAACTTGCAGTTTTTATCTTCACATGAAGTTCCCATCTGAGGTTTTACAAGGTTATTCACAAAAGCCTTCTGGGTCAAAGTATTATACACCCATAGCAGTAACCATAAACTGATGGCTGAGAAAACGACTGGTCAATTTCCTTAGAAAAATACGATTATCAGTAGGAGAAGAAAAACTAAAAGAAAGAATTAGACAAAGATCAGTAGGAATGGAACATTAAGCTTTAGAGGCATTCATCTGTCTACTGGGGGCCTCCTGTACAGGGAGTGGAGCTTGAGGGAGGCCGCAGTTAACAAAAGCTTTCTGCACTGGAAAATATCCTGACAGTACATATTCCTCACTTTTTTATGGCTACTATTGAGGTAATCAGCTTTGTTCCCAGAAATGCTCTTTGGGGGTGTTGAGGACTAATCATCAGTTCAAGACAAATCATGAAAGGAGATGGGACAAGAGGGGGACATCAAAGCAGGGAGGAGGGGGAGGCTCTGGGCCTCTTTAACCTATGAGCTGCTGAATTGTGAAGCTGCATGAAAGTGAGGAACCTGGCACCCTTAGCTGTGGGTGGCTGACAATTAGGAGGAGGAACTTGTCAAGTGTAATTGGCATAACCTACTCACATCAGGCTTTTCAAATATTCCTATCATGCCAGACTAACTCCCTCCCCACGGCAGCCTGCGATGCTGCGGAGTGGAGGCTTGGGTGTTGCTGAGGCACAGTACGTGAGCTACCACCTGCAGCAATGGGGACGATCAGGGCTTTGTCTTACAGATGCTTCATGTAGCCCTCATCTGACTTTCTGAACATTGATGTGACAGAGAAGGCCTCAGTTAGAAAGCCCATCTTCAATATTTCTGTATGAGTCTTTCCACAGTGTGCTCCATCAGAGAGAGAACCTTTTCACACTCCTGGGCGAGTTGGGAAGAAGGAAGACACTTTAGAGAAAGGCAGACCTGACTGCTTCACTTAGGAGTAGATCATGTGACCTTGGACTTGCTGTTTAACCTCTGTTTCCTCATCTGTAAAATGAGGGGTTATATTTCTACTTCAGGATGTTGTTGAGAGGATTAAATAAGCCAACGTAATGATGGACTTACTGAGGAGACTGACACAGAAAACTAAATATAATTATTTTATTATTACTATCATCATCATCATTACAATGTTACTATTCAGTTACTCAGTGCTAAAATGCCCTTTTTCAAGCACTTCATCCTTCTATTGCTCATTCCTTCATATATTTGCTTACTCAATAAAATTTGTGAGCCACCGACAATGTTTTGGCCCAAATGGGGAATACAAAGATGCTGAAGCATGGTCCCATTGGCAAAGGATTTGCCTATTGTCTGGGGAAGTAAGACACTTCCTTATCTTCCACCTTCCGCCAATCCACTTACCAGTGTAATCAGTGTGGTCTTTCTAAACTGCAATTTTTTTAATGCCTCTCCCTTGCTGAAAACCTATTCTGCTTGCAAGACCCACGTGTCTTCACATTGACAAACTATTTCTGTAAGAGTCAGATAGTAAATATGTTTGGCTTTGTAGACCACAGGCTGTCTGTTATAAGTGCTCAACTTTGTCATCAGAGCATGAAAGCATCCATAAATAGATGAAGAGATGAGGCTGGATATGGCCACGGGCTGTCGTTTTTGGATCCCTGGTAGCCCATACCTGACACATTTCTGCCTGCCTCTTCAACTGAGTAACTCTCTTCTTTTTATCTTACAACATATGCAGACTTACCAAATGCACAGCCCAAATGTGCCACACTTGCTCATTTGTGTGTCTTTGACTTACTCCTCTCTGCCTAAAACACCCTTCTCCCTCTTACCTGGATAACTCAGGTGCATTTTCCTGGTTTCTGCTTAGCTATCCATTCCTCCAGACAGCTATGTCCCCCTTCCCTCCCCTGCAATTATGTACCACATATTCCCCTAACGTGCTCCAATTTCTGCCACCACAGTAAAGCACCATTGCAGTGCCTGTTCATTAGCTTGTCTGTGTCTTGAAATAGACAGCAAGTTCCCTGGAGGTAGGGGAAGGATATTATTTATTTATTTATTTATTTATTGTATTTCTTTTTAGTTCAACAAGCATTTAGGGAGCACCGACTTCATGCCAAGCACTGTGCAAGGTGGTAGAGATTCAGCAATAAACAAAAACAAGTGTATTGTCTTTTCTTAGGGAAGTGGTAAAACAAAGCATAAGCAAAGGATTAAATAATACCAAACACATACCAATGTTTAAAAGTCTGCTCGTGTTAAAAAATGGAATAATGGGAGCCGAGGTGGGTGTGTACTAAAATGAGGAAGCCTAGTTAGTGTAGTCAAAGAAGATTTCCTCCTTAAAAATGAAAAGAAAGGATAAGAAACCATTCGTGCAAACCATGCGAGGACAGAAGTTTCAGCTGAAGGAGACAGACAGCATGAAGGTCCTACAGCTGGAGGGAGCTCAGTTTATTTGGAGACAGCCAGAGAGACTAGAATGCGGTAAGCTAGAAGCTGAGATCAGGTGGTTAGGGAAATATGACTCCTTTGTTATCATAGTCCTGGGTACTTGTAGTGCCCGCAAAGTAAAATGTGCCCACTCAGTTACTGTTTGATAACTGTCTTAGTCATGTTTCCCAAAAGGAGATTCTGAGACGAGAATTTTGGTTCAATAAGTTTATTTGGGGAGCATTGGTGGGGAGCACAATGACAAGTGGGCGGTGGGATGGGGAAGGAGGAAAGCCAGCCAACGATGTGTGGTGAGCAGGTTGCTTCTGTGGGAAACTGGGGCTCGGTCTCAATGAGCACCCTCTGAACACACCTCAAAATTGTCCCCCAGAAGGGCAAGAACATTGGAGATTTTACCCACCAATTTCCTTCTCACACTGTTGGAAAGCTGCCAGGGAATTAGCTCCTGGGGACGTCTACCTTGCTCCAGTCTCAGGCCAAGCACACGTATGCTAGCTGCGAATGCCCTCGGCAGAGAAATTCAGGTATGTGAGGAAGGAAGTCTTTGGTGTGTATGAGGACTGACCCCATGAAGCTGCAGCTATCAGCAGGGCATCAACAGCCTCTGCTATAATAACTAACTAAATAAGTGAGTAAGTAATTGAATGGATGAATGAATGAATGAATGATTATACCTAATGGAAAA